>NW_026542594.1:118766454-121266454 GCF_028750875.1 Macrosteles quadrilineatus
GGCTGAGACGATGTTCCGGCTGGCAGCGGACATTGATACCTGTCGGTCGTTATGGATGCATACTGATGTGAAGGCGACTTTCTCATCATCAAACTCACGACCTCGGAAAAATTGAAGAATAAAAACTTCCGCTTCCGACGTGCTCTAGTGAACATTGCACCGCCTTCATTATTGTTGAAAGTTCAAGGAAAATATTACTTCTTTTACTAACCCTACATATCCTTTGGTATGTTTGGATGATTCAAAAAGATGATTGCTAATGTGTTGAACAGAATACAATTACTGTAGTACTTATGAGGATGTAACATTATGCTCATGGAACCAACTATATGAATATGGTAGTTAAAGCTATAGGGCACAAATTGTTTATATATGTTTACATTGTTATTTAAAAATACGTATAAAACACAAAATCTAATAACTAATTTGTAATTGTAATTAATGCATATTTGACTTATTGATACTTGACTATTGATATACAATAGTTTTGTAGTTGTTATGTAAACAATTATATGAAATAATAAGTCTGATCGTTAATTAGAGAGGATATTTGAGTATAAGAAAAATTACATCTGGGAAGGACAGAACTGGTTTTAGAAACATGTTTACGCTCGTATAACTGTAATTACTTAACCTTTAGAGAGATTCCGATTCTAAAAACCTACAGGAAAAGGATTAAGCGATTAACAATTACCATGAGTAATCCTAACTAACACTCATCCTGTTGCCCAAATCCGATCCGCTCTCTGGGAAGGTGATAGTTTGACATGATGTAACGGTCTCTAGGAGCTAGGAGGGTCGGGGCTGAGACGAGCAAGGCCAGGTCCATGTATAGGGCGACCTGCTACATATTGTGTTCGTCGACCTCTCCATATTCGGCAAAATTATCTGTACGTTCACATTTTGTTGAATGTTAACTGGGTAACTGGAACCAAAGTATGCCTAACTGTAACGAGTTAGTTTATGTTGTTTTAGCTCTTTCTGTTTATCACAAAATAAAAGTGTCTTACACTATTATATACTTTTTAACAATTTACATTTTGACATTTTTTTACCAGCGACTATTTATCATAAATAATAGGCCCTAAATATTTGTCAAATCAGAACTTATTAGTGTATTTTGAAAAGATTTTCAGTTGTTTTCGCCTTTGGACTATTTCAAACCTCTATTTATGAACTGAGAAAACATTCTCTTATAACATTAATACTAATACTAAGGGAATTAAACAAATATTTTATACAAATACAAAACATATTTAAAATATATTACATAAATGTTTACTTAAATTAAAAGACGGCCAAAATATGATCGCTCTTTTCTATATATTGAACAGTTCAATTAAATGCAATTCAAAATATCTTTATTTATTCAACAATACAGTTTAAAAAACAACAATTATTGGCAAATAATATACATTAAATAATAAAAATAATATTGATAACCTATAGCCAACACAAATTGTGAATGAAGGTAGCCTACCTTATTGTTGTGTGTTGAGGAATCATTAAGTTATAAGATAAATACTGGTGAATAAAAAATGATAATACATTAATGCCAAGTATGAAAATATAACATAAATAATGGTATATTTGTAATTAAAGATTTTAAAAACTATGAAATAAAAGTTTTATACAAATGCAAATAAGATCATTTAAGTGATAAATAGTGACAATAAAATACACTACATAAAAATAACAAAGCAAGAGTATTTCCATTTAGAACAACCAGGACAAAATAATTCCACTTCAGGAAAAATAAACTGCCACTTCTTAAACTTTTTCACAAATATTTTAGAATTAGCATAGCAAATACCTTTGGGAGAAGGTTAAACAACTGTAGAGTTGAAAAATCAAAAATAAACTGTCTAAAAACTTATCATAATGATGCAGAGTAATAACAAATTTTTTTTAGATCTTTATCATTTAGAATAAACATGTAGTTTCCAAGGATGCATATGTAGTGTATAATATATTAAATTTGTTAACTATATTCCATAGACTTGAAGGAAAATTTTCTCTGATTTTACTTTTTCACATGAATCGGGCTTCGTAAAATTTGTGTTTTTTACATAATTGTGTAATACCCAAGTACCTAAAATTTTTACCATATCAAGGTACAATATATACAATGTAACATTTCTCCAACTCCTGCCAGAAAAATACCTGGTTTTTCTCCCGCTTTACATAATTAATTCCCAAACTGTCCAAAAATTTCTGAAAAAAGTTAGAATCCGGCGGCGGCGGCTGATATAGCCTACTTTCGCCCGGCAGTGAGGGGCGCGGGCCCGAGTCTATATAGCTAGGCTGGTGGTCGGCGCGCCAGTGGTAGTGTGGGGACAGTGTGTTGAACATCTGCGGGTGAAGAGTGCACTGCTAGTGTGTGTGACCGCGTGTGCGGCGACTTGAACGCGCGGACAGACCGACTCCTAGGATTACCATGATTAAGGTCAGTCTATAGACAGTGGATTGCTACTATAATTCAATAGTCAGTCGTATGTTTAATATTTTGATCCAGGTATTGTAAAGCAATCGTAAAACTTGGAATACTGGTAAAAATAGTATATTTTAATAACCACATTGTAGTTATTTTTGACAATATTAAGTATGTTTTACATACGGTTAAAACTACGCAATTAACTTGTTTTAAAGTTGATATAATTGTTTATTAACACATATTTATACAGGTCTACATTTTTGCAAGGGTTTGATTAATTAGTATTTAATTGCAAAATATTGTAATGCCCTACTTTATACGTTAATAAAATTACATAAATGCGACAAATGCGTCCAGAAATGCCTAAATTAGTCGGAATTCAAAATTAACCAAACTAAATATTTAGAGACATATACATTATAAAGTATGCATAGTTGTAAAAGAAGTTCAATTAAAACAATTCTAAACTAAAGGCAGCATAAGTAATATTCCATACAAAAATCTTAAAATGTCACAAATTAATAGCTAGGTGGAGTAAATAAGTTGTGTTGTAATCAAAAAACGTTTTCAGCATACAGTAAATACAATAATTATAAATGTAGATGAATTAATTTACATAGTCCACGCAAAGTCAGCCTAAAAAAGGGTAGGCCTGTATAGGGTTAATCACACGCAAGTATTCTTCTCGATCGTTTTAATATTTACGAGCCATTGATAACGAACATTCAATTAATACACGTTTTGAAACTTGAAGGCAAGATTGAGTATCTATAAACATACTGCATCTCCAATAACAAAGCAATATTAGATCAGTCATAGTTAGTACACGATTAACCCATCTCGTGTAAACAATTATTTTACAATTAATTGTCAACAGTGACAAACAACTTGTATTAACGAAAAAACTTTAACTTACAATATGGCCGAAAACATATAAATATCCTTCACCGGGTTTCTTAATAAATACAACAACAAATAAAACATAAACTTGAAGACTTTTTAAGTGAATTTCCAGCTATTAGAATTCCATACAAACAGTTTCATAGTTAATACAGTTTATACTTAAATACACTACCTTGAGACCGTTTATACTTAAACATTGACTTGACATAGACATTAAAGTACTTAGGTTTGCCGCAAAAATTGAGTGTTAAATCTTTGATTTGAATATAAAAAATCTCATTTGTATTTAAAAAAAATATTAAATCGTGGCATCTTGAAAATTTAAAAAAGAGTATATAAATTTGTGCACAAATATTTTTCTTCTGGATTGCATAGATGCAAGTATGAAGACCAATTTATAGTATTTAAACGCGATTAGGATGCTAAAGTTCGATATAACGGAAAATATTTACTAAAAATCCTCAACTCCATAAGATGAAATGATAGGAGTGTGTTTAGCCTCTTAAAATCTCTGTATGAGTTAAATTCTCTGAAATATTTCTGTATGGTAATTATATCAATTATTGACATGAGTAGGATAACAATCCCATGGAGGGGTGATGGCGAATGGAAATCGCCGTAAATCTATTAAAAATTCAAATTGGCTGTAAAGTGCTAAACAAATTAAAACACATTACCCAATTGATATATTTTTTTATGTCAATGCAGAAAACCAATAAATCTGAGGGGTCACACGATCGGTTTTTTTGTTTTGAAATCTGAAACGATAGGTCTTTTCAAAAGGTCCTATGACAACTATGGTTCTTTTATGGTCCTATGACAACTAAATGGGGGAGGGGCGAGCTGGTCTAGTGGTTAGAGTGCGGGGGACTTCGGTTCCTGAGGTTCAAGGTTCAAATCCCGCCAATCACCAATGGATTTTATCTTAGTGATAATCCTGCAACCACCAGGTAAAGCCTTAAGTACTGTGAAAAACGATATCGGGCTCGTGCCTAGCGTTATAGGACAAAAAATAAATGCAACTAAATAGATTCCAATATTCTCCCATGATAGATTGTATCGCTATAAGAATGCGTATGGTAGCTTAAAGAATCTATTTCAAATATATTTAATACACTTTCATGTTATACACAAATATTAGGTACAGGAAAACAATTTGTAATTTGTTAGCATAACTGCTTAAAGTTGTTATTACAGTCATTCTTCTGAGTCCTTTGGAAAAGCGTAACATAAATGTTTGGATTTTTATAAGTAGGGAGCGGTAAAAATAACCCATTTTAAATTAATAGGCATAGTTGCAGTTAAATAAAATCTTTATATTTCTCAAAAATTAAATTTTACATGTCATTATCTCCTAAAAAGAGCCCGTTTAATGGTTATTTTCTCTACCTGTTACTGCTGTTATTTCAATATCCACATGTTTGGTGTGATGGGTTAGAGTTGAGGTACTGTGAGGTATGAGGTTGTGTGTAGGCTGAACCTTGGTGACAACGACATACAGGCACACTGACCTACAGACCAGTAGAGTCAACAGACACTGTTACCACAGTTACGTTCATATACACATGTTTGGTGTGATGGGTTAGAGTTGAGGTCCTGTGAGGTGTGAGGTTGTGTGTAGGCTGCACCTTGGTGACAACGACATAAAGGCACACTGACCTACAGACCAGAAACTAGAGTCAACAGACACTGTTACTGCAGTTAAGTTCATATATACATGTTTGGTGTGATGTGTTAGAGTTGAGGTACTGTGAGGTATGAGGTTGTGTGTAGGCTGCACCTTGGTGACAACGACATACAGGCACACTGACCTACAGACCAGAAACTAGAGTCAACAGACACTGTTACTGCAGTTACGTTCATATATACATGTTTGGTGTGATGTGTTAGAGTTGAGGTACTGTGAGGTATGACATTGTGTATAGGCTGCACCTTGGTGACAACGACATACAGGCACACTGACCTACAGACCAGAAACTAGAGTCGACAGACACTGTTACTGCAGTTACGTTCATATATACATGTTTGGTGTGATGTGTTAGAGTTGAGGTACTGTGAGGTGTGAGGTTGTGTGTAGGCTGCACCTTGGTGACACCGACATAAAGGCACACTGACCTACAGACCAGAAACTAGAGTCAACAGACACTGTTACTGCAGTTACGTTCATATATACATGTTTGGTGTGATGTGTTAGAGTTGAGGTACTGTGAGGTATGAGGTTGTGTGTAGGCTGCACCTTGGTGACAACGACATACAGGCACACTGACCTACAGATCAGAAACTAGAGCCAACAGAGACTGTTACCACAGTTACGTTCATATACACATGTTTGCTGTGATGGGTTAGAGTTGAGGTACTGTGTGGTATGAGGTTGTGTGTAGGCTGCACCTTGGTGACAACGACATACAGGCACACTGACCTACAGCCCAGAAACTAGAGTCAACAGACACTGTTACCACAGTTACGTTCATATACACATGTTTGGTGTGATGGGTTAGAGTTGAGGTACTGTGAGGTGTGAGGTTGTGTGTAGGCTGCACCTTGGTGACAACGACATACAGGCACACTGACCTACAGCCCAGAAACTAGAGTCAACAGACACTGTTACCACAGTTACGTTCATATACACATGTTTGGTGTGATGGGTTAGAGTTGAGGTACTGTGTGGTATGAGGTTGTGTGTAGGCTGCACCTTGGTGACAACGACATACAGGCACACTGACCTACAGCCCAGAAACTAGAGTCAACAGACACTGTTACCACAGTTACGTTCATATACACATGTTTGGTGTGATGGGTTAGAGTTGAGGTACTGTGAGGTGTGAGGTTGTGTGTAGGCTGCACCTTGGTGACAACGACATACAGGCACACTGACCTACAGACCAGAAACTAGAGTCGACAGACACTGTTACTGCAGTTACGTTCATATATACATGTTTGGTGTGATGTGTTAGAGTTGAGGTACTGTGAGGTGTGAGGTTGTGTGTAGGCTGCACCTTGGTGACACCGACATAAAGGCACACTGACCTACAGACCAGAAACTAGAGTCAACAGACACTGTTACTGCAGTTACGTTCATATATACATGTTTGGTGTGATGTGTTAGAGTTGAGGTACTGTGAGGTATGAGGTTGTGTGTAGGCTGCACCTTGGTGACAACGACATACAGGCACACTGACCTACAGATCAGAAACTAGAGCCAACAGAGACTGTTACCACAGTTACGTTCATATACACATGTTTGCTGTGATGGGTTAGAGTTGAGGTACTGTGTGGTATGAGGTTGTGTGTAGGCTGCACCTTGGTGACAACGACATACAGGCACACTGACCTACAGCCCAGAAACTAGAGTCAACAGACACTGTTACCACAGTTACGTTCATATACACATGTTTGGTGTGATGGGTTAGAGTTGAGGTACTGTGAGGTGTGAGGTTGTGTGTAGGCTGCACCTTGGTGACAACGACATACAGGCACACTGACCTACAGCCCAGAAACTAGAGTCAACAGACACTGTTACCACAGTTACGTTCATATACACATGTTTGGTGTGATGGGTTAGAGTTGAGGTACTGTGTGGTATGAGGTTGTGTGTAGGCTGCACCTTGGTGACAACGACATACAGGCACACTGACCTACAGCCCAGAAACTAGAGTCAACAGACACTGTTACCACAGTTACGTTCATATACACATGTTTGGTGTGATGGGTTAGAGTTGAGGTACTGTGAGGTGTGAGGTTGTGTGTAGGCTGCACCTTGGTGACAACGACATACAGGCACACTGACCTACAGATCAGAAACTAGAGTCAACAGAGACTGTTACCACAGTTACGTTCATATACACATGTTTGGTGTGATGGGTTAGAGTTGAGGTACTGTGTGGTATGAGGTTGTGTGTAGGCTGCACCTTGGTGACAACGACATACAGGCACACTGACCTACAGACCAGATAATAGAGTCAACAGTCACTGTTACCGCAGTTACGTTCAGATACACAAGTTTGGTGTGATGTGTTAGAGTTGAGGTTGTGTGAAGACTGCCTTGGTGACAACGACATACAGGCTCACTGACCTACAGACCAGATAATAGAGTCAACAGTCACTGTTACCGCAGTTACGTTCAGATACACAAGTTTGGTGTGATGTGTTAGAGTTGAGGTACTGTGACTGCACCTTGGTGACAACGACATACATGCACACTTACCTAGACGTAGACTAGAGGCTTTGGTGACATCACCTTGTTATCAAAAAGTATATGATAATGTATTAGTATCGACTGAACAAAGTTTACGTTTGTGATTACAAGCTAGAACGATAATTATCACCATTAGGCAATGTTTAGCTGTCATTATGATAGTTCTAGCCGAACATTAAGTGAGCAGAAAGTGTTCGCGATAAGACCGATCGTACGGTGACTTAACAGTAGAAATACCCATTTATCTTTAAATTTATTCTGATACTTTATTCATTTCAAGCAACAAGTATTGGTATTTTAATAAGACAGTTTGGAAAAAGACAATCACTAATGCTTAGTTATTATTAAAGATGCGATGATACTGTATTGATGTCGAACGAGCAGTGTTGGTGTTCTTGATAAGACAGTGTAGACGTTGACTGTCTCCATAGCAACGCTCTGTTAACGCCCGGCTGGTCAGCTAATGTGTGCCTCCCCTAATGGTGCACCAAAAGTGATTCTAGTCGCCCCTTATACCGTTATATGTCATCTCTAACTAGTCTTGACATATTTAATGTTAGCTAATGGATGTTTGGTTGAGAAGAAAACGTTTGACTATCTAGGGTAGGACAAAGCCAAATAGCGTGTTTTACTAATTGCAAACACTTAGTTTAAATACACTGTATAGAATTGAAACCTTACTTTGTATGGTACATTTAATGTTTTAGGAAAAACTAGTATTACCTTCTAATTAGATTACTTTACGTTAAACATGTGTTGTATTTTCAAATTACACACTTAATCAATTTTTTTTCTTCATAAAAATGATTACTTCTTTCATTAAAATATCTGGAATAAACTGGTTTGAGAAAAGATAATTTTTAAGAATCGATTTCACATGAACTATAAAAAAATACATTTTGATTCTAGACGATTGGACCATTGTGCAGTATGCAACGAAGACATTAACAGATTTGTTCTAACCACTCTACCAAGATCAGTGTTTTAGATGTTTTTTGTATGATCCATCTATCTGTTTGTAAAATCTACGTCAACCTTGGATTTAAATCTTTAAATTGGTTAATATTGTTTTTGTGAATTTTGTAAATCTATAATTTGATCTAAACAATGTATGATTTATACACGTTTATAGTTTAAAAGTCTATGAAGCAAATAGTTAAAGCTAAAAAGGAAAGTGGCTTAGAGGAAAGCAAAAGATTTGTAGAAAGGAATGGACAATTTCATCGATGACACGTTAATAACAAATTAATACTAAGTTGTGAGTAGAAAACGACCCATTATGGTTGCCTTTCTCCAGAAGGAACTTCTAACAATCAGTAATAAGAGTAGTTTAATAAACAGCAAAAGCAATGCAAGTCGTGAGTTGTACTCGAGTAACAATCTGTTCTACTCGTTACTTGCATGTTCAGCTATGTGTAAGCAATGCCGTCGTGGTGGTGGTGCTAGCCTGCACGAGTTTATATAGCCACGCGGTTTACGCTTGTACGGAACCAGACGAGAGGCGCAAATAACAATTACGAATTTGCTTTGGTAGGTACCAAGAGACATTTCCCAATATTTAACCACAGTTTGGCCCTTCTAATTTTGGGAAAGGAAGGGCAGAATTGCTGTTGCATAATACCAGTGTCTCGGTCCGTGGTAGTAGATGGGAGATAGTCCTTGTTGAGACAGATGCTTAGTCAGCTGGTACTATCTGTAGTATACAAAATAGGACTGAACACACATACTGTACGTCAACACACAGCCGCTCCTCATTGATTATTGATGCTTGCTTGGTGTCTGGCGATATAATATATATGTGACAAAGAACACTGTATAGTAAAATTGGTTTCTTCTCATATAAAACTTAATTATTTAAAGTTTACATGTAAATGAGTGGAAGCCAACTGTAACTGTTCGTTGTTAGGAAAATATGAATCAGATAACAATCTTACAGTGTAATTGTTACGAGTTTCCTTAGCAGTTTCCAAAGTATGTTTATAAGTATGCCTTCTCCTAAAAGTGCTAACGTACATCTTTGTTAGGTTGAGAATATCATCATCGTAAAAATATGTTAACTTTTTTAGAGCATGATACAGATTTTGTAATTTGAAGTTAGCATATTAAATCACAGTTGGAAATGGACAAGGGAATCTCTTCTGCCATCCGCTCTTGTTATATTGTGTAATTTGGTCAATAGAAACGGACAAAAATTCCTCAGGAAAAGGAAGAACAGGCGCCAATTAAGGTAAAACAGAGCAAGGAGTCGCGATATGTAAATGGGGTTGGCCAACCGTAGATGGTCCCAGAGCGATAGCCCATGGTCATTGCGGAGACTCCCAGGCATTGTCCGTTGCGTCAGGCCGACCTGTGGCGTGAACCCTTATATAACACGGTCCATCCACAACAATGCCAACACTTAACACTTTCCATCAGAAACTGGCGAAACCGAAACCGTCACTTTCATTGGGCCTTCCAGTCCTCTGCATTTTATATGAACCGGTTAAATTCGTAACGCATCAAGATTTGAAATAAGGTGTATTTTGGTGTGCATTTTCTTTGAAAGTATGAAATGATTCAACCGATTCAGATACGACGATAATAATTTTATAATAATACTAGCTGTAACTCGCGGGCTTTGCCCCGTTTAACTTCTTAATTTTCAATATTATCTCGTTCGCATGGCTCAATCACGTCCTGGTTGAAGTTTGTTCGCTACGCTCACTCACCTTTAGGATGGAGCTCGTTCGCTGCGCTCATTTGCCTTCAGGTTAGCTCGTTCGCTACGCTAACTCGCCTCCAGGTTGAAGTTCGTTCGCTACACTCACTCACCTTTTCGTTGCAAATTAGCTGTTGTCATAAATGTAAAAGAAATAATAGTGCTGCACCCTGTTGGTAATCCTTGTACGTAACTTTAATGCTATTGTACATCATAGAACAGAACCAACTTGTTTAATTGAAACAGCTGTTAAGATTCAATAATTCCATTTCTCATAAGGTTAACATGGGAAACTCCAGAGCCACTGGGGCGGAGCCCGATAGGATTTTTGAAATAAGAATATGCCTATATGTTAATCGGGAATGTGAGCTATCATCATGCCAAATTTCAGCCCAATCCGACCAGTATTTTTCGCGTTCACTTGTCACAAACATACATCCCCATCCATAAACTGAATTATTGGCACTTACTGAAGGGACGTACTTTTCAAATATTAAAAATAGTTTAGATTAAACACCAATCAATTATACCAGATAGTTTGGATTTAAATTTTTCCTGTGACATTGATAATTAATTGTGATTGACGTTAAAGGATAAAGAAAATATTTGGAAGATATGTATCTAAATAAAGTGTTCTTTTTCCATTCAAACTTGATAAAACAAATGCTCTTATCTCTCGTAGGCTACGATATTTCAGCTGAACAAACCTCAGTACAGTACTCTGATGTCATTTTTTAATCTCACCATTTAGCGTTAGGGGAACCGTTTGTGTACAATTACGGGTGTTCTAGTAGTAGTAGTGGGCAATTAGTGGGAGTTTTAGTTGTCTAATGACAGAGTGACAATTGTAAGGTGTTATGCTGTGTCAAGGCTGTGTGGCTGAGCTAGAGGGAGAGTGGTGCGGTACCATGCGGTCGCAACTACTGCGGTGGCACCGCAGAGGAACCGCATGTTACACTGACTTTGTACCGCCTACACCTACATACACGTAGATCGAGTAGTCTTCATGTTTTGTGTGACTACATATACTGTACAACACAACATAGGACTTGATTGCACACTTTACAATGCAAACATATCGAGTGGTTCACCTCAGCAAACGTGTTAGTTGGTACCTCAAAGCCTCTGTAGTCAGGATATGTGAGTGTATTATGTGCTTCAAAGGTCGAACAATTGGTTTTCAGGCATATAAAACAATAAAAGTACCAATGTAGTTTTCATTTATATGAACTTCATAAATTATGTGCATAATTAATTTGAGAAATTTTCCATTAAACCGTTTTCTTTTCGTTCAGGTCCCTTTTTCAAAGTTAATTAATTAACTAAAGCCATTTTGACCTTGGAAAGAACAATTTTCCCATTCATTTGTTTAAACAAGTGTGGAGTTAAAATGTTTTTACAATTATAAAAATATAAGCATAGCTTTGATTATCGACCAACAAGTTTCCAGCTTTTACAAACTTCATAACATATGTTAGCACAATATTATTACAAATGTAGTTTTTGTCACTAAGAATAAGAATATTTTCTCCAAAAATTTAATAATATTTACAATAGCCTAGTCATTGACAGTGTATTACATCAACAACAAAATATATCTAGTTCCATTTTAAACAAAAAATAAAGTCTATCACTTTACAATGGATATTTAAAACATAACTAAAACAGCAAACATTTTTATAAAATACACTACTTGGTTTTGTTGTCCCTATTGTAACTAAAACATATAAGAGTAATAACTTAACTGAAGAATATCTAGGGCCTAAAAGGCAAAGTCTCTTTGGAGGTTCCTTCAACTGCAGATAACAGAAATAAAGCGAACTGATAACAATTTATAATATGAAACAAAAATGGTCTCTTGGTCAAGTTTGTGCCTTCTTGTACCTTCTAAGTAAATCAATGGTTGTATTTTCAATTGAAGAACATTATCCACGAATCTTTGTCACAGAAAGTAGTGTCACTTATCCGTTAATATTGTCCTACTTACCACAATATTGTCATGCAAATTTAGCTGTACACTTACTACTCTGCGTACGGGCCACGCTGCCACGTGGTTAGACATGAATTTTCCATTAAGTAAAATCGTGTATCTCGTTTACTACAATATTCTCATGCTAAGGTAAACACCCCATTAACTACTCAGCGACACGGTAGTCCATGATGGCACGTGCCAAGTGGTCAGGCGTGCCTTTTCTTTGCAGTCACGTCGTGGATCACGTCGCGCCTCCTATTATACCTGTTCACCTAAGATTTCACAGTTTAACTTGCGAATCCTTCTTTTTATAATTTTGTTAGTTTTCTCCTAATTGAATTTATTCCAATTCTAAATTAGAATTTGATCAAATTTATTTTTACGGTTCGATGAGATACTACCAATATGTTCAAAAACTGGTTGAAGTATTGCATTATGTATTTATTATGTTGTTTTGTCATATTGATTGTTGGGTGTATTATTTGTCGCAATAATTGATAATAACTCTACATAACTCTTCAATAGTATTTTTCTACAGAATTGATAAATAAAAATAGATGCTGTCACAAATAGATGCCTAAAGGTCAAGTAATCTGGGCCCCCATTAGTGCCCTCGTTTGAGGCCAGCAGGACGAGCTAATGTCCCTCATTTCGCAGTTATGTGCATACATCGCACATCTCCAACTAGGAGAGCAGTAAGTGGCTCGTCTCCTGCCTGAGTGACAATGTTAAGTGTTTCCGGTGGTTCTCACTTACAATACTGGACAACCTCTAATATTCGGTTTACGTTTGATACTGAAAATATTGCAAAGTATTAAGTTAATATTAGTTG
This sequence comes from Macrosteles quadrilineatus, assembly GCF_028750875.1. Lineage (NCBI taxonomy): Eukaryota > Metazoa > Arthropoda > Insecta > Hemiptera > Cicadellidae > Macrosteles > Macrosteles quadrilineatus. Next base: position 118,779,489 of record NW_026542594.1, read on the forward strand.
AAATCTCATAACAAACGACATTTTTAGATTTTAGAAAATAAATACTTTACTTTAAGTAATGAAATTTTCTATCACGGTGTACAAGTAAACTTAATGCCAGCTAGTACTTGTATTTAATTCTTATGGATGTGAAACCATTTATAAGTTTCGAGTAGAGTAAATTGCTGTGTTGAAAATCTTCAATGGCAAGTTCAAGCAGGGTTGATGGTTTCCGCTCCTTACGTTTGTTTTACTAGTAACACATTTACTCCAGCATTGAGAGATATTAAAACATATTTTTTATACTATATTTATGTATGTTTATATTTATACATCTTGGTTTGCAAAGCAGTAGCTTACATAAAACTAAAAAATTATTAAAATCTCTTAATAATTCACTTTTACAGAGTTAAACTAAATCCAAATAAAGTGAATTACCTTAAGACACTGTTTAAATTAACAATAAATGTTTGAAAAGATTTCCTATATTGATGGTTATAGATCAATATTACATTACATTTCGGTGGAACCATTTTTGTTCCGTAGACAAATTGTTTAACTAGGTGGTTGCCACGGATACACACACAACCCGCGGGCTCGATATCCGTTCAGCTGAAAAATTGCTGTTGGAGTTTTTCAATCATCGCAATCCAAACACAAAACAGAGTTGCGAGTAACAAAATAATAAGTTTGGCATGCTGAAGGCGATTTGGACTCGATTGGACCAAACAGTTGTTTCTGACATCAACTTATGTCGTAATTGGGTTTCAACTACGATATTAGCCGTGTCTGTTTGTGACTGTTTCATTATGTTTTCAAATATCTGGTACGAGGCGGTTCTGTGCTCAGCGGTTCACGTAGGCACGACAACCGACTACAAACGACGTTGCCAACAATTGATTCTCCAAAGACCCAACCAATTACAATCACGTTTTTCCTTAGTAACAATTAATTACTGGTAGTAATAGTATTTTTCAACTCCTGCAATAGCTCTAAATAAAAAAACGGTAATATTTGAATTACTTAATATACTGAAACTCTAAAAACAAAGGAATTATACTCATTATTGTACTGTTTATTTGTGCAGAAATATAATTTAACATACTCTAAAAGTAGGTATTACCTATTAACCTAAACAAAATCAGAAATCTTTAAAACCTGTTGTGTTTCAAAACTTGTTAAATGCAAAAATATCTAATAACAATTATTAAGGCCCAATCAATATTCAATGATATACTGGGTGTCCATAAAAAACGATTCAGGACTTTTGGTAAATGAATCATCATACTTAAAGGAAGAAAAAAAGCTTATGTGAAGTTATGTCCGAAAATGCATATTTACCCAGGCATCCGCCATTTTGTAAAAAACAAAACTATTTTTATCTGTGAAGTTTTTCACTCGATGATTATGAAATTTTGTAAGCACGTTAACATACACAAGATCTGTTATAGAAAAGATAATAAAGTTGGTCCGATTGTATATTTCAAAATGGTGGCTGTTTGAATTTTTATAACTTAAATAACTCAAAAACGGCTAAATCTATGAATAAATGTTAAAGAATGTTTTCTTTTTGCATTTTTAATTTCCTATCAAACTATATTAAGATCAAAAAGATTGGACATCAAATAATTGAAATATAAAATTTTTTGTGTGAAAAAAGGGTTGCCCTAAAAAAATTAGGAAACACTTAATTTTACCTGATAAAAAAATATTTTTCTATTTTTTACTGTCAGTTTTTTTTACTTGGTATCGTTTGATAGTAAATTGAAAATAAAAAAAGTATCCTCGCAATTTTTTCATTGAGTTAGCAGTTTTTGAGTTATTTAAGTTATAAACATTCAAACGGACACCATTTTTAAAATTTAAAATTGGACCAACTTTACTATTTTTTCTATAATAGGTCTTTTATATGTTAACATGCTTACAAAATGTCATTATTATCGGAAGGAAAACTTCACAGATAAAAATAGTTTTGTATAAGAAACAAAATGGTGGATATCTGGGCAAATATGCATTTTCGGACATACCTTCACGAAACTTTTTTCTTCCTTTTAGTATGAGGATTCATTTCCCAAAGTCCTGAAACGTTTTTAATGGACACCCTGTATAATCAACCCCAATACATATACTTTTATTGTATACAAACAAAAAGAAGAAACTGAATCTTGACGCCATTCTGTATTTATGCATATATTTCATGTAGGTATATAATGTATAAATCTTGAATAAAGCTTTTCTGATTCTGATTCTGATTCTGGTGATGACAAGAACAAAACAACAACTACAAGAATTGCAATAATGGAATGAAGAACAGAAATTCAGTTAATACTTTCAAACATTTACACTAACAAAACTTTTTAAATCAACTTATCAAAAACAACAAGTAATAATGTATTTATTTTTTAGAAAATACAATGTAAAAAATAAATTATCTAACTGAAAACGTATAGTATAACGAACACTGATGATAAAACACGCTATCGTCACTGATTTAATTTTGTATTTTAATAAGTTTATATTACTATAACTAAGCTGGCAACTCCACAGCTACGTTAGCAAGACATTTTGATACCACGTTTGTTAGATAAGCATCCTTTGATTCATACATCTTCTTACATCTTTCATACATCTTTCTTTTATACATCTTTGGAAGACGGAATAAAATATCTCACATCATATATATAAAAAAATATTTGTGTAGAAGGTCGTTAAGGAGCCAGAATTTTCTTTTATACCTCAGGGCTCTGACCACGGGACTTCCAAGTTCCCACGTTTTTCATGTGGAAGGGATTTTTATTTTTTATTTATGGTTTATCAATACCATATACCATCTGTTACAACATTTTTATAAAAAAAAATCTGTCTCAAAATGTTTGTTTTTGTTTATTATTTATTAAGATTAAACTATTTCTAGGTTAAGCTGTTTTGGAAAACCATAAACTTCTAAAGGGTTACGTGCTTGGCTACTATGGGTTTTACTACTTCTATTTGACAGTACACAGCTTATTTGTGTGTGTGTGTGTGTAATTTGTGTAATTTTATATTTTCTTTCATTTAGAATCATTTAGAAACATTATATTGGATTTCTACTTTATGAACAAGTGCCTACACATTTTTGGTGGCGTTTGGACGTCCATTTATATAGAAAAGGGTTCATGCCTTCTTTATGCATTTGGATATTTGTCTATGGAAGGTATCTCAATGATTGTATCAAGTACGTCAGTCAACAGATTAATCAAAGTTTTCACATCTGCATTTCTAATTTATTTTACAAAAAATTGCCCGAGCGAAGAGCTGGCCAACCAGCTAGTCAACATAAATTACAATCAAACTTAAGTGTGTTTTTTTCAATTGTTTATATTTAAAATTATCATCATACATACGAGATTCGGAGAACATCCCAATAAATTAAAGAGTATCGGACAAGCGATGGAATGTGACCAGGACCTGCTCAGATGACCTCCTTACTGCATGGCCGAAAAACGGAAGTCTGTCTTTATGTTTTGGTCCGTTTAGTTCATTACTTCGACACCCCAGGGCAGAGCCACTTCCGTCTGAGACGAGGAACGTCAGCTGGTCGGTCAACGTCAAAAAACTGTCCCAGAAAAGACCCTTCGTGTCGCGGCAACCCCACTTCTCATCGTCTCCCTGGCGCTTGTACAGATTATGTTACTAACGACTGGTGTAGGATGTTGTGGGGTATTTTGTTAGCTTTATTAAATATCGTAACGTAGATAGATTTGCATTAGCAAAACAACCGTCTCATTAAAACAATACCCCGTTGTATTCATAACATTTTGGTTTTGTATTTTAAGGGTAACATAAGGGGTCAACCCCACTAATTATTGTTATTAACTATACCTTTTTTGCAAAGAAATTATCTGTTGCTTCTTCCATCAGTAAGTTACAGCTCTTGGTTTACAACATTGACATATGTCAATTCAATGGTGATCCCTACTTAAGAATATAGCATTCTATGGTCAAATATTTTCCCAACTAACTGAATTCTATTAAATTAAATAACTATTAACCCACCAGTAATAAACAAAGCTAGTTCCTTTTGTACAGCGGCGAATTATTAATTTGGAGCTTTAAGTGAGACCTCATATAACCAGTCCCATTCGTGAAACTGACCTATGCTTAATTTTTTCTTTAACGAGTAAGCACAATAGTTTAAATCAACGGATCACGACTTAAAATAAGGGCTGTGGTTCTTAGTCCTCGTACACAGACCTCTTGGAGAAAAGTCCTGAGTTCTAACAATAAGGCCAACCGTGCTTAGAATTGATTTGACAAGCGGTATGTGTGTAATTTGCATGTCATGTGCTGTTAAACCTAAGAATTGAATTAATTTTTACTAAATTCATTTACATTATACGAATATTCCATTTGACGAATACTGTAATTTACACGGTTCTCCGTTGAAACTAGATCGAATCAACCCGGATTTTTGCATCGGAAGTGAGATTTTGGAGCATCGATAAATACGGCCGGAGGCGACAGTTTCTAAACTCGTGGAAACTAGATTGCGAATCTCGTGACAGAAGTTGGCTTGGCTTGCGAGTAGAGAACTGGTCGCGAGCGAAGCAGACCGCCAATGACTGCCTTTCCCTTAACAACAGGCTGTCTGGGCCCAATCGCACACCTGGACAAACTCACACATACACTCACACATGCATCTCGATTTTCTCTGCGGAACTTTCTATCGTTCGTGTCATTGGATCTTGATTTATAACCAGTCGCTTCGTAGGTTATTGGACCACGTGGATAAACCTCTTGGCTTCGGTGTATTGGATTGAAAGAAATATTTAATACTAAGTAGACGTCAACTATTTGTTTAAATGAAATTTATATACAATAAACAAAACATGGGTCTTAGAAAACTTATAGCCACTAAAATAACAAAACGTTAAACCACGCGGACCGAAGTAAAGTTTATATTATTGCTCACTCCAACTTATTACCCTAAACATTTGGAAATGAGTAAAATAGAGGATCGTCCCATAAGAACAGTTTGGTTATAGAAAAGAGATTAGAGATAAGAACAGAGATTAGGGTATATAAAACAAATCTAAGCAATGTACATTCCAGAGACTGGAGCAGAGAGCTAGAGAGTAACTTAGGAGATTGTAGAGTGTAGGAGATGATTGGCCCCGTCAGAACCAGAGCCCGATCACGCCGTAAACAAGTCAGAACTGTTGTGATCGCTTGGGTTGAAAGCCTTCCTTCAAAAACTTTAATTATTCTTTCAGTTTGGTTCTCCAACCGAAAGTCAACCTAAAAACGTCCAGTCTACCAAAACCTAAACTTATGATTTGTTTTACTTTGGTAAGTAATTGATTAAACAACACAAAAACTTGTGATGGCTACTCATTCAAGACAAATAATACGTTTTGTATGATCCCGAACATTTCCCCCCATATAACAGACATTTTATCTTCAGAATCAATAGGTGGATTGTCTGAAAAATTTACGGTTTTTGACTTCATTGTAAATTATTTTTAAACGAGAGGGACTATTAGCTCTCCAACGTAAACTAAGAATGTTTAACACTACTTTGGAGTGGTTTTATTTTAAGAAACAATTTAATGTAAGTAAAATTAATTACAAAACATGGAAAGCTATTTAAAGTTTTATAGCATATATAAAATTACTATGAACATTATTATGAAATCACTATAAAACCTATATAAAATTACGAAGTATAAGCTTCGTTGGCATTATATCCCTGGGAACATTATTTCCACATTCTAACATTTTTGTGTCGAGGTCTAGGGCCATGGGATAATTCATAGAAATGTTTCGAATGCTTAAACGTTTATTTAAAAATATTTAACTTAGTACATTCAGTGGATCAATTCCTAAATTTATAAATATTACACTTTACATTAAAACTAGCCTATTTGAACTGTTATCATAAAATATAACTGAACTTGAGGAGTGTCCCAAGCGATGAAGTAGCATTACGCGAATATAAGCTTTCTATTAGCTTTTAGCGGAGCGAAGAGAAGGTCGTACCCAGGGGCGTATTCCAGCCCTCACTTAAGAGAATTGGGGACTGAAAAAAACAGCAAATAAACAACACAGTCTCGGAACACTTAGGGCTTGATTAAACCTTCTCAAGGATGGAATTAGACGGTCTTGTAAAAAAAAAGCTTAGGCAGAGTACAGAAGACCTAATCTCAATCGTAAATTTTTATGCTGATATTTTAGAACAAGGGAAATTAATTGCTTGTTCTTATTTACCAACCCTAACAAATAAAAGTAGCTTGAATCGGTTGCACAGTTTGAAGGATTACTTAACTCTCGTTGCATCGATGTCAACGATCTGACGGTTAATTGACTTCTCATTTATTTCTTACTTAGTTAAAAGATAACTACTCGTAACTGATGATAACGAGAACGTCAGAGGAATTGATCTTTGGTGATTTGTAACCCTTTAAGCGAGCAGCTCTGTCGTGCTTTTACAAAGACTGATGCACTGATATCGTATAAGGCAGCTAAGCCGTCCATAGCCATAACTGTTTGTTAGTGTGCGGTAAGTACCCTGTAACTCAGGCAGTTTCAAATGGCGGTCATAAACCCAATGAGGCGGACATCTGAAGGGCGTGTGTGGCGGCCGAGCTCTCTCCGAATGACTTTTATGACTTCAGATGTCGTATAGTTTTTTCTTAAAAACATACTAATAATCATCTAAAATAATAAATAATTAAATAAAGTTCTAGAATGTATGTAGATTTGATACACTATTTTAAATTATTATAACATTCAATAATGACTAAAACCCTTCGCCGATTTCTTATCCAAATATTTACATCAGTAGACTCATTGTAGTATGACTAAGACTGCAGCAGTAGCAGGTTTAAGGTAGTATGGCCAGGACAACAGTAGCAGCAGGTTTACGGTAGTATGGCCAGGGTGGCAGTAGCAGCAGGTTTACGGTAGTATGGCCAGGACGCAGCAGTAGCAGCAGGTTTACGGTAGTATGGCCAGGATAGCAGTAGCAGCAGGTTTACGGTAGTATGGCAAGGACAGCAGTAGCAGCAGGTTTATGGTAGTATGGCCAGGACAGCAGTAGCAGCAGGTTTACGGTAGTATGGCCAGGACAGCAGTAGCAGCAGGTTTACGGTAGTATGGCCAGAACAACAGTAGCAGCAGGTTTACGGTAGTATGGCCAGGACAGCAGTAGCAGAAGGTTTACGGTAGTATGGCCAGGACAGCAGTAGCAGCAGGTTTACGGTAGTATGGCCAGGACATCAGTAGCAGCAGGTTTATGGTAGTATGGCCAGGACAGCAGTAGCAGCAGGTTTACGGTAGTATGGCCAGGACAGCAGTAGCAGCAGGTTTACGGTAATATGGCCAGGGTGGCAGTAGGAACAGTTTTACGGTGGTATAGTTAGGGTGGCAGTAGCAGCAGGTCTATGGGTGTATGACCAGGGTGGGAGTAGCAGCAAGGACAGCAGCAGGTTTACCTTAGCAGGAGTAGGAGCAAGTTCTCGGTGCTACATTGTGGTTGCGCGGCTTTGGCGATGAACACAGTTGTCAGACGGTTCATTTACACCGGTCATTAATCGTGTGTTGAATGGAGCTCCGCTGATTGAGTCAGCGCGCGCGGTCATTAGGCCTTTCACTGACCGCAGAATGTGTCGCTGACGCTGATAGTTGATACTGTGTACAACCCACAGAAAACACGCCTGTCACCCTCACTCTCGTTACTGCCTCCTTTAGGCGAGACTAGCCGTGTTATTATTTAATTACATTGATTACAGTTAAATTATGCAGTTTTAACATAACTTTTGTCGTGAGTAGAAAGAATCTTTATTATATCTATTTGGCATAGACAAACAATTTTTATTAATTTTTTAACGCTTTCCAGCTTTTAAATGATTTTGCTCTACGCCTGCTTTGTTTATTTCCCAACTAAGCGTATTGTTGCGGGCTTAGCAGGTTCTTTACAAACAAAACTTGGCGTCTTTTCGTCGTTAATGACGATCACACGACGAACCGATGCACTGTAGTCTTCCTTGCGCGCACAATGATTGCCACTGTCTCCACATTGTCTTCTGAAGAGTGCATCCGCCTTCTTATGGCCCGGCCCAGTGCGATGAGTTGACTCGAAGTCATACTCCTGCTTCGATCCTGGAGGGATTGACTGAGGCTTAGTCCGGGGACGCCCCATCTCTCCGCAGTTCCAACAGCGTGCCTGCCGGTGACGATTTTTGAGTGCCTCCAGAACTCTCTTTACTAGCTCCTCGATGTCCAGTGGAGTTGTAGGTTCTGCGTCTGCCACGCGGACTCGAGCCTGGCCCCTCACCGACTGTCGCACAGCCTCGAACTCCAGTGCCTGTGTCAGTGCGTCACTCAGGGTCTTTGGTCTGGTGAGTTTCACTACCTGTTGAGTCTCAGGTTCACGTAGACCGTCTAGGAATTTATCCACCGCCAAACTCTCGTAGACATCATCCGTGACCGATGGATAGGCGTTTCTCACCAGGCGAGCAATGTCGGCTTCAAACTCCTGAAGTGACTCGCTGGGCTTCTGGATCCGGTTCCGCAGCTGTGATCGGTCGAGCTGGTCCATATGTCGATGTCCAAAGCGCATGTCCGATCTTCTTACTAATTCTGCGAAATTCTTCCGCTCCGCCATTGTCATAGCATGCAGAACAGCTAGTGCATCGCCCCGTAGTGCAAGGCACAGTGCTGAAGCCTTTGTCTCCTCGGTCCACCCTTGGACCATAGCCGCTGTCTCGAAGAGAAGCATGTAGTCCGCCCAGGGGGTTTTTCCATCGAAGTGAGGAACGATGTTCTGAGAGGCAACGGCAGCAATGGTGGGCGCTGGCTTGGAGATCGTTTCTGGGGCGTTTTCATGCTGAAGTTCGCCAGTGCTAGCCGATGACGCAGGTGTGAAGCTTCCTGACGCAGCCATCTCCTGCCTAAGCTTATCAACTAACCTATCTTCTAGATTTTTTTCTATACAGTTAATTTTCTCGTCCATTTCATTCATTCTACTTTCTAAGCTATCAACTTTGTTCGAATATTCATCTAATTTGTTCAGCATTTTTGACTCTACATTTGAAATTTTTGACTCAATATTAGCTTCTAGGTTTTCTAATGCTTTACTAGTTTCTGACATTTTTGACTCTAATGTTTTGCTATTTTCTGACATTTTTGACTCTAAGTTCTTAAGCATTTTATTCATATCAGATGTTTCAAATAACAAGTTATCTGGGTCTTCACCTGCATCAATTAAAGCTTGTTTAAGGCGTGCCTGAAGGGCTGATTTAGTTCCAGTAGTATCTAAATCTCGTTCTTCTAATTCTCTCCTAAGATTAACTACTTTTAATTAATCAAGTTTTACACCTTTGAAAGCCATTTTTATACAAAATAATTAAAATACTTTCACAATAAATGATTTTTTTTTGACAACGTAAATTTAACAAAACTTTGTAAACAAACTTACGACACAAATTACTAATATGTAACAAAGATCCTGATTCTTACTAATATCTAATACAACTAAAATTAAACTCAATATTTTACAATTAAAATTGCCAAAATAATGCCGCTTTCTGACACCAATTGTTGCGGGCTTAGCAGGTTCTTTACAAATAAAACTTGGCGATTTTATAATAACTATTTATTTACACTAATTATTCTATATTTACAGATATTACAATTACCTAACACCTAACTAACCCTATCTAACCTAGCTAAAAAGCCTATTCTAATTTACAGTGATTCTACTTACAGCTAACCTTTACAGGATTTATCACTACTTCTGTTACAACACTGTCACTACACTGTCACTAGTGTCACTACACTGTCTCTACACCGTCACTACACTGTCACTGCCACTAGCACTAGCACTGGTCACCAACACCGACACGCGCTTGCTGCGACGATTCTCGGAAGGCTCAACTCAACTCAACTGCCGTGTGCCGGAAGACGGTCCCTTATATAAGTTTACCGTGGAACATTCTGGAGACCCCTAGTAGCCTAGACAAAGGTGTTTACAGATCACCGTGGAAGCTTCTGGTGGATGTCAAAGACCCTATTGACGTAGTCCGTTGACATGGGTCTATTGTCTTTCGGAAAACCCCATGTTGACAAACAACCCTTTTGAGACGGCACCTGGCTATTGTTGCGCGGGGCTCCTGACTTGTAACAGTATTATTAGACCAGATTTAATGCTGTGGTCTGTGTGTGTTTTTGGGTACATTAGCACTTTTATGTAATTGCAAACTTCGATGTGTGATCTTACACGGTGAATACAAATTACCGATGTAATAATTAATTTTTACTCACTCGATTTTATTTAAGAAATGAATTTTTCCGTGTACTAGTTATGGTTGCCAGGATGAGAAGTGTCTCTGTGTATCATTCTTCTTCCGACGTGGGCGTTAGAACAAAACCAGCCTGTCACTATGCAAAACCGTAGGAACTTTCTCTTAAAGAATAGCAGAATGCATGTTGTTAACGTTTCAATTTGGCAGGGAAAGTTCTACAGAAAAGCTTCAGTTAACTGTTTATTTAATCATGCCTAAGTACTGTACTGGAACGTTGATAGGCCTACTCCTAAAAACTCTGGAAATAGGGGTTGCGACCATTATTTTTTTCTGCTAGGCTGTCAAACGTTGAAGTAGCTTAAACCTAAAGTTTTTATTTTCTGTAACTCTAAAACAAATTCAACGAATATATCGAATATCTTGTAAATTTCTACAACAAAATATCTAACGATACCCGTTGTATTTACAGTTTATCGAATTGGTACGTAGGCCTACATTATTTAAAGAGATTAAATTTGTATGTTTGGCAAAAACTTCGTATGTTAATAATCATGATTGAATGTTAGTTAAATACATTTACGTTAACACACTTCCCAATGATTAAAGAAAGGATTGAGTAAACAAAATCTCCTACTTTTCTCAAAAGTTCATGGGTACTTTGAGATTTATACATGGATTTGTATTCCAAAAAGATCTTTGTATATATTATAAAATATATCTAGATTTTAAGGCTTGATCTAAAGACATTCGAAGTGATTCAAGATTGTAAAAAGCTATAAAAATAATTCAAATTATGTAACAATTATAATTTTCTACTGTTTCTACAAAAACCTGTCAGCTAAATATTGATATAAGCTTTATTTAGAATACTTGGAAATATACCTTAGATTAATACAAACATAGGTTAGAGAAGCTTACTTATTTTATCATAATCGTTGTCCACAATCTTAAGGTAAACAAACCTGTCACATGGTTGAGCAAAATATTATATTTAATTTGTTCAAGTGAACTGCGTGGAAAAAAACTATTTGACAATACTGGTTGTTTGCTTTGAAATGGAAATAGTTTTCTCATTGTAACCATGCGATCAATCAATATTTACTTTTAAACGCCTAACCTCGGTACTTTGAAGGCCAATGGGGTATAGCCCTCGGCCATCATCGTGGTGGGTGTAGTCCTAAGTGTTTCTTATTGTAGTAGTTATATTTGTGAAAAAGAGGTACAGTTGGTTCAGGAGTTTTTTGTGACTGAGTAACACACACAAACAAATACAGACAGGCACCATCTTATTTTTATGCACTAATATGAATTTGTTACAAATAAATTTGGGATATTTATAAAAGTTCATTAGTTAAATTACTTATACATTTAATTTTATTTCACTGTATGTTTTAATGTTCACATATGTTGTTTTTGACGACTATGTCAGTCTTCAGACCGTGACCAATGACACAGTAGACGCCCTTGATAACCACCGAGTAACAATCTCAATAGTTTGGCTGGGATCAATCTCAGAATTAAGAACATAGAAAGTTGTCTTTGAGGCCAATTAGGTTGCATTGTTCTACAATCTGAAGAGATAACAAAGACATGCGTAGTGTTGTAAGTGTTTCAGAACTAGACCAGATGCGCCTCGCATACGAATTTTTGTGTCGAAGGTCTCGTCGACGGAGGAGAGTAGGCACTTGCACTTCAAGTCCTTAGAAATTGTAGTTATTTTACAATGGTTTTATTATATTTTTGGTATCATATGTAAATAAAAAGACGACTAGTTCAATGTCAAACTACAGAACCTTCAAAACTAGAAAAAGAACATTGAATAGTATTATGTTGGCAGATATAAAACGGTCTTACAAAATTCCTACAAGACACCATCCTGGCAGATTTTTTGTGTTATTTTATGGACATTTAATTAGATTGATCATGGCTTAATACATAGTTATATTTTAATGTTCGAAATAATTTAAAAATAGTTTTCAAGCAGTTAAAACCAGTGTGTGTTACTAGATAGACCTACCGCTGGGCTCAGCCCAATTAATCGTTGAACTGGAACTGCGTAGGAAATACTAAGATGTACATTTGAATCTAACTATTGTATCTAATATAACGCAAGTTACTCTGCCAGCGACTATCATCTAAGTCTAGGGATTCAAAAATTGACCACGCCTGATAGGGGTTTGTTTTATTATCTTGATAGGGTTATGCATTTTCTTTTTATTGCTTTCCGAGTGATGTTGGCACCACTGAATGAAAATACCTTTAGCCCAATAATAATGTTTTTATTGTGATGCTTTTTGAGTCAAGGCTAAGATGAGATGAGAGTTGTTTCCAATTAAGTTTATAAACACAATGGTGATGCACTTTCTTCCAAACAGCACACAGTTTCTGTTCAAGTATAATTGTGAAGAATGTGAAGGTGGAGTAAATATAAAGGTGGCGTTCCTAAAATATAAAACTACACCTCAGCCATTTTACACCTGTATCTAGCACAGCGAGCTCTATTTTATTTTATCAAAATTCGTTTCAATCAGAAATATAACCACAATTATTTTTTATAATTTGTTGTAAAATCATAATGGCAAGGATCATATAAGCGAAGCAGTGGTGTAAGATCTAGTACGAACAAGGTACTTTTGTATTCATTAAATCAGTTGGATGTTTTATAACACCCTTTAATAAACAAATATGTTCTAAGCACCCTCAAAGTACAAAATGACTTTTCTTTTAGCAAATTTCCCATATAGGGAATAAGCTATTTAGTTTATACTACTTTTTAAAATAGAAACAAACAAAAAATAGAAAAAGAAATTTGAATTAAAACGACATATTTAATAAAGGTCATCCATATATAAAGCCCAAAGCACCCATGAACTTTTGAGAAAACTACAAGTCACACCCCCATAAATCATATACTTAAAATGTTCGTCATGACGAGAAACTTTGCGCAAAAACATCCATTATTTCATGAATTGCCCTTTAAGGTCGTAATTGCTTTCTTATAGGAACTTTCCATGTATCTAATATTAAAATTACCTCATCTGTACTTATTTGTTTGTTATTCTTTTAGTTTTTTACTTTTTTTTTATCAGTGTGATTATTTATTTGTATTTTACTCTTTTATGATTTGTTTATTTCAGCTTAACTTAACCAATCAATAGTTTTATTAATACTTATGAAGTCAAACGGGTCGACGCCAAATAATAGAATTTTATATTTCAGTCATCATGCAATGATATTCACATTTCAGCAAACCATGATATAACATTCGGAACCAGAATATTTTCAGTCCGGAAGCATTAAATACAAGCAGACAGGAAAATCATGTGATTTCTTTGAGTGACTGCGTCTGTGGAAGGTTCATAGTATGGAAATGGAAAGGGTAATGACAGGGACGTTGTAATGATAGAAGACGACCCTCGGTTAAGAAGTCACTTACTCTTCTCATTACATGAACCAGTCTAATCGCATTGCGTTCTCAGTTGTGATGGTTTTATATTGTGCCTACTATCAACCAAACAATACGAATCAGAAAATAAGAAAATAGGTCAATCAAATGTCAAACGAGTGGGGTCTCGTTCTTTTGCAAACATTTTTGTAAAACCTGTATTAATTACATTACTAATCAAGCATTATTAAATACAACTGTTTACTAATATGTTAACATATTGTTTAAATAAACTTTTCTGACCTAAATTTATCAACTGTCGCTATGAAATATGTCCAAATTAATTCTATAACAGACGTTATTCCACTATTATAATATAGTTTCATCATAACCTTCTCTCAAGTGACAGGTTTAAAAGGTAGATACGCAGTCGAAGCTTTCCCATATTTCACTTGCAGACGGCTCATCAATATTTAATCAAGTCAGCCCTGGTTTGAGCGGGTCCATAGATCCGGCACCGGCTGACTAAGTTACTAATTGAAGACAGTTAGGAGCATTAACCAGTTACCAGAGACAGTGGGAAAGTAGCCCTTGTGTACACACTCAGCGAAAGTATGTAAAACACGTTGGCGAGTGTCCTACGAGAGGTGCCATACTAGGAAAGGGAAAGGAAGAAAGCGGTAGAATAGCGAGCCATTTGCGAGACATCCCCGGCGCTGCCATATGCCCCGTGGGAAAGCGCCATTAAAAACAGTGACATCTTCATTGTTCATGTTGGGTGAAACTGTTCCGCGAGTCGAAACGTAAATCACAACCATCAAGATTACGTCATACAATGTATTACTTAAAAATAAGTCTTATTTTTTATTGAACGCATCCAGTTTATGAAGAATCCATTTATAGTAAAGAAAAAAATTAGTTTTATATTCAAGTGTAAATTTACTGTTTGCTTATTCAATTTTGAAACAACAAAATAGTTGGTTGTATGTATTTAAATCCAAGTTTGTTATATATTATATCATATGCGCCATTATCTATTACAAACATCGTTGTGGCGTGATAGCCTTTAGGTTTGTCTGCATACATTTTTGAAATTCTAGCGTCAATGTAAATGTTCGTCTGTGTACATTTTTTTATTCATGAGGCAATAAAGCTGCCTTTATCATTTTACTGGATCGTATGGAAAAAAGGTATACAATTTATGAATTCACTGTGACAAAATATTTCTAGAAAGTTTCAAACTATACTTAAAATATAAATGTTTATCATGTTGGATGAAAGCATAAATTAATGGTTAATGATTTATTACAATGAAGAATAATATTTGTAATATTGTAACTTGAAAACTTTATTGAAATCAAAGAAACTACTTTAGTGAAGAAAGATTTTATATAGGCCTATACAAATAATTTGATGAAATTCGTCAATGGTTGTATCTTTTCAAGTACATGTTTTAATAGTAAATGTTTCAGAGGCATAAAGGCATTTATTAATTCAACTTTTGTTGTTGTTCCAGGTGTCCGCCATAGCGGCATTGTGCCTGCTGTTGGCAAGACCCATGTCCGCAGTGGTAAACGACAAACCATCAGATTCCCCATCAGCATCCTCGTCTGAGGCAGCTAATAGGGGAGACCTCGTCTCATCCGCATCAGGACCAGCAGACTCGTTCGCCGGAGATTCCTATCTTCCACCTCCAGACTCATCGGCGTTTGGACCAAAACCTGTCTATGGACCACCACAGCCATCAGGTGGCGGGAGTTCTTTCGGACCTTCAGGACCCTCGGACTCATACCCATCAGCTGCTCCAGAGAGTGCTTATGGCCCACCTCCATCCCCTCCAAAGCATCAGTATGGTCCACCACCGAAACCAAAGCCTCAATATGGACCACCAAAACCTAGTTATGGCCCACCTAAACCAAGTTACGGCCCACCTAAACCATCTTTCGACCCACCCCCAAGCTCTTATGGGCCACCCCCAAAACCTTCTGGGTCATATGGACCGCCAACTGGGTCTGATTCGTTTGGACCTCCACCACCACCCCCAAAGCCATTTTATGGACCCCCTAAGCCAGTATATGGACCACCAGCTAAGTCACCCAAACCGTCTTATGGGCCTCCGCCAAAACCACCCAAGCCTCTTTATGGACCACCTCCCAAGCCTGTTTACGGACCTCCTCCGGGACCTCCTCCAAGTACATCATATGGGCCTCCTAGTTCCTCTTATGGTCCACCCCCTGCTGGACCTCCGAGACCTAGCAGTGGTTATGGTACACCAGTTATTGTGAACCCCAAAGGGCCTCCTGGAGTGCCAGCTCCACCAACTCCTCCTGATATAAGATATGATGGTTGGCAGCCCATACCTGGACTTACATCTCATCCTCATCAGTCTCACACACCAGGTGACACATACGGACCTCCTGATAATGGTGCTCATGGAGGCGGTGATTCGTCCTATGGTGGGCCACCCCCACCACCTCCCTCTGGTTCGTACGGTGCTCCTTCCGGAATCGGAAATGACCACAGTGGAATTGGGGGATCGTTCGATGGATCAACACATGGAGATGGTGGTGTTTTAATCAGTATTTCTGGTCATACTGACACAGCAGATATTGGAGGAGGAGGTGGAGGATGTTGTAGCTCAGCACCAAACTTTGGTGGATCTAGTGGTATAAACGGATTTTCAGGAGACTTTGGAGGAAGTGGAGGAGTCCTAACTAATATAGATAATCTAGGTTCTATAAGTGGTTCTTATGGGGCACCACCACAGAATCCTTCGACCACCTATGGAGCTCCACAGCCAGCCCCTGCGATTTCTGGAGGAGGGCATGGAGGTGGAATTCATTTCGAAGGACAAAATGGACCACCTTCCGATTCTTATGGACCACCACCTTCAGGGTCATATAAGCAACCTCCCTCAAACTCGTATGGACCACCACCCTCAGACTCTTATGGGCCACCACCCTCAGAATCTTATGGGCCACCACCCTCAGACTCTTATGGGCCACCACCTTCAGGACCTTCACATGGACCTAGTGGATCATACGAGGGCCCACCGCCCCCTCCCCCACCACCCTTACCACGACCATCTTCCTCATATGGCCCTCCTAAACCGAGCACATTATATGGACCTCCAAAACCAAGCTCTTCTTACGGACCACCCAAAAAACCGAGTGGAGCATATGGTCCACCAAAACCACCAAGTGATTCATATGGTCTACCAAAATCACCAAGTGATTCATATGGTCCACCAAAACACTCGAGCGATTCATATGGTCCACCAAAACCCCCGAGTGATTCATACGGTCCACCGAGTGACTCATATGGACCACCAAAACCACCAAGTAGCTCTTACGGTCCTCCTAAACCACCAAGTAGCTCTTACGGTCCTCCTAAACCACCAAGCGGGGCATATGGTCCTCCAAAACCTATTAATACATATGGTCCCCCAAAACCACCAAGTAGTGCCTATGGACCACCCAAACCACCAAGCTCCGCTTATGGTCCACCAAAGAAACCCTCTGGATCTTACGGACCACCCAAATCTCCTAGTTCATCATATGGCCCACCTAAATCCCCTAAGGTTCCCAGTAGCAGTTACGGTCCTCCTAGCAATTCATACGGCCCGCCGCCTTCAGGAGGTGGTCACGGTGGAGGTTATGTAGGTCCACCACCACCACCCAGTTCATCTTATGGCATCCCAAAATCACCAAGTTCATCTTATGGCATTCCTAATTACGACAATTTCGGCGGATCCAGTGGTCCGTTTGCGGAGCCAGGAGGCTCCTTTGGAGGTGGAATTTCAAGTGCTTACGGAGTTCCCGGCGATACACCACCTGGAACCTTCGGGGTGCCCATTAGTGGGTGTTGTGGCACTCCTCCACCAAACATAGGCCATCCACCCGATCAACCCCCCAGTCAGTCGTATGGAGTGCCTCAACAGGGTAAAGGTGTTGATATTCATCTTTCTGGGCTAAATTACGGATTGCCTTCAGGAAAAACAGTAGAAGGGCCAAACCATATTCAGCCAAAAGAGCCAGTAAAGTTTGTTCAACCTGTTCCAGCAGGGCTATTGGAGGCAATTGCTCAATCTGCAGAATATAAAAATTCAGGAAAGGGGCGACCTTTCCAAGGGGGGACGTACATACCTCCACCTCCCCCAGAAGTTGGAAAACCTGTAAATGAGGTCAACAATGAAAACTACATAAATGGCCAAGGTCATTTCGGAGGTAGCGATGTCAAGGGCGATGACTTCCACATCACCCAATCACTTTCTGTTGATCTTTCACCACCATCTAATGGAGGACATCAGAATTTCGATAGTTATGGGTCCCAAACAGTCGTAGACGGAAATATAGCCCAATCTATTGATCAAAATAACCAGCTCATCCAAACAACACTAGTCCAACAAGGATCTGACGGTCTTGGAAGTAGTGGACATGGTGCATTAAGTTATCAAAATAATAATTTACTCTCCCCGACAGGTCCAACCGGTGGAGAAGGGGTACCAGAGGTTAACCAGCTGATACAGTCTCTCGGTTTGGAGGGTAATTCAATCACACAATCACAGATGATTGATCTTGGCCCCCAGTTTGCAAATCACCCGGGTGGCCACTTTATAACACAATCAACAGCGAGCGGAATTCAAAATATACCTATACAGGGAAATCAAGGAAGTTATACCCTCCAGATTCAACCGGCTGGTGGCGTAGGGAGTACAGGACAACAATCTATAGCCCATGACCAAGTGCTCTCTAATGGATTGTTGCAAGATATTTTGGCAGCTATTGAACAACAACAACCAAATCAACAACAACAAACTTTCCAACAAGTTTATACTCAAGGCAATATTGATCCTTATCAGCATGCCGCTTCAAACGTTTACCAACAGTTTCAAAACGCACCGCAAAACGTTGCTGATAGTGAAATCCAGGGCTCTTCCATCAGTGAACAAGTATTGAATACAACTAACAACGAAAACGTGACACAGTACAATTCGAACTCGACTATCACATCCGATAACGACTCGAATCAGTCGGGTTACGACAAAACTTTAAGCGACCAAGAGAGGTTTACAGCGTATCTTGCGAGAAATGGCGTTGCCTTGTATTACAATAGCGAACACGGTAAAAGTCATAATAAGACAGAGCAAGAAGGCGGCCAAGCTGAAAGCCCCGAGACAAATCTTCTCGACTCCAACCAACCTCAAGGGGATGGCTCTTACGTTATCTTCAAATCTCCAAACGTGCAGTACAAATTTGGTGCAGCCTCAGATGACGTGTCACTGAACAATCATAAATTTACTTCAAACTCAACGCAATCTACGAGCGAGACCAAAGATGTGACGTGAGTTAGTTAGCCAATTGTAAAGACTTTCATAGAATGTTTGTTGAAACGCTACAACACTCTAGCTCGCAGCTTCGCCATTCTAATGTTAATTTAATAATAAAGATGGGCGTATACTGGGCTGGGAATAGCGAAGCTGCAGCCAGAGAATGTAGGTATGTGTGTTAGCCTCTGCGGGATTCAAGATCTCGGTTCCCGCTGTCCCTGACCCTCGCGCTAGTGAAAGTATGTCCATGATCGTGAACAGCTTTCTGAGCGTTTATACCACGACTCCAACTAATCATTCTGCAGCGGATATAATTGTCCACTCACTTTGACTTATTAGTGGCCCGACAGTTCAAACGCGCTCATTTTCCGCCTATCTTCTTTTGCAGTGAATCTCGGGAACATAGCTTATAGTAGCCTACACGGTTTTATTTATTTCTGTTGCATTTATACAGTTGAGAATAATTGAAATTGACGTTTAGAAAACAACTAATGATGTATCTTTCATACCGGTTTTCATTTTAAGAATAATGATCAAATATATTTCTAGACGTTCGCATAGCTTACACCTAATAGCAAAGTTCTGAAAGTTAAAAAAAAAATACAATTTAAAATAAAGTAACAGCAGTTTCCATTAAACAATTAACAAATGGCTTGAATAGAGTGAAATAAACGTTAGATATAAGTAAAAATAATTAGTGAACAAAACCACTTTGTTATGTGTCATGACATTTTGCGTGGAAGTATATTTAAAATTTAAATGTGCCAATAATTTATTTTAGAATTATGTTGAATACTCATTTATGTGTTTACCATGTATTACTTTCTTGCAATGGTAATTGTAAATACTGTGTACTAATGAATTTGTATATAAAACATGTAAAGAATTGCATAACTGTGTTATGTTTAACTCCTTAAATCTGTGTTCTTTCAACTATAATTAGAGGAGTAATTTGGTTTTGCAGTTATAGTTCTTTTGGATGCATTCTAAATTGCTCCATAACTTGTAGCAGTAAAGTTATCGTCCGTACTTACTTTAATCAAAGATATATTTAAGACAACCGCAACATTAGGTGGTTACTACTTGTAGATTTTACCTGATTAAAAGTAACAAAAAGTATAGCTGATACATCATAATGAAAAATATGCCCTATTTCAAAAAGATTGAGTTTAAAAATTTAACTAAGGAAAGGTTTAAATAGTAACATATTGTATGGGATTGTATATAAATGACAGGTACAACAGTCGTATAAGTTATAAGAGTAAGTTTTGAGTCCATGTCGTAGATCGTTGTACGGTTCCTTAATTTTAATAATCAGTTACTGTAGGTGTTTAGCAAAATGTATTTGATTAGTTTCGCCTGTGCATGAACTTTTTTGTTCAGAGTATATACAAACATGGAATGTGAGGCTCAACTCCTGACTTATTAACTTGTTATTCTGTACATGAAGCCCACACACTATGGTAAAGATCTTTAATATAATATCAAGTCAAACTGTGAACAAAAGTAATCTAAACTTCTAACTATCTATTAAATAATATAGATTTACAATGAATAAGACAGTTGAGATACTAAGGTAAACAATGAGAAGTTAAACATAAAAAATCTATGTCTATAGATTGTAAAAAACTATAAGAGTTTTACATTAAAAGAATATAATTATTTATTGTGTTATCATCCGCACCAGTTGAATGTTTATGGCGGCCAATACCCAGGTGTTGGCACTGTGTGTGTGTAGTCTGGGCCTGTTACTGTCGCTCAAAGTTAGTTAAGAAACCTGTAACCAAATCTAAAATAACAACTAAATGGTCGCAGCGCTACCAGGACCAGCTATTTAATCTACACTCAACACAGCTTATACAAATCTATTTTGACTTATAGATTTAAGAAACCCTTTGCCACTAAGCTTGGTACAAAATATCTTAAACTATGTATACGAGTTATTAGGATGTGCATAATTGAAAATTCACCTCAATCTTGAAATCTTAGTAAAAGTAATATTTAAGAGCCAATTAAAAAGCTAATATATCACTATCCATTAAAGACTCGTATGAATAATGTGTACTTGTAAATCTATAATAAATATCATAAACTACTTAATTTAACCTGTACATGAAAGATTCCTGATAACTTGGACTGCATAGCAGCTGTAATAACGCAGTAAGGGACACTGAGCAGCAATCAGATCGAAATGGCCCGTTATTATGTGAACCTTTTATAAATTTTAATTTTTTATATTTTTTATGGAATACATTTGTAAATTTACTATTGCCATTTGTTTAATCGAAAGATGTACTTGTTGTATAGAAAAGTCATACGGAATGCACGGTCAGTCACAGCTTAGTCTATTAAACATTTTTATAAATAACTGGTGTACGAACAACACGGATTAGTTATCCCGCAATACCAGGCAGCCTGTAGACGGTTATGTCCTATTCCGCCCGAGTTTTATTTCGCCCGGAGCCTAATTACTCCCAATTCGCCCGCGGTCCCAGATTAACCCCTATAATCCTCAGCTCTACCTGCGTCAGGAGTCCTATTCCATCCACGGTGGCGAAGCCCCGCCTCCTAGGACCTCACCCACCCCCAGCTATGTAAAAGCCCTCCCCTACCCATCACCCCGTTATCCACCTCCGACTACACGGTTATTTAAGCTTAAAATATTTATTTGACAAACCAGACAAACCAAGCGAATTTCCTTTATATTAATGTAAAGTTTAAACACGAAGTTTTAAGCATTAAAATATAAAGGGGCATGTGCCCTTATTGATGTAGCCGTTGTAAAGATATGTTAAATATTTATAATCTGGAACTTTCCTTTGCGTTGAAACGCTTCAACAGTGATATTGATACATGTTTACAACATAACAGATTAATAAAATTTGCTACCTATGTGCTGTTAGTTACTGTATGTTTGTCTCCCTATCCAAGATGTGCAAATAAGCAATTTAATTATTTAAAATATTGCGCTTAACGTCAAACAGAAACATATGATAACACTGCAATCCAAGACATGGCCAAACAAAGGCCACTAGTTAGCGGCTTCTAGTGTTATACCCAACTGCACACCTTTGAGTTTTCTTTATTATGCAATGTAAATAATTCACCTATTGGGTTTGATGATGATTGGAGTGTCGAATCGAACTCGACCACCATTTGCTATCTTTTATGTAAATTTATCGTCTGATGAGATAACAGTATGAGAACACAAAAAGAAGCATACCGATGACGAATCCTTAATGACCACCCTCTCTTGGAAAAATGCGAAACTCTGCTATTTCTCCCCTGTTATTTCTCACGGACAACGCTTGGGCATTCCAAGTCAACATCCCTCGCGCTTCATCCACATACTGTCTGGTTATTAATAAGAAAATATTGTCGTAGGTAAATTAGTGTACGCAACTCGCGTAAAAAGAGTAAACGACACTATTTTAACGCATTCCTTGCATAAACTACTATATTACATTGTATATGAAAAGTAAAAAAAAGATAGTCTAATAACACTTAAAACTTTTGTGCTCTCATACTGTTATCTCATCAGACGATAAATTTACATAAAAGATAGCAAATGGTGATCGAGTTCGATTCGACACTCCAATCATCATCAAACCCAATAGGTGAATTATTTACATTGCATAATAAAGAAAACTCATAGGTGTGCAGTTGGGTATTTAACACTAGAAGCCGGCCTTTGTTTGGCCATGTCTTGGATTGCAGTGTTATCATATGTTTCTGTTTGCCGTTAAACGCAATATTTTAAATAATTAAATTGCTTATTTGCACATCTTGGATAGGGAGACAAACATACAGTAACTAACAGCACATTGGTAGCAAATTTTATTAATCTGTTATGTTGTAAACATGTATCAATATCACTGTTGAAGCGTTTCAACGCAAAGGAAAGTTCTAGATTATAAAGATTTAACATATCTTTACAACGGCTACATCAATAAGGGCACATGCCCCTTTATATTTTAATGCTTAAAACTTCGTGTTTAAACTTTACATTAATATAAAGGAAATTCGCTTGGTTTGTCTGGTTTGTCAAATAAATATTTTAAGCTTAAATAACCGTGTAGTCGGAGGTGGGCTTTTACATAGTTGGGGGTGGGTGGTCCTAGGAGGCGGGGCTTCGCCACCGTGGATGGAATAGGACTCCTGACGCAGGTAGAGCTGAGGATTATAGGGGTTAATCTGGGACCGCGGGCGAATTGGGAGTAATTAGGCTCCGGGCGAAATAAAACTTGGGCGGAATAGGACTACACGCCTGTAGACGAGATGTCTGCTAGTCAGCAGTCAGCAGTCAGCAGTCAGCAGTCAGCAGTCAGCAGTCAGTGACCAGCTGATCCTGTCACATTCCTGACGAGACGACAACCAGTCAGAGGAACCTTGACCTAGAGACCACAAACTGATGCTGATGAGGCAGCCGAGGTGGGCAAAGAAAGTCAATAGGTGGTTAACACAGAGTTTCTCTAAAGACCTGCGGCGACACACACTTACTCACGCACACTCACCAACACGCTTGAAGTAACATAATGTATAGGCCTACTCTTATTCCCGCATACACGGAGAGTACCCTCTCTAAATGTTTACGATAAAATAAATTAAATTACCGATTTACATGATAAGTCTAGGTGCTAAGACAAGAACCAATAAATTATACACTCCAACACAACTCGATATATTTCTACTTATACTGTAACAATATACAACAAGGTGAACATAATATATGAAAGATTAACTGATTTTGACCAGGATCACTATCATCGGGCATTTTGAGGTGGTATGTTAGTTTATCCATAAAACCTACTATTGAAAACTTTTATAAGCTATGTTTTAATTTATAAGCAACATTATACAATTTTGAGAACATCTACCATAACTAATCAATATCAAGTTGCTGTTGCCAACAATAATTAATATACACTGACAAATAGTAATGAACTGTTATCTTTAACACATATAACAATAAAGTTTTGCATTCTGCAAAATTAATTTATACAGAGAGGTATTAGTTCCAAAATTTCTATTCTATTCTAAAATTGTTATTCAATTGGAACCACCTCTCATTCAACTTCTTTTAAATTGATAGTTAATAATTTTCGTTACATATCCTAAAAACAAGCTATACGTAATTTACCTACGTAATTGGTTACTCCAATCATCATCAGACCCAAAAGGTGAATGATGATATTTTCATTCAACCTATTTGGTCTGATGATGATTGGAGTGTCCAAATGAAATCGAACACGAATTACCATCTTTTATGTATATTTACCGTCTTGTGCGTAACACCAAAGATGACACATGCTACGCAAAATGCGTAGCATGTGTAATCTTTGGTAACACTATTAGCGTAAATATATGTTTTAAGTCTTATAAGACATTTCTTTTATTACTTTCCGTCATTTTCAATGAAAATGCAATTATAATGCTTTATCCTGAAACATCTTGAAAAGTCGCTGACACCTTTTAAGTGTGGTTCTATTTTTAAATGTTTACACCAGCAAAGGCAACAGGTTTTTACGTACGAGCTCCTATATCTATATATCAAATACTAGCCTACATTAATGTACTTTACATCTAGATAAAACTCATTAGGAATTATCGTTTTACCCATACAAATTAAGTTACACCAGATATCGTTATCATTTTCTCATTCGACCTTTAAAGGCGACATAGTAAAAAATACCGCTTTACACCCAGATAATTGGAAGTCTCATTAGTGACATTCACACTAAAATAGCTCTCATTAACCTTTGTGAAAAACTGTAACACAGCTTGGACTTGGAAACGACGTTAACCTGTCAATACAATTGAAATGTAATTTTGTACAAACTGTTTAGTGAGACTTGTGCAGTATTTTATAGGTACCTAACCTGAAATCAGTGGTTCGAAAATACATTTACACTGAAACCATTAACAGTCAATACCTAAATCACGATGTAAAGGCCTCGGCAATTTGTATTTACTTAAAACGTAGTAGTCTGGTAAAAGTTTACATTCTAAAGTTGATTGGAATGTTTTCTTGGAATTTCTACGCACCGTGTATTATATTATTTTCTTTTTATATCAAGTAAAACGTAGAAACAAGTTAACATAATTATATTAATCATGTCTTATTATAATTTAGCTAAATGTTCCATTACTATTTGAAAAATATACTGACCATACAATCTGTATTTCCTTATCATATTTTTCTTTAAATTAAACTTTGACTACTTATAGACTCAACTATACATTCCACCCACATGCGTAAGTTGTCGCCAGTTTTTAAATCAATTTCGTCCTAGTTGATGTGAGCCACCGATAGATTATTCTGATGTTAATCACTGATATCTTTCGAATAAAAATATTTTTTACCAAGTTAAACCAATGCAATGACTTATTGTGAGCTATAGCAACTGTTATGTCCCATCAACTATTTCAGAAAAAAAATAAGGCAGAAAGTGGAGTTTTGGACACTATCGCATTCTGTGACAGGCTCACACAACTATGTTGTCTTAAAAAAAAAAATCTAGACAGCTGATCCATATAGATGGTATGTATACTTCAGTATC
This sequence comes from Macrosteles quadrilineatus, assembly GCF_028750875.1. Lineage (NCBI taxonomy): Eukaryota > Metazoa > Arthropoda > Insecta > Hemiptera > Cicadellidae > Macrosteles > Macrosteles quadrilineatus. The sequence continues at coordinate 118,805,025 of NW_026542594.1, forward strand.
CAATAGTATAGTTTTTCTAGTTGGTAAAAATCTACAGATGATCTGAGTTCCATGAAATCCTTATAGAAAGTTTAATTAATTATAGTATTTTTAGTGTTAAATTTCTAAGGTAGCTTTAAATTTATTTGTGATTTTACATTATTTGATAGGTGTTTTAGGTTCACGAAGTTATATTAAAATATCAAATAAGATTTTCATTTCCTTGCAGTGTTATAAAGCGTCATTTATATCTTCTTCATTCAACCTCGTAGAAGTATAAAGTAAAATAAATTGCACTTTGAAAGTTTTAGAGCGACGACGTGAACCTCAGTTGATTGCCTCAGATTTCTGCTGCAGCGTGCCTTGACGACTTCGCCCTCGCCTTTATCCCAGCTTAGCCGTTGTTTATTTGGTTATGTGACTACGACTTTTACGCTTATACCATTTATTCACTAAGTGAAACAACATTAGTCACACGTCCTTTATTAGCACACAGTATGGGTACATGTACATCTCTTTGTTTGCGTTATTTGTTTTACCTAACATATTTTTTTTTACTAGCCGTTTTAGTTAAGTTCTTAGAATTGGCAACATTCACTCAACAGCATTGTTTCACTTAAAACACGTTTAACGGACCAATTAGGTTTAAGGATTTGAGAAAGGAAGTAAAATTGTAATGCTTCGAACTTAAACTAATCAGCTGTTAAGACCAATTAAATTGTTGATTTTTAATTGCTGAGCTTTTGCTGAGTGCCCATGACAGTGAACTGCGGTGCAGCTAAAAATGTAAGTAGGTTTTTTTTAGCAATGGTCAACAATAATTAGAACAATGGAATAAACTAAACGCAAATAGTGTTTGGTATAATCTTGACAATGAATAAACCTATACGAGAGTACTGAGTCGTCGACGTTACTATATTAATAAATTAAATAAAATCTTAGAACTAAACAATGGTTCTATAGCTTTTTTACTTTCGTTATTAATATATTAATAGTTAATACTTTCACCATCATGCAAGAATTAATAAAAAAGGCAAAACTTTACGTAATCTTGTTAGCCATGGTTTTCTTAGCAATATTCATATAAAGAAATTGTATTAAGCTATTGCAGCTTTTTTTATTTACATAATCTCTTCTAAAACTCCGGTCTCAACGAAATATTTTAAATATATCTCATATTTTCAAATATCTTGCTAAGTATGGACATGTTCGTTTTAAAACTTCTAAACTAAAATTTTATCAATGATAATGTAGGCTGAAATTTTTTTCGTTGCTCTTTTTTTATCGTAAAAGTTATTAAATAACAGATCTCATTGTTTGTCAACATACCTATAAAACTCAACAACAGAAAATGTTTTATAACGGGCCACCAGAGAATTTTATGATGAGAAAACCCCGCACGGGGCAGAAAGCAGTTTAAGGAGATCAGGTAAGTGAAATAATATGCAGTTTTGAACTTTCTGAAAAAAACATAAAAGTTGCATAATTCTCATCCTTTACTAATTTCCTAAAACTAAAAAGAAATCTAGCTTTTACAAATCAATCATCAAGGATATGATTGAATTTAAAATGATATGTTCCTCCATATTTACTGTAACTAGAAACGAATGGTGGAGAAATGAAAACGTGTCGATCACACTCGTTTAGAACTACAGTAGGTGTATCTTGGTACTGTGGTATTTAGACCCCTGCAAACCACTGCACACCCTGTACATGACTGTAAGCTTGGTAGTATCGTGAGAGTGTCGGGCGGAAACCTCGCAACACTCTATACAATCAAACACCTACGTGCTGGAGGTGGTATATTGTAAACAACATGTCGTGGATGCTGGTATACAGGGCCTCCCCAAAATCCTCACCCACCTTCTGGATTAAAGAGAAAATAAGAATACATCATGTTAAGAAGGTCTGCAAATTAAAAAAAAAATACCCTTACAGCCACCATTTTGTATATTCAAAAAAACTATTTCTTATTTTCTTATTTCTTATTATTTCAAATATTTTCTTATTTGACTTTAGCACAAAAAAGACCAATTCTAAGAAAATATATTTTTTATAATGATTTGTTAACATGGGGCTAATGAAAGTTTTTAAACTAAAATAACTCAAAACATTTCAGATAAACAAAACGTTTGTTGTATATTTTTAGTTAGGTGATTTAGTTAAAACTCTAACAATAACGCAATGAAGAAAATCGGTTCATAAATAAGGGAGTAAACTAATTTTTATACACTGAGTACAACAGTTTCCTGCTCATTAGGGAACCAATAATTAAAACATCTGTTTGTTTTAGCTAAAACTATCAGTGATTTTAAGCAATGACCTCAGATATTGTTTGATGAACAGTATCTTAAAATGGGAGCTCTTCCTTAATTGTAAACAGATTCTCTTAGGTTTGGTATTGTTAGAATTGTAATACAATTTTCTTAATGAAACATTGCAACAGTAATTTAATTTACCAATGTTTTTTTTCACAAACCGTATTACCGCAAGTTGAAAAGAAATCTTCATAAAACATATTTGTCCTCAAAAATATTTAGTTTGAATTAGTACACGAAATACCAATTCACTAAAAAAACCACTTTCAAATATCATATCATGAAGACAAAATGGTGGCTGTACAGGAGGCGTTTGAGTTTTGAAAAGTATTAAACTGATGTTTAAGTTTATATTTGGTCAAGGAGTGATACCTTAAAAGGTCGATATAGAGCACGGGGAGATCATGTATATTAAACAGTATTTAACCTGATTGCTGTATGGCTAGGCAGTGGCACAGAATATTTAACATGGTGATTTTCATTTATTCTATAGTAGTAGGTAGACACCGGTAGCTTTTTTATCAGAACCTTAACTTGGAACTGAAAACTAGTATTGTAAAACCATACGTAAACTATTTCAATACTCTAAATAAAACAAAAGAATGACAAAGTGTTAAAAAGTGGTTCTAGTATTTAGGCACATGATGTAAATATATTCCAGATATTCAGAACCAAAAAAGTTTATCACATTTAAACCTACAGTGCAAACAAAACAATGACGTTTTATTCCTAGGTTATGTTGATCTTGAAGATGGTAAATTAGGAATATATATAAACTTCTTCAGCAAGTAAAGTATCGTACAGTATTGTACAGAAACAGAGACATAGGTTTCCAAGGTGTAACGCCAATATTCGTATAATATAGTAACAAATATATAAAATGTGTACACTTGGCAGTATTATTAGTACAATCTAAAACGTAAACAATCACTAGTTCCACAGAAAAACATTATTTTCCCTCAAAGATTTTAAAACAAACCTGTTATTCTTAAGTATGGTTTTATGGACACTGTTACTTTTATACAGTATCCAAATGATACACACAACTCATCACACTGTTTAATTGAACAACTGGTTTACAAGTCTTGAAGATAAAACATAAAGAAACAACAAAATTGTAACTATTGAATTATTCATTGTGAATGTAAACGACCCTGACGTCTAAGAAAAACATATACAAGTTCTGCTTCGTAAACCGCAGTGGAGACAAAACTCGCGTTATTGTTTACTGCGCAGTTCTTTAGATCAAGGAACAATAATATATAATTCAGTACAATTTCATCGCTCAGTCAACTCTTAGCTAAAGTGTTATTTGTTGAATGTATAATTGTAGCAAAGTATAGTTTACTTACGTTTAAGCTCTGTTTAAGAAAGTAAGAAATCTAATATTTTGTTGACATTCTTGGCTTAGACATATATAGACCTTTTCGGCAGTGACACAAATGAGTTTCCTTAGCCTTCATTACGTTAACAACTCAACTAACAACGTGTTCGTGATATACTACCATTTATACGTTCCATAGTGATATATATCGCCTCCAAGCACAACCGTCTATGTATAGGTGTCGTAATCACAAACAGAATTCCAAAGTTTCAAAGTCGACACGCGGGGACTAACAAGAGCTCTGAAACTTTCTAGGGTTAACTTGTTCCCTGATAAGTTTCTCTAATTGTCGTCATTGCCACAGTCTCGTATTGTAATGTCGTCGCGATGATGTACTTACGGTGCAATAAGTTGACGGAACTGACTACTGACTGTAACTCTAGCCTCGGGGAGCTGTCAGTAGAGTAGTTAACAAACACAATGCACAGTGAATACTAGAATTTAACATTGATTCATTTGAGTGCATTTCCAAAATAGGGAAAGGAGTTACAAAGGAGTAGGTAATGTAAGGTACGATTTTGGTGCTCACTTGACCGTTTTAGTAGTGACTGATTATCTGATTTTCTCCATTATTGGATCCGAGCTGGTAATATGTTCAATATTGTATCTCTTCCCACAAACAAACCGAATGCTTCGGCAACCCAGTGGTGGAGTGCGCCTCATAGTTTGTGAACCGTTTAGTTATTTAAGTTTTTTGGTTGGATAAGTTATATTTTATCAACCGTTGATTGTACAAGGCTCACCATCACCGAGCCCCTGGTACTTATAATATGGTTAGCTTTGGCTTGGATGTATTTTTTTTATTTCTACTTCTACTGCCTAATAAGTTATATAAGCAATTGATTTTGTAACAAAACCGTATTAATCACACATTGTATAACAAATTGTTGATTTCTTGCCACTAACCAAAAAACCTTCAGTGAAATACCAATCGGGGTTTTACAGTATTTTGTAAACTATTTACGGCTTAGTATTTATGTACCTACCAAAGAAAGCTGTATAATTTTAAAGGCAGTTGTGGTTTCGCTTTTCTTGACTAAACAAAGAGTTCTACTTAAGCTAAACAAAAGTTTAAACTCAAAGTTACACAAGATGGCTAAGTGGTTGTTTAAGCCAAGAGATAAAACATTATGAAACAACAAAATTGTAACTTGTGAATTATTCATAGTGGATGTAAACGAGCTTGATGTCTAAGAAAAACATCCCCAAAGTCTGGTTTTCCAACAAATTTGTTTTTGTGTTTCAACTAAAGTACAACTCTTCCATAGTTTCTATCAACAACTGCTGTTGAGGTGCATTTCTCATAGTTCTAGTCAAAGTGTTTTAACTTGCATATCATATTTTCCTGTTTATGACCTAGTTGATGGCTTATTGATATCTAATATTCGTACTATTTTTTATTTACCACTGTTAAAAATAAGAGTTGAACGGAGTTGAACCCAACACTGTTATTTTGTATAGGTAAAAGCTCATTATTTATAATTAATTATAGGCTAGATAAAAAAGTACTTTTTAAGTGCTAAATAGTTTGAATGAATGGTCTTAGAGGATATTTTTTGTTTATATAATTTGTACTCGATATCTTTTACATGATGTAGTAGTGAGTTGCAGGAATTAATTTAAATTAGTATAAATGACGCCGATGTTTTCAATAATGATATTCTTTTAACATTTTAATTGTAAATTCTAAAGACATAGCAATTAGGAATATTACAAATCACGGAACACAACTAAAAATTGTATGCCTCAAACTTACAGTCTAATACTAATGTTGTGGTATACAATTGTGCCGGTAGAAAATCGGGATTTTACGAACACTTTTTATAAACTTATTATAATATAATACAAACAGCCAAAAGCGACTTTAAACTATACATAAAAGTATTATACGATTCTTACGATTTATAACACATAGTTTGACGAAATTGTACTAGTACGAGTCCTGTTATGCATAAAAGGAATACAGGAGGGAACCATCAAGGTTCCCAGCATACGTTTACGTGATAAGAAACATTGTGAAAAATGTAAAGCCAAAATAAGTATCGTCCGTTTATAAGAAGATGTTGACTAAATTCATAAAACCTTCACTTGTTGACCTATCTGCTCTATATCATCATTATGCTATATACCTTAAATCTCTACAAAATGCAATACAAACTTGTCATATTTTAAACAGATTAATTATTAAAAATACATGTTATGTATTATAGTTTATTCTATATATAATAATTTTTATGTGCGACGTTATTGTTTTGAATTGTATTGTTTGGAGTGTTATTCAAACACAATATAACAAAATTAAACTGAAAATTATTTATTTACCTAGTATTGAATGTTCGGGGCTCGATTTGGTAAATGTTTAACGGATGACTTTACACAGTATTACAGGTAGAGTTGAAAGATGAATTCTTGACAGAGTTGACCCTCATTAAAATATGTAAACAACATCAAGCTAAATTAATCAGGATCTTCACGTAGTCATTCACTCACTGCCGCGACAGTTCAGCACACTTGCTTTGAGTTGCAATGTGGTTTCATGATGAGATACCCTCCTGATTTTATAAATTTAGAAAATAAGGTTAATTATACCTACTGTCTAGTGATCTGTGGCATTGGTTATATTAATCGATGTCCAATGGTATAAGGAAAAGAAGTTTGAATGTTCAAAGTCGTAAACCATAAGATTGTGTGTCAATTAATTAGTAGATGCAGTTCGTATTAAAATAGTTTTTTGTTTAAATGAAAGTGAAATAATAACAGTTGCTTAGAAATAGGTATACATACTAAGTTAAAGACGTCTTGTACAACATAGTCAAATTTCATCATAAACTGTATACAGTTTTACTCTCAGTTGCATTATGTAATAATATTAGTATTTTACTGTTTGCATACAGATAATCTACCAGCCTAGAAGAACTATAAATATTGCTTCACGTTGTACATAATTCTTTTTGTCCTTTGTGTATGTGTTATAAATGTGTATGTTATAAAAGACATGTTTTTAGCGAATTCCCTATAGGGAAGTAAGCTATTACTGGGAATTTTACAGATATTTGTGTCTTTGTTGTCTTTTTTTGTTATTAATTACTCAAGAGACAATTAAGGACTCATAAAACTGCATGCTACTGATTCAAACTGACAAAACTGTATGGTAAATATAAGAAACAATATTTTTAGTGCAGACAAACCATTTGTGTTTTTGCACTTTTGTATCCTATGTATTGGTCATTATTGTGTTAATAAATTTCTTGATTGATTGATTGACCGTAGGTGGCATGGTAAGACCTAGACCTGGGACCGATTTACTTTTTCATTTTGATGTCGCCAGAGACTAAAAACACCATTCGTTAAAATTTTTATAAAGAAAGCATACTAACTTAGTACCCTGAAATTATCATTTTATTATTATTATTTTTTAAAACTATTTTTTACATTTAAAAATATATATATATATGTGTGTGTGTGTCCGTGAACGCGATAACTTGAGTAATTTTTGTACGATTTTGATGAAATTTGGTTTAAAGGTGTAAAGCAAGATAGACTTGAATGAGTTCGCGAACCAGTATGATCGGACTATGGGAACGGGGGTTTATGGGGGGTTTTATGGGGTAAAAAATAGGTTTTTCCATTTTTGACCCTAAAAACACAAAACTTCACAATTACTTTCCAAACTATTATGTAGAGCTTAAAGAAACAAATAATTTAGTATATTGAAGCGTTATTATGCGCCTAAGGGTTACGGAGAAAATCCAAAAAATGTAATTTTAAAATCCCCATGTTATTCTTATGGAGAATAAGTCAACTGTTGTAGTTTGCTTGTTTATGAACATATTTTGATAAAATTTGGAAAGTACATCAATTTGTTACTAAATTACTGTACCTATTAAAATTTTACATTAAAAACACCTTTTACCCGCCCTGTTGCAGCAAACCTAAGTACTCGTTAAACTAATACTATTTAAATAGGAAATACATATGATATACTGTATTTAAGGAGACATTTTAGTGTAAATCCAATGAGGCAAATAGAAATTCGCTAAGTCTGCAGGTTGCTGCGGTGGGGGTATTTATCTCTTTTGTTGAAATTTAATGAAATATTAAAGCAAACAAATCTTGTTTTATTAAAAACCACTATTAAACTTATACAAAAAAAAAAAAAAAAAAAAAAAAAAAAAACTACTCCATAAACAGTACATAACATTCGAAAATAGAAAGCCACCAATTAGTTGTAAATAAAGAATACTATTTTATCTTAATAGTTTAACCTAATAGCGTTCATATATAAGCTATAGCTTTTAATTTAACCTATTACTCCTCGAAATGAACTTTAGGAGTTTACCATAGTATGTTGTATTTGCTATCATAGGTATACAAGTTTTTAAACTAATTACAACAAGCAAAGAACTATTTTTAAATGTTTACGTTAATCCCAAATATCTACCTTGTTTCAGATAAAAGCTATGACCAAATCACTGTCTTTATTGCAATGAATAAATCAAGCGTTCAAGGTAGTTATAGTCGTTATCTAGTGTTCACTAACACAATCGTAACAAAAAATATACTTAAAAAAGCGAAGCTTAAACCAAGAGGGAGGTATTTTTTGGAGCAAGGGCAAAACGTGTCTTTTTGATCTTCGCCCTTTTCCCAGAGGAGGAAAGAGTTAAATTTTAGTTTGTGTCGAAAAGAGTAACTTTAGTGATGAAAATACATATATACACATATTGTAAATATAGACATATGTGTATTGTTTGTATATACACATATGTTAAATACATATATTGTTTGATAAATTTACGATAATTTATGTTGCCTAGCCTATGTGCTTTTGTTACATCTCTAATACCTCAAATGGGCTTTCGGGCAATAATACTAATAAGCCTAATCTAAATAGCTAAGTGGTGTTGGTAATATTTATAATTCTCATTAGCTTATGTTTTGGGTTTTAATTATCACTAAGCTATTAATAACCATCTTTAATTTTTGTTTAACGTTCTTATATAAATATAATTATGATTACAACTCAATTTGTGTGAAACAATTAGCTATACAAATGTACAGTGATGAAAATCATTGTAAGTCAAATATAATTAGAGAAATATGTACTTAGGCGAGTAAAAACCTTTTCGTGCAAGGTTTAAATTTTTTTATTATAACAAATTAATTTTTAATTTGCTACGTAGATAATGTTTGCATGGCTGTATATTGGTTAGGCAGTTTTTGTGTGACATTTGTTTAGAGATTCAAGGTTTTTCTCTGTCCGTACTAGTCAATCACCAATTGTAGATATTAAATGATTTTATGTGTGTAGAGTACCATTGTACGAATCAATAGGAAAACACATTCAAGCACCACGTGAATAAACCTAGTCAGACTTCACTAGTATTTGCACAGTGCACATTCAATCATAAATTCATATTTGTTAAAATTTACATGTATGTAATCAATTATCTCCAATTTTTATATTTAAAAATAGTATAAATTTATTCTCCTGATGGCAATAGCAATGAATTTATTTACTGGAAGTTTCATTTTGGAAATTATACTACAAAACCTTGTACTTTTGTAACTTAACGTTGTTATTACTTAAAAATATGGCAACATGATTATAGTAGTTTACGAAACGATCGCAAAGATGGTGTCGTTAAGACTATTTACGCGAGATGCGTACATCACTTTACGGAAAGTAAATAAAATAAACGTCTTTTAACACTTAAGACTTAACGTCTTATTTTAAGTGTTATAAGACGTTTCTTTTATTTACTTTCCGCCAATTTAATAACACGTACAATGCTGATCAAGAAGTTATTTACAACACTTTATATACATTCTTTAATTACGTTAATAAAAGTCACTACTCATCACTTCGAAAAGAATTTATGTTTTCATTTATAAGCTATCATTGCCACTGACAGTGATACAACGACTCATTCTACCATCTACTAATTAACCACACAATAATTGCACCACACATTAAAAATTAAATTGATCTTAATAGCTTTTTTATTAAACTTCGAAGCGTTACAATTTTACTTCTTTAATCTTAATCCTTGAACCTCATTGGTCCGTTACTCGTTTTGTTAAGTAAACAATTCTGTTAAGTAAGTAACCATTGCTGTTAAGTGAATCTTTTAATTCTAAGAACTGAACTGTAATGGCTAGTTTAAAACACGTTCGTAGGTAAATTTCTAAAAATTAATCTGTTGTGTTTCTTAATGTTTGTGTCTGTTATATTGGAAATAGATAAAGCAATTGTCAAATTGTTATTGTATACAGCAAATTGTACAATCGTAGTTAGGTAAAGATTAGTTGCCATGTATTACCCGGATTAGTGTTCTGCTCGATCCTAGTTTTTATAGATAATCTCAATTTACATAAACATATACCATACTTTAAAATAGCTTCATTGCTTTCTAACCACATCTACAGCACATTGCTTCAGCGTATTATGCATAGCGGATTGAGTTGCCCCACTAGAATAAAGTGCAATTATTGTCTTTATTTTTTTTACACTAGAAAAATATTTACATGCATATTTACTTAAAATATATTCTCCCTTCAATATTTGTTTTCTGCTAAAAACTATTTCTAAAAGATTAAATTGGGGTTGATAATTAATCTTATAAGATACAGAAGAAGAAGCATGGCGATCATTACTGACAGTTTTGTAATGTTGCCCCAATTGTTCTTTAACATTTTTGGCGCTCGTCCACATAAGTAGGTCAGGTTTAAAGTTGACAAGTTTCAACCTGAATTGTTTAGGATGTGATAATGTCACATACATCGGCGTGTTATATTTCTTTGTCACACTCGACTGTTGTTGGTGTGATGGGGGGGGGGGGGGCTGGAGTGAGGGGATGTTTCTCACATCTCCAGAGGCAGATAAAGATGTCTTCCTGTAGGATCCCTGGACACTTCCGGCCTCTGCAGGACAGACAGTGACGGATCACACTGCAGCTCACAACATTCTACTTCTTGATGAATGTTTCTTTACCAACAATGCGTCAAAGCGACTGCATAAATAGACATTCATCACATGTTCAGTATATGCTGAAAATACAGTGATATTATGTGTGTAAAGTACACTTTCCACATCTGTACAGATGAAACTTAACTCAGTGTATCTCTTTATACCCAGCGAATTTGTGTTCAAACTAAAGTGGAACAATATTTTTTTATTTGCAATAAGAAATTAAAAGCTTAAATAGTTTTGTGTAACTAGTGGGTGAATTGTCACTTTACTGCACACGAGAGAAATGTTTCCACACTCGCCTACGGCTCGCGTTACGCATTATATTTTTCCTACTGTTACTTTAAAGTATATAAATAATTAGTCTTTCAAACGCTGTCATGTACAACACGTTTTTAAGTTAGGTTAAATCCAAACATTCAAACGAAATGGGAAAGGCTGCACCAGCTGATCGTAGTTAAATTTTTGCATCATGTTTCACGTTACAAAACCACGTACCGTAAGCAGACATTTCTCTGTGGGCTGCCCGCACCTAATTTGTAAATATATTATAAGTGTTTTGTAACATTTTTATATTTTAAACATTTTAAGTGACATTAGAAGCACGTTAGTTATAGTAACTAATTAACATCACACATGTGAGGGGTTTTAAAATACTGTAGTATGAAGACACACTTGAGAGTAACGCCACTGTGTAGTCAGTTAATGCAATTAGTTGTTGACAGAATAGTTCACATTATATAGACACTTTGGCTGGAATTATTGCTATAGTAAACGATGTTGTTAATCAAACGAAAATAATTGCATCAATTAGGCCTACATAAATCTCCATAAGTGCGTATCTAAATAACCACTCGCAGTAGGAAGGCGCACATAGGCAATATGGATACAGCCCATAGATTGCGTCGGTTCTCTTGCAGGCGCGTCGTATGACAGTATAGTAGTTCAACAAGTTTGGAATACAAAAATGCAATTAATAGTTGTGTTGTAACTCATTATTGATGATAAATATTTAAAATTTCCGCAACACAAGTTTAGTTTTAATTACAGGGAGATTTTATATTATTCTTTGTGTATCACATTTAAAATCATTTTCGTCATACTGCGGCAAAAACATCCGTTTTTAATGCATGTGTTGCGGGTCTTAAGTAGCATTTTCACTATCTACTTTAGGCTCTAGTGATGAAATATAATGTTACTGTGGTGAAGTTATTTGCCCAGGACCTAATTATTGCACTAATGCAATACGGAACGCTTACATTATGTTAACCAATGTGGCATAATGTTTGTAGAGTTTAGAATTATATAGTTATTTCTGTAACTAGTGGGCGAAGTGAGAAATGTTAACGCACGAGCCGCAGGCGAGTGTGGAAAGTGTCTCGAGTGCTGCAAATGCAGTTTGCACCCGCGTTACACATTATATTTTTCCTACAGTTATTATAAAGCATATAAATAATTAGTCTTTCAAACACTGTACAACACTTTTTTAGGTTAGGTTAAATCCAAACATTGAACTAGTTGGGAAACGCTGGTACAGATGGGACAAAGAAGTAACCCCTAGGTATAAGGGCTAAACTTGCTAAATTATATTAATATCGGGATGATAGGGTTTACTAAGAACTGTAATTAGTGATCATTTGTAAGTTTTGGAAAATATTTGATTGAATCCAAAAAGTGAAATTCAAATCTTAATCTGATATATTATGCTACAATTCTAGTAAATTTACTTTAATACTGAAGAAGCAGAACTTTTTATAAAATATTTATTATATTTAGACATATAGCATTTATAATAAAATTATAAATTTAAACTTCTACTAGTCAACTATTATTAATGAATAATAATTCTGTTTACAAACAGTATTCAACCCCTCCTTCTTCCATCAGTTCCTGGATTCGATTAGTTACTGAAGTCCCGGAATGTTAAACCAGTGGTTCATGCACACTAGGGTACGCTTCTTCATATTCTTCTACAACTGAATAGTACTATTTGGTGTATTTGTTCAAAGTTTTAGAAGGGAAACATATTCCAGCAGAATAGGAGCCTGAGGAAAATTGCAGTTCCCCAACTTATAATTCACAAGAGCCGCCCAAGTTATGGCGCAACAGTTTCATTTGGCACAGTTTAATTAACTTGCGAACTAATCTACTACGTGATATGCCAGGGAAAAGGAGGGTAACTGATTTCGGACTATGTCTTGTGTATTATATGTTTATTAAATAGCTATGCGATTCATTTTTTTTATTTATAACAAGTATAGATATATAAAATATGTATTTATAAAAGTATGTATGGAGAAATGCAAAATAAAAACGAAAACGTATTGTCTTAAACAAAAGCAAGAAACAATTCATTCAGTAATGTTGGTTTCGAATATATTAGTTTTAATTTTTATGACGTTAGATAGATCGTACTGTCCAGGATTCATAAATTGAATATGAAACCATGTAAATAAAAAATAGAATGACTAAGCCCAGTTTTATAAGAGTACATACGTTTACAAATGACTACTACAACCTTAATTTGTGCTATGTTGTATGAAAAAGTCTTCATGACACAGACGATTTATACCATCCACTACTAAAAATACGCGGACTTAAAATAGCACACTATCTGCTGTGAATGATATGTTACGGAAAGTAAATAAAATATACGTCTAATAACACTTAAAACATAATATTTATCCTTATACTGTTAACTGACAAGACATATACACCAAAGATATACATAAAGGATGGTAAGTGGTGATAGATTTCAATTGGACATTCCAATCATCATTGGACCCAATAGGCGAATGATATGTTTACACATACATTTGCAGGTTTTAGCTATCATTATTTTGACATGCAAAACACAAATTAATATGGTGTTCAGTTATACAGATTATCTTTATTTCATTATTAAAGGTCCAATTCCTATCTTGCGACTATTACGACTCTTGTCGCGTGGCTGAAATAAATGACTGCTTTAATGCAAAGTTAATGCACCCGATTCCTACCTAGCGACTAGAGTCGTAACAGTCGCAGGATAGGAATTGTACCTTTACGGAGATAATAACAGTTGGATACCTTACAAGATCTTCATAGTTACGGTGGGCCATTTAAAATGTAACCTTCACGGGGCCATGAATTGATCTGAACAAGACGATATTTGCGTGATTCCATTTAATATGCACCGAGTTACAGTGAGCGAAACGAGCTCCCACCCCTTTATGAAATGAAACAACTTTTGCATTTAAATACGAAATTCGAGCAGACTTAAGGCTTTTATCGTATCAGAAATGAAACACACTATGTTTCACAAAGGAACGGAAATAAGTATTGATAATGATGATATTATAACCATTTCCTATGTACTACCAGTAAATATTGGTTTGGTGTATCAGCTACGTATAATAGATTGTAGCCTAATTAATTTAAATTACTAACAACGTTTATAAGGTTCTTACTAAGGAAGGGTTTGTCCCAATATCTAAGAAATAAGTTTGAATACATGTTAGATTAATGATACATCAATCATGTATTGTATTTCTTTCAATCATAAACTAGTCAGGACCAATAGAACCAATCAACATAACTCCAAAACTGAACGAACACATCATGCAAGGATTAATTAAGTATCAACATTCACAATCCGTATGATCAAATTAATTATTTTAACAACCAAGTTGACGGTAAAAGTTTTTTTGTTTTATGCAACGAAAAGTCGAATAAAATACAAAAACAACAAATAACTTCTTGATCAGCATTGTACGTGTTATTAAATTTACGGAAAGTAAATAAAGACACGTCTTATAACACTTTAAACATGTATTTACGCTTATACTGTTACTCACAAGACGGTAAATATACAAAAGATGGTAAGTGGTGATCGATTTCGATTGGACACTCCAATCATCATCAGACCCAATAGGCGAATGTTCCCAACATTCGCCTATTGCCTAGTGCCCAAAATCCGACAATACATATAATAAACTGGTTTTCATATGAATAAATGTTTAAAATTTATCATTCTTATAATTTAACTACTTTTTATAGCTTTTTAGGGGGTCTTCTTCATTGACCCTGGTAGCCATAATAAATCAGATATAGTGAGAACGAATATGCTATTAGTAACAATTCCTTCACATTAAGTTTCAGTAAGCAGTTGGTTGCGTTTCGTTTTGAGAGGAGCAAAGGTTTGATGTAATCAATGCAAGTTTTCCCCTCTGTAATAAGCTCCCCAGCCCTGCTCGTAAAATATTATGGCTGTTGCATTTAAATGTCTATTTGATAAGATGCCTTGTTTTACATTCATCCAATCACAGTTTAAAAAGTTTTTGAATATCGGAAATGTTCCTTCTATTCAGTTTCCTTTAAATTGAATACAACCGACTTAATTAATTGAAATTACATTTACGTTAAATAGGATTATATTTTGTCCCGGTAGTATTCTCTTGTATTGTGTTTTGTTGAGTTGAATTAAACTGCATTGAAATGCATCCTTTGGTTTGTTTTATATTATATAGTATTGCATTACGTGGCATTACACCACTTCAAAACGCAGATTGCAGCAGTGTACCTTAGTTAAACAACCAAGGTATTATGTGTGTTTAGCACTTCATTACCCATTTGAACTTGTTTAGGTATCTTTCAATCAACATGATAAAACAGACCAATAAGATTCAGTATATTTCCTCCCATCTATATAAATAAATCCAGTGTAAGTTTGTTTGTCCTTTATGGACTCCAAAACCGCTCGACAGATTTTAATGAAAGTTTCAGGCATTATTAAGCATTATTCAAGGATGGTTTGAGTAAAGTTTGTGTGAAGGTTGGTGCAGAAAAGGGCTCCGCTCCAGTGGCTCTAGAGTTTCCCATGTTAACCTTATGAGTACTCATATTTAAATGGAATTAAAGAATCAACAGCTGGTTCAACTAAACAATTTGATTCTGTGATGTCCAATAGCATTAAAAAGTTAATAGGTTTACCAATAGGGTGTAGCACCATTATTTTTTTTTTTTATTAAGATAACAGCTAATTTGTAACCAAAAGGTGAGTACGGGTAGCGAACGAACTTCAACCTGGAGGCGAGTTAGCGTAGCGAACGAGCTAGCCTGAAGGCAAGTGAGCGCAGCGAACGAGCTCCAACCTAAAAGTAGTAAACGAACTTCAACCAGAACGTGATTGAGCCATGCGAACGAGCTAATCTTGGAAATGAACGAACATTTACATAAAACCAAATTAGGACAGGACAACGTCTCTCGGGTCAGCTAGTACAAAATAAAACTCCACACTCATAATAAGAGTGTGGGAACCCTCGATGGCAGTACCACTCACTACCAAGTCACAGTCCTACCCGTCTAACGTCAAGATATGATGTTTATTAGCGACGGAAGCATTGTACACCACACAATAAAGCGTGGCCAGCAAAATGTAACAATACGTGGCCAGACAATGCCAAGTTTCCATTAAGCCCGTGCCTTTGTCATGTAGATTAGCCGGACAAAGGGCGCGTGAACTTGGTCTTAGTTTTGCTGCAGTTTTGTTTACACATTATTACATGCATTTTAGGAACGATCACGTAATATTTACACGCCATTTAAATTTAGTCTCAAGAGGATATTTCTGTTTATTAATGAATCTTCAAACCTGATCAAGACTTTCAGTAGACATAATTAGCCAAATTAGTATACAAACCTAACCTAACCTAACCTAACCTATTACATCTTCTTAGAGGATGTGTAGTGTTTTTTTTCATTTATAATAATTGTTTGTGTTTAAATTAAATTTAATTATCTAGTTTTCTTTTTTTTGCCATTGTGTTGTTTATGTAAAACGTGATTAATTTAACATTGTACCCTACTGTACCTGCAGGATGAAAATAAAAACTACACGAGGTCATATGTCTCAAAAAGTATGTTATATTTATTTATATTATGCTGCAGTGTGATAGTTGTAAGTCTATATTTAAAAAATAAATGCATTATTATAGTACTTCGGGAAGATCCTGAACAGCCTTTTACCATTATTATAAAACACACAAAGTAATAAAACTGTTGAATTCATATGAATCATTTAAGGTTTTTTATCCTGAACAGGCCATTACCATTATTGGGCAACTCCAAAATGTATATATAAAACCATTGAATCAGAAACGAATATTATGTTGTTCAGTTAATGATTCATTAAATCATAATGCATTCTTTAATATTGCTATACCAGTTATTGAGTTACATTAACAATATTCGTGCAGATATTTGTCATAATAAACCTCATTAACGGTCGATTCATTACTATTACGGCCAACGGTATTCACTCGTACTCGTGTCTACGCTAGTAACGTGGACCCTGTAGTGAGACAGTCTCTATCTAAAATACAAAGGTGTAATAGCTCAATGCATTTTTAGTTGGTGACATTGTGTTTTGGACCAGTGCTGAGTTTCAACCACGTAGGAATGTTACTTGGACATCAGTAAATTGTTTGAGAAGACTCAGTAGTTGACAAGATCTCGTTGTTAGGTCGTATTAGGTCCAATCGCAGCAGACCACATTCTTCACCTGATCACCTCAAAGCTGCCAGAACTCAACTCTGAAATATCTCCAGTTTAGTTAACGTCTATTGTCGTGAATCAATCTTATCTTTAAGTTGACTTTTTCGGTGTTAAATGATTGCATATTAAGTAAATATAGAGCTGTTTGAAATAAAGATGAAAATTATTCTTACGCACAAAATATCAGACAATTTATTAAGAAAGATGGAGTTAAGAAAACAATTAATAGGTTTAACTATATTACTGTCACAGACCATTTTTATAACTTGTGAAAAGTATTAATTATTGAAGCCAAATGACTATTAATCTAATACCAAAAGCTTAACCTTTTCATTCCAAACCCTATTACATGAATCCAATTTTGAACCTACTTCAAAGCAATGCGTTATTATTAAGCCCATATAATAAGGAAATAACCGTTTATACCTATTTAACTCCCTCTTGAGCTCCCCAGTCAGAGAAATTATTTGATTGGCGTGGCTCCGGAATATTTCAATATTGACGTTATTCAGGAGTGCTTTTCTCCCTTGAATTATTCATCAAGATCAGCTCCAACAACATATTTCTAAGATATCAATTAGCTAGTTGACAGATTAAATTATTACTGTGAACTTTCTTTGCCACATTTTAGAAACGAATTTCTACTGGCAATCTTTTTGTTCAATACTTTTTATGTTTTAATACCTGTTAAGAGGAATAGAACAATTATTTTTTTCATAATGTTTACGACAACACACCTTCCACGTTCTTTAAGATAATCCGTTCCCAAAAAGTTAAATAAATAAAATATTCTTGCTAACAATCCCGATAGTTATGCTATATGCATAAATGAAACAGTAAAATATATAATACATTTAATACAATGTCAAAAATTAATTATATAGGTGTTGTCAGTGATCTGAGCTGCGCAGTATTTCTTTTAAAACTAAACAAAACAACAATTTGAGCGGAGAGGAGTAAAAACTGAAATGAGTCTAAGAACAATTATGCAGCGTGCTGTGTTCTTCCCTCGTTTCATTCTGTTTTATTTTTTTATTTTGTAAGAACTAAAATATAAAATAAAATCATATAGAACACAATAAAATAAACACTACGAAACAAAATTTGAGTTAAATCCAGAAAGTATAGGTACTATATTTATCATGCCGATTAAAATAATAATAAATTATTTTAAATATTATACCGGCTGCGGAACAATTTATGTATATTTAACTTATTGTGGATTAACATAAGCATATTTGGCAAATTCGTAAGCTTAACTTTTAAAATACGAAGGAATCAAAGGGCATCATAACCCCAATCTTTTAAGGATCATTTACTCTGTAAGTATAGATAATCTATTTACATCTAATTTCAAGCAATATTGCAAAGAACTAGGATACAAGGGAGAGAACTGCTGTGAGATTGTCACTCTAATCTCTGTTATAGACTACCTGGTCCAAATAGTAACCTTTGAGTTGTGACACAGCGATTCGGTTAAACGAATAGCGTAAATTATTCTTTGAAGTAAGTATCAAAGACTTTTAATTCCTGTTTTTCTAGATAAAACTCTTCTTTTTTTTAAGTTAAATGCTTTACTAAAAGTTGTGATAATGTTAACTCTAATAACCTTTTACTATAGTCACCCGACAAAGTGAGCTTCCTTACACAGATTATAGTACAGAAAGTCTTACTTAGGCGCACAGTTTTTACTTTAGCATAGACCAGTATTTCAATCAAACAACACAAAACAGCTTGCTTTTGTTATGCACGTAATCCATGTACGCTTGAAAATAAGTTGGCAACACTTAAAGATATTACGACTACGATCAGCTGTTGCAGGGTTTCCCATTTATTTCAATGTTTGGATTTAACCTAACCTAAAAACGTGTTGTATAGTGTTTGAAAAAAGAATTATTTATATGATTTATAGTAACCGTAGGAAAAATATAATGTGTTACACGAGTGCAAACTGCCTTTGCTGCACTCAAGAAACTTTCATGTTCAGAAAAATGCCACTTCGCCCACTAGTTATGCAAATAACTAATTCATTAATTACAATCGTTATAGTTGTTGCCAAGCAATCATTACACGTCACTTTTTCAGCACAATGTATATTCCAAATTAACCATACAGCAGCGAAATGAGTCGACCCAGAAAATCGCCGTTGAAGTCTGCCTCGTACGCCGGCTGCCGTATCCTGCTGTGGTTCCTGGTCGTGGTCCCCTGCATGGTAATGGTTGCCACCACAACCGACCAGACAGCCGAGGGGTGGTGGGGGGTCGTGCCGAGGATGCTGTTCATGGTTGCTGTAGGGCACTACACCGTCCACACTCTAAGTCGCCTTACCAAGGCAGGAGACGTTTACTATGTTTGTCTAGAGGTATACAAAGTCATTTACTACGTTACTTGCTTATTGGCAAGTCAAATACTAATAAATAATAACACTTAATTAATTAGGTAGAAATAATCAAAACGATTCATTTGAATGATACAACAAGTATCTAATAAAATAAATGTTCAGAGTAAATATGATTAGTTCCATGTAGCTTATTGATTGTTGGCTATTAGAGAATAGCTGCTTTAGCAGGCACAACTTTACTGTTGTTTGGTACCGGGACTCGTTAGTCTGTTTCAGTTTGTGAAAAAAACTGTAAACAATGGTTTCAACGACGGTAGGGGTTGGGCCTGATAGTCTCATTACAATTACACATGTAACCATATTGTGGTGATATTTAGATATATTTAGCCTGATTAATATGACCAATAAGATGTTTTCACTATACGAAATTCATCTTATATCTAGCATTTCGGACTTTTCCTGAATTTTCTTTCTACCTGGACGAACAGTTAGCTGCCATGGGTGCATAGAAAAAAGAAATATAAATAAATATATAAATGTATATATTTAAACTTTACTACTTTTACTACTTTAAACTTTACTAAAGAATATATATGTATATAATTATACATGTGTGAGTACGAAATTTGAATGGAGGCTCTATTTGGCCTCTGGGGACCCCAAAACGAAAAAGTAAATCAATCCCGGATCTAGGTCTTACCATGATACCTACGGTAATAGCTTATTCCCTAATGGGATATTCGCTAAAAACTTGTAGTAATAAAATAATAATAATAATAATATAGTAATATAATAGTAATTATACCACAATATTATAGTAAAAACTTGTACACACAAATCTTTGTCACCCTTAAAGTTTTAGTGTATATAGTGTGAAGTTATATATAATGTCTAACTTGCTTAATTATATCGATGTATTCTTTGTAATTAAAATATTATATGTTTAATTTATCACTGTTAATAATCACTAATTTTATGATCTGTATTCCTTACAGACTATAATTGTACTTATAACGAGCTATTTAGCTTTACTGGTTGTCTGGACTCAAATCGAAACATGCGTGAACGTGATCACCACCATCTGTTCAAAGTTTGTAAGTATTACTTAAACTTTTTAAACAGTTTTTCTATAACTTTGGAGTAATTAAGCTTACGAAAAATTTATGTATGCAATGATCTTTACATTACATTTTTCACTTGAAAGAATTAGACCTAAAAAATCATACAGCAACCAAATGATTCGACCCACCAAAAAAACGTAAAATTGATTTCGCCGTTGAAGTCAGCGATTATATTATAGGCCTATTATAAGTATTATAATATAATTAGAAAAAATGTAATATGTACTGTTTTTGTAAATGGACTTTTGAAGAACCTGAATTTATCTTATTGATTGGCATTGAAACTGACAATTGTATACATCTATTATGATCGTTATTACAGTATCTTTAGGAACTTTAACATGAATAATTTTAAATGGAGGTATCGTATTTACTTTTATCATAATGTATAAGCACACAAGGTGTTGATAATCAAAATAATAAATGTCAATAACAAAGCTTGCCAAATCCTTGTGATCTTTGCTCTTAGATACTTCTCGGAATCCATAAAATATCCAACAAAGGATTCTGAAATACTCTTAAAATATTCCGAGTGTACATCAACAGGGCCAGGTTCAGTGTAGTAAACTAACAGTGATATATGTGTACTAAAATTGCGATCAAATGTACCTGACATTATCTATTTTGGCCAAAGTCTTATGTTAAGTTTTTATAATTCAGTTTTGAATCATTCAATTTTTAAATGGTCAAAAGTTATATCTCATCCTTTTATAAAAGTTTCTTATTGGATAGTATTGTATTTAATAATCTAAAACGAAAGTTTCACATGTAGAATATAAGAGTACTTGAAAAGTGTTAATTTTTTGAAGTGTTTTAAGGATTTGTTAATGTTTATGTATATGTGTTTTTTTTATATTCATAGGGTATGCTGTTACCAAATTAAAATTGCAAAATATCTGTTACATTATCTTTCCTTAATTTCTTTGGGAAGTGGAGCTCGTTGATTTACGGTTAAACTTAAAATTGGGTCATTCAAAGAAATTAATATGCATAAGGGAAAATAAAGGCATACGAAATTTTGCATATAAACAGTTTTATGTAATAAACAAAAGTAAAAGTGCATGTAACATTTTGATAGCCTATTATAATCGTTAGTTGACTGATGTCATAACTTCTTTTAGACACTTTAAAGGTTAGATTACTAAACAATTACTCTTGCATATACTGTATATTTATAGTTAACGAATATTCACAACGAAGCATTGCAAGAGAATTGTATTAAAACCATCCAGATCATCACAACTACATTATTAGCCTCTGCGTTACTCGTTTGGACATATTTCTTATCACGTAAGTACGTATCACATACGCAATTTCTGCACTGTACAGATAGTTTTACTATGGATTTGTATTTGTCTAATCTGTATAGTAAAAAATAAGTACGTACATCATACAGTAGAACCTCGATAACAAGTCTCTCTTGGGGATTATTTGATAAGATTTGTTATCAGGATTGACTTCTTATAGGGGTTCACAATAACGTGTGATTAAGGGTATTATAAAATGAGGTTATGTGTAAATGCCACTTGCGATCATGGGTGACTTATTTCGAAGGTATTTTATCGAGGTAGCAATAAGTAATAGGACGGAGTTTTATGGGGTTGTGGTTTTAACGTCAATCCTAACTCTTTTTTCCACTCGTTTCGTGAACTAATGCCTACTATAATACTCTAAATTATTTTGGGTATCAGAATGATTACATTATTCACATACCAAAACCTGAAAGTCGCTGAATCGATTCCGATAAAGATCAACTATGGACCCAGATCATCTTTTGTCATTGGGCTAACCAACTAACTCCCAAAGGTGGACGTAACAAGTCCAGAGAGTTCAGGAATATCCCTTAAAAACTTAAAAGTTCCAACTTTGGCAGAAACACAAAAAAAAAAAATAAAAAAAAAATATAACATAAAAACCATGAAAAACTAATAATTTAATTAAATAATAACATTTACGTAATTGCTCAGTAAAATTAATTTAAAACGTCGTGCATCGTTTTAGTTATGGTGTAGTTTTACATGTCAAAGCTCGTATTAAACGGTATGCAACGTCAGAGGCTACTTTACCTTGTGGGGGATAAAACACGTGACAGCAGTTTCTAGAGGCTTAGTTTCACCGGTATTAAACGTAAAATAATGCAATTATAAAAGGACTCTTTCAAGTTTGAAAACTAAGTAGCACCTTAATGAACCTAGGAGCCATCTTCCTATACTTACACATGGAACCACTACTAAATTGGAGTCATCTTATATGTCTTTGATTGTTAGTTTTACTTAAGACGAATTATACAGGAGGGTGTACCTGAATATGTGGTACTACAACAAAACACGTTTTAACGACTACTATGAATACTGTACTAATATAAATAAACATTTAAAAGTAGGAAATTTAATTGTAAACAATTGCTTCTGATCCTAGTACTATTTATATGAATACCGATAACCTCATTTAAGTATAAAAATAAATCTCTGATAATTGATTGTCGTATGATATTTTCTAGGAAGGGCAAGCGCAGTGTCCGGTTCTCTTCGTTGGTGGAGGTAAGACATGTCCTACCTAGGAGTCACCACCTCCTGGGTCCTACAACACAAGCACTTAGCTCTCCTCCCAGCGTGGGCAGCAACCCTGTGGTCATCTGATGTCCAATACTTCAGCTTCTGTGTTAAAGTGGCAAATGATATATCGTCAAAAGTTCAAAATAAATAGCCTACTCTTACCAGATTATCCTATGTTTTTCTTCAAAGAATCCACCATATTGTTATTTGTCGTTAGACAAAACAGGAAGAAGGATTTTAGATGGAAAAACTCGACAGTGTATATTAAAATGTTGGCGAAGCAATTGCTTAAAACGAAATTGACACAAGTAATAAGTTTTAAAATATAGTTTAATAAATACTATTTTACTTCCAAGTGAAACCAAATGTAACTAGTTCAGATTATAGTTATTAGTTATTAGTTTTAACTTATTGAAATAGAAAAGAATATGGGGCATTTCTTAGCTCAGTAGCTATAGTGCTCAAATCTTCAATTGGAAGAACGTGTAACATGAATAAGTAATGAATATTTCACAGTATTATGTACAATTATTACTATTATTAGTATGAAAGTTTTAATTGATTTTATGAGCTTAGTATATAAAACACAAGTACTACAACTAAGTACAAAGTAGTATACGCTATGTAAATCAAATAAATTGCTTTCTTTATTAGGTTGGCGAATACACAATTGAAATTCGATGGCACTCAGTTGAACAAAGTTGAAGCCATTAAGACTGGAGTTGCGAAGAGCTGATAAGCGGGTCATTAGCGAATGTAAATGACGAGCATTCCCATTCATGAGGTCTGTGTCATCGGCCTAGCTATGCGAGGGAGGAATTGACAGTGTCTGGTTGTTACTTGAAGTGTAGGCATGGAATTCTAATGTGAGTTTGTGCAAAGCTGCAGCAAAAATATCTAACTATAGCATGTGATGTTAAAACATTTCCATTCATGAGGTCTGTGTCATCGGCCTAGCTATGCGAGGGAGGAATTGACAGTGTCTGGTTGTTACTTGAAGTGTAGGCATGGAATTCTAATGTGAGTTTGTGCAAAGCTGCAGCAAAAATATCTAACTATACCATGTGATGTTAAAACATTTCCATTCATGAGGTCTGTGTCATCGGCCTAGCTCTGCGAGGGAGGAATTGACAGTGTCTGGTTGTTACTTGAAGTGTAGGCATGGAATTCTAATGTGAGTTTGTGCAAAGCTGCAGCAAAAATATCTAACTATAGCATGTGATGTTAAAACATTTCCATTCATGAGGTCTGTGTCATCGGCCTAGCTCTGCGAGGGAGGAATCGACAGTGTCTGATTGTTACTTGAAGTATAGGCATGGAATTCTAATGTGAGTTTGTGCAAAGCTGCAGCAAAAATATCTAACTATAGCATGTGATGTTAAAACATTTCCATTCATGAGGTCTGTGTCATCGGCCTAGCTATGCGAGGGAGGAATTGACAGTGTCTGGTTGTTACTTGAAGTGTAGGCATGGAATTCTAATGTGAGCTTATGCAAAGCTGCAGCAAAAATATCTAACTATAGCATGTGATGTTTAGACGTTTCCATTCATGAGGTCTGTGTCATCGGCCTAGCTCTGCGAGGGAGGAATCGACAGTGTCTGATTGTTACTTGAAGTATAGGCATGGAATTCTAATGTGAGTTTGTGCAAAGCTGCAGCAAAAATATCTAACTATAGCATGTGATGTTAAAACATTTCCATTCATGAGGTCTGTGTCATCGGCCTAGCTATGCGAGGGAGGAATTGACAGTGTCTGGTTGTTACTTGAAGTGTAGGCATGGAATTCTAATGTGAGTTTGTGCAAAGCTGCAGCAAAAATATCTAACTATACCATGTGATGTTAAAACATTTCCATTCATGAGGTCTGTGTCATCGGCCTAGCTATGCGAGGGAGGAATCGACAGTGTCTGATTGTTACTTGAAGTATAGGCATGGAATTCTAATGTGAGATTGTGCAAAGCTGCAGCAAAAATATCTAACTATACCATGTGATGTTAAAACATTTCCATTCATAAGGTCTGCGTCATCGGCCTAGCTATGCGTGGGAGGAATCGACAGTGTCTGATTGTTACTTGAAGTGTAGGCATGGAATTCTAATGTGAGTTTGTGCAAAGCTGCAGCAAAAATATCTAACTATAGCATGTGATGTTAAAACATTTCCATTCATGAGGTCTGCGTCATCGGCCTAGCTATGCGAGGGAGGAATCGACAGTGTCTGATTGTTACTTGAAGTGTAGACATGGAATTCTAATGTGAGCTTATGCAAAGCTGCAGCAAAAATATCTAACTATAGCATGTGATGTTTAGACGTTTCTATTCATGAGGTCTGTGTCATCGGCCTAGCTATGCGAGGGAGGAATTGACAGTGTCTGATTGTTACTTGAAGTGTAGGCATGGAATTCTAATGTGAGTTTGTGCAAAGCTGCAGCAAAAATATCTAACTATAGCATGTGATGTTAAAACATTTCCATTCATGAGGTCTGTGTCATCGGCCTAGCTATGCGAGGGAGGAATTGACAGTGTCTGGTTGTTACTTGAAGTGTAGGCATGGAATTCTAATGTGAGTTTGTGCAAAGCTGCAGCAAAAATATCTAACTATACCATGTGATGTTAAAACATTTCCATTCATGAGGTCTGTGTCATCGGCCTAGCTCTGCGAGGGAGGAATTGACAGTGTCTGGTTGTTACTTGAAGTGTAGGCATGGAATTCTAATGTGAGTTTGTGCAAAGCTGCAGCAAAAATATCTAACTATAGCATGTGATGTTAAAACATTTCCATTCATGAGGTCTGTGTCATCGGCCTAGCTCTGCGAGGGAGGAATCGACAGTGTCTGATTGTTACTTGAAGTATAGGCATGGAATTCTAATGTGAGTTTGTGCAAAGCTGCAGCAAAAATATCTAACTATAGCATGTGATGTTAAAACATTTCCATTCATGAGGTCTGTGTCATCGGCCTAGCTATGCGAGGGAGGAATTGACAGTGTCTGGTTGTTACTTGAAGTGTAGGCATGGAATTCTAATGTGAGCTTATGCAAAGCTGCAGCAAAAATATCTAACTATAGCATGTGATGTTTAGACGTTTCCATTCATGAGGTCTGTGTCATCGGCCTAGCTCTGCGAGGGAGGAATCGACAGTGTCTGATTGTTACTTGAAGTATAGGCATGGAATTCTAATGTGAGTTTGTGCAAAGCTGCAGCAAAAATATCTAACTATAGCATGTGATGTTAAAACATTTCCATTCATGAGGTCTGTGTCATCGGCCTAGCTATGCGAGGGAGGAATTGACAGTGTCTGGTTGTTACTTGAAGTGTAGGCATGGAATTCTAATGTGAGTTTGTGCAAAGCTGCAGCAAAAATATCTAACTATACCATGTGATGTTAAAACATTTCCATTCATGAGGTCTGTGTCATCGGCCTAGCTATGCGAGGGAGGAATCGACAGTGTCTGATTGTTACTTGAAGTATAGGCATGGAATTCTAATGTGAGATTGTGCAAAGCTGCAGCAAAAATATCTAACTATACCATGTGATGTTAAAACATTTCCATTCATGAGGTCTGTGTCATCGGCCTAGCTATGCGAGGGAGGAATTGACAGTGTCTGGTTGTTACTTGAAGTGTAGGCATGGAATTCTAATGTGAGTTTGTGCAAAGCTGCAGCAAAAATATCTAACTATACCATGTGATGTTAAAACATTTCCATTCATGAGGTCTGTGTCATCGGCCTAGCTATGCGAGGGAGGAATCGACAGTGTCTGATTGTTACTTGAAGTATAGGCATGGAATTCTAATGTGAGATTGTGCAAAGCTGCAGCAAAAATATCTAACTATACCATGTGATGTTAAAACATTTCCATTCATAAGGTCTGCGTCATCGGCCTAGCTATGCGTGGGAGGAATCGACAGTGTCTGATTGTTACTTGAAGTGTAGGCATGGAATTCTAATGTGAGTTTGTGCAAAGCTGCAGCAAAAATATCTAACTATAGCATGTGATGTTAAAACATTTCCATTCATGAGGTCTGCGTCATCGGCCTAGCTATGCGAGGGAGGAATCGACAGTGTCTGATTGTTACTTGAAGTGTAGACATGGAATTCTAATGTGAGCTTATGCAAAGCTGCAGCAAAAATATCTAACTATAGCATGTGATGTTTAGACGTTTCCATTCATGAGGTCTGTGTCATCGGCCTAGCTATGCGAGGGAGGAATTGACAGTGTCTGATTGTTACTTGAAGTGTAGGCATGGAATTCTAATGTGAGTTTGTGCAAAGCTGCAGCAAAAATATCTAACTATAGCATGTGATGTTAAAACATTTCCATTCATGAGGTCTGTGTCATCGGCCTAGCTATGCGAGGGAGGAATTGACAGTGTCTGGTTGTTACTTGAAGTGTAGGCA
Organism: Macrosteles quadrilineatus; assembly: GCF_028750875.1. Taxonomy (NCBI): domain Eukaryota; kingdom Metazoa; phylum Arthropoda; class Insecta; order Hemiptera; family Cicadellidae; genus Macrosteles; species Macrosteles quadrilineatus. Next base: position 118,832,620 of record NW_026542594.1, read on the forward strand.
TGGAATTCTAATGTGAGTTTGTGCAAAGCTGCAGCAAAAATATCTAACTATAGCATGTGATGTTAAAACATTTCCATTCATGAGGTCTGTGTCATCGGCCTAGCTCTGCGAGGGAGGAATTGACAGTGTCTGATTGTTACTTGAAGTGTAGGCATGGAATTCTAATGTGAGTTTGTGCAAAGCTGCAGCAAAAATATCTAACTATAGCATGTGATGTTAAAACATTTCCATTCATGAGGTCTGTGTCATCGGCCTAGCTCTGCGAGGGAGGAATTGACAGTGTCTGGTTGTTACTTGAAGTGTAGGCATGGAATTCTAATGTGAGTTTGTGCAAAGCTGCAGCAAAAATATCTAACTATACCATGTGATGTTAAAACATTTCCATTCATGAGGTCTGTGTCATCGGCCTAGCTCTGCGAGGGAGGAATTGACAGTGTCTGGTTGTTACTTGAAGTGTAGGCATGGAATTCTAATGTGAGTTTGTGCAAAGCTGCAGCAAAAATATCTAACTTTAGCATGTGACGTTTAGACATTCCCATTCATGAGGTCTGTGTCATCGGCCTAGCTATGCGAGGGAGGAATCGACAGTGTCTGATTGTTACTTGAAGTGTAGGCATGGAATTCTAATGTGAGCTTATGCAAATCTGCAGCAAAAATATCTAACTCCAGCGTGTGATGTTTAGACATTCCCATTCATGAGGTCTGTGTCATCGGCCAAGTTCCGCAAGGGAGGAATCGACAATGTCTGATTGTTACTTAAAGTGTAGACATGGAATTCTAATGTGAGCTTGTGTAATGAAGTAATCGTTATACTTCTGCGTATTTATTTATATAAGAAGAATTATTTTGTTACCTTGCCCTTATAATATCCTTATCCGTCAGGTCTAACTACATGTTTCTGGCAACTGCAACATCTTCAGGTTCATACCCTTCTACAATTCGTCATATTTTTAATTTTACTATCAGCTATGTTTACCACTAGTGTAAAACAGTGTTTGTTAACTATTTGTTTAGTAATGGGAATAATTCTCTCGTGTAGTGTAAAAACCAAAAATAAATAGTGATTTTACTCAAATAAACAACATTACTTAGGAAACCTTATTCAAAAGTACATTTTACCAAAAAAGACGAGGTATCTGTAATCGTGGTATCTGAGGAATGACAAAGTATATTCATTTTTATGAAGCTGAAAATAATCAATGTAATTAAAATTATCATCCCCAATGTACAAAATATTAAATCGTCAAGCTGATAAATAATTTGAACTTAAAAGAAGATGATAATGTTGACCATAGTAAGCTATTTATGAAACCTACATTAGCTATCGTGACAGTTAATAGTAGTCTGAGCTGCTTGTTTATGATTAAACGAATCGTTTGAACGTTAAAGTGTTCTAATATAGTAACCTAATACATACATGCTCTTATATTAGATGTATGAGGTTAAATGTAATTTGTTAGGTTTTTTTTGATTTCACTACTATGCTGGAATAAACAAATACAATGAATTATATTGGATAAACTGTGCAACTTTCAATTTAGTTGCAAAATGCTGTCGCATATAAGTAAGACTGTCGTGTTAGGCCTACTTGATGTTTTATGAAAATATTATAAACTTAATTTATTTTTATTTGTTTCTAGAAGGTAAGTGTAGAAATGATGTTTTATGTTGGTCGACGCAGGCGCTGACACGATAATATACGAGTACTTGACAATGGCTCGGCAACTAATGGAAACTTTCCTTTGTCCGCACACGTATTGTTACGTTCTACTGGCCACACCTTATTGTTTGGTCTACCAAGCTTTAGCTGTTAATAAACATGCTGGTTTAGTGAAGTTAATTTACCCAACTTACTGGAACCACGAGCCTAGAGTAGTGGGAACAAGACCATTAGAGTTATCTATGAACCTAATTTACACATGAAATATGTATGTGTAACTTTTTTTTCTCATTTTATTGTAATTATTTGAATTTATTTATATCGATGATAATATTTTGTATTATTTATCAGTTTGGAAACATGAAGTATTTGACAGACACCTGTACAAGTTTAAGCGTTAACTTTATTTTAAATTATCGTTCAGTTCGGCGAAACCCTAAAGTTTCTTAACGAGCTTCACCACAGTGTTATAATTAATTGTACTTAGAGGTGAACACTAAAAATAATAATTGAAACCAGAAAAACAATATATGATTGTATAAAATTTAAAACATGTGTAAGTAATGTTACATACGCCAGTATATATCCAACTGCAATTGCACAAATAAACAACTTATGTTTCTATTTTATCCCTGCAAATAAAATAAATAGGACGTGAATAGATACCATGTTAGTTAAACAAATACCATGAATGCAGTAAAAATATTTAAAAACACATATTTTATTCAAAACATAAAATTACATTTTTTTATTCTTAAATTTAATAAAATTAACTTTTTATGAAAGTTTGTAAGGTTGTTGAACGTTTCAATCTGTGTTTAAATATAAGTCTTATTATTATTTACTTAATACTCAACAACGAAACTTTTTATAACCAAGCCAAGAGTGAAAATATCTAGAATTGCTAGTTGCTTTTAAATTACTATTTATCAATAGTTATATTTTTATTTTTTGTTTACCTTTGTTCCCCGTACATTCCAGAATGTATTTTCTGAAAAAATTGATTATTTTAAAAACTAATTACTACATTTCTTGATGTTTTTAAATTTATTATGAAATAAAACTCTAAATATTCCTGGAAAATGAGTTTATTCTTAACTCACCTGATTGGAAATTTGTAACAACATCCAAATTAAAATTATAGATATATAGTTACACTTATTTAATATTAATGAAGATGACAACTTAGAAGCAACTTAATTACAAACCTAACACATTTAAGCCGAGAAAATCTATTGAGAAATAACAAAGCTACTTCAATGGAAGGATTCTCTTTATTATGAATAAAAAGAAAAATCTGGAACATCCGTTGTTGGGCATTGCTAGGTGTAAAATTTGCCGTCTTTGCTGTTCTATACTATTTTGGGTTTAACTATAACTCAGGTAAACCCAAACCCATATCCTTGATATTTGTAAAATTATTAATTTAATCTTCGTTTCAAATTTAATAAAACATGAGTTTCGTTTGTAGTACTACAAAAGAGAGTTACAAATGGACACTTATAAAAAATAGCAACCTTGCGTCGTTATTAGTGAAGAATTGGTGACCTGATGAACCATGAATTTAGTTGACAATATAGGCTGCTACTTAACAATTGTCTGGATAATAATAAAAAATATCTTCGAATATTTTTATTTGAGTCAAGTACCAAGAGTATATCCGTGAACAGATTATATTTTGTAATGTTATGAGATTAATTAAATTTTTTGACTTCGTTTTTTATGTACATTGCCTTGAATAGAGTACCAGTTATTGCTTATACGAATGGGTTTTTGCCTTTTAACGCAAGCCTTGTCTTTCCTTAAAATGGAAGAGATCGTTCCAAAGTCTAAATATGTTATGAATAAGAAGAATAGCTAAATATAAAAACCTAAACATAAGGCATAAACATTTATCACACTATTTAATAAAATATTATACAGTACGTATAATTTGCCATGTTCAATTCAGCTGCTCAACGTATATCAAACTGTGTTGCTTGTGGTGAGTTCTAAATCGTTTAGTTTAAATCAACAGTGGCACTCATGAATCAAATAGCACATGAATATGAAGTAGGGTTTGGTTAATATAACAGACCAGGAGGAATTATTTGAAACATACCGGAAAGACAATTAGTGATAAAGCGATTACCTTGAGGGTGATTTGTGGCGTAAGGGCTGCCTTGGGGAGGGGAAAGAGGGATACGAAATGCAAACATTGACATCTAGGGTTTGTGATTCCTCACCATTTTGGCCATCCTTATCGCTTTATCCTTTAAACATTTTTCATCTGGCTTATTTCTTCATACGATTGTGGTCCTAATATTGCCTAATAATTGGTACGTAGTAAACCATTTCAATTTGCAACCAGAAGCAAAAAAATAAAAAAAACATAAAAAATGTCACCGCTACCACAATGGGACCTGATTTTCTTTATTAATATTTTAAGTAATAACCAAAATGTAAATAAAGTTCTGGCAAAAGAAGAGATTTGTTAAGCTAAGGTTAAAAACTATAGCCATTCAGTGCTGATTATGTATTTTATCTGGACATCGGTAATTTATAACAGAAATATACTTGTAGGACATTTATTAACCTTTATGTATAGTTTAAGTTTGGTAACGCTTTAGGCTATGAATATTATGTAGGCAATGACTGTGGATTCGTCCTGTAATCCAGCTACTAGGAGTTCACGAATTAATTGTGGATAATTATAGGCATTCACTGTGGATGCGATGTCCCCTGGTGTGGATTAACGTCCACACTAGTGAGTACAACTATTATTCGCAATACTATACTGATAATTAGACCAATTAATTAATTACAAGGGAAAAATTTAGTTCGGATTCCACTATAAACTGTAGGTCCCTTAGTTGCCATTGACAGTATGAGCTATTTTAGTTAACATCGGTGTCTAAGGAACATGTCGGCCTTAGTCACTAACAAGACTATAAGGTCCCGCTAATCATCCCATATTTGGGTTAAAATACACATATAGTGGCGTCCCCATTTTAAATAATTGATTTGATTGATTGATTGATTATAACCAATTTGTTTTTCTTAAGTTGTCTTAAGCTGTATAGGAACTAATAAGAATATTAAATATACTGTAGCCCATCCAGTATGAAGATTTTGAATATGGAAACAAATTTAAACTCATGTAAATAAATTTTATGTATAAAAAAAGAAATATGTTGCTGTAGCAGTCCTGCAGACTAATCAAATTAGAATCATTCAAATTGAATTTTCACTAAGATAATGACTTACAATAGTCAGATTTATTTTCTTTAAGAAGAACCCGAATTTTCACCAAAGGTTGATAGTTAAAAATCTTAATTTTAACAAGATTTACAAGTTTGTACTTAATTACATCAATATCCAAAGCTTTTACTTGATTAATTGTGCTTAAGATCATATATTCACAATATATATAAACTTTAACAGTTTTTTTTTCTCTGGGGACATCAAAATGAAAAATCAAATATCTCCCAATTCTAGGTCTTACCATGAGATACAACCGTAATATGTTTTTTACCCTAAATGGGAAATTGACTGAAATGACTGCAATGTTCACTTACTTACAAAACAGTTAAAAAGATACTCATTTACTTAAACTAACAACCAGTCAGTCCTGTTTAAATAGCCTGTACTATGTGAAAGCCAAACGTTTCATATCTATTTACAAATTGTTCTTAAAAGTTTTAAAAATGGAATCCAATCTTGCTTTCGTTTAAGATCTGATATCTACAATGCTTTAGTGTTTACACAGTAAAACTTGTTTGACGGCAGTTTCTTTTTTATGTTCTCAAATACCACAATACATATTAAGTTTTTAAAAATATAACTTTTCATCATACTGTCCGGAAAACAGCCCCTTTTAGTTCTCTTAATCGTCCGAGAAATTATCGTTTTTGGGTAACTTCAAATAGGGAACAGAAAAATAATATGGCAAACCTTTTGGTTCACTAAACTCAACATTTGTTTGAAAACGCTGCTGATCACATTATATTCTTAAAGTTATGAGAAATGTAAGCATTGTTGACGACTTTGAATAACCTCAAATTATGTGGTCTAATTTTGTAATAATTAGAAGGTTATTTCCACAGTAAAGGTTGTTCATCACACGGAGTGAAAGTGTCTTTTTGTTATTTAATCGTATTTCCAAGCTCGGCGCATTGTTACCAAAAACATCCAATTTCCCTCCTAGTGATAAAAACTACTACATTTTGTATTGCTGTAAGTCTAATGGTCTTAGTAAACTGAGGGGTGATTATGCAGTTTAACCACAGGAAAGAAAATCTTAATCCTGTGATACTTTACTTCCTCTTTTTCAACAGCAATGTATGCAAATCATCAGGTATTCAAACAAGTTTAGGAATGTTATATAGAGCAGGGTGAGGAGGTTGAGGTTATTGCCGAAGTGGTGCTAAGATCTGAGGGTATATTTATGAGCCGCGAGGAGGAGGTCTCTCCCCTCCCACCACAAGGACCTCCCTCTAACAGTAATGTCCACTTCTCCCGCGGGAGCGCCACCCCTTTTGACCTGCAGCTGAAGGCACCCTTATATATATTCATATCTGAACACCCTACTTCACTCTCTGCAGCCCTTCGATTTAGGCTTTTGTCAAGAGTTTCTTGCTCACGGAATAACTTTGGCGTTCACTGTTAAAACACAATCTAACATTGTTGTTTCAGCAACTACTTGTAGAACAGTTTCAAACGGTATTATTATTTAATATAAAATAAAATATATTGAATAAACAGTAGTATGTATTAATGAAAAAGAATCAATATCAATATCAAAACAAGGATACACACATGTTACATTACCTCCATAACAGGATGCTTTTGACTTGAAAGTTCTCACTTAAAAGTATAAGGCAAAAATAAATCTCAAAATTTAGAACTGGAAGGGTATTTGTAACATGTTAATTTGGAACATGTTTGCAATACCAATCCATTCAAAAGATTAAGTAGAATATAGCTAAGGATGGGTGACATCCAATTATACGGAGTAGTTATAATGCAAAAGATGGGAGAATATGGAATATATATCAACATATTTTTATAATAAACTGAACATGAACTACATTAGAGTTCACTTATTCACTAACTGGACCCTTAACCCATAATATACGTCAATAGTAAAATTGCCTCAGGTAATAGCAAAGTTTAATGCCACCCGATGCTGAACACAAAATATTGCTATACGTTAGAATGTCTCAAGCTAATGTAATCACCCATCTTTGTAAATATTTGAATTATTAATTAAGTGTTCGCTTGAATAGCTTAGAATTTTATATTGTCCTCTTATTGTGCAGATTTAAACTTAGACTCATAGCAATAGTAAATAAAACTTACACAAAATAGAGTGAAACTCGTGTTTCCATAAAATAAGTGTACCTTATTTATTTTTATTTTTAATTCCCTTTATATTTTATACGCAATGCATACATTGATATTGCCTAATAAAACTAAATTTTTCGCAGACATTTTATTATTCAATGTCAAGAAATTTAAAAAAATCTTGTTCTGTTTCCAGAAGTAGTAATGATATATAACTATCCAAATTGCGTACTTTTATTTTAATTTCCGTGCAATACGATGCCTTAAAATGTTTGACACTGACTACCAAACAACCTGTATCTAGCGATAATGTATCAACGGAATGAATCCACTTTTAAAATAGAATGACAAAACATAAAAATCCCGTATTTTTACAATCTTATAACACGTTCAGGCAAAATCAAATATTCAACCAAATTTGCATAAAACTTTAAACATCCAAATTATCGGGATTCACAAGACACATTTGATCACAATAGAAGAATACACAGCTCTCACAGAGCTACTTGGGTTGAAATCGATTAGGAAAAGGAAAGGATTCACATTAGACCTAAATTTCCTGAACGCCAAAGGAAGTCCTGGCCAGTAAATGAATATAAATCAGGGGACTTCAGCCGCAGGTCGCCGGCCACATTACTGCTGGACAATGGGACAGCCAAAATGACTGCACTCTCTGTGATCTATGGCCTACTTGGACTCTGAAAGCATCCAAATACATTTGTAATGATTTATCCCCTGCCCGACCTCCCTCCTCCCATCTCAAAGACCAAGTTTTCTGATAAAGTTATGTTTTCAATTGTTACACAAGAGGTGTAGGAAGAAATTGATTTTAGATGTAATCAAATACATATTTATTGGGATCATAAATCAATTTAAACATCGATTCGACTATTTATTTTACTAATACACAAGTTTTAGGTAAAGAATGTTATCAGCTATTGTTTTTTAGGTTCTCTTTAAGGTACTAATTTTTTTTTTTTTTTTTTTTTGTCCTAGGACTCTAGGCACGAGCCTGGGATTGTTTTTCACATTACTTCAGGCTAGACCTAGGGGTTGCGGCATTATCACTTAGATAAAATCCATTGGTGACTTGGCGGGGATCGAACCCGGGACCTCACGGACCGAAGTCCCGCGCTCTAGCCACTACGCCAGCTCGCTCCCCACTAATAGGTACTAAAAGGTACTAATAGAATTGAAAAGGTTCACTTTATGCATTGTTTCCTTACTTTAAAGCACTAATGTGGTAAGGAAGCGAGCTGTTTTAGTTGTAAAACTACTATAAGCTGTTAGTATTATAAAACCCATAAACAGTGTGGGCTTATTTTATTTTGGAATCATCCGTTAACAAATGCTTAAATATTTGTTAACACGCCATTTTAACTATTACCATACCATGCAGTTGAAGTGCACATTTCCTCTGTAAACACCAGTTCTATTCCTTCCGTAGATGCTGCGTTGGTGGAAGTAAAATAATATACTAAAATAAACATTTGTTAAAATCATGGAATGAGCAAATCAAAACTTACTAACTTGTTCGGTTCTATTATGAATCATAATCATTCAATATGCTAGGATAACTGAAGGTAGTCCTAACACTTAAACATCAGTAAGTAATATAAATAAGGAGAAGAATCACCATTCGTTCTCAAATCAAGCTTAGAAACAAAAGAAACAAAAAAAGTTAAAAAAATAACAGTCCACGGTGTATTGAAGTTTAGAAAATCGTTTGAATTTCATTAGGTTAAAAATGTAGCCTTTGAATATCTAGAAAACTAATTAATTAATTGCATTAATATTTTCTCTTACCTCATCTGGAACAATTATCCATTCAATATTAATCAAACGGTTATATATTTTCTTTTTATCCCGCATTGCTCCAGCATTAGTATGTTAAATAGGCAATAGTAATCAGTGAACTCCTAACGATCCACGGCGATTTAGAGCCTAGCTGTGCCTTTGTTTTCGTAATGGCTCCAAAGAACCCCTGTTCGCTCGAGTCTCAAAATGTTCTTGGTAGGGAACTGTTTCATGTTGTGTGATTTGTGGTTGGATTGCGCTAAACTGTAAATGCATGGAAAAGTTACGTTTTGTATAAACCATTAAATACATTTTTGTTGTGAACCTTGTTAATAAAGTACTAGAGGACCCATGCTGCTCCACTGCGTTGAAATAAATATAATATCCGAGAAATAATCAAATTTATGATTTTTGATTGAGTAATACAGCATCTAGAACTTATATGATTCAAATGACCAAAAGCTCAAATAAATGCCCATAATTTACTGATTATTTTGAGTCTAAGAAAAAAAAATAAAAACATAAACGATACTGGAGCTTTTGATTTTTGATAATAGAAACCCCTTATACAAATATTTTTTGTGTTAGTGGTTCACCTTGCAATTACTTGAAACTCGTCCGATTTAATAGCTTAAATGAAAGCCGGTATTTCACTGAAGGTTCTTATAGCAAAATATACAGGATTATATAATCATAACTGGTGAAATACATCTTAAATTAAACTAATAATTCGAAAATAAATAAAATTAATGTTTTTTGCTTGAGTAATACAGTAGATAAATATATGCAGATGCTTGATGTGAAATATGTGCGTGCATACCTTCAATTTGAGACCTCAACCGGATGGATAGAAATCCAAATGAAATCGGAAAAGAAAAACAAAATATTTCAATATACAAGAAAGGGAAACTATATTTTAATCCTTTATTAATGAAATTCTACAGCTTTATCGTTGTCAATTTCGACGATTAAACAAACAAAATTTAAATTTTCATATGCTAAAACTGGTTAACACAAACTAGGTCAGCTCGGCAATAAAATAAAAATTACAGTGTTATCTATGATTATGACATTAAGGTAATGAATCTCAACTGAAACGAAATGTAGTTTGTTATTAAGAGTGGTATTTTCTACTAAAGCTTCTCTGAAATGTCCGAACTGTAAGGTTGGATAAACTACGACGTAAACCCAAAGATAAATTAGCAAAAGAAAGAAAAACAGGTGGTCAGGGAGGAGAGTGGAGGGCGATATTTACATTCCACCCCGCCATGACCCGGGGCTAATCCTCGTACATATATGTAATTGTCCTTCCTGTGAATATGATAAACGCTCTCTGTGGCCCACACACTCACTCGGAGACGACACGTCTATTTGCTTTCGGCTGCGTTTGTAGGGATTATTAGATTGTAAGAAACAAGGTCATTGACTTGTTGTTATGATAAATTATAGCTCATACAATTATACGTAAGTTTAAACATAAAAATAATATAGCAAAATATTAATAATTTCTGAAAGCTGCTATTTTAGACTGGGAACTTTATTTTATAAAGTGATTTATAAATAGGTTATTTAATTGAAATAAATTAATTTTGTTTCACATAGTATTGAATTTTTATCGTAGATCATCATTAGTAGTGGAGAACTGCCGGTTTTACCTCACTTTAGACACGTTTTTCCCATGTTATTCTTATGGGGATTATTTTTGGCCACCAAATCTAAAATCCTGATCTTTGCCTGCAAATCCCTATAAAATTGTCAAACCTTATTTCTTAGTTATTCCCCATAAATATATTCGATACTAAGCAAAAATAAAAAATAAACTAATTATTTCATTTATTGACCCATGTATGTGTATATGTATAGTAGTATAGTTTGTCGCAGCCGTTTTTTGAGGTGCGTCGTCATTTTTGGGCCAACTCCCCCCCCCCTATCACCCCCTCACCACTCCCCTCTGCCCCATGCACAATTGCTAGTACATCTACCATTCCCCTTTCCAGTTGATATATTATATTTCTATTTCAAAATCATGTATGTGCGAACTCGGCTCATGGCGTGGGCGCGCTCCTGACTCATGGTTGTTTCTTGCCTCTAGTGGTGACGTGGTGAAAATGTCACTCACTTGGGCTTGCTCCTTGCTAGTCTTGGATCTGTTGAAGTAATTTTTAAAAATTTTTAATTTCTAGCTGAAAATTGTTAAAATTTCCAAAATTTTGAAATTTTCAAAAAGTCTATAAATAGAAGTGGCACAAATTTTTTTTTGTTATATATAAAAATGAGGCCCACCTGTCAACACTGCTCCGTGTCGCTCTCTACCAAAAGTAATATGATTCGTCACTACAAGGCAATTCATCAAATGAATGTGTGCAAAGTTTGTGATTTAATCTGTGAAAATAACATGACTCTAAAATCGCATATATTACAAAGTCACAAGACTTGTAATTTTTGTAAGAAAAATGTTGTTGGACATTTTAAAAGACATGTTAATTCTTGCATGAAATGTCCATACACAATGATTAAATTTGTGGGTGAATCGATTAGAGCTGAACTTGAAAATAATCTCAAGTCTTGTCCTCTACCGATAAAATGGACTTTAGTTAGGAGAATCAAATTTATAAAATATTCAATGGATCAAAATGGTAAATTAGTTAATGAAAAAGAATGTATAGCAGATTTTCGAAGTCTTACTACCTTAACTATTGAGAAGAGAGATTTAAAGCCTCAAATTGAAAATGCACTTTCAAAGATTGATGCTTCCATACACAAATATCAAGCCCAAGGCAGTGGATGGATATATGACCATACTAAATATTGGCAGTTGCATGTTTACAAGTATAAACCCCTAACTCCAAAGTCATATATCCCCACACCAAAAAGTATTCACTCAAAACATGCTGTTTTAAATATAAAGAATTCTGACAATAGATGCTTTCTTTGGTCGATTTTAGCAGCTTTACATCCAAGGTATGCAAACAATGCTGAAAGGGTTTCTAATTATGTACCCTATGAAAGTCAGTTGAATATGACAAACATAAAGTATCCTGTGAAAATATCTGATATAGATAAATTTGAAACACAGAATGATATAAGTATTAATGTATTTGGGGTTGAATATGATAAATTTATATATCCATTAAGAACGACTAAACTAAATAGTAATACTCACATAGATTTATTATTATTACAAGAAGGTCGTAAATCACATTATTGTTTAATTCGTGATTTTGATAGGTTAATGTTCCACTCTACAAAACATGGCCATAAGCAGCATTTTTGCAAGTTGTGTTTACAACATTTTTACACTAATGATATATTAGAACGTCATGTAACATATTGTAAAAGCTTTGATGCTCAACGAGTGGAAATGTCTAAACAAGATACATTACAATTTAAAAACTATAAATATCAACTTAAAGCCCCATATGTAATTTATGCAGATTTTGAATGCTTTATAAACTCTAATATACATATTCCATCGGGATTTGCATTTGTCGTAGTAAAAGATTCAAACATTATTTCTGAAGAGTTGTACAGTGGCACAAATGTTATGGATGTGTTTTTTGAAAGATTATTTCAGGCTTATGATTATATTAAAAATCAAATGGCAATATATATTCCTCTTCAAATGACCCCTGAGCAAGAGGTATCTTTCCAAAACTCAACACATTGTCACATTTGTGAAAAGCCCCTATATTTTGATAGGGTGAGAGATCATTGCCATTCCTCTGGACAATACCGTGGAGCTGCCCACAATGATTGTAATTTAAACTATAAAGTAACAAAGAAAATACCAGTATTCTTCCATAACTTGAAAAATTATGATGGTCACATAATAATGCAACATTTGGGAAAGTTTAATAAACGTAAATTAAATTGTATAGCTAAAGATATGGAAAAATATATATCATTCTCTGTTGATGATTTAGTATTTTTAGATTCATACAACTTTCTGTCCCTTCCATTATATAAATTGGCTTCCAATTTGAACACATTTAGATTCATACAAAATCCACTACTACAACGTAAAGGTGTATATCCCTATGAATATATGACGGGACCAGATAAGTTCGCAGAGTCTCTACCCCCAATTGAAACATTTTACAGTTCTATAACTAAAGAACATATCTCTCCCAATGAATATGAACATGCTAAAAATGTATGGACCCATTTTAATATACATAATTTACAAGAATATCATGATTTATATCTTAAAACAGATGTATTGCTACTGGCTGATGTGTTTGAGACATTTAGAGACCTGTGTTTAAAAGATTACAAACTTGACCCTGTACATATGTATTCACTTCCTGGACTTACATGGGAGGCCTGTCTTAGAATGACAGGAATAAAATTACAATTATTCAAAGATGTTGACATGCATTTGTTCATAGAAAGTGCGATCAGAGGAGGAGTCAGTATGATTTCTACACGTTACGCTAAAGCAAATAATAGATATATGGGTGAACACTATGATCCCAATCAAGAGAGTGTCTATTTAATATATTTAGATTGTAACTCACTATACTCTACAGCAATGTGAGAGCCACTGCCTGTGGATGGATTCAGTTGGACTAATGAGATAGACTACAAATATAATCAAAATGATGAGTTTGGATACATTTTAGAAGTTGATTTAAAATATGATAAAAGCTTACATGATTTACATAATGACTATCCATTAGCACCAGAGAAAATGAATGGCAAATTAATACCTAATTTAAATGACAAAACTAAATATATTTTACATTATAAAGCATTACAAAAATATGAGGAATTGGGTTTGATTGTAACAAAATACCATAGAATTTTAAAATTTAGACAGTCTAAATGGCTTGCGCCCTATATTAATTTTAATATTGAAAAACGCAAATGTGCTAAAACTGATTTCGAAAAAGACTTTTATTAATTGTTAAATAATAGTCTCTTTGGTCGAACAATCATGAATCAACACAAGTTTCGTGATATATATCTCAAGGATGAGTCACTATTAACAAAATATGTCACTAATCCAAGGTTTGACTGTAGCAAAAAGTTTGATAACAATTTACATGCTATACATTTAAATAAATTAGTTGTAAAGTTTAATAAACCAACATATTTAGGAATGACCATTTTAGATATCAGTAAAGTAATAATGTATGATTTCCACTATAATTATATGTCAAAATTTAAGAACAAAAGATTTCTAATGACAGATACAGATTCATTAATGTATGCTATAGTTACAGAGGACTTTTACAAGGAAATAGAATGTGACTTACACTATTTTGATACCTCTGGATATAGTAAAGACCATTTCTTATACTCTGATAAAAATAAAAAGTCACTGGAAAGTTTAAAGATGAATTAGGTGGTCATATTATGTATGAATATCGTGGTTTAAGACCAAAGTTATATTCTTACATTCCTCTAAAATGGTTATATGAAGAAGACAAGCAAGCTTTAGAGGTGAAGAAAGCTAAAGGAGCTGATGGTGCCACTGTTAAACATCTCCTCAGACATCAACATTATTTGAACTGCCTTGCAACTGGGCAAGATTACTATGAGAATGTGACAAGAATTAAATCTATAAATCATCATCTTCAAACCTTAACCATGAATAAAAAAGTACTATCCTTTGACGATGACAAGAGGTTTATTCTAGAAGATGGCATCAATACTCTTGCGTTCGGTCATTATAAAATCGATGTTCAAAATGTGTAGATGTATAATAAATGCAAATGTTAAAAAAAATCTTTCATTTATTTACCCTTACCATCCTCTTGAAAGAATTGGTCAAACATAAATCTATATTTGCCATTATTCTTTGACCTTTCTTTGTCTATTACAAAAAAGCCATATTTAGTTTTATCCCAACATTGATGACAGAGATTTTTAAATTGGTCAAATGAAAAGTCATTACCAACATGATTGTGATATACATGTTTTAAATTTAAATCATCTTGTTTGAATAATATTAGGAAATTTACATTATCACGTAAATGTTTGTGTACTTTGCTGTAAGATTGACACAAGTAAAAACAGTTAATATTTTTATGTCGACCCATTGAGAAAAATTGTGTAATATTTGGACTATTTATGTCATCAAATACAACAACTGACTGTGATTTTACATCATTTGGTGTGATTTCACAGTCAGTAAACGTGTGTAATTTCACTTCATCACACAAACTGAATATTTCAATTATTTTTTTATATTTTTCTTGTTCTAACGATTTGGATATTAAATATAAGTTTGTAAATTTTAATCCTTCCTTTCTTACAATTAAGTTATAAATTACAACCGTCTTCCCACTTCCACTTGGACCGCAAATAACACATCGAATATTGGTAGGAAATAGACCCAACTTCTTTGGTATATTTTCTTTAGTATGTACTATTTTAAATTTGTGTTTTTGTTGAATAAAAGACATTTTTTATATAATAAAAATGGTAAAAAATGTTAATAAGAAAACATGTAAAAAGGGCAAAGGTTTATTCCTAAAGCCTTACAGAGGTCGAGGGTTATTGAATTCTCTTATAAATAACCTTCCATTTCCACTTCACATACCAACATATCATTACTGTGGACCTGGGACGAATGTACGTGAGAATTTAGCTAAAAATGTACCTCCAAAAAATAAACTAGACTCTTATTGTAAAGAGCATGACATATTCTACATGAATAATCCCGATACTGCTGCTCGGAACAAAGCAGACATGAGATTAGCAGACTTAGCTTGGACTAGAGTAACGGCCAAGGATGCAAATCTTGCTGAAAGAGCAGCTGCTTATGCCGTGACAAATTTGATGAAGGCAAAAGCAAAGATGGGAATGGGATTAAAATTTAATAAAAAAGATGGACAACTACCAGCTGTTAGAGGCCGCAAAAGACGTGCCTCACTTCAGGGGAGTGTACCTAAAAAGCGAGCTAAAAAATCTATCACCAAGAGTAAAAGAGTGCGGAATAGTTAATTTAGATAGCTCATCTGGCACACATTGGACAGCATATCGTAAAAATAAAGATATTGTAATTTATTTTGACCCATTTGGAATCCAACCTCCAAAAGAAGTAATTAAATATTTTGAGGGATATAAAATCTACTATACAGCCGATCAAATACAAGATTTAAATAGTTCTATTTGTGGAATTTTATGTTTATCATTCATAAAAAATATTTCTTTATAAAAATGGATTCATTTACTATAACATTTTCGGGTACAGAGCCAGAGCTAAAGTCAGTATTCTTTCCTCCCATAGAATTAAATGATGATTATGTTATTGGATTGGTAGATTTTCAAAGTTATAATTCAATATTTAATGTTAAAAAACCACTAAATACTTTAACATATTACAAAGTAGAGAAAATGACATTACCAAAAGGAGATATCTCAGTTGATGATTTAAACCGGTTATTAAATGGAAAACTTAAAGTTATAGTAGGTAAAAATGGAGAAGCATTAATTAATACTAAATCCAAACTTTTATTCAAAGGGCTTATTCCAAAATTAAATCAACTTAAAGGAAAAAAGTTAACCATTAGTGAAGGTGATGATGTTTTCTATTATGACCACAATGCTCCAGTTACAATAGAAATTTCTGAAGGAACATATGAGGTGGTTGAGCTTGCAAAGGAAATTCAAAAGCAAGTCCCAGACTTTTTCCTTACAGCTAATAATAAAACTATGAAAGCGACACTACTTTCTAGCCACGTGTTTGATTTTACAAAACCATGTTTAGGGTCTATTTTATTAGGATTTAAAGGTGTTTCTACTCCTGGTGTTCAGTTTGAATCTACAAATAAAATAAACATTAATAATGTAAATGTGATTAGAGTAAAATGTAATATTGCAAACGGGTCCTATTTAAATGGCAACAAATCACACACCATACATAGCTTTTATCCAGAAGCTCCTCCTGGCTACAAAATTATTGAAGTTCCAAGAAATATTATATATTTTCCTGTAAATAAGAGAAGTTTAGATGTTGTCAGTATTACATTTGCCGATCAACATGACAAGGCAATTGACTTTAACGGAGAAGAAACTACAATTACTTGTCATATAAAAAAGATATGAGAATTTATCTATAAGTGTACAAAATGCTAGGTTCCTAAAGTCAATAGGACTAAAGTTAAAATTTTCTATTAATAAAAATGGAAGATTTTCTAGACGTTACAGGGAAATCCCAATTCGACGATAGTGTGGTTAAAATTACAAATCACTCCTATGTTCCCCACAACACTTTAGCAATAAATAATTCTGATGAAATTCGAATATGTATTAATAATCAAGATTTGCTAACTCTCCCGTGTAGGAGTTATCTGTATATTAAGGGAGAAATTGAAAATCATGAAAAAGGTCATTTTATAAATAATGCATTTGCGTTCTTATTTGATGAAATTAGATACGAAGTTGCAGGTAAAGAAATAGACATTGTAAGAAACCCAGGAATTTCTAGTCTTATGAAAATATTGAGCTCTTACAATAAAACTACTAAATTGTCAAATGTAGCATTTGATTCTGACACAAATTTAAAAGAGTTCCATAAAGGTGGCAAGTTTAGTACATGTTTGCCATTAGAGCTGTTAATGGGTGTATTTGAGGATTTTAATAAGGTATTAGTAAATGTCAAACAAGAATTGGTGTTGAAAAGATCCAAAAATGATTTGAATTGTATATTAACAACCACTAGTGCTCCAGCCAGTGGCACTGCTGATACTATTCCCAAAATTACACTTAACTCTATTCAATGGGTCATGCCACATGTGATACCATCAGATGGAGAGAAGTTACAATTACAAAAGATGTTATTGCAAAATAAAAATTTGCAAATTGCATTTAGAAGTTTAGAGCTGCATGAACTTCCATCATATCCCAATACCACAAGACATACATGGTCAGTAAAGACATCTTCAAGTTTGGAGAAGCCTAGGTATATTATATTTGGTTTCCAAACAGCTAGGGACAATAGTGCACGAAAAAGAACTGATGAATTTGATCACTGTAAATTAAAAAATCTCAAAGTATTTCTAAACTCTGAATATTATCCTTATAGTGATTTAAATCTCGACTTTGAAAATGGAGATGTCTCTAAAGCTTATGAGATGTTTATGAGGTTTAGAGAGACTTACTATAATACTATCCCAGATCCTATGATTAGTAGGGCTGAGTTTATGAAGAAATATCCACTAATTGTAATAGACTGTTCTAGACAGAACGAAACAGTGAAAGAAGGAATTGTTGATATTAAATTAGAGATTGAAACTGCAGAAAATGTGCCAGCAAATACATCTGCATATTGTTTGATAATACATGATAAAGTGTTTGAGTACAATCCTTTGTCAAATGAGATAAATAAAATGTAAATAAAAGATGAAAAACATTCAACAAGAATTGGTTGACTCTGCAAATCAAATACGAGAGAAATATAGAGCTTTAAAACGTGGCAAGTTTCTAGAGGCTGAAGAGAGGTTCCAAACATTCCAACCTTTAATAGAGCCATTACAAGAATTAAAGAAAATCACATCAGAGAGGCCTCGAATGGAGATACTCCCAATGACTCCATCTAGAATATCAATGATACCAAGATTACAACCATTACAACCATTACAACCATCCACCCCACAGAAATTAGATTTTGGTCTTTTAGCATCAGACTATTTAGGAAATTACCTCAGTAAAAGTAGTATGACAGACACTACATATGGTATTAGACGAGAAGCAAATAAATTTTTTATTGGAAATAAGGAAGTTGATATTGGCAATGATGATGTTACAGTTGCAAATAAAACCTACAAGGGGACAAAAGGTTTATGGGAATTGTTAACGTTAAAAGAACCTGAGAACTATACTCAGGCTGATTTGCAAAATTATAAAGAGATTTTGGAAGCTACAAATGGACATTTAAAGAGTTACAAAGATGGTGCACCAATTTCAAGTAATAGACATACTAAATATCTTAATATAATTAAACCTCTATTTAAATCTGTTGGTGAAGGTTTGAGACAAGTGACTGGTAATAAAATAGACTATATTTATTGGGATGATCCTAATGAGCTTGTAGATAGGTTAAGACTTCTTTGGCTAAGTCGCCAAGCCGGTAACTCAGGAGTGGATAATGAAATAGATTCCATTATTGAGGAATTGAGAGAAAGTGGAATTATTTATTAAATAAAAATATGTTTATAGATAAATTTTATCGTTTATATAATCCATATAATAAGCCTGCAGAACCCAGGGCGGCAACCATGAGTAGTGTACCTACTTTAAATTTACAAGATGATAGTTGGAATTGTTTAAACCGTAAAATTGGTAATGTTAAAGATGGGGAGTTTGTAGATGATGTATCAACTTTGGGACAGACATTAACTAGAAAAGGTGATGTCTTTTTACAAGGTAAAACTAAATATGAGTTTTCAGAATCTAAGAATAAAAAGTGGAATGCTAAAAAACAGAAAATTACTAATGTGGAAAAGGGTGAAAGTTTAGATGATGTGCCCACTTTACAACAGACTTTAATACGAACAGATGGTGGTACATTTGTACAAGACAATAAAAATTATGAATTTTTAGAATCGGAGAATGGTGTTTGGAATGCTAAGAAACGGAAAATTACTAATGTGGAAAAGGGTGAAAGTTTAGATGATGTGCCCACTTTACAACAGACTTTAATACGAAAAGAAGATGGTAAATTTATACAAGATGATAATAATTATGAATTTTTAGAATCAGAGAATGGTGTTTGGAATGCTAAGAAACAGAAACTTAGCAATTTGATGGAAGGTACAGATAGTAAAGATGCTGTGAATGTTTCACAAGTTCCAAAAATGGAAGCAGGCTATTGGAGTTTTTATAATAAAGGGTTAGTACGTGTTAAACCTGCCATTGATGACACTGACTGTGTTACAAAAGAACAGACTATAACTTATAATAAAAAACTATATTGTTTTGATGCCAGAAATCTATTTATAAGAAATCTACCAAAAGGGGAACATTCGGATGACATTTGTCTAATGTCACAAGCTATGCATTATGATGGATCGAAATTTGTGTGTGGAGAAAAAAATTTTAATTTGATGGAATATAATCCTGATTTATTAGTTGCTGACCCCACATCTTTGAGTGGATTTAAGTATATAGATAATAGACCATATATACCAGAAAACTATGTATTTAAAAGAATGGAAGATAATCTATTGATTGGGGCTAATGGTGATGTATTTAGAGTTACAGGAAAGGATGATGTTATAAAAAATGAATGAAATTGCATACGAACTTCATAAGCCTGCAAGAAAGAATTTCATTAGAAGGTCTTTTAAAGTATTGGGTATAAACGAAACCATACAAATAGATTTAATTGATATGCAAAACTATGCTAGAGAAAATTCTGGCAATAAATATATTTTAACTTTAATAGATACATTTTCTAAAAAAGCTTATGCTGCTCCACTAAAGAATAAGACAGGGCTAGTGGTTACAGAAGCCATTAAAACAATTCTACCAAAGGGGGTTAAAAACATTCAATCGGACAATGGAAAAGAATTTTTTAATCAATATTTTAGCAAACTTATGAAAACATTAAATATTAATCACTATCACACTTTTTCTACAACTAAGGCTGCAATTGTGGAGAGATTTCAGAGAACTTTAAAGAATTGGTTATATAGGGAATTCAGTGCTCAGGGGAGTTATAAATGGTTGGATTTACTTCCAAAGTTAATTCGAAAATATAATAATAAGGTACATGGATCTATAGGTATGAAGCCTAACCAAGTGAATATTAAGAATAGTAAATATGTGCATGAGAGGTTGCACGAAAAGACTTCTAAAGTAGTGCAAGTTAAAAAGCCAAGATATAAGGTAGGTGATAGCGTAAGGATTTCCAAGTATAAACATGTTTTTAGTAAAGGTTATACTCCGAATTGGACAGGGGAGCTATTTACAGTAGTAGAAGTTAAGAATACAAAGCCTGTGACTTATATCTTGAAAGATGAAAATGGTAATATAATCAGAGGAGGGTTCTATACAGAGGAGTTGTTAAAGACCAAGTATAAAGACATGTATTTAGTAGAAAAGGTAATTAGAAGGAAGGGTGATTTATTGTATGTCAAATGGCTTGGGTTCCCAAGTAGCCAGAATTCATGGATTTCCACAAAGGATGTCCAAGGGAGCGCGCCATGAGCCGAGTTCGCACATACATGATTTTGAAATAGAAATATAATATATCAACTGGAAAGGGTAATGGAAGATGTACTAGCAATTGTGCATGGGGCAGAGGGGAGTGGTGAGGGGGGAGGGGGGGGGGAGTTGGCCCAAAAATGACGACGCACCTCAAAAAACGGCTGCGACAAACTATACTACTATACATATACACATACATGGGTCAATAAATGAAATAATTAGTTTATTTTTTATTTTTGCTTAATATCGAATATATTTATGGGGAATAACTAAGAAATAAGGTTTGACAATTTTATAGGGATTTGCAGGCAAAGATCAGGATTTTAGATTTGGTGGCCAAAAATAATCCCCATAAGAATAACATGGGAAAAACATGTCTAAAGTGAGGTAAAACCGGCAGTTCTCCACTACTATCATTAACATAAACTATTTAATACAGTAAATATTCAAACATCCTATACTAAACTATGTTTAAATTATCTACAATCTTATTACTGGGCCTAAATTTAATTATTTTTATCCCTAAATATAAAAATGTTTGTATGGACTCGGGGTATAATGTAATTAATAGTCCAAGTTATTGAAAAAGTTATTATACTTTCATTGTTTATGATTAAATTAGGTGGAAAGACGATGTAAAATGTATTTTTGTTTTGCGTTAACTGTTAAACGTTAACCGAAATCACTTAATTTGAATAATCATGATAAAATAATGTTCGATGTTAACCTCATTTTCAAAAATGTGCCGGATTCAAATTATAAGTATAAAACATGCATAGCCTACGTATTATCGGTTTGATTTGGACATTAGAATATAACGTTTTGAAGAATTGGTTTTCCAAAAAAAGACTCAGCTAATGGTTTTTTCTTCTTATTCGTAAAACCTCTAACTTTTGTTGTGGCCAACCTTATCATTGATTCTGAAGTTTTATTGAACTAACAACTAAAACAAATCAACAAGATTATTGTGGAGTTAGTTCGTCAATCTAATCAAATATAGATTATTATTTGAAGTAACTTTTGACAGATTCTTTATCATTAGCAAGATGGCATATTTCTCAAAGTAAGGGTCTTGATCCTGGAACGGCTGAACAATAATTAGGCCTAACTAACTAAAATATTGTTATACAATTAAATGTACAATATTGTGTAACGCTAAAGCATATCGATTTAAAAACTTAAGTTTTTTTATTATTTTCAAACATTCGGTTTTTGTTCTGAATTACTTTTGTCCTAACATTCTTTACATTTAAATTGTAGTGTAGTGTATAATGAATATATCTAATACACGAACATAAAAATCAAATTGGCTACTCTTCTTAAGAGATAATGAGTGATTCGATATGAAATATTTTCTGGATATATATTTTTGAGATAAGAAATTACTATGAACGCCAGAGGACTGCAGTGGGAAGGAAATCGTTCACGGGAATGACAGTGTACGAAGACAAATAAAAGTAGTCAATGTGAAACTAAACGGGTATATATTACAACCATTCTTCTGAAGAATAAAAATAGATATTACTGACGATATAAATATAAAACACATAATACAGGATTAAAGGACGAGAGAGTGGTTACAATGTAGTGCTCTAATTATTTTGGTCTACAGAGAAATTATTACTCAGAGATAATGTTTAGTTTGTTTGATTAAATTAAATTGATTAGCATCCGGAAAGTTACAGAAATATTCTAAGCTCTTAAAAAATGCTGATTAGTGCATGAATTTGAAACAAAAAACATCAAAGCGTTCAAAGGCTGGTGGCCTAAATTGTACAAAAACTGTGTGTTTGAAGAGACGCGTGGGGAAAAGCCTAAAATGATGTTAAAGTTAACTTTGGAATAAGTTCGTTTAGACAATACACATACAGTAGTAAAAAACCAGCTGTATTTATTGCCAAAATGTTTATTAATGAGCTTACACATCACACCTTCCACCTCCGTCAGGCTGGAACAACAGAGATAACTTTGCCACAGGAGCAAGCTTATCCAAATGGAAAAGATGGTATTAAGTTAGCAAAAATAACTGACATTAAAAAGCTGATGGCCTACATACCTCTGAAGCTACAAATAGGTCTATAAAGAAATATGAAATTGGGAAGTAGGAGAGGAGGAAGAGGAAGAGCTTGCATTCTATATTTTTCGAGATAGAAATTTCAAAATTGGTATAATGTGTATTGTAGTAGGTAAAAAAAGTTTCGTTCCTATATCTTAAGCCGTTTCAATATAGCAGCCATTTATAATCTTCAATGCCAAATTTAATGACAACCGTAAATATTTATATTAGTTATAAGTTTTTTCTACATTCGG
Organism: Macrosteles quadrilineatus; assembly: GCF_028750875.1. NCBI lineage: Eukaryota > Metazoa > Arthropoda > Insecta > Hemiptera > Cicadellidae > Macrosteles > Macrosteles quadrilineatus. The sequence continues at coordinate 118,855,871 of NW_026542594.1, forward strand.
TTACGCAATTAATAGGACTTACATGTTTACTATTTGTTATTTTACACATCAGTATGTAGTCATATTAAATTGCGTAACTGAATGTAAAAAATATATAAAAAAACTGTTAACTCATTTGTTTGTCATCCAATGTTAACGAAGAAGACTTAATTTGATTTGGATTTAAATTCTCTATCTTTTTAATCTGAAGAACAAATTTAAAAATATTTACGGTTTTCATGAAATTTGGTATTAAAGATGTTTAATGGTCGCCATATTGTAACAGCTTGAGATATTGGAACGAAAATTTGTAAGCTCTTTTTTTTAACTAAATCAGGTTTTGTAATGCCGTTGCATAAAGAAAGGGCCTCAGTCCCAGTGGTATTTTTAATTGTTTACACTTAAACTAAAGTAAATATAATTACAAAAACATTTCATATCAGTACGTTGGGCCGTCAAAGTATATATTATTATTGGAGGTTATTATGTAAAATCTATCAATGGCAACGTTTTTTTTAGTTTTACGAAAGTTTAGATAACGTGACTAGGCCCGTTCTTTATGAGGCGATTCAAAATTTATGATATTAACAATGAAATTGAAATGCTCTATACGCTGCAATCATACAACACATATGACTCAGGCCAGTGCCAACAGTTCACTTAGAACCACTTACAAGTTTTACTACTAAAAGTAACCTTTACAACATTGGCAACAAATAATATAAGTTTCGTGGTTTTGAGATGTTGAGTCCGGGCCAATGAGTTCTCACCAGCGGTTGCTTAGACAACAATAAGTTTTCATTCTTTTGTACGAATGAGATCGTTAGGAAAAAACAAAGCTGGCCAAGCTACAATAAAAGTTGCCAAACAATGCTTCCGGACTCTCACTGGGCTTATGAGGAGATTAAGAAACTAAGACGAACTTGTGTTGACGGCTGTTTTAAGCTGTTTATAGTATTAAAACGGAATCAAATATTTTGGTCCTTTAAGAAAAAAATTAATTTGCTAATTTTGAGTTCCATTACTTCTAAAAAAAACTCAGCTGTATTTTTATTAACATGCAAGCAATAATGCTAACTGAATTAATTGGACATTAGAATGATCAAATTTTTTTATAGTCCGTGAAACTTGTACTGAGCTGGATAAAGTAAGAAGAAAACAAGTCACATTATCGAAATGATGATTAGAATTGATAATAGTTTTGATCCAAAACCACATCCCAAAAAAATGGCCAGACCTCGTCAGACGCTGGAAACTGCATGACGACAATGCTCGCCCTCATGTTGCCAATTTGCCGAAAAGCAATCGAAACTGTGCTACACCCACCCTACAGCCCTCACCTGGCTACAAATAACTTGATTCTGTACCCTCTGGCCAAAAGGAGCTCAAAGGCCGGCGTTTCCAACTGATAATGCGGCTGTTAACACTTTAGAGGAGATTTTAAGTTTCCTGTCTAAGGAGGAGTTTGAACACGTCTTCAAGGAGTAGCAGAGACGCTGGAACAAGTGTGTAGCTTTGAATGGTGACTACTTGGAGATACAAGTGTGTAAGTGTTAACTTTTATACTAAAGGTATTGAAAGAGTACTGTCAGTCGTTATTGAACAACCCTCGTATATTATTATATTTCTCATGATTAAATACAAATTATAAACATGTCAAAGGTTCCATAGTTTACCTAACTATGTCCGTAATTGATACAGAAATGCATTCACAATACATTCATGGTAGTAATAATTGATGATAACACAAATAAAAGATAATTTTTCCATAAATATATCAAAGTATTACAGTACAAATGTACCGTGTTTATATACAAATTAAAATTTACCTGAATACAATTATATTAATAGTTTGGGCAGTTTTACGCTCAAAATAGTACAAGGTATTTAGCATTAGGAACGTTCGTCACTGGCAATGAGACTTGGCTAGAGATCTTAAAGCAACAATAAGTTTGCATCCTTTTGTTTGAGCTGTTATTCGTCAGTGGATAACACTGCCGGCCATAACACAATGACGCTGCTTCCAACTTTTGTGTTCCGGTATGGTTTTGGTTCTTTTCTGTTGCGAGAAACATGGGGGATTCTCTCAAGAACGTTATATTTTCATTAGGGCTTGAGAGTTTATATCTCCATGTGTTGATGGATTTTCTTTTCTTTGTCGTTTGACTTATTTGACTAGACTATTAAGTTATAATTTTACATTGTAATCGATAGTAGCATGTTGGCATTATTTGTGAAAATATTTTGGTAAACTTTGAAATTTAACGTAGGTTGAACTACTAAATGTATCTATAAACCAACAACTAATTGATTTACAATATTTACTTTCACACTTGCAACACTATACAGTATAAGAAACGATCAGTAAGATAATCCGACCTTTCCAAATCATTGAATATTAGGCTATTCCTATTTACCAAATCGTTTTATATTTCAATCTTGCATTTTTTAAGGTTTCAGTGTGTAGCAAGGTTTCAAGTTTTAGTTATTAGAATGTTGCATGGACACTGGTTGTTAAAATATAAGTAATGTTGTCAGTGTAACCAATATTTGATGAATATCCTGCTCCTATTAATAGTGGTGTGTGGTAATGTAACCCTTATACTAAAAGAACTAATACACATTAAAGCGTTAGTTACTATTTTACTTGTTGTTTTTATTTTTAGGGTTTGATATAAACGAAATGTGTCATTTGGGGTTCTAAGTCATTAAGTTAATGCAAGATGAACAGAGAGTTTATGCTATGTAAATAAATGCAAATTAGAAGTAAAGAGCAGGAGAGTCATTAGGGCCAAGGATAAAACTAACTGAATCCTTTGTTTCTTGGTTCGCTAGACCATGATAATGTAAAATTCAACTCCAACTAAGCCTTAGCTTTGTACTTCAGACTTTACTTACGTTAACTGTGCAAAACTATTAAATTGTGTAACGTCTTGACTATTCAATATAAATTGATTATGTAGATCTAAAATGCACTATGACAGATTTTTAAAGAAGTAAGTTTGTTATGTAACGAGAGTATTTTGTGCTGAAGATTACAAAAAATAATATATATGGTGTGAGTATGTATGGAATAAAAAAATTCAATTTACTATCGAAAATAAAGATTTTAATTATTGTGAACAGAAATCTATGTGATGTGTTGTTTTTTTATAATTTGATTTATCAAATGTTGGTATTTTCTGAAAAACTAGAAAAAAGATTTAGAGACCATTTTCATTTCCTGTAATCTCTTTATAGCTGGATAATCCGTATTCAAATAGTTTACTGTTTAACACAAATCAGTGTCATCCGCAAGTGGTGGCAGTTTACCGTGAAACGTTGTATCACAAAGATCATTAATAAAATTAATGAACAAAACTTCTCTAATAATTAAACCTTGGGGTTTTCTTGTTCTAATTACTGCTATATCACTACAAACTGTACTCAGCGCGTTAAAAATGCCACGGAACGGCTTAATAATTTTTAAACCAACATATCTATGTTGTTCTATACCGCCGTATCCAAGGTGGTATTTTTGTAAATAGATATTTATCATAACAACCTACCATTTAAGAAATTTTCAATTTTCCTCTCCTCCAAGGGGACGGCCCACATGGAGTAAGAAGAAAATGTTTAACATAAGCATAGGTTTATATGCACATAAAAATAAAGGTCTTTACTAGTAAAATACAATGCCACAAATTTGAACTCAAGCGGACAACCGAGTCCACCGCAATACAGTAATGTTGGTTAAAAAAATACCAAGCCGTTCCTGGACTATTTTAACACACTGTGTTATTTAGATAAATAAATAATAAAAAAAACCTAAAATTAATTAAATGTAATTGAATTTGACAGATCCGCCTTGAAATTTAAAAAGTAAAAATTATTTTAAGAACAGTATTTGTAAAATGTATTATCTTAAATCTTAAACAACAGTTATTACGAATGAAATATTAAAATTATTATTATTAAGTTATATTAATCTTGTTGATAATAATACTAACCACATGATGACTGTTAAAAAATAAAGCTACTTTCTTAGAGCGACATGTGGCGTGCATTCAGCTTTGCAAGGGATGTCTCCGAAATTACGTAGTTCTACAGTATTATTTATCTCTTAAAGTTTTTTCCTCTCAAAAAGCTCTTCTAATGTACAGTGTATCTCGACACAGTAAACATGCCTCACAAGAGAACTTAGAACAAAGCCAGTTATTTATAAAGTCACTTATCATCGGACATGGTCTGTGGGTCCGTGGTGATGGTTGCTATGACAGTAACTGCCCTTTATTGCTCCGCAAATAAAACTTTTCCTCGCAAGGGGTTTCTTTGTTGTTAGAACGTAAATCGGGTTACTTTAGTTTAGCGTTAAAAATGCTGAAATAATAATACAATTATTTTACAAAAAGACATTTTGCTTTAGTTTAGGAAAGAAAAATCATAACTTTTGTAAGGAAACACATAAGAGGATTAACATTTATGAAAAATGTTATATCATTAAAAAGGTTTTGGAAATAGCTATTTGCGTATCTATGCGACCTAACTCTTTCACTGCTAATGCTTAAGATATAACATACATACTTACAAGCAATTGGTCCTTTGAATGTTTAAAGATAAACGTGTCTTAAAAAATTAAAACTTGCATTGGTGTATTGCAAAAATTGATCACACACCACCAAAAACAAAGAGTTTAACTCAAAATTCCGATGCATATAAATTGGGAATAGTAATTGAATTTACTCTAAGGATTATAAACCTGAGAAACAAAATTCGGAGGGTTGAAACAATTCTGTGAAATATATTTATTATATTCTGGTATTTCGGCAACACTTGGATTTGTAATTAAATATTAGTGTCGATCAGTGTAGCGAAAAAACATGTCTTCGTTAATCACTTTTGTTTAGTTTAATCAGCCGTCACTTATTATAGTTGTAGTATTACGATGTGCCTCGGGTGTAAGAGTGTTTGGGTGTGAGTACGCTGGTAGTTTCACATATCTCTGGCTGGATGCTGCACACGTAGTGGCTGCCAGATAAGACGTATTGCTGCCTTTGGTGAAATTGAATCGCCCTTAACCACCGGTAATCCTCTTTAACTGATTTATTTGACAGTGGTTTATTTCTTGAAGTATTGGCTATACCACTGAAGGAACTTCCTAGACTTTATCCTTTCACATACACAAAGCCCTAAAATACTCGTGCTGAGAAATTCCACGTTTCTTAATCGAACTGTTTCAATGGTATTCTTAAGTGGGTCTTAAGTTTTTTTACGTAATGTTATATCCAAGCTTTATTATATTGTTCCAACAATTTCATTGTTAAATGTAGTCTAGTGTACCAAACTTAACTTTGTGTGTGTCGAAGAGTTTGAAAAAGTTGTAATATAAACCTGTTCCAGCTTTGCATCTAAACCTTATACCTCTTCTGTGTAAACGTACTTTGATGGTCAAATAAAATTATTAAAACTTATATGAGCCCCATGCAACAGCTAATCTTTGAGACAAACATCTGTAATTGTATCGGCTGTCCTCGGGCTGAGGGCTGCAGCCTGAACACACTCATTTAAAATTTTTGGCGACATTCAGATTTGTTTAAGCCTACTACAGGCAACAAATACGAGCCAATATGTTCGGTAAGTTATGTTATGGTTACATTTCCATTTTCTTTTGGCTGAATGTATAGCATTCAATTCAAAACTTTTTTTAAACACATTTAATTAAAAATGTCGTGTTAAAGATTGAAATGATAAATAATTTCTTTCTAATATTATCATATATAAAGAAATTTGTTTAAATTCACGTATTTTCTTTTTGTATATTGATCCTCAGTTTGTTATGCATTGACCAATGACCTCTATACCAGTAAACAAGGTAACACTACTGTATGAGTTTTTAGAGTAAGTGTTATATTTAGTGCGGCAGGATCCTGTATTGACTGATCTGATGCCACTCACGTACCTCTGTAAGGTAAGACGTATCGCTGCCACCAGAGAAATTGAATCGTCCTTAACCACCGGTAATCCTCCGTAACTGATTTATTTGACAGCAGTTTATTCCCTACCGTATTAGCCCTACAAAGAAATACACTTTCCAAACTTAATGTAGGTTTGTGAAGAATATCATTTGTAAATGTATCTCTGTAATGTAGACACATATTATAATATCGAAAGCACTGTTTCTAATCACTCAGGGCATCTCTTAATTCATATATATACTTTGTTTCAAATTTAATACATATTTCTTGCTTACAAATTACAAACGCACTAAATATTTGCGTGTAAATTATTGCCACTGAATTGCATTCTTGAATTGTAATCATAATTTTAATTTTGAATAATGTATTAAAAAAGACAATGAGTTGCACAGTTTATATCCTTGTACGATGGTAGGTCGATGACAGTGTTGGTAGTATGACGTCCAGTAGTACCACGTCTGTACCGTCGTTGGTACACAAATACAAGTAGTTATTGACTTTGTGTGACGTCATAGTATGCCAGTGACAGTGACAGTAGCATGACATCCAGTAGTACCATGTCTGTACCGTCGTAGGTACACGAATACAATTAATTATTGATTTTGTATGACGTCACAGTAGGCCAGTCACAGTGACGGCCGACTGACGTCACATTTGCGCCCCTGGCACGTAGTAGGTAACGAACTGCAACTCGATTTCTCTGTCTGCCCGTCCGTCCTCGAAGTTGCCAACTTGTCGCTAACGTCCAATCAACCGTCGTAAAACTAGGAAACGTGATAAAAGTTTCAACATTTAATTTACATCACTTGGACATGTTCATGTTAATACCACTCTGAGTATTCAAACCTCGTGCATTCTCGTTTAAAATGCAAGTAACTTTAGTTTATGTTAAAACCGTTAATGAATAAGTTTAAAGTTTATTTTTGTCAAATAACTTGTATGAACGTAACTCTTTTCCACATTTACCTTTTTCCACTTTTAAATAGCTTACCTGTTAATTACTTCTTTAATACATCTGTAATTGTTCTGTAATATATTCAACTGGCTACAAATATGATTTTCTAAAATCTAAAAATTAACATGAGGGGATTGCATTTTGACACCTAGTGTTTTGGAATAAGTCAACTTGAGTTTAGGTAAAGAGATTTTATAGAACAGTACTCTCAAGCAAGTGCTCTTTGCTAAACACGTTTTAACTATATTTCAACATTTATCTGAGCAAAATAATAAATAATGGTTTTATAATATAATAATTTATGGAATATAAGGTGGAACATTAGTAAACTGTTCAAAGTAAACAAATTGTACGTTGAAATGTGCAGTAAAGCTTTTACATTTTTAAACTGTTTTAATATTAGTGTTAACATCATATTACTCGATAAAATTCATGAAGGCTGATGGGGAAAGCCAATCCGGTCCATGCATACAAGCTGTGTATTAATTGTTATGAGATATAAATTCTGAATGATATAACACTTAAAGAAATTTACTTTTACGGTAGATCATGTAAGAAATAATCCACAATCGCAGTTGATGGTTTACTTGACTGGACAGTGTCGGTGTTGTTTGCTGTTTGCTGTTTTGATAAATATTCACCCAAGGGCTGCGCTGTTTCCTGCCAACTCAATATGAAGTTTTGCCAAGTCCAATAAATAACAGGTTATCGTAGATTTTCCCTTTTAAATAGGTATCATAAACAGGAGCCGTAAAACAAAGGTTTTGTTCAACAGATTTTAGCAAACGTTCTTTCGCCATTATTTTTAAATAGCTTTATGATCGTTTTTAAATTATGTATGCATTGAGACATTTTACCGTGCCACAAGTTTCTGTTATTATTATGACGCATAAGATTGTCTGGTACAATCTAGATTTAATGTAATCCAAAGACGTAAAAACCTCACTAATATTTCCTTTGCTAATAATATGTGTTAAATTTGACCATTTCTTAGTGACTTTTTTCAAATACTGTTAAAAAACTAAGTCATTATGACTTTTTCAAACACAAACCTCAGTAAAGCTAGTCAACACTGTAGTTTCATGTTTGTAAAGTGACATGTGCACACACTTTTTAACATTTAGTCAAATTCCACTCTTGCTTATACAAAAAAAACTTGGTCAGCTAATTCTCCTCATTTGTTTGGAATTTGTATGTCTTTGACTTAGAGAATAGTAAAATATGAAAATGAATGTGAACGGTGAAATCGAAAACAGTAAAATCATTGTTTGTAATTTGGGGGCTATTAAAATATGAATTTATGTATCATTTGTCGGTGAGTAAAATGGTAATGTGGGAGAGTGTGGAAATTCATTCTCCAAGGTTCCGAGCTTAAATCCCAGCAATGCACTGAATGGTAAATGTCATGTATAGAAGTGGCCGAGTAAGAAGTAATGAGCAAAACTATTCTGAGATTGAGCTCAGCGTTGCAAGATGTAAAGGTGGGACATAGGAAAAGCTATGTAAAGCAGCTTATTATAATTTATATACGTTCCACAACTCTCTCTACCGACCTTTTAAGGAATCATTCTTCGACCAAAGACTAACTTAAACATTATGTTAACAATTTCCAAAACTCAAACATTATATGTACAGAAGCCAGTTTAACTTTTTCTCAAAAGTATATTTGTAATTGTCAACAGCTATTTTTGCAGTAAATTGACATTTGATATATAAGTTTACAATTCAAAGACTTATTTTGAGGACAGATTTATTTTTTATAATGTTTTATTTCAAAATTGCAGCCACATAAAGGTTTTAATAAACTACATAGGTAAAGAAAACTACTAACTGGGGTTACTCTTTATTTCGACAACTTTATTGAGTACTTAATGTAGTGATGTAGTGATTTTGATTATACCTATTCATGGAAAAATAAGGAAGTAATCGTGGACGGTAAGAGTTGATGGATGTCAATCTAAGTAATTTTATATTCCTTTTTTTTTGGTGACAGATAAATTAAATAACAAATAAATCATACGATTAAATAATATGTACTACGAATATCCTTACTATCCTGATAATTACACCAATTCCATTATTACAATGCAAACATGTGGCTCGATTTCCACTATAAACAACTTTAGGTCCCTTTAGTTGCCATTGAATGTATGGGCTATTAATTAACAGCTGTGTCTAAGGAACATGCCGGCCTTAGTCACTAAAAAGACTACAAGATCGCGTCACCCATCCTACAGCTCCATTCGTACTTGGCTTAAAATACATATATTCGTATGGTCGTCATTTCTGAATAAAGTATTACAGTTAAAGAGTATACATTTATTTACAATTACATATACCCCATAGCTTATTTACTATTCTTGTTTAAATATGTCAGATATTTTGTGAATACCAGCAAGCATCCCATTACACACTACCAACAATAGCAGTCATTGGGTCCGTGGAATTGGCTAACTCTGGAACTCGCTAACACCATGTTAAACGCCCTATCTTCAAATTCGGGCGATGAGAGGAACTCACTAACTTGTTCGGCTTCGGAACTGGTACTTATTTACTATTCTTGTTTAAATATGTCAGATATTTTGTGAATACCAGCAAGCATCCCATTACACACTACCAACAATAGCAGTCATTGGGTCCGTGGAATTGGCCAACTCTGGAACTCGCTAACACCATGTTAAACGCCCTATCTCCAAATTTGGTTGATGAGAGGAACTCACTAACTTGTTCGGCTTCGGAACTGGTACTTATTTACTATTCTTGTTTAAATATGTCAGATATTTTGTGAATACCAGCAAGCATCCCATTACACACTACCAACAATAGCAGTCATTGGGTCCGTGGAATTGGCTAACTCTGGAACTCGCTAACACCATGTTAAACGCCCTATCTCCAAATTTGGTTGATGAGAGGAACTCACTAACTTGTTCGGCTTCGGAACTGGTACTTATTTACTATTCTTGTTTAAATATGTCAGATATTTTGTGAATACCAGCAAGCATCCCATTACACACTACCAACAATAGCAGTCATTGGGTCCGTGGAATTGGCTAACTCTGGAACTTGCTAACACCATATTAAACGCCCTATCTCCAAATTTGGTTGATGAGAGGAACTCACTAACTTGTTCGGCTTCGGAACTGGTACTTATTTACTATTGGTTATCCTTATTTTACATATAACTTCTAATGTTGTTAATCTTTAGAGCTTATTTAAAAAATATATATATTTGTATTTGGGACTATTATGTGTATTTACTTAACACAATAATAGCTATTTATCTCCAAGAATTAATTAAAAATATAATATAACTTACCAAATGATGTTTAACAACAGCCCAAAATAATGTTGAGCAACTAACAATTACATAAATAATATATTATCAGGACTACGTCCAAAAAAATTTTATTTACATATCTTTATCATTTCATTTAACGTATTTTACTGTACCCGAAGTTTTTACATCGGGCGAAGCATATCCTTGGCAATAAATCACAAATGTGTACAGTTTGGCTGCGACCGGAACTATCGTTTGGCGTTGCTTGTCAATATATCTCTCCGATATTATCAATTATTTATTATCAATTATCAATTATTTAAGATGGGGACGCCACTATGTGCGTATTTTAACCCAAATATGAGTGAAGGATGAGTGTAGGATGAGTGGCGCGATCTTGTAGTCTTGTTAGTGACTAAGGCCGACATGTTCCTTAGACACAGCTGTTAATTAATAGCCCATACAGCTAATGGCAACTAAGGGACCTACAGTTTATAGTGGAATCCGAACCACATTTTTCCTTGTAATTTACGAATTGGTCTAATTATCAGGATAGTACTGCGGATAGTCGTAGTACTCACTAGTGCGGACGTTAATCCACACCAGTGAGCATCGCATCCACAGTGCATCCCTATAAATATCCACAATTCGTGACCTCCTAGTAGCTGGATTACAGGACGACGCCACCCGTCCCAGTCTATACTGTATTCCAGATATACTGCCTTATATATTTTTACTGCCATCCTCGTGGTAAAAATCGCACGTGAAATTATTTAACAGCAAGTTTAATCGTGTATTGATATCAAGAATAAATAACATTGTGCTTACTACTTTACTATCAATTTTGAGCCTTTCTCTTTTAAGCTTTATAAAGCCACCAGCTCGCTCTCATGGTTTTAAACTCTACGTTTGCTTACCATTTCTCGTATACTGCATTTCAAGGAGTTTTAACAAAGGTTACATAGTATTATACCGTTATTATATTACTGTAGGCCTATATAACAACTTTTTCCCAATTTTAAGATTAAATATCACTTAAGAAAGAACATAACACATATGCCACATTATTGAATCGGTGGTAATGACTAAGGATTAACCAAACATTTAAAATTGTTCTAGCAAAACCAGTGATCTTTTAAGAGACCCCAGTGGCATCTTTTGAAAGACCACTCTAATCATAATTAGAGGATAGCTACTGTGGCATTTCTTAAAGATCCACAAAATTGTTTTTTAAAATCTCATAATAAAATGTAATTCTAAGAACTATCACCTAAAACCCCTTCAAAAGGCCTGCATTATGCTGTTGAAGGTTGAAGGTATTTTACAGAAGAATTTTTATTTACTTGACAGGCATCATAATGTTTGGAAAGAGACCAATAAATTCGCTACCACTCTTATTCTTATTGGTCATGCAGTTCTATTAATTAGTTCGCAGTGATTATAGCCAATAATAGTCGATAATGGCAAAAACTTCTAATAAATTTGTTCTATCTATTGACATTCTTAAATAATATCTCGTTCGACCCAAGACTATTGAAGCGGTCCTGTCACGTCGATCCTGATCACGTACACGCCACCCAACTGAAACTCAATTTTTTCTTAGTTCATTTACCCCTCCACTCTCCTAATATCCAATGTTAAGTTCTATATTCTTTTCATATGTTATATGATTATTATTTTGTGGTGTTTTTGTACAATGGGGGTGTAATATTTAAACAATTATTTATTATAAATAATTTAATCCACATTTTATTGGAAATATTCCTACTTATTTTTAGGATAAAAATGATTTTATAGTAGCAAAGCACAGTTTGTAAAATATGTAGCTGGATAAAATATTGTAACATGAAGTTCAGGGCATTTTAAACACATTGATTTTGTTTATAGTAGGTCCATGGCTTCTTTGCCTAAAAGATTTTCAAGTACATTTTAGTGAACGCAATTTAAACTCTTAACGTAGATAGTTGGTAACTTAGGAAAGAGTACATGTTTGACATATTCATACTTCTAGATTGAGAAGATAGAGTTAGAGTGGAACCCACAAGGAACACCAAAAAGAGAAAGACCTAGTGGTACCTGGAGAAGAACAGGGAGAGGCTGTGAGCATAGGTAGAACCTGTTGTCAACTGAGGGACCTAGCACAAGATAGGGTTTGATGGCAAGCTCTTCTAAACACCCTATGTTCCTAGCAAGGAGCTACAGGAGAGTTAAAAAGTCAAGTGAGTCAAGTAAGGAGTAGGCGTCCACTAAATTGGTTTCAACCGAACGTAAAAAAGTACTGGTTAATGTAATCTTGATCACATACCGTAACTGTTGATTCATCAAATAATTATATACTTACCACCACATACGTATGTGCTGTAAACGATATTACGTAAAACCTTTCGTTCTTTATTTCACTAGAAGTATATTTAAGACTACATTATAATAATGGTTAATATTACAAACGATTAATTGATAAACGTACCCAAAATGGCATGGAATATGGAAGATTAAACCCAAACTACAAGACATATTTGTGAATCGTAATTTTACTAATTACTAAAACATTTAAATTGCAAACCAAGCCCTTCATTAGAAAAAGACACAACTTACTTGTACTCTACAAGCAACTTATAATATGAATAAGAGCAATGTTAAAATGACTACTTTTCCTAATAGTGGTCTAATTAAACGTAACTATGTCAGCATACTATACAACCTTATGAAGCTCTGGTCAGCATCTTTTTAATATCCTATCAGTTCCTAGATTTTCCACAAATGCCAAGTTTGGAAATGTGAAAAAGGGAATCAAACCAACAAATCACATTGGGCAGCTCGGTCCACGGGGAAGCAACAATTCGTATCCATTTACTCAACTGCAAATTAAAATGGAACTGAAAATGGAAAGGCAAAACTCTACCGTACTTTTTTAATAAACAGGATTTGTGGATGGATTTTATAGAAATATAAACTAAAATGAATTAAAGTTAAGCAAATATTATATCTTCAATAGTTATTTGTGCAACTAGTGAGAAAAGTGAGGAATGGTTTCTCGAGTGAGGCAATTGTACTTTGAACTCGAGTTGCACATTATATTTTTCCTACAGTTACCATAAAACAAATAAATTGGTGAAGAAACATAACCTATTTTTACACAAAAGTGAACTTTTAATATAACATTTAATGTGATGTGACGAATACAACAGTACAACAGCTGACCAGCTGATTTACAGCCAGTGCTGCCAACGTATTTCGCGCGCATACGACGTTGCCTGCATGTTACGCGCACACTATTTCGTGCCTTCACGTTGCAAATCTGGAGTGAGACAAAGTAATTAGAGTGAGACAATGTTGTCTCACTGATGAGCGAATTGGCCACTTTGCTTTCTCAAATCAGTGAGAGAACGTGCACATTGTTAGGTAACTGTAGGAAAAAAATATATACAGTCAGAGAATAGCTAAAGTATTAACTTAAATTATAAGGTTTTGTTTTAAAATACGAATGCATATTTGTAATCTAGTCAAAGGTATCAACATCAACTAATACATGAAGGATCGTGTGAATAGTAGCTGATTGTGCAGGAATATATGTACATGAGTGTAATTGAATATATTTTCTCATCAGGTATTTTTGAAGAATTTCTGTCTTAGGCATTTTTTTTACTGGATGCTTTGGTTCACCCTCGGTAAGTTCCTTATCAAAATATTAGCATAGATATTAGTTTGTCTGCTAAAGATATTCATTCCGCAGGGTCTAGAGGTCTGGAGGTTGGTTATTTTGGGCATGACGGGTGACGAGTGAGTGAGCGCTCTTTGGGGAAATTACCTCAAATAACAACACCAACAAGGACTGATCACCACTGATATATTGTCCATGAATTTCTGGTTCCTTACTTCAAAGAACATGATTTTGTTGAAATTTCTTTTACTCGAAAGCGTTCAAAGTAATATTTATTAAAAAATAAGTTAGATTTAAAAAGTGTTTTCCGTTGTTAACAAGGCGATTGAAATAGTATACCGAACATTAAATACTTACAACATAAAATACTTAAATTTAAAATACAGCACTGCATTACACTTGTAAATGTATAGCTTAGAACCTAAATAGTATTACTGATGAAATTTTAAGAAAAACAAGATAAACACATCACAATCATCACATCATAATAAACATGTAGTAAATAACTTGTATACATTAGTTCAAACACCATGTTAGAGCGAAACACATACGCAATAAGTAAAAAAAAAGAAGATAAGCAAATAGTTAAAACGTAAAAATAGTCAAATGTACACAATTGTACGGTTTTTATAATAAGGCTGCGTTGAGTTTTATCTTAATAATAATGCAAAGCTATAAATATGTAGCTCACCGTGGTGTCAGAGTGGCGGCCAGTTATGAATATTAAGACGAGGTCTTATATTACCGTTAACCGAGTTAAAATGAAACTAAGCGAGATGAATTCGCAAACGCAATGAAACAAATGACAGTTTCTTTACTTTTTCATCTTGAAATTGATGCATTGAATTGTTTATCCCGCACAGGCTTCTTATTTACCTTTGAGAAAGACACGGGTCTATAATTTGAATTTGCTATATTTTTTTGTAATGAATCTTGCCTCATAGAAGACATATACGTATGTTTTTTTTTGTATCAGCTAAAAAATAAGAGAATGAAGTTTAAAACGTTGGTAAATAAAAGCCTCCGAAAGAAAATATTGGTCTTTAGTTAAGAAAATCTGTGAAACAATTTATCTCGTAAATGACCTTTACAGCATCCCTTTTTAAATACCCGAATAAAAATCGTTGCATATAAACGTACGTTTTACAGAGGACGCATACCGAGTTGTCAATCGTAAGTGATTTCCACAGTGGAAACCTTCTTTCCTCCAAAAAGTAAAATGGACTCAACAGAAGATAAACCAAACTATGTAAATAATTAGTAAAACGGACAAACAAAGTCACAGCAAAATTCAGCAAGCTTGGTTTTCTGAAAAACCTTTCTTTCTGGATAAATTACATGTATGCTGATCAACTATCTTTCACCACACAAAGAAGAATGGTGTGCACAAAGGCTACACTTTGCGTGGCATGCAATGGTCACGCATGAAGACTTTTTATCAGCTTAATTACCTTTTATACGATTTCACATTAGATACTTTAGGTGAACAATTAACTAGGAATACTTGAAATTTACATTCATGCATATCCCCTTATGTTTGTTGTAATTGTTGATTTAGTATCATCATAACATTATATAAAGAATAGTCCAATTGAATTAATAAAACCGAAATAAAATACTCATATGCATAACTAACGTTAGTAAAGATATCAAATTTGTATGGAAAATTTAAAAAACTCAAAATAAAATACATTACTAAGCAAGAATTGACAATACAATTTGCATTACCTAAGTCATACAATAAAAACATGCCTTAAAACATGAGACTTACAAATAATATACTAAGGAAATTGTCTTATACGTATAATAATAGAGTATTGAATTTAGGGGTTGGTAATGTATGTGGATTGCGCAATCTGTAGTAATTTTGGTAGAAAAGTTAAAATGAGAAACTCTTGTTTTACAAAAATAATAAAGATTCAATAATTCTTTATAAATAGAAATTTAAAAACTACGTTTTGACGATTATAATATTTAATTATTACATTTAATTACCATTCAGTATTCAATAAATCTGTAAGCATGTTTAGAAATAATAAAACAAACTAATTAATTTTATACAGCTATTTTTTAAATACACAATTACATTAGAATCTTCATTTCACTACAAAGAAAGAACCAACAATAATAAAATATATAGAAAAAAACGAATATAATTTATTGATATTAATAATGCTATTATTAACTCTTATTACTACAAATTACATATTAATATAAATTATTAAAGCTATTGAGAACTAAAACCAAAAGCAGACCAGGTATATATTAATTTTTCATGTAAGTTATATTGATGAATCATTCCGACAACCTAACTTTACTTCTAACTTTTTTTATACCTATAGTAAAAAATGACAGTATGACAGTTAGTAGACGTGTATTCTAGCTATCAGGAGTCAGATAGGAAATCGTGAATTAAAGTCAGTTCATGACCATAGGTCGATTGTTGAATGCATTATATCTTATATCAGTTTTTTTTTATCCGAAATATTTCAAGATAACGTTAACAATACAAACTACATTTAATGTGAGTGGTTTTCAATGTTGAAACATCTGTTTAAGGTCTGACAAGGAAATGTGCGTAAAGAGAAAGAAGGAATTATTTTCAAAGTGACTTTTGTGGCGCATTCGCGACCCAGCAGATCCATTATCTGCAGTTGCTCCGTACACATTTGTCTTGCTTACTTTCATTTAAACTTAGTTAAGGGGCAAAACCACAATCATCTTAATATCCATTTAGTCTGCCTCTCTTTTGCCTAAATGACTTTACAGAAATCCTGTGTAAAAATTCTTATCATTACCATTGTATGAGACTGATAAAATTCCATATATTTATAAAGAATCGCATAATTCTGTAAGAAGAGTTAGAAGAATTATTCATAAGTATAAGTACATCATGAGGTTTTATGCCAAGAAAGGCTTGGAATTTGGTGTCCATGTTTTATGATGGGTTTTTATTGTTTTGATCTAAAGAACATATTCCATCTGTGCACCATCCTACTGGCTCTCAAGTTTAAAAATGTAATGAAAATATACCAAAGACAAATATTTTGAAAAAAAAATTGAAACGAAGTGTTTCAGAGAGTTTGTATCCACCCTGTATTTACATGTATCATTCAATTTTTATATTGATAACGTTTTTTTTTAATATCCAGGTGTTCTAATCTTTTGCTATTAAACGTCCCTTAAAGTGTCTATTACAGAAAGTAAAAAATACGTCTAATAAAACATATTATATTTACACCTATTCGGTTTTAAAAGACGGTAAATGCATTTGAAAGATAGCAGCGGTGATTGAATTCTCTCGGACACATTCAAATTATCATCAGACCCAAAAGGTGAATAAAAAGAATATCATTTAATTTCATAGACTCGTAAAAGTCTAAGAGTCTTGGTATTATTGGCAAGGTTTTTTCATTTATTTCTTTCGGTGTATTTGTCAATAAAACTGAAACCAAAAACAGAGGTTGGTTGTAATTTTGTACAGGAATTAAAAGATCATAATTTAGTATATGTTTAATTTCGGCTGCATATTTATTTAGTTTACCCAAGCCCTAGAAGCAAGGACCTTACTTAATATTCTTAATGAAGTTTACTGGGCCCAGCAAAGCTTTGTTCCTGTGTTTAGTGACGCTAACTGACAACATTCTTAAAATAATTCTCAATTCGGACTGGTTTAGGCCTAATTAGTGTTCGTCAAGAAATATATATTATTATATATTTTTTATCCCTTCTATATTTGTTTAACTGGCAATAGAACAAATCAGTTACTTTAGATGTGAGGGCTGTAATCGATTTGAATTAACCTAATAATCGTTTTCTTAAATAAAACTAAGCAATTAAAACAGATAAATAAGTATGATATTACACCATTGCTTTCTCAGTTAACTGGCTTCGTATTCACTTTCTGGTGTTTCACAATGACAAGTCAGCCAACAACCATATTGAATATGCTTTGTCAGAGTTGAGTTCCTTAAAGTTGACAACCCACGATGATAACTGATGTGCGATTCACTTCGACACCTGGGCCACAGACCAAGGACCTTTGGGAAATTACTGACTCTATTCACGAGTGTCACATAAGTGAACATTGCCACTCTTGGTATAATTGAGCCCAACAGAACATCCATATTTCTTTTTGAACGAAAAAGCGTATTTATCTAGGCGATGGTGTCATAAATAATTTAATCAGTATTTCTGTAGTTCTGTATCTGTATTTGCATTTTATTCCATCTCCCAGTTAGACGTAGAGTTGTTCTATAAACACATTTTTATGAATTAACTTTAGTTTAATCAGAGTTTGTTGCGTATTATTGAACAGATTAATTCACACTATGTGATCCAAACATATAAAATGCCCTCATTGACTGACTGACTGACTGACTTACTCACTCACTCATCACCAATTCTCCAATTTCCCATTTACCGAGGAGGCTGAAATTTGGTACACTGATACTTTAGGCATTAAAAAGGAAAGCTAAGTAGTTTGTATTCTGATCGGACTTTCGGGTTACACCTCAGAGGCTCTAGTTTCCCATGTTAACCTTATGAGTATTCATATTTATAAGGAGTCCAATAGCATTATAAAGTTACAAGATTTACCGACAGGAGGCAGCACTATTTATCTTTGTTTTCCCTTTAAGAAATTTCCGGGAAACGGATTCGCATGTTTATAATTTTAGGGCATTACTGATCGAGTCAATGAATTGGATGGAAGGAACTAATATTATAGATATGAATGTTTGGAATGTGTCAATGTCGTGAAAACTATTCGACCAATTGAGTAGATTTTTTCCTAGAGCCAATAAAACCACAGGCTTATTTAAAGGACATAGTTTTTTTTTTACTTTAATACTCTTCTAGGGATCTGACCACTGCCAACAACTTGTAAATTGATCGTATTTTTGTGTATCGCCAGTTGTAATTAAATAACGGTTATTTTGGGAAGAAACACTGTTATTTACATAATATATCCTATACTCTTATATGAGCAATGTTTGCTTATATATACAGTATGTATGCTTGTAATTATTTATGAATGCTTGCTTGCACGAAGATCTCAAAAACGGCTTCATCGTTTTCCTTCAATTTTTTATAAATATTTAATTTATGGCCTAATAACGTGATTGACGACAGCCACTACCTCAGGG
Source organism: Macrosteles quadrilineatus (assembly GCF_028750875.1). Lineage (NCBI taxonomy): Eukaryota > Metazoa > Arthropoda > Insecta > Hemiptera > Cicadellidae > Macrosteles > Macrosteles quadrilineatus. The sequence continues at coordinate 118,874,844 of NW_026542594.1, forward strand.
AAATTCACATTTTTCACTACTCAACTCATTTGAAAATTTAAAACTTTTACATTTGCCTTATGGGTAAACAACTTACAATGTTGGTTGAACAAAATCCAACCTAATCTCTAAATTCATGAGAGAAATGTTAAAAAACTTTGGCTTAGCAGTGAAATACATATTTTATCTGAATTAAAATTAAACAAGAATTTTCTATGAGGTATTGTAATTAATAAAAAAAAAAATCCGTCAAAACAATGTTTATGCAAATATAGTTTATTATTATCGAGTGATCTTTCATCAACTGTAAAATAAATTAATGTGGTGTGCAATGACAGGTTAAAATCTGTATCATAACAAATTGAAATTCCACTGAAACTTAAATAATAAAAGCCAACATTAGTTGTTAATGAAACGTAAGTTTCTTTTATATTGCTTTTACAATCAAAATAAACTATACCGAGCGATGTCTCAGTCCCCGGATACTTGCATACACAATAATTGAAAACATGTAGAATAACCATCACTTTAGTTCAACTATTAAATATGAAGATACCAAATAAAAAAGACCACCTAATTATGCAGTTTAAAGTAGAACAAGGTAGCTACTTAATATTCTATTAAAACTGTATAAGAAAAATACCGTATGTCTGTAATACTATATTTAGAAGAATCGTAAATTAAGGGTACGCAATTGAAACAATACGTATAATGTTATTCAACAGAACGTACGAATAACTGTTTTTAATAAATTTACAAATAATTTGATAACAAATATTTACGAATAATTTATATTCTTCTTTTTATGTAAACCCATTACTACGCATTGGCACTTGAGTACGAACATTCAAAGCTAATGTAATAATAAGAACTAGAGGTCGTCCAGTGGTCGAAACTCGGCCAAAAATGTGCAATGTACTGACTTCTCTATTTTCACACCACATTGTGAATAAAACATGTGATTGGAGTTTCTTCCATTTGTTTTTATTTTCTGTTTATATTTCGTTGTTATTTCGTCACCAGCGGTAACCCACAAGATCCATGTTAATTTTTTCAAAATTTTAAATTCCTTTTCTGTGCTTATTTTTGAGCCTTTTTTAATTTATAAAGGCATTTTGCACATCTACAGGAAAATATCTTTCCAACAGTATGCGTAGATTTTCCCTGCGATGCACACGAGCTGAGAAAAAAGGTTTTAAAGAAACATGCTTGCCTATTAATATATAGATAGATTATATATCGAAATATACCTTATAGCAGTAACCTAGTTTCGAGATTTCTCATGTTGATGTTAGTATAGCTGCTCAAAGTATCGAATAACAATGAGAAATAGTTCAATACTTCTAACTAGTAAAGAAATGTGTGGTGAGGAAATTTTATTATTTCAATGAGGTTTGGTAATATATATTACTGTAACAAAAAATGTACACATCTAGAATAAGATGAAAGAATAAAAAAAAACTTAGAGTCCAGGTGGTACTCGCACTTTTAGGTAAAAACACACATTTCCATCGAGCAACAAGGAGGAATTTCCAATTTAAGACCCATTACTACGTTTACTTCCTGATCCCCTAATGACTCTCATATTGATTATGTGTTTGATCTGGTATACGGTTTAAGAGCATGGGACGTTTTTTATGTAATGTTAATTTGAATGTTACGATCTTCCAGGCGACGGGTGACAGAACTGAGCGCTCTTTGGGGAAATTACTCCACAAACAACGCTAACAAGGCCTGATCACGGGTGATATATTGTCCTGTACTGCAGCTGCGCACTCTGGACCTTCTGTGTCTTGTGATGACGACTATTGTCTTATAAATAACTGAAACCTAGTCATTTCTTTCAATTAGAAAATAGACAAAGGAACTAATGGAACATCTAACAAGCTAAATACTCGTTTTATATTGTCTTGTAAAGTAATTAGTGATCTAAAATTAGACAATGATAATTATACAATTTCTCTGCAATCAGGTAGACAGTTCAGTAAAGACAAACGTATATTTTCCATTGTATTAAGTAAATTGTAAAAACATAGTAATAATAAAATAAATATAATAAAAAAATATAATTTGTCTTACAGTTACCTGAGAAAGCAGGCTTCCTTGCACTAATTATAGCACTCAAAGTAGTTAATTGCTGCACTTATTAGGTAGTAAAAATGAGATTCTGTAATCAATGGAAGTTTTGTAATCTTGACTACAGTACAGAACTGGTACCTAATTATCTCATTCCTCAGATTAAGCATGGGTTAGTTTACTAATTGAGTTTTAAAACTGCATTTCATTACACATTATAGTACTAAAATGATCTTACCGATAACGGACCACGCATATTTGCACAGGACAGTTATTAGTAATTTATCAAATTACTTTTAGTATTAGGGACAGAAATTATATTTGAACATACAATAATATCGGTATAAATGTATAGTAAATGTAGAAACTAAATATATAAAATAAACTGTATTTAATATAAAGTTCCATTACATATTACAAGAGTAGTGATTATGTTTTTATAACCCCAATGGAAGTAATAGGTTAGTAGGAATGGTTTTTTAAAGTTACCCTTAGCAAGTTTATCGTTAAATATATCATATCAACATTATCTCAATTCATTGTATTAGGCCTCTACGTTAGGGTGTCTGTTAAGGTGTTCTGTATGTAATGACAAAAACTGATAGGGTTGAAAGCAGAATAACTATTTTTACTAAAACAGCAGTTAGCAAGCTATCCACCAATATGTTTTTTTTTGTGTTCTTCAATTACGAAATTCAGTATAATATTTTGAAAACCATAATCTTTTTGAAATATAAAAAAAATAAATGTTATTCTGTTTTTAAATTTTAAACTATAAATTCCTAAAACGTGGCAGACATTTGTTTAAGTGAAAGTCAAGATCAAATTTATTTAAAATTTAAATTTTTCTATCAAACAAAACCAAGGTAAACAAGTAGTTAGTAATAAATATCTATGAAATCACAATTTTTAGGCTAACAACTAGGCACACCCTAACTACTTGGCCTAGCACCCTAAAACTATACTGTCACAAAAAGCAGATATACAATAGAAATATTTGTATTGTACATATCATGCATTAAAAAACATTTAAATGTAATAAACACTAATTTAGTTATCTGGTTTCATCATTAAGAATACTTATGGATACTCATGAATACTTATAAAACTGTTAGGGTTTTTTTTGCTTGTGGCTAAATGATACATGAAAATTTTTCTTCGTCGTTAAACCACAATCGAGGCAAAGCCGAGGTCGAAAAATGAGCAAGGGTTATTAAGACACTTTTTGCCCGTGTGGTGCACATTGCATCGTTAATTAACAAACTAAGCTAGAAAACAAATTAATTGTTATGTGAAGACGACCTCTTTAAACGAATTCCAGCTTGTTTTCGATTCTACTAATGCAAATAAGAAGCTGTTTAGTAAGTGATTTAGTATCACGATTGTGTTACAGTACATTATACCCACGATATTTCAAGTGATTGACAACAACAGGCTAAAACCTTACCTGATAAATCAATCGATAAATAATTTCGATCCATGCAATTGCCACAATCGAAATTTAGAACAGTTTACAACTGCTGGTTGTTACTCCCTAAGGACTAAAAATTATTTTTACTCCCTAGAGGGTAAAAATGCTACTTTGGACCCACAACGCATGCACTAAACACGACTGTTATTTCTGCAATATGACAAAATACTAATTATTAATTATTTCGGAGTTTTTTCAATAGATACAGAGTGAGGAGAACAAGAGGAGTGAGGTAGGGGTGGGGTGGGGGTGTTAGGTCGACGTGGGAGACGTAGATACAATTATATCCCCCCGAGTGTTGAGGCCCAACGAGCTTTCTCTACATTTTTATAAAACTACTCTCCCTTCTTTCAATTTACCTGCATTATCTTGTAAAATTAATCTGATTACAAATCTGAAAAATTATTACAGTGTATAGCTAGCGAAATGTTATATTTAAACTGTGACATCTGAGTGTAACCAATGTTAAAATATACATCAACATGCTTTAGTTTCTCACACGACATGTAGTTTGTCTCTCCCTTGTATTTGCGTTTCCAATGTGAGTACAACCAGGGTTGTTAAGATACCCTACAATATTATGCTGATGTGGAACAACCCTGATTTGAGCCCTTTTCTTAATGACTAGGATAATTCCAGTTTTTGTTTGTAACTATTATGCGTGTTAAATTTGTATTAGAGTAAAGGCATTTTACAAAAAAATAATAAACTTCAAACGAATGATTTAATAAATAAAAAACACCTATGATTTTCCACCTTGATGGCTATTCACCCCCGCTATTTGTCTGAGCCCTGTTTTTATTTACATGAATCGAAATCAAAGGAGCTATAATTTAATATTTTCAAACCTCTTAAACATTTATGCAATTCAGCATTAAAGCCACAAACATGTTTTACCTAATGTGTTGCACATAGTGGTGCTATTTTAATACAGTTTTAATTTATGTATATTGTGTGATCCACCAATTGCATGGGATTTAAGGATACTGTAGGATAAAAGGACAAAACTGTATTTCTTTTCTATGCCCTAGCATCATCCCTTGTATTTATTCTTATTTATTTTCAGTTGTTTGGTTGCAAGTGTGGGAACTATCTGCTGCTTGGCATTAAAATGTTGTGTTCAGTTAAAATGGTGCACATCTTTTTTAGGTCCATCTTCTGATGGACCAAAAAAATAGTGATGATAAATAATGGAAAAAAATTTTTGGAGTGTTTCTTAGAAACTAAACAATGAACAGATATTCAAAGTAATATTTAACGTGTTTTAAATACAAAGATCGATGTTGTTAATAATTTGTTTGGCAATTACTGCTTCTTATGATGAACTTACTTTATATACAGCTCAACTCAAAACCAATATTTCGCTGTTTTCGTTGAGCTTCATAAAAAGCACCGTAACTTGACCTTTAGTTACAATAAGAAAATTAAATTAATATGGGTAATACATTAACTTATATTCTGTATCTGTATCACTGTGACTCCATTGCATGCATCCATTAGTAGTAGTTAATATATAAATTATTCTGAACCTCAATGATAAACCCATTAGCAGAGTCCAATGTGATACAGATAATATATTATCTATGTTACATGCCATTTTTCTTTATTGTTTAGGTGAAGTGGTAGAACATTATGACTATGGTACATGTGTAATACCACAGTAAACCGTCAATGTAAAGAAGCAAATTTTATCAAACTTTGTCCTCCCCCATTGCAAACGCAAAGCTTGAGTATAACTGCAATAAGCATTTTAAACTTATATGCCAACCCCGTACGAAGGACGGGTACTCTGCTAGTAAACTAATAAAGTTCCTAAATAGTATACTATACCTTTGTTTATGTCATTTTACGTTTACACGTGAAATGCAAACAACGTGCAACTTGTTGTGTCACAAGCCCGAGTTAACCAAATATAAAATCATATTATTTTCAATTAAATTCGAGAGAATTATATGTAGGATGTTTTTTTTTATTTACCAACCCAATGGCATTTCACATGTGCACAATTAGATACACACTTGTAATATACGACTATAAGATTGCTATAACATATTTAAACCCGTGGTGGTGCGAGACTCTGAAGGTAAATTTCGAGAAAAGTAATATTTTGTTAACATAATATTCCAAACGTTATATATTCTCTTGTACATACGGCTGATTAATTTATCACCAAAAACCATTCTTATATCAATGATATGTGAATGACATAATCTCTTTAGTTCAGTGTTATTCCTTTTATATAAAATATTTATATTTATTAAACTACAAATTAACATTATACTGTTTACTGAAATAAAACTAATATTATACCATCTGGCTTTACTTAGGTCTCAAATTGACACTCGTGCACTCAAAAACGCATTTTGTTTGCTAGGTTAAATCGAATGTTAACCTTTTACCATTGTAAAATAATTGTTCAAATCGAAGGTTTAGTTATTTAGACTAATCATTCTTTCAAATAATCATTTAAATCGCTGTTAACAAGTGTTATTAATATTTATAGATTTTACTTTACTCTACATAACTTTTAGTATACAGTTTCACTTTCAGAATACAAACTGATGAGTTGGTCGTTTGTCATTTTTTTTAACCAACAACAAAAGAAATCATTCACTCTGAATCCACCTCACAAAAAACAACGGACACGATGTCGAAAAGCAGTGGCCATGATTTAGAGAGGAAATGACCGGACTGGGGCTGCAAGAAAGGAAGAAGCAGAGACGTGCAACGGTTTACAAACCAGTGGTCCTTTGTTTCGGCTATCAGAGGGGACAAGGAAGTAACAGCCTTCCTGCTTTATACTTATAACAAAAATAAATAAAATATTTGTGTTAATAAATAATAATCCTCAAACCCCCAAACTTATAGTATTTACAAACCTAAGGAAAGATGATATGAGATGATAATGAGCTCAAATTTTAAAAGGATATACATAGAAGTATTTGCCTTATGGGATTTAAAAAATGTTTTCGTATGTGATATTGAGATTTTGCAAGAAAAAAATGTGTAACAGTGAATTCCCCTAAGTTTATTTTCATTTGAATAATATGGATAATACATTAGCTTATAAATTACTTAGTTCAAGGTTAATGAAGCTTAGATTATCCACAACTGTTCCTCTGAAAAAGTATTGAATGGCAAAAGTTTCTAGTAGAGATTGACCTACATTCTATGCAATAAATATATTAAAATAAATATTGTCTGTCCTTTACTTTGAAAGGGATTTTGGTACGGCTACGTAGCACGTTGGCCTGTTAAATATTATACTTAGATTTGCATACCTATATATGAATAATATTTACAGACTGTGATACGATACATCCATGATCCATTTCAAGAAATAACTAGTAAAAATTTTTACTTATGAGTTGCTTATCGTGATATGTATTTTTGTGATCTTTACGTTCCTTTCAATGCATTACCTTTACTGGACAATGTTTTTACTTTACTGTACGTTCGCTCTTTTAAAGTGAAACATCCGACTACCAGACCATCCGTCGATAAATGAATGATTTAGTTAGAAAGTGATCTTTTGTTGTAGGAAAAATACGTAAAAGTATCTTACAATTTTGCCAATGATTTTATAGTCTGTATAGCGGTTTAGATTACACATCACACTAAGGTACACCATCAATGAATTATGCTTGTAGTTTTAACTACGCATCACGACAAAACATAATGTTTGATTTTAAATAAACCTTCATTCACTTATCCAACCTTATATTTATATTCTTTTAAATATTTTTAATATTGTTAGCATCAATGTTATGTTTGTCCAGTCTACTAAATTAATTACATAGGTAATTTTAAACATGATCAACTAAAACTCTTGTTCACTTACACGTAACTTCGCCCCTTTAGAACTTTCTCACAGAAGGTGTGATCTCGGGACAATAGACGGTTCCGTAGTATATTTCAGATCCTGAAAGATGTTCCCGATCGACTGTTGCAGGAGATTCCCCATTACCGTTTAACAAAGCAGATCGGTCGCCAGAGTTAATCCCTCAGGAGGGGAAAGTGAAAACATTTCACGCTGTCTTACCGCGTCTTCCAACTTATTTGATATCTCTTTTTTACAAGCTGTAAGTCGCCTCTCCCAATTTCTTTGACGATATTCTTTACATCAAATGACGCTTGCAGACTAATTATATTTTCCTCTTATTTATTAATGATAAAAAAACAATTGAGTAAATATCTGAACAAGAATTTAACTTAATTCTTCATACCTATAGTTTAATATTTTATTCTATATTTATGTTATATGTTAGGATTTAATTAAAGTTATTTGTTTCATATTAATGAAATATAATATTTTAAAAGATGTGAAACCTAAAAAATCCTTCACAATAGCCCAGATATCGGATTTTAGATAATAAGGTCATTTCACAAATTAAACTGCAATTCTCAATTTACAATACATAATAAAAGAACAGTTTCTTCAAATCTACTTCTAACACGATTCTCCATATTATTTCGAATTAAGAGCTGTAAATATGCTACTGGTCTGAAATTTACAAAAGTAAACTCATATGATGGCTGACATTTCAGGAGTATTATATCCAAATCCAAAGGGAAATAAATAGTTATTATCATACATCATGAAATAATCTACTGCAAGCTATAACTTAATTCAATTTAAAGCCTTACTATGAAACATTTAATTGATATAAATGTAATAATCATCCATTAGTGTTGGAAGAAGAAAGAATCTTGACCTCTTGTCCTAAAAGTGATTGGGTTGCTATATAACTTAACAATACTTCCTTGAAAATGTCATAGGTGTAGATAATGAAAATATGATATTGTTTGTAACACAATATTTCAAATGAAACTTGATTCAAAATATTGTTAAAATATGAGCTGATGTTCTCTAAAAGGGCACGATTGAAACCCCATACGTTTGGCAGTATAAGTGAAGTGTTATTAGTAGGAAAACACTAATTAGACGTAATACATGAACACTTTTGACGCTTACGTCAAGAACAGTTTCCATTTTAAATATGGGTTTTAGAGTGTATATGTAGTGTGTATATGTGTGTATATGTGTTGCACTATTACCACGTTCAAATTAATAATTAGTTTTTTACTAAACTGTTTTGCTTAGTTTAATTGCATCCACTTGTATGCATATCAGATCTAAAAACAACAAACGAAACAGTTAATTTGTCCTTAGCTATCTTGTTTGATAGGTTCCTTGATTGTCTAGCATCGAAATGAATGAAAGTGCTAGAGTTAAGGGGACAACTTAAGTTCTAAACTGAACTTAATGTGTGCGAATCTAACACATCTGGATATTATTTTAGACATTTTAGCCACCACCGAATTTCGTCTGCGCATTGATGTTACATAACTCCGCTTATAAAGAAATTCATTTCAATGTATTAAATATTACCTATTACAAGGTATATGACGTGTATTGACAAAAAAGAAAAAAAAATAATAGATGAAACAATGAATCTTAGATGCGTTGGCTTTATCATTCTATATTACTGTAACTTGTTATTTTCAACTTTCGCTTCGTACGCATTTAAAAGCCATCGAACATTTCTATATTAACATGAAAATTGACTGCAATCTGAGACAAAGGAAGCTCAAATATGGCGAGTATCAAGGAGACAAACTTGACAACACCTTCACTCATGAGACTCCTCACGGATAAAGTCCCTAATTTCCCACAGGAGTAAGGATCTCTGACCGAGGAAAAGCACCACAAATTCCATTAAAAATTCCTTTGCCACCTGAATTCAAATTTCAAAAAATAGTATTACAATCTCATAAAAAGATTGTTTTTTTTTATAATAGTTTAATTTATTATTGCAATTATTTTTATGGTGTAAAACATTGTCATTGTAAATCTCTTACTTTAATTGAAAGAATATAGTGTGCTATTTTTATTTTTTGTCAGATTTGTAAATTTTTCCGTACATATATCTTGTAACGATTGGATTGCCAATCACTGTGTCTTGTTTGTTATGGAGCCTAAAATTATAGAGAAAAACTATTTTTATATGATCCTGGTTTTTATAGATAAAGTTAATGTTCTACTGACTTCTTTTTGGAAAACATTTTAGTGTTCTATTGAGTAAAATGACTTAGTTAAAAAACATTTTTGGGGTTTTTTTACAAACCTGATAAATTTAAACCTAGTACAGTAATGAGTTATCATTTGTATTTATTTAAGCTTTTTTATGGTTGTTTTTACATAAGCCACGGTGGCTTAGCAACAGAGAATACTACTAATTATCTAGGCTTTCCCTTTAAAAGAATTTATTATTCTCAAATAACTAATATAGAATAGTGTATTTAAGCTTTATTTAAAAGTCCAGAACTTTGCTTTCGAGTACTTATTTAAACATATTTTCATTTACAAAAGCTTAGGTAGCCTTTTAAGATGTTGTTATATCGCATTATTTTTGGCTAATTTTTGTACTGTAAAGAATAAGAATTTGAATAAAAATATAATTTTCAGAACGAGATTTGCATTACAATGTACAGAGATTCTGTTGGGCTTCAAACGATGGATGGCATGTTGTAGGTTATTTTAACCCAACTTACATTTAATATGCAAATTATTGCTAAAGGCAAATTTTCTCTTTAAAAATTCACTGAAGTATTTGAATAATTAAGTTCACGGCCAGACCCTGCCTCGGGTCGTCCGGCCCTCAACCCTAGTCATTTACACACACAAAGGGAATCGAGTTTTAATTCCAAGATTTATGTAACATAAAATTATTCTTCTTTTTTCAAATTATAACAAAATATACATAGAGCATATTCAAAAAGAAAGGGAAAATGTTAAGCGATAAATAAATTAACCTCTGAAGATTATAAGTTACTTGACAAATTATATATCCAAAGTAAGGTCATTATTCGCAGGGAATTTGAATTATTGTGTTTAAAATAAATTGATACTAAATCCTAAGGTCTTGGTGGTCAATTAAGATACATTAACATAACTAGCAGAGTTATCATACTTCAGAATGGATAAACGCTTCTCTCCATTTTATAACAACTTCATATATAGCCCTAATTCACTCGGCAAATAAGGAACAGAATGGTATTTATTTATTGATTCCACGAAATAAATAGTCATGTTTGCATTTGCAGTAGCTTATTGTTTGACAGGGCTTAGCTATTACGATGGACCATATTTTCCTTTTGTTTACCTCTTACTTTTATACTAACATGATGAGCGCTGTCCTACAACTACAGTATATTGTACATATCTTGTATAGTCAATGATTGTGCCTTCTTATCGTCAAGTGATGTGTGGTTTAGCCATAAATAATCTTATTTTACTATAGATTAGTCTGAGACAGCTTGTTGGTCAAACTGTTATGTTGGCTGGCTTAAATGCTGTCCACACAAAACCAACCTAGAAAATCAATCTATTGCATTGTGCTAATGAGATACTAAACGTAAGAACAATACTAAAAATAATCACATACAGGCAAAATGTTTGAGGCATACTCTGCAAAAATAAATTAGAAGAACATAATGCATCAAAGCAAAGAATACCATCTTTCTAACACTGTACTGTTAATCATATAAAACTAAAGTATCACAATAAATAGGTTGTTTTCAACTACTCTGAAAATAAAATACATGTTACAGAGTATTAAATAACTAACAATAATACAGTTTTGTATTTGTTTGAGATTCACTGATGTAAATTTACATCAAACATATAGGAAAATTAAGTGTATATAGCTGTTGTTTCTTCTCGTTCCTTTAACGTCTTTTACAAGGTGAAAGAGGAAAGAAAAATATTTCTGTTCCGCTTTTCGGCTCGCCAGACAAGCTTATTGATTTTCATTCCTGTACAGCTCGCAGCGATACAGACACCCTTGCCATGTGCCTGTAAGCCAGACCTTCTCTCGACCAATCTGAATAGTTAATCAGCCGGAAGGTCATGATCCAGCCTGAGCTTGATCTCAACCTCACTCATACACTTCCGCTTTGCTTTGATCAAAGTCTATTTTTAGTAGTTACTAAGGAACTGACGAAATTAAATACGAAACTTGTTGCTGTTTTACAAATAGTTGCAAACAAACTTTAATGATCAGTATGCCACAATATAGCTTCCAAAATGGAAATAATTTAGTTACTCTAGTAATTTAATTCTGAAATAATTTTCATCGCACTCGTCATGACTAAGATTTGTTTAATCAGTTAGGACGTATCAACCCCCATACTGACCCATGCTGTGTAAGTGACACATTGATGCGTATACTAGGATATGTCAACGAACAACTTCAAGATAAATAAACACGGAACTCTACTGTAAAAAACTAAAACATAGTATAAACACATTCTACACTTTGTAATAACATTTTATTTAGTATAGTTCCTTAGCAAACTGTATGGTAAATTACAGTACTGTATATAAATATATTTTTTGCAGTATGTTTAATTGTTCACCTATTTACGAATGTTAAATTCAACCCAATATTTTCAGAGTTTATAATACTCTTCCATAATCATATTTTCATGTAGAATGAGGGTGGAAATCTTGAAACCTGTCTATAGTCCGTGTGTGGGGGACACAAATAGAGTAGTGATAAATAAGAAAAGGAAATTGATACAAAACGGTGCAACTTGTTGTGGATACTATTTCATTAAAAAGTGGGAAATTACACAATACTGACTTTTGTCAACTTCCTTCTCTATCCTTATATTTAGCTAAACTGAGTAAATTTCGATCATTAAAAGCCCGGTTTAAAAAGGCCACTAAATAAAGATCCAAACAATCGCACTTCACTATTTTACAGTTTGAGTTTGATTCCCCAAATAACAATATGTTCAATATGGTGTAATAAAAAATATATACGACAAAATTTACGTCTCATTTAGCCCATTTAGAGGTGCTTATTAGGGTTGTAAACTACCTATGGATGATATTATTATTTGACAATTACAAAAATGAATACACCCGATAATTGTCAGGGATTTTTAAGTATGTTAAAAATATATTTGGACTCAACTTTTAAGACACAAGCATAAACCATCCATCTTGCCAACATGAATAACAGCAATTTGAAATCCGATTTAGAAACATCCCTCTCGTGGTTAAATCAAATTATACTGTCACTACTCATCATCTAATAACAATTAATTTTCCTTTGGTACAGTTTCTGCCTTGGTAATGTTCCTTTGTTTATTTCCCTTTTGTGATTTTTATGTGTTCATTATATCAGCTGTTTTTTTATTTATTTATATTTTGAAAACAAATTAAAATTACATTTCGTTGTATTTCCAAATTAGAATCTCTCTAGTTTTTTTCTTGATAGATATTGATTCAATATATACAAACAAAACAACCTCCGTTCCGTCAATATTTAGTATTACTACAATATGTAATACTCCGGTATGTAAGTGATATTGGACAAAATGAATGTTTAATAAACATCGTTACTAGTTGGCTCATCTTTGACCTCTGGTTAAGCGAATAGGCATTAAACCCTGTATTACAATCATATAAAATACATTTAATTTAATTTAATTCAATTTTAATTTATTTTAAAACATTTTACAAGAACATACAATAGTGTTTCTGCAATGTCTTCAATGAAGTAAAAATGCGTGTATAATATATATATAAAGCTTATACCTAATAGAAAATTCAGCTTAACAAGGATGATGATTATTTGTCATAGCATATTCACGTATAAAAAAAAATCACAAACATAAGCTTCTGATTGGTTATTAGGCCTATAGGATAGACGTATTAGGGGATTGACACTTGCAAAGATGGATATTTAGATAACATTGGCTTCCTGAGTATTCATTTGAAAGTGTAATGTTTTCAAAAAGCTACTATATAGATAAAAACTTTATTCCCAGGAAAACATATCCGCAACTTATAGTTAATTAAAATAAACCAGTCGCGTTATATGTATTTTATTCCTAAATATATAGCGAAGAAGTATATAAAATCGCTTAAAACAAACAATAAGACAGACACGCTTAATGGCTCCACATTTATTTCCTACCTGTTGGCTTTCGTAAAAGGAGAAACAAATGACTTGTGCTTCCTTCCCTTTTGACTGGAGAAATAAGACAAAAGTGTTTTAGAAAGAACCGATTGATTCTGCTCCCCTGTGTTGCTGCCTGGAGTGCAGTGATTGTACAACCTAATATATCTTGCCGCGTGGCTTACCGGCGAGGCGCAGGTTACCGAAAACATTCGTCTTGCCTTTTGTTCCCGGTGCTCGATTTTACGGGAATAGATTCCGATAAAACTGTAAAATACAATAGCTTACTCAACCAACATATGAAGAGTACACGCACATTTGTTTTCTATTAACCATATAAACAGTGATTAACTATTTTAACAACGACCAATCAAGTTAATCATAATCAGTCAACAATATGGACAACATAATAGTAGTCCTAAACTATTATTAAGCGCGAAAAAATTATCTGATTATTATAGAAAAATATAAAATTTTAATCTTTAGCTTACAGTGTGGTGTTTTTCTGTGTCACGAGAAACAATCGTGACCGTCTCAGTCCACATTATTGAGATGAAACGCTGTAATGCACGGCTGCAGTGATGAATACTGTTGTTGTCCTAGACCGACATGTTATTATCACGCTTTATACTACCTTTCTGAGTATGCACTCCATTTAAGCAATTACCTTAGAAAAATAGTTATAAAATACCTCAGACTCATGCACCATTATGATACATTCTGACTTTGTTATGTATTTAACATTAGCTGTTATATATCATATCATACTGATTCTTAATAAAACATCATAAGATGTTATAACTACAAGAAATGCGTACTAGTATACGTATTGTAATTTTACATTATGTCATACAGGAAAATCAGTATACATAATAATTTATGAGAAGCAAAAATAAAATATTTATAATAATGGATACAACAAATAAACCTCTGATAGAATTTAACCACTTTTGTAAAGCAACAGTTTACCTCACCAACGATTTTCTTCGCAACAATCATTTCAATAAAAATTCCACGTAATCCGGTGTTTTGGAGGAATGAGAAGGAATATTTCATTAGGTAATTAGAATGTTTCAATAAGAGACGCAGTGGAGTGTTAAAAAGATGGGAGGGGAACTCCCCCAATTGATTGCTAATTATGAACGCAGAGAGAGCCGTTATTTGAGGTACGATCGTGCTCGTATTGTCAATGAGCCTCTGTAAGGCGGAATTATTTTCAGTCCAGCAGGTAATGCACCATTGTCTTTGCGCGATTTTTCGCTCTACTTCCACTGAATTTGATTCTTTGACGTATTGAATCAGTGATACAGAATTTTATGAAAATGCAATTGTGTGGTAATGAGGGGCCTAATGATTCAGATTGTAAAATATTATCCAGAATTTTCAGCTAAAAAATGAGACGTCTGTCTGACTTACTGTCTTTTCATCACGTAAAAATCGTAAGACAATATTAAGAAATATTTTGCGGTACGTCCAACCGAGATAGTTTTACCAATAACATATTATTCGATTGCAGTTTGGTTATTGAATGGAATAAATTGGCAATTAATCGTATTATCACATATTAACAACGAAAGTAAAAAACATAGGTTAGATTAATACAAACAATAAGACAATATTAAGGAAACAAATTGAGAAAGAATAATCAAGGTAAAATAGCGGAAATTTCTTTTAATGTTATTGAAACTCTGTACATTATACCAGAAAACCATAAACAACGCTTTGAAATGTTCCTATAACAAAACCAGAAATAATTAGAAATGATATTTTTTTAAATAACTTGTAACGCTAATATAAGAACGGGATTTGTTGCATTTCATAAAACTATTATTTTTATGTATATTCTTTAGGTGGTATGTAGGCTTATGGTGATACTCTACTTTCTACCTAAAATGAATATTTTATTTTATTTTGCATGTTACAAAAACGAATACAAATTCCATTTACATTGTAGCACTTTCGTAATTTATACACAATAGAGAACATGATATGAGTCCATGAAATTAAATATAGCAAATTTACTTCAAGTGTATTAGCTGTTTAGTACTACAAACTCAAATGGTCCACCTTTGATTTTGGATATACCAAGTTATTCCATTTCAGTGCTCTGATTTATTTACCGATTGTTGTCGCACTTATTGTGTCAAATTACCTATCACAAAACAAACGAAGGGAGAACAAATTATATTAGACCATAGCACCATATATCCGTGGCACATTCGACTACATACTTGTTTGTACACAAATTCGATTAGCTAGTCTATATAAATTATATGTCTACTTTATTATTAATATTTTAGCAGTGGCTGCTGGCAGAACTATCATTATGCATTATTATAACGTACTATAGAGTACTATGAATTACCATACTGATAGGGAACTAATTTGAAACAACCACCATTAGGTGGTGGCAATGTTCGTTCCCCACGTACAATAAAGTTCTACCCTTTGCTTCAAACGTTGTCAACCCCTCGTCATTAACAATAAATTGCTTGTGTTTTGACTTAAACTACAAAGGACTCTCTTATCTACGGTTATTGATTTATATTAGCTGACATAAAACTCGCACAAGAAAATTTTGTTAAAGTGGCATTACTAAACAAAATGTTTTTTTAGTCAATAAATTTAGTTCTAGTCCTTCAACGTAGACTTAAGAAAGTTGTATAGGATATCTAGTATATATTTGTAAAACAGATACATGTAAAATATTCAAAAATATATTGTTTATGAAATATGCTGTTTGCTCACATCAAATACTGTGGGATATTTTGGTTTTCTTTATATTTATAATCCGTTTATTTATAATTCCATAAACGTTTAATAACACAATGTATCACACAATTTATGCCAAATGCAATTGGAAGACTGTATTGACCCTATGTATTAAGTTAAAATAAATATGTATTTAATAAAATAAACTAAGCAATCCATGCTATTGTGTTTTTACTCCCGATAAAAGTTTGATCTTTGTATTTTTTAAGATTAGGACGTAATCTTATGCGTATTACTATTACATTTATTATAGTTTTTGCAGTTTTTATACAGATTAACATTCAAACCAAAAACATATTGATTATGTTATCCTACAAAGTTCCGCTTTTTGTTAATAAGGGGAACTAAACTGAATGTTCCTCAATGGACTTATAACAAGTTGTAACGTATTCCATCACACAATTCCATTTATTAACCGTTTCAAAATGTATGCTTAAATATATGAGTGTATTACAGTAACTTAAATAAACAATGAACCTCTAGAAACCATTGAAAGATCTGCTTTAAAACACGCAATAAGAAGAAGTGAGGGGGAGAAATTATTCATCAATCGAAGGCTAATTGGCGATTCAGTGACAACATTGTTTAAGAAATGCTAGGGGCTACAGAAGCCCCTTGTACCGCTGTTTCACTTGAACCAATATTTTTATCAATTGTTGTCTTAGAATTTATCTTTTATCGATTAAAAAGTTTAAGACGAATTAAGTGCCATGAATATTTTTTTAATTTTGATCAACTATAAATTACCCATTTTGTTGTTTTACCATACTAGTTAACTGTTACGACTTTTTATATGAGCTACGCTATTATTTGAACTAAAATATTTTACACATTTGTCGTTTTATATCACGTTGTATTCCACGATGTACTAAAAAGGTGTTTCAGTTGTTAAACTTAATATTTTGTTAGTAAAGCTCCATAGAAGTAGTTGAAAACATTCATCATGAACATATAACGTAGCAGCTTTTAGAGTCAAAGCTGTTCCTCTAAACTGAAACATTATGATTATTTTACTTG
Organism: Macrosteles quadrilineatus; assembly: GCF_028750875.1. Lineage (NCBI taxonomy): Eukaryota > Metazoa > Arthropoda > Insecta > Hemiptera > Cicadellidae > Macrosteles > Macrosteles quadrilineatus. The sequence goes on from NW_026542594.1 coordinate 118,892,133, forward strand.
TTTGTGTCATAGCTGTGTTTATATTGTATTGAGTTCAGTAATAGCTTTTGTTATACATCAAGAGTCTATCAGAAGGGAAAATCACATTTGTTTTAGGTGTCAGTTGACATATTGAAATAATATTGTATCGATAAACTTATATATTTTTTCCTAAACTTTTCTTAGGTTTAAACTTTTTACTTTTTACTTTTCAATGAAATGGCGACCATATAATGGTAGACATCTTAATGTTATCTTACCAATTTACTTCCGAACAAAATACTATTTAAAAAATTTATTTTAGGCTACAATAATGGACTAACTAAACAACATTTTGTATACTTACCTTGTACACCTACCCACATTAACTGTTTTAGGATACTTTGGTTTTTTAGTAACAGAGATATATGTAATACATGTATCACATGTATCACCATGTAGTACATGGTGAGATAGGAGATTGGAAGTGAGGTTGTAAAACCACTAAAAATATTTTAGTCACCAACTAAGACTCCCACAAAAATGTAAAACCTCATGGGAAAATGAAAAATTCATGGGTTACATGTTTGGATTTAGAATTTTTGGTGTGTGTATAATGTGATTTTGTTGTTTTGTTATACATTATATCATATCTTAAAGAGATAAAGAATGATTAAATGAAATATTGCAAATTAACTATGTTTACTCCGTGCATTAGATTGTTTGCGTTTTTACTGATGGAGTAAACGCTTATCCATACTGGTATATTGTTTGCTCTAATACATCATAGATTTTCTTTAATGAAATCAAACATAAATTTAATGGCACTGCTAGTATACAGTGGGCTTATATCGTGCTAGGCCACAGATGTCCTGGTGGGTAGTAGTCGTACATTACAAGGATCGATTTTCAGCATAGCTAACGTGTATTGCCAGTGCTATTTGCCCACAATAGCAGTTGCGAAGGTATTGTGAATGCATTTTGAATTATTGTTTGGTAGAAATCTGTGTAAAAATTTAGTACGAAATACTGCTTTTGTTTTACAAATACTCATCCATAGTTTTTACAAATACTCCTCCACAGCGGCTTAAGAAATTCGCACGAAATTAAGCACAGTCGTAGTAACCAACTATGGGAAGTTATGAATCTGAAACACTACTAATTGGACTTCAGGGCATTTCCCAAAACTAATCAAACATTTTAGAAATTTAACATGTGCCTTTTGAGTTAATCAGTTGCAATGACAGTTTTTGAATCATGTAAACTAGCACGTTACAAATTTACAATAAAAGAGACCAGCAATTAGATTAATACCGTTGAGCATAATTTACTATAAAATGAATTAATAACCATATAGGCTTATACACCATTGACTTTAGATACTGCAAGTAGAAATTCTATCTACGTGAACCAGACGTTGACTTTGGGTACCTAGTGCAAATCTCCATTCCATTTATGTGAACCAAATAAATCATTGACTTGAACCAAAAATGTTCCATCAATTTTGGATACTTCAGGTAGACATCTCGTTAACGTGAACCATATGTACCATCGACTTTGGATACTTGAGGTAGACATCTCATATACGTGCACTTGAGTTAGCGTTGATTTAGCATACTACAAGTATACATCTCATTTATGCGAACTAGATGTAGCATTGACCTAATTGAGTATATGCTTGCTCCGGGCAATATTGCAAGCAGACAACTGGATTGTACTCATAGTACTATAGCCTACAACTAATTAATAGCAGATTGATATTAATAGAAACAAACTATTTGTACCGACTTCCCTCATGAAAGTAAAGCATGCGGCATTACCAACTCGTAAACATTTACTAATTTAGTTGTAGATTTCCTGGTAATAATACCTAGATATAGTTTTCTAGGTATTATGGTTGCATGTTGTAAGATTCATCCCAAAATAGGCTTTCGAATCATTCTTCTTGTTCTTTGTGAGGCATTACCTACCATTTCTATTAATTATTGTATTCTCCTTTTTCAAAGATCTCTCTCTATCGTGTTTTGTGATTTCCTAGATTTTGCTGGGTTTTATCGTCTAAGACTGTACTTAGTTACTTAGTTATCTGAGAGCGGAATCAGATTTTTGATCAAAAAACGTCTTTAAAACTTGAATTTGTATTAACCATGGTGGAACATGTATAATCCTTAAAATAATCTCATAATAGTATGTTTTTGTTAACAATAGTAGTAAAACAACATAGATCTTAATGTTGTCTGGTCCCAGGTGTCCCTATGTAGCAAGTGGTTGTACATCACAAGAATCTACTGTTAGCGAAGAACTCTTTTTGAGATCAGTTGGTCTGTTCTGGTTGTGTGTTATAATATAAAATTTTGGAAACACCGTTATGTAATTTTGCTTTACATTATTGTAGAAGGCTACAGTTATTATTAGGTAATGATGATGTATAATGTGATTCCGGTTTTTTGGTTGTTAAATAATGTAGTTTTTACATCATTTAAAAATTGTATCGCTAATCGACCTTGGTGATTTAAACTGCTAAGTAATTTACAATAAAATAGTTTGAATTAAAACATTACGAATTTGAAGGAGTTAGGCAAGTAGAACTTGAGTTTTAGCTTAAAATATTTATATTGGATACTCATTCCTTACACTTTGGATATAAAGCTTTTTAATGGGCCATGGCATACTTTCAAAAGCTTTATTATATTAGAAAGTTCATGTATTTTATGCTTAATAATTCTTTATGCTCTTATTATATGCACATATTAAATCGTCTAAAATTTATGAAATTGTAGTTATATACTGATTTTTAGGTAAGCTCTGTGCTATTTCTACATGTTTTTCTTAAATTTAGTTTTAAGCCGTATAGAACTTTCTTTAACGGTCGTAAAAGATTTGCAACTATTTCATCTGTGACGTGACCCAATGCATTTGTCGGTGTAGGGAGATTGTTTTTCGCTTCCTTTATTGCTGTAGGCGAGGGTGGTGTAACTGGCCCGCGCGTCTCTCAGAGATAGACGGTTTCCGCTTGGTTAAGCCCCGAGATTTCCCTATCGAATGTTCGAGAGGGCGGTGCGTGTCGGCGGCTCGAGTCGTTTAAGAGCTGATCTGCCAATAAATGTCTAACGGTTCGAGCAAAGTGAAACAATACATTACAAAATGCAAACGTAGATTTTGTAACAATGTTAAGCTTGTATTTAGTCTCACTCACGTAGCCGTAGATAAGCAATTTGCACGCTACAGCTAGTGTATTTAATTTATTGGTAATACAAAATATTATGTTCCAGAATTTTAATTGAAAACAAGATATTTAATTATAATTTGGTTGAAAAACATTATAATAATTCCAAGCGAATTTGTAAAAAATCTGAAAATCTAATAACTGTAATTTGTAAAATCAATATAATTACACTGAACCCAGGTTTGTCAGGATCCGATCGAATGATCTTAGATTTATACCAATTACCAACTAGAAATGTTTTCTAGCGACAACTGATCGTAAAATAAAGAAAAACACAATTTAGTTGTCGCAGAACAAAACATGACTGGCTAAAAAATGTATAAGGAAAAACTATTTCAGGAATACTATAAGAAAATAACATTGAATGTGGAATATATTAAATTGTTGTACGCTACATATGACTGCACTGTATGTTTGTTATTGAGCAATATGCAAATGCAACCTAAGTGCATCGTAATCGAAAGTATCATCAGGGAAATGACACAGTTTCAGTTGAGTTTGCGATTTTAGTCGTGAGGGGCCATTCAACAAGTTTGTATGTAAAAGTTATGCAGTTTATTTGGCCTCGGGGGGCAGGAGTCATCGCTCATATCAACTTACTCGCCTGACCTAACTCCCAAAACACATCCTTCATATTGAATACAGCCATGATTCGAGCTTAACACTCCAACCGTTTTCAGAAATATACTCCCTTATATCCCCCTATCTGTACATGCTACACTTTTGATCCGTTTTCCACACGATTTGATACTTTGCGGGTCGCAGATCATTGGTTTACTGCAATACATTAGGAAGCATACAATCTTGATTTTTTGTGTGAATAAGTAGGCTTGAAGGTTGTCGTATGTGGGTGAGGTCTGACAAGCTTAATAATTAGCCCATACTTCAATGTAATTCATAATATGATAGGTATCGAGTAGGGATAGTAATTATTATTACTTTTTTGACCTTACATTGTATAAACCAATGTTTAACTAAATGTCAATTTCAGGCAAGGCAGCATTAACTACGCTGGGAACTAATTGCAACAGTGTTATATTCTTTCTAGAAAATGTATTGAAGACTTACAAGCGTACATGGAGATGACATACTCATCTTGAAAAATCTAGATTATCAATTTTCTAATACCTAAAATTAAATTGTTCTAAATTTTTTACACTTTGTCACTGAACCTCCAGTCCCTAGCATTCCGTTTCAATAAAGTTACTAAATATATGCTTGAAAAGACATATAACAATGCATACGTGTGTTCTGCAATATATTCTGCTCTTCGTAAATACAACATAAATTTGCGTAATACTCAATGTACTTTGATTTTTTTATGTAAAAGAGGATATGATATGGTAATAGTTATGAGCCCATCGCTAAAGAGGAATACTGTAATTACATTTGACGGTTAATTACCTGATCTGTGTTATGACTGAATCCTTTGAAGATCGCTGGAGTGTGGTTATTAGGCTGCGGTCCATCCAGGCGTGAATACAATCATCCCTGTGGTAGTAGTAAGCATGCAACGCTGGGGTGAGGCATAGGCAGAAACCAGAATAAGGGTTATCACTGGCATGGAGTAGGATGAAATGAAACATGGTTTGTTTAGCTTACATTATATTCGTTGAAAGATTACAATTTTACCTTTATTGCCACATCTTACACCTTATAGTATTGCTTAAAAAATTGAATAGCCCTTTAGCGTAGGCCTTATTAGCTACTTATTCATAATAACCATTATTGTTGATTTTTCACGATAGCTCATGATGAAATCGATGTGTCACTTGCCAAGGGCATCTAAACATACAACAATGTAATCTATTTAACATACCCAAACTATCATCATTACAATACAACCGTGTGTATGAACTACTGTTATTTATATGAGTAAATATTCATAGACTAATAAATATTTCGTAATCAAATATATATTGAATCATAATTATACAAAGCCTGTTAGTACAAAAACGATTTTGCACTATATATAGGCTGTACCATATATCACAAGTGTGATAGGGAAGTTATCTACCGTGCATCATAGTTATTGTAAATCATGTAATGTACATAGCTTAGTATTGTAGTTTTTTGCTGAATCCACCTTGTGGATGTAACTTTTAACCCTAACCTTCATTATCAGACATATACACACACACTTAGGTCTTTCCCACACTATTTTTTTGTTTGGTGTATCCAAACAAAGTATTGACATATAACATTTCCAAATGCAATGGGTTTCAACCTTAAGTCACATGTATGATTCGGGATTGTCTATCAAATTACTTGACAGAACGAAATACGAAATAAATGTAAACAAAGCTAGATCCCAATGTGCATCCAACTCATTAAATACATAAATGAATCATATATTTTAAAGATTGTCTTGACCGATTTAAGTGTGGCTCTTATGTATATTGAGGTCCGATGTTCAATGAAAGTAAAGTACTTATTTTATTTTCCGTGGAATTTTCAACAACATAATCAAGTCGTGGTAAGGCAATATTTTTATATACTCTTATGAATGCCTCCATCTTGAATGTGTACTGGAAAAGTGATTAGTTCATTGTAATCTTTAATTGCCCTCTGGTCCTTTGCTATTTTTGTTGTCCGATTTAGATTAAATTTGGTATGTGGATACTAATCTACTATCTCTAGGTGTTTTTTTTTTAAAAATTTTTATTTTATTGTAACTTACCCACGAAAACTCATAAAATTACGGAATATCAAATTTTCTGGAAAAAAAATGTTTGGTTTAAGAAATAAAATGTAACTTTTACGATTTTCCCTATAACATATCATACTCCCACCGCTTACCCATTATAGAGGTTGTTGGCAAGCTAATGAGAAAAGTATGTGTCAGATTGCTGATACAGTTCATTATATATTTTTATTTGGCAAAAATATTATTATTTTGAGTTGTTATTTATTAAAAAAGAATATTTCGTATATGTGCAGCTAAAAGACTCACTGTTTTGACATATTACACCTTTGATATATACACTAGTATGTTTATATACATTAATTTAATAAAAAAATATATATTTTTGTTTGTACAAATGTTAGGTTTGTAGTATTATTTAAATAAAGTGATTATATATGTCAATAATTGTGTTGCTTCATTAATTTACTTTACATATAATTTATAATCCAACTTAATGATAAGTTTTACCTTATATTCATCGGGAATAACATTCGCCAAATTCATTCACCTTTATTCACTCGCCTTAAAGAAGAATACTGCAATTGAAGAATAAATTAATATTTTACCCATTTATCATACAATTTAATTACCATAGCCTTCCACTCGGGCCTGCAGTGATGGTGGGGGGTGGATAAGTTTCCAGTGATAGCGTAATTTATTCCTAATTGGAGCCTGTGTTTTTATCCGAACGGGGATCTCCCTGCAAGAAATATAAATTATCGGTCCGGGAAATGAAAACAAGGCGGAAAGTAAAATAAAAAGTGCGGTGTGAAGCCGAGGAAGCGAAGGGTGAGGGCTGGCTTGATGGATGCGACAAGACTGCAATACGCACAGGGCCGAAGACATCCTAGCGGAGCCTGACGAAATATGAGTGTATCCACCGCAATATACAAGGCTCTTCTTTTATTTATACCACGTGAAACACACTTCGCATCTCTGTCTCCGATAATTGAATTTGGAACTTTATATTTATATCGTGTTCGGCTGCAGCGGTATGAAACAAAGCTTATACAGCAGCTTCACCCGTGAAACCTCTTCTACTGTCTCCTGGGTTATTACTTGCCAATTTTTGTTAGGAGTGTTAGGAGAGTTGCTTATCGCGGTATTTTATATTAAACTTTGACTTAACTGTTGACACCATAATGAACACACAAAAAACTCTCTGAAACAATCAAACAGAACTGTTTATCTGTATCAACGCTATGACACACTAAAATAGAACATTACGTATTCATAACTTACGATTACAATAATTGCTAATAAAATTCAATAACGATGCAAATATTTTATAATAAAAGTCTTTTGGTTTCTTAAACAACAATTAATCTACAACTATCTTTCATGTAAATCCTAACTAAAACTAGTAATAGTAAAAAAAGATTTAAACCAACTAGTTGATAGGTAAAAGGGGTTTTATAACCTTATAACCGTTTCCTAATTAAGTGTATTAATTAACTATGCATGTCCTAGTTGCACTGAGCATGTATATATCGATGGCTTATGTCTGTACCTATGTTGATATTGGTTTAGATTTGTAGTAAATTATAACAGTTTACTTTATATCAGTGACAGCTACTAACATTATTTCAATTAGTTAATTATAGGTTTTAAGATTATATTCAACTAAAAATCTTTTAAATTATTACAACTTAACAATAAAAATCTCAAAATATCAGCAATGTGCTGTTTTAAAATAGGTTATATGGCCCAGTTTTGTAGTATAAAAATCGGCCACTATATAAACTTAAGTAGGTTAGGTAGGTGGTTAAGTAGGTTAAGTAGGTGAAACTTAAGTAAGTGAGGTTGAAATATACATAAATTGTAATTATCAAAGAGTTGTCAAAGTTATACATAATGATTGTTTAATAAAGTTGAAGATAATTCAGACAACTACTGAGAGGTGAGGGTGGGAGTGGCGGATAGGTTAGCTACCTGCTGACATAACCTCACCTGAGCTTCATGTACCGCACTGTAATGTCACCTGTTTATATTTATCCCGGCTCGGAGTGTCGCTAATGAGGTCGTATTCGGAAGGGCACGATGTGGGTGAAAAGACGCAATACGAATCGAACAAAAGTGCGGTCTGTAACGGGATAGACGGGGAGAAGAGAGAGCAGGTAGTTAGTTGTTGTGGAGTTGTTGTGTAGTGAAGCCGGTTTATATTTTCATTGATTGCGCCGAACGGGCCACCAGTCCTGCGCTCCTCGCTGTTGCTTCCCCCGTCCCTCGTCCCGCAGACAGCCTGCTTATTTATTGTACAGCTTCGATACAAGCAACAACCCCGTAGTGTTCGTAGCCCCGGAGTGCTCGCCGGACGACACGTGTGTGCGCGAGTGTGCGTGCGCGAGTGTCTCTCTCTCAGTGTCTCTCTCTTTCTCTAAGTAACTATTATTTTTTTACAAATGTGATTTAGTTTTTAATATCTCACTCTGATATTTTCCACTGGGGTAATGTCAATATCTACCTTTTTACCGTCTTATTTTTCGAATCTAACCTAGATTGTTCCCAATAAACAACATCGGAGGTGTTGTGTCTGATTTGGTTTAGGAGTCTTTACACCTCGAAGTACAGTTCATCTCATAGGTACATTTCTGTTTCTCGTCCGTCTAAACTCAGTGCCTGATCAGTGACGGGCGACTAGTGCCTGGGGTACAGGGCGCAGTTTCCCTCCTCTTGTTTTTCCCGTCGTCAAGATTTCCCGCCAAGAAGGTGGCAGTGGTGAGCAGGGCCAGGTCGTGGTGGGCTACAGTCTAGTCGGAGTCTATCCGTGCGCGCTGTGGAAGCCCCAAACCTGCGGTTGCTCTCCTCAGACCTCAGACTCCGGTGGTCCTGTCCGCTCCACCAGGCTGGCGTCCTCTGTAAGGCCCTCGCCGTACCCGCAGCCCGAGCCTTGCCGCTGTAGGGCTCTGCCCTCCGAGGAGCCCTCATGTGAGCCTGCATCCACCCCCATGCTGTTCGTTCCGTTTACCTACGCTCCACAACTTGGCCTAGCCAACAACAGTGTCAGCCCTTCTAACACTCCTCTAATTAAGGTAAGATATTGCTACTTTATAAAGATTGAGATAACATTTCCCATTGTCTGATTGGGAGTTGATTTCTTAACCTGTCATCTTAACACAGTTTTCAGGAATTTGGTGGTTTTTGTAAAATGATTAATCATTATGTCATTCTAGCAAGGTATTTCAATCGACAAAAATAAATTGTAGGCCTAAGTCTTACCAATACAACATTGAACATTCTAATGTAGGTATGTATGTGATATACATAGTGAAATATTACTAAGAACATATTTGTAAGTAAGTCTATCCAGTAGCTTTTGACTAGGTAACCTACATTTATATCACTTCAAATACGTGAAAGGAGTTTACCTCATAAACACAAACATATATTATAATGAGAAACTGTATTATAACATGTATACTGTGCAATAATTAAGCTATATAAACACAATGTTAAATATATATCATTATTAAAAATCCTTTGCAGAGAAAAAACAAAATTCAAACATAGGAGAAAATGTGTGTTGAATAAGGCGAGTGATGTATTAAATGACTATGAAGAGGAACACATTTTGCAACGAAGAGATCGCTATGCAATAACAGCTTCTCAAAAGGGAAGCAAATGAGCAATGTTATAATATTACGTTGTTTCAAGTCATAGAGAGAATATTAAAATACTTTGTGATTGAGTAATATGTATTTCAGTCGCATCTGAGATATTTCTTTGTATCATTATACCATTCAGTGGTGGAATGAAGACACTTTCAAGCCGGCACCTCTTCAATGAGCCCGAGGAGGGCCCCTTAATGTACTTTTTATGGACCTCTTTCTCGAATGAATATTCTTCAACGTCTTTACGTTGCTGCAACATTTTCTCCCATCTTTATAAAGTAAATATAGTTAACAAATTGTTTTTTAATGTATCGTTTCTTATTTAATTCATTTGTCTTTTGGTATAAGTGTTTCAACACGGAAAGTAACATAAAGCATGTAATTTGATAACTCAGATAAAATAGTTTCTGAGCTGCAATATTAATATTTAATGGACCTGATATTAAATTAACGTTAATTAAAGAATTTGTCGATGACAGATTAAGGATTTGGTATGGTCATAATTTTTTCCCTCTTTATTCAAGGCCATTTCAATTTATAATGAGGTTCAAATAAAAAATGAGGTTAAATCAGTGTTTTTATATAGTTGAGTATTAGTATTGCTATTTTGAAACCCACTAAGATATATTTTTTACTTTTTATGAAGTAAAATTATAACCTTATATTTTGTAATCACTTACATAATGCTGTAATTTGATAATTGATACATTGAATAAAACATAGTTCATAGATTAAAATTTCAAATTTACCACTTATTGCAATAAAAGCTTGTTTCATTAATGTATTAGTCTCTTGTGTTAGTTTTTTACGTTACCTAACGCAACATAAAACGTTAGTTAGAGACTTAATAAAGTCGATATCAAAAATATGTTTAGTATTTGATAATAATTGCTAAATTATAAATCACAAACCAAAGGTCGTACTCCGACAGAAAAAGGTATTTAATAATGAAACATTTATTTCAAATAAGCTCATTTATTTCAAATTCTGTTTACTAAATTAGACTTTAATACCTAAAGCTGTTTATCATAAAAAATATGTTTAGTAAAAAAATGTACAATTTCCCTATAGCTGTTAAAGAAACAAGACTCTTATATGCACGCAATAGTTAGGTAGCCTTAGGCACGGCATTTATAGATAATTGGTATTTCGAGTAGACTTCCAAATCATACTTTATGGACTGCTGTAGAAAAATTAAATATGCAATACTTTATGAACTGCTGTAGAAAAATTAAATATAACATGTTTACTGCGTAAAATATTTTTAGTCATCACTAATCACAGATTTAATAATTATATGGCATAAAATAATTTAAAGAAATATTTGGGGAAATGTATAAAAAATCTATGTTTTGTAAAAGATGTGAAAAAGATACGGAACAATAAAACACAATAGGTAGGCCTACAATGTATGCAGCATAATCAAACCGTACTTACGATAACGTACGTTGTAGTACTAACCCATAAGCAAAGATCCACTTAATAAAATTCCATCGAAATACTTTAAGACTATGAAACATGGTTGATGTTTAATACATTAGAGTTATACACTAACTACAACGAACAATGAACAGTTTGGAAATGAACTCGTAACCAAGACGTTCTTGTCAATTACCTAATGACTCGAAAAGCCATTTTTGTGTAAAAAGACTTTCTTACAAATTGTATTTTCCCTAGAGTCAAAATTAATACTCTTCTTCAAGTTAAACCTATGAGCTAAAGTTGTTACGATACTGAAATCAACTAGTAGAATTTATAAATACCCCCCCCCCCCATAGCAAACATGCAGACTAAGCTGTTTCCCTATTACCTGGCTAGATTTATACTAAAATATTATCCTAAAACTGTCGGATTCATTACCTATTTAAATATATTTAAGCTTTATAGAGAACTTAGGTTTGCAGCCACATGAAAGGTAATGTTTTAATTGGTATGTTGATAGCTTAGTAATAAACAAAATTGCATTATTTGATTAAAATATCACATTCACAAGGAAACTACAATGGTGTATTTATTCTCCTTAGGAATGGACATGTCAATTTAAAAATTACACGTTTGGCATACAACGATGATTCATTGAAAAAATCTTGTTTATAAATATGAAATTATATAAATTTACTTATACAGTTATATAAATATATAGAGCTAAATATGTTTCATAATAGTATAGAAAATATATTATATACATTTAAACGGAGGATGTTTTTTTGCCTTTGGAGATCTCGAAACGAAAAACTCCAAGTCCAAGTCTGTATGACTGTGGCGACTAGCACTACATCACCAAAGCTCCTGCTCGCTAGGAGCATATACTTCTTGACAGCTTCGAAACGAAAAACTAAATTGGGTTCAGGTCCAGGTCTCTTTATTAGACCTACGGTAATAGCTTATTCCCTATATGGAAAATGCACTAAAAGCAAACGTTTCTAAAAAAAAACTCCATAGAATATTAAGATTATTTATTTGGCTATTTTTTGTTCTGACCAAGAAGTCCCCAAACTTTGATGTCAGAATTCCTTTTAAAATTAGTGTTCTTTTATTTTGTTAAATAAATGTAGATCATAGTGTATCAGTTCTACAATTTAGGGATTGGTCTTTCGTGTGTTCTGAAGTTCATCTCCACTTTGAAAACTCAGGTGTAAAAAGGGGCAGAGCAAATTGATAAACACATTTAAAACAACCTTTTTCCGCAAAAAACATTGGTTGTGTAATCTTGTGAAATATATTACATTAGAATAAATAAACTACATACTTTCTAGAAATAATTAGGTTAGGTTAGATCAATATACTTGATCAATTTAATCCGTCATATGGTAATACAATATAACCACGAATTAAATATTTGATTTAGTAACATAAAGTTATATAAAGTAATTTAAAAGAAAACTTTGTGAGAATCTACGTTCCAATTCCCATATTCGTAAAAATGCCTTTAAACAACTTCCAAACTACAGTATAAATAAAATGCATAACTTTATTTCAGATTACCTATTAATTATTTAACAAACAGACCTACAAATAAGTAACGCTGTATGTATTACAAACTGTTTTGAACAGTTCGAGTGACACGTTCCTAATTATCTTGTGGTTGAAACTACAAGATCCAAAACAATAATAATTTCTTTTCAAACTAAATATAGAACACGATTGTTCTGCGGAATATATTCATAGTGAATTTAATTGAGCTGGGTTCTGACCCAGACTCAGACTTTTGTATTAAACCACACAAAACTGTTTAACCGCCGATCTACCCGTGTTGATTTAACCATCGGTTCCAATCGCAGTAATGTAACCAATCCTGAGCAGCCCGTCCACTAATCCGATCATCGGGCGTTAATGTTTCTGGATAATCTGGTTAATTTAATGCTTTGCATCTAAAAGTGCAAATATACCACACCTAGTCGAAGGGATGTAATTTAAATTTAACAATTTTATCTTACACGGTTGTATACCTATGTGTAATTACTATGTTAAAACAAAAAAAAATTTATAAAACAGATTTGGCGAAGGATTACAATAAAACCTAAAGTAAAATTTAAATATAATTAATTAAAATATTATAAGTATTCGGACACCTTATAAAAGGTAGTCTAAAATGTGTACACATACTTTCCGTGCCCAATATTTAGAAACGCAATTATTGACATATTAATTATGTCAATAAATACCATATACCTAAATGAAAACTTTTACTTGCACCATCGGTGCCTAAATTACTGTAACTATAGTTTATTGTGCTACATCATCGGTAAATCTGATTACTGATGAAAAATTAACTGACATGGTGAAAGACAAAAGGAAACATCGAGTAAAGATAAGGACAAATAAGTAATAGAAATAATAGAACTTCCGTATCCAAATACAGTTTGCAAGATAAATATTTTTTAACACTGAGATCCTTAACTGTACTTTGAACAGTACAGCAAGTCTACTAGAATTTGTATCGGGTATCTGATTAAGAAATACACGAAGACCTAGTTAACAAATAAGTTATTATATTCAACAACAATATAAAAATAATATTTTGAAAACTCTCTAATTTTAAGAAAGGAATACTTTGTGACAAATTTACAAATATTTACAACATTTACTCCTTCAAAATAGTTTTTGAGTGAAATGCTTAAGATTTAAGTTAATATAAACATTTGAATTTCTTATACACTTAATTAAACACAATAATTAATAAATGAAACTTGACATTGAGTGTATTTAGTTTACTATGAGATTAATCTGTATTACGAGATAATAACACGAGTAGATGTATACAACATGTACGCTCACCAAGAATGATTTCGAACTTAAATCATACAATGCCCGAGTAAGGACTAACATAGCTGTAAGGTTAAAAAAATGTTCGTGTGGTCGTATGAGCTCACTGAGAAAAATAACATGAATACTCGTACATGTGTACATGCAATCACTTACATTTGCTTATCAACTTCAAAATTAATTTTATAATAAATAGATAAAAGAAAAAAGGTAAACGTAGATACAGTTTTAGATTCTAAATACAATTCATTATGAAACACTATAACGATGTGTTGAACAAAGCTATAATTGGAAGAACTGTATGTCACGTTTATGTTTTAGATATTTTGGTTGTCATGGTAAATAATAATTTGTAGAGTGGGTTTGATGGTCTTAAGTGGAGAAAGCAGGTTGTTTTTTTTTGTTGTTGAGATTTTCGATGTATACAATATAAGTAAGTTGTAGAAAGCACTGAAAGTGTTTTATTGTCCTAAACCTACCCCTGAAGGGCACAACTCAGCTCTCTAATGTAATCAAATTTCTATTTGCAGCTTTGTTTTTCATTACTTCATTTGAAGTATGATACACTAGTAAGCGATCCATTTAAGAGAGATTTTTCCACAGCCATTTCAGGTTTGCAGCATTATTTTATCTGACAAATCTTTAGTTACCCGAGTAACTACAGCTAAGTTACGTTATGCATTAAAGTAAATAATTATAAATTTGTACACCTGGTATCCGTATCATGCATTGAAATCATAGAAACTAAAATCGGACAAATTCTTTCTTTAAAATATTTCAACTAAATCTCATACCTAAATTATTCTTTTGTAATTAAATACTTTTTAAAATAACTTACTAGGAAGTATACACGGTTTTAAAATACGTATATCGAACAGGAATTTCATATGGTCAGGGTAGAGTGTAAAAGTGTTTTTAAATACCTCTGCGTGTCGTTGCAAACGTGCTGCGGGGATTTGGTGGTCAGCATTTATGTTGTCAGCTAAAACAGGAAAGAAATAGTGTGCTTGGTATCGCTAAAGATTAATGCATCACATTGTTTCGGTGACTGAGGTAGAATTTGTGACATCATCAAATTAAAGCAATAAATTATTATAAAATACATAAAACATTTACTTCTTTACTTTTATCATCCTACTAATATTATAAATGAGAAAGTTTGGATGTATGGATGTATGTTTGTGACAAGTGAACGCGAAAAATACTGGTCGGATTGGGCTGAAATTTGGCATGATGATAGCTCACATTCCCGATTAACATATAGGCATATTCTTATTTCAAAAATCCTTTCGGGCTCCGCCCCAGTGGCTCTGGAGTTTCCCATGTTAACCTTATGAGAAATGAAATTATTGAATCTTAACAGCTGTTTCAATTAAACAAGTTGGTTCTGTTCTGTGATGTTCAATAGCATTAAAGTTACAAAAATTACCAACAGGGTGCAGCACTATTATTTCTTTTACATTTATGACAACAGCTAATTTGCAACCAAAAGGTGAGTGAGCGTAGCGAACGAACTTCAACCTGGAGGCGAGTTAGCGTAGCGAACGAGCTAACCTGAAGGCAAGTGAGCGCAGCGAACGAGCTCCAACCTAAAGGTGAGTGAGCGTAGCGAACGAGCTCCAACCTAAAGGTGAGTGAGCGTAGCGAACGAGCTCCAACCTAAAGGTGAGTGAGCGTAGCGAACAAACTTCAACCAGGACGTGATTGAGCCATGCGAACGAGATAATCTTGAAAATTAAGAAGTTAAACGGGGCAAAGCCCGCGGGTTACAGCTAGTCAATATATAATTGCCTTTGTTAAAAAACGAAAATATAGACGAATTTTTTAGTAGGCTTTTGCAAAACAGTTAACACTAGCAACAGTACATTTTAGGTTCGATAATTACAACGAAGCCACTTTTAAAAATCTAAACATTTTGATTTCATAGTTGAGTTATTGTTATTGAATTATGTTAACCTTTTTAGTAGTTTTTTTTAGGGGTGGATTTTGGCATTGCTAGTAAAATAGTTTTCATGAGAGAGTTAATACCATTATTACATTACAGAATATTAAACTAAAACAACCACTCTCCTTAAACCCATGTTTGTAATTACATAGTTGTTTTTTTTAAATGCTTTAAGCATTTTTTTCGTGAATAAAGGGCTGGTTTGACTATTTGTTATCATAGTACCATGTTTATAAATAAAATACATATTATAAATTTAAACGTTTATTGACTTATTTAATAACTGAGCTTTATACTTTATAAATTATTCCTTTGCACCTTTTAAAAGATTTTTTTTGGAAAACACTAATTTCATCATTAATATTAATAGGATGATTAACTATGTGTATCGACATCGTTGCAACAACTATTTTGGTATTTTACCTTATCTTATAACACTACAAAATACAAGAATAACGTAGATCACAATTTATTAATATGTTTTAGGATATTTCTAGTTAATATTTCGTTGTTGGTTGGACAACGTGTACACCTACAATACTTAAAAAGTTACTCTCTAATTATATAGAGTGCTCTGTTTGTGAGAAATATATAAATAAATAAAAAATATATGTAAGGAGTATTTGTATTTGATTTATTAAATGAATGCGTTTTTTCTATTTGATGACCCTGTAATAAGCTACAGAAAACTCAACCTATTTAATATGCAATAAAAGTATAGAAATGAAGTAGCTACATATGAACATGCAAAACCTTTTATGGCCTAGGTTAGCAGTATTTAGATTAAAACTCAAGAATTCAGTATATATGAGGGCCTCGATGGTTGTAAAGGAATTGTGTCGACTTTACTGTAAAGGTGACTTTTAAGAACACCAAATTCTGTCTACTAAAATATGATCAGATTTATTAAAGAAATATTATACCAGGCAGTACTGTGTGAGAACATACGGTTTGAAGTTACAGATAGCAAGCTCTAATTCTAATTAATGCTTAACCTTGGAATACCTTCAACTTGTATGTCTAAGTAAAAATCTATACTTTAAGCAAGAATTTTACGAAATGTTTTTAATATGGTAAAAGGTAACCTAAGACAACGTTCTCAAAATGTGTGGTTATTCTTTTCAAATAAAGAATATACTTTAGGTAGTAACATCTTCGACATATTGTATCAGTGTCTCGTGCTACTCATTTAGAAATTAAATGTATCTATAATACAGATAAGTAGTTAAAATAGTTAAAAACACGATCTGGTTTCCAAATGACAGTAGTAATACTAATCAAGCCGCAATCTACGCCACTGAAAACTGTGGACCAACATTGGCAAGCAAATCAGAGTGGAACGTCCAACAATAATCCACGTTGCTGTCTGACACATGGCTACAAAGCTAACACCGAAAACAATGGTTAAATTAAAATAAAACGTTTACTAAAATTGATAACTACCTTATACAAATGCATTAGACAGTCTAATAAACATACTTATAACTTTTAAAACCTCAAATGAAAAAAATATTTTTTATCAACATTTTAATACAAATGACCGATCGTTGTTATTTTCTTAATCATCATACATGTAAGAAACTAGGTTTAACTTGTTTTTTTCTTGCTAATAATACAAAACCTAACCTCATTAAGTTGCATTTTAGCCTCCTGATTGCGTTTAAATACTAAGGAATTGTTGTAATACCTGCATTTATGCGATCAAATGTGTTGCTAAACCTAACCATGGTAATTTCTCATTCATATTATATGTGTACAGAAATAATTTAATGTATTTCATAAACTACACTGGTAAACGATAATAATAAAATTGATTTGCAAACCACAAATTTTGTAATGTGATGTGTTGTTGATGATGTATAATACTATTTATAAGTAATACTATTTAAAATATTCTATTGTTCATGTTATAATGTGGTGTAATAAGCTTAATAATGTGGTATGCAACTGATTTACGAATTAACACTGAAAAAATCTTACTAAAGGAGGCAAACTAATTGAATTAAATTAAGTCGGCATGTGGAAACTTAACCTTCCTTATCAATAATGATAAATTAAAACTGTCAATTTATTTAATCTGTACAAATTTATTTCGGTACGTATGATACATGTACGATATATTCCTTATATTATATATGGCATATCTATATATACTTTACATCACTATTTTTCAGTACGTGTAATACAGTACTTTTGAAAGTTTTGGTCATATTCTCCTATCAATATTTTTCCAAAACTTATTACCTTTTTTGAGCGTCTTTTTGTTGAAACATAACTTTACCAGCGCAAATGATTCAGTACGTTTTGTTTAAGTGTACATTCACATTATTGCTTTGCAGGAATACATAGGCCTACACTTTATTTTTTAATCGCCCCAGTAACATATACTTATCACATTAAATCTAATTTTATTAACTCTTATATTTTATCATATAGCAACCCCTAAGTAATTGAATTAATTAACCACTGTAAATTGTTATCGAATCAACCAACCATTTATATTTTGATTTTCTTATCTATGTTTATAGTGCATTCTCCCTTAACCTGTAGAGCTACTTTAATTAAGTCTTTTAGGATCAAAGAAGTCATATCTAGGTCATCTGCTATTAAAGCTGTCTATCGAGAAATGAAAAATTGTTTCCATATTATATAATCGTCTTAAATTACCTTTCGTTGCTCATTGTGTTTTTTTTTCAATAAAGTTAAAAAATATGCGTCAATCTATCTCCCTACTCGTGTTGTGTCGTTAAATAATGGATTTGCTTACCAATTTTCTCTTCTGATGTATTCATTCTAAATAAAACCCCATTTTAGAGGGCTTGTTTTCTATTTATTTCAATTTGTAATGCCTTCTCTCATAATGATTAATTTCAGTTGCTTTAGTACTCAATAGCAAACAGTTTTTTTTTTCTAAGAACTATATTTTTTCATTATTTAAGTCGATTTATTGTAATAAAAAAATACATCAGCCGCAGCAAACCTGCGGACTAAAACAAATTTCCAATAACCTGGTAATAGATTCATTAAAAAATGAAAAATGAGGTTTGCTTCTATAGGGAAGGCCATGAAGTGTGTTTAAATTGACATTTTAGTTGGTTAGTATAAAAAAAATTACAAAATGTTATCAAATGGTGTCCCTTAACAAGCAAACATGAAAAGTTCTGATACAATCGGAATTTTGAGTTACAGTTTTCGGAAAATTTCTCCGTATGGGCTATACGGAGAAATTTTAATAAATTTATTGGCTCGAAACAAATTAGCCACAGGCAAAACTATATACCGATTGTTAGTACCCAACTAGATATACATTTTCCCAAAAATCCCTATAAATCCCCCTTGTGCCCCCCCCCCCCCCACACTCAAAGTCAGCAATTGCATGGGTTTACCACAACGCGTCTGGTTTACGTACTAGTTGTCTAATTTGGTATAATAATAGCTTGTAGTCTTAAGATTTAAATTTCCTACAATAAATATCACATACATGATTACCGTGAATCTAATAGTTTTCCCGTAATTTTAGTATACTTGATGACATTGTGAAGACATTGACACTGTCATTTTAGATTTTCTACTGGATTATTTTTAGTTGCGAGAAACGAAAATAAATTGTCTATAGTTTGTACAGTGTTTTCTTACAAACACATACATATATGTAAGTCCAGGATTATAATGTAAATGTGGGCGGTAGTGTAGCCTAAATAAACAATAGTCGGAGCTCTTGACGGGCGACCCCGTAGAGCCGTGCCACATTACCGTCAAGTATTTATATATATAAATAAATGTTGAAAAATGCAATTGCATGTTTGGGTTGATAGATTAATTTATATTATTTGTGACGCTATAATATCCTCATTTCTAATTCTTGCAATCAAATGCGATTCCTTGCTGTTCATTCAATGAACTTAATAAGGAACCATAGTTTTATTTTTAACAAAAATGTATCGTGCATACAAAATAACAAGTTTGTCAGTTTTGGTTGGGGGGAGTTGCACTCCTAACCCTTGACAGGGTATTCCATCTTCCACCATCTATGGACCCGCCGTGTTCCGGTCTGGCAAATACGGCCGTTGTGTCAGTCGACCGCCAATATCACTTCAAGGCTTTTCAAATCAACACAATCACTGTTTTATTGTAAAATTATCGGATTTAAAATGCATATAGCCTAGGCCAATCGAATGAAGGAGATGGGTGGTCACGTGATATTTTTTTACAAGATGAATTCCCTATTAAAATTGCCAGAATGTTTTTTTATGTGTGTTAACTATGTTGAGTTTTAATAGACTAATTGATTCAAGTACATAGGACGGGCCAACAGCTAGTAGTTTATCAATTCAATTATTAGTCTCTTGATCAGAAAATTCTCAATGGTAGAAATTAACTTTATCTTAATTTGTTTGTGATAAAATAAATTTGATCACTCATAAAATAGTTGATCATTTAAATTGAACTCTACATATTAAACATTAACTTCAAAGGAACACCTCAAATAACTTGTGATGCGCCAGCGAGTCACTCAGCGCATGAAATTTAAAACGATCGTGTTTACTTTGAAATATTCTGTTTCAATCAGCGAGCCATGTTGGCCTTTGATCCGATTTTTACCAGACTCAGCGCTATAAAAAACAAATCTGCCAATGGAAACAAGAGTTTTAAGCCAATAGATTTCAAATACATATATACTTTTGGCAAATGGTTTGAGTAAACTAATAAAAAAAGATTTCATTACTAATATTTTTATAAAACTATTCAAGGTAGTCTTACCACACGGCTTAGATCATGTTCCTTAGTATTTAGTGTATTTTAATGAAACCAATGCGACAGTCATCCGTATAGGTTTTCTTAAATCTTTAAGAGTAGGTAGCTTTTCTCGTCAAGATCGAAAAATGGTATTATTTTAAGGATCTCAATTTCTTCCATTTCAAACAATAAATTTATGTTTTAATGTTAGTACAATTGGCTAAAGTGTAAGGAGCACATAGCTGTGTATGCTCTTACTTTGGAATTAGGAGTTTTTCAAAGCTTTGGCTGATAAAACGTTTTGTAAAATCTACTCGACGACAACAAACACAATCTAAATGGGAGAAAAAGCTGTGTTCATATAACTTAAAATTGATTATATTAAAATCATATACGATTTTCAAATGTGGGTTACTATTACTATTTTTTAATGTAAACATTTTTCTCTAGTCCCTAAATGTGTAAGCAAATTAAATCACCGTAATGATCATCAGATAATGTTTCGTTAGTGCAAATCGGACTACCTTTGCGTCGTAAGACTGTACATATAAAGAGTCGCCAAATCTCCCTACTCCCGCTAACTCCCATACGGCATGACCCGTAGCTACACATTTTTCATGGGAAATAAGCATATTTATTTTCATAAGAAATCGAATTTGTCTGCCGTACTTATTGGGTCATTGCACAATACACATTAAACACTCTATCCCAGGATAAGAAAGTAACTATTTGAAAGTAAAATATTTGTCTGTGTAAAGTTATAAGATGATGATAAACATAAACCTTTATTGAACCATCAGACTGGACGGTTGAATGACATCAACATACCCAATACCAATAAAAAAGAAAACGATTCGCTTTATGTGAAATTAATTCAAGGATTGTCCTACTTTAAAAATATGTCATGTGGTTAGCAGTATGGATGTCACTAAAAAACTGATCTTGTTCAATCTTAGTACATAATGGTATAATTTTTTAGTTATAATACAAGATGACACCTTTAATAAGTTGTCTGAAACCCCAAGAAGAAAAAAGATAGAACTTACTGTTTATTAACTATCACTCATTCTCCAATAATGGATAAATGGTTACAGCAAATGTGTTATTTGAAGTGTTACATTTGGTGATATACAACCCTTAAGTAATGGTTCATTTATTACATTATTAATTTAACGTTTTAAAGGCTTTGCTTGGCGCAGGTGTTGACTACTCAATTAGGTTAACACAGTCTACAACTTGTTACCGTCCCACGAATGTTATATTCGGAATGAAGGCTCCGAGGCTATAAGGTCAATATACACAATTCAACCATTCAATACTAAGGTAAATTATACCTAAACGTATTATAATTTTTTGTTCAATTGTATTAGAAGAAGAGAGCAATGTCAATGTTTTAGTTAAATTGTTTTTAAATCAAAATTTTTAAAATTATTTTTAAGGCATTTCTATACCAATTTATACTTATAATTAAACATAATTACTTTAAGATTTAAAGACACAGCTTTGACAATGTTATATTATTATAAAAATAATTAACCAATAGCAATAAAATAAATACAATATTGTACTTATACTTAGTGCTTTAACGCCCTTTATACTTGTAATACTGAAGTAATGCTGACAATAAAAAACTACTGATTAATAATGCCTCTCTAAAGTTTATTTAACACAACTTTGGGGATAGAGTAATATGAGGCTTTGTGTAATATGAAACTCATGAATTCGTTCCAATATTTAAACATTCCAAACCATCATAACCATGGATTGCAGCAATACCATCGTTTGGAAATTGTACACCTCTTCTTATCTCATAATCAATACCGTTTATAATGTTATTGGAGAAAAGTAGAAATTGCAATATGATATTGTTGTGAAATAAATTCTTTGGTTTTTGTTTCAGAACTATTTTTTTTTGTACTAGGAACTAGTAGTGACACTCATTTTTTAAATAAAGTCCTTCGTTAAATATCACGTTTCTTTGTAATTTTTGAGTTGTGTTTGTTTGATTCGACACATTGTAATCTGTCATTATTCTATAACGGTTCTGAAACGGTTTTAATTTAAATAACTTCTTGGATACTAACTTCACTAGACTTTATCAAACACAATAAATAACGTCCAATGTTCTTACCGTTGTTGACAATCTTGACAATCTTATTTAACAATTATTTTATGCATTTATAATGATTTCTTTCAGTTTATCCGCCTGAAAATACTATTAAAAACAAAGTTGATTTAAAAAGGTATAAAATATAAAGTAAACTAGAAAGTAAAATATTACTCATAGTATGTTATTGGAAAATTTATGTGTTTAAGGATTAAATTGAATTATTTGTGATTCCTTTAATTCCCTTCTTGTAACTAAAATAAGATTTTAATATAAGTATATGAGCGACTCAAACGGTGATCAGCACATGCTCTCTTGATATATTTTTTAAAATATAATTATCTAAATACCTATTCAAACCTAAAAAATGAAGGGTGAGGGTAAATGCAGACGAATAAAAATATATAAACTGCAAAATGTTGTTAAGACAAGTAGTCTGAATGAAACAACTCCATGATTTATCTGTTTTACACCAATCAATGGTTTCAAAGCTGCAGTAGAATAATTAACTCATGATTATGAAAATAATTTAGAGACTATGTCTTTAAAATAAGACAATGTGTTTTTTTTATTCATATTAGCGATGTAAAATATCTCAATAAGTAAAAAAAGTATCTAAAATATGATGGATAACAGTATTAGTGATAAGATTGTAATCGAATGTGAGTTGGCAATATGTTGTGAGAGGAGAAAGACTGCAACTGACGTCCACTCACCTGTTACTGTAGCTCTGTCAACATCATTGTAGCCGTAAACATCAACATCAACACCAGTGGGCGACAACGATTGTTGATTGTTGATTGTTATCTGACAATCAACTGATTGTTATGATGTGTTATGCCTCCTAAGGCATTAATATGATAGGTAAATCATTGTTAACTTAAAGTTGTCAGATACTACAGCATGTTTGTTAATAAGGAACATCGAGATTGTTGATGGTTTGATTCTTATTAATGTGTTATATATTCTTTGGATTAGTTCAGCTGTTAGTTATATTATTTTATTATTAGTATTATTATTAGTTATATTATTTTTCACTGACACATCAATACATTACACTTACATTACACTTACTTTATTTACATGACATTGGCATTTTACATTTTGTTAGATTTAGGTAATACCACGTCTAATACTGGTATCTAATGTACTCTACACCTACATAAGCATTTACGTATACAAAAAGTAAAGGTCTGTTCAGGTCCCTATTGTATTAGTGGAGGGGTGCTTCGAAATGTATTATTTAAGTAAGGATTTACCTTTACTACGAGGAATGGAATAAGGAAAATTATAATAAGAATAAGAAACTAAGAGAAAAAGATTGACTACGTATGCATTACCGAACTAGGCATTATTGTAAAATAATAAGTACTTAGACGGTAGCTCGACGGACCGCGAGTTTGTGCCCGACTATCACTCTAATTTATACATGGACAGTTCACTGGACAACCGCACCGAACTACCAATCTTTTTAACGGGTACAATCTATGCTGATACTTGAGCCCTGTGTTTAATGGCAAATTCAAGGTTAAAATGAACCGACAACATAGTTTTTTATCGGAAAGAATGAAAATACCAAGTACTACTAATAGTCATATATTTTTGTTTTATCAACGAACAACGCTATTCTTGATTCCATGTCTTTTTCTAGCAAACATTTGCTCATGTGTGTGTTTAAGCTCACCAGTTGGTTTCTGGATGCAGGAAATAACCGATGTTCACAGGCAGAGTTTGGATTTTGTGATTAATGTCTCAAATCCCCCTCCCCCCCACATCACCACTCTAGAAAGGCTAAGCGCCGTAAGCCAGCGATCACCCCGTAGCTCGGCCATTTTGTTTGTTTTTGTTGCCACATGTTTTTGTGAAAAGAAAAGTAGATTAGAGTAGATCTATGCTTTGTGTAAAACCATGCTTAAATCAAACTTTGAATTTGTAATTAACACGTTCTTAATATAAATGAAATTATTAACACGTAAAACTTCCAAAGCCCTGATGTTAATAACGTGGGTGTGTTACTACCCTATAGCTTAGCGTCTAGGACCTCAGTGCGGGAGCGACTGGTTCAAGTTCTGGTACACACAACAAACACTGATGAATAGTGACCGTAACTTGTATAAAAAAATATTAATTACATTTTTAATTAGTGGAATGTGATGTATTTCATGGTTATCATCTTAGATACGAAAATATTGTTCTATTTTCTTTATCTGAGATTAATTCATACTTAGCTAGAAGACATGACAGTGTAAGTAAAAAATTTGCTCTGCTAAATATAAAAATATTTTGTGAGAGATAAATAATAACTTTTATTTGAATTTAAATACACAAATAAATGAGTGTTAAGGTCAAACTGAATATAATTTGAATTCCCATATCATAGTTACCAGGGTTCTGCAATGTAGGCTACTGTCAATTTAATTAAATAAAAAAACACAAGTTTTATATAGTGTTAACTAATAGGCCTAACAGTTTACTTTTCAAGATTGGAATTCTTTAGACTTCAAATATTTAGTCACGTTTTAGATCAAGCAACATTTTAACTGCATGCATTTTACCTTGTAAAACAAATTTGTGCTCAATAAGAAAAATAAAAACATTTAAAATATTGCATGAGAATTATTCTTTGTCAAACAACGAAAACTCGAACAAAACAACGCGATCCCTTTTAATGGTGTACATTACAAAGGCTGGCTTACTGGATTTCAACAGCCGATATTAAATACGATATAATCTTCACTCGACTTTGTTGTATTACGGAAAGTAATTCTGAAACACGCCAATACTGGCGCATATTTTCTTTGTTACACATTTTGAAAATCTTTACTTGGCTGAGGAAAATTATCAGTTTTTTCTTCAACCGAAAATTATTGCGATATTAATCGTAATTTAGTTTAAAACCAAACGTTTCGTTATAGTTATATTAATTATTTTGTTTGCTCTTTCACAGTGTATATTTTATTTTCTATTCACATTATGCCAGAACCACTATAATTGTTTGATGTTGCTATGGTTGAGTGTAGGATAGAGACTACCAAATTAATATTGTTCGGAGGTCTGTTTAGTATAAATGACACATGTATTAAGAGAACCTGTTGATACGGCGTGTGTGATAGCTTTGGCCCTACAGTAGACCGTAGACCCACCAAAACTCATTACACTCCACTCCACAACTGAAAATAATCCTTTGTAGTCTTAATGACTAATAAACCTATCAGAAGTGTCGATATCAAACCACCAAACAAACTATGCAGTTCTGTTAATTAAAAGTGGAACAGACGGCAGTGCTTGGACCAGTTATTATATAAAAAAAATATTTATTGCTAAATATTATATAAAGAATCATGCATAGACTTGTAAGATGTTTAAGTCTAAAAAAAAGTTATCATTTTTGTTCAGCTTACATCAAAATTCTAAAACTCTAGTGTTCTTGATTAAAAAAAAAAAATCGCAAAGCGATACACGTGGGGTTGTACATTGATCGTTCTCTTACTCTCTCTCTCTCTCTCTCTCTCTATCACATGTGGTCTTGCGGCTGGTATGTACAGTCCAGCATCCAAACTTGAGTCATACATTGCCACCGATATACAAGACATTAGACCATACCAGACTGGAGTATGATAAACGTAAAGCGATACACGTGGGGTTGTACATTGATCGTTATCTTTCTCTCTCTCTCTATCATATGTGGTCTTGTGGCTGGTATGTGCAGTCCAGCATCCAAACTTGAGTCATACATTGCCACCGATATACATGACATTAGACCATACCAGACTGGATTATGATAAACGCAAAGCGATACACGTGGGGTTGTACATTGATCGTTCTCTTACTCTCTCTCTCTCTCTATCACATGTGGTCTTGTGGCTGGTATGTACAGTCCAGCATCCAAACTTGAGTCATACATTGCCACCGATATACATGACATTAGACCATACCAGACTGGAGTATGATAAACGCAAAGCGATACACGTGGGGTTGTACATTGATCGTTCTCTTTCTCTCTCTCTATCACATGTGGTCTTGCGGCTGGTATGTACAGTCCAGCATCCAAACTTGAGTCATACATTGCCACCAATATACAAGACATTACACCATACCAGACTGGAGTATGATAAACGCAAAGCGATACACGTGGGGTTGTACATTGATCGTTCTCTTACTCTCTCTTTATCACATGTGGTCTTGTGGCTGGTATGTAGAGTCCAGCATCCAAACTTGAGTCATACATTGCCACCAATATACAAGACATTACACCATACCAGACTGGAGTATGATAAACGCAAAGCGATACACGTGGGGTTGTACATTGATCGTTCTCTTACTCTCTCTCTCTCTCTATCACATGTGGTCTTGTGGCTGGTATGTACAGTCCAGCATCCAAACTTTAGTCATACATTGCCACCGATATACAAGACATTACAACATACCGGACTGGAGTATGATAAACGCAAAGCGATACACGTGGGGTTGTACATTGATCGTTCTCTTACTCTCTCTCTCTCTCTATCACATGTGGTCTTGTGGCTGGTATGTGCAGTCCAGCATCCATACTTGAGTCATACATTGCCACCAATATACAAGACATTACACCATACCAGACTGGAGTATGATAAACGCAAAGCGATACACGTGGGGTTGTACATTGATCGTTCTCTTACTCTCTCTCTCTCTCTATCACATGTGGTCTTGTGGCTGGTATGTGCAGTCCAGCATCCATACTTGAGTCATACATTGCCACCGATATACATGACATAAGAACATACCAGACTGGAGTATGATAAACGCAAAGCGATACACGTGGGGTTGTACATTGATCGTTCTCTTTCTCTCTCTCTATCACATGTGGTCTTGTGGCTGGTATGTACAGTCCAGCATCCAAACTTGAGTCATACATTGCCACCGATAAACAAGACATTAGACCATACCAGACTGGAGTACGATAAACGCAAAGCGATACACGTGGGGTTGTACATTGATCGATCTCTTACTCTCTCTCTCTCTCTATCACATGTGGTCTTGTGGCTGGTATGTGCAGTCCAGCATCCATACTTGAGTCATACATTGCCACCGATATACATGACATAAGACCATACCAGACTTGAGTATGATAAACACAAAGCGATACACGTGGGGTTGTACATTGATCGTTCTCTTTCTCTCTCTCTATCACATGTGGTCTTGTGGCTGGTATGTACAGTCCAGCATCCAAACTTGAGTCATACATTGCCACCGATAAACAAGACATTAGACCATACTAGACTGGAGTATGATAAACGCAAAGCGATACACGTGGGGTTGTACATTGATCGTTCTCTTACTCTCTCTCTCTCTCTATCACATGTGGTCTTGTGGCTGGTATGTACAGTCCAGCATCCATACTTGAGTCATACATTGCCACCGATATACATGACATTAGACCATACCAGACTGGAGTATGATAAACGCAAAGCGATACACGTGGGGTTGTACATTGATCGTTCTCTTTCTCTTTCTTTGTCACATGTGGTCTTGTGGCTGGTATGTACAGTCCAGCATCCATACTTGAGTCATACATTGCCACCGATATACATGACATTAGACCATACCAGACTGGAGTATGATAAACGCAAAGCGATACACGTGGGGTTGTACATTGATCGTTCTCTCTCTCTCTATCACATGTGTTCTTGTGGCTGGTATGTACAGTCCAGCATTCAAACTTGAGTCATACATCGCCACCGATATACAGGACATTACAACATACCGGACTGGCGTATGATAAACGCAAAGCGATACACGTGGGGTTGTACATTGATCGTTCTCTTTTTCTCTCTCTCTCTCTCTATCACATGTGGTCTTGGGGCTGGTTTGTGCAGTCCATCATCTAAACTTGATTTGGTATGTAGGTAATCCATGGTATCTCCAGGCGTTTTTTAATTTTTTTTTTAATTTTGATTTTTAATGGGGATTTACCCATAAAAACCCATAAAAAACCAGAAAAATCGGATTTTCCCAAAAATAGCCAGAACGATGTTGAT
Source organism: Macrosteles quadrilineatus (assembly GCF_028750875.1). Taxonomy (NCBI): domain Eukaryota; kingdom Metazoa; phylum Arthropoda; class Insecta; order Hemiptera; family Cicadellidae; genus Macrosteles; species Macrosteles quadrilineatus. The sequence goes on from NW_026542594.1 coordinate 118,920,686, forward strand.
AAAAATTTAGTATGTTATAGTCCTTTAAATTCTGAACAAATTTGTACAAATCCCATTTCCGTATATTTACTCTCACCACTTACACATGATAAATGTTGTTGACAAACTTATGGGAGAAATTATGTGTCAGAATGCTGACACCGTTTATTTTAGTGATCTTACTGTATGTTGTTTAAAATATTTGTTGGATTTATATTACCATTATTAACATGTACATTGTACATACGATTTAGACAAAGATTGTCTGTGGAGCATGGATATTTTCCACTCACAGCACGAGCAGTGGGGATCGCCATAGCGCAACCTGGGCCAAACGCATTAACTATGTAGGATCTATGAGGCCATAATTGATGAGATACACGGGGAAACTGTGGCCAATTAATGTCAGCCACTTGAACTCCTGTTAACAACTGGTCGGAATGATCCGGGTAATTGCTTTCAACGGTTATCTTATCTCGTAAAGTAACAAAGGTTTACAACTTTCTTTGTTATAGTTTTAAAATCGACCCCTCCAATTACAACGAACCTGCAAAATATTAGAAAATTTAGCTTCTTTTGAGCCTGTACACATAAATGTTTTATTAAAAGGTGATCAAAACGAATATTTCTGATCAAAACATCACTACAGAGCGTACATATGTTTTCTGATTAATCAACTTAAATAATCGTTGTACAGCACATAGATGTCCTATGGCCATAATATAAGAAAAATAAGTAAAAACATTGAAAATATATGAAAAAATTAAATTAATCTGCATTACTTAAAATTTTTCAATTAATGCAACTGTAATGATTAGTCAATACAATCAGCATTCTTAATATATTTTATTGCCATTTATTTTTTTACGAACTGCACAGTACATTTCACAGTAGTACTTCCATAAAAAATAATTATCAATATGGGTTCCAGCTTTCGACTTTTTAGGCAATGGCATCAATCATCACTACCAAGTAGCAAAATTATAGATTAACAACGAAAATGTTTCAATGTTTAGTAAGTATCCCATTAGAAACAACCTAGTTTATACGAAGTAAATATCTTTAACTGTACTAGTGTAGATATTTCAATGTAGACTGCGACATCAGCTGCAAGATCGTCTTAATTTTGGCCAAAGCTCCTTCCAAGTGTTTATACAAAGTATCAGCTCCCTCGTTTGGAGACTGATAAATCTGACAACTAAACATTCCCCTCGTTCCTATGCAGATTAGCTCAATGTATGTTGATCTCCTTTGATTGCGTTATTTCTACATCATTTTGTGTTAGCGTTTTATTTTATCTTCACCGTCCATAAAATCCGTTAAAGGTGTCATTAACAGTCATTTACTTTATAGGAACAATCCGAATGTACAACGATTGTTATTTCAATCACGATTACTGATAACTATTTATGCTGATTTTCCTATTTAATTTGATGAATCATCAATATTTGCGTAACAATAATTTGTGACAGTTTATAACGCTCATAGTGTAAAAATACATTGTATATAATAAAGTACTTATGTTAAACAAAGGACAATTCCTATCAATGATGTGCAGCTTTTCAGCTTTGCTATCTTATGCAAAATTGAAACTGTTTATTCATCAAATTTTATTTGATATGGGAAAGTTAATTTTAATTACTTTATGGGAGATACCTGTAAAATGTAATAATTAAAGATGAAATAAAATTGTTTTCAAAAAATGTACTTAGTTTTCGACTTATTAATAATACCTATTTTATTGGTATTGCGATGAATTGGTCGATACAAATAAAATGGTATATAAAAGCTTTATTATATTTAAATGGAAGGCTTAAATCATAAAATCTACTACACAACCGTTTTTGAGCGAAGCGAGACAACCTCCCATACCTCAACTCTTATGCATTTCGTCATACTTAACACCTCCTAGAGGGCTGAAGTAATCATTTTTATATTTAAAGACTATATCGGTGAGTGCCAACATATGGCGTCAAAAAATTCCTTCAGGAATCCGCCTCATGGGGTCTCAACGTTTCAGTGTGATCCTTATGGAAGTAGTATTTGACACATGAAAAAGGCATAAGATTAGCTACTGACTTTTATCTTGAATGCAGAACATCAGTAAACGGCTGAACCATCTAAATTTAATTGGCTTTTTAAAGCTATATGTGGACTTGAAAATATCTCTAATGATATAGTCATATATTTAATGATCATATAGGCCTTTCTTTATATGATCTTTAAAATATAGTTTAATGATTGTAAGATTAATTTCAATCAATATGAAATGATCATGACATTTCAAACTAAAACTGTAATATTAAAAGTTAAGTTTACTAAATCAACGTTGAACGTTGATTGACTACTGTATGTGTCTAGAACGTTTTTTAATGTCCATCCTGTCGTTCTTTTGGCAATACTGGAAATAAAAATAGCCCATCCATCGATTGGACGCGGCTCTAACGTAATATGGGTTTCATTATAACCAATTCATTACTAATTTCATGTAGGCTATTATTAAAAACGTAATTATTACGTATATTATTAAAAACGTATGGTTATCCAATGATTTTTTTTAGTTCATTTAGTTTCAGATACAAGGGAAAGCTTTAACATACATTATTCGTGTTTTCATATATACTCTTACGATACAATTTGATTTTTATGCAGTTATCAGTTACCAAAATATTGGAAGCCGGAACTATTTTGGTTGAACTCTACTTTATCAGTAGCTAGAACCGCATCACTCTATTAGAGACTAAGGTTATAGCACCCCGAGCTTAAAAATTAAAATGTAAATGCAGGTCTCTAAAATGAATTATAATGAAATCGATGAGGGTTTTACTCCCTTTCACAGGGAAATTATGTAACCATTTTAATAACTCCAATAATATATTTCTACACAAATATTGTCCCAATTTAAAATTGTAGGTAAAAATAATCACGAGACTTGATGGTGAACGTCAATGACAAAGTAAAGTAATTCTCTGATAACTCCGCTCAATTTTGTGGACACCTCTATTAACACTACCTGGTAAATGTATATATTTTATATAATTTTTTTAAATAGAGTATTATGAGTATAATTTTCAAGTCCAACTACAAAGCACAATACTAAGAACATTGAAACAACAACAAAACTTGTTGCGTTAAAGACGATTTGAATAGAGTGAAGTGATTAACCATATAAATAAATACCTCAAATCTTTTGTTGTACTCAGTATATCAATATCCAACCGATCACTATTGTATATAGTTAACGACAGTTCATTTGAAAATTAATTAATATTATATTAAAAATAACCGGGTGTTAAATTTTAGGTTGTATAATCGTTTTACGAAAATTTAACCAATGAAGTAATCGATTACAGTTTGTAATGGTCCCGATGAGGACCGGTGTGACTGATCGAAATCTATTGCCATTGTTACTTATAAATAAAACGTGTAACTTAGATTTTATATAGCTGCACTGTCATGTAAATGTTGACAGTACAAGTGTAAATATATCGAATAGAGCTGTGAGACGTATATATTATTATATTTCTTTAACAGTGCCGACGCATGAAATGCCAATCAAGAAATTGTTTAGTCTGAATTCAATTTAACAGGATATCTATATAGTAAAATGTATCTTCAACAGTTTTTTCTTAACAAATTTCATTAAATTTAGGAAATTACTAACTCTTTAATATTTCGTAATTGGGATAAGCTACAGCTGGAACCCTACGGATTAACTATAAGTGAAAATAATTATCAATACATTGTTTGGAATTATTAGAAACGAGTTAAATGTTTGGCATTTTCATCATCGAAGGGCGGTTTGTTTTATTGTCAAAAGCTTTGAAATACGAGATCGTTACAGCAGGGACACAGTCACACTTAAAAAGTAATTTATCCAAAACTCCGGCCCGGCTTGTATATTAATTTACACGGACCAAGGTTCAAATTACTTTCAATTCTTTGAAGTTAAACAATTATGGATAAATTGAATTATTTATGTTGTTATTTGGATTAACTCGTGAATGTACTTATCATAACAGAACAATACCTTATCCAATATATACTGTATGTAGATTATATTAGTATTAACTTACATATTACCCCCCTTGAATTTTTTGCAGTGTCTCTTTTAAGTACGCTTTACATTGTCATCAGATCGATGTCCTTTAAAATACAATGTTGTGCATGCATATTCTAGTATTGCATCCATCACAGATTTGGACTGTACATAAAGGCATTTAAATTAACAAACACCTATTAAGTTGATAAAAATGATTAACTTAATGTTCGTTTTAAATAAAGTATGCTGATCTATTTTGATCTTTCGTGACAGCTAATAGCCTAGTTGATAACTTATTGTCACAGTAATTTTTAGTCTCATTGTATGATCAGGGTTTTTATTATATATTTAAGTGTTTTATAGTATACTAGCCGCTATACCCGAGCCTTGCAACAGGGTCAAGATGCAGAAGAGACAATTTTGGTTCCTTGAAAATAATGGAAAGCAGCTTGAGAATGCTTAACAGAAAAATTATTACGTTCCCTAGATCTGGTGTATGTAGTTAGACTTTTATTCATTTCGTAATTTTAGTTCATTAATTTAAATCTCGTTCGCTACGCTAACTCGCCTCAAGGCTGAAGTTCGTTCACTACGCTCACTCACCTTTTGGTTGCAAGCTGTTGTCATAAATGTAAAAAAATAATAGTGCTGCACCCTGTTGATAAGCCTATTAACTTTTTATTGCTATTGAACATCACAGAATAAAATGTTGTAGTTGAAACAGCTCTTAAAATTCTTTTATTCAATTTAAATATAAGTACTTATAAGGTTAACATGGAGAAACTCCAGAGCCGTTTGGACGGATCACGAAATTGATAGTGTATAAGCTTATTCCATGACATTCTAAACGTATGTACCAAGTTCTGTGGTCATCAGTCCAGCGGTGTCTGAGATTATCACTGCCAAATATACAAACATACAAACAAACCAACATCCTCTTTTATGTATACTAGAGGTCGTCCAGTGTTTGAAAACTCGACCAAAATATGTAATGTACAGGATTCTCTATTTTCACGCCACGCTTTAAATAAAACATGTGATTGTAATTTCTTCCATTTTCTGTTTATATATTGTTGTTACTTTGTCACCAGCATGTCAACCCTTAAGGTTTATGTTAATTCTTTTTAAATTTCAAATTAATTTTTTGTCCTTCTTTTTGAGCTTATTTTAATTTATAAAGGGATTCTGCACATCTACAGGAAATGATCTTTCAAACAGTATGGGTAGATTTTCTCTGTGATGCACACGGCCTGAGAAAAAAGGTTTTACAGAAACATGCTTGCCCAATAATAAATAGATTACTAAATCCATAAATACTCACTGTTCACATAGAGAAATATACAGCCGTAGTATGTTTCGTTTTAAATTTATACCTACTAAATAAGTAGTTTCAAAAGGGGTGCATTTTAAAAAAAAATTGAAACATCGTATGGATAAACACATTAAGTATATCTGACTGCTTTTTGACCAGCTTGTAATCTACGAAGGGATGAGACCGATCGCACTCTCTCTCAGTCATATGTGGCTCTGATCTCTCAGTGGTCACCTCTGTCCTGATCAATGTAGTCGATGCGAACAATACATTAGGCCGTGTCTGACTGTCCTTTGATCGGTTTTGTGTTACTGCAAGGGTATGAGATTGTCCACTCTCTCTCTCAGTCACATGTGGCTCTGATCTCTCAGTGGTCACCTCTGTCCTGATCAATGTAGTCGCTTCGAACAATACACTAGGCCGTATCTGACTGTCCTTTGATTGGTTTTGTGTTACTGCAAGGGTATGAGATTGTCCACTCTCTCTCTCAGTCACATGTGGCTCTGATCTCTCAGTGGTCACCTCTGTTCTGATCAATGTAGTCGCTTCGAACAATACACTAGGCCGTATCTGACTGTCCTTTGATTGGTTTTGTGTTACTGCAAGGGCATGAGATTGTCCACTCTCTCTCTCAGTCACATGTGGCTCTGATCTCTCAGTGGTCACCTCTGTTCTGATCAATGTAGTCGCTGCGAACAATACACTAGGCCGTGTCTAACTGTCCTTTGATCGGTTTTGTGTTACTGCAAGGGTATGAGATTGTCCACTCTCTCTCTCAGTCACATGTGGCTCTGATCTCTCAGTGGTCACCTCTGTTCTGATCAATGTAGTCGCTTCGAACAATACACTAGGCCGTATCTGACTGTCCTTTGATCGGTTTTGTGTTACTGCAAGGGTATGAGATTGTCCACTCTCTCTCTCAGTCACATGTGGCTCTGATCTCTCAGTGGTCACCTCTGTCCTGATCAATGTAGTCGCTTCGAACAATACACTAGGCCGTATCTGACTGTCCTTTGATTGGTTTTGTGTTACTGCAAGGGCATGAGATTGTCCACTCTCTCTCTCAGTCACATGTGGCTCTGATCTCTCAGTGGTCACCTCTGTTCTGATCAATGTAGTCGCTTCGAACAATACACTAGGCCGTATCTGACTGTCCTTTGATTGGTTTTGTGTTACTGCAAGGGTATGAGATTGTCTACACTCTCTCTCAGTCACATGTGGCTCTGATCTCTCAGTGGTCACCTCTGTTCTGATCAATGTAGTCGCTTCGAACAATACACTAGGCCGTATCTGACTGTCCTTTGATTGGTTTTGTGTTACTGCAAGGGTATGAGATTGTCTACACTCTCTCTCAGTCACATGTGGCTCTGATCTCTCAGTGGTCACCTCTGTTCTGATCAATGTAGTCGCTTCGAACAATACACTAGGCCGTATCTGACTGTCCTTTGATTGGTTTTGTGTTACTGCAAGGGCATGAGATTGTCCACTCTCTCTCTCAGTCACATGTGGCTCTGATCTCTCAGTGGTCACCTCTGTTCTGATCAATGTAGTCGCTTCGAACAATACACTAGGCCGTATCTGACTGTCCTTTGATTGGTTTTGTGTTACTGCAAGGGCATGAGATTGTCCACTCTCTCTCTCAGTCACATGTGGCTCTGATCTCTCAGTGGTCACCTCTGTTCTGATCAATGTAGTCGCTTCGAACAATACACTAGGCCGTATCTAACTGTCCTTTGATTGGTTTTGTGTTACTGCAAGGGCATGAGATTGTCCACTCTCTCTCTCAGTCACATGTGGCTCTGATCTCTCAGTGGTCACCTCTGTTCTGATCAATGTAGTCGCTTCGAACAATACACTAGGCCGTATCTGACTGTCCTTTGATTGGTTTTGTGTTACTGCAAGGGTATGAGATTGTCTACACTCTCTCTCAGTCACATGTGGCTCTGATCTCTCAGTGGTTACCTCTGTTTAGGTCCGTGTTATCCACGATGTAATTAAGTCGATCGTACTCTCCCTTTTTATATGGTTTTGAGCTCTTAACGTATTAGACTTTACAATAAAGTACTTGTATATTTTTAGCTCTCCATGATACCTTAAATGTTATGGATAGAAGGTATTCTATCGAAATCCGTGAAGGTTAATAGTGATTGTAAATATTTGATAGTTTATCTTTAACGAATCGGCAGGTGTACGATATTGTAAACTGATCGATTCAAATATGTCGCTAAAGGGAGAACAATGCACGTTCCACAATGAGCCAGTTCGTGTAAACTCATGTGGCCAATATCGATGCCAATTAGCAACTAACGATGCTGCTGTAGATTCACTCTCGTAAATGAGGATAGTCTGTCCACAACACAAACAAACTGCTAACCGCGATGATGGACAATTTTATATTAATTAATACTTAATTAATGTACGTCACGTGTTTACATGAGCTGCGCATTTTAATTTAGTGTGTTTTACCTTGGTCAACATAGGCGGGTAAATATAGAGTAAGCTAATATAGAACATCGCAAGTCTATGTGAAAAATAAGTTTACAGAATACTTTTTTTTCTATAAAACATGTAAATAAGAATACCCGACCAAAGAAAAATGTCGTAACATATCCTTGATAATTCAAATATTTTTTGCATACTCGTGTGGCCAATTTTAATGATAATTACTAATTAGCTATCGTTCAAGTTTCAATACAGATTAATTCAAATGACACGGACTGTGTGTTTACGCGAGTTATCGATTTCAATTTAGCGCTAACGAGATGACAATATACGTTTCACAACGGCACGGCGCGGCCAGTGTATATGCATACAGCCAATATCGATGCCAATTAAGAACAAACGAGGTTACACACATTGCCCGTGTATTGGTGGACCGTCACGTCCTTTGGATGTAAATGTTTATCGATCAGACACATTATTAATATTATTGATGCAAATGTCTGCATATGTGTTAATACAAGATTAGGATTTTCTTGTTGAGTCACTTTATGTAGGCCTTTGTTTCAAGGCGAATGTTCAAAGTGTTTATGTTTTAAAGTTCTTACATAAGAACCCCCTGGAAATACTAAACCCACCATCATTAATATTAGGGATATAACAAGCCAATTTGAATGCATTTGTTAATAAAGAATAAACCAGATACTGAAAACCAAAATTATATATTTAGGTTTTTCCTGTAAAAAGTAATTTTATTTCAGGTCACCGTCACATTATATTAAAACAATCTAGGTTATTCAAGTTCAAGGAACATCACCAATAAAAATGCCCTGAATTTAATACAGTTTTATGAAAAAAATAATATTATGTATAGAGCGTTAAAAATATATTTTCGTGTGTATACCAAATGTATTATGCTACTAGTGATGAACTAATGTTAAAGAGTATCCACACTAGGCCTTTTAGATGTAAAATGCAGTTGTCTGTTGCATGCAGTTGCTCGCAATATGTTGCAATATATACTTTTCCAAAGTCAATGCTAATGTGGTTAACGTAAATGGAATGTAAGTCAATGCTAAATCTAGTGCTTTTAAATGAGATGACTCTTTACAGTATCCAAAGTCAATTGTATATCTGCTTCACATAAATTGGATGTCTACATTCAGTATGCCAAGTTAATGTTTTATCTGTTTATCATAAACTAGCTGTAACCCGCGGGCTTTGTCCCGTTTAACTTCTTAATTTTCAAGATTATCTCGTTCGCATGGCTCAATCACGGCCTGGTTGAAGTTTGTTCGCTACGCTCACTCACCTTTAGGTTGGAGCTCGTTCTCTACGCTCACTCACCTTTAGGTTGGAGCTCGTTCGCTACGCTCACTCACCTTTAGGTTGGAGCTCGTTCGCTGCGCTCACTTGCCTTCAGGTTAGCTCGTTCGCTACGCTAACTCGCCTCCAGGTTGAAGTTCGTTCGCTACGCTCACTCACCTTTTGGTTGCAAATTAGCTGTTGTCATAAATGTAAAAGAAATAATAGTGCTGCACCCTGTTGGTAATCCTTGTAACTTTAATGCTATTGAACATCATAGAACAGAACCAACTTGTTTAATTGAAACAGCTGTTAAGATTCAATAATTCCATTTCTCATAAGGTTAACATGGGAAACTCCAGAGCCACTGGGGCGGAGCCCGAAAGGATTTTTGAAATAAGAATATGCCTATATGTTAATCGGGAATGTGAGCTATCATCATGCCAAATTTCAGCCCAATCCGACCAGTATTTTTCGAGTTTACTTTTCCCATACACACATACACACATACAGCAACCACCTCTTTTTTATAATAGTATAGAAGATAAGATCTCTACTTGCAGTATCTAAATTTAATGGGACATATGGTTCACATAAATGAGAAATCTACTTACAGTATCAAAACCAATGGTATATTTGGTTCACATAAATGGAATGTCTATTTTCAGTATCCAAAGTCAATGGTATATTTGGTTCAAAAAATGGGATGTCTACTTGCAGGGTGCAAAGTCATCATCCGGTTCTCATAAACAAATTTTGTAATTGCAGTATCCAATGTCAATGGTATAATTGGCTCACATAAATGGAATGGCTATTTGCAGTATCTAAAGACAATGGTGCATTAGCCTAATGTTAGCAACCTTAATTGATTGATCATTTTGTAGTAAACTAACTCAACTATAATAATCCGATTGTTCTTCTCTTTTGTTTTGTATTTGTATGTGCTAGTTTAGATGATTAATTGAAGGGTCTGACTTAAAGGGAGGTATGATTGAGGCATTAGTTCAAAATTCCTCCGTGAACAGCGCTGTAGTAGAGAGCACTTTGGCAATGAAGGTTTACTAATCGCAAAAATAGTTCTGTTCATAAAATAAAATTATAAATGCCTCAAATTCAATTTATTTTTTTAATTATAAAACTAAACTATCATAACCTAACCGAACTAACCAAACTTGCTGATAATGAAATAATATAACAAAAGTTTAGTAATAGAAAAAATAATTCTGTTTATTAAATAAAACTAGAAATTGCTCAATTAAAATTTTATAATGACTTAATAATAAAATTAAACTGTCATAATCGAACCAAACCAACCAAACTTGCTGATAATAAAAAAAATCTTGGACAAAAAAATTAAAGCTACCAACGGAATTCGAACCCGGGACCTTCAGCGTATCAGCTCGGCATGCTAGCCACTAGCCCACCTAGGCCGATGTCTACAGATCGTTTTGCTACGGTAATGGCGTTCCCTCAGCTAATAAGAAGCCCACAGCTGTCATCGTAGCCTCTTCTATACCTGAGTAAATACCATTAATTGAATAACATATGTTACGACTCTTTTGTTTACCTTTGTACTTACAAATAATGTCATGGTGACCAATAAACCCATAAGACCCAATGTTAAATAAAAAATACCCCCGCCGCAGCAAACCTGCCGACTAAGCGAATTTCCATTTGTCTGAATTGATTTTCAGTTAAATATATTTTAATAACATTAGGTTTAACGAGTACCTAGAATTGCTGCTACAAGGAAACTAATAGTGTGTTTTTGAGTAAAATATTGATAGCTTAGTACAAAATAAATAAATTTGCCAAGTTTGATCAAAATATATCCATAAACAAGCAAACTACAACATTTGACAATATTCTCCATAAGAATAACATGGGAATTTTAAATTTACAATTTTTTAATTTTCTCCGTTACTAATAATCGAACAAAAATACTTTTACATACTTAACTATTTGTTTTTTCAAGCTCTTTAAAAATGTTTAAAGAGAAATCGGGAAATTTTGTGTTTTGAGGGTCAAAAGTGAGAAAACCCAATTTTTACCCCATAAAACCCCCCGTAAAGCCCCGTTCTCATGGTCCGATCGTGCTGGTTCGCGAACTCATTCAAGTTTATCCCGCTTTACACCTTTAAACCAAATTTCATCAAAATCGGACAAAAATTACTCAAGTTATTGCGTTCACGGACGTATATATATATATATATATATATATATATAAGAATATATACATATATATATACATATATAAAAATTTGAACGAATGGTGTTTTTGGCCTCTGGGGACATAAAAATGAAAAAGTAGATCGGTCCCGGGCCTAGGTCTTACCGTGCCACCTACGGTAATAGCTACTTCCCTATAGGGAAATTCGCTAAAAATGAATTCACGTAGAGAAAAGCCCTTTAGTCCGATTTGTACCATTTCAGATTTATACCTTCCCATAGGTGGTTACTATGACTGCTAAATTTGATACGGATCGCTTCAGCCGTTCATAACATTCTCTGCTTCAATTGTAGCCCTTTCAGGTACAATTGATATGTATTTTTAAAACGTATGACCTCACGCACTTGTAAATTAACAAGGTACTGTAATTAAATTGGTTCCTTTAGGACTTCGCAACCTCCTGGTTAATTTTTTTCTAGGGTGTGTTTTTAAAGATCGAGTTAAGCTGACCAAATTAACTCATCATAACGGGTTATGAATAATTGTAAATTTAACAGCTGTCCCTTCTGTTGAATAGTTAAGATTGTAAACTAAACAGTTAATGAAAATGTATTTAAAAAAGGCTAAAATTTTATAATTTCGACCTGATTGCCAGTCAATCTTTAGTATTTATGGTGTAGTTCTAGATCTTTGAAAAGTAAATACCTATTGCATTATTATTTTTACCTTGGAATTAGGTTTTGAACACTATTAAAATACGCAACATGCACATGACCCCTGAACAAGTATTTTCTTAAAATAAATAAATAACTTGTTTCGTTATATTTTAATATGCATGATATTTATTTTTAATAGGGATTTCACAGTAGAATAATAGATTTTGATAGTGTGAAACACTGTGATTCGGAAATATGGCAAATTCTATGGCCAATCATTGCTTATCTAGTTACGATTGGTAACAATACCACGTGCAATTCCAATCCAACCAGGTTAATGGCTTGTTAGAATGCATAACGCAAATGTTTAGCTGGCGATACTCGTGGAACCGATAAAACAAAGCTATTTGAATATCGAACGTACAATGCATACTCGTGGAACCATAAAACAAAAGCTACTTGGATATCGAATTTACACTGCATACATGTGGAACCAATAAAACAAAGCTACTTGGATATCGAATGTACACTACATACTCGTGAAACCTATTAAACAAAACTACTTGAATATCGAATGTACACTGCATACATGTAGAAACCTATTAAACAAAGCTACTTGGTTATTGAATGTACACTACATACTCGTGGAACCTATTAAACAAAGCTACTTGAGTCGAATGTATACTCCATTCTACACTCATCCTTCACTCATATTTGGGTTAAAATACGCACCTAAGTGGCGTCCCCATCTTAATGATTGATAATTGATAATTGATAACTGCATACTCGTGGAACCTATTAAACAACGCTACTTGGATATTGAATGTACACTGCATACTCGTGGAACCTATTAAACAATGCTACTTGGATATCGAACGTACACTGTATGGTCGTGGAACAGTTAAAACAAAACTTTTTGAATATCGAATGTATATTGCATACATTGGAACCTATTAAACAAAGCTATTTGAATATCGAATGTACACTGCATGGTCTTGTAACCAATAAAACATAGCAACGTGGATATCGAATGTACACTGTATAGTCGTGGAACCTATAAAACAAAGCTATTTGAATATCGAATGTACACTGCATGGTCTTAGAACCAATAAAACATAGCTACTTCGATATCGAATGTACACTGCATACTCGTGGAACCTATTAAACAAAGCTACTTGGATATCGAAGGTACACTGTATAGTCGTGAAACCGATAAAACAAAGCTATTTGAATATCGAATGTACACAGCATGATCGTGCTTGGATATCGAATGTACACTGCATACTCATGGAACCTATTAAACAAAGCTACTTGGATATTGAATGTACACTGCATACTCGTGGAACCTATTAAACAAAGCTACTTTAATATCGAATGTACACTGTATAGTCGTGAAACCGATAAAACAAAGCTATTTGAATATCGAATGTACACAGCATGATCGTGCTTGGATATCGAATGTACACTGCATACTCGTGGAACCTATTAAACAAAACTACTTGGATATTGAATGTACACTGCATACTCGTGGAACCATAAAACAAAAGCTACTTGGATATCGAATTTACACTGCATACATGTGGAACCAATAAAACAAAGCTACTTGGATATCGAATGTACACTACATACTCGTGAAACCTATTAAACAAAACTACTTGAATATCGAATGTACACTGCATACATGTAGAAACCTATTAAACAAAGCTACTTGGTTATTGAATGTACACTACATACTCGTGGAACCTATTAAACAAAGCTACTTGAGTCGAATGTATACTGCATACTCGTGGAACCTATTAAACAACGCTACTTGGATATTGAATGTACACTGCATACTCGTGGAACCTATTAAACAATGCTACTTGGATATCGAACGTACACTGTATGGTCGTGGAACAGTTAAAACAAAACTTTTTGAATATCGAATGTATATTGCATACATTGGAACCTATTAAACAAAGCTATTTGAATATCGAATGTACACTGCATGGTCTTGTAACCAATAAAACATAGCAACGTGGATATCGAATGTACACTGTATAGTCGTGGAACCTATAAAACAAAGCTATTTGAATATCGAATGTACACTGCATGGTCTTGGAACCAATAAAACATAGCTACTTCGATATCGAATGTACACTGCATACTCGTGGAACCTATTAAACAAAGCTACTTGGATATCGAATGTACACTGTATAGTCGTGAAACCGATGAAACAAAGCTATTTGAATATCGAATGTACACAGCATGATCGTGCTTGGATATCGAATGTACACTGCATACTCGTGGAACCTATTAAACAAAGCTACTTGGATATTGAATGTACACTGCATACTCGTGGAACCTATTAAACAAAGCTACTTTAATATCGAATGTACACTGTATAGTCGTGAAACCGATAAAACAAAGCTATTTGAATATCGAATGTACACAGCATGATCGTGCTTGGATATCGAATGTACACTGCATACTCGTGGAGCCTATTAAACAAAACTACTTGGATATTGAATGTACACTGCATACTCGTGGAACCTATTAAACAAAGCTACTTTAATATCAAATGTACACTGTATAGTCGTGAAACCGATAAAACAAAGCTATTTGAATATCGAATGTACACAGCACGATCGTGCTTGGATATCGAATGTACACTGCATACTCGTGGAACCTATTAAACAAAGCTACTTGGATATTGAATGTACACTGCATACTCGTGGAACCTTTTAAACAAAGCTACTTGGATATCGAATGTACACTGCATACTCGTGGAACCTATTAAACAAAGCTACTTGGATATCGAATGTACATTGTATAGTCGTGGAACCGATAAAACAAAGCTATTTGAATATCGAATGTACACTGCATGATCGTGCTTGGATATCGAATGTACACTGCATACTCGTGGAACCTATTAAACAAAGCTATTTGAATATCGAATGTACACTGCATACTCGAGGAACCTATTAAACAAAGCTACTTGGATATCGATTGTACACTGTATAGTCGTGAAACCGATAAAACAAAGCTATTTGAATGTCGAATGTACAATGCATGGTCGTGGAACCGAATGAACAAGGCATATTGGATAACGTATGTATTTTGTGTACTCATGGAACCGATTAAACAAAGCTACGTGGATATCAAATGTAAACTGCATACTCGTGGAACCGATTAAACTAAGCTACTTGGATATCGAATTTACACTGCATACTTGTGGAACCTATTAAACAAAGCTACTTGGATATTAAATGTACACTGCATACTCGTGGAACCTATTAAACAAAGCTACTTGGATATCGAATGTATACTGCATACTCGTGGAACCAATTAAACAAAGCTACTTGGATATCGAATGTACACTGTATAGTCGTGGAACCGATAAAACAACGCTGTTTGAATATCGAATGAACACTGTATGGTCGTGGAACCGATTGACAAGGCAAATTGGATATCGAATATAAAATGCATACTCGTACCAGGTAGCAAGTTTTATATTTGATGACGTCCAACCCTATTTGGATTTTACAGAAGTTGAACTAAGAATTGCGTAATCTTTGTACATTGTAGTTTACTTAACATTCATAAGTTTTAATATTACATTTTATGCAGTATTGACGATTATTATGTGTATTATGTGTTATAAGAGTAAGATGGTTATGCTACAGACTCTGGAATAAGGAAGCATAATTTACTTTACGTTACTCGGTAGTTGATATGTCTTGTGTAGATAGCGACCAAAACACTGTCAGACAAAAAAAAAACTCTATGTCAATTTAACTTCTTCCAAACTAAAACTGACAGCGAGTGCCGAATGGGTCCAGCAGGAGCCGATCACACTGAAAATCAATTGTCCTATATAATATTGCTCAATAATACTGTTTTATAATGCGGGTTGAAAAGTCGAAAAATTGGCAAAAAATTGAAATGGTAAAAAGGAGAGAGCAAAAAGAGGTTATGGCTCACCCTGGATACTGAAATCAAGTGGGCTGAGCTCAATCCTCTTCTAGCTAGAGTAGAATATCATCAGCTTGTTTTTTAGTGCTCATGAAAAGCAGGCATTGGACAGGATTATGGAGTATGTGTGTGCAGTGGAATTGCCAAGAAATAAAGTTTGAAATACTAAACAAATACTCTTATGTTGTTGCTATAGTTCGTTTCCAACGTGAACATCACAAATTAAAACTTGAATTATTAAACAACTTTTTTAAATTGTATGCTGAAACTCAAAATAATATCCACGAATAATTCTCAACCGTTTTACGTATTACCGATTTGATTATCATTATAATCGAAACGATTGAATAATATTAAGTAGTCTATCTCATTATGATGGTTAATACGGTTCTTATAATTCCCGAAAAACCCCGTTTTTGATGTTTTTAGCTGTCCTTGAACTTTGGCTTTTATCAAATTGATGCCGGCAGAAGATGCAACAGGATTTAGTTAAGAAAAAGTTAAATAAGGCGTTTAACTCTGACTCGATGATATTATATGGGTAAAAAGCAAACAACCAGTTGTGCCGCCATTTAAATGGTGCATAAATATGTTAAACAACGAGTGTTAAATAAAGTCAAAATGATTTAACGCCAGCCATATACGATCTTAGTGATTTTTTGTAAAGCATACTTTATGAAGCTTTATGATTCACAGCTTTATGGTCCTTAAAAGGATAAATCAATTGAACACATCCAAACGGATCGCCTTTTTTATATCGAGAGGTTATGCTCTAAGTCAACAAAGCAAATTAGAGACAATACTTCGTATAAACATTTCTTCATGAAGGAGGAATATACTCCTAAATTTTTGATAAAACGGCTTCTCTGAGCAATTACCAATAACAGAAGTGCACTGGTGCATTGATCCTTAACAGTCTGGTGTTGGAATCGTCAAAGACGCCGTATTGACAAGCCAATGCCAATCTGATGAAATGTTTCATACAACACGCAGCGTCTGGCTGAACAGAAACACTGTGAACATCAAACGATTTGCACAAATTTATAAACCTTTTGATTAATAATTTGATTAAGACTAATTTATTCGACATTTATTGATATTTTTATATGTAACCAGGTTGAAAAATAACCTTCAAAAATAGCTAGTTATATTTAGTAAAAATGTGGTTACTAAAGGTGTGTACGTCTATTTTATGCAACTATACTGGTTATGTACCATATGGAAATATATAATTTTATATGACCATTTAAATGACAATAGTGAGTAGTTTTTTTCGTAAATAATCAATCGTATTTAATAACAGTTTTTCGAACTATTGGTATGACGAAACTATTGGCTGTTTGAATCTGTTAATATTGTTACAAGCTGTCATGCCTTATTCCATTATTTAATATCAAGAATAACTTGGTACGAATATTTAAAATCCAATACCTCCTGGAAAATCTAAAACGATTTTAGATCAATAACCGAGTATTGCACTAAATCTTGGCCAACACAGACCAATTCTCTGCAGGCGGCTTTAAATTATTCACCCGACTTGCCCACTTCCACAGCCCTGCGTTTTATGTACCCTATCGCAGCAAGTCTACAT
Organism: Macrosteles quadrilineatus; assembly: GCF_028750875.1. Lineage (NCBI taxonomy): Eukaryota > Metazoa > Arthropoda > Insecta > Hemiptera > Cicadellidae > Macrosteles > Macrosteles quadrilineatus. Next base: position 118,938,134 of record NW_026542594.1, read on the forward strand.
ATTTGTAAGACTTTCCTAAGTCTTAAATTAAAATAAAATTTGTCACCGGTATAGTAAATATCATATGCTGTACTACTTTTTAAATATGCTGCCTTCTTGGTGAAGATGTTCCTAACTAATACTGACAGTGTTTTCGACATTCAATTACATGCTTTCAGGGTTGTGTTAAAAAGACTAGGCTATGTCTCATAATTACGATAATAGTTGCCTTATATTGTAAACAACATTTACCAAATCATATCTTAACATTAGCCTAATAAAGCTTGACAATTATAATCGTACAAATAGTTGTTCTAGTTAACAGTAAAACATCTTCTGTAAACTTATGGTTAAGATATTTTTATTGTTCCCTGAAAATAAGAGGGTAAAGATCTGCGCTTACCCTTTCTTTGAGGAATATTGTCTTAGTTCTTAATTAGTTTATTTTTGGAAACAAACAGACAGGCCTTTTTAAATCAATTTTAAAATTGACCCCCCAACAAATAAATGCCATATGTTTACTATGAGAGAGACTTTGCTAATGATTTAACTACTATTGGTGTCAAGTAAATTGTACAAAATTTCGCGAAAATACAATGAAACATACTTCCCTATCTTATAACAACCAAGTATTAACTAAATCTACGACAAACCCAAAACGAATGTATTCATTAATGCAACAAACTAATTACATTCAACTAATACAACAAAGCATTTGAGTAATATAATTGCTATAAGTGTTTGGGGTAGAACTAGGTAGAATATATTTTTGATATGTTGACAGCGTATCTGTCGGTGACAGTGCGGTGTTAGGTTCTGCCAACAGCGGCTGTGGTTTACTTCTCTGTGTGTTAATGACAGCACAGGTATTGGGTCAGTATTCTACAGACAGTAGGCAAAGTCTAAACCACAATACTCCCGGAGTGTAACTATTGGCAATACTCCTAAGGGCGAAGCCTTTAGCAAGGACTCCCTATGAGTAACTTACAGCACTCACAGCTACTGATTCAACTTTTACAGACATCAGTAAATTCCATACAAAAACGCCCCTTTCCGTAATTGGCAGTAAAGTGTTCTTGTGTCATATTTTACGTATAGACACCCCGAATCCTATATTCCCAACAGTTATATCGTTAACATTCATTGTACTACAGTAAAGATGTACTATCTAGATGGCTCGCAAAGCATTTCAAAGCTTGGTATACATTATGAACACAGTATCATGTAACTTTAGAAATACAAGTGATGTTTCTGAAATCTAACAAAAATATATTGAACAACCTGATACTGTACGTCAATTCGTCTCTGTGGTTTTAACGCTCTCTAGGATTTACGTATCGTGGAGTTTTTATCTATTAGCTCAACACAAAAGCTGCAGTAACAGGTGTAATGCTCGTGCAATGATCACTGTGTGTCGGATGAGTTTTTACTCCGATGTGAGTTTCATTAGCAGGCGAATGTTTGGTTTGGTGCAGCAGGATCAGCGGTTACGCTCAGCACAGATGACTGGCTTTGTCCCAGACCTAGTTCTGTTGTACTACAGCAATGGTGTTTGTACTGATTGATCAACATCAATAATACTGAGCTTTGTGGTTCGTCATACCACACGTAATACACCAGGAAACGATTCAACCCACCACATATTTAGACAATTCCGTTCGGTTTAAAATTACTACGGCTTGATAAGCATACACAATACACATGCTAAAACGAAATCTATTTTCTATTCCGACCAAATTAATTTCAAGTAATTACTCTTTGATAAATGAAAATCTACATTGAGTTATATAGCTACGCAAGTATTTTAACACAATGCTGCTTAACGATGGTTTTTAATAATCTATGCAATATTATTATTTGCTAAGTATTCTTTTTTCGCCTTAACTATGTGCAAGTATAATTTACTAACCAATTTAGTGTAGTTTTGTTGTGTTCTACATCCACCATACTACGTGCATATAAAATCATCAGCCTTAAATAATACTAAAGATATTTATAATTTTTTCCCTAATATTTATCTATGATTTTTTTACTCATCACTCTGTTTAACTTTGATATACAATGTATGTTGTTTATTGGTAGAGTGCTGCGAACACATTTATAATATTATAACAACAGTTATTATTTTATTAGTTATAAAAAGGATATTTATTTATGTTTTAGTACAAACAATATATGATTTAATGTTATTCAGTATAATGTATTAGGTTAGAGTAACTTTTTACAATCTCAATTTATTTACTACAAATCATATACATTGTATGATATATATATATATATTGTATAAGAATTTCTCAAACACCTAAGCATTGGATCATGTAAGATTTTAGTACCTGACCTTTTAGCGAATAAACCCCTAAATTTTTACTCAATAAAATCCTGTTCCCATTGTCTGATCATGCTGGTTTGAAAATTCGTTTGAATATAGTCGTTCACGATTGTTCTAAATTAAAACAAAATCCAATAGCACACAACAGTAAAGCATGGAGATATAAAGGTATTGAGAAAGAACCCGATATCACACAACAGTGTGGTATGGAGGTATAGAGAAATGAAGGTAGGAGCTAATAACACCCAACAGTCTAGTTTGGAGTTATAGAAAAATGATGGTAGAACACGATAGTACGCAATAGTATAATATGTAGGTATCAAGGTATGAAGATAGTATCTGATAGCACACAACAGTTAAGAGTGGAGGTATGAGCGTATGGGGTGTGTCTCGATAGTACACACCAGTCTAGTATGGAGGTATAGAGGTATGATAGTAGAACCCGATAGCACACAACAGTCTAGTATGGAGGTATAGAGGTATGATAGTAGAACCCGATAACACACAATATAATAATATGGAGGTATCGACGTAGTATCCGATAGAACACAACAGTAACGTATGGAGGTATAAAAGTATGGAGGTATGAACCGATAGCACACAACAGTCTAGTATAGAGTCGTAGAGAAATGGAGGTAGGAGCCGATAGCACACAACAGTCTAGTTTGGAGGTATAGAGGAATGGAGGTAGGAGCTGATAGCACACAACAGTCTAGTATAGAGTCGTAGAGAAATGGAGGTAGGAGCCGATAGCACACAACAGTCTAGTTTGGAGGTATAGAGGAATGGAGGTAGGAGCTGATAGCACACAACAGTCTAGTTTGGAGGTATAGAGGAATGGAGGTAGGAGCTGATAGCACACAACAGTCTAGTATGGAGTTGTAGAGAAATGGAGGTAGCAGCCGATAGCACACAACAGTAAAATTTGGAGGTATAGAGGAATGGACGTATGAGCCGATAGCACACAACAGTCTAGTTTGGTGGCATAGAGGTATGGAGGTAGGAGCCAATAGCACACAACAGTCTAGTTCGGAAACATATATGTATGGAGGTAGCCCGGTAGCACACACCAGGCTAGTATGGAGGTAGGACCCAATAGCACACCACAGTATTGTATCGAGGTTTAGAGGTATGGAGGTGGAACCCACGTGGTCAGCTCCTCACAATGCAGTTTCTCCCTCGTGCCACATCAAAGATTCAACACTTCTACCGTTCCACCATCCTTCATGCATTCAAATATCGCTCGGTGAACTCATACAACTTTTATTTAACCTCCGTGCGGACATATCATGTTGAATTGTGTCACAATATAATTTTAATATAATATACTTTTACTTTATATTGTATGGGGAGCGAGCTGGCGTAGTGGTAGAGCGCGGGACTTCAGTCCCTGAGGTCCGTGGCTCGATCCCCGCCAAGTCAATCCCCACCAATGGATTTTATCTAAGTGATAACGTCCCTAGGTCTAGCCTGAAGTAATGTGAAAAGCAACCCCAGGCTGGTGCCTAGTGCCCTAGGAAAAAAAACTTTATATTTTATAGTCAGTAAACCCAATAACTCATTACCTAGTAAAACTTCTTAATTTATTGACCCAAAAACCATATTACTTTTTCAATATAGCTTTTAATGAAACATAATCGTACCTTTTATTGCATTTTATTCTAAAGTTGCGTGCCTCAAATTTATGAAAAGATCCCTGTTTCGATTCCAACTGGGATCGATTCTGGACCTAGCATTGGGTTATCAAATAATGATGCAATTTAACGAAAGGTTGTCACTACCGATTCCTTAAGACGGTGACACACTATCGATCTTTTCCCCGAACAAGACCCCGAACCGAGCAGGGAGAAGGGAGAAGGGAGGTCGAAGGGAGGATGTTCGATAGTGTGTCACGGGTCCGTACACCGATCAAGACGCCGAACAAGACATCAGGCCGAGCAGGGAGACGAGCGCTCTGGAGGCGGTTTTTTGGCGAAAGATCAAAGAAAAGATCGGTCCGATGTACGGTCCGATGTACGATAGTGTGTCACGGTACATTTTTGCCCCGTACATCGTCGCGAGCGCCGCACCGAGCGGCCGCCTGCGCTAGCATTGATAGTTCTGATTTAATATGGCAATTAAACTCTTTAATTGGTAAAATAAATAAATGTTGGGTAATATGTTGCCGTTATATATTATAATCATTTAAGATGTAATGTTTGTGGTTTGTTTGGTCAAGGTTGAAAGTGTAGAAACCGTTAAATCAATTATATCAATAATATTAAGGTTGAATTAAGTAATTGATGTTGACTTAAATTCTTTCAAAAATAATATAAACATTAATATTATTAAAGGCAATTAAAATGATCATTCTGTAACGTTATTTCAATGAATAAAACCAATAGAAATCAATAGATATAACTAAGCATCCTTTCTAGAATATTTTATTTTTGCGCTCTCACTCGCACACACTCTCCATCTCTCTCCAAACTTCCTTTTGCCGCGCTCGGTAGAATTCGTCTGGTCTTGGTCATGTTCGGGGAAATGTTCGGAGTAAAATTTTGCTGATATTTATCTCCCTTCTCCCTTCTCCCTGCTCGGTTCGGGGTCTTGATCGGGGAAAAGATCGATAGTGTGTCACCGCCTTTACAGAAAATGTTAAAATATAGGCTCGTAAACAATCACTATTGCAGTTTATCAACCATTTGTATGCTGTCTACCATGCATTGTTCTCAATATCCTTACAATACCATAGGCCATAGTATAACTTGTATACAAAGTAGTATACAAAGAACGTAATATACTTCATGGAGGAGTTTATTTCCTCATTAGGTACATTGAAAAACTTAAATGTATATGTAAATATTGTCTTATAACATCAGCATAACAATAAATGTTCTTCATTTACGATGTCGCTTATCCAATATTTTCGGATATGTTCACAAACCTTTGTTTATGGTTTAACATCTTGACAATATATAAAAACATGAAGTGTTCTTCACACTAATAATTAAATATTTAGTAATACATTATGAATACATCTATTACTGTGAATACATTTGTTCATTGATGACATCTTTAATGTTTTAAAATCGTTAATAACTCTTGCAGGATTTACTAAGGTATATTCCTGTTTCGAATTCTATTGTTTTGTACCTAAAGACCTACATGGGGTTCACATGTGGTTGAGCACAAGTTAAGTGACGAAATCAAGCCAGCAATAGTGCCTCTCCAATAAGCTCTCTGGCTTATCTGTACATGACTGAACCTGCACAATGGGTATTACTGTTCTTCCATTCATAACCCTCAAGGGCTTAGTGGTAAATACTGGTTAAATCAAGAAAAAAAAATCTCCGTAGGGTGGTATAATATGCACGCAGATATTTAATTTTTAAATATAAATATAATATTTACATACGAGTTTTTCCGCAAGATATGTTTTTGCTGTCACCTACGGTACAGTGTAAGGTCACACTCAACAATTTCTACCTGGCGCTGTCGTATGTCATTTATAGTTATATAGAGGAATAGTTAACATATTGTACTATGCAAATACTACTATACTACCTACTCTTGCAAATACTATTATGTATTTTCTACACTTATTCTGGAATAATCCTACTTCCTTTGCATTTTGAATTAAGCAAATGCGTTTTTAAAGGCGCTTTTAATCCTCATGCCTACCTGGGAAATACTTCTAAAGAAATTTAGCTTTAATTTGTAACTATTTCTCCTTATCTAATAAATTTTAGGATATATGTGCATTACAATTTTATACCATATGACATAATATTTAACAACATGTTCATATGAAATCGTAATTAACTCAATACATTTTTCTCTCCTTAAGATTTTTAGCGACCAATAATCAATGAAACATGAGAATCAGTGCGAATCATTGTTTAAAGCGTTTTCATGAAAAGAAAGACTAAATAAGCATATATAAATAAGTCATTTACTCATGAACATTACGTAAGTTCGTACATTCAATCACGAAGGTACATCCAACACGAAAGAAGAAGAATTCTGGCCAGCACCTATTTAAAGTTCTCTCAATATTAATAATGTTGATAGTACCAATGCTATCATGTTATTGTACTCACTGTTTATAGTAGTAATGATAACAAAAGCACCACAAAGAGTTTTTGGTTTTATTAAACGTAATCATTTCATACAACTATGTACTAGATACCTATAATTTTACATTCGTTGAGTCGTTGAGTCGTTGAGTAACTTTATACTAATGTGAATGATCACAAGGTGACTGAAATACCTGTTATACGCAACATTGGGTCTTCAGAAACAGCGTTGCCTCAGCATGACAGTCTGAAGACTGTAGTGATCGGGCGCTTAATCAAACTCGAAGGAACATGAAGGATAAGTTAGGAGGTTTGGGAAAGTGGACAGGATCCTGTGAATTATTAAGCTTGTCACCAGAGAGCTGCATTGTTCCTTGGAACTGAGAACCGTGTTCCACAATACACCTGTTCACCTGTACCACTCATTAATGTTTATTGGAAAAGTAAGTTTTGGATTTAGGATCGTTCAAAACATTCAACGGTAGAATATTGCAGTTTTCCACTATTTTATTTGTTTTCTTGTGTAGAACAAAATAGCAAACGAAAAATTATTCACACCAAACTGTTATCGTACGTGGAACGTTTTTGACGTGATAATAATTTTGATAACATTGACCCTTCTGTAAGTATATAAACTAAATATATAACATTTTATTTTCATTTTAAAATGTGAGAAAATTGTATGTAAATACCACATTAATTGCTTTGAAAAACATATTCTTTGTTTTAAAATACTTGTAGCCATAGTGAACTTGCATATTTTTAGAATTTTTTTGCGGAAGATTTCCATCACGATAAAAAACAAATAAAGTTTTCACGTAGTTTCAGGATACAAAATCTGCTCCCGTCCTCATGTGAGAAAGTATTTAAAACATAATAAGAATATTGAACATGCCCTGTCAAAGTACGGAAAACAATTGTTGTATGACAATTATTTCAAATGACAATGCGATACAAGAATTAATTAGCAATTTATGACCGTTATTCTAACTTCTGACTTTTTAACGTTTTTAGTGTTACATCTAGAACTTAAATTTTCATTATTGTACTGTTTTCAAAGCTTAAATCGTATAAATAACTGAAATGTGATTCTAATAGTGTCATTATAGGATATAGAGAGAATAATAGAAGTGAGTGATCGGAACCCAATTACGTAATGTTGAGGAGGCGTAAAGCAGCTGAGAAGATGAACAAACAAGGGGTGCCACCACAAACAATAACTTTCTAATCAGCTTTGATATTTCTCAGCATAATGAAGGTGGAATCATATTTATTGATCTCATCACACTTTACTTATATTGTGTAAAATTCATTTATTCAGTAAAGTAACCAACGCCAATATAAAGGCTGTTGCTAGATTGTTAATATAACCATTACAGTTCAATTAATCATAGCTTACTCGTTGTTCTTTCATTAAATTGGTTTTTTATTACGAAACAGCACAATACAAGCAGAATATGGTAAGAGTCACAATATTCTGCCTATAAAATCTAAGAAAATATGTTGAACTATGTAGAAAATATGCAGAATATTTTGGGTTTTCACAACTTTATTTTAAAATTGAGAATATGATAATAGTAAAAATTAATCAAAAACTTAATAATATTGATTATCATTTTATAATTTCACATATCAAAAATTTTTAGATTTATACCTACTTAAAACACTAGGTTCAAAGCCAACAGTAGCCTACATTAACCGTTTCAAAAAGCAGTTTCCACTCTAGTGATCAGAATTTAATAATTTTGGCATCAACAGATGTGGCATTGCCCCTGAACTGGTTAGCAACTAATATAATGGTTTAAATACCTCCCATTCGACCAATTTTTCGAGTTTTAGCACGAAATTGTGCCATCATCAGACGGGCCTGCTTGAAATCTTCAGTCCAAGTTTCATTCCTGTTAGTAATTTTATCCTAACGACGTCCATTGGACCGACGATTTCAATCTGATGGCACTGATTTGATGACGACAAAACTTCGTGCAGAAACCTAGGTCGCAACAGTCAACTTAATTTGAACTGGTGACTGAAGGTATTTATAAACATTAAAATATATCAGAATTTGATACCATTAATTTGTAGAATCTTAACAGTTGTGCCATCAAACATATATTGAACTGGTGGTTCTTCCCACAATTGTTAAGATTTTATAACTAACCAATCTAAAATGTATGAGAGTAACTCAGTTGCCATTTTTATTAATTAACTCTTGCTGATAAAATACTATGCAGAAGCCAACCATGGACACGTGTTATTCGCCGCCAAAACAGCTGACATCTCCCGCCAGATATGAGGGCACAATCTGCGCCGCCACCGAGCCATGATATTAGACGTCCCTCGCCACTTCAGTTCATTACACTGCACAGTGCACAGATAGCACCGTGGATAGCTTTCATTCCTACCCTCTGTCTGGACTTTTGAAAACATTTCAATTTCGTAGATAAAGATTACGACACTATTTTCTAATTTGTCGCTAGGAGGTTGCAACCAATTTTGATATAATACCACACAACATTCAAAGTTCTAACTAAGCTGTTTTTTAAACCACATTATAGAAAATGAGAACCAGCCACTAAGCTGTGAATCTAAATGAGTATTAGCAACAACAGGGGGAGCGAGCTGGTATGGTGGTTAGAGCGTGGGACTCCGGTTCTTGGGGTCCCGGGTTTAAACCCCGCCAAATCACCAATGGATTTTATCTAAGTGATATTGTCGTAGCCCCTAGGTCTAGCCTGAAGTAATGTGAAAAACAATTCCGGGCTCGTGCCTAGCGTCCTAGGACAAAAAAACAAGTAACATCATCTTTGAATTATTTGGGGGTATGATTTAATCTGACTAAAGTCCTTACAGCTCAAAATTCCAATTAAACGTGTATGGCATAAGCATCCTAATTCATTTGATAATTTGGCAAATGGAAATATTTGTAAAATTAAAATAAAAATAAAATGGAACCTCTAAAAGAAACCAAGCGGCGAAATTCTACCGTAAAAGTAAGCAAACGTAAAAAGGTAATGTTATAGCTCAGTGAACAGGTAGAAACAAAATGTTTTCCTACCCAAAAATGGTAAAGCCCATTATACGAATATGAGTTGTAAACATTGTATAACATTTAAGCTGAAACCTGGAAATAGATTACACCTTCATGGCAATGCGCACATTACCACTTGAATATCAATGGCTTTAAAAATACCGAACCACATAGATCAAATGATTTTGCATTTAGGTGTTATAGGGTACGACAATTGTAAAAGTTAAAAATAATACCTCAGCCGCAAAAAGTAATATAACAGGGTCTCTCGCCTAAAGTGAACCAATAGTTAACTTTTTTATTATGAGATACATAGTTAACTTCTTATGGGACACTCAAATTTACTTTTTAAGATGTGTTTTGGGATGGTTTCGAATTTTAAAAATATTGTCCAATATGGCCGACAACATTGTTATTTCTTATGGAATATATTTTATGATTGTTTTAGAATTCAAATGCAATTTTTAAACACTTAGTTTTGGCATTTTTCTCTTAAACTACTCGTTTAGAAGTTGCAGTGTGTTACATCTAAGAAAAAAGGCTTGTGGTGTGCATTCTGCTTGTATTGCGTCCTGTATGCATTCTAATCGAATAAGTTTAGAGAGAAAATGCAAGGAATAAAGAATCCATAAAGTTGCATCTACATTCAGAAAACTCGTAAAATACGTTAAAAGTATTGATCCTATTGTTGAAAAAAATTCCACCATTTCCAAAAACTGAAGCTAATTGTAATATTTGAAAACTGGGTATTTTATCGTCTTTTAAGGATGTACATGTGATTTTAAGACTTATTTATTCTTTGCTATTTATCTCTAAACTTACTCGTTTATGAGCTAGAGGATGCAGAATGTACACCATAAGTAATATGTTCTTACTTTTAACACACTATAACCCCTAAACGAGTAGCTTTAAAGAAAAAGGTCTATAATAAAAATGTTTTCAAATCGCATTTACATTCTAAAACAATTATAACATACAGGAACATACAGTTCCTTATGAAATAACTAAGCTGTCGGCCTCATTAAAAAATGGCGGATATATTAATTTTTAAAATTTTAAACCATCCCAAAACGCATCCTCAAAAATAAAGGGGAGTGTCCCATAGTTAACTCTATATCTCGTAGTAAAAAAAGTTAGATATATGTTCACTTGAGGTGAAGCGTATTATACTTATATGCACGTATTATACTTTTAAAAATAAATAACAAAAAAAGTATTGGAATAATGTTACCTTAATATGTTAGCTTTAACAGTGACCATAAATATGCCGTTGCAATTATGCAATTGCTTAACTGGCGTTGGTAAATAAACACCCTGTTGTAGATTGCAGAATCAAATATGTTGATTTGCTTATTTAGACGAGATATGGCCCTCATTTGCAGTTATTGCCTCATAATTGCGTTGTATTTGGGCTCGAAACTAATTACCAAAATATACGGAATGAACTTTCATTGGACAGATAAATGTTTAATATGCACTGAATGGCAAAAATGGATGTCTTCAATCATTATTACAGTGTTTAACGATTTTGTTCGAAACTGAATTTGTTACAGTTTGTTCATGGTTTATTAACAGATTAGGTTTCTGTTTAACTGTATAATTTACATGCAATTAAATATAGAACTAATCCAAAAATATGTGTGAATAGTGAGTGAATTGAGTTTCCTGTTGTACGACACCCAATTACTTACATTAGGTTGTTTCACATAACCAGTATCAAATAGCGTGCTGAATATAAACTGTGGTACACATGTCTTCCTGTATAATTCATAGTGTTCAGCTATGCAGTCATAGCTTATACGTGTTTATCTGCGATCGCTTATGAGGTGTTAGTGATTTTAAATTTGTATATATTTAGATATTTTATGCGTAGTGTTTTACAACGGTCCTTGGAAGCACACATACAGGGTGGCTGAACAGTAACTTGCACACCCCCCCCCCCCCCGCCCAAAAATGTTGAACCTTTTGAGATATTTCAAATCAGTTTGCGGAAAACTTCTTAGAAATGAGGGGCTACAATAATAATGGTCATTTTTTAAATCTTGCACTTAGGGGTAGCGGGGGTAGGGAGTAGCTCAAAGTTTTCCTGTTCTAAGACCTGTAAAATGATACCAAACTTGACCATACTTCCTATTTGAAACGTGGAGCTACCCCTTACCCCCGCTACCCCTAAGGGCAACATTTTCTAAATTTACCATAACTATTGTAGCCCTTCACATCTAAGAAGGTTGCCGCAAAACGATTTAAGATATCTGAAATGGTTGAAAAGTTAATAGGGGGTGCAAGTTACTTTTCAGCCACCCTATACCCTACACCATAGAGCCCTTTCGATGTCCTACATACACACACACTCGCGCACGCGTGCACTCGTGTTTTTTTATAGGTTAGCGACTTTTTCAGAAGCCAATCGCCTAGCACACGTCAGCTGAGAAAAAAATTCTGATATTTATGCAGTACCCCTACCATAGTCCTAGCATTAAAATGAAAATTTATAGAAAATAAGTGTATGAATATAAACATAAGTATAGAAGTACATAACTATTTGCTTTGTTAGTTAATCCATCTCGTAGATTGATGATGTTATTTAAACGATTTCGAAGAGCGATGGTTTTACTGTGCGCTAGTAAATTATTATAAAACTGTCGCATTGCTTACTGTTTACTAACAAGTATTTAGATCAACTCGTGGAATGATGGGGTTAGGTAGTTGTTTAAATGCGAGCCAAGACAAATGCAGAACCATTTAGGTATTTCTAAAATCACCAATGGTGATTTAGTGTTGTAATATATATTCATAGCAAAGCCTAGTTTTATGCATTGGGTGTGATGGCTTCACACAATACCTGCATCTGCACGTGCTGCACGGAAGTAGGTTCGCTCCCTTGATGACTTCATAAATTAGTCAGATCTCTGCCGCAGACGATTGTAATAAACCAACAACGCTCTATTCCGGCTCTTTATTCATAGATACAACATTACCACACTCCTATATAAATCACTACAATGGCTCTGGTGGTATAAATCCCCTTTGTTACCCATATTATTTAATAGCTTTAGGTATTTTATTATGTAGGTTTAGTTGATGTACCAGAGGAACTACATATATTCGATCACCCGTTAATATAAAGTGACATTTAAATAACATTCATTGTGCCTTTCTAAAATTATATTTTGTTAGCTATCTTTAACTTAAGATTATATTACTCTCAAGCGCGAGTAATATTTAGACGTGACAATATTTTGATTATATTCTAAACATGCGTTACACACCTTCATAATAGTATAAAGCTGTGTTAAGGAATAATATAAATGTGGTGTTACTATGCGTGCCATTTTAAAGAACAACTTTGTTTGGAGAGAAACAAAGCGAGGGAGTTAAATCAAAAGAGTTAAAAGTGTTGGTGTATGCGCGGCCATCTCCTCTTACCCCCAGTAATTGCATTCCAGGGTGATTTACTGTTGAAAGAACTGTATATTCATCTCATCAAAACTGATTTACTGTACTCTATTTCAAATATCCACCAACACTGGTACCTAACAGAGTGTTCCTATATATGCTCTGTTTCGAAAAGTAGCCTTAATGGCCTGTGATATCGCGTATTTCCGTATTTCCAAAAGAAAGGTAGTTTAAGAGTGATTGAGTATAAAAAGCTCTGAGAAAATGAGCTTAATCAAATCTATCAACTAAAACCATAATTTCCCTTAGACATTGTCAGGTAACAAGCTTGTTTATGTTCGTAAATTGAGATTTTAGTTTCATTATAATTTTTTTCTTTAAAACAATTTGCTTAATATGGTACAGTAATAGCATTGAAAAAGTATGATTAAAGAAAAAAAATTTAAATTGTAAATTATCCAATCAAAAATGAAATAAACATTTGCATTCTGAAAATACCAGCAGTGTACCCGTTCTACGAACCCATCTTGTAGTCAGTTGAAAGTTTATTATATTCAGACAAGCAGTTTGTTTGCATATCATGTTTACATTTTACAGATATTCAGGCAAAACTATCATACACCCTTTGGGGTGTTATGAACTATATTTGTTGTTATATTACATCATTAAAACAAACTAAAATAGAAAATGGAGATATTTTTCATAAAAAGAATACCTCACAAAACGACTTCCAGCTTGTTTTCAATTCTGCTAATATGTAAACAAGCAGCTGTTTAGTAAGTGATTCAATCGTTTAGTCTATTGTGATTGAGTACCTATAAAGGGGTCGAACTATTAGAATGTAACAATAAGCTAAAACATAACTAATTGATCAATAATTTCGATCCATACGATTGCTACAGCCGAAATTTGCGATTGTTTACAATTGATGAATTTTGCTCCCTAGGGACTAAAAAGGCTTTTTACTCTCTAGAGAGTAAAAAAGCTATTTTATACCCGCAACGCCCATGTAAAAAAAACGGCGGTTTTTGCTATAGGGTGACGATATCATATTAGTGACAGTTTCAACAAAGTTTATTTATCCAAACACCTTTTACATATGACGTATTCTTTAAACAGGTAATTTTTTTACAAATGACGTAGTAAGCATAAGAGAAGAAGTCACAAAAAATACGAAACTGGGGTTCTCAATGTTCGTTTTTTATTTCCAAAGTAGTTAGAACTTGTTTTAATAGCTAAAGATCACCAATCCAAATAACACTGGAAACCATATGAGTCTTAATTGGTACTCTAGTTTTCTTGGAGATACATATCTTAAATTGATCTGATTGTTGTGTCACAGACAGACATGAGGAGACAAATTTAGATAAGAGTTGTTTTGGCTTTATCAGGCCATGAAATGAAAAATAATTAAACACTTCATGAATCCACACAATTTACAGACAAAGATGTAATTTTATAGGTTAAGGCTAATAAATGTCACGAGCCTTTGAGAAAACCGTATGCTCTACACCTATCAACCGCACACTTAAATGATAGGTCATAGTATGTCACTTCCCTGAACAATAAAAGTGTTTTGATAAAGCTTCTCCTAAGGGCATAAACCTCAATAATTTAAGTGTTGTATTTATTCACATTTAAAGCATTGAAGATGTATCAGGTGTTACAATTCGTTCTTATTTTTAAAGTAGTTTGTTACTTTTTCCTGAGTCAATGTTTTTATTCTCATCAGAGATGTTAAAGTTACGAAAACTTTAGTTTATTTCCTGCCAAACAGTTTAATTCAAATACACGATAAATTTTTATTAAAATAAGCATTAATTACGATCAAGATTCGCCTATATAACTCATGGTAAGTTTGTGTAACTATTTTCTCCAGTATCCTTGCCCGGTTGTGAAGCATGGGCAGAAAAACTAGTTTCTGGAGGAACGTGTTGTTAGTTCTTTGAATTGCATGATTGGGTCACGTTTATACAAATACTAATTGGTCACCACTATATTCACAGTTATGTAAATGTTTGCTATGGAATTTATAATTATTGTAAAGCAATTTCGTACATTATAACTCTACGTTCTCATAAATGTAGAGACCAGTATTGATGTGGTCTAGTTATAACCAGTGTGGTGTACAAGTTACTTTCTGTTGCAGGTAAACATAAATGTAGAGACCAGTATTGCTGTGGTCTAGTTATAACCAGTGTGGTGTACAAGTTACTTTCTGTTGCAGGTAAACATAAATGTAGAGACCAGTATTGCTGTGGTCTAGTTATAACCAGTGTGGTGTACAAGTTACTTTCTGTTGCAGGTAAACATGAATGTAGAGACCAGTATTGCTGTGGTCTAGTTATAACCAGTGTGGTGTACAAGTTACTTTCTGTTGCAGGTAAACATAAATGTAGAGACCAGTATTGCTGTGGTCTAGTTATAACCAGTGTGGTGTACAAGTTACTTTCTGTTGCAGGTAAACATAAATGTAGAGACCAGTATTGCTGTGGTCTAGTTATAACCAGTGTGGTGTACAAGTTACTTTCTGTTGCAGGTAAACATAAATGTAGAGACCAGTATTGCTGTGGTCTAGTTATAACCAGTGTGGTGTACAAGTTACTTTCTGTTGCAGGTAAACATAAATGTAGAGACCAGTATTGCTGTGGTCTAGTTATAACCAGTGTGGTGTACAAGTTACTTTCTGTTGCAGGTAAACATAAATGTAGAGACCAGTATTGCTGTGGTCTAGTTATAACCAGTGTGGTGTACAAGTTACTTTCTGTTGCAGGTAAACATGGATGTAGCGAATCACATAGCCGTGGTAGACTACTTCAATCTATTTTGAGAACTAAGGTAAGAAAATCATATATTTATTGAGTAAATAACGAACACCGCCTTTTCCACGGAATGTAGCAGAGACGTTCTGGGTGCGTTCAATTTGTAACCCAAGTAACATTCTGCAATTAGATTCTGAAGTTCCCCGCAGTTAGAAAATTGAGTTCAGCGTATGTTACCGAACTGAACTTGCGGTCGCCTTTTACTAAACTGAATTTGGGGGCTTTAAAAGCCCACTGAATTTTAATGTTTAAGTGAGAACTGGGGTACAGAGAACCTTAGTAAAATATCTTATTGCGTAAAACTTCTAGCGTGTTTTTGTTTGTCCTTAATTTCTTCTGGCTCTATTTCAAGAACAAATTCTTCTATACTAACCATTGGCCTATTGAAAGTAATATATTTCTTTGTGGTACATAAGCCCTAGTGATCTATAAACTTAGGGATTATATACATTTTAAATAACCCAGATTTTGCTCTTATGTGTACGTTTGTTTACATTTAAATTATATTTATAGCAATTCCTAATCTCGTCTTTAATAATTCTTACAGCTTGGAAATATAAAATTCAGGCACAATTTTATTCGTTCTTGTCAATCACTCTGTTTGACTTATAGATTCCAAAGATAATGGTCTATTGGCTGCGCTCTTATGCATTTTCTTGAACTTTTACCTTACTTATTTCGTACGAGTAAAATGATTTTGTTTTAAAACAATAGTTACAATTGTCCATAGATAATAATACAATCACTAAGGTAGCTGAAAATATACCATAAGCATTTTAACATCAGCGATACCTATTTAAATAAAGCAAAACCTCAATTTTAATAACTTATACTGATAGACGGATTTTAACAGGTCATACTTTAACGGATCAACGTTAGTTTGTCAGCTTCAACTTATAATGAAGTTAATAGTTAGTAGCTACTACGCTGTGTCGATAGTGGATTAATTCATACCACTACGTTACACAATCAAATGAAACTAAGGATCAGAGGGAACGCTATACCTATGTCATATAGATGTTAGACAATATGAAGTCATTAGGATCTATATGGTTCAACATGTGTAATTAGTAAAGAAACCCCCTAAAAATAAAGTTTAATACGGTCAAATTGCCGTCACTACAGTTACTCATTACTCTTTTGATCCACCATGACAACCTTCGTCAATCACAGCATTAGGGTTTAAAGTCAATTGTATTACATATAAGTCGTTGAACATATAAGAAGTTAAATTCATGCATAACACGAGCTCAAGTATACAGAAAATTACTTGTAAAGCCTCGATCATATTGGATAGCTTTGGAACCAAATATATTCTAAATGTACCATATACAGTAATAGAAATATATTTGAAAATATTTTAGATGAAAGTGGGCAAACCTTAATGTTGATAAAATATTAAACACTAAAACACTAATTAAACTAACATAATGGATAAAAGAAACAAAATTCAACCACATGTCGTTAAAATTTAAAAAAATCGAAAATATTTAGTTTTTGTGTTTATTGTATACACAAAAATTATATAATGTTTAGTCTTAACGGTACAATAGTGTGCTCGGTATAAACAAAGCTTTGCATCTGATTGTATGCAAAGTATACACCGCTCTGCAATGAATCTAGGAGCTAGCTCAGCTCCCGGAGCCAAGAAGCACACAAATGAGTCCTGTGTTGCTTCGCGCCTGTTCATAAGTCAGCTCGCCTGTATCATAAATATTCTGGGAACATTCCTGCTTTTATTTCCCTTCCCGCCTACACTTAAAGGACTCCCACTCCCTCTTCTGAGTGTGAAATGGTTTCCGTAATTACTGCTGAATCCATTTGTGGAGGGTAGATAGGTACGTCTGAGCGTTGTCACTTTATATTCAAGCGTAAATAATTTCACTACTTCAAAGTAAACAAAAACGATGGTTTGAAAAATAATATAAACATCATCAACAAATACTATGGAGATTGTTAATTTGAGTGGAACCCCCATTTATTTTTACAATGAATTTTTTACGAAGTAAACTAAATAATTGAACCCTTAAAATTGGGGATGCAAAAATTTCTTACAAGCTTTTTGAAACTTCTGAATCATTGGTAAAACTTCTAAAACCTGTAGTTTGAAGTTAATTTTTAATTACAGATACAGTATTTAGAAACTCTCTACTGTGTGGCTACTAAACGTAAGCGTTGAACGTTCATTGAGTAAAATAGTTGAAATACAAGTACATAATGAGTTGGACTGTTAGTAATAGGTGCGAGTATTAAATATAGGTGTTATAAGATTGTAGATTTTATATTAATTAGTAATCTGGAATGAATGAGTGCGCTATGTTGATAAAACATTTACCTAAGCTGTACCATCCAGTTTAGTGTATCATTGCCAAACTGTCTAGTATGCCAAGTGTAGTAGTTAAGCTTGGGTGACAAAAAGTGATCATAATTATAAAGAAATTGTATTTATTTATTCTATGATTTGCCTACTGGCTCATCAACGTTATGTAATGTACACGAATATGGGTGCCATAATTAATAGTAATATTATGGATACATTATAAATACAACATCGACGCATGAGTGCAAAAATATAGCTTAGACAATCATAAACAAGATAACATATTAAATAAAATGTCAAATGTAAGGACTACGCGTAAAAAGAGATCGATATAGATTGTTAAAATTGTTTTAAAATTGTTTGAAATAAAGTAGTAAATACAATATAAATGAGCGTGTTAAAATTTTCGGTGTAGATCTGATGTAAGGTCACCAAGATGGGATCTCGTTTACCATTCCATCATTCCCGATGAAGCGTAACAGTATTACCAAGATCCGCGCTGCAGGCTACGTTCTAAGCCGGCCTGTCTCGGTTACGTTAGTGCAGGAATATACGCGAAATATACGTTGGTCATAAGACGGCGTACTTTCAATGATATTTCAAATACATAATATGGCGTAGACATTGGGTATTTAGTAATGTACACAAATAAAACAAAAAAAAACATAGTTTAAGTATTCTTAAGGCCTGTCCTTGGCTTATAACTACTAATACTGATTAATTATCGTGGGCTTTTTTAAAGAAGCACAAGAATAACGAAAAGGAAACATCTTCCTTTTTTACATATTGATGCTAGTTAAAATGCTGTAGGTTCTACCAAAGTCAAGTATAGTATTGTTGGAAACAAGACAGGCATTGCTTGTTATTACTCGAGTACCATCTACAAACTACGAGTTTCGAATTTTGCGACAACATGATTGAAAACTACTTTTACTGGTGGTCTAATTATAAGTGTAAATGTTGGTTCTACTAGCAATCAATAACATGTAACGCTGAACAATACTTAAATGGCTTTATCTGCAGAATGTTCGTTCTTTCAGACAGAAAAGAAATATTCATTTTTAAATAAAGTAAGTACCGATAACAGCAAAATAAATATTTTTAAATATCAACAACTGAAAAAATCAATCCCTACTATAAAGCAATTTGAAGACACTTTTGTTATAGTTAACATATAAAAGAACACGATCTAGGGCGTTACCTTAACGTTTATCTTCTACGCTTTTGTTTCATAATTTGGACTCGTCGCAACATGTTTAGAGTACCTTAAACGTTCAGAATGCATAGATAACATTACATAACCTTAATTGACCTTAATAAACTGTCACAACTTGAATATACTTATGCGATTTTGGAAAAAGTGAAACATAAAATTAGAGCCCTACTAAATAAGTTAGCTCTGCACTCGAAAGAGGAATGGAATTCGAAAAATGCCTTAAAACATTGCCATGGCAGCCTAATGAAAGTGTGATTTAAGAGCAATTTGTGTTGGAGCGTTAATTGTTTCCAAATTGCGAGCGGACCCAGTGGAGTATTTGTGGGGGGGGGGGTGCTGGAATTGCACACCACGATTGTGACTGACGAGTCAAAATACTGTATTTCTAGCAAACCTACAGATTGCTTTGTATTTTTGCAAATGTTTGGTCCCACATTTGCTAATAGGTAATCTGCAATTCAGTTTATGTAGCTTTGAAACAGTTCTATTAATAGATTTATATTGTTTGTATTTTAAATGAATTTCGAAATGCATAGTTCAACTATTGTTATAAATAACGTGTAACGATCAAGTTTGATTGCAATGGACAAAATTTAAATCTGTTCATTTATATCTTTCCTGTACTGTATTTCCTGATTACCTTTGCACTGTAATAATACCGGTATGACTTTTGCATGCGAATTGTGTGACACCGTAAAGTTAGTTAAATGCTGCACTATGACGTGGTGATCATATAGGCTAATCGTTAATTTTTTGTTTATTATTTTGTTATTGATTGGATACAGCATTGATAATTTTGTAAAGTATATAAAAATAAAAACTCCACAAATGTTAAAGCAGATTTTATGAAAACCATGCCAAATTTAAATTAAGGCATAACATTAAGCTTCGCTACCATAACGCCTGAGTTACGTATTATTATTATTTATGAATGAGAGCAATACATTTTACCATACAACCTTAATATTAAGGAACCAATGGTTTTTACTGTAGTTAATTTTCTAAATTAATTAATATGTTTTTTGATTTGGATGATTGCCATTGATCTGACCAATATGTGTTTATTAACATTGCAAAAAGTAGGTGATTAAAGGTGTATAAACATATCACATAAAAGTATATTTCATTTTGAACAATTATTAAATTGTTACTTATTACGGTCCATGGTATGACACAGTTAAACAGTCTTTGGCTGGGTTCAGTATCATTTAAATAGTTACAAAGTTATTCGTAAGATGTTTACTTGATACTATTTACGTTTGCATGTAGAACGCAGAATACTGTCAGCTTTTTGGTGACATTATTTTATAAAACTGACATCAAGGGATACAGAACAACGTTATTAGTTCTATTGTTATGCTAAACGAGGGGATAACTGGGATTTTTGGACACAATATAACATTGTTTGGAAAGACCGTTTCTTTGGCTTATCACTTGGCCGTATAAATAAACAACAACATTTATAAACTTTCAACTGTGAATGTCATGTTGTGTCAAATACGACCTCAAAACCACATTACAATGATGTAAAATGTACAGAAGTGCTTTTCATATTAACAGCTCATTTTCTGTTAAACATGTTACTTCACATCAACATAGTAGGCCCATGAGTAGGCCTACTCGACATATGTGCGCATTAATGGTGCTGTAGTCTTCCAACATATGAATTTACCAATTTCATTGTAATAGAGTAAATGCTTCCTACTTTTATAGACATTTATCAAGTTTTAATAATGCAAACTTTAAGCTTATAAGATATTTTTAATATATAAATAACAGCAATCATAAATTTGCAAATGTGCAATTATAATATTTTGGATGACCACGAAGTATCTTATAGTAAAATATATTTTTGTATTACAAGCAACAGATTACGGCGGGATGGTAATTTGCAAGACTAAAACCGCTTTGGGGACAATCTTCATGAAAATGGATGAATACGCTTATAGTGTAGGACCATTAGTTAAACAATGAAAACGCCATTGTTGCCGTAAAATAATGTCATGCTTCTCTTGTAAAAGCATGCAACAAATATATCGTACGTTGTGTTACATACATAGTATATATACACCACCAGGCCTCAATGTCTATGTTGTGAAAGTCGTAAAAACCGATAAATATACATAGAGTACAAACTAATTTAGAGAAAAATCTAACATTGGAAATAATTCAATTCATTTTTTATTTATAAATACGATGAACTACGTTTGAATCTTTCTTGTAAAAATATACAGGGTATCCATAAAAAAACGTTTCAGGACTTTGGGAAATGAATCCTCATACTAAAAGGAAAAAAATGGTTTGTGTGAAGGTATGTCCGAAAATGCATAGGCCTATTTACCCAGTTATCCACCATTTTGTTTTTTATACAAAAATATTTTTATCTGTGAAGTTTTTAATTCAATGATTATGACATTTGGTAACCATGTTAACATACACAAGACCTATTATAGAAAAAATAATAAAATTGTTCCGATTGTAAATTTCAAAATGGCACCCGTTTGAATTTTTCTAACTTAAATAACTCAAAAACGGCTTATTCTATAAACAATTGTCATGAATACTTTTTTAGCTGTAAGAATCGGCAAAATTAAGGGTTCCCTGACTAACTTTGCCTTATTTTTACACAAAAAATGTTATATTTAAGTTATCTTTTGTCCGATCTTTTTGACCTTGGTTTTGTTTGATAGGAAATTAAAAACGCGAAGTAAAAGTATCTTAACATTTTATCATAGAATTAGCCATTTTTGAGTTATTTAAGTTAGAAAAATTCAAACGGCCGCCATTTTGGAAATTTACAATCGAAACAATTTTATTATTTTTTCTGTTATAGGTCTTGTGTATGTCAACATGGTAACCAAATTTCATAATCAACAAATTAAAAATTTCACAGATAAAAATACTTATGTATAAAAAACAAAATGTTGGATAACTGGGTGAATATGCATTTACGGACATTCTTTCATATAAACCTTTATCTGTGTCATATCTTTGAACTAGGGTATTGTAATATAAAGGGAATACATATTACGATGTAAATTTGTTGTAACCAAACAAAGCTACGTAATAACTAATGTATTACATTTATTCATATTACATTAATGAAGGGATTTCTTTTACTAGTTTCTTGCTGCAGTTTCCCCGATGCAGAGTTCGTGAAAATGCTAAAGCCGTCGACAGGGGTTGGTTTGTGGCCATGATTGCTTGCATTATTCATGAATGTGGCTGTTAATTGTAATGTTTCGCAGGCTAGTTGAACCAGTTATGGCAAGTGTTGTTGGTTAGAATGGTGGAGGGTTAACATGCACATCAGGTTTGTTACTTTTGAGTATTAATTCAGATGTATAACCTCTCAGATCCATTATTGGATGTAGGTCCGTTAAGTACCTCGTCCTTGTAAGTATACTACCCGCGTATCACGTGAGAGGGGGGGGGGGGTGGAGGGAGGGATGATACGTTTTGGCGGTGTCAGCAGGTGGGGGAGAGTTATCGTTGACATTATGTCGGTGATACCCCGATAACGTCATCAGTTTTGCATCGCGCAAACATCCAGTACGTTACTGTGTGTCAATCTATCTGCTATACATTAAGCTGAAATACGACCAGAAGTACTACTGGTTCTGTACTTCATGAGAACATTATACCAGCTGTGACTACATGCTTCAGTGCTTTGCTAAAAACTTCAATCACATAAGGTCGTTTAGGACTTGTAATAAATTTACTACTTATTGAGGATATATAGAGCACTATAACTGCGTTTGCGGTTTTAATTTAATAAATTTTATCCTGCAATTTCATAATAATCGTTGGACAAGTGTAAAAGAATTTTAAGTACGGTAATTTATATGTATTAATTTCACACGGGAACGAGGATTAAATTCTTGGAAAATAAGTTCAACAATTAGCATGGCCTTTTTAAAAGTATATATTTCGAAACAAATATTAACTTTGCATTTGTTCTCTTTAACCTTGCTATAAATAATTTTTTATTCCTATTAGCTTGGTTCAAGTAAACTGCATTACCTTAACGTGAAACATAGCTAAGTGAATTAATATAATATTGTTATTCAGAATAATAATGAAATAACGTTAATTTCAATATGCACGCACAATGTGCTTTGTTCAGTACCCAACCTTAACATGATGACGGGTTTATACATTTTGAACTGTCAAGAATAAGTTTCAAGACAGAAAATATTCCCTACACGCCTGCCAGTCAAGTGAAGTGACGCAGATTTCAGCATTACTGCACGCCTCACGCTTGTATGGAACTCATGTGAAATACTTTCATGACAATTGTTTACCGAGAATGAGATTCTTCACTGTTTACTATAATTTGTATGGCTACAATATGCCTACCAGAGTCAAATGATTAGAGACAAAAATATTAGAAACATGTTTTATCTAACACTGTTTTCAGATTTGTTAAGGATATGGTGTTTTCTTTTTTATATAAGAAAGAGGAGTTTATAAACTATGTTTAATGTCATCTTAATTTTCAAAGAGTGAATGAAATCCTCAACAGCTACCCTCATCCATGAATATCTTATTCAATTACTTAGATATCCCAACATTATGAATAGGTTACCAGCTTATTGAAATAAGGATATCTAAAAACAACAGAAGTACAAAATTCTAAGAGTTGGAACTACTGGGAATAGTGTTTCCTAATACCTAAACTGGTGGTGTAAGTTCACAATTCAAATCAAAGTCAGACCTTGACTACATACACTATTTTAATTGTGTGTGTAGATAAATTTGTTGTGGTTTGAATGAGGATTGTCCCTCGATCTGCCTTTTGGCTGTGGCTAGGAACTGAACACTGTATTACCCACAAGTCCGTGTGAGCTGGAGAGTCGTGTGCTTAGGGTATGAACTAGTGTTCTGTCTTTTTACATACATATGCAACTTTCCCACGCATTATACATTGCTATCAGATTGTAAAAATAATTTCAAAAAATTGTGAAGAGGTTATATGAGAGCTATTATAGTGGTGTGTATAGTGCTATCAGATAAAAAAAAGATTAAGAATACACAATTAATTTTATATCGGAGAACCGAACCCTTTGTAATTGATCTTATAATCAAATTATAAAACAAAATAACATAACACAAATTTCAGAGTGAACCCCCTAGAAACTACTTGACTTATTTATAAATTAGTTCGTATTTCGGAATTTTCTTTTTTAATAACATTACTAAACTAACTTATCAAAGATGTATATGTTTAATCATTTACATTATGTTTACTAATAAGCCCAAGAAAAAAGGGAATGATTTGCTTCTACACAATTAACCATAACTAGCATAAAAATTTCCCAATCATTCAGCATATTAGTTTACAATAAAACTTAGTTGAACATTGTACTCAAATTATAGGTTAAGCGATTAGCTAATAAAAGTGGTTTTGACAAAGGTCGTTCAACAGTTGTACGGTTAAATAATCCTTAGCGAGGAGCGAGAAGCTGCAATTACCAAGTAAAAACTGTGTAGAGAACATTTAGTATTCATTGAAACTTTGGATAAGTTCTAAATTTGTTCGTGGCGTTGACAACTTCCCCGGCTCGTGCTAGGCAGCGCTGAGGGCGGAGAGAGGGTTTCAGCCCTCCAATAAGGAGGTTTTATCAAAGTTTAAGATGCGGGAGTTGTAATTAGATTTTCTTTTGCCTCTATCATAGCGAGACATTAAATTTTCAATGTGAACTTGGCCTACAGTTTAGCCAAACAATGAACACGTCAAAATAAGGAAAAAAGTAGTTTATATAACCCCGTACTATTGAAATCTATACACGTCTAATGAACAGTTACATAAATGAAGTTCCAAATATAATTCAGTTAAATTTAAAAGAAAATATTCAAAAACTATAGTGATATAAATAAACTCAGAGCTTCATTTAATAAAATGAATCTTGTTACCAAATTTGGTAATGGTTTGGCCAAATACTATAGCTTGTATTGATGATTTTGTGAATTGATCCAAAGCTCTACCAATCATTTAACCGTTCAATTACCTATTTTTTTTTGTCCTAGGACGCTAGGCACGAGCTTGGGATTGTTTTTCACATTACTTCAGGCTAGACCTAGGGGTTGCGTCATTATCACTTAGATAAAATCCATTGGTGACTTGGCGGGGATCGAACCCGGGACCTCAGGGACTGAAGTCCCGCGCTCTAACCACTACGCCAGCTCGCTCCCCTCAATTACCCATTAACATGCAAGAATATTATAATTTGACATTACTGCCAAAAAATTACAAGAAATTATCGTTCTTTGTGTGCGTTGATTTTATGAGAGTTCACTTAAAACGTCGTAATATTTAAGTTGATTACTAAACACGTTATTGAAAGGATTAAGAAGATATAAGCTGTTTAACTGTTTTGATATAATGAGACTTAAACATTTGAACTTTTCTTTTCGGTCCAGGTAAGAATTTCCCAAGAAACGCATTTTCTAATATCACAAGTAAACAATGGGAGACAGAGAGATTCTCTAGAGAGAGAGGAAGAATATGGGGAGTGTCAACAGTTTTGTTATTAGTTTCAGTGTCCGGTAGAATGAGGAAAACCCTTGGGGGTTTTGAGAAGGGAAACAGCCTTCTAACCTTTCTCAACGTACACAACTAGAAACATTTTAAACGATGTATCTTGAACACACACTGAAGAGAACTCTGTTTCACGAATACCTTTTAGGTGTATAGTCAATGCTTTTAGTGTGATTAGCTTTTAAAGCATTATCTTCTTTGACGATCTAAAAATTGGCTTTAGTTTTCTTACTATAGCTTACATACATTTATTGAGAAAGTCGTTGCAAGAATAAATTAATATTTTATTAATGTTGGATATATGAGTTCCTAGTAATAAACAAAAATACCATGAAAAAATTAAGAAAATTACTACACTTAAATCTATCTTATTTGACAAACATTGTATGTAAATATGTAAATATGTTGTATGTAAATATGTATTCAATATTGAACTTAAATAAGAAGGGAAGCGATGCTTACTTTAATTGATTCAATTTTTAAAACTACCTAACTTCAATTTTTTAACTAGATTAGAATAGGCTTTAGTAATTTCAGTCGAATTCCAATTTACATAACAAAGACGTAATATTTATTATTGAACAATACAAGTTATGGGTGAAAGTAAAAAGTTGCCAATAAGATAGTGTAGGCCTGATCATTAATAATAAAAAAAAACTTAGTTGAACGGAGTAATGATTAAATATTGTTAATTGATAGCTTATTATTTTTAAGGCAAAAAACTGTAGGCAGCTGTAAATTAATAAAACTCGTAATAAGTAAACCGTAAGACATTTTAATATTTTTTTCAATCAACTCAAATTGACTAGATTAACGTAAATCTCTAACTTATTACTCAGGTAGTTGTGTGAAACGTGGCCGAAGCTACATATTCATATAAATCTGTTTGTTTGTAAAACTTAAAACACACTGGAAATTTATATTAGGCTATAAACACAACTGTTTAAAAGCAAATAATATTACGAGTGTTTGTGTAGTGCTGTGAATACACACTACATACAAGGGTGTTCTAGACAAACCCCTCTTGTCCACACGTGCCTCATGCGAGATGACAAGGTCACATAACTCGGCAAACAAATGTTCATTCACATGCAGGGTGTTGAAAACTTTCTTTAAATCCTATATTTAATGTGTTGCTTTGTATCAGTTACATGTTAGTTAATCATATAATTTAAGTTCCATCAAAATGAAAATGATGATTTAAACCTAATAAAAATAAACCATGTAACAGATAAAAATATAACTGATAATTAATTAGTTAAAGGTTGTTTGTGGAAACAAATGTGGGTTTTATGATCAAACAAACACACATGTTGATGACACATGTTGAACATGTTGATAAGTCAGTGGCTCAGTCGGTGGTCGGTAGCTAGGAGTACAGTACGGCGCGCTGGCTTTAACGAAACTACAGCGTAAACCTTTCATATAAGTAATACTAACTTTAAATATTCAATAGTCCCTCCTATTGAATAATCCTAACTAAAATAATATATGTATAGCCCATAACAAAATAACATTGTTGCAATTTGGTGATGCAGGATGTGCAGGAAGAAAATGTGCTGTCTTAATACTGTGGGACGTTTGTAAATTATTAGAAGTAAGAACATTACTTATATATGTAATCTATGTTTAATCCTCCTAAAAAAGAGTCACGGACTTTAGGCCCCAGGCAGCGATGTCTTGGTTTCGGATCCTGGTCACTGTTGCAAACATTTTATCAGTACAGTCTCACCCCTTGCTTTGCTGGATACGTTCCACGAACAGTTCTGTAGTCTATGTGGACGGGCAAATGCAAGGTTAAAAGAGACCTTCAACCTCTAAAAAAAAGAAGAAAAAACTATTATATAAATAGTTTATAGTTTATAAAACTCGTATAAATAGTGGTCATAATGCTTGTCTTCAAATCTTAAGGCTGTTAGATCGATCCCGGACCTGGTTGACATTTTGTAATAAGCACTATCAATACGAAGATCCACCAAAGACATTATACAGAAACAAAACCACTGACTGGACCGCTCCCTTACAAAAACATTAAAAACGTCAATAGCATGGACAGAACAGTAACGTTTGTATATTGTTTTATATGTTTGTTACTGTATAAGAATTTGGATGTAAGATGCATATTCTAAGAAATATTCCCTAAAGTTGTATTACCCTTTATGAATTTGGATTTATAGCCTCAACTAGCAGTTGGTTAATGATTTCGCTGAGTTTTCAAAAAAAAAAAAAAAAAACTTCATGTATGTTTACTTTAACAACCAAGTACTTTAACAACCAGTAATTTATTATATGCAATATAGCAATTGATCTGTCCTGACACTGTATTTATTTCTAAGGCAAAATCTGTAAAAAACATCTTTTACAATAACAATACACTAGTAATACGGATGGAAATGGATCATAAAAATAACATGGTTACTTGTTTAAAATATCCATTATGCGTTAACCTATCCATAAACAGTTCAATAAATGGACTTGACGTTTTACGATTGGAGTTGAAGGTTCCACAGAAGACGTGTGAAGGTTAAAAACCCCCTAAAGTATTCTTAACCAATTCCTTACATCTTTTTCGGGGATTGATTCGTGTTGTAAGAATTGAAATTATTATAAACACTGTAACTATCATCTTGTGATAGGATCAATTCCCAACTTCATGATATTGATTGTTCTTGGTTCAACAAGTTAGTTATATCTTGTGCTCTCCAAAATATAGTGTACTTTGTGTGAAGACACCGCGGGGAAGACTCTATGATTGATTGAGAGAAGGTAAGTTGTAATGGGACTCGAGAGCAATCACAGGGATAGAAATCTGACAATCAGCAGATGAAACCCACGTTTTCATAACTAACTACACTTTAATAATATTATAAAACATATATTTATGTTCCTCGTGCATAGTTAGCTTAGGAACATTTTAATTTGTATATAGCCTCACATTTATTAGATTACATACTATCCCTTGGAAATGTACAGTTGTTATCCCATCTCATAAAGATTTCCATGACCAGGTAATACCTTGATCTTCTCTGTAAGACCGAAGACCAGAACCAATACTATTATTGATCATTGGTTTTAATTGATTTTTGATTGATGTTATTGTTTTGAAGATCAACGTAAACATTTGTTAACCAAACTGTTATACAAATATATAATTTTGTCTTATGTATAAAGTAATTTACATATTTTTACGATTAAGTAAACCAGACCAAAACAAACAAGAGTCAGTAGGGTTTTAATGTTTTTTTTAAAGATATTTTCAACAATATTTAGAAAAAATGTGTTACTCTTAAATTCGGCTTGAAAATTCATACCTACTATGTATTTGTTTGCATATTTTACGCCTTTGGATTACCATGAAGTTTGTATAGGATATATTTTCTTCAATCTGTTCAAACTTCTTACTTAAAGGTAGGATTCAACAAATCAGTACAAAATGTCGGGTATTCTCATCCAGCAAACCTAAATTACTCATTGAAAACTTACGATGATTCGTATGGGACGTCTGTATAGGAACTACAATAATATAGCAATAATTGTCTTAAAACCCTATGAAGAAACATGAGCTGTAATGTGCAGGAACAATTTATTATTTCTAAGGGAATTAAGTAGACAGTGGTACTATAAATTTTAAAATATATTATTAATTACATTAATAATAGGAATGGACTTGAAAAGAATGCATCCATATGAAGAAGATTTGATCTAAAACGTCCCACTAACATAAGTGTAACCATTACTTTCAAGGATTAATCTTTGACGAAAATCAAGTTTGTTTCTCATAAAAGTGTACAGAGATATTATCGGGCAGAAATGACAATCACTCTAGAACACGGGTAGATGAGGCGCTATCAATGTATTTAAAAGCATTTCCATGTGTTCAGGAACTGCCCCGCTAGAGGGGAGATATTTTAACGATAAAAGTCCCCCGAGCGCAAGAGGTGGTTAAAAGCATCCTAGGCGCTCCGGACATACGGGATTAAAACTTGCACTTTTACGTATCTTTATCAAACCTTTAACAATTAATGAGTAAATTTAACCAAGCTTTATTTATATAGCCTAATGCTTTTAGGATTCAGAATGCAATATACTGAGTCAGTAAAGCTTGGATAAGCTTTAAGGTATAATCAAGAATATATTAAAGAATTTCCTCATGCTATTTTATAAAGTCATTATTTATTATTTCTAAATTTATCATTTATAAAGCTAAAACACTGTTCGTTGTATAGAGCTAATTTATGCAATCTGTTTTACTCTTCCTTCTCGTCTGTAGATGGTATTTTTTATAAAATATTTGTATTTAAGTTAAAGGGTTAATTTTGTTTGAAGTATAGTTGAGTAGTAAGAGGCTTCATTATCTAGGCTAAAATATGCAAGAACATAACAAAATTGTACCCCGAAGAGTAAAATAATTTGACGGTTAAAAAACTGTCTGGGTAACTGAGTGGTTACAGTGCTCACCTCTACATGTGATTCGATACCAAACGAGAACGTTTCCATACCCAGATGCCGTTCTGCGTGATTTATCAAAAGGTTCGACGTTAGATGCAGCAAGACCAGGGTTTAAACCGTTCCCTTACAAAAGTGTTGGTATTTCAAAGGTTTAATACACAAAATCAAATGTGGCTAGTGCCTGTGAACTATGACGAGCTCTGTGTACAACGCACACGATACAGTAGTTAGCGACTACTTAGAATACCCAACACACGAAGGGGTCTATTGGTTACTTTCTTCATAAAAAACATTTTTTACGAGGACTAAACAAAAGGGGATTTACTGTAGGATTTGGAATATATTTTATATTGTTTTTCGATTAATTATCATAGTCTGGTTATTTCAAAGTCATTGGTGAAATCAAACTACTTGGAAAGATTCACTCAAGTACAATTAATTATGTACGTTGTGTATAATTTATTGTGAAATTTGATAGTTAAACTGGTTGGAAATGCCCAAACAGTTGTTTGAATCTATTATTACTTAGTTTGAAGTCAAAATAAAATTATATACAAAAATCACAAAGAAGTCATTACATTTTTAAAATAAATTAAATGTGTCATATAAGAATTACACATAGGCCTACCTTGTAAAAGGTATTAAAATCAAACCCAGATCTAACCCTGAAAGACTCTTAAGAAAACTTACCCAAATCATTACACAAGTTCAACTTGGTAAGACTCTCGCATCATATTAGTAGAAGTACTTTCGTGGGGTCCAAAGTTTATAATTAGATTCCCTTAACGAGCGCAGCAGCGACATTTCAATGTATGACGACTCTTCAAAACATGGCTTTTTTCCTTACTTAAGTCCACGGTGCAAGAAGGTTAAAAGAATGCAGTTTATTTAATCCAGCGAAATTTATATTACAGTAAAAGTATCGTGTACCACGTATATCTATAGCCGGCTGATGTCAAATAAAACTTTTGTATAAAGGAAATTAAAACTACTACTATCCTAAAAGTCTCCTTGTTAAAATCAGAATACAATCATTAATATGTGCATGTATTCTTTGCTCGAAAACATTAGGCATCGTTCAATATGGACCAGATGTTCTCTAATTGTGTGGGCCTCTCTTATATCCTAACAAGTTTATATAAGGAAAGGGTCATTTTATATCATAAAATATGTATAGGGTAAAATAAATAACCACATCTAAAAACTCATCAAATTCTCATTTCTCATCAAATGTAAAAACATAACTTACTTACAAGTTGGAACTAATAAGCTAACGGTAGACAGAGTATGATAAGGGTCTTTTGTCACTATCATCTGGTAAAGACTAGACGAAAAAGTGTGTATCATTGAAAAAGTGTGTGAAAATACATAACACATACATTATTCTACAATAACAGTAACGTTACTCTTGAATAACAGTTTGTCTAAGTTCATGTGACGTAAGAAATCGTAGTAACTGTTAAGAGAACTTTTTTAGACAAATAAAGTATAGGATAATAATTAGTGAGAGTGCCATACCCAAGGTAATCACCAGAAGAGACATAAATCAAAGTATCAATGTAATGTAATTAAAAATCCATGTTTTTGAGCATTTTGGTTTGAAATAGATTGAAACATATGCAATATTGAATGACAACTTTAGGTTCGCTTAAACAGTCATATAACTACGAAAAAAGATAACATTGCATATCTCGTAGTCCTACTACTATTCTATAGTAGTTTACTTTTATTACTATATTTAAACGTTTTTTTCAGGGAACAGGTGATCTACCCTTTGTATTTTTAAACTACTAAATACCACCCTGATTATCACTTGTTGATTTTACAGAGGAAACATCAACGGGAAAGCATATTTTTCAGGAAAAAAAATAATACGCATAAGGTTATAAAACAAGGCATAAAACATTATGAGGATATACAGGGGAAGGCCGCTTATAAATGTTTTACGTTGCTATAAACTGGACTGTTTCCACGTGCGACTCCATTTCTAACGTGAATGTTCATTTAGATTACAACTGCATCGATTACGTTTACATTAATTAAGTAAACTTACGGAATGTAAGAAGAGTTCGCGATGATCACTTAGCATGACGGAATAGTACTGTACCAGTAAAAACATACACTTTATTCTATAAAACATCACTTTTATGTTGGTGATGCTAACGTTAAATTTATTCCACATCTAAGCATAAACAACGAAAACATAGTGTAAAAATGTAAGCTAAACCCAAGAGTTTGGTACACTCAGTATTTTAAACAATCAGATTTTAATATGATATATATTTAAACATTGTGCAAGCTCTAAGCCGATCGATGAAAGTACATCTTAGTTTGTTAATACATTCATAAAATACCCCCGCCGCAGCAAACCTGCCGTCTAAGCGAATTTCCATTTGGCCGAATTGATTTTCAATTGATCTATTTAAATAACATTAGGTTTAACGAGTACCTAGGTTTGCTGCTACAAGGAAACTAATAAGGTAGTGTGTTTTTAGTAAAATATATTGATAGCTTACTATAAAATAAATAAATTTGCCAAGTTTGATCAAAATATATCCATAAACAAACAAACTACAACATTTTACAATATTCTCCATAAGAATAACATGGGAATTTTAAATTTACCATTTTTTTAGTTTTCTCCGTAACCAATAACCGGACAAAAACACTTTGATATACTAAATTGTTTGTTTTTTAAGCTCTTTAAGAAGGTTTAGAGAAAAATTGGGAAATTTTGTGTTTTGAGGGTAAAAAGTGAGAAAAACCCATTTTTACCCCATAAAACCCCCCATAAAACCCTGTTCCCATGGACCGATCATGCTGGATCGCGAACTCATTCAAGTTTATCCCGCCTTACACCTTCAAACCAAATTTCATCAAAATCGGATAAAAATTACTCAAGTTATCGTGTTCACGGACACATATATATATATAAATCTATATATATATATATATATATATACCTATATATATATATACATATATAAAAATTTGAACGAATGGTGTTTTTGGCCTCTGGGGACATTAAAATGAAAAAGTAAATCGGTCCCGGGCCTAAGTCTTACCATGAGACCTACGGTAATAGCTACTTCCCTATAGGGAAATTCGCTAAAAAGACTCATCCAACAAATTTAAAGATTTGAAATGTTTCTTCCTCATTTGAGTATAACATGCTGGGATAAAAAATGTCAGGCAGTCCGTTTCCGCAGTGGTATTCCGCGAATCCCCGGCAATATGCTGCGTAAGCGGTACATATTTAGCAGCGCTCAGATTGTTTTATGAATTATTCAGTTTGTCTTACAATCACTGCCATCCTTTTTGCGTCAACCCACAAACTCATCATTCGTATCTTACAAAACCAGCTTTGCCACACTATCACAAGGGTGTTATACAATATGTAAGCCCTACGCGATATATGCTTGATACAACTATTTTCATGTTGTTTCGGTGCAACTTTCTTTTTAATATATACTATTTATGTTTAATTATTTCGAATAACCAAAAACTTATTCAAATACGTAGAAATATGTTTTTATTTTTCTAAATTATGAAATAACCAAACCAATGTCAATATTTACAGAATGTAAAATAATGGCAATCTTTCATTATTAAACATTTAATTACAATTTTAAGTGATATTGAACCACACACAAATAGGCTATATGGTTTCTACTGATACTGATTATTCTTTCAAGAAGGAATGTAGGTTAATAAATTTTGGGGTCACAATATTGGTTCTAAGTGTAAGACAATGACTGTCCCAAATTTCATTCGTAGAATGATTTGCGTTATTGCAATACATAATTTTCTTAATTTTTTATTAGTTAAATTATTTACACAATTTGATGATACATTGATTGCATAAATGTACGTACACTTGAAACATACTGGATTGTTAAATTTATAATAAAACCGTCAAAAGTTACTTTCAAGCTATCAACATATTTACAAAATTTATAAATTTATAAACAAATATTTGTGCTAATACAAATGAAATGCTTTAATGTTTCATCGCGATTTATTTATATATACTGATATACATAAATCTATACATAATGGAATGTGTAAATTGATTAAAGTTTGTAGTTAGTGTTTAGTTTGATAAGTGAACATCTAACTAAAGGCCCTATTTAAAGCTTTACAAAAACTGAGATTATTATTTACCCAGAGTGTTGTTGTGTGATAGCAGTAGTTAAAACGATACCTTGTAGTCACTCTGATATATAGTCAACAGACCAACTTAGTATATCCTACTAGGGATTTTAGAGTAAAGGTTTTTTCATTCGTACCAACTTGATATTCACGTGTATCCTGGAGATATGAAAGGGAGGGACGACACTTCACGGGGGATTACGGTAATGGTACTTTTGGCAAAGTTGAAATTGAGGATTCCACCTAATAGAGATCGCCGGGGCGTGATAAGGAGGGACAACGCATACAACTTTAGTGTATGTTTGGAATCTATACACAATATGGACATAATGCTAAGTGTACTATTTTACACAATTGTGATTTAGTGGAATATTGTTAAGAATATGAATATTAATATCATAAACTAAGTAATAAAAGCACTATGTTTTGCTCTTTTGAAACATTTTGTGAGTTGATGTACGTTTACGTTTAAAAACTATCGTCTATTCTTTAAGTTTCTAATAACATTAAACTATTTACCACGAAATAAAAATATCTAAAAACACTGTATATGCACGGTAAGCACTAATAAAACATTACCATCACCACTCAACAGTTATATAAATTGAAAAGGTGATATTAATAATTTGATTAAATCAAAAATCGTATGTCCCATGTTGATGGTTGGACTAATTATTGTCTCGTGAATAAATTTGGTATTACTTTCAAAATTATTAAAGCCCGTACAAATTATTAAAATAATAAACACAAATTTTTAATCCATATATTTTTGGAATATTTGTCTCATTTGCCTTATCATAAATTAGACGGGTTTTCTTTTTGGCACAACTTAAGTTAACTAATAATTAGGTAGGACTTTTTAACTATTGAACGACTCGGGAGTACAATTATTTAAATAGTTTAACATTTATTACATGTTCCTGTGTTATAAATTTGTTTAAGCATGTGTAGGATAAACTTTATAAATAACCTTGCAAGTTGGCTTGACATATTAGGCTATAGAGTTTTATGTTAAAGTAGTTTAGCGGTGAATCGATAAAATATTAGCTATAAAAAGGAAATTGATTTATCAAAAATAATAATTCATTACTAACTTAACAATAACAAAACAAGTTAGAACAGCTTAAGTCTATAATCAAATATAACAATTATTTGACTTTTTTGGATAAAATTAATCCTATCCTGGAATAGCCCACACTAAAGTTTCTCTTCAAAATATTACCCCCATTGAATATATAAACAACAGTTCATGTTACTTGATAACAAAAAGTAAATAACATTTTGATGGACTGAATAAAAGGGTGAATATACAGTGCCACGTTTTATGAACACATAAAAAAGAGTTGATGGAGTCTACTTTATACTTTGAATGTATAAAATTGTTTAACCCATGTTTGAGCCTGAACTTTGATTTACTTCGTAATTACCATAAGTTTTCCTGATTAGTGAGTGTCCTTAAAACTTGATAAAACTGTAAACATTAAGTTCTATTGTTTATACAATCGAATTATGGCGGGCCTTATACAAAAGGCCTGAATGCAACTTACATTTTAATATAGTTAAAGAATTCTGTTTCCAATATTTAGCCAGAATTATTAACAAGTATTACAACTGGTATAGTTTAAAGGCGATTTAAAACCAAAGTCATGATAAGGAAAGACTGGGATCTACCCTTCCCATGAAACCTCACCTCTCAGTAAACTGTTATGCTACAGCCTGGTATGATAGTCAATACTTTCAGGTTTAACACTTAACACTAAGGTGAAATTGTGGATTTACTCTCGAAAATATGTGGTACTTGAATGTAAAATATTTTAAAACTTGTATGGAGTTTTTGGCCAATCTAAAATTTTAAGCCTAACATATATATAGTATGATATAAAGATGATATTGTATAGTAAAAATGTATAACACGTATCAGCTTACATTGTAGATGGGTTTATAGAAGTATAAATAAATGTTTTGTTAGTGAATATCTATTTAAAGTGCCTAAATTGTAAAGAACGTTTACCTTTGACTCCAAAAAATCTTTTTTTTAGAATGATCTATGTATCTTTATGGGCCCTGATCAATTAAACAGAATGGCCAGATCACAAGGCCGGCTGTACTTTACTCAACAATTCTTGTCAGTCAATACAAAATGTTATTATAATTTTTATTACTTTTAATGAAACGAGGAATCCACTTTAGAATCCGAAACGATCCAAAGGTACAAAGCGTATGGATAATAATCTTTCATTACCTTTGTAGCCCCAGCTTTTCAGAGCATTTAGAGAAAAAAATATATATATACTCTTGATATATATTGTCAAAACGTATCTTTCTCTGAACTTAAAACCACACACGCTTTGAACTCGTCTACAGCCTCTGTAGAGTGATACCTTTTGAAGTGACACTTTTTACTGTAACTCTGCAACAATTTAACTTACAGAGTCGGCTTTTGGTATGCAAATAACAGATTATAAACATTTACATAAGCTGATACTGGGCTGTTCACCACCTCTCCAAACAGACTGAGCCTTGCGGCGTTCTATCTTTTGTTGTCAGGAAATTCAAATGATTAACAAAAATGATTTCTGACTCAATTTGAAGATAAAAAAAACTAAGCTTTTTAATTAACTGTACACTTACACTTAATTTATGTTCGTTTTTAACTATGATGTCTATCACCGTTAATACTGGAAAAAATAACATATTCACGTATCTTTCAAAATGGACAACAAACTTTCTTTTAATGTAAAAAAATTATAGTCAGCTTTTAAATTCGTGTGATATTTATTGAGTTGAACGTACTTACTTGTAAAACGTTTTAATAACTAAACATACTTAAAAAAAACTCTTACAAAACAAATTTCTACCCCTAAAACCCTCCTCCCTTTTCGACTAAAGTTTTCCAATTTGTCATTAAAACTAAATGCGGAATACATTATGAGTTTTGATGAGGTATTACAAAGGCTGATAACAAAGATAAGTTCTCCGTCTGACAATTTGACTTGGCCAACAGTTAAACTTTTGTTGTTAACAGATGTCTGCAGGCTATCCCGCCACCGCGTGATCGATGCCTAACCTCATCATATTGTCCCAGCCACAACTCATGTCGAAAATAGATAATACAAACTAGATTAATTAATAAATGCACGCTCTTGAGGTTAAAATATTGTCCATGCACTACCAGGATATAATGAATGTATCATATTTTGATGTTATATCTTTATGTAATTATTATCAATGGCCATTTTAATTATTTATCCGAGATAAGGTTTTCTGTTAAAAGATTTGGTTTCAATATGCATTTATTTTTATTATTTACATTTGAGGTAGTCTTTGATCATATTAAAATCATATTATTGTGAAACCCTAAATGCTTTGAAACCTGGAATGTTCCTTTATTAGAAATATTAAGTTAGATAATAAAACCATTGAACATACACAGAGTCTGTGTACAGTCAATGATAAAATATATTTTGCATTCGTTTTAGTGTTACTATAAGTACTATCAGTGATATCAAAATAATATATATAATAGTACACCAAAGAGAACAATATAGTGTTTGGCCGTCAAGTATAACACATGGTTTGCTTATCCTTGGTTTACACGAAGTAAATAAAATGGTCAAAACTCTTGAAATTATGTTTAGTTTAAAGATTGTGGAACATTTTAGCTGGCCTATACTGTATGCACGCTGTTGTTATTGATATATTAATCAGAGTTCTTAAGTGGCTTCTGAGCAATTTGAAATCAGACTAAATAAAGAAAAGTCTATGTAGCGTTTCTTAGAGTTTATGTACAACTAATTCAAATTCAGAAAAAAAATTAGCATCATGCAAGGTATTATGGAAGAAAATGTCATCAACTTTGGGAATAACGCATTTAGCTAGTGGAAGCGTTATAAATCGGGGTTTCGAACCAACGCCTTAACGGAACGCGTTAAGTCAACTTTGCGATGCTAATTGGGGATTCTAGAGAATTTGCATAAACCAATACGACGGTTACATTTGTCCTTGTGTCAACCGCCCTCAAGAACATTGTAAATCTCAAATACGAATCTCCGTCAGTTTACTTTCATATTTCTTTAGAATATTTTACAAACGCGACGTTTTATACTCATTTCCTCTATTCGTTGTCTTAGAAGAGAGTTAGTTATCTGCGGATTTATCATATAACCATGCTATTAAGTCAACTATAAATAATAAATGTGCTAATCGGTTAAACAATACTTTCCAATCATGAGATAAATATCTAAGCCTAAAAAGACATAAATTACAAATACGTTAATACAAAAATAATACTAGGAAATAAAGTTCATACAACAACAAACCTTGCCAAATGATAGGTAAATTTAAATATAGTTTACTATTAAACATTGATAATATGCAAACTTAAACTAATATACAGAAACAAACCAATCACTTAGCAAACCAAAAAGGTTTAACGTAGATTTGATTGTCACCGACGCCCTACACAGCTTTTATCATACAAAATACTTCCCCTCCCTACGGGACAGCTTCCAAACACATGGAAATGCTTTTAAATAATGTACCTTGATTTCGCACTCTATATCCTTTTTGAAAAACTACGCAATCGTTTTTTTGGTTCATGTCACAACTATTTAATCTCTGCTTGGATCGATCAGGTAATATTTGTGCAGTTAAATAAATATCCACAAATATAACAAAGTTTTACAATTCTTCAATTGATGAAACCTTTGGTTGAATACTGTTATAAAATATGTTTAAAACTCCCTGGTTTAACCTTTTGTTTTTTTGTGTAATATTTTTAAATACCAATTATACGTTAGCTGTTTTTAGTAATAGGCTTATGTGTTTATTTTAGTAACGAAAGCCTTGATTGACACTTAATTAAGCGAAGCAAGGCCATAGCAAGCTCATTCAAGAACCTAAAAGATAAAATAGTAAATGGCAGAATCATTGTTACAATTGTGCGTATTTCCGACGTTTTAAAAGCAAGACAAGATTCTAATTCAATTCTTGAAAAGGTCTAAATAAAAAATGCAAATAAAAAGTACCTGCAATCAAACAGCTGAGCTAGAGAGTAGCAAGAGATAATAAACAAAATATAAACACTTGGATGCAAAGGACATATTCCTGATAGAGCAGCCCTAAGATGATATAATGTAAAAGATGACGAGGACATTTTGCCGTCAAAGGACTATTTTGAGACCACGAACTACCAAGAATATGTAATGAAACTACTCAGAAAATAAGCAAAATTTGTGCTTCTCATTTGGTAGTGAATTACAACAAACATGGACCAAGAGATTAAATAGATAGGCTAGATGTCGTAAAATGTCACATGATATAAACTTCTTGTAGTGTTTACACGTATTGTTAATTCAGCGGTTACCTCATTACTCCCTGTAAAACTATGTAAAAGTTATATAGTTATATATAGTATTCGACTCTGTTGTGTCACTCGTTATCAAAATGGAAATACAACCATAATGTCTTTACACATCCCTATCACTACAGTTTATCATTTTGATATTAACAATTCTTTAGCATATGCAGATAGTAGTATATGTAGATAGTTTTAGTGGTAATCCATGTATAATGCCCAAAGTACCCATGAACTTTTGAGAAAACTACAAGTTACACCCCCATAAACCACTTAAAATGTTCGTCATGACGAGAATCCGTTATTTCATAAATTGCCCTTTAAGGTCATAATTGCTTTCCAAAGTGAACTTTCCGTATACCTAATGTTAAAAATACTTCAGCTGTACTTAATTTTATGTTATTCATTAAATTTATTACCTTATTCAAATCAGGTGGGATTACTTTTTTGTATAACTGTATTCTGTTTTGTTTATTTCAGCTTAACTTAACCAATCAATACTTTTATTAATACTTACGAAGTCAAATGGGGTGCAGCCCGTGGGTAACAGCTAGCTCAATGCCAATTGTAAATCGGCGTGTGTATTGTAATTGTAAATATTTACTTTGTAAATGCAACGCATAAGATAAATTTTAAAAGCAATATCATATCGGGTGATATATTACATACCTGGACAGAAAGTAAATCACGTTATCGAGTGATAAACGCCCCAAGGTGTTTAGTGGCTGCCTTATAACTCACAAGTCTCTGGTTGGTTTGGGAATGTGTATCGTCAAAAATTGGAACCAAACTCAAGGCAATTTCCTAGAATACTTGATTTAAATTGAGATAATGCTGTCCCTTGCATTTAATTTTTTTTTTATATGAATTTGCAAGTACAATAACCATATCCTAAACTAAACAAAACATTTTCATTTGCAAGTAAAACCTGAAATGTAAGGTTTACTTAGATTATAAATTAGGAATCTAAGTTGAACAACTACAACTACAGTATTTATGATGTATTTATGATATTCTTAGTGTATTTTGCCCGAATTAGTTAAGTTCAAGTGACAACTTAAATGGTGATTGCTACATGGTGTCGATGCTAAATACTAATTAGTAGGATTGAATATTCAATAGCAGGAATATCAATAATGAATAGTAATAGTAGTATTAGTTGTAGTAGCAGTAGTTAGTCATTAGTGATATTAGTGATAGGACTAGTTGAATTCCTGCTGTATAATTATTAGTAATAGGTTTGTTGTACGATACGTCTTACACGATATTTTCTGCTATCCTCCACTGCTGTACAATGTGGTGACAACAATGTATCGGACCGATGGACACGATGCCAGTTATTGCTGTTTCGTTTTATCGATATTTTAAAACGGAATTTGATGGGTTTGCAGACAACGGCCAGAGGGGATGAAAGCTGTAAATAAAATCGCGCCTTCAACGTGCAAATTTGTTTTGCATTTGCAAAAAAAGAGTGAAAAATTTGTTTGAATACGTATCAAAGTTCTGTATATTGTTTTATTTATTTCCCTTGAAATTTCTCATTTTAAACGTAAAATATGACGAAAATCACACACACTAGAAAATAGATAGCATTTGTTGTAATTAATGGATAAAACCAATAGTTTTGTAAAACTTGTAATGTATTTGACAGTCACAATGTTATAGGTAATCACACATAGCTATTTTGAATGCCTAAAACTATTGTTAATGGTGAACTAAATATTATTAATGGTAAACTATTGTTAATGGTGAACTAACTATTATTAATGGTAAACTATTGTTAATGTCAGTTGCTTTGTACTTGTTTGTATTCTCCAATTCCACAAACTCATGAATGCTAAAACATCACGAGGATATTTGTTGTTTAATCTATATAATTCCGTAACCTAATCGAATTTATTTTAAAACTTGAGGACCAAGGACGGTGGAAAAAATATCAGAAGTGTCAAACATTTGCCCTTCTCTGCCCCCAGACCGTCAAAGATCCAGTCTTTTTCTAATGAAAGTACTGCTACAGTGTTTCTATAAGCCTCTTCAAATATACCAGCTAATGTAAACATCGTGTATTTGTTTATCTATTGATTTAGTGGTCTGTTTTAAGGTTATAATAGTAATGCAGTGTTGACATGTATCGTGTTAGGGAAAGACCGCGACTACGAAGGAAAGTATTAGGAATGGTGCACATCATAGGAAATAGTTAAGGCTAAATTACAACGGAGGTGAAGGACAGCAATTGCTGCTATTGTCCCCTTGTACATGAGCGAACCTACTAAATTACCTGGCCAAATTATATTGATATCCTAAGTCCTCTTTACAGACAGTATACAATCATAGTTTTGGTATTTATTTATTTTTTGTTTCTAAACAACCAACAAAATTTGTTATATGAAATTAATATAGCCAGTGTATATAACTCTTTCTTTTATTAGTATGCAAAGATATTTCATTATTTGCTTGAATTAGATTTTTATTTCATAAAAAGGAAATACTTAATTTGACTAAATGTTTATACATATTATAGTTTTCCTTTTATTAAAGATGGATAAGATAAAGTTTAATTAGGATATAAAAAATTATAAAAAAACATATGGCAAGTTTATAGCACTAAGGCAACTAAAAAAAAAAACTTATAGAACCTTTCAGTTACCTAAAACATTTCATTTCGAGTCTCTTGAGTTGGCTATACTGCTTTACTTACCCCTTATAACAAGACGTTGATAATGAGCGAACTGATAGTCTCACATTTCATGCCTCACTAATCATTCCTTCACTGTAACTCAACAGTTGACACATCCATAGATCTCTAGTTACGAGAACCCACAGACTGCTGATAATGAGCAAACTGATATTCTTACACTCGAAACTTGCATTTCCAGCCTAAAGCACCCGTATGTTTCTGTTTTGGTGAAGCATATACCTGCGTTGAACATAATGCGAACTGTAACTTTACTATTTTCGAATACGAGAGTTGAAATTAAGTTATATAAAAAGTAATACATGTCAGGTTTGTTTTTATAATACTATAAAAGGTTGGCTACCTAAACATTGAAGGGAAGGATGTAATGCAAGATGGGACACAGGTGGTCAGGGTGAAATACAGCACTCAACTCACAGACCCATTAGTGTTAGCTTCGCGAGCAATGTCAGGTTGAATAACTACTAGTCTTCTGGAAATAGGGGGTCAAATCTGTATATTATTTGTTGCTAGAAGTTAGCTGTTCGAACTAAAATAATTTCATCTATATATAAAGTTAATAAGGATGAAGAACATTTAAGAGACCCGTAAGCCACCCACCTATGAACCGCATTCTTGAAGGAAATGTCTCGATGATAAACTTCCCCGTAAAATATAAATTTGTCAATAGACCTTCTTAGGCCAGTCAAATAGTACAATAGAAATCGCTAAAATCGCAAACAAACGGCTAGTTCTGATTTTTTACTATATTGTTAGGACCCCTACCAGTAGTGTATTTCCAAGTTTGCAGCTTCGAAAGACCTGTGCTAACTCCGTAGCACTCGAAAAACCACATAATTTGTACATATTTTTATTATTTTTAATTATATCTCCTAAACGTTGAGTTTTTCATAAAACATGTAATTTACGTTTTTAAAGAAGATTAAATTTTCTACAATTTGAGACCAAAACCACCTCTGTAGGTATAGTGGTTACTAAGATACAACCCTCAAATGATTGAAAGTTTTTCGTAAACAGATTAATTTTTATGAGTTGGTCAACATTCAACACCAAAATCGGAGAAAATACTCATTTACGACTCAAATTATTTGGAACAGATGTTTTAGTAAATTCAATTAGC
Organism: Macrosteles quadrilineatus; assembly: GCF_028750875.1. NCBI lineage: Eukaryota > Metazoa > Arthropoda > Insecta > Hemiptera > Cicadellidae > Macrosteles > Macrosteles quadrilineatus. The sequence continues at coordinate 118,981,595 of NW_026542594.1, forward strand.
TTTAATTTAAGCACAAAACGAGGTCTCTTTGCCTGATATTTCTCTCATAACGCTAATAAATAAAAACAATGGAAAAACTGTATTTTTCGAAAGTCCTTGATTTTTATTAGCTTGATTTATTGCTAGGCTACCTGCTACCATAATAATCCAACATACAATTCTGCAAGCAAAGTTTGTAAACCAAAATATAGTATTATTTTGGCAAATCACAGGATGATGGGAGAAGACTTAAATTAAAGGTTTAGATCCCAGTTACTTGGGAAAAGATAGTAGCATTCCTAAAAAGTTATAAGTAAACTAGATATTACATAAAATATGCCCCATAAGAAAAGCATAGGGATTTAAAAACATCTCCTTTGTTTTCAAACTCTCATGTGTTCCTACTTGAGGTTAGGGGTTAAGGCCCCTTCAAGCCACTAGTTATTCCCATTGTTATTAGTATCCAGGGTTTGTTTTGTGGTAGATATTTTTTTGTATTAAGTTTATATTAGTACACCAATTGGGTTGGAAGATGGACCCAAATTAATGGAGCATGTTAAAAAAAAGAGCCTTTACGATTCGTCACTCAGACATATTGTGATCGGGACTATGGTCAGATTTGACCATAGAACAAGTGTTGATTAGGTCAATGAAAAGCCAGGGAGGGTTAACCCATGGTCGGGGGATATCAAGTAGCATTATTTCACGATGGACTGGAGGCATGGTGTTCACACTCAATATTTGCGAGAGCTTGGACAGGTTTTGGTACGATATATATTTTGATATGAGAGCAGCACAGATTGAAAGAGACGCTGTTGAGGTTTATTCCATTGTCTGTGCTATTGATGTGGAGAAACTGAAGCTCTACCTTGACATACACCCTCCATTTCCATTGACGGACAAACTGCTTTCCATCAGCAGTGGAATAGTTGGGGCCCCTGAGATTAATTGCCACATGGCTTGAAGAGTCGACAATCATAAAAATGACCCAGGAGAAGTTGCTGGCCAACGACAGAAACAAACGACGGCTGATTTCTCCGATACGCTCCACCTTCCAAAGACAGGGAATTAAGACGAAGCAGGCAGTCGAGGATGCTGACTGCGACATCGTCAAATCGGTACCTCTCGACAAAAGCACCTCTTTTCAATCAGTGCTAATCATTGGAGAGGATGTGAACCTCATCGTTATTCTCAATGGTTTGGGATCAGCTGTAAAGAATGTTTTTTTTTCAGAAAAGTGGCAGAGGTGACTGTGGTCCCTTACAGTATTCGTCAACCTCATTCAATCATGGAGTTTTGAAAGTCCCCTCAGGGTTCGAGTTATTTCTCCACGCCTTCACTGGGTATGACACCACCTCTGCCGTCTTTGGGCATGGGAAGAATAAACTATGGAGCGCCATCCAGAAATACCCTCAACTCATCACCACAGCTGAAGTGTTCCTCCAACCTAATTCAACCCACCAAGCCATCTCAGATGCTGGAGAAAAGTGCCTAGTAGGTCTGTATGGAGGAGACTACACTGAGGATACCCTCCAGGGACTGCACTACAAAATCTTTGTAAAAACTGCCGCTTCTTCTAAGGTTGATCTCACCCGTTTGCCCCCAACAGAAGATGGTGCAAAATTCCATGCCTTTCGAACCTATCACCGAGCTCAGATGTAGTTTGGGGTGGAAAAATATGCCACTCAATGGGGATGGAAGAAGACAGATCAGGGACTCATTCCAATAACAATGATGAATGAATCCCCCTATCCCTATGAATCCCTATGGATGAATCCCCCTATGATGAATGAAGTGGAACCCCCCTCCCTTCTAAAATTTACATCATGCTGAAGCAAGAAAGGCTGTAGTGGAGGTGGCTGTACCTGCCTAAAAGCAGGGCTCAAATGCTCTGCACTTTGCAAATTTTGCTCCGGTGTCTCTTGCCAAAATAGCACCGTGGTTCAGATTGCCGAAGAAGAAGACGACGACGATCCACCACCGGTACCTATTTTTCAACCGAATTGGACAATTTTGAACCTCCCAGGAAGCGGACACAATGAACTATTCTAAACCAACAATATCTCTTGTATATATGCAATTTTATTTATTTTAAACACTGTACATTATTAATAGGGTAAATATATATTTATTTTGGATGAAAATGGGGTTTTATTTATAACCAACCTCAAACCATCGTAAGAACTCAACGTAGCAAATTTGCGAAAGAAATTTTATTTTCTCAAATTGTACATATTTTAGCATTGTGCTATGGCTGTCAGGCCTACATAAATTGTTCTGGGCTCAAATTAAAATTCATAAATTTTGCTACAAGACCCTCTCCAATGGGTTTTCTCATTAAATAGGTAAGTCCTCTGATTTTGGGGCTGGAAGTTGACCAAACCTTAAAATATTACTTTTTAGAAAAAAATCTCCAATTTTTGGAGAGCTATATCCTGGTAGCTACAGCACCTACAGAGCTCGTTTTGGCCTCAAACTTTAGCAAATTTAATGTACTTTAAAAAAGTAATTTACAAGTTTTATGCAAGTCACATATTTTAGGAGATATAGTGAAAAAACCTTAAAAAATGCTAAAATTAGGTGGTTTTTCGAGTGCTACGCTTTTAGCACAGGTCTTTCGAAGCTGCAAACTTGGATATATACTACTGGTAGTGGTCCTAACAACATATTAAAAAATCAGAACTAGCCGATAGTTTGCGATTTTAATGTACTATATGACTGGCCTATCTCCTTTAAGGCACAAGTCTCAGTTGAACGGCCGTATTTAATCACATTAAAATTTTTAATATAAGTAGGATAAAACTTTTTTTATGTTTATAATTGTTTGAACACCTTTATCCTAAGTTGGCCTATTTATTGATACTCATCATAGGTGTTCTACTTTGAATTTTAATAAAGTTATTATTTTTTTTTTCGTCACACAGTTTATTGCAAAATAGATAAAGCAAAGAGATATTTATTAAAATAAGCAGTAAAATCGAGTTGTACCTCTATTGGTAAGTAAGAAATTGTTTTTACAATATATTAGAAAAACTAACTTACTTTCTTCTTTATTTTCACTCCGTTGTAATGCATTTTTTACAGAGGGCCATGCCTATTGCAAAGCATGGGTAATAGAACAAGTTAGATTAAAACTACCAACTTATGTAGGCTTCGACTACAGCACAAAGGTTGATGTATATATTTAGGGGGTTAAATGAAATCGGACGTCTTTATAATCGAAACCTAATTGATATCCATTCCCGTTTAATGGTGATGGTAAACAAAGTAATTGACTACTGGTACTATTTGAAGCTACCGCTAATTAGTAGCTTCTTTTAGCTTAAGTTAGTGAATATGCAGTTGCAGTATGAATGTGTGTTTTACCATTTACTATTTGGTTTTACTAAAATGTTCATAAACGGAATATATTTTCTCTCAAGATCTTAAGTAAACAAAACCCTCTTAACTCAGTTTTAAAACTTCATTATAAATCTAGGACATTTTTTATAAAGGTATTTGTTCCAACTTGGTATATAAGAAGTATAATTTTTAAAATTTACAGCATATCAAAAATTTAAATAGAACATAAAATAAAAACCTCTGAAATCATATAAGATTTTTTAAATTAATCCCTACAAAGTATTGTTTTCTACACTAAGTGCTGATTAAAAAACATTTTGCCAACTCATAAATAATTTATAAAATTATAAGTAGCAATGTTCAAATGGATTTTACAAACCAGTATACAAACATTGATTGGTAAAAAAGAGAATGAAAACAACGCGGGAGTGGTCTCAGTGGCGCCCAGCCTTCATTTTGGAAACATACCAACAAACCCCTTCAATGCATCCTTATCTTAAGTATATTTCCTCTTTATTGGCCATTTATTCTGCTGCTACATGCACCCTCACGCGCTTTCAGCCCCCAGAAATTGATTCCCCTGATTATATTTTCCCCGTGATATTATAAAACACAGTTTAAGTCTTCTTCGCAAACTTGGACTAATTTCAGATGTTTTAATATATTTCTGTATAAATTGGCACAACAGGGTTAGCACGATTTGCATGGATATTGTGTTACTTTATCATGGCGAATTTTGAGCTAAAAAATATTTTTGTAAATTCAGAATTTGAAATTTTAAAACGGATTGTACTGACAAATAACTAAAGGTAGTTGTTTTTACCATTTAAAATAACGGAACTTTATTAACTTATTTTATAAAGATAAATGAACTGGTGTTGAAGTAGTGAGAGTGCGGAACCACTAGAACGTGTAGTGTCATATGATCCGCGTCCCTTGACGACCAATTAAACTTACCTTATTACCCTCAGTCTCTGACGTCGACTATTACTCACCCACTACTCACACAGCCTCAGTCAGGACCCGGGCGTTACATGGGTTACCTGACATCAGATTCTATATTATATGAGACTGTAGAAATCACCCCATTAAACATTGTTGTTAATCCCCAGTTACTGATTCTACCCAGTTACTGTTTAGTAGTTCTATATCTATAATACTCCTTTTATCTATGCTATAATGTAGCTTCGACCAAATAATCATATACAGTATATTAAAAATATTTTATTATTAATTAATTAAGCCACAGTTCATATTAGTTACAGCCACGATTAGGGGCCTACTAGAATTAAAGGAGTGAGTCCATGCTGTATCATTGCCCGATCCAAACAGATACGTTCTTCTAAATTTCCTTTTCCCTTATCAACACCAAAGTGCTTTTGAAGATGTCTAATAAATTCACATAAACTCTATATAACACTTTCGATTTAAAGGAAACAATATTAAACCGATCATACGAAACAAAACATAAGCAAACACGAACACAAATTGTTGTTAGTTAAGAGTATAATTTTATGTGCAGATTTGGGAAAGATAATATGTTTAGGTACATAAAACTATCGTAATTAGTTGTGTGTTTGCGTCCGAAACTGAATATAAGATTCATAACCTATTAGCCTACGAAAAACATATTTATGTATTCATTAGGATTAGGGTATCCAAAAATGAATATTGTAATGCTCAAAAGCGTTAGGGTGTATTGCTCTTAACTGAATTTAAGGTACATTATAGGATTATTGTCATCAAGTAAACAAAATCATAATTCCAAATTGCAGAAAAATATTAACGATAAAGAAGATTCTTCAAAATATCCTAAATCCGATTATAACATCGAGTTAGTGTCTCTACTGATTTAATAACAGATTAAAAGTTAGTTATGGCATCGTCATTAGGGAGCAATATGGTGCTGAAATAACTTTCCTGCATTAAAAAGAGAAATGGCATTGAACCCCTTCATTAACGAGTCAGGGTTGCACGGGGAGGGCGATGTCAAAGGGTGATAAATAGTGGGTGTGTGCGCCTTTTCTGAATCCAGATTTCCCTCAATTAATTACTCAATTCTCTTTGAGCTAGGATGCGAACCGAAGTACTTTCAGTGTGTACAGAGCTCGGTCGATACGCAGAAATCTCAAAAGAGACAGATGTTTATTGTTAAGGGATATCTTTTTATCCAATCATTTTGTGTGTTTTATCAATCTAAAGGGGTTAACTACAATGAAACATCACATAGCAGGAAATGTAAATGAGAGGAAACTACTTGTGAGATATTTAATCTCTAATCTTATTATAACCTATAATAAAACCTAGAAAAAAAACTAAATTTACAACTTGAAAATTTTATGTTACATTCAGTAACTCTTCAAATATGAAAAGTTGTTCGAAAAGTAAAAAATTTGTATAAATAATATAACAAATGTCAGGCACCCGGCAACTGTCAAAAATCAGGCACCCGGTGACACGAAATTGAAGCTCCTCGTTGGCCCCAACGCGTTGTGCTGCAAACCAAGTTTTAAATAATAAGTAACGTTGAAAACCACTTTGAGCAAGGTCTGAACTATAGAGTAGCTTTTGGCGAATCTCCTATTTGAATGAATAAAGGAGATGTTGTGTGCAATTTTCCTTGTGAAATTGCACATCGCCTTGCAAAAATAAAAACTGTTAGACGTAGTTTGGCCATTTAGAAGCTGAATGAAAAATTTCCTGACAGAAATTTCATTCATATTTTTTCTGAACCCTTCACGCACCTACAATATTACAGATAGCACCTCAAAGCCAGCGGGATTTTAAATTTCAGCAGACTTTTTAAACTTTAATACTGCAACAACGGGCAGCACATCATCTTTTCCATGGTGACTACAAAAAACGCGATCAGTGTTCAGACAGAAACGTTATTTAATTCCTAAACATTTCTCGTAATAATAACTGTTACTTAAACAATTTGTTTTTTTTTTATTACTTATTTATCATGTACGGTTCAAATTACCAATCTTACCATCTCTTAGATAAAGGCCGAGAAAACTTTGTATGGATACCGAAAGAAATTTTCGTTGGTTGGTCGCGGGCTCTCTTAAAAACAAAAACGAAAATGCTTTTTCACTAAAGGAGGTAATTTTAATCTAGATTTCATATTCCATTAAATAAGGCATATCATGATTGCAATATTTGTTCATGAAAAATATATAAAAATTAAATCATTTAAAGATAAATATTATTACCAACACTACGGTTTTAACGAAATCAATGAGCATTATTTAAACCAAATACAATCCCACGGTTAGAATCAAGTGTCATATTAGTTGTGTTCTTATTTCGTGGGCCACTAAACGTCATCCAAGAGAAAAGCAGCTTGACGCCTAATTTAACTTTGGTTATTACTTAACCACATATCCAGGCTAATATTAAGTATGTGTTCCTGTTCAACCAAGAATATTAATTGTTTTACTTTCAGATACTAATTTAAGCTATGCATACAGAGTGAACAACTCAAGGAAGCCTTCTATACAACCTCAGGCATCGTTGTTCTTCAACTTTGAACTGGGGCATTCTTATTTAAAAAAAACTACACGTTTTCTAATCATAAAGTTTAGCCACCTTTTTACAATAATCTTTTATCAGATGATATTCTTTCCTCGGTACTTAATTTTAGTTATTGTTTTGTGTCATTGGATTCTACTGATAAATAGCTTTAATTTGATGTACAAACAATGTGTTTGCTTACTATATTAATTTTCTTTTGACTCCTTTTCGTTCAGCTGAGAATATCATATAACTGAATGAGTACTAAATTGATTTATTTTTTATGCATCACCTTTTATACGTCTCCCACCCTGTATGTCGCATCTATCTCAGCTATATTTGTTAGTAGAGTATAATCATTGCCAGCAGAACACTAACATACGTAAGCATACGGTGATTTAAAAAATAGTTTGTACTATTAAGGAAAATTATTATTTGTCTAACTTTTTTTGTAATTACTTTTTAACTCTTAGCCAATTATAATCTTCTTGGTTAGTATAAAGTGAAAAAGAACCTTAAGCCTGAAAGTTTCAATGCCTTGTAATACATTAATCTAGAAAGCACAGCTCTTTGAATCGGAATGGGAGCTTTAAATTGATTTTACGGTAGATGGAATGTGTCACTCGCAACTGATGGAGGGAGGGGAGCAAGTCTCTCTTGTTAGGGGTGGAGGGGGGAGGGAGCAGATTTACACAAGACAAAATGAAAACGTCATGGCAACGTTCCAGCAGACTGAGTGATAGCTCGTCCTCGCACAGGCTAAAGATGTTATCTCTAGAATCTTTCTAGCTATAAAAACAAGCTTTCGATGTTGTTGTTGACGTACAAGACCTAATACACTGGATAATCATCCGCGAAGAGGTGCAATCAATTGGAGACCAGCTCGATGCTGGAGGTATTAACACCCCGGAAACTTACTTACACTTTAATCGCAGGGATGTGTGTTGTTGCTCTACTGATCTCATTTTGTATCCATATTTTTGCAATAAATTAGTAAAAATTACATCTTCGCCTGGTTTTAAATGTTTATGACCTTGTGTTATCCTAACTAACTACAGCAATACTATTATAAAATGCTCCTTAATGTTTGGGATGGGTTTAGGTTCAGTTGAATTATATTCAAAGAATGTGTTATACATAATATAATTATGGTTCATAAAAATTACACATATGTTCTCGGAATGAGTAAATATTTATTTCAATGATTGTGGAAACAGATACATATGCTAAAATAAATAAACTAGATAGAAAACCACCCAAGCAATATAAATCGTAAATATATTTTACAAAAGCTGTGACTAACAACATCTGTTTGATAAAACTACGTTGAATTTAGTTTTAATTTAGAATAGTAAAATGATCATTTACCTCAGTTTTAATATAATAACATATTTAAAGCTGGTAACTAGTAAAAACCCTTTAACCACTTTTACTACAAAACAAGTATAAACTTGCAGATTTCTAGGTGACTGTAGAAACTATTTTGGGTTATCTCGGAGCATTAAGTAGGCAGTAATCTGATTTTGTAGATTTTCTCAATTTAAACATAACAGGACGAAGCCTCCTGACATTTTAACCCCTCCATTAGACAGGATCAAGTGGAAGGGTTGAATTTGATGGTGGGAAGGGGGGGGGGGGCAGGGCAAGATGTCACGGACTAATGAAGTGTGAACTGATGACTGTTTAATACGGAGATTCCAGCGCCGATTGAATAGGCAATATTTTAGTTTACTGCCTAATCCAGTGGGGTGATAATATTAACAGATGTTACCTCCACTCTTTTTCAACCCTTCTTACTTGACATCAATTCCGTCCTAGTGGCTCTCAAAATATTTGTTTCTCTTAACAAAGGTCAATTATGGTCAAGCTATTGAGTCAAATTTCTATCGATAAAAATATATCTTGCATCAATTACGTGTATTCAAAGGATAAAATTCATACTGGTTACTGAATATAAAATAAAAACAAAATTTTCAAATTTAAACTAACCACGTAGATAATTAAATAAAATATTTTTTTTTAAGTGACATAACATTATATTACAGCCCAACTAGAATAATGTTTGCAGATCTTAAAAACAATGTCCATTTAAATATCGCTTGTATATTATTTTGTCATCAAATATTCATACAATTCAATAGGCCCCTACCCAGCACATACCATAGTCATACACAGAAAAACATATTTATACACAAAATATTAATAATAACTAGAGATCGTCCAATGGTCGAAAACTCAACAAAAAATATGTATTGTACAGACTTTTTACCCCACGCTGTAAATCAAACATGTGATTGAAATTACGTAAATTTGTTTTGATTTTCTGTTTACATTTAGTTGTAATTTCGTCACCAGCATGGCAACCCATAAGGCCCATAGTAATTTATTTTACTTTAAATTAATTTTATGTGCTTATTTTTGAGCATATTTTAATTTCTAAAGAGATTCTGCATATCTACAGGAAAATATCTTTCTAACAGTATAGATTTTCCCTGCGACGCACACGAACTGAGAAAAACGGTTTTAAAGGAAACATGCTTACCTATTAATATACAGGGTGATCAATTAATTCAAGGAGGCCACCATTGGGATATCGGAAACTGTAAGAATTAGAGAAAATTTTAAATGGATTAAACTTTAAATATGGATAGCAATAATTCGTAATTTAGTCGACATAGATACTTTGTTATACAAATGGCAAATACTTATACCTAATGTTTGTAGGAGAAAAACAAAACAATCTATGTAATTATTTACATTTTTTAAAGTTAGAATTTTGTAAAATTAAAATAGATTTTTTACGCCAGTTCCAAAAAATATCTCTTAGTGTGTCTAGGAATGTGTATATATAAAATAGCAATGTCATTATTTTTTAGTCTTGGAATGATGAAACAACTTGGTTATTTGTAATTCTCCAAGAATACGTCTGTAAATAAACGGACTTGATATAAATCCTAAAATACAACGGACGATTGTGCAGTGGTCCAAATAGCGGATTGTGTATAAATGAGATTACCAAGACATTGTAAAGACACCGGCACATGGTTGGGCAAGGATATGTAGTAACTCAAATGAATGGTAGCGGTTGCCACGACAACAAAGCTGTTGCCATGGAAACTTCATTCAGAACCGCATGGGCGGTAGTAGGAGGGCTTGCCATGCTTGTTTACAACCAAAAACGACTCCAACATACTTGTATAGAATGTTTTATATATTTATAACTTTGTTTAAAATAATATAAATATGTATCGAGTCTTGTATTGATTAACACAAACGAATTGTTTTAAAATTAATTAATGATAAATTATGACCAAACAAAGTCATAATCAAACCAGGAATCGTTTTACATACGTAAAAATTAAAATTGTAAAATTCATTTAAACGACACAAATACTTAAGTGGGGGAAACACACTACTTGTGTTTTTACACTCTGACGCGTTTGAAGCTCCCAAATGGAATCTAACCGCGAGCAAATTGTAAACAAACTCAGTTAACATCTTTTTCAAAGCTTTTAACAATCGTGTGAAATCTCAGTAATTATCAGGTGCGAAGAGAATTTGGTAACCATAGCAACGGCAGCCGAGACGAGGGTAACGAGATGGAACTGATCTGCGAAATATGTTATTAAACAGCTGCCACAGAGTGTAACGAAGCGACGCCAGCGCTACACTCGGCACAGCACTGGAAGTATTTAATTACAAGCACAAGTGGCGCTCCAGTCCGATATTCAGTTGCAAAATCGTTCGTTTTACGCCAAAGTGTGCTTTGGCCCTTATAAGCTTCACGGGGTTGGACCAAATCTGGACACTTTGGTTAGAATATCTTTCAAATACATGCCCCTCTGAAAATAAAACCTATTTATACGAATTAAAGTCACAGTGAACAATATTCAATATTTAACAGCCTGAACATGATTGATATAATATAGTACTGTTACATTTGTAAGAAAACTATTATATACCGAAATAGAATGTAGGCTACTTAAGTGTACTCTCAATTATATATTAAAACGTCCTCACCAGATTTGTGGAAATTACAAAAAATATATAGACTTACCTGAAGAGTTTTGGTATCGCCTCCGTGAATTTTACAAATACAGTATCTTGTTGTAATGAGTAAATTTCTCTTTTACCGTAACGTTACAAGTTTAATCACAACAATTTTTAACGAATAAATAAGGACTAATATTAATCACGGATCTTTCAAATAAAATTAATATCTTTAATTAATTCAGTTAAGATATATGTAGTACGTTGTGCAGTGATGTGTGTATTTATATGTTCAATCAAAATATTTGTGGAAAATATGTTCCGATCTTAGACTATTCGTAGTGGTTTGATATCCACAGAAGCATTTGGATTGAAGACATGAGTAAATGCAATATTTAATAAATCAATCCGTCCTAGAGATAAATTATAAAGTGGTACAGTAACATAAATGGTAAATATAATATTTTCAAACATATTTAATACCACAATTTCCGTGTAAATACTAATACTCGTGCAGTTCCTTTACCATAGGGATTAATTAATTCTAAAAAAAAAACAAATACTAAATATTCGCGCAAACAAAATTGGAAAAAATACAACTTGGAAACTCCTTTAGAATAAGATCAAATGAGATAAATTGTTTAAAAGTATTTTAGCTGAATGATTTGGTCGTGCGACAAATCTACGTATTGCCTTAAGACGTTTGCTTGTATAATCCATCATCAGTGACGAAAAACCGAAACGAGTAAAACATACATAAATTTCATAAATTAGCTTAAGTATTAAAATGTATTTCATGTTTGAGACGATTTAATTTACGAAATACTGCCCGGTATACGATCTTGACGCAAGGGACAGACAAAGACATACGACATTGACGGATCATCAGTAGGCCTTCTGACGTTTTATTTAGCTACCGTCTCCTTTAGCGACCTCCTAACTATTCTATCAGTAGGGAATATTACTTTGAGCGACCGATATTGATAGATCATCAATTATAGTTTCAATTATAGACCTATATGAATAGATCTTTAGCTGAATGATTTGGTCATGCGACAAATCTACGTATTGCCTTAAGACGTTTGTTTGTATAATCCATCATCAGTGACCAGATTAAAACATAAGAGAGCTTTATTTTACCACACTAGGTGAACCTGTGCGATTGAAGATTGAACTGACGTAAAAGTATACTACGTATATACTCAATGCTTGCATTAATAAGTCCAAGTTAGTAACTTTAGTAAAAATTGAACATGTTATTATAATAAAGCTAAAATCTACTGATTAAAGCTTATCTTTTCAACAACGTCGGCTAGCTAACCTTGACTCTGCCTTTATCGACCTTTACACTAAATGCTATTTTTATACACTCATTCGACATTAACTCCAGTTGCATTGGTTATGCATTTTCTTGCCTTGTGTTAGCATAACGAAGTCGTCAAGTTCAATAAGACCCATTCAGTGTCGCAGGAGACCCCTTTCTTTGAGGCTTTTAGGAAACTCATCAGGGAACTTCAATTGCTGAGAACAATCGTCACTAAAAGCTGAATCTTCACATCAATCCCCTTCTTAACCTGCACCTATCTCATGTGCTGGATTGTCAAAACGGTATTTGTTTAGTGGATTTCGAAAAGTGTCCTAGCAGATCATTTTTATGATTGTTAAAAGGTTCACTTGAATGAATATATTATAACACCAACTAATGATCCATTCTTAAAAACTATAAACATGAACACAAACTATATTTGCGACAACTGGATGGCAACGTAAAGTAATAAATATATATTATATAATATTAGTAAGATTACACAGCCCATCTCCCGTCACCTCGGCAACGTCGTGGTCATATCCTGCGATCATGGCACCATCTTGTCTCAAACGATCACAGCAACGTTGCGTCGTAACGATGGTCGTGACCATCTTCTGTGACTACGGCAACGTCATTAATAAATACATCATTTACCACGATGGTCATTTTCTGTGAACACGATTTACTTTACAAGTGAAATAATACAAACGGCGAGTTGTAGCAGATTGCATTGGTTTTTTTAAAAACTTGTATTCTTACATTACCAGTTTGTCTCGAGGTCATCAAAATTCAACTAGGTTGGATGGCCAGTAAAACCTTTGTAGAAAATAGATTAATTTTTATTTATTTTTCCGTTCCTCATTATCTCTTAAGTTTATAGTTGAATTTAATAGGTATGCTGATTCACACCAAACAAAATTATACTTTAACCTCAAGTTATTCATACATATTTGCATTGAAATACGCCCAGTTGCAAAAGCATTCTAAAAACAGAAAGATTTGGTTATAGTTCAAATGCTAATAAAACGTTTATAGCTGGCTGGGCCTCCTGAAAATTTTATTAGAAAACAAACAAACAATTGTAGACTAATTGTTTTTGCGTTTCTTTAGGTTTTTATGGTTTAACTCTAAATCTAAAGCAACCGGACGCGTGTTTTGATGTATAATAGGCGGGGTGAGTCTGAAAGAAGAAAAACCCACATAGGGAACATACTTGCCATGTAGCGTATTAAATATATACATTGTCTCCTTCACCGAATACCGAATTGCTCTATCAGTACCAAAAATTACATTAAATTACTGTATTTGGCCGATTTGATGGGTCACTATACCTAAAGTTTCAATGACTTTACATCCTTTCTGTAACAGAAATTAACTCTTCTTCTTCCGGAACAATGATATTACATATGGTTTTATATTTTTACCAATTTTAACACCACACACATTTTATAAAATCGTATCAACAGAGTTTTCCTCTTTTTCTATGCATGTTGATCTAAACAGGATTAAAGTTAAGGTAAAACTGCCAAATTGACTAAATTTTAAGGGTAGGGTGAAACGTATTTATATCACAATTAATAAATGCACTTCATATTTATTAAACTAAATAATTATTGTTAAATAACAATTATTATACATATTATAATGTTAACATTAAGCGCTTAAAATTTTTTCTTATCACTGACCTAATTAACAGTCCACTTAGAATGTTAATGAAAACCAGAAAAGGTGCCGTGAATTTTTTTTATAAAAAAATTTATAATCCTGAATGATACACTCAAATTCGGTAAACTTTAGCTGTGAATGAGATGGTACTGCAGTAACAAAAGTAGAAGCACGAAGAGCCAATATTATTTGGCCCTCGCTTCTACACATGTCTCCTTATTAGTCACGTTTGACTTGACACCCCAGTTTCAATAAAACAGCCTCTTCTCCTGCTGTTGTTTCTCCTTAATTCCTTTTGAATACAAAGACACAGCCTTTGTGAGGACGAAAGCCGCTGTAATTACATTTGTGTTATCCTCAAGGACGTGGTGTACATTTTACATGAACGCGCGTCTCTCTCGACGTGTCTTGTAAACAACTCTGCTTTAAAGTAATAGCAAATTCCTTGAGAAACAAGTTTTCTCGGCGTGAAGTTATTAAGTAATAACGATACTTTCTAGGTAATGTTATCACGTAAAGATTGTAGTATAAGGGTTTGATATTGTGGATTGTAATACTGTTAATTTGTATGCAAAAGATATAAAGGGACTGCAGCCACTGTGTGACACGGCATCTTGCGTGCCTATAACTGCTCATGATATTAGTCCACTACGAAAAACAATAACTTTGCCGAGTACTACAAACATTAATTTTAATCGGACATATTTTCAATTACAAAGTTCCCGAAACAGCAGTGACAACTTGTTATCCATTATGTGATGATTAACATGATCCGCTCGTTGTAATATTTTGTTGTGAAACTTTAATTATGTGTCACAACTTTTGTGTGGTAAGTGACGACTTAATGCTAATTATTACAGTCATACTAATAAGATCCTAGATTACGTTCAGTACTAGTTTGTATAATGTTTGCACCTTATCTAACTCTAGATTTTGGAGCAAAGTAATCCCTATCATGGTTTTGTATACAAGAAAAGAATTGTAGCTTTTATAGATCATGTATACATTAGTATATCTAATCATGGTTTATGAAATACACACATTTAAGTATATATCAGTTCTTATACGTTCATCTGAGTTACAGTACACAATGTTTCAAGAATGTCCGGTTAAATTAAACTGGCGTAATAGTTGGTCTTGGTTTGAATATTTAGCTGCAACAAAGCAGAAAGCAGGCGTGAGCGAACACGCGAAAGCCGCTAATGGTTATTACAACACAACAGGAAGTATTTCAACAAAGAACTCCTGGACATTGACGAATGGTTTGCCACTTACTCCCATGCGTTTTAACTAATGGCCTCATTTTTGTTCAACTCCAACATCGAATATATTTTGCTTTAAAGTAAACATAAGTTGAATTTCGTACCATACACTCAGGGAAAAAGATAGTTAATATTCATGGACCAGATACGATTCCCTACGATATTCTTACAATACAGGATTTGAGCCCAACGTAATGATTAGATAAACCATGACATAGTAAAATATCCGTCTCTTTTATTGGTACTGGTGTACGTAAGAATCGCCGTCTTTCTTGTTAGAAAAACAGTGGTTCTTACGTTCATCAGTACCGATGAAGGTGACGTATATTTTTGGTAACTGTAATGTGGTAGCTGTATGCAATGGCTCTGTTAAAAGCCATATTCGTCTGGACTCCACAAACCGCTTTAACGAGTGAACCTTACAACCAATAGACCCTCTGCATCTGGGAGTTATTGGAGAGTGTGGTTTCCAAGATATCGAGGTTGGCTGTGTGTGGTGGGTGTAATGAATGTTGTGGCTACGGCCACCTTGTGGAATCCTATTATACTGGTCCCCTAATGTATGGGCCCCGGGCGCTATATATCACTTCATTATTGGAGAAGCTCCATCCACCACCCCTGTATCAAAAGAGTAGTTCATATGATGTGAGTTCCACAGAAACCCTTGTTTGGCCTAATAAGACAATTCTATACCACTTTGAAAATTGCATTTTGTGAAAATTAAAAATTGATCATGTTTATACAAAATTGACGTTAATTTTATTCATTTATACTACGTAAAATAAAAAGGTTAATCACGAAGTTAAAATCAAATTTCTTGAGTAAATATATGCAAAAGTTATATTTAATAAGATTTTTGTCAAATTTTAAACTGTAGGCCTATTGAACATATTAAGTCGTAGTAATAAATTATTAATTCTTTTTAAATTACTGAATGAATATAAATCTGTTGAATACCTGCTCGAATAGAGAAAATGCCTCTATATTAATACAACAACCCACCTCACTATTACAAACTTTATTATTTAGGACTGTGTAAAGTAACGTAAACACTGTAGGCTACGATGTACCACCAGTCCCGGGCACTGTAGGCAGTAATAAAAACACTAGACTTGAGTAAAACACTGTAGGCTAAGATGTAACATTGTGGGCTTGGTAACAGTAGGGTAAAACATTGTAAGCTTGGAATTCTAATGTAGGATTATGTCAGCTATATCTATCAATGGTATAAGTAAGCATAGACATGTCTAGGAAGTCCTGTATATTTGTTTAGGCTGATTGTTACTAACTATACTAAAAAAAGAATGAATACTTTATCCAACTACAGTTGTTCGTATGACGACTAGTTTCGTTTTTTAGAACTTCTTCAGGTCATTAGTATGCAACCACATTATCAATGTATTAATAAAACATTGTGGTATGTCAAAAGATTTATTAAAAGACTGCCACAGTGACAATTATGTTGAAAGATAATTAAAATAGAGTAAAAATGAAAAACTGATTAAAACTGTTCAGGCCGGCCACCACCGTCTTATCATTGATTTAGGTTGTTCATAAATGTTCAATTTTACCTGTAAAATTATAATCAGTTTATAATTTTTATTCCATTTTAATTATATGACAAGTTTTGATTATTGTGACATTGACAGTCTTTTAATGAATCTATTGACATACGTAATATATTGACAATTTATTAATACATCGATGATGTGGTTGCATACTAATGACCTGACGAAGTTCTAAGGAACGAAACTAGTCGTCATACGAACAACTGTGGTTGGATAAGGTAATTATTTTATTTTTATCAATAATATATTCCAAATTAGAGTCATAATAAATACTATAACTACTATACTAACTTAATACATCATGTTCTTTAACAGCAAGGTTTAGTCTCTGCTAGGTCCAAATAAATGTTTCATCAAACCTTTTTATTTATAATTATGCACTGAAGCATATACAACTAATACATTTTAAACCAGTTTATCTATGTCCCATGGTTTTTTAATCGACATGTTAGCTCTGTTTACACTACTAAAACAATGTCTAATGCACTTATCATTAACTCGATTCCTAAAACACGTTTGGATGGTATTTTTTATCTCTTTCATAACTGGCAGTCTTATGGAAGAACCCTTAGTAAAAAATATACTCATACAGCCTACTTATCCATACGGATTCCAATACGTGTACATATTTTTATTTTTTGAATGTAAGAGGAATAGGCTCTAATTACTAATTATTGTAGAATTTTCACTATGATAATCTATTTTGATGGTTTGATGGTTTGGGTAAACCTTTGGGGACTTGGTAGTGCGGTGGGCTATGGATTCGCAGTAATTCAATGGGATGCTACGAAATGCGGTGATGACGTGGGTTCGCACCCAGTGCTGTCAATAAAATAACAGTTCACGCTTGATTTTTGTGGTGCTTTCCCCACCTTTTCCATTATACTACACGGTAAATTTAATGTTAAAATAGTCCCCTAACAAATGTTTATAAATCCATATATATATTTATATTGTTACATTCGTTTTATATTTAACAATTAAATTCTTTGTAATTAAAATCCACTTATATATTTTTTTATGTAAATAGCTTTATTTCAAGCCAATACCATCAATTACTTATGCATCGGAACACTTCAGGTCCTGTGAATAGGAATGAATCCAGGTTTAAAAAAACAATACACAACTTTTGCAACACTTACCGGACACATGCTCTAAAACACGTTCAAAATATGTAACAACCTAAACGGCTCTCGAGGTGAAAAAACGTGCACGATAAGCTCACAGCTAATGCTCAGTCCCACATAATTCCGTGTATAAGCAGAAGCTCATAGTTAATGTTGTTTCCAAGTAATAAATAACGCAGACAAGCAGCAAGCAGCTAGCGTGCGCTCGCTCTGCTGGCATGCCCACTAGGCATTATAACTTTGTCATCATCTAAATTATTATTACAGTTGTGTCTATAACTCGTTTTTCCCAAATTACTATACTATACGCCAACATGACATTTTCTTTCGCTGTGAGAACGTTTCACTTTCAAAACTTCAAACAGCATTTGCATTCTCCGTTTTATATTTAATTCATTGAACATAAATGTCGATCTGTTTAGGGTAATGTTTATTTGGGTAAATAATCGATTAGTATTTTTGTTGCTATGAACGTATTTAGTGTTATGTTTACCAATTCAAAATAAATATACAATAATTGCTTGGTATGAATTACGTTTTACTGAACGTTGTATTAATTGGTTTGCGATTTTTATTATATGGATTTTAAACTATTCGTGGATTTTACCGAATGTAAATTATATATATGAAGGGAAAATTCAAAACCTTTCTGTTATTTATAATTATAGTTTTTTTATAATTAGATATAAGAAGACGACTTTTCTGGTCACTAAATATATATTTTCATGAAAACTAATAAACCTTGCAGATCTTGCAAGAAAAAATTTTTGTATTTCATCAGTAAAAAAAACTTAAGAAGAAATAATACAGAGCAAATGCAACAATTAATTTGATTAAAATATTATGAATATAGTATCCCATTTATTTAAAATGCGATTCGTTTGGTAAACAAAGTTTCCTCTAAGTTGCTTGTTCGAGCATATACAAAGCTTAACTAAGGACTATTTGGGATTTGTTGAATTTGCCATATTGGTCGACATTTATTAATTTAAAGAAATTTGCTTGCTTACCTTACAAATTATTGGGTAGCAAGCAAGTTTTTAGTTGTATTATATCTTTTTCCAAATGGATATTTAAACTATTTTCACGCAATGTTGTTTAATATTATAGCATAACAGACTTTTGACATGTCTTTCACGATAAATTGAATGTTCAATCCTCATGATGCTTCTGATTAAGGATATCTCCTCTTCAGTGAAAGGGTAAAACAGAAAACAAACCAAGTAACGTTAATTTCAATATTCTTTTTTTTTATCCAGATTTTCATTATGCTTTTAAACTAAAGTAAACATCATTTGTACCGAGACTGAAGATATACCTATTAATTTTTTAGCTATATGTTGTTTCCAACTTAAGGCTTTTTAATTTTTACAAATGTCAAGTTTCTATGAAATCATATGAGGTATGATGTGTAACAAACATTTAAAATGTCGTCTCAGATGGAAGTGGAGGAAATGTCCGTCGAGCTGGTCATCAGTTCTCCTCCATCCCTCCATCACCACCAGATAACGACAGCAATAACGAATCAATGAGGTGAAGACTCCCATAAACTGACCGCCTCCCTTTCTTAAAACCTATTATATTAACACGATCAGATCCGATCACCCCTCGGTCTTTATTTTACCTCGTAAATTAAATTTGGGAACCTATCATAAGATACGTTATAACCTTTGGTTGGCTGTACTTATCCGTCACTTTTAACAAAATGCATATTACCTTTAAACTGATCTTCTTTGTGAACTACGTACTCAAATTTAAGTACGTTAGGAAACAAATATTTTGATAGACAATTCTCAGTTAAGCTCGATAAATTATATATATCCGAAGAAACCCTTTTCACTGTAATTGTTTCAAAATTAATAGTTATGCACAGCACGGAGTAGATTATTATTTTGACTAGTGAAGTCACCTGAAACTCAATATTCTAATTTTACAGTTTCAAATGGCGAATTAATGCCTTCTTTTTTTACCAATTTAAGCTTGTTTTATTTGATTTAGTTGCCTTTCTACGCTTCCTCAATGGGGTAAACCCAAGATTTTGTATCCGATTTATTATTAAAAACAAATTTTCATCCACAACATTACACGGAAATAATAATAATAAAGTAGATTGTATATCATGTGTATTTAGCGAGCCACAAAAATATACGAGCTTTAACTTCATTAGGCTACATAAAATAATCGTAACTAGGGGAGTCTGTGCATTTCGCACGAAATAAGATTGATCTGTTTATCAATAAATCCATTTCGTTAGTTAAGTATTTAGGTAAGAAATAGTAAAAATGTCAGATTAAGCTAAAATTCAATGGACTCTCTTTAAAAACAACGTTGGTTAGGCTTTTTACTGTTTGTTATAATCTTTTAAAATACTCTTGCGGCATCAAATGATTTACAAGCCTTATCTTAGGGGACACAGGTTCTAGTGTTACTTTTGTGAATGTTTTTCCATTTAAGTTTTGTCTATTGCATATGGCCCAAGGGAAGGCAACGGGAATCTTGTTAGTCTTAGAAATACGGATAAAGTCAGTGTACAGAACAAATTTAGGAAATAAAAGCTAACTCAGCTCCTATAAAAATGTACACTTAATACTATTTTTATACAGCCTTTTGAGTCTAATTAGTTCTGCATTTTCTTTCCTTAAGTTAGCATAACGAAGTTTTCAAGAATAAACCCATTCGGTGTCGTAGGGGATCCTTTCCTTCCTGCTTTCCTTCAAGGCTTTTAACAAAATCACCAGGGAACTGTAATTGCTGAGAACAATCGTCACTAATAACTGTTCTATATATCAAACTATATATATATATATCATAAACACTCGTGTTTATATACTCATAAACATATTTTATGAGTACCTTATTGGTTATTTCGACACGATATTCGTTTACTGGAGCAGGAATAGCGCTTTTGCAGATTTTACTGTTAATATTGTTTAAAGTTTCACTTGAATTTGAATATATGTGTCATCTACTGATGATCCATTCCTAAACAATAAAATTATTTCAAATGCAGATTATTTACAACCACTAGTTGGTATTTAACTTGAGTAATTTAACTAATAAATGCAATAATTTACAGCAAAGCGGAGCTGGGCTAAATAGTACAACATATTCTTACCAGACAATCTTGTAATAGGTTTTCCAATGGTGGATTACATTCCCTAGCATGGAGTTTATACTTCTCTGCTTAGTGGATGAGTATAAGTTAAAGATATAGCAATACATCAGAACACAGATAAAGTGCGGTTGTCACTAGGTAGTTTAGTTAGTCGATGTTCAGTTGTAACTTTGCTATGTTGTAATTTATCAACTTGGTTAGGTTTATCACATCTCAAATAGTGTAACTGCATGGTTTTCATAGATTTATCGAAAACTGTATTCTCTTTTCCCGATTTAACATATTTGCCTCATGTTGTAGTATTATTCTTAACTGGTTTTAAACCATTTAATATTTTAAAAAGTATCATTTTAAACTTTCTGATGTTGTCCTGATCATTTTGGCTACTTTTTTGTAAAATGTAAAACCCATTATTTCGAGTCCTCTCCAAGTGCTGAAAATATGTTCTACAACTTCAATGTACAAACATGTCTAACAATAGATATTAGAAGAAACCGATTTGGTTTTGCTTAATACAAACTAATTTAGAGGCAAATCTTAGTATTCTAAATTATTAAAATTTATGAGTAACAGATAAGTGTTACACTTTAACCCTTGATGTTTGACTATTATTTGTGAATGAAAGTTATTCCCAAAAGGTAGTACTTTGAACCACAAAAGATCGAAAGTAGTAATATTTAGGAGAGAGAAGGTGTATTGGGGAAAGGTGGATTTCAATTTTGTTGGAAAAGAGCAGGTAAAGTGAATCCTCCATACGGTCTAACATATTCCTTGTAATCGGAACATCAAAGTGAGAAGGAAGATGATCCTGGTATTGAATAAATAAAGGCACCGTGAAAATGGAACCTTTAGCTTTCAAACTGAAGAGCTGCGAACTTAACTTTAATCTCACGTAGTTTAGGGACTTTGTTTCGTTTACCGTTATAAAACATTAAACTTTCTTGCAGTTACGGACTTTGCTGTTTAACATCATACTTACTCCAAGGGTTAGACTACATGACAAGTAATATAGAGTTATGGATTAAAAGTTAATTGCAGAAAGCACCATTACGAGACCCTCTTCGTTAAAATATTAAATTTGTATTACTCTAGTTTGGCTCCTAGTAACTGTCTATTTTACATAATATTTAGAAATTATTTTTTTTGTACGATAAACAAATAAAGCTCATGATGAATCTAAGTTGTTGTTGTGCAGATGTGAGATAAATAGTTCCTTCCTGGACGACGATTATCCAACCAATAAGAGTATTATCAGCTGTTTGCAGATCTGATCTAAGTTAACAGGGTAAAGCTGGCTTATCTCTTGGTTACATCATACTTTCATACTAATGTTATAAATGTGAAAGTTAGGGTGTTTTTTCTTTGAAGTTCGATCACGCATTAACATAACATTACTACTGGTCGGATTGGTCTGAAATTTGGCTTGATGGTGGCTTACATTCCTAATTTACATATAGCCATATTTTTATCTAAAAATCCTTTCGTGCTTTACCTCAGTGGCTATGGAGTTTTCCATGTTAACCTCATGAGTATTCATGTTTAAAAGGGATTAAAGAATTTTGTCAGCTGCCCTTACTAAACGAGTTAGTATTATGATATTTAACAGCATTCAAAAGTTATAAGGTTTACCAACAGGGTACAGCCCTAAACAATTTTTGCACTTATTATATATGGCGACAGCCAATTTGAACTAAGCATTCACAAAAACTGTAAATGATAACTCTCAAAGTAGGATCGTTCACAGTTATGTTTATGTTTTAAATTAATAAATAATTTGTGATATAGTGTGAATGATTGATAATTTACTTTTTTCTATTGTTTAAGTGCTGTGGTAGAACATTATGGCTATGGTAGATGTGTTATACTACAAAATGCCGTTAATTTAAAAAACCAAATGTTCTCAAACCGTGTCCAACCCCGTTGCAAACGTAAAGCACGAGTATAACTGCACTAGAATGTTATACTTATACGTCAACTCCGTACGAAGGACACACTTTGTAGATAAACACTATTTTTCTTTAGGATTTTTATTTTGCTGTTAATAAAAATTGTTTGACAATGTGAAAATGCTGATGATTTTTGTAGAAAACCTTTTCACCTGCGATTAGCTCTTGGAAATGTGTATTGTCTTTGAAAAAAGGCAATCTTTATCATACGACTGATTTACAAAATTGATAGACTAGGAGCTTTAAAATCTTTTACTTTGTATACAAAACCCTGTTCATCTCCATTAAATGTTTTCCTCCGACATTTTATCCATCATTCCATGAGTTGAATAACTGCTTTAAGTATGTATAATACAATATGTTCCGGCCAACGAAAACAACTCAATGAATATTTTACTGAAGTAGCCAATACTTAGTTTGATAAACTTGCTCATACCACGTTTTGCACCCTCTCTATGTAACAAAGTTTGGCCCTTTTTTATCCTGATGTCACCACCTCTTTATTCCTGTGGAATTGTTAAATAGTTTCGTAAAAGTCTAGGGTTTACAGCTATCATCAACAGCTGTATCGATACTGTAGCTTTACAGTATCGTCAACATTGAAATTAGCAGGTTGGTAAAACTGAAAAAACACCAGAGCATCTATTTCAAATAATATTTGCCCCACACCAACACAATAAACAATAGTTTGAAACTTGTGTTTTAGTTTAATGATATAAAAGGCGAGGTTTTGTTACCAAACCACCGATATTACCATTATTACTCAATCATATCCAATCTGTAAACAATATTACCTTTCATCTGACAAAAACCTAATAGTTTCACACAAAGAGTAACCAATAATTATTGTTTTTTAATATACAGTATAATTCAAACAGTTCTTTAAAAGCACCTAAGGCTAAAACCTTATTTACTTCGCATTTTATTAATATAGTAACATGACCTCTAATAAATATAATTCTTACAATTTAATCTCTTAAGAGACAGCAAACATTGAGGAAGTAGCAGGTTAACAGAAATCTAGTCGGTGTTTGTGTGTCGAGATGACCACATGACATTACTTTGTTGATAGCGACTCTGGGCAGGCTGGACGAGGGGAGAGCTGTCTGGACATCATTGATTTGTCATTGGTGACCATTATAAGGGTGACTTTGAGTTATGAAGACCCGATAGATTGATCTCCATTACCGTCCTGTTGGCCAAACTTTGGTCAATCTTCCCATATGCTAGGCGATAGTCTTCGCAACGACAAGAGCTTCACAGTTTAAACTACTTTATTAAGTTTATTGAATAGGTTTTTTAAGTTGCATTACTTTATTTTTTAAGCATTATAATCGAAACCTGACATAAAACCTTTGAACAAAATATTTAATCGGTGCATGTAGGTATAAGATATACAAGCCTAGTTGTAAATTTTTAAATCATAAAAAATATAAACCCCAATAATTTTACTAACGCCTTTGGATTTTTGGACTCGATGTATACCCGAGCATCCAGAATGCAATAGTAAAACCTGCTGTTTAAACTTCACAGATCTCATCAAAATAATATGTTGTTGGTTAATGTTTAATTTACATTAATGAATTAGGGAAGAAAAGAGGTTTCATTCAGTAGTTAGTGGTAATGTGTGTTGGTGGTAGTGTGTGTTGTTGGTAATGTGGTAACTTAGTGAAAGGTTTGCATTAATGATCTTTAGCTATTGTTATAATATTTGACATTACCTATTAACTTCAAATATTAATCGGGTTTTCAGGTTAATACAATTTTAATTCATCGTAATTTTCAAACTAGACAAATTATATCATTGGAGTATTTTTGTGTTTATTTTATTTTAGCAATATAATTTGTACTCAGTAGGCAAATGAGGTTTGACCACTACTACTATTAGAAAGATACTTAAAAAAGCTAAGCTACACAATTGAGTTTTGGTTCAAAAACCAATTGAGGATGTGTGTGTACCTTATACTGAAAATAAGCAAATATTCTTCATTTTCCTCCTCTCTACGGTGTCAAATGCAAAGTACAGGTAATAATACGAGCACGTTACAAATAAATGATGACACCATACAAAACGGGTAGTCTGCCAGTATTACGTAAGACGTATTCATAAGTTTAATATGTACTTTAATGTACAGCCTGAAGCCTAGATATTTTATGGAACTTACAAAATCCCGTTTGTAAATTAATAAGAAATGGTAATTGAGAAATTGACAGATTTGTCATTGACAAAGATATGTGTATATGAAACCGTCAATAATTTTAAAGAAAGTAAATGAACTTATTTGTCGTCCACACAAACTTTTAAGTAACCTAAGTTTTCAATAGTCAAATGTGTTAATCAACTATATCTAAGAAATTTTTTTTCGACGCACTAAATTTTTTATTGATTACATTACATGTTTTAATTTTGTCACAATACACGACTAAATACTAAATAATAATTAAAACTGCTATGAAAATAAATTAAATCATCGATCTTTAGAGTGTGCAAAGTTTTATTTTGTCTCCTGCAAAAAGAAAATGACCACTTGGCACTGAATATTTTAGAGGTTTCCTTTTTCAGAAAGTGTACTTTTATTACAGGCTTTCAGGCTTCAGACGACCTGGTTCCCTCGCCTTTCATGAGGTAAGAGGATATTTTTATCCTCTCCAAAGAACATCAATGATACCTGTTCGCCTATAAATCAGCAATATTTTATAACATTTTTTATCAACAAACTACAAGTTTCTATACTTTACAATGGCAGTTAACTTATACTTTAAAATAATTGTTGCATTCGTTTTGGTTCAATAATAAGTTATTATCTATTGATGCTGGTGAAAAAAAACTAACTTTAATCAACTACGCATTTCAATTGTCTTATGTTCTACAAATACCTTTATAGAATACAAAATATTGTACTGTGTTTCTTGTACTGTTTTACTAAGTTAAGAGTTTTAATTCAAAACCAGGCCTGGAAAATATAATTTGAGAACACACGGCTATTTTCATTGAAACATTCCCCATCAGCTAAAGGTAGTAGGTTTATAAGGTTTTTATGATAAAAGTAAATTAGCACAACAAGTTTATCGTTTGACAAAAATGTTAGAAATGCACCCATCTTTGAGTACCTTAACTACTTGAGTGTAATGCCAAACATATTACCGTTAACATTTTGTTTAATGTCTTTTGTTTGATTCACAAATTAATTATATTTTGCTAGTAACAAGGGCTTTCTACACTTATAGTTTAAAACCGATTTCTTAAGCATTGGACTTATAACAGTTACATTTTAAAATTAAAAAATTACAAGGGTTGAAGTATGTTAAGGTATTAGTTACTTTTTTTTTAAAGTGTTAATTTTAAATAAAAATACAATGATTAAACTAATAATAAACATAACTTGATATATAAGTTTCACAATGCATGCAGTGGGTGTTCCACGATTTTCTAAATCTATAGGCTAAATGTAAGGAACTAAAAATGTCCTTAACAAGGAAAAACTTATTATGAGTCAATGTTACATGATTAATAATGTAATTGATATCACTCAAAAAAAAAAATACTTTACATCTTTACAATCTCTGTTTAAATTTCTATATCAACAAATCTATGTCATTTCAAGACTACAGCAACCCAGCAGACGCACATGCAGAGTTTGTCTATATCTGCTGACTCCACAGACCAATTACAAATTATAACTAGCTACAAAATTATTGTTCACAATGCGTAAACTGGCTTAGGACATGTGCAAAATACTGTTAAACTATTTGTATAATTGCATTGTAACGCACGGAATGTATTATCTTTGTTATGATTGATATAGCAAGATATCCAAATTGAAGGCACCTATTCTAAAAAAATATGCAAAGTACGTATTGGTATGGAATCATGTCACTAAACTGTTAGTTGTTTTATTGGTTATACAAATAAGACTGAATAAAAATGAATTTGTGAAAAATTTCGATGATATCTTTTATCGTACGAAAATGAAATTTAACCAATTACTTGTTTTAAAATTCAGCATTATGACCATTCTTTTATAATTTGCCGTTTATACAGGTAAATAATAAATATATGCGTTTAAATATCCGCTGATAAACATTATAAGGGATGTACCTGCAGAAAAATGTCAATAAGTCAATGTTTACGGGAAAGGGTAGAAGCATAACAGCATAACGGGAATGCATAACCAAATGTATGGCTTATTGACCATTCTGCCAGGCACCACCCTATAGCATTGATGCGAGCTAATAGGATTTTCGTATGAGTTTCAATTGGCATTTCCTACTACAATGCAATGTACCATAGCGGATTCCCTTAGTCTATACACATGCTAATACATAGATACATGTTATGTATTAGCGATGCCCTACTTAAACCAAATGCGATATCATCAAGCTTTAACTTTTTATTGACGATGTATGTAGATTAAAAATTTGAATTCATAGATTCAACAATTATATGACAAAAGTTGTTTAGAACTTATTAAAAGATAATGCATATGTGTATACAATGAATGCTAGGTAAAATGTTTAAGCGAAGTGCAACATTGAGAGTAAACACTGGAAGGGTGGTAGAAGTTGATGGGGCACTTACTATGAGGGGGAGGGGGCTAAACTGCTGCCTTTTTGTTAAATTGATTCTTGAATGAGACCTACTTGCTCATCAAGAGAATTTATGTTCCATAAAATGCGATGCCAGTAACGAAGCACTCAGAGCTATTACGAAGTCAAATGTGATGCTATTCTTCATATGTCAGTTTCCAAGTGGCATTTCGTCTATTTATGGGTATTTCATGACATTTTCAGTTTTAAATACTTTTAAAACAAATATATGATGACATATTGCTAATAACAATAGAATCTCTTTTTTTCATTTCTATTTTGATAAAGTAACTGTGAAACTTTGGATGAGATTAGACAAATTAATCCATGCCTTTTATTATTAAGTTTAGTAAATTTTATAGTGTTTACCCTTTGGTATTTATAATTAAGTAGGCTATCATACTTTTATGACTTTTAAACGTACACAAGCAATATGATTGGCATAGGTGACTCTTGTTAGTATTTTTCATTATTAATTTTTTATAATGCCTTTAAGGGAGATATTATACATTTATCATTTAA
Source organism: Macrosteles quadrilineatus (assembly GCF_028750875.1). Taxonomy (NCBI): domain Eukaryota; kingdom Metazoa; phylum Arthropoda; class Insecta; order Hemiptera; family Cicadellidae; genus Macrosteles; species Macrosteles quadrilineatus. The sequence goes on from NW_026542594.1 coordinate 119,009,523, forward strand.
AAAGGAGACGCTAACTGATCGAGTATCATTTAAAACGTGTGAAGTGTCCAACATTTCAATATTTTAGTTTGCGTTTGTAGGCGCAACAAAGGGAGATGATGAAATACAATGAAGGGTGAAGGACACTCAAAGACGATGGTTGGTGTTGTAGGGGGGGGGGGAGGCCCTCTTTGTGAAATTGAGTCTTGTGTGGGGTTGGCTCATTAGGCCCTCTAGCTGAAAAAACACTATAAGTGCGTCCTCAAACTCCAGCATCCCCGTAATTCACTTGTACCAATTTCTTATCCAAGGTTATTGTCGTCATGTCAATCGTATGTATATAATGTACGATATAACTACGATATTTAACAAGATATAGAAAAACGTGACTTTATATCTTGGGTGTAAAACTTCTTGGAAACAAAAGATAAAATTTGAGATTCTTTGTAATGAAATATTTTAAAGTGTTTTTTACTTTTACAAGAAAGCAAAGGAATAGGAATAAATATAAACTGTGTGATTTCTTGTGAGTATCAACAATTAATCCACTTAAATTTAATTTTGGCTAGTTTTGTTTACTGCATTGTTCATGTGTATGTGATTGGTCAAGTATTTAAGATAAGTTAATTTAGGCACGATTTTATACAAGCAGGTGAAATTAAAATTTTTAACACTAAACTAGAACATAGAATCAGAACGTATTTAATACAACATTGGGTTTAAATTAGTTTGAACAGCATAAGAAATGTAGCAGGCAATCGAAACAAAAGTATGACTGTGTATCATACATTTTGAAAAGTTTATCTTGTAAAATGATCATGCTCATTTCTCACTTTTGTACAATATATACATTTTAATGTTTTTTTCCCCTACGAGACAGTAGAAATTGTAGTACGAAACAGTTGGAGTTGTAGTACGAGACAGTAGGAGTTGTAGTATTATTATTTCTCCTGGAGTTGCAACACATTCTTTATTAAGCGGAATGTATTGTAAAATGGAGTAGAGCATTTTATTGTTATTTCTATATTATTTCTCACATTAACCTCAAGAAAGGTGTGGTGCGATTGTAACGTAATAACAATAAAAAAAGTACGACAGTCAGAAGACACAAAAAAGCACTCAACTAAATAAAAAGAAGGAATGCAAATTTATGGTTAACAGTAAAACATAAAGAAATGTGGGTTAATTTAAATTAATAAAATATTATTGAACTACTATGATTTCCTATGCATGTGATTAAGATGTTACCTACCAATAGTACACTTTTGCACAATATTTATATTTTATAGCTCTAACATTTAGTATACTGTCTCAGAAAGACATTAAAAACATCACCACTAAAATTGTAATCGTAATATGTCATAAGGCTGTATGAATCCATCATAGCTGCATCATAGCTTCGTCTTTGATTAAGAAACTCCACTCTCTTGAGATAAGGATTTCGAGCAATGTTTACAATAAACCAACATACTACTTAAAAGCCAAGTGCATCCAGTGTTCAACAGCTCCCCTAAAACAAAACATATAAAACACAACAATAGTTTATAGTAATTATGTCCTAATCGACATGCATAGCTTATAAACCACTAGTTATGCTCTAAAGTTCGGAGTTAAAGTATTGATTGCGTTGTATACCGTAGTATCGTAAGCCTTATTTTATTGTATTATATACAGTAATAGAATACTTTTCAAACATTAGTGTATACAGTTCACAACACATATTACACTAGTTTCATTACTATCTCGTGAATTAAGATAGTTAAGCATATCGCATTAAGGGTTTTAGTGGTTCGAATTGACGCTTTTAATAAAGCTTTGGTAAAAGTGTCCTTTTACGAACATCAAAAGAGAATTAAGGATGGCCATCCGAGGATTTTAGCGATCCGATAAATGTGGACACACCCTCGAAACCAGCTTTTTCGCCCCTCTAACTTCCTATCTCCCTTCTAGTCAAAGAGGCTTCTGCTAAGTCCCAACTTATGTTGAATCCATCTTGATCAATGCAACTAGAATGAAGAATGGATAGTTTTTCTTAAATGATATTTTTTGTGAAGGCTTTCTAGATCCTAACAGTCTCTGTACTTAGTTTACGTGATTTATCGGAGTTATGGAACAAAAATATAATACTATTTGTGTGACTAAAATAATCATTCGTAAATGTTTTTAAGTTTGAGCCAGAATATTATTTGTGATAGTAACAATCATTGTTACCCGGCAACCTACTAGAAGAACGGACACCTAGGGTTGAGGCAAAACTTTGTTCATGACAGACAGTTTTAAAAAACCAGCTGATTAAATGGAATTTTAGTTTTGTACACCCCTTTCAATTTCAAAAACAGCCAAAACTAAATTTTTTTTATAAATATTAAATATTTTTAAGGATTTTTACATCCATGATTTTAAATCTAAATGACCTAAAATGCTGGTAAAAATTATTTTATAAATAAATGTCATCGTTTACTTTTAATATAAATGTAAAGCCAGTGTCAATAAAGGTAAAATTCTGCAACGTCATTTTGAGAATATTATTATCCCATATATTATAGTATAGCTTATATAGTACTGTATAAGATTACGTACCATAAATGTAAGATTATGTAGTTAACCATTATTGCGCATAGTATAATAACTATGCGCTGTCATTCTATGTATCTATGGTTTATAATATAAATAAAACATTTTGTGACATTCATGGGATTTTTAAGCTGGGCAGTTTATTTTTTTTTTTTTTGTTGCACAGTTCGTATGTACGACTATGTATGTAAAACGAATGAAATTTAAAATTAATTTATTAGTTTTTATTTAGACTTGTTTGAAAGTGTTTATAGAAGGTCTCTACTTGTGTACGTACAGATAGAGACAAAAGATGGCTAAATATTAGACCTATCAAACTGAATCAGTAACAATTCTGAATAAAATATAAATTAATATATCACTTATTGTCCGGTACATTCACCAAATTTGGAAACAAAAAATTACGTTCTCCGGTACGCTGAATATTTATTCAGTATATTTAGTACGGGATATTAAATATTATAGATACAAATATTATACAAATATTATACAAATATTATAGAGTATATTAGACGTATATCAGGCCAACTTAACAAAGATGAGAGTTCCATCATTTTTGGCGATTTTATCATCTGTTTAGCTATCTTAAACAGTGCGAGTAGAACATTGTAAGACCTATTAGCCTTTACTACTTCGATTGATTTTGAGTAAAACAATAATTGTAATGCTACTGAAGAACATTTAGAGGGGAAGACAAAACACAAAACTCTGGTAACTTCAAAGCTTTACAATTGGGTTTGTAATAGGATTTATTACGATAAGAAGCTTTTATTTATGAACTAAAACCTTGATCGACTTACAGGAAGGAATCAAATTATCTACATCATTCAGTCAAGTTAATATATCGGTGAAATTCACCTATTTTTAACCTACCGATTAAAATTTCGTCATGTATTTACCATAATAATATACTATTAAGTCGTGTCGTCAGAACATTAAAGGTGAACAAATCATAATTATTAGAATGCCATGATGCAAATATACGTCCTGCATCGTTTAGGGACAAACATGTGAAGCGTGTGTGTGAAGGCTGCCACACTTGTGGCAATAGGTTTCTTCGCTGTATTGTACCTCGACGAATCACGTTTTACTATCACGTACTCTGAGCTCAACTTGGTGTGTTCTTTTTAAATAAGACGGGTAAACTGAAATATGTATGCAAAGGATGTTTTCCTCAATAACAAAAGTATCAGATAAAATGTTGAGAACCCTTTCATGTGAAATGAGTTTCGGCGGTTTATGTTTCCTTGGGAGGCGGTGAAGAGAGGTAAGCATTGATGGGTGTGGGGGAGTGGTGAGGGGAGGGAGGTATCTGTAATAGAGGGATACGTTCTCTTACAGGCTTGCTTGCTTTGAAAAATCATCACCAGGATCACGTGTATACGCACACAAGGTTAAGTGACCATATTGATGATTGGAAACAGTAACAATAACCTATCAATTACAAATATGTACAATTTCTTTACAAAGGTTATATGCATTTAGATAAATTTTGTTAGATTTTAAGTTTTTTTTTTTATGAAAACATTAATAGTCTCGGGATATTTTCATACAGTTGTTAATATACTCATGAAAATTATTTTTTCTTTAGGTGCTGTTGGGTTTTTTATTTATTTTTCACATACAATTGGATTGTAACATATCCTGCTACATTTTGCAATGAGGTAATTTATAAATTAGATTTTAAACTTACCGGTTCTGTTTAAGTGATTTGTAATCAACTTTTGTCGCCCGTCACAGTATGAATTATAATACTTTTGTTAATCAACAGAGATCTTTTTCCCAATGTTGTAGCGATAAATGACTAAACTCGGGATATGGGTGTGGTTGTTACTAATTACAATCAATCACAATCAATTCTTTGATCAATCCATCATAATTAATCCGATGGACGTGCCTTATCCAGCGAAAAATGCCTTGTAGAATGTAGGTATGCATTCATGAATATGGTTTATATGTTTAGTGAATATTTTGTGTTCACACGCTTTATGAATTTACAATAATTATTAGTTTCATGATCATTATTTTTATATTTTATCTCATGCAGTCATAGTATAGCCTAAAAATAGTATAGTCAAAAAATAAAATTCACTATTTTTTTTGTTTGAAGGACGATTTGCAGGCAGCAATTACTAAGCATTGGCCATTTCTAAAGTATCAAGCGTGCGGTATTTTATATGAAATTTGAAACGCAGATTTTTTAAATAATATGTTCATAGATCATGCGTTACTTGAACTACGATTTATTATATACACATTTAATTGCACATACTTGTTGGTTTTTGTTCGAGGTTCAAATTTAACAAACTTTAAACCTATACAACTTAATGACCAAAAGAAATACCATACGTCCGTTAAAGTGGCAAAGTTGTGTTGTCAATAAACATTTCTATTTACACCAAACACCAAAATCCAACACTACGTTAAAAGCATATTAGTTATAATATTTTTGTAATAAATATATCTTTATCAGGAACCTATAACATATTACATGACCGTATTTTAGCAGTTACGGTATCTTTGTCGTCTCTATATTCATGGTCTGGCGCCTCACACCACTGCTGCGGGCTCTCCCTTTGTGTCTCTTATTACCCCATGTAAGACTACTACTATTCATACTACTGTTTTAATTACTTACTCACATGAAAGAACATAGAAATCATCAGAGAAAGGTTATGTTGTTGCAAAGATAAATGTCTGTAAAATTGTTCTTTAACATGCAATGCGTTTGTTGAATATTGCAGCTATAATGTTACATCATTGCGTATTATGTCTGAGATTAGTAATGTAACCCGTGCGATATGATATCATTATAATTAATGTCACACTTCAAAACGACATATGATGCTCATAGTAATATCAATAATCGAACTTATTACGGAAGGTGAAATACAGTGTGATATTACATGCAGTTAGATGTGAAAGATTAAATTTGTTACATTTTCAAAAATGTAACTGAGAAAATGTGAGATAGAATTTTAGAATTTATTGTACTACATCTGGATATTGATTTAAATAATAGAAACATTTTCTTACCTTTAAATATCGTTGTTTGTCGTTAATGGACTACAACTTCCACATCCTCAGGTTCATCATCTTCCAAGATTCGACATACATTTAATATTGAGAACACAAAACACGTTAACATGACCAATTTAACAAAACTGTACATTAATTAGAATAACCGTCGCACTTGGTCGGGTCAGGGACGAGTCATAAGGATGATCCAGTTGCCACGAAACATGTAGTTCATTAACAACAAACAAGGATATTGTAAGGTAACAACATATTTCTATTGAGAAATTTTAGTTTGAAAGACCATAACTGATCTTAAATTAACTATACTATGAAATATCTGCTATAATTGCGCAGCACAGAATAGATTCAGGAAGTTTAGGCATGATGGTTGTTCGAAAGATACCAGTTGTTGTGTAACTGTGTTGCGTTGAAAAAAGGTTGAAACAAACTTATAATAAAAAATTACTAAAGAGCTATGTGGATTGTAAAATTGTGTATATTTTGAAGAAACAATAAATATAACAGATGTTAATTAAATCAGCACAAAACAAATGTTATAGAGGAAACAAGCAATAGGATAATATGGCAAAGAGTATCAAACACCAGTAATTACTATTAAAACAAATTTAAACTAAAACGACTGTAAATAAAGGAATAAAATGGTTTGTTCTAAATGGTCAAAGGCTCGAAGAGTGAAACGCTTTTGTGCTTGTTTTCCTTAAAAAAATATTCGGTATTAGAGAAATAATTGTTGTCTTGTAAAGTACGTGATAACAATGGTTGAAAATCACTGCTCAAATGGATTAGTACATCAGTTGTTGGTTACTTTAATCAATTTTTAAATGAATTCTGAACCTTGTTTAGACATTGAGAGAGGTGTATATGAAATATTACATTTTTTGCTATACTTTCTCCAAAATGTGTCTTCGGAAAAATATCATACGGCAACAAAAGGACTTTGAATAAAATGTTATCCCTAATGTATCATGCACATGCGACGGTGTCATTATCCCTTTAGTTGGGGAAGCGAACTCAGCACAAGTGACTTACAAGCCGAGCAGTGACTTGCAATGATGCCTTATCAAAGCCTTATCACACCAATGACTCAGTAATTGATCACTGTCTAGAGCTCATCAGCAGTGGTGACGTCATCACCTTGTTAGCTCTCGCCTTGAATGCTGACACCGAGTCTTCAGGCTATTAACTAAAACTATTCAACTACTGAACAAGTGAACAAGGCTCACGAATTAACTGAATGTAGTGCTTTAGATTAGACTAAAACGATTTAAGTTAAAAAAACAACTACCAATTTCAAAAAAAAAAAAATAGTTTAATTGCAATTTATTTTTAAAAGACTATAAATCATAGAGAAACGATGATGAATTACACTAATTCACACAACCGATGAACGTGAAACTTGAACCTCAATCTTGGCTTAGTAATTTCTTAAAATGAACTTATGTTTTAAATTGGGATGGTACTTTCAAACTAATAATTGCCTAAACAATGTAAATTATCTATATATTAATAGGCAAGCATGTTTCTTTAAAACCCTTTTTCTCAGCTCGTGTGCATCGCAGGGGAAATCTATGCATACTGTTAGAAAGATATTTGCCTGTAGATGTGCAGAATCCCTTTATAAATTAAAGTAGGCTAAAAAATAAGCACAAAAACGAATTTGAAAACTTCAAAAAATTTACATGGAACAACTGGGTTGCCATGATGGTGACGAAATAACAACCAAATGTAAACAGAAAATCAAAACAAATGGAAGAAATCCCAATCACATGTTTTATTTACAGTGTGGGGAGAAAATAGAGAAGTCTGTACATTAATTATTTTTGGTCGAGTTTCGACCACAGGACGACCACTAGTTGTTATTAAAACGCAGGTACAGTGAAAATAAAAAAAAAAAAAAAAAAAACATTAACAGTCGTCTTGCAGACAGCAGTTCTGTTACATTGTCACGTGCTGTCTTTATGTCGATTTGTACCTACAAACATTTATACCCAACACTCTCTGATGTCAAAAATACTCTTGCATATTAGTTATGCTACAGACAATTTTAGCCTTTGGGGAGCATTACACAAGGTATAAGTGTAATGCGTGTATTAATAATTATTCTATAATGAGGTTACACGATTGAAAATCTTAGTAAAATAAATTACATACATGCAAAGCGCTACGTACGCTTAATATTTTTAGTAGGCATATTGCATACTATAAATGGTTGCAAAACAAAATGGTATTATATTGTATTTTTTTCTGTCGAGTTGTACTAAGCTGGAAGTACCATATGTTGCCTAGCTAAAGCTGGAATGATTTCCTTTAGGTGTGGGTCCAAATCCTTCCAAGTACTTTTAGCCATGTAATGAAGTTCTCACCCAGTGATTCGTAGCACACTTGAAGCTTAACAGATTACTTATTTTAAACAAAAAAAGATGTAGGCCTATTACTTGAACTTTTTCAATTTAAAAACTACCATACTTGAAGTCATAATGACGATTTAATTTTAATCTTCAAGCTTTACTACTGGATGACTGTTTTTTTTTACGCATCAAGTACATGCATAGTAAAGTGCTTAGTGACAGAATATCAGCATTTAATAGACTGGCTCACTCACGAGGACAAATATGTTTGGTCGTATGCATTTGTAGTGACATACAAATGAATCCTGTACTTTGTATACAGTTGCCAAAGAAACCTCATCACTGGCCTTGGAACTTGTGAAACTGGCAACTGGCGGTTGTGCGCTCTAACTTTGATTACATTGTAAACTGCCGTCCATTGCATTAACTACTAACTAGTTTATTGGAGTGCAGAATACGAGTGAATTTAATCGTTCTACTTGGTTATCTAGGGCACTCTAGGAAGAATGGTCAATTGTATCATAATTAAGATGAATATATTCTATGATGAATATGCCTAATTATAATATACTATAATACAATATTAATGTTATTTACAAATATCGATAATTATTTTTAGTACACGTATGCATGTGAAAGTTTGGATCCCCTAGTTAAAACTTTTTCGAGTTTTTTATTAATGTTAAACATGCAACATGCATATATTTTAATGCGAAGCTAAAACTAGATACAATCTCGAACAGAGTATTGTGCGGAACGTTAGATGATCAGTCACATTGAATGACAACAATACCGTTATCAGAGAACGCGGTGGTGTTAGTGTCCTTTGATTTGTTTATCTGGCCTGTTATAATATTAAATTGGAAAACAGGTCATCAGGATATCGGGATACTGTTTAATTACTGAAAGTTGTGTAGTCACTTAAGCATCTCACAAGTATGCATTACCTGTAAAAAGTGTTTTCCAAATAATCCTGCCTAAAATATCATGGTTAGTCATAAATGTATACAAATAAGTACAAGTACACTAAATATATGCAGTGTAAAAAGCACAAAAAGATTGAAGAAAGCTTTAGTTTGCCATAGCACTGAGTAGTAAATAAATATAAAAAGGAACAATTTAGTTATCATTGGGGTTATGACTATGGGGTTATGAAAATATGTAGGTTATTATATCCAATGGAGGTTTTAGGTAGCATGTTTTGGCTGAGGGTTACAGGGTTTTAAAGCACAATTATGTTGATTTTAAATTACGTTTAACTTGTTTATTTTTCAGGCTATATTATTTTTTGGTCCATACTCATCTATAAAAAGACATTTCTAATACATAGGAGTACTTTTTTTCTATACGAAGGGGTGGAGGTGGAGTAACACGATTCAATGTTAGAAAGAAATAAGTGAATTTAAAAAAATACACTCATAAATCAAAGGAATTTGTCATTTCTTCTAATATAGAAGGAAACAGTTTAACTATTAAAATTTGTATTGCATACATTCGACTTGAATATATATAGTTGTTAAGTTATTTTTTCATCAAAAGTTTATGTAGCCTAAGTATGATGACTGATATTTATAACCTTCATACGCCTGACCTGCTGTCCTATTTCTGATAGACTATTTTCTTCCCGAATCAGTCCCTGAGCGTAATTGGTTTTCAAAATGTGGGTCACGTCGCTGTCTCATTAGAGATTGGCGATTCTCCGAAAAATGTTTTTTCAACGTGCCTTGCAGTTTAACTTCTATATTTGCCCCGCCACATTCGTATCAAATATCTGTATTTATTTGAAAACCTTTAGTAATGCTTTTAGGGGGGGAGGGGGAGCTTGTTTAATGGCAGAGCACCGTGCTTCAGTGCCCGAGGTCCCGGGTTCAAATTCCACAAACCACCAACGGATTTTATCTATGTGATAATGCCGATACCCTATAGGACTACCCTGGAGTAAAGTATAAAACAGTTCCGGGCTTAGAACCAAGCGTCCTAGGATATGAAGGTGAGACTAACGAAAAGTATCGTTATATATATATTTAATGCAGATGAATGAAATACAAAAGGTAAATAAATTACTTATCAGTATATCTCATGTTTATAAATATGTATTGTACATGATAAACATAAAATCAATAGTGCAACTAGTGATTCCATACAATAGAAATAAAATAGCTAGCTTCCTAATCTTTTGAGGGTCGATTAGGTTTCGCAACAGCTGTTTTAATTAAACAAATCGCACGGAGATAAATCTAAAAAAAAAATATTCTTCGATTAGAGAATGTATTGGAGTAATGGAGAGGTGGATTTCCAATGTTATGGTAGATGATCTGTTATTGTACATCGGCATCCGCGCGTTAATCATTGGGACGGCAGAGCTTTTGATTCATGGGTCTCGCTTATCGTTGAATAAAAACAAAACTCAGTACACAGTGGTTACAGTTAAAGCTGCAAAAATTGCTTTAAGCTATGTAAGAATGGTTCAGATACCGTGTTAAAGCATACCTTGTAACATGCATTTGTCAATATTTAACTATGTACACTAACATTGCAACTGTGGAAAAATATGGTTAAACAAGCCTATCCTTTATTAAATTTCAAACAAAAATAAGTTATCTCTGAAAGATGTTTAATTTTTTTAAATATACTATATTTCTTAAGTTTTAACAGACAGAATCAATGCAATAATATAATATTTTAAAAGTTTTGAGGCAATTATTTAACATTTAAATCATTACTAAATACATACATGTCGGCCATAGTCACTAACAATTCCACAAGACCGCGCCACATATCGTACACTCAGCTCCATTCATACTTGGCTTAAAATACCTACATTCATATGGTCGCCATTTCAGAATAAAGTGTTAAAGTATTAATCAAAGGCTTAAAAAATCTCAAGATAAAGTGATACAGGTTCTGTTTGGATGCTGAATCGGGACATCGTTCTTTACCGTTTTCCTAGGCACATCAACTATTATATGTTGCGACATTTAATTAATTTATAAGTAGGTCATTTTTGTGTAATGAATAATGTGTACTTAGAGAGCAGCATTTTGAAGTATACGAATTAACCCAACGAGTTTTTGAATTGCGCAGCCATTTAAAGCAAATAATTGTTTCCTGGATTCCTTCTATATGCATATTAACTAGATGGTTTACCAAATATCTTATTTTATCGGTTTGTGTATTGGTATATCTGACACAAGTGAGTGACTCGTTTGTATGATATTCGTAGGTTTATGAGCTTTCCTAGCGACACGGGTTGGTAAGGAGATGATTGGGGGGGAGGGGGGGGGTATAATGTCGGTGTACACCCCATTGTATTGTCACGTGTTGTCTTTATGGCTTTAGACAAATTGCATCTCTCTAACCTGTGAATATCCATCTTGAACTTACTTACGTGTAATCGTTACAATAGAGAAAATTTATAGTAAAATATCGTTTAAGTCTTGTTTTTTGTTTGTAATAATATTATGATTGCAATCATTGAAACTAGATATCCATTTCGCCATTTGGAATAAACATATACTTAAGATCCATTGAGAATATAAATAGTTTCAATGCATTAAACAATGAGTTAAGTTTATTTTTTACTTAATACAATTCATTACAAATTAATAGTTTTTGTTGAATCCTAAAAAACATGTAAACTATTATAATGATAGACATTTATTTTTAATAACTCCCTCAACTTATCTAAAACCGTAGTCGTGGTTTCATATCTTTCTGTGGAGGTGATCACAATTTCTTATAAAAGTAGACACAATCTTTGTAAATATCGTAGTCGATTATCAATTTTATAAGTAAAATGATTTGTTTTACGATGTACAGGCCTCATCTACATTTATCTGGGTTCAACTAACATCAGTCTGTAGAGTCCACTAAATATTTCTTACAGCTAGATAACCTCAAGCAATTTGCACAACGGAGGACTTTACTGTGTGTAATACATTGGATGTTTTCTTTTAATGAAGATGTTATAATGAACTCAATATTGATTGGTATGCTCTTCATAATTGGATGTAGGGGTTTTAAGCTATGATGTATTAATATTTCTTCTTCCGTTCTTTCATAATTACAAGTAGACCAAAACGCCTTGAAATAAACAGTAGGCTGTTAACACTCGCTTATAATTAAACATAAACACTTCAAAACTTTACACAAGTTTCAATTTAATGTATTTAGAAGGTAAAAGGTTTTAATTTTCAACCCAGATTAGTCAATACTCAAGGTGAGCCAGGGGCGACAAGAAGTTTAATTATCAGAGTACAACTCAGAGCGTCAAAGGCACAATTCTGTTGCACGATCCTCACAACCATTTACAATCATTCTATTTTGGATACTGTAACTTGTTTCTCATTTATGCAGTGAAAATTTGTAAGCCTTTTATTAAAGCTTGAACAGTTAAAATTGTGGAAATGTAGAAATAATATCGACAGTAATATTTACTTTGAATCATAAAAATAATAAACTTCAAAATATTCATACGGTAAGGTTTTAAAATTTTTATTAATTGATGGGAGCGAGTGACGAAGCTCATTGAGATCGGGCCTTATGCATACCTTGTAACTTACTCGCACAACACGGGAGAACATATATTTGCCAAACTAGCCGAGTTTTTTCGGTAAACAGTGGAAAGGTTTGTGAAGAAACAACATTGAATTTGATAAATTATTTATACCTTCCAACAAAAACTTGGACGTAAGCTATTTACTAACAAAACTCAGTACATCATACCAGCAAACTATTGTCAGTTCTCTAGTACACAATCTTACTAATATTATAAATGTGAAGGTTTGTGTGTTTGTTTGTTTGTTTGTTTGTTTGTTTGTTTGTTTGTTTGTGTGTTTGAAGTTAAATCACGCATAAACCGCTGGACGGATCGGGCTGAAATTTGGCATGATGATAGCTTACATTCCCGATTAACATATAGGTATATTCTTATCTCAAAAATCCTTTCGGGCTCCGCCCCAGTGGCTCTGTAATTCCCCATGTTAACCTTATGAACATTCATATTTAAAGGGAATTAAAGAATTAAATCAGCCGTTTCATCTAAAGAAGTTGGTTCTATGTATGGAAAAACATTAAAAAATTATAAGATTTACCAACAGGGTGCAGCACTATATTTTTTTGCATTTATGATAACAGCTAATTTGAACTAAGCAGCAACAAAAAACTGATTAGCAATGAGAACTGTCATAGTAGGATTGTTTACAGTTATGATTATGTTTTTCATTTCATGAATAATTTGTGATATTTTGCGAATTGTTGATAATTTATTTTTCTCTATTGTTTAGGTGAAGCGGTAGAACAGTATGGCTATGGTAGATGTGTAATACTATAGAATACAGTAAATTTAATAAAGCAAATTTTATAAAACTGTGTCCTCCCTTATTGAAAATGCAAAGCTTGAGTATAACTGCAATAAGCATTTTATACTCATATTCCAACCCCTTACGAAGGACGGGTACTCTGCTAGTAGAGTTATAAGATGGAATAAGATATGTCTTGTCAAACCTTAATGTTAATGATACGATTAAAATACATTGGGGTTGTGGTATTAGGTTTTTACTATGATCTGGAAATTCATATATTACAATCTACTAAAGGCAGCCTTATACTACTGTCTGAATAAATTCAAAATCGCCTTAAATGCATTTAGTATTTTTATTTTTTCCTTAAATACCGAAGATAATTAATTTGTAAAAGCCGGTATGAGGTAGAGCCTTTTGGATATGAGGGCTTTAGCATTTAATGTAGGTAGTTGCTGAAAATGGTAGCCATTATATTTTATGTGGGGACAGCGTCCTTCCGTGTTATGGCCTCTTAAAAGCCCGTGTGATTCTGCCGTGAATCTCCATATCATTGCTACCTTGGCTTTGATTTGCACTAACAGAACATCTCCGTGTCGTCCTTCCATGTATAACCATTTCTTTCTTCAAAGTTCAAAGGAGTGTTACACTGAAAACAATTTAAAACATAATAAGTTCCGGCAACTCTACGTAGTTTTCTTATACTTTCGCGTCAAATGATAAAACAGTTTAACACGTTATGGAAAATATCGTTATACCAAAGAAAATAAAAGATTTATAAACATATTCATATAAATATTTATTTGTTTTTTGAATGACTTGCCCAAAATGTTTTTGTTAACTGTCTGCAGTTGCTTCCCGTATACATCTACGTTGGTCCCATTATAGTTTTTGGCAATATAGTTTTTACAGATCCAGGCAGATACGTTTGCAGGTTTGCTTATCTCATAACACGCCCGACATGTCGACAAGTGGTTGCCATGAGCAAATTTCGGGAACTCCTTGAAAGCAAATCAGTAAAAGAAGAATTGAATAGGTCTACAAATCACATTCAACTGTTTGTGAGGCAATAGGTGAAGTTTTGCATTTAATATATTTCCAGACAAAATTATTTTGCACTTTTCTCGGAAACAATGATTTGGTTTGAAAAGCTATTTCCAGCATTACATACACAACTTGGCAAAGTCTTATGGGTCTTTTTCTTCATATATGAGGTTTCAAAATGTGTATTTTGGGAAGTTTTGTCAAGAAACCGTCAGTTTTCTGTTGACATCTCTAGTTTCGACGAAAGGAATAACCCTTCTTAAAAGATAAATACAGTAATTGATTTTACTGGATAAAAAATACATACGGTTCTACTTGTTGATACTCGGTATCTTTATTTTTTATGTCCATTTGTGGTGATTAAAAATATGGATAGAGTCAAACTAGTTCAATTAGCCTGTAAAAACTATCTAAGTTGTTTTCTTATTGTAGCACCACGCATACATAGTATATATCATTAATAATAGTAAGTTATAACAGCATAGTTGAATCGAATTTGCAGCTAATTGCTGGTTATTACACTTATCAAACCAAGTTTTGTTCTAAAATTTGTATTTTGTATATACTGAAGTAGTCACTCCATCTATATGGAACACATGTATTCTTTCGACAAATCATTATAGTGGATTGAGCCACTAACATAATGAGTTACATTGTACTCATTTTCAACCTGCGTGTTTGTCACTGAGCTAGTTGACGTATCTTATGTGGTGCTATGGATTACAATAATTCACCCTGTCAGTTTAACTTTGTTAAGACTTAACTTTAAGTTTGTAGCTTGACTTGAGTTACATTTGACTTGGTGTATTAGACAGAAGTCAGTAATTAACATGTAACCACTCTGTCAGTGTCTCTTGATTCAACTACGTACATTTTGATACGATACACGGGCAATAACGTTAACATGGAGATTTAATGTCTGTATCAATCAATAGTTAAATAATGTTATAGACATAATTTCCCATTTTTAGTTGAACGAATCACAATAAATACTTAGAATTGTCGTCAGAAGTTAGACGATGCGTCCAGACTTCAATAAAGCAATAAGACGACCACAAGGGAGGGCCCCACGTGTTGGCAATGGCTCGCTCTCCCCTTCTTTGCGCTTTGAGGGCATATTCCAAACCTACCGAATCACAGGATATCTCACTTGTTCTAATAATGCACAGGGGCTGTACTCAATCAGAATTAAAAAATAAATGAGTAATGTAAGTTTATAATAACATGTATTTCCCCACCCTTCTTTGAAATAAGAAGATAACTTTAAAGTCATGATTTATCTTTGTTAAATTTAAGTGTTTGTTACGAAGAGGATGTGCAATTAAAATAGAATCTCATTTATAATAGATAAACCTGCTATTTGTAACTGATTAAACCCTGTAGTCATCACAATGCCAATGTCTGAAGGATGATTCGGCAACGCTATGTTTACAAAGGGAACAAAAAAGTGCTCAATAGATACCTGAACAGAATTAAATGAGCTTTACTCTTCCACATTTGCTACATGTTACGTATTCAAAGGCTGACAACTACTCGATACTCAAACCAGCTCTCCAAAAGCGACAAGAAGTTTAATTGACAAAGTACAAAAAGGGGGCATGACGACTGACGAGGCTTCAAAGGGCTCGGTTTCATCATGCCTCCGCAGTAATGCCAATCGCATTGCTGTCTGCTTCTATCCTTCTGTTAGCCCGGCTCGTAATGTAGTGGCTTACAATGGCAATTCTATTATTATTATGTCTAATCGATTTAGACAACAGGTTATACATTTAAAATGTATTTATAATCAATAAAAAATTGTATAAGTTTTATTATGCGTGTTGATTAACTGAGTTCGATGAGTTTTAAAAGAGATCGAGATCGTGAATCACAAATAAGTTGAGTGACTAGTATTTTTTTTGATAAATCGATGCATTAATTATACAATGCAATCCTCGAGACACAGAAAAGTTTGTACAATGAACTTCACGGTATTAAACAAACTAGAATCAAATTAGTATGTTTATTGTTTGGTCTGGCCTTTTATAAAACTACTTAATTGTATATTATATTTACATTTGTTAAAGCAAAATGCAATGTTTAAACTATTTACACCTGTTAATATTTGATTGAGCTACTTTAGTGTCATGGAATAATATGGCTAATTGATATTATAACTTTTTTTGTTACTTTACAGAGATTTTTAACAGTTATCGTAGAAGGTTTGATATCCAAAATATTTTTGATTTTACATTTAGTTTAGTGGTGTACGTTAACTGATAATTTTATTAAATAAATACTATATTAGTATTTATAGAATGTGATTAAAGTTCTTATTATAACATGACTCTTTACTTCTTTATCTTTTTAAACTTTTATTTTTTAAATTTATATAAAAAACACAGAGTTGTTTTTTTTTGCGGTATCTATAGAATTATTCAATAATTTTGTTCAAATAAGACTAAGAGTATATTAAATATAGCTTATGGTTTATTTTATATTATCATGAACCTTTTTATAACGATTTCCTCTACCGTCAGAGCTTATGCTCTTGTACCGATTGCAAGAATTCCAATTAAATATTTATGACTCTTTGTAAAACTGCTCTCTTTAACTTCAAACATTACGATTTCCAAAAAAACTAATTAATTAGTCTTCCTGATCTATGAAGGTGCAAACAAAGAAGATTACAATATATTGTGAGAACGATTAATTTCTAATTTACAATAAGTCTATGATTCTATAATATGAATTATGCTGGTTTTTAAGCCCAAGTTTTCCGCATAGCTGCATTTAAGATTCTCGTTTTAAATGTTTTATATATTTTTATTTGAACTAATTTTATGTTGAAACATCAGTTGTTTATTGTATATGTATTTTTACATGCTTTTGAGGTTGTTGCAATTTATAAACTAGTACGACGTTAGTAATAAGCATTAAACATATATAATTGTCGTTACTCCCATTAAAATGCCCATTAATTGACGTACTTGTAAAAAAAATGATTAAAAGCATGATAGTAACCAGCTGAATTTGGAAATAATTAAAAGTTACAACTTATGTTAGATTTTTTTTTCAAAATAAATACTGTATGAGCAAAGGTAGGCCTAATACCCCTTAGGGATCATTGCCGAAAGTAGAGTATTATTATTTTTAACGCAACACGACTCCTTTACATTAGGGAGCGTGAGAAGGTTACATGTAGTGGCACTTGGCATGCAGGCTGTGTAGCCGGGTATCGGGGCAGGGCTTTGATCCGTCGACTGGCTGAGTACAAAGCTTTACTAGCACTCTGCATGCACATTGCACTCAACACTTAACTCATACTGAGCCTACAGTTCTAGTGGCACTTGGCATGCAGGCTGTGTAGCCGGGTATCGGGGCAGGGCTTTGATCCGTCGACTGGCTGAGTACAAAGCTTCACTAGCACACTGCATGTATATTGCACTCAACACTTAACTCATACTGAGCCTACAGTTCTAGTGGCACTTGGCATGCAGGCTGTGTAGCCGGGTATCGGGGCAGGGCTTTGATCCATCGACTGGCTGAGTACAAAGCTTCACTAACACTCTGCATGCACATTGCACTCAACACTTAACTCATACTGAGCCTACAGTTCTAGTGGCACTTGGCATGCAGGCTGTGTAGCCGGGTATCGGGGCAGGGCTTTGATCCGTCGACTGGCTGAGTACAAAGCTTCACTAGCACACTGCATGTATATTGCACTCAACACTTAACTCATACTGAGCCTACAGTTCTAGTGGCACTTGGCATGCAGGCTGTGTAGCCGGGTATCGGGGCAGGGCTTTGATCCGTCGACTGGCTGAGTACAAAGCTTCACTAACACTCTGCATGCACATTGCACTCAACACTCAACTCATACTGAGCCTACAGTTCTAGTGGCACTTGGCATGCAGGCTGTGTAGCCGGGTATCGGGGCAGGGCTTTGATACGTCGACTGGCTGAGTACAAAGCTTCACTAGCACTCTGCATGTACATTGCACTCAACACTCAACTCATACTGAGCCTACAGTTCTAGTGGCACTTGGCATGCAGGCTGTGTAGCCGGGTATCGGGGCAGGGCTTTGATCCGTCGACTGGCTGAGTACAAAGCTTCACTAGCACTCTGCATGTACATCGCACTTAACACTCAACTCATACTGAGCCTACAGTTCTAGTGGCACTTGGCATGCAGGCTGTGTAGCCGGGTATCGGGGCAGGGCTCTGATCCGTCGACTGGCTGAGTACAAAGCTTCACTAGCACTCTGCATGTACATTGCACTCAACACTCAACTCATACTGAGCCTACAGTTCTAGTGGCACTTGGCATGCAGGCTGTGTGGCCGGGTATCGGGGCAGGGCTTTGATCTGGCGACTGGCTGAGTACAAAGCTTTACTAACACTCTGCATGCATTTCACTCAACACTCAACTCATACTGAGCTTACAGTTCTAGTGGCACTTGGCATGCAGGCCGTGTGGCCGGGTATCGGGGCAGGGCTTTGATCTGGCGACTGGCTGAGTACAAAGCTTCACTAACACTCTGCATGCACATTGCACTCAACACTCAACTTATACTGAGCCTACAGTTCTAGTTGCACTTGGCATGCACGCTGTGTAGCCGGGTATCGGGGCAGGGCTTTGACCCGTTGACTGACTGAGTACAAAGCTTCACTAACACTCTGCATGCACATTGCACTCAACACTCAACTTATACCGAGCCTACAGTTCTAGTGGCACTTGGCATGCACGCTGTGTAGCCGGGTATCGGGGCAGGGCTTTGATCCGTTGACTGACTGAGTACAAAGCTTCACTAACACTCTGCATGTACATTGCACTCAACACTCAACTTATACTGAGCCTACAGTTCTAGTGGCACTTGGGATGCACGCTGTGTAGCCGGGTATCGGGGCAGGGCTTTGACCCGTTGACTGACTGAGTACAAAGCTTCACTAACACTCTGCATGTACATTGCACTCAACACTCAACTTATACTGAGCCTACAGTTCTAGTGGAACTTGGCATGCACGCTGTGTAGCCGGGTATCGGGGCAGGGCTTTGACCCGTTGACTGACTGAGTACAAAGCTTCACTAACACTCTGCATGTACATTGCACTCAACACTCAACTTATACTGAGCCTACAGTTCTAGTGGCACTTGGCATGCACGCTGTGTAGCCGGGTATCGGGGCAGGGCTTTGACCCGTTGACTGACTGAGTACAAAGCTTCACTAACACTCTGCATGCACATTGCACTCAACACTCAACTTATACTGAGCCTACAGTTCTAGTGGCACTTGGCATGCACGCTGTGTAGCCGGGTATCGGGGCAGGGCTTTGATCCGTTGACTGACTGAGTACAAAGCTTCACTAACACTCTGCATGCACATTGCACTCAACACTCAACTTATACTGAGCCTACAGTTCTAGTGGCACTTGGCATGCACGCTGTGTAGCCGGGTATCGGGGCAGGGCTTTGATCCGTTGACTGACTGAGTACAAAGCTTCACTAACACTCTGCATGCACATTGCACTCAACACTCAACTTATACTGAGCCTACAGTTCTAGTGGCACTTGGCATGCAGGCTGTGTAGCAGGGTATCGGGGCAGGGCTTTGATCCGTTGACTGACTGAGTACAAAGCTTCACTAACACTCTGCATGCACATTGCACTCAACACTCAACTTATACTGAGCCTACAGTTCTAGTGGCACTTGGCATGCAGGCTGTGTAGCCGGGTATCGGGGCAGGGCTTTGATCCGTTGACTGACTGAGTACAAAGCTTCACTAACACTCTGCATGCACATTGCACTCAACACTCAACTTATACTGAGCCTACAGTTCTAGTGGCACTTGGCACTACATGATAAAGGTTGTTTACAAACTTATGGGAGAAAGTATGTGTCAGAATGCTGATACTGTAAAGTTTATTATGGTTATATGTTGATAAAATTTGAAAAATTTGTTTAATTTCCCTGTGTTATTAAAGATTGGTAAAAAAAAAACACTTTTTTCCTGCCTAACAAAGTGAATGCAGAGTGTTAGTGAAGCTTTGTATTTAGCCAGTCAACGGATCAAAGCCCTGCCCCGATACCCGGCTACACAGCCTGCATGCCAAGTGCCACTAGAACTGTAGGCTCAGTATGAGTTGAGTGTTGAGTGCAATGTGCATGCAAAGTGTTAGTAAAGCTTTGTACTCAGCCAGTCAACGGATCAAAGCCCTGCCCCGATACCCGGCTACACAGCGTGCATGCCAAGTGCCACTAGAACTGTAGGCTCAGTATAAGTTGAGTGTTGAGTGAAATGCATGCAGAGTGTTAGTGAAGCTTTGTACTCAGCCAGTCAACGGATCAAAGCCCTGCCCCGATACCCGGCTACACGGCCTGCATGCCAAGTGCCACTAGAACTGTAAGCTCAGTATGAGTTAAGTGTTGAGTGAAATGCATGCAGAGTGATAGTAAAGCTTTGTACTCAGCCAGTCGCCAGATCAAAGCCCTGCCCCGATACCCGGCCACACAGCCTGCATGCCAAGTGCCACTAGAACTGTAGGCTCAGTATGAGTTGAGTGTTGAGTGTGGCACTTGGCATGCAGGCTGTGTAGCCGGGTATCGGGGCAGGGCTTTGATCCGTCGACTGGCTGAGTACAAAGCTTTACTAACACTCTACATGCACATTGCACTCAACACTCAACTTATACTGAGCCTACAGTTCTAGTGGCACTTGGCATGCAGGCTGTGTAGCCGGGTATCGGGGCAGGGCTTTGATCCGTCGACTGGCTGAGTACAAAGCTTTACTAACACTCTACATTCACTTTGT
The DNA here is from genome assembly GCF_028750875.1 of Macrosteles quadrilineatus. NCBI lineage: Eukaryota > Metazoa > Arthropoda > Insecta > Hemiptera > Cicadellidae > Macrosteles > Macrosteles quadrilineatus. The sequence continues at coordinate 119,030,599 of NW_026542594.1, forward strand.
TAGGCAGGAAAAAAGTGGTTTTTTTTTACCAATCTTTTATAACACAGGGAAATTAAACAAATTTTTCAAATTTTATCAACATATAACCATAATAAACTTTACAGTATCAGCATTCTGACACATACTTTCTCCCATAAGTTTGTAAACAACCTTTATCATGTGTAAGTGGTGAGAGTAAATATACGGAATTGGGATTTTAGTACATTTTTTTCAGAATTTAAAGGACTACATACACAATATTTATCAAAATCGTTAGGGCCATTTTTGTAAAAATCAGATTTTTCCGTTATTTTATGGGGTTTTTATGCGAAAATAACATAATTTACAATAATTTTTGAACCGTAATTTTTACAGAAATGGGATTTGTACCATTTTGTTCACAATATAAAGGACTATAACATACTATATTTGTAATAAAATCGTTCGGGCCGTTTTTGGGAAAATCTTATTTTTCCATTATTTTATGGGGTTTTATGGGAAAATTCCCATCAAAAATTAAATTTTTTTTTATGAAAAAACTATCAAAACTTTAAGGACCATAACATACTATGATAAATTAAAACCGGATAAACAACAGTTTCATTATTAATATAAGAATAACATGGAAATTTCAAATGTACATTTTCTTGAATTTTCCTCGTAACTATTGATTGTCATGTTTTAAAACTATTTGGCTAATATATGTTTTTTGTGGAAATTCACGTATAAGATAAAGCTCCAATTGATTTAACTGTCACGTGACAGTGTATACAAAATTATTTTTTATGCTATAATTGTACATTGCCATGTGTTAAGCGTAACAATTATAAATAACACAATTTTGAGAATTTCAAAACACTATTCACCCCGTTCACACTTCTTGATCTTGCTGGTTCGTGAACTCCTTAAAGTTTATCAACACCGTCAAGCCAAATTGAATTGAAATTGGATAAAAATACTTTAAGTTAACACCTATTAGCGTTTAAACACAATAAAAGTTCACAATATACCTAATTACAACAATACTAATCCCCTATTATTTACTGAGTTATCTTTTTACGTTCGAAAAACACGAAACCTCTCCTCTGTTGACAATCTTATAGGTGTGCAGAGGTATATTGTAGGCATTTGAGATTGCAAACGGAAGATTTGGATTTCAAGTGTATACTTTATATTTTTATCTATTATTTCTTTTTTATAACAACAGACTCGTAAATAAAAAAGGGTAAAAATTTACAAAAAATAACAAAGTAACTATAATTGAGGAACAGTTATTAGTTTTTCCTGGTATCACCATTTAAAGTTTGTTGATATGTAATATTATGTTCTCATGGCAGAAACGAAATATAAACTCTGGACAAATTGGCCAGGGACTGGTCTCAGCTGATATCCAATGATAAGACCGGCCACCACGTGTTGACAGGCTGGCAAGAAAATCAATCAAACTCCATTCTTCAGAAGTTGTCTCTTTTCAAAAGTGTTTTTAAACTCCTATCCGATTCAAGATACCTTATTCGTTTCCTATTGAAAATATAAAGTATATAGGAATTTTATACGTACTAATTTTTATTTATTTATTTATTACATGCACGGCAAACGCCATTTTACAAGAGAGTTGATTTGAGATTGATAACAATTTTATGTGACTTAAGTGAAATAGATTATAGTGCGATCAATAATTAAATATTAACAAATATGAAATTATAATAAATAATATGAAATATGATAATATGAAATACGATAACAACACAGTTTTGATGAATAATATGCATGATTTACAGGACGTAACAGCTACACAGGCATGATGCACGAAAAACAATATAAATAGACAATTTAACAACAAAAACAATTTTAAATAGACTTTTAACAACGAAAACTACATAACAAATCATTTTGAACAAGACAATTTAGATCATTTACAACAAAAACATTATAAAATAGACTATTTAACAACAAAAACAAAATAAATAGAACATTTAACAGTAAAACAGAAAGAGAAACAGATGAGTGACATTATTAATGTGTTATTAAGATAGTGACATTAACAAGATTTCACTACATGTACATTCTTCTGAGTACGGCCCTCGTTTCGGACTTGAAGGAGGGGACACTGCGGGCAAAGAAGTTGACGTCTCCGCAGATGCTGTTCCCTGTGCGCATCAGGCGAGGTACTGGACTGTGCTGAATGTAAGAGGTGGAGTAGTGATCTCTTTTAAACAATTGTTGATGTCTGGAATGACGAGAGACGTGGAAGTCGATCTTCCCCAGCACACAGTCCAATGACAGCAGGACAGTCCAATGAGCCATTTACTAGCTTGAAGAGGAATACTGCGTCCATCAACTCACTTCGAAGGAGCAACGGTGGGAGGCCAAGAAGCTGACCAATCTCGTTGATTTCAACTTCAGTGTAGCGAAGACCCATCTTGACTCCGATCAATCTGAGAAAACGGTTTTGGACTTTTTCTAGTTCATTAACCAATCCCAGTTGGTGAAGTATATAGGAATTTTATACGTACTAATTAAACCCCCAGTATTCAAAATACAACTTAAATACTATGAAGCTGTCTTGGTTACCAAAGGAGAGGGCAGTGCTCACCTTCAAATCTAAAGATATTCTGCTCGGTCAAAAGCATGATGTTGTTTATCATTGGGCGATTAGTTTAATAATAATAATAATAATAATATCTTTATTGCCGTGAAACAAATATAAAATTGCATGGCATCCGTTAACATTTAATACAGGCATAACAAGCGGCAAAACAAATAAATACAACATCATAAAACAATTAATAATACAAATGATTAAAAAATTACACAGAACTTGTCATTTGATTGATTGAAAACCTCAGAGCAGCCGAACACCATCTACTCATTTGTGTCAAAAAACTCACCCACAGTGTAATATTCTTTATTAATCAGATATCTTTTCAAAATCCGTTTGAACCGTTTTTCGTTCCTTTCTTTCCTTATCTGTTCAGGAAGACTATTCAAAAATCTCACCCCCGTCTGAGAGGGCAAGCTTGAGGCTGCACGGGACCTGTTTTGGGCCAACCTATATTGTTCTCTGCCTCTAGTTGAATAGGAGTGAATGTCCTGGCCTTGTGTTAGGCTGCATTTAAATTTGGAAAACGTGGCAGCTTCCAAGATGTACAGAGAGGCAAGAGTAAGCAGGCCTAGCTCCCTGAAGACGGTCCTACAAGACTCTCTCACCTGTAGTTTAGCCACTATTCTGAGTGCTCTCTTTTGAAGACGGAACAACCTGTGGAAGTCCGCTTCTGCACATCCACCCCAAATTGCAATTCCATAAGAAAGATGGGGGTAAATAAGGCCAAAGTAGGCCATTAGCAAGACATTTTCTGGACAAAATTTTGAGAGGACTCTTAAGGCAAAACAGCCTGAAGATACCCTCGTGCAGACGTTGTCAAGGTGGTTACTCCAAGTGAGCCCCCGGTCAATGGTGATGCCCAGAAACTTAAAAGAATTTACTTGTTCAATTTGTGAGTCATCAATCATGACGTTACAGTCTCACTTGGTTCACCGTGCCTGTAAAAACGGATGAAATTTGTTTTTTGAGAATTTATTTTCAAATTGATGTTTTCAAAAAATTGAACACATGAATTTAGATCTACAAAAGTTTTGATTTCTAGATTTGGAAGATTGTTGGCACTGCAACAGAGAGTCGTATCATCAGCATACTGAACCAATTCGCTAGATCCAGATGCTGAAGACAGATCGTTAACGTAAATTAAAAATAAAATTGGACCAAGAATGGATCCCTGCGGGACACCATACTTTAACAGAGCTGGTTTGGAAAGATGATTTGAGACCTGCACCTGTTGAGTTCTATTTGAAAGGTAAGATTTTATCCAATGCAACGGAACACCTCGAACACCGTAGTGTTCTAATTTTGACAGGAGGATACTGTGGTCGACGCAGTCAAAAGCCTTGGTAAGATCTAGAAAGACACTGAGTGTCGGGTGATGCTTGTCCAGATTCTCAATTACCTTACTGACAAGGCTATGCACTGCATCCACTGAACATTTCCCCCTTCTGAACCCAGATTGATCAAATGAAAAAATGTTGTGATGATTGAGGAATGCTAACAACTGAATCAAGAACAGTTTTTCAAAGATTTTGCTAAACACAGGCAAGAGAGAGATAGGACGGTAGTTGTTGGCATTGAGTGGGTCCCCCTTTTTAAAGATTGGAATAATTTTTGCCCTTTTCAGATCTTCAGGGAAACACCCACTCTTGAAAGATGCATTGACTGCTTCCGTCAATGGACGTAATATATGCTCAGACAGTTGCTTGAGAAGCCACACAGACATGCCATCGACATCTGTTGATCTCTTCGACGGTAGTTGATTTATGACAGTTGCAACTTCCTCCTCTGTTACGGGGAAAAGTCCCATAGACATAATGGGACTATCACCCATCACTGGCTGCATATTTCCCAAGGATGTCACATTTGAAATTGCTACTTGGGAAAAATAATCATTAAGGTAGTTTGCCACATTCGAAGGTTCTGTGACTACCCCACTGTTTATTCTTACATGAATAGGTTTTTCAGTTTTCTGGCCTTTTATATTGTTGATCACACCCCATGCTGATTTTGAGATATTGTCACTATCTTTTAATTTTTTTCTAATTTCATAGGATTTCGCTGCTCTAATTAGTTTTCTGTAAATTCTTTTGTAATTTTTAAAAAAATATTTTGAAATTTGCATCACTTGTTGCTTTAGCCGTAATATAGTGTTGCTTTAGTTTTTCTCTAGATACCAAAATACCTTTTAATAATAATTAAAAGGTTAATAATAATAATAATATTATTATTATTATTTCCATGGACATGTGATAAATTTTTTTATGTATCTAAACTACTACTTGGAAGTTATCCAAGAAACATTTTGAGATTTTATTTTTATTTTCATCATCCTTTTTGGACAGTTTGAGTCAAGGTGATATCTAAAGCTGTACATGAAATGTTGAAAAACATCAGTTGATTTGGTTTGTGATAAATATTTCCATTGCTCATTTTTTAAACAGGCTTTAAATGATTTAATTGTTGAGGGGTTGACAGTCCTTCCCTCATAAACCGAGGAGGGAGTAGTTGCTGGAGAACAATCATTGATATATATCTGCTGCGCATCATGGTCTGAGATGGCTGTAGTAACAACTGATGTTACCAAATTTTCACAGTTTGAAATTACATTGTCAATGGCACTAGACGAGGTTGCAGTTACACGTGTGGGTGAGTTTATGCGCCATTGCAAACCAAAAGACCCTAAAAGGTCTCTCAGCTGTTTAGTCTCAGGAAGAGAGGCGTCTAGTACATTGATATTGAAGTCACCAGCAACTACGAATTGACTACTCCTTGAGCTTAAGTCGCTCAGCAAAATCTCAAAATTTCGAAAAAAAACATTTAAAAGACCATCAGGTGACCTATATAGACCTATGATTATTATAGGGCTTTGATTTGACATTGTTACTTTCACTCCAGCAACTTCGAAGTCTTTGTCTGTGGTATTCGGAACAGAAAATGGCGCATAGACTATGTGAGACCTAACAAATATTGCGACGCCACCACCTTGAAACCTCGACCTGACAAAAGAATTAGACATTTCAAAATTTTTTACATGAAAATACTGAATATTTGCAGACTTGAAATGATGCATTTTACTTTAGTTTAGATACTATGTAAAATGGTTTGGCGTTATGTGTTAGCAAGACCCTCATAAAAATGTAAATTTGAAATGCCAATAATGCACAATATTGGACACCAAATAATAGATAATTTATAAGAGATGAATTAACAAAGAATCTTAACTCTATGTGCTTAAGTCTTTTTAGCATTAAGTCGTTCTTAAATAGAAAATTGCTTTTGTATAGCCATTAGGTGTTAGGTTAAGGCGTTTTATTTAGAGATTTTCACATTTTAATGCTGCGTCCAATCTATGTTTTTGTCTTTGCAAACTTTTCCCCACTACACCAAGTAAGTCTCAGTGATAAGCCTTAATAAAAAAACAATTCTAGTATCGCAAAAAATTACCTGCGCAGAGGTAGTCGTACGCAATTTAAGATTCGTGTACCTAAGTAATTAGTGGTATGCCTACCAATTATTGATCAGACCTTTGTAAAGGTTTTATGTATAGTAATATTACATGGATGGAGAGGTGGTCTACGTGTACCTGGATCACATGGGTCCAGTGATACTCGAGGGGGAGAAGTGTACAGGGTGTAGCTGTAATCTTGGGGCACGTCTGTATGCAGCTGTGGGATATTGTTTCTACATGCCTCGATTGGATACAGCTTTATTTGTTACATCTGTCCCACCTACGGAACTACTGGACCTTACAGGCTAGTAGTGTAGCCCATAGTCCAACGACACAGATGTATCTAGAACACGTGATTTGGTCTTTAGCAGCTGGGGTTTCTACGTTCAATTGGTACCCGTAACATATTATTAATACGTTAAGATATAATTTCCCCACTTTGGCAATTATGGTTACCATCCAATAAAATATTACTTACAATTGTAATGTTGTCAGTACATAATGCGGTTGTTTAAAGGTAGTAAATTAAAATAAATCTTCAAATGTTAACTATAAATTAATTAGTTTATGGTTGTTCAATTGGCTGGAAAAAACTACTAATATAATAGATATAAAAATATTTCAACTTTTAAAAACGAATTTATTAAATTATATGACAAAATAAAAACACAGTGAATATGTGTATGTAATCCAAATAAAGGAAAGATTCAATTTATAAAAAAGTATTCCAACATTTTTTTAATGTAAGTCTTAAAAAAACCTTTTTGGCTATTCGTTTATAAACAATATTATATGCACGGTAACTCATAAAAAGAGGAGAAATATTATAAACTGTAAAACTGGACGAACAAGGTTTCAAAGTTTTGTATATGCTTGGAGTTATTTAAATAAATATAGAGGCTGTTTGTAGTCAATAGAAAAATATTTAATTTACAACGACTGAGCATTATTATTGATGATAATATATTATTAAACGCAGTTTGTGCAATGAACTGAAGAACCAAACATAAAAGTTTCCTTTTAACCGAGAAACAATATGAACCCTAATAATTAATTTTGTTGGGGCACTACATTGTTTCATCAACATAATGATTTCATTGTATTAACCTTTTATGAAGTACTTAATACCTACAGCATTACAGACTTGTAAATATAAAGCATAGAACAAACTATTCTAAATCACATGGTCCATTAAATCCATTACCCAGGTCAAATATGAACAATAATTGCTTATGATGCTCTAATAGCAGGGCACGCTGGATTGTCAAGCCGAGTGATAGTCAATATACGCTTGCATCACTGGGGACAAATTATTGTTTAGTTAAGAATTCATAAACTGCTAAAGCTAAAATTTTACATGGTTTACCTTCCAAACAATAAAAAAATTCTAAAATTATACTGTATGGTTGAAAATTGCTTTTTTAAATGATTGGCTAAGTTTCAACTAAAATAATATATAAATATTTTCTCAAGCTAACGTTTTATAGTGGCCATTTTTAGAACAAATTGAATAGAACTTCTTCAGTGAAATTTTTATATTGATGTTCCTAACTCTATATTTCTTATAGATTATTATTTAACGTGTTTAATTAATTTAAAGGTAAAAAATATAACAAGACAACGAAATCGTTTTTTTCCACTTATACGCTGTAGAAGAAAATGCAGAAAATTATTAAGTAAAGTTGTTTAACTAAATGTTGACTGATGGTGTACAACATATAACAGCAGGTTTAGGTTTTCACATATATGTAACGATTTCATGATAAAAAATCTAAGAAAAAATATAAGGTTACCAAACAGTAAAATACGATAAAACGTTTTTTTAATACTCAAAATAAAATAGTAAACGAACGACAACCTCTTTTACCTCTAAGCTAATTACTCTACTTATTTAAATCAACACAATTCTTTAAAAAAAGATCACTTGTAACATCATGGAAATAGAATCATCACAACTCAACACAAACAGAATTTCAAGAAAAACATACAAAAGTCAAAATAATGTATAAATAACATATGGTCATCACTACACCTCTACATTACACACTTCTAACAAGTTTTTCAGTTAACGTTGTGTTACCGTATATTATTACTACAAAATGCATTCAAACAGCACGGAATGTTTTTAACAATGCTGTAACGACTGCAGTTTAATATTCTAATTTCCGGCGCTGGCTGTACATTGTACAATGATGTATGCCGTAACTTAAGTAGTTCTCATAACTTTACATTCAAATGTGTTATATATGACAGCGAATCAAAAATTACATGACAAATGACTGTTGACATTCGTTTAGGATAATGTATTACTAAAACATTATTGCCCTTGCTAATATGCCTCATATATGCGGCAAAGGCGTATACATTTGTAATGTTAAATGGTATCATCCATAAACAAAGAGTTGTTTTCATTAAAATAATCATTTTGAAGACCTATTTAAGCTTGACGACTTAAATTTGTTCAAGTCTCAATTCTCTAACGTTGAGAACAGAAAAAAGCTGGATAATCATCAAGAGCAAACAGGTTGATTGAAATATGTATTTTTTTCATTGTGAAATTATTACAGGAGAATCAACAATCTATTTAGTTTGTTTGGCCGTTGTATATTGAAAAATATAGCTCGTGTGGTAAAGACTAAACATAGACAACTACACTACTTGAATAATTAAAATTTTACTGCATGCCATGCTTTACTGTTGTAGGCAATTTATACCCTTGATAATAACAAGGATGAATACTGTAGTACGCCTATTTCAGTAAGTAACTGTGTCATGAAACCACTATCTTCTTACATCGCACTTCAGAAATATCAAGTTATTTTGTGTAATCGCGTAACTTACAATTGTGTTAGAAATTCCTACATGATTTTATTTTAAGCTTAATATGCATAAAGTTCATGTACAGAAATTAATATAATTTACTACAAACAAAAGATGTCACATTTGCAACATTTGTTAAACTGTTCTTTTCTATTAATGAAATAACAAAACAATAACTACAAGATTGAGGTTTAAATAGCTGAGTTTAGAGGTACACCGCAGGTAGAGCTTTGGAGTGAGGGGGGAGGTGATGTGGTATGGGAGGAGTTTAGGTGAGTGTTAGGAGAGGGGAATCACCTAACAAACCTCAACTTTGCGAAACTTGTCAGCTATTACTGTCATAGTTACTAGTTTCACATTGCTTTACTCCATTATAGATACTTTATTTTAAACCCTTCCCTTCATAGCTCACAGCAATGTATCTCATTGCATCTTTACAATAACTGTATCACTGTTTATCCATTTAAAAATAAATTTAGTTTATTATTTATATAGTTTATCTCAGCTTAGTTATTTATTCACTGACTCTTAAACTTGTATTCATCATTATTTGATGAAATCGTCAAAATGAATATTGTTTATATTCTTATTGCTCAAATATTTGTCCTGCCAATTCAGTGGCCACCATTTAAAACATTTAAGACGATTTATTAAACAACTTTTTATAATGCAATCTGTTTTAGTTATAATAGTATCCCAGTAACAGTCACAAAAACCATTATAACCACACACTAATAATAAAAAGTCTATTCTATGTATACAAAACGTCTATAACTAAGTATTCAGTCGTTTGTTACTAACTGAATCCCCCCACCCCCATTAACACTATTAAGTATAATATTTAGAGTCTTTAGAATCGGGTGAATGTTATATCGTTATGTTTGAAATTAAAGTAACAAGTATCTAAACTAAAATAAAAAATAGATAAACTGGGAGTATGTTTTTATATCAGTTATATTGGAATATAAATAATGGGCCCCCTACAGACGGCCTACTTTTATATAACATTAGATTTTTTGCTTCGGAGAAAAGTAGTTCAAATTAGTTTGGCTCTATTTCAGAGACAGGTCTCAATTCAGTGGGAAGAGAGGAGTGATGAAGCTCTGATGGGAGAAGACAAGCGCAGTCATAGTTGCCTAAACTTATGAAATGTTCCTGCAATAGTTGCTTATTACACATTCCAACAGTCTAGTCTGTTGCAGATATTTCTGTTGACAGATTCCTAAACATAGTTTAGCTGAAGTCTTTCCTTACTCTTTTGGTAATAGATCAACAGTTGTTCAGTGTTCTTGTTTTTACATTTAAAATCTTTTATTTCACTAAGACGAATTAAAGAAAGTTGTTACTTTTAAATTTAACACTCCATCTGGCATTCAGAAATTTCTATACTGCCAGGTCCCTTTTTGCTGTTTGTAACCGCAAAAGTTACTTCAGAGCTGTATATTTTATGTTCTACTAAACCAAAGTATTTACTATTGTGCAGGTATTTTCTTTATTAGGACATTAGAGGGAACTATTTCATACTATTCATGAAATAGTCCATCAAACTCCTCCATAGTCAATTATATTTATTTTGTTATGATTAACACCAACATCTTTACATCTGAGTTTGTTATACCATTCATAACAGATTAATTCCATTCATTTTGCTTGACCTCATTATTTACGTTATTTGCAGTAACATTTTAAAATTCTCTACCATGAAAGAAAGAGAACATCTAGTTTACATTTAAATGTGATTTCTTTTTACAAAATGTATACTATTGGTTAGATGTTAACCTTGTATGCATAACCTATTCAATTTCAAAGTACCGGCCATTTAAACAATAACTACTCAAAGTATGAGTTGATTTGAGAACTACATCGAACTACTATCACCGAAAGAATTATAAGTATAAACAAATATTCTTCGTATTACAGCTATTGGGCCAATTAAATACCTTGCACTTAGAAAAGAGATTAGATTTAAAGAGGGGTAGGGGAAAAGGGAACAAGCACGAAAATTACTGTTTGAGCTGCATGTCACGTTGAGAAAACATTTTTCGGAGGATTGGCAATTTCTAATGAGGGAGGGACGTGACCAACATTGAAACAACCAATTACTTGTCTAATAATAATTTGCAACAAAACCTTCGAGTTAAGAAAAATTGAATATAAGAATGGTAGGAGATACGGTTTACGTTGTCCAATATACCAGACAAATGATTTATATCTCAATGGTTCTTATATAAAATAAATATGTCTGTCGATAAGGGTATTTGAGTTCATGCAAACATCTTGAATAACAATCTGTAAACGTTTTATCAGAAAGAAAACCCGTATACAGGTTCTATACGGGTTCTAGACAGAACATGACGGCTTTAACATATTATTGATAGGCTCTACAATAGGATTTGGCTATATATTACTGGATGAGGACTACGCTTAGATGAAACTAATGTTCTAGGTCCCCAGGTACAGTGCTTTCAACGTAAATGTTATGTAAATGACAACTTTTAAGTCTACTTTAACCGTATAAGTGTGGACATTTTATTATGTGGGAGATTTTATCAAAGCCAGAGTCGTTGCGAGAATGATTCAACGGTTGTGGGATCTGTAAGTGATCATAACAAGACGATTGCTTTTCTCCCCTCCCATAGAATATAACGGCTGTCATTCTCGGACCCTCCCACCTACCATATTAATACAGATTTTAATTAAAATTATATTTCATGGCATTCCTCTTAGCCAAAATGAACACAAATTGGGTTTTAATATCCTTGTGTAACATTTCATGATCTTTTAGTTTATTTAAATTGTTATCTAACCGTCACGCAGTATAGCTCAAATAGTATCTCATATGTGTTTAGGAGTATTTACGAAATAATGTTAAAATGAAAATTCGAGTTGGATGACAAATCAGTTACGGTGGGCGCATGGTAGGATGGGAGGGACGGAAGTGTCGGAACAAAGAAAGCTAAGAGCCTGTCGAGTCCTGTTCAAACATGTCCTGAGTGTCAACATGTCCTGGTCAATTGCTGTCAACATGTGTGGACCTACGCCCTTCTGCTGCTGTGGCTTCAACAATTACAAAAAGGGGTATAAGATAGCTCAACTAACAAGGATAAATAAGTCTTTACTAAGTGTTCAGATTACTGAGACAATAACACTATGTAAGTAAGCAAACAACACTAGAGGTATCATTCAACATCATTGGCAGGATCCTGCCTAGATGGTGCAACTAATATGGTCGTCTTAAGTAGCTTTCATGGTTCATCACAACTTCTCTATTAATCGTTTTTAAGTTTATCATCCCTTCTATTGATAAAAGAAGCGCAGTTTTAAAAACTTTAGCCTGCCAATCTGATTTCGTTTGATTTGCTTTTCATACAGAATAAATTCTTAAATTTTATCTACTATTTATACTACTACTTATCGTCACTAATGATATCAGTATACCCGTCTGAATAAGCCACTCTTAAGCATATCTTATTTACCTACTTATAGTATGATAAATCTTCATAAAACGGTTGTAGCTGTAAGACTGTATTACTTGAGAGTTTTTTTTACAACCTTAGAATACAAAACAAGTATTTGTTGGCTTGTAAAAATATGTATTTTAATACTCAATAATCGACACAATAAGACACATAAGCATTTTTAAGCATATCTATTGTGGTATAAGCTTAAATTGAAAACAATATGAGTCTATGAAAATCTAGGAAAATCTACAGTTAAGAAGTTAATGATCTCACACAGTATCTAAAAGCTACATATTTTATCTAAAACCGTAAACAGAGGCTCATAAAACTCACATATTTGTAACGAGAAAACAAAAATAAAACTATCAGGCTGGAATAAACATATAAAATGAAACAGCTACAGCTTATTGCAGTCTTTAGTCGGAGGTGTTGAACAAAGGCTGATGATATTACTTGAACGGGGAGTTAATTGAAGCGTGCTGCGTGATGTTGTTCTTCCTTGTGAAGGATCTGGCAAGACGGAGTCAAGGGGTGGGGGTGGACCAGAGTCTGAGGGGCGGATAAGCAACAATCACCCTAATATTGTATTACTCAAAAGGTAATTAATTCCGTTTTTTTTGGGATTGTTAGAAGGTACCAAAAAACCTAACAGCATTGATTGTATTTTACCCTTTTTTTGTTTTCTTTTATATAAGCTTTGATAATTACAAAGTATATTACTTTTTTTTCCTAGAAAATAAAATTATAAGTTTTTATCATCATCATAAATAGTTTTTAATTGTTGTACATTGCATATTGATTGTAAAAAATAATAACCCAGGCATTATACAGACTGTCCCAAAAGTCCCGGACCGGTTTAATATTTTCTAAACGACAACAGATAAATCAACAAGATTTGGTACATCAACATCACACCTAAAAATCTACTTTTTTATGGAAATATAAATTTTCTGTCACATCATGGGGACGTCCCGCAAGGAGTCAGAAGGAAATCTTAAATAGAAGCATAGGTTGACATGTACATCAGATTAAAGGTCTTTACTAGCAGAATATAATGCTGCAAATTTAAACTCAAACGGACAACCAAGTCAAGATTAACAGTGGTTCAAAGATTCATTTAATTTGCATTTGGGGGCAGAGCCCTAGGAGTCAGAACATTTTTGTTAGCGTAAGCATAGGTCGATATGCACATCAAATTAAAGGTCTTCACTAGTAGATTACAATGCCGTAAATTCAAGCTCAAAAGAACGCCTGAGTAAAAAATGGCAGTCGTTCAAAGATTCAAAATGGCAGGTTCAAGAAATCTTTGAACGGCCGCCATTTTGTAACGGGTGATCCTTTCGAGGCGCGGTTTCCGGCATTGAACTCTGCTAGCTAAGCCCTTTAAACTGATGTGCATATTGACCTATGCTCCTATTTAAGATTTACTTCTGACTCCTCGTGGGACGTCCCCATGATATGACAGAAAACTGATAGTTCCTTAAAAAAGTAGATTTTTTAGTGTGGTGTTAATGTGCAAAATTTTATTGATTTATCTGTTGTCGTTTAGGAAATATTAAACCGGTCCGGGACTTTTGGGACAGTCTGTATATGTACATTCATTTTACCTGTTAAATAAAGAACCACCGTTCGAGTACTAACACGGATTGGTTGTATAATATATGTATGACTTTTAACAACAAAACAGTGACCGTCATGCTATTTTATGTAAACAGAATGTTTTGTTTACAACAATACAATTAGTTTGGAGATTCGGATAACATGGTTCTTTCCTATAAGAACCACTCACTAAGATTTGTATAACTAATTAAATTGCAGCAGGATTTATATATATATATAGCTCTGATTTATACGATTCAATATTAAATATTTACACTTTTAATTTATATTAGTTTACGCAACGATTACATAAAAAAGTGTTAACGACACGAGTAGAAATTTAAGGTACGATTGCGTACACTACTTTACCTACGATTGGTTTTTTATTACTCACAATCGCTACTCATAAATTCTAAGAGAGGTTATGTTTTTGTGTATAACCTTTCATTGCCAATGCCAGTGACGTGACTCATTGTATCAACCACTTATTGCACCGATCATTAACAATGAAATTGGCAAACAGCTGATTAGTTTAATTTCGATGCATTGCATTTTAACTTATTTTCTCTCAATCTTTAAACCTCATTGGTCCGTTACTCGTGTTGTTAAGTAAAACAATCCTGTTAGCTAAGTAAACAATGCTCCTAAGTGAATCTTTTCAATTCTTAGTACTGAACTGAAACGGCTAGTTTAAAAACCGGTCGTAGGTAGAGAATTTTCAATTTTTACAATATTTTTAATAGCCTTTTAAATAACAAGCTTGTAAAGAATGCATATTTCCGACATTTTAATATTTCATCACAAAGTCCTTGAATTATGATACAACATTTGAACTCTATATCAATTACGTCACCCAGCCTGCAAAAGATGGGATTTTTATTCGTCGTATGTTAAAAAGTGAGCAGTGACTAAGTTTTACATGAGATAAAGAAGAAGCAGCCTAAGTACTGTTGACGGTTCTCTAACCAAAGCCTGAGTTTTCCTTCTCAAATGAAGCGTACTAAAGTTGAACAAAGACCTCTGAAACTCTTCAATTCAACTCTTCCTTAAAAACCCTACCCTTCTGAAAAGTTGGAAATTTCTTTCATCCATTAATTATAATGAGACCACTTATTTTAAATTGGACAAATATAACCCTTACACCAAGCTGTACAGGCGTCCGTGCTTTGCGAGTAAAACACTAACGGAACTAACGTTGATAAGTAATAGTATTAGTGCAAGAATATGTAGCCAAACTTAATTAACATGTCCCTCATTACAGGTGGGAATAGTTAATTTAAAAGTTTAGGGACTGTATTATGCATATCGTTTTGAACATAATTATTATAAAAATTAGATTAACTAATTTGATATCCAGCTTTTGGTAACTAGATAATTGCCAGCAGCCTGATCTTCCAACTACTAATTTGAAACACCTAATTTAGTTTAATTTTAATACACATTAGAATTCAACTGTTTGGATGTGGAGGTAATTAAATTTACATTTTAATTCAAAGGAATTATTCATTAATGAAATAAGTTATATTCTATAACCGTTGCCGTATCAACCTCGACTGTTATCCTGACCCCGTTGCAAGGATAACAACGGTATAGGACCGGTAGGGGAACGGGATAGGTTGTTGATATAGCGGCTAGTTAGTTGTTGTTGTTGTTCACTGTAAAAGCTATACTGTAGTTTACGTGGTATTGCAGTACATCATTGAATATTAATGGATTGCCAACAACTCTAGTGCAATATTATTCTGCAAATATTCTCACATGAATTTGTACCTCCATCGCTCATCTAATAAATAGAGCATTCCACAGATAACAGGATATACAGTTTTATGTATTGTGTAGTGAATGTCAAGTAATTATTGAGATTTTAGAAGACTACGAGATAAAATAATCGTTTATGTATGATTGTATACAAAAAGTATCGTTGACATATTTCATCTTCAAGTGCATTTGATAATTTAACAAACTGACCTTTTTATTCAACTAGTTTTAATCATAGTGCTAGTCAAGGTATAAAATAAAATAATTCCCGCGGCAAAAAAAAAGTTATGAGAAATTGCGTTTTTGTTTTTTAATAGCTAAAATTAACCACAAAAAGAATTGTGCTAAATTAGGCACAAAATTAAGGTATTATAGTCAAAATGTATCCAAAGTTTTTAGTTGACCTACAGAAACCCTCAGAATACCATCGATGTCTATAGCAAAACAAACATAAACGTGTCTTTACCATCGATGTTCGTGAATTTAGTAATATTCTATTGCCAATTGTCTGCTATTTTCTTATGCTTGTCAAAATATGTTTTTCATGTTTGAAGTAAATACATAAATTGATAGGTAAATTAGTTTAATAAAATAGAACTGAACTTATTCATGAGTCAAAAACTAGAAACAAAAAAAATAACAAAAACAAGTTAAAAGTCAGCTGCAATTTAAACAATGTTAAAACATATCACTTCTTCCCACCAAGTTTAGGCTTCTTCAATTAACCTCCTCTGTGGCCTGAAGGTCCTTGTTGATATTCGCAGCTGAGGAGGTACATTAGGGTGTGGTAAAGCTTCTGCAGGGGATGTTCTAGGTCGTAGCTGAGGAGTGAAATTCGGATGTTGTGAAGCTACTGTAGGGAATGTTGTAGGGCTAGAGAATACAGCTGGTGATCCATGGTTTTCTGAATTCCGAACATGTACTTCTGCATTTCGTACTTGGAAATCTGAAGAAGACAGTAGCTGTGGTAATTGTTTAATGCAGGGGTCGTCTTCCTCTTCCGATTCATTGTCTTGGTAAAATTTCCGCATTTGACTTGTATGTCTTTTAGTGTGTCCATTAGAATCAATCAACCATGTGTTCCAACCTAACTGTCTAAGTATGGTTCCTATTTTCCATTTTACTTTCCCTTCAACAAAAGTACGAATGTACACTTTACTCCCAATAGAAAAGCCTCTGGTTTTCTTATATCGTAGCACTTCAGAAGGTTCATCTCTTGAGTTTATCTCTTGTGAAGGTTTGATAAAATCTAATTTAGTTCGCAGATTACGACCCAAGAAAAAAAATGCAGGTGTTTGTCCAGTTGCAGTGTGAGGTGTAGCTCGATAGCGAAATAAATATGTCCTCAAGTTGTCTGTGAACAAGCTAGGCTCTTTATTGTACTGTAATTTGTTCATAGCTCTTTTAAAGGTATCTACATTTTTCTCCACTTGTCCATTTGAACTTGGGTGAGCTACTGGAGTCGTAATATGTTTGATATTATTACGCAAGCAGAAATCTTTAAAACCTTGCGAAGTAAATGAAGTTCCGTTGTCTGAGACGATTGTTCTAGGTATTCCATATTTACACAACAAATTCTTGAGCGCTTCTACTGTCTTTTCTGTGGTAATAGAGGACATAGGTACTATTTCTGGCCATTTCGAGAAAGCTTCAATTACTAAGAGAAACATTTGTCCGTAAAATGGTCCAGCAAAATCTAAATGGATTCGACTCCAATGTTCACTTTCTTTAGGCCAGTTGAATAGATGTTTTTTACTTGGTAAATCTTTTGCAAACAAGTTACATTCACGGCAACGGTGACAAGTCTGTTCAATTAGAGCATCCATACCTGGCCACCACACATGACCCCGAGCCTCTGACTTCATTCTGACCATGCCATTGTGAGATTCATGCAAGTAGTTCATGATGTAAGTTCGGTATTTAGGTGGAATAACAGTTCTTATTCCCCACAGAAGACAGTTATTATGTAGAGTCAGTGCATCTTTCTTAGAAAAATAAGGCTTCAAGTTCTCATCTGGACACTTATTAGGCCAACCAACTTTTACATAGTGCATCACCTTCTTCAAAACAGGGTCCTTAACCGACTCCTCAGCGATTTCAGTACAAGTAATAGGAATCTCGGACTGCACTTCTGTTTGAATTGTCACTACTATTGTATGGTGTCCCTCATCATTGGAATCAAAAGAATTAGGTTGAAATGACGGTAATCTACTCAAACCATCGACTTTGCCAAAATATTTTGTAGATATGTATTCAATGTCATACGTATAGTTAGACAGTATTAGTGCCCAACGCTGAAGTCTATTGGCAGTTGTGGTAGGTACCCCTTTGTTAGATCCAAAAATTGTAAGCAAGGGTCTGTGGTCGGTCTGTAAAATGAAGTGTTTTCCCAGTAGATATGGGCGAAATTTCTTTATCGCAAAAATGATGGCCAGCCCTTCTCTTTCTATTTGAGAATAGTTCGCTTCAGTGGAAGTCAATGTTTTTGAAGCATATGCAATAGGCTTTTCAGAGTTGTCAGAAAATCTATGAAAAATTGCAGCACCGATTCCTACAGCTGATGCATCTGCAGCAAGAATGATGGGTAACTCTGGATTGTAATGTGTTAGTACAGATGCATTCATTAACAAGTCTTTTAATTTGTTGAAACTGTGTTTACATTGATCAGTCCACAACCAGTCTACTCCTTTCTTCCGCAGTTGATTTAAAGGATAACAAACTTTTGAAAATTCTGGTATGAATTTGGAGTAGTATGTAACCATCCCTAAAAATGCCTCCAACTCTTTGACATTTGATGGCTGTGGCATATCTACAATGCCTTGAACTTTAGAATCCGAAACTTGTATGCCATTTTAAGTTATGACAAACCCAAGATATGTCACTGTTTCCTGCATAAACTTGCATTTATCTTTGTTCAATTGGAATCCGAACTCTTTAATTTTATTGAAAGTATTCTCTAGATTTTTGTAGTGTTCTTCATCATTGTGCCCTGTAACAATTATATCATCTAGATAGTTTGCTACGCCTGGCAACCCATTTAACATGTTGTACATAACTTTAGAAAATATAGCTGGAGCGGATGCGATTCCAAAACAAAGTCGCTTGTATCTGTAAAGTCCTTTGATGGTATTAATCGCGAATCTTGCGAATCTTTATCTACTGGTATTGACAAGTAGGCATCAGATAAATCTATGACTGAGAATTTTTTTCCTCCATTCAACTTAGCAAATATTTCCTCAGGTGTAGGTAGAGGAAATTTCTGAATCTTTAAAGCCTGATTCAATCCTGTTGAAAAATCTGCACAAATTCTTATTTGACCAGAAGGTTTTTTAACAACTACACAAGGTGCAGCCCAATCAGAATAGTCAATTGGTTCTATCAGATCAGCTTCTACAAGCCTGTCGATTTCCTCGCACACTTTGTCCTTTATTGCAAATGGAACTGGCCTTGCAATCTTGTAAATAGGAGAAGCGTCTTCCTTTAAAATTAAGTGTGCCGTGAATTTTGTACAATGGCCACTTTTGTTACAAAAGAGTTCCTTATTAGAATCAATTAATTTACTTAAGCTCATTCTTGGAAGTGAACTTTGAAACCCTGACCTTGAAATGTCATCAACTTCCTTGGAAACCCATAAAGAATCACTTTGTAATGAATTAAGTGGCAATTCGTTGATTTTAAGCTCCTCGATCCAGTCTCTACCTAAAAGATCCTGAGTGCCACCTTCAGCAACGTACAGCTTTAGCTCTCTTTTAGTTTTCCTGAATGCCACTTTAACTGTTTGTTCACCAATCAAGTTTATGCAATGGCCACTATAAGATGTCAGTTTTGTATTTGAATGTAACAAAGGAAATTTTCCCAATCTTTCCCAAGTTCGTTGACATATAACAGAAACACAACTTCCTGTATCTAGTTGCATATTAATTAAAATACAATTGATACAGATAGAAACCCAAATTGGAGAAAATACACTGACGTTATGACACTGAAGACCAAGAGAAAAAATAGCTTCATTTGTCAACTTAGGTGAACAATCAAGTATGTTAGAGTCGATAAAGGTCCTAGAATCTCTGACCTGTTTGTGAAAGGTCCTGTCAGTGAAATTTACTTGTCGGTTGTACGTTCCTTTTCCATGTCCACCAATTTTTTTGTTTTGAAAATCTGTTCTCCTTTTAATTTTGCAAACTTTTGCTAAGTGACCTTTTGTATCACAATTATTACATATTGCGTTTCTAAATCTACATTGGTTCCTTAAATGGTTACCACCACAAGAATATCATAAATAGTTTGAATTTGTATTTAGAACCTCTCCATTGCTCTCATTATCGGAAAATGAAATCAGATATTTCTTTGCTGAAGTAGTAAAAACTGAACTTAATGTTCTAGCAAATTCAAGTACAGTATTGAAATCTGTGTAATCTTTCTGAAGTAAATTAGCTCTAATAGAATCTTCATTAATACCCATTATGAAGGATGTAATGAGAGCATCTAGATAAAAGTCACCAGGGAAATCACAACTGCTGGCTAATTCTTTTAAGTTACTTGCAAAGGTGGACAAAGATTCAACACCTTGCTTCAGTGAAAAGAATTTTACTCTTTCGGCAACTTTAAACTTAACTGGTTTGAAATGTTTTACCAGAAGTTCATAAAGTTGTTCATAAGTGAATTCACTAATTTCTTTTGGCTTGCAAATAGTTACCAATGTTTTAAGAACTGTACTATCTAGGCAGTCAATGAATAAACATCTTTTAATATCATCATTTGTAATATTGCCCAAACATAAATTTGTATTGAATTTAATATTCCAAACATCAATGTCGCATGAATTAGGGTTAAATTTTTCACATCTAGGTTGACTTACCAACATAGGATTATTAAGAGTTGCTGGTAATGTATCTTCAGACATTATAATGAATTAGACTGTGGAATTGAATAACTATCTTGCACTCTTAAGTTTTCCATAAAATCATCCTCGTCGCCAGTTTTATGTTTGAAGTAAATACATAAATTGATAGGTAAATTAGTTTAATAAAATAGAACTGAACTTATTCATGAGTCAAAAACTAGAAACAAAAACAATAACAAAAACAAGTTAAAAGTCAGCTGCAATTTAAACAATGTTAACATATCAATGTTATTTACCCTTGATTGATGATTTGTATTGTGTTTCAGGTGGGATTTTGGCTTCGAGAAAGCATATAAACAGCAAGTAAGGTGTTTATCAAAAATCTATTTTGTCAGATATTTAAATTATTAGTGCATGTGATAACCGGATCACCTCTTGAGAAATAGTTTCCAGCACTACCATTAAACCTGTGAAATAAGGGTTTAACAAATATTTCGAGAAATGAGAAGCGTGCGTTTAACAAGTGTTTCAACATTCACAAGTGCGTTGTTTTGAAAGTGATTATTACTGCAGCAATAAAAAAAAAAAAAAAATACTATGTGAGATCTACAGATTATCACTACACCAACAGTGATGTTGTTTTATAAGCTGAGTTACATTTTAGGCTTGAATACCATAGTTTAGAATTTTAACATACTTTTATGCTTGTCATAAGTATAAAGAAATAATAACATCTAATACAAAGGAATTTGTAGATCTCGATTATTTGAAGAGGGAAAATGGAGTCAAGCTTTAACGACAGTTCTGTAATAACATAATTTCCGGAGCAGAGTCACTGTAATACAAGTCTTAATGCGAAACAATGGAATAGCTACATTTAATAACTCATATATAACGTATGGTGTGCAAGTTGTTTGTAATTGATGGTAAGCTGGAATAGATTGTGTTTTTAAAGTTTCTTCTTAAATAATTATCGCAGAATACATCGAAATTGTAGTAAATACGCATTAAGCTTTAATAAGTAGAATGCACATGATTAATGCTTATTTCTTAAGGAGTAAAAGCTGTTTGCATAGCCTATTTATACAAGAGAAAAAAAAACTATGGTACTGTATATTGGTAGGGCCAAATGTTTCCGCTTACGAAAAGTGAATGCATGATTTTATCCTATCTGTACAATCTATAAAAACATTTATTTAAGGCCAAAGTACATTGTATAAGTCCAAGTAAGCTTAAGTATATTTTCAAATTACGTTTTGCGTTTATAACTATTATGAGATTTTTTTGTAAATATTTTGATTTTAAAAACTTTACTTTTTAGTGAATAATCCATAGAGAATAATATTATAAAAATTAGACTGAAAGCACATTATAACCTTTTCCATAGCAGAGAATATAAGTACTCTTTTAACCTAATGCTATTTTTATTTATTTTTTATTTTTATATGGAATTTACCAGGAAACAATTAATTAGAAATATATTCAGGCAAATGGAAATTCGTTTGCTAGGTCTTCGGGTTTCTGTGGCGGTGGTAGTTTTGTGTTGTGCAGTGATAGGAAATTGATGTACTCGCAAACAAGTATGATATATGGAAGGTTTGATGAATCCTCTTTTGACCTACGAAATATGTGAACAACTTATTTTATACTCCCGTGCTCTTCCAACCCCTCAGTAAAGCAATTATACTGCAGTGGTGATGATGGGGGGAGGGGTGTATAGGGGCGACTGGAACACATGTGTTTTGGGGTCCCCTCGCCACATATCCCATGAAGACAACTGTAACTCTGCCTGGTGTTTACAAAAGTCCAGTTACTTGGCTTTACTCTCCTACGCCTGACAGATAACTCATCACTACTATTCGTCTTAAAACTGCAGATTATGTTTCGAGAAATCCATAAAAGGTTTCCTCTCATAAATCAAGTATTTATGATTTTCATGAGCGACATAGAAACTGATTGTATTCCTGTTTAAAAACTAGGCTCATTATCGGTTATCACATGGTTTTCACTTTTGACAATTCAGTTGTATAAGTAAATCCTGTCTTTCTTGATTGAAAATTATGTGACAACATTTTTTTGCATTTTCGATGTTCTTTTTTGTCTCAAAATTTTGTTCCATCTTTGCCTGCGCCATTTTACATATTGACATCTTAGTAGTATGAATTAATTGTTAAAACAAACTTTATGAACTTTTTTGTAACAGTAAAATATGCTTATTACTGAATTAAGAAATATATTTCCCAAAGAAATTTTGTTATACTATCTTCATTTTATTAAAAACCCGTAAATAATGTAAAATAAATTTGTTTAACTAACATGCTAATATTTTTCAAAGAGGTTTTGAAAATTGTAAAGAGGAAGTTGGTAGAAAAATTAAAATATGCCCAATATATTTCAGAGTATAAATACTGTTTTAATACATATGTGACTCTTGAGATCAAAATTATATGAACTAGAGGTCGTCCAGTGGTCGAAAACTCGACCAAAAATATGTTATTTACGGACTTCTCTATTTTCACGCCACGCTGTAAATTAAACAAGTGGAATTATTTCCATTTGTTTTGATTTTCTGTTTACATGTTGATGTTATTTCGTCACCAGCATGGCAACCCATGTTATATTATAAATATTTTAATCATTCGTTGTATTTATTTTTCAGCCTATTTGTATTTATAAAGGGATTCTGCACATCTACAGGAAAATATCTTTCTAAAGCTATGCGTAGATTTTTCCCTGTGTTACTCACGAGCTGAGAAAAAAGGTTTTAAAAACACAAGCTTGCCTATTAATAAATATATTCTAAATAAAATTTTACAATGTATATACAAATTTGAATTCAAGCACGTTACTCATTCTTATAATCTATAAACAAAATATCTGCATACAAGAAAAATATCTCCGAATTTCCTAATTACCCCTGTCACATCTCAATTCGACGTAAGCGAGACTACTTGAACACATTCCTCTGACGAGCGAGCAATACTGAAATTAGGCGAATATTAGAAGCTGTCAAAACTCCTTTGAGGCAAAACAACTAAGTATAACATTTAGTATATAGATAGCCAAACGTCGTATTTACTTTCTAACTTAAGATGTGTGCATTAATCATATATTAATTCTTTTAAAAGTCAGGTCGAAGTGGTTCACGAATCAAGTGAACTTTGTGTTAGTAATCTTTATGGTTTTGAGTATGGTAAAATCGGGTTTGAGTGTAAACTGTTTTTATTTCAAATGTTATTATTACCTAAGTGTACTTTAAAGATTTGTTATCATACATTAGATATACTAATGACAATAAGTAGCTACTATTTAAGACTTTTTCGAATGTCAGCTATCAAAAACATAATTGGTAATCCTTTATATTGAATATTAATTAACCACTTAACGTATCGAAGTTTTACAATCCATTTATAAAAACGTTTTGATAATCACTAAATTCTAAATCTATATACGTTGTACGATTGAAGGTATATTGGGTATTATTGATTGTTTAACGGTTGTTACTTTAAACACTGAATAAAAAAATGTAAAATCTTTGTTGTAAACGTAATTATAAAATATTACTTCTTATAAAGTATTTAATGTCAGGCACGCCTCTTATTGTGTAAAATTGAATGTTCTTTGTGATGGCAGAGCTGATGCAAGACAATCTTTAAACTCTTTGACAGAAAAATTGTGTAGACAATGAAGTGAAGACTATAAACTGTCGTGACGTAGTTGGCAAGTCGTTGTAGCTTAAGTGGAGGAAACGACCGCCGCATCTTCTATATCAGACCTTGGCCATCGTATACTTACAACACAACAAAGTATATAACCACCAATCACAAGCAATCTACTTACTTTTTAATAATTACTTAAGTTTTAAAAATCTGGAGTTATTTAAGTTATAGTGTATTGTAATAAAAACATATAGAAGATTCTTTTATATACACACAACATTAAAACGTAGAAATATAACTTAGTCACGTAGTTTATAATTATTGTTTCTTTTTTTAACCTAATTATTTTTAGATATCTTTCAACCTCACAAACATTGACACTATGCAGTTTGTTTTTTCTTAGCTTAAAGTTATACATTACATACTTTTATAATTATAAGAAGAAAAGTAAATTTACAGTTACGTATTAATTCTAATCCACTGAAACAATTATACGTGCTGATTATTTATGTGTGTGTGTGTTTGTGTGTGTGTGTGTGTCCATGAACACGACACTCGAGCAATTGGGGTCTGATATTGTATTAAATTGTGTATAAACGTGTAGGACTGGATACACTTAAATGAGATCACGATCAAGCAAGAAGATAGGGTCATGGGAATAGGTATTGAAACAAAAAAAAAATGTTTTTGGAAAAAATATTGCAAGAAAGACTGCACACCTAAACTCCCAATTTCATTGTTGTTACAATGCAATTTTAAATGCAGTCTATTGTTGGAAAAAATGTACCTACTTCTAAAAAAAAATGCTTCTTAGAGGTGATGAAATACAGTTTCTTTATACATTGAACGTTGTTTTGTATTTATATTAGATTGACTATGTCTATCTTGTCCATTGTCAATAACACTCGACAACAATCAAGTGAAGATCAGTAAGATTAAGGTACCGGAAGGGTCGCTCCCTGCCCCTTTATTGGAGTTTTACTTCCGGGTCCGGTTGGCAACGAGCTCTTCCGTTTCGTCCTTAATGTCAACTGGCGTGAATATTTAACGGAAATTTAAAAAATTTAAAAGGAGAAATATTTTAAATAAACTATTATTTATTTTACTGGAGTAACAAACAACTAGCAGTACCGGTACGGTACTAGTATTAAACGTGCTACTAAACGTAACAAAATATATAAGGAAATTAATAAGTTAAAATTTAATTTAAGAAGAGAAAAGAAAATAAATCTTTGAATTTGACTTTTAACATAGGTTTTTTATTTACTTAAATTAAGTTGGCCAGTCATGGATTTCATATACAGTATATTAAAAACAACATACTAACCCTAAATATTAACCGGTTTCTAAGATATGTAAAAATTAATAACTAATTAATTAATAATTAGTAACGTTATATAAAAAAAAAATTAAATGCAATTAATGAGCAAATTTGAGATTTGGAAAGTGTAAAAAACTCCTATGGTAAAATAACTTGGTACGTTCACACTTGTAAGAAAGAGGTCTGCAAGTAGGTTTTTATGTGTCATTGTAAATATTAAATTGCATATCATCCTTTACAACAGAAATTAAACATACACGTCATCAAAGTATATGTCTAAAGCAATTTATTCCTCCCATTACACAATAGTTTAGTACACTTGTTTAGAGCCTGAATATTCCGAGATAATGCATCGTCACGTCTTCACTAGAGCCACATCTACGTATCTGCTACACATCAACAGTCAAAGCTTCTGATCGTTATTGCCACTTGTTCTGTGATGTACTACAGTATGTCACTTAAAACAGGATATCTATCACTCACCCAAGCATTATCTTATAAGTTGATTCTTTCATGGTGTTCCACTCAACTAGTACATTCAATTAACTTATATTGTTATATTATTGACAATCGCCACTGTTTAAGACAAGTTAATTTTAATCGTAGTTTGTCTATGGATCGATTTCTAACGCTATTACGTTTTAACTGTTCATCTATACACCGTCCATTATATAAAATCAATTATAGTTTTTAAATAATTCAAGATAAACATGTGTGTGTGTAGCTGTAATATTGCTCAACACAGTCAGTGAAAAGAAAGTTTTACTATTTTATTTCAATGGCGTACTTCATTAAATTTTGTCAAAACTCAACAATTTCACCAATATAGAAGAAGAAGAAGAAGAAGAAGAAGAAAAAGTGTTTATTGAAATAAAATATCAATACAGTGTTTTTTCATAAACACAAAGAACAATGGTCAAAGACCGTCTGTTTTGTGGTTGACATGCTGATTTTACAATATTTTAAAACACATTAAAAAAGAGTCCATCAATCACAAACTATAATTCATTAAATAAACTGATTTCTAGTAAAAATACACAAATAGCACTACATAGTAAAAAGGATTAGTTAACAAATGAATCAAAAATAAAATTGAAAATATAGCCTACTGAGAATCTGAATTTATTCTACAAACAGCAATAAAATATAAGTAATAATAAAAAAAGCCTTTTTTTACTTTGATCAAAGTCAAAGTATCAAAGTAAATTTCACCATTATATAGAATATAATATATATGCTAACTTAATAACTATACATTTCAAATCAAATTAAATGTTTTCCTACATACTATTTAAGACTATTTATACTTCCCCTAGAAGTATTTCACTCAGTTTTGGGCCTTATAAGGTAAAGTAAATGGTGACGATCCCCTCATGTAATACAAAGTTAATTGTGGTTTATCAACTATTATAGCCACATATACACACCATTTCGACATTCAATAACCAGCAGCTACTAACTGCCACGAGAGTTGAGTTTAGGTCCGCAAAAGTGCAGCATAGTGATTGTGTCAACTATCTGGTACCACCAGCAGACGAAGATTGCCAACTTCGTTCTTAAAATAGTTCTTTCTTAAGATTTCATCGATATTCGTTAACGCTTGTACACTGGTCGTGGAGTGAATAGGCTACAACCTGATACTTCAGCTTGCAGGTTATATTTATTAGGTATGTTTTAGGTATATTTCCTACTAACACTATACATAGTATAGCTATATAGCTATTAACACAGTTGAAGGTTATTATCAGACACTACCCATATCAAGGTGCAGCAAAGCGGTTATTTAACTGCACCTTATCAGGAAAATGTTATAGTATTTGTAAATTATGTAGTTAACAATAATTTCACTGACACCTTTTGATGAAGTTTTTCTTACCGTTTATAATCAGCGAGTTGAGGCAATAACAAAACATGATAACCAATACTATAAAAGTTCATATGAATTAGAACTTTCTATAAAAAATGCAACGAAAAACTAAATAGACTCAATACAGACATAATCTTTAAGATGTATATTATGTATTTTATACTCTAAATATAAATAAATTAAACAGTAAATGGTATAGAAACGGGGTCATAGAGGTAAATATATTAATAGTACTTGTCTAGTAATCAAAGGAAGACGGTTCAATTTAGCTACTTTTGGTCAGATAGAGGCTATAAAAGGCATTTCACTCCAATCTACTATCGTCTTTACTTCATTGGATAAAAAAAAACAACTTATAAGCGTCTCAGTCTTTGTATAAGCTAGAAATGGGTTGCGAATGTCGGTTGTATACTATTTCCATAATTTGTTTTTTTTATTTTTACTGCGAATAGACTAAAAGTCTATTTTATGCAACCAAGCAATATTAACCCATGTTCTATAGCTCCTGTATTACTTGAACAATATTTAAATAATATTTAATTACGCAATAAATTTCATTTGAGAGCACATACAATATTCAATATGTTTAGACCATTCACGGCATCTGGTTACCTTCTTGGACTTTAAACAGAAGTGTTCTAGAGAATCATTTCTAGAGAATTATAACACTTATGCAAATCACTATACGTCCGTTTGTTCAATGTTTAGTTGAAAAGTAAAACAATATTTCCTCTATGCTATAGATTTTTGTAGGAAAACTTTCTAACTAGAACACATTACTTTAATGACTATAAGAACATTAGTTTTAGCTTTATTACCCTAGGGAGGTCATTGAGGGTAGCATATAATAAAAAAATAATTAAAGCAAGAGATATTTTAAATTACAGTTGGTTAGTAAATTTCAGTCAAATATATTTTAGTGAATATTATTATAGGGAAATGTCTGGTCTTTAATACTGACATCTTGCAGAACCTAAACAACAATTTAGTATTTGAAAAATTGTTAAACCAACAAAGGCTACGAAGACAATTCCAAAAAACTATTAATTTTTTTTTTTTTTAGAAACAACCACTGTTGAAGGTTACTTGGTTATGGATATAATTTCAATAAAATTTGGCAAATGCAATAATGTAATCCTATGCTATTCATATCCTATAAAAACACTTTTCTCTTTCCCATATCTGCAAATATACGTATTATGTTAATTAATGGGAAATAAATCTTAGTTTACGTACAATTAGAAACATTAAAATTCGGTTCGTTTCTAGGGTTGTGGCGGGGTACTTTCACAATATCACAGACTACAAGGAAATTGAGCCGCCCTCTTGGCGTACGCAAGCAATATCGATATGAGGCAAACATTCAACCTCAGCATAACTTCTTGTTAAAGAAGGAAAAGGATTATTTACATTTTATTTTATAAATGTAAGAATTACTTTTTATTTGTTACGGTGAGGTACTGTTCTGAGTTATGTTACAGAAAGTGTAACACACATTAGATAGTACGCCCATTATCAATTTTTTATTTCTTTTTAATATACGATATTATTTTTCATATAAGATAATAGTTAGTAGTAGTGTTAATACTTCTTTATTAGACAGAAATATGTCGTCAGTAACTCGAAAGTACCCAACCAAGGGAAGTTCCACTAAAAGTGGTAAAATATTACAACATTTGTTTTAATTCATTATTAAATTTTTTGCCAAATAAAATTTGATGTCATGCATATTTATAGTTTTGTAAATTTTAACATTGGATATATATAATGAATGTAAATATAAAAGTTGCACATTTATTTAAATAAAATACGTTGGTAAAAAAAAGTTGGCAGTACAAATTCAACGCTTGTATTAACAACAACTAATTTAAACTTTAACTTGATTGTATTAAATTTACAAAAATCTTCAGGCTTATAAAATACAGTATATGATGTGTCTATCGTGGGTTCTTTTCAAGATGAACTTGTGTATCTGACACTTAGAAATCCATTCATACATAAATCTAAGTAACAATTAGTTTCTGTATACTTCCTATTGTCCTCACTTAAGTAGTATACATGTCAAGGCTGCACATAAGAAAATTATGGAATCGCTCTAAACTAAACTTAGTTAACAAATGTGTGTAGGTTAAGGCATAAACAGTGTTTTAAAAAAATATTAAAACCTAAATGTCTGGTATCACAAGAGTCCACCATAAAATCTGCTTAGTAGATATAAATAGTTTGATAATAAAATATAGGATGTGATAAAAACCTAAATATTATGATATGATTTGCATTTAAAAGCTCTCAAAACGGTAATATTGTAGGTATATGTTTGTAATTCATGGATTTCTTCTTAAATTTAACGTCATAAGTTATTCTAATAATATCGAATGGTGACTATTATATTGTTAAGGAGCGTAATAAAAATATATAAATTACATTTTCAACTTTAAATTATTAAAGTATTATTCAGGTTTGATTCGGTGTGTTGTATGGTTTATCTTTGAAAATAAAAAATCAATTAATAGATAAAAGGTAGGACCAGATTTCAAATAAATCTCTTTCATTACCAAGCTCTTTAAAATAACAATATAAACTAACTGTGACCGATTTTTTATGTTTACACTTATATAGAAATTTAAATATAATGTTAAAAAATAAATAATATTGTAAATATGTGTGTACAGGGATCATAATATTATGGTCTGTTTTTTGCGAAAAAATGATATTTTGATTTGATTTGATATACGGTAACCTATGAGTACCAATCAACCATAACGGTGCTCTTGAAATTTCATACGTTACGAAAATATCTAAGACTAGCAATGCAAAGATCAATATACTTTTACGCAAGGTAATCTCACGGTATTCGGTAGGCCTACTCGCCGAATGGCTGAAACATTACTCTGTGCATGTTTAATGAAGATATACAAGGCGAGTGAGGGAGAGAGCGACCAAACTGCCGTGACGTAGTTGCCAAGTCGTTGGACCCACCTAAGTGGAGGAAATGACCACCGCATCCCCTATATAAGGCCTCAGTCACTTTATTGTCTTATCTCCTCCTACAAAGATTTCAACGAACAACAAAGACAGTTTGGCAAAAAACAAGGGAATATTCCTTTTGGTTATTACGAAAAAGCAGTCACCAAATACTTAATTTTTCCTTTTTATTATATTCACGTTTAAACAGCTGGTATTTTATAGAATTGTTTAAATACTTTGGAAACTGAATGTATTAAGTTTAGAAATAATTAAAATATGTACCTGGGGATGACAACGAATAGAGTTTTTAAAATATGTTTTAAAATATATTTGATGATTATACTTCAGTTGATAAAAGTAAATTTCAATATAGGATTTTCTTATCTAAATCTCCATTCTATTATGTCTAATCTCCACTCAACTATAACTCCAAAACTGCATGCACATTGTGGCAGGTAATTTTCAAGTATTAGTCTCATCCAATCTAACTAACGTATCTTCTTTTGCTGGCAGGACTTTGAACTACATTACCTAAACATTGAATTTTAATGTTTATTATCTATGGTACAAAACAGTTGTGGTAAGAAAGCTTTGATTTCAGCCTACAATAAAACCATACTCCGATTAAACATAAACAATTTCTTAAATTTATCTTGATACAATCTCATATAATATAAAATTAAGCTATAATATATTTACAGTTTGTAGATTTATTTTAAAGAAATCGGACATTTATTTAGGGATTTGCCATGTCCTTTAACTATAGATACGGTTTCGTAATCCTAAAAAAAAACATAAAATGTATAAATATGTATGTTTTATGTACTAAAAAGCTAGATTTGTACTAATCAACAACAGTATTAGTGTTTACTTTTTATTTTCCAAATAACTGATTTGCCGACTACTTTTAGACTTTTAATTAATGGCCACAGAACAAAACAAAATTGCAAATTAGTAAAATAGCCTTGGAGTGAATAACAATTAATTAGTTATGACTACCGCAATGCTACTTTCACAATATTGTTCTTCTGCAAACATTTAGGCTTAATATTTACGATAAGTGGTTCAAAATCAATCAGTTTTTAATGTTAGTTTGCATATCATCAGCCATAGTAAAGAATTAATGGTGTTTGTAGTTTAACCCCTAAAGTGAGAACATTTCGCATTAAACGACAACTGTAGGCGAAATATAAAGTGAAATTCGCGCGCAAAATGTGTTTTTTTTTTACTGGATGAAAATGGTAGTTAAAAAACTGCCACATTGACTACTAGATGCACAAACAGCCAACAGTCTTTTCAGTTTGATTTGATGTTACATCGGTTTACAATAGGCTACTGTTGAGTGGCTGTATTCCTGGATGGTTAATGATGAGACGGTGAACTGGTCCTCATAACTTCGCCAAGTTTTGGTGTTATTGCAGTTGTTGCTTGTTGTCTTCCACTCTATTACCACAGCTCTTGATTGGTCTTTGGTAAAAACTAGGGAAAACGTTAATAACTTCTCTACTTTTATTTGTTTAAATAAAAAATTTAAAATACAGCTTAACATATCCAATCCTATTTATAAAATGATTAAAGTTAGAATTTTATTTGTTACTTCGATCTTGGAATTGGCACATATAAACAGGTTTATACTTATAGTATAACTAAGTTCTGTGTCAAATATAAGTTCTAGATCTGTGTTATGTCCAGGAAAAATCTATTTTCACCATAATATTAGTACAGACTTTTGAAAATTTAGCATGGGCCTTATTGGATACCATTCCTTCATTCTTTGTATTTGTTTACTTTTTAAGACTTTCAATTTTGTAGTGTACTTGAGACGAAAAGAATGAAAACGACTTTGCTCCTGTTCATTCACAGAGTAAATGGTTTTATGCATAAGATTTTTACATTATAATTCTAAACTTTTCCGGGTAATAAGTTTCTAATTCAAAACCAACTTATTGTATTATCATCCTCAGCTTTAATTATTACTGTTGATTTTTACTACTATTGCTAACAAAACACGTAAGACCCGTTCCTATGTTTTACACTTTTAAACTAACTATTTTAATAAAATTATCACTGAATTACTCTTTTCGTCGGGTGTCGTCTGGGTCTGACTCAGAAACTCTGCATGTCTCTCAGGATCAGGACAGGAGTCTGCTGAGGTCTGATGTAATTTAGCTTATCTAACAAGGTTGTTACGTTTTGCAATAAACAATAAAGAGATTAAACGCAGGCGTCTACAAAAAAAAACTTCAGAATAACATTTTAGAAAAAGAAAAACAACGCCTTTTATATTTAGGTTATCTGAACAAAATATATGTTTTAGCAAATAACTTAGGTAAAACAATGTTGCCTGTTAAAAGATACTCCAATCTCGAACTGCTTATTTGGTGTTAGTTATAAAGGAAGTGAGATCCTTCTTAATTTTTAACTTTTTATTTCTCTATTAAATATTTTTTGGTGTGTTGGTAAATACAATTATATACAGTTTTACATGCCAATCAAAAAAAAATTACTTACAAAACAAAGTCAACTATGATATTATTATTTTAAGAGAAGTTAAATAGACTGCCAAACAATATGCTTTGGACAGATGGTGGTGACCAAATTCGGTTGTATACTAATGATTTGTCCTGAGCAAAGCTCGGTCCCCAGGTACTCTTTTGTTAAGAAAGTGTCTAAATCATAATTTTGAAAAATATAGTTGTAAGAAGCAAACACATAAATAGCGTATGTTGATAGCACTGTATGTAAAAAAATAGTTTAACCTTTTACAATAATTTGTGGAAATATCTTCCGTCCAAGTTAAGTTCTGATGACTTAAGTTCACCCAGATAGTTCAGGGCATGGGTATCTCAATATCCAGAGGTTTAGAGCAAGATCCTCCAAGCACCTACTTCACCGCTAGGTAAGGTCCTCACGGGGCAATACTACGATGTCATACTTATTCCACAATCGAGTATCACTACCTAGCAAATGAAAAGAAAAAAATATCAACCTATAAAATACAAATGGCTCTTTGGTTCAAAAAAATTAATAACTAATAATAAATAGAATGTTTATTTTATAAAAAAAATACAGGTATCTTTCACGAAATAAAATAACCATTCAAATTACAAAGAAATATATGATGGTTTCGTCAAGAACTAAAAGCCACTTGGAACTATATATAAATGCAGTCTTACTGTTGATACTGCAGTAGTCCTCAGAAGTGGTGACATTAAGAGAAGCCCTTCATGTTGACATTAAGAAATGTAAAGAAATAATAGCCTCTTAAAACAATAGAAACAGGTGCCGCAGACATATCACATTAAGACGGTAAAATGCCACATCATAATTTATCCATGCTTAGCTTTTTTATTGTTGTAGTACCTTGTATTGTGCATAGTAACAACGAATTTTACATTCAATAAAAATGGCGTATAGCTGATGATTATACGATTGTAATAGCTGGGTAAAACACAGAAAGGTATTAAATATAATTGTTTAGAATAACAGTTTTCATTATTGTATTTGGTCACCCAAGTAACGTCACTATTTTCAATTAATATGCGAGACATATCGAACACACTATAAACTAGAAACTAGAAACTATACACTTATAAATCACATGTTACAAAATACCCCTAGTATAGGAGTTCCATTTGGTTCTAATTTACAAAAAAAAAAAACCAACAGAACAACTATATTATAAAAGATTATTTGATAAAACTACACCTCATAGCGATTGATGGACAATTGACATCCCTTCAGTTTGACAGAGAAGGGGAAAATAATTTAGCTTAATATCTATTTTTTTCATAATTTAATTTACTTGAATAACTTTATGAATACAAGAGAATTAGTTTTAGGCTACATTGTTTAGCAAATAAAATTACTTTGACGAAAGTAATTTAAGTCCCACT
Source organism: Macrosteles quadrilineatus (assembly GCF_028750875.1). Classification (NCBI taxonomy): domain Eukaryota; kingdom Metazoa; phylum Arthropoda; class Insecta; order Hemiptera; family Cicadellidae; genus Macrosteles; species Macrosteles quadrilineatus. The sequence goes on from NW_026542594.1 coordinate 119,064,822, forward strand.
TTTGTGCTGATTGGTTGATGTCAAGAAGAACTAGAGGGTAAATGATTGACATATATTACTGTATTGTTAAGTCCATGGATGTTCAAGTTCGTATTGCGTTTAATGCGTATGGTATTTAAATTTCTTAAACGTGACCTCTTTAACACAATCCTGACTGTGACAAACTGTAATGATAAATTAAAAGTCTCTAGAAAACATAAAAACAGTTGGCTATTCTGAAACTGTACAAGTACTTTGTACTTTATTTTTAAACAATCCACACGAATCACAAATATCTAAAAGAGGATTTTGTCGAATGTTAAAAATCATTGAAAAAATATATCTTACAACCCTTTATATATAAAATTATGAGATTACATTTTTTATAAAAATTGTATTCCGAAAAACAAAGTTTTTTATTTTTTCAGACAGATTTCCTTGGCTATAGCTAATTTGCAAAAGTTGTAGAATACATAAGTTAAAACTAGGGACGGTGCTGGATTTTATAGAGAAAATAGCTAAACATTTATTTAAGCTATGAGAAATAATAAAGAATGAAAAAGAAATAGACTAAAATTCTTTAGCAGAGCAACGATTAGGCAGTGAAATTTTTACTCAAATAGCCTACTACAGTTTTCCTCTGTTCATAAAAAAGAATGGAATTCCATAAAAACACTTGCAAATATGTAAGGCGATACGACACTGGCTGTCGCTTGAATGGCTCCCGGGACGCCCATGTTTCCTGATGTGTGGAATACATTTAAGGCCAGTTATGGAAACCTTGTGTTCTGACAACCTTCGATTGTGAATATAATATCCGTGACTTCAGCTGCTTACAAAATATGATGGTCTACGCACCTAAACAACAATTAAAGGGAAGATGGTTTACATTATTTGTTGCAGTCAAAATGTGATAATAAACTGCAAGCAGTCTAAAATAATGGAAATTAATAACCAAAAGTATTTAAGTAGATAGATATATTCTACTATTACTTAAAGAAAGACATAGCTGAACTATAATACCTCCAAAAATATTTGTTTGGCTCGTATTATTGAATTTTTCACGGATATAAATTGAGATGAGTCAATTTAACCTTAAGTATTCCCAATACTTGCACACATAACTGATTCCTGATAACACATTTCCTCATAAAGTTTATAGAATTTGTAATTTACAGAACACAGAACAAATCTATAAACAAGCAGGCCACACAAACTTATTTTCGTGAAAATCATATGGATACGACATGCTTAGAATGTTCACTATCTTGGTCACGCAAAAAAAGGAATCACTTAAGACGTACTAGGAGAGTACCCGGCCTTCGAATGGGGTTAGCATATAGGTATAAAATGCTTATTGCAGTTATGGGAGAAGACACGGTCTAAACAAATTTGCTTCTTTTAAACGGTATGCTATAGTGTAGCACATCTACCATAGCCATATTGTTATACCACTGCGCCTAAACCACAAAAAAGTAAAGTTCTTATAGTGTACCACAGCTTTTTGTTGCTAATTGGTTCAAACTAGCTGTTGTCTTAAATGAAAAATATCCCCACCACAGTGAACTTTCAGACTAAGCGAACTTAAACATATCTGATTACATTTTTATTAAAATATTTCCATAAATAAGACATATTTCCGAATTTTAAAATAACAGTAGGTTAAACGATTACTTAAATTAGCCGCTACGGGTGGGATAAAAATGTTTTTTGACCATGCGTCAATAGTATAGGATATAATAAATAAGTTTGCCAAATTATATCAAAATCTATCCATAAACAAGTAAACTACAACAGTTTTCATTTTCTCCATGAGAATAACATGGGATTTTTAAATTGCACTTTTGTTTAGTTTTCTTTGTGACCGTTAGGCATATAACAGCGATTCAATATACTTAATTATTTTATTTTTTATGCTCTACAAAATGGATTAAAAAGAAATTAAAGAAAATGATCACTCAGTCACTTTATAAAATATCTTAAACTTCTGTAAAACTAGATACATATATTTTGCAAGTAACTTAGGGGTTTTTTATCGCGTGAGAGAAGGATTATGTATCAAGACTCCCCTTGTTTTGACAGTCGAGTAGAGCCACTCGGCCTATTTTCCGGGTGATCGGTATAATGGCTTGTGTATTCAGAAAAGTTTGAGAAAACATCTTTTGTTTGGTTGGCCCATACGCGTTGTGGCTGGCATGAGCATTTCCCTCCGATACTTGCGATACTTGAAACCTCATTCGTCAAACGTATTTCTTACGATTGCAAGTTTCAACTCCTATTTCACTTGATTCGTGAAAAATCCCTTACTTTAACGTAGCATTTAATATTATTGATATAGTTTTATAATGAAGGTTTATGTGTTACAAATGATGCCGTCTTTCTAATTTGTAATTGGTGTGGCAGCGTAAATCGTTTGGTATATTTTGTATATTTCGCTTCCCTATGCATCCATGGTGTCATTATTAAATAATATTTTATATAATTGAATACCATTATATGATACTATTTTTATTCAATAAAATATCAGTATTCGATACTATCGTTTATTAAATATAAAATCCAATTTACTAAAGTTTTTTTTTCAGGTGGGCTGTGAATCCTAATGGAACGTTGTAGTAAGTTATACTATTAACTCTACAAAGTAAACGGGTATGCTTTACTAAGATTATGTAACACTATAAACTATAAGCTTACAAGTTCAACACTACAATATCCAACTATTGCTGAGTTTATTCAGTTCTTTGTAAATGTAAGCTTTTCACATCGAATGGGTGTATATAAATCGCAACCTACTGTACCGAAATTGTATTTCAAATCCGAATGGGTTTAATAAAATGTCTTAAAATTGTATGCCTTTTTCTTGACAATCAATGCTGATTTTCCTAATAGCTGCATGGTATTAAATGCCATATAATACGTGTAACAGTGTTTATATAGTAGCCAAATTGATATAAACATCATCCAATCCCATACGTTATCCAAAAACAAATATTAAAAAGTAAAAAATAATTTAAATATTGGTATACATCCGTTATGATGATGACTTTATGGGAATACCTTTGTAAATAGTAACCAATAAAAGTAGTGTGGGGCGAAATGATACGTTATCTCAAGTGGTTTATCCACCATCATATGGTTAATGTATACATACCTTGGGTCTCGCAACGATATCTTATCGTAAAAAGCAGGCTTTAATTAATTAAATAAGTACGTTTTCCTAATAATAACTGTATTAATATGAAAGGAAACTTACGACCAATCAAAAAGGGGATGGGTAGTCCTCTGATATTACCTAAACAAATTTCCTAACCATTGTTTGTACTTGTGACTTCATTATTACTAATAAAAGCATATGAATTTTGTTACTATCGCTATTGTATCTTTAAGTCAGCAATGCACTATACAAGCAATGAATGATAAATGCGTATGTTGAACTGAATATATACGTTGGAATATATCTATATGGCCTATGTTGTTTTGTTACTGACTGAGATCATGAGTCTCTTTAGCCAGGACAACTGTCAAATGTTTAAGGACGTATAATTTCAGTTTCGAACCATCAAAACACATTGATTTCATTCTATCACTGAAGAATCTAGAGGAGAGCTTGCAATTTGTATACAAGATTTATAACTACTCAGCCTTACTAATTAACTATGAATAATAAAAACTTTTCCGAACCACTACATTGTGTACATTAGCTTTATATTTTGAAAATTTATGTCGCTCTAGTAGAGTACAATGATCCCCAAGCCGGATCCATCGAACAATACCTCATAATGGGTCTGTCTCCGCCGTCATAACCATTGGGATCTGTGGGCGAGGGTGGTCGTTATCCCACACCTTAGGAGAGATTTCAAGAAACATTGTCATATTTTCCAATTCACCCGTCGTATCACACACAGCCGTACACACCACAGATTCCTCCCTCTCGCAATTTGCATTTGCATTTCAAACAGTTCCTTTGAATATCAGTATTTTTTGTCGATTGGCACACAAAATCAAAATTTTTCTGTTATGGTAAAAAGTTAAAATTAAGGCTATGAATTATACTACTTTATATATTTTGTCAGCATTGGCAAAGAATAGGTTTTCATAAGAGAATAAAAACAAAAGGGGTCATTTCTAATACTTTTACTGTGTTTATATGAATGTATACCGGGCATTTATGGAACATATTCATATTAGTGAATTAATTAAATGTTTTACAATATTAAACTTGTTAAAGTTACTTTTAAATTAAAATTTTGATAATATTGTAGTTTCTACATAAACATGGTTTTAAAACAACAAAAATCAACGAACATGAATATCGACTTTAAATGTCTGTATGATTGTGCTTTACGGATTCCCAGACCGTGTATCTAAAGTATGTGTCCGTTAGCGCGATAACTCGAGCAAAATTGATCAGATTTTGGTGATTTATGGCAGGTTTCGTGGGGTAAAAATGGGTTTTTCCATTTTTTACTCTAAAAACATAAAAATTCGCAATTTATTTCCAGACCATTTTGTAAAGCTTAAAAAAAGAAACGAAGCGTTGTTGTATGCCGAACGCTTACGGAGATAATTAAAAGAACTTTAAATTTAAAATTCAAATGACAATCTTAAGCAGATTAAATACAACTGTTGTATTTCGCTTGTTTATGTATATATTCCAATCAAATTTGGCAATTTTGTTTATTTCATACTAAGCTATGAACATTTAAAAAAATAAAACCTCACCTCAATACCTTCACTGCATCGATCTCTATTTTCACTGTAGCAGCAAACCTAGGTACTCATTAAGGTAAATATTATTTAAATAGGGAATAAATCTGACAATTTTCAGGGATATTTTTAGTTGATATTCAACCAGGTAAATGGAAATTCGCTTAGTCTGCAGGTTTGCTGTGACGGGGTATTCTGTTTGGTTAAGTAATTGACAATTGTATTAATAGTCAAAGATTAAATGTAAAATTTGTGCATATATAATGAGTATGTAAGTAAGACGTTGGTTTTCCCTATGTATTTGATGATTCCTATCAAACAGCTGTTTATTTGATTTGCCTATATGCATTTCTTAGAGAAGTAATTTTAAACAATAAAAATCAATTTTAGAAGTGCAAAAAAATAAATAGTTTATCAATTAATTTTACTGACAACGAACAGGTGTTTCTGATAACATCTTAAAGGATAAACTGTTGTTGATTGTTGTTAAAGCAGTTGTTAATAATAAGAGATTGTATCGACGAGATCGAAGTTAAACAGATTGAAGTTAGATTGTAACAAGGCCACGGTTGGGACTGTTCCATCTTAACAATTTTCAGAATGCCAAAACGTGGATAGTTAAAAATAAAAATAACATGTTACTTTTGTTTATTAATTTACTTTTAAATAGATTTAATCAGCGACGAATAAGTAAATTTATATAAAAAATTAATGATATAGTATTACAGTATTAGAAAAATTAATCACTCAAATTAAATCAATGCTACTAAAATTACCATACTGTGAAATCTACCAAGCTGTTTCTCGGTGATTTCCTGGCGATTTCTCTTGGAACCTCGGGTGATTGCTAAGAACCGTTTTGCAAAATTGCATCACAGATTTACCTAAACGCTAAAATGATTATAATCCTTATAAGCTTTGATCATTGTTATGGTATTGATATGAATCATTTGAGTATCTATTATACTGTAGTGATAGCGGAACACAGTAACCTACCAAATAACATTGCACAGTGTATTTTAATTGTGAATAATAGGTACTTATGGAGCCTTTGAATATGTCGTCAATGAGGTATTTAATTTTTTTTTATCACATATTTTTTAATATTTTGATTGAAAATAATACTATTGTAAGAACATTAACCACAGTTTATACCAAGCTAGATTCTAAAACAATTAGGCATGGCAATAACACATTATAGTTAAATTGAAACGGATGGTTAAAGAGAAATATATAGCTTTGAATTCCTTAACACAATTTTATGTATGAATGGTTGAGATAGAAAATATTAATATGTAATAGTTATTGCTTTTACAAATAGTATTAGTGATAATTCTACACATAGATGTTTGTTCATTGTTCAATAGATAAATAACTGTTATATGTACCTGGGCAGCACTGTATACTTTTTTGCAATAATTTATGAACTATATAAATTAATACTTAGGCTAAAAGGAATTTTAAAATAATAAAAAAAATCACATACAACAATATTACTCCAAGTTAAAAATATAAAGTGTTATGTATATTTGTCCGGATTGCATTTTATATTAAAAATAAGTATTGATTTTTCTAACATGAGGACATGCATTGCTGCCTAACGTCAAATACACCAACTACGACGAACTGCGCTTAGTTCCAACATTCTCCGCTAGATCGTGATGGCGTTGCTTCTTGGTTACAATTCGCGATAAAGTAAAGATACCGACGAATAGCAAAGTTTAATAATGTTTTATGTAAGTTAAATTTAACTAAAAGTTCATAAAAGTTATACAAAAAATATTTTCCCAGTTAAAATTGTATGTTAAAAGTTAAAATTGTTAGCTACGCATTTGGTCGTCATTTTAGGCTCAAGCTCTCTAGTAGAGCGTTAGTCATGAAGTAAATCAGAGTATACATGATGTAATACATTGAAGAATTAAGTTTATAATTTAACTGCTAAGGAAAATTTTGATAACACGTTGTGCTGGGTCCGGAGCACACCTCTTTACACATTGTAATAGAAAATATCAAGAGAAATTATTTAAAACTGCATTTGCTACCTCATTGGTTTGGTAAACGTACTCAAAATTAAACACTTCTGGTAAAATGGTATCAGAAATAATGATTGTTAAAACAAAACAACAACACAATTACAGAACATACATATTCTCAATTTCTGTTAGACTTACCTCAATAAGTAAGTTGCTATTTTTATTTTGTGTGCCAGTCTTTTCCATTTATTTAAAATAAAAATTAGTATGTTTGTAAACATTCTCCTGATAATGTTTTGAACAAAGGGTTTTCCATGTTGAACGATGAAGACCAGTGTTATGAAGTTGTAGGAAAAGTAACAATTATGTAACTTGAAGTAAAGTGTAGTAAAAAACCAACTATTTGGTTAATTAAGAGAAATATTTTAGTTTCATGAACGCTACAGGTATTAGATCAATCTAAAAATAACTGTACATTGCGATTAGAAATTAAAAATAAAATAATACTCAAATGACCAAAGCGAAATTTAAATTTTGTCCATGTTACAATAATTGTAATATTAACGTTACACCTAATCAGACTGTCTGGGTTTATTTACATAGTTTCCACATAGGCTGGCAGATTCCACTACAACTTGCTATATTACATACCAACCATATCCAGACAGTATATCAGATCATAAACAAGGATATAGGAATTTTGAATATTCCAGGGGTTTTTGATTGGTTGTCATAGACGGTTAAATAATATTTAAAAAGCTGAAAATCAAAGAAATACTTCTCACTTTTGTAACCTATAATTTTAGTCTTTTCATTCCGATAATTAAACTAACAGTATGATTGTAATAGATAATATTATTGTTTGCAGTAATTTTCCAAAGCTCAACTGCTTCATAAGCGTGGTGATTTGACTATTATTGCTCTTTGGTCGCTGGATTTGACTGACGGAGTGTTTTAATATGTAATATTAGCTATCACGCTTTGTCGTTCTAAACACAAACAATAAAACATAATTGGAATAGAAACAGTGTGAGGTAAAATTACTATATTGGTTGGCATCAAAGCATTGATCGATAAAGTTGATATCCATAAATATGTTTAGCTTCTAATAGATAAATATTAAAACTAATATGTATTTTTAGTTTTTAGTAAGAAAGTTAGTGTTCCATTAAAATAATTTGCAAAAACTAGGAGAATGTAACCGTGCGCTTTCCTGTAAGGCAACAAGAGGTTTCGGCAAGATCCGTTGGATGTCGTTGGCTGCTTCAACTTGAAATGCTTAGGTTTATTTTGAATGGTATATTTTTCCGTATATAACATTTGTGTAAGCTACATAACGCATGATAATTTTTAATTTTATTATCTATGAAAAGCTTGTTAGGAGGATACATTTTGGGTATATAGGCTACATAGTCTTATATATCAAGGTTCAAGTTTAAACATATTCTACTAAAAGTTAATTATTTTGTCAATGGTCATGTAGTAACAGAACATTTTATATCATATGAATGTAATTGAAATCACATTAAAACATACCAAATGAGTAAGTACTGTATTCATTTGTTTTTATTACAGACAACTGGATTCCTTACCGATGATTGTTAAAATTAAAATAAAGACTGTCCAAAGCAATGCATACGAGCTTTACGAGGTGGACCCGTTCGCAAATTGAGCATTAGTTGTGTTAAAAAGTGGTTTCCTAAGCAAAACTAATGATGCAATATAATTTGGGTTTAAATAACTATATAGTTCACTGTAGGATAGTCATTGGGTGAATAAAACTACTGATTTACGCTAAATTAAAATTCTTGATTTCAGGTCTACAGCATAAAGTGTATCTATCCTCATTCAGGTTACAGTTACAAATTAGCCTATTTTAAATCCATTTTCATAAGATTTTGAGTCTTGTTTACATTCTGACTGTGGTTAAACATTCGACTGGACCATCAGCTATTAAAATACAGTTTTTATTTCTAAACCTTTATGAAGAAAGTGGTTCAGCATCACTGAATCTTTGAAAGTGAACTGTAGAAATAAATCAAACGCAAGAGGAGCTAATTCCTAAATGAAATTCCCTTTTTTGTTACATTCGTCTCTCCGCTATAGTTCATACGTTTGAAATTATACTTCAATCATAAAAGTTGATTAAGTAGGACGGCTGGAAAGGAGTGTTACAGAGATCCGTGTATTGTATTAAGTATATAAATTAGTAATTATATTTATTCACAATAACTAGGAAATTCGGATAATTAGCTGTAATAATAAATAGCCACTGAACTCATACGAATATCTAAATTTTATACTATGTTTGCCTTAAAGTAAATTTTTTCAAAAGTACGTTATATCTTATGATTCCTTTTCAATCGCATACAATGAATTATGTAAAATGAATTAAATACTGTACTTCAATATTTGTATGTGTATTTTGGATACATATCATACAGTAGTTTGTCATGGCTTTAAACTACAGTAACTGATTAAGGTTTAAAAGACAAGTAGCCTACTATTTCATAACGTTTAACCAGAGTAAATTATCACAGTTTATATTAATGTTCTTTATTTAATTTTACTGTGGTCGATTGTTATTAGTAATTTTGTCAATGTATTATTATTATTTTAAAAGTGATATTAAACTAAGTATTAAATATAAGCCAATATTTTTAATTAATTACTTTTGAAAGAAAACCAGTTATTCTTATTCAAAATGGCACAACTTGAGTTCAAGGTTATGTACTTTGTTAAACATTTGTAACAACGCATATTTATATTATTTTGCAAACCATCCATTATTAGTTTAATTTATCTATTTTCATTTCATATTATCCATTTGATAAATACAATTGATACATTATTAAATTTTTATCAAGGTTTTATATAAACCATTTTTGAAAAACATGATATTATTGTTTCATACCTGAGTCACAGACATTCATTACTAGATAGATGACTATTTGATAGATGTTGGTCTACATTTTACACTCGTAAATTATTCGAAATGTTATTTAATCTTCTTAATCAATGTTTATAAGAAAAATGGCTTATTTAATTGTTTTAAATCCTAGATAACCTGAATCATTGAATTAGTTGTAGATAAATTTCAATGTTAACGAAACTGTTATAAGCCCGTGCTGCTTTATCAGTAATGAAACTCCTTTTAAAATGCTACTAGTAAAGTAAAATGCTACTACCAATAAGTATTGAACTATTTGTTATTGCAGTTACATTAGGAAATGCAATTATTCCCATAACCAGTATACCAAGATTTAGGAAACGCGTTTATAGGCAAATGGCCAAAGGTCTAAATACCGTTTCTTGTAAGCAAATATTGCAAATGTTTTTAAATCTAGCATTACACAAACAATATGATTGAAGATATAATCGGTGGCGAGTTGATGTCTTATCCGCCATTACTTGCAGTCTGCACTAATGTACCACCATATATAACGGTTTGAGTTGATTCCCGACACGGTACAGCCATCGTGCATCGTGTCATCTGTCTCAATAACCTCACAATCACCACGGGCGGTATATCACCTGCCTCTCGCGTATAAAACTCACTGTTATTTATTCCCACAATCCGTGTCGCGGTGAGCATAAATTCATCGATTTGCGTTCCGCCCAGCTCTGATTGGCGTCGTGTTTTACTGCCTATCTTGTTCAGCTGATCTCTATGTCACCAGCTGTGTTCGGTCATCACACAGCCAATACCACGCTTCTTATATATGGCATTGTCGTCATTTCAATCATTTTGTTTAGCGTTCCAAACACTGATTCACGTTTACTTTTCAGTACCAGTTTTACGTCAGATATTCGCTCAATACAAGCCAAAATTGTTAGGATATATTTTCGGTAAAAATTGTTTTACAGTAAGAGCAATACAGATATTGATGATAACATTTTAATCACTGTGGACCTGCCAACTAGACTTCGAACATTCTGTATAAAACCGATGCTAATTCACAAGTTATATAAAAAAAAAAATGTTCAAAATCATATTTTTCTGGGCGTACCTAAGAAGGTGGTCGAAATCAGATAAGTGTGTCACTTCTGACGCAATGCTCGGCCCCCAGAGCCCGGAGGATGAAAGACCTCGCACCTCTGTAAAAGCAAACACTTATGTTCGCCTCATGGAAACTTTCCATTTGTATACAGGGGTTAGTCAGCTAAAAAGCGTTCCAGATATATATATAAATATGATATACCCACATATGATACACACACTGGCATATGACACAGTATATAGAATCTAATGTTATGAACTAGTTATAGAAAAATAAGATAACACCTTTGTTGCCCTGATAGTATGGTAATGGACCTAACAGTAGAGTCTTAGCCGATAGAGTGGTTTATGTTGATGGGTTGACACAGTTAAAATTGTAATTTTTTTAAATTTTAACCTCTTAAATAGACAAATATTAGGTTTAAGCTATAATATTAATCATATTTATGATGGTTTTAAGTCATGGTCAGCATGCAGAATTCACGTAACGACACAAGATAACTGGAATCATCTGCAGGGTGACCAGTGGTGTGGAACGCCACCCGAAATGTTATATGTTTCATATCCTTTGCCAGTCTATCAATCTGGGACCGGTAAAGGAACAACGTTCAACTGCCCTTCAAGACAATATATCTGCGATAAGTACTTCCTCTAACGTAGGCTGGAAAATTGCTTTCGTCTCTTACTGCAATCCTGGATACAATATCACTATATCTTTTAAACTTCCTAACGTTGTGACAAAGGCCATTCTTGGGATATGCCATACCCCTGTATCCTAATTATGAAGAAGTGTATAATATTATTAACTGTATCAAAACACGTTGTATACGATGCATCATATTGTACAACTTTAGTAAGTTTTAAGCCAATAAATTCCATGATAGTAGTTTTGAGCTAATATTAATAATTTAATTAAGAAATAGTTTAAGAGGTTATCAGCATAATAAGTAAAAAGCTATTTTTCTGTGGTGCAAATCTTATGCAAATATGAAGTTTTAAGAATTGCATGAAAGTAAATTATTTCATCACTAGGGCGGAAGGTGACTCTCTCTCTCTCTCTCCAACCAAAGGTGAAGGGAAATTAGCGAGGATTGAAAAGACACTCTTTGCTGTGTACTATATTTCTGTTCATTTGCACCATTATTTAAGCAAACTAAGGAACAAAACGAAATAAATAAATGATAAATTTGAATGTAAAGATAACCTCTAATATTAATTTAATGCGAACGAGCATCTGTTTGGTAAATGATTCAATTGCATATTTCGTCTAACACGATTGTGTTTATGTACATTACATTATCGATATGTCAAATTCTTGTCAAGAATGCAACAATAGCGAGTTTGTAGCTTGAAGCAACGCTTGAAGTTTAGTTTTATTGTATTTTATTCGCATTTATTTGTACGGTTTTTGAATAAATTTATTTACTTTTTTGTATAACTTTATTCTAGAAACTATTTTATTTTCACCTCTTTGTTGGACGGCATTACTAATGGAAGTCTAGTACAAAGTAGTTAGGTAAGCTTTTAATCGGTTTTCGTCCATACGCTTCATACAACACTATTGTATACCTCTACAATGTATTTAACATTATTTTCAACGAACGTGAAGCTTTAGTGTTATCAGGAAACACAGCCGATAGAGCAGTTATCACCACACGATTGAAACAAATCCCCACAAAACAGCGGTAAGAGTATCAGAAAACTATAAAGAAGTGCTTTACAAGAAGTGGGACGGTGTAAAATGGCCCAGACGGTGGCGACATATAAGAGCACTTCTCTGGCAATAAAGTAATACACGACTCTAATGAAGTGAGGCGAGCAGATAAGAAAGCCACACGGACCACGGACGACGGCATTGTACCGCGTTATGTTTTATACGACGTATCGTCCACTAAATAAATAACAACCACGTGACGACATACGGCGCCCACTGGCTGCCTCTGCCTGCTTCTCACTTTCATATTGTTTCATTTTAGCGCAACAACGCGACACAGTTTCGAGCATCAAGGGAGACCCACGTTTAGGTTTATGTTTTATATTAACCTATATATTTTATGTTATTACATTACCTCAATTATCTTCTGTAAGTGGAGTTATGTTTTTCATCTAAATGCAATTGTTGTCTGGAGCATATTTAAAACTATATTGTGTATACCTTATTTATGTTTTAATTCTAATCAACGAAAGACCCTTCACCTCCCCCCCCCCCCTTAAACCACCCAAACCTCCATTACCCCTCCCCCTTGTGACCCTTTGTGGTGTTTAATTTATAAAGATAAATGCATAAGGTAAGTTAAGTTATTTCATGAACTCAAATAACCGTATTGCGATGTATTTGGTTCCTTAATCAAAGTTAAAGGTTTTAAAGGGGATCGGTTTCATACAATTTCAAGTTAAAATGATTTGGTTCTATTCTTTTACATCAACAATACTCAAATATGGATAAAGCTCGCACATTCATCATTTAAGTAAGTATTAAATGATGTATGTATTAACATTGCCTAAATCCGGTTGTTTTTACTGTTAACGAACATTTTCAAATCATGTGTGTCAGAGTTAGGCTTATTTGTAAGAATTTAAAATTGGCGGCAACACAAAATAGCGATTGAGAATGGATGGACAAAACAGTACAAGACGTTATCATTCGGTAAAACGCTAAAATAATCGTGAAATATGTGTTCTTTAGTCCATTTGGATTTAATCCTGCAATCTAACAATAGCCTTCATTATTAGGACACCTACTTTTGAATGTAGTTTTTTTACACGGATATGCTGATAGTAACAGGTATTACACGAAAAATAAGAAAAGCACAATTTTTTATATTAACAGTAGCATCTTATAGTTATTTCGTCGTACCCAAGGTCCGACTGCGAGTGTGTGTGTGTGTGTGTGTGAGCGCGTCTGGAAGTAACCATAAGTCTCAGTTTTGGCAGACCCACCGCTCGGCTGGCGACACCCCACTTTGCTGTATTTCTAGGGATGATAGTGATAGTGTGTGTGTGTGTGTCTGTGTGTGTGACTATGATACACTACCCTACGGTCATTAACTGCCATTTACGCTACACCATGATAATGGATCTCGCCGGACATAATTACTTTTTAGATATATTGCCGGAGGGTTCCCATAGTAAAATTTTTGACAAAATAATTTCTTTATTGTGTAATAGACGACACTCTTTTATCCCCCCCCCCTCAAATAGCAACGCTTACATAAGACTTTTTAAACACTATTCTGTGAGTTGCCCTATTCACAACATCCCATCCCCGCAATGCATTTCAAATAGGTATTTTACATCCAATTACGTATATTCAAATCAAAATAATTATATTTATTTAAGATTTTACAACTGTTTTTTCTTGCCTAGTTTACACAACTTTCGGCTAGGTCCAATTGAAAAATAAATTTTTTATATTTTTCAATTAAAATTAGTATACTTGAAAAGTATTCTAGTTTAAAAAAAGATGTTTAATTACCAAACCAACTTTCAAAATTTAAATGTAATGCTCAAATATTTGCAATATGTTTGTAAGAAAGAACTAGGAATTTGGTTGCAGAATCGAAAGTAGATTAAAAGTATTATTTCACCAACAACTATGTCCTATATCAAAAATTTATTTGTGTTATTTTGTCGTTATTTTGTTTTTATAAAATTTATTTTACTAACATAATTTTAATTTACAAACGTAGTCACTGCATACTCGTTGAAACAATATTTTTTGAGTAAAATTAATAACGTTTGCTCTAAAAGAAAGGTAGGAGGTGATTAGGAATAATGTTTATATGGTTGTAGTGAGACGGCCGTGCAGTGGTGCAGTGCGCTGAATGCGGAAACATTCATAACATGAACATCGCTGCTCCCTATACACTACACTATACACTATACACTATACAACACTACTAACTGACAATGAGGTGTTTAGGGATGATGTGTATATTGTTGTATATAGATAGTTGAACAATATAGCAGCACCCTGCTGCGAATATATTTGTAACATGAATATAACTGCTCTTTATACACTACTCCCAATGAGGTGTTAGGGATGATGTGCACAACGTTATACAGAGATGGTTGTATAATATCGCAGCTCCATGCTACGAATATATTCGTAACATGAACATCGCTGTGCCCTATACACTACACTATACACAATGAAACGGCTGGGGTTGATGTGTATACTGTATATAGTTGTTAAACGACTGGTGTTCAGTTGTACAGGGCAGTAGAGCCTTGTCTGCGGAAACACGCATAACACAAACGTTGCTACCCGACTACTACATACTACTGTATTAACATACAGTGTAGTGAGTCATAATCCTTATACACCTTTATTTACATAGCTGTTTCCGGAAATACGTATAACATGAGCGTTGGTGATCTCTGAACTCTACACAATGTAGAACACACTATACGGTGAATAGGCATACCATGTGTATAAGTACATTGCTACATTGCTACACCAAACTACACTGATGTGTACAGTTACACTACTGATACACAGATACACTATTCCACAGTACAGTTTATTTCAAACTGCGCCAACGAGGTAATAAAATATATTGTGTATATAGTTGTCCAAAGATGGCAGTGAGGTATTTCTGCTGGCTGTAAACATGTTGTATGATATACAACACCCTTGGCTTCATACTGCGTGTTAATCCACTCCTAAAAAGTCTCAAATGGTTTAAATTTTCAGTGTCCATTCAAAGTTATGTTCTCATATGTTTTACCTATATATCGTCAATAATAATATTAGTATTATTTTAAAGTTATAGTTAGTAAATAACATAAGAATCACCTACTAAATAAGTGGTTATCAATATATATGGTTTCATTGAAATTCTTTTAACATGATGATTTTGATCCAAGGATAGTTTGTGTATATCATAAAAAAAAGATAAATAACCGAAGACGTAGTAGCAATATTTTAAATTGTACAGAGGTTGGGTCTGCTTATAATTACGCAAAATAATTACACGTCCAAGCATTCAAGGGTTTAAAGTATTTATCAGTTTTCTTTATTTCATTCATATTTAAATTATTCCAAATAACTCAATCAAAATTCATTAACCAATGTTTAGGTTTACAATGTTTTATTATTAGTTTAAATTACAATTCATTTCAATATTACTAATTATCATATGTTATTATATTATATCACATTGAATCTAAAAGAATATTTCATTTTTAAAATTGGCAACACTGTAAATGCAAGCAGTTTAACTACTCAAAATTAAATGTACAACAATTAGATCTTTAAAAAACATGTGACTGTGATTAAGATAAACAAATGAAGACAGAATGAGAATGACCTGAATGAAGATGCATGAAAAAAGTGTTGGAATCAAAAAATAAATTCAAGAAAATTATTATTAAAGTCAGTTTTATTCAACTTCAAGAAGATAAGTTATTTATTTAAGAAGATTTATTTTACCAAGAACAGTAAGTGAATCTTTCAATTGTAATTAAACCAAAATTCTCCTATACAAGATACAGTCCACTTATTCAAAAATTTTAAACTATTTTACCAATCTATTTGATCCATGATCATTCTAAAAACAATTATCAAAATTTTATGACAACGGGAACCTACCTTCTGAACTAAAACTAACAGTAAAAGTATCGCATTCTTTATAGATATGTTAGTCTTGTGTTTATTCTAATCTATAAAAAAAGGCAAACGTTGTATTTTAAACTACAAATGGCAGGGAAAATTATTTAAAAAAGCTGTACAAGAATAGTGTAAAGTTACTTAAACTTTAGAAATAAATAAATAATGTTATTGAAGCTCTGCGATTTGTATGATCATACATCGTCGATTTGATAAGAAACTATTTAAGATAGGTCCACGTTATGTATCAATCGATTTAAGTTAGAAAGATTTCCGAAAAAATCATGGTTATACCCATTTCGCATTTAATTGTTTACTCATTTACATACACATCTGTAATGGTATGCAAAACTACTAAGTAAACTGTTAGAAGGTTGGTAGTGTGATGATAGTGACGCAAGCAACGTTGTGCGCGATCACTGTCACCTTGCCCCCTTCCACCCCGGACTGTCGGTAGGGGGCACAGGGGGGCAAGGAGGGCTAGGGGGCTAGGGGGGCCAGGAGGGCTAGGGGGCTGTCTTGCGCTCAGCTTCTCCAGATCCGCCTCCCTCTTTCCTATTGGCTCATATTTTGTTTGTTTTCGTCTTTTAAATATTCTGCCCTCAAAATTCCAACTTGACAGTGAATATGCTCTGTAACTTTCAGCAACAAGTGTGATTCAGCATGGTTTGGGTAAAGCAGAGAGGGGGAAGTTTGGATGGCGGTGGTAAAATAAAAATAATTATATTTCTCCAAAGTATATATAATTATTATACATTTCAAACAACCTAATAACTGTAACTTAAAACTGTTGTGTGTGTGTGTTTTTTTTATTTTTTTTTTATTTTTTTTTTTTTTTTAGAAAATTGTACTCTTTTTTAATGTGTCATGGTGTTTTAGGAATCCGTCTATAATTTTCAACCACAAGCGTGTAATTTAAAAAAAATTCACGTGATGTGTTTTGGCCGGCATTACAAGCATTTGACCTAAAATTAAGCATTCTAAAATCTACTTTTATTATTTCTTATCCACAACTGTCAGGTTTTCGTTGTACCAGATGATCATAAGTAACGTTATACAATGTTTATATTGTATAGAAAAATACACGTCAATTTCTTGATAATGAATAGATCTACTTGATTTCAAGAAGATATATATATATACTGTATATAATATTCGGTTCTGGGCGTTTTATATGTATTGATGGGAAACTCCATTTTATATATAGATACATGAAGATTGCAAAAAAAGCTAATAGAAAGGGTTCATACTACAGTAATAATTTCAGATTTGACACACATTTCGAACATAAAGATTGCAACATTGAAAGCTATTGCGGAAATATATTATATATATATATATATAAAAAAAACTATTACGATTTTGTTCAGTACATTATACCATCGATATGCGATCGACGACAATAAGCTAACGCTAACACCTTACCTAATAAATCAATCGATGATTTCGATCGATACGATTACCACAATTGAAATTTACAACTGTTTACAACAGCTGATTTTTGCTCCCTAGAGACTAAAAGTTATTTTTACTCCATAGAGAGTAAAAATGCTACTTTAGACCCTCAACGTATAAAAGGTTGTTTTTGCAGCAGTATGACGAAAAAATATTACTATACTGTTAAGTGTTATTTATGTAATATCAGAAATATGAAAGAAAAAATGTATGTGGGTGTAAGTCTGCATTTTAAATTTATGGGAATTTAAATAGCATGGCGCTTTTACTAAATGGATAGGCCTAGTACTTTTCAAATTGAGATGAATTATTTATAAATACAAATATATTAAAAAAAGCCTAAATGGATAGGACTAATACTTTTCAAATTGAGATTAATTATTTATAAATACAAATATATAAAAAAAGAATAATTTACATGGTCTATATCAGACTGAAGGATTGTTAATGTTGCTTGCTAATTAATTTTATTCAGACAAAAATATAACTTTCCTTGCCATTGACAATATAACAATGTCATTGTAAAAGCCACGATCTCCAAAATATATTTTAGTTTATCATTTCATTTAAAAATATTCTATAAACGGTTTTGTGTGTATAAGTAGAGAATACATTTTTACAAAAGTTTTAATTCATCAAATAAATATTCTGGATATTTTCCCTCTATTTTGTTGTTTAGTCTGTCTTTATGAGTAATGAGACGTGTTTGTTAAATAGGGACGTGCGAAGATAGAAAATCGGGTTTTAGTTTACAAATAACAGAACCTAGAATTTAAACAATCATAAAATCATTTTTTTTTTTTTGTGAAAAAGCTTGCAATTATTGATGTCATATAAATAATAATGGTATAACCAAATTAGTAAAAATACAAGGTAAGGACAACCATAATAATGGCTCCTATTATGTAAGTTTTTAATTACATAAGTCCAGTTTTATGTGCCTACCTTATGCATAAATTATTATGCATAAATTATGCATAAATAAAGATTTAATGGAACTAACTTTTTTTAGAAATAAAAGAATAGGTAATCTAAAAAAAATAGTATGACATGTCCGTCATTAGCTATAAAAACTCACCAACTCATTTTATAGAAGTATAAACTTCACCTCTTTTGCATAAGTTATTTGTAAAATCCGTTTGAAATTCTAAGTGCAGGAAGGTAAAGAGACATTCAATACTTAATGTACAACGATCCTATATTATTTGTATAAAACCCCTCGTTGCACGTTAATAAATACGTACTATATACTGTAAACATGACATTGTTAGAATTATCTATAATAATGAGATGGTTAAACCGGATGTTTTTTAATCTAAACAGACACATTTCTTATTGCCCTTCAATATTTTCTAGAAATTTAATTGGGTACGTAATAGTTTTTGGAGGAAGTAGTTTTCTTTTTGGTTGATTTGCCATACTAAATTATGACACGTACAATTTAAATTGATTTTTAAAAGATTATGTAATGTGTAACAGCCGACAAGCCTAGGTTTACCGATGGTAACAAATGCGTAAATGATCACCCATAATGACAAGTGAGTTACTAGTGAGTCAATGTATGATATTACGTAAAGGGGGTGTAAACAAGGAGCAATTGACAGCCAGTCAGTCTTCTTCTTTTTCAATTAATTTGTGTTTTGTGAAGACGCTCGGTGATAAACTTGAAAAGAGCCAGCTAATTTATGGACAAGAAACCCTCAGAGAAAACAGCGTTCTTTGCTAGTTGAACCCTTAAATTGGAGCCTCCCCTCCACGCGGGACCATTTCACTCCATTTAACTACTTTTACAAAGGGAGTCTTTGTTTACCCTCCCTGTACATCCCTTGCTCAACCTAGAATAGCATTATGTGATACAACGACTTTGCATAAACTACGCTGATATGCCTAATATGGTTTTGTGTTTAACCGGGA
Organism: Macrosteles quadrilineatus; assembly: GCF_028750875.1. Classification (NCBI taxonomy): domain Eukaryota; kingdom Metazoa; phylum Arthropoda; class Insecta; order Hemiptera; family Cicadellidae; genus Macrosteles; species Macrosteles quadrilineatus. The sequence continues at coordinate 119,084,461 of NW_026542594.1, forward strand.
ATTACTGAGCCTGTACAGTCTTAGAAAATACACATCCATGGAGGGTTGCATATTTCTAAGGGAACTAGAATACCAAGAGGCCTATCAACTTTAAAACACCTTATTCTGAGTAAAAAATTTGTTTAAAGGATCTACTCTCAAAGTCAGTTAAATAAACTTGAATACTAACTTGATTACTCCTTTTAGCCCTGAACCAAATGACACAACCTCTAACACTAAAAATCATGGTTCAAATTATGTTGCCATTTTTGTTAAAAACCGATGAAGTGTTATAAACATTATTAAATATCTCCTGGAGAGACAGTTTATTAGTACCAACATACCAAGTTTCGTACCTAATGGACCACATTTGTATTTACAAAATTTTCACGTCAAGCAAACAGAAAAAAGTATACGTGTCAGCCCTCTTATTTTATTTTGCAACTTGTGTTTTAGTATTTTTGTTATTTGTCATGACTTAAATATTTACCGATAGTGTACTACATTGTAGTTTTAACAAGTAAACATTCCTATGACGCCCTACCGTCAAGGCTTGAAGTAGGTAGTAAAAGTCAAATCTGAGTCGTGAGATGGGTCGGTGAGCACTGTGCTGTTTAATATACATTTAGTTCCAATTTCGAGCGTTTCAGCATCTTAGCAGACCACTTTGCGAGCGGTGCTCGTATTCCGTTTGATCCTCTTCTGAACTTCATGTCTCTCACAACAGTCTTTTAACAAACAAACGAAAAATACGTTGCTGCTAGACTTGTTTTCAGGTTGAACCTTCTCAAGTAAACCTTTTTTTCATAACTTAGGTACAGCTTAATTTTTAAGCCATGATTACACATAAACTGCACATAGATTTTGTGCTTGTTATAATATATGCTATGTGTACATGTGTTATGAAAGATATGTTCTTGTTTCCTTTTGTAGTATTTTAATTACAATATAGGAAATTTTTATGAGATGGAAACATTACTTAAATATACTTTAACAGTGTGTTCAACTGTTTCTAGAACTACGTTGTGAACACATGAGAGCATGCATTCTTTGGTTCTGAGCGTTTATTGTAAGCTGCATGACGAGTCAAAATATCAATATTTACTGTACGCAACACAAACATTTCCACTAAAGAAGTTAATTTTAGATCTACACGCCACCTCCGCAATCAAGAACTAGCTCGCATTTCTTTCATTGGGTGATTGTGTTTTTTTTTTCTTTCAACGCCAGTGGCATTTCACGAGAGAGTTGCGAGATAAATATTTATAGTGGATGTGCCGGAGATTGAACCCGTCCCTCCCGCACCGAAGTCCGAGACAACACAACCAATACCTATGCAGAACCTATGCAGGACCTATGCGTTCATGCATCCAACGACAGTTTATGATACTGTTTTGAGATAAAGCATTCTCTTTAGTTTCACCAATGACTATGAATACTGCAAATTTATTTTCAAGTTTATTACAAAATATTGAGCAAAATTTAAATTTTGTTTACGAACAGCTCCTTTTGAATGCAGACTAGTAATTCTGTTAACTAGTTTTTTGTTGACTTATTCTGTTCATAAACTAGTTTTTAAGGTATTTAAACACATAAAATCACACTTTTAAAAATACCAAACAGAAACACCATATAATACATTTTTTTATACTTTTTTTAGAACTAAAGTTATACTTTAGACTATGTGCAAAAGTCTGTGAAAACTATTCTACCTTTGCTACCCGTTCTCTGAAGTAATTTGAAAATGTCCATACACTTCCTCTACAAACAACTTCCCTTCCCAGCTAGTAAAACCCAACATTTAATCCAACGATGGTTGGATTTTAATTTTGTAAATATATTAGAGTCACACTTAATAATTAATACCCGTTTAATGCCTGTTAGTTATTAGTGTTTGTTAGATAGTTAAATTAATAAGTAATTAATTCATCACCTAATTTATTATTATTAAGTTTGTTATTAAATATTATTTTCCTACAGTCACATAACAATGTACATGTTCTCTCACTGATTTGAGAAAGCAAAGTGGCCAATTAGCTCATCAGTGAGACAATGTTAACATTGTCTTACTCTAATTACTTTGTCTCACTCCAGATTTGCAACGTGAAGGCGCGTTTCTTTACCAATTTATTTGTATTATGGTAACTGTAGGAAAAAATATAATGTGCAACTCGAGTACAAAGTGCAATTGCCTCACTCGAGAAACCATTATACTGTAGTAAGGATTTCTCTCGAGTGAGGCTATTGCTCACTTTGCTCACTAGTTGCACAAATAACTATTTTATGTTGATCTGTTTGAGAATTATATAAAATGGTATTTTGTAGATACTTAAACTTATAAGTAATTAATTCTATCAGCAGATTTATTATTATTAAGTTTGTTATTAAATATTCTGGTTATGTTGGTGTGTTTTTTAATTGAATAAAATTGTTCTTTTGTATTTTTAATATCATTTAGTGTAATTCTACAGTGTTCAAATGGGAAACTGTGCGTAAGCTGCTTCTCACTGGGCCGGAGCTCTAGTGCTGGGGTCTTGTTGGTATGGAGAGGTCTCAAACTACGAAGCACATACTCAGCAATCATATTTGCTATCTCACAGCAGAACAAATAGTAGTTTGTCTTGTATTTAGCTTTATCAGAATAGAAGTTTTCCTCTAAATTGTTCAAAATAAATTCTATTAAATGTTGTTTATTTAGGCTTCGTTATAATTTATGTAGGTAATTGTCAATTCAGGGCGCATTTATTACTACTGTATTAACTTTGAAATTCCACTTAGTACTTGATCCATAAATCGAGTGTAATATCGAAGATTTACGTGTATGAGCTAATTCTGAGCCATTGAATGCGAAAGCGTTCGTGAATATAGCTAGTAGAAAATGTAATAGCTTATTTGCTAACCATTGCAGGGGTTGCATTGTATTATTAGAACAATAACAGTTTTTATGAATCTATTAAGAGGGTTTATTTGCTCCATAACAGTTATTATGCCCCGGCCTGCAATAATACGTCTTATTGCTCAGCGTTGTATTAAACAGCTGTAACTTTCATTTGAGATACGTACCATGTAAACAAAAGCCTTCTGAGGTCTTAACATATCACTGCCCTCAGCCTATATCTTAAAGTAAATGTCAATATTTTAAATATTGTTAAAATTGAAACAAAATTTACTATTCCTTTTATTAAATATATTATTCTGAGGGGTTATACCTAGGGGCATTCATAAAGATTTACGTCTTGAATTTATATTAGTCGTTTATAATTAGTAAACTTTTAAAAATATTCCCTAAAAAAATATTGTACAGATGAAAATAGTATTACTCATTTGGAAATAATTCCACAGTTCAATGAAGAATGTTTTGAATTTATTTTTTAATGAATTAGTTTTCACAATTTGCTTAGCAAAAACTTTAATTTTTATTCTGTAAAATTTTAATTTATCGTCTGGTGTTGTGTGTTTAAGAATAAAGATGAACAAATTGTATCGAGTTTACCACTTGTAGAACTTTAAATTGAAAATAAAACGATGTTTTTGTTGTATATGGGGTTCAAAGACAATTTGATGTTGTTGTTGTGAATTTATTTTACATAAGTGAAAGGAATATGAAATGAAATGGACAAATAAACCTAAAATGATTGCGAACATGTCCCGCGGCAAATGGCTACGTTCCTGGCGTGGCTCAAACAATCTCGTGGCTGGATGAAAAAGCTTGATAAAAGCCTCAAGGGAAAAGTTATTTTTAAATTACACTCAATTACACAATTGTTTTCTTTACAACGATGAATACTCGTTATGCTTCAAACAAAATGCTATCTGTATTGTTGAGACTTTAATAGGACCCGTAGTTATTCATGCGCTTAATTTTCAACATCACGGTAAGCCTAGTACAGGTGACTTACATTTCTGCCATGACTTAGTGTAGATAAAACAACATTGTTTTAAGATAACCATACTCCATACATATTCCATACATTAGGTATAAAGTGAGAATGTAAAAATAGATATCCTAGTGACCTCTCATATTTTGTAAATATAAAAATATATTTTACAGGAAAAATGTAATGCTCTTTGTGTTTATCAATTAAATAAAAGGAACTACGCACATTTTATCCTAAATGAATCTTTCTGAATCGGTTGTCAGATAATGAGTTTGTAGCAAAGTAATCGATTTTATTCGGTGTTAGAGTAAATCAATTACACACAGTAAAAACTACAAACTGTGCGGTGCAAAATTATTTTTAAAACTATAATTAAAGTGGAAAATATAGGCACTTTAAAAATAACCGTCTTTAAATGCTTTTATTAGGTTTGATTATACAATTTGGATACTCCACTTTAACCAAATTTGGGATTTACCAACCTCATTAAGCATCGTTGTGATTGTTAAATTTCATGAGATAAAATTCCTATCCTATTCTATACTCTAAAAAAGCGCGTGAACGGACAAACTTAAATTTTCGTCCAAAGATTTAAATTATTTTGCCAAGAGAAATCGATTGGAGTAGGTCACAAGGATGTGAAAAATAGTTTCCGCTCTACAGCCATTGAAAATGCCCATGTAATACTCTTTGTGATTAATACTATAGCTTATTGTAACTGCAGTTAATAAAACCGCTGCTACAGGTTATTTCTATTGCCATCTATGTATAACGTGAAATCTGGAATCACAGTATGTATAAACGTGTATTAATTTTTTTTATTTGTATAATCTAAAATATTTTTCAATCGATTACCCGACTTAGTTAATATTTTTAATGAAGATAATATATATATATAATGAATATAATGTGTAATTCAATCCTAGCTTGGCTCGGTCTCCTGGTACTTTATAATTTAAATATAGGCCTGCAACAAAATTCGGTAATTTTGTGTGACTAGAATTGTTTAGTTAATAATTTATATTCTAAATAAACTGAGAAGACTGAAAAAGGCCATCCTCTCCGCAGAGACACAGCTGCGAAATTCTGTTTGTTGTTAAACCGAGAACAGTTGGTCGCCTGGTGTCTTAAACAACATCCTGTCTTAAAACGCAGTTCCTTGCTTCAGCCGCTGCGTCAGCGTTCACACGTTAGAACTCAAGCAATGTACGTCTGATGTTAAATAACAACAAGTGTTCATTTGCACGAAAATATAAAAGTATGATAAAATTGTTTAGTTAAAACTCAAAGAATGTGTGTAATCGTACCATGAAATTAATTTTATACCTTAAGTTTAGGCTATAAATAATCCATAGACAAATCAACAGAAAGCTAACTATGACAATAACTATGACAACTATAACTATAACAACTGAATGTAGTGACTTACATGAGAGTTTTCATCATGAGACATTTTATAAGGCATGCGTTTTCTTCACAGGACATTTTAATTGAGGTTTATTAATTTTGTTATTTTCAGTTTCACTAAATTTTAACTTTAACTTTTTTTTACAGATTTTTGTTGTTGCACACGTGCAGAATTTGAGATGTTTCTTACTTATATTTTATTCTTAGTGGTTGTTTAAAGAATGTCTTCTACAATATGTTACAAGCAGGTAATTTTTGGACAAAATATTCCAGGGAAAATTCTGATTGGTTTAACAATGTTTTACTTTAAACTGTTTGTATTTTCAGTAACACTTATCTGTATATTTAAGATATGAATAATACAATTCGATTCAATAAGATTTTAATATTAGTTTTAATATTTATAGATTTCAATCGTAATATAATATAAACATTTGTTTTTAAATAAAATACATACAAAATGTTTATTGACTGACTTAAATTACTGAATTAAAATACTGAATACTAATAAATACTTGACAAATATTTACACACATGAATAAAGTAATGTTACTTATTTTAAATTCACATCTTATTACTATATATAGTATACTGTAATTATTATATTTGTTGACTATGAAGTATAAACTTTTTACAGGAAGAAATTCAAAGTTTTAATAATACCATTGACTATATTCTGTTATAGTCAATGATAATACCTGATTTATAGCTCTAAGAAATATTTGCAATCAATTACAACTTTCATGCATTGTATTAATTGATGAAATGTACGTATACCCACACATTCCTATGGGTTATTCACTGAGAATTTATTTTATATGTTGTTTTTAAAAGTACTGTTTCTATATTTAACGTGTTTCAGTTGGTTTAACTCTATCTAGATTAAAGCAAATTAATCCATTGAACTGAAATCAAAATTTTATTAGACACTAGTATTTTATCTTCTGGCTTACTCTTGATTCGCGCCAAATAGTTTTACTAGCTTATGGACTAGTTTTAAGTATGAAGTTTTATAAATTTCTTCTTGCTTAATTTATACAAGGAAAATTTCAACGTTATTACTTTGTTTTATATTGAAATTATCCTAGTGTAAGGATATTAAGTTTCGTAATTTCTGATGGTAAATGTGTATTCTTAAAAGTGATATTTGTATTTGAGTATTTATCACAGCTTTACGACATTTCAGCATGTTTATATTTTGGAATAATAGCTGCAGTCAAAAGTGAATTGGTCCTCTATAAACCAATAAGAGTGATGTCTACTTGGGAAAGATGAGCCTCTCAAATAATGCACAAATGTTTGAATTTCATATTCACTTTTACTCTACATGTATGATTGATAGTTTTTTTTTATCATAAGCTATCATATTATCATTTTTAAAAGGTTGACTTTTTTCTTGGGTCTAGCTACAGCTTAGGTGCATTTATAATGAAATACAGTGACAAACTAAATTGATTTATTTTAGCTTTAAAATATTAATCTTATGTTAAATTACTCATCTTACTTTAATTGTTTTTGTAATAACACAAGGCTGTACACGATAATTTATTATACATTTGACACAGGTCACAGTCCCTCTTCCATCAGAGTTGCTCAATGACCACACCAGCACTGAGGACACTGTTGAGGACTAGAAGACTTGTAACTGTGGCTGTGTTGTTGTATATGCTGTTGTTTGTGTTGTTGTTTGTGTTTGTGTCGCTGAGATTGGTCGTTCCACTCCCAGTTGTTCTGAACGTTGACACGTCCGTGCCTATCGCAGCACCTTCCTTCTCTATCTTCGCGCTGATACCAAGGTCTGTCATGGAAGGGAGTTTCCCTCATACAATTGCAGTTTTGGGCTGGTTCCTTTACAAACATTACGTAAATTGTTTTAATTTTTTCATAAAGTTATCAGCCTCTTGTTATCTTTGTTCTTGCCCGTTCACATAGGCTTTGGGCCTGAGCAAAGTATTCAGCAAAGCAAGGGTTGGGGAGGTTGGCTACAGGAAAAAGGGTGAACTAAACTGATAATTTTTAGTTGCGGGTAACAGGACGTGGACCCACGTTATTGCTGTCAAGTATTTGTAGTCCGACTGAGCCACCATATCGTCCAACTCACTGTGTTAGTCAACTTCATGCTTAAAAGCTGCAAAATATTGCCATGTGTGTTTTTGAAACAGTTCAGAAGTTCTTTAACAATTATATTTTTGATTGTATGGTGAATAAAATAACACAAGAATACACCAAAGCAATGTAAAAGGCTTACTTGGAAAGAGTTGTAGAATTGTTTGTTGTCCATCCCAGTAGTCATAACGTAGTTCTTGACGCCCCCAACATAACCAGCAATATCGTCATCGTTCTGCTGGGCGAAGTTGAGCTGAGGCAACATGTATTGGCCGTAACATTTGTTGGGACCGCTGGAGGCAAGGTTAAATCCCACATTATACAGAATTACAGAACAGTTTATGTTTATTACTTTAGATAGTAAATGAACTGTTGGTCTTCATACAGACGTGATAGGATATTGTATTTTCTATTTATTCTAAGAAACACAACTTATTATTAGGAAATATTATAAAAAATCCATTTAAAAAAGCTGGAGAGGTAACATCCGAAACTTTCCTCTAATGTTTGTATAACACGTGTTGGAGACATTTCCATCCGGTTTTTGTTTGTCTTCGAGCAATTATTTATAATGCACTGAAATTCCATCCAATGATAGTTGGTATAAGCCCATATTAAAGTTTTTTATTAAGAATCTCAAACATACTAATAGATTTAATAGGCAAAACAGCTTACCTCCAGAAGGACCCATTTCCTTGCATTTGCCCACTATACATCAGGTTGTGGTCAAGTTTGTGTTGGTTGTAATTGGTCAAATGGTGAGACATGTTTATTTATGTACGATATACTTGTGTACATGTGTGGGTGATTTTCGTGTGAATGGGGTAGAGAATTGTTTTAACAGTTTCCCGGGAAACTAAAATGTAGTTATAACATTGTTATTTTTTCACTTGGTGAATTAACCAAACAGCTACGTTACATAGCATGTCATCTTATTTATCATGGTGGGTGTAAAAATTGTTGTACATGAATTCGTTATTGAAATGAACAAATTTTTTAATAGGGTCAACCTTATTAGTGATAATTTTAACGATCCATGGGCCAGTCATCATAACAACCAACTCTTTCTGTCCTAAGAACATATTTATGGATTCATATCGACAACAACATTACCACAATCAATAGATTTCAGTAGCATACTTTGAAACCAAATTAGTGGCTAAAATGTAAGACGGTTAACATATCACAAGATCAAGTAGGACTCTGGCAATGATTTTTGTCTAAGTAGGCTTGACAAGATTATTTGAAAATAATTCAAGGACTAATTACTTTAGTCTAACTTTTCAAAATGAGTCTAATCATAGCTATCCTGACATTATAGATTGGTTTAGTCTAACCTATACGGTCACATCACGTTCATTGTAATTAGCCTAGTGTCACTCGCAAGGTAGCCGACTGTACGCTGCTCTACAACTACTACATCTCTTACTTAATTTCACAGACTGCCAGCCACAGCAGACAGTGTATATGCCACGGTCGCATTATGTTCATTGTAATTAGCCCAGTGTCACTCGCAAGGTAGCCGACTGTACGCTGCTCTACAACTACTACATCCCTTACTTAATTTCACAGACTGCCAGCCACAGCAGACAGTGTATATGCCACGGTCGCATTACGTTCATTGTAATTAGCCCAGTGTCACTCGCAAGGTAGCCGACTGTACGCTGCTCTACAACTACTACATCTCTTACTTAATTTCACAGACTGCCAGCCACAGCAGACAGTGTATATGCCACGGTCGCATCCCTTTCATTGTAATTAGCCTAGTGTCACTCGCAAGGTAGCCGACTGTACGCTGCTCTACAACTACTACATCTCTTACTTAATTTCACAGACTGCCAGCCACAGCAGACAGTGTATATGCCACGGTCGCATCACTTTCATTGCAATTAGCCCAGTGTCACTCAAAAGGTAGCCGACTGTACGCTGCTCTACAACTACTACATCTCTTACTTAATTTCACAGACTGCCAGCCACAGCAGACAGTGTATATGCCACGGTCGCATTACGTTCATTGTAATTAGCCCAGTGTCACTCGCAAGGTAGCCGACTGTACGCTGCTCTACAACTACTACATCTCTTACTTAATTTCACAGACTGCCAGCCACAGAAGACAGTGTATATGCCACGGTCGCATCACTTTCATTGCAATTAGCCTAGTGTCACTCGCAAGGTAGCCGACTGTACGCTGCTCTACAACTACTACATCTCTTACTTAATTTCACAGACTGCCAGCCACAGCAGACAGTGTATATGCCACGGTCGCATCACTTTCATTGCAATTAGCCCAGTGTCACTCAAAAGGTAGCCGACTGTACGCTGCTCTACAACTACTACATCTCTTACCTAATTTCACAGACTGCCAGCCACAGCACAGTGTATATGCCACGGCCAAATCACGTTCATTGTAATTAGCCCAGTGTCACTCGCAAGGTAGCCGAGTGCACGCTGCTCTACAACTACTACATCTCTTACTTAATTTCACAGACTGCCAGCCACAGCAGACAGTGTATATGCCACGGTCGCATCACTTTCATTGCAATTAGCCCAGTGTCACTCAAAAGGTAGCCGACTGTACGCTGCTCTACAACTACTACATCTCTTACCTAATTTCACAGACTGCCAGCCACAGCACAGTGTATATGCCACGGTCGCATTACGTTCATTGTAATTAGCCCAGTGTCACTCGCAAGGTAGCCGACTGTACGCTGCTCTACAACTACTACATCTCTTACTTAATTTCACAGACTGCCAGCCACAGCAGACAGTGTATATGCCACGGTCGCATCCCTTTCATTGTAATTAGCCCAGTGTCACTCGCAAGGTAGCCGAGTGCACGCTGCTCTACAACTACTACATCTCTTACTTAATTTCACAGACTGCCAGCCACAGCAGACAGTGTATATGCCACGGTCGCATCACTTTCATTGCAATTAGCCCAGTGTCACTCAAAAGGTAGCCGACTGTACGCTGCTCTACAACTACTACATCTCTTACCTAATTTCACAGACTGCCAGCCACAGCACAGTGTATATGCCACGGCCAAATCACGTTCATTGTAATTAGCCCAGTGTCACTTGCAAGGTAGCCGAGTGCACGCCGCTCTACAACTACTACATCTCTTACCTAATTTCACAGACTGCCAGCCACAGCACAGTGTATATGCCACGGTCAAATCACGTTCATTGTAATTAGCCCAGTGTCAATCGCAAGGTAGCCGAGTTAACTCTGCTCTACAACTACTACATCTCTTACCTAATTTCACAGACTGCCAGCCACAGCACAGTGTATATGCCACGGTCAAATCACGTTCATTGCAATTAGCCCAGTGTCACTCAAAAGGTAGCCGACTGTACGCTGCTCTACAACTACTACATCTCTTACCTAATTTCACAGACTGCCAGCCACAGCACAGTGTATATGCCACGGTCAAATCACGTTCATTGTAATTAGCCCAGTGTCACTCGCAAGGTAGCCGACTGTACGCTGCTCTACAACTACTAAATCTCTTACTTAATTTCACAGACTGCCAGCCACAGCAGACAGTGTATATGCCACGGTCGCATTATGTTCTTTGTAATTAGCCCAGTGTCACTCGCAAGGTAGCCGAGTGCACGCTGCTCTACAACTACTACATCTCTTACCTAATTTCACAGACTGCCAGCCATAGCAGACAGTGTATATGCCATGGTCAAATCACTTTCATTGTAATTAGCCCAGTGTCACTCGCAAGGTAGCCGAGTGCACGCTGCTCTACAACTAATACATCTCTTACCTAATTTCACAGACTGCCAGCCACAGCAGACAGTGTATATGCCACGGTCGCATCACTTTCATTGTAATTAGCCCAGTGTCACTCGCAAGGTAGCCGAGTGCACGCTGCTCTACAACTACTACATCTCTTACCTAATTTCACAGACTGCCAGCCATAGCAGACAGTGTATATGCCATGGTCAAATCACTTTCATTGTAATTAGCCCAGTGTCACTCGCAAGGTAGCCGAGTGCACGCTGCTCTACAACTACTACATCTCTTACCTAATTTCACAGACTGCCAGCCACAGCAGACAGGGTATATGCCACGGTCACGTCACTTTCATTGTAATTAGCCCAGTGTCACTCGCAAGGTAGCCGAGTGCACGCTGCTCTACAACTACTACATCTCTTACCTAATTTCACAGACTGCCAACCACAGCAAACATTGTATACGAGCCACGGTCGCAGCTGGCTTCCTTTTCCGACAACACATTTCTGCCCTGCCGGTTCGCTAAAATATGCAAATGGAAGGAACGTATGAAAATCTTAAAGCAAGGCCATCCTGCAGAACAATTTTCTTTCGAATGGGTATATAAATTATTATTATAAACCGTTTAAGAGAAGCGGTAAATTTATTTGATCCCAATTTCAATTATGAACGTATTTCGTCGCTCTCCTTTTAATTAAACACTACAGTGTAATGTCTTATATGAATGCCTATGTGCTTATGTCATTTTACAGGCTATTAGAAAGAACAGCTACAGATAAGTACAGAACATATTTTTTATGGCGTCTAATTCATTGATTATTACTTAAGTTTAATTTCAATAAAAACGCTACGAAAGTAGGAATTTTTCTAAATGACCCTAAAATGTGTTTAATAGGTGTGATGCTTACGTATTTTTTATTGATAGAGACCAGAAGGTTACTATGTTAGGGCAAATAATCTATTAAAAGCTCTAATTTATATAGCATCTAACCAGCAAAACATTCGATAAGGTGAGAATATAACTGTCTTTGACTGAACTACACGCCGTTATCCTGATAAATAACCCCAGCATAAAACTGATATTTAGCAATAGGAACAAGAAACCAAGACTAATGACCTTACTTTAACCGATTGTTAGTTATAAAACTATCTGAATAGTTATTAGTTTCTGTATTCGTTTCTTGGTAGTAAAACGCCCTCTTTACGTACTCTTATTGAACTGACACTACAAACCTCCAATCAATAAGATACGACTAAAATAGGTATTAACTTTTAAGTTTTTTAACTGTAAATTTAACAGTTTCAACAATTATAAAATACTCTCTAATATTAAGGACGCCATTTTCATATTACTATTAGTTTGTACCTGTTTCCGTGATTGTACCATTATTAATTTATAAATTTTGTTGAAATGATTGTTTCCTTAATTTTTAATACAGTTTTCAAATTTCGCAACATTTTCAAGTGAAACGTTCCGTGGATGCAATATAAGAGTTGGGTTGGTAACAATTTGCAATAAATTATTTATGATGCTCCCTGAAGACTTACCTCCGGTATAACTTTGTGGTCTTTGGTGATGTTCTCAAGTGAATCTTATTTAATACCTCATTTAATACCTTAAGGAGATTCCTTTTGAAGCTAAGCGGTACCCTTAGGCCATGTGATCCCAGTTAACTACTCTTCAAGGAAGTTTATTTCTAAGCTAATTCTGCCTCCTCTGTATGTTATACATTTACTTTGAAGTGGTTTCTCTAGTAAACTAAATTGCAATACTCATATATAAATGTTGAGTTTACCGTTGAACTGGTACGGTTGTTTAGTTGACTTATTCAAACTAGACAAATGTAAAAACAAAAAAGTAGTAGAAGGGTTTTTTGAGTAATTTACATTTAACACTGCCACTAGTACGAGTCTGTACTATATATTTTTCTTCCTCTTATTATCCAGTTGACTAAACTGAGGTGCAATATATACTGTTACTGCACGAATATAATTTAAATTGATAAACCAATTAGTGTAAGAAATATAAAGTTTAATATACAGGGTGCGGCAAAAATCGATCTATTTTCTGCAACGCTCTGTTCAGCAACACGTGGTCTGTGAGTGTTGGGGGTAGGCTCGTTGGAAAGCCTACACGATGCCATTATCTGTAGTCATAGAGCAGTGGTCACCTGAGCAACGCGCGTTTGTTATAGAGTAGTTTAAAAAAGTAATGATTCAGTCATCGCAGCGCAGTGACATTTCCATGTCACTCATTAAATTAGGTCGACATGGAGAGGTTCCGTCACGATTATCTGTATGTATAATCAACAGAATTAAACAGATTAATACAAATTAATATAATAATTAATATCGAACCTCAACATTAGTGTAATTGAGCGGTCAGACATAAAGCAGATGCTTGTGTTGGGTGGTCCTACAAGGACTGTACACAGCAGCCCGGACTCTATCGAATGTTAGTTGTCTGGAGTCCGATCTGCTTTGGACGGCTTGTCCGCTACTTTTTAAACGCAGAAGCCGATGTTCTAAAGTTGGTAGCCCACCACTGATTGTGCTACTCGACGGAATCCACGTCACCCTAATCAAAAGAATGTACGAAACTGCTGCTTAGTTGCAATGATTGAATCATAACTTTTTAAATTCTACTCGATAACAAACGCACGTTGCTCAAGTGACCACTACTCTATTACTACAGGTAATGGCATCGTGTATGCTTTCCAACGAACCCCCCCACCACTCTCAGACGACCTGTCGCTGAACAAAAGATCAACCAGTATCATAAAATAGATCGGGTTTTCTACCGCACCCTGTATCATTAATTTTACTAACTCTTTTTTGTATTTACCATTGCATGACATGTGTCTAAATAGTGTTTGACTGATGATTTTTTTATTTTTTTTATTTTTTTTATTACATTTTGTGTTATTAATTAGAATCACAAAAATACACCTAGTTAAACGTAGTTTTAATATATCAATTTCAATATCAGCAACTGTCTCACTTTCTCACGGGAAGGGAACAGAGTAGCACAATAAATGAAGTTTATTCTTTATTTCCTCCAAGTTGTGTAGCGAGCACGATGTTTTACGGTCTTGTACGGTTGAATAATAATTAAGGCAGAAAGTTGATGTCAAAATGTGTTGTTTAAGGAAGGCTAGCGTGATCGTCGGTGGGTTGACGCAACGCTAAACTAATGTCTCCACCTAGTCCGGCCTCGGATACATCATGCGATCGTTAACTGAGGCCGTGGCTCTCTTCTACCTTACACGTGCAATTTGCTACACAATAAGGGGTGTTCGTGATTGGAAATCTTGACTATCAACTTAAGTACGACACACTTCCACACATTCAGTTGACAACAACAATACTGCATATCCATTAGTTATAGAATTTCGTGTAATTTTCCAAAATATTAATATCCATTCAAGACACGTTTGCGTTTCGCCGAATAAGCAGTTTGTTTTCTTTTTTGAGTAGGCTAACTCGCTACAACTAATTTTGTGTTGCAGATATTCATTATGAATTACGTTGATGTTCATTATCTGACTCTGTAAGAGTTGTATTACGAGCCAAGCGGGAGGGGGTATGAGCAATGCTGAATATATAATTAGCCTTTGGCGGGCCAGTGTTTATGACATAGCGGCTGGCCTGGCCAATCACCGGTTTACTACTGTACTGGGAGTCCCTCTCTAGCACAACGGACCCAGGCAGTAAACACTTCAACAGCTGCTTTTAAATTTCCCCTTCTCTCTTCAACTTGAGAGAGTTTTCGTCCAACTTTTAGAAATAGGTGCTTTCGGCTTTGAACATTTTACATAACTATGACATTTGTAGTCAAATTTGTAATCAATTTTAGGGAAAGATGAATAAACAAAACATGTTACAAAATACAGTATAACTTTAAATTAATAAATATTGTTACTAGTTACGTAATATTTTCTTGTAGGTAAATTATCAATTATCAATTATTTAAGATGGGGACGCCACTATGTGCGTATTTTAACCCAAATATGAGTGAAGGATGAGTGTAGAATGAGTGGCGCGATCTTGTAGTGTTGTTAGTGACTAAGGCCGACATATTCCTTAGACACAGCTGTTAATTATTAGCCCATACAGCTTATGGCAACTAAGGGACCTACAGTTTACAGTGGAATCCGAACCACATTTTTCCTTGTAATTAACGAATTGGTCTAATTATTAGGAAAGTACTGCGGATAGTCGTAGTACTCACTAGTGCGGACGTTAATTCACACCAGGGAGCATCGCATCCACAGTGAATGCCTATAAATATCCTCAATTCGTGACCTCCTAGTAGCTGGATTACAGGACGACGCCACCTGTCCCAGTCTGTATTCTGTATTCCTTAAATCAAGTGTTATCAATGTTTGTTTGTACTATTATATTACCGATTTGAAAGTTATAAATATGGTTTTTATAGAAAATGCTACAGTAATAATCAAACTAAAAATTACAAAATAGTCTTAAAATACAACAATATAAATGCAAAAATTACGAAATAGCGTCCGTTATTCACCAAATCAAATAAATTATTCAGCTTACTACGACAAGCTACTAAAATTATAAACTTGTTTGTAAGCAGCAATCTGTTACCAGTGTGACTCCATATTTTTATTGATAACTTGAGTATTGTTGACTTATTACTTACAATACCCCTTCCCCCGATTTCCATTAGACATAAAGCTATGTGTTATACTAATCATGGCAGTTGCTATATCGTTAATCACTAGATTTTAAGCAATTTACATGGTTTTGGCGTTTCATTGTTCCATTACCGGTCCGTGTCAATTATTGTGTCAAACTCGAATACAATAATTCACTTCAGTCGATGTAGTGAAACAGTGCTCCTTTCTCTAAACAATCGATTTCACTACCAACCTGTTTTATTAGTAATTAATTTTTACTTATTATAGCTCTGCTAGTTTATTTTTTGATCTTAGAGACTACTTACCACTTCAACAAAATGTTTAAAACCAAGATTTGAAAGATTCCACTGTATTTTTCCAAGGTGAACACAGCCATGATGGTCGTGGTGGTCGCCAAGGGGCCTCGCCCGAGGTAATCAGGTCGTGGTGGGGGTGGAGGACAGTGATGAGCCTGCGGGCGTTGGGGGACTTCAAAGCCGAGGTGATCTGATAGGCCCGCAGACGCAGAATCATATCAGACCTAATTACAGTAGTGCCGGTGCTCTCCCAGTCCATCTAATTACATATGATAATGAACTGGATAGTATATTGCACGACTGGGTTGTCCTACTACATGCTTGTACAACAAATTAAACTAAACCACCTTAGATTGTGTTCGATTAGCAAATAGTTATTGATACAAGATGGGACGGTTCAGTAATTAAACAGGAAATTGTTGTTTGTGTGGAGTAAACCATTTCGGTATTAATTGAGGTTTGCTTAGTTAATCGATTAAGTATATTGATTGACTTTTCTTAAAATAGAATTCAAAATATATATGTTTTATTTGTAATGCCATGATTTGTCTTGACCGTGTAAACAAAGACATACAGGGAGGATTTATTTATGTCAAATACTTTGATACAGGTTAATTTTATCAAACGTCACGAGGTACATCTAAATATCTTGCTAATTATTTACACTACAAAAGGGATATTTGTTTTAGATTAAAAAGCACCAGAACTGTATATGAAATATAATTCTTTATCTACTACGTTGAATGTAAGTGTAAAGCCTCATTTGACAGACACGCACTTAAAATTAACCACGCTAATTGTCTCCTAAAGATTTAATTGATTACCTACCACTAATGTTTTACTAAATACTGTATATATATTTTTAATTCTATAGTTTGTATGTTATGATGATGGTTTCACTTTTACTAGATGTACCATAGAGTCTATGTTTGTCTGTTAGTTAGTATTAAGTGGTTGTCTGGTAAGACACCTGGACAAAAAGCCAATTATTGTCTTACATTGTTCCTACTCAATTAACTTTTCTTTGTTTTCACATTTGAATTTTCTCTTTTACTTGCTCTCACCACTACACCCCTAAGTAAAAGTTTGGTAGTTCTTGTTACATCGCATGCTGTGTAGATCTAGAATATCTATCTAACTATATTTTATTTAATTGAATTACTATCACATACAAAGGAATTTAAACATAAATTCTAGTGTGTCCTGTGTTTTAACTATCACTACAAACACGTTGAATAAATGTATACTATTGACTAACATTTAAGTACATAACTTGCCAGTTTTTAGGAAAGTACATTGCACGATATATAATAACAAATTGTAACAATAGGCTTATATAAAACGTTAACTTCTTCAATGCGCCCAGTCAATTCTATAACGATTGTCTCAAATAAAATTACAAACGTTTGCATTGTGATTGAAAATCTTTAATTTACCACGAATGTGTATCGCCTTTAACTATTCAAAACAACTTCCTTTAAAGTTTGTATACAGGGTGTTTGTGAACTCTCTCGAAAAAATTCACAGGATTATTCCTTGGGTTAATACATGAATATTTTACATTATAAACGTGGGTCGCCGGAGCCTCGTTTTCTGTCTGTCTGTCTGTACGTGTTTTTTTATAAATAACTTTATAACTCGAGTTTGAATCGAGGTACAAACTTTAAATTTGACACACTTGTGTATTTTAACGTGTTACACAAACATGCAAAATTTCATTTCGTTGACTATAGCCGTTTCAAAATGGCGGCCATCTAAAGTCTTTGACCTCAAATAACATGAAAACCACTAGAGTTACAAAAAAAACACAAGGATAACAAAATGTGGGAAATGTTATGCCAAATCAAATGACACCTAGATCTTAAAGATCGGACAACAAACAGCTGAGCTATAAACTTTTTAAATAATTAATAATTTCTTCATCTGAATCAAATCATCTGATCCTTTCTAAATTGTCACAACAATGTAAGACAGCTGGTTGGACATACGATTTTGAGATGATGATCACATGATTATTTTGAGTTATTAATTTTTTTAATAATTAATAATTTCTTTACTGGATTTTAATTGTTATTGTTTATTATTTGAAATCATCTGATCCTTTCTAAATTGTTACAACAATGTAAGACAGCTGGTTTGCCCTAACAACAACATTTAGTTTTTTTACTAGATGGTAAATGTATTAAGTGTCCTATTTTTACCTTAACTATTGAGATCTGTTTAAGGTTACGTAATGTACTCTGTATCAGATGATTTTAAAGAATAAACAATAACAATTAAAAGCCAGTAAAGAAATTATTAATTATTTAAAAAGTTTATAACTCAGCTGTTTGTTGTCCGATCTTTAAGATCTAGGTGTCATTTGATTTGGCATAAAATTTCCCACATTTTGTTATTCTTGTGTTTTTTTTGTAACTCTAGTGGTTTTCATGTTATTTGAGATCAAAGATTTTAGATGGCCGCCATTTTGAAACGGCTATAGTCAACGAAATGAAATTTTGCATGTTTGTGTAACACGTTAAAGTACATAAGTGTGTCAAATTTAAAGTTTGTACCTCGATTCAAACTCGAGTTATAAAGTTATTTATAAAAAACACATACAGACAGACAGACAGAAAACGAGGCTCCGGCGACCCATGTTTATAATGTAAAATATTCATGTTTTAACCCAAGGAATAATCCTGTGAATTTTTTCGAGAGAGTTCACAAACACCCTGTATATAGTATGTACCTTATTATCATTCAAACTTTATTTTAAAACTTACTCATGTACATCTTATATATGTACGTGCTCAAGAGTACGAGACATTTAGAATATTTAATCTTAACGATATTGCAAGTTACAATAAAAATACATGCAATCTAGGGATTTTGTGTTTGTATTGTACCAATGATTGTACTTAAAACAAAACGTACAAGCATCAGCTGAGTAGTGTACTTTTTTGGCCGCATGAGCAGATCCCCTTCAAGAAACATTTAGTTTGTGATTTACCTTACCGAATGACACTGAACAGGGCACAAGAAGCTTCTGTACAAAGCGGCATTCGTCTGGCATTGTGCTTCCTCAATTAACGCGCCTTTGTCTTACACATTTGCATCTTAATATCTCTGGAAACTTCTCCTGCTTTGTGGAGACATCTACAATTAACTGTGTAATGCCTGAGTCAAGTGTATTCAAAATTTTAAAATAGCTAAATATAAGCACTTTAGTTAGTAGATGCGACTCGCGTTTTCTTTGAACACAAAGTTTAAAATTCCCATAAAACAATTATCAAACTTATACATTGGTCAAAACCAAGTTAATTTCCTGATCCTACTTATAATGTAAGGCTATGACTTTCTTTTTTTTTGCTATGAGGAACAATCATGTTTGTGAATTGTACAATGTTAATTTGCACTAGACTTGCAAATCTAAGGACAAAACACCACAGAACCATGTGGAGATTTTATTCGTAAGACATTTCAACTTACCTTTTACGAGCTACAAAATAACTGATATTTATTTATGAACGCTAATTGTATAGTAGGACTAACTGTAATATTCGCTCCACTACTTTATTATAAAATTTAAAAAATAATAATAACATATCCACTTGTACGTTGGTCTCATCCGATGAGGGGGTTTTCCTTCAACAAATGTTTACTCTACTGGTGTCTTTTAACTGTAAAATCAAAGTAAGCTAGCTTCTCATGTTATTTTTGGTAAGCTTTCTTGTCATATCAACCATTTTACTGATTATTTTATTTGGCTCCGGTTGCCACAACCTACATTCTGCCACAAAGAATAGTCGCAGAGGCAATAATGTTTACTGTTAATAAAATTGTGGGATCGGTCACGCTATATCGTGGTGAGGTTATAAATCAAGAGGAGTTATTACTGGCCTTAACATGGGATTCCTTTGAGTTTTACTTATTAATGATTTACTACTAAGCTAACCCCTACAACACGGTGGTCGGTTATAAGATTTTACGAAAACTTCAAATACGCTCATGTGCATTTTCTCTGACAAAAAATATGATTGGATAGATGCGCAAACACACGTCAGTACTGCAGATTCCCAACTAATGTAGGGTGGTTGGTAAGATGCGGGCTTATTATCCGTAATTATATTATGCATAAATATACATGTAACTGAAGTTTTACTTATTTTCACTTTAGAAATTAGTTAATATTTTCTGACTACATCCCCACTGTGTACCACTCTTGTACCTCTTTTGTTTAAATGTAAATTCAAACCAATAAAGGTCCCCATCGAAAATACTATTTTAAATGAAGCTTAATAGGTGTTGAACGTAAAATCAATTTTATGTGCAGTGTCAAAAGTTTACAGTAATTATGTTCTGATAAAATGTCAAGAGGTACTTGAAATGCAGTTTCAATTACCCTAACTAAATGCATATCCTAGTCGTTAAAGGGGCTTTTGTAAAACAGCACATTGCAAATGTGTTTAGGAGACTAACGCTCAACGGCAACGCTCAGATCCTGGTTGTAGGGCTGCGGATTGTTTCATTAGGTTTAAGACGATTTCGTTCGCCGTCTGAAATGCAAATTGGGACGAAATGAAGGTAATTTCCTTAGAAATTAAGAAATAATTTCTTGCTAACAATTGTTGAGTTTCTCGTTTCTCTGGCGTTTACACAGAAATGGGCTTTAAACGGGTCGCCTTTTATAACCTCGATTGTAAAACCCTGGGAAGCCCCTTTTACCGGCAGTCAAAAGCCTCATATTTTTAAGGATATTGTTTCGATTTTATACTGTTATCTGTTTTTAAGGTATTTAATTTTTCATCAAACCTTTTGTAAGCCTTCATAACCAACAGAAGAAAATTATCTGGATGAAGCAGTAATTCTTAACCTCGATGCCTGAAACTTAGGCATTTTTTTATAATACTTAGATGCAATGTTTCCTGCATATACATAATATGAATAATTCTTTATTTTTTTTAATATTACAACAAATATACCTTACTAGTAATCTATATATAATGTTTATATGCATATTTGTGCAAGTGTTTTAGTTGACATACACTCTTGACACATTCCCTTGTTCTAGGTAGACTGTCGCGGTGACCGAACCCGTCAACGGTAGTGTGGTGAGTTCATAACAAATACTTTAAGATACTTGATTTCCAAACATTAATTCAATAATGGATAGCAAAAGATTGAAATCACAATAGTAAAACCTATTAGTCTTTCGATATTGGTGGTATAAAGTCAAGTTTTTATATAACTACTTAATTTATTTTTGTTTATATCAAACATCTCTGAACAGTTTATTTAACCATGTTTTTCAAACAACAAATATAATACTTTTTAGTACTATACTAACCATATTATACGGAAACATCTCTATAGAACTTCTCAATGTATTTTTGAATCTGATATGGTGATATGCGGGAGATATTAGTTTGAAATATAGTCATTGTGTTAAGTCCTAAAGAATATTCTTGATCAGGCGTAAACAGCTAAATGAGTTAATGTTTTTGAACTACAATATATCTATGGTACATCAAATCAATAAAAAAAAAAATTCAATTACAACAAAGAATATAGTATCATTATAGTTTGTCCCTTAAGACCTAGTTTTATACAGCTGCTATTCTACTGATACAATCATAGATATGTCAGTCTCCCAATTTTTATATTGTGAACATAAAACTTTAATCGAGTTCTATGTTAACATGATAACTTTTTTATGTTAATTTCCTATGTGTATGTTAATGTTGAGTTTTTTATGTTAAATATAATCGAGGGAGTGTTACATTTAAAAATATAGTTAGTAGGTTAGTATGATTACTAAATATGCTCTTAACCTTGTTTAATTTAAGTGTTTCCGATCGGTTTTCAGATAGCCTACTATTGTAAATTATTAGTTGCTACACTGAGTGTATGACGGATGTGGCTCAGCTGGGCTCAGATGCGGCACGAGCCATGTATTATTGATGGCTGTGTAAACACCCTAAGACGTAGTGCAAGCTGCAACCCGCCTCTTGCATTATATACCAAACAGTCTACCACACCATCCCTGGTAGACGACGACTGAGCGCATCTGTCAGTCCCCACGGACTAATGCTGATGCTGTTCTATACCTACACACTGCTATACCAAACAGTCTACCACACCATCCCTGGTAGACGATGACTGAGCGCATCTGTCAGTCCCCACGGACTAATGCTGATGCTGTTCTATACCTACACACTGCTATACCAAACAGTCTACCACACCATCCCTGGTAGACGACGACTGAGCGCATCTGTCAGTCCCCACGGACTAATGCTGATGCTGTTCTATACCTACACACTGCTATACCAAACAGTCTACCACACCATCCCTGGTAGACGACGACTGAGCGCATCTGTCAGTCCCCACGGACTAATGCTGATGCTGTTCTATACCTACACACTGCTATACCAAACAGTCTACCACACCATCCCTGGTAGACGACGACTGAGCGCATCTGTCAGTCCCCACGGACTAGTGCTGATGCTGTTCTATACCTACACACTGCTGGACCGAAAATTAATTTGTCTAAGATCGTTTGGTACGATCAACATCAGTGAATTGAATAATTTCACTAGGTCATTGCCACTTTCGGGAGTATTTCTCAGAAGTGTATAGAGGTAAAAATCATATATCAATTACTGTCATAGAATCTGGAAAAACAAAATAGGAAGAATATAATTTAGTAGACAGTTGTTAAACCAATATTTTGTACAATATTAATGGCCTATTTTCTAAGCGTATTACTTTAATTAAACAATATTGTGATTTGCAGACCGTTAAAACATTAAATTATGTATTACAATCACATATTATTTATCAATTATTTATTTATGAATCGTGTTATTTTTGTAATACGAAAGGGAATTTAGAATTATTCTTTTTGGCGCCATCAATAAATCTAGTTTATTGCATAAAGAGCTACGTTGTTCTTTCAATGACATAGAGCTCAGCGAGTTAGTATGCTGAGGACTTGTTAAGACCACATAGTCGTAAAAGACTTTTATTGGCAACATTTTTTAACATGCGGACGATGAAGCATTCGTCTTTTGGCACCGAGTCCGCAGAAAATTTAATAAATGGCGTCAGAAAGAAGAAATAAAGAACATTTCAGAAATTGGTAGAAACAAATCCTTGGAAACTGTACCAAATCTTATGAGTATTACAGTCGGATGTTTGGAATTTATGACGAAACCGGGGTCTGAATGTTAATTTCGGAACTTGGCATAACACGAGAAAAGTTTACAGACAAAGAGGACCCTGTGCTGGGAAAATATCATCGGTATTCTTCCATATTGCATTTAAAAATGATATTAAAGTTATTTAGAGAATCATTTGTCAAAAATGTGCATAAAGAAACCTCATTGCAGTTTTATTCTTGAGAATACACAAAGGAACTTTGATGATGGCTTGACAGTGTACACCTAGCTAATTTAATTTTCAGGTATAGATACTAGGTGTGCGATCTCAGGTCCACCAATTGGGCGGAGTGAACAAAATAACAAAATAATTAACACACAATCTTTTATTCTTAATAAAAATTAATAAAAAAATAGACTACAACATAAAAACTAAAAAAAACTTTAATGATCAATACAATACTTCATCATTCGAGGGGAACACCTAAAGTAATGTTCAGCTGTTTTTGAGTTAATTGATACATAGTTGGCATAAGGTCCTATCTCAAAGAGCTTCACTCGCTCCGCTCAATTAATGTCTGTTGATAAAATAGCCTAATAAAAACGTCCATTTAGTAAAAAACACCGAACGTTTCACTAGAATCTAACGTAAGTAAGTCATGTTCCGTCTGTTTTTAAATGAAGTATAGTATACTGTATGTATATTGAATAATCTGTATTTTGATTTAAAACCGTCGAGTCTTTGTTCGCAATCAGATATGGAGGGCTCTGAAGATGAAGAAAACCACTGCTGTAGCCTCAATCTCACCAGCCGCTGCTGTAATATGCATGAACTTGCTGTTGCCCCATACTTCTAATATTCCGAGCTATTTTCTTATGACTAGTTAATTAGCTATAGATTAATAAATGTAAAATTCGTTTGAGTAAGTTTATTTCTCTTTAAAACTTGCAATTATAGAAAGGCGAAACGTCACATTTCCTATACGCAATTTTCTTTTATGCATTTGCTTCTGAAATTTAAAATGGTTTTATTAGTAGGATGAGCTGATCAAGAAATGACATACCACTATGAATTCACACAATGTATTGTATTTTTTGATTGCAGATAGTACAGCAATTACATTGACTTTTGACGTTATGCTATATACAACCGATCTCTACTTTATTTCTCAATCTCTAAATGCAACCCTATAAATGGTAACAAATCATGAGTCATTCGTAGGTTTCATTATTTATTATTACATTTCTTTCGTCATACTGCAGCAAAAATGGTTATACGGCCGTTATTATGCACCCGTTGCGAGTCTAAAGTAAATTTAGTTCTATCTAAAATATCAAATTAGAGACAATTTTAATTGTTATAGTTAACAAGACTAAACGAAGCATACCTAAAACACTTTCATTTAGTACTTCCTACTAAACGATACCAAGGTCAATAGAATCGAATAACAAAAAAGCTGAAATGTCAAGTTTTTACCAGTAAAATATTGTAGAATAAGGCTAAACTATTCAGATTGAAACACAATTTGCCTTATTTTACAACGAAAAATCATTATTTTTCAGCTGTTTATGTTATTCTATCTTTTTGAACTTATTTTCTATAGACACATCCATTTCCCTTGAGTATTTATGCAACTGATACCCGTAGTTTCTAATAATTTAAATTTACATTTGGTTCACAAGTTTGTTTTTCAACACCAAAATATCTAAAAGCAACCCCCTTATGCTCTTATCTTATGCTGGGGATAAGAGGCCCGTCTATTAAAGTGAAATATTAAATACTGAATTGACAATTTTCTTTCCACATGAGACGGCAATTTAAAAGTTGGAATTTCGCGAATGATAATACTTTGACTGGAGTTTCTATTTAGTGAAAGTTAATTACATTATTCCCTTTTGTCGGAAGCACAAAGCCTGGACTGAGAGCTGCGGTGTTGTGGCTGACCGCACAATAGCAATGCATATTATAACGCTACACACGGCTTACCGACCACCACCACACTGTCACTTGCCACTTTACCACTTGCCGCTTCCGAACTGTTAAACAAAACCATCAACTGATGCCCAGCACAAGTGGAAAAGTACCCATTGAGTAGGGCAATAACTATGCTAAACCAGTTACAATAGGTCTAACGTTGAACAAGACAACGACTACCTTATGTTGTTCGAAATGGTATATTTCGTACCTAGGCCCGAAAATGGGGGTTTTCCGGCTCGAGGTAGTTTTTTTTTCAGTACGAGACGAAGTCGAGAACTTATTTTTCCTACAGTTACCTAACAACGTACATGTTCTCTCACTGATTTAAGAAAGCAAAGTGGCCAATTTGCTCATCAGTGTGACAATGTTAACATTGTCTCACTCTAATTACTTTGTCTCACTCCAGATTTGCAACGTGAAGGAACGAAATAGTGAGCGCGTAACATGCAGGCAACGTCGTATGCGCGCGAAATACGTTGGCAGCACTGGCTGTAAATCAGCTGGTCAGCTGTTGTACTGATGTATTTGTCACCTTACATTAAATGTTATATTAAAAGTTCACTTCTGTGTAAAAATAGGTCATGTTTCTTCACAAATTTATTTGTTTTATGGTAACTGTAGGAAAATTGTAATGTTCAACTCGAGTGCAAAGTACAATTGCCTCACTCGAGAAACCATTCCTCACTCGCCTACGGCTCGTGATTAAGGATTTCTCTCGAGTGAGTCAATTGCTCACTTTTCTCACTAGTTGCACAAATAACTATTTTATTGTATTTTATAATTTTTTAGTATACTATGGATAGCTTGTTATAAACACATGTTACAAGTCTTTTGTTTCATTCTCCTTAATATTTTGTTCCATTAGCATAGTTAACTGGCAACCCATAAGGCCAATGACAAAACTTTTTAACGGGTTCCGTAGAGAAATACGAATTTTTCCAAGGTAGTGTCTTTCGTCAATCGCGTATTTAGGCTAGAAATAAATTATTTACATTATTTTAAGGTAATTGTTGAATCCGTCTTCGATATCGTGGTGCAAGCATACATACAAGCATACAAGGAAACATTGCTTGTATAAGAGTATAGGATACATATGTGGGAAACGTAATAACTCGAGCTAATATCTTTAACTTTGAACTTAATTACACTTTTTGGTTACATTTTCTACATATCTTTAAATTTAGATTATTAATTAAATGTATCTCCATAGAGGTACAAATGACAGGAAAATATATGTATAAATATATATGCCTATTTTTTTCAATTTTGACTAAATGGCCCCAAAAAGTTACACAGAACTCTACCAAAAAGATTTGCTTTCAAAACGTTGAACAAAACTACGTAAAACTCGTCGGTTAACTATGTTTTTCATTCATTCTGTGGACTAAAATCTTTGATCCTAGTGTTATTCAAAACTCGTGTATTATTAGCTACATCATATTCCCTATGCAGTGTTCAGTAACGTAGTGAGTTGTTTTATGTAATTGGAAAGAAATACAAGGGAAAAATTATTAACAACAGACATGTTTCGCCGATGCTCCCAGCGACATAGGGTGAAACAAAAACGGAGTCCAATTAAAAAATAACAGAACTTGCCTGAGGGCCGTGCAAATTCATCATAATGGCTTTTCAACTATAATAAAGACATCGTTTTGGAGAGTAAACGAAAAGACAACCAATTTTAATGTTAATTATGAACAGTCAACGCTTAAAATATCAAATATGAGAACAATATACACAAGTCTTCTAATAACTTATAACAAATTCAACGGTTTCTAAAAAGAACTTTTATTGATCATATTGAATTATTTGACTTGCATACTTCTGTAATTAACACTATACGTAAAATATTGTTATTCTCATTCAAAAAATTTATTTAATATTTTTATTAGTGAAACCTTTGGGTTGTTTGTAGAATAACGCTAGTTTTTTAGCTACATTACTACATATAATGTAACGTAATAAATCATATTTTAAATGCCTGTCAATTGGGTATAGAATAATCAATAAAATACAATGAGTTATATAATATAATGTGACTAAAGTACAGTAGTTACTACTCTTAGTTGTCAGCTGGTGGTTACGACCCCACTCATAACGAGTGGGTTTGAGTTGGCTCACTGGTCATGAAAGTGTAAAAACACTCATCACATTGGGAGATATAGATGTTTACAACCGTATATGATTTTGCATGAATGATGTGATCTGTCTGAGACCCCCCTCCCCCTCCCCATACTCTGCAGTACAAATACCCAGAGACTTACACAAATCAGATGTTGCCAATTTATTGCTCAAACATGACTCGAAAACTGATCTTCTGCTTTCTAGGAACAATGTTTGAGCGCTGCCAGTCAGTGCAAGACTATAAATACTGTAGTTACAACGAAAAAATACCCCTGCCACAGCAAACATGCAGATTAAGCGAATTTCCATTTGTCTGATTGTACTTTAACTTAACTCTATTTTAATAACATTAGGTGTAATAACAAGTCCCTAGGTTGACTCCTGTTGGGAGGGCAATAAAGTATGTATTTAGTGAAATGTCAATAGCTTAGTTTAAACTAATAAATTTGACAACTTTGTAAAAAATATAACAACAGTTTACTCTAAAAGAATAACATAGGAATTTTCTCCTTAACCAATCACCAATAAAACACGTCAATGTACTATTTAACGATTTAAATTATTTGTTTCTTTAAGCTCGTCAAAATGTCTTAGGAAGAAATCAGACATTTTATTTCTTGACTAGAAAAACAAAACGAACTTAATTTACCCCATAAACCTCCCCTCCTCCCATAGAATCCGTTTCCATGCTCTGATTATTTTGGTTTGCAAACTCGTTCGAATAAACGTAAGGTTACACATTTGGACTAAATCTCATCAAGATCGGATGATTTTTTGCTGGAGCTATCGTGCTAATAGACTCACACACATTAAGAAATTATAAATAAATAATCTTTCTATATTAATAATATAAATAATCAATATAATAATATAAATAATATTTCTATATCTATATATATAATACGTGAAGCCGTATTTTGTTAACGCAACTCCTCTCTTATTTGTGGACCATTTTCAACGTTTAAGGTGTCAAAAGATTCGTCTCAATATGTAGTTTTGCAATAAGGTCTTAGAACTTTAAAATTTCCACTCTTAAGGGCGTGAGACCCTCTCAAAGGTCGGGTTTTCCCCCTAAGAAATACATTGAACAAATTTAAAAACAAAAAACAGCTGTTTATAAAAAGAAACGCATTAGCTCTTTGGGATTAAATATTAATGTTTTAATATTCAGTAGGTTAAGACCAAGTTAAACAGTTAATTAGTTTTGTTGGAAGGACGGAAAATGCCTCAAGTTGAAAGAAGAAATATTGAAAACGGGAGGAGGAGACAATTAATAATAAGGTATCTTATGTGTATGAGGAGAATAGAGAACGAGAGGCCTGATCTAAAAGATACACATCCATATACACATGCACTTGGTGAGATGAATAATATTTGCCAGTTCTGCTATGCAGCTTACTTTGGAAGTGAAAAAATATACGAAGCCCATAGTGTTGTAAAATGAACTTGCCTAATGTCATATCAAATGAATGTATGCAAGAAATTTTTACTTATGACACTGACAGATCGAGATATTTCAAAACATTTATTAGAAACCATAATAATGCCTTGAGTTGATAAGTTCAAGTAGTAAGATTATACCAAATATTGGCGGACTTTATGTTTTTATTGTAAACTTTTGTATTACTCGCTCTACTTTAATTGAGGAAAAACACAAATGGATTGTTTACTTCTAGGTTATGTTGCCAGTTCCTCGGACAAACGTATAACAAGTTTTTTGACTGAATTTTAGTGGCAATATTAGACATAAGTGAAGGAATTAGTGTTTATGTATTCAACGATCGAGTAGTTACAGTCAAGTTTATTTTTATGATTTAGGAGAGGCAAACTGATGATGACATTTAAATACGCTGTTCAAAAAGAGAAAATGAAAATTGCTATCCACATCTTATAGCTACAAAAGTTTTCCAACATATTTCGACAAATGAATCCATACTCTCAAAACTTTAGGACAGGTATTAACAGAAACCCCACTGAACAACGTGAGGACGTTCTGATGCGGGGCATATACTGTGACTAACACACAACACGTTAAAATACGTTAATAAACTATCAATGGTGTTGCTGCTTTAGCCTATTCAAAGCAGATTATAGCTTTCCAGTTGATAACCCAGAGTTTGTGGGTAAAAAATGGAGCACATTAAATGGTTGATATCACCCCACTTTTCAGGATTCTCTACGGAGAAAATTCGTTTGATCAGGGGGATGTCTAGGCAACAGTTTTATTCAATTCTCAATGTTGGAAAAACTTTGTTGCAACATGTTAGCTCGAATTGAAGCAGATCGTTTAGCATTCATTAGAAGCTATCAGTTAAAACTGAGAGCAGAAATAATGCAGGTGAACTTTGACGACGCAAATAGAGATATTTAAAAATAGTTTCTAACAAGTGTTAAACAACTCTAAGAGGTAGGCCTAACTAGAATTACTTTATTAAGCATAACAATTTCATAACGTTTTCGGCGTTATGTTTCATACTATGCGGCTCATTGAGCCGCACGGGTTCTCTAGTTAATAAATAATAATATAAATATATCTCAATTTGAACGGATGGTATTTTTACCCTCTGGTAAACACGTCAAAACGTAAAAGTTAATCGTCCCGGGTCTAGGTCTTACTACGAGACATACGGTAATAGCTTATTCCCAATATAGGAAATTCGCTAAAACAAATAAACATCTCTTAGGTACCGTGATAAATTATTACCGGCTAATACACGTCGTGTTGTCTGCACTTTACACTTAAAAATACTTCTAATGATATTCAAACACTAAAGATGCATGGCAGTAGGGTTTAAATATTAGGCCTAACCTGAAATATTAGTTAATGCATATTTTTATCCTACCTTGAAGTGATAGTAAGCCTAATAATATATTTTTTTTATTTAAAGAATCTTAAAATTTTAATTCAATTTAATTTAAATTTAGATTAAATTTAAATTTTTAGATTTTAAATTTTATATTTATTTTAAATTACTAAAATTTTATAAAATTGTATGGTGAAACCTAAACATTTGGATTGACAATTCAAGCTCTGAATATGATCTAGGAAAATGCAAGGAGGCATAAAAAGGGAAAAGCTTTTAGTCAAATAGATTGGCAGAACAAGCGTTTATGTATGCTAAGCATGGGCTCTGCTATGCCAAATAGCTTTGTTTACTAGATTTCACTATACAAAAATAATTGTTTGCAATATTATTTATTAAAAAGAAAAGAAATTGTGAGGTTAAGCTGTTTGCCTGAAAAAATAAAGGATTTTTCAGTTCATTTCATTTCATTTTCAATATTTTAATAAAATTCAAACATTGGGAAAAATTTTAATATTTTACAGCTGTTTGTGCTTTTACTACTTTTACTTACTTTAAGAATAGTAATGTATTCTCCATCAGCAGTGTTCAGTGTTAGTTTAATAGTACGTTGGGTTTATTATAAATCCATAAGTAGGACATTAAGTAAATAGACTGTAAGAAAAATAAGAAATGTCATATATTAAATTCTGGCCGGAAAAATAACGCAATAATATGTATAATATATGTTATTTAAACAAAATCTCGGAATCTGTTAGCCTCCCTTAACATTATATACCACGAGTTACACAAAAAATTCCACTCTAAAGGATCAAATATCTAGAGCGTACCACTCGTTCTTTAAATACCTGATAAGATGACAAAATAGAGTTTTGATTATAGTCTGAATATAATCATGAAGTATACGCATCTAACACTTAGCATGATGGACAATTAAGTTTATTTTACTATTTTACTTCCCTTAAATTTAATTAAAATCTCTAGTTACGAAGGAGTTGACTGGTAAAATACCAAAATATCCAGGGTTGATAGAATTATTTACTAATAAATAATAAACATATCTACAAAGCCTATATAACCTTTATTAAGAAACGTGTTTGTATGCGTTTTTATTTAGCATAATAAGGTGTAACGAATTTATTATTTGATGAAATAGTCACTAAACAATCGCTTCGGTTCTTTTACTTCCTGATAATCATATATTTGTTATAATTACATACTACACTAACTAGTAAAACCTAACTGACTAGTACAATCGGTTTCATAATACATTTTATTATTAAAAATAGCCACTATACAAGCACCTCGGTTCAAAAATTTCCTAAAATATCTTGTCAAAAATAACTAAAACATTGTTGTCATAAATAAATGCCTTATTATTTCGGTCATTAATATTTAATTGTGAAGAATTGAGAGATAATTTACTTGTATGCCTATATCGAGATGGGTGGGTTGCTTTAAAATGCTCTCTCAAATACCACACATAGTAGAATTTATAATAATGGTTAAGTAATTATTTGTTTTGGAAATCACCCATATAAAGCCAGGGTATAACTCTATATAGGTCGGATTGTGAGTTTAACCCTCTTTTGCAAAGTACTGTATAGTGATTATAGGGATCTTGTGTTGTTGGAATAGCGAAACTTAACTGCCCTATCTTTGGACTTGCCATACTTTTCATTCTTTATTTCTTTTACATTACTTTTTAGTTGTATCTCAATTATACCCAAGGATGACTCACGTGTCTCTTACATACATTTTGTGGTCAAATTAAGGCGTTATCAAATAATACTCTTAAAATAAATTTACTTAAATACATTCAAAAAGTCTTAAAGTCATATGCAATTGACAAATCTAATTTTATCCCTGTGTTAGAACAAAATATCCCTCTAAATATTATTTTACTTTGAATATATAAGATAGAAACTCCCATGGCTTACGTCTCAGAGAAATCGAATGATTGTTCATCAATGTGATTGTGTAGGGATCACAATAGTCTTGATATTTTAAGCGAATAAGGAGGAAATATTGCCACGGTTGTGACGGGAATACAGCTGTTTGTTGTGGCATCGCACCGACGTCACATCACGGACAAGTCATCCATCTAGCATGCATATTGCAAGGGTCTGCACCGCTCCTAGATATGCTGCTTGTTATTTCTCCTGGGGTTGGACTCACACTTGTCAGAAAATATTGAATGCGAAGTTGACGGATGGTCGTGAGTAGCGAGCAACGATCTGCCTATCAATATCCTATGTATTGTTGCCATCAGAAGTAGATGTAACATAAATTTGGAATTGTAGCAGCGAGACGGATACAGTTTTTTGGTGTGGCTTTGATACATTTTTGATTTGTGGTCGAGAGTCGTTCCTCCCATGTAGGAAACCAAGGAGGATACCGATAAATAAGTGCAATTAGTCTACTGCTTTTTATTTTTTGTTAATTATTCTTTTCACTTTCCAAATCGATCCTATTCAAAGCAATATTAAGTTATTTTGACATTTCGTGTATATAAAAAATCATATATTAAAATGTTATTATTTTTACCTACGGCTGTTTTTAAACTAGACATTTTAGTTCAGTTCTTGGAATTAAAAATATTCACTTAACAGAATTTTTTGCTGGCTTAACAGTATTGTAGTTGACTTTACAACACGAGTAACGGACTAATGAGATTCAAGGATTGGGAGAAAATAGGTAAAATTGAAATACTTTGAAAGAAAACCAATTTAATTGATTGAACAATGAGTGAGTAATGGGACAATAAGTCGTTGCATCACAATCAGTGGCTATGAGAGATTATAAACAGAAAATTAACCTCTCTTAGAAGTGATGAGTGATTTTTAGTAGCACAATTAAAGAACAGTCGTAAGTAAAGTACTGTACGCAACTCGACACTTGTAGGAGTTTAGGTACTCGCCAAGGCTCGTAACTTAGATTTTACACTCGATCGTTGCGTAAACTACTATATTACGCCTACTGTTACGCCAATAGCCTATACCTATGTAATGTGATAATGAGTGGTTTTGAGCACGAAATAAGGTTTAAGTCCACCTATATAGAAAACTAGCTGTAACCCACGGGCTTTGCCCCGTTTAACTTCTTAATTTTCAAGATTATCTCGTTCGCATGGCTCAATCACGTCCTTGTTGAAGTTTGTTCGCTACGCTCACTCACCTTTAGGTTGGAGCTCGTTCGCTGCGCTCACTTGCCTTCAGTTTAGCTCGTTCGCTGCGCTCACTTGCCTTCAGTTTAGCTCGTTCGCTTCGCTAACTCGCCTCCAGGTTGAAGTTCGTTCGCTACGCTCACTCACCTTTTGGTTGCAAATTAGCTGTTGTCATAAATGTAAAAGAAATAATAGTGCTGCACCCTGTTGGTAATCCTTGTAACTTTAATGCTATTGAACATCATAGAACAGGACCAACTTGTTTAATTGAAACAGCTGTTAAGATTCAATAATTCCATTTCTCATTAGGTTAACATGGGAAACTCCAGAGCCACTGGGGCGGAGCCCGAAAGGATTTTTGAAATAAGAATATGCCTATATGTTAATCGGGAATGTCAGCTATCGTCATGCCAAATTTCAGCCCAATCCGACCAGTATTTTTCGCGTTCACTTGTCACAAACATACATCCATACATCCATATATCCATACATCCAAACTTTCTCATTTATAATATTATAGTAGGATAAAAAAATATAGATCCCTTTATTTATGTATTTGGAACCACATTGTATCCAGTTGTACATATAGACACTTTATATTCGGAACCTCCTGTAGTCCATAGGGGAAAAAAGAGGAAATATCTAGATTCTTGTGATGCGCTTATTGGGTCTGATGTTGATATTGAGGGCTCAATTGACTGCGATCACCACTTAACACCTTTTTATGTATTTACCGTAAGTCCTATCGTAAGCTAACAGCATGAGTTTAAAGTTTCAGTTGTGAAATTTTTTTCTAAGTGTTGATAATATAGTTAGAGATTTAAAAAAGATGAGATGTAAACAAATGCAATGCGAAGTTCTGTATTGATATTACAAACATAAATTGACCACCATAAAAAGGTCATCCATTTATTGTACGTGCTATTCTACGATCTTTAGAAGAAATAATCGTCTCTTATTAACGATTAAATAGAATACAAACTCGTGCGTTATACTTTCTACGAGACAGCGGTAGTGAAGGTTTAGTGGTATTTACCTTACTGAGGAAATGAACAAAGTTCAGGTCTAAAGTAGAGTGTCAAGGATTAAGTTAGATTTAAGCTGGAGATAACGTCCCTTGGAGTTTCCGGTGGCCCCCAGGTCTGTCTTGTTACATTTCTCCACACCGACGATGTGACGCGTGTTTGGACGATGACTATAATCATTTATATCGACAAACAACAATAATTAGGCTATTATTCATACTAATACCAATTGAGATTGAGGTGCTACTGGGCTATTCCCATCGGAATATGAACATATGAATGTGATAGCTTTAATAATATGATGCATTTTATAACTTTATTACTAACTGAGGTCAGCTGATTCTTTGGCCACAAAAATTTTACAAAATTGCTTACAAATTAAGGACTGTTGTTAACTGACGGAACCCCGAACACAGTAGGTCAGCTGACGTCATATACTACAGGTATATATATATATATGTATATGTACCCAAAAGTTCCGAATAATTTATAATATACTTATAATAATGTATTAGGTATAAGGCATAAACTATTGGTTATTTTTGTTCTTGATTAAATTTACTTATCACAGTACCTACAGTCTAAAGTATTTTGAAAAAAAAACAATGACAAATAAATGTATTAGGAAATGTAGTGGTATAACCCGATAGATAGTTAGTCCAAAGTGTAAGAATAAACTTAAAACTGTCTTGTTTTAGTAAAACAGTGCCAATATTTTCAAACGATCATCGGTAAAAGGTATAACATTTTATATCCGCTATTACATAATGGGACATCTATGATTTAAATACATTTAGGTTGTTAATCTCGGTAAATTGTTCGAGAGCTTGGTTCTGGACGGACAGAGGATCTTAATCAAAGGTATTATCTTATCAAATCCACACGGGTTTGTCTCCATAAATCTACGATTTCCAATTTTACAAATGTAATAGTGCTACAAGATAAACATCTGTCCGACTTTAGATCACGTTTCCAGTTGGATGTTGCCTATATCGACTTCACCAAAGCATTTGACAAAGTAAACCAAAGCATCCTCGTTTCAAAACTTAGAGGATATGGCTCTCTACAACCACTAGGCCTACTTGGCTGGTTGGAACATTACGTAACTGACCGCACGTTAACTGTTATCCTTATCGGCAATCACAACCGTTCCATCAGACATCGGGTGTACCTCAAAGATCACTTATGGGACCCTACTTATTTAACTTGTTTATTAACGATCTGGTGGACTCAATCGAGGTTGGATGTCTTGAGTTTGCTGACGTTCTCAGAGTGTTTAGGAGGATGGGGTGGAGGAGTACTCAGTGCGACTTCAAATTTGCCTCGACAGTCTCGTTGTCTGAAGTTCACTAAATGGTGATCAATCCTGAGGAAATATCAACCTTGGACTCCGGACATCATGTACATGCTGGAATGGGACATATTTCTAAAGTCATGTCCGCTAAAGATAATGTTGATATTTTGCAGCGATCGAAGTTTAACGAGCTCATCAACTCGATTGCTAACAAGGCTCAGTTTCATCTGCAGATCCTACCTAAGGTATTATAACGGTAGGTGCCCCAGCCGCTAGTGGTAGGAGGTTTGCCCACTATTACCTTGGGTGACGTAGCTCAGGAATAAAAATCAGCACTCGTTTACAAAACCTAACTTTTTTAACAGCCCACAAAACAATACAAATAAAAGGTAAAACAAAAAGGCAGAGTTGACTGGAAAATGCATGATGGTTTAGTTTACAATAGAAACCCAAATTTGGAAAAATATTCTAAATCCCAATTTTGAAAACCTACTAAGATTGCCTTAAATGGACCCAAGGCTAGAGATGCCCTGCGCTCCAGCTCCCCGAATAGGACACTGTCCTTTAGTACACCACACCATCACCACATATACAACTCACTCCCTTATTAAGTGCACTGGCCTTATTAAAGAAACATTATTCTGTTGGTCAGCACAACAAGTTATCGTTTAACAACACTTCCAGCCAACTCGCACAACATTGGAAAACACTTCCTCTTTACAATATTTGAACCCTCCTATTACAGTGTGAATAACCCAAATGCATTGAAAGTTTTACATTGTGAGTGGCGAAGCATTGTGGTTGGAGAACACTTTTCTCCGATCTGGTCTCCGTATACAGTGGGTGGATGCAATCGTCTTGAGGTGATCCAAAGAAGATGTTTGATTCTGGTAGGAGTGCGTCAGGGATATGACTATCGGAAGGTGCCAACCGATGTCCTGGCTGAGGATCTGAAAATCCAACCATCTTTTGCATAAAGTGCATTGCCAATGTTGGTTTCATGTACAAGCTCATGTGCACTGTTCAGAACTACTATCAGAAATGTCTAGAATCCCAACCATGGAGGCACAGCAAATGACTTTCATAGCCAAGGATCCTCAGGCTGGGCAACAGTGTTTTCTTGTAATCTTGACTTCTACCACTCTAAGAAGGAAAACCGAAGCAACCCTTAAGAAGATGTTCGACTTGCCTAGACGCTTTTGTATGGGAGCCATTGTGCAGCTGGTTCGCGGCATGTTAGTACCTGTTGACTCACTGATTATGTGTTGTTATATTTATTCCTTTTTAAACTTATTTATTGTTATAATTTTATTATTTGTTAAATATTTTTTTATATGATCTATTATCATTCTATGAGCTGTCGAATGTTTTTTAAAGTTATTTTTTGTTGCAATTAATTTCAAATTGTAACCTAGATATACTCGTCAGTCGTCTACTTTCACTCAATTTTAAGTGTTGGCTTACGACGTTGGCATGTCAATAAATAAATACATATCAAACCCAAAGAAATATTAAAAAGTTTAACCATTAAAACCTGTTTATTAAAATGATTGATTGCCAGTATCTTATTTGAAATCATTTACTTTAAACCAAAATGCCCATGTTGTATAAAGTTTTGAATATCTTTTTATATGAACTTGTTATTTGCATAACAGTAAATAAGTTTTTATAACGAAGGGATTAGCAGTGATGTAAACCGTTTTTCTTCTAAAAGTCTCATTTTAGGAACCATTAATGTTAGATTGCAAGCGCTAATGAAATCACGCGACCAAAAAGTAGTCATATCAAACTTTTCCCCGACGAGGACAGTCATAAGAAACTACAGAAAAATTTGTTCTAGGCCAGATTAATTTTTAGAAATTTATAAATCGTTTTCCTGTATAAGATAACAAACCAAATGTATAAATACTGTATTTTCGATTAGATAATTTATGCGAAAAACAGTTTTCTTTGTTACGATCATGTAAATCGGCGACTCAATTCTTTGATATGTATAAAAAAAAAACAATTAATAAAACCCCCGTCAGTAGTTTATGAATATTTGGTTCAATTTATTAAAAAACATAATGATTTAAAATATATAAAATTTAAAGGCATGATCTACTAATCAATAACTTAAAGTACTGTATATGGTTTTAAGAAGTTGACTAAATCGCTAGTTATTTATCATATCAAATTAAGCTCGTTATAACCACATTGAATATAATTCATACAAAGAAACGCTTCACACGTCTTAAGAGCGAGACCCGTTTCAATGTGAATCCAATGCTTCAATAAACATTGAATGAGTTATTATTGTCCTTCTATATAACTACATACGCTATGGATATGCTCATGATCACACAGGTAGTTGGTGTTGGGGGACCGAACATCCTTCTCAGAGGTCCGGCACTTTACTTTAAGTCGTTATAATTGTGATTTACAGATTTTGTCATAAATATAAAGTTCTAAGTATTTTAAAGGCTTTTACATTTTATGAATAAGCCATTTTCTTTATTATAAGTAACCTAATTAAATACAACTTATTTGTACTGTGGATTTTTTTTGTTTCCTGTCTTACATAGGATTTGCTAATTTAATATTCAAAAATCTAAGACAAACCCATATATTTGATAACCTGGGATTTGATAAGCTAACACTCCACATAGTTGTATAGTGGAGCAAACTTAAATTTTCCGATTGCGAATGTAATCCGTCTAGGACAGTGGTGGAAACATTATTTAACAAAAAAAAAAGAGAAAGGTTCCTCTTTTTTCACACAACAAATCTGCATCAATCTTGAGATGCATCTTACTACTGTGTACACTCAACAGTACTATAAAGATGGCAGACCGAACTTTATTTCTTGTAATGAATGTATAACCTTTACAAACTTGGTATATTTTAATGGTTCATGCAAAGTAAAAAACTGCTTTACAATCAAAGGCATGTTATAGGTTTTAGTTGCAATGCAAAACTTTATAAATGATTTGTTTTAATATCTCGGTATAATAGGTTGATGACAAGTGTTACAGATTTATCTGAATCAAATATTATGAGCCATCTTTGACTCAACGAAATGAATTGTTTAATTTATTCACAAAAAACTTAAATTGAATTTACTGGTTATGTGCTGATATTTTATTTTTTTTTAATAAAAACACCTGTTTGTTTTAACACAAAACTGAAGTAAGAAATTAATTGGGTAATTCCTCAAATTGCCTCATATCAAGACTATAGCAGCAACGAGAAGGCGTGGGACGAGGACGGGGTAAGGAGGTGGGTACATGATTGATTTTTAAGTCAATGCGAGTGATTGGTAGCTTTGAATTCGCCCAATCACAACTACACGAGTTCTTGTGAGGCGAAGGCGGGGCCTAGCCTACTTGTACAACAGTTAACATATCAAAAGCTTAGTAACTAAACACGTTTTAGCAAGTTTTAGGAATAATATATGTATACATTTTCATACGTTTCCTGAAATTGATTAATACAAATTGAAATGTTTAAGTAGTTATAAAAAAACCTGTATCGCAACATTATAAAACATAGACTTAATTTTTAAAAACATCCTATCCGTATGGATTATTACTTTTAGCAGGCACATTTATTTTGGTATAGAAAGGGGCTTTAGGCTATAGCTTGGAGATGGGTTTTCACAAATATTTTTACAGAAGTTACTTTTTAAATTTGAATTTGATTTGTTTGTTTGTTTGTTGTTTGTTGCTTATTACTTTCCACCTAAACATATGACTTGCCACATATCTATATTGTAAGTGTTTAAAAGCAATTCGTCGGTACTCATTAATGTTGAGGTAATTTAATTCATCCGATTATCAAATAAAAAGTAGACCAGTGATGGAGAGTAATACAAAGTGATTACTGGTACAAAATGGCTGAATGTAACGTTATCCAGGGAGAACTGGCCACATAATTCTCAGCATCCAGCATACAAGTGAAATTCCCCACTGAATTGCCTGTACTCGCATAGAATTACAAAACTTTGCCAAATACAATCAAAACTTTTCTTACTTAAGCAACTATTTCCATCGTTTTCTGTAATTTAAGTCACCTAATTTTATTAACTCGTTTAGTCTTGATGAAGACTTTAGAAGTGTTGCTTTTATGAAGTCTTTGCTTGAATTTATGTTGATACAGTTTCACTTGAATCGTTAATTAAGATGGTAAGCGAAAAATACTGAGTGTTTTATCTTCTAAAAAATATACAGAATATTACTACTTGTGGTGAGTCCAGCAGACTCCACGGTGAGAAAGGCGACTGGTTCAAAGGTATCCGGGTCTAAGGAAAATAGTAATGAGATGGAATCGTGGCTCTTTGCTAACATTTTATGTGTTTGTGTGCGAAATATATTTCGTCAAGCAAATTTAGTTTCATTTCACTGGCACAAAAACACAAGGCACAATAGATTACAATAGATTATATCGCTCAGTCAAGTTAAGTTGTGAATCAGGTCAAAGATTTCTTGCCTTGTGATTGTGATAGTATACTGGTACAGTATATTGTTTATATGATTTGTTCCTCAAGGGAGAGACAAAAGTCACCCCTTCCCTGTAGTACATGCTAGACACATGCAACTGTTCAATGTGTGCATCGTTTGAACACATAACCTTACAATAAACAACGTTTGAAACTTCAAAAGCGTTTACTATTATATTCTTATTCATACGGAATAAGTAGTTCTTCTTAAAATAGTTGCTCGTGCAATAATTATGAGTAATAATAAAAATATAGTTTTTTTCTGAATTCACAATGAGCTGTGTTTAATACTACTTAAACTCGTTCTTCTATTGTTTATGTATATACCCTGTTGCCTGGAAGATACCAATTGGCACTAGCTTAATAACGCCAAGTCGTAGGTAAATTATGTGACGTGAAGGTGACTGAGGACACGGAGAATTATACCATTATTAAGGAAGCCTGAAAGCTAGCATACAAGTGGAAATACTACCGAAAAGTAAGATTTTCACAAATTAATTGTATATTACGTTTACCTTATTTATTTGCCATCAACTGATTTCTAGATTTTTATTGACTTTATTCGGTTCTAGAGTACATAAAGCTAACAATATTATGAAGTTATTTGTCGGATAAACAGGCGTATTGTTTCCTAAAATAGCTCGCTAGACCGATCTATGTGGTACTGGGAATTTGACATAAACAAGTTAACTATAAAATTAATAAGTTACTTAATTAAATTTAGTAGATAGTATAGCTAGTTACAAGAAATAAGGCAAAAAATACATTATAAATGAAAAATATTGTTGTGATATTTTAACTTTGTATGTGATCTAGTAAAATATTAGTAAAATACTATTAAATATTTTTTGGGTCCCGCAATGTCGTCCCTCACAAAAAAAGGTCTAAGAAAATTATGTGAAGTTTTTGTTTATTATCCTTAAACAATTTTACATCATGTAAATTGTTCTAAATAGAAGCCTGGGTTAGCCAGTCGGTAGTTAGTGTACACTCTATTCTTGTTTGTATTTATCAGCAAATAAAAAAATTCCAATAAACATTTTGCAAATCTCTTTAAAATTAATTCTACATATTATTTGAAGTGTTTACAGTAACCACTGCGTTTTCATAACGTGAATAACATTATAATATACATAACTAAATAAGACTTGGACCAGAGCTAGATATCAGTAAGACTCTAATCAAAACCCAGTTTGCATATTTTCTTTGTTATTTTAATGAGAAGTAATACTAATTTAGCACTTTAACTACTATATTTATAGTTAACAGTCGAAGTTTATCTATGCTACACTATAGGAGGTTGTAGATTAATTATTAGTCATATAATAATGTTAAATAAGTTTGAAGCTATAAAAAAATCTAAAACTTTAGGTCAAAAACATTTTCTTCTCCTACAACAGAAATGTATGTTATTCTCTTCCTAGTGTATGTTATTCTTTTCTTTTATGTTGTATTGGAGTAGGATGTTAGAGCCTTTAATTATAAAAATGGTGTAAAAACTATCGTAACTTTTACAAATATTAAAATATTACAATGCTGGGAACGCAATATATAGGCTAACCAAAACAAAAACAAAAAGTTAGATAATGTGACGACAACTGGGAGTGACGTTGATCCATTCAATATTAGGCTCCGTCAGAAGAATTCTTTGTCTCCTCGCAGCGTGTCACAGTCCACAATCTTATATTGCCAAACCTTTGACACTCGATTCGACCCAACTATGGAATCAAAGCGTCTTTTATGTTTAAATCAAATGTTTTTTGGTTTGCATACTATTCAACATTGATGTTAAAACAATTTTTTACCCAGGACATTTTCTTGAGCAATCGTAACTGGTTTAGGCCTTTGTATTTTCTTTCATTTTAAAAATTAAGATTTTTATCAATTAATAATTGAAACATAGAATACGGTTTAGGTAATATAATCTGTAATACAAGATTTCACAGATATTTTGAATTTTTTTTTTAAACCATAACTTCAAATCTTACTTTGCTTGCACTATGTCTGAAGGTAATAGTAATTTCAAATAATATTAAAAATGGTTA
Organism: Macrosteles quadrilineatus; assembly: GCF_028750875.1. Lineage (NCBI taxonomy): Eukaryota > Metazoa > Arthropoda > Insecta > Hemiptera > Cicadellidae > Macrosteles > Macrosteles quadrilineatus. The sequence continues at coordinate 119,126,587 of NW_026542594.1, forward strand.
GTGACTTGAATGCAAATACCCGTCCATCTATCAATAAACTAAAGTTGTAAAACGAATTGTGCATTGCACATCTGATCAACTATAATTTTTAAATTAATTTGCGGTACTGTAAAGAAACTGAAGATAGCTGTTTATATATTCAATTAATATCAAATATTTTAAAGCGGTAGGTTTTTAGTTGTAAAATATGTCATTCAACATTTCAACTATAACAGGCATAATGTATTTTTTTAAACTTTGTATATATTTATTAATAACATTTAAACACTACTTATTTAAAATAACTTGTTTGTTGGGTTATTAGTTTTGGTTAAAAAAAGTACATTCCCCATCAGCAGTTACAAAAATAATTAACAGTCCAATAATCATTATTTATTTTTTCAAATATTTTGAATATTTGGCATAATCATATGTTGAGATAACACATAAAAACTGGCTACTGTATTTCGGTTGTAGATCCTAACTCTTGGGTTGATCGTAGGTCAGATGAAAGAATGTTAAGGGAGTTTCGGGTATGTTCTGAAACTATTGGAATACACCACGTCGTGTTTAAGGAGGAACAGTGTAGAGCGCAACATGTATGAATACGACTCCTGTTAACATTAAGTTAATGATACTAATGATGTGAAAGATATCCAACTCTTTTATAATATTTTTGTATATACAAATACACGTAGCAATGTAATAGGTAAACAATTTAAACATTATATTAAATACAATTATTTCAAATGAAATGAAATGAAACTTATCCTTTTATAAAAGGGGAAAAACTTGTTTTTTTTTTACCAGGCCTTGATGTATACAAGCAAATTAGTATTTCAAAAAATCTACAAGATAATTTAAACCATTTTACAAAAATGCCATATTCCAATCAAAGTTCTGAAAAAGTAAGGATAATGATGAATATGCAGTTTCAGTACTTAGCTTATAACAATGTTTATTACAATAATGACGACAAGTTATTAGAAACGTGATACATTACACAATGCATAGTAATACAACAATAAATTGATTTTTAAATAACTATATCTCTAATTACAATGTGTATTTTTTCATTTTTCTCATTCAAAATGTGAAAAGAAAAAATCTTACCACCCAAAACAAGATCTGATTTAGTTTTTATTGTCAAACTACAAACTCCGATAATTTGTTAGATTGTACAACAAACGCTGCGGTGATTTGGACAAAAAGAAAAGCTACTTTGAAACGAGATCGCTGTGTGTATAAACTCAAACAAAGGAAGTCAAATAAGAAGCAGAAGATTTCGACAACAAGGGAAAGTGTTGACTGCAGTGCGGTATCAGGTTTAACCCGTGTTACTTGTAATTGTTGCTTGTGGTGATGGCTTAACTACATGTTTCTCACAGAAGCACTAATTTCAGCTCAGAAAAAATAATAAAACTAGTATTACATTGTTAGCGATCTGTTTATGTGTTTTTTATTTTAAAAGTATTGATACATAATCACTCAAATATACAAAACGAGATTTTTTATCATGCGTATTAAGGGGTACAGTATACTGTATAGAAGTCACTACTAAAAAACAGGGAAATTTAACCATTTTTTCAAAATCAAAGCAGGTTTTAGAAGCCTTTTAAATGTTCTTTATTGAAATTCAAATTTAAATGTTTTGTGAAAGGTTTTCACGTATCTATATTACGTAAACATACAGTGTAACTATGTAACTACTAAAATTATTAATTATTAAGCAGAAACCTATGTCTGTAAGAACAAAACTAAAATGTTTGCCAAACAAGGGTGTTTGATTTAGAATATAGTGTTTGGCTTTTAAAATCTTTATATAATAATAAAAATAATGAAGCGAACTTAGATTTGATTTCTTTTAAAACTGTATTGTTTCACCAGAGGTTTCTAAACTCACAGTTCATATATAACTTGAATGTAAAGCTTTCGATGTATTGATTTTGCAGACCAGTGTCCATGATTACATTATTGCTATAGGTTGTTGCAATGTTTTGTATATATTGTGTATAATAACATTGACACTGCTCAGCAAAATAAAATATATTTATAAAAATAATCCTTAATTATACACTTTGTTACAAACGATCGCAGTAGCAAGATATTTAGTGACTGTTGCCAGCGAAGACATATTGTTTAACCGTAGACGCTTCCATGGTAATAAAACATCTATATTAGTATGCCTAAACCAATACCTTGATATTAACAAGTCCTGTTGGTATTAATGAATCAAAATTGATTGCATTGCACTAATCATTTACAATAAACGTAAATAACCATAAATGTCCTAGTTTTGAAATATTTAGTAATGAGGAGTAGCTGTTTGTCCAAGTAGACGGAAGGTTGGGATCACTTGGGCGCCTAACCAACGACAGAAGACAGTTGTAAGATGGATTTAGTTATTTCGTCTGGAACCTCGACCGTTTCCCGTGTTCCTTATCCATCTTCATTGCGAGGGTGTCTTGCCCAGGCAGAGCATGCCTCTACTAAACAATCGCTTCTTGATAAAAGAGAGATTTACCTTAACTGATATGGACACTCTGCAGTTAACTAATGTATTATTTTATTGTTCTACTTATAAAATGCAATATTTGACCGCGTGATATGAAATATACAGTGTTCTGATATTTTACACACTACACATTATCTGTTGTTGTTCATGAATGAATTTTTAAGATTATAATCACAACACCGGATGAACTTCTCTATAATAAGAAGCTCTTCATTGTCCTAGTGATGATACATTACCTGTTAAGACAATGATTCCAATCCATAAAACGAAACTAAGTGTACATCGATTCATACAAGCTAGAATAAAACCATTTAAACCTAAAAATGATATCCTGATGTCAATAACATATTAAAATATGCACAGAAAAAAATTCAAGATCAACACATCCAAGTTGCCCGAAGGATACATTGCCAATACTATTTACTATGATGTTTTTTTGGATGTACTTTTATCGGATAAAAAGTTAAATATCACTAAAGACTTGAACAGAAAAGCGACAGTAGCGCTCCCTGGGGCAGGATTCTGCATTACTGCCGGAAACACTAATGGACTCAGCTGATCCAGTATGCAAGGCCTCCTTGTTTGCTGCTAGGGCGTAGAGGAAACGCACTCAGATACTGACATTGAGTTTCATCATTGATTATATATATAAATATACATATACATTAGACACTATATTAAGGCAGATCAAATGTAGTATGAGTACATATAGTCAATGGTTTCATGTTGAGTGTATAAAACTTTACATTCATGTAGTTTAATAGCAGTCCTTTAAAACCACTAATAATATTAGACGCCAAGTTTTTATAATTATTGTTAACGAACTAGTTACTTTGGTCGTGCTTCGCAATGGGATGAGTAAAAATAGGAGAACCATATAGTTTTAAAAACTAATATATAAAACGGTTACATGTCAGTTATTACTTCGAAACTTAACTTAGCTCTACAGAATAGTTCCAACTTTGTTCCAGCTAGGTGGTTGTAATTAAATAGCAATGTTATTAAAAAGTAACTTTAAATATAATAAGATACACAGAAACGTTATGTGTTTCCCTAGTTGCCAGAAACTAAAATCCATCAAGAAGCTTTGTGTGTCCAGGGCGTCACTCGAAGGGGTTAAGTGGTGACTGGACTGGTGGTATAAGTTTGTGTCACATTACAGCCCAGTTGGTTCAGGAGATATGCGTAAATTATGAGCAAACACATAGACAAACTGAGGTGCAGACGTTAACCCCATTTTATTCATAACATTACTTCAACTAAAGGTTTCAGACACTTGTAATGGAGAACTCATTTGTAGTGGATAAATGTGGTTATTTTTGTCAAAACATATTAAAGAGTCATCACTGCAGTGTCTGTGAACCGTAACAACAATAATCCCAAACCTTCCAAGATGAAAACCCAGAATTAATCAGGTAACATCTATAATCTTTCTGGCGATTTTTGGTAACGTTAATGGAAACCTTGTAAAATTATGTATATGACGTTCTTGATTTTCATAACCTGAGGGACTTGGCAAAGGGAGGATGCTTATGAATAACCAATATGAAAAAAACACATACAACACTTATAAATGTTTCGTGGGCAACCGCCAAATTCCACTCACACAAACATCAAACCATCATACGAATTTTATTCGTGATTCCCTTTTGGTCTTCAGTTAATGAAAACACATAAGCTTTATAATGAACGGCGACGGTTAAATGTTTCTGTAACCATCGAATAAAACATAAAATACTTCAAGCAATCTGGGTTTCAAGTAGTTATTGCAAATTCGAAAACCATTTTGTTATGTTATGATTTAAATTAAATGCATTTTTTATGTTTCAGGACATGAAAGTGAATTGGGTGACGTCGCCAGGACTGCAGCCTAAACAGGATACAAGCAGTAAGTTGTTTGTATAATCTTATTACAACACAAATACTAAGATAGACGCCAAAAATCCAAGTCACAACTCAACACCAACACGTCGTATGAAACTAAAATTAGTATTTTTTAGTCTAAACAACTCAGTACCCATTTAGTAAATTTGTACTGTATTTATACAACAGTTTTGTTTTTTATATCATAATCGTATTATATTAGGCTATATAAATAAATCCTATTAATTGAATAATAAGTTATATAAAAATACATAACGATTACGTTATACTAGCCAATAAATAATAATAGTCATTTGTTTGATAGTGAAACAAACCTTCACTTACCTAAATTAACAATTCCCCTCTTTTAAAGACTAAGTGTTTTAATTGTGATGTCAAATAGCTATTTAAACTAACAAAGAACATACACTTATCTCCCTTTTCTCTAAAAATGATAAACTGTACACATAAAAATGTATCCTCTTAACGTACTCAAAAGGCACTTCACATTTATTCATTTACTTAATATGCCGCATACTAGTTAACTACGGCATTAACATTTCGATGAACATCAACCTCTTCCACTCAAGCTATACTGTAAAGTAAAAGGTCGATACATATTTTAATCATAAAAAGTAAATATAGAGAGTATTTGCAATATTTAGAATAGAAAGTAATTTTAGGAGGGAGCGCGGTTTGGCTTGTCAGCCGGACTCATGTGTTTACTTTTTTACGGAGTAATCTAGGGCGCTGCATGGTTAGCTGGGCACCGCTCACTTCCCTGCTGGAAACGTTTGTATAAAATATCAAATGAGTTCGTACAATGTTCTATTTATAATATTCTTCCTTTTTCTTTTAATACCGATGCCTTCTGACTGTCTATACACAGCTACGGTATCTTACTAATTTTTGACAATTTTTAATTTTTGTAAAACAATCCAAAAATGGTCAGAAATGCCAAACTATTTAGTAAACAATGATGTAAAGGAGCAGCAGCCTAAACATTCGATAGACTGCATAGTTTGTCACGGAATTTACCTGGTAAACTAGGTGGCCCTATTTTGTAAAGTAAGAGCATAAGTTAGCCCGGTAAATTACCTAAGATATGCTTATGAAGCGCCACAGGGCTGTAGGAGTTCCGATAAGTTTAGGAGAGTTGCAAACATCTTGGGGCTACTACTTATTGTTGGTAACCCTAACTCCTGGACACCCTACACTGCTTTGACTTGATCACTTCAAAGCTCTATCCTCATATACAAGTTATGGAATATCTTACGTAGGAACTGGTGATAGGAATCAGATAGAATTGTAACAATACTGTTGGTTACTTTGATTGTAATCTTATTTAATTTGAGCATCAATACTCAGCTTTTAAATGGAAAAATTAATGTTTTTTTTACATCAATGCATAGTAAATAACATACTTATTACTTAATTAGAAATAAAATGGCGAAAAACTATCCGTGATAGTTCTTATTCAATTTCCATGTCACTGTACCATAAATACGAAAGGTTAAGGTCCTTATTGTTCAATACGATTTTACATGAGTAAAAAACACTATTTCTCACACACAACTCTGTGAAATAAACTCGCAGTTTCGCAGGGCGAGGCAATGAAAAGTCCCAACTATAAAGAGTCCACATTTAGTACTATGAATACTATACATATGAATACCAGTTTAAAACAAAGCTTATATTACACCATTTTAACTTGATTGTGTCATTTTATCATCCCGTTTTAAAAATGTTCTTCATGTTACATCCTTGTAATTCCTTGGGTCAATTATAAAATTAATAATACGATATTTGGTCCAGCATTTTTCAGAAATTCATTAAATTTGCTGGGCAATTCTTTGCTTCAGTTCGAGCAAATCTTCGGGATGACTTTGGAAAACCTCAAACATTAAGTAGCCCCATAGGAAATATCCCATAAAGAGAACGTTATTCTGGGCAGTATCTATATTTTTGCAAAGAATTAATATTTATTTGAAGTTTTTATAGTAAAATCGTGGTGTGGCTACTCCATAGCACCATGTATACTGAAATTGCATAGTTTAATTGATGTTATAAACATAGTAGTTAATTAATTGATGCAATATTTATCATGTTTCAGAACATGAAAATGTGTAATCTCTCATTACATCACCCTATACTCAATGATTAATCAAGTATTAAATTGCTGGCTTTAGAGATTTCACAAATAATTAGTTTTGTAATGTATGTTTGTCAGACTTTCAAACCCATATTAAATTAAATAACCTTTGCCAATCATCCACATAACCAATACAATCCACTAACAGCTGGTGACTTCATACTTTGTTGAAAAAATACTTCTTCCTTTACATGTCCTTTTGTAGGCTTTTCTTGACTTTTTACGTAAAATTGCACACAATCCGATCCAGCAATTTAAAATAATGAACGTTTTATAAGTCCCATTTTACAAACTTCAAATGCTGATACACGTTGTAAAATACAGGGACTGGTATGCGTAATCATTTATTCATTAGGTATTGAGTTTTCAAGGCACAAAAACACAGGCCTGCAACATTTAGGGCGATTCAGCCCTCCCCACCCCACGTTTACTCGTGAACATATACTGCATGCGAGATACAAACGCTTCTCTAACAACCTTTGTTTTTAAATACACATTGTGTTGTAATTTTTTCTCCTACACCTGCAGAGAAAATCAAACTGTCAAAGTGATAAACATTTCGTAATAGAACAAACTTGTTTATTGGACTTATAAGTATCTTACGCTTGTAACAGTGATCTGCATTTGCATGTATTGTTTTTGGTCGTTGTATTTTATTGCGTTTTGCATGACAAGATCCATGGCACAGTTGTGTTTAATTATCAATAACGAATCTGAATCTGAATCTGAGTCTAATAGTTTAGTCATTCTGTAATGTGGGGTGTATTTTATGAACAGCTATTATTTTTCAAAGGAAATGTTTCACAATAGTTTAAATACACTATCGTTTTAGTCAGGTTTAGAGGTGCCACAATGTATTGTTTTATCTCAGCCTCGAAGGTAGGTATGATTTCTCTCAGACACATTACCGCCTGGTCCAATGCTTGTTTAGGCTGTATCGTGTTTACCTGGTTGTGTAGTGGCACCACTGAGCTGATACGACTTGTGAGTTATGGCTATTGACTTGATGGTGTTGGCTCCACTGCTGTGTGCTTTACTTGAGCTCGCTAACTGGTGACATAACCCTACGAATATACGCCGAATGGTGTGAAATCGACCAATAAAATAGCATACGCATGAGCCTTTGTTTAGCACGAATAAGTTAACTGACATCATTTAAAATTTACTTTTTTTTATTGATAATGCAGGATTAGTGGTTCATCCTTTAACGTTTGTATTACTATTTTCACGACTACAATCACTGCACATTTTCCTTGTTACTGTTAGCGAGTACCAAATTATTTTTTATTATTAAAATGTAAAACATATTCTACTATAAAAATCTTTGAAAGTTGAGATTGTTCAAAAGAAATGTCTTATTACCAAAATATAAGGGCCATGGATAAATGAATCAGGCTGTAAAGTATGTTGGAAAGTAATAATTTATGAAATTTAAAGGAGAGATTAGAGAACAAGATCTTAATCCGGATAGCCTCGTCTGTATTATTATTTATAGCCCTTAATTGCTTCATCTCCTGTTTTATTTTCGCCTGTAAGAGTAGAAACCACCCCCTTATAAAACTTTATACAGATTAAATGCAAATTAAAGATCAAGAGAGTCATACTCATAGTACAGTGTAAAGAGTAATTTACTAGTTCAGGACTATTAGAATTTCTTATAACGTAATTTATGGTGGTATATTACATAATTTTAACAAAACACTACAAGAAATTTCAAAAACATTTGTTTTTACAGGATTAGCCATCGCCATCTTAATATGAATGTTAAAAGTGTTTGTCATCAACCAAATACAGTTTTTAAGGAACTTCATTTGCTTGGATAAAAAAAGTAGCAATTGTCAGTAAAATATCCATATCTAATAAGATAGTTTGTACAAATTCAAAATAAGTGTTAATAAGGATAATAATCCTTAAAAAGTGCATGTAGAATTGAATCCTACTAACATCGTTTGTATCATGCACTTAATTAAATTAATTTCGTTAAATACACTCTTTTAAGTTGGCAAATCTTCACTGTTTCTGTTGGGATGTAATTAATAAATGTATTTTTCCAATAAATAGTTTGAGCATATACAATGCAGGATTACAAGGCGAATGATACTGGTTGTTCGTTTTCTATCTGATCTAATAGATCTGTAACAGTAGGTGGACAGTTTATTTAAATTATAGATGAAAAGGTATAGTGATAGTTTGTCAAATAAGATTAATAAGACCTAAATGTATATATCAAAGTATATAATCATTAGGTGGTGTGAAATGTTTCATTGAGTAATTCAGTACACCATTGCGGTATCTGAATGTGGCGTACGTGGAAACAGAGTCAGTTTATTGTCTAGCAGCTCGACGCGTTTGAACGTAAAGAGTTTGGTTTTACTTTTGGGGACGAGCCTGTATCAAGTATGTAGGGACTGAAGGACGTTCCTTGAATGATGCAGGAGTGTGTTTGTGTGCTGAAAGCTCAATAGACCCTCAATAAGTTATCACTTTTGTCACTAAGATCACCTTTGCCAGCACACTGTTACTGTCTGTAAAGTTCTGTTCTGTATTTTCAATTGTAAAAGAACACAAACATGAAGTATGAAGTATAAAGTCGTTTTAAAAAAGTGCATCGCTCAAATCCTGGTTTTATTATTTCTGGGAAGCCTAATGATATCACAATACCATATCTCATTTGTATCTATATTTTAAAACATTAATAATTGTTAATATTACTTGGAAAATGATTTTCATATGAGGGTTAAGTACGTGTAACATTATGCTTATGGTTAGCACCTCTAATTAGACAAATAACTTATATATACATTGAGTGCGATAAGTGTTAATTGGGTGACTTATGAATCTGTAACAGTCACAGTACTGTTGCCAAACTAGGTAATACATTTACCATCTAATATTCCTTAGATAATATAATGAATGTAAGAATAGCTATTATTAGTAAGCCCACTTTTTTACATAGTACGACTTAAATCACAAATGAAATGGTATTGAAAATAAAATAACTGTTAACAATATTTGTTATATAACAATAGAAAGTAATTAAGAAATAATGTTAAAGGTAACAGCAGATTTATGATTTCCCCCTGCTATTCGTTATCTTTAGACACTGGCAACACCTTGCTCTGTCGTTTAGCTACGTCTGCCGTTGTGAAAAATGATATTTAATTAGCTGAGATCTATTAAAACTAAATCATTTCACTGATTCCCCTATAGTTGCTGATATTTATCAAGTTTATACTTTATTAGTTGTCTATTTAATCATATGTATTTAATTGAAAGCTATCGATGACGATAGAAGTGTGGTTCGTCTACGATTGTTTAGTTTGTAACGTACTTTCTCAGGTTTTTACCTTTGTACAGCATTCAGACCTTTTCGGGGATTTTAGGACTCAGATTGACTGAACACTTGCATAGATTATACATCATTTATTATCTCAGGACTAATTATAGAGTCTATATACAATATTTACAGTTTATCTTTATATCTCTTGACAAAGCCCAGTCTGTGGAAGTCCTGTCAGCACGGACGGCTCTTGCAGACTCCTTCTCTCTCAGCTCCCGCAGTCCTCTACTCTCGGCTCCTGCGGAACTCTCCTTCTCTCGGCTCCTGCAGTCCTCTAACTGGCTCCGTCTCGGAAAGTGCTGGGCGGCTCACCAACCAGAGCCCAAACGCAGCAGCTCCACTCGATGCCACCAGTAACTGTCGGATGCAGACTCTTCTCAAAAAGTGCTAGGCTGAAGGTAGTCCCTTGCGTAGCAGCTCCTCACGCTGTCACCGACGGATGCCAACTCCTATCTCGGGAAGTGCTGGGCGGCTCACCTTCCTGAACCCAAACGCAGCAGCTTCTCTAGGTGTCGCCAGTCTCAATGTCAGATGCCAACTACCGTCTCTCCTAGACGGCTCTCTTCTAAATAGTGGAGGTGGGCCTCTTCATCCACCTCCAGACGGATACATGGTCCCGGGAGGCAGCTCCTTTGGCCACCGGGGACTTAAACTGAAATAAAATGGATGCTGGGGCTCAACACGCCAACCAGCTGCACCGGGCTCAACACGCCTCTAGTGCCGGAACGGAATGTACCGGGCTCAACACGCCTCTAGTACGGGAACAGAATGTACCGGGCTCAACACGCCTCTAGTACGGGAACGGAATGCACCGAGCTCAACACGCCTCTAGTGCGGGGACGGGAAGCACCGAGCTCAACACGCCTCTAGTGCTGGGGAACGGGATGCACCGAGCTCAACACGCCTCTAGTGCGGGGACGGGAAGCACCGAGCTCAACACGCCTCTAGTGCTGGGGAACGGGATGCACCGAGCTCAACACGCCTCTAGTGCGGGTACGGGAAGCACCGAGCTCAACACGCATCTAGTGCGGGGGACTGGATGCACCGAGCTCAACACGCCTCTAGTGCGGGGGACTGGATGCACCGAGCTCAACACGCCTCTAGTGCTGGGGAACAGGATGCACCGAGCTCAACACGCCTCTAGTGCTGGGGGACTGGATGCACCGAGCTCAACACGCCTCTAGTGCTGGGGAACGGGATGCACCGAGCTCAACACGCCTCTAGTGCGGGGACAGGAAGCACCGAGCTCAACACGCCTCTAGTGCAGGGGACGGGATGCACCGAGCTCAACACGCCTCTAGTGCTGGGAAGGGATGCACCGAGCTCAACACGCCTCTAGTGCGGGTACGGGAAGCACCGAGCTCAACACGCCTCTAGTGCGGGGGACGGGATGCACCGAGCTCAACACGCCTCTAGTGCTGGGGAACGGGAAGCACCGAGCTCAACACGCCTCTAGTGCTGGGGGACAGGATGCACCGAGCTCAACACGCCTCTAGTGCTGGGGAACGGGAAGCACCGAGCTCAACACGCCTCTAGTGCTGTGGGACAGGATGCACCGAGCTCAACACGCCTCTAGTGCTGGGGAACGGGAAGCACCGAGCTCAACACGCCTCTAGTGCTGGGGGACAGGATGCACCGAGCTCAACACGCCTCTAGTGCTGGGGAACGGGAAGCACCGAGCTCAGCACGCCTCTAGTGCTGGGGGACAGGATGCACCGAGCTCAACACGCCTCTAGTGCGGGGATGGGATGCACCGAGCTCAACACGCCTCTAGTGCTGGGGAACGGGAAGCACCGAGCTCAACACGCCTCTAGTGCTGGGAGACAGGATGCACCGAGCTCAACACGCCTCTAGTGCTGGGGAACGGGAAGCACCGAGCTCAGCACGCCTCTAGTGCTGGGGGACAGGATGCACCGAGCTCAACACGCCTCTAGTGCGGGGATGGGATGCACCGAGCTCAACACGCCTCTAGTGCTGGGGAACGGGAAGCACCGAGCTCAACACGCCTCTAGTGCTGGGGGACAGGATGCACCGAGCTCAACACGCCTCTAGTGCGGGGATGGGATGCACCGAGCTCAACACGCCTCTAGTGCGGGGAAGGGACCCACCGGTGGCGCCTACCGGCGGGGGCAGGCCCGGAGGCCCAACTGACGAAGTCCCCCAAGGATGCTCCTTATATAGGGCCAGAAAGTGCTTTGAGAGTGGGGGAAGGTACCCAGTACCCAACGAAAGTCCTGCGCACTTTTCCCTGAGCACTTTCCCTCAGTACTTTTCCCTCTGGTCTCTGAGTACCTTTTCTTGGTGCTTTCCCTCAGGTCTTTCCCTCAGTACTTTTTCCTTCATGTCACCGAGTACCTTTTCTGGTGTTTGGTGTTTTTGTCCATATTTCGATACCAAACCTTGGCCTTCTTTAACACTTCATTACAAGTTATTGGAATTATTGGGAGTAATTTGCTAATACATTCTTAAATTGGGGAGCCTACGAGAGCAATATATAGTTATCGGTTGATACACAACCCTACAATGAACAATATCTTACGTTAGAGCTAATTATAGGTGGCTAGACAATGTGTAGAAGGGTCAGTCTACTGTTGTATTCAGTTATAAGACCGTGGGCTACAAGTCTGTACACCGCCAACTCTCAACTAACTTGTAACACGGTAGCTCTACTTCAAACATACAACATCAACAATAGAGTAGGCCTACTGTATAAGGCACTCGTGAAAAAGGTACTCTATATACAGGACCGGATTTACCATTTTGACGCCCCTAGGCCCAATAATCTTTCCACGCCCTAGTCTGGCTAAAGTTACTTTCTGAGTTACCTTTGATCAAAACTATATCAGGCCTATATCATAATTGCTCAAAAACCACCCCACAATGCAATTGTATCATTGCAAGTTTATTTTTATTTTTTATTTACTATTATAGACTATTTGTTTTCATGATAACACCCAATTTAAATAAATACACACAATAAATACATCTATTTGTCAGAATAACCTTGAGGTGCGTATAGGATAGCCTATTAATCTTTAAAAAAATATATGAATTGCCTTCCTAAATCCAGTACGTACGTAAATGCAAACCCTTGTTAGCAGCGTTACATTTGATGAAATAAATGAAGCAGATAAGAGGATGAAATCTCAAAATCATTTAATCTGATAAGTAGGATCAGATACGACACATGGACAACAAGATTAGTTCCTGAAAGGATCTTTAGAGATTACTAACGTTCTTCCTTTCACTCTCCAACCAAAGATCTTTATGGATAGCACATGGATTTAAGTAATACTACGTACACTTTACTCATTATATGCTTTAATCGTATCAAGCCGTAGGTGTATGAATTTATTTAGTACTATACTGATAACTGTACTAACTTCTAATTAAAAAAATGTGTGTAATAACTTCATTTTTAACTGTGTATTAACTATTAATTATGAAGCAACCAATCTCAGTTTGGCTGATTTTTTTATTAACTATTTATAAGTTGTATTGATTGTAACACTATTCATTTCTTTATTGTATGTTAGGTGTTTATAACTTTAAACACACTGGGAACACACTTCCAAAGTAGTTTTAGTAAGAGCTCAAACTATAACAGAATTTGAAACATCATTGCCTTCAATTGATAAATTAATTTTAAAGTTTGTTTACCAAATGACTTTAGTTAATTCGTTTGCCAAAGGGAAACTGAGTATCACCATTGTCGGTAGAAAGATAAAAATATGCAGAACTAGATTTTCTATTATGTATCATTAATTATTACTCAGTTTCTCCCCTAGTCTTTTATACGAATGCACGTCAATCGAAATTATAACAAGTACCTTGTTACGTCAACATATTTGTAGTAGAGATGCAAAATTAAATGATTCGGCCTGTTTTGCAAGTTCAATACATGATGAATAAGGAATGAGGTACTCGGCCACTTTACGGCCTGTGAGACTGTTAAACTCTCCGTCAGAGATGTTTTATGTGCTTAACGCGCTACGAATGTAAATATTGTAGAAATTGAAAACATTATAAAGTCATGTAAATATCAGTTAGGCTATATGATTTGTAATAAGGCTATAAACTACTTATATCTTAAAATGATTTTATCCTTATTTAAAACTTTTAAGGTATCAATTTACCCATCAAAACCTGACACTTGGTCACTTGGTGGTACTGTATACACTTTTCAATTCCACACATCAAAATAGTGATAACATAATGTTATTACTACTTCTAAAAACAATTAGGTACCATATGCATTTCTAATCAAGTGAATAACCAGTCAATCTTGCAGTTTCTTTGTAAGAATCCTATAAGGAATATTGAGAGTTACTTTCCAAACTTTTTTACAGATAAGAGAGTTTGGAGTGTAAAGTTTCTTATATTTTTGAAACAGTTTGTCAATATAATAGTATACAGTTTGAACGCCTCCAAATTAATTTTAAAAGGGGTTTATATAAGAATTAAGCAAAAAACTGTTACTATCACAAATGATAGACCTATTGACGATATGGAGCACCTAAAATGATGCAGCCCCTCTTTTCTCCTGAAATGTATTACTTGCAACAAATTGCACCTGTAGAGTAATCATTTATGCATAGTCACTGATTTGTGTTGAATTGATCCGTTATTGGTTGCCGTACTGTTGTGGCTAGAGAACTGATAGTTCTGCGTCGGAAAGACAGGTGTAATAGCAATCAGGGGTGCGGCGAGTGCGGCCACATTGTTATCATACAATTGATGTTCGTCTGACCAGCGGCACCGCTCGGTCACTAGATAAGTACTATCAGGCCCTCAATGGTCTTGGATTACTGTGCGATACATGTTGAATTTATTGCTCCATTAATCACGTACAATAGTGTACTCTCAATATATTTATAACGACGGTAGATAATTAATTCGACCAAGATAGTTTTGTTGTCCGATGACTGTTATTTTTGTGTTGTCAGTTGTAAAGTATCAACGGTTTTATTTTTAAACCGCTCACAAATACAAAACAGTTTTAATTTACTGCAGTAAGTATTACATGCCTGTGTATTTTTATTTTAAATGCATTACATTTTATATTAACAAATTTATTACACACATAATATATATGTTTGAAATAATAGCATTTTTAACCTTTGGGGACCTGAAAATGAAAACTGATAATTAGATGTTTTATCAATCTCGGATCTTTATACTGTATTGCCGTGCCACCTACGGTTATAGCTTCTTCCTATGTCTATAGGGAAATTCTATAAAATTATTAAAATGGTTGCTTCAGAGGTTTTGAGATATAAACATGTGGTATCAACAGATTTCCTCTAATAACTATTGAGCTTCGGATACTATACAAACTAGAAAATAAAAAAATCTACGATTATGAGTTTTTCTACAAAATGTAGTATGGTAGTTTTAAACACAAGAAAACAGCTCAATCGTATGATACAAACCTGTCCAATCTGTACTACCTGTACAATTAGTAGTTATACTACTTATTGTAAACTGTACCCTCAAGTTTAAGGATCATGCTACTTTGTGGAATTCCTTCGTTCAGAGACGCACGTTTTGACTAATCCTCGCCAACAGTGCAGTGTGGCGTTGGGCGTGACAAGTGTTATTGGGACTTTGACACACTGTCACTCCGTCAACCAATAAAATAAATTAAACATTCCTTCTTTGAACTCTTGCCAAAGAAACCTCCATGGCTCTTCTATTGAAAGCGAGGACAGAGGAAAGTAACTAATAAAATCAGGTATTCGTTTCTTTTAATCCTGTTAACTGCTTAAAAAAATGTTTCAATATATCATTTGACGATACACCTTTCTAAAAACTTGCTATTTGATTAAAACACGGAATTTATACCTTCATGGAAATGTATTGAAATGAAATGTATCCTATAATTAATATATTTCAATAAAATAAGGATCTTACTAAAGTTAAAATCTGTATACAGACTCATAACAATATTTATTTAATGAAAAGCGTTTTCAGTTCTCAATAAGCCATCTTCTATCCATTGATTTAAAATCAACAGTATACAAAAGGTTGTACATCCACACGATGGTGTTTAGTAATGGTATCTAGAAGCTTAGTCACCCGCATATAATTGCCACGCTGCTAATTGACGTCATGATTTGAAGTATGTGATTTTAAGACTTATAAAAGATAAAAGATATTACAAAGTAAACAACAACAAATATGTCATAATTTATTATTGAGAAAGAAATAGTTCTTTATCAGTTATTAAAGATGCGTGTTAAAATATCAGTTAATAAATATTATAATTCGTACAAACAAAAACACACATAGAGCATACAGACTCTCTTCTTTATAATATTAATATTATACAGGATGGCTGAAAAGTGTGTACCTAATTTTACATATTCATCACCAAAACCCCATATTGTTTATGCAGCTCATATCGTCAGTTGATTTAAGCTAATTTGATGCCATTTTTTGTTGTTCATATTGTAAACTGATCGACGCTTTTAGTCCCACTAGAAAAACAGGAGAGGCTGCAGGATCCATGACGCCATGCTAGTGGATAGATTCATTGATAAATTCATCGCCATATCCCATATGTTTTTAGGTAAAATATTCCGGCTGTTTGTAAGATTTTATTGGTAAAAGTTTAGTACAACTAACTATCCACCACTGTGACGTAGTGCTGTGTTTTAAGCCTGCTTTATGGCTGATGTTTTAAGTATTGAGGAGAGGACAAAAATTGCTTCACGATGAGAAGTGTAGCAGTGTAGTGTTCTGGTCCCAAGGTGGTAGAGAGAACAGGATGAAATAAATGCCTCTCTTAATGCAAGAATGATAAAAAATTGTCACAATAAACGGTTTGAAATTAGCAGTGTGAATAATGAAAATATTGTTCGAGATTTGATCAACGTAACATTCCTTGATAATATGATGTGATAAGGTAGTCAAGATCACTGGCCTGCGCGTAGCTCAAACCTTACGCCCTGTGGTTTCTGTTTCTGGGAATGGGCAAAAGAAGAGGTTTACAGAGGAATCCGAAAATTCTATCCTTATTGAAAGTTTGCAGTTTAGATGTTCTTAGTAATGTTTACAAGACTTTATTCGAAAATCTGTCCAAAATGTATCTGTTGGATTAAGAAAATGTGTTGACAATGCAGATGCATGTGTCGAGGTTTAACGTAATCCTTAATAAATGGCATTAATCAATGTTTGTATGTACATGCTTATTTGATCTCTAGATCCATAAAAGTCATGAAAATTATTAATCAAAAATAGGTAGTGACTTTTCAGCCACCCTGTAGTCCGTTACAAATTTAAGTCAGTTTATATTTTGATGAACAGTTACATGACTCATCGTCGTGAGTTTGTTTAATTGCTAAAATAACGTTGGTGTTTCATTATAACAACGCCCCCTCTAGTGATGTGTGTCGCCTGATCAGTATTCCTACACGTTAGCACGGTATAATGCCACTCTTAGAGAACATTATTGTAATAGCCTCACGTGTTTGTCTTATGAGGCCTCTCATGTAAACTGAATGTGCCCTATACAGGGCCATCCAGTGACGCAAATAGGCTAAATAAACGCTTCAGTCATTTATCGTAACAGTAGGGAAGTATATCAGGAAATAACCCTACATGAAAGCAGCTATTACGTTCGTTTTCATAGTGGGATATAGGTAGCGTTTTGTCTATGTTCAGAAATTGATTTACCTACAGAATCGGAGTTTTATTTATTATTAGGCCTAGACTATTATTTTTAAGTTTGACCCTTATTACAAAACATTTAAACTTAAATATTTATTGAAGTTATCCTTATGGAGAAGAAATATACTTCTTTACCATGCTTGTTTATGAATACGCTCTAATAAAACAAAATGTTTGTGGAATTTCATTATTTCATTAAGGCGTTTGTAATTTTATCAGAAACCACGAGTACTCACTGGGACAACTTTGTTTACACTGTCTAATTAAAAACTAATCCCAAAACAGCAAACCTTTAAACTAAGCTAAGAATTTACGTTTGACTGATTTTATTTTCTATTAAATCTATTTCAATAACATTAGGTTTACCATCAGGTCTTACCATGAGCATACGGCAATAGCTCATTCCCTACATGAGGGAAATTCGCTAAATCATATCTTATAGCTTTCACCAGAGAGAGAGTTTTCAAAAGAAATTCCTTTTGGTATATTATCTTCCATATACAATGACTAGGCACTGAGCAGCCAAGGTATGGCACTTCAAATTGCGTAAGTTGTCGGAGCTTGGACCAGGCCATCAAGGCCTTGAAGGACAGAGGTCATGCATTCAAAGAACTTGACCAGTTACACCCCTTGTATCGATAATGAACCGGTAAAAAAGCTGAAAAAAGTTATTACAAACCTGCTTATTTCTGGTGAATCCTGTGATTCAACTAATAACTAATACATTTAATAAACATCCTAGGGTGTACTTTTTACCAATTGTCGTTTCTCGTTTTAATATGATGAAAAGATAATGTGAGACTAAATTACTTGCGTATTCCCGTCACAGCTCAATAAAATATGTCAATTCAGGAAATGTTTCGGTGTTAAAACACCATTGTCAGCTTCAGTTACATATGCAAAGTTGATCAGTAGTTAACATCTTCAGAAGATAAACACAGTACGAACACAAATAAATACATAAAACAATTAAACATTTAAGAAACAGGTCTGTTCTAAAATAAGATGACCGACCGCACAAGTAGCAAGGACAGTTTAGACCAGATTAATGCTTATCAGTTGTGTGAGAGAGAAAGAGATATTGGGGGATCAGCAAGGCTCAGGGGCCACACACATGGATTTTAATTAATAAAAAAAATACTTGTTCTATAAATACTTGTTCATATTTAATAATTCAAATTTACAAATGTACGAGGAAGTCTAAATTACATTTTGTTAGCCCAAGAAATTGTTTATGATCTCTGGTATGAGTAAAAAAATGTTAAAATCTCGAAACGTGATTTTTGTGATTTTACACTGATCTGTTCATGAGATCATTATATCTAAAATATCAGAAGACAGTGTTCTGTAGTAAAATTATGATAAAGAATATTGCCACTTTCTATGGGCATAATACTAAAATAAGGCTCTTGTCTTCACCTCATGGTGTACTGTAGTAACATGATCAGTGATCAAAATTCATCATGCAAACAAAAGACAATCCTTTAATTAATTTATCTATTATATGTGTAAATTAAAGGCACATCTGTCTCATGTGCAAAATGTACTATATTTGAAGCTCGTGGTACTGAAATTATATAACTCACTAGGAATACTGTACGGTAAGTGAGATTTAAGTACATTACAAGTACCGTAAACAATCGTGAGTTAAAAACTTTCAGTAAATGGTTAAATTGAGTGCATTGACTACAAATTGAATTATAGTTTGGTTTTGATAATCATTAATTTAAAAATAAACTACATTAGCATTGTAAACAGTTAAGTGTTTTCAACGAAGAGTGTATACATATTTGATGAACATCCTTTGGCTGAACATGTCTGGGAGGTGATGATGAGTGATGATCCAAAGCTAGGCACGATGAGGAACAATGAAGTAGGATAGAAGTTGACAGGTAACCTCGGTGGACCGAGTTTTACTTTTCCAGTCACCTGTCAGATTACAGTGGATCTTCATCTTTCCCAGCCTATACTCGGTACTCTCCGTGTAAACCCGCCACAGTAATGCAGTTACTGACGAGCCGATGAAGTGTTACTGTAATCTCCGAGGACTTGTAACCTCTCAGTTGTAGTTTACTGCCTTACCACGGATCTTGTTCGTTTAGTAATAAATTTAGTACATTTTACTTCCTAGATTCCTAAGATCGTTTTACAACTTGACCCAAACTAAATATCTAGATTTAATGTACTCCCTCTCGCAGCAAAGTTCATGATACCATACTAATATAATAACTAAACAAGGTTTAGCATATTACTACCATGTTAATTTTACATTTTGACATGCTTATCACACATCTTGTCTTAAGACACTTATCACTCTCAATAAAATATTCATTTCATAAAATAATAATCTACGTGCACATTGTTACTGCTTATTGAAAAGTTATTTTGATTTAAATTAATATTACAGTTCATTTTTTGGAATTTGAATTACTTCTCAACAACTAGCAATATTTAAATAGGCAACTTCTCAATGGTGTACTTCGATGTGATGGGGCTGTTACGATTGGGGCAAAATATTAAGGTTCGACGGTGAGTATCGGTAAGAAGCTTGCACTCATAAACACACATTGGAAATGTAGTTTGGAAGAAGCTTACTAACAACAGCTCTTATTTACAACGATGCCTATGTGTACATTAGGCACTCAAAATCATTCATTTTACAGTCAACGCTAACGTGGTACTGCGTGTATGCTGTTAAACATCACAATCAAATGTTTTTTCCATATATTCAGATCTAGATTTGATAATTTATCATAGTGTAATCTCCAATATAATTATATAACGTAACAATTTAAGACAGACAAGGACTGTCAGAATGAAAAACATATCCGAGGTAAGAGTTTTATTAATATGATAAGTGTATGAATTCAAACAATGTTATTCCAAACACAACGTTTTTTTTTGTATTAACAATAACAGTTAAAAAATTACAATTAGGTATAATTTGTTAACACTTGTAAAAACTCTCTACTCTTTTGAGATCAATTTATTTTACTAGATACAAACTCTAACAGAGCATTGTTCAAAAATAGACGCAGCCCTGTCAAGTTCCAGCTGCATAATATACCATTCGCTTGGAAGTGTTTTAGAAAAAGAGGAAAAATTGAAATAAGTTAATGGCAGAATCTCTAGGAAGGTTGGTGCAAGGCAAATTATTTAGAGCACACGAGTTATGTTTGTTCACAGCCGCAGCAGACCGCGCCTCTAGGCAACTGGGGAAATTATTTGACCGCACAACTTGGCACCCGGTTTTCATTTCGCCCTTGTAAACAATGCACGAATTCCCAACAGCCTGTTTACTTTTTAAAATGTGTACTCTACAAAACCGCTTTTCTTGATAGAAATTAGAGTTTTTGAGTTTTGGTATTGTCAACGTATACCCTTGCTGTTCATATTAATTATTAGCATATTCCCAGTCAGTCAATTTACCTAAATATTACACACGCGTTACGTTGTTGATAGACTACAAGTTAATATTTCAATCAAGTCTACGGATCTTCAATTTAGGCTATAGCTACACATTTACACGTTCCAAAAACCAATACAAAGAACATAATGTAAGCCTTTTGAATGTATGTTTATTATTTGTACCAGAAACAATCACAATTGCGTGTGCTATTCCAATAAAACAGGATACAACATGTCCATTAAGGTAATTGATGTCTAGTGGGACTGAATTAAAGAATGTTGATTAAAATGTGTAAAATGAAATCAAAGCGACAGGCTGTCCCTGTACGGGGCCAATCACTAATTAAAGGCCTCGCCGGCCGCTCACACCATTGTTTGTTTTTAATCTGTGAGCTTGCCAAATAACCCTTAGGGCTCCAAATCAAGTTCACCTCTGCATTAACTTTATGTTTCTAAAAAGCAGTAAAGACTTAGTTTTTTTTTCCTAAACTGAGTTGTCTTTACAAATTGATTTTGTTGATATTCCTATTATTATATATACTTTTTTTAATCTACTGTAAACTATAAGAATTCAGTGCTATAAGCCTCTTTGGAATAACAATTCCATTTTGAATGGTGAAATATTAAGTCTGATTTTAAATCAGTCCATCTATACTTGACATAAAACGTTTGCTTATTAAAGATACACAGCTGATAGATAACAGGCAGGGATAAGAAAGTCTGTTGAAAGAGAAAGCGGCTTCTGTCGAGAGTGGAAATGGAGGGGTTGAGGATCATCTGGGGAAATTAGGCCCCGAACTTTGCGGCTTTATTAAAATTAGGCTGTGGGGCTGTGTGCAAGACCAAAGTTATGATTACAATATTTTAATAGAAACATACTGTGTTTATTTTTGAAATTCTAAACATTTACTCTATTATCGTACACTCAATATAGTTTTAAGAAATAGTAGTTTGACAGTGTCATGTTAAAAGAGCTCAGGTTCTACTATTCTTTTAGGAGAAATGGATTATATTGAGGAGCATCATTTTTATTCTGCTGTGTTCATTACAAAGAAAAGTCTATATTTCATTAAATAGTTGTGGTCACTGAAATTGTGTTAAAATAACCTACGTAGTCAATCAGTATTGCATTTATCATCGTCTTAAAGGTTATTAAGAACGACTTTCAAGTCAAACAAATTTCTTTGCACCCGATATTTTTTAGAGCTTTACAATAGAACTATCAGTAGTTTTATGTTATCATCTTTTCTCCCTCATCTTTTCCATAATTGTCGTTGGTCTATTTTATTAGAATACATGGATAACTTGAATGAACAAAATATAAAAGTTTATTGTATTCAGATTTGTATATTCAAACTAATCAGATGTATGATTATATATTTGAAAATATAAGCCTGTTCTAGTATGGTAGGCTGATAAGCCTGTTCTAGTATGGTAGACAGATAAGCCTGTTCTAGCATGGTAGGCAGATAAGCCTGTTCTAGTATGGTAGACAAATAAGCCTGTTCTAGTATGTCAGGCAGATAAGCCTGTTCTAGTATGGTAGGCAGATAAGCCTGTTCTAGTATGGTAGACAGATAAGCCTGTTCTAGTATGGTAGACAGATAAGCCTTTTCTAGCATGGTAGGCAGATAAGCCTGTTCTAGTATGGTAGACAAATAAGCCTGTTCTAGTATGGTAGGCAGATAAGCCTGTTCTAGTACGGTAGACAGATAAGCCTGTTCTAGTATGGTAGACAGATAAGCCTGTTCTAGTACGGTAGACAGATAAGCCTGTTCTAGTATGGTAGACAGATAAGCCTGTTCTAGTTTGGTAGACAGATAAGCCTGTTCTAGTACGGTAGACAGATAAGCCTGTTCTAGTACGGTAGACAGTTAAGCCTGTTCTAGTACGGTAGACAGATAATCCTGTTCTAGTTTGGTAGACAGACAAGCCTGTTCTAGTACGGTAGACAGATAAACCGGTTCTAGTACGGTAGACAGATAAGCCTGTTCTAGTACGGTAGACAGATAAGCCTGTTCTAGTTTGGTAGACAGATAAGGAATACTATCAAAGACGTTACAGCAAAACATAGCTTTTCACAACCAAACAAAATTTCCCACTTTTTAACCATACATATACATTAAATAGTTACCACATCACTAAAGTGTATTATTTTCACGATTCACATTTGTCACTTATGTGTGTTTTGGTAGCCAAAACAAATTACCACAGTTAAAAACCCACATGTGGCCTTTTGGATGATACTGCTAGCATCTGCTTGATGGCCGAAGGGCAAACACAATGTAACGCAGATGTCAGAAGGTGAATTGCTCCTGACTTTGTAATTACGAAAATGTAGCTTTCATGGCGGAAATAAAAATTACGATTTGTCTTTTCAGTTCAACACATTAATTTATAATGTAGACATAGTTGATATGTTGTATTTAATTGTATCGTGTAATTTAGCTAAACTACGGTTAATAGAATTCCCTGAATTGTCTTCCAATGAACCATGTCATCCCGTATGCTTACGACGTGTTTTTGTTAGTTGTTTTGTTACTAGCTAAAATTTGGATGTGCGGTTTGAGGTATCTCCAACAACACTATGCTATAAAATTAATGTATCAAATGCTTTATGGAATAACGATAAAAGTAAAAACCTATATTTCAACAAAATTGTTAAATGCTTTCATATTGATGTGGGATTCAAAAGACAGATCATTAGGTCAGACAGTTCTGGCATAATCTCACAACTAATCAGTTCCGTTAATGTTTATTACAAGCATACAAACGCAAAGATATATTCAACTAATTTTGCTCTATATGTAGTCTGATTGGACTACCCTAGTCTTGGACTAAGGGTTTGTGAGGGAGAACTGTCCCGTAAGTATATGAACCACGTTTATTTGTATCTTTATTGTGCGGTAGGCTGAAATATGTAATTTAAGTGCAGCAGCAATCCTACACATTCATTGTACATTAACATTTGCACCTGGTGTTGGTCCAAGTGCAAACGATATTTTATATTTGTATTTATGTGCCATGCATCAATTGTCTAAGTCAGGGCTCTGTTTTGTTGAAGCAGGGTTGTAAGATGACGACAATCTTACAACTGAACTCAAGTAATTTTAGTTTTATATATTGAAGGCTTAAGGGAGGATTGCTTCTTATTATTCTAACTTCTAAAAAAACACATCATACATCTTGATTGATTAATCTCGCGGCAATCATTGTTACGAGTGTATCTATTTGACCGACAAGACAACACAACGCCCTTATAACCATGAACTTGTAGACTGTGGCTAGTATGTACATGATGTACACATTGTTTACAGAACCATCAACAACCAGAATGTGTTACATTATTGCATGTCCCAAGTTGGTTCCAGCCTTCTGATGCTGACGAATAGTTGTATAAAGCCGACACAGCTCCATCTAATTTCCCAAGATGCCCCTCAGAATCTCAGCTATGTTCTTGTTTAAACAGTTCGTCGGGGATCTCCTCCAACATTTGACAGTTCCTTTGTTATAATTAAACCTCAGCAACAGTCCACAGTGTTGCATCTTACTCTTGTTATTGTTTGATTATTCCCAAATCACATATTACTTCTTAAAATGGCGCTTTAAAGTTATACAATTTCATTTTTTATTTCCATTTTAACTTACTAAACTATATTTAAACGTGGCAAAATAACAATTTAAATATAACTGCCGTAAATTAACCGCAGTCATAACGATAACTGTTTTTCGGTATCTGCATTGCCTTTATAATGGTATAGGCTATTAATTGGATTAATTAATTCCTAATATATTTTAATCATAAAATTACCCTTTACCTTTGCGCAGTAGTGTATTATTATAAAAATGTTATTGGGTGGAATAATTTGTCGACAGATAAATCATATAACAACAACAAAGGTATAGAATACACAATCGACCCTAACAACGAATGAGGTCATAAATACTATTGTATCAAATATAAACCTCTAAAATACTGTCCAAATTAAAATTCATGAACAATATCTTTTACGATCTTTGTTCAAATGAGGCATAAAATATTCCCCTTTACACGGTTCACAAAAATAAACATAAAGCAGAATAAGTATTACAAATTGATGTGAGCAGACATCAGAGAATCAGAGAGAGAGCTTATCTTTGTTGTGAGTCAACGCTATCAATTAGTGATTGGCCGTCAGCACTGTACGCTGTACTCAGCAGCACAGCAGCACAGCAGCAGCACAGCAGCAACAGCAGCATACCTGCTTTGTGATCAGTGACAACGGTAACAGTTACTACACCCTTTGTACCTTTGTTATTATCATTACTTGCCCATTCTGATTAAATAACAGGCTTGCGACACTACCTTATGTTTAGTGATTAGTTAATTTGGAATAGAGACACTACTGAACAAAATACGTTACTGATTTTTTTAAGCACGTGTTTTGTAACGTGTTTATTGTATTTCCTAGTCATATTCATCAAATAAACTGTCGTTACATGGATATTATATAATCTGTTTATTATCAATCTAACCATTCAAACTCAATCAAAGTACCTTTATAAACCGTTGATGGATATAAAATTCTCATTATAATATGAAAACTGTATTGAATAGTGAAAAGTATCATGAGGCAATAGTAAAAATCAATGACCATGACTATGTTTAAAAATTTAAGTGTCTTAATACATATGTTAAGGTTTATGGGCAAGTTGCTATATCTGTATCAGGAAACAATACTTTAATCGATGCCACCATAAACGTTTGGGTGAATAAATGTTTGTGTTTCCATCAAACTTTTGTTTAGATGAAGGTTTAGATGTGTTATGCAGTTCACTTATCTACGTGTATGTTGAAATGTTTTGAGTTCTTAATAGCTTTTCATTCAAAGGTTTCTTCATATGCTAGGCCTGCGAGCGATTACTGATATAAATGCGTTCTCAGTCAATGATGATGTTACATCTATAAAATCTTGTACGCTGGTATATTTGTTATATGATGATTACACATTCAATGTGTATGATTACTAAGAAAGAATTTGGATACTGTTAAAACTCTACGTATTAAATTGAATTTTTCGTCAATCTCATGAAAACATGTAAGGTGCAACAACTACAGGCTTTAACACCACTGTTCTTTTAGTATGCATAGCTTAGAAATGATATAATTATACAATACATTTTTAAGAAATATCTCATAATAATTAAAAATGGTAAACCTTTTTATTTAAATTAAAAAAGAATTAATAATAATATACTGTTACCTTCTAACGTTCCAAAATGGTGTGGTCATACGACGCGTTTCGTCAACACAGTGACATCATCAGGTGATCCGCTATCGCTTCGTCTTTAACATTAACACAAAACACATATCACGAACACGAACACATAATTTTTACATATAAGGACCGATCGGTATTGTCGTCGTCGTGTTCGTGTTCGTGATATGTGTTTTGTGTTAATGTTAAAGACGAAGCGATAGCGGATCACCTGATGATGTCACTGTGTTGACGAAACGCGTCGTATGACCACACCATTTTGGAACGTTAGAAGGTAACAGTATATTATTATTAATAAATGACGTTCCAGTAGTAGGAATGAATTCTAAAAAAGAATTGTTTCGTTTTCCTGTCATAAAATAAATACTATGTTAATAAAGCATCGTGGAAATGATTAAGGCCTGTAGGGCAGATCTGACTAAACAAGTAACAGATTTTCCGTAAACATCGGTTAACTATAATAAAGGTATACTTCACTTTGTATAAATCTACCCTTAGTTTCTTTCCAACAAAACGTAAACAAAATGATCGTATTAATGTATGTAATACCTCTACCTGCTATCATAGGCTAATTTGAAATTCCCCTTATTTTTTTTTTAATAACAGAAATTTCAAACATACATACTTTTATAATACTAAAAACCAATAAAGTTTCAACGACTAGTTCAAATTTAGTTTAACAAATAGTGTTTACCTAAACAGTGAAAATTTTTTTCAAATTTAACAGGACGTTTGTTCGGCAAAGATCAACGAGTGAATATAGTTTTCAATCAAAGTGCGTCGAGCCGTGGAGCATCAGCAAGGGAAATTACAGGCCCGCGGAACATAACCGACCCCTTTTTTAATTCCAACCTTGTAAACAATGCATCAGTCAAACACTGCTGGCATCGCCTCTTCTCACAGTCAAACACTGCTGGCATCGCCTCTTCTCACAGTCAAACACTGCTGGCATCGCCTCTTCTCACAGTCAAACACTGCTGGCATCGCCTCTTCTCACAGTCAAACACTGCTGGCATCGCCTCTTCACACAGTCAAACACTGATGGCATCGCCTCTTCTCACAGTCAAACACTGATGGCATCGCCTCTTCTCACAGTCAAACACTGATGGCATCGCCTCTTCTCACAGTCAAACACTGCTGGCATCGCCTCTTCTCACAGTCAAACACTGCTGGCATCGCCTCTTCTCACAGTCAAACACTGATGGCATCGCCTCTTCTCACAGTCAAACACTGATGGCATCGCCTCTTCTCACAGTCAAACACTGCTGGCATCGCCTCTTCTCACAGTCAAACACTGCTGGCATCGCCTCTTCTCACAGTCAAACACTGATGGCATCGCCTCTTCTCACAGTCAAACACTGATGGCATCGCCTCTTCTCACAGTCAAACACTGATGGCATCGCCTCTTCTCACAGTCAAACACTGCTGGCATCGCCTCTTCTCACAGTCAAACACTGCTGGCATCGCCTCTTCTCACAGTCAAACACTGCTGGCATCGCCTCTTCTCACAGTCAAACACAGATGGCATCGCCTCTTCTCACAGTCAAACACTGATGGCATCGCCTCTTCTCACAGTCAAACACTGCTGGCATCGCCTCTTCTCACAGTCAAACACTGCTGGCATCGCCTCTTCACACAGTCAAACACTGATGGCATCGCCTCTTCTCACAGTCAAACACTGCTGGCATCGCCTCTTCTCACAGTCAAACACTGATGGCATCGCCTCTTCTCACAGTCAAACACTGCTGGCATTGCCTCTTCTCACAGTCAAACACTGCTGGCATCACCTCTTCACACAGTCAAACACTGCTGGCATCGCCTCTTCTAACAGTCAAACACTGCTGGTATCGCCTCTTCTCACAGTCAAACACTGATGGCATCGCCTCTTCTCACAGTCAAACACTGCTGGCATCGCCTCTTCTCACAGTCAAACACTGCTGGCATCGCCTCTTCTCACAGTCAAACACTGCTGGCATCGCCTCTTCTAACAGTCAAACACTGCTGGCATCGCCTCTTCTAACAGTCAAACACTGATGGCATCGCTTCTTCTAACAGTCAAACACTGCTGGCATCGCCTCTTCTAACAGTCAAACACTGCTGGCATCGCCTCTTCTAACAGTCAAACACTGATGGCATCGCCTCTTCTAACAGTCAAACACTGATGGCATCGCCTCTTCTCACAGTCAAACACTGCTGGCATCGCCTCTTCTCACAGTCAAACACTGCTGGCATCGCCTCTTCTAACAGTCAAACACTGCTGGCATCGCCTCTTCTAACAGTCAAACACTGCTGGCATCGCCTCTTCTAACAGTCAAACACTGATGGCATCGCCTCTTCTAACAGTCAAACACTGCTGGCATCGCCTCTTCTAACAGTCAAACACTGCTGGCATCGCCTCTTCTCACAGTCAAACTATGCTGGCATCGCCTCTTCTCACAGTCAAACTATGCTGGCATCGCCTCTTCTAACAGTCAAACACTGCTGGCATCGCCTCTTCACACAGTCAAACACTGCTGGCATCGCCTCTTCTCACAGTCAAACACTGATGGCATCGCCTCTTCTCACAGTCAAACACTTAAAACTTGCTTGAGTTTAACATAAATTAGCTCTAAAAGACTTTTTTCCGTATGATTAACTATATTTTTCTTTATAACGCATATTAGTTTTTCATATTAGAAAAATATATCATACTAGCATTGCACCCGTCCTTCGTACGGGGTTGGCATATAAGTATAATACCCCCGTCGCAGCAAACCTGCATACTAAGCGAATTTCCATTCACCCGGCTTGATTTCTACTAAAATATTCCCTATAAATTTTCAGATTTATTTCCTATAACACTAATTTTAGTGAGTAGTCAGGTTTGCTGCTACGGGGAAGATGTTGAGGTGTGTTTTTTCAATTGAAATATTGATAGCTTAGTTTGAAATAAACCAAATTGCCAAATTTGATTAAAATATATCCATAAACAAGCAAACTAGAAAGTTGATTTATTCTCCATAAGAATAACATGGGAATTTTAAATTTGCAATATTTTTAATTTTCTCCGTAGTCAATGAACATTCAAAAACACTTCAATATACTAAATAATTTGTTTTTTTAAGCTCTTCAAAATGGTCTAGAGAGAAATTTAGAAACTTAAATTTTTTGGGGTCAAAAATGAGAAAAACCCATTTTTACCCCATAACATCCCCCATAAACCCCTGATACCATTGTCCGATTATGCTGGTTCGGGAACTCGTTCGAATAAATGTAGGTTCACACGTGTGTACCAAATTTCATCAAAATCGGATCAATTTTGCTCGAGTTATCGCGCTAACGGACACACACACACATATATATATATATATATATATATATATATATATATATATATATATATATATATATATATATATATACATGAATTTGAACGGATGGGGGTTTTGGCCTCTGGGGACCTCAAAACGAAAAAAGTAAATCGGTCCCGGGTCTAGGTCTTACCATGAGACCTACGGTAATAGCTTATTCCCTATATGGGAAATTCGCTAAAATGCTTATTGCAGTTATACTCAAGCTTTGCGTTTGCAATGGGGGAAGGACACAGTTTGATAAAATTTGGTTCATAAATTTACGGTATGATATAGTATAACACATCTACCATTGCACCTAAACAATAGAAAAAAATAAATTATCAAACATTCGCACAATATCACAAATTATTCATTAAATTAAAAACTCAAACCTTAACTCTAAACAATCCTACTTTGACAGTTCTCATCGTGTATCACTGCTTTTTGTTGCTGCTTAGTTCAAATTAGATGTTGAGATATATGCACAAACAAAATAATAATAGTGCTGCACCCTGTTGGGAAACCTTATAACTTTTTAATGCTATTGCATATTATAGAACCAACTTGTAAAGTTGAAACAGCTGACTAAATTATTTAGTTCCCTTTAAATATGAATACACATAAGGTTAACATGGGGAATTACAGTCCCACTGGGGCGGAGCCCGAAAGGATTTTTGAGATAAGAATATGCCTAAATGTTAATAGGGAATGTGTGCTATCATCATGCCAAATTTCAGCCCAATCCGTCCAGTAGTTTATGCGTGATTGAGCAACACACAAACATACACACAAACTTTCAGATTTATAATATTAGTAAGATGGTTTTCAGCTTAAATAAATAAACAGAGGCTTCAGATGTACTCAATTGTTCGGTTCGCTAAGATTACCTTGGTGTAATATTGAGTGTGATTAAATAATCATATCGATATTTCAAACGCTTTGATCTCTCAATTGTAAAATATAATATTTTCAAATTATTCTATACTATTAGTTTATACGTGTTTTTCAAAGTGAGATTTGAGTTTAAGATGAACAGATAAATTTAATAATTTGATCTAAGCTATATATTTGTTAGTAATTAGTGAAAAAATGTATTCTGATGGGGAAAATACTGCACGAGTAACTCCAAACAAGCATTTGGAATGATAATAGGTTTGAAGTAAAATTATTATGTATTATAGTAGTCTCTAGTTTTAACACTTATTGAACTTGAAATTTGTCTAAATATCCTAGATTGTATTTTATTGCAACTAGCTAACATTACAAATTCTATTCGTAAACACATCTGCAACCCAGAGAAAGTAAATCAAACGTTGCCTTAAACATACTTATACCTTAGCTATCTAGGCTAAGTTACTACTAAGGTATTACTTATACAGCTATCGTAAAAATCATTATCTCTCAGGCTATCTTTTTCTAGAGGCAAAAATACACATTTATTTATCCTTCTGGTTAAAAGTATCATTCCTATAATTTCTTTCTGTGATACAAACTTATTTCACATATCGCTCATCCTATGAGATTTGAACTATTTAACATAACTAACTTATCACTCTATCAATAAAACAATCGATACCTAGTACTTGATAGTCCGATTAAAATGCAAGTTCAAAAGATAGAAGGATGTACAACTGTTTTACCTCGACTCCAGCTGACTCTTGTTTACTCTATGAAGAAAACAGCTGTTTGAGAACCGTAACACATAATCAGTCAGAACGAAATATTGAAAAATACTACAATAATTTTATTTATTACTCATAACTCATTTTACCCAACTCGCCATGTTAAACTTCCCTATCCCAAGCGTGATGTAAACAACTTCTTTACTTCACTCGGTGAAGTAATCAAACCTATTCAAATAAAATTGAGTGCTCAACTTAATAAAATATACCTGGGTTATTCTAATAAGCTACTTAAAGTTTGAGGAAGTCACCCTACAGATTTGCTTGAACCGAAGCTAAGAATGGCCCAAAAACTAAAGTGATCCCTGAAGAAATGCTGTAGGAGTATTTGATGGAGATTTAAGTGCCAAAAAAGGAATGTCAAGAAGGACAAGGACGTTAATTGCAGGATTTTATTTTAAAGAAATTGAAAAATGACTTTGTTAAGTTAAAATGGCAAAAGATAAGCTGTGTTTTGATGTACTATTTATAATATACCCATAGGGTGTATATTATTGAGTTTGTACTACTTAGAAATTGGGGCGCTTTCATTGTCCCACCCTATTGTATGGTGGCTTATTTACACTCGTCCTGTATATTGTGTGGACATGAAAAATATTGTACGTAACCCCCTGTATATTGTCGGTCTATGTAAAATCTTGTACGTTACACGTTACGCAAGAGCGTGTTTACATCACTTAGGTGAATTATGCGTGATGTAAAAACGCTATTCCTACATTTCTAACGTAAATAGCTATTTACTATTCCTGTACACCGTATCCATGCTGTAAGTTTGTATTTTATTATAATGCATTTAGATCAATGTTATTTGAGTCCGTCATTCCTCTAAGCCGGTTTGCCAAATGTCAAACTTTAATTCGGTTTTCTTGTTACTAAGAGTGCCAAACTCTAAATCAATATAGAGAATTATTTCTGTTTATTTTTATTTCAACATGGTAATTTTAAAACACTTACTTCGAAATTCTAAGACATTTCTAAGCTTATAAATTTTCCTCAGCGTAAGTCATGCTTAACATTTATATAAATATTTAAAACAGGTTAATGCTAATGTTGAAATTCAAATCTGTATATTTGTGTTAAGTAGGAATAGCGACGCACTTAGTAAATCAGCATTCGTTTTGATATAAATTCTTTATTAAAAAGAAAACATCTTACTCTCGGGAGTTGTTAATAATTAATGGAAGATATGAATGCTCGTTATGAATCTAAATGGCCAGGTGGAAGTAGTAGTAATGCAATTACCTAGAGAGTGCCTAGGGCAGTAAGTGAGCCTTAAACATGGCTAATCAGAAACGGCCTCTGGACTTTCCGCTAAAGATTACTCGTTTATTATTAATCCAAACATCTTAAGAGCGTTTTATCAAAGATAAACATAAAATACTTCCAACACCCCCTTCAACTTAAGCTTAACTAAGAGTAATAACTTTCATGCTACTAAAATGCTTAGAGTATTTTAATAAACACACATTTTACGTATATAATATTGATTACCTATCAATTTGTATTTATTTGATAACTTCTTGATCAGCATTGTACGTGTTATTAAATTTACGGAAAATAAATAAAGATACGTCTTATACATAACACTTAAACATTTTAAGTGTTATAAGACGTATTTTTATTTACTTTCCGTATTTATTTGACTCGAGGTTTTTACATATGACTTGTCCATCACAATTACTAATGCCTTAAGCTACCATGTATTACAAATAGTACCAGGTATAGTGATATCCGTGGATAAGTAAAGTTATGTTTGGTTTTCCTGCTTTAAATTAAGTTTTAAGTTAATAAATGTAGAATAAATAAAGAGTTAAAATTGTATCAACTTTCTTTCTTTAGTATTAGTTTATTTACATTCAATTATTTCCATGGAAACTAAAAATAAAAACCAGCTGTCTCAGCACACTCCCACATCATTAGTTAGTTGTTCTGGGCCCCTTTTTTCTTTCCGGAATTCACGTCAGAGACTTCAATGGGATACAACAAGTTAATAGGTCTGGTGATGTATTTCCCAGATCCTAACTTTAATTTGGCACTTCTTACATTTCCATCAGCACTGACGTTAAGGACTTCTATTTTCCCAAGTCGCCATGTCCCTCTGGGTAATGTGTCGTGAACATGAACTACATCACCAACTTGTGGATGTTGGGTTGACAG
Organism: Macrosteles quadrilineatus; assembly: GCF_028750875.1. Classification (NCBI taxonomy): domain Eukaryota; kingdom Metazoa; phylum Arthropoda; class Insecta; order Hemiptera; family Cicadellidae; genus Macrosteles; species Macrosteles quadrilineatus. The sequence continues at coordinate 119,159,944 of NW_026542594.1, forward strand.
AATTCTTCCTTGTTTGATATTGTGTTGAGTTCTCTCCTTTAAACTCAACAGATAGTCTTTCTTCCAAATCTCAAACTTTGATCTGAGGAAGATACATAAACTAGTGGTCTTGAGTTGACAACAGCTTCTATTTCAATCATCACAGTGTCGAGTTGTGATTTAGTCAGAGTAACTGAACCAATACTCTTTCTTAAACATCTCTTTATCAAAGATATCAACCTCTCGTACATTCCTCCCATCCAAGGTGCAAACTCTGGGATGTAAGTAAATTCGATGTGGTTTTCACTTACATAAGACAGTAATTCTGGTGTATCGAGATGTTCAACAAACATATCATTCAAGAACGAGGAAACCTTCTTAAACTGAGTAGCGTTGTCCAAGTAAATCTTCTTCGGAGTACCTCTTCTTCCCACAAACCTCCTGAGAGATAGTAAGAATTCTTCTGACGACAAGTTATTGGTGATCTCTAAATGAACAGCTCTCGTGACTAAACAGGTGAATATGCAACCGTAAACTTTTGAAACTTCAACTCTAGAAGCTTGAAAGGATTTAATGTAGAGAGGGCCAAAGTAGTCAAGTCCTGTAAATTGGAAAGGTATACTTTCAGTCACCCGTTCTGTTGGAAGCGAGGGTATTTGGGGCAGCTTGTATGGTCCACCTTCGTATTTTAAACATTTCAAACATTTTCGCAAAACTCTGTTGACTTCAGCTCTGCCATGGATTATCCAAAAGGATTTCCGAAGTTCCGAGAGAGTTTGTTGCACTCCCATGTGAAAAATCTTACAGTGACACTCTTCTATGAGCAGTTGAGTAAATAAATCGTTCTTTGGTAGAAGTATAGGGAACTTGCAATATTCTTCAAGGTCTGCATTTGAGATCCTACCCTTACATCTTATAAGTCCATTCATATCAACGAATAGGCCAAGTTGATTCTGCAATCTATCATACCTACCATCTCTTATATTACTTAGTGTTTCACTAAAACAAGTGTTTTGAACATGTTTGATCCACGATAAACGAGCATCTTTGAGTTCTTCAGATGTAGGAATAACATGATTTGGTTGTTCATTCCGTCTGCATCCACTTATAAACCTTTTACAAAAAACTGTTGTCAAAATCAGTTTCGAAAGTAATGAAAACCTTTGTATATCTATGCCAAAAGGACTACTAGTTTCACTCACGTCTTCGGTCTTTGTAGTCAAGGTGACGACGTTTTCTTCAATAGTTTCAACCATATCGTCTTCAGTTAATGGCTTGTTAAAATCAGAAGACCAATCCGGCCACAAGTCTTGACTACAAGACAGCCATTGTGGACCTGACCACCATTCATTGCAGTGTTTCAGATTATCCACCGTTTTACCTCGAGTCGCCATATCAGCTGGATTTTCGTCAGTAGGAACGTATCTAAATTGCGTCTCGATGTTGGTTTTGATCTCCATTACTCTTCTCTCCACAAACTTAGGAAGCAGCTTTGTTGTGCTAATCCAACGTAACACGCATTGTGAATCAGTCCACAGTATCTTATTTACAACAGGAAATTTTAAGGATTCTTCCACAAAACGTAATGCTCTTGTTCCAATCAACACTCCTAAAAGTTCGAGTCTTGGAAGGGTAATTTTCGGCTTTGACTTTGGAGTTAAATGGCTTTTACAAAACATGAGAGTCACTTTGACAGTCTCCTTACTAATTAATTTGATATACACAGCGCACGAATATACATCCTTTGATGCATCCGTAAAACAATGGAGCTCTACATGATCTGCTCGTAATCCTGCGAATCGAGGAATAGAAACTTCAGTTACTTTAATAATATCATCACATATAATATTCCATTCCCTACATTTAGGCTCATCTAGTAATTCGTCCCAATCCAAATTGTCTTCCCACAACTGTTTGAGAAAGATTTTAGCCTTCAGTGTTACAGGGGATAATAACCCTAAGGGATCAAAAACGGATGATATAGTACTTAAAACTTGTCCTTTTGAAATAGGTTTGTTTCTGTCATTGTTAACAGGTTTTATGTGAAGATTGTCAAGATTGGTGTTCCATCTTAATCCAAGAACATTAACATCAGTAGGATTCTCAGTTGTAGTTTTTTCCATTGGTATTTGTGTCATTAGTGTCTTTGAGTTTGAAGACCAACATCTAAGGTTCATGTTAATATCAGAGAACAAACTAGAAGCAGTTGTAAATAGTGTTGTGGCCTCTTGATCTGTGTCACATCCGGTAACCACATTATCAACATAAAATGAAGACTTCAACCTTTCATTAAGATTATCAAGTTCACTATTTGACAAATGATGAAAAACAGTAGCACTGAGTAAAAATGGACTGGATATGATTCCAAACGGAACCCTACAAAATCGATACTCCTCAATATTATCCTTAGTAGGTGCTGACAAAGGATCTTTGAGCCACAGAAATCTAGTTACATCTCTATCTGGAGTTTGAAGATTTATTTGAAGGAATGCTTTCTCAATATCAGCAATAATTCCAATAGCATTCATTCTAAAACGTAAAAGTAAACTACATAGGTTTTCCAAAATTACAGGTCCACGGTAAAGACAATCATTAAGACTATTGTTGCCTTTTCTGGTTTTGGCTGACGCGTCATACACTATCCTAAGTTTAGTTGAGGTTTTCGACTCAGTGATAATAGAGTGATGAGGTATATAGTGAAGGACTCCATCGTTTCTGTCTGAAAAACTCACTCGTTCGATTATACCGTCTTTCAATTGGGTTTGAATTACCGAGTCGTATTCACATAGAAGATTATGTTTGTCTGAAAGTCTATCTGTTAAAGATTTCAAACGACCGAGAGAAAGATTGTAGTTTGTGGGTAAATTTGGAGGATAATCTTTCCAAGGCCAGGAAACTGAATAACGACCATTCTCAAATTTAACAGTCTCATTAAATTTAATCAATGCGATGTCATCATCTTTCACGTGTGGGTCATCCTTAATACCAATAGTCTCTAATTGCCACAAGTTTTTGATGTCGTCACCTTCACAAATATTGATATCTGGCTTTAAAGTTTGTGGTGACCTAGGAAATAAGTTGTTGGGTTTTACTAGAGTAAGAAAAGATGACTCGTACATCAGAGGGAAATGATCATTGTTATCGTTATGCCTACCAGTTACGATCCAACCAAATTTGCTATTCACTAAGAATAAGCCTGGTGAAATCTCTATCTTCTGACCCGGAATGATATCAAAATAATAATCGTTCCCTATTAATAGATCAATATTTTGTGAAGTAAACTGGCCGTCTGCTAACTTTAATTTGGGATAGGAGGAAGCAATTGTATTTAAGTTGATATTGGTACTAGAAACTACCTTCCCAGTGATATGTGGAACAATGTTTACTATAATATCCATACATGTGTCATCGTTCAGCAGTAATCGAACATCTGTTACTTGAGTCTCAACAGTTTTAGATTCACGGTTGCCGAACGTAAATAAAGACAATGATTGACAATATTTACTATTCAAACTCAGTTTAGAAGCCAAACCTTTGGACACATAAGACCTCTGACTACCACTATCAAAAAGAACACCACAACGCGTTTCTTGTTTAGTATCAGCATTACGCAAAGTAATAGTTGCAGTTTGAAGAATAACACTCTCCGACATAGAAATTAAAGCAGATTCTTCGGTATTTATAGGTACGTTGCTCGGGTTGAAGTTACTTGCAGGCAAAGCTTTGGCATGATTAGTTGATCGGGTGTCTACTTTGATGGTGTTTCTAGAAATTTGGTCTGTAGGAAACTGTTTGGTACATAAGCTTCTATTGTGATTATTCTGCTGTTTACAGTAAACACACCTTTTATGTGATTTACAAAATTTCACAGTGTGTCCCTTACTTAAACATACGTAGCACCTACCTTGAATTGCTTTCTTACGTGCCTCAGCAGATTGATATTTTGTACATTGGTCATTCCAATGTGTTCCTTCACAAAAAATACAATTTAATTTATCGTTTCCCACGAGTGAGTGGGTAGTTGTCAACCTCTTAGTGTCCGCCTGTGGATTAGGAACAGTAACAAAACTATTAGAGTAAGATGAAGTGCTAGGTGTTGAGGTCGTCAGTTGCTCTGCTTTCTCCCGAATCGAAATTAAGTTATTTACAAATTTGCACAAAGTTTTAACATCCAATTCCCCAGAAATATTCATTTCTTCAACTTTCAAAACAATTTCATAGGGCAGCTTACTGAAAATTTGAGAAACAAAGTAGTTAGAAGTAACGTCTTCACCTAAGGCTTGAAGACAACGCATATGTTTCTCAATGTTGTCAAATCCTCGCCTTAGTGTTACCGTGTCACTGGACTTGATAGGTGGCATATCCCTCAAGGCACAGTAATGAGAATTCACTATTACCTGTTTCTTAGCAAATCTGTCTTTCAACAAGGTAATAGCAATATCATAGTTTAGATCTGTAATGGGGAGTCCAGCGATGCAACGTTTAGCGTCACCTTTTAATTGTGCAATCAAATAGTTAAATTTGTCAACGTTACTGAGTGTGGGGTGGCTATGAATGGCAGACTCAAAACTATCCCAAAACTCCTGCCACCGTAGCATGTCCCCTTGGAAGGTTGGTAATACCAACTTTGGTAGTTGAACATACTGGTGCTGTATAGTTGGTATTGGCTGAACGGTAGACGTATCAGGCACTGTTGCCTGTGACTTATTAGTTTGAGAAATATCTAGTCTACAGGAGCTTACGGTAACGTAAGCTGTGCAAGCACCTCCTCACAGTCCATCATAGTATTTATGAAGTCGTCCTCTGTGGTGGGTCCTTCAGTTTGTCCATCTTCAGTAATAGGCTCGGTGTCCAAACGTTTTTGAATTTCTTCCACTCTCTTTACAAAGCTTGTCAAAGTCCGTAGTCGTGTTTGAAGTTGTAGTTCTGTTAAGTCTGTAGTCTCCAAGAATGCATTTGTATCAGTAGTATAAGTCTTCAGTCGTAGTAAGGCAGATTTCAATCGAAGGTCCCATCTTGAAGTCATTCTTAGTTATTCGGGAAAGTGAAGTTCAAAGTTGGAAGTTGTAAAAATTTTGAGTAAAGAAGTTAAGTTTAGAAAGTTGTAAAAAGTTAAAGCAGGAAACCACGCTCTGCTACCATATAGTGATATCCGTGGATAAGTAAAGTTATGTTTGGTTTTCCTGCTTTAAATTAAGTTTTAAGTTAATAAATGTAGAATAAATAAAGAGTTAAAATTGTATCAACTTTCTTTCTTTAGTATTAGTTTATTTACATTCAATTATTTCCATGGAAACTAAAAATAAAAACCAGCTGTCTCAGCACACCAGGGGACCGAGCATTGCTCGTGGTGCTTAATTTGTTTGAGAGGTTAAAGAAGAAAATAAATGCCTAATGATGTTATACAGCATTTTGTTCTTGGCCTTGTTCACTGACAATTTTGGTAAATAAGCGCGGATTACTGACGCAGCAAAAACAAAAAAAAAACTTAATAAAAATTCTAGCAAAGCTGGGCCATTGTATGAGACTTGATGTTATGATAGTTGCCATGTAATATTTTATTGTTAATTAGCCTATTTTTCACATCGGGTTTCCTCCATCAATTAATTGACCACTTACCGAAAGACGCATCGTACAGTTTTAGGCTAAGAAAAAAAATGTTATCAAAACCAATGAATTCCACTGATAAATCTACTTATATAAATATATTAAAATGTATTCTAAACTTAAAAAAGGAAAACTGCGCAAAAGCTCTCCGAATACTCAAAGATGTGGTTTTACGATTTAGGCTTGATAATAATAGTTACAAAATGCTAAATTTAAAGGTTTGCGGGACGACAAATTGCAAAGCTTTGTTACTTTATTCTCTATTGCTGAGTACATGAGTAATCTAACTTATTTACACTAGTGCCTAGAGATTAGTTTTCATACTAAATCATTTAATCATAAGACAATATAATACAAACACGTAAAAAAATATATAAATTTGGAACTCCAGTTAACCTACAAAAATATATAACTTATTTGTTTGACCTGTAAATCATCTTAATTTTCAATATTGCTACGTTTAATTAAGCTGTAAAGAAAATTTGTCTTCCGGTTACATTCCCTCATTTTAAATTTACCTAAGATATTTTTCATACGGACAATAGAATATTTAAAACATGTCTATGATAACCTTCTAAAACTCATAATTTTTATAACTTATGCAAATGAATATGTGTCTAATGTGTACTAATCATATTTAAAACAAACTCACTAACTATTTTAAAATAAAATCCACATCATATTATTTGGTATTACTGTATTGAGTTTGTGGTGAACGCCAAGTGCGCAGCGCAGCGCCATCTAGCGGTAACAAGTGTGGTAATTGGGAAACACGCCCCAAGCAGCTAAACACTGCAGTCTGATTAACAAGTGTTAATTAGTATTGGACTGCACCTTGTTCTGCCACCCTAGCAACACATCGGTCCAGTCCAACGCAAAATGACTAACAACAGACTAAACTAATATCGTGCATTAGACAATCATATACAAACTATAGTACATACTATGGTACAACAACTAACAATTTGATTACTCATTATTCAAAAGTAGGTCTATTTGCATTTGATTTCCTGCCTTGGACTCTTTAGGATAAATTTGATACACGTTTTAAAAATAACCATCATTGAAATAGTATTTTTTACAGTACCAATATGTTTATTTTTATGTTTAAATAAACATATATACTTTAAAATCTACTTTAGTTCGATTGTATACAACAATAAATTAGTTACAGTTTTCAATTTGGCAAATTTTAAATTTTAGATAAAAAATAGTATAAGCCTATAAGCCTAGTAGATCTACAAACTTTAGTAGTCAGCGGCTTAATTTTTTCTTATTCATTACTTTTCTATTTTGAGAAATTTCCAATATATTTTTAATACAAACTCTTTTTTGAAATCAAATTCAAACAAATCAATCTAAGTTCAACTTTGGTCTATTTGAATGTTTATGAAATAATATGTATTACCCATACTAAACGATAAAGGCTTAACATAGACAATCGAGTTGATTAGGTTGATTTTATGTTAAAATTACCTTCATAGATTTTTGTGCTAAAACTCTCTTTTAATCACGTCACACAATAGGGTTTGTAATTTGTTCTAAACACACTTTTGTAATTACTGACGTACAATTAGTTCACTGAATTGTTTCAACCACTATTTAACCCTGACCACTGGATATTGGCATACTATTACATTGTGTTTGCTTTAATTTGCTATATGGCTGGTAATATGTAATTAAGTTAATTAACAGTTATTTTTAACAATTACACATATTGCAGCGCGCTCATGTTTTGGTATACAACAGCAACATGATTAAAATATTTAAACAAAACTTTTGAGGTAAAAGTGTTATCTTAATTATTTGAAATTTTTCACAGTAAGTATGTGTAGCAAACACACTTATTGTTGGTGCATGTCTTGAATATCACAAAACTTGCCGACTTTGCTACTAGATCGGTCTGCTAGCTTATCGACATAACGGAGCGACTGTCGCGCCCAGTGGTGGAAAACTGAACTCTCCTCAGTTGGTGGGGAAATTCAAACATTGGTATACTTGATAACAAAACATCAGTAGCCAGTTCTAGTATTTTAGTTTTAATTCATAATGTGACAAGTAGCTACGGATAGGCCAACTTGTAAGTAGGATTCAAATAATAATCATAACACATTTAGTTGAATGTGTTTTGTTTGACTTCGTTTTTTTATTAGATTTGGTGTAAAAATGGGACTTAAAACCAAATTGTTGTTTCGGTTATACATCTATTTACAGTTCTAAGATTTATTTTAGATGAGTTCACTGGACTTAATCATGTTACTTAAATTGAGTTTTAAATTTAATTAACAACTTATATAGGACCCGTACTAAATTTATTCCTAAACTGATCTTTTATTTAAATGTATTTTTTATTAAAATGATAGTTATTTAACTGTTCATTATAGTTGACCCCTAATCCTAATAATTGTAATGAACGCATTCAAGTTTCGCAAACTAATAACTCGAGTTGCGACGGACAAGCTAAGGAAGTGTCTCGCTACACGATTGTGATCCTTTTGTCTCCAGGTACATTGCAAGATTATCTTGAATTATAAAAGAAGCTGCAAAGGAGGGGAAAGGATGTCTGTCGTTTACAGGGTAGGGAAGAGGGGGTTCAGCCAAAAAGTCTTCCTCAACCCCTCGAGGCTATTAATAATAATTAAAACAAAGCCAGGAGTTGTGTAAATATAAGCACTGCTTTAACATGCGGAGGAACTTTTCCCCTTGGAATACTTGTTTGAAACTTTGTACAGTTTTTCGTATGAATAAAAGCAGTTTCCGTTGGCCTCGCGCAGTGTCGTCTGCCACCTGTAAAACTGAGTATCATTGTACTTTAAATGCCATTTCAAACTTACATCATTTCATTTAACTGTTATGCGAAGTCGTCCCGAAGAGATTAGATACTTCTGAAAGTATCTCAGCAATTCTAGACCACCTGACCCAACCCAAATTATAATACAACACATGGGTATTCTTTGAAAAGTTGTGTAAGGTACATATTGTACGATGCAATAAATAATATATTTGTCAAATATTTTAACAATATAAAATATCACCGTAAGATGTATAGGCCTGCGCGTACAGTTGGTGGATAAAATCTAAGTAGTTTGATGGTCATATGAATGTGGCTGGATATAATCGTTTAACCATAAGATTGGCGTAATGATTATTAATACTATATGTTATCAACCGGTAAATCCATAACGAAGATGATTCAATTACGAAGATGGCGAGTATCAAAAGGTAATCTAACAACGACTAATATTTCATGGAATATAAAAAATGCTAGAAAACGATTTAAAGATCTTAGTCAAGTTAATACCTTAAAGAACAACCAGCGTGGTGCCGGGTTTCAATGAACACCATTGTTGAGATGGGACACCCCGCTACTAGCCTTAAGCTCTCTCATGGTTATGTAGTATTAAGGTTTTTATTAACTCTACTTTATTCCTAAAGAGATTTATATATAAAAACACTAAATTTAGGTTTACGGATATATTTTTTTGTACTTTCAATTTAAACGTGTTAATATGTAGTAGGCGTACATCAGGATTAGGGAAAACCAAATTTTATGTTCTCTACAAATTGCAGCACATATGATGATATAAAATTATGATTAACACTATAACTGTAAACAATTAAATGTGAAGTAATGACACGTATTGAAATTATAAGTGGATCCACTATCTAAATGTAATTTTGGATTTAGTTTTACGTTTTGGTTTACGTTTGTATTTAACTAACTTACAAATACTTCAAACTCTTATGTTACAATGAAATTCTAATAGTTATTATATTACCTACTATATCGTAGGGGAAAATATGCGAATTCAGATATATGGACATATCTTACATTTATGAATTAAAACATAAGATTTGGCGGGAAAGTAGAGATTTCTGCACAACACTACAGCTTGGCTTGTGGAGAGCAATACACAGGGAGGATAACGAAGCGCCGCACTGCTACATGGAGCACCAAGTTTAAAATATTGTCTGTTAGTTGTAATGAACAGAAAACATCTCAAGCCGACACCGCAGACCAAAAACTTCGCTCCCTAACCACCACAACCTTACAACTTTTGTTCACGAATATTAGATTCTACGTAGCACAACAGAAGCTTTATAAGATTAATTTAGTTGTGTAATCGAACTTAGTAAGGAGAAATTCCTATTTTTTAAAATATATTTTATACAATGAAAATAGTTCAATTCCACCAATCCTTCCATAGTAATCTAATCTCATTTACGGGTTATAATTAAAAAATACTATTATTTTTAAATGTTGTCAGAAATGAATAAGTGCCGGGAAAAAATTATATTTTGCAGTGTAATGAATAAATCAAGTTGATTATTTATACATAGCAATTTTTTTAATGTCAGTAATTCGATAGTGAAGGACAATTTGGTCCAATTCCATGCTAAATATGCTGAGGATTGATTTCAGGATAAAGCATTTAAATGTGTGAATAATAAAAGAACTAAATAAAAATCCACCTTCTTAAACCATTTCTAATAAAAACAAACGATGGAAAATAAGGATTTCCTTCAATGTTTAGGTTTCACTATCCTAATGCCAGCCATAAAAGCTTTTCATGTCCAAAGTAAACTTTAAGAACTTTAATTTTTTTTACGAGTAGATCATGCCTAAAAAACAGTTAATTCACCCAAGACATAATGTGCGTGAGCGCAAACACAAACACAACACACGTGCACGCACACATGCAGGTTTTTACACGAGCAAGATACGAGTGAACAAACATCAATAGAGGGGGAGGAGTGTATTGACGGGGTGCGTACTCTAATGCAAAATATTAATATGCATACGATTAAACGGCATATCTCAGTGTGAGATCGAAGACTAGGGGGCACGCTACGGCGGTGCACAGGTCGATACCGCGGAGGCCACACTTTTAATCCTGTCATAGTCAGGTGTTGTTGTGCTACGCTAAAGTCATTTTATCGCATGAAAATAGCAACTGGTATTAACAACTCGTTGGAAAAAGGCTATATTAGTTTTGAAAAATAGTAAATGTACTAAGTACAGTTATGTTGGTATTTTATATTTCACTTTGACCATGCCTACACCATTGAGAGAATTTAAAAGGAAAGATGAGTGTAACGGTTGGAGGTTTTATAGAGGGAGGATGTGCTGGTTCAGATCAGCTGGTAGTTTATCGAGGATTATAATTAAGTTCCGGGGTATATTTGTGCTGAATACTGTGACTGTTTGGCCTTAATTTAACATGGTTTTGTTAAGTCAGGTAAATCATCTCAAACATTATTATTACATCGGGATTTTAAACCATCTGACAAGCTTCATGACAATAATTAAATATTCTAATAGAAGTCTTATTAAGTAGACAGCAATGTTTTCAATTTTGCATATTACTGTATAAGCCATCAACGGGTTGCGCGGCAGGACCGCCAGATGAGTGCTACGCCACGGAACTACTCGCCGCCATCGTCCGCCGACTTCGACCCAATGACACGGGCATAATTCGCAAAGTTTCCCCAGTCGCGTGCCCCTGATAGTCCCACCTTCCCGCTGATTAGTGGTTTGATTCATCGAGTGGGGAGTTTTTTTATCGGTGCCGCGCTGTGCCAGACCCCATCCTCTGCTGTCTACTGTCTACTGTCCTTGCTGTGTGACCAGACAGTGAAGGCTATCATAGGCCAACTCGTAAACGATGTGGGATAAATTATTGTTGATCGTTGATGATGAGTTTTAGTTGAACAACTGAGCTAAAGGTACATTGCCAAGTGGTACAAGCTGTGTCCGTAGTTCAACTAGCAACAGTTGTTGTATTACTGTTGTCGTGTAGCCGATTTAATACTGTATAAGCTTATCTACAATATAAGCTTACAGCTTATCCTTCAACATTTTAGACACAAAAAATGTCTTCGGGCTTTGTTCACCTTAATTCTTCTTATTTTATTCATTGAAACATGATTTAAAATGGCGCAAAACTGCAAAATACAGTTATGAATATTTGGAATCACGTGAATATCAATAATATACTTACTTGTGATATATATATATATATATATATTTTTTTTACTAAACTTGACACAAATTCAAAATCAAAACGTAATATTCAATGAAATTATACATCTTAAAGAAAACACCTCCTTCCCTTAACAAAAAATTATCACCTGTTCTTTAATAAGAAATATCTAATAATGTTTGTAAATAAAAGAATCTAATAGGTTATATACTATACTGTGATCATGGCATTAATGTCCGAAACATGTGTATTTTGATTTGCTTAGTAATATATATATATATATATATATATATATATATATATCACATACATACATATATAGAAATTTGAATTTTAGTCATTTTGACCTGTAGGGACATCAAAATGAAAAAGTATATCGGTCCCGGCTCCAGGCCTTACCATGCAACCTACGGTAAAAGCTACTTCCCTATAAGGAAATTCGCCAAATAAAACATAGTTGAGTTTATTTGTTATTTAATGGTAAAGCATATCCAAGAGTGAGTAAAACTTTACTTGAAACTAACCTAATTGTAATATACAACTGTCACATTCAGGCCCACCCATAAAAGAGTAAAACTAAACATGGAGCATTTTAGTGTCAAAGTCGGCAACAGACAAAAGAACACAAAAGACAGCTTATTTTATTCAAACGTGTTCTATATTGATTTATATCGAGTGTTGGCGCAAAAGAAGCTAATAGAGGAAATCCATCAAAAGTTGACTTTTAGGAGTTTTAAAACCATTAGAATGGAAGTTACAACGACCCTATATGATTTTACTGTGAAAACAATTACCGACTAAATGTTTTTCTTCTACAACAATTAATAAAAACCATAATGAGAGTTGTTGTTTCTCAGGTTTAAATGATATCACACATATATTTTGTTCGTTTCAAAATATACACAATCCCTTTCTTGGAATTTTAATAAGTTGAAAATAGTGTACACAATATACCTGAATCATTTTAATGGGAAACATCATCTGATGTGCGGTAAAGGTAGCGAGCAAAGTTAATAGTAGTGCGTTTGCGTCTCTGTGTGTCACCAAGATAAAGTTTACATCTCGAGGCGCGAATGTCGGCCACTATAACAATGGAGACGGAAGGTCGGGTATGATCGGTGATTGTCGTGAATGTCCGCCACCCCCTGAGCCGCGCGTCCAGCTCCGCGCCACCCTCAGTCGCTCAGTCGCTCAGTCTGCCGAGGACGAGATCGCGTGCCGGGCAGAGGGTGCTCACATCGGTATGGTCCGTGCGTGAGTACACCGGACATCTCAGTCAACATGCTGGCCATGTCAACGTTGATGATGCCTGCTGCCACCATGACCACCATGACCAACCCCGGGCCCATCCCCGTCGCTCAGCCCGCCAAGCTGGAGCCAAAGTTTGTACTGAACCACAACGCTGCTGCTGCCGCTGCCGCCGCCACTGCTACTACTGTCATCAACAAAGCAGGTACCTACACACCACGCTTTGGAATCAAATATAACTGCATCACTTCCACTACTATGTTTGAAAAAAAACCCCTAAACATTTCCCTGTAATTGGGAATTTACCATTATCTATTTTATATACATAACATGTATTTCATCTACCATATTAAATACATAATTTACATAGCAGTTTAACTTTCTACAATCCAAGTTTATGTATAACATATTATATTTAAAAATAAAGTTAACTGTGCATTTGAATTTTAACTATGGTAATAGAATCTAATATTGATAGGGAATATAACTTTTTCCAACTAATAATTGTGTATGCAACTGTAAGATAATAGATATAATAAGTTTGAACAAAAGCAAACAACACATAAGAATTTATGATTATAAAATAACTGAATAAAATTTCAATGAAGTTAATCAAATAGATTATTCTATTAGTTTATCAGTTTACACAAGTTTAGCTAACATAAATAATAGATCGATATATATATTTATATATGTTTAGTGTTCATAGTTAAGCTTCTCTCTTGGAAAGCATATTATTACCTCATGACTCTACCAGCAATGCTAGACCGAGAGTCCAATTAGATTTGAGCTTAAATTGATCGTGGCAGTTATTATCGTCACAGGATTTATCTGAATTACCTAATATATGTGTGCAGAAATCGATTCCATTCAAATGTTATTAAACTCGAGGTGGATTTTATGGCGTGCGTTTATATGTTTGGCAAAACAATAACCTGGTCGATATTCGGGATTGAAATTTTATTACCACGAGTGAATAAACTCACGGAAAGAAACAATGAAACGGTCGGCGTCGCTCACGCAAAACGATTGTTGCCGGCAAATCCGATAACAATCGAGCGACCACAACTTTAACGCTTTGTATATATACGACGCTTTAAAGCACGTTAAGTTTATACCCCAAGTTTTATATTGGATTTAGAAACCCATGAACCAGGATTTAAACTCGCTGTTTGTAAATTAGCCCTGGAAAAACAATAAATCTAAAAAGCCTATCCCAATGAGGTGTCCTTGCTATATATTTAGCGTTTTCATATTGCTTAGCAACTGTCTATAGGCGTAGGGCATATCATTTACTAACTTGGATCAAGCTAGCTAAAAAACTAACATCTGTAAAAGTTCCTATTGAGATATTATAATACAGTGGAAATCTACTTGTGTAAAGAAAAACAATTGTTCAATTGTCACTCTGGTTGTAGCCAGGACTAGCTATAAGTCTTTCAGTGACGTGGGTTTGATTCAAAAAATTTTTGAGATAATATTATGCTGAACAGTCAATATAGTCCTTGTCATCCATCCCTAAATGATATTAATTATTTGCTAAATATAGAGTTTCATAATTAACGGTTGTAAGCTTAGAGCTAAGTTTATGTAATACTACCGACGAGGTCAAAGAAAATATCTAGTAAATATTAAGTTTAATGTGGATTTTGATAAAAATATATTTCTTATGTGTGTTTAAAGGAAGCCAAAAAACATGAATTGTCTTACCTTAGTAACCATTTTTTTTCTTAATCATAGTTTGTATATTTTCACAAGGATAAAGTTTAGTTACTCCCAATAAATCTTTGAGTTTTAATTCAGAAAAAAATTATGTTTATGCATTTTTACAAGAATATAATGAAATAAATCGTTGAACAATTGTATATATATTTAATTTACGTAATCCATTTTCAGTATAGGTGTGTGTGTTAATATGTTTATTATATATGATGAATAAATAATTAATAGTTCATTTATAAAAATAAACACCTTTTAAAAGTATTAATTAGGTCCTATATTAAAATATAACTAGAGACCTATTTAATGTCAATACATTCCTATAAGAGCGCTAACAATAAAAATGCTAACAAAGAAGTTATTTCACATTTATTGTATTCAAATTTTCTTTAAAACAGTTTTTTTGGTGCTAAATATGTTTTATAAGTTGAATTTTCAAAGACCATTAAACTGTTTTAATGCGATTTTGGTTTACCGTTTTTGTTTACGCAATCCAAAAAATTACAAGGAGTTTAGCTGCAAATAGCATAAAAATTCTGTATATCTTAAAGCTAAAATAGAAAAGAAAAAATAAAAGACACAGATCAACCTTTAAAACTTATACTAACGAAGAAAATGTGGTTTCATAATTGAAGTTCACTTAACACCCAGTTACTGTACGGAATTTATCGAACGACACTTTTCATTACATTTATCAAGTAGTGAGTTTGAACATTACCTATTTCAAAGTTAAAAATCAATCATTGCTGATAAACACCTGTAAACAATTAAATTTAATTATTTTAATTATTTTCCGAACGTTATCAACGAAATCTTCTAAAGATATTTGGCAATAAATACCAAAAAAGTTGTGAAAATAAAACCCCGTGTACATATAAATACATATAAAAGTACGAAATTCATAAAAATAGTACAAACAATCATTATTAACAGATCTTGACTCGAGTTTTGAGTTCTTAATTTGTGCGTATATTTAATTATACTAACTATCTATGTTTGCTATTTAATACCACCATGTTTAGAATATTATTTCGGGTTATAGATTTGAATATTTGCAAAATATTCTAAACGGTTGCAGAATACAGATTTGCTATACAAAAAGTGCATTACAAATAAAGATACACAAATACTATTAAATATTAAAAAAAAGTTTATGAGTGCAAAACTTTTGACAAAACATAAGCTTAACTTACCCCAACTGAGTGCTATTTATGCTATACCATTAATGTTTCCAGTATATTCTATGATGTTAAATTAGCTTATCACTAGTTGTAGGTAATTGTTAGCTAATCCTTAACAGTTATTTTACATGTTTTATAAAATAACTTTCAAATATAAATTTCCCAAATAAGTGGTCATATGTTTTACATTTACAGTCTATCCATTTTCCTCTCACTTTCCATTTAGAGAAAATATCAAGGTTTTATATAGTCCCGTAACAAAGAAAAAAATCATTATCTAGCTTAAAGTTTCGTATAATTGGAACAGTTCAGAGTGCCCTATGCTAAATGTGAGGCTTCAAAAACGGCGGAATATTTTCTATTTATTAAAACTAGAAAACGTAGTGGATCAAACCAATATAGTTTATCTACAGCTATATTCCATCTAAACCAAACCAATATTGTATGTAACGTAAAGACTGATGTTTTGACTATTATATTAGATAACCCAGTTAAAAGTGGTTCAGTAAATAACAAGAGTTAAATTCTCAATAATTGAAATTGTTCATAACTTAACTTTACTATAGTAAAAACCCGTATACGTGTCAATGATAACTAAAGGTTACTGCAAAATCAGTCGTGATTTTATTCCAATTATATTCTATAACCTTTTTTTCCAGATGAAATAAACAAAAAAAGTTTGCCTTATATAATATTTATTATAATGCTGGATATAAAATTAAATATTAACTAGTTAACTTAAACTAAATAACACGTTTTGGATACTAAAAACGTGTAGAATAAATTAATTTCATTCTAAATATTATAAAAAAATTAAATACGTATACAGTACTTAAAACTGATATTTATTTTTTTTCATAGAGCATGCAACATAAATTGAATATAATAATTTTGTTGATATTTCTTTGGATCAATTAAATTGGAAAATGTGCAAATTAATCACAAGAGCCTTATTAAAACAGTTTAAATAAGCATGCTTTTTAACAATATATTTCTATCATTATAGTTCAACTATTAAATACATTATTAGAATATGATAAGTTTTTTTGTTTTGTTTGTACTTTCAGTAACAAATATAAATAAGATACATTATTGAATTAACAAGTATAATACTAATAGTATCATATCGTTAAGTTTTAAATTTTACACGCTCACCATGAAAGTGTAAATCACGAATTTAGAAACAAAACATGAAAACTAAAATAAACTTTATATCTATACAGTATACATTGTATATTTTAGGACATCAAGTACAGTCTGACAACGCGAAATCTGTATCTTGCGTCGAATGTAATATTTCATTTATAATACTGTTCAAATGTTAATTACAATATTACAATTTATACGTAAATTACAATTATAAATTTACTGTTTCTATAATATAAATAAATTATTATACGAATGAAAAAAACACCTTTTGCTCTAATAATATAAGATAACATGGAAAATACATTGTAAACACGTTAACGGCAAAAAAAGTACCTCCAAACTCAGTTTATACATTGTGTGAACAAAAAGATCTAGTATATTACTTAGTGACTTTTATGTGAGATATTCGAAGTATTCTACGGCCATTTTACTAATTGAAATAATATAAAATCAAAATAAATTAAACGCTATTGCATTATTTCAAACTTAACTCAAATTATTAACGGAAAAAACCCCGATTTATTATTTATTTTTGCACATACCGTTTTGTATTTGAGCATAATAAGTAGCTTTTGTATTACGAAGCGGAAAAGACTTCAATTTCAATATTTCAGTAAGAGTCAGATTATTGAAATTTTGCAAATATGAATTTTCAGTTTATAAGATATGGTTGTATAATATGGACTGACAATAATTGAATTAATTATTAATCCAACAAAATTTGGCGTTAGATGAGAACAGGGCCAGGGATTGGACCGTCCATTTACAGGCTGAAACATTTTAGAATGCCTAAAGCGTCAACATTGACAATACAATGTATTTAAAACAAAAATCTTATAAGGACTATTAAAATAATAAAACTATAGTTTTATATATAATAATTTCATTAATTACAAACAAATTATCCAACCTAAATTTAAAATACATCCTACATCGCCAATGGGACGCCAGGGGTAGTTACAATAGCTAGTCAAATGTTCAATCGCTACCAATACTTAGTCACTAATGATTCTAAATCACGTAGGTAAATATTTAAAAGAACAATAAACTTAGGATATAACGACATTTAAGATGTATTAGTAGTTTATGAAATCATTTATAGACTACGTACCACATTCAACAATATTTCTTACAAACAAACTCAAATATATCATGTTATATTTATTACAGTACATTTTACAAAGATTTTTTAAAATTTAAACAAGTAAATAAAGTAAAGTTGTGGTTCCCATAACACGTCCATATAGTAAAAAAAAATAATAAAGGAAGAACAAATACAGATGTATGTGCATAATAAATGTTTATGTTTTATGAAAATATAGATATTGTTTTACCATCGGTGGTTTGGTATTACTGTAGCTGGTTGTTTTGAAATTCTACGTTTGATGTTGGGAATTAGAGGTAAGCTCGGCAATTCAATTATCATACAACTTCCCTTGACCTGTGGAATTTTGCGCACTTTTAGAAATAAATTCGATTTAATGATATTTACTTCCATTTATGTTTCATATTGTTTGACAAACAAACATAATTATATCCGTAAGCTTAGTGTGTAATTATTGTTGTTTCGTGGATTCCAATGTACGTTATCGAGCTAATACTGTATACATGCAATGATCATGTATACTATATAATCAGTAAACAATTAGGTAAATGAAAAAGTTGCATATAAAAGAAACAATGACATCAGATGTGTTGATATGGACCCATGTTTATAGAACATATGAATTACTCAGGCGAAGAAGATCAACGCTCAGGTGCCCTTTGTTATGTTTATCAACTGTTGAATATTATATACAATTTATCTCAATGATATTGCAATGTATTTTTTATTTCGTGTTGACTAATATCACGTGTGTGTAGTCAACTAAATTAAACATCTCAATTGGAATGGTCTTGTCATGACGACTTATTCCAAAAAATGTGTGATTTAGTATAGCATGATCAACTCGAAATTGTGCTCGCAAACTCAACAGTGTGAAAGCTTGTATCCACAAATTGTCTTAGTTACGTAGCAACTACGCTATAATTGGACGAGAACTAACTAGTAAAAAAACACTGTAAAAATGAACGCGTTTTAAGACTATAACTTTCCTATATATCGTTCAAAGTCATAAGCAGATTTATATAGTTCACTACAATCTTTTATACTATCTGGCAGTTACACATTTGAGTAAAATTATGCTACAAATCTTTCTTTTTTTTTATTGAAGTCAATTTAAGTCTGAAAGAACGAGTAGAAACATTTTTTTTCAATAGATCATAAACGTACATTTACTTTTTACTTGAGGAGATAACGAATATTTTGAAATAACTGTAATGTGTTAAGCTTTAAAATGTTATATTCTTTCTGCCGAATCACAATCGGCACATTCAACAGAAAAATAAAAGGCGTCATTCTTTCAATTGTGTGACGGATTCGATGTTTATAAATCGCTTGAAACAATACAGACCAAATGACGTGAAATCAATAATTTGTTATTTTAGCAAAACAAACGATGTAAAATATATTTTTATACCAGAGACCACACAATAAGCTGGGCTGTATATGAACGTCCGCTTTTAAATTTGCGTCCTTCGTATTTAGTTCCGGTGATTTTTGTCTGTATTTGCGCCTCGATTCACACCTAAATTACAACTTGCATTTCAATCGTTTTGATTTCAGAGGGTGAAATGTGTTTTGAAAATGTAAAACAACTGTCGGTTAGATACATTTTTTTAACTCTCAATATTATTTTAAGTATAATATCATATATTGTTAACATCTATATTGTTCAGAAGTAGACAACTTTCAACCCGCTTTAAATCGGATAAGCGTTTAAATACTCGGTCCTATAATATTTAAAACTAATCTAAATACCATATCCAGTTATATAAAAAATCAAAAAGAAAATTCATTAAATTCTTTACATAAATTAAAATTATTTACAACTTTAAATTATTTACATTTTAACATAAGGAACCTAATGCATGTAATATAAACATGTTAAATATGCATGTTCAATATCTTATAGTTTTTGAGTGAGTACTGTTAAGGTATTAATGTATTAAGATTAGTAAAATAGTAATTTAAGTAAACAGCTAAAAGAGGGTTTAAAACAATCGTCACACAATGCAAATTGATTAAAAGTCGCAAATTAAACCATTTGCGCATGTTGATTTAGTGAACATTATAGTGGATATCACGACAGAGAGTGTGTAGATCAGATTAATAAAATTCCTGTCTATATATGTTTGGGTGTCGATTTGATGAACTTTGATGAAGAGTGCAAAGCAGATTAGGTTTAGAATATTTTACAAACCAGCTCTATCCGAACATAGGCAAATCGAGTTGGGTACTTGAAAATTTAGGGATATTCCGACTTTATATTGCTTTCCAGATTGTAAATTTTGTACATGTTTTGATTGGTTTAGTAATAGTTCAGCAAAAAAGAAGAACGAATAGATCATAATTATATTATTCGAATATTACTAATCCATCATTATTAGACGCATTTTTACCAGACTATAAAATGTCAAATATCAATTTCTATAGTCACTAATATAATTCTTACACAGAGAATATAAATTTTTTTCCCGTATTAAAAACATTAAGGAGATTGTACCTTTTAAATTAGGTATAAATATAGGAGATTAGGTATAAATATTATTTTTATTAAAATTTTACTTTACAATACTAGGTATGCGGTCTCAGACTCGCCAATTGAGCGGAGCTAACAAAGAAATAAAGAAATATTATTTCTAAATAAGGCTTAACAATTTAATAATATCCCCACCGAAGCAAACTTGCGGATTAAAAGTGAATATCCATTTCTGTTAGTTTAGATTTCAACAAACTACTGTCCTTAAAAGTCAGATTTGTTCCCTATTGAAATTAATTATTAAATGAAAAAAAGGGTAAACAAGTTTTTTCGTAAAATATATTAGTAGTAGAACATGTATAAAGCAAAAAATAAATTTAATCAAAATCCACCCATAAGCCAGGAAACTAAATTTTTTCACTTGATATACGTAAGACTATCATGGACATTTTAAATGCATGGTTATTTGAAGTTTTCTGGGTAACTTTTAGTTGTAAAAAACGTAACAACATATAAACTTATTTTACTTTGTTTTTGTTCCACATTATGGTCATTATTAAAAACGGGCATTTTTATATATTTTAGTATTTAAAGAGTAAAAATTTAAAAATATATCAATCAATTTTTAAACCTCCGTTCTCATTACCTAGTTGTATTTGATGTAAGTTATCAAGTGTCTATACATTTCTGTATTCTTTTTCTTAAAGTAAACTTTCGTATATGGATTCATTAATGTATCACAAATGATTTGTTTTAACAATCGTTTTATAGCGATTCACAAGGGCTGACTACAAAATGTTATAACATTCCTGTGTAAGTTTTATATTTGCCCGAGATTATTTATTTTATATTTATTACAGAGTTGGATATCTAAGTGTATTGGGCTGGATATATTTTGGGGATTTTGATTCTCATTTAAGCGTAACACCCTGATTTACCCTTCTAATTGCCCGTACTCGCTATGGCTATGCGCTACTACTTAACATACTGTCAGGGTTTATAATGGGTTTACCTACATCGTATATATGTATATATTATTAATAAGATAAATATATTCAAATTTATACTTAAATATATTTTTTTACCGAGCTTTTTTTTAGATGTACACGCTCGGTGACACTGGACGATTTTAATTAGTAAAAATATGTTTACGTGAACTGGATCCAGAGGGTGTAGCTTAAACCATAGCAAAGTCGCATGAAGAAATTAAAAACCATTCTAACTAAACCGTACAAAAATGAACCCATTAAAGTGATGGGTGAATGGCACGGCGCGAGGCGAGGGCCGGCAGTTGGTGGTTATTGCCCAAAGACAAAGTTATGACCCTCATATCGGACCGCGGCCCAGCACGACGCCAGTTTGTCACGTCGACACTATTTTGTGACGAGTGGTCCAACGTCACAACACGGGTCGTATAACGTCACAATACGGGTCGTGCGACGTCAGAACACGGGTCGTATAGCGTCGCAACACGGGTCATGCGACGTCACAACACGGGTCGTATAACGTCACAACACGGAGTAAATGTCAAATAGTTCAGATACGAGTTTTATTACGTCGATATATGACGTATTATAGGCCTAGTCCAAAAGAATAATTTTTTGGTTATACTTGTTTACTTATTCATGGAATAGAATAACATTTTCAAACATCCTTAATTTATATCCAAAACAAGTTTTGTTTGGATGTGTGGTGGCAGAAGACATAAGAGTAGATCAAAGTTTAAAATGATTGTTAATAAAACTGTTTCAATGGAAGCTTACGAGACCACCCACACATTTGCCAAGCAACCTACTGTAATACGATCTACGAATAGGGTGTTTTCTTATCGTTTAACCCAAAACAATAAGAGACTTGGTGTCTTAAATAACTCATTACAATACATTGCTTTAATTAAAATAGCTAAAACGGCATTTAAGTATTGGACGTCTAGTTCCTTACATTATTCCTCATCCAAATACCCTATAAATACTACTCAATGACAAATCTGACGTTGTATTGTTTTTAACCAACATGTATAAATAAATGTGATCGTTGGGCAGAAAACTTCATTTATCAGAGTCGGTTTCATATGAAATCAAATGAAAACTTATTATGATCTTATGTAGATGTTATTGTAGATGTTGGCAGATAAAGGTTTAAGGTTTCATAGTCAGATATAAACAATACAATGCTGACCAAACAATAAGCATAGCAACAAGCTACATCTTTGTTGCTATATTTGGCTTCGCCCAAGGCCCGCTAGTCTCATAAGTTCCAATTAAATTCTTCCTCTTAGTTAGCCCGACACGGTAAGCCTTTACTATCATCATAAACCTTGATTTGCATGCAATATAGCCCCTGTACACGAGCTTCAGCTGGTGTTGGCGATCATTCGCTAGTCACCTGTAGAAAGAAATTGTTGCACCTCAAACGTATTGCATATACACACTGAAACATTTGCACGGGCTGTGAACTTTATACGTATAGCTATTGCCTCCACATTAGTTTATTATATTCATTGTAATGTAATGTTACATGTTACTGTATCTTACCATAAGCGAGAAGCCGCGTTATGCTTACCTTAAATGTATTGACCACCCACCTTGTGTCTATTACCTGAAAAAAATGATTTAATTTACTTTACTAATAAAGAAAACTAACTGAAATAGTAAAATATTTAGAGTATACACTGCAGAAGTAATTGATTAAGGAAGTTGTGTATCTAATGGATAGTTTTATCAGTATACAGCTCAAAATAAATTTGTCTACGAAACAAACTCAAAATTCGACTTCTGCAATGATTTTTTTTAAATGTTTTTACTTAATTTGGATTAAATTTAATATTAAATGTTTCTAATGTAGTTAAAACCATCGCAAACTAATCTGACGCGAGAAATTTTCATCTCAAATAAAACATTTAGTTAAGCTTTGAATAACTTCATCCAAATTAGAGAAAATTACAAATTGACAATGTGAAGATATTACAGGAGTAGACTCATTCACCATATGAGTTCATGAGATTTAAATGTAGAAAACCTTTTCCAATTTTATTACTTTTTTTAATCATGCTGACCATTTTACAGAATACTTGTTTGTATTTTCGTAAGCTATATTGATCACCAAGTACTACGGGTATTGCACGTACAAGAAACACTTCTCAAACACGTAAGTCCCTATTTATACACATATGCAAGTTTATAACTGAGATGTATTCCTACTCGCATGACAGACGATAGAGAGAGTAAGAGAGAGAGAGAGAGGACGAGAGACGTTCTCTGTGTTTGTGCACCTGAGTCGCTCCTGGAGGATAAACTAAATTATACCGTTAAAATAGAACTGCTACAGCATACACAATTAGGTCTTTCTGCCTTACCACAACATTTCTCCCCCCGTAGCGTCTTATTACGTCTCGTTACTTAATTAGGTTCGAACCCACCCCCCTCCCTCCACCACCTGGCCTCATCCTTGCCGGTCATTTTAATTACCCTCTTTGAATTCGCAGAAAATATTCTCCTTTGTCCTATTACCTGTGACATGGGTCTTTATTATCAGCCGCCACCCCCTCCAATCACCTCGGGGCAGAGATGCGCTCCCCAGCAACCAACCACCATCTGAACACTGCTGCTGCTTTATGATATTGTTTGCTAATTTACATACGATTGGAAAAAACGTCTTTTCTTATTTTCTGTAGCCTGTAACTGACCTTACCATACACATAAACCTCTATCTTGAGCTCAAAGACAACTTCAATATTTGCTTAGTAACTAAGACAATGATATTTTATTGTCATCTTAGACTGACGTAAGCAGTGTACACAGGGACTTTGTTATTACAAGGTGATGTGAGACACACCGTACAATCAAACAATAATTGTAACTGAATTAAATGCCATCTATTTAGTAGTAGTTATTGGACGTCTAGACATATTATTAATAGTTATAACCAATCTATGTTACTACCGGGCTAAAGGTTAGGCTTTACCTTTGTCAATCAGCTTGAAATTTGTAACTGTTGTTACAACGTTAACTTACATCTCAGAGCTACGTTACAGCTCAGAGGCTAACTACATATTGATTTATTGGCTTATGTCAATATTAACTAACATTTATTGTTAGGAGGATCTCTCAGAATATATCTAAACGTTTGACCTATCTACTGTTAGTTTATTTTAGCGGTAGGACCAAACATAGCTGGGAGACTGTTGGTACATGGGTTAGGGTAAGATAGGGTGGGGTTAGGGTTAATTTCAGACAATAGCTGGGGACAAAGGGACAAGGGAGGTTCTGGCAGCCGGACAACGTGCTTCATCGACATTGAGATACACGCATACACACACATACGCACAAACATATGCATACGCGGCGTTACTGTGACACCCTATCTCATGTTTGTACTAATCTTTGTGAAAATGAATCTGTTGTGAATAGTAAAGGCATATTCCCACACCTAATACAAGTCACATTTTACTATTTTCACTCTAAAGATTTTACTAACTAATTTACTAAGTTCATATTATTTACCTAAGCCGTGATCATCATTCATAACAATTTGAACATACGGTGTTTGACCTCTGAGGCCGTAAAATGATAAAAGAAGACTACAGTAAGACGCAGATAGTCCATAACCGGCAGGTCTTGCTATGATAACTCCGATAATAGCTATCTTAACCTTAGGGTTATAAGTGAAAAAGTTCGTTATTGAAATGTTTTACCTCACCTAAGAACATGAATAATATACAGTATAATAAAAATGCATACACATGTATAAAATTTCGATTAGAACAAATGGGTGCAAATGTGTTTGCTTTCTAGTGGCAATAAAATTAGAAAATAAATCTGACCCGGGTCTAGGTCTTTCCCTTCTATTACCTGTGGTATTGCCATCTCACGTTAATAGATTCTTCCCTATAAGAGAAATTCGGAGTTAAAGTTCATACAACTCTTAAAACTTGGTTTGTAGCTTGGTGGTGAGGAATCTCACATAAATGTGTAAATACTGCCTACAATGTTAGTTAAGGGAACCTAAGTTAGACGAGAGCCACAGTAGCTTTAGCATTTTTTACTCTAAGGCTTAGGGCACACTTGATTGAAAAACACATTAGATAGTAACAATCCATTTATTTGTTTCGTCGGTTTATAAAACGTTGAATGGCATTGAAAAAAAACCACTGGGCTTTAACACTGGCAAATAAACATTACTTCAAAACTGTAAATTACAACAAATTGGGGTCATTTTCCTGAAGTTTAACTAAACCAGATATTACATTAGGCGAATACATTAAATGGTATTGGTTGTAAATAACTGGAGTAGATGTCTCTGCGGTCAGACCAATGACGTAGCGGCACTAAATCTGATTGGCCGAGCGGCTTGGCAGCATACCAGGCCGACGACTCTGTGCTCCAACAACTACTCGATCGTTCAAAATTTAAAAACAATCCCTAGTTTCTTCAACATCAATTTGGCTCTCACAATGATTATTCTATTCTAAACTAGGAAAATCTGAGTTAAACATCATTTATGCTAATTTAGGCGTATTTAAAATTAAATGAAATTGTGTACATGCTGTGTTTTAAGGTATTCATTCACTTTTGTAAACAAATATTATAATCATTAATTTTAAGGGCTAACAAAATAAAAAAATAAAAATAAAAATTAATGTCCATATAATTTAAACCCAACTAAATAAAAGATACCTTTGCAAGTAATTAACCATCGTGG
The DNA here is from genome assembly GCF_028750875.1 of Macrosteles quadrilineatus. NCBI lineage: Eukaryota > Metazoa > Arthropoda > Insecta > Hemiptera > Cicadellidae > Macrosteles > Macrosteles quadrilineatus. The sequence goes on from NW_026542594.1 coordinate 119,186,092, forward strand.
TAAATATTTCTTCTTCACAAAATGGAGCTCATTTGGGTATCATGAAAACAAATCACTTTGGTTATATTGTAGATTCCATCTAATATAAGAAGTTGTAGTTTAACTTTATCTTATGGTATCATTACCACAAATCTAAAAGAGTGAAGTATAAAATGTTTACATAGTTTTTTAATGTTAACTATTTTTTTACGTGTAATGGAAAGTATAGCAGTGACATGAAATGTAAGATGTGGAGACTGCGACATGCAAGGTATGGACAAAGCAATCGGAAATAAACACTATCTACAGAGTACAGTAGTTAGTAAAGTCATTAAATGTTACTTGCTATTTTACTGCTGAGTTTACCTAAGATCCAAATACATATGTTTGGTTAACCTGTTTATATATAATTGACAATAGAGTTGGGAGCTATCGCGTTGACGTAGCTGTATGAGGGTTGTAATAGTAACTTTAAACTGTGCTTCCGATCAAACTACCATCCAAATCTAAACACGGTTTATTGTACTTTTAGTGGGACCGTATTAATCTGAGATTGACCTAACAAATAAGAATCTTTATGTCTATCAGAAGATTGCATGGCGTTATACAAAATAAACTGTAAACAATCAAACATGCCTTTTGGATTAGAGTACTCAAAATAATTAGTTTCTTTTTTAAATAACTATTGCAGAATAATTACGATATTAATGGTTTCAATCAATAACAAAAACGATTTACTGTATATTAATTGTTAATGAAGATATTACAGCGTACCGTCAATAAAAAAACTCACGCTTTTTTATGAAATTTTGTACGAACCATCTCTAAATATAACTAATGTCTACTTTCTAAATTATTCTGTAACATTTTGAATTCAATAGTTAAAAGTTAACATTTGGTAAGATTTGTCATCAAGTCATGCTGAGTGACAGCAATTAATTTTGTAATTTATAATTACGAATGACAGTATGAATCATGTAGCCTATTTGTGTTTGCAAAAATCTATTAATTATTCATTATTTTCAGGTAAGTTTGCGCGTGTTCTCACTGAACCATTGTGCCCTAGATAAGGTATGTAAATTTAAGGTACATGCTTCTTCTTTGTACAGTTTCACTGCATATACAGTATTATGTACTCCAGTAAGTAATATATTTTAAACAAATAGTATTTAACAGCTGTATTATTTTATGTGCAGTTCAAAAGTCATATTTTTTGTTATAACTATCTAGCTAACACGTTTATTGGTAATCCAAGCTAGTTTGGATAACACATTGATATTCTTTCCATTCCTCTGCGTTCGGAGAGTTTAAGATTTATAGAAATATTTATAGTAAAATAGAATATTATAACGGTGGTTTGGATTTGGGAAGCTAGTGTTTACTTTGATACACGAACCTATTGTTAAATACAAAGAAAACAGGGCATTTCTCGTAAAACACGAGTAATATTTCTCCAACAAATAATTTTCCTATTGTCTCAGTCTTCCACTCCACAGATACACAATTTGCATTAAGATTCTCTCCCCTTGGGTGGCATTTAAGGAATCTTATTTCTGTACAGCTGTGGAATTTAGTAAAGATTTTCGGAACGAATTAATCTTTAAATAACTCTTGTCTCATTCCTTGCAAAGATTTGTAAGGTAAAACGCGTTCAAGATCATACAAAATGATGAGCATTTACGTTCGTACTATGTTACAAAGTTATTAAAGTTTTGATTTTTATGAAAAGCTAAGACGATTTAAAGTCGAAAATTCCATGATATACTTTATAAGATAGTAATAACCTTGTGTGTAAATAAACATAACCAAAATAAAATACCGTACTGTATGATTATTTAAACTATATTTCAAGATAAACTGCATATTCAATATGTAATAAAACACCTGGTTCGTCAATAAACACAAATATTTGAGTCTGGTTTGGATGTAATATGATACTCAGATGGCAACAGTACTTAATCTTTGGATAACATAAACAATATTCATGATATCAAAAAACCAAAGGGAAATTTCATTCCCTCTAGGCTTAGCATATATATTTTTTAAGACAAACCCTCAGTATTATTAAATAGTGTTGGATAAAGTTGGTTTTGTTTGGGATTTTAGTCTGTATTAAAGTTGAAGACGAGAAAACAGAGTGTTCTCCCTCTGCTATTACCTGACGCCGTCGTAGCACCTTTGTCTAAACACGCCAGTTACTATCCACCGCAGAGGGATTGCTCCGAATACTCCCTGCGACGGATACACTATTCACCTTTCAATTTATCTTAAATTATATTGCTTATGATTTATAAGACTTAAATGGTGACCAATGTTAGAGCAGTATATATTGGCGATTGTTTGGAGAAATTTCCTTGATGTCACATCTGGCCACAATGTTATTATTATTGCAAATGAACTCATAATTTGGTAGAAATGTGCCGAAGGTTGCCAATGCATTTACTAATACCTACTGCAAATTACTCCAACTCTAACGTTAATCACCATAGCTTAGTTTCGGTGCAAGTAATTAAATATTGATTTTTATTATTTTATCCGTGTAAAATCCGCACTTTTAGTTGAACTGGATTAATTCCATAAATATAATTATACAAATATATGTTTACCCAAACCCAAAATGGACATTTGTTTTTTAAACTATCATGTAGAAATTAAACAACAAGGAAAAAACTAATTTGTACATCGAAGAGTTGTTGTAGGATTAAAGAGAACTCCCAAAAATTTTACATTAAAATTGCCTATGTTATTCTAACAGGAAAAAGGTAAATGTTTTATGTTACTTATTTATGGATAAAATTTGATCAAATTTGGATGATTTAAAAATTCTATATAATATTATTAGCATTTTTTATTACAAATAACTGTTTGCTTACCTGTGGCAACAAATTTTATTTAAAGTTCAAGGTCTCCTTGAACAATAGAGACTTGGGTGTTTTATTATATTTATATTTAGGTCGTACTTCATATTGGTGTTTCAAGCATAAAACTACAAAATAAATGTGAATAACCTACATAGTGTTTTATGGTTGTAGAACATTGGTGTATATATATTTATAGTGGCTCTAATCAGCGTAAATCGAGTTGTCAATGGTAAAAAGGTGAACTATAAGGGTTTTAAGAAGCACGTAAATATTGGTTGTGAGTAGGTGCGGCTGGCTCGAGCCCAGGCCCTGCCATTAACCTGACCCAGAAAGCAGATCCACGCCAGTGTCGTGTGTTTATTTCAATGGGTCTTGGGTCCGTGTACATCAGCAGAACGGTGCCACCCTATAGGCGGCTTGGCTCGTCGCCCGATACTCGGCCAGCAGCCATCGACACCACTCACAACTCACGACACACCCTTCCTCCACTCACCACTCACTATCCCACACGTCCTAAAGACGATCCTCCACTCACAACTCACTACTCACCTCTCGCCATTCATGATCCTCTACTCACCACTTGTCATCAAACGCTTCCAAAATATGATTCTCAGTCACTATTCACAGCACACCCCTTACCATTCATTCTTCTCCACACACGATACATTCTTCACTACTCACCGTTCGTAATCCTCCACTAATCACTCACTATCCAACTCCTCCTAAATTCTTTTTTTCAGTCAATATTCACAGTACACCTCTGACCATTCATAATCTACTTACAACCCATTATACATACACCCCTCGCCATTCATAATTAACTACTCATCACTCACTATCCAACTCTTTCTAAATATAAACCTCTACTTAAGATTCACAATTCATCTCTTGCGATTCATGTTCCTCCACTCATAACTCACGACACTCCTCTCACCATTCATAATCAATCCTTCAATCATAACTCACGACACATCCCTTACCATTATTGATCCTCCACTCACAACTAACGACATTTCTCTCACTATTCATAATCCTCCACTCACAACTCATGACACTCTTCTCACCATTCATAATCCTCCAATCATAACTAACTCACGACACATCTTTTACCATTAATTTATGATCCTCTACTCACAGCTCACGACATACTTCTTACCATTCATAATTCAACAATCACGACTCACGACACATCGCTTACTATTCAAGATCCTCTACTCACAGCTTCTACACATCTCTTAATATTCATGATTCTCCATTCACACATCACCATCCAACACCTTTTGCACATCACCTTCTACTCACCACTATGAACTCCTAAACCTAATACCTCCTAAACATCACTATAAACACCTTCCACTCACCCATCACTTCCTTAGCATAATCCTCTACTGCTCACTCACAACACACCAATCACCATTATCCAACACTCAAAACAGACCTCGCCAACTGGGCCTACTAAATTCCTGGGTTTAATTGATTTACTTAATGAAGCATATTTTTCACTCACCAACTACTTCTCATTAGTCACACGTCTACATGTTTTCGAAGCACAATAAATTATTAATTATTGCTATACTAAATCAATAATAAATAGTGTTTAGTTAATTAACCTAATATTGCTATTTTAATTATGTTGTTTAGTATCAAACACGTAGACACAATTATACTGCATTTTAATAATGCTTCTTTTGTACTAACTAGCTATCACGGGCCATGAGCGTTGAATATTAAGCTTATTGTATTAAATGTAAGTAACTAGGAAAAGAATGTCCTTGTTGATGTATAATTTCATAGATAATGAATCATAAAAACTTGTTTAACTATGTTACAAATTAAATCTACCGTTTAACTATTTAAAATTTGTGAATTTTCAAACACAAAAGTTGCTTGAAGTTAATACCTTACACGTTATCATTAAACATAATACACCAATACAGTAGCCATGATACTGCATTGTCTTGTCACCATTGTCCGGAGCCATCCTTGACACAATACCTAGTGACGCTCCACGTCCATCTTACTGGCTTATGCGACAAGCATGTTGGCAGCTCAGTACAGTCCTTACACACATTACCGGCTGATAATACACAAGTTATAACTACTGACGAATAAACCTATATCCTAGGAAAGTTAAAATCATTACAAATGAAACGAGTCTATATGTCGGGTTTCAGCTTAACTGTTTTTTGTTTGGAATATATTTGGTGGATAGAGGTAGTGGTCAGATTCAATAGCACGACTCCACTCTGACAGTGGTGATTTGTAGAACGCGCTGGCACGTTACCGTCGTACAGGACCTGTCCCGCTCCTTGATCCTGTGTCCTGTATCGTGTGTCCTTTATCTTGGGTCCATTTTCTTATCTTTGGAATTACATGCAGGTAACCTGTACGTTCTCAATTGCATGACCAGTTTCGTGAATTTTGACTTTGTAATTGCACCAGCTGATTTAAATACGCAGAACTGAATATTGCATCTTCAAACTAATTTAGGAAACAAAAGAGCCACACTGAAAAATTCTTACTATTAACTTTTTATAAAACTATGTTTGTGACATTTGTTTTGTGCGAGTACTTAACTCCGAACGTAGTTTTAATCATTGTTAGATTACTCATCATCCAAATAAAGATCATAAATTATTAGAGTTAAAAAAACTGCTTATTTGAATAAAAGTGGTTTATGAAAACCTCTGCATAATAATAAATTATCACAGTGACTCAGTGCATCTAAATATATAAAAGGCAAAGCCCTCACTGACTGACTCACTCACTCACTCACTCATCACTAATTCTCCCACTTCCCATTTACCTAGGAGGCTGAAATTCGGTACATCGATTCTTTGGACATTAAATAGGAAAACTAAGTAGTTTTTATTCTGATCAGGCTTTCGGGCTCCGCCCCAGTGGCTCTGGAATTTCCCATGTTAACCTTATGATTTTTCATATTTAAAAGGAATTTCTTAACAGCTGTTTCAATTAAACAAGTTGGTTCTGTTCTGTGATGTTCAATAGCATTAAAGTTACAAGGATTACCAACAGGGTGCAGCACTATTATTATTTTTTTTTTATTTATGACTACAGCCAATTTGCAAACAAAAGGTGAGTGAGCGTAGCGAACGAACTTCAACCTGGAAGCGAGATAGCGTAGCGAACGAGCTAAGCTGAAGGCAAGTGAGCGGAGGGAACGAGCTCCAACCTAAAGGTGAGTGAGCGTAGCAAACGAACTTCAACCAGGACGTGATTGAGCCATGCGAACGAGCTCACTTGTGAAGTTAAACGGGGCAAAGCCCGCGGGTACAGCTAGTAACTAATAAAATTCTGTCATATTTCCATTGATCAGAATAGATATGAACTTCAGGGGCACGCCAAAACAAAGCATCCACAATGCAACTCTTTCAATTACACTCGAATCTCTGTTAAAAAGCCTGTTTAGGGACATTTTATTGCGTTGTAACTCTGCCAAAATGAAGTTGATTCCTAAAAGTACTGCTAATTGTGGGTTCATTACCCATTAAACCAACTCATGTCTACAAAATCTCTACTTCATTCAGATACTTAAATCTGCTTACCCCAGTCTCATTGTTTACTACATCAATACAGTTATTTATAAAAAGTGTTTTCAAACGATGCACCTACTTTATGCAGTGCTATACATAATTATGCTTTTATACATCAACAACTAATCATTATTTATATTACCTCATTTGGTTTAACCATGATGCTGGCAGTATTAACGGATAAAGAGAGAACAAGGAATATAAAATTATGCATTATTTAGAGTTAAGGAATTTTGCACAAAAACACTTCTCCCCTGCTTATTACGAGATTCTGAAGCGAATGTATTGTCATGTTATGCTATGCTGTGCGTACCAAATGTTGATTTCCATGGCTTCCCAGCCTACTGCAACAACCGACAGTCTAGTAGGGACACGGTGACAATAAATGTTGCACATCTTGACACCTGAAACGTGATTGCTAATTACAACAGTCTAGACAGTCTGACCTCTAAATGCAATTACGACGCAGTATACAATACACACGTTAATCATAGGCTGAGATGTAGAATAGCCAGGTACTTTTCTACTGTCCAAGCCTTTTCTCAAGGAAGGTGTTAGCTTAGGGTTGAATCAGGTTGACTTAAAATGCTTTCACCTTAGCTTTGTGTATAATTTGACTCGAATAATTAGTAACACATCACTGTTCCATTATGCTACAACAGCTAAGAAGTACTGTACGTAGTCTAACTAAGTAAACATTTTCGACGACTCAGTGGCGTGGTTCCTGATATGAAGGGATTACAATCAGAGGAATTGTGTCAGCTGGCGGCTATTACCTGTAATTGGACGGTTCTAAAGATCACATGCTTTGATCCCCTTGCCCTCCTACTCTTCAACTAAAGGATTATGACGACTAATAACATCTGTTTATCACGTGATTCATTCACTTTCATGCAAGGAATAAATTAATCTAACCTTAGCTTGACCACTCAGTATTTATAATCGATTTTTTAATGATTATGGACAAATTAAATATTGTTTGATATAAGTTTGGGTTGGATAGGTCATAATTTGTCACTGTTGAGTAAGTAATTTCAACAACGGAACTGGAAATAATTAAAATAGAATGTGTCGAAAATTATAATCGTACTGCTATAGATGAAAATTTGAATTCAGGTTGTATTTTTTATCACTAAGGAGTCAGTTAAATTTTATTTAGTGTGATCTCGGTGATGTATGGAGGTACAGTTATTAAATCGGTTTAGGTTCCGAATCAAAATTTTATTATTCTCTAATGGGTATTAAATCTATCTGATAGAACCACCACACAGTAGTTGAAGAACGCCAGCTTTTAGGGTTCACCAATTCAGGGAGCATCAAGTGTAGCGTCTTAGGCTAGTAGAACCTCCTGTAAATTCAAAAGCTTCTAATTTGATAAGTAAAGTATTTACTTGAAGTGATTCAGTTGGAATCAATGCCTTGTGATAGTCGTTCAGTGTATGCGGTATATATCTGTACGAAGATTACCTAGTCCGAAGGGGGACGGCTATGTTTGTCATTGTTGTTTTGGTGTCCTGAGCCCATTATTCTGGCGGGCCGGGCCCAGACGATATATCCCGCACTGTCCTGCTCTTGGCACCATCCCAACCCCTCACACATTCTAATAAATATACACTCAACGTATACGTCTAAAACTACATTTTCAACCACTACTCCGTCCAACGTTTTTATTAAATTTTTTTAACAATGATAGACTCCAATTTGTTAACATTTCTCATCGTATCTAACTAATAAAATCTCTTAAAATACTTATTGAACAGGGTTAAAACAAAAAGTTACATTATCAAACGCAAATTAATTTAGTAGTACTATGTCAAGGATCGTATATAAGTAACAGGTTATAAGGAGGCGTAACTTCTTACGACTTATTGGAAGTTTATTGACAAGTATAAATAGTATAAGATTCTCCAAATAACCATTTCAATATTTGAAAGTTTATTCTATAAGAGCCATTCTAAAAGTTTATTTATTGCTGAAAATTAGGAGCATGTATAGAAAAAACTAATACAGGTATATGCCTACAAAATACTAACAGTAGGCAAAATGCCATAAACTTGAACTATAAACATAATTTAAGAACTTAGGGAAGTTTAACTACGTTGAAGAGCCAACTTAAAGCCATGTTCAGGTGTACACAACGTTCACACCTTCGGTAATGCTGTTGGCTGCCAAACACATGTCTATAGATTTCATATATAGGGCATTAAGTTGACAGCATAGAACAGTTGTAATAAAGTAGGTGTCGTAGAGAAAGACACTTCCGGAAGTGAGTGTCCAGTGCTCCACATCCTGTTGGAACATCCGGTTGCAGCTGGTCCAGTATTTATGCTACTGTTCCACTAACATTGCCTCCGCCTCCGTTTATTTGTGTATGTAGCGTAATAGGCGAAATTACCGTGCGCTTGACTGTAGCATGAAAGTATATTTAATCAAACTAATAAATATTAAAAGATAATTAGTATAAGGTTATAGTTTTACTGTATTGCCAATCTTTCATCTAGCACAGTAATTACACAGCCGCTTGCCATTTGAGGTTCACTTTAAATACAATATTTAGCATTAAATAAACTAGTTGAAAATAAAGGTTTTATTTTAAACAACACTTACAAAAGCCACATATTTTTGGAGCTACTCATCAGACCGGTGCAGTATTATCACTATCACACACTATCACACTATCACAGGGTGAGCTATTTAAAATCTGTTTGTGGCAACCTTCCTAGAGAGGGGGGCTTCAGTAACGATGGTTACTTGGGAGGTTTAGGGTAACTCCACATTTTTAAGTAGAAAGTATAGTCGACTTTTATATTATTTTACAGGTATTAATAAAACTAGACAATTGACATAAAGAAAACAATAATAGGACCAATAACAACAAAATAGTGGCCTAAAATTATAAATCCTAAAATTGACAGAGATTACTGATGCCAGACATTTTGAGAAGTTAGGGATTTTCCAGGTACTGCTTACTAACCACGCAGATCTCTTCAGAATTATCTGAACTAAAAAAGTTGCCTTAATACAAATTAAAAGTTTATAAAATAATATATTTTTCACTATAGTACCATGAAACAATTCTGAATAGCGGGTTATTAAAAGTAATTTTTAGTTCCCACTACTTAAATATAAATAAATTGTCTAGTACAATAGGCTTATTGTAACTAGAAAACGTAATACAGTATAAAGATGATATATGAAGGAAACAAGAATTCAGGACATGCCATCCTGACCCCTGTTCCGGCCAACCCCGCTGTAAGTTTATGCGACACTTTATAGCGGTGTCATATCTTTCATTATGTTATTGATGTTAATTTCTCAACTAATTCAATTTCAACTCTTATATCATTTTCATACTGTTTCTACGTAGTATAACAGCAATAAAGAAATATTAAGGATTAACTCGTATACAAAATTACGTGAGTACAAATAGCATCCAAATGACATATAATATATATTCCGCCAATAGATAAGAAATGTGTTCGGACAAACAAACCGTTTCACAGTAAGCACTTCCACTAAACAAGTGTGTGTTTACGATGATTTGGACGTAGAAAGTTTGAGCCAGTTTCGTGGTCCAGGTGCAGAGCGAGGGTCGGCTAACTACAAACTTACGATAAACACGTTAACAGCTGATTGTGGTCTCAGATTAAATGGACTTCCTCAACTTTGTTTGGCGTTTTGATAAACTGTTTCGCCCTCTATTTTGAATTTTGTTTCTAAAATTACATAATGTTTTTAGTTAGAATTTTCTTGAGTTGAATTTTTGTAATTAAAAATAATTGGTCGAATGATCTTTATTAACATATCTATTAATAATTTCGCGAAAACAAAGTACACAATTTAGTTAAAGCTTTAAATAAGAAGGATTTGGTTTCCATTTAAAATTATTACAACGAAATCATAATTTGACTATGATAAATAAATGTTGTTAAATAAATAAACCTTGTTTTAAACTGCCATAGAAATCCGAGATACACTAATTACATCAAACATTATTTGATATGTTTACACCGTTAATAAGGATATCTCTATGAGAAAATCACTGGTCACACACTGCAACACTACATTTAAGGGGGTTCACTGTATACTTTTCATTATCTACCAAAGAATTGTCAGCCCCGAACCGAGTAATTTATGTTGGATGGTTCTGTTGTTTATTTCCTTGTAAATTAGAAGTTGAGCGTCCCCTACTACTAAGGTTGAAAGGTGCAATGATTTTAGGAAACCAGACGATCAGTTCTATAGTCTGTTATTTAGACAATAAATGTGGGCGGTGTTGTGGCGATAGCTGTGGTGCAGACAGAACCAAACTTGGCAAGTTCAAAAACTCCGCTAATTTCTGTCAGTTGTTGTGTCACTGTCAAACAGGACATTTGTCTTTTCTTTGTTCCTTTTCGTTTGTTTCGAGGCGAACACTTTTTCTATTACTTCCATTTCTTAAAACTTATTTTCGTCATTTTAGTTTTTACTGCACCGCACCAGATCTTTAAGTATGTCCAGGGGGGGTATGTAAAGGCGGTCTTAGAGGGACTTTTTTGGATTTCTGCCTGGTTAATGTTTTGTTGTGTGGACTATATTATTAAGAAGATTATAATAATATAATGAAAAAATAAAAAAATACAACAACAATGCAAAGTGTTACTATAAAAGTTTTATTCAAATGTGTACAATTCAAAAATCTGATACTTGATTCAAATATTGGTCCTGGACATTAAAATCTATGAATATATTTCGTTAAAATCATATACAAACGCATGGATGGGAAACCAGAAATTTTGAAGCAATGAAGACTTTTTTGAATGATGTTTTTTGTCTTGGCCTAAGGAACAAAACACAAAATATTTCAATGTAGTTTTCTTACGTACCCTATATAGGCCGACAAAATTTTTCAAAATATTTTCGAGTGCTATTAACAAGGGGTGTGTTATACACTGACTATTGGACACTAAAGTAGACATTCTATCTATATAGATCAGCTGACGCATTTTTTTTTTTTTTTATTTAAAAAGAAAGTAGTTGTATAAGCTAGGCATAGAATGCACTTTGTGTCTAAAATTCTATTTTCTACCTTATCTTTTTACTGACAAAGTTGAAAGGTCTTGCTTACAATAAGTCTTTTCATTAGTTTAACTTGGTCAAATTGTTCGTATATTTGACAAAAAATTGTGATTTAGATTAGTACAATCTGTTGGTGGCTTACATCAACTACGACAATTTTGATTAAAACTCTGGCGACAAATTTAACCAAGAGATGAAATGTATAGGTTTATCAATAGTAAAAGGTTATAAAGTTTGTACTTAAGTTATGACAGCATACAGTACTGTGTGAGAGTGAGAAGTGCGTTTTCCTATCGTTCTACTGTAAAAGCAGCATACACTACAGTACTGTGTCAGAGTGAGGGGTGCGTTATGCTATCGTACTACTGTAAAAGCAGCATACACTACAGTACTGTGTCAGAGTGAGGGGTGCGTTATGCTATCGTACTACTGTAAAAGCAGCATACACTACAGTACTGGGTGAGAGTGAGAAGTCCGTTATGCTATCGTACTACTGTAAAAGCAGCATACACTGCAGTACTGTGTGAGAGTGAGGGGTGCGTTATACTATCGTACTACTGTAAAAGCAGCATACACTACAGTACTGTGTGAGAGTGAGGGGTGCGTTATGCTATCGTACTACTGTAAAAGCAGCATACACTACAGTAATGTGTGAGAGAGAGGGGTGTGTTATGCTATCGTACTACTGTAAAAGCAGCATACACTACAGTACTGTGTGAGAGTGAGGGGTGCGTTATGCTATCGTACTACTGTAAAAGCAGCATACACTACAGTACTGTGTGAGAGTGAGGGGTGCGTTATGCTATCGTTCTACTGTAAAAGCAGCATACACTACAGTACTGTGTGAGAGTGAGGGGTGCGTTATACTATCGCACTACTGTAAAAGCAGCATACACTACAGTACTGTGTGAGAGTGAGGGGTGCGTTATGCTATCGTTCTACTGTAAAAGCAGCATACACTACAGTACTGTGTGAGAGTGAGAAGTGCGTTTTGCTATCGTACTACTGTAAAAGCAGCATACACTGCAGTACTGTGTGAGAGTGAGGGATGCGTTATACTATGGTACTACTGTAAAAGCAGCATACACTACAGTACTGTGTGAGAGTGAGGGGTGCGTTATGCTATCGTACTACTGTAAAATCAGCAAACACTACAGTACTGTGTGAGAGTGAGGGGTGCGTTATGCTATCGTACTACTGTAAAAGCAGCATACACTACAGTACTGTGTGAGAGTGAGGGGTGCGTTATGCTATCGTACTACTGTAAAATCAGCATACACTACAGTACTGTGTGAGAGTGAGGGGTGCGTTATGCTATCGTACTACTGTAAAATCAGCATACACTACAGTACTGTGTGAGAGTGAGGGGTGCGTTATGCTATCGTACTACTGTAAAATCAGCATACACTACAGTACTGTGTGAGAGTGAGGGGTGCGTTATGCTATCGCACTACTGTGAAAGCAGCATACACTACAGTACTGTGTGAGAGTGAGGGGTGCGTTATGCTATCGTACTACTGTAAAAGCAGCATACACTACAGTACTGTGTGAGAGTGAGGGGTGCGTTATGCTATCGCACTACTGTGAAAGCAGCATACACTACAGTACTGTGTGAGAGTGAGGGGTGCGTTATGCTATCGCACTACTGTGAAAGCAGCATACACTACAGTACTGTGTGAGAGTGAGGGGTGCGTTATGCTATCGCACTACTGTGAAAGCAGCATACACTACAGTACTGTGTGAGAGTGAGGGGTGCGTTATGCTATCGTACTACTGTAAAAGCAGCATACACTACAGTACTGTGTGAGAGTGAGGGGTGCGTTAACCATTTACTAGCTCTCCCTTGAAGAGGTGCAGCTGAGTTATGGAAGTCGCTCATTAGCTCAGACGAGTGTTTGAACGGAGAGTTGACACGCTGCTGCGGGCTCCTAAATGTTAACCTAATTGGGACTGTGAGAGGTAAAATTGTACACGTGCTATTAAGGTTTCATCACCATTTTAATGTTGATCTACTTTGAAATTGCAATATTTTTCTCAAATACTCTCATCCTATGATGAATATTACTTGAAAAATTATGTTGTTTACATTTGAATAGATGCATTCTTTGTCATGCATCAAAAGTTGTGTTTGAAAGTTTTCTAATATTATGTTCCACTGTGAATATAATATAAACAATCTTTATATAGCTTGTCCTAAAGTATTCCTGATATATTTAGAACAGCAGCAGAATTATGGTTTTTTTATGCTTTAATTTAATAATAAAATTTATACTTAATACAAATAACCAACCATTTTAATACAACCCATTTGTACAAAAATACCTTCCTTTTAGAAAGCCACAGGCCAAGCGAATTGTAATTTCTTTAATTGGATTTTCAGCGAATTTTTCTTTATAAAAGATGCAATTACCATAGGTGGTATTGAAAGGCCTAGGTCCGGGGCCGGTATACGTTTTCATTTTAATGTCACCAATGACCAAAACCATATTAGTTTTAAATTATATATATTATGAATGTATAAATAAATATACATATGATGTTTGTAAGCAACGCCGATTAAAAACACTTCTAGACACTGTTAACGACCAAACAATCTCTTCAATATGTTAGGATCCATGTTATCTTACTTCATTGGTGATCAGGTGATATGCATTGTTTCATAGTTATGTAACAGTTTTATTGTTATTGGGAATTAATTGTAAATAAGACTCAACTTGGAATTATGGCAAGCTCGAATAAATTATGTAGTCATATATACAAATTTGAATAAATTGAGTTTTAACCTGTAGGGGCATAAAATTAAGTCAATCGGTTCCGAACCCTTAACACAATTTTTGTTTTATTGTTTTTAATGTTTTCTGTTGTATTTGCAGCTTTTAAAGTAGCTTGGCCTTTTGAAACGTAGCTGCTTTTGTTTATGTTTCTCCAGTTTATAAGATCTTATATTTATAAAATATATATTGAAATGTATATTGACTAAAATTACAGATTTTGTTTATCTAAGACCCGTTATTTGGGCAATGTTTATGTAAAATTCCGTTTGTGCCTAAACTAAGTGTTTTGCTACCCCAGTTAAGTATGAATAGTGCTTGTATTAAGTGAATGTGGGGGCGGGAAACGCGAATTGTAACCGTTACTCTGCCTGAGCCGAATCTACCTAATTCTCCTAATACAAACTGGGACTTAACCAAACAAACGACGGAGCTGTCTGAACAAACAGCCCCTCAACCGTGGCCCAAATTTAGTTTATACTACTAAATATTCACTTTGTGTCTTCATCAGGGATCTAATGTAGATCGAGACAAACACACAACACACGTTTGTCAAAGCCATTGTGAGGTCTGACTTTGTGTTTAATACTATTGAACTTTTAAAGCAATTACTATAACTGTTTGAGACTTCCACAGAAACCTAAAATTAACTTATAACCTATAACCATTAACAGTAATAATTAACAAAATCAGATTGATAGTTCGACAACGCTACTTAGTCACAATATGAAAATATAGTTTGTATCTAGTACAACTTTATATAAGTTTTATTTGTTTACTAAAGTTGCAGTTCTGTCATAGTTTATTTATACACTAGCTATTGCAATCCTTAAAAAAATACGAAAGTACAGTATATTAGGCTAACTGAATTGTACAAAATGCTTGTTAATATGTTTTCCTATTACTTTTAATACAAATAAATTTTGTTGGTAAAAATAAAATGTAATATTTGCCCTTGTAGTTTTAGCACCGTTAAACAGTTATATAAATTTTAACTTTTAATTAGAAGTTTTTTAACCACAGCTAAATCTATTACTCCGTTTTATAATAGTTACTATCACAGTACAGTAGTTCATTGTTATTATTGTTGTTCAGGTTTCGGACAATGTACATGTACCAAGTGCCAACCAGTTGGACCGAACTGATGAATTGAGCTTTGAATTATTCATAACCCAAATATTGGTCCTCGGCCTCAAAGTCTATTGTAACTGTTGCCAAGGATTATTCATTTCTAAGGAAACTGTTTTCTTCTGTAATTATTGACCATATGACAGATGTGTTACTCAAAGATACTCGTATTTATCAAGATGATAAATAAATTTCAATATAAGGCAATGTGTGTTTTAATTAAATTCATTAACCTCGAGTAATAAATGTGTAAAAACTATAAATTACGTCAATTTTACTTTATATTGTTGGAGTTTTACCTTATTAACGTAACCTTCCAAATGACAAATTATTTAACTACACCACACCATTTATGACAGCGCCCCTCTTGAATGTATGTTACCTTTTCTTAGTTTAAGGACTTTACAGCTCAACCTAGATATTATAATCTGAAAAAAAAACCCGGTTTCGTTTCTTTGAAATGGATGAGTCTAAGGTTAAAATCTTTGTTATGTGGAAAGGAGTTTGAAACACATCATATTAAGTGTTCTTATTTGATACTGAATTGAAATAGGTTATTGCGGAATCTTAATTAAAAAACCCTTAACTTTTTTTATAACACAAATGAACTGTTACAAAAGTACGATTGATATGATTGTAAGATATTCAGTACAAGGTGCCAGGATCGTATTTTAAAACATTGTCCTATTTAGTATTTAAAACAGCATTAAGAGAGTTGGTATATTAATTGAGTCGATGAATGTATAGTTCTTGTAATCTTAATCGCTCACAATATATTTTAGACTACGTCCAAACAGGTAATGTATTTTTGTGTACACAAAATAACAAAAAACTTACAACGCTGTCCCTTATTATAGGGTGTCGGAGTAAGATTATTTTACAGTACTCACATTTGACATTGGAAAGTGAAAATACTCAGTAATATCTGTCTAAGCTATAAGAAAGCACAAACAAAACAAAAAAAATCGTTAATTTCCATAACTGAAATGGTTTTATATTTATTTGTACTGCGTGAACTGAAGTAACCCGTTTTCAGCTATAAGAATATTTCGCGATTTAAAATGTATACATTTTACATTTACATTTTGAAGTTTCATTTCTGGTGGCGTTTATTTTGTACTCTTTAAGAAGTAGAAAACTAATTTATGAACAATGCAAAATTTGAATTGTTTAGCGTAAGCAATTACATTGAGGGGAACAAAGGGAGCATTTAGATGAGACAAAAACAAAAAGGGCTGAGAGAGTTTTCAGGACGCTTTGTCGGCTCGTCTGATCTCTGATCGTCTGATCCGGCGGAAGACTCTCTGAACTTATGTCATTGTCAAACAACTTTACTTATTAGCCTCCCTTCGTGCAAGCACTTAAGCCGTGTGTGTTTCAATGACTAACTCCTAATGCCTCTTAAATACATCCCAAGAGCAAGTAAATATAGCTTTAAACTTGTAACATTGATTTACACCAACTGATTTAATTTGTATTAACCTATTCAAAGACTAAGTAAAAAGATTAGTGTTACCGGTACCTAAAACTTTCAAACTCATAAGATTATACATCTTAGAATACCAATTCATATTTTTGTTATTTATCAAGTTCATAGCAATACTAGAGGTAAATTCCCTCAGTCAATCTCTACATTTATGTTATATTAAAGTGTAAGATATTATGTTATGTTTTCATAAAATATCTTGTTATGACTCAGCTTGAATAAAACGGTGGCTTAAACCCCGGTAGTAATTAAAATAACAATGTTTTGAAAATTTTTCTTTTTACTATAACATTTGTTCAATTTATATTAATTCGCTTTTTTACATCCTTAAACGTATTTAAATTTAAATCTTTAATCTTGTACTTTTAAAATTAGAAATGACTAACGAAAAACAAAATGACAGCCTATATATAATATTGAAGATATAGAGTGATGAAATTTGTTGAGACTGTCAGTGAGTATTATTATTATTTTTTAACACCAGAGGCAAGGTAATGTATTCAGCAGGTGACCGTTTGTAGAGCTCGGGAGAGAGCTTCCGGTAGAGGTCGGCAGAGGTTAAGACAGTCTTGGGAGTTTTTCAGCTGTGATTGAGCTAAGCAAGAGGGGAAACGTTTAAGTTTGAATTGCTTTATAAAACTAGCTTACATTCATGTGTTCTAGTTTTTATCTTGAAATTCATTTATAGTTCTACTTTACTTGTTAATGCTAACATTGTTTTACAACATGAATAAAATATTATTCAAGAGTAAAACTACTAATTACTAGTATTTTATATCCTATAACACTTAAATGTAACTATCTATTAGGCCTATATAACAATTGTGTTAAGAGGTGACATAAGTTATGTGATTGGTATACAGTATGTAGTATTAAAGTAAATTGAGGTTATTACTAATTGCGATGCTGCCACTGGGCACCACCTAGTATAAGAACCGCATTAGAACCTAAATATGACTGATAGATGAGTGTGGAATGAAGTGAGACACCTTGTTTATCGTTTTAACCAAGGCCAGCTGTTTGATCAGCCAGAAGCAGTTAATAAAGTCCCGATGGTGAAGGGCAGCTGGGCCCAGTTTCCAGCCATCAAGAAGCTACAAAGTTTTCTCAGGATCCAATCGGCTATTATTCAAATAACAAAATGTAATAGCAAATAGCGAGATTACCTTCACTTAAGTATTGCTTGTTTGTATTTTACTGTATATAATATCGCCAACCTTGATTACGACAAGACAACAATAGTATAACTATGCCATATTTTAAAACAAAGGCAGGACAGATAAACCAACCTAAAATATCTTACAAATTGATTTATGCACGATTCTAGTTTTACTAAATTTTCTACCAGGTTCGGTTAGTTGATCAGAAGACATTTGTATCTTATGGAGAATTGTACAACTCAGTTACAGATGCAGGGGGGGGAGGGGAGAGTCAACCAAGTGTTTGCATAGAAGGTTGACATTACGTCGAGAGATTTGTTTGGTTTGAACTGAGTTGTGTTGGGGGAGCTGCCAGAAAGTTGGGCCTCCTCTCCAACTAAGGAAGTGATCTGGTATCTATACAGGATATTTGAGTAAGGGAACGTTCTGTGTTGATTTTAGATGACTTTCAATTATAAAACACTTAAAAACGGTTTCTTAAGTATCTAAAAACACTACACTCAAACCAAATAAATAATATACTTACATCATGGACTATTCAAAACATAGATTAAATCTAACTGTCAAATATTTTTTGAAATTTATTTGATTGCAAAAATAACGCTGTAATATATTGTAGTGGATGGACAAGCTTACGCTTATAATAATACCTTTAAATTTCCCAACGAAATAAATATAAAAATGTGTTAATGTAGTAATTACCTATCAGAACGAGTTGGTATACTAACAAAAGAGTTTCTGTGTCAAGCAATAACGCATGTTAATTAACTCTAATATGGTTTAAGTGGTTTGTGTGGTTTAATTCGTTTATATTAAAAACATTATTAAAACTCTTTTCATACATCGATTCAACTAAACTAATGTTAATTTTACTAAAAACAAATCTGAACATTCTTAATTTGATATCTATATATTAATCACTGCTAACAACATAGCTCAACGCACTAAATACCTACTACCTTTTCTATAGTTCAAACAAACTTTTTTCTCTAGTAAGATTCAATATTTGAACGTTATTAATCCTCTGTATAATGTGTAGGATTCGATGTTTGTGGTGCAGCAGTAAGGAGGGACTGAAAGGCCTTTAATCACCTGACTAATGAATGACTTGCATTATTCAGCTCCGAGGATGCCTCACTCAGTCGTCTGCTCGTCTCTCGTCATCTGCTCAAATTGCATCCATCACTTATCTTGCATATATTTGTGGCAGAGTTAGGATTTAATGAATATAATTAACCTATTTAATCTTATGAGAGACAACTTAATCTGTTGCGTCAGTGAGCTCTTCCGAAGTTTTTAAGAATTCTAATTCCTCCTTTTTTTGGAGTATGTATAGTTAGTATATAACACAAAACCAAATGGTTTCTCAATTTAACGTTTTTTTAAGTAAATATGACGTGAAAGGGTAATCAACAATATGTATGTATTGGCTATTTATTCTCAATAAAAACGAATAACTCATTTAAAAACAAGCTATTGAGCTAAACCCTTAGTTCACGTGCGATGCAGGAAACTATAACACTAACAAATATTATACAGTATTATATTAATTTATAGCAATGTGTTTTAAAAATTATAATAACATATATTTCCTAAGGTTTAAACTTTTCATGCAGATTTATGTCATGCCTTTCATAAATTACTAACAAATAATTAAGACAGCCATAACTTTGTTAGTTGTGCAAGCTACACAGAGAATTTACATAGGCTTACTGGAGTCTGGAAAACTGTTGCATTCCGCCTAGAGACACGCTAACAGTTATTAGAGAGACGCATATGCAGGAACCAAACTTAAATTGCTTCCTCTCATTTAAATGTATCTTGCTTTTAAAGCGGATTTGGTTTTATTCGATAGGATTGCGAGCCGGGGTAAATAAAGCCCCTTTAACTGCGGGTCCGCCCCTTCGGCGACTTCAACTCGCTACTAGGCGTTCACCACTGTTATTTAATTTGGGGTTAGTTTTAGATTTTAAAATTTATTAAGACAGGTTACACTTATGAAATTTGGATTTTTTGTTGTCTGCAGTGGATAAAGAAATATATACAAAAAAAGTAAATTACACGCATATAGTACGTAAAACATCTCCGAATGCGTTGTATTTTATATTGATGGAGCTATCTTAGTGTTTTCAAAATTATTTTAAAAGAAAAATATTTGTGCTTTAAAAATGCAATCATAAAAGTTTGTTTGGTATTTTGTTTACATACTATTAATATTGAAATAAGTAGTAAGCCTACCACTGATATAAGGTGAGGTGTTTTAAGACAGCACCATCAGAGCTTCAGTGCCTTCTCAATTAGACTGCTTTAAGGAGGCTCCAGACCTAACTGATGAATATTGGCTTGAATTATTCATCACCCAAATAATATTGTTACTTGAGTATCAAATGTATTGAATGCTCCGCTTAAGTATACCCGGTTGTTTCGAATGGTCTGTGTTTGCGTACTCTTGATAATTTGTAAATGTATCAGCTTGATAAATTCATTCAAAACATCTTTTTTATTGGTCCTAATGCACACAACTTATGTTATAGAGTATAATAAAATAATTATTTTAACTATTAATAATTAAAGTAATCACCTTCAAATAATCATTTGTTTTTCAATGCTTGATTTATGCCTATGCTTGATTTATCAACCTATGCTTGATTTACCTTTAATAAGTCCTACACTTTTTAATGCAGTTTTGGGAGAACTGACTGTACCGTGGGAAAATAAATTAGTTTCAATCGTATAATTTTAAGTGAAAGGAGATACAGCGGGAATCTGGTCAAAACATTACAAATGTTGTTGCAGAAAGGGTAGTCCGAACCTCCTGGTAGAAGGGAAGTGTAGTAAATGAAGACGTTCTTCCTTAAAATTAGCTTCAGTAGTCAAAAATGTTAAAAATGTAAAAGTGATGATTAGGCAATAAAAATAAATGGATTTACACATTTTATTTTCAGATCATATCCGTAATTTATTTTATAGTTTTCACTGAGGTAAGACATTTAGCTTTCTAATCTAATTGTCATTACCAAAGCCACAATGGGTTCTACTAGTCATTTTAAAACCCAATGATCATATAAGAGGGAAGTATTTATATTTTTGTTTTCAAAATGTTCTTCCGACTGAGCTAGCTCACCGCAGCTTGCCCTCTTCAAGATGTTTATTGGACAGCCTCTCTTTATTGAGCATTTATTTATGTGCTCCGCCATTTCAACTGTACGTGTAGTGGTACAATAAGACCACCGGCCATAGAACCATTGTCACTCAGTCCAACTTTCCAATTACATCGCAATGCCTTTCATTGGAACATATTTATTGTAAAATCGCGATTAATTATTTATTGGTACGTAACGTGCTTATAAAACAAACTTTGCTTGACCGTGTGAGTATCAAAATAAATAATGCAAAAAAACCTCACACAAGAATAAAAATAAAAACATTTGTATGTACTAAAGAGCTTTTGTTAGTTTTTTCGCTGTACAAACTGTTATTGTTGTAACATAACATACCCATTGTGGAAATTGCTTAGTATTTTTCAATTATTTCTGTAAAAACCGCTACATAAAACATTCACCGTTTTTGGCACAAAGCTTTATTTACAGTTTCGTTTTACATCATGTGTACATGGTTAAAAAGGATTTTATACTAAAATCTTTGGCAAAGTTCTACTCCGCAATTGGCAAACTCCATAAGATAATTTTTTTTGATAAATCTAACATTTCATTAGTACCCATAGCCAATATGTGAGTCGATATTTCATGGACTTACAAGTTATTGTCACGACCGTTTCAGCCATTTTGTCACTTTTCATGTATGAAGCAGCACGAGAGGTTCAAGACGTGGGGAGGCTGATATTTCCAGAGAGCCTTTCTCTTTGTAGAAAGCCTATCGCACCTGCTACTTTGTCACTTGTCATGTATTTTTCATTGATGTTTTCTTTTCCCTGCAGTGGAATTGAGAAGAGCTAGCTCTGCTTAAAGTAGTTTATTTTAGGCTGAACATATTTTTATCAAACTTGATTTGTTTGTTTTCTTCAATAACCTACCAAGTTTAAAAACATTACTGTTATCAGCCTTAATCTGTGTTAATAAATCCAATTTAAATTGTTTGTTTTCAAACATTATGAGAGAAATTATGTTTCAAAAGTTCAATTACAAACAAAAAACGAAATATGGTTCAAGGCAATATGCCTTCGTGAAAGTAGCTATTATATCAAGCTACAGTTATTTTGCAATATGCTGATTATCATCTCTAATCATATAGTTATGGATAACAGCAATTGGGTATAGACCGAGGTAACATAATATGTAACCAGTAACCAGTGAATTGTAGGCTATATTATACTGACATTTGATTATTATTACGTTTATATTAAGATGATAGAAAAGTTACGTTTTTTATCTTTAAGTAAACAGAGTTAGATAAAAAACAATCATCAACAGATAATGTACAGAGAATTTTAAGGAGTTGTCATTTTCCACACAGTACATTAAATAGGTTTAGTGATGAAGACATACTTTCGACACTCAATTCATAACATTTTCGGTTTTCCTGTTGAAGAGAAAATGTGGGGATAAGTAAGATGCGATTCTTATTCTTAAACAATTGTAGAATTTCTAAATAATGTTGGACCTAAAACACCCGAGAAAACGTGTTTTACTGTTTTAAAGTAAAATAGTTTTTGTAATGCATTAAGTTTAGAATATTAGACACTTTAAGTAATAATATAAAGTTTTATTTTTTTTATTTCCTAGACACTAAGTATATTTTTAACTTAACTTTATTGAAAATAATAATTTGCAGCTTTTTACACAAAACATCTAAGACCCTTGTTTCCCATCTATATATTATTAATATTATTTGTGCCGAGTGTCAATCTATTTTTTCTGTTCAGTAATCACAAATTTCCTAATAAAAAGAAACATAGCAAATCTGATTCCCCGTTTTTCAACAGACAGCTGAATGACATGACGCAGAAACTCCCGTCAGATACATCTTCTGGTCATGCATTTTTCATTGCTTTGCGTTTTCCAAATATACACTTTTAAAACAACTCATGTAGAAATGTTTCCCATGCAAAAATGTTACAAAAAAAGTAATTCCCAACATTTTACACCCTCATGGCTAAGTCCTTACGCAGACTTTTTTCTTGGTTCTTACATCATCATCTATGAAAATATTGCAGAACTTAATAATATAAAATCAAATAATTGCCACCTTTAAATTGCATTTAAAGTAACTCCTAGTCAGGTACGACTATTAGATTGTACGAAGATTGTTCTATAAGTCGAGGCCAAACAGGAGTTAAAACAGGTGCAGCTATAAACGAGCTTTTATTACGTACTGTTTAACATTATAGTACCGTTAGATTGGATTAAGAAAAGGGTATTATTAGAGAAAATATTATGGACAAGGCTGTTGTAACCCGTTATCAAATAGTAGAGCAAGATCCACGGATTTCTGAACAGAAATAGTAGATTATTACATAAACAAATGACATCACTGGCCTGAAAATATATTACAGCTATCCAGGCTATAGTTCAGCTTTAAAGATAGTATGACTTTAACAGATTGTATTGGTATTAGCTAGTCTAACGAACTTAGACCACACAACCGGAAAGACATTACCATTTTTAATTGCTAATCAATTGCAGTTGCTTGCTAATTATCCCAGTGCAGCTATACGTTTATATTGGATTTCTTCTTTTCTTTACTAACTATGATATTATTTCATGCTATGCTATGCATTTAAATATTTCCCTGTTCAAGTCTCCTGATCATGACAAAAATGTAAGGGTATTTGTATATTAGTCACATTAATACACAGAATTAATATAAGTATATATTTTTATAGTTATAAGCAAAACTGTATAATAAATATACTTCTTTGTTGACGGCTAAATTTGTTTTGGTGGAATTCCTACCACGCCTAAACTGGTAACTATTTTCGCCTTTTTAATATGAATGTAATTGTAATAAATACCATTTAAACATTGTGATTAAGCAATGACAAAATAAATGTTAAATAAAGACAATAAATCCTATAAATCCTAAATAAAATAGTAGTAAATATAATGTACGACTGAGCACCCTGAATACCTAATTATTATATTTTTCGTAGAAGTTACATGTTTCGGACATGAGTCCATTTTCAAACTTCAGATAACAGTAAATTAATTTACACAATGAATTTACTGTTATTTGGAATTTGAAAAGGCACTCAAGGAAAAAACATGTAACTTCTACGAACAATATAATAATTATTTCAGGGTGCTCAGTCGTGCTTTAATAACTACTATAATTTAATACGCCTAAATTAATATTCCATTTAAATGATTTGTACATTTATAACGAATTCAAATTTAAAATATTGTGGTTAGGTTAGGCTTACATAAATTTTAAGCAAAGCCTACTGGCAAGTGAAATCATAACCCAGTTTTAGAGCAAACTCCAAATTAGCCAGTAATAAACACAAGAAGTGTCTCAGTATTGAAGGTTACAAACGAGGACAAAAGACAGAAAGACTGGCTTAGTCTAGAGCGTAGATTGCCGTAGGCTATTAGTTAGGGAGGGTTTACGAACGTGTGCAACCGTGGTCAGTAGACATGGGGATCGAGCGTGTGGTTTGTACGTGTGAGCTACTAGCGAGGGAAAGGGATGGTTCGGTTCACTGAGAGTTTGTACGTGAGTCTACTGGCTAAGGAAAGGGATGGCTCGGTTCACTGAGAGTTTGAACGTGAGTCTACTATCTAGGGAAAGGAATGGCTCGGTTCACTGAGAGTTTGTACGTGAGTCTAGTGGCTAGGGAAAGGGATGGCTCGGATCACTGAGAGTTTGTACGTGTGGTCTACTAGCTAGGGAAAGGAATGGCTCGGTTCACTGAGAGTTTGTACGTGAGTCTAGTGGCTAGGGAAAGGGATGGCTCGGTTCACTGAGAGTTTGTACGCGAGTCTAGTGGCTAGGGAAAGGGATGGTTCGGTTCACTGAGAGTTTGTACGTGAGTCTAGTGGCTAGGGAAAGGGATGGCTCGGTTCACTGAGAGTTTGTACGTGAGTCTAGTGGCTAGGGAAAGGGATGGCTCGGATCACTGAGAGTTTGTACGTGTGGTCTACTAGCTAGGGAAAGGAATGGTTCGGTTCACTGAGAGTTTTTACGTGTGATAACAATTATATACTAGCTAGGGAAAGGGATGGCTTTGTTCACTGAGAGTTTGTACGTAAGTCTAGTGGATAGGAAAAGGGATGGCTTTGTTCACTGAGAGTTTGTACGTAAGTCTAGTGGATAGGAAAAGGGATGGCTCGGTTCACTGAGAGTTTGTACGTGTGGTCTACTAGCTAGGGAAAGGGATAACTCGGTTCACTAAGAGTTTGCACGTGTGGTCTACTGGCTAGGGAAAGGGGTGGCTCGGTTCACTGATAGTTTGCACGTGTGGTCTACTGGCTAGGGAAAGGGGTGGCTCGGTTCACTGATAGTTTGTACGTGGGTCTAGTGGCTAGGGAAAGGAATGGCTCGGTTCACTAAGAGTTTGTACGTGAGTCTAGTGGCTAGGGAAAGGAATGGCTCGGTTCACTAAGAGTTTGTACGTGAGTCTAGTGGCTAGGGAAAGGGATGGCTCGGATCACTGAGAGTTTGTACGTGTGGTCTACTAGCTAGGGAAAGGGATGGCTCGGTTCACTGAGAGTTTGTACGTGTGGTCTACTAGCTAGGGAAAGGGATAACTCGGTTCACTAAGAGTTTGCACGTGTGGTCTACTGGCTAGGAAAAGGGGTGGCTCGGTTCACTAAGAGTTTGTACGTGTGGTCTACTAGCTAGGGAAAGGGATAACTCGGTTCACTAAGAGTTTGTACGTGTGGTCTACTAGCTAGGGAAAGGGATAACTCGGTTCACTAAGAGTTTGTACGTGTGGTCTACTAGCTAGGGAAAGGGATAACTCGGTTCACTAAGAGTTTGCACGTGTGGTCTACTGGCTAGGAAAAGGGGTGGCTCGGTTCCAGAGGGCGTGTGAGAACGATCGTCGTTAAAAAGGTTTTCCCATCGGAAATTATCATGATAGCTTGGTGTGCTGTAGTGTATCGCTCTGATCATTTATTATTTTAAAGGATCGGACAAGCCCACTACAAGTTTGCTATTGTTCTGAGTTAACGTTGGTACTGTTCAATGATTTAGATTTTGTTTAGTTGTAAATAGATTTTTTCGTTTTTATAAAGAATTTATAAAGAACGCAGGACTACTCTTTACTTTAGCATAGGCAGTTTCTTTACTACACGTAGTAAATTTTGTACAGAATGTTATGAAATGCGTTGTTGAAATAACAGTTACTACAAATAAAGGTCGTTTTCTTACGGATCTCAAATGTTTCCCAAGTAGCAGAACATTGAGAAAAATTGTTTTGATATCAGTTTTAAACCAACTTTAAAACTGTTATTAATATATGTTAAGTTGGTAACGGCTCCAAATTAAAATAGACCAAAAGCTGTTTCCAACTATATTGCAACAAATTTTCTACAAGAAGAAATTCATTGTACTAAATTTTGATAAATAGAGCAATTATACGAGAAAACATATTGCAAGTTTTCATGAGATAATACTTTTATATACCTATGAAGTCAAGTGTTGTAACTTCTGTATGTATTGGGATTGTGAGGAAGACACTAATTACACCGGTATCTGAGAGCGTATCTCCGATAAGGGATGACTGATGTTAGCCTTGTGTCACACCCTTCGTTACTTGTAGGATACACCTCCTACACATGTGTTGCCTCTGAAATAGACTGATCACAGAGCGTATACGTCTTATGCCACTTATTTATAAACTATCAGGGGGAAATAATTTAAAATTACACATTTTTGTATCTGCAGTTTTTATTTTCCTAAAAAACATTCCTCTTGTGTATTGTTTGTCCTAATTTTACCAACCACTAAAATAAAGCAGCAAAGCCCAGATCCATCTGTTTATTTGCCACTGTGAGTGGTGGGACCGAGCTGGCATTAGATGCTACAGTTTACAATCGTCTGTGGGCACACATGCTCCTCCCTACCACCTAATATATGACCTTTCTTCCGATTACATTGTTTGCATTTACATTCTTGTATGCACTGTTAAACCTCTAACATTCACATTCAGTACGTCTGCCTGTAAAAAAATCACTTTAGTATAACATGTAAATTGAGCAAATTAAATAGAAACAAATTGAATATCTAACAATTATTGGTCACCAAGCTTTATTATGAATGTCTTTAAGATCTAGCTAAGAAAACGCGTTAGAAAATGCTTTCTTTTCAATGACTGATCACACTAGCCCCTTTTAATTTTTAAAATCGAATGTTATTATATCAGTAAACATTAACAAAACTGAATCTTTAAACATTTTAAATAGAAGCAACTAAGGAAAACAAATACCTATGAAAAACGTAATTCCAGGTAAAAATAATATAGCTTATCTGCGATATGCACTTATGTGTTGAACCAAATACAGTTTTGTTTAGTTAATGTTTTGGTCAAGTTTTGTTTGTCTGCGAATATTAATATTGGTATTAATATGTATAAATATCAATATTAATGTAAATACCAAGAAATATTGGAAAGGCCTCCCCTTAGGGACCGAGTTAGAATTTATTTGGTTTGCAATATGATAGCAGAGCATCGTTTGCTATCAGGCTGCTAAATGGCCCCTACTATGTACTAAATATTAATAGTTATCATGCTCAGTGCAATAACTAAACACAGCAGCCACGTCAGTGTCATAGTGTCACATTTCTGATTTGTAACTCACATCCCGTTAATGGGAAATATTACCACTAAATAATTACGAACAGTTTGAGTAGTATTTGTCACAGAATTACTTCTACCAAATAATTGATTTGCGTCTAGTTTGAAATGATCCGTAACATGGCCGTATATTTGTATAAATCGTCCTTCTTTTTTCTGCTTCACAACATCATATTATGTATAACGTTAAATTAATAAGTCGTCAAAATAAAGTCAATTGCTCCAATGTGAACAATTAAATTAATAGTGTATAATTATTAGTTAAAATTATACAAGTTTGAAAGCGTATGGTATAATTTTATTTGAAGGAATTTTTATTTCATAACCTTTTTCAAAAATAAATACATACACAATAAAATGAAAAAAAGGTTCCGGGTAAAAGTGAAAATACTAGTATGACAGACGGGTTCATCCTTCGCGACTGAAGTTCTTACGTAAGATTTTCCAGCGTTTGTCAGTCATGCATTTTTCATCGACGTATCTTCATGTTTTTCCGAAATTGAATTCATCTCAAGAAGAACTCACAGCACCCTTTCACTTTGCACTACTTCAAAGAAATAAATACTCTTTGAGGATTTAAGATTCGTTAAGATTCCTTAGGAGTGAAAAAGGATTGAATCCTAAAACATTTTAAATTTAGATTATACGCCTGTGGTAAAACTTTACTCAAAATAAGTTCATCCTAGACCAATTTTAGAAGCAAATAATGTACAAATTCGTAAGTATTTATCAAAATTGTTTATACATCGTAAATAGAATAGCGTTACTTTCTATGAGTAGACGCCATGCATGTATTTTGTGGATCTAGACAGAAACATGTGGTTGTAACTATCTCTTATTCCTAATGCCGATAAAACACAAAACATTAGAAAATACTTCCTGCTTCACAGAGATCTAAATGCAGACAATAAATATTTACATCACAACATAACAATATCGTTTAGAAAAACGTGATGATAAATGCACGATAAGCGGCCTTACGCCGACGATGATTTTTACTGTCTGGGTACATAGAGCTTTTCTCTCCAAGGCCATCAATATCCACAGTGAAACAACAACAGTAAAGTTGCTAAATGAACTAGGTGAAAAACATACGCGAACCAAATGCATGTTCTATCTTCAACTACCTTATTTCCGTAAGGTACTAAATGTATAGAATATTGAGTTCCTCAAAGTTATTTATACTTAGCGTCTTAGGGAATAAAGGAGGTGCCACAAGCTGCAAGAGAATAACGCAACATAGTAGAGCAATAGAATGATGGGGTGGCGGAGGGGCGTCTGGAGCATTTCCGATTAAAACCATAAACAAGGTGAAAAGTGAGAAAATATTACCGCAGTGTCGAACGTGATAAGCTTCAAAATAGTTCGGACTGGAGCGGGAGGGGAACAGGAATTTATTAGTGGCGCCTCTGATAATGCTGCATTGAGGGGCTCTCCTCTTTCCTGGGGTATAATAACATCTGTTCTGGATTGATCAAGAAATCAAAACTGTGCTTTACGCAAATTGCCTGATTATCAATAAATGCACACTTTACATTAGGTATTTATCGTTGACAGATCACATACATGATTCTTAGTTCCACTTTATTGACACTTTATTTAAATTATTGTTAACATTGTTTTTGTACACATCTGCGAGCAAGTTAAGGCAATATGTCTCAAAAATGTAAATGCTTAAGAATGTTACCAGGCCAAAGCAAAACTTGCTATCCGATCCAGAATCTGCTAGCATTTTCTTATTTATATTTTATATTAAATCGTCAAGCGTTGACGCAGCTTATAAATGTAAATTTAAGTCAACGACAAACAATACTACGGTTACCCAACCATAGATGCGATTGACTTAATGGCAAGAAAAAAATAAGTAACTCGACTCCAAAAACATCGTATTCAACTAACCATGAAAACTGCAAATAAAATGTCAACGATTTTAAAGATACACTATTAAACAATATAATTCACACAACATTATAATAACATTCCTAGGAAAACTTCCTAGGAAAACACACGTTATTTTCACAAAAGGTAACAACCACCCTAACCTCTCACATAAAATAGAAGATACTATCAGGAGTAGTTCTCGCTCTTCTGGATAGGTAAAAATAGAAAAAAATGAATGATTATAAAGTACGGTAGTAAAGGTCCGATTGAAGCAGTTTTATAACAAATGAGAACATTATTTAATGGGATAGCATTTCACGTAGTTAATAGGCAGAAGTTTCCCATTAAATATTTTTAGGAAACCCCTTTCTTTTTTGGCCAAACAAGCTCCGTTTATACGTTAGTAACTTTACTATTTAGTTCTGCAAACACAACATAAACACATCAAACCGGAATCGTAAAATCCCGCATTGCCGGAATAAGACAAGGAATAATAATTTAGCACGCAATAAAACAGAAGTATTAATGTATTTAGCGGGCTTTATGATGACGACAGCAGGAAATTAAAGGTAGTTAAGATTTTCACGGGAGGTAATCGTCTTAGCAAGGCCCGCACCTGCCCCCCATAGACTCCCTTCCCCCACTAACGATGCGCTCATGCCCCCCTCTACTGCGCTCGTAATTTCAATTTTAATTAAAGTAGCCTTTTCAGGTCTTGATTAAGACAAAAAGTGGTATCGATGGACTAAACTTTTTCAATGTATGTAATCCGAGTGATTGTACACGATTTGTAATCAGTAGTCCAGTTTCAAAATTTATTTATGTAATAAACATTTAGCTTTCATAGCAGGGAACACTGTTCAAACTTCCAAATGACCGTGCACAGCATGGACGTATGGTCCCAGGCGATAGCGAGGACTGCGGTCCGACTGACATTTCATCAGGAGTCAATAATTATTCATAGCAGCTTTTTGGCTTGTATCCTTTGAAGAGAAGTTGAATCTACACTCAACCATAACACCATGATGGCCTAGTAATTAAAATTATGTTAAAACTAACCAATTACTATAACAAAATGTAAAGGTTTGATTATGTTTTAGCCCAACTATACGTGAGTCGTGTGCTTTGTATATAATATTTCGCTCTATTTGCGTTGAACTGTGGTTTAAGGTATAAGGAACGTCTATCCCGAGCCGCACCACAACTTGCAGGGCCATGTTATCAGCTTGGATGTTTAATAAATTTCTCCCTAGATTTTTCTTTCTCTCTACCTCCATTCTTCCGCTAGACTTATTACGTTCGACCCTCTTGTCTCCAAATAGGGCGTGTATACGGTTTACTTTCTTATTATAAAATGGTTGAATGTTACTAACTATAATTAACATTTTGAACAAATAAAAATAAAGAAAAATTAAATAATGGTTCAATAAAAGTTGCATACCTTGTATTAGGTAATTTATTTATAAGGGTTTTGGTGGTTTATTTTTTATTTTTCTTAGTAGTTTTAAAATAAATTTAGTGGTATTTCCCCCATGAGAACATTATACCAACAATCGCATTGTAAAAAAGTACTTTGGGTCGGAATTCATTGTTGTTAATTGTTAATTATAGATACCTAAGTGGGTTTTCACAATTTCAGCCAAAAATACAATTTATACAATTGATTTTTAATTTTAATTCATGTAGTAACTGTTTTAATTGTATGCCGAATGCTGTGGTTAAAAAGGTTTCCCACTACGATAATTGCTTTGGTTTGGTTTGAAATCGAAATTGAATGGTTCTATGGCTAATCTTTAGACACGTGCGCGCTTAACTTAGAAAACTGGTAATATGTAGCCTACTTTAAAAACATAATCTATGTATTAGAGCCTACCTCTGTCAAATTAGTTTGGACATCTGCTCACACGAGACACCTACATTGAACTGGGTTTACAGGGCTATAATTGCACCATATTGTAATCATCCCATCATGTTAACAGGGTATACGGATATAATGGCCATACTGCTAAATGTTGCTACAACAATTATTTATATGGAAAAACACTAAAGTAATAAGCTAGCTATCTTATCATAGGGTGGAACCTAAATTTGCTTAGCAAAAATGCAAAATGTTAAAAGAAGTTATTCTGATCACAAGTTATGGTGATTTATATAAGTATGCCAAATAGTACGGTTAAACTATATTAACAATGTTTGTACAAAACCTAAACAGAAAATTACTTGACGGAACCATTATTCATAATGGGCATTAAGAGATGCCAGATTCGTACCTAGAGAATTTAAATAGTTTTAAACCAAAATATCATAAAATCAGCAGTTGGAAAGTTGACGGTTTTTATTAATTTATACGAATGGGTTTCTGTGCGTACTATGCTTGTAATGATTTAAAAATGTTTTTCGCCTAAAGAATAGATTCCAGATTCAAAAATGTCATGAAAATTGTGTTTATTACAAATAATTATGAATATTCTCCATAATGATGTATAATACGACAAAAATTTCACATATTTGAGAAAAGGAAACCAATATTTTTGCCAAAATTTCAAAAATAATTACTTAACTCAAACTGCGTTTCTACGGTATTTTAATGTGATTTAAAATCCTTATCTTTTCCAACCTACTGTTCACAAGTCTCGACTTAATTTTCATGTTTTATGATTGCTTCTAAGACTGTAGATACATTACATAATACTATCACATTATTATTATATGTCTCAGGTGTAACCTACATACAGTATATAATGGCCGTCATTTGGTACAAGATGGCTGGATCCTATTAAACAGCGTGTTTAACTCGGGAGTGTATTTGTGTATATAACAAATTTGATTTGACATTTTCATGCATTGAAAAGTTTGTTGTATGCATTATCTTTGAGATTCTCTTCATGTTTGATATAGTCATATGTTAAAGCTAATTGAAGATCTCACCTTGATTAAGGAGCTTCACTAAGTGGTGATGTTTTAGTAACTTCCAATGAGACTGCGGTATACCCGACCTTTCCGGGCCCCAGCTACATTTACAGTTGCGTTTCTGACGCGCCAAATCAATATCTATAAGTAGGACTACATTACAATGGTCCCTCAAACATTCTCACTCTTTGATAAGGATAACTGTCGTCACATTACAATTATTTTCATTATATTCTTAATATTTCAGTAAATACATTAATTAACTAGCATCGACGGCAAGTTAAATGTTTCTTCTATCAGAGATAACAAATTGTTTTAGGTCTAGACATTTGAATAGAGAGGAAGACTAAATTATGATAACACTTTTGAAAATATTCAATTAACTAGTATTTTAGCCTAAACTCTTTTTTTTAGAAGTGGTTTAGGTCGATAAAAAGAGCTGGAAATATTAAAAAATAAATGATCAGCACAACGTTCATGTAACGAGATTGTCATGATTTTGTTTGTTAAGAAGTTATGATAGTGTAAGGGAATTTAACCTTAACAAATAGTATTCTAAAAGAAAACATGATGTTTGTAGAATTATACTCAAGAACGTATTTTTATATCCCTTCACACCATTTACTGAAAATTATTTTCAGTTGAAATACCCGAACTAATCAAGAGAATAATACATTTCTACTATTTTACAAGGGTTTAACATTAACATTTAAACCCATTAGTTTGAGGACCCGCTTTACTAACCTACGTATCATAATGGTATTGTGTTATCCTCGCGTATTCTACCTACTGACCACGAGTGAGTTTCAGTATTCAACATAAATAAACCAGATCATACTGAAATTCAATAATAAATATCAACAACAAAAAAAGTTCAATGCATATATCAAAATAATCAGTCTATCCAACTAAAAAACAAGCTTAAGGAGAGTAAAACATAATCCAATGGTCAAAATAAACAAAAGGCTGTTAGTGACTTAAGCTGTGTCATAGGCCGGAAATTAAATATTACCGAGGAATTCAGAGACGGTAAGCGCCTTAATCAAAAGTTGGCACCTGCGCGACGCGGCGCAGCTACACGGCTAATTGCCGCACTAACGAACTGCTGCCCGAAAAGCGCAACCACGTAATTAACATTTTTGCTCCCCCTTCCACCACCCTGTACACGGTGCCGAGGCACACGACAGCAAACTGCTGCTGCATGCTGATTAGCTCTACTGAGATTTATAGGCTAGACACGTTGTTGGCTTGTTAGCGATCTAACGTACCCTTGCATTTACCTAAACTACAGTGCAGTAGTAATAGCCTAACAGATACTGTGGACCAGTTACAGTCACTGTTAGTGGTCTAACGTACCCTTGCATTTACCTAGTCTACAGTGCAGTAGTAATAGCCTAACAGATACCGTGGATCAGGTACAGTCACTGTTAGTGGTCTAACGTACCCTTGCATTTACCTAGTCTACAGTGCAGTAGTAATAGCCTAACAGATACCGTGGACCAGGTACAGTCACTGTTAGTGATCTAACGTACCCTTGCATTTACCTAGTCTACAGTGCAGTAGTAATAGCCTAACAGATACCGTGGACCAGGTACAGTCACTGTTAAGTGGTCTAACGTACCCTTGCATTTACCT
Organism: Macrosteles quadrilineatus; assembly: GCF_028750875.1. NCBI lineage: Eukaryota > Metazoa > Arthropoda > Insecta > Hemiptera > Cicadellidae > Macrosteles > Macrosteles quadrilineatus. Next base: position 119,220,272 of record NW_026542594.1, read on the forward strand.
AGTCTACAGTGCAGTAGTAATTGCGTAACATATACCGTGGACCAGGTACAGTCACTGTTAGTGGTCTAACGTACCCTTGCATTTACCTAGTCTACAGTGCAGTAGTAATAGCCTAACAGATACTGTGGACCAGTTACAGCCACTGTTAGTGGTCTAACGTACCCTTGCATTTACCTAGTCTACAGTGCAGTAGTAATAGCGTAACATATACCGTGGACCAGGTACAGTCATTGTTAGTGGTCTAACGTACCCTTGCATTTACCTAGTCTACAGTGCAGTAGTAATAGCCTAACAGATACTGTGGACCAGTTACAGTCACTGTTAGTGGTCTAACGTTCCCTTGCATTTACCTAGTCTACAGTGCAGTAGTAATAGCCTAACAGATACTGTGGACCAGTTAAAGTCACTGTTAGTGGTCTAACGTACCCTTGCATTTACCTAGTCTACAGTGCAGTAGTAATAGCCTAACAGATACCGTGGACCAGGTACAGTCACTGTTAAGTGGTCTAACGTACCCTTGCATTTACCTAGTCTACAGTGCAGTAGTAATAGCGTAACATATACCGTGGACCAGGTACAGTCACTGTTAGTGGTCTAACGTACCCTTGCATTTACCTAGTCTACAGTGCAGTAGTAATAGCCTAACAGATGCCGTGGACCAGGTACAGTCACTGTTAGTGGTCTAACGTGCCCTTACATTTACCTAGTCTACAGTGCAGTAGTAATAGCCTAACAGATACCGTGGACCAGGTACAGTCATTGCTAGCGATCTAACGTACCCTTGCATGTGCCTAGTCTACAGTGCAGTAGTAATAGCCTAACAGATACTGTGGACCAGGTACAGTCACTGTTAAGTGGTCTAACGTACCCTTGCATTTACCTAGTCTACAGTGCAGTAGTAATAGCCTAACAGATACCGTGGACCAGGTACAGTCACTTTTAAGTGGTCTAACGTACCCTTGCATTTACCTAGTCTACAGTGCAGTAGTAATAGCCTAACAGATACCGTGGACCAGGTACAGTCACTGTTAAGTGGTCTAACGTACCCTTGCATTTACCTAATCTACAGTGCAGTAGTAATAGCCTAACGGATACTGTGGACCAGGTACAATCACTGTTAGCTATTTAGATTCACACATTCATAGTCTACTGTACAGTTACTGTGTGCCAGGTATCGTTATTTAAGGCTTTATGTTCACAGGCAATGTAGAATGTTTTTTACCATACCAATTAAAATACGCGTGCCCTTGCTGGGTGATGTCAGTTGTAAGATGGGCATTGTTTGTTTGGAATATCAAGACATTTTGTCCAAGTTTGCGGCGCGCTGCACGAGTGAGTCACCACGTCACCACCAGACGCGTGCCCTTGCTGGGTGATGTCAGTTGTAAGATGGGCATTGTTTGTTTGGAATATCAAGACATTTTGTCCAAGTTTGCGGCGCGCTGCACGAGTGAGTCACCACGTCACCACCAGACGCGTGCCCTTGTTGGGTGATGTCAGTTGTAAGGTGGGCATTGTTTGTTTGGAATATCAAGACATTTTGTCCAAGTTTGCGGCGCGCTGCACGAGTGAGTCACCACGTCACCACCAGACGCGTGCCCTTGCTGGGTGATGTCAGTTGTAAGATGGGCATTGTTTGTTTGGCATATCAAGACATTTTGTCCAAGTTTGCGGCGCGCTGCACGAGTGAGTCACCTCGTCACCACCAGACGCGTGCCCTTGCTGGGTGATGTCAGTTGTAAGATGGGCATTGTTTGTTTGGAATATCAAGACATTTTGTCCAAGTTTGTGGCGCGCTGCACGAGTGAGTCGCCACGTCACCACCAGACACGTGCCCTGGCTGTGTGATGTCAGTTGTAAGATGGGCATTGTTTGTTTGGAATATCAATACATTTTGTCCAAGTTTGTGGCGCGCTGCACGAGTGAGTCGCCACGTCACCACCAGACACGTGCCCTGGCTGTGTGATGTCAGCTGTAAGATGGGCATTGTTTGTTTGGAATATCAATACATTTTGTCCAAGTTTGTGGCGCGCTGCACGAGTGAGTCGCCACGTCACCACCAGACACGTGCCCTGGCTGGGTGATGTCAGTTGTAAGATGGGCATTGTTTGTTTGGAATATCAAGACATTTTGTCCAAGTTTGTGGCGCGCTGCACGTGTGAGTCGCCACGTCACCACCAGACACGTGCCCTGGCTGTGTGATGTCAGTTGTAAGATGTGCATTGTTTGTTTGGAATATCAATACATTTTGTCCAAGTTTGTGGCGCGCTGCACGAGTGAGTCGCCACGTCACCACCAGACACGTGCCCTGGCTGTGTGATGTCAGTTGTAAGATGGGCATTGTTTGTTTGGAATATCAATACATTTTGTCCAAGTTTGTGGCGCGCTGCACGAGTGAGTCGCCACGTCACCACCAGACACGTGCCCTGGCTGTGTGATGTCAGTTGTAAGATGGGCATTGTTTGTTTGGAATATCAATACATTTTGTCCAAGTTTGTGGCGCGCTGCACGAGTGAGTCGCCACGTCACCACCAGACACGTGCCCTGGCTGTGTGATGTCAGTTGTAAGATGGGCATTGTTTGTTTGGAATATCAATACATTTTGTCCAAGTTTGTGGCACGCTGCACGAGTGAGTCGCCACGTCACCACCAGACACGTGCCCTGGCTGGGTGATGTCAGTTGTAAGATGGGCATTGTTTGTTTGGAATATCAAGACATTTTGTCCAAGTTTGTGGCGCGCTGCACGTGTGAGTCGCCACGTCACCACCAGACACGTGCCCTGGCTGTGTGATGTCAGTTGTAAGATGGGCATTGTTTGTTTGGAATATCAATACATTTTGTCCAAGTTTGTGGCGCGCTGCACGTGTGAGTCGCCACGTCACCACCAGACGCGTGCCCTTGCTGGGTGATGTCAGTTGTAAGATGGGCATTGTTTGTTTGGCATATCAAGACATTTTGTCCAAGTTTGTGGCGCGCTGCACGAGTGAGTCGCCACGTCACCACCAGACACGTGCCCTGGCTGGGTGATGTCAGTTGTAAGATGGGCATTGTTTGTTTGGAATATCAAGACATTTTGTCCAAGTTTGTGGCGCGCTGCACGTGTGAGTCGCCACGTCACCACCAGACACGTGCCCTGGCTGTGTGATGTCAGTTGTAAGATGGGCATTGTTTGTTTGGAATATCAATACATTTTGCCCAGGTTTGTGGCGCGCTGCACGAGTGAGTCGCCACGTCACCACCAGACACGTGCCCTGGCTGTGTGATGTCAGTTGTAAGATGGGCATTGTTTGTTTGGAATATCAATACATTTTGTCCAAGTTTGTGGCGCGCTGCACGAGTGAGTCACCACGTCACCACCAGACACGTGCCCTGGCTGTGTGATGTCAGTTGTAAGATGGGCATTGTTTGTTTGGAATATCAATACATTTTGTCCAAGTTTGTGGCGCGCTGCTCGAGTGAGTCGCCACGTCACCACCAGACACGTGCCCTGGCTGTGTGATGTCATTTGTAAGATGGGCATTGTTTGTTTGGAATATCAATACATTTTGTCCAAGTTTGTGGCGTGCTGCACGAGTGAGTCGCCACGTCACCACCAGACACGTGCCCTGGCTGGGTGATGTCAGTTGTAAGATGGGCATTGTTTGTTTGGAATATCAAGACATTTTGTCCAAGTTTGTGGCGCGCTGCACGAGTGAGTCGCCACGTCACCACCAGACACGTGCCACAGACAATATAATACTTTCACGTGCCCTGTAATATATTTATCACACAACTGATTTGCTGCAATTCCTCAGTATAACCATAACATACTTTGAAGTAAACAATTATAATCAACATGTTAAAATGCAATTGTTATGAAAACCGAAACCCTGTTTTTATACGTTAACATAGTACGTTTATGATTGTTATTATCTTCCATAGTTAGTTTGCAAGAATATTTTAGTTTTTACCAAAGGAGATCAGAAGTTTGGAAAACATCATAAAATGCACGATTGTGATTCATGTTTTCAATTACAACTAGTATAGCATGAATCCATTGATGTATTAAATTTATTAAACTCATGTAGTAAGTGCATGGATACTGTGGAGCGATTAACTATTGGCCTGGTCTGAATTATTTTGCTTTTTGACAAAATTTACCCCAACAATACTATCTTAATTTACCGTATCTTTAAGAGGTTACGTATATAATGTAGTATGTGAGCCTAGACGAATTCACTTTTATATCTTAAAATAAATTTGGGATTTTGATTACTGAGTAAAATTAAATTATAAGTGAAACAAATGTTTGTGTTACGAATATTAATGCAAAAAAATTAAATTCTTTGTAAATTATGAAAATAATAAATATATGCAGTAGATACTACCGACATTAGTTTATACAATTAAAAATCCCAACATTAGTTGGCTCATTGCAACAAACAAAGTCAGCCTCGGGGCTTTTAGTTTGTTTGCAAATTATTCATGTTCAATTCTGCATCAGTTCTTAATTAATTTGTGTGGAAACTTTGTGTATTAATAAAATATTTCCTATACTAGAGCGATAATAGTTATTGTAGTTAAAACTAGTCATTTTTTAACTTTTTAAGTAGAACTTCAGAAAATAATGTCAAAAAAATAATTTACATTTAGGCCGTACTATACACCAAGACATTGTATGAGTGAAGTATGGCAAATCGATAGAAATAAATTGAGATGTTAGTGTTATTTATGTTTTTGCCTTGTTTCTTAATACACCAACAATCTTCAATGTGTTTTTAGACCCTTAAAAATATAAAACATTTAGTTTGTATTCCTCCATGTACAATTAATGATAAACGCCACATTGCATATGCAGTACAAATGCTTAACGCAATAAACCAGGCGCTTAACGGCTTTAGTGGGTGACGTATGTGTTTACAGATATGTGCAATTTGAGCGCTAGGCCGGTAAAGCCCGCGATGGCCAATCATCCTAAGATTAAAGCTGATTCTGGCTGTCCAGTCTGGCGCTTCTACAATCCATCATACCCATTAAAACTTGTGCCTGACTAACAGTAAGAGTAACAAGTCGACAAATCGTATAAACATCAATTTTCACCACTCCGATTTTACGTTTTCGAGCGTTATCAGTCAAACTCCACAAATTTAAAGGTTCTAAGTACTAGGGTAATATTCATGATAACTAAGGAAAAAGCCAATAGATAATAAACTATTAACATCTGTGTTGTGGTGTAATTAATAAGGGTAAAACTTAAAAATACTTTTTCAAACATTTTGTGGGTTTGCAATGTTTTTTTCATGTTACATTTGTAAACTTAGACAAAATCAAAAGAGAAGAACTCTCACAACACGAAGAAATATTATACGTTGTTTGAATTTTTCTTGAAGCTTCAACATTCTTATTTGATAATGAATTAGTGAGATGTGTAGCTAATGTATTACTATCGCGGACCCACCTGCAGAACTACTTAAGGCACAAAGTAACTTTTGAATACCATAGTTTTTAAATGTTTATATTCCAGAATGTATTATTTCAAACCTAGAGAGGCTTTGGTTGAAAGTCTGTCAATGAGCTTTGGATCAATTTCAACCAGAATTTGTAATTGATTTGTGTTTAAGAAAAGTGAATAAACTGTAAAATAACCAATGGACTTTTACGTGATAATGTATCTATTGAAACATGTAATAACCTATGTTGTATAACTATAACTATTGTATAACCTTACTCTCCACTGTAACTATTTTTTAATGTGATAATTATTTCAATCGATTGATTTGTGTAAAAAAAACTATTAAAAATCTAGTTTTACTTTAAAGTTTATAAGCCATGTAAAAAAAAAAAATAGTTGTTAAATTTCTGAGCTTTATGTAATTGGTCATTGCATTAATTTGTAGGGATGTGTTTTCTATTTCTTGCTTATGCTAACAATGTTTATATTTTACAGGTAAGTGTCGATCCTATATTGAGAAAACGCTTACTCTATGTAAGTATGCCCTATGTCAGCAATAGATAATAATGATGGTAGGAATGTGACAATTTAGAGTTTTGTACTAGCTTTGACTTCGGTGAATTAATTGTATTACATGAGTAAATTTCAATGTCTGAACATAGCATGCTGTTCGTGTACTAGTAGAAGGTTCTTATTTTAACCATATGACTTAATTTTCTCAAGGCGTTTTAGAAATATTATGCAATAGTAAAAATAAAATCGCTATACAGAAAGCAACCGTGTAAATTTACTAATCATGAATTTAAATTCACCAATACGTGAAAGTATGATTTTTATCAGGATAAAAATATCTAAAACAAATGTAGATTCTGTGATATGAACAATGCCAGCATACACTAAGAAAAAATTATGTATCACATAAACTGAGCAGTGCAAAATGGGACCACACAACAAGCTACAACTAATTATGTATGGTTTACCATAAGTAGCTGATGTAGAACATAGCAGATTAGTGTTACTTGAGGTGATTCAGTATTGCAGACCTCGCTGGCATAATCAGACATCAACAACTGTAGATCACCAATGACGGACTGGTCTATGTAGTACTGCAGCCTACAGCTCGTTGTGTTGTACTATATGAGTCAGCTGATGTAGTATTGTATGTCTGATGCCCCACAACACTACGACAGGACAAACCAAACAGCCAAATCATCAGAACCAATGTTTCGTTTTTACAAATGTGCTTTCCCTGGATCTGCGGACAAGCCGTGCTATGTCGGTGTAGTGGTTCATGCCAAGGATAATTTGATCGAAAACTGTTAATTTTAAAATTGAATATACAGATAAGTATTTTATTATTTCAATATTGTGTTTTTTATAGCCTAAAATGTGCAAACAATGCATTATGTAATATATCTTGATTGGTTCTGGTGATAACTAAAGCGGGAAACGCAGTAAGTCGTCCCCTATCTAACGCTTGTGAAAAATAAACTAATACGTGTAGAATGTTTGTATACTGTATAAAAAACCGTCAATACTTTAGGCCAAAAATATTGCGACATCCTTCATAATGTACCTTTAGTGAACAAAAATGTGGTAGTGTAGCTTTTCTAGGTAGCTATCATAGCCCAGACAAAAGAATTTTCTTTTTATATCCAAGCCAAGCCCAAAGATATTAAAAGTCCAAAGATAAACGCATTTCACGAGAATTAACTTTTTTATGATAACAATAATATATTTGACAATCTTGCAACGGAAATCTTAAGGTGTATCAATTTTTATGTTAGCCGTTGATCGAAGTCTACCTACATTTCATATTTTTAAATATCAGTTTTAATAAAACTTATTACTTGATAATCAATTAGTCATCAATTAGTCATTACTTAGTAATTATTTAGTAGGCCATATATAAATTCTTTGCAACAAGGGAGTCGTTTACCGTTTTCTATATTCAAAATTATACAATACTCGGTTAAACCAAATCGATTTTACATACTAAAATCCTATTTTTGAGAAGCTGCTTTTAATTCATTCCAGTATTGGAAACAGACACTAAAAACGGATACCTAGAACATATTATATCGCAGGAAGGACGATGTTTTTACATGCAATAACAGTGCAATGTAAACTATCGGCCAGTCGGCGCTCAGTGCTTGGTGCTCGACGCTCGTTACTGTTTGCGAATATATGATTAACCTGCGATCATACTGTTTGGTGCCAATACCCCGCTAACAAACGTCATAAATTTTCATAATCATTGTATCGCCGCTATTCACGATGTTGTAATTTATGCAGCAATCATTCATCCAGGTTATATAGCCAAATACTGGCGCTTTAATGGCTCATGAAAAGTATATGGATTGTGATTCCCTCCCTGAATTTGCGGTGTTCCGTTGTTTTCGTTTTCCACATCGATTTATCCATGTTCTCTATCCTATATAAATTCTCACAGTTTTCCTTGTATAAATTGAAACGATCAAACATGTCCGTTTGATTCAAAATAATGGTTATAGGCTATTATTATTACAAATTTAATTCACCAAGAATAATTAAACTTTGTAACTTTTTAATGCTATATCATAGAACCAACTTGTTCAGTTGAAACAGCTGGAAAACTTCTTTAATTCCTTTAAAAAATGAATACTTATAAGAATAACATGACAACTTGAACCCTCGTGGGGCATAGCCCTATAAGATTTTCACAACTTTATGTCTATGTGTTTCTCAAGACTAACAAGTACTTTTCTGCAAAATTTAAGCTCAATCAGTCCAGCAGTTTTACATGATGGAACTTCAGAGCTTCACACAAACATCCATACTTTCACATTTATAACATTAGTAGTCTAGGATTAACAATTTAATACAGAAAGAATAATTGTTTACTACCATTCTTACAAAACTTTACCATTCCTTTGAGTTGCATTAATGAAAACGTGAGCCAGATTTAAAACATAAGTTTACTTCATCAGTCCTTCAACTGAACCACAGAAAACATACTACTGAACCTATTTGTAATCATAAAAAGTTTTCACCATCCTATATTATACGATAAAGTTCAGGAACTCAAAGTACGTTCTCATTGTATATGAAAATAATACAATAGGATACAAAAATTTGAAACCGAGGAAATAACTATTTGGTATTTTTCACAGTAATTCAATGGTTTGGAGGGTACGATTTTTGTGTACAATGATACACAAAAAGTTTGTACCGCATTTAAACTGTAAGAATACACGACTCTCAAAGGTGTATTTAAAAGCAAGACTTTGTACACAAAGTTGCTGATAAAGCAAAATAACGTGAGGCAAGTGGGAGTGAGTGAGTGTAGAGGGGTAGTGGGAAGGGGGGGGGGAGCAGAGGGCATCAGCTCGCCTGGGGTGGCACCTCTCAGGGGGACGTTCAGACAACTTTTTATCTACAAGAGATGAAGTTTCTAAGAACAATCTGCATATTATCCCCGAAGTTGCAGGATGTGAGGGAAGTGGACTGAATCAGATTTACCTCCGTCTGACTCGCTGTATCAGCAGTAGTGTCATGTTGATCCGTCTTAGCGTTGTGCATGGCTACTCAGCATTTCTGACAGTGATGTTGTATGACCTTACACAGTGCCAGTAGTTGGGGCAATGCTGTATCAATCAGTGTGGTCAGAAATGCTACAATGGCAACTTACCATACTCGTAATATTCAATAACTGCCGTTTGAATATTAACTGTTGAGGGAATTGTTGATTTATAGTATACACAATATAGGAGGTATATATATTGACGTAAAAGAAAATTATTTTCCATGTTTCTTAAAAAAAAGATGGTTGAAAAGTTTATTATGAACGCATTACTATCGTATACATTTAGTTATTATTTGTACTGGCCGTTTGAATTTTTTCTTTAGTTTAAAACTTGTTATACAATTAAAAAAGAAATAAGGAAAGAAAAGAACAAATATAGTTGAAAATCAAGAGTTTGATTGCGGTGATAAAATGTAAGTTAATAAATAAGTAAATGTGAGAAACGTAGACGGGAAAGGAGGTAAAACGGGGAGGTGCAAGTGATTGTTTATAGGTGGTCAATCCTTCATCAGAGTAAACAAAGATGACACCCTCTTATATGTTTTTGATACAGTCAATCTTTTTTTCATTTTCCTTCGCAGTTAATAATTCTATATGAAACTACTTGCTATCCAATCTTTTTTAATAGGTAATTAGGTCTCTGAGCTGTAAATAAATACGGTAAAATAATAGTGTGTTGACCATGATTGTAGATTTAATTAGATTGTTTCTTTTATAAATGTTCATTTCGTATTTCTCACAAACAAAATCCAAATAACAAGACTATCCGACATCACACCTTTATTAAAAAGTCTAATTTTACATATCTCTAACACTTTTTAATAAATTGGATCACCTTTATTATACTAATATTAACAGTGATAATTTTAACCAAATGTCAAAACTAGAGTTTTCAGATTTAACAACGTGTATTTGTGATGCAATGTAGGACTAAATGGATTAGTCTATTCTCATTGTAGTTGGATAAAGCTAAGTAAAGAATTAGATGCATTCACGAAACCACAAATAAATTGCTGGATAAGTTGCACGAATAGTACGAGTCGTCCGCCCAGAACTTGTTTTTGATCTTATACCTTGTTGTTCGGAGATTACTGTTAAGCGATATAAGGCCGGGTGTTTCTTTTCCCCGTAGTTAACACTACTTCTAGACAGCTCATACCATATTCTGTGTGGAATTATCTATATGTGATAAAGGTTGAATATTACATGAAGGCTACATAAGTCTGGCTGTGTTTTACTAATCTGTAGGTGGTACTACATTTAACATACCACTGTGTACCACCTTCTGAGGGTAATGGGGGTTGGAGGGTTTTTAAGGATATATAAGGCTGGGTGTGTTTTACTAATCTGTAGGTGGTACTACCTCTAACAACCACTGTGTACCACCTTCTTAGGGTAATGGGGGTTGGGGGGTTTTAAGGATATATAAGGCTGGGTGTGTTTCACTAATCTGTAGGTGGTACTACCTTTAACATACCACTGTGTACCACCTTCTTAGGGTAATGGGGGTTGGGGGGTTTTAAGGATATATAAGGCTGGGTGTGTTTCACTAATCTGTAGGTGGTACTACCTTTAACATACCACTGTGTACCACCTTCTTAGGGTAATGGGGGTTGGGGGGTTTTAAGGATATATAAGGCTGGGTGTGTTTCACTAATCTGTAGGTGGTACTACCTTTAACATACCACTGTGTACCACCTTCTTAGGGTAATGGGGGTTGGGGGGTTTTAAGGATATATAAGGCTGGGTGTGTTTCACTAATCTGTAGGTGGTACTACCTTTAACATACCACTGTGTACCACCTTCTTAGGGTAATGGGGGTTGGGGGGTTTTAAGGATATATAAGGCTGGGTGTGTTTCACTAATCTGTAGGTGGTACTACCTTTAACATACCACTGTGTACCACCTTCTTAGGGTAATGGGGGTTGGGGGGTTTTTAAGGATATATAACCCTGGGTGTGTTTTACTAATCTGTAGGTGGTACTACCTCTAACAACCACTGTGTACCACCTTCTTAGGGTAATGGGGGTTGGGGGGTTTTTAAGGATATATAAGGCTGGGCGTGTTTTACTAATCTGTAGGTGGTACTACCTCTAACAACCACTGTGTACCACCTTCTTAGGGTAATGGGGGTTGGGGGGTTTTTAAGGATATATATAAGGCTGGGTGTGTTTCACTAATCTGTAGGTGGTACTACCTTTAACATACCACTGTGTACCACCTTCTTAGGGTAATGGGGGTTGGGGGGTTTTAAGGATATATAAGGCTGGGTGTGTTTCACTAATCTGTAGGTGGTACTACCTTTAACATACCACTGTGTACCACCTTCTTAGGGTAATGGGGGTTGGAGGGTTTTTAAGGATATATAAGGCTGGGTGTGTTTCACTAATCTGTAGGTGGTACTACCTTTAACATACCACTGTGTACCACCTTCTTAGGGTAATGGGGGTTGGGGGGTTTTAAGGATATATAAGGCTGGGTGTGTTTCACTAATCTGTAGGTGGTACTACCTTTAACATACCACTGTGTACCACCTTCTTAGGGTAATGGGGGTTGGGGGGTTTTAAGGATATATAAGGCTGGGTGTGTTTCACTAATCTGTAGGTGGTACTACCTTTAACATACCACTGTGTACCACCTTCTTAGGGTAATGGGGGTTGGGGGGTTTTAAGGATATATAAGGCTGGGTGTGTTTCACTAATCTGTAGGTGGTACTACCTTTAACATACCACTGTGTACCACCTTCTTAGGGTAATGGGGGTTGGAGGGTTTTTAAGGATATATAAGGCTGGGTGTGTTTTACTAATCTGTAGGTGGTACTACCTCTAACAACCACTGTGTACCACCTTCTTAGGGTAATGGGGGTTGGGGGGTTTTAAGGATATATAAGGCTGGGTGTGTTTCACTAATCTGTAGGTGGTACTACCTTTAACATACCACTGTGTACCACCTTCTTAGGGTAATGGGGGTTGGGGGGTTTTAAGGATATATAAGGCTGGGTGTGTTTTACTAATCTGTAGGTGGTACTACCTCTAACAACCACTGTGTACCACCTTCTTAGGGTAATGGGGGTTGGGGGGTTTTAAGGATATATAAGGCTGGGCGTGTTTTACTAATCTGTAGGTAGTACTACCTTTAACATACCACTGTGTACCACCTTCTTAGGGTAATGGGGGTTGGGGGGTTTTAAGGATATATAAGGCTGGGTGTGTTTTACTAATCTGTAGGTGGTACTACCTTTAACATACCACTGTGTACCACCTTCTGAGGGTAATGGGGGTTAGAGGGTTTTTAAGGATATATAGGGCTGGGTGTGTTTTACTAATCTGTAGGTGGTACTACCTCTAACAACCACTGTGTACCACCTTCTTAGGGTAATGGGGGTTGGGGGGTTTTAAGGATATATAAGGCTGGGCGTGTTTTACTAATCTGTAGGTAGTACTACTTTTAACATAACACTGTGTACCGCCTTCTGAGGGTAATGGGGGTTGGAGGGTTTTTAAGGATATATAAGGGTGGGTGTATTTCACTAATCTGTAGGTGGTACTACCTCTAACATACCACTGTTTATCACCTCCTGAGGGTAATGAGGATTGGGGGTTTTGTTAGGCTATATAAGGCTGGGTGTGTTTCACTAATCTGTAGGTGGTACTACCTCAAACATACCACTGTGTATCACCTCTTGAGGGTAATGAGGATTGGGGGTTTTGTTAGGCTATATAAGGCTGGGTGTGTTTCACTAATCTGTAGGTGGTACTACCTACCTCTAACTTATCACTGTGTATCACCTCTTGAGGGTAATGAGGATTGGAGGTTTTGTTAGGCTATATAAGGCTGGGTGTGTTTCACTAATCTGTAGGTGGTACTACCTCAAACATACCACTGTGTATCACCTCTTGAGGGTAATGAGGATTGGGGGTTTTGTTAGGCTATATAAGGCTGGGTGTGTTTCACTAATCTGTAGGTGGTACTACCTCTAACATACCACTGTGTATCACCTCCTGAGGGTAATGGGGATTGGATTTTTTTGTCAGGCTATATAAGGCTGGGAATGTTTCACTAATTTGTAGGTAGTACTACCTTTAACATACCACTGTGTACCACCTCCTGAGAGTAATGAGGATTGGAGGTTTTTGTCAGGCTATATAAGGCTGGGTGTGTTCCTCTATTCCCAGGCAGCACATACCGTACACTGTGTAGAACTGCTTATCTTCTACACTATCATGTTCGTGACCACTCTGCTAATGGAGTCGCGTATATCGCTACGCCTAATCATCACACAGTTTATCAGGCCTATATGTATTGCTGGTCCTCTTAAGTTAACACGAACACTTGTCAGTTTAACCATCAGAATTTGTTTGATAATTTGTCGTTTTGTTCAGGGTTTCCAATCTCACAACGATGTACGATGTTTTTCAAACTAGTGGATTGTTTATCCCTCATCTTGTTTTTAGGCATGTGCGTTTTAGAAACTACTACAGCGATAAAACTTGTTTGGAATTTTGATAACGTCTGAATCTTATGTGTGATCCTAAAGATCTCACACATAAGAATATCACACTTGGATAAAATGAGCAATCTATTATAACAAAGAAATCGGATACAAAATTAATAAACGGTACCAGCAAACTGACACATACTTTCTCCCAAAAGATTGTAAACAACCTTTATCATGAGTAAGCCGGTAGAAGTAACTATGATATTCTATAGGGATAAATCACAAAAGTTGCAATAACTTTTGAACCGTAATTCTTACAGCAATGGGGGTTGCACTATTTTTGGTTAGAATTATGAGTACCATAACACATTAATTTTAATCAAACCGGGTTTTTTCCTAAAGTCCGATATATATTTATTTTTTGGGGGGTTTTAGCTTAGTCTGCAGGTTTGCTGCAGCGTGGGTATTAAGTTTTTAAAGTGGGTTTATGGGAAAATAGCATAAGTTACAATGGAACCGTTATTTTTACAGGAATGGAGTTTGCAAAATTTTGTTTATAATGTAAAGTACTAAAACATACCGTACTACATTTTTATCAAAATCGTTTAGGCCGTTTTCGAGAAAACCCGTTATTTTATGGGTTTTGGGGAAAATCAACATAGCAAAATAAAAAATAAATAAAAAATAGTGCCTCGAGATTACATAACGGATCAGTACCTATGTACCAAATTTCATAAAAATCGGACGACAGGTGTGGTCAGTTAGCTCTGTACACATCCACACACACCTAATTACACACACACACTCGGATATATCCACTCAAAACTTATACTCGAAAATTCTGACGAAAATAATACTATCTCCATACTATGTATAGGAGGAAAAAGTTGCCCAAAACGGATATATCCACTCAAAACTCAAACTCAAAAATTCTGACGAAAACAATACTTTCTCCATATACTATATATAGGGGGATAAAGTAAAAATTAAGTTCTTTGGCTCAAAATTTCTTTTCCAAAGAAATCTTATGATATTTCATATTCTTGTTAAAGACATGTAAAATATGTCCCTGAGATTATAAATATAGCTGAGATGTTCAACCTAAAGGCTCAAAAATCCACTTATTGTTATGTTTGATAGCAAGTTTATGCGGTTACGAAACTTGAGGATGAAAGTTCTAAAAGTATATTGCGTAGCCTTCCAAAAGCTGTAATATTGTAATAATAACGATCTTTTAATTTTAAAACAGTCCTAAAACCAAACAGGTAAATTTTAAATTTCATTTTATTTAAAAAAATATAAAATTGTAGGCTAAATCACAAAATATTACATCGCTTTCAAAATCCGTTAGTAAAGCACCATTAAAAGGTGACCCATTCTAATGGAGGTGTACTTGTACCCAGATATTGTCAGCTGTCTTGCCACAAATAAAAGGCAACACGGTCAAACCACTGTGTAACTAGTACCAGTTTTCCCAAACGTTTGTACATCAATCACGAGTCTACCACAAACACGGGCCTAATCCAAGAGATATTGAGTTTTAGAATTTGTTAATGGGTCCGGGTCGGCGGTGCAGGGGGAGGGACTGGGGTGTAGCCATTATTATGCACCCCCTCATTTGCATTGATTCCTTGTGTTTCGTCGGCCACTGCTATTGATGGAAAATGCACACAGTCGGGTCCCAAGGGCTATTGGGATCAAAGGCTGCAGTGTGATAATTGAAAAGCAACATTGATTCCCGTGTTATGCACCGCTCATACGCGATATCGGTGAAAAACGCGACCCGGGGGTGTCCTATCTGCTTGCGGCCGCGGGACAATAGATTGTTTTCATGTTCGTCATTTCGATGGTAATGACAGTCAAATTACGTTGCGGTCCCGACCAGTGCTTCTGTGGAACGAGATGGGCCTCGTGTACATCCCTCTTTGAAACGAGTGTTACACAATAGTAATGCAATATCACAAAAGTAAAATGTTTCTCATTAAACTTTTTATTGAACTCAAATTCATATTTTAAGATATAACTTGCCTACATAAAATAAGAACTTCAGAAGAAGAAACACAATTATTTTATTAAAGTAGCAAGTCTTCTATTCAGTACGCAAGCACTGTTTTCACGTTAGGTAATTTAAAATATTTAGATATGTACTTGTATCAGAGTTTTCCTTCTGGCGTTTAGTAGTTAACTCATCTTGTGCTAGATATACATCACAACTGATATTGTATGGCACTATTTTATATAGGGTTGGAACTCACAACTTGAATAATGTTTTAGATTTTTTCTGAAAAAATAAACCTTAGTTAACATTTCCCAGTCTTTGTATTAGTTTTAAATAATCGCCCATCAATGTCAAATATATTTCCAATACTATACCTTCTGTGTTGTAGTAGTTTTTCATTTCAAAGGACAATCATTTTTTATTCGTGTATAAACTTATTTCCAACACTTAGGATACCTTTAGTAATTTTTATTTGATAGTTGAATGTGTAAATCCAATATGTCTAAGTTTTTTTACAAACTTGATTTGTTTCCAGTTGATGGCCCTATTAATTAATCTTGTTGGGTTGCTCTTTCGTTTGGTGTATAGCTATTGCAACTATCACGTCATAACAACCCAATTGTATTTGTAACTATAAGTATGATGCAGGCTTTGTATTTTAAACTTAAAACCCCTGATATTCATTTTGGAGCACCCTGTTTTGTATTATAAGAGTTCAGGTTGATAAAAATTTGTTTATATTTTAATTCATTATTTGCAGTTTAGAAATTTATCAACATCCATAGTTTATAAATTTAAGCTCTAAATCCCTAGATGGTGCAAGGCTTGTGTAGGTAAAGTACCCTTATCACAGGCTGTATAGCTGTGTCCAAAGGTGGAGCCTAAGACTAACTACAGAGATGACGTAATCACGGTAGTAGACATCTATAGGTTGGATATGATTAGGATAAATATAAACTTAATAACCTTTCTGAATATCAATTTAAAAAAATAATCAATTGGCACAACCTCTAATCAACTTAATACTTATTCACATAATCAAAGTCCATGTACAATTCCCACACAAGATTTGACAAAAACTGAATGTGGCTCTTACTTGATTGTGTGTTGCACATTGTATGTAATAGACAGTGGTTTTCTAAAGGAAACACAAATACAACTTCATATTGATAATGTTTAGTTTTGGTTGCAATTAGTCCAGTCAGTTTTGACTGTTAAAATAAAATGAGGGTTAATGGAACCAAGCTTCGGAAAATAGTAAATTTCATTACATGGGCCTAGAGTGACACTTTTTAACCCGTGATAATGTTTTACGATCAAGGGGAAGCCGAGGTCAGAAATGAGCAAGGGTTAAAAAGACACTTTTATCTCTTGTGGTCAACTATATGTTTCGTCATATTGCATCATTAATTAACAAACTACGCTAGAAAACTAAATGATTTGTATGTAAAGATAACCTCTCAAAACGACTTCCAGCTTGTGTTCAATTCTGCTAATGCAAATGAGCAGCTGTTTAGTAAGTGAATCAATCATTTCGTCTATCACGATTGTGTTACAGTACATTATACAATTGATATGTCGAGCGAAAGTTAGATTCTTATGAACAATAACACATCTTATTAAATTAATTTGGGTGAAGTAACCAAAATAGTTCCATTTTAGCGATAGCAACTAAGTTCTTGATGTCCAATCAAAGCACATATAGCAAGTTTGCAATTTACTACATAGTTGAATTTTTTGTCAAAGCCATGGTAAAGTTTTAACATCAAAAGAAGAAAGTACGGTACTACGATTTTGTATATGGTGTATTTAAGACTTATACTACATTATAGTCCTTGAATCTGTTATAGGTGGATATAAAGTAATGTATTAGTCTCCATTCCGGTTGATCAGAGCTGTGTGCAGGTTTTGAGGTTTGGAGTGAATTTCATGGTCGAGTGAGGATTTCGCGGCCCACTGGTCTAGTGACAAAGGCACGCCGTGCTCTCCCGTGTAATCACCTAATATACTACACTTGTGTATTGGTATAGCTCATTACTTGATATAAAAAACTTATAAATCATTTAACTCGTTTATAATTCAGTATGCAGTGTATTGTTAGGGTATTTGAATGCACCTTTTGTTTGATTGTTCAGTAGATAATCAGCTTATTTTGTATGAGGTTATCGGCCTCCTTCCCTTGCATTTGCCCGTCCATAGGCCAACTGCCCGTGCGTAGAAACGTATCCAGCAAAGCAAGGGGTCGGCCGGTACAGAACGAAACAAACACGTACGTGTGGACGTTGCAACACTAATAGCTCTCCTAATTTCAACAAAAGTTAATTTTGTGATGATCTTTGCTTGATTGATAATCAGGGCAACAAAAAACATGTTTTGTTAATCGTATTATCATAAAATAATTTAGAATATGATTTTTTTTTTCATTCCACATTTAAACGCACCAAAAAGTAGAAAATAAATTATTAATATATAGAGATAACAAATAGCAGGCAATAGCTCATTTACGATTATCTTAACATATTGATTTATTATTATCTATTACATACGCCCCACGTTTATCGTTTAAAATCTTACAATTATTTATTCTCTCCACATATTTATAAATTTTTCTACTCTTTAGGGCGTTTAAAAAGCGTGGTATTTAAATTTTTTGTTTATAAAATATTTTATATTTTCTTAAAAGTGTAAATATGTTAAAAATCTATTTTATGGCTTATTAATACTAAACCTTTTAACTGTAATCTGATGTTGTTCCTACTATTCTCATACTCATAACACTCTTTGGAATCTCTCGGGGGCAGAACCTGTACCTCTTAACCTCTGCTCTTTGAACAAACTGTCAAATCAAATTTACAGCTGACTTTAATTGATATATTTACATTCATCAAACATGTAAGCATTAACAATTCGGAAATCCATGGGGCGTAGCCCAAGGGGAATATAAAAATAAAATATTCAATATTGCATTGTCACCAAGTTTCAAAGTTGGTGTGAAATCGATAGCAAAATTTGTAGCAAACAGACAAGAAAGCGAGCTAATAAAAACGTTTTAATAAAAAGGCTCATTTTTTATTGTTCAACACAATGGCTAAGTATATCAATTATGTCTCGCAAGTTGTTGTATGTTTACAAACAAAACCTTTAAACCGTAATTTGAATAAAAGAAAAGAAAACTCTTGTTTTATTGCTTCATAATTTAAGTAATTTTTGTTTGTCCAATTAGTTTACCTGGTTAATTTAGTTGGACTAATTTACAACAATGAATCAGTGGTGCGGGCCGCGACCGTCCCCGTCTCTCCCAGTCCCATATTTGTTCTGTAATTACCAGCTTGTTTGGTCTGTCCTCTTCGGGGAAATCAGAACATTATATCAGTGCGGAGACCGTCGTTGAGTAATTCGGTTAGTAGCTAACCGCGTTTCTTCATTTGTGAAATGCTTTACATGTCAACTTAACTTTCAAATACTTCATTTTGTTCGTTTTCACTACATTTCATCTTTAATAAAACAAACTTTAATAATACTCTAGTCAAAGTTTTATTTTCTTCTTAACGAAATTGAATTAGTAAATGTATAGATACAACAATACAAGTTTCATTGAACATAACTGTTACAGCATGGTTTATTAGTTTTATTATTTTCCCTGCGTTGAATTAGTTGTTGGCGTGGACTTCATAATAAAACCAAGATCTGCAACAGCTATTTATATGGTTCCCCAGAACTCGAAAAACACGTTCGAATTAATTAATTTTAATTAATGTGTATATAAGTGTCCAGACAAAAGTACTATAATACAGTTTTTTATCGAATTGTGGGTTACACGTCAAACTTAATCTCAATTTGAAAGCCCTTTGTGGGGGAATTTCAAGGTCCAAGTATACGTGAAGGATGACGTACATTGTTCTTAACTCGTATTGCAAAGTTAACACTTAAGCTGAAAAAAATGAAATAAACTTCGCTAAGACAACTTTTGAAAATTCTGTGAAAAATTACCTATAATTACTATTGAAATGTATTTGAAGAGATTGTTTGGTAAGTAAAACAAAAGCCAGTCAGGAGTAAGCGAGAGTTACCTCGGCATAGCTTTCTAGAAAATACATTTTCTTTGCCTTTGGATATTATGACCTCTTTAGCTGTAAATTTATTCACCTTTAATTCCAAAGAAAAAATAGATAGGTTTTAATTGTTTTTTTATAAACTTATGTTCAATAAATTCTGAATATTAGAAGACTGATGTGTGCTTCAAAGCACACGCATTTTTTAATTTGATTTAACATGATTAGTTCCCAATCTGGCTTAGTAGCCTTGTTTATTTGGACTGCATAGAAATAGATGTTAGATTTTAGCAAATAATTTTGTAATCTTTAGTTAACTAAATATTTTACATTTCTATAGTAAAAAAATCTAAATTTAATGTTGACCAGGGCAAACAATACAATAATTGCTGGTCCGTCTGAAGACAGAAAATTAGATTAAAGGCTGGGATAGTTTTGGGCTGGAACCCAACAGGAAAAAATTTTTTTGAAAGTAACTTATTTCTGATCGCCTGATTATTGAACCCCGCGCTTCGTGTTCATAATAAGAATACTTCATCACTACGGCGCAGAGAAGAACTATATTTTTTCATCATAATACAACAATAACTATTATGAAAAATTAAAATATTTTTAATGTAAAGATAATTTCTAAAATTGGCTTCGTGCCTAATTGCAATATTGCTAATGCAAATAAGCAGCTGTTTAGTCAGTCTATACTTTTGTGTTACTGTTCATTATACCATTGATATGACGACCTATTGATAAGAAAGCAACAATAAGCTATAACCAATTAATTATATAATCAATCGATAAATAACTTCGAAACATGCTATTGGTTACAATAGAAGTTTACAACAGGTGACTTATATTCCCTAAGGCCTAAAAAAAGTTTTACTCCCTAAGGACCAGCAACGCATGTATTAAAATGGCTGTTTTGCTGCAGTGTGAGGAAAAATCCTTAGTTGTTCTCCGTGTGATTTTAGTTTAGTTACGAAATGGATAGTAATACTGTATGACTAATCAGGCTTTTTTACAGACCTGACAAAAATGTGTAGTGATCCAGACATATTCTTCACCGTGAGGACACAGGTATCTCCTTTAACTGTAAGGCACAAACAAAAATGTATGAAAAATTCGAAATAATAATGTTTGTAAAATAACTCGATAACATTTTTTTTATAGATGAGAGTCAATCCATCCCATTTCTTTTTCGTCTAACCCACTTCCCGGTGATAAGGAAGTATAATCTGCTAATTAAGTAGCTAACGGATTTGCTTCTTGTTGAAAGTTCAAAATGAGACCTGACGTGAGCTTGTGGCGAGTCATGCAGAATTACCTCACATCTAACGTCACTTAACTATCTGAGAGGGTTCGCCGGATTTCTGGTGCAGTTGTGGGCGTGTACCCATGCAACTAAGAAATACATATCAATAATCCTCACCACCGGAGGAAATTATATATGACCTAACCAGAGAACTATTTCTTAAAGAGGTTAACGGCCATACTTAATCTTAAATTTGCCCGTTACATAGGCCTGTGATTGAAAGGTGACAAGTGGAACTGGTAAAGTACAAGAATGAACCAAATTGATATATTAGTTATAGTTTGGCACCATCAGAATAATAAGTCGTTCGTCCTACCAACCGGTCCACCACACGGCTAACATTAAATTGAATGATTTAAGTTACAATTTAATTTATATATCCGACTTTGAGTGCTCAGTCGGTTGTAAGCAGATTTTCTTGTACATTTTAATATTTTTTTCAACAATTCTTGAAATTCGTTTGGTAGGAAATTATAAATATACACGTCGAACCATAGGTCGGAAAGCAGCTCGACTGCTACGTGACCAACGTTTTATCACCTTTTTCCACTGCGAGAGGACTAAAGGAGACACGTCCGATGGGTCCCCCTGATTTCAAACATCGCCGTCGCAATTTCTCCCAAATTATCTTTCAAGGTATAATTCTGGGGGAATGCATTAGTTTCTTTTAGCGAGTAAGTTTTATTTTGCATGCATTTAAATCTACTTGATCAATTAAGTCAAGTTTTCAAAAGTATAAAAGGTTTAAGTTAATCAGTGTAGCTTACGGTGCAAAAGTCGAACGATGAAAACTACTACGGCATGTACAGAATGTGAAGGCATGGCGTTAAAAGAGTAGGCAATACCAATACGGTAACCCTATACGAAAATGAAAAATATTATATTATTATTTTACGTTGCAAAATGAAATGAGAAAGGGATATATGTATTTAATAAATATCACTCATCGTACATCATATTAATATTATAAATGTGAAAGTTTGTTCGTTTGAAGTTCAATCACACATTAACTACGGTACTGGTCAATTTGGGCTGAATAATATTTTGTGAACAAAAAATAGGATAATCCATTTTAATATGACATGAAATTGAGACGGTTTGCCTGTTTAATTTTTTTAAACCCCCCATTCGATGCGTATAAATTAGACTGTCTATTGGACAAAACTTGCAATACATCAAAAGTTGAGCAAAAATAAGTCATCGATACAGTTTGAGAAGCAACATTATAGGGATAACAAATAGACACATTTATCTTTGTTCTAGATGCACAGTTTGGCAAGCATTAGTACAAAAAGCTTTACAGTACAAACTACGACCGATGCAAACACTGTATTCAATGTACACTCAGTTGTCGTCAGTCTTCTAGTTGTATACTAAGTATACTATAAGTTGGAACTAAACGGAAAATATATGAAGGGCAAAATCAAGTGCACCATGAAAATGTAAAAGACTTTTAAAAAAATAGTTTATAATTAAATGTATTTACGCAGCCACCCACGAATGGTTAAATATTCTATATTTAATATTCTTCTCTCTTCTTCTAAATATTCTTTAATACACATAATCAATGGTTGTTACTTCTAAGTTATTCATGTGATATCTGATATAATATGATGTAATGTTAAGTCGACTGATGTTAATAGTGTACAAGCCAGCGAGGAAGCTTATACGCTTTGTTCAGAGCAGCGAGAAGCGTCACGAGATCTACGCAGCAGGATGAGACTAGTGGAAGAGGAAGCGTGAAGGGAGCGTAGCAAGGAACTATCAGTTATTATAACGTAAAGGCCAAGTTAGCAATCGAGTTAATGGCCTCCCCTCCCCAAAGTTTGAATGTTGCCAAATTGTTCCGAGGACCTGGGTCGATATCTCCGTATAGTCCTATCAATTACCGCAGGGACACACACGACCATAATTGGTTTAACTTCATCTGTTTGTTCTTCCCTTGTCTATACGATAGACAAGTTGGCTAATGAGATATCCCCTATTCACTTTATAGTTTTTTAAGCTTGTAATTTAATATTCGCACTGAATGTACCCATGATGATGGTAGACATTATGTACTGAATGCTTTCCCCCTGGATAATACATTTGATCTTCAATTTTTCATAAATACGATTGTAATAAAAAATATTGTAATAAGTTGTTAAGAATATTAATATTCCGTACCTTTTACGTTATTATAGTTATGTGATCTTTTTAAGGCTCGTCTTCGTCCACAGTAATGGTTTTGGCTTTCACGTTTCGTAAATATTTTTCAATAAAAAATCCTCGAAAAAACTTGGTGTTTGCAAATTAACAAATGTTTATATTTCTTAAAAACCAAACACTCTCAACCAACTTATACTCTGCCACGTATGTCACTCCCACTAGGCCCTCTGCATATCTAGTGGTATTATCTGAGGGAGACTGTTAGTGCCAGTGGTCTCCAACCCCAGTACAACTCTGCCCCTGGTGTACATAAACTCGGCAAATGACAGCACCAGCCTATGTGTGCTTATGTTGTATATCGGTGTTGCGTAAAACAGGGGTCTTTACGCGTGCGTGACTTTGCTAATATGTACACAGCCATCGCCTGTGAGCAAACAAATATGTAGTAGCGAGGGTAAACGCTGATAAACCAAGCGGTACGACAGCTATTTGAATTAATACTTCTGATAAAAGTACCTCATAAAGACAATTTTCATTGAGACACTACGTAGCTTATAAATTAAGCATTATTCTTCGATATGATTATGTACACCTATTGGCCTGTAATTAAACAGCTTCTTTATATTTGAACAACCCGTACCTTTGCCAAAAATATTTTATAAGTATATGCACAAAATATTATTTGGCCACTTTAGGAGCTACATGAAATAACGTATTGTATAAATATCATTTAAAACTGTGATAAAAAGGGAGCATTAAGTATTACAAAAATTATAGGAGAATAAATATAATTAAATCTTGACCGTTCAATAAACAATTTTACATCCAAGCAGTTATTTCCCACCATCTGTCTGAGAACAGTTTTGTCTAAATGTACCTATTTAATAAATGCTTACGCTGTACTTCTAACACTCTGCTGCTTTTTACAAACAAATAACTGTTGTGCATTTAAACAAACTTTTTAAATAAACAAAGAGCTAAACTAAAACAGATTCAAAACAAATATCAGATTAAAATTAAACCAAGTAAAGAGCGACATAAAATCAGTGTCCCGGGTGTAGGAATGGTAATCGATTCAATGGTCCAGTTCAGGCTCCGATGCCAAATCAGTGCACGTGCTGCACAAATCGTCCAGTCGTCCTCACAATATCTAATACTCACCCAGTTGTCCTCGTCATATGTAAAACGGACTCAGTGGTAATACTCACCCAGTTGTAATACTCATCCAGTTGTCTTCGTTATATGCTATACTCACCCATTTGTAATACTCATAAGTTTTTCTTTATATATAATAATACTCAGTTTTAATTCTCATCCAGTCGTCCTCGTTATATGTAGTTCTCACCAAGTTGTCCTCGTCATATGTAATACTCACACTGTTGTAATACTCACCAAGGACTCATGACATACATTTCTTCACTAGTTGTTCTCATTGTAACTAATACTCAACTAGTAATATGTGTATTATACATTTTACTTCTAAGCTAGCACAAGATGTGTGTGTTAAAATGTCATTAGGCCATACCTATTGTTTTATTACGTTTTATCAAGTCGACGTTGCTAAATAAATTAGTTCTTTGAATTATAAAAAAATTACAATTATACGGTCAAGAAAATCTTTGCTAAATATAAGAACTAATATTGACGATGTATGTATAAAGCGTGTTTGTGTATGCGCTTCTCAGATAAAACCAATCAGAAATGCATTGCGTTCCTGGATGGGATCTGAATTTGTCAATTGATTTATTTAGCTACTGATGGCCACGTAATATTAATGATGTATTACTGTCACGTTATTTAGCCATTCAACTAATATATAGCTCGTATGTAATGTATGTACTAGTTGTGTGGTGTCCAATCAATACAGAATGTTGTCAATGTATACAGCCTCTGTTATCGTGCACTAATGGCGGATCTCTGCTCACCTCTGGCCTTCCTACCAAGCATTCCCAAACTAAGGGTCACATATAAACCATTTATTCGTATATAGTCGACAGTTTCAGGCTTTTATTTTATCATTCTCAGCTAAACAAACATAAATAGAGGGTGGCAATGATAGTAAAATTATTCCTCACAAGTGGAGTAGTTGTTATGTTCTATACATTAAAATATTGTAGTTTATATTTTTCTTATTAAATATCTTAGATGGTTCCCGTATTGAATGGGTTGAAGATACGTAATATTGAGTACTTTATACACACTTTGTTCATTTCACTATAGTACCTTGACATTGGCAGGTGGTAGTGGTGGGGGGAGTTAAAGGCGTAGGGTTGGGGGGGGGGGCTAGTGACGTAGTTGTAGTAGTACGAGTCCTACTCCGTGACATGCACCGACTTCCGGAACATAAACTTCTCAATGTGTATGTCCTTGAATTGGCACCGCTACTTGCACTGCACGCGCAATCGCAACAATGTCCTAGATAATAGAAGGGAGGGAGTGAGTGACACTATTGCACTCTTTCAACTTTTCCACTATGTAACGGAGCAAAGTCACGATCAGACTATGATTGTATAGTATAATCATGGATAAAACTATTTGCATTCCTTGTTATAAACAAGTTGTGAGCTCTGATGATGGACTTCAATGTGGTGGGCCTTGTGATCGATGGTTTCACCGAAATGAGCGTAGGAGTTACCAAAAATGAGTACACTAAAATATCTAGTGAAAATGCCAGCAAGTGGTATTGCACTCGCGAGGATTTCATATCCTCGCTACCGTCACATGATTTAAGTACGCTTTCTTCCTAATCTGTCTCAAAAGATAGATTCTCTTAATGCCAAAGTTGATCCTTTGAATGATCTTCCCGAAAACGTCAAATCTATACAAGATGATGTTAAATCAATTCACGACAAATTTGAGCTGCTCGAGCTCCGTATTGAGCAGCTTGAGTTGAGAGTGTCTGCTGTCGAAAAAAGAGTTAATTCTAAATAGCTAATGTTTTAGTAAACTTTAATGGAAATCAACGATCGCAACAAGCGTCAGTTCAACGTTATTGTTCCTGGTATTACGGAGAGTACTTTTGCCACCTTTGTATACTACATTGTACATTGCATGCCACCATAATAAGGGTATAGTAGGGTGAAAAATAGCTTTAGTATCACGGGCCAAAATGGTTTTACAGCTCTCGATCGTTTCTATCTCGAGTCGGAAAACCCTTATTATCGGCCCTAGATACGAAATATACTATTTTTTTAAGTTTTAAGTACCGAATTTTCTACAGTAGGTACGTCAGCTGATTTATTCCTCAAAAATCATTAATTGAAGGAAATTTAAATATGTCAACTCTGTTCCTAAACGACATGGTATATTAGGTGAAGTCAATACTTTAAATGCCACTGATGCCAACTCTGCTTACTAATTTAAATTTACAAAGCCTTCATTTATAAGAGTAGGTACAGCCCTGCCTTTATCATTACACATTCCAAGAGCTATTACACACTGATAGTACCTCCGCAATGATGCCCTTTTTTGTATCAGTGACTACAGCAGGTAAGAACAAATGCGTGATAAACAGTAATCGAATCAGTTTCGATTAATCATGATCTAAATTAGCCGTGACTCTTGACATGAGAGCTGTTCAGATTGCCGTTCGTCTCTCACTCGCTCTACAAGCTATATAATATCGCTAATTAACGTTAGGAATTAATTACTCCGTCAAAATGTCACTTCTGTCAAGTGCATCTGATTGCATCCCTTACTTGTCAATGGTCACTGTTAGAATTGCCTTGGTCTGCGGTACTGTATAACCTCTTGTTCCTAGGTACGAGCTACTCTTTTGTCTACTACCCGATGGAAGTAGACTTGAATCTACAAATTATTTTTTAAATCGTCATTTTCTAAGCTATATAATACTCTCCTTGTAATCATCACTACGAATTCTTAATACATAGAGCCATATTAAAACCGACTAGTGGTGTATCGTTTAACGTAAACAGGTTATATTACCAAAACTTTAAAACGACAATGTGAGTAATCCCTTGTGAACTGTTTGTTATTGTTAACTACTTATCTAGAATCACATTATTACATCTCATAAGTAGCCCACGTGATGCTTAGCAGACGAATATTTGCAAATGTTGATTCATGACAACCGCTACCGAGATTGCGCTGAAGATTCATTCTTAAAACGTCAAACGCAACGTTCTATTGCATTTTTTTAAGCAGTTTTAAGCTTGAATGTTACCTATACGGATATAAAAATACCTAAGATTTTTTTCTGCAAGCGAAAGGAATTTTCGTAACGATCTAATTAGTCATTTGAGTGATCTAACCAGTAACGGCAAAGTTCAATAATCAATAAATCTAAAGCAACGTACGCTTTTCAGATTCGATTACCCTCATATGCACATGGACTCTAGCTTTTATGTAATAAACTATATTTATCTAAAAATTCATATTAATGAGGTTCCCTCTTTTACAATTTATCTTTACCTACATTGTGCCTGTTTTTAAGATATCAGTTGATGCAAAATTAAGACGAGAAATCTTCATAAAAGATTGGTATGGTTTAAGAAAGACGTAGATGGGAGTGGGGGTTTAAAGGAATGCAAGAGAGATTACGTTATTGATTTAGTGAGAGGAATCTTCAATATTTTCATTTCATTATAAGAAATTTGGTAAAGCCGCAGAGTCCAGGGGCTATTTGTTTTCTGTTTCCAGACATCATTGTTTTATCGAATATGATCAATCACAGTTTTGCATTGCAGATGGTTTTCTGTGTAGCATTAGACAAGGCTTTGTTTTCAAGTTTGTGCTTGCACAAACGGGGCTTAAAATAGAAGAAATTGTTTGCCACGTTAATAAAATATCTGGTTTAACAGGATAAAGCTAATAAATTTACAAGTTAAACTATTCCATTGATTTGTTATTTGAAAAATCTCAATTAGATGCAAAGACTATTTTTGCAGTTTTATGTAGTGAAAGCACTCTTTTATTCTCGTTAGGATTCAGACGGTAAGTGATTAAAGCAGAAAATTATAGAAAGGAAAGAAGCAATAAAAGGAGATCAATTATTTCCAACTGAAATTAATTTTACCAAGTATGTGATATGTTGATTATATTTACGAAGTATTTTAATTATAAATAAAAACTTTTCTACCAATCTAGTTATGGACGTAAATTACCAGATTACTTTATAAAAAATTGCCAATACTGTAATTATTTTTTTTAAAGCATTATATTCTAGTTGAGCTCCTAATTACTGGGTTAAGTTAAATATTTATTATTACAACATTAAATTACAAATAAAAAAATTGATTGAAGTAAGTACTTTGAAAGTGAATATAAATTCTTTACAAGGGAATAAAGAAAAAACGTTGGATAACATAACTTTGACTCAACTTAGGTTTTTAAATGTCGCATTCAACGTTAAACAACAAACATAAATCAGCATTCCTAAATGCTCCGCGAGACTTTGCCCCTAATTCTATCAAACGGACGAGCAAGCGCATTCTATTATTAAGTGTCGCAAAAATAAATCTTCGGTCCGAGAATTACAACAATTCTTTTAAGATAATTTATTGCGAAAATTATTTGCAACAAACACAGCTTTTGCAACGAAGCAACGGGTTACCAATAACAGAAAACAAGCAGTGGAATTTGCGAGCGTTACTTTGAAATAGAGAGCACATTATTTTCAGGCAGGGAGTTGGAATTCGGCTTCATGGGTTGCCGCGAATGGAAACCTTGTTTCCCAACGTAGCTGCGTTCTGTTATGGCTTGCTTGAGATTTGGTCTCTGCAAAATATACTCAATTGATCGAAGACTGTTTAAAACTGTATGTCAAAACATGAAAATGAACGGTTAGTAAACATATCAAAAATATTTTTTTCGCCATAGCAGCAAAAACAAAAGTTTTTTATGCATGCGTTGCAGGTCTAAAGTAGTGTAAAAATCATTTTTAGTACCTATGTAGTAAAAATCAGCTGTTTTAAATTTATATTGTGGCAGTCGTATGGATCGAAATTATTTATCGATTGATTTATTAGGTAAATGTTAGCTTATTGTTGTCGATCGGTCGTCATATCGATAGTATGGTATAATGTACTGTACACAATCGTAATAGACGAAATGATTGAATCACTTACTAAACAGCTGCTTTAGCAGAATTGAAAACAAGCTGGAAGTCGTTTTGAGATTTTGAGGTTATATTTAATTTAATATAGTTCACCACACGGGCAAAAAGAGTCTGTTTTAACCCTCGACCATTTTCCGACCTTGGCTTCACCTAGATCGTAAAACTTGACCTTGGGTCAAAAAGAGTGACTTTAGACCCTAGTGATGAAATATACTATTTCGATCCTGAAATAAAGCTTATTTGATATATCAAAACCTGAACCCAACAGTCCTTGGTCATTAAATAAATCCATTTTAATAAATGGTCCTGGCCAATAACACAGCAGACCTAAACCAGTGCTAAACCAGTGGTCAGTGCTAAACCATCTCACTTTATTCTGCACTCTTCATTTACTATTTTTTTGGGTTGGAATACGGCCGGAGGTGGCGTCCTCATCTCAATTGGTAGTATAATATAATATTATATGGTATTATAATATAATATAACATGATACAACAACAGTCATTACCGTGCCAACATTAATCATTAATTACGTCTCATGATTACGTGACGCATGATCTATCTATTTCTATGGATTGTATATAAATAATTGATAATTAGAATCCAAACATTCGCTTGCACAGGATGTATGCAAACTGCCTAGACAGATTTTGTGTATGTTTCCGAAGGTCAACACAGTCAAAACACATAGTAAACACAGGTAGAAGATACTTGATTTTCTGTCAGTTTGTCTGTATGTTACTTTTTCAATCTTTTTCACAACTTTTGAAACCCTTAAGTGATTCGCTAAAAACCCAGTAAAAAAATTTTGGCAAATTATATCGATATCTGCTTAAATGGTCAAATATGTAATATGTACCATTTCAAAGTAGTAGCTATTCAAAATTTCAAACATAAATTGTTTGTATATAAATATAATATAAATTGTATATTATTTTTATATACAATAATATTATATTAAAAATATATATTGTTCGTATATAAACTATAAATTGTATGCTCAATTCTATGCATACTGCATATACTGCATACTGCAATTGTGGTGTTTTAATTATATAAGATATACAATTTTAAATGACCAACGAAGTTAGATTTGTTTTGTCCTAATGTTGTTATTGTATGCTGTTGTATTGTATGTTGTTGTAGTTTGCGTTGATAATTTGTGTAGATATAGATAAATTTGTCACCAATACAATGGTTTTAAGTGAATAGTTTGCAATCACTGAGTTGTTAGTGAATCGATTGGGGAATTCAGACAGTAACACAGAGAACAACGTATTTTTTACCCATAGTTGTATGATGCATTTATTTTTTTTACCTTATAAAAATTAAAATAATATTTTGTTTGTTTACACCCTGTTCATTATATAGTTAATCTGATCATTAACAGTATCATAATAAGAGACGGATGGTGACAACGGTGATTCTGATATAATTTTAAGAGTTAGGTCATTGGCTATAGTAATTTTATCTCATACAAATACTCAAACATTCAATAATTTTGTGACACTATCAGGATCAAACGATATTATTGATATTTATTATCAAAGATATCGTCTACCAGCCTATTACGACTGAGCTCGTACCTTCACAAGTTACTGCATACCTACCACCGATGCTTACAATGGATCTCTAATCTGGGCTAGACCAATACTATAGCCTGATAACGGTAGGCTGTGGCAGAATATCAAATCATTGTTAATATGATACAGTTCACCTGTAGGCTCCGGTATTTACCTTACTCAAACTTTCCGACAGTAATAGTTACAGAATTTCTTACGTTTAGGTGACAATACCCAATGTACATAGTGGCCACAAAAAGTTACTTTATTACTAGTTTTTCATTAGGATTTGTCCGATATAAACTAAAACACATTTATAAAATTGCTATTGTAGGCTACTACAATTTTCATAAAGCAACTTTTACGTTAAACTTCCATAAATAGTTCACCAAGACTTATATTATAATATTTAAATATTTTGGGTTTAGTTCTTTGCTGAATTCAGTTATATTGCGCTGTAAAGTAGTGATTAAACGTTAATTTTAGTTTAAAAGCTACTCTAGAAAATAAATTTTTTCCGTATGCAGGTTGGAATCCGAAAAGGGTCGGGAGAATGGTCAAACGGGCGTTGTACGCATTCTTGGGGCTTGATACGCTGTCCTTGCCCGGTCTAGCATGCAAACGTTGCCTCGTGTCGTGGTACTTCTCCTAAAAGTAAATCATGCTGTGTAAAACGATTAGTTTGCGATTTGATTTTAAAATTTCTTGTCCTTGTTATTCATACAAACAAGCTAATTGATTAGATTTACGACGTTAGTTTTGACATAAACGTTGACTTAAGTCACTACACAATAACGGGTATAAATGTTAATATTGTTAATATTGTGTTAATATTGTTGTCACATTGTTAATATTTTTTTTTTCGTTCATAAGCCAAATTGTATAATGCGGTCATGCTGAATATGTCCCTGTACCAACCATTACTGTAACCACCACCACTAACTGTAATACCATTTACTATGGCTTGACAAGGCCCAAGTGTCTTCGTGCGTCTTAAAATTTTAACACGGCAATTTAGTAATACTAATGTCCAAACAAAATAATTATCTTGCTATACAAAAAAAACAGTATAACGATTAACGAATATACATATAATCAAAATAATGAAGCAAAATGTTGAATAGGCAAACTGTTCTTAACGAAGGATGGTGAAACCCCAAAGTGAATGTGTATTGTTCAATAGCCTAATCCTCGATAAACTTGATTACTCCAAGTAGTTCAAATCATTCCCAACTTTTGCAACTCACATGCTAGTGTAATTTATAAGCAAGTTATAGTAAGAGTACTACATGCATTATAATAACTTCGAAATTCATAAGTAAAATATAAACAGCAATCCTGTTTCTGAAACTCATTGTATTTTTATTTAAATACTTCTTTCTCGTTTCAGGTAAGTGAAGGCCAACACGTCTCAGTAAGATTTTGATGGAACAAATGCGTAAGTTTCTCTAGATTAAATTAATTTATTTTGAAATGTCGGTTTATGTACTGCGTTCAGCGTGAACCTTTACAAGTAATGACTGAAGATTAAGGACTAAAAGATGATTTCCCAAAAGACCTACCTTGATATTAACTATAGTTTGTTTAAATTATTTTTTTTTGAAAGGATTCATTCATACAGTATCTACATGCATATTATCCTCAACATTCTAATATAAACAACACTGGCCAGGAGCCAGCACAATGCAGGATAGCATAGATTTACCAAATTCAACATAAGGTCCTCACATAGGCTCTGCTCCAAAATAGGCTCTGCTAGGAACAGACTATGAATAAAAATATTGTTCCTTTGTTTTTAACGATTAGGAGCAAAATAAAAAATTATATTTGGAAACTAGTGAATTTGATGTTGGCAGACTTTAGCCGGGGTATAATACAGCGACCTGGCTGCAAGCCATGACTGCAAGTAATGGCTTGAGGCCCTGTCAGCCGACCACGGCCACTGTACCTTGCACATCTAAATGGTACCTGTTTATATTGTATATAACCAATCAGTGTGTTTCTACATCAAAATACACACAACTACATACATCAGCCGACCACGGCCACTGTACCTTGCACATCTCAATGGTACCTGTTTATATTGTACATAACCAATCAGTGTGTTTCTACATCAAAATACACACAACTACATACATCAGCCGACCACGGCCACTGTACCTTGCACATCTCAATGGTACCTGTTTATATTGTACATAACCAATCAGTGTGTTTCTACATCAAAATACACACAACTACATACATCAGCCGACCACGGCCACTGTACCTTGCACATCTAAATGGTACCTGTTTATATTGTACATAACCAATCAGTGTGTTTCTACATCAAAATACACACAACTACATACATCAGCCGACCACGGCCACTGTACCTTGCACATCTCAATGGTACCTGTTTATATTGTACATAACCAATCAGTGTGTTTCTACATCAAAATACACACAACTACATACATCAGCCGACCACGGCCACTGTACCTTGCACATCTCAATGGTACCTGTTTATATTGTACATAACCAATCAGTGTGTTTCTACATCAAAATACACACAACTACATACAAAGGTATAAGACCGTGTCAGCCGACCACGGCCACTGTACCTTGCACATCTAAATGGTACCTGTTTATATTGTACATAACCAATCAGTGTGTTTCTACATCAAAATACACACAACTACATACATCAGCCGACCACGGCCACTGAACCTTGCACATCTCAATGGTACCTGTTTATATTGTACATAACCAATCAGTGTGTTTCTACATCAAAATACACACAACTACATACATCAGCCGACCACGGCCACTGTACCTTGCACATCTCAATGGTACCTGTTTATATTGTACATAACCAATCAGTGTGTTTCTACATCAAAATACACACAACTACATACAAAGGTATAAGACCGTGTCAGCCGACCACGGCCACTGTACCTTGCACATCTAAATGGTACCTGTTTATATTGTACATAACCAATCAGTGTGTTTCTACATCAAAATACACACAACTACATACATCAGCCGACCACGGCCACTGTACCTTGCACATCTCAATGGTACCTGTTTATATTGTACATAACCAATCAGTGTGTTTCTACATCAAAATACACACAACTACATACAAAGGTCTAAGACCTTGTCAGCCGACCACGGCCACTGTACCTTGCACATCTCAATGGTACCTGTTTATATTGTACATAACCAATGAGTGTGGTTCCACATCAAAATACACACAACTACATACAAAGGTCTAAGACCTTGTCAGCCGACCACGGCCACTGTACCTTGCACATCTAAATGGTACCTGTTTATATTGTATATAACCAATCAGTGTGTTTCTACATCAAAATACACACAACTACATACATCAGCCGACCACGGCCACTGTACCTTGCACATCTCAATGGTACCTGTTTATATTGTACATAACCAATCAGTGTGTTTCTACATCAAAATACACACAACTACATACAAAGGTCTAAGACCTTGTCAGCCGACCACGGCCACTGTACCTTGCACATCTAAATGGTACCTGTTTATATTGTACATAACCAATCAGTGTGTTTCTACATTAAAATACACACAACTACATACATCAGCCGACCACGGCCACTGTACCTTGCACATCTAAATGGTACCTGTTTATATTGTATATAACCAATCAGTGTGTTTCCACATTAAAATACACACAACTACATACAAAGGTTTAAGATCTTGACAGCCGACCACGGTCATTGTACCTTGCACATCTAAATGGTACCTGTTTATATTGTATATAACCAATCAGTGTGTTTCCACATTAAAATACACACAACTACATACAAAGGTATAAGACCGTGTCAGCCGACCACGGTCATTGTACCTTGCACATCTAAATGGTACCTGTTTATATTGTATATAACCAATCAGTGTGTTTCCACATTAAAATACACACAACTACATACAAAGGTATAAGACCTTGTCAGCCGACCACGGCCACTGTACCTTGCACATCTCAATGGCACCTGTTTATATTGTACATAACCAATCAGTGTGTTTCCACATTAAAATACACACAACTACATACAAAGGTATAAGACCGTGTCAGCCGACCACGGTCATTGTACCTTGCACATCTAAATGGTACCTGTTTATATTGTATATAACCAATCAGTGTGTTTCCACATTAAAATACACACAACTACATACAAAGGTATAAGACCTTGTCAGCCGACCACGGCCACTGTACCTTGCACATCTCAATGGTACCTGTTTATATTGTACATAACCAATGAGTGTGGTTCCACATCAAAATACACACAACTACATACAAAGGTCTAAGACCTTGTCAGCTGACCACGGCCACTGTACCTTGCACATCTCAATGGTACCTGTTTATATTGTATACCAATCAGTGTGTTTCAACATCAAAATACACACAAATACATACATCAGCCGACCACGGCCACTGTACCTTGCACATCTCAATGGTACCTGTTTATATTGTACATAACCAATGAGTGTGGTTCCACATCAAAATACACACAACTACATACAAAGGTCTAAGACCTTGTCAGCTGACCACGGCCACTGTACCTTGCACATCTCAATGGTACCTGTTTATATTGTATACCAATCAGTGTGTTTCAACATCAAAATACACACAAATACATACAAATGTCTAAAATCTTGTCAGCCGACCACGGCCACTGTACCTTGCAAACTCCTCCAATAATCTGTAATATCAGGTAATATAGGCCTACAGGATAATAGGATCTTATACTGTTTAAGGTTTATAAGGTTTACAAAATCACTACTTGTGATGCTTACATTTTGATTCATTAATAATATAGATAAATGTAACGTTATTCATAGACGAAGGAATGGCCTAAGACGTTGGAAGTTCCAGTAGTTGATTTTAGGTGAGCAAACTGAGCTCCTCAAACAAGTGTCTGCAGATTTGCAAGTCCTAGTTGATTCTCTTGATACTCTTCAATTTGCCGGCTGTGCATCGATTTACGTAAATTTCTAATGTCGTTTGACTTGTAAATAAATGCAGTTATTCGTTTTGAGAATATTTAAACACTTTTACAATTTTCTTAATATTTCGAATGTTAACAAATACAATCTTTTGAGATTCGTATTTTTATGGTAATAAGTAAAATATACTGAGTTAGTTTTTAAAATATGAAATGAAATATTAACAAAGAAGTCGTGCATATCTTTTAGTTATGCGATTTATGTTTTGCACAGCTAACACTAATTTATTTAATGGAAAATCATCTTAAATTACTAATAGGCAAGATAAGTTTCATTAAAATATCATAAACATTTTGTTTGAGATTTAATAGTTTCGTTTTTAAAATGTAAATATTAGATTCCTGTTTTCGTTTTAAGCGAGATATTTTAATTCGTTGTAATGAATTTTGTTTTAGAGAAAATTAGTGATCATAATTTGTTTTACTGTCACCAGCGACGATAATGTTTTAATATTTTTTTTAACAAGTAAGGCAGTGACATAAAAAAAACATCATTGGGGGAGCGAGCTGGTCTAGTGGTAAGAGCTCGGGACGTCGGTCCCTGGGGTCCCGGGTTCAAATCCCGCCAAATCACCAATGGATTTTATCTAAGTGATAATGCGGCAACCCCTAGGTCTACCCTGAAGTAATGTGAAAAACAATCCCAGGCTTGTGCCTAGCGTCTTAGGAAAAAAAATAATCATAAAGGTGGTTTACGTTGTTTCTTGTAGTATAATTGCAAAAATATGATCTAAAGGAAAAGGAGAATTCTAAGTAATTGATCAACACTTTCAATTATGGTCAAACATGATCCATAGAGTTACATGAGTAAAATTTAGTTTGATTAAATATATGAGTTCAATGTAAGATATTTTTGGCTTTTAAGGACTTTAACTTATGTTTAGCATGAATAAAAATACACTTTATAAGTTAACGATATTGATTGTGACTCATTGATACAAGCTAATTTCTTATCCGTGTAATTGTTTACATGAGGGCTGGGGAGTGACGGAGATGGAGAGAGAGGACTGTTGGCAGTGGAGTGCACTTATCTTGGATCGATCATCACCATTCGGCATTGCGATCATTTCGTATTCCACTCGCAAATCGGCACGTTGGGAGTCTGTCGGTAGAGTTTGACTTGG
Source organism: Macrosteles quadrilineatus (assembly GCF_028750875.1). Classification (NCBI taxonomy): domain Eukaryota; kingdom Metazoa; phylum Arthropoda; class Insecta; order Hemiptera; family Cicadellidae; genus Macrosteles; species Macrosteles quadrilineatus. Next base: position 119,256,992 of record NW_026542594.1, read on the forward strand.
AGAGACCAACTCCAGCCCTCTCATAATATCAATACTCTCTGAGAGACGCCTAACTTATCCATTTGTTGACGAGACTCGTGTGTCTTTGAGCGGATCCTCACTTGGCTCACCAAACGGCGATTTAATCGCTCCCCCCCCCCCCCCGCCACTCCCCTTGCCGACAAAACCAACCCGGCCTTTTTGTTTTAAAGCAATATGCATGCTGCGATACCATCAGCCCTCTGTAATATGTGTTTTTAATTGCCTAACGTTATTTTCCCTCTTTATTTATTCACCTAAATTTAAAAAATTCTGAAAAATATTCTTCGACATAAATCTTTAAACACCTCGTGTTTTTGCAAATAGTACATAAAATAATAATAGTTCCAGAATACATATTTTGTATTTCATTTTAAAAACCCATTAATTGTTTTTAATTTGGTTGAAATAAGCTAAATCAACTTCTCACAGACCTGCAATACTTAATACCCGTGATCTAACCATTTTGCATAACCACTCTATAAACCATCCTTCAACCATGGCCTCGCGATATTTGTATTGATCATAGATGGGATAATATGGATACGTAAAACTAAATTTATATGCAAACTGTGTTCAACATTTTCTTCATGTTGTAACGTAAAACAATTCCAACACGTATGCTGTGGAGTGTTTGTGATTATTAACGAAATATTAAGAGAGAGAAAAATAGTAAACCATGTTTACAAGACGAACAGAAAGGAATATTTATTTTTACAATATTATTAATCATTTTTAAATTATTTGCTGTTCTAAACAGGCTAAAGAAAAAATATTATTCGAAAGAACTGAACATACTCCCGGCCTTGAAGTGTCCTCACTTCAACAGTTAGCCTAGTTTAGAACAAAACACATTAACACAAAATTTGTTGTAGGCCGGCTATAGCTGCTGTTTGCAGTTTTCTACTTCTCATTTTCAACCTATACCATCTTTGCTGGGAAACACCTTAAAAACTGTTGCTGGAGACCACCGAAGTCCTAGCTCTTTGAAATGTTGAGCATCAGAGTTTTGAAGGAACTTTGGTGTTTTATGATGAGATTAAGTAACAGAAGTGAACAAGTCTTGACAGTTCATAACACATTTCTTCAATTCAAAGCACTCTTGTTTCAATAATTCAACAAGTTGAGATTGGAGGATGAGCGCTTCCTCTGTAGTTTGTGATGAAGAGTAGCTATTGGTCAGAGCTCCATCGGAAGATACAACAACTTGACTGGATTGCTTGGCTGTCTTTACTGTAGTGGTTGCACTGTGGGTAGGGTTAACGGCAGCACTGTCTATCGTTTGGATAGCAACCCGGTCAGTAGGATGGGTGACAGTTTTATTAGTAGGGTTTATAACAGCACGGTCACTTGGTATGACAGCAGTGTTGGTAGGATGGATAGTAGCACTGTCACTTGTCAATGTAGTTGAGCTCACTGTTGTGTCTGTATTCATCAGTTGAGGTTTTTTCACTGACACTGTGGTATTTCTAATTTTCGAGTTTGCGAGCTTAGGCATAGTGTTTGCCACCAACCTCGTGATGAGTTTTGTTTCAGGTTGTATAAGCTGGATGCCTTTGATTTGAAACTCACTTGATGGGTTTGGTTTGGTTACATTCATTGCAGTGGTTCTCGGAGGTTGAGCTGGACTTGATGAGTTCCGGTTGGTTACATTCATTGCAGTTGTTCTCGGAGGTTGAGCTGGACTTGATGAGTTCGGGTTGGTTACATTCATTGCAGTTGTTCTCGGAGGTTGAGCTGGACTTTATGAGTTCGGGTTGGTTACATTCATTGCAGTTGTTTTATGAGGTTGAGCTGAACTGCAATTAACCTTGGCCAAATAAGGGTTAGAACCAATTTTTGAAAGCAGCACTTTAATGTAGCTGGTGATGTGGATGAACAGTTCACTGATTTGGTCTTTATCTTCAGCTAAAGTTTCAATGTTCAAATCATCTTCACTTGATGTACTTACAGTTCGATAAAAATCAGAATCAAAGTCTTTCTTCTTCTGGGTTTCTTGCATGAGAGTCTTTAAGGCTTCGTGTTGCACAACTGTTAATGTTTTTTCTTGTTCAACATGTTGATCTACGATGTTTCTTATTTCGTTGAGACGAGTTTTAATAAAAGATGTGAGTCATGTATAAGTTTCAATTTTAAAATCACTATTTGGAGATGTCATTGTACAAAGATGATTAGATAAATGTAAAAATTCCAAAAAGTGTAAATGAGAGAGTTAACAGTTTCAATATGGAAATAAGAGTTCAGTTAGGTAAGAGTTCAAAGGCACAGAAAACAATGGGTAAAATGAGGAAATATTGATGTATGAAGAGTTTTTGTGGAAGAAAGTAATTCCAAATCGCTTAAGTAATATCCGGCTCAAAGGACCATTAAATAATGTGGAGTGTTTGTGATTATTAATGAAATATTAAGAGAGAAAAAAATAGTAAACCATGTTTACAAGATGAACAGAAAGTAATATTTATTTTTACAATATTATTAATCATTTTTAAATCATCAGCTGTTCTACACAGGCTAAAGAAAAGATATTATAGCTCGGCCGCTTAGAAAACGACCTGCGCGCTAATGCTAAACCAATGCTGGAGGAGGTCGCTTTCTAAGCGGCCGAACAGGTGAAAGAACTGAACATATGCAAAGAACCTGTAAATTCAGATCAGGTTGAAAAAGATCAACTTAAATATTTTCACTAGAAAATAAATTATTTGGCAACGTTAATACTATATGAGTAAAATGGTCTTTTACTTTTACCGTCTATGAGTAGGATGAGATCAACTATTTTCCCAAATACCTATTCCACCCTTTTCCATTATAAGCAACCTCGACCTCGTGGCCCGTGTCCAACCATTGTTCACCATGATAAGTTACTTCGCCACAATACATCGTCACAATATATACCTCCTTTAATTCTTCTTTTATATTCGGTCTTCAAACAGATTGGAGCGATCAAACAAATTGTACCTACGTATTATATCCCCTCGGACCTAGCAGTGTAAAACAAACGGGTTTGTAATTGATACTGTGTTAAATGTGTTTCCATACAACATCCTACACTCATCTCCATTCATACCTGGCTTAAAATACCTACTTTGTATGGTCGCCATTTAATAAGAAAGTATTAAAGTATTAATTTAGCTTGTCATCCAAAGAGAAAATTTTCGTAAATACGGAAAGATTGCAAACAACTAAAATAGTTTAGTCGAGGCTCTATAATTTTACTTATCACTTTCATACCATTTCCATTTAGTAAAGTAATGTTACATTTGATGGTATAAAAGCATTATTTTTTTCCAATTGTCTTTAATTATTATTCTAATGTTTGAACATAACTAATTTAGTTTTTAAACGATTATTATTTGTTGTTTATACATTTTAAAACCCTAAAACATCATAGAATTTCAAAGAGGAACTCTTGCGAATAAGCGTTGTTTTCTATGAGTATATAAAACTCATTTAAAGATGTATATAAAACTCATTTTAAGATGTTTAAATGGAATAAAATGGACAAACTATTAAGCATTTACATAATTAAATTTTAAGGAAAAAATGAATAAAAAGAAAGGTGGATAGGACAAGATTAAATGGGTAAAGACAACGTGGGAGAGATAGACAGAGACAGCTAGCTGCTTTGGGGGTTAGACTGGAGGGGTAAGGGTGGCATTAAGTCATCCGATACTCCTTGTTTAATTTCACGACACTGTCTTTTTATTTGTTCTCCCTTTTTGCCCTGACGGTTCTTTAGAGTATAATTAGCACTTGAGCTTGATGTTTTTCTTTTTCTCAAGACACCACTTTATGTATGACGCACATTTATTTCTATGGATTATACGTTAAAGACATACTGCATAATTTTACACTTTTTAGTTCCGGTTATTTTATAGTAAAATAATACTTTAAGTGCAAACCCTGATTAGTTTATTTTTTATTTTGATTATACAAATTATGCAGTATAACAGTATATGAAGTTAAAACTTTAAGTGGTGAAGATCTCAAGTCTGAATTTAAACCTCCGAGATGTTTTAGTAAACCAGAAGTTGAATTGTATTTCCTAATGTAAATAAACATTATATCAATCAATGTCAATTATCAATTATTTAAGATGGAGACGCCACTTTGTGCGTATTTTAACCCATGAGTGAAGGATATGTAGTAAGAACCTATCCCCTTATTCCCAGGAATTGGCTCTGTGACAGCTGTGTACGGACATTAGCTTGACGTATGCCTAGTTTCATAGTAGCACGTTTTAACTTCATAACAACACGGCCAATTCCATTTTAGTTTATCAACCTGTTTAAGATATGTGTTGTAGGAAAATTGTATTCAAGTTTAGTAATAAGTATACGATACTTGGTTGTCAGGTAAACAAACAATTAACATTCTAAGACAAAAGTATTGTGCTTGTTACTAACAACATCCTCTAAGGCTGCATGCATCTTGGCACTTGAAAAGTAAGTCACATAAAACAATATTGACTAACAACGGACGAGACAGCCGTGTATAATTACTAGAGGACCGACTATCAAGCACATATACGTTCAAATTTATTGGTTATCCATATATTACCGATGAGCTGTGGTGGTGAAAGCATCTCCCTATCATTCCTCCCCACCCCCACCACATCCTACAACGCTCCGACGTCACTGTGACCAACCTAATTTATAACTCGTTGCATCCTCTGCGTTACCAACACCAGCCATACTACTTCAAACACTGAACTCACACTACATACTTATCCTTTGTCTCTAACACCAGCCATACTACTTCAAACACTGAACTCACACTACATACTTATCCTTTGTCTCTAACACCAGCCATACTACTTCAAACACTGAACTCACACTACATACTTATCCTTTGTCTCCAACAACAGCCAAACTACTATGATACCCTGAACTCTCCACACCATACTTATCCTTTGTCTCCAACAACAGCCGAACTACTATGATACCCTGAACTCTCCACACCATACTTATCCTTTTGTCTCCAACAACAGCCAAACTACTATGATACCCTGAACTCTCCACACCATACTTATCCTTTGTCTCCAACAACAGCCAAACTACTATGATACCCTGAACTCTCCACACCATACTTATCCTTTATCTCCAACAACAGCCAAACTACTATTACACCCTGAACCCCTGAACTCTCTATACCATTTTCCTTTCCTTTGTCTCTATCAACAGCCAAACTACTATGATACCCTGAACTCTCCACACCATACTTATCCTTTGTCTCCAACAACAGCCAAACTACTATAACACCCTGGACCCATGAACTCTCTATACCATTTTCCTTTCCTTTGTCTCCATCAACAGCCAAACTACTATGATACCCTGAACTCTCCACACCATACTTATCCTTTTGTCTCCAACAACAGCCAAACTACTATGATACCCTGAACTCTCCACACCATACTTATCCTTTGTCTCCAACAACAGCCAAACTACTATGATACCCTGAACTCTCCACACCATACTTATCCTTTGTCTCCAGCAACAGCCAAACTACTATAACACCCTGAACCCCTGAACTCTTTATACCATTTTCTTTTCCTTTGTCTCTATCAAACGCCAAACTACTATGATACCCTGAACTCTCCACACCATACTTATCCTTTGTCTCTGTCAACAGCCAAACTACTATAATACCCTGAACTCTCCACACCATACTTATCCTTTGTCTCCATCAACAGCCAAACTACTATAATACCCTGAACTCTCCACATCATACTTATCCTTTGTATCCAACAACAACAAAACTACTATAATACCCTGAACCCCTGAACTCTTCACACCATTCTTATCCTTTGTCTTTAACACCATCCAAACTACTATAATACCCTGAACTCTCCATACCATACTTATCCTTTTTCTCCTACAGCAGCCAATTAATGTGATGTCTTGAATTTACCACATCACACAGATCATTGATTTGGCCTATACATAACCTTAATATAGAGCCTTGTAAATCCTGCTAGCCTCAAACAATAACAATACGATCCCTCGTCCATCCGTATACAATTCGAGACATACAATATAAATATTATAAAGCTCCGTCTAAATTAATAAACTCTTGCTAATGAGAACGTGTTGACTATATCAACTGCCATAGCCTTGGATTTTTTACTTACCACAACAGCTCTTGAAGTCCTCTTATCCTTCAAGCTAAAATTCTCCACAATAATTGTTTCTGTATTTTACGACCACCAATGCAAAGTAAAAGTATGCTCATAGGTGTGTTGCTACAATTAATTAATCCAACCAAGGTGTCGTATTAAAACATTATAAAACAAGCAATTAAGTTTAGAAATTAGTCAAATTTTATTCTGATATTGATTAACGAACAAACTAAATTAGTTAATCAAATGTGCGAAATAAAATAATATTTATAATATGTGGATTTCCTATTGGAACTCTAAAGCAAAATAGAGAAAAAGCACTTTTGACATGACTTGTGAATTTGAGTAAAAGAGAAGTTTATACAATTATAAGTTATTATTTTAACACTCAGCAAAGGTTGTGTGTTTGTTGGTAAGAAGTGTAAATGTAATTAATGATAAATATTATAAATGACAATAGTGTATTGCTCATAACTTAGTCAATGCTTAGCATATAAGCCTAGCCGTACACCTCTAATTAGCATGGATAATCCAGATGGCCTCATTGTGATAATCTACGGGCTTTTACTGTAATACCTGATCTATTACCGTTAATATTTAGCCGATCCCACCACAAGCCGCGAATCAAACTACCTGTTTGACTTGCGTCTCTGACACGGATAAGCTCATTTAGAAATTAAGCGTGCACTTAGAAGTATGTTATGTACTAATACTCTTTAAAACGACAAAGGATTTTTTGTTATAGCGCTTAACTTATACCATCCAAGTCAAATTTTTTTGTATGTTTATGGTTTGTCCGAATGGAATTAATTACTATGAGTTCAGTTTGAGATTACGTTATTATTACAAATTGACATAAGAGATGAATTACCTGAAACAATGAATACTCTGGAATATATGGAATTTCACGTACGTACTTCTGTTGTTAAATTTTATTTATTACTTATAGACTTACAGGATTGACTAATTTTCCATGCCAAAAAGCTAACAAATTACTATAAACTAACTATTGTTTGGTTGCAATCTTAATAAATACTTGGGAATTAAGGCTACAATATACGCCTTTAAGTAAAGTATGAGTAATGTTGTTTAAATAATTGCATATTTTTTCTTCAACAGATCATTGTAGTGACTTCCGTTACCGCACGACGAGTATACTCTGGCTAGACATATACGTCAGTATGAGGTCAGAACAGGTCCCTATTGTTACAACAGTCTCTCTCTCTAACCTCTCTCTCTACCCCCTAGAATTCTCCCTAGTCTCAAAATTGTATTCCTTTCTCGTGTCTTCCCTCTAATGGTCTTTACTGTTGATATTTAATCCCTCTATTTAAATCATCTGTAGAAGAATTGTTTCTCTCCTTTTGTAAGTCGGAAGTTGTTTTCCATCCGCTTCTGCAAGTTGAGTTATTTGAATAATTTACGTTTGGATCGCTTCGTATTTTAACCACCTAACAAGCTGAGAACTGTATTTATATTTTGCTTTTTGGATGATTATTTATAATAACATTCAAATGCGGTTCGTAAGCAGTTACAATTAGTTTTTTTGTTACAAAAGACAACAATTTGAAGCCTCCACGATCTTATCTAAATTAAAATATTAGGTATATTTTAAGAATTAGTTTAAAATAATGTATGTATATACAGTATATATTTGCCCAAAAATATAGATTAATAAATTATATTCAAGATGACTAGTATTAGATTTAATTTAATTAAGAGTATATTATTTCGGTTTGTAGATTTTTATGTTGCACACTTGATTATGAAAAATATTATAAATGTAAATATTTTAGTCCTTAGTTTTATTAATGTACTAAAACGTGTATTTATTAAGGTATTTCGCACGAATATTACTCAACCGTGCATATGTGCCTTGGTTAGACATAATATAGCGGGGAGCATTGAGTGAGAAACATGGAGATTGTAAATGTAAGGGAAAGAGAAGGAGACGTGGACGCCTGTTCTCTCGTCAATAGCCAACCCCTTACATATTCAATAGGCTCAATTTACAGTCTGTACTTTGTACTTTCGGCTCTGCTATGTGTTTTACACTGACAGAATTTGTTCAAGCTTAAGATTTGAGTTTTATATCACACAAGTGTGGATGTTTGAAATCCACTCGTAATGGTAAATACCATTTAATTTTCACGATCATTGGCTATTATCAATAAAAAGTTATCCCTGTTGCTACAACCAGTATTAAAATTGTACCTATTTTGAATATGTGCTACTAGTATGGTGTCCGTGTTGAAATTAAGAAGTAATACCTCGGAATTATTTAAAAACAAGTTATAACCCATATCAAACCATTTAACCAAAATGAAATATTTATACTCTAACTTAAACCTAAATTTTTATACTCGAGGTTAAAAAGTTACTTTTACAAGGAAAAAGGGCCCTTGTAAAGTAACACCAGTTAGATAACCGGCAACCAATATCGTTAATAAACCTCCAAGTAAAGATTACAATTGCAATCTGTTTACAAGATTTTGTAAACCATAAACTCAATATTGCCTGCTTTAGCTGTGACAATTTAATCTCAGCATCAATCGTTTTTTTTAACTACGTAAAAACCTTATACTTTTATTCCTTCTACCACTATTAACGATATGAACCCGATTACATGTTGTTTAATTTGGCAATTGTGTGTCTAGAGTGCTAGTATTGTGTGTGAGACACATGGACTGCAGTGTACAGCCCTAGCTTACCGCAGGGACAGTCCCTAGGGGTTAGGCCGCCCTCGCCAATTGCGTTCTACCTATTACACTACTGCAATCAATATAGCATTTACCTACCGAATGCTGTTACACATTCGCTTACTGTTCTTTGTCATTAAAATCGCACTTGCCATAAGTTGAATTCAGTGCGATTCTATTTCTCTGTTCAGATTGGTCTATTTTCTATGATTAAAAGTTTTTAATTTAGTAACTGCTATGACCATCTATTTTTATTTGTAACTTTTATATCCATGGACATCCTCAAATGGGTTTTAAATGTTATTATCCTCCCTAATATTGTATTTTTGCCCAATAAGTCAGTTGTTTCATAACGTATTACGAGTATGTGGCCTTCATGAATCTGTAATCAAGTCTAAGACCATGTTATTCACTATATCGAGAGAACAAGAAACGCCTCCACAAGATACTTCAAGTCAATTAGCCTTACGCTCTCTAGCTTGATACAACCTGCATACTTCAGCCCTCATAAAATGTATACCTTCTGGTTTATAAAAATCATTTTAGGACTGACATAAGGTAAATGACCTTTAGTAAATAATTTTAATTTGGCATTAACACTATTGAGGAAGGGTTCATAGTTATTTGTCTACCTGATATGACAATACTTTTATTTAATGGCAAAGTTTAAATGTCAAGGTCTAACACATGCATTTCAAGTAGGTTTGTTTATGCACTTATAAGGTTATTGTAAATCCAAAGCTTTTGAAGTGGTTCAAATATCCTTATAGGATCGTCTTCTATTTGCCTCTTTCTATTGATTTAAACCGGACAAACATCCTGTTGCAGTGTTGAGATCCTGTTGTCCATTGTTGAGGGGCTGTGTGTGCCCTATCGCTCATGGTCAATAACGATCTACAAGCCTCATTAGATAGTCAATGTGCCCAATTTACGGGACAAGTTGGTGGTGGTGGTCTGTTTACTATCCTGTTCTACCTGCGACAAATGTGATTTGCCCTTTAACAAAGTACATAATGTAATCCATGACATCAATTACCACGTGATCAGATGGCATGTACCCTGTTTGTCAAGATTTCATTAAGGATTTCCTATTCAGTCAATTATTTGTTTGGCATTGACAAAGATAACTAGGATCATATGGCAACTACGTATGATATAACAAGTGTGGATATGATTTCTACGAATATAAATTATCCTGCATTCAAAACAGGTTATAATTTTAGAATCATTATTGGTTAATTAGTTGCCTCTACAGCAGACAACTTCGTAAGAAAGGAAGTTTTTCTTCTGAAGAAGCTTTTACCATACGCCTCAAAGCGTTACACTTTGCGATTGTTTATTTTATCTATTCATTTTTTCATTACAATGCTACAAAACAGCATATGCCAATTACATTGCAGCATTAAGAATGCAAAAAAATGTTTACAAGAGTAATAAACAACGTTTTTAATGACAAGTTAAATATATCAAACGGATAAGCATTTCAAGTACGAGACGTTAGATGGAGTGGGGAATTGAATCCAAGATTGGTAAGAGAGTGACGATTGTACAATTTAAGTGCTGATGTTGACTGTAAAGGTGTCTCTTAGTGTACCCTGAATTTTCCCTATGTAACAGTGGAGCAAGACTAGTGATGGTGTATGTAGCTGGTCAAGCATAAAAATCTTAGCAATTATCCACTGCAATGCGTCAAAGCTAACCTAAGAAACAGCTGACTGACTGTAACGGTCTATGCAGCTGCTGAATGTTCCCTAAGTAACAGTGAAGCAAGAGTAGTGATGATGTATGTAGCTGATCAAGCATATAAGCATGCATTACAATGTGTCAAAACTAACCTAAGAAACAGCTGACTGACTGTAACGGTCTATGCAGCTGCGGAATGTTCCCTAAGTAACATTGGAGCAAGAGTAGTGATGGTGTATGTAGCTGATCAAGCATATAAGCATGCATTACAATGCGTCAAAGCTAACCTAAGAAACAGCTGACTGACTGTAACGGTCTATGCAGCTGCTGAATGTTCCCTAAGTAACAGTGAAGCAAGAGTAGTGATGATGTATGTAGCTGATCAAGCATATAAGCATGCATTACAATGCGTCAAAGCTAACCTAAGAAACAGCTGACTGACTGTAACGGTCTATGCAGCTGCGGAATGTTCCCTAAGTAACATTGGAGCAAGAGTAGTGATGATGTATGTAGCTGGTCAAGCATATAAGCATGCATTACAGTGTCAAAACTAACCTGAGAAACAGCTGAATGACTGTAACGGTCTATACAGCTGCTGAATGTTCCCTAAGTAACATTGGAGCAAGAGTAGTGATTGTGTATGCAGCTGGCCATTGGTCAATTGTCTCTGCGCACCTCACCACTCGTCCTTGGGGGACCCCTTTGTAACGCCAATTATTGGACCTTGATCCATTACATTACAACAATCAATACTGAGCTAGCTTGTACCCAAAGGCTTCTCACGTTTACGAATTGCATGTATTTATGTACAGACTATATTTTTGAGGTAGATCCAAGTGCTATCGATAGTGTAAACAACATAAATTATTTGGTGATTTATTTACGGTGAAATAGCTATACTCTTTCGATATTAGCTTCATCATCTGTACATTTTTCAGCAGACTATTTAGTACTCCAGAAATTAATTGTTTTACTACAAAAGCAATTTTTCAATAATATTTTACATGGGAGATCTTGCCAAAGATTGAAAAAGGACAAAAGGTATAAAAACCTCGTATATGCAGTTCTTTACCATAAAACACCTCAACAAACATCGACGACTATAGTGTTGGGGTGGTCCTTCTAAATCAATATTTATCGATATAAATGAAACCTGGAAAACCTTTGACTACTCAGGCTTTTATTATTTTTGCGATGAAAAAATGTTGAAAGTTTTAAAGTAACATTTTCATTAACAACTGCATTGGCTGCAGCCCAGCCTATCTGATTTGAGCGATTTTTTCCAAGCATGAAACGGCAATTTAAATGTCACGGTGTGATGAATGCGTTGCACGATAGTGGGAACGAACGTTGCCACCGCACGTTATCGACCGCCGATTAAACGTTATCGTTTATCAAGCTCAAAAATACTTGTATTACTTGTATTTGTTTATATTCAAAATTGTCTACATTCTAATACCTTTATACTATAAAATATGTTACAGCTAATAAACCATTTTAAGTAGAAACGGAATAGATTTTTTTTTTTACCGTTGCCTACCGTAATAACAGATAGTGGTTCTGTATTTATACTAACGCAATTTCAGCTAAAGAATGGCTAATGGCTATAGACAAAATAACAAACTGTCAAAACAATGCTACTAGAGCTGAGAATATTAACACGTTGTTATTTATTTTCTTATTTATATTTTGGTGTAAGTTAAACCACTTGGTAGTATAAGTGGGATACAAAATAATTAATTTCAATTGTCGTAAAACAATAACCAAAGAGAATACAATGAATATTAATAATATAGGAATATTCTGTGTAGTAGATTTGTTTGTAATAATTAATTTTAATGATATTGCCTTACTATACAGCGTGATCAACTCAAGGAGGCCACCATTGGGATATCGGAAACGGTAAGAATTATAGGAAACTTTAAATGGGAGACATTCCTTTATTTTTTGTGGCAGTTAAAAATATGATTTTTTTTTCGAAATTCAGTCGCCATTTCCCAAAATGGCGGCCAACTTTGAAATTTCTTATGGAACACCCTATATTTTATCATGTTTTCGGATAGAACAGGCAATTTAAAAACTTTTTTATTCGTGACATTTTTTCGATAAACCCACTCGTTTAGGAGGTACAGCCTATGGAAAAATGACTTCCGGTGTACATTTTACATCATGTAGCTCCTAAACAAGTAGGTTTATAGCGAAAATTCGAAAAGTAAATAAGTCAAATAAGTCTTAAAATTGCATCCACATTCCAAAAAGACCATAAAATTCGTTAAAACTATTAATTCTATTATTTTAAAAATGGCAGCCATTTTCCAAAATGGCGGCAAACTTGAAAAGTGGAAAACTGTGTATTTTATGGTCTTTATGGAATGTGGATGCAATATTAAGACTTCTTTGACTTATTTACTCATCGCATTTTCGCTATAAACCTACTTGTTTAGGAGCTACGTGATGTAAAATGTACACCGGAAGTCATTTTTCCATAGGCTGTAACTCCTAAACGAGTGGGTTTATCGAAAAAATGTCAAGAATAAAAAAGTTTTTAAATTGCCTGTTCTATCCGGAAACATGATAAAATATAGGGTGTTCCGTAAGAAATTTCAAAGTTGGCCGCCATTTTGGAAAATGGCGACTGAATTTCAAAATAATAAAATCATATTTTTAACTGCCACAAAAAATAAAGGAATGTCCTCCTTTAAAGTTTTCTCTAATTCTTACCGTTTTCGATATCCCAATGGTGGCCTCCTTGAGTTGATCACCCTGTATAAGGTGACAATTAAGTCTTAGGTCATAAGTCATCGCATATAAATGTGCAATATTACAAATCATCAATCCAGAATAACCCCGCCGCAGCAAACCTGCAGACTAAGCAAATTTCCATTTCCCTGATTGGATTTACACTAAAACGTCTCCTTAAAAATATCACATGTAGCCTATTCCCGATTTAAATAGAATTTAACGAGTACTTAGGTTTGCTGCAACAGGGAGGATAGAAAGGGGTTTTAATTGTAAAATGTTAATAGTTTATTAAGAAATAAATGCATCTTCCAAATTTTATCAAAATATGTGCATAAACAAGCAAACCACAACAGTTTCCTTCTCTCCATAAGAATAATATGGGCATTTTAAATTAAAAATTTTTGGAATTTTCTCGGTAACCATTTGGCACATAATATTAATATACTAAATTATTAGTTTTTTAAGCTCGACAAAATGGTTTGGAACAAAATTGCTAAATTTTACGTTTTTGGGTCAGAAATATTAAAAAAAAAAACAATCGTTAACCCATAAAACCCCCCATTAACCCCTGTTCCCACAATCCGATCATGATGGACTAAACTAATTGCAAACTAATTCGAATGAATGTAGGTTTACACGTTTATACAAAATTTCATCAAAATCGGATCATTTTTGCTTGTTTTTGCTAATTTTTAATTCTCTAAAATAGGGGAAAACAGAGATGTATTTTTTAACAATTTGTATAACTAGTGCGCAAAGTGGCACTTTGCTGCCCTTGGAAGAAATGTTTACGCAAGAGCCGCTGAGCTTGCGAGTGCGGAAAGTTTCTCGAGTGCAGCAATATACATTTGCGCCCGTGTTACAAATGATATTCTTCATACAGTGACTTTAAAGCATATAATGGGTGATTGTGATATATACATGTGTAACAATTAATTGATTCACAAACCGCATCCCCGGCCTTGGTATATCCATGATGACCTTCAGTGATAGAAGGGACAGAACACTTGACACCCCACCAACCGTGTTATACTGATATTAGTGATGTGAAAAAACATAGTTCATCACAAACACTAGAAAGCAGTAGCGTTTAGCTCTTTAATAATCAGTGGCAAAATACGTTTCATTAGCAAAAAAAGGACATATTATAAAACTATAAACCGGCCAACATGAAAAATATTTGTAACTAAACATTTTTTTATAAGCTTGTACTAATTTGATGTTTGTTTACCTATAAACCTATTTGAAAAGTATTAGATTTACTGTTAAAACGCTTAATTAAACATCCGAATAGAGGTTTTTGTCAATTATCTAGTTGACAGAACTTAATTAATAACCCTTGCCATGTGCATTTGCTGTGGTTGTTTAAAATATAATATTAATATAATATATAATATTTAATTCTAAACTAATTTTAAAAGATTGAGCAAAAATAAACGTTGAATGAATGTGATAATACGTTTGCTTCTAGCTAAGCTCAGCTGTATTTTTATTTTTTTTTAGAGAGGAATATTTATTAAAAGCCCAAAGGTCAAGAAAAGCTGGTTTAGCTACAAACCATTAAAACACGTCCTAACATTCTGAGGATATGGCTAATGAATGTATACTGCTCATTTCTTGAGCCGTTTGTGTAGGATAACTATATAATGCATTTTTAGAGGTGATATGTAGCCTTGTAACAGTAAATAACAACATGGGGAGTAAACTCATTTGTGGATAAGAGTATATTATTAGTAAAGGGAATATCCAAGTAATTGAATATAGGATGTGCGGTGAAATCCGCTTCCATAAACAATTGGCTAATTTTGTAAGCTTAACCCTGTTAGTTAGCATTGAACTTTATCGAACACGTAATGTTAACTTCCAAAGTGACTATGGTGATACAATCAAACATTTAAGGATGCAGTGAAAGGAAATTTATATTTATGTTGGTTGAAAGGCGTTCAATGGAGGAATTACTTGGACCGTAATGAATGTTGATGCATGAAGTTATCATCGGAGGTGTGTATACATGCAAGTAGCAATGTTCGTTCTCAATGGAGAATCCTATGTGTCTTGAACAAGAGGACAGTGATTTCACAGATCATATATGCCATCTATACGGTATACATTTCAGTAGGTCTAAAGTATACATACATATACATACATACATACAGTATGCTGTTAAAGATTATTCTAACAGTTCGCAACATTCTTTTGTCCCTTTAAAATAAGGGTTTTCATGTAATAAGTCGTTATCGGGATTTTTTTTAAAGCTGTAAAGCTGTGATGACCTTTGGGTTTGATACATATGGCATGAGTAGTTTCACTACACGGCATTTTGCACTATTGATCGACAAAGTTTTTCAAAAAGATGTCTGAATATAACAGACTACAGTCCTTAATTATAATATCCTTCCCTTTTATAAAAGCAATAAACTAGTACTGTTTTACTAAATAAAATAAAAATACATAAATCGTGTTATTTAAATGTAAGACTAGCTGGCCCGACGGACATCGCCCTGTCCTAACGTGTTTTATGTCAAATGCTCGTTAATTTTCAAGATGAGTTCGTTCTCTCACCTTTTTTTGTTGGAACTCGTTCGCTGCGCTCACTCGCCTTCATGTTTAGCTTGTTCGCTACGCTCACTCGCCTCCAGGTAATTTTGGCTGGAAATTAACACATGTTACTATAGAAAGAAACACAACAAAAAAAGAATGATCTAATTAGCTGCACTTTGATTACCATAAAAAAGACACTCCTTTTATTCATGTAGATT
Source organism: Macrosteles quadrilineatus (assembly GCF_028750875.1). NCBI lineage: Eukaryota > Metazoa > Arthropoda > Insecta > Hemiptera > Cicadellidae > Macrosteles > Macrosteles quadrilineatus. The sequence continues at coordinate 119,273,008 of NW_026542594.1, forward strand.
ATATGTCTATGAAGCAAAACATGCAAGTGCAGAACACAAAATACTATAAGAATAAGACAAAAAAATTAAGTACTAAATAATAATTATAGTATTTAAAAGATAATTTAAAACTTGTTTATAACAATTTAAAAATACTTTTTAGCAAACTGTCGATACTTAGGCAATTTTAAACAGATTAAAAAAAAGGAAAAAGTTCTTAAGCCTTTATTTAGAAGATTTGGCAGAACAATTTCTTATAATTCATTTTATTAACAAAGTGAAGTTTCGCCAATAATAATAACAGATATTTAACCAGTTTAGAAACAACTTTAAAAATGTGATTAAATGTGCCTCTTTTCATTCTTCTTGTCGTTACCCATACTCGTAATATTGCCATTCCCAAGTAAGTATTGGTTCCGTAAGTATCACGTATATCCTAACGACCATTTAACGAATTTTGTCGTCTTGTACCATAATTATTTTTTTTTACAGTATTTCAATTATTATTTATTTATTTTAATTCCAGTAGATCTTGTTGGAGTAAAAACGGAAGCATTATGATAATCGATTTTTTTTCTTTGAATTATAATATACTAGCCTATTTCTGTTGTACACTTTTAATTTGCATGTAGGATCCATATAATACAAATTTAAACATTTCTTTGAACCAATAGGTACTCAAACTTTGTAATCGAACAGAGAGATAAATTATTTAATAAACGTGCCTAAATACCAGTTTAACTCATATATCTGAACCTACATAAGATAAAGTGAAAAGTTAATTCAGGGTAGAAAGCTTATGGAAGTGAAAGCGGGCCATCATGTAAAGAGGCAACCTTGAATTCTTGATTAAAATTGGTCTTAATCAATCAAGTGTTACTTATTTCATTTACACATAAAACATCTGTATATTGTGTCTATTTGCATAACTAAATGTTTTAATATGTGTTTATTATTAATTTAAAATATAATGTCCATGTCTGATTGTGTTGACTAGTAAAATTTTGAATGAGCGTTATTGAGGCGTGTCTTATAAAGTTGTAAGGATTTTTAGTATTGAAAAAATAAAAAAATAATATGCCTGGAACCAAACAGATACAAGGTTTTTCAAGTTGCATTGCAATTAATAGCCTGTTAAGTGGATATATTATGCAATTCAATATAAATACAATATTTTATATAATATCTTCAGTGATTTTCAGATTAACTAGTGATTTAAGTTATAACTCGAATAAAATCTTATTTAAAAGTTCTCTTTACAGGCATAACTAGTATTTGAGTGCACGTTTAAGAGTAATAATTTAAAAGTTTCTTTCCGCAGTGCCCTTTAATTAAGATTGGATTAACTTAAAGACGTCCCAAAGGACTCTTGACGTAATTTTACAAGATCGGGATCAGTTTACAAACATTAATGACCTTGTGTGTTAACGATTTCCTCTTCTCTCTTTAGAAGTTATATCTTGGTTGAAGTATTTCTCTTCTCTTATTGATAAAGTTTGACTTTAAACGCATACTCGCTTATATTAAATCTTTTTAAGAAACTGTAATATTTTCTCCTACCTTTTCTTACCCGAATACTATTACTAACTACTTTCGTTAATTTTACTAATAGTAGCCTAGTTTGAGCTACAAAAAGTCAAATCGCATACACTAGAGGTATGCGAGGTTAAGACAGTATTTATAACAATAATACTAATTACGTTTTAGGGAACTTTCTAAAACCATAACAGTATAAGGGAATAAGCCTTTACCGTAGGTCCCTGGTAAGATCTGACCAGGGACTTTTTTTGGATGCAAATTCATATATTAACACACCATCTATGCAAATTCATATATTAGCATTTAAATATCAATACAAGTTATCAGCTCCTCAGTAGCAGCAAACCTGAGTACTATTTCAACTAATGTTATTTATTTGAGAATAAACGTGACATTATTAAAACTGATAGTTTAGTGAAAATCCAATCAGGCAAATGGAAATTCGCTTAGACTGCAGGTTTGCTGCGGCGGGGGCTTTATTAAATGGGTTTGAAACTACTTTTCTCTATAAATGTCTCATGATGTTTATATTTATTTATTTCACTTTAGCTTGTAGTTTTATTAGGATGTTCTTTTTATTCAAACGAAGAGCCTATCCAACTATGATGATTTATAAACTTATCTAATTTTACATGATATTTAACCATATCCCTGTCCTGCATCAAGGGAGACAGGCAGCTACCCAGTTTAACGTTGGATGCGATGCCGAGCGCTATCGACAATAACTAAGGCAATGAGCCGTTATATATTCAATACTGCCAATTTATGACATCATATCTAGTGCTCAGCCACGCACTATCGCCACCATCTGTTCTGCACTGTTTCACCCCCCTCCACCTCCCCCTCAATCGCAAAACGTCAGTGTTGCCACTCTAGACAACGGAAAATATTTAATACTCGTAGAATATATAATTATGTACCTACCATCGTAAACTATACACATGAATATGATTTTTTTATTTGAATAGTTGATATTTTTAAGCAGTAGGCCTAGGTGGTATGTTATATATTTATAACACAATTATTTTAAATGGGGTATAATCATATCCTTTATAATATAGATATTTGCATGGACTATGTTTTTTATAATGTACGTTTCATAATCTATATATATATAACAAAGTCGTAAGAACAACTGGACCAATTTTAATGATTTTTGATCGTAGGATTCGTTTTTGTCTCGATTAACATATAGGCAAATTCAGTTTTGTATTTAACCTTAGGGCTTAGCCCCACTGGACTGTAAAGTTTATATGTAAGCTTATGGAGCTATTGGACGAATGTAAATATTAAAATAATTAATTGAAGTCAGCTGTAAATACAGAGGTTAAGAGGTACAGATTCTGCTCCCAAGATTCTTAAGTTTTATGATTATGAGAATAGTTATATATTGGTATATTTTCATGGCAACTGATCATTAAAATGTATACATGTTTTGTTATTGTTTTGATATGGTCTACACTTTGTATAGTATTGTAAAATCGAAAGCCTTTTTGAAATGTATTTCATGAGTGGTTTCGATTGAGTGCCCTGATAGTAAAATACTTAATCTCACATAACTTGCACATCACATTACTGTAGATTTTTTTCACATGGAGATCATTTTACTATGGAGAATATCACAAATCTAAGCTGTAGGAAATTCAATTTTGCTTCTAAATTTAATTAAATAGTTATAGCTATTTTCCTTTACTCGATGGTTAGCGTGTAAATTAATGTAAATAGAATGAACTAAGGAACGAGTAAAAATAAGAACTGGTATATATTATATGCTGTTCATTTCTTATTTACATTGATAACATTTGTGCCCTGATAAACGATAATAGGGGTTGGCTTTCTTACTGATTGTAATACTAGTTTTCCGTTATTTAATTTTTGATTACTGTGATATTTACATAATGGGCTGCAGGTAAAGATTCCTGACAAAAGTTCAGTAGTTAGGGTACAACATAGGCCTATCTATTTTATGTGAAATCATCATATTGATGTTTTTTTTTCTATAATACAGTTCCCTATGATGTGCAATTCTTTTTTGGCCATTAACTTAATATGCACGTTTTTCAACTAAGTAAACTTTTAAGTAAGCATATCATTTGAAAACTAAATCGTATGTTACAGTATTTTCATACATGCATCATAACCTTATATAATTTTTACTAGGCAGCCTAGATTTAAAGAGAGGTGTTTTTCTAACTAAGAGATCCAACGAAATTTAGTCCCTGAAACTAAAGGTGGATGAGTAGGCTAACTATTTTATACAACTGATTTAAACATCAAATTTCTCTCTTCAGTGTCCTCTCTGTTGCGAATCACGGGAGCTAGTACAGTAAATAATAAAATGGAGTGCTTAAAATTACCTGTTCTCAAGGTTTTACGAAAATAAATGACCTACACTTATTATTTATAAGGATATCTTAAGATTAAACACTAAACAACCATGTATAGCTTGAATCAATGTTTAAGTTAAGGTCGTCTTAAAGATTGACCTAAAATAGCATAATAATTTTTTTACGCAACTGATTATTTGGTTCATTTTACTTCTCGATTTGTTATCTAATGTTCATGTAATATCTCATCCAATTATAAGATCAGATTGGAATGGCAGAAAGTCGTGAAAACCTTGCTGTTTACTAATTCTAAGTTCAAGTAAAAAGCTTCCTCTAGGGTACATGTACAGTATGATAATTTGTGAAACATTTTGAAACAACATGCATAAGTTCATTCAATGTCATGACTTGTTTTGCAAGGATTTATACACTAATTTCTTATCAACGATGTTCAATTTTGACGATTATGTATCAAGAATCTAAAAATATCGTTGATATAAAATCACAATTTTAAACTAATAACAATGTTACAGTTAAATTTTATAGGCTGTGGTATTTTTTTTCCTTTATTACACAGCTATTAAAAATAACGATGCATAAGGTTTTGCAATACATTTAAATGTTAACAACATGAATCATTTCCGCAGTGAAGGAATTTAATTTACTTTAAATATTTATAAAAGAACAAGAAGCGATGTTTGGTATTTGTAGATATTAACACCCCCGAATCCCCACCCTACCATCACCACCCCCCTCCCTGCTCCCCTGATGTTATTAAACCCTGGCGGAATAATGCTTCTCTACTGTTTACTAACTGGAAATTATATCTGCTTATTCTCAACCGTGGAAAATCTCTATTTGAGGACATAAACGCTTCCCTCTTTCTTAAAATAGATAATCCTCTTTTCCAACTGTTTGGGAGCACTGTTTAGGCAAATTTGTGAAAGCAAATATGTAGATAAGTTCTCAAATTGTTCTTTGTGTTGTTTTTATTAATTATTGGATGCGGTAAAGCTTTAACAACTTTATAAAATAAGTTTTACTTAGGGGGACATCTACACTCAACTGATAATTAATTGTAAGTACTGCATCCATTTGTTTCAATAAATATACACAATAAAAAAAATACTACAAAAACATGAAATGAAGGCATTGTTCTAAAATCAAGCTAAACATTCAAAACAACGCTAGAATGAAACCCACAAGTTTTAACTGTGCATGGTAACAATAATCTATATTGATTTGTATTGCCCACTCGGGGTGTTTTCCTGCAAATAAGTTTATATGGGAGCTTGTTTGTTGTGTTATCGCGGCTTGATCTCGAGTGTCGTGCGCTGCTTTATTGCATATAATAGCTCGGTAAATCTAAAATGTCGTGAGTTCAGGTAATTAGAAAATGCAGCATTAATGCACTTTGTTTCTTTTATGAACTAAAACAGGAATGATTCATTACAGAACAAACTTTAAACGCATATCGATTCTAGTAGAGAATGTTGTAAATGTTCTGAGTTCGCTTGACGTATGTGAGGTTTAACCGATGCCAACGATGTTATCACTCTATGACAATATATATTAACATTATATTATTCAAAAAACTATTGGAAGTTACAATTTAGAAATGTGTACAGAGTCGTATTTACTCCATTCTTCTGTAGGCTTTTTACAGAATATATATACTATATCGAATATATAGACAACAACAAATATATATATGTATATATGTATGTATGTATTTGGATTTGGAGAAATTAATATAACCACTATTAAATGCTCGGATATGTAAAATTATTGTTTTACGTTGTTAATAAAAATAGTACAAATAATTTTTAAACGCGTGAATTTCTTTTTGAACATCTACTGTAGTAATCCAGTTCTAGATTCAGAGTGTAGGCGAGTGAGGCGCAACATCACGGGTTGGAGAATAACCATAAATGGGGACCTTAACGTAGGTTTAACGAGTATTCCAAATGTACCCGATCCTCCATGAGGAAGCCACTATTTGTAATCTTCAAAGTTAGAACAGTTCTAGCTCAGACACTAGACGATTTACGCGGTAGTTATGTTCTCTAAGTTGTAGTCATCTGGGATTCATGTCTCAAACTTTCGTTCTTGTGTACAATACATATATCTTATAAAGGTAACCAACCCATTAGATTATGGGATTATTACGTACATTTCCAAGTTCCACATAGATTTTTGTAAAAGATTGTTCTTTATTTTTTCCCATGTGCGATTTTTTTTATAACTATAACTGATGTAGGCTTATATTAAAGAAACAGCGGGTTTGATGCTTTAACACTCGAATATAAACAGTAAAGCTGCTAAAAATATAGAAATCTACCAACATACGTGTACACATCTAACGATCAATTAATGCAGAGTGAGATTGATATTAGAATTAATATTTTTTAATACTATTATTAGTACAACTTCTTAAAATATTTAAAACTGTTAAACAAGCCAGAAAACTGTGTTTAATAGCTGATTCTGGTGAAATCCTTGGTCCCTGATATAATAAAGAGTCTTGTTTATCTAACAATTTAAAGAATTATACATTAGATTTTTTCGTTAAAACCTCCCCTTGTTTTAGGCTGTAGAATATTAAGATATTGAATGATAATTAAACCAGATTTATTGATATAGTCTCTGGTCACTGTTACAAGCTTATTGCTCTCAACAATGTGTTTCTTCAGGCTGAGGTTGTAATTTGTCCGACAACAAGTGCCCATCAACAATCGTTTATGGCCGTCTACAACACCACCCCCCTCCCCCCCCCCCCACACAGCCAAGACTCTCACCGATCCCTCAAAGCAATCTTATCACGTGGCCACCATTTTTCCTGCTTTTTCACTAAAAGCCTTTTCTTTATCGAACCCCGCTAACTACAAATTGATTCTCACATCGAGAACTAATGATTGATTCCTTGATTTTACTGGTCGCTTTTGATGCTATCTTCCTAATTAGTTGTATTTTCAATAGAGTTATATCTGTCATGCTTAAAATTGATAAAAACTGTTTGCAAACTTAAAGAAATAGTAATTCTTTTTCTTAAGTATATTTATTTGTAGAAACTGATATGGATAATCGCTTAAATGGCATGCATTGAGTTTGTCACCTTGCACTATGTATTTGTTGGTATCCCTGTACATATTGTGTTTGTTAACCATAATGTTGTAGCCTTGTACACATTTTGCCAGTTGGTCTATCTGTACATATTGCGTCGGTTAGTAGCCGTGTACATACTGTGTTGGTTGGTATCCCTGCACATATTTTGTTTGTTAGCAGCCATGTACATATTGTGTTTGTCAACCATAATGTTGTAGCCGTGAACATATTATGCCAGTTGGTAGCTCTGTACATATTGTGTCGGTTAGTAGCCGTGTACATATTGTGATTGTTGGTAGCCCTGCATATATTGTGTTTGTTGGTAGCCCTTCACATTTTGCGTTTTTTGGTAGCCCTACCAACAACAGAATTGACGTTAATAAAATTGGGTTGGTTTAGTAGCCATGTAAATATTGTGTTTGTTGGTAGCCATATGTAGGGCTACCAACAAACACAATATTTACATGGCTACGGGTTGGTTGGTTGGTAGCCATGTACATATTTGTGTTTTATATAGCCTATTGTATATATAGGGCTACCAACAAACACAATATGTGCATGGCTATAAACCAACCCAAAATATGTAGGGCTACCAACAAACACAATATGTAAATGGCTACCAACCAACCCAATATATGTAGGGCTACCAACAAACACAATATTTACATGGCTACGGGTTGGTTGGTTGGTAGCCATTTACATATTGTGTTTGTTGGTAGCCCTACATATATTGGGTTGGTTGGTAGCCATTTACATATTGTATTTGTTGGTAGCCCTACATATTTTGGGTTGGTTTATAGCCGTGCACATATTGTGTTTGTTGGTATTGCTACATGTTCTTTTTCTAATCCAAGAATAGTAATAACACATCTTTTTTCAACAATCTCTACTTCAAAACTAAACCAATGTTTACAAAAACATACCCTACATATATTGGGTTGGTTGGTAGCCGTGCACGTATTGTACCAGTTGTTAGTAGGGTGGAAACAGACACGTATGACACTGAGAGGTCTTACCTCCGAAGTCAGATTTGGTGTCAAAGTAAAGATAATCCTCTTTGGACACAGACAGAACAGCTGATCACACAAGAGAATCAAATACGAATGGGGTCTTTAGAACCTCACACATGGCTTTGGCGATGCAACACACAGCCGTCTTGTCAGCGAACTGTTAGTTCCTGTCCAACTACTTCTCTACGTTTGTTGGTACATTAGGTTTGCATGTAATTAAATCACTACTAAACTGACAAACGGTTTTTTTTCTTATATGTTTCAATGATAGAAAATACTTTGAATAGATACATCGCATATAAGAGGCTCGTATGTTCTAAAATTAACGTCACATTAATAAACACCAGTTTTCATTTTTTCAGTTTTCAGTTTTCATCCTAAGGTTTATTTTTTAGTCTCGGATATCCAACTATAGTTGTTTAGATAGTAAAAAAAATACTAATACGACAATATAGTTTTTTGTAAAAATACTCAAAATTTTATCTTCAACGTAAAACGTTATGTCCAACGTGGGTTGTTCTTCTGAACTGCGTCTATCACGATTCAACGATGACTTCTTAGAACACCTACTGTCCTAGTTATTTATTATTTCAGCTTTTAACAATAGCAACTATTTAAATATAGGTCTAAACTTCATGACATTGTGTAAGCATGCCGGAAAAAGCAAGTCGTGAAAAACTATGGGGAGGGAAAGGATTTTGTAATATTGCCAATTACATTGCAATAACTCGAATAAGGTAATTCCACTTTAAAAAGCCATAGGAGGTACGATACATATGGAGATACGATAACATAATTGAATAAAGGAAAATTACAATGACAAACATGATTAAATATGACTTAAGCACAAACAATATTTATGATATGATCGTAGATGGGAGCGAAGGGCCCTATGTCCCAGCAGCCGGTGTAGAAGAGAGTTTGTTTGGTTCTTGCCACGATGGGAAGGACGGCCTTGCCATAATCAAGTTACCTCTGGGCCTCCTAAATGTTGCATCCTTGACTAATCACTAGAAGGTAAACATGTTTTCCAGGTAATTCCATCAGACTAAACATTTGTACACCCACCCTTGATCGTTCGTTACACATTACGACACATAACATATTGGTTGAGGTAGATATAAAAAAAAACTACCACTAATAGCAACAATCATTTCATTCATACTGATAAAATAGTTACAGCCTACTACAGTTGCTCTGACCAAAATCTAATTAAACAATTTACAACTTAACTTAGGGTTTAACACAATTAATTAAAATTAGTGATTATGCTACTTTTACCGCAGATTTTTTTTGCATTTTTTGCTTTGTCAGTAATGTGTTTTTTTTTTACAATGTTTGTCTATGACTTGTGACGACAAGGTCGTGAACAAAATACTGGATAGCCAAAATAGCACCAATACTTGAGCACGATAAAATATCATTATGTTATATTTTGTTTGGTTGCATATTTTAGACTGTAATTTTGTCAGTTTACTATAATGGAAATTTTACATATTATGCAATGCTCAGTCCCCTGGTTCTCTTCAATATATAACATTATTATATTAAATAATTAACTATATTATTAAATATAATACATAAATTTATTACTAACTTTTGTAATATTAATGACCAGCAATTGACACTAAATATAAAATGTAGCAAATGGGGGTTTTCTTGCGGTAATTTCCATAGTTCTTACTGTTTAAAATTGCAATGATTTTAAATAGAAACACCAGTTACCTTAACCATAATTATAAAATACTACTTTTGAGTTTTATTATCTTCCAACGCCCCTCTCAAGGACATGAGTGAGCGTAGAATATCTGATACTAAGGTTGTACTGCGAGGGGGGTGGAGGGGGGGGGGTTGCGACAGACCTAGCCGAGCGCAGGGGCTGTTAAAGTATTTAACGGGGATGTCTCTCAAGGTTCGACCCTCAGGGGAGTTTCCCAACACAGTGTAAAAACAATCCGACCCTCGCACTAACAGGACTCTAGGTTCCTATTTTTAGCATCCTTTTAGCGAATTTTCCAAACATGAAAAAGCTCCTGAAGTCTTCAGTCGTAGAATACCTCTATTAGATGTGCTAAGATGAACTAAATATATAAACAGTTACATTAAATTAACATTGTATCGTTAAAAAACTGACAAAAATTGGTTAATTGTCTTGTATGAAATTCACACAATATTGGTCGTACATTAAAATTTTTTGGTGTTGAATGTTTTAACAGCCATCCCTAAAATAAATTAAGGGGGACTCATTTACTTTCATGCAGGCTTACGGTTTTCACGTGAAGCGCAATGGGCGCCCCTCTTTACTTACTCTGTAGGGGAACTTTTATCTTGCTTGCGCCCCAAGCCTGCCCCTGACACGGGCCCGCCGGGCTCATTTGTTAGAGCTACCCAGTTGTGTATTTAGTATACACCTTTTACTCTTTAATCTTGTTAATTTCCCCAAAAAAATGGATTCATTAACATGAAATGCTTCCCCTTAATTATCAATATACTCATGCATCGTCCTCAATATGGTCCTGGGTATGAGTTAATGATGGAAACGCAACTACCGTACTGTATAGGGTCTCGAAGGGTCTACAGTGAAATCGTAAGTTTGAGTTCATGTCTAAAATAATGGACCATATATTTTTTTTACTACACAAATGCCAAATTATGACATTTACAAACCGAGAAACATAACGGTTATGTTAAATGAGTGTTTTTATAAAACTCACTAAAACTATGTAAAGGTAAAGTACAACAAAGGTTAGAAGAACAATTCTATCTGATACATACAAATTACGATCGACACAAATATGATTTAAATTTAACACTTTAATACAACTGTAGCCACATTAAGTATTTTTTACCATTGTAAAGACGTACTGTTAACAGGAATTGAAATAGTTAATTTTAAGCCCAATAAAAATTTCACCTAATGTCATACCTTATATCATTATGGGTTATAATTAACTACAGCATCCAAGAGTTATTATTGTTTTCTTATAAACAACGCAATATACAAAGTTGTATACAGGAAATAACAGTAAAGATGTTAAATATGCAGTAAACAAGTATTGAAGGCAACAAAATGAAAGGAGGAATGTCACTGGGATCCAACAGTAGAAGGCTTCCAGTAACAATGTGATTACGGCGAGAGAAGAGGAGTTTGATTCTTGTAAACTCGATTAGGGAAGAACAGGTGGATTGGTGGATCGATGCTTAAAATGTGTTCTGCCTCTCCTGGGTCTCCTAGGTGTTGCATGCGCTGCACGGCTCAAACAACTACAACAATTGGCCTGAACAGTGAACATTGATAATTAAATCTTGTTGTTTTGGTCAAACATTTGTTATATATGCGAGTTTTGAAATTTAGCGAAAAATATTGTGTAATGAATTAATAATTTATTACAGAGTATATTGTTCAAATATATATATATATATACTTTATACTCGTTATGTAGAAACATATCGTATTATACAATTATTTTTATATACAATTTTATACAAGCCTCGTTCAATTCATCCTAACAAGTAGTTTTCCTTTTTCAACAACTTTTTGAAAAGATTAAAGTTAAATTATATTAAGTCTCAACCAAATGATAAATATTTACTAAAGATTTCCCTGAGTATATGTAGAATATATAAAAATGTGAGTAGCTAACACAACTTTTATATGAATCCCACTAACTTATGAAACATCTGACAGTTAGTACGAATATAAAAAGACCGGAAAAGCAAAGCAATTTGCTATTCTAATTGGAATCTCCATTTATGATTTGCCAAACATTTCGATGTTTTGAAATTAGTACTGTAGTTTTCGTGTTCTGTTTAGATGTCACATACGTTTGAAAGAATCATCGGTGATTACATTATGCACCAAGTAAGCTCATCTACTCATGTACCTTCTATTAGCAATGTGTGTATAACTCTGACCGAATTACTCAATCTACTTGTATTGGTGTTAACTAAAATGTAAGGTCTGGTGTGGTAACAGAACGCTCGCAGACTTGAAGTAACGTATAGCGATGTTTTTGTACGTGTGTTAATCTTTAGTTTCAGTTGTTTAGACGACTTTTCGGGAATTAGCGGTAACCTTTGTGAAGAGTTAGCCAATTTTGGCCATATATCACAGTAGGTAGCATCTTCTGTAAATCTTTGGCAACGATTATTGATCATCAAAGCGTATAGCAATGTTTAGCAGTGTTTGACAACAATTAGTAACGTGTAGTAAACTGCTGTATTGTTGGACAACGTATATCAGCATTTAGTAATGTATCGTTGAGTACCTATGATAACGTTTGGTAACTTAAGACAGTATCAAGTCATGTATAGTGACTTAAAACAATTATTAGGCGCCGCATAGTAGCATGTAAAAACGTATTTTAACGTTTAGTATCGTGTCTAATTTTAAACATTTAGCAATGTTTAACAACGTACAGTAGATTATAGCAATGTTCTGATAACGTTGACGATATTTCGTTACGTATAACAACGAGAATAAATATTTGGCATTGTATGAAAACATGTATAACTATTATGGTGAATGGTAATATTTTGTAATGTATAGTACCGTAGTAGTTACTAACGTAGAGAGGCGTATAGCAATGTATGGTTAGATCTGGCAGTACACAGTATCGCATAAATACGTATAGTAGTGATTGGCAATGTATCATAACATACTAGGGTAATATTTAGTACGGTGTGTAGGCGGGGGGTGACCCGAGCAAACCCTGTAAATGAGGGCGCTCTTTGTCTGCCGCGGTTCAAACAATTCCATGTCGCTCCTCTTCACTTTCTATGCATGAAGTCCAAACAGTGCTTGTAGCAATCTGGTTAGCAAATACAGTCAATTCACTGAGTAATTACTTCTCTTCTGCTCGGTAACTGAAACTGTTCTACTTCCTATGAACCCCTACCAAAATGCAATATACATTATATATACGTAACGCTGTACTGTATACGGTTTTCCATTCTGCAGAGAACCACATGTATATTTTGTATATGTATATGTTGGTATATTTTTTTTTAGTTTAACATCGTAAGAAAGAATTATGCCTGCTTCAAATTGACGTCATGTGATTCGAATTTTAGCAAATAATCATATCAAAACGTAATTGAGAGATATTATTATTACTCAAGGTAAAGGTGGGGTTTTTAAATGGTTTTTGTGTTACCCTGATAATAGTTAAGGATTCCATTAAGCACTTTGTGTATTTAATTTTTCTATTGAAGAAATAATTCAAGTTTCTGTATTAAAATAAAACGGCAACAATATTGCAAATAATGAACCAAACACCTTTAAACAACATTCCACCTCCTTGCAATTACACTACTTAAATAGTGAAAAGTCTTAATTTATTTCTAAGTCTTCACACTCTTACATATTACTTCATGCAAATCATTAGAAACATGTAAACATTAACTAATTTTTATTTAAGAATAAATAAGTATGTATTCATTGGTATAATAATATCTTAGAGCGCCAAAAATACGTCAAATAACACTTATGATAATATATTTACATTCTTACAGTTTACTCACAATATGGTTAACACATATAAAGATGGTAAGTGGTAATCGATTTCGATTGGACTCTCCAATCATCATCATACCCAATAGGTGAATGACGTATTTGTTGTGCTTTCAGGTAATTTAATAACACGTACAATGCTGATCAAGAAGTTATTTATAATAATATACCATGCAAAATATTACCCATAAAAAAAGTTTAATCACTGGGGTAATAAGGTAAACCTGACGTTAAACATAAGTAAATGGAGATATCAGTTATCACGACGCAAATAACATTTACGAGGAAAATGTGAGTGAGTATCGGTGTGTATGACGGCTGTGGTGGTGGGGGGTGCGAGGAGGGAGTGGGAGGATTAGCCTGCAGGAAGTACATAGGCATCAATCCCACCAGCAATATCCGGCGGTCCCGCAGGAAGCCTTCCCGGTTAATCTTGCTCTCTTGTTCCTGCTGATGCAGTGATACGGTGATGCTGTGATACGCCTGGACGCGCCACACTTCTTACTTCATTCTCCACACTTAGCACTTATCTCTCTAAACTTAACTCTTTGCTCACTTTACACTTAGCACTTATCTCTCCACACTTAGCACTTATCTCTCCACACTTAGCACTTTTCTCTCCACACTAAGCACTTTGCTCTCTTTACACTTAACACTTCTCTCTCCACACTTAGCGCTTCTCTGTCCACACTAAGCACTTTGCTCTCTTTACACTTAACACTTAGCACTTACCGGTATCTCTCCACACTTAGCGCTTCTCTCTCCACACTAAGCACTCTCTCCTCGTGCCAACTGTTGGTCTATAACCACATTCAAAAATTGAAAGCGAGACTAGAATGTGTATCTTAAAAAAAACTGCACATAAATTAATGTTGATGAAAATCTCTGTAAAATATTAAATTGAGCCGATGTTGAACAGGAAAGTTTGTGATGAAGTTAAGATGATATTTAGTTTATTCCAGAAAAAATATAGCATTTGTATTACTAGCTTGCGCTGTAGATACAACAAGGCATGTTTAATACAACCGTGGACTTTGAAAACATCTCATTTTTATAAACAGCAAGCAAGTTAGCAATAATACAGTACTTAAATAAAAAAAAAAAAATTTTGTATCGACTGTAATAAGACCTATCTGTATTATTCAATGGTAAAAATAATCAAAACAAGATCATTATTCAAACAGCTCTTTTGGTATTTAATCTCAAAACAAACGTTAAATATCTAGTTACAGTATTAAAAATGTGCAAGAACTTTTATTACTGAGATCTAATCAATTATTATTAGTGCATTTAATTATACCACTTTGAACGAACTAATGAGATGAAAATATAAACCTACTAATGATGTATATGTTGAGGTATCTATATAATTAAACATGTTTGTATCCCCGTTATCGCGGTCGAGTTCACTCATATAACTAACAGACTTTGTTCATATTGTCAAGCAAACATTTTCAGCAAACCAAAATTATTATTTAACGCTTTAGTGATGGGGAGATTTACTGATAATAGTTTTTGTATAAATTTTATCAGTCTGGTTGTTGTTTGCAAACGTATAGTGATAGTGTTATTTTACATATAATTAAAGATGTCTAGGGAAAAGCATTATGCTGCCCCTGTCTTGATACTCAACATTCACAAACAAAGCACAACAATGGGTCATCTACCAACAAAGTTGATTTACATGCCACCAGTTTTAGAATGTGGTTCGAGGACACTATATAAGTAGAAACAGTGTTTAAATTAAAACAATTCTTGTCTTTAATTTGTTGGACATCCAAATAAAAGTAATAATATATTTTCAAAAAGGTTAAGTTCATTTGTTTATTACGCGTTACTTATTGTTATAGGAAGGAGGCTTACTAAATTACTATTCAACAACGATAGTTATCCGGATCTGTAGACACTTTATCACAGTTTTCTAGAAGTATATCAACTGTTGACATATAAAATGGTTTCGGGCGCTCTAAGCCAGGATCCTAACCCCACTTTCTTGGCAACACCACTCCCAACTAATCCTTCTTTTATCTGATTATAAATAACTAAAAGCGAGCCCCTCTGCAGCCTGCTTTGTTATTGGGCTTCTCAGACAAGTGAAACTGTTATTAGTAAAAATAACAACAATCGGTTATTAAGTTTAGGTAAGCTGTTAAAGTAAAACTACTTTATTTAAAAAAAATATGCAATGATATATTTTATCAAGGGAAAACAGTTAATGAATAGCTGTTGGTTAGTAAATTAGTTATTTAACTCATTGCATTCAGGTAATTTCATATAATGTACAATATTTTTAAACTAACTATTCAACCTATTCTTAGTTTTAGATTAATTTTACCGTTATTAACTTTATGTCAGTTAAAGGATTGTTGTGAATTATGTCCATTTTGATAAGCGAAACGCACATTTTAAATAATTATATTTTCAACCATAAACTGGTTTAACTAATCATTAAGAAATAAAGTACAGAACAACCACACAAAACAATATATTTAACTAAGTAGATATAAATTTTCATGACCTGGAGTTTATATTAAGAAGGATTTTGGTGTTTAACTTGATTATAATGGTCTCTTAAATAAAAAAATATCATTCCGCAAAGCTATGTTAAAAACTAAAAATAATTTTTGTTTCCACCTTAGAGGGGTACTGTACATGTAAGAGGGTACTTTCTTTGAATTTGATACATAGTTACTACATTAGTTAATTTGAGTATTAAACCTTAAACCCATCAAAGGTAAAGATAATGTGTTCCATCATTATAATTTGTTAGATTATAACTAACGAAAGAAAATGGTTCGATCTTTGAGTTTTTAAATGCACATTCTATTATCAGCTGGAATTCAAATAATCTATATTCGGTGGTGTAAATTTATAATACAAATTGAATGTGATAGATACAATAGTATACACACAAAATATGTATCTACATACAAATATATACCATATACATAACATACAATGTTTTTATAGAGTATTGTAACAGTGCAATACATTGTGCTTGAGTCGTTATCATATTAAACAACCCGAATTCGAAGCTACATTTCCTGCATAGGTAAGACTAGTTAAGGTGCATTTTTACACCAAATCATAAAACCTGTTACTTTCATTAGATTAATAGGCCTCCCAGAGAGAACAGCGACACCCTTTAAATTATTTGTCATTTCGAATCGGATTATGAGCCGGCTGGCAGTTTGCCTGTTGGGCTGTAATTTTGTCTAATGCAGCTCCGCCACTCGTTTCACATATTTTATTCAATTTATTGCTGTCCTTGGGTGAAATGTTTTGTTGTTCTTTTCTCACCATTTCCGCCCCTAACTTTTCTTTGATTTAAGATAGTCTTCGCTGTGCGAGTTTGCTCCTGCTGTGCTGCCGATTATATTGTTTTTCTGGCAACGCATTCAAATTCGGTCACAATATCTCGTATTGTATTACTGTTATATTTTGGTATATGATTTAAAGTTGATCTATTATTATGGTGCAACTGTAATGCTTCTATGTCTCTTTCTAACATTACATTTTGTAATAGTACATAATGAACTGGCTTAGACTACTTATTTTAAGATGTTTGTACAGCATTCTAAGGCTCCTGTATAAGGCTATTTACTACCTTTACTAACTGTGAGGTAAAATGGTATAAAGGTGTACAAAATAAATATTGGTTTCATGATAATAAACTATTAGTTTTTATATTCCTTGTTTAAAAAGTATATTTCTGTTCCAGAACACTACCACATATTCGTTGGAGACCTAAGTCCGGAAATTGAAACCCAAACGTTAAGAGAAGCCTTTGCACCGTTCGGGGAAATTTCGTAAGTAAACTATTATTTTATATTTCTCTTAATACGGTTGCCTATAATCCAGTTGGATTAGTTGTAGGCCATAAAAACTCATACACTTAATATAGGCTACTATCTATGTGTTCCAGTTCCATCAAGTTATGTGAATCTAAATGGATATAAACCTTTACAATAATAAATTACGTTTTCAGTCAGCATGACTTTTAAATACTCATATTCAAGAACGTGTAAAGTAGGTAGACATTTATTTACTAGCATAACACTTAAGATCCATTTCAACAGCAATTCCATGATTCTAGTTAACAAATAACATATAACCTACAAACTGATGTACTTCAGAAAACAAACTAAATGCTGGTTGTTACAACACGTAGATGAGTTCATCGATTACTCACTAGCAAGTAAAATAATTCCATTGTAAACTTTTTCTTATTGCTCGGCGAGGGTAAACATCCTCCTACACAACTCCTCCATCAGTAACTATTCAGTAGTGAATTACATACTTCATGATTAACTTTCATTTATAAATGGTATGTAAAAACTTTCTGCGTTTCATCAGCTAGATCGTCTGACAGCTAGATATCCCACTCGGGGTCGATATGACTAACATGGATGGGAGTTACAGTTCACCCCAGGCCAGCAGGGCTTAGTCGTCCATAGCTAAATTACATGTTTCACTGTGAGCCCAAGTAGGGGTCGATATAGAGACAGGGGTATTGGCAGCTATACCCTGACATATATGCTCAGTCGTCCATTATTTGAATGATGCATTTTACATTAGTGCAGCTCCTATGAGACGGAAGTGTCTAATGGTGTATCGATAATTAAAATTTTTATACATAATAATACGCCTCTAATATGTAACATTCTTGATTGATGTGTATACAAATCTACAGTTAGTGTTTATGGTTTAAAAGTTCAATGTAAGCATGCAATTTATTTTATGCTTAGAATCCAGACGATTATTATGTATACTCTAAAAGAACAGTTTTTAACAGAGCGTTTTAATGTGTTGAGGCCTTAAATTTTAGGCTAGAAATGACTTTTTAAACGCATGTATTCAGGGTATCCATTTTATAAAGAATAACACCCTCTACTGCCTTATAAGAATAATAAATAATAATAGCAATATGTCTTCAACAGAGCATAGCATAAACGCAATGCATAGTTTTACTTCAATTTATTTAATCTAATCGGAAATATGAAGATGAAGTAATACATTTTGTACTAGGCAAGGATTCATGAATATCAATAAGCAATCAAGAGACATTATACATTAAAATGATTATTGACACTTTGATGGTGTAGTGTGTAGTGTATTGTGTAGTGTGTAGTGTGTATTGTGTAGTGTGTAGTGTGTAGTGTGTAATGTGTATTATGTATTGTGTATTGTATAGTGTGTATTGTGTATTGTGTAGTGTGTAATGTGTATTGTGTAGTGTGTAGTGTGTATTGTGTTGTGTTTATTGTCTATTGTATAGTGGGTAGTGTGTATTGTGTAGTGTATGGTGTGCCTACCAACTGACAGTCAGCGGCGTCGTGTCGGAGAGTAATCATGCAAAATGAGGACGAACTTCTCAAACAAATGGAGATATCAGTAAAACGCCGAGTCACTTTCAGTCGATGACGGCAAAGTTGGCTGTTCGCCGGCCAAGTGGCCCTATTAATGGACTTCTGTATTGATCCATCAGATCAAGGTTGTTGTTTATTTTCTTCATCTCATAGCTGTAATTTGCTTCTCGTTAAAACTCAATAATCTAACGGTTGATATTGTTTGTAGAAAAATTAGGTGGTCAGCATATTATTTTAGAGTCTTTAAACATGTTTTAGTGGTTAAAAAATGCACTAGTAAGATTGTTATCAGGGTTTTATTTGGTATTCATAGAGCTTAATATTGTTGTACCGGTATACTGAATTAGTCTATTGATGTATAAAAGTATTTGTGTGTAAGTTCGATTTACTTCACATCCAGTATTTTAGGCAAACGAATCCAGCATGGAAAGTGAGAATGTGTGATAAATTGTGTTTGAGGGGTAGCGTGCAGACAGGGTGGACAAAACCCAGTTTATGCCGTGTTTTACAAAGGGACCCGAAACAATTGAGGCTGATACAGTACGGAGCGTTGCGGAGCAGCCATTCCCTTATTCACTCTTCTAAACAGAACGCTTTTCTAAAGCCACATTTCATTTGTTTTAAAACAAACGTTAGGACGAGAAAAAATTAATTATGATGGAGACTGAACCTCGATTTGCTCTTGTTTGTATCTTCAATGAGAAAAAAACTGAAGTATTTTCACATGGGAATTTCATGTATGTAAGCTTGGACTGGTTGTTCAAACATGATGATTAAGCACTATTGTTAGAAATACAAGTTCTTTATCTACCGTTTTTAGCACTGCGCCAAACCTGCATGAAACCTTTTTTTGTGCATGTTACGAACTACAAAAGAAATGATTCGCTATTGATGTGAGAATGTTGAAAATAAAATCTGTCTCTTTTAAGAATTAAAATCCCTTACCACTAAGTATAACGTTGGATTTTAACAGATTTTCCAATGGATAGTAGCAACAACTGTTATTTTCTAGATCTAGATTAGGTACCATTGGAATGCTTGGATCACCAGAAGCCAAAAACGTCATTAGATCAGCTCTTCGTATATGTGAATGGTACCACACATATGGATTCTCTAATTTTTACTAAATTCAGCTTAAAATGCCAGAACCAACCTATTTGAATGGGTCCGTAAGCTAGCTATCTCCGAACACGAGAAGGAATGTGTGCAACCCAAAAAATCATATCTTTGCTTTGACATCCATCACGTGTATTGTTATCAAAACTATTGTTCAGCACTCAGGTATGAATACATTGACTAAAGTCCTTGTATTTCATTCAATGTCATAAATATATAATAACATATTACGTATTAAAATGTTGTATAATTTCAACCATGGCGTTATCAATCATATTGATTACTCAACACCTATTTGGTCCATTTGAATGATTATGACAAAATATATAGAACAAGAATATTTTATTTTGTGGAATGTGTTTTATAAAACACCATTAGCCTTATTTTTACATTCGTAACTGTTCGTAAAATTTTTTTGGACATTTCTAATAGGCATTAAAGTTAAAATTATTAGAGCATTAAAACCTAAAGAATATAGATTTAGCTTATACAAAAGAGAAAATTATTTTCAAGTAGTAGTAACTAAAAAATGGATAGTTGATTGCAAAGTATTCTTAGAAATATCTGAGACCACGCACGCATTGACTGTATATAATTAGTTGTTGGCTGTGAGTAGGTCATTCGAAATAATACTCATCTCTGTAATACCCGTGAATGTACGCGATCCGACTGTAAACCAATTACTTGCCGACTGGGCATTGCTCCGTCTACTCTGGCGATTGTTCAGCCATAGTATTAGGCTAATAATATCGATCCAGACATTCGGATTTGTCAAGATACGATATCCAGAAACCTTATATGACCTTTATTGTAACCATACCTATTGTGTTTTTATGCCGTACATCAACCTTAATTGAATATAAATTTACGGATCTTAACCATAGTAAAAACAAGAAAGTAAGTAAACCAAACACAAAAGATGATTTATGGCGAAGTACAAATATAATTGCAAACTATTGCTTCCACCGAGGAGTGGACAGTAAGTGTCCCATGGAGATTGTAGTAGTCGTTACAGTAATTTGTAGTTAGTGACTCAGGTCGAACACGAGTCTTAACCACTGAGCTTGAGCACTGAGCAGGTGGTAGCACTGAATGAGTAAATTGAAATAAGTTTGTTGCCATTCTACGAGTAGTATAGTACATTGTGGACATTGTAGTAAGTAAATCAGAACTAGGAGCTGAATAGGAATAGAGGGTTGTAGGATTGAAATAATCCACGAGCCCATGAACTGGTATATTCCTCTAGTTGGTACCAATAGAACCAAATTTTGTAACTTGTAGATTTTCTAGCTGAGATGCCGTGCAAAATCTACCTCTAATAATACTTCAAGCTTAATGGTATCAACAGTTACACCTGTAAGGAGTGGAACCGTTAGTGTCAGATGGTGATAGCGGTTGTTGTAATTGGTGACACACAGTACAAACATGAGTCTAAACAGTTACAGAACCTAGGAGTGGAACATTTAGTGTCAGATGGTGGTAGCGCTTGTTGTAACTAGTGACAATTCAAACACGAGTCTAAACAGTTACAAAACCAAGGAGTGGAACAGTTAGTGTCAGATGGTGGTAGCGGTTGTTGTAACTAGTGACGCACAGTTCAAACATGAGTCTAAACAGTTACAGAACCAGGAAGTGGAACAGTTAGTGTCAGATGGTAGTAGCGGTTGATTTAACTAGAGAAACACTGTTCAAACATGAGTCTAAACAGTTACAAAACCAAGGAGTGGAACAGTTAGTGTCAGATGGCGGTAGCGGTTGTTGTAACTAGTGACAATTCAAACATGAGTCTAAACAGTTACAGAACCAAGGAGTGGAACAGTTAGTGTCAGATGGCGGTAGCGGTTGTTGTAACTAGTGACAATTCAAACATGAGTCTAAACAGTTACAGAACCAAGGAGTGGAACAGTTAGTGTCAGATGGCGGTAGCGGTTGTTGTAACTAGTGACGCACAGTTCAAACATGAGTCTAAACAGTTACAGAACCAAGGAGTGGAACAGTTAGTGTCAGATGGTGGTAGCGGTTGTTGTAACTAGTGACACACAGTTCAAACATGAGTCTAAACAGTTACAGAACCAAGGAGTGGAACAGTTAGTGTCAGGTGGTGGTAGCGGTTGTTGCAGAGTGTTGATTAAGCTCCCCTGATTACAGGGCTGCTGATTGATTTGTAACGGACGCTAAGTGTTCGACCAGCCGACAGCCTTGTATCACCACCAACTAATGAATAAACCCAATGCTACACTGTATTAGCTACGGGGTGTTACACACTTTATATTAACTCCGATTCTTTTTCGTAAATTGAAAAAAATATTTTCTAACTATAAGTAAATATTACCTTCATATTTTCTAGCTGGACATTAATGAGGTTGTGAACGATTTTGAATTGATAATATGCTATATAGTTATACCAGTCAGCTGAAAGAGCCTGTGGGAATGTTGTTGTTTTTATGTTTAATACATAACCCGAATGCATCATGGAGAACAATCTATGATAAGCCATATCTAGTCATTCCGTAGATCACATGTTGTTTCGAAATGGAGAACATGTACATTAAACTAGTCTACATAAAAGGATTTTTTTAGCAGCATTTTTTTCTATGAACCAACATTTTTTTTCCTGTCATGTAATTGAAAATTATCAGTTACTATGTATTATGATGCAAGCTAAAGTTTCTGGAGTAACTTTGTACCGTATTAAACCAGTTGTATTAGGCAAGAACATCCCTTTGTAAATTAAACTTATTTTAATCATGGATATTATATAATAGAATATTTAAGGGAGTCTTTGGTTACCTTTGTTATTTTTGTTATGGATATAAACTTCAACCAACCTTAAAGCTGTAAACAGTTAGGCTACGTTTAAGGTATATTGAAGACATTGTGGAGAAAAAATCCGGTTTGAATGTAAAATAAAATTCCAAATATAAATATCTTTACCTTGATATTAAATTAATTTATTGTAAGTTAGAATAGTAGTAAGAGTATAAAGTATTGGAGTGTATATACTTACAACGGATAAGTAAAGTCAGTTGTTACCATTTTATTTAGAAATGTTGGACGATTTAAGTACAATAGCTCTGTAGTGAGGTGTAACTATTATTTATGTACTATAAATTTAATTATTGATTATATTGATATTACTTCACTAGTAAAATGTTACTAATAAATAACAACAACATAATAGTATAGTATAATGTTGTATGAAATTTTTTTTTCTGAAATGAGTTACTCGGTAAATAGTTCCTGTTACTTTCTACTGGCCAGTTTTACTAAAATAGTATAGACAGTATATTTGTAATGTTTGTAGTAGGAAATGTGTGACATTACTTTCATATCACGGCTGAGGTAGGCAAAACCGATACAGACTCCGAGTATCTATATTGCATCCACAGCGTTGAAGGCGCGGACGCAACACAACACTTCTCTCACTTCTTGCAGTCGTACCTTTAACTCGTATGGTTTATAGAACATAGTACTCAGTCGTTTATGCAGAGCAAATAGTACCACACTTTACTGGGATCTGAACTCTAGTTAAAGGTTATTATAAGTTTTTGATCAATAATCGACAAACGTTTTTATTTTCATAGAAAATATTTACAATTTACACTTATATTATTTTTGCCTGAAAAAAATTCTCGTAATTGTTTATTTTTAACAGTCTAATAAACAATATTAAGTTTTATCACAAGAGACTTTAATGTTATTTCCTTCACATGAATCCTTAAGTATTATTGATCCAGATTTTTTCAACCATCCACGCTGAACATGTTTTTGTCACTATAGGAAACCCACTTCACCTAGGACATCTACTCTTGGCGTCTCTTCTCTTTGACTCCAATAATCTATTGTGTGGCATAGTATGATACTACGTTATCGTAGGGTGAACCATGCTTGACTAACGATGAAAAGCCTTATGAATTAAATTAATCAAGTGTATTCAAAAGCTGTTGAAAAGTGCTGTGAAATTATTGGTATTTGTTCAGATTATTAATCTGAAAAAAATGATCCAGTCCAAAGTAAAGAAGTAAAGCATATAACAAAATTGTTCACCCAAGAATTACTGACAATACCTCTGTAGTTCGGTCTATGTACTTTGCTATGGCATTATTTTGTAGCCTTTGCTACAAGATAATTTCATTTATGCTTCTTTGTCTTGTGATGAAACGCTGAGGCTGGTTAGCTTTGGTGATGGTCTCCCTGTGGTGGCGGGATTGTCTCCTGCTGCGCTGCCATCGCCTGGTTACTTAGTCACTCACTAGGGCGCTCCAGGGCGCCACAGCCCTCGTAACCACATTTCAACTTATAACTTACTTACAACTTATTCTGTCAGCAGAACAATTAAATATGTTGTGTATACATACACCTTTCATTATTAGTTTACAGGCGTTTACGCTATATATTTTTTAAATTTTGATTGAAAGCAGGATCTTGGCCCTATTAACTATCCACAGCCTACGAAGACTAGTATTATTTAGTGCTTTCTGATATATCTTTGAAAACAATTTTAAATAAGTTTTCTACCAGTCAAAAAAAATATATTCCTTGGTAATTTTGGTTTGTTGGCTAAACACGTCATGAACAACTGTTAGAACCGAGATATAACCGAACACTGACTAACTTCGTAGCCCCATCCTTAATTTGTTTACCTAATTCAGCAAAGAAAATTGATTCTTCACTATCATCAATTTATCAATTATATCAATTATTAAAGATGGGGACCCCACTATATACTTATTTTAATCCAAATATGAGTGAAGGATGAGTGTAGGATGAGTGGTGTGATCTTGTAGTCTTGTTAGTGACAAGGTAAGGCCTTTTCATTTGGAAGTAAAGTATTGCCTTTTTAGAATTGGTAGTTGATCTAAAGGTACTTTAGATTACAACATGTCCCCATGAAACGATAGATGTCTTTACTACACACTAATTGCGTTAAAAGAACTGTATCCGCAGTCCCTTACGTATGTTATCTGTACATGCCCGCAGCAACTGTAGGATTACCTCAGACACTATCTCCAGACCTGCCTACCTACTCACTGACACCAGGGTTCTCTTTACTTATGAAAACCTAATAGACTTTTGTTATAGTACAAGCTTGTTCAAAATGTATAACAGCTATTAATATTCACTAAATTATTTTTGATCTTGGATTATTTCCAACGAAAATCTCTTAAAATAATCTTTTAACAAAATCAACAGCACGACAACGAAGAATAAATTCACACAGTTATTTTATAACTTATTAATTAAGAAATCGTCTACAAGTAGAGGTATCAATGAAGGTTGCAGCCTACCATTTACCGGGGCCGTGGTAAGCCTGCCCACTCATCAACCGGTAATCAAATATTCATGTAGTCCAGCGCGGTGGTGACCCTTGATAACCTAATCACCACTCAACCCTTATGTAAACCTGACCGAACCACGTCCTGGCCTCTCAATCTTCCAGTCTCAGGTTGAGGATTTACACTCATCAATGTGCTCCTACCTCGGTAATTACCCAGTCGTTACCACTTGTGTTACATACAAAGTAATCCGTCCACTTATTAAACGTAATATCCAGTCATAATGTATAGGCCACTGTGTTTAGTTTGGTCAACGGCTTCACAAATGATCTATTTATCTCTTTATCCTTTCATCATACATGTTTTTTTACCAATAAATTGGGAAAAAATAATGTTTATAATGAAATTATCACTTTATATCGTTATTATACATTTTATCATGTACTAAATTTGATCAACGTGATAATTCCTGATTAGTTTATTACTTTGTCCAATAAACATGGATGAATTAATGATTGATTCTGATATAAATAACAAAAACGGGTGTTTTACTGTGTGTATTGGTTTAATTAAATAAAAATATTTTAAAGACATTTTGCATACTAATTTTTAAAACGAACTTGCAGCTTTAGCCGTGTTTTTCTCAACGGGGAGAGGACAAGGAAGAAAAAACTTTATTCTTTAAATAAGTTTTACAAAATAGTTAGACATTCAGCGTAGGTTTGAAAAAACTTTAGTTTAGTAAAATTGTTCTTTTAATTTACTCAAATTTACAAGGCAGCTTAGTTAAAAATATAAAAGGTGTTAATGCTAGTATAAATAAACTGTAACTACTACAATATGGTTTTGTTTTTAAGAGATACGCTTACTTGAAAGTTTTTTTTTAGATTATTAACTTGTTTACTTCTGTTAGTAGTCCAACCTTAAACACCAATAGTACAGCATAAAGTACTGAATTAAGCACACACAAAAAACTGGTTATTGATATTGATACCACATAAAATAGATATGTTTCATTCAAACTCTATATGATTTAACAAACCTCTTTACCTGCAGCACATTACATAGATATCGCACCAAACAAAGATAAAATAATAAAAATCTCGAACAACATTTCGTTAGCAAAACCCCTACTTCTGTTATTTAGGACACAACTTTCATCAATGTAAATAAACCATTGACAAATAATATACAAGGTGTCCATAAAAAAACTTTCATGGACTTTGGGATAGTGATCCTCATATCATAAAAAAGGTTTATGTGAAAATATGTCTAGAAATGAATATTTACCCAGATATCCGCACTTTTGTTTCTATACATAAACATTTTTATCTTTGAAGTTTTTCAACTAATCTCTATGAAACTTGGTATTTATATTATAGTTAAAGAGACATATATTAGGAAAGAAATCAAGTTGGTCCAATTATTATAAATTTCAAAATGGGGGCTTTTCTAATTATTATAGCTTTAACCCTTAATTTGACAGCGTGCCATTATTGGCACATGAGAATTCAAAAAAATGTCACATCCGCCTGTTAACTTTTTAATTCCAACAAACGGCGTCCAAAGGTTCTTTGACTATTGCTATTATGGTTTAGTGCACTATAGTGGATGTTTTGGAAATTACTATCACTTTAGACCAACGTATAGAAAAGGAAGTATGGAGGCTTAGTGTAGAAGGTTAGTAAATTACTTCTTATTTCAATATTTTAGGCTGTTTACTTATATATCTAAGTGATTTGCACATATTAAAGATGAGAAAACATAACCCAGGTCAGTAATTAGCTTAAATATGAATATTGATTTTTTTATAAACCAAACAATTTGAGTGTGACAAAAATGGCACATTGCCAAAGAACCAGGGAACAATGAAAATGTTTGGGCGTGCCAAAAATGGCACATAACCAAAGATGCAGTTATTTTTTTTTAGTTTATTGAGCACGCCTAAAGTGGCACACTGCTTATAAAACAGTGAAAGGTATTTATATTTGTAAATGTATGTCTCTTATTTCCACAAATTGTAAAATAAAAATGTTTTTGTGAGGAAAGATTTTGCACTAGGCTGTTTAGAAAAGACTTTGGCTTTACAAAAAATCCCGACCATCCATGGCAACAAATATCTACAAAAAAGAGTTTTCCTAAAAGTGAATCTTCTTATATGAAAGTTGATTGTGCATTCCAATAAAGACTTTGGTATTTACAAATATTTGCTCACCGTATCGACATATCGTGGAATAACGCATTGCTGCCACGTTGAACATAATTAAACTGAAAACCAACAAGACAATATGTCACTAAAAAATTTTAGGTATGGGATTTTTGAATCGCTAACCAAAGAAAGGAGTAAAAGACAAGATCTAAAAGACAAGGATTTACTTCTTCTCACACCAGCTGCTCTGATGTATGTTGAAGATGTACACTTTGATGGTGCTGGACACTACCCTTTCTTTGTATTCATCAAGAGGTCGATGCAGATTTTGCAACAATAAAAAATCGTCGATAGAGTGTTCAAAGTGCAATGCGAGGCTGTAACTGAATGAAAATAGCAATTGTTTTGTGGGGTTTCACCAAAAGTAGATGGCGTTTCTTGATGGACATACTCTAATGAAATTTCAAAAGATTTTCCTGATGGACATGACTAATGAAATATCAATAAATTATATAATAATGTATTTTTTTATTGTAATCACATAGTTTTGTAGAGGTTTTACATGTGTATACATTTTAGTTCATTTTTTATAATGACGTTTATACAATTTTATATTGGTTTGATAACTTTTGTGGAGAAATTGATTTTTTTATATCTTACATATAATTATAGTTATACAATTTTGATATCCAATATGTGATAATGTCGACTTATTCAACCCCTAAAGTTTATTTTTAAGTGCTATACAGATAAACTTGTTGTATTTAATTCAACATGAGATTCCTAGAGAAATCTCCGCATCTTTGGCAAAGTGCCAAAAATGGCACACATGAAAAAATTGTGAAAAATACTTATAAGAATTTTAAAATTATTTTGTTGAAGTTCCTTTGGACCATTTTGATTGAAATATTGCAAGGAAAAAGTAGTTTTCAAAAAAAGATTTGTTTGCCAAATTAAGGGTTAATTACAAAAACGGTTAATTTTATAAAACAAAATGCTATGAACAACTTTAATTCAGCATTTCAAATCTTATTTTTCTTAACATAAATTTCACTAACTGTAATTTACATACCAAGTCTTTTACATAACAAAGATCGGATGATAAACTTCAAATATAAAAATGTTTATGTATAAAAAACATAATGGCGGATATCTGGGAAAATATGCATTTCCGGACATACATGCACATAAACCGTTTTATTTATTTTGGTATGAGGACCCCTTACTCAAAGTCCTGAAACGTTTTTTATTGACAACCAGCATACATACCCGTCCTTATTACCCTTTCTATAGTTCATCGAATTTACACATAAACTTTTGATTGCTATCGATTTGAAATATTGATAAACTAATCAATTGATTTTAGAAATAAATATCTAGTGTGTAAAGCTCAGTTTTAAGATATTTACGTTGATTTAATCAAAGCAGTGGTGTAGTAAAACACAACCACTCATTGTCCCTCAAAATTTAAAAAGGGAAGATAGAGTATTTTACCAACATCATTGAGATTGGTGGCAGATTTTCACGCTGTTATAAGTAGCTACATACCACCTTCCATTCCATCTGTCACTTACCTCCGTGGCCACTGAATCCTTAAGAGGTGACTGTTTAAGAGGTGAAACCTTATGATGACTGATCAAATACTCTTGCTGTAATATAGTCCATCAAAACAAAGTTTGTTAAATGACTAACAGATGTCCTGCTTTGCTCTCTGAACAGATGTTATTTTGCAAGAAGTTATTACGTGCTGAGAAATTAAGATATAGACACGGAATTTGACATGGAAACTATTACTCAGTGTAATTGGTTCGTTTAAAATGTTTTCCGTCTTTAAAAAATCTTGAAATGAAATAGTATGATTTTCCAATATTTCAAAGATATACTCTAAATAAACTCTGAATTGAAAAGTACAGCGGTCTATCTCAGACTACCACTTTCAATAAACGCTACGATAATACCTAGTTGAGTATGAGGGAACTCATAAATAAATATGTATTATTAGGTTTTTGTTTTTTTTTACTGATTGATTAATGTTAGGTTTATTTTTCTACTAACTTAACTAGACGTGCATATCGGTTAATGGCCGGTGTAAACTGGTCAGTTTGTGATTATCAAAACATAAATGTTGTTAATCATACAATTTTAGTTTTACCAGGAATGCCATTTTCTGAAGTATATTTTTCTCAAAATTAAACAAATAGTATATTTTTGGAAAACGAATATCATTTTTTAACGTTCTGACGAATTGAGGTGTATGCCCAATTAATGGTGACGGTTATGTAGTTAAATGAACCTTCTCGAATTACCAATAGTATCAAACAATTAAAGAGGAAGGAAAAGTCTCAATCTGTTACTCTTAAGTTGTTTAATGAGCCAATGATCGATAAGATAAACTCAAAGATGATGAGTATTTGCGGTGCGTCCGTGCCTTCAATGCTGTGAATGCAATATAGATACTCGGCGTCTGTATCCGTTTTGCCTACCTCAGCCGACCAATGAGAGCCGTCCAGAGATCAACATGCAGATGCATTATTTGTCTCAAATTTAAAAAGGACAAATGAATAAACCCAACACATGTTTGACATAATTAAAATTTAGAATTATTTTACACTAATTACTGCTACTTAAGTGGTTTTATACTTTCTGCAACATTAAACTAAAAAAAAAAACTTGACAGTAAAATTGATTGTAGTTTTTTTTTTTTTTTTTTTTTTTAAATCAGTATGATAGAAGTATAAGAAAACAAATGTCTTATTCAATCAGAGGGGTTTTTAGTCTTTAGTTTTTTAGAGGTTTTTAACGTATTTGGTTAAAATTAGATTAGAGTTTATTATTAGATCCTTTTAAACGTAGTTTTAACATCGGTATTGTTGAAGTTGTTTAAGAGAATTGATCAGACCTACGTTTATTAAAACTAAAGTATAATGTCTTTGTTAGAAAGCAATAACAGTCCAATTACAATAGTGAAATTCATATCAAACTATCCATATTGCATAATTGTATGGCTTATCTACTATGCTTATGGACTAAACTACCAAACGTCTTTTTGATTCAAGATTACCCTACACATTCTGGTAAAACAATGGTTTAAGATTGCCTTTCCCTTTCTAGATTGCCGTGTTTGCCGTCCACTTCAACCATCAATCCATGTGGATGTTCTTTCCCTGGCAAAGAAAATAAATTATTATTCGAAAGGCATTGATCCAATTCATCAGGTCGCATAGTTGAACGGATTTAAGAGATATTTTAGTTTCTAAGAGGCACCTTATTACTTATTGAATGCAGCATAATTATTCAATGTATAACGAAAATATATAACGAGTTATTCAAGCGTAATTTAAAGAAGAAACTGGTTTAACTAGTTTTACTAACTTATTCGCTTATTTTAAAATTGGGATCTTGCTTCTGAATATCTTTACGGTGTTTTTTAGTACTTAAAACACATTTATTAAGTGTATTATTAATGAACTATTCCATGAATGTACAAAAGAAATTCCTTAATGGAATAAAATTCCGCAAAGAGTTTCCTGTTTATTCATCTGACCCCTCAATCGCCTAACGGAATGCTACAGTCAGTTCTAACAGGCCAACAGTAGTGTAATACTACTGGACGACAGTGGGGTCGGGACGAGCAAGGTGCTATGTCTCTCTTTACGCTCCCATAACTGGAGATTCGGACACCGTCTGATAGCAATCCCCTGTAATGAGGCTACTGGCAATTTGGCCAGTGGAAGCCTCCCTCCCTCCCTCCCACCCTGTCTCTCTCTCTGTTCTTCCATCGCCCATCCTAGAGTCAGCCAGAGCATCGGAACTGCCTGATATATTAAATTCATGAAGAGGAATCATAGAATAGTAAATTTATTACAGGTGCCCTGTTTCGTAAACCCTAAATTTTAAAAGCATGAAGGAACTTATTTTTAATAAACTTGAATACTAATCCACCTTAAAACTTTTGATATCGTTAACTTAACATGCCTTAATTAAATAAACAACCCACTTTATTTACAAACATTTGGCTGCGATACCATATGAAAGCATTTAAATGGTGATCCTTGGTTCCTTATAAATACATTTTTAAATCTGAACAACAAATTGAACTAGATAAGGCTAGACATAATAGTTTATTAAAATTTCGTGTTTATTTATGAACAATAATACAGAATGTTACGATTTATAATAAATATGTGATTGGAAATCATAACGTTCTTCTTGATGAAATCGTCTACATTTAATTACAATCCAGTATTTAATACACAAGAATCAGCGGTTCGAACGTTAAAACCTTCGATACAGTACCTCTATTACAAAATGAAATTCTAAAACTGTGTCGAAAAGTTGAAACTCTGGAGCGCTTTATTGAGACAGTAAAACACTCCTTTATTTAATATTTTCATCCATGACTTTGACAAGTAACTAATTTTACAACATCGTTGAATGCGAGGAAGTTATAAAACTTGTTCATTGCTGTAAGATTATCTTAAAACATGCAATCTTCGGAAGAGGAGTAACTTTTCAGCCTTGGTTTCTTTATTTCGACTTTTCACAAACATCTACAATTCCAAAGTACTGTATTGTTACGGAAATTTACTTTGATTGCAATTAATTAATTTATGATCAATTGAAGGTATATTTAATTACTAAATCGTTGATAATAGTTGATATAAAATATATTACATTGTCAGAATTATTTATTTAAAATGCTGACCATTAAAACTTCCACATCTGGGGAGGAGACTTTAAAGGCCACTAGGACAGAGCCCTAAGGGAATTTACCCCGACTCTCATTAGATGACTCATCTACAGACCAAGAGCGTTCTTTGGACACCTCTACCAAGCTTCTACGCAAGAAGGAATTTTAGGGGCCACTGGGTCAGAGCCCCAAGAGAATTCACCTCATTTTTATTTTGATGGCTCAGTTACAGACCAAGAACTTTCTTTAATGAACAAAGATGACGAATCACTGATACGATCAAAATACGACCTAAAACGTTTTCCTAAAGCAGACGGAACCAGTTATCAGTAATTCCCCTCAGCCAGATGACAGACCAATTACATCAACTCATTTCCCCTCATATGGTGTAAGGCTTACACATGCACAAAACCCATGTAAAAAAAATAAACGTAAGACTTAAAATCTTTTGAGCAATCTGTTGCCGATGAAAGCACAGGAAATATTGTATTCAATGACTTCATCGACCACGTTTTGTAGGGTACTCATAATTATAATTATATTTACATTCCCTTTATTTAAATACAATTTTAGTAACTTCACTCTATCTATCGCAGTTAGCTGAATTTGCGTGAAACCTCTCAAGAATAACCGTCGATTCAACAGGTTTCACCAAGTCGTTTACAAACCCAAAACACATTTACAAAAAGTAGACCTTTAAACTCAGTAAAAGATCTCTACAAGATCAGCTCCCACCTCAACAGCTGTAGCACTGTATTTATACAATATCAAGGGGATGCAACAGATGTGATAATTGTCCTGTGTTGCCAAGTAAGATTTCATTAGCTAATCCAAGGTCTTGTTTATACAGTGTACACCAAACAGTGTAGAGGTTAGTCTAAGAGGCCAGTGTAACTTGGCTTATAACTGGCCTCAACTTCGCTAACACCCCTGTCCTATCATCTTCAGCGATCCTCTACATAACATATTAAACCTCAAAGTATACTCAAGAGCCTCCTCAATTATTACTTAGATTAGGAATTAATATTTAACCTACTCTTAAAATATTTGTATTCTCTAAGTATATAATAGAGTAAAATATTGGTGTCTAATTATAATTAACTATGCTCATCAAACATATTATGTTTGCACACCTATAATAATGTAGATAGTGATGTAAAATAATTGTAATTGGATTGATATAATAGGCAAGTAGCAGGTGTGCATACCTCTGCACTTTTACTCAAACATTAAACATTAATCAACATTATGAACGTTATAATGCAGATAGATTTGATCCTTCACGATCTTTAACAAATTAGAAACTTTCAAATTAAAAATCTTTTTAAGAAATTATGATCATTACGGTAGCATTTGTTTAGTGACCAATCCTAGTTTGAGCCACAAGAGAGAGATTCTAAGCTCATTATTATTATGTTACGGAAAGTAAATAAAAGAAACGTCTCATAACATTAAAACATATATTTACGCTTATACTGATCGATCACCACTTACCATCTTTTTTGTATATTTACCGTCTTGTGAGTAACAGTATAAGCGTAAATATATGTTTTAAGTGTTATAAGATTTTTCTTTTATTTCATTTCCGTAAATTTAATAACACGTACAATGCTGATCAAGAAGTTATTTATTAATGTTATCCAAATGTGTAACATGAAATACTGTTAAACTTTTCCGCAGCAGCTTTTTCATTATATGAGTTTTTATATAACTGAATAAAACATTATTAATGGTTTGGGTGTATTAAAAAAAATATTCTACTTATCACTGACTATACATAATAAACTTATATTACACCTTTGATATTCAGTCGAAAATTTAAACCATAATACTCAACCAGCCAACACATTTAATAACGTATATTTTTTTCTTACAATTCCACATTTCTCGCAAGATTTGACATCACTCTCTATCATACGTACTAGTTAATGCCCAGTGACCTGTGCCCAGTTCCTGGTCACCCAGGAGGCCCCAGTGGGTGCAATCTGTGATCTCGCGGTACGTTTGATGCTGCAGCTGTAGCGTATATTGGAGGAGGACACGTGTTATGATCTACAAACTCAACCCTCCGCCGCGCGGCCCCAAACCCAACCCTCATAAAGACATTGTTGTTATAAAGGTGCTAGTGGATTCAAGCTGATCCCTACTTTTACGTATTAAACCGAAAAATCCGCTTTATATACCTAAGTTTGCTAAAATGTTTTACTGGGAAGTTAATAAAGGCGTTCTTGTTTTTACCGTCGTGGAACTATTAAAAATGTCAATAGAAACTAGTTTCAAAGTCAAATACTTGCTTAGTACATTTTCCTAAAAGGAAATAAAATCATCATTGTAAATTTACATATAGTATGTAATTTAAAACAAACCATTCAAGTAAAGGAATTAGCATGGTATGTTATTGTATTTTTAATCTAACTTATAAACTTGTTATTTTAATTACAGGCAGAATAAACATTTATCCTATAATAATACCTTACACACTCTACCTAGCTTCCATAAACTTATCGGTTTTGAGTTATGGAAGAAATACAATCTTATGGAATGGTATTAGTTCTTAAATCCCAAGCGAAGATGTTGTAAATACATATTACTGTGGAGTTTATACTACGTGTTAGATTTATACGTAGAATAAATAAGCTTTATCAGTATTATAAAATAACAAACCACAACTATTTCATAGTTCCGATTATGTATTAATGATATTTCAAAAGTAGCATCCATTAGCTTTATTTACAAATCACACTCTTGTAAAAGAAAACACACTAAATATGATTGTAGAGGGAGACAACCGCAGAGAGATTATGTTTTGTTTTTAATTAGAGGGGTAAAGTAGGGCACATTCACTGACAAATGGGGCCTAAAATGACTGCAGGCGTCCCTAGTTTGTACACTGCTGTCAGAGAGAGAGAGAGTGAGAGAGAGTGAGTGAGGGGTGGGAGGGGGTCAGATGGGGGAGAGCCGCCGGCAAGTCAACTTAATGTTAACTTGTGTCTCGCTTTATAATTGCTGACATGTACAAGTAACATCACTCTTACTTTCGTATTTTTGTTCTTTAATAAACACATCTTTACTTGAAGCTAGAATATTACTACCTCCCTTTCGTCCCATCTCTTTGTGGTTTGTAAGCAATGTATCACTAAAGAGTTGAGAATGTGTGTTTTTATTGTTAAAATACTATTTTATTTAGTGTATCTGTGTTACAGCAGTAGGCCTACCAACATTTAAAACACATTTTTTAACTGGTTTCATCCAACCAAAAAAGCGCGTAAACTACAAAAGACTTTATTAGGTAATTTTGCGTGATAATTTGAAGGTACTGTAGTACATAAAAAAGGTTCGCATTTTATTTTAAAATATTTATTGTTAACCTAGATTGTGTTTACATGATAAAAACAGTTTTCATCACTTTTTACCACACATTTACGTTTCCTCGGCACCCTACTTACATATCCGTATAAAGTATTACCGTTCATAAAGAATGTAGGCTAATCTAAAGTCGGGACCACATAAGTTTGCAGTTGGTGGCAGCCAATCACAAGACAAGGCTAGTGCGACGTTGTTACATCGCGAATGACAACACTAATTAAATATACAAAGCAATATTTTCAAATCAGCTGGTATTATTAGATTTGGTAACACCGCACCGTTCTCATTGGTCCATTCAAAACCATATGGTAAATAGGCTCCTCCCTCAACTGCAAACTTACGTGGTCCCGACTATAGTTGTTATCTACCTTTTAAGAACCTTACTACATATAGCAACTAATGATATTTTTTATTTGCATTTTGTGCATATAATACACTATTATTATAGCCAAACGTTAAAGCTCTATGCTCTGTCCTATAAGTTCAGTATACATACTCCAATGGCAGTGACGAGTGTAAGAACGTCCGACGAGCGGTGTGTATTTTGTCCGATAAATCAGAGTTTACTACGCTTTTAGCACGCTGTCGAAGTGTCATAAGCAATAACTGTGGTCGCCATGCGGCATATATCACTGAGACCTGTGTAATCAGTACTATAGTACCTACAACATGCCACATGCTGCACCATCTCTAACAACACACATTTCAACCATCACCTTTAAATTCCCTGTTGTTTGTCAAATTCAGAATAATTTTCTTTTTTTGTTTGTAATCTTAATGTTTATCCACGAATTCAAGAAAAATACCTCAGATTAACTCAACGCAATCGAATTTCCCATATAGGGCATAAGATATCACCGTAGGTCTCATGGTAAGACCTAGACCCGGGACCGATTTACTTTTTCATTTTGATGTCCTCAGAGGCCAAAAAAACCATTCGTTCAAATTTGTATATATACTTGAGTAGTTTTGGCCAATTTTGATGAAATTTTGTTAAAATTTGTAAGGCGGGCTAAACTCAAAACACAAAATTTTCCAATTTCTCTCTAGATCTTTTAAAAGAGCTTAAAAAACAAATAATTAAAGCTATCGATATTTTACTAAACAATACACTTTATTCGTTCCCCTGTAGCAGCAAACTTAGGTACTCCGTTTAACCTAATGTTATTTTAAAGGATTTTATTGAAAAACAATTCAGACAAATGGAAATTCGCTTAGTCAGCCGGTTTGCTGCGGCGGGTGTATTTTCTTTTCTAATGTTCACCCTTGTGAAAACGACTACCAGTTCTATGCGTTTTATTTTTTGGTGAGTTGGTGACTCATTTGGTAGCGTCACGGACTTTGGGCCTAATAGACAGTGATGTCGTGGGTTCGGATCCTCGTACCTGTCTCTACTCGTTATCATCACTTATGATCAATTTACTGTCGTTTCGTCCTTGAACCGTGCCTGCTCACCCCTTGCTTTGCTGGATATGTTCTATACACATATATGTGGTCTATGTGGACTTACTATAGGACCAGTGGCAGCGCAATTCACTACAATAATATTTGATCATATTTATCTCATATATATTTTAAAATCTGAAAAAAAAACTAAAATAAAGTTCAATTACACATATTAGAGCTTAGTTTTGTATGAGCACAACCCCTCTTACTGAGAGCACAGTAGGCATTCATTTTCAGCCACTTGAACAATCAACGACATTAGGAGTGTGTTCTCAAGTTACTAGTAAACCTCACCAGCCACGGTTTAATTAGTCAAAGCTCCTCTTGTCTAGAAGGTGTCGTGTATGATAAGAGACCCGCGATTGCGAGTGTGTATGCGCGAGTAATATTGGCAGGTAAAGGGTAAACTGGCCTTACAGCCTGGTTCCTGACTTTGTCGCAACCCCCGCTTACCTCGCCAACAGACATATCACACGTAATAACATCACACGTCATATATAGTGTATGACAGGTGACCAAGTCGGTTTTCCTTATCTGTAGAAGGTGAAAACATTAACATAATAGTGCTTGGTAAAGAATAACAATTTTTAATCATAAATAGATTAAAACATGACCTACACTAACCAGCCAAAACTAAAGTGTTTCCACTCTGAATAATTGGTTAAGAAGAAATATTTATCAACAATGCTTTACCAAGCTCTACTCACAAGATTTACCTAATATAAAAAACAACGTTAATTTTCATAATGAAAAACCAGTATTCCTCAAGTCAAGTGCGTTTGAAATGAACAGTAATTTTAAGAACTATAAGCTTAAATACAACCACTAAGTAGATAAATACAACTAATCAGATAAAAATGGACAAACAACACCTAATGTTTATAACCAAAAGTATTACTCGCATGATTATGTATCTTTATTTATACCTCTCGCACACAACTGAACTGAAAGACAAGCTCTACCGATCTTTGTAAACGTAATCAAACACGTACACTACAGAACAACTAGGATATTGATCCAATAGAACAGCTCATTTTAATTATACATAGTAAAACATCACAACCGTCAGGAGTACTACTTCAAGTGGAACTTAGACACAATGTTGTACACTGTGCGGAAATACTTCATGAAGAATTGTCTTGACCTTGGCATTCCGTCTGATAGAAGGTAAAATCCCAACATTGAACAGCTTCGACAAAGCCATGAACTGTACGCTCGTCTATCGTAGTATCGTGCCCATCGTGCGGAGGGCGGAGAGACTAGTGCAAACTGGACAAAAATAACAGTGATCCTGAGTTGTTTACCCCAATGTCATCGTTCGTCCACAAATGTAATGTTTGGCCAGCGTTCGTTTATAGGGATAGTTTTGTTGGAACTGTACTGTGGGTTTTCATGGTTTATTCATGAGATTTTTATCGTTATCGTAGCCTAAATAACTGGTGAAACGCCAGAATTATAATGGGTTTAGTCACGGCAACATTAAATCACAAAACGGTTCTCTACTTCTCGTTCAATCTGTGTATGATTTTATTGTTATTTGAATTTGGATGAAATATCAATTTATCTTTTTTAATTCGTGGTTTCATTGATCGATTGATTGATTGAAGTCATTTCGCGTAGAGGAGGTATGACTGAAATATCACAGAGTAGTTTTACAGACTCTAAATCATCATTAGAAGTAAAAAAAGTATGGGGTCAATTTTTTATAATAAATTTATCTTTCATTTTGATAAATCAGCGCTTGTAAATAGTAAAGCCAAACACATGATACACATCGTGCAACTGTATGTATCACTTTTATGATTTGTTATTTAGGTTTAGCAGAGAAAAGCTAAATTGTCTATACCAGATACAAACAGATATCTATTATTTTATCACGAGTGAATTGTGGAAATATATGTTTGAAGATACTTTTTAGAAACAAAGAATAAGATCAGAACTCTTGAGCGTTTCTATAACCACAACGGCGTGTCTTATCTAAAGTGATAAATTAGAAGTAATAAATGTCAAATCCGAGGGAAAATTGTGTCATTTGACTTATGGGGATCTGAAAGTTTAAGGAGTGCGAGGGTCTTAGAGCCGGAATAATATTTCTCGCTGGGAATGATATAATGCAGCAAGTGTCGCTCGGTGACCGGCGAAATGATTTATGAACTTTGGATGCAGATACACTGAGTTCACCCTCTCACCTGTTGTAGCAGGCCTTGGGCCTTGCCATGTCGGGTATATTACTGTACTCTGTAACTTATAACTGTTAACTGTTACATTGTAGCTTATGTAAAATATATATTTGCCTGGTACATGTTGGGCTAAGCATACGGTTACGATGTTTATTTTGGAGGTAAGTAATGAACCATCTTATAAAAGAGTTGGTAAAGAATGTGTTGAGGCTTAGAAAAATTGCTTTAGTCATACAGAGCATTCATGTTTGGTCTAGTTAGACATACATTAATTTGTAGTGTCCTCCATCAGTTTTACATACCTGGGTCTGAATTTGTGTAATGATGCCTGCTTTAGTTAAAGACCTGAGCTAATGACATAGGTGTTTGTTATGGTATAAATATTACACCAGGACATTTGACTTGTCAGTAAATTACTTGATAGAAAGTGTGGTAAGATTTAAAGTGAATGTTTAAATATTTATACTTATCGAAATACAATTAAACTATAAGGCAATTAAAATATAAAGTACTTAAAACAGCACATAAAGACTCGAGTCTAATATAACTGATTCGATACGAGAAGCTAATGCTGCTGACGGATACCCCCACCCTCGCCCTGCTCACCCCTGTTACCAGAATCCCTAGACCTGCACGATAAATATTCATTGAAAGCACATTCCGGGCCGGCTTTTACTTTGCCGGTCTCGGAGACTTATGCAAATCTGCCCATAGCGTTGTGGGAGGTGGGAGGTAGACTGGTTCCTCTTCATTCACGCCGGGCTCATTTAAATTGCGGGTTCGGCTGAAACAACAAAAAGTATGTTGGTTAACCTTTTTTGCAACTCTATGACCGGAAATTCGTGTTATTCTAACTTATTTTTTTACACTGATAAAACAAAAGAACACCTTTGATAGTGTTAACTTTGACGTTGCCTTTTTAACAGGTCTTTTAGAAACGTGCTCTCGTATGATACGTTAAGTTGTTAAATTTAAGGACAGTTAAACAGGAATATTGTTTTAAAGTACTTTATTTATCATTTTTTAATATATTCATTTGCTTATAAAAGTAATATCTATTTTAAACGCGTAGAGTAATGAATTGTTGCACATTATTAACAATTCACTCAGTATTTACAAGTTGTACAATATTTACTAATTTCAGGAGTTTGAGAGATTTTTAAGAACCGAATTAGTCTATTTTGGGTTAAATATCAACGCCAGAAACCGTGTTCGTTTTTCTGGGGCATGTCTTAGTAGCTAGGAGACTTTCGTGATAGTTCTTGGGTGTTTTAAAAGTGAACCTTTTTAGACTTCCGAATACGGGAGTGTAGTGAATTTATTTAATTTAAAATATACGTACTACCAATGCCACCGCCATTCACATATGTTTTTAATAGATCCTTAATAGCTACAGATATAGTTTTGTAATAATAAAAAAATTCCGAATGATTTGTATAAGACATCCACCAGATTCACAATTGTCTCTAATGCCGGTGGAAAGTTTGGTGATTAAGTTCTCATCTGTTTTTCTGGGGTTTGTTCAACAATCAAAGTAAACAAAGTTTTAGTGGAGTGGGGAGCAGTGACTATATCCTCATTTACACAACTTAACAGACTTTGCTCTCAAAATATTTGTCTTCCTTTTTACTTTCTCAATACTTAAAAATCTTGAGCTGTAAATAGGCCAATATAAAAGCGGCAATTCCTAAATCTTCTACTAAACTTATCTTTTCTCAGGTGACAGGTTAGTTAACTCCCATACATAGTAAATTCAGACTAAAAAACTACATGTATAACACTTTGAATTGATACTTACCTTTCTATTTTATATAATATATTTGGTGTGATAAATTACCGTTCTACAGCTATACAAAACAATTTAAATTATTTTAATTGTCTATTAAGGTAGGCTATAATAGAAGTGTAAAAAAAAACATAAGCAACATGACTCCAAATATTTTTTAAATTAGATATACACAGTTTTCGATTGCTAGTTGGCAAGAACACAAAATATATCACAGGAATTGATAAAAGGAAATGTTCCAAGAACCTAATTATTTTATCAACACTATTAATTAATAATAACAACTCCGTAGTCTCAAGTAATCAGTAACATGAGCTTAATAGACAACAATGAAACTTATCAACTAATGTGTTTTTAGATAGCGGTTGAGTAATATGAATTGACGAATAACAGGTTCCGTTACGTCTGGCCGGGTGTGTTATTGGCAGTTTGTGTAAGTGTTAGACCTGTTACGCAGACAGAAGGCAAGATCACCAGTGACACAGACGCTACGTACATTTGCAATAACAGGCTCCGTTACGTCTGGCCGGGTGTGTTATTGGCAGTTTGTGTAAGTGTTAGACCTGTTACGCAGACAGAAGGCAAGATCACCAGTGACACAGACGCTACGTACATTTGCAATAACAGGCTCCGTTACGTCTGGCCGGGTGTGTTATTGGCAGTTTGTGTAAGTGTTAGACCTGTTACGCAGACAGAAGGCAAGATCACCAGTGACACAGACGCTACGTACATTTGCAATAACAGGCTCCGTTACGTCTGGCCGGGTGTGTTATTGGCAGTTTGTGTAAGTGTTAGACCTGTTACGCAGACAGAAGGCAAGATCACCAGTGACACAGACGCTACGTACATTTGCGCGTCGCGTATCAAGTATCCCGCCCCAGCTTTTTACCGGGAGAGAACCACCTGCTCCTACCGATCCAAACTTTATCGATAAACGCTTAAAACGTTTTAACACTTACTTTGCCTAATATCATTTTTGTGCTAAATTGCAAGCTCCCGATCGCCTTTTTCAAAACAGTTTTGCTCTAACAGTAAGCCGAAGACTGTCAAGCTTTGTTATTGTAAAGTAAATTTACAGATAGCTATTGCTTCATGGATTACAATATCAACAATCGTAAATCAACTTGGCAGAGATATTTCTTTCAAACTGTTCATGCATTAATTTCATTTCAATATCTTTATTCAATAATTGTACATTGTACATTGAATAGTGTCAGATTCCTAACCTAGTAAATAAAGTTATAAGCTAAAATTACGATTTATATAATACTAAGAAACTACCAATAAAATCAGGTTAATTGGGGAAACACCTCTTTAATGGAGTAGGGAGCGATTTCTATGAGATAATTTTTTTATTTGTTTTTAAATTTGATTGAGTTGCCAATGGGTTTTAAATGATTTGGAAGAAACCGTAAAAACTTCTTCCGGCACAGGTGGGCTTTTTATTTGAAAATAAAAGATGGTTGCGACTATTTTCTCTTAGGGCTTTTCCTCTTGTATTGTAGCATAATTGTGCGTTATCTGATATACTTTCTTTCGCTATGAGAGCAGTTTCAAAAATGTATTGGGCAAACACAGTTAATATTTTAAAATTTTTGAAATGAATTTTAACACATTCATCATTTTTTAGTCCCATCATTGTTCTTAATGCCCTTTGCTGTAATTTTAAGATTCGATTAAGATTTTTCTTAGTTGTAGCTCCATATAAAGATATACCGTATGAAATGTGGCTATGGACTAGAGAATGATATATTGTTTTCAAAGTATTGATATTACATAGATATGACATCTTTTTCAAAGCAAATATCCCTGAATTTATCTTTGAGCAAACATGATTTACGTGGTCCTGCCAGGATAGATGTTTATCAACTTTTAAACCTAAAAAATCTATTTTTTCAACTTGTTTGATTTCATCGGAATCCAAAATAATCAACGGTTCTATTTTGTTTTTACATTGCTTAGTTGAAAATGATATAAA
Organism: Macrosteles quadrilineatus; assembly: GCF_028750875.1. Taxonomy (NCBI): domain Eukaryota; kingdom Metazoa; phylum Arthropoda; class Insecta; order Hemiptera; family Cicadellidae; genus Macrosteles; species Macrosteles quadrilineatus. The sequence goes on from NW_026542594.1 coordinate 119,315,836, forward strand.
ATTAGTTTTACTTTTGTTTATTTTGAGATTGTTGGATAGTAAGTAATTTTTAATATTTGCAAGTTCTATAAAGGTATCTATTTCGATGTGTTCTACTGTTTTTCCTGTAATTTTTAAGTTAATGTCATCAGCATATAAACACATATTTCCACAAGGTACACACGACAGAACATTTGGAATCTTATCAATGTAGCAAAGGAATAAAACAGGGCCTAGTATTGAACCCTGAGGGACACCAAAGTGATTAAGTTTTATTTCTGATCTGTTTTTTACCAGCCAATTATTTTTATTAGACATGATTTCAACGTATTGATTTCTTTCCGATAAATATGATTTAAACCACGCCAAAATGTGACCTCTTACTCCCATATCTTCTAGTTTGAGTATTAGAGTTTGGTGACATACCCTATCAAAAGCCTTCGTAATGACCATTGATAATCCTATAACATTTTCGTGGTTATCAATTGAATTTATTATACTCTCAAAAAAACTTGAAGCAGCTGTAATTGTTGATCTGCCTGAGCGAAAACCATGTTGGCCACTAAATAGAAGGTTGTTATTTTTTATAAAAGACACTAGCCTAATTTTCATTGCCTTTTCAAATAATTTTGAAATAACTGGCAAAAGTGATATTGGTCGATAGTTTTCTACGCACTGAGGGTCCCCCTTTTTGAAAATAGGCACAACCTTAGCAACTTTTAATAATTTTGGAAAATGACCGGATATAAAAGATGAATTAATTAAATGAGTAAAAATTGGAACTAGTTCTTGTTTTGTATATTTTATTACTTTAACGGGAATTTCGTCGTGCCCACGTGAAGGTTTGTTAATAAAAACTAAACAATTAATTAATTAATTAAAAAATTCATTAATAAAAACTAATACAGGGTTGTTCAATAATAATGGTGAAAAACTAAACGGCCGGAACGTCTGTTTCCGTAATTTCAAACAGCTGATTGTTACAACAATAGAAAGGGAGTGTTTATAAGTTTGTTTAGTTTGGTCTCAGTTGAGATCCACAAAGTCTATCAGCAAATGACTACTACAAGTTAGTACAAAACTAAGCTTAGATTCTTTCCCCAGCGTCTGGTGGAGTCTGAGGACGGCCCGAACTCTTTCCAACACACAAAAATCCAGTGCTCTTGATTTTCCACACCCAACGAGCTATGTGGTTCCAAATGAGAAGCTCCTTCCTAGATTTGGGCCAAAATGTAAGCTGAACAATAAAAATAGCATTAATTCGAGCAAACTCTAAAACCAAGAAGGATTTCTTTTTCTTTTTTAGTACCTATTTGTTGACAGATTGTGTAGTACTCAACCAAGCAACTGAGACAAACATATATAACACAATAATAATAATGAAAATAATAATAATAATAATAATAATCAAAATAATAATAATAATAATAACCTTGTCAAAACAAACTTATAAACACGCCCTTTCTATCGTTGTATCAATCAGCTGTTTGAAATCACGGGAAACATAAGTACCAAATGTTATAGTATGTATTGTGCAAACTTCTCTATTGTCACCCCATGCTGTAAATAAAACATGTGATTGGAATTTCTTCCACGTTGTTGTTATTTCGTTACCAACATGGCAACCCATAATGCCTATGTTATTTTTTTATATTTTAAATTCATTTTTGTGCTTTTCTTATCGTATTTTAATTTATAATAGGATTCTGCACCTCTACAGGCAAATATATTTCTAACAGTATGCGTAGATTTTCCCTGCCATGTACACGAGCTGAGAAAAAAAAATTTCAATAAACATGCTCGTCTATTATGCTTAATATATAGAATTAGCCCAATGTTAAATCTCCATAAGAAAAGTTTAATTTCCATTTTTGACCCAATTAACATAAATATTTTCAAAATACAAATAAAACCTGCACATATAGGACTGATGACCTTTCTTTTGGTAACTTACAACCTGCGTGTAGTTCGGTCCAGTAGTATGGTCAGGCTAGCAATCATAAGCTTTAAATTTTGGCCCCATGTTACATCTCAATTGAAAATATTATTTTTATATTGGTTCCTAGAGGTCGCCCCGTGTAATTAAGACTCCTCTATTTTAACCCCACACTGTAAATAAAACATGTGATTGGAATTTGTTTAGATTTTCTGTTTATATTTTGTTACTAGCATGGAAACCCATAAGGCCCATGTTCATTTTTTAAAATTTCAAAATCATTTTTCGTGCTTATTTTTAAGCCTATGTTAATTTATAAAGGGATTCTGCACATCTACAGGAAAATATCTTTCATTTGGTAGCAACCGCGTGTAATTCGGTCCAGTAGTAGTAGTCAGGCTAGCTGACACAATTTTGCAAAAGCTTTTTAGTATCTAAGATTACGATATAAACTGCAGCATATTAAGTCAAACATAACGCTGGTATTTCTTTAACAATATTACATAAAAACAGATGGTAAAAGATCCAGAGCCTTTACAAACAAGGATATTTCTACTAAATGACATGGACAACTTTGGGTGATTGGAGGTATGAAGAATGAAATCTATAATTGCCGATGGCATTAAACAGGGTCGATGAAAGATCACATATGCATGATGGCTCAAATGGATTATCAGGACATGTCGGCCAACAATACATTAACCTTTGATCACAACAAAGCGTAGTCGGGATATGGAATTGACATGTCTGGTATGTCAAGGCCAATAAGCCGGGACTCTCCGCGGCCGCCCCACCGCGCCGGTATGTCCCACCGCCATACATTCATACATCTGTACCTATTTTTATTTTTTTTTTGTCATAGGACGCTAGGCACGAGCCTGGAATTGTTTTCCACATTACTTCAGGTTAGACCTAGGGGTTGCTGCATTATCACATACATAAAATCCATTGGTGATTTGGCGGGATTTGAACCCGGGACCTCTGGAACCGAAGTCCTGCGCTCCAACCACTCGCTCCCCACAGTTCTGCCGTGGTAAGCAAAAAGGCCGTATCAACATAAATGACGAATCTGAGAAAATGGATGTTTTGTCAAAGCCAGTCAGAGTCATGTTTTTTCGATTTCTAATTTAACCGGTTGACCGAATTCAATATTTTTTTTTTTCAAACTACTTCTTTTTCAATGTAGGAGACTATGAATATATTTTTATTAATGTATAATGATACATTCATATTTTTTAATCCAGTTACCCTTTTTACTGTTAACGTTTTTTAGGCCAAAAAGCCGTATCTCAACTTACCTTTTTTTGGCTTAGGAAAATGTCTTTTAAGAAACAAAATTTTCCCATGCCAAAAGGAGGTAGGTTGTGATACGGCTTTTTAGCCTAGTAAACATTAACAGTAAAAAGCGGTCAATCACCAATAAAAGGTACTTAGAATTAAACTATATATATGAAACATAAAAAAAGGTATATCTACATTTATTCTACACGTATGTAATATTTGGTAACGATTAAAAAAATATTTACCTATTTTATAAACAGAAAACTGCCGTAAAAAGCTTATTTCATTTTGTTGACCCGGGTCAATCGCCTAAAAAAGGTACTTAGAATTAAACTATATACATGAAACTTGGAACAAAGGTATATCCACATGTATTCTACACGTATATTAAATTTGGTAACAATTAAATTTTTTTTACCTATTTTATTAACAAAAAACTGCCGTAAAAAGCTTTTTTTATTTTGTTGACCCGGGTCAATCACCAATAAAAGGTACTTAGAATTAAACTATATATATGAAACTTGGAAAGAAGGTATATCCACATGTATTCTACACCTATGTTAAATTTGGTATGTTAAATTTGATTAAAAAATATTTATCAGTTATACCTTCGTTCCAAGATTCATGTAAATAGTTTAATTCTAAGTACCTTTTTTAGGCGATTGACCCGGGTCAACAAAATAAAATGAGCTATTTTGGCTGGTTGTTAGTTAATAAAATAGATAAATATTTTTTAATTGTTACCAAATTTAACATACGTGTAGAATACATGTGGATATACCTTCGTTCCAAGTTTCATGTATTTAGTTTAATTCTAAGTACCTTTTATGGGTGATTGACCTGGGTCAACAAAATGAAATAGGCTTTTTACGGCAGTTTTCTGTTAATAAAATAGGTAACTATTTTTTAATCGTTACCAAATGTTACATACGTGTAGAATACATGTAGATATCCCTTCTTTCCAAGTTTCATGTATATAGTTTAATTCTAAGTACCTTTTATTGCTGATTGACCCGGGTCAACAAAATAAAATGAGCTATTTTGGCTGGTTGTTAGTTAATAAAATAGATAAATATTTTTTAATTGTTACCAAATTTAACATACGTGTAGAATACATGTGGATATACCTTCGTTCCAAGTTTCATGTATATAGTTTAATTCTAAGTACTTTTTTTAGGCGATTGACCCGGGTCAACAAAATAAAATGAGTTATTTTGGCCGGTTTTTAGTTAATAAAATAGATAAATATTTTTTTATCGTTACCAAATTTTACATACGAGTAGAATACATGTGGATATACCTTCGTTCCAAGTTTCATGTAAACTTCTACATTCAAAGTGGTTTTTTTCTAAATATATTGTATTTGTTAACCCGGGTCAACAAAATAGGGAGTCCCACTGAAAACAGCCTATTGTGATACTTTCCCTCCAAGTTGTTTTTTTGTAAAATTCATTTACCACCTAACAACAAGATATTCATGTGATGCATAGAGTATGTAAAACAGAAATTATAAGAAGGTCTTCAAAATTTAATGTTTTGCTTTCCTATGCATTTTAATGATAAAATTTTGAACCGTAAGTGGATTTGGGCGAGACTATACTAAGCCAAAAAACAGTAAGGCAGAAATAATATTCCAGAAAGCCGTAACTGTTTTTTGCTTACTGTTTTCTGGCCAAGTAAACCAAAGTTACGGTGTTTTGACTTAGTATTTGCACATTTGTTGGTAGATACGGTAAATAACTAGTTTGATATCTCAAAAACGGCTTGAGATACGGTGTTTTCGCCTACATTTTTGGATTCCTCGACCTTCAAAACATAAAGATTTGCACTTACCTCAAAATGTGATATTTTTGTAGTTACTGCCTTTTAGCTTACGAGGGCAGAGTTGTACCTATACTATGATATTTTTATATCCACTGCTGTCCGCAGCCACAAATATGTTCTAATGTCCTTCATTGTACTTACCACAAAGTACTGTTGCTGCCACACCATACTGTACCACAATTTTTACTTATGGAATATGACATCCCCCATATGATGTCCACTGACATCCAAGTATGTTACAATTTTTTTTTTTTTTTTTTACTTGCCATCACCTGGTTGCAGCTGCCTGGTCTCCAGATCTAACACCTTTTGATTTCTGGCTGTGGGGGTACTTGAAAAGCAAGGGTTTCATCAGAAAACCCCAAACTATTGCAGATCTGAAGAACAACACCCGTAATGAAATTGCCGCAGTATCAATGTCCATGATACGACGAGTGATGGCGAGTTTCCAAAAAAGATTGGTAACATGCTTGGATGTTGGGGGCATCATAAAAGGAATGTCAAATTCCACAAGTAAAAATTGTTTATCTATGTAAATATTTTTTGAGTTTTAATGAACTATAATTGCTATTTTACACAGCGTTGTTTCACTTATTACTTCACACCCGCAAAACAAACATTTAGAGTTCACGCATCTTATATTTTTTTTATACCTCCATAAGAAAAGTTGATTAGTTTGAACAACTTGTAATTAAAATAAATGCCATTAATTAAGGAACCATTCAACGTAAAAATCGTATCTCTAACCCATGAATTAGCTAATCAGCTGAGCTGACACAAAACAAAATATTAGCGGTTATTATGGACCACCCGTTACAATGTCACTTACTCCGTTATGCCATACATCTACTACCGCCCGTAATGTAGACAGAAGTTATCTACATACATCACATCAATATCATCTGAAAACTTCGAGTAAACTAAACTCTGACTTGTCACTGTGAACGTATCATTTTGATATACTGTATACATGAAAAGTAAGACAACACATTAATTCAATCTATTTTCTTTATTAGTCCGTTTGACTTTTTGTACAATATGGTTAAACTTATAATATTGATTTCGTATTAATTATACAATATTTTTCAGTAGAAATAAGCACAGTAGAAACTAAATAGTTCCTCCTGTGAGACTGTGACATTGTTATAAGGTTGGTATAGAGAATTATTTTATCTAAAAAGGTGTTAAAAATGAGTACAATATTTAATAATAATACTCCTTCTTTGGGTTTTGATACTATGGATTTTTTAATACGAATCTGCCAGTTACCGCATTGTACTTCCTTCATACCATTATAGAATACTTTCGAAATCAGTAATTGGCAGTATATTAACTTCATGCGCAATATTGAAAGGACCAAAGGCGCGATACATCAAATTCATATTGATAAATCTCATTGTACGTCTGAAAGCTAGAAGTAACTGGAGGACAGATCGTTGATCTTTCTGTCGTCTGTGCTCTCACCATGCTGTTGTATTTTTAAGGAACAATATAAACTTGCTATGTTAAATATTACTCGTGATTCGTGTTCATTGTGTAAATTCTGAAGAATCGTAACTTACTACTATTAGTGCCAATACTATACCATATCATAGAATATAGTTCACTAAACAAAGGAGTGTTGAACAAATATTAAATATTAAACTTTACAATGAAATTTAAAATTCTAAGTCGTAAGAGAAAATAATGATTTGTTGTTAAAAGACCTATATAGTTACTATTTGTATTCTGGATATTAAAAGTCTCACATATGCGACACTTTGCTACTGGGATAGTTTTGGGTTATAATAGTGATTTATCTAATAACATAAAGTTTAAAACGCAGAAGACAGAACAATACAGATATAAACAAGTGACTCCAAGAGGACTTGGCAGAGAAACAAAACTCTGAAATGTCCCAATTTGAGCAACTTTGGGATATTGGCGACTTTCTAATTTGAATCTGGAAGCAGACAAGGCAAGCGCTAACGATTGCCCCTCCCCCTTCCACCAACGATTCCCCTCCCTTGGAATGCAGATTTACATAAGTCTTCGAAACAACTAAACACCAGTCAATATCTATAAATCAGCTAACACCCTTCTTCCACTCTTAAATATATTTAAAGTACTTTACAAAACGCTGTATTTAAATTTATCTATCAATATATTTCGTTTCATTATACGTACACTTGCATAGGGTACCAAATTTTTAAGTTTTTCATCAGTAAATGAATTTGTAGTTTTGTTGTATCAAAATGTGTAAAATCACACCTACAATCTCGTATAGCAATGTCATTATGTATGATGTCTTATGACACAGCATGTATGTTGACGTATTGTGAGCTTTTAACCACATGGTTATGGTCTGATAAAGCACTTAACTTGATTCCGCAGGTAAGGTTAAGTTTTCAACAATCAGAGAGATTCCAATCATGAGATCGTTTACTGGTCTGGTCAAGATTAGGACCTGTGGCATGTTATCCTAATGTGAAGTTTCATTTCTTTACTACCAGAGATTTGGTCACCATACGACGCTGGTGCCTAATCCAGATCACAAAGACTTGGGGATATATGACGTATGATGTATCTCAGCTGATGTCCAGTGTACTTTCACGTTCGCTTCTCTAGAAAATACATTGAGATGTCTTCAACCTGAGATAAACAAAGGTGTTAGAGATTTTCACAAAGTCCTAAAAAATAATCAATAATTTGTATACTGCTTTGTTTTATGTTACGGGTAAATTGTATTAACAATCAAAAACACGTTAGGAATTTGTCATGCTATATTTTTTTACTGTTAAACTGTAAGTATTTGAAAATGGTTACAAAAATCAAATTTGAATATTTCATAAATTTTTTTTATTAATCAAAACGTTGTATATCATGTTTTGTGATTTATAATTGTTAAATATATTCTTTATTGCAATCAATGGCTTGAAGTATTCGAAACATCAATTATTATATATTATCATTATAAATTAATATTGTGTTTTAAACAATAAACAAAGAAATGTGAATGGTAATGTGATTTTCTATTCATAGGCAATGAGGGAAATGAAAACCTCAATACACCCACGGGGAGTTCAATCCCTCAATACCTCAACACCTCAATATCTCAATACCTCAATACATCAAGTTCAGGGTGTTTCGAAATTAAAGAGCATTTTTTCCCATCAAAACCTATAAATTGGCTAAATATACTAATGATACATGCACTGTGATCCAATGATACATTGCATGGTATTTGATAGAGAAAATGATTAGATTTCCATGTGGTCGTATTTCCTAACACAAATCATCTTTATTTTCCTTTCAGTCATGTAATGGTTTGAAAAAGAAATTAACCCTCTAGAAAAAGTCATATTGTGTTTGGAGCATGCGAAATGTAACTTAATAGGTGTACCGGAGATGTGATGAACCACTTAAAGAGAACCCTACTTATTTCTTCGAAAAAAAAATCATTTGAATTGCATAGATAGTTTGTAGAAGAACCGGACACCCGAAGAAAATCTCCAAAAATACAGCAATTAAAATAAACCAAAAGTTGGGATATTAAGTAATACAGTACATATTTTTGTTTTGCTCTATCCAATTTGATAAAATCATGCGTGGTCGATTAATTGGATTCATGTAATAAGCATTTCATATCTGCCATTTTGTATTTGCAACACCATGCAGGCTGACAATGACATGTAAAACATGTATAATGTTTAACTTTAGAAACATTGTGAAACACGAGATCTGTAAGTGTCGTGTTTACAGCTGCAGTGCAACATTTCAACTCTTTGTAGTAGAACAAAAATAGTGATCATTCACCACAAAGTGTTGTCAGTGTGAAACATTTTAATTTTCGTTGCTCCAGCATCCAAAACCGAGCAGAGGTCCAAAAGGGTCGTAGAGTCTTCGTTAATGCGGCCAATTCTTTTTATGAAGATTTAAATTAGTGAGCCGCTTGATATCCAAGTTGGCAAACTAAAACTTTCAGACTTTCCCGTCTATTGTTTATTTCTGCGTGAAACCAACGGAAAACTTTGCCAGCTAGATAATAAATTAATATTATGATTCAGAGATAACCACTTTAAATCCCTGTGTTCAAACTTAGTTCTATCGTTTTTATCGGTTAACAAATTATATGTTGACAATTTACATAAATACAAAGAGAAATAGAGCAAGAAGAAAGAAGTGAAGTCAATTTAGAAAGAATATTAAAACAAAATCTTTTTGTTTAAGACAATTATCTCAATCAAATTTACTCTTTCTGGAATATAAATAGTTGGTATGCAGTTATTATTATACCGTCGTATTGATAGACAAAATATTAACAAAAGGTATAAGCAGACTGACACATACTTTCTCCAATTAGCTTGTTAACAACCCTTATGGGTAAGCAGTGGAAGTAACGATAGTATTTTATTCGATACTTATGGTGCAAATGTCAAATGACGAGCTTGCCAAAACACAACAGCAGTGAACCATGGAATTATAATGGAACATTAATAATTCGATATACAGCTACCGTTTGTCAATGGGTTTTTAGATTGTATCCTTTTTAACGAAAACCTTCTTTAACACGTTATAAATTACAATAGTTCATCAAAAGTCTTAAAATGTTCAACTGGGTCAATCTCAAAATTAAACATTTAACACAAACATTTACTTGCTTTTGTAAGAAGCTTTTAAGATCAACAAATCAAAGGTATTTAATTGTTGCGTCTATCCATCTATGTTTATGAACTTCTTATTAAACATAACTAATATTTTCCTCGGTCAATCTTGATTTATTAATCATACTATAGATTTCTGGGTAGTAACGATAATAGGAAATAAATCAACGTAGCTTACAAACACAAATACAGAAAGTGAAAACTAGGTTACATGTGTACGAGTTAATTTTCACTATCTTTATTCACAACATAGATTAGCGAACTATTACAAACAAGAGAGGTTCCATGATATCCAAGATTTACTTAGGACTAGGTCGTAAAAGATATGAACTCCATTGTGGAGGACAATAAAACAAACAAGCATGAAAATTCTCAGTTTTATCAGCGTGTAAAACTGTTCCCGAACAAAGCCTATTCGAGTTAAACGAACTGGTGTAAAAGTTTTACTGCAATTTTCTCAAATGACCAATCACTGTGAACTTTGCCGACCTATTTTTCGTAGGTAATTACAAACATCATTATTCACCGTGAGTTTATTGTACTGCAGATTGGTGTTAAACTAACGACCGGCGCTGGTCATAAACCAATCCCGTCACGACTTGCTCATGGCCTGCTCACACTACAAAACTTGTGTTTATCAATTAATCATTAATAAGTTGCAATCAGCAGTCCTCTATAGGGATAGCTTGAATAATTCTTTACAGTACATGATCATACCGAAAATTTCTGCTACTATAAACTGCCGTTTTTATTCCGTCTCATTCTTATACTATAACGTGCGTGCATTGCATTGTCATTTTTATACGTCTAAGTAAGCCTACTCCAGCGATAAGACACATGAACACTATCTAGAATAACACCAAAATAACAAACAAAAATACATCTTCAAAATATAAACAAATCATTATATATATAAGTTTTTGTGCTTGTCGTTATTTATTTTAGTTTAATTCTTAATTTTTATAATTTTATATAAATCTAATGAATAAAAGGATATATCCTTTCGACTAACGTAATATTCCAAATTTTATGTGTTAAAAACTTTTAATTTATACGTTTAGTTTAATAATTTAAGCTTAAAACTTTATTTTAAGTAACATATTAAAGAAGTCAACATTACTTAATACATTTAAGTTGAATTTTCCACATTAAATATTTGCTTTAGTAAACAGATACAGTTCTGAAAACTTGTATTGTTATTTGTAGTAGTTAAAGTTATCATGTCCAAATAAAATATTCATGTAAATATTCCCTTCCATAGGTTTATGTTTCGCAAGTCACATACCCTATGAATGTATAGTAGTTGGAAATATTAGATAACAGATCAGGTTCCGTACATATTGTTTACAGGATAGCTCACTAGCCATGTGGTTTTCTCATCCCTTTGTTCGAGCAAGTATTCCAGAGCTTGAGGAGGATTATGTAAATCCGTCGGTCCTTTCTCCGGTGACGGGGGTTGTCACTTAGGTAGACGGCGGGGGGTTGCTACTTGTGAGAGAAGGGGGCTGACAGTCGTTAACGGTTTCTTTCTTCCATTTCAAATTTAAATTAGAAAGTCGCCTGATATTGCCCAAATTGAAGGTCTTTTGTTTCCAGTAAAACTCGCCTAATTGTGATTCCCCAACTTTTGCTAGTGCGAAGTTTAAACTAATCCAATTGAGAAGGCCCAAACAGACATAATGACTCGTTTGAAGGAACCTCTTGTTTTAACCTCTTTCCAAAAACAACTAGGACACTATGAACTTAAAGAATGAAATCAAATGAGATCTTGGACATTAAAGCTTTTGCGTAACTCGCAGGAAGTATTCTAGCTTAAGAATATTTCTTTGCAAAATATAATTTCTATGAGCTTATTTCCTAATATTAACCTACCAGTACCTATTTTGAGGTTACTTAAGACGTGTCTGCTTATATTACTTATAAATTTATCACTTTGATAGCTTTGTCTGGACTTATACCACAGTAAAGTCTTATGATAAAATCTTACTAATATTATAAATGTGAAAGTTTGTGTGTTTGTTTGTTTGTTTGAAGTTCAATCACGCATTAACTACTAGAGGGATTGGGCTGAAATTTGGCATGATGATAGCTCACATTCCCGATTAACATATAGGCATATTCTTATCTCAAAAATTCTTTCGGGCTCCGCCCCAGTGGCTCTGTAGTTCCCCATGTTTACCTTATGAGTATTGATATTTAAAGGGAATTAAAGAATTTAGTCAGCTGATTCAACTTAAAAAGTTGGTTCTATGATATATAAAGCATTAAAAAGTTATAAGATTTACCAACAGGGTGAAGCACTATCTTTTTTGCATTTATGACAACAGCTAATTTGAATTAAGCAGAAACAAAAAACTGTGATACGCAATGAGAATTAACTGTCAAAGTAGGATTGTTTACAGTTATGTTTATGTTTTTTTATTTAATGAATAATTTGTAATATTTTGTGAGTTTTTGAAAATTTATAGAATACTGTAAATTTAAAGAAGCAAATTTTATCAAACTGTGTCCTCCCTCATTGCAAACGCAAAGATTGAGTGCTTGAGTGATTGAGTACTTATATGCCAACCCCGTACGAAGGACGGGTACTCTGCTAGTATGTAATACATTTCTTCAATTGATTCTAATTACTCGATGACTGTAAACCGTTTCAATCTTTATAAGCAATGTTTTTATTTATATGAAACACATTCAATAAACATATTAAAAAAAAAAAAAAATACACTTCAAAAAGGTTTTAAGAAATGAATTAGTTTTGTTATACAAAGTTATTAATTATTTTCTTACCCACCAACTTCTATGAGTTTTTCATGTGAAATATGAGGTTGATTTAGTAAAAGATTTAGTATAGAAAAGAATTTATTTTTAAGTAGACTATATTTTAATTGTATTATAATTAAGTGTAAAGTAATGAAATAGAAAAAAAAGTCAGTAAAGAATATTGTAGTTGAAGTTTCCAATAAGAAAGATAGAATAAAGACTACAGTATTTTGCTTTTCACCCTGTTGTTCCGTAAATTGCTGGCTGGGTGCTCAAAGACCTTTCTAATTAATTTGATTAAAGCCTATCGAAATCCCTTCTGCGCTAGCTTGTCAGCCGATCTGCCAACGTCTCTTTTTTTAAATTTCTATCCCTAACTGGACACCACATGGAGCTAAATTGTGTCGTTACTAATTTCACGTAAAATCGTATTCTACATTTTACATTTTATTTGGTGCCAAAGCATAATCATACTTGGTTCTTTGTGACTTAAAAATATTTATAAACTAATGACTATTTTGGTATAAAAATATATTTTTATTCTGCATAATATCTTAAAATCCAGTCATTTTTTTGGGCGTAAAAAACATTATGCTACATTAATTTCCTTCGCAATGGTATTCTGTCTTACATAGATATATATTTTTCTCTCTCTATTTTCCAGAAGCTTCAAAATGGAATTGTTTCTGGTCAAAAAATTCTAGTACTGTATCAAGGAAAATAATCACCGTGCAACAAAACATGTAGCAAGTTCCATTAATATCAATACCCAAATTACATTTACACATTAAGTATGTAAAGAGTCCCTATTTGCGTAAAACTATCATCATCGCAGACAAGAGAGCAGCAACAAACGGCTGACTCACATTGGACAACTTAAATGAGGGAAGAGGCAATTAGGATGGATGAATGAATCAGTTTAACGTGACCAAGCGACCGGCGAGCATCGCCCAGACCTTGATGGCAACATTGATATGATTGTCATCTGATTGATTGGTTGACAAACACACTGTTTGATACACGCAAAGACACAAGCAAACAATAATTGAATGAAAATACTCGCTTTTGTCCCGTTGTTGTAACAACACCGTTTAACAATCGAACTGGGTTCAAACTGCTATTATTAAGTAAAATGTCAGACTAATATAACTGTATTGTTTGTTTCTACGACGGTAACATATTAGTGTTTTCCTTATTTTTAATTGCCTTGGTTATCGTAATTATAATTTCATAAATTAATCTAAGGAGGTATTGAAAAGTTGTTATTGTTATGTGCTGTGGATTTTGTTTAATGTTTTCATGAACAATTTGAACATTTATAAAAATATATACATCTAATGAATCGCTTGCTTGTTATTTTTAAAACAAAACCTTTCTTTGTGAAAATATTGTAACCCTAACTGTGTTTAGTAAATCTATGCTTTACTACTACGTTTTAATATGTTATAAAAATACAAAATCTTATATAGATTTTGGAAGTGTAACAGTTGAATTAGTTTTGAGATATTGTTTAAATATGTATGTCAAGGTATACCTTCCCTAGCGATATTGCATTTCAAGAGTTAAATGAGGGGTTTGTAAGTGAGTTTGAACACTCAAGACAAAGTCCAGACCCAACTTTTTCCAAGTGATATCTGCTTTTGGTTTCAATCCGAATTAGCTTAACACATAATTTGCATTTCAACTGTCACAAGTCTCAGTCCGATATTTAACTTGGCTATTATCTTCCCTGCCTTAGTAATGGTTTGGATCTGATTACTAAGAAATATTTCAAAGTTTCTCGAACCTTTGACCAGTGATGACGGGTATAATATTTTATTATTATTTATCAATAAAGAAAAGTTGCGAACAACTTATCTTTACATATTTATACTATTATATTAATTATCTAATAATAAAAAATTATTATCGGGCCACTCATTAAGTCTTTCATTCCCTAGGACTCCTGTTTGGTAGTCACCTATCAAATATCATTATGATTGTTTTTATACTTCTATTTTACTCGTATAAGACTAAGATGTTCATGAAATGCATTTGATTCGTAACACTTGATAGAAACGCTGTTTCATTATTAATCATGAACTAATATGTGTTTTGTATACAACCTTCGTCATGAATGGATAAGTAACTATAGACGAGTAAGTGTATTGTGTCCCCTTAGTATGTAAAAGCAGTGCATATACGTATACACAGTATATTGTAAACAGTATACATTATGTTTTGGTTACAGTTTGTAGTGCAGCGCAGCATTATTGTATCACTGAGTAGGTGTATCAACGCAACGCGGTGTAAATATATAGCGTACACCGCACACACATACAGTGTATAGATAATAGTAATTCAATAGTAACATAATATTTATTGTACTGTATAGGCAAGTAAGCTATTCTTTGAATTGCTTTTTACTACGAATTTGATACTTTTTTGAATTTGTTAATTTGTATAGTATATCAAAGGATACAGTGTATATTACGCGATATACTATGTAGTTTATATTAGGTTGATAGTGAATTGTATTGGCTAGAACTCTACTATGAATGGTATTGGTTAAAACTATTTATTTTAAAGCTTAGTAAATTATGTATAACAATGTGATTTACTCACAGTTAAAAGATATTATTAGCAACTATCCTTTGCAACACTAAGTAAATTCAAATTGTGTACAAAATGTGATATATTTGCAGTTGATACGATGTTGATAGCTGCGCACTATTTCACGTATCGGGCTCAACATTGGCAGCATCAATGATGAACGTCAGCCTCTAATTGGAGATGTAGCGTTGAATTATTGAGCACAAGCCGAGCAACAGTAACAGTAATACATGTCCCCCTGCACTTACATTCGCGT
Organism: Macrosteles quadrilineatus; assembly: GCF_028750875.1. Taxonomy (NCBI): domain Eukaryota; kingdom Metazoa; phylum Arthropoda; class Insecta; order Hemiptera; family Cicadellidae; genus Macrosteles; species Macrosteles quadrilineatus. The sequence goes on from NW_026542594.1 coordinate 119,331,107, forward strand.
TAACTACCGCACTCGTCCATCAGACTACACTCTCCACTCTCATCCTAACAACTATACATTCATAGTATAATCTATCATTGCCGCACAAGCCGAGCAACAGTAACAGTAATACATGTCCCCCTGCACTTACATTCGCGTTAACTACCGCACTCGTCCATCAGACTACACTCTCCACTCTCATCCCACATACATTCATAGTATAATCTATCATTTCCGCACAAGCCAAGCAACAGTAACAGTAATGCATGTCCCCCTACACTTACATTCGCGTTAACTACCGCACTCGTCCATCAGACTACACTCTCCACTCTCATCCCAACAACTATACATTCATAGTATAATCTATCATTGCCGCACAAGCCGAGCAACAGTAACAGTAATGCATGTCCCCCTGCACTTACATTCGCGTTAACTACCGCACTCGTCCATCAGACTACACTCTCCACTCTCATCCCAACAACTATACATTCATAGTATAATCTATCATTGCCGCACAAGCCGAGCAACAGTAACAGTAATGCATGTCCCCCTGCACTTACATTCGCGTTAACTACCGCACTCGTCCATCAGACTACACTCTCCACTCTCATCCCAACAACTATACATTCATAGTATAATCTATCATTGCCGCACAAGCCGAGCAACAGTAACAGTAATGCATGTCCCCCTGCACTTACATTCGCGTTAACTACCGCACTCGTCCATCAGACTACACTCTCCACTCTCATCCCAACAACTATACATTCATAGTATAATTTATCATTGCCGCACAAGCCAAGCAACAGTAACAGTAATACATGTCCCCCTACACTTACATTCGCGTTAACTACCGCACTCGTCCATCAGACTACACTGTCCACACTCATCCCAACAACTATACATTCATTGTATAATCTATCATTGCCGCACAAGCCGAGCAACAGTAACAGTAATACATGTCCCCCTGCACTTACATTCGCGTTAACTACCGTACTCGTCCATCAGACTACACTGTCCACACTCATCCCAACAACTATACATTCATAGTATAATCTATCATTGCCGCACAAGCCGAGCAACAGTAACAGTAATACATGTCCCACTGCACTTACATTCGCGTTAACTACCGTACTCGTCCATCAGACTACACTGTCCACACTCATCCCAACAACTATACATTCATAGTATAATCTATCATTGCCGCACAAGCCGAGCAACAGTAACAGTAATACATGTCCCACTGCACTTACATTCGCGTTAACTACCGCACTCGTCCATCAGACTACACTCTCCACTCTCATCCCAACAACTATACATTCATAGTATAATCTATCATTGCCGCACAAGCCGAGCAACAGTAACAGTAATACATGTCCCACTGCACTTACATTCGCGTTAACTACCGCACTCGTCCATCAGACTACACTCTCCACTCTCATCCCAACAACTATACATTCATAGTATAATCTATCATTGCCGCACAAGCCAGTAACAGTAATACATGTCCCCCTGCACTCACATTCGTGTTAACTACCGCGCTCGTCCATCAGACTACACTCTCCACTCTCATCCCAACAACTATACATTCATAGTATAATCTATCATTGCCGCACAAGCCAGTAACAGTAATACATGTCCCCCTGCACTCACATTCGTGTTAACTACCGCACTCGTCCATCAGACTACACTCTCCACTCTCATCCCAACAACTATACATTCATAGTATAATCTATCATTGCCGCACAAGCCAGTAACAGTAATACATGTCCCCCTGCACTCACATTCGTGTTAACTACCGCACTCGTCCATCAGACTACACTGTCCACACTCATCCCACATACATTCATAGTATAAAACAACAACACACAACATTAGTATAGTATATGATTGCAGCAACGTATACACTATACAGGTTAAATATTGAGATAACCAATCGTATGTTTCCGTGATTTTTGTAAAATTTGCATAATAATCCTAACTTGATTCTAGCTCTAACCTAATTTAACAACACACACTGCTTACCTAGTAGGTAATAGTTTTTTCCTACAGTCACCCGACAAAGTTGGCTTCCTTGTACTGTTTATAGCACAAAAAGCTGTTAATTGCTGCATATTTATACTTTGCCGTACGGTTTATACTTTGTCGTACGGTTTATACTTTGCCGCACATCAGGATTCCAACCAAACAACACAAAACAGCGTGGTTCTATTAAGCACGTAAGCCGTATACGCTTGGAAATAGGTTGGCAACACTTAAAGATAATAATACTCTGAGCAGCTGATTGACTATTATAACTACGATTTAACCTGTCATTTCGTGTTTATCGTTTCGATATTTCTGAACTTTCTGGACTTTTTTTAAACATTTTTAAAACATTCCTACGATGTTAATAAACAAGAAAATACCTTTAGAGCATATTTTAGGCGCGGAAACCAATTCAAATTACAAAAACATACGGAATTATATTCTCAAAACGTGGAGCACATTTTTTGCCGAGGAAAATAGCGGAGTGATACGGACCGCGAGTACTACTTTCTCTAGGGCACCATTTGTGTTGCCAGCTGAACCTAAAAACGTGTTGTATAGTGTTTGAAAGACTAATTATTTATATGCTTTATAGTGACTGTAGGAAAAATATAATGTGTAACACGAGTGAAAAAGGCCTTTGCTGCACTTGAGACCATTCCACACTCGCCTGCGGCTCGTGCGTAAACATTGCTCTCGTGTGCAGCAAAGTGCCACTTTCACCACTAGTTACACAAATAACTATTTCCTCCTCATACACTTCAGACTGTTAGAGGTACATAAGTAGGAAATCCAATGTTAAAAAATATACAATGGTAAATATACAATATACGAATATAAATTAGTAAAATTACGTTTGAGAAGACACTTGTTAATGTAAAGATAAAACTGTGCTCTAGGAATATTAAAAGCTGTTTTTTTTCTCTCAATTTACTTTTTTGTTTAATCCATTTCAACAAACCCATGAAATTTACGTATGCGTTTTTTTTGTGGACTCGTTCAAACGCATGTTACTTAAAAAAAAATTTATTCCAAATCAGATCAGGCCATAAAATTGGGGTTTTATAAGTTGGACTTACAAAATGTACATTTCAAACATTTGGTGCAACGTGTTATGCTGTTTATTATTATATTTATACAAAGCTATTGTTCAAACGTAATATTTAAGTAGATCATTAAACACATTCAATCAACAGAATTAATTATTGTTAAATATGCTCAAAAGGTGAAGATATAGTTTGAGCAAAGTTCTGACTACATATTTTGACTACTCCTTTTGTATAATGCACTAATATTTGAAAAGGACTTTTTACTCCCATCGATAGCCATCAAGACGGATCTTTTACAGCCTTTATCAGAAGTCATAGTATTTTATTGCTACTTCTATACAGTGCGAATGCATCCCGTAAAGTATTTGACGTTACTATACTGTTCCGCATTTATGGTAAGTTGAAGCAGTTCGACACTCTTGTTTTGCGTTGATGTCCTTCCGTCATTTCACATTGTATTTGACATATTACACAAGAAATATATATTATGCAGTTACTTTAAAAAAACTTTCCGAACGTTATAAACTTTCAAGAATTTATCCTTGTAAGATCTTACTAGTAAACAGACTTTGTGACACAAACATTTCATCGATAAACGAATTAGCCTATAATCTTTTATAGGAAATAATTCATAATTACAATAGATTGTGAAATGGATAAAAAATAGATTGTAAGACTATGTAAGTCAGGATTAATTTGTTGTATGCAAGGGTAATTATAGTTTTTAAGGCATCATGATGAATTTCGAAAGTTTTAATAGCTTCCTATGCACGACATTTGCTTGCATGTACCGTTAGTTGTTTTTTAAGACATTTTCATATAAAACTTAAGTCATGTGATTATTTTGTTGTTGTTTGTCCTCACGTAATCAGAGTGTGTGTACTGTTTATCAATCAATCAATCAATTATTTAAGATGGGGACGCCACTATGTGCGTATTTTAACCCAAATATGAGTGAAGGATGAGTGTGGGATGAGTGGCGCGATCTTGTAGTCTTGTTAGTGACTAAGGCCGACATGTTACTTAGACACAGCTGTTAATTAATAGCCCAAACAGCTAATGGCAACTAAGGGACCTACAGTTTAGAGTGGAATCCGAACCACATTCTTTCCTTGGTAGATAACGAATTGGTCTAATCATCAGGATAGTCGAGTACTCACTCGTGCGGACGTTAATCCACACCAGGGAGCATCGCATCCACAGTGCATGCCTATAAATATCCACAATTCGTGACTTCCTAGTAGCTGGATTACAGGACGACGCCACCCGTCCCAGTCTAAACTATTATGTCTGAATACTAATCAAATTATGTCGAACTAACTGACAAATAATTATAAATGTGTAAACCCTAACACGATCCCAAGCTTACGTGTTAAAAAAGTGCAATACACCAGTTTATTCCACCTCCCGCAGCCAGTAACTTTTTAAGTTTATTCTGTGATTCAGTTCCAAGTCGCTATTGAAACCCAGGAAAGAAAAGTTTGAAAAGTGATTCTGACACTTTGACGACTAAACGTAAACTTTTCCAAATAGCCCAGGTTTGATTTTTACGTAATCCAATGAAAAATATCGACAGTTGCGCGTTCGTTGAAATAATGCAAAGAAGGCGTTTGCAATTGTTGTGTTGTACGAGTTAAATTACAATTAATATTATGAAAACTATTAATAGCTATTAAAAAAAAAACACTTTATTTCCAAAACAATCAAATGTATTTTACAAATTAATTTGCATTTATTGCAGTTTCAGTACATAGCACACACATCACAATGCTACTACTGTGTATAAAGCGTGACCAAAGTTTTACAAGGGACAAGTGTGTACATTATTTTATTTTTTTCAGGTGAGTTTCAATAGCTGAAGCGTCATTGCGTAAGTTTTAAGCTAATTGATTTATAACGTTTATGCGCCACCTACGTGCATGAAATGAAATTACCCAGACCTGTTAATTTGAAAACACACATAAAACACAATGTGTAAAATACTTCTCCCAACGCCCTCTAGTATGATTGCACAAGCTATTTCAGTGGTTATTTTGTTCGATAAAATTCACCTAGGTTCAAGTTATCAAAAAATAACTTAGCTACACATGCTTTGTTAAGAGAACTGTTTTCTTAATATAAATATTTACACAATAATGGAACTACTTCCAGTGATAATATTTACTTCCAGTCTAAATTGTTGGGAACTAAAACTTTTGGTAAGCTTTAGAGTTTACATATCTATTTGATACTTACTACTAATTTCGCATATGATAAAATAATATCAATTATCTATTCTCTATCATTTCTGAACTCTGGAATTACTTACAAAAGATGTAAGAACGTTGGAACCTGTTTCTGCATGAAACATGAAAGCAACGACAACACTCTCGGTTATTACTCAATACACTGCTCAGTGTTCAGCTGTAACCTAACATTGGCGGAGTCTTTATCAGAAGCCATGATTTTTTATTGCAAGTTGTAGTAACAGTAAATGTGAGCGTCTAACAGCCCGGTTCGGGAACTGCTTATGCCCACCACACTTATAATGTTCCTCTAATATTCCACCTCGAAAATATCATTGAAAGCCACATGACGTTGCTGTTATGGGCATTAAGATTTCTCTCTTTGAAGTAATTTATATGTTTAAGTAACAATTATTCACTTACGGTCTACTTAAAAAAGATAGAAATGCATACTACGTACATACATATACTATAGGCTTAACTCTAAAATTAATTATTGTTATATATTCAGTTTATATGGGCCATTCTTAACAACATAAACAATTTGGGCCAATGTGATCCCGCGAGTTTTTATTCTTTGTAGAATGTTTAAGAGCGTTTTTAAATTATTTTTAAATGCACACATTTTTCCCTAAGTTTCTGAATATAGCCCAAATCATTGCAATCTTAGTAAGATTTTATGTTAAAAAAGAAAAAAAGATTGATAATTGATTCAACAATTATTGTGTACAATGTTAAAATAAACTAGCCTATAATAATACCAAAATACAACAGATACTTTATAAAGCTACGGTTTGAATGAGTTAAAGATAACTCACAATTGTTTATATTGAAGTTGAGTGGATTTTGATCTGAGAAGACAGCTGATGTAGGCAGTGCCACTGACACAATGAGTGTCTAAACAAGTGTTCCACTTTTTGGATAACGAGGAGAGCTCTTCTCATTACATAAAGGGCAACACGTCATTGGGCTCATTAAGCTTTACTCGTTTGATGTGGACTCTTCGTCATTAAAATGCTTGTTAAACCTATATTCTAACTAGTTAGCTCTTTAAATGGTTGTTAAAGCAGAAAAATCATTTTACTATATCAAAATAGTCTCGAGTAAAGATTTTGGAGTTGGGTTTCTCTTAAATGTTTTGCCACCTCTTACAACATTTAAATATCCCATAAAAAAATATAAATAATATCTCTTTCCACTTTTCTTTAAAGATACCCTATGTGTGACTTACACTAATAGAAACCGTTTGATGATTTGATTACTTTTAAATGTTATTTGTTATAAACTAAAACAACATTGAATATTTATTCATTACTACACTTAGCCATCATAAGATTTTTTATGCCTGAGTGACTTCTAAAAATGTGGTGAATTTTTCGTCAGAAATTAGTATGCAAAAGTAATGTTATAATCGAATAGTTAACACAAACGTCTATTAGATCATACTTTGTTTGATTAGTTTAAAATAATTCTAGTGAAGTTGAATAATCTAACCTAAAATCATATTTTCATTTCATTATTACCCGGTAGAAACTGTCTAGGGCAGCCAGCGTGTTTTCCGTTTTCCTAAGAAACAGCCATCGGTTAAAGTAATTGAAGATGTACGGCAACATGAGGCAAATTAATTGACTTGACTTACTCATCCCTAAAGTAGCAGATCCTTGGATAAGCAGCGTACAATGCACTGTAGGACTGCAGAAAGCTAAAGGAAAACACAAATGAGAACGTAATGGAGAAACTTTGTGTAGTTGCCTCGTGCAACTTAGAAATAACAGAGAACAACGGACAATATATCCTCATAATATAGGGATAAATCTTTATTGAAAAACTTCTGATTATCCAATGTTTCCCTTCTACTAACATTTTTGTGCTTACTTTTACTTTCATAAATATTATTTATTTTGTGAATCAACAATTTTTTGTCAGCAAGCTCACACATTTAAACCTCTATTGCTTTCTTGGTTCAATGTGGGACTAATTAAGTGGAATATATTCGTAATACAAAATACGAATGAGAATATATTGGAAAAATAAGGCTAGAGATCTGGGATAGGACACCTCAAATTGTATTTATTAATAAATATCACATTTATTGGCACATGGCAGACTTAACAATCGATGATCTCCAAAATATATAATACTTCAGAAAATACATAATATAAACATCGGCTGGTTACGCTAGAGAAAAGCTCTACACAAAAATACTTCAGTATGCTTTAGTACATGTAGTTAATGTAACATTTTACATCGACTGTTTAATTTTTAATTTAGCGTAACAACAGTGGTATACTATGTTTGTAACAACAGCGGTATACCATGTTTGTAACAACAGTGGTATACCATGTTTGTAACAACAGTGGTATACCATGTGTGTAACAACAGTGATATACCATGTTTGTAATAACAGCGATATACTATGTTTGTAACAACAGCGGTATACTATGTTTGTAACAACAGTGGTATACCATGTTTGTAACAACAGTGGTATACCATGTGTGTAACAACAGTGATATACCGTGTTTGTAATAACAGCGATATACTATGTTTGTAACAACAGCGGTATACCATGTTTGTAACAACAGCGGTATACCATGTTTGTAACAACAGTGGTATACTATGTTTGTAACAACATCTGTATACCATGTTTTTAACAACATCTGTATACCATGTTTTTAACAACAGCTGTATACCATGTTTGTAACAACAGTGGTATATAGCATGTTTGTAACAACAGTGGTATATACCATGTTTGTAACAACAGTGGTATATACCATGTTTGTAACAACAGTGGTATATACCATGTTTGTAACAACAGTGGTATACAATGTTTGTAACAACAGCGGTATACCATGTTTGTAACAACAGTGGTATACCATGTTTGTAACAACAGCGGTATACCATGTTTGTAACAACAGCGGTATACCATGTTTGTAACAACAGCGGTATACCATGTTTGTAACAACAGCGGTATACCATGTTTGTAACAACAGCGGTATACCATGTTTGTAACAACAGCGGTATACCATGTTTGTAACAACAGCGGTATACCATGTTTGTAACAACAGTGGTATACCATGTTTGTAACAACAGCGGTATACCATGTCTGTAACAACAGCGGTATACCATGTTTGTAACAACAGCGGTATACCATGTTTGTAACAACAGTGGTATACCATGTGTGTAACAACAGTGATATACCATGTTTGTAACAACAGTGGTATATACCATGTTTGTAACAACAGTAGTATACAATGTTTGTAACAACAGTGGTATACTATGTTTGTAACAACAGCGGTATACTATGTTTGTAACAACAGCGGTATACCATGTTTTTAACAACAGCGGTATACCATGTTTGTAACAACAGTGGTATACTATGTTTGTAACAACATCTGTATACCATGTTTGTAACAACAGCGGTATACCATCTTTGTAACAACAGTGGTATACTATGTTTGTAACAACAGTGGTATATACCATGTTTGTAACAACTGAAGAGTGGTGTGTGTCGCAATGCAACTTTCCATTCTACCACAGTGAAAAATCAAGCTACAACTTTAAATCAAATAAAGTAAAACCCGTTTAGTAACCTGAAAAAATCAATATATTTTGTACACTAACCAATTCACCCATGATAACTGTTAAAAGCACAACAGGCAGGTTAGTAAATTATAGGCTGGTAAATCAATTTAGTATTGGACATTATTATTTGAAAAAAATATATTCAAACAAACCATTCTCTAATTATCGGGAATTTAAAAATAATCTTTACATTTGAAACAAACAAAATGACAGGTCTATTAATTAGCAGGAATGATAATTGTCACTCACAGACGAGAACTAACGATTGCAATGAGCTGGATTTACCTTTATAACTATGGATCCGATATAATTAATCAATTATAATCTAATGAAATTATATAAAAAAAACTGTAAGAGTATGTGAGGTGAAGGTGTATGGGTGGTATATGTAATGGTATAGAATAGTAGATGTGGTAGTTATACGATTGAGAATATATTGGAAAAATAAGGCTAGAGATCTGGGATAGGACACCTCAAATTGTATTTATTAATAAATATCACATTTATTGGCACATGGCAGACTTAACAATCGATGATCTCCAAAATATATAATACTTCAGAAAATACATAATATAAACATCGGCTGGTTACGCTAGAGAAAAGCTCTACACAAAAATACTTCAGTATGCTTTAGTACATGTAGTTAATGTAACATTTTACATCGACTGTTTAATTTTTAATTTAGCGTAACAACAGTGGTATACTATGTTTGTAACAACAGCGGTATACCATGTTTGTAACAACAGTGGTATACCATGTTTGTAACAACAGTGGTATACCATGTGTGTAACAACAGTGATATACCATGTTTGTAATAACAGCGATATACTATGTTTGTAACAACAGCGGTATACTATGTTTGTAACAACAGTGGTATACCATGTTTGTAACAACAGTGGTATACCATGTGTGTAACAACAGTGATATACCGTGTTTGTAATAACAGCGATATACTATGTTTGTAACAACAGCGGTATACCATGTTTGTAACAACAGCGGTATACCATGTTTGTAACAACAGTGGTATACTATGTTTGTAACAACATCTGTATACCATGTTTTTAACAACATCTGTATACCATGTTTTTAACAACAGCTGTATACCATGTTTGTAACAACAGTGGTATATAGCATGTTTGTAACAACAGTGGTATATACCATGTTTGTAACAACAGTGGTATATACCATGTTTGTAACAACAGTGGTATATACCATGTTTGTAACAACAGTGGTATACAATGTTTGTAACAACAGCGGTATACCATGTTTGTAACAACAGTGGTATACCATGTTTGTAACAACAGCGGTATACCATGTTTGTAACAACAGCGGTATACCATGTTTGTAACAACAGCGGTATACCATGTTTGTAACAACAGCGGTATACCATGTTTGTAACAACAGCGGTATACCATGTTTGTAACAACAGCGGTATACCATGTTTGTAACAACAGCGGTATACCATGTTTGTAACAACAGTGGTATACCATGTTTGTAACAACAGCGGTATACCATGTCTGTAACAACAGCGGTATACCATGTTTGTAACAACAGCGGTATACCATGTTTGTAACAACAGTGGTATACCATGTGTGTAACAACAGCGATATACCATGTTTGTAATAACAGCGATATACTATGTTTGTAACAACAGCGGTATACTATGTTTGTAACAACAGTGGTATACCATGTTTGTAACAACAGTGGTATACCATGTTTGTAACAACAGTGGTATACCATGTTTGTAACAACATCTGTATACCATGTTTTTAACAACATCTGTATACCATGTTTGTAACAACAGTGGTATATACCATGTTTGTAACAACAGTGGTATATACCATGTTTGTAACAACAGTGGTATACAATGTTTGTAACAACAGCGGTATACCATGTTTGTAACAACAGTGGTATACCATGTTTGTAACAACAGCGGTATACCATGTTTGTAACAACAGCGGTATACCATGTTTGTAACAACAGCGGTATACCATGTTTGTAACAACAGTGGTATACCATGTTTGTAACAACAGCGGTATACCATGTTTGTAACAACAGTGGTATACCATGTTTGTAACAACAGCGGTATACCATGTTTGTAACAACAGCGGTATACCATGTTTGTAACAACAGCGGTATACCATGTTTGTAACAACAGTGGTATACCATGTTTGTAACAACAGCGGTATACCATGTTTGTAACAACAGTGGTATACTATGTTTGTAACAACATCTGTATACCATGTTTGTAACAACAGCTGTATACCATGTTTGTAACAACAGTGGTATATACCATGTTTGTAACAACAGTGGTATATACCATGTTTGTAACAACAGTAGTATACAATGTTTGTAACAACAGTGGTATACTATGTTTGTAACAACAGCGGTATACTATGTTTGTAACAACAGCGGTATACCATGTTTTTAACAACAGCGGTATACCATGTTTGTAACAACAGTGGTATACTATGTTTGTAACAACATCTGTATACCATGTTTGTAACAACAGCGGTATACCATCTTTGTAACAACAGTGGTATACTATGTTTGTAACAACAGTGGTATATACCATGTTTGTAACAACTGAAGAGTGGTGTGTGTCGCAATGCAACTTTCCATTCTACCACAGTGAAAAATCAAGCTACAACTTTAAATCAAATAAAGTAAAACCCGTTTAGTAACCTGAAAAAATCAATATATTTTGTACACTAACCAATTCACCCATGATAACTGTTAAAAGCACAACAGGCAGGTTAGTAAATTATAGGCTGGTAAATCAATTTAGTATTGGACATTATTATTTGAAAAAAATATATTCAAACAAACCATTCTCTAATTATCGGGAATTTAAAAATAATCTTTACATTTGAAACAAACAAAATGACAGGTCTATTAATTAGCAGGAATGATAATTGTCACTCACAGACGAGAACTAACGATTGCAATGAGCTGGATTTACCTTTATAACTATGGATCCGATATAATTAATCAATTATAATCTAATGAAATTATATAAAAAAAACTGTAAGAGTATGTGAGGTGAAGGTGTATGGGTGGTATATGTAATGGTATAGAATAGTAGATGTGGTAGTTATTTATAAATAATTCGTGCAGAGAATCAATTAAGGCAAGCCGATAAATGTTACCGAGGTTAAATAAATGATAACGGTAACCAATACTTTCTACAGCATAATCTGCTGAAATGAATATTATTGTGGATCATTTGTCATATTCAATGCACGATGAACTGATTAAAAAAACCCCCAGTAGAAGACAACACCGTACTTTCTAAAAGCTTACACATTTTTACGAAGGTTTAATTGTGCGTACACCTTGATTTAATCTCCTTATGTGTCTTAATATTCAGATAACTTAAAAGTTCCGTTTTATAAAACCCTAAAAGTTCACAAACATTTTTCTTCTTGGGGAGCTTAAAACTTTCCTCCTTGTTAGAACCAATTAAGAGTTATAAAACAGTGTCATCGTGCAACCATGAAATTGAATAACTTATTAGGTTGCAACAAACTTTGAGAGTATAATCAATTTTGAATAATGATAAATGGATCTAATAGATATTTACATATCCAGTAGGATGCTGCCCGTTTGTTTGGCAGATTAATTTTGCAATCTTACTCATAAATCATTTAGAAACAAAGTGCTTTAATATCAATATAAAGTCGTCCAAATATCAATTTAAATCAGTACTTTTATTACTTTTCTGACCTAACAATTCAGCAACTAACGATAAAAACCTGATACCTGTTCTTATAAACAATGTATTACAAGCAATTTTGATGAGCTAATGCTCTTAAAAATCTATAAAGGAAAATGTTTCCCAAGATTCATGTGTGCCCATATAAGGTGCGCAATTTACTTCTTATCTAAGATAAGTACCTAATTTTATTCTTTAACTGTATATAGGCCTACCTCAATGACCACTTCTTTATTTCAAACCTACATTAACCTCAGAACTACCAAACAATTCCTTATAATTGCTAGAACTATTAAACAGTTTAACATATATATGTTTACCTATGATTTGCTGGTCTATGGATGGTCTATGGTACTCAATTGCATTTCAACTGGTACAAATTAATCATCAAAAAACCAGCCTCAAACACGTTCTACCGATTGTTTTAACAAACATGAGATTTACCTGATGGAAAGGCAACCATATGACAACGCCGAAATATGTAATTTCTAAAAATGACAACACCATAACACTCTCACTCGCGAGATGACATGGCCATAACATTCAAATACACCATCCATTACTTTCCTGATGCAAAATATTCTGCTCTCCACTTATAATTCCAAAAGCTATGTGAAATATACACTGATCACGTGCAGAAGCCTGTTTTATACGTACAGTGTTTGTATTGTTAAACTATGACTATAAATAGTTTTCCTTTGTATGTTGAGTACTGTAATGGGTAAATACAAATGCGTCTAAAAATAAATTATCAACGTATTTTCACAACTTAATATAAACATACATAGTACATAGTAAAAAAATAAATTATGTCATTTATAACTTTTTGTGTAGGTACTTGAGTACAATTTAAAATAGGTAGCCTACATAAGCTTTGTATCTTATTAAGTGTTTCATCAAGTAAATACCCCGCCCCAGGAAATTTGCAGAATATTTTATGTAGATTCTAAGAGAACATTAAATATATCATTACGTCGCCAAAAAGTAGAAAAATTAGATTTTAATAGACAGTTAAAACATTTTGGAAAATCACGAAAAAATCTTTTTCTGGAAGGAGGAGTGATGATACATTATCAAGCCTTGTAATCTGTGACACTAACTTCTAAACACCCTGTATATAAGAATTTGAAGGGATGGTGTTTTTGGCCTCTGGAGGCATTACAATTGAAAGGTAAACCCGTCCCGGGTCTAGGTCTTACTACAAGACTTACGGAAATGGCTTATTTCCTATATGGGAGAATTCAACCAAAAAAGACAGTAGGTAAATGTATTGCTTAGAAATTTCACAATTTGAAATGTTATAATCTACCAAGATATTAAAAAATGTGTTTTAAAACAATTATTAAAAAAACTAAAATGGCAGTTATTTTATAAAAGTAGAATGATCATCCAGTTACAAATGATAAGCTAATGTAAAATCCATTCAGGTAAAATAGTAAATACATGAAGGAGAATCACGTTTATGTGTTGTGTCTTTGTTTTATGTATAACTTATGCTTTAACAAATCGTGTTTCTCAATAAAACTCGACATTCGTGATTACAACTTAAGTCCAATGAAAACTACTTCCAATTAACCATATATGACCTCACTACCACATCTATATATACCAGTTGGTTGTACCCGTTCAGTAATCAGAACCACTCATTGATTGAATAGGCACAGAATAATATATGTGCTCACATTATGTTTTGATTGGCCATTTTATTATTTTTTTTTTACAACTTTTAAATATCGTTATCTCGTATTAAATTATTAATTTTCTTTTGGTTCATTAAAATACTGTTTTACAAACTATATTTAAAAAATTTTTATTCGTCAAAATATTTTTAATTTATTCGTATTACATGAAAATAAAACATGACATATTTTACGATTAAAACAACTAAAACCTATGGCATAAAATTTGAGAAATGAAATTTACTTTTTTACAGCAAAATAAAAATCTTAATTGATTAATTTAACAATACATATCGGCACTAGTCCAAATGTATAAATAGATCCCTCCGAGTAAACTATGTTTACAGTACTTGCAACAGAAGGGGATAAAACTGGGATAATACGATTCAAAGACCTAGGTTCAAATTCCAAAGAATACGCAAACTTGTTTATGTTCCATTTACAATATCATGATCCGTTGTTTCAGGACCAAAACGGTTTCTTTTTAGGTAAAAAGGATTGGCACTTTACTAAAGGAACAAATCTACCTCTAAAATCACTCTAACTGACCTGATAAAAAGATTAAATAATATGGCGTCAAAAACACACATTTAAAATACCCATAGTATTTTGAGCATAAAACTTTTACTCTGTGACAAAGTAATGTAAAACTAATGTTATGTTGACTTACTTGGTATGTTATGAGTAGTATTGACTTGAGTTACTTGTTTTGTTAAAGCCAAAGGCCTAATAAAAAGTGTTGAAACCCATTTTTCGTCAAACTCGCTTTTGAGGTTACAACTAAAACACCCGTTACCTACCCTTCACTTCCTTATGACTTTGATTACATTATTTGTCATTTATTCTTTAACTAGCAGAGTACCCGTCCATCGTATGGGGTTGGCGTATATGTATACATTTATTTTTGCAGTTATACTCGTGCTTTGCGTTTGCAACGGGGAGGACACGGTTTGAAATTTGTTTTTCTTTTAATATACGATATGCTATACAGGAATAACACATCTACTACCATAGCCCTAATGTTCTACCACTGCACCTAAACAATAGGAAAAAGTAAATGATCAAACATTCACACAAGATCACATATTATTTAATAAATCAAAAACATTAACATAACTGCAAGCAATCCTATTTGACAGTTCTCATTGTGTATCGCAGATTTTTTTTGCTGCTTAGTTTAAATTAGTTGTTGCAATAAATTTAAAAGAAAAATAGTGCTGCACCCTTTTGGTAAACCTTGTAACTTTTTATGCTATTAAATATCATAGAAACAGCTGGTTTATTTGAAACTCCTGGCAAATTTCTTTTAATTCCTTTTAAATATGAATCCTTTTAAGAATAACAAAGAAACTTTGAACCTCCGTGGGGCATAGCCCTATAGGATTTTCACAACTTGAATATGCCTATAAGTGTCTCAAGACTATCAAGTACCTCCCTGCAAAATGTCAGGTCAATCGGTCCTGTAGTTTTCACGTGAAGGAACTTACACACAAACATCCATACTTTCACATTTATAATATTAGTAGGATGTAAAACTGGATATTTTCGCAATAGAAATTAAACTACTTTAGTTTGTTTTAAAGAACGCTGGATTGCCCACTAAACTATAACAAATCAAGTGAGAGCAATTGAGGACATTTTGAACGAATCACTAGTTGTTATTCACAACTTTCATATTTTGTTGATTAAAACAAAGTAAACAAATTTTAAAACCTCATATTTTGTGGTCTTCTTTGAAATTCAAACATTGTCGTTGAACAAATGAACCATTGTGGGTTGTAACGAATGTATAAGTCGTGTTATGTGTTGCAATAAAGTACATTTAGCGAGGGTCCGGCGTGTTGACATTGTGTTCTATGTCCCGGTCTGTACAGCGCAATGTAAAAGTATAGTTGGTCCGGCTCTTTGACATGCATTTTTACTCGTATTTCCGTTGGGTACTTGTCCTACTTCTTCTTGTCACACACTTCACAACACTCATACTTTATATATTTATATTAAATGTATATATTTATAATATATATATATATATATGTTATATGTTATATATATGTTATTGTAAAAAAAGTTTTAAATTAAAAAATGCTTGAAACATTTAGGTGAAGATAAAGTCTTCATAAAGTCAGCCAACATAGATACACTTATTATTTCGTATAAAGTGCAGGTATGTAAATAATTTTCTGACAGATATTATACCTAACGAATCTTTGAAATACGTAGAACCAAGCGTCTTGTGTTTCTTGTAGTGTAAGTATTATAGTCAACTACCATAATTCCTCTCATAATTATGTTCAAATGTTTCACATTGTTGAAGTAAACTTACAATCTGTAAGGAAAATACAGAAGTATGATTTAAGAAATGAATCAACGGACGTCGCTCCGGTTATGAACAAATGTTCACCGCAGTATATGCCACTATCAACATTGATAAAAACAATCCAGTTTTATGTAAAGCTACTACAGTATAGGGAGAGAGCTAGTCTCATGTAGGTCGCCAAGCGAATATCGCCGATTCGGAAATACAAAGCAACTATGTAAGTATGAATCTAGTTGACCTTTACAAGCTATTATTGTACTTGCAGCACATTTTGTTATTCCGCTTGTCCTACTTGTTGTAGTTTTTCCCATTTAATATAAAATATATTTTAATCGTTAAGCTATAAACCGCAAACTGTAAACTGTAAATTGCACTAAATTAATCTTAGGATATAATAACTTTGTGTACAACTCAGCTTACCTTTGTAAAAGGAATGTGATGAAATATTAAATATTTTTACAGTCCTTTAGTAGCAATCATTTACATTTAATCTAAAACCAAGCCCAAAAAATCCCTCTTTGTATCGCCTTTTGTGATAAACAAAGGGGCCCAAATTGCGCACTTTAATTGAGTTCAAAACTCCAAGGTAAAAAAAATAGAACAATGACTTCTTACTTTTCAGAGATCGAGATCTACACCACAAAGACTAAACGATAGTTTGCCTATTTCAATCAGGTTATAAATCAAAAAGTAGCCTTATTAAAATCCATTTTCATAAAATGTTTCGTCTGTCTCTTGTTTACAATCTGCCTATGGTTGAACCTTCAACTGAAGGATCATTTTGTTAGACAGTTTGTCAGCAAAACTGGAGCTTTGAAAGCATACTCTATAAATGATGAAAACGCAAGGGGGGCAAACCCTTAAGAAAATGACTTTTTTAGTTGTCATTCACAGGTGCGCTGGGTCATAAGTTTTACAATAATAACTCAATCATGAAAATCGGTTTATGTAGTAGGACAGTTGAAAAAAGGATTTAACAGAGAATCTCTGTACTGTGTTAAGGATGTAAATACGTGTACTAATACTTTCAAAATGGCTAAGCCACAGAATTAGAAAGTGTAACCTATGGAAACAAACGTTTACAGCAAAACGTTATCATAGCTAAAATAAATGTTCTTCGTGCGTTGACTTAACTGTTGTGGCTGAGAAGATGTCAGAGGAATTATTTAGGAAAGGTTTTCTATTTGTTCTCACTACAATTATTCATCTATATTGGTTCCCATAAGCTGATTAAAATGTTAAAATAAGTTAGCCTATTGGTTGTCATTTGTACTAAGGATAGAGACTACCACGTTACTTTTAGCCCTTGGAGATACCGTATATTTTGTCATTTATGTATATAGTAGGATTATTTTGTTATAACCATTGTCCAGTTAGAGTTAGTAATATCCGTAATAAACAGATTACATATAATGACAATAACATGCTCATGACTGAATATGAACTAATTGCAACGATACAAATCATTAGTACCAAGCCAAAATTGGGTGTTAAGTATAGTTCAATTTAAAATTTAAGATGTATTAGCGTAATATCGTAGTATTGTCAAAATTCACCGCAGATCGCTCATCTACACTAACCCAAAGTTCGGCTATATAGAATAAAATTTTAAAAACAATATTTTATTTTAATAACTTCTCTATAAAAACCTTTCATTAAATCTAACACAAAGTTGACCGTAGCTTGTCAATTTGTATATTATTGAACGATTCGATCAAATCAATTCCTCTTACAAAATTTGTGTTTGTAGACATTTTCTTTAAAATTAAAGTTATCAAGGCCTTTTACAATGAGATTATTAAAACTTGTATTTTGCAAAAGGAAAACGTTAAAAGATAGTTTCCACAGTTTTCCACTAAGCTTTCCATTCAACAAATCCACGTTCTATTTTGTTTTATGAAGCAAATGTAGGGTAACTTCTAGATTTAAAATAACTGGTCACTTAAAGGATTTCTTTTATTCTTTAACAAGAATTTGAAAAAAATACAGATAAACTCGTATGGAAACAACACGTTTGTTCGGATGCCATTACAGTTTAAACAAACTTAATGGGAGCCATTCATAATTTTAAAAGTTTGAGGAAATAGTTTATTATTGTGTTAAACTAAATCAATACACTCAAACTTAAAATGATCATTGTATTTTTTTATATAGCTCATTCATAAGAAAAATATTATTTCAACAATAACATAAATAAAAATGATTTTATATTAATGTTTTATCGTCGTTTATAATACATAACTGATAATACTGGACTTATGTGCCAAACATCGAGCAGCATTTGGTCGGCTTGTAATTAAAACGATATTGATTAAATAAAATAAACACATTAAGAATTATTTAAACCATAAATTGCGTTGTTACAGCAAACAATATCGAGCTGTCCGCTGCATTAGTACATTCCCATTACAAAGGGTGTTATCCGCTGATCTATTTTCAGTTAATCTTATTTTGTGGTTATTCCTATAAACTGCGGTGGCTGTTTGAGTGTTTGTGTTGTTTTGTTAATCTCAAACAAGTATGGTTAAACAAAATTCATTAACAGCCAATATTAAATAAAATAATCATTGTTTTGCTCCTAAATTCACTTCCTTGCAATAACTAAATCTAGATCAAGTATTTTTTTGGATTCTTTCACAATATATGTTTACAAATCATTTAACTTTTAAAAATAGCTTTAGCGAAAGGCTCTTGGAGGATACAAAACACACGCGACTAATTGAACTTCCAGTCATGATTCTTTCAGTCAAGTTATGCTTGGCTTATTTTATATGGATTTGTATTTAAGACATTTATTTTGCGTTTTGTTTATTAGTTTTACTCAATGAATCAGGTGATGTGGAAACAAGTTTTATACCCAAGTTCGATACATTTAAAACTAGCATTAATATATAAAATATTCAGTATTATTTCTGGACAAATCGATTTTTCATATCCTAAATAAATTCCATCTAAGTGTTGTAGCTCTTTAAACATTAAGTTTCGTTGTTGTCGACTTTGATGATATGTAATAAATTAAAATAGTTGTCCATATATGGAAAATTCCAGTATTTAATCCAGTTGCCTAACAAAAATAGGCCTTGAGCGTGATCAGTGAGACTCAAATGCCAAACCATTCAGCAATCATTCTTGGCATTCGGTTTTAGCTGTGATTGGGACATTCAGACTTTGAATAACATAGCCAATGATTGTCTTCGGCAGACTCATAATAATAAGGCTTGGTTTTGGATTTCTGTCTGACGAAAAAATGCAAATACCAAAAGTTTGAGAAAACAATAATACTACACACACACACGAACAACTATAACAGGTTCATATTAATAGAACGTTTTAACTTGTATCCACGATGTTTAAATAAACATTTACTTTCTGAGTACCATATTCACTCGTAGTGACACCATACATTAACACAAATCCTCCTTCCGTATACTGGGATGAACATTGAAAATCGCTAAAAACCCACTAAACTGATTCTAAGACAACGGACGTGTCAGAGAGTGCAGATCAGATCAATAGTTGAGCCAAGTTCATACGGCTCTCCCTGTGGACCCATATCTCAGTCTGACCTACAACTAGCTGTTGAACATATTCGAGGCAATGCTGTGCTACACCAACTGCCAAGCCAAACATAGCTGTTTGTGATTTTATAAGCGAATACATAAAAAGAAATATAGTTAATAGAATTAGGTCCAGAAAACCTTATCAGGCATTTTTTCTCTGGCCCAATGTATATGTAGAACTCTATAGCCTATATCTTCTGTAAAAATTCTTTTCGATCAAAAATGTTTCTGGATTATTAACGAAGTAACTTTATTTGGTACGTTCTAAAGGGGGGCATATTGAGAAGCTGTAAATGCTATGTAAAATACTTTATTGTTTATCACTAAATATAAAACTAACCTCATGTCTATATGATCATTATTTTTGAAATTATAAACCTATAAAACCGGATGATTCATTTTTAATCACGAATTTGAATTTATTTTATATGGGCTTTTCAATGGATATAACGAGGGGGAAATGTATTTCGTTACATAAAATACACTATGTTGACTACTTAGACGGAATAGTATAAAGCCCTTCTAATGGTTATATATTTATTCAACCATTGAGTAAATCCCACAATGTCAATGCAACCATTGAAGTGTTCTTAGTTTAATGTTTCATCGACAAATAACTTACTGAGCCAATTCAGTTTATCAGTAAACCTGAATTAGCTTGGATGTCAATGCAAATTCCATTAATTGTGAATTTGTTTGAATGACATAGTAATGTTAGTCGAAACTTGATTAGTTTGCAGGTTTGGACCACAGAGGCATTTTATTTTATTTTTGGGTGCTTACAGATATGAAACTGTATGTAAGCTAACACGAATAATATGGAAACGCAATTTGTATTTATTCTACCACATCATGATTCCTCATTCACTGAGTGGCACAATATTTTGGAGTAGTTACGGAATGTTCGCATTAAATATCTTTCTTCTATTGTGTAGCCTAGAACACTTCCCACAAATCCAGGTTGTAGGTATGGTACGTAAGATAAAGATAATAGCACAGTCTGTTTGAGAGGAACTGCCTAAATTTGCAAAACACAGCACGGTTACAAAGGACGTAAGTGTGTTGATTGTAGACAGGGTTGGTGCATAACACGGCTTGTCTGGTCGTTCTTGCATTATCTGTTTGGGATTTCTGTACATAAAATATAAATAAAAAATTTTAATAAACACTTGTATGATATATTTAACTACCGACACATAAACACATTTTCATAAGGAAGGTTTCATCAGAATTTTCCCCTCAATCATCGCAATCGATATTTTTCTTAGTAGGCTACATATATTTTTGAGTTAGATAAAGTATACTACTGTAATGTAAGATAGAATTCTAAAAAGAAAAAAAATACACTGTGGCATAATAATACAAAATATAAATGTTATTGACGGAACCGTAGAATAACAATCCATTAGATTATAAACATGAAATATAACATGTGTGCCCTGAAAACATACTAGTATTTTGAGAGCACAGATGAGTTATAAGTTACTCGCCACTTTACATTGCAACAGTCAACGCTGAGTGGTTTGAGATAAACCCAGATAGGAAGAACACTTTAAAGTGTTACACTGTGATTCGAGCTGATGGAATTCCTAGTGCATTCGATACTGACCTTCTTGTGTCTTATTTTTATTTAGTAGTTGTTGACTCATAACTTTGGAGGATCACTAAACCAAGCAAAGAACATAAAAAGCATGGTTTTCTATTAGGTCAGATCCTGCATTAAACCAACAATAACTTGGTGCGATCAAACTTCAGAGTAGTTTTTTGTTAATAATCAACTAGTTTAGTGAAAGAAAATTTAGCAAAGTAAATTTTTATTTACAAAAATTTTGCTTTTGAATACAAATAACATAGTTTCTGTTATTGAGAACATTTAGCTTTAAAGTTGAAGAGTGGTGCAAACATTTTTCTGTGAAGTAATAATCATAATAATATTGTCAAAAATGTATTCCCAAAAACATTATTGCAACAAAATCTATATGCTGCAGCAGTATCTTTACCCCTCCTACTCATTCAATCCACGTCAATGAATCGGTTGCTGGCAGTTTTTTCATATTCAAACGTATTTTATTCTATAAAAAAAACTCTATTGTTCAAGGGAATTGCACAAAAACTCAATAAAAGATGTGGATAAGGCTATAAAATATCAATATGTACCTGTTCTGCTCAAAATCAACAGACAAAGCAAACAATCACAAAACGGAAAACAATCCAGGCAATATATTAATTTCAAATAAAACTGGGACGAGCAATCGGGCCGTTGTATTGATAATTGCGCGGATGTTATCGCATGAGCAAGAATTTATCGGTTCAGCATGGTAGTCCGCCCAGTCCGCCCCCTCACAGCTACGCTAACTCTGCTTTATAGTACTACACAACATAACAGGACTTGTGCATTAATATCATCCTACCACCACCGCCGCACCTCGTCTCTGCAATGTCTTATTTCATCTCGCTTCTTTTAGCACTACATTCCATGTTGCGATATTCAGATTTAGAAGTTTTCATAAAATCTGACTTTTAATAGTAGGCTAAGTAAAAAAAGGTGTAAAACTATTACACAATATTATGATTCAATTCCTTATTGTGGTCAAATGCTTTAATGACAACTGAGTAGGAATAGAAAACGACATACAAATTTCATTTAGAAATTAAATAATAAATGAAAACCATATATTACAAACAGGCAATAACTGCCAAATATACCATGTTTAAAGTATTTTAGCTCACTAGCAGACAGAGAGACCAATCAACAGGCACTTCTCTGCATGCATATATCAGTTTTTAAGCCATCAATGTGTTATGTGAACACAGATAACGATAACTGTAACATAAGTAAGTCCGTGAGTAAGTAGTGAACAATCAAGACGAGAGAAGTATCAACAGGCACTACCCTGCGTGAATCAATCAATGCGTTAGATGTTAGGTGAACACGGATAACGATAACTGTAACATACACAAGTCCTGTGAGTGAGTAGTGAACAATCAAGACGAGAGAGTATCAACAGGAGCTACCCTGCGTGAAGCCATCAATG
Organism: Macrosteles quadrilineatus; assembly: GCF_028750875.1. Lineage (NCBI taxonomy): Eukaryota > Metazoa > Arthropoda > Insecta > Hemiptera > Cicadellidae > Macrosteles > Macrosteles quadrilineatus. Next base: position 119,354,273 of record NW_026542594.1, read on the forward strand.
AGTTAAGCAATCAATGCGTTAGATGTTATGTGAACACAGATAACGATAACTGTAACATACACAAAGTCCTGTGAGTGACTAGTGAACAATCAAGACGAGAGAAGTATCAACAGGCACTACCCTGCGTGAATCAATCAATGCGTTAGATGTTAGGTGAACACAGATAACGATAACTGTAACATACACAAAGTCCTGTGAGTGACTAGTGAACAATCAAGACGAGAGAAGTATCAACAGGCGCTACCCTGCGTGAAGCAATCAATGAGTTAAGCAATCAATGCGTTAGATGTTATGTGAACACAGATAACGATAACTGTAACATACACAAAGTCCTGTGAGTGACTAGTGAACAATCAAGACGAGAGAAGTATCAACAGGCGCTACCCTGCGTGAAGCCATCAATGAGTTAAGCAATCAATGCGTTAGATGTTAAGTGAACACAGATAACGATAACTGTAACATACACAAGTCCTGTGAGTGACTAGTGAACAATCAAGACGAGAGAAGTATCAACAGGCGCTACCCTGCGTGAAGCCATCAATGAGTTAAGCAATCAATGCGTTAGATGTTAGGTGAACACAGATAACGATAACTGTAACATACACAAGTCCTGTGAGTGAGTAGTGAACAATCAAGACGAGAGAAGTATCAACAGGCGCTACCCTGCGTGAATTAATCAATGCGTTAGATGTTAGGTGAACACAGATAACGATAACTGTAACATACACAAAGTCCTGTGAGTGACTAGTGAACAATCAAGACGAGAGAAGTATCAACAGGCGCTACCCTGCGTGAAGCAATCAATGAGTTAAGCAATCAATGCGTTAGATGTTATGTGAACACAGATAACGATAACTGTAACATACACAAAGTCCTGTGAGTGACTAGTGAACAATCAAGACGAGAGAAGTATCAACAGGCGCTACCCTGCGTGAAGCCATCAATGAGTTAAGCAATCAATGCGTTAGATGTTAAGTGAACACAGATAACGATAACTGTAACATACACAAGTCCTGTGAGTGACTAATGAACAATCAAGACGAGAGAAGTATCAACAGGCGCTACCCTGCGTGAAGCCATCAATGAGTTAAGCAATCAATGCGTTAGATGTTAGGTGAACACAGATAACGATAACTGTAACATACACAAGTCCTGTGAGTGAGTAGTGAACAATCAAGACGAGAGAAGTATCAACAGGCGCTACCCTGCGTGAAGACATCAATGAGTTAAGCAATCAATGCGTTAGATGTTAGGTGAACACAGATAACGATAACTGTAACATAAGTAAGTCCTGTGAGTGAGTAGTGAACAATCAAGACGAGAGAAGTATCAACAGGCGCTACCCTGCGTGAAGACATCAATGAGTTAAGCAATCAATGCGTTAGATGTTAGGTGAACACAGATAACGATAACTGTAACATAAGTAAGTCCTGTGAGTGAGTAGTGAACAATCAAGACGAGAGAAGTATCAACAGGCGCTACCCTGCGTGAAGACATCAATGAGTTAATCAATCAATGCGTTAGATGTTAGGTGAACACAGATAACGATAACTGTAACATACACAAGTCCTGTGAGTGAGTAGTGAACAATCAAGACGAGAGAAGTATCAACAGGCGCTACCCTGCGTGAAGCCATCAATCTGACCAGTCTACAACGCTTTACAAACTTATTTTGTAAAAGGTATCAGTAATCTATCTTGGTCTGGAAACCTTTTCGAGTAAAATATCGTTTCAATAGTTAGGCCATGAATTTATAATATTTAATATGAACTGAGAGCTTTTATTTTTATACGTCTTTTTCTTTTGTTTCAGAGATTGCAGAGTAGTAAGAGATCCCCAGACATTAAAATCCAAAGGGTATGGATTCGTCTCATTTGTAAAAAAAGCGGTAAGTAACAGTTATTCAGGTTATGGTTTAAGTCTAAATGCATAAAAATTAAACTCAATTAAGGTAAAAAAAGCTACATAAGTAGGGGTTGACAACGGTCTAAAAATCTTTTTAGAGAGACGTATGCTAGAATATGCTGCTTACGAATCACACACGAAAACATTATATTCAGAAAACGCATCTTTCGAAAACTGAAATTTAGTTAACTGTTAAAGAAAGTAAGTGTAGGCCTAATCATGGAAATTTTTTAAGATATTTCTTAGTTTCTATATTTGATTACAAATTTTATATTTAATTTTTAGGTATACTCATTGAGTAGGCATGTCATGAGACCAATTAGTAATTCAATGCGGTTAGTGACCGCATTAGTTAGTGATTATCTTTCCTAGGATAATGGGAGAAATGTTTTTTTAATTAAGGATTAATATGAGATTTTATATTTAAAAGGAATCAAAAGTGGGTTGTCATCAATTCCGCTAGCTTTGTTGTCAATCAATATACCTCTCTCACTTCCTCACACACCACCTTAGGTATACCTATCCCACTCACACTCACACACTGCCATGGATAGTGCCACGTAAACCCGAACCCTCCCGTCCCCTTTCTCTGTCTTATTTTAGAGAAACTGCCGCCAAATACGACTCCCCTCTTTCACCTGACTTTTGAGGGAGGTTTTATGTTTTATAGAAGCTCTAAAGGAGATGGAAGTATTTTTCTGGCGCTGTTTAATACTTTTGTTTGGGGTAGTTTGAGCCTTGATCCAATTTATAACTTAATCATAGAAATAAACATTCTAATTTATTGAATATTACACAAACCCCATATTTCGATGCACCAAACAATAGTAAATATATTTATATTATATTTTATTTGGATTTATTTAGATAATGGAAGTTATTTAGATTTATATGAGTACAAGTATAAAGTTATACAAAAGAGTACAACCAAGCAAAAAATCTACAAATTTATTCCACTTTTTCAAAACATGAATTTTTGTAAAATATTTGCTGGAAATCCAATGTAAATTTAGGACTGATTTGATTTACTAACAATGAATTCAAAACTGTATGGATTATTTTGCACCTTAAGTTTATTATTTATCACCAGCATACTGTTATTTACATTTATAGCTATAGTATGTGCATCTGATAACAACCCAATACATGTTTAGTTTACTTATATCAGCACATACAAAGTTGACTACGATGTTAACCCACGTTTTGCACGCCGTATTAATGTAATTTACAGATATCTATACCTGGATTGGCCATATTCATAGGTTATATAATAACGTGCATGACTATTTCACATTAATCACATGTAGGCCTATGTTTTGTAATGTTGAGTTCTTTGAACCTCCATATTATGATTTGATTGTAGCTAAGGTGCGGATACGAGGGTTCCATTTGATTACGGTCAGGGCCAGGGCCATAAACAGTTCCATTCCTCGGGTCGAACAGCTTACTTTGCCCTACACTACTCCGTCTTTATGACTAATCTCGTTTTTGACATCGTCGAGTTTTCCTGTAAACAAGAAGTTTGTTTTGTGTTGTAAATACGGAATAGACTGAGAAGGACTTCTCTCGATGATAAATGGACGAGATTAGGTAAACCTTAAATTTGAAAACTGTTGACGTATTGTGTGTCCGATTGAAGGTTAAGTGTACACATTAACAGAACTGTAATTGTGTAAGTGAATAGTTGGGCGTGCCACTGGGCAGCGACACACGCACACCACCGAGCGTTCAATACAATACATCATATCGGTAGCTTGCTTGGACGAATATACATGCCTACTAACGTATAATCCGTGTGATAGGCTTGAACAAACAATAACCTACTCAAACGTACGTTGTTTTAGTATTATAATCATGTGTCGGTGAAATCTATGTGAAAGTATTCATTTATCAGTGTGCCCAGACTAATTATCTCTCAACTCGCAAGCCACTTTTCAACCGCCCATCTTGTTATACGATTTGTTAAACATTTATTAACAGTTTTTCCTAACAAATTTCACCCATTCGTGGGATTCATTTACAATTAAATATCAATGTGGGCCTTGAGAAAAATTACTATTCCTGAATTGAGTTTTATATTAAAAATTATTATAGCTTTATAATAATGTTGATAAGTGATTGTAGCTTTATGTATGCTGTATTATTCTTATTCTTGAAGTTAAATATTCTCCTAAAAATAGTTGATTGATACGATAATAAAGTATACAAATACCTACTTTTATTTCATAACAATAACTAATTTCTTGTCTAAGTTATTTAACATGTAAATTAAAAGTAATATAGAGAGCGACCGACACATTCACCTGTCCCTATACCGGTTGTCCCGTGTCAGTGCTGCTCCACCGGGCCTCGCCGTCCGTGAAATTGTTTTTCCTCTATACCCGCGGTGGAGTACGTAGGTTCGATGGTGAGCGGGCCAAGTCGTGACACCCCATCTCTCGGGAAGCAGTCTAATCAAAACTTGTTTTATGCCACGGTCATGTTCAAATGGTTGTTAAATGACATTTCAACAGCAAAACGAGCGAAACACCTCAAATCGTTTCTTTTTGGAAGTCAGTTCAACTTCCTCTTCATCTCACTAAGAACCTCTCAGTTTGAATCTCACTAAGAACCAACGTCCACTTTCACTTGTTCTGTAATTGCATTCAACGTGTAACTGTGCACTTAAATCCTTGAGAGAATTTATAAAAGGTTTTGTACTTCACACGATCCGTCTAGGCAATGCTGCACAACTCTTTCCATGTTGTCTTGATGTAATCATATCAAACACGAAATAAATTACATTTCACTACAAAGTAAATTTTTAATTCACTTCCACACCTAATACTCCATGCACAATATGAGAAAAACATAAGTACTCATCTGTATTTGCTTGATTGTGGCGTCATTAGCCTAAACGTAGAAATGGACGGGATTCCAACTATCAAGAATTGCTTGTAATCTCTCTTGAGCACCCATTATGAATAATCATAAAGTGATGAGAGAAAGCAACTACCATCCCTTGAAAATAATATATGAAACTCGATAGGCAACAGCTTTTCCTTTGACATACTGAACAAATAAATAGTATACTGTTATTTAGTTGCAAAGGAACACTGATTGTAAAAACCACAACAACTACAGTATATATCTTGATTTTTAAATTGATTTAATATTTAAACAAATTAAAACACCTACTTCTAGTTAGCATAAATAATGCTAATGTTTTCATTAAAAGTATTTAAATGAAACAAGTTTTCATTTGATTAATTTCTTCTTCAACACCTAGTGCTTAACCGGAACCTCCATTCTTATTCCCTACTTCTTATTTCTTGTATTTTTTTTACATATAGTTAGAAACGAGTTGTGTTAAAAACCAATTCTGAAAATCATATCAAAGCAAACCAAGCACTCAACCAATTTTACAATTCTATATTCATTGTACGATGACATTCTCAAAGTAACAAAAGAAGATACAAAACGTTAATTTCCACATAAGTCGCATCTCTAAACCGTGAATTGCTCCACGTTCGCAGTCGACTAGCCGCCAAAGGCCAAAGCTCCAATAACGAACATTGATTGTGCCATATTAATTCTTTTGTGAGCAGCTTGGAACAACCGCTGCGTAAATTGAGCCAATTACCTACATAAAGGGATAAATGTAACTAAATGTCGTCAGTTCATTGACTCGTGTTTCCTAATGCACCCAAGGTACGACTATCGCTAGACTGAGTTATTGGCTATCTATTGTAATTATTGATTTCATATATAAAGTCCTGTCCACACACCCTTCTAATACTCTTTGTCAGATATCAAAATATTTTCAGTACAAAATAAATCTAAAAATATTTCAAGAAAGGTAATAAAATACTACACAGTATAATTATAAAACGTACATTACTAAACACTATATTATTAATTTTAACAGACTAACGTAATACTTTGATAAAAAACATTATATTTCCTTCAAGCTGTTCATAAACTTAGGGTTGCAATTTCCCATCACCTGTTATTCAGTATAGACACTTCAATGTCGACAGCAGTATTGAACGCGACCAGTCCGAGTTGCCATGTTGTCCCTGGCCAGGGTTCTCGCAGGGGTTGACCGCGCTATTCATCGCCCTCAGGAAGAGGTTGTGGGCGTCGATTTATGTTTGCCACACTGTCCGATAGGTCTCACTATTTGAACACGCATCACCAGTCCCAGACTTAGCTCCTGTCGTCATATATTATCCTTCACGCTCCAGTTTTTATAACCATTGCCGGTAGTTAATCATTAATGTCGTTGTGTGTAATCATGTTATTTTGTTGTTTGTATTGAGACTAATTACTGTATTTCAAGCAATCCAATTATTTAATTTTTTTTTATATTTTACCAAGTTAGATAATCCAGTTCCCAGTATTCAATAGTATTTTATCCCTATTGCCTTTTATTTAAACCATTAGTTTTAGTACTACTCAAATTACAGTAATTTAAATTTTCTCATACATTACGTAGTTTTTTTTTGTCCTAGGACGCTAGGCACGAGCCTGGAATTGTTTTTCACATTACTTCAAGCTAAACCTGGGGGTTGCGGCATTATCACTAAGATAAAATCCATTGGTGACTTGGCAGGCATCGAACCCGGGACCTAATTTTGGTTCAAATACCAAAAAATAGAATACAGTTTACTGAACACTGTGGCTAATCTTAACATGACCTCATCAATGGTAGTATCGTCTAGAGCCAATATGATAGACATTGAAGTAAATCCCTGTTGAGTAAAGCCTCAAATTAAAGACCTTCACTAAAATGAAATATCACTGAAACTAGAGCTATGTTAACCCAGTACGACATTGGGCCATTTGAAAATGCATGAATGATTGAAACTCCAAAACAGATTTTTTTACTTTAATTATTTTTAAAGGGCAGACAGTTAAAGAAATGGGTCTGGCTGTCTGGAATAGAGAATAGATGCATTACATTGTAAGCCAAGAGGTTTGTGTTCACGAAATACTCCTCTTAAAGATGATTATCTACATGACATAGTTACCGTCTACAACAGGCTGACATGCGACGAAATCCTTCGCTGTTTACAAAACTTTATAAAATGTCTCTATTGTCATGCATATCTATCGGGATAGCTTTTAATTCTATAGTAATAATTGTATTTTGTAATGGGTTTTCTAAACATATCTCCTATTGTTAGAGCTAAACGTACATTTTCCACTCTCTTATCAACAACTATCATTGTGTTATTGTGTTGATGAAAATATAAAACTGTTCCTTTAAATTACTTAAGTACACTAATCTCTGCAAAAGTGTTATAGTGCTGGTGAACAGGTCTTTGTGTGTTAGGAGTCCTTGGAGCCCAGGTCCATTGCCTAGGTCCATAACGTGTGAATTACCATAGCCTGCCTGGGCCCATAACCTGTGAACTGCGATAGCCAGCCTGGGTCCATAACCTGTGAATTGCCATAGCCTGCCTAGGTCCATAACTTGTGAATTACCATAGCCTGCCTGGGCCCATAATCTGTGAACTGCCGTAGCCTGCCTGGGCCCATAACCTGTGCATTTAAGGTGCCATTGAAATTAACAGAGCAGTTAATGTTAAGAAACTTTAAGAATTGTTAAAAAGACTTTAACAACCTTTAAGAAACAGATCGTGAAAGAAAAACAAAAAATCTAAAACTGAACAAGTGACCAAAGTTAAAGTTAATACATGTTTTGATGTAAACATTACATTGGACAAAGTAATAGAATTGCTTCAACAAAAATACCCCTTAGATACAAATGTAGCGAGTAAATATACTAGTGAAGCGATGTAACTTATTGATTTTTTGCACGTGGGTTCCGGATACTGGACAGCAACAGCATTACACAAACGAATTAATGCGATTACACTAATTACTTGTGCAATCAAATGAAAAACAAAGGTTATTAGGCTGGGAATGTGTTTAACATGTAACCCCAGTGAGTTTGTTTAATGTTAATCATGTTTCGGTTATTGATCCATATCTATTTTCAACGCGATTTACTTAAATATAAATGAAAAGTTGTTTTTTCAAATTTGGGCGCTAAAGAAGAAATTTAAAACCTCGAGTATACCCTTATTCAACTATTACAACTATATTCACATTCAGATCAATATACAAACATCAAAATATCAAAATCAATATCCAGTGACAGCAAAAGAACTTAACTAGGAGCGGGAAAGGATAACAATAGTAATTAAATTAAATTTCTGTTCCTAAATTCATTATTATGCATGAAATCAATTATACTACTGTGACAAAACTGTGTCTGTAACATTGTGAAATTATTTTTATTGGCATATGGATGAAGAAAATTTAGCACATCCGACACAACTGCAATGTTTATTACTAAGTATTCCCAGAATGCCCCAACCTCTTGATAAAATCCTACGCTTATGTGATACCATTAGAATTAGCCTGGATCATGAACTTAAATTCGACATCAACAAATCAAAATGCTACATTGCGCCCCTTATTGCAAACATAAATTAGTGGGACATTTTGTCTAGCTATAGCTTAACTAATTGATTGACAGTTTAACTGTTAACATAGATTAAAAGGTGTCTATACTCCTTTTATCCATGCTGTTAATCAATTAGTTAAGCTATATACATAGACATCTTTTAAGTTTCTTTGTTTAGTCATAAAAAAGTTGTAGCCAAGATAAAAACACGAAATTACACTAAACTTCTCTGACAAAAATTCCAAATTGCACCAGATTGCATCAGTGCGATAGGGGAATTCTATTCAATGAAACCGTTTCCATAAACCGGGTTAACTACTATGCTTTAAAAATAAGTTTTCAAGATCTCCCACATTCCTGCGATAGCTCTTCTGATGACCATAACATATGTCTGAAGAATCGATAAACTTAGTCTTAGTCATAAACTAGCTTGCAAAACACAACCAGAAAAAAACTGTTCAGTTGACTCTTTCCATTGATCAATTAATTAATCCTTTGTTTTAAATTTGTTATATATTGCAATTGCAAGAGCTAACAAATTACGGTTTTAGGGGTAAGTCATTCTTTATTCATAAATGTATGCAGCAGGTTTTCAAAACAATCAGAAGGATATAATTTACTATTTCAATAGTAAATCTATTCTATAAATCACTACTGTTTTCTAGTTCCTGGTGACGTATTGGTTTAATTGCAATGTAAATGCTACGGGCCGGGCTGGTACACGGTCTCATCACCGACTACCTCCCTGTTTCCAGGATTTTATCCCCTGTTCCCGGATTACAACCCTGGCTGCCCGATCGAGGATTTGTGTTCAATTGCTCTTTGCCCTACCACTACAATGCATTTATTGAGATGCGTAAAATCCTACCGCTTTAAATGCCCGTGTTGCATTTCAAATTGTTCAATCGATTATAAACACATGATAACTGGAAATTTTGTAAATATTTTTTTAATTTTTTTATTTCTAGTTCAAAGTTTTTCCGTTTCATTGTTTAGACTCGTATTATTTTTCATCGAATAATAGTATTCCCTGTTGCTACAGGTCGAACTATCAAAACGAGGTTATTTTAAAGTAAGTTTTTTTTTATAAATCACATAACGAGAAAGATTATTTTTATTCGGTTACACTACTAGCTACTACTAACAGCGTTCCTTGCTGTGAAAAGGAGATTTTTTAAATACTACACTATTGTATGAGATATTATACTATTCATACTTTAAGCATTCTGGAAATATAAGCTGTCGTAACATGAACTATTACAACTATTTTTGTTACCCCTACGTTTTACAGTAAAATTCGATCCGTCTAAAAGTTTATTGATCAGAGAAAAACTATTCTCGAAAAACATTCTTCTCAATTTGATTTTAAGCTATTTTTGACAAATTATATCATATCTTGTACTTTGTTAAGGAAAATCAAGTCAATATTTGCAAGGTAATATATCTGTGAGAATTTATTACATATTATTGTGAAAACACTAGTGCATTCAGCTAATCTGTTAGTTAACTTCATATGGATCATTCTGTTACGTCATTCAGAACATGAGCTAAACATTACAAAATAATAATATAAGCTACAAAATGTAAAAAAACCTCAAACTTCCTACTTTGCTAAACTAAACAGTTTTTTTTTCGAAATTAAATAAATGAAAATAATAAAATAAAATAATATAAAAAATAAATAAATAAATAGTAATAAAATTATTATATAAAATTTAATTTAATTGAAGGAAAGCAGTGCACATGGATAAAAAACATAATTTTACAATGAAAAAAAAAACCTCAAGTCTACTTCACTAGTATACTAGTATATCATAAATATTAGGATGTAACTTAATGACTCATAGACTGTTGTTCCTTCACTTCGACCTTACTACACAATAAGAGTGTTGTTAACCATATCTCCCCTGCGATGGGTGTGTTTCGGTGTACACATGCTCAATTCTGTGTTTTTGCCAGTGAGATTACGCACGTGTAGTTGTGGGGGGGGGGGGGGGTAACAGGGGGAACCCCACATTAGAACCTCCGTGTTGTGCTTACACAATTAGCCTATCGCTTCACGTCCCCGTCAATTCCACTTGTGCCTCTATCAGGGACCGCATTCATTTAAACCTAATGTTTTTAATTCTGTATGCTTTACATTTTCGTGTCCTTTGCAAAGAGAAAGAATTTTGTATTGTTTTTGTTTGTTTTACATTTTTAAATGGGAGTAATTATTGCATATAACTTTATTGAAAGAACATTTTCTAAGTTTATTTTATTGATGTTGAAGTTTAAGCCTTGATAAGTCATAAACCCTTTCGTATAAAGGCTGACACCGGTGTCATCATGCTGATGAGTATTGCCTACATCAGGTATGCAGACAAACTCCCTGCTGACTGCAGTTTTATACGTGCTGCATAAAACGGTCATCTAGGAAGTTGGAACAGCTTATATTACAATCAATCTACTCTCACCAGTTTTGGTAGATTATCGCATGAGTATCACTTGAAAAGGTTGACAACATTTATAAATCACAATATACGTTTATAAGGAAAATGTATTGCAAAACAAAGGGATATACAATTCAAATAAAATAAAGTGGGGTATAATGGCGCTTTCGACTACTGTGTTTTCAATTTTTTACTAAATAGCTACTAGATTTCTGCTATTTATAATTGCCCATATGCATACGATTGATATTCGTGAATAAAGTGAGGTATAATTTAAGAATTGAGAAACGAGCCAAATTCTAAGTTGTTTTGGGTATACAGCTGATTGTCTAATATAAAGTTAGTTTTACCTCCTAACATTTAGGAGAGCCATTTGATATCTACCTCTTTGTCTATTAAACTCCTTGTATTTGTTTAATGTATCAATACACAACTACAATTGTTTATGATCAGAAAACTAAAAACAATAACGAAAACGTAGCCAGGGGTAATCTAGCAGGGTTTATTTGGGACAAACGTAGAACCAACGAAACATCATCTGCCTACTATCCTCCTGACGAACTGACAGATAAAGTTTGGATAAATCACTGTAGGAAGGATAGTACGAATGGTAAACTACATGTTATGACCTACTGTTGTTCTATGTGTAGGAGGCGGAGAGTGCCATCACGGCGATGAACGGACAGTGGCTGGGACAGATAAAGTTTGGATAAATAACTGTAGGAAGGATAGTACTAATGGTACACTACATGTTGTTCTATGTGTAGGAGGCGGAGAGTGCCATCACGGCGATGAACGGACAGTGGCTGGGACAGATAAAGTTTGGATAAATAACTGTAGGAAGGATAGTACTAATGGTACACTACATGTTGTTCTATGTGTAGGAGGCGGAGAGTGCCATCACGGCGATGAACGGACAGTGGCTGGGACAGATAAAGTTTGGATAAATAACTGTAGGAAGGATAGTACGAATGGTAAACTACATGTTATGACCTACATGTTGTTCTATGTGTATGAGGCGGAGAGTGCCATCATGGCGATGAACGGACAGTGGCTGGGACAGATAAAGTTTGGATAAATAACTGTAGGAAGGATAGTACGAATGGTAAACTACATGTTATGACCTACTGTTGTTTTATGTGTAGGAGGCGGAGAGTGCCATCACGGCGATGAACGGACAGTGGCTGGGACAGATAAAGTTTGGATAAATAACTGTAGGAAGGATAGTACGAATGGTAAACTACATGTTATGACCTACTGTTGTTCTATGTGTAGGAGGCGGAGAGTGCCATCACGGCGATGAACGGACAGTGGCTGGGACAGATAAAGTTTGGATAAATAACTGTAGGAAGGATAGTACGAATGGTAAACTACATGTTATGACCTACTGTTGTTCTATGTGTAGGAGGCGGAGAGTGCCATCACGGCGATGAACGGACAGTGGCTGGGACAGATAAAGTTTGGATAAATCACTGTAGGAAGGATAGTACGAATGGTAAACTACATGTTATGACCTACTGTTGTTCTATGTGTAGGAGGCGGAGAGTGCCATCACGGCGATGAACGGACAGTGGCTGGGTAGTCGCAGTATTCGTACCAACTGGGCCACGAGGAAACCTCCCGCTCCCAAGAGTGACTGTAAGTTTGCATGATCTCATTATTTTTGATTGCTTTATTTTACACTCATTCCTCTGGGAAAGTTCATAAGTTCTCTGGCGAATCACAGTAAGTATAAAACCCACGTCAAGTAATGATCTTAAGAATAAGCTGTAACTTACAGCCAGAAACAATTAGTATCTAGGACAGGGTACAGGAAGAATTTACTGAACAAAATACCAATAATTTGAGTTTGAATGTGTTTTAAAGTCTGACAATGTATTTTTATTTTTTTCGCAATACTGAGCCATGCGTGATTAAATTCCGATTAGAATAACAAAGGCAAGCACATTAAAAATAAATAACAAACTCTAAATTTTAATAGTATTACCATAGACTAACCAACACAAGTAGACTTCTCATCCCATTGTAAATTTTGAAGCACGTTTTTCGTGTATAGTTCATGTACGCGACACAAAGGCGCTAGTGTCTATGAAACTTTGTTTCCATTATTTTAGGGTTAATTTCTTGATTTGTGCTTTACTGTTTGGTTATATAACTAGGGGACAAGTTATTATGTATGATTAGATCGTATTATTTGGTTAAACAAGGTTTTAAATGGCTGTAATAACGGGAAACAAATTGTAAACAAAACACGACCTCTACATAAACCGTACATGAACTAACAATAAAATTGTCTTCAGCTGTTCCATAAGGATAAGAAATCTACTAAGGGAGTATGTTTTATCTATGGTATTACCAATATTCATTATACGAGGTAGTGAGCGGGTGAATGTAATTATATTTTTTCAAGACTATCCTAAGGCATTATTTGCTATATAAATGCTTGTAGAAATATGTAGGAGACTACAGAACATTACACACAATATATATTCAGGGGAGGAAATTGCTGCTACTGCGGCGCATCGTAATTTAGCCAAATAGTGGGCTGATGAATTTTTAAAATCCGGCAAAACAACGCGTGGCGGCTCCTTCCAATTACTGGTGGGGTTGCAGCTATCCTAATTGCTGCCTTTGTACCCGCTGATTGGCCCGTGTCACTCGATTCAATTTTCCTAATCCCGTCCTGTTTTTAAACCGCCTCGAGCCACAATCTTCTTCAGACGAAACACCAATCCTGCATCGACCTAGCTCACCACACTAACGCAGGATCGTGCTTCGCCTGGAATCCTCACACTATCGCAGACTTGTGCTTCGCCCGAGCTTGTCACACTATCTCAGAACAGTCCTTTGCCTAAGCCAAATCACACTATTGCAGAACCTTGCGTCACCCTAGCTGGTCATACTATAACAGGATCGTGATTCGCCCGAGCTCACCACACTATTGTAAGATCGTGATTCGCCCGAGCTCACCACACTATTGTAGGATCATGCTTCGCCCGAGCTCACCACACTATTGTAAGATCGTGATTCGCCCGAGCTCACCACACTATTGTAGGATCGTGCTTCGCCTGAGCTCATCACACTATTGTAGGATCGTGCTTTGCCTGAGCCCACCACATTATTGTAGGATCGTGCTTTGCCCTAGCTCGTCAGACTGTAACAGGATCGTGCTTTGCCCGAGCTCACCACACTATTGTAGGATCGTGCTTTGCCCGAGCTCGTCAGACTCTAACAGGATCGTGCTTCGCCCGAGCTCACCACACTATTGTAGGATCGTGCTTTGCCCGAGCTCGTCAGACTCTAACAGGATCGTGATTCGCCCGAGCTCACCACACTATTGTAGGATCGTGCTTCGCCTGAGCTCATCACACTATTGTACGATCGTGCTTTGCCTGAGCCCACCACATTATTGTAGGATCGTGCTTTGCCCTAGCTGGTCATACTATAACAGGATCGTGATTCGCCCGAGCTCACCACACTATTGTAAGATCGTGATTCGCCCGAGCTCACCACACTATTGTAGGATCATGCTTCGCCCGAGCTCACCACTCTATTGTAGGATCATGCTTCGTCCGAGCTCACCACACTATTGTACAATCGTGCTTTGCCCGAGCTCACCACACTATTGTAGGATCGTGTTTCGCCCGAGCTCGTCAGACTCTAACAGGATCGTGCTTCGCCCGAGCTCACCACACTATTGTAGGATCGTGCTTTGCCCGAGCTCACCACACTATTGTAGGATCGTGCTTTGCCCGAGCTCACCACACTATTGTAGGATCGTGCTTTGCCCTAGCTCGTCAGACTGTAACAGGATCGTGCTTTGCCCGAGCTCACCACACTATTGTAGCATCGTGGTTTGCCCTAGCTCACCACACTATTGTAGCATCGTGCTTTGCCCAAGCTCACCACACTATTGTAGGATCATGCTTCGCCCGAGCTCACCACACTATTGTAGGATCTTGCTTTGCCCTAGCTCACCACACTATTGTAGCATCGTGCTTTGCCCGAGCTCACCACACTATTGTAGGATCATGCTTCGCCCGAGCTCACCACACTATTGTAGGATCGTGCTTTGCCCGAGCTCACCACACTATTGTAGCATCGTGCTTTGCCCGAGCTCAGCACACTATTGTAGGATCATGCTTTGCCCGAGCTCACCACACTATTGTAGGATCATGTTTCGCCCGAGCTCGTCAGACTCTAACAGGATCGTGCTTTGCCCGAGCTCACCACACTATTGTAGCATCGTGCTTTGCCCGAGCTCACCACACTATTGTAGGATCATGTTTCGCCCGAGCTCGTCAGACTCTAACAGGATCGTGCTTCGCCCGAGCTCACCACACTATTGTAGGATCGTGCTTTGCCCGAGCTCGTCAGACTGTAACAGGGTCAAGCTTCGTCGGAGCTCGCCACCACTATCAAAGGATCCTGCTTTTCCCGAGCTCGTCACACTATCGCAAGCCCTTGCCAGGCCCAAGCTTGCAACACTATCACAGGATCGGGCTTCGCCTAAACTCGCTAAACTATCGCAGGGCCCTTCCTCATGTATAAAGACTACGTCATGTATGTTATGGTATGTATATATTTTTTTTACAGGTGCAAGAGCAAATTTGTATTTTCACGAATGTAGTTTTTCCACACTAATAATTCTTAAAAACAAGGAGGAATTTAGGAACTACTAGTTTGTACACCAACTAGTTTGTAGTAGAGCCCATGGGACCATTGTGTAACTGAAATTAACCATAATGGATGTAAAGGTGATATACAAACATACAAATGTACCACCAAAATTTACCGGAATTTTACCAGAACGGTGAATTTAAAGTGTTAGTGTGACAAAGTATGATACATAAACTACATAAAAAATTAATTTTTTTTAACTTATCAGCACAACATAATATTTAGACAATAATAGGTTTTTTACATACCTCAGTCAAATAGTCCAAAAATGGTATTGCTCAACAGCTTACATGTTTCGTTGCGAAGACAACATTATCAAAGCTTGCAACTCGTCAAAAACACATTTAAAACACGAACACGAACACAGAAGACGAGTTGCAAGCTTTGATAATGTTGTCTTCGCAACGAAACATGTAAGCCATTTTTGGACTATTTGACTGAGGTATGTAAAAAACCTATTATTGTCTTAACAATATAGTCCAGGGGCCGAAAACATGAATTTTGATAATATTTAGCTTTTAAAAGTAAAAAAGGACATGAAAGAATTCCGTGCTACGATGAACACGGAGAGGCCTGGTGCCCTTATATTGTATTCAAGAAAGGGACTCGAGACTGTATTGGGACTGTATCATGTTTGGTTGTTTCTCGCTCAAACAGTTTCGATATTCATAGTCTTTAAAATGTTCAGGTGGTGTTTCCTATTATGAAGTAGGTTATATTATAAAAGCCTACTTTAGACTAACGGTAAGATAACAACTATGTGTTTGAATTTAAAAATTGAAAGTTAGTGAAGACAATAGGGCCTAATGAATAATAATATCACTGGTGATCTATCCCCAAATCAAGAGTGTTAACTATCTATTTTAAATTAACTATTATACATGTTGGTTATTTTAAATAAGACATTTAATAAGTAGTTTTACTTTTGAAACGGTATCGATAAAAGAATATTCTAGTAACAAGAGTAACATATATTCTATTTACTGAAGATAATGTTAATTTTAGTTTTATTTACAATAGATTTGAACGTAAAAAGTTAGATTCAGACCATTTCACTTTATACAAATTAGATCAGTCGACGTAATAATTCTGTCAATAAGGTTAAATAAGGTAAAAACCTGTCTGGAATTCAAGAAACAAAATAACGGTGGTTTGAGCTTCCATTGTTATTGAAATAATATAGTATTCATACACGGAAATATAGAAAGTAATCGAATTCCAAACATTTTTCTCTCAATTGTTTGTGTATTTAGTACAGAGTTAAAAACATATATGGTGACATTAGTATACATCAAAAATTTAAGATTAGACATTTTTGGAGTTGGTGTCGGTGTTATTTGATGTTTTGAGGTGGTGCGGTCTTCCCCACCGCGGCAGTGCAGTGCCACCAGTAGAGTGCGTTGACGTGTTCTTGTATTGATATAGTCGTTAAAACAGTAGCCTATCTTGTGATTGTGTGACACAAGGGCAGAGTTGTAACCCAGCCATAAACTGTTCAGATGTGCAAAGTTGCAGCGAGCCGCCGAGTTTCGCGGTCATTTACTGAGAGTTCTGAGTTAGTGCTTCCCTCTACCACCCACACAACGAAAACAACCCGTTCCTGCAAAGGAAAATACTTTTGTGTTTAAAAATTCAGATTCTTAGATATACAAAACGTAAAGTCAACCACCACCACCATTTACCACCATTCCACCACCACCACCATATGCCACCATTTCACCATTTACTTTTTCCAATCATAGAAAAACGTGAATAAACTTAAGATGTATGGTTTTAATTTTACCACAACACTCTAAATTTAATATTATATATTTAACAAAATATTTAATATAAATAACACTGTACACCTTCTAAAAGTCATATCCAAGTATTTTTTTATAACAAAAGAGTTTATACTTTAGAACATAATATATATTATATTGTTCTCATGCTATTTGGTTTAAAATTTTGAAACCGTCTCCTGGAAAACTCATCCATTAAATCAGGAATCATTATGGTTAGTGATTCTCAAGACGCTGTTGGTCGTTTCTATCATTTTCACCACTCATTTGGTCACTGTCATCACAGTTATACCTAATTCACAAACTACATTGCCGTCTTATAGGCTATGCAATTACGTCACACATTAAACAATCAATCAACCGGAAAAGTTTACTTTTAGCGCATAATAGATCATTATCACTAGAATTAGCATAAAACTACGTTACTGTATTTATGTCACCATTTTAAGGATATCAAACATTTTAAAATCTAATCTTTCAAATCGTATTACCTATTCTGCTTAAAATGAACATTTTATTTCATTACAATGGAAAGAACGTAGGGGTATTGTATTTAACCTTCAGCACCGGATGGTAAATTCGTTGATGTTTTATTAGAAACTTTCTTTTAAGGGTTAGAAATACGTTTTCATTACCAAAAACCGTTTTTGCTTCTACAAAGGATTTACATAAGTGATAAGTTTTTAGATACAGTACAAATGTGTTTCTTTTCAATTTCAAATAATATTTTACAACATTTTAATGATTTAACTGATAATTTTTGGACTTAACGCAAAATATCAATATATTGCAGTTTGGAAAGTTTATAAAATAGAATTCCTTACTCTGATGTTTCTTCATTTTTTACTGCCGCTAATTATAGAAACATCAATACAAAATAAATCGTAGAGATATAATAGGATTCGTGAGCAGTGTGTCGTATTTTGGCGTAACAGAGATATCAACAAATGTGTGTTATAATAAAGCAATGAGTTGTTTTTCACTTGTGTTGAAACATAGTTATATCATTATATCATGTGATTTGCAGGAGATAAATTTCCTTATTTCAACGTTCCAATTTTAGCAAACCCGGCTTGCAATAAATTATTCTTGTACAAATATTAGCGTACCGCGTTTATCACGACACATCTTCATCTTACTTGATCGGACCAACTTTTTGTTATTAGTCTCATAACTAATATTCAGAAAATTTATAACTATAAAAAAAAAAACAAAAATATTATTACTTTAGACTTGCTAAGTCTATAGTAACGATATGTTAAGAAGATTTATTAGGTTAAGACATCGCTCTACCTTATATCAAAATGTGTTATGCATATAATTCAGTCCACTCTGACAAAACAGATATTATATCATTCCACAATATTTAGCGAATAATCATCATAAGAACGACGTGTGTCTACATTTAAATTGTGTTTCTGAAGTTAGACCCTTGATATCAAAGATTTTACATGATGAGAAGTCTAAGCGAATCCAGTTTTTTCTACAGTTGGTTTTGGACACTTTTCCCAGTCAGCGCTCGACGCGTTGCAGGATTCCTGTGTGATGGGTTTAGCTTAGTCGTTAGCTTATAAATAAAAAAATATAAACATGCTTTTATTCCTTCAATGATTGTATTAAAGTAGTGTGAAGCTGGATCATTGTTTAAACTTTTATTTTCAATCTATATTAAATTATTTTAACATAATTTTCTAAACGTATATAATATATTAGTGCTTCCTACCAGATACAATTACAAAACTTTATCAAAGATTCTGTATCAATTTCCAACACTACTTATCACATTGCCATATTCTGAATGAAAATATCCTATATGCCGACTAGAAAATATACTCATCATTTAAGTAATTCAACATTATGCTAATCCTCTTTTGTAAGAGCCATATTACTTTTCATCACTCGTGTAGCCCTCCTCATGTACATCAGGTAGTAAACAAGTGCTAAGGCGCTCTTAGTAAAACTTTCCCTGTACAAAGCGCATTAACGAGTTTTCACCGTCAAAGTTTAGAGACCTTTTTGTTGTTTGGTGGGTAGAATTTCCATTCGCTTACTTAACTTCGGTCAATGAAAAATCCAAAGAGTACAACCAAATTATAAAATAAATTATATAATGTAAAAATACCCTCTCTGATAGAAATCTCAATCTTAATCTGCCAAAAATGCGACATTAGAGTTTTGAATTAGTAGACTGTAAAATTATAGAGGTTTTTTTTTCTACGGCAAGCAGTCTATTTAAAATGCGCACAACAAAAACAAGATGGTTTACACAAGTGAGATTCAAGAGATTTATTGTACCATTCAGTAATAAATACAAATAGGTTATGTCAAAACTATGCAAAAATAAATCAAACCAATTTATATAAACAAATGAAATGTTCACCATTACAAAGAGTCACCATTACATGTAGCCTATAAACAAAATAGGGTTATAATACGTGGGGCCAATTAATTATTATTGCGAAGACATTAGCACCGGAGAGGCTTACACTTATGACAGATGTAAGAATTCTTAATTTCCACTAGATACAAAAACAATTATTAACTGACTCGTCATCATGCGTCCAAAGCTACAATGAGAAGCCCCACATTGGCAGATCGGAATTATCAGGATTACACAGCTTTGCAACTGAGCGTACTCGCTCCTCTCTGCGATCAGATTTTCAAAGAGCAAAATGTTCCACTTATAAAGGGCGCCTTTCAATGCCCTGTGCAAGATTAACCAGATACGTTTGTTCGCGCTGTCTTTCTAACTCAGCCGATTCCTTCAGACAACAAATTGGTTTCGGACACGCTCTTTCTTTCCTTTGGTCTGTGAATATTTCTTTGATTCAATTATAAAATCTACATTACAACGAACGTGGATCGATATTAAAGCTCCCTGTTTTAATGATACCTTAATTTGATAGTAAAAATACTGAATTACTTCTTGATCCGCATCGTACGTGTTATTAAATTACCTGAAAAAAAACCAAAAGATATACGTCTAATAACACTTGTAATAATATATGTTCTTCTAGAGCAAAATAAGGCTATACGGATAAAAACCTTTAGAAAACGATTGGACCACTGCAGGCCTCTTTTTATAGAAATCAAAATTCTAACAGTTTACAGCCACTTTGTTCTCCTATGTGCATCATATGTAAAAAACAACACTCAAAATTTTCCGACCAGAAATACATTCCATACGTACAGAACAAGACATAATCAGGAAATAGACCTTCCCTTTTGCAGGCCATCTAAAACTAAAAATGCTTTCCCGACCATAGCGCTCAAGATTTACAACAATCTGCCCCAAGAAATTAAGATCCTCGAAACAAGGAAGTTTAATAAAGTGTTGAAGGTATGGCTTATTGCATGGGTTATTGTTACAATATTTCATATAGCATAGATACTTGTACGTACTATAAATATTCTATAAGCCTATATCTAAATTAAATGCATTTATAACATCAAGGGTGTATGAGCAGAACATTTAGTGCACTGTAAACAGTACAAGGGGTGTTGTAAAGAGGGAGGGTTTCTGTGTACAGTTGCATGTCGACACAGCGTAGGTAGGGGGGGGGGAAGGATGACCTTCCTCTAATAACTTGTTTCCTTTTGTTTTCACCACCACCTGTATCAAACTGTCTCGCCGGTTTTCCGTCTCTAAGGATTTGGAAATTATGAAGATTAATATTGCGTTATGGGTGTCACTTAACTTCCAATATGTTTTAACAATATAAAGTTACGCATAAATTAATTACTAATTTATTTATGTGAATCTGTGTTTGGATTATAATTTTTACCACTTATGACTGTCATTTTCATTTTTCAAATGTTTTAACACTGCAACTTTTTCTCAATTGATTAAAATAATTAGGTACGTCTTGTTATTTGTGGTTTCAATGCAAGTAGGTTCTATCCTCTAACATTTTAAATGGATTGTTTGACTAGTGAAGCACACTTTTACCATTAAATGTAATATGTATTTTTTAAGTAAGTAATAATTAGTACCTGTTAAAACAAAATGGTGTAATAAAACACAATATTGAAAACATAAAACCGTAAAATAACCAAGCACGATCTATACTACTGTTACAATTATGTGTGAAATCTTATGTTTGGTGGCTTGATGTCAAATTGTATTACCAATCACACGGTAAAGCCTACTAAAAGTTAATCAACGTGCGTTTGATCTCATAACTATTTTACGGGCAATAGAATTTATTTTACATTATATTTTCTGAAAGCAAAGATACTTCATTCCCAGCGGATTTCATTACCCAATCGTTTAAATTACACTGTGTGTGATCTTCCTAAAAGATATCTCTAGTATGTCAGCTATGTCTCAGAATCTCCGTATCTGCAACGTATTACTATCTTTCAACGATTGTCTTTTGTATGTTTTGATTTGCAAAGCCGAAATAATTAAATTCAAGTTTTTTTTTATATTCCCTAAATTGATTTTGTCAGAGGTAAAAAGTCATAAATTTTCTTATTTGTTTTTTTCATCCGTACTATAGTTGCCGTTAAGTTCAATTTCCTCTTCGTATATGTGCTTTTTTAACATGGATTTTTAAAGGTTCCCAAGATTGTCTTGTCTTTTACAAACAACTAATTGCTGACTCATAAATGACTCTTAAAAAGATCCCATACATATGAACTCTAAATCGTACCACAATAGGAAATTATGAGTTTATATTTACCTAAAGAAATTATTTATAATTATAAATTTTAAATATAGTACCTACCGGTCAAAGAGAAAGCAAACACCTTTAGTTCAGTTGGAGGAAGAAATTAAGCGACTATTAATTATTCAATGTATTATTGAGGTTTTCAACACACTATTTTGAAGTAAGTTTAAAGAAATGTGGGTATAATAGGATCAACAGGTACAATAGCACTATCTTATAAGTATTTACAAGTATTAGGATCATTACAAAAAGTACCTAAATCGTATTTGTTACTACGAAGCAAAATATAAACTGTATTGGTTTTTTAGTTAAAACTACGATATTAAAATGTATCGTATCGAAATGAAAATGCGTAAAAGATGTTTATAAGTGTGTACAACCTAAAAAACGTATATAGGAAGTTAATGTTAAATGAAGCTATGCCACTTTTATGAGCAAAGCTCGGCCACCAGGTAGCTAATAGACTAATCAGCAGCTTTGTGTTGTTCTGTTTGTCCTAGTTTTATGTTGCCTTTGAGATTCTGTCACAAGGACAAATCTGCAAGTATTCATGTTCTGTCATAAACTAGTTTCTAAATGTTACAAAGTTTTCAAACTAATTATTCTTCGCTACTCTCCAATTACAAAGTTGAATATAAGTACGAGTACAATATCTTAATGCCTTTCTTATTTTTGTAATTTAATTTGTACAAAGATGTGTACAATATTTTTGCAAATGAAAATTCAACACACGTTTCCCATTGTATGTATATTAGTGTTTTTATTAATTAAACATCTTTAATATTATTGTACCAGAAACAAATCACGGCTATATGATTACATTGTGTTTATTAGCGTACTATAATAGTAATATCATGGGCATACTAACTACAGAAACTATATTTATTGCAGTACCAATATAATTTTAAAGTGTTAAATAAATGTTTCAAAGGTTCACTTTTTAGGTGAACACTTAAAATCATTCGCTAATACTAAAATAGTTTAAGAAACTGGAATTGTTTTGTTTTGTATTAGTGATAGTTAAGAAAAATATGTCAAAAGTAAACTTAACATGTGTAGCATGAATATGCATAACATGCATTAGGCCTATTATATGTATGCAAATGAAGACAGTCGTAGTTATTGTCTATGAATCTCAATAAACGAAACCCAATCGTGACCGCGTATTTTTACAATATGAATATATTCAGCAAAAAATCTGTTAAAAATATTAAGAAAGTATTATCTTGTAATATTTGTTGAACAGGTTTTGTGGGTGTGATAGCCTAGTGGTTTGCGTATCGGACTTCGGTGCTGGAGGAACGGGTTCAATTTCTGGCGCATCCACAAAACCATAATACGTTTGGACCTCTTTCCCTAAAAGAGTTTGATTTGACTTAGTTATAAAAAATAACACTGGCGTAAATGCAAACAAAATCATAGCTAAATGTGTATGATTGAGTAGTTGATTTGTGTCTGGTATCGTCGAATAGTGATCGCCAACAGATGGCATTGCAGTTTGAGGAGAGATGGGGGAAAAGAAACTTAAGAGTGATTGACGAGACGGGAAAGAAGAGCGTTAAACTAACTCAAGAGGCAATCAGGCAATGCGGGGAGAGTGAGCGCAAAAACAAGGTGACAAAGGTGTAAATCTTTCACCCTTAATAACCGATCATTATATGTTCGTATTTTAAAAGTGTCAACTAGTCTACTAAATGGTTTTAACAATTAACTAATTCTAATATTATTATGGTATGATATTATATACATCATATCACATACTTTAACATAAATTGACCCATCGCCTGAATGGAATGCGGAAAATACAATTTTCCTGCTTACACCCTTAAATTTTGCCATGCATGAAAGGACGACTTACTCTAAGCTAAAAACCGATCAATGTTTTCCTTATAAAACATGTTACTCGTCTGTATCTGTGAATATTTAAAATAGTGGATCATTGAATTTAGTTAACTCTGGCGATAGACATGTTTTAAATTAGGTACACACGAAACTCGCTTAACAAAACTGGCATTATGAGCATTTTACGTTATATCTTATTCATACTTAAGGACATTTAGATCTCGAATTTTTATAATTTGTAAAATTAGAGCAGCAAATGACTGATTTAACCCGTTGAATTTGTGAAAATAACACTTCTCTGCAGTATAATCAACTAGAGGGTTGACTGCTGTGTAGATGTGACGTGATCACATAGAGCGTCTCACTGTGTTTACTATACAGAGTACACAGAACAACACTCAAGACAGGGTAATAGGCTGTCGTGCCAGTCAACGTTCAGGGAACCTTCCAAATCAGTCGTTGGACAAACAATAGCTAGGCCAAGTACACAGCTGCTTTCAGCTGTTCATTACAAAGTAAGCACAGTTTTGGTTTTAATATCAATAAAACTAATTAAAAACCGCATACAGAAAAAACCTTTAATATACAATATTTACTTGCATTGCCCTTATGGTTGAGCTAAACGAAAATTGTTATGACTATTTTATTTTGGTTGCTCTGTTCAAATATGTAAACGAGTACATTTCAAGCCTTTCAAAACCAGCTTATCATCGGTAAGTAATGAGTCGCTGGTCAAACATTTAACATGAGGTGCTAGTGACATTTGAAATAAAAATGTTAGTTTTCTTCTTCTATGATCACCTAGTATTTATAAATTCAAAGGCTCGATCCCATGGAAAGTTAAAACCTTTTTGATAGTTCAAGATTAGACCCAGCTGTGCTTGATACACAATTTGCATTAGGGGTGATCCTGACTGAGGAACTAGCTGATCTTTATAACAAAGCTGTCATCTTCTCTTAATTCAACATTCATTCTTGACTCACATTTCCATTATTACGCATCATACTCTGGGCAAATCATATTAATCGAATGAAATGTGAACCAATCTAAATAATTAGGGTAAACCCATTCAATTCATATCGATTGTATCTTATTATAACCTATTTATCGAACAGAAAGGCTTCGTTCTATATATACACACCTTACTGTATCACCTAATGTTTGGTTTGATTGATAATTGATAATAGATTGATTGTCTGTCCATGATTTGGATATTGGTTCTTTTGATCAAAAATCACAATTGAGAAGCTTGAGTTTGTTATTGCGTTTGTACAAGCTATTGCATGCCATTTTGACGAGGAAGACAGGGGGACAGGTACTTATGCGTGCCATCATCTCCATAAAACTTAAAACATGGGTCTGTTGTTCCGATAAAAGCTGTATGGATATAACTAAAGTTGTATAAAAAATACATACTCATGTGTCGCTTATTAATTGTTCTATTCTTTAATGCCTTACATACAAACAGACCGCCATTCCTTCGACATATTTACGTATATTTCAATACATCCATGCTTTCAACTACTGGCTGCTACCTCAAGTGTTGACGGATGTAGACATATGATAGTGTTGTGCGGTGAAGTGTGAAGTGTAAAGTGGCTGTGACACTCAACACCAGCTACTCTAGCTGCCTTGACTGTTGCTCACATAATTACCCCACTTGAAATGCCCATCATGTTCTGTTCGATAACCTCTTCACTTTCGCCAACTGTTGCTCCTTGTAGTCACTGTGACAACGGCATCTTGCGACAGCTCTCGGTGCATGTTGATTAACAGGAACTGTCATCGAAACATGTTTTCGTCATATCAAAAGATCACTTAAAATTTTTGCAGAATTATATAATATTGAAGTGGTTATTTAGTCAATTCACAAAAATTATGTGCTGAGTTTACTTGATCTATACCTAATTGTTTAGAATGGGGATTTTTTTTTATAAAACATCTAGTGGTTTATTTTTGTATATGTATTCTTATCAGTTTTAGCAGCGTTATTTTTACTTTTTTGGCCATAGCTAGGTTACGCTACGTAAAATGTTTTAAAATACAAACGGTCAAAAGTGTATATAAATTTAAATCAGCAAACGCTTTTAACTCTCTTCGTCTTCCCTCTCATAGTACCAAGCATGATTGTTCACTTAAATAAAGAGAGCCCTATATATATTTATAAATGTTGGAAAGGATTTTCTTTAGGCTATTTTATTCTTATTTATATGTTTGAAATATGTTACATCTTTATTTATAGTTATACATTTATTTATAATGATATTAATTCAGTCCAACAAATCAGACGCCGGTTACTGAAGTATTCAACAGCGCCGGGTGAATTTCATAGACCTCATTACACAAACGTCGTGTTTTATTTTATCACCGTCACTAGTCATGTTTGGCTTTTATAAATTATTGCATGTTTATAATTTAGTACCGTTGTATTGCAGAGTCAGACTTGTTAAACTAATAAACACCCTTTCCCAATCGATGATCACATTATTGTGCTGTGGCTTACACAAGCTAGATTGGTAACGGTTTGAATGGAATGCAACTAGACGGGTTTTAAGTATTGTAATCTAAAAGTATTTTGTTTAAAAAACAATGTACGATGATAATGTGTGTTTGCAAACTGATTCATGTCCATCGTAGTATAGTGGAAAAAGAAGAAGATTATAGCTATCACTAAAAAGTAATGACTTACACATTGATGGATAGTTATCAATAATTAAACATATTTATAACCAGATCAAATCTCTTTTCTACAGGAAAATCAGTTATTACGAATTTTAACCACAGTCTTAAAAATTAAAACAATTATTGGTTTTAAACAAAGATCGGGACATTTAACCCCTCCACTGCAAACAAAACTGCTATAGGAAGTCGAAATAATGTATTTTTTAGTTCTTCAGTAATAGTTTTTTTTTCAAATAATTTAAGTACCCATACAGCCGATATTCCGCGACTGAATCCCTCGTTTACATTTAAGTCACTTGTCATCACGCCAAGTCCAGAATTGTTGCGTGACTCTGGCTATCGACTGGGCCAATCGGACACTGTGCTGGTCACCTATTTGCTTTAGGTGACCATCAGGTTAACCCATCAAACATTACTCAAATTACTTAATTAATTTGTGAACTCTAAAAGGTTCGTATGGTGATTCTAGGATGTGGTCATAGAAGAGTATTTTACTAATTGTAACATTTTGAGGTTTAGCTAAAAACTCTTTTATTATAAACATGATGGGCAGTATAACTACGAGCGGTCCACATGATAGTTAGATACGATAAAACTCTGGTCCCATTCTGCAGAGGAAGAGTCAATGATTTGAGTTTATAGGATCTTTAAAGACATTTTATAACATCTCAATGCCACTTAGTCTAAACAACGCAAAATTACATAAAATAATACACCTCTACTGATTTGTTTATTTGACAGTTTTGATGTAAGTAACAGTTCCTATTAGTCAGGTGGATTACATAAATGCTAGATTTCCTCTGATGAATGGACATATAATTAATAAACTAACATTTATTCGCATAATGCCACTGTTATCTTTCGACTAACATCACATTTGACATGAAATTAATCCTGATAAAAGTGAAATATATACGAATTCCTTTTTTAAACCTGCACTTAACCACCTGATAGACTTCCCCCGCCACAGCAAACCTGCAGACTAAGCGAATTTCCATTTACCGGGCTGCATTTCTACTAAAATAATGCCTTTAAATTGTCAGATTAATTTCCTATGTAAATAACAATAATTTTAATAAGTACTTAGGTTTGATGCTACAGGGAAGGTTTTGAGGTGCTTTTTTATTGGAACATTGATAGCTTAGGATGAAATTGCCAAATTTGATTAATATATATATACAGGGTTAGTAAAAAGTGTGGAGACCCCCTGTTATTTTTTTAACGGCCCATACTAGAAAAACTAAACTTGGCACACCTTTATGGCATGTTATGAAGTACTTTTTGGGCATAACCGTCACTTGGTGTAATCCCCAAAATGGGGGATTTTGGGGTAAACTAAACAATTTCAAATACAAAGACATATCGAGTGAAGGTCCTGGTAAAAGAAAACCAAAAACGCAAACTAGAGGTCTTTATCTCAATCCAGTAAAAAATGGCAGCCAATTGAAATTCTCAGAAGTTGAATTTAACTTGCAGCTTTCCAAGTCTGGAGACCCCCTGTAAATTTTGTAGCGGCTCACACTAGGAAAACTAAACTCTACACACCTTTTTGGCATGTTATGAAGTACTTTTTAAGCCTAATAGCCACTTGCTTACCAAACCCAAAATGGGGGATTTCGGGAGAAACTCAAAAGTTTTTAATGATAAGCCCCATCAAGTGACCCCTCATTTTGAAGGTCCTGGTAAAACAAAACTAACAACGCAAACTAGAGGTTTCTATCTCAATCCAGTAAAAGATGGAAGGTGATTGAAATCTTTAAAATCGGAAATAACTTGCAATTTTATATTGAATTGGCTGCCATATTTTACTGTGTTAAGATAGATACCTATAATTTGTGTTGTTAGTTTTCTTTTATTATGACCTTCAAAATGAGGGGTCACTTGACGGGACTTATCATTAAACGTTTTGAGTTTCCCCCCAAATCCCCCATTTTGGGTTTGGGAACTTATGAGAATTTCAATCGGCTGCCATTTTGTACTGACCTGAGATAGAGACCTCTAGTTTGCGTTGTTGGTTTTTTTTTACCAGGACCTTCAAAATGAGGGGTCACTCGATGGGTCTTTGTATTTGAATTTTTTTAGTTTCCCCCAAAATCCCCCATTTTGGGGATGAACACCAAGTGGCGGTTATGCCCAAAAAGTACTTCATAACATGCCATAATGGTGTGCCGAGTTTAGTTTTTCTAGTATGGGCCGTTAAAAAAATAACAGGGGGTCTCCGAACTTTTTACTAACCCTGTATATATCCATAAACAAGAAAACTACAATACAACTTTTTATTCTCCAAGAGAATAGTGAGGGAATTTTTAATTAAAATTTTTTTTTTATCTCTGTAACCATTAGGCATACAACAACGCTTCAATATACAAAATTATTTCTTTTTGGGAATAAATTGTGAAATGTTGTGTTTTTATTGTAAAAAATGGGAAAACCCTATTTTTAACCCATAACCCCCCCCCCCATAATCCCCTGTTCCCATAGCCCGATCATGCTGGTTCGTGAACTCGTTCGAATAAACGTAGGTTTACACGTTTTTTACTATTCGTCGTAATTCATCAAAATCGGTCAGCTTTGCTCGAATTATCGCGCTAACGGACATATAATACACATGATTTTGAACAGAGAGTGTTTTTGGCCTCTGGGGACCTCAAAACGAAAAAGTAAATTGGTCCCGGGTCTATGTCTTACCATGAGACCTACGGTAATACCTTATTCCCTATATGGGAAATTCACAAAAATTAAAATGTTTCCCTTAAATGTACCTTTAAAATTGAAATATGTTAATATGTTATTCCTATAGGCTAGTTTCACAACAAGTCACAACCATAACTACAAATATACGCCATATCATCACCCCTGGTAACCACCTTCACCACGACTACCACAACAGTAACCACTGCCACAGTTGGTAACCACCTTCACCACGACTACCACAACAGTAACCACTGCCACAGTTGGTAACCACCTTCACCACGACTACCACAACAGTAACCACTGCCACAGTTTGTAACCACCTTCACCATGACTACCACAACAGTAACCACTGCCACAGTTGGTAACCACCTTCACCACGACTACCGCAACATTAACCACTGCCACAGTTTGTAACCACCTTCACCACGACTACCATAACAGTAGCCACTGCTACAGTTGGTAACCACCTTCACCACGACTACCATAACAGTAACCTCTGCCACAGTTGGTAACCACCTTCACCACGACTACCACCACAGTAACCTCTGCCACAGTTTGTAACCACCTTCACCACGACTACCATAACAGTAGCCACTGCTACAGTTGGTAACCACCTTCACCACGACTACCACAACAGTAACCACTGCCACTGTTTGTAACCACCTTCGCCACGACTACCATAACAGTAACCTCTGCCACAGTTTGTAACCACCTTCACCACGACTACCACAACAGTAACCACTGCCACAGTTTGTAACCACCTTCACCACGACTACCACAACAGTAACCACTGCCACAGTTTGTAACCACCTTCACCACGACTACCACAACAATAACCACTGCCACAGTTGGTAACCACCTTCACCACGACTACCACAACAATAACCACTGCCACAGTTGGTAACCACCTTCACCACGACTACCATAACAGTAGCCACTGCTACAGTTGGTAACCACCTTCACCACGACTACCACAACAGTAACCACTGCCACTGTTTGTAACCACCTTCACCACGACTACCACAACAGTAACCACTGCCACAGTTGGTAACCACCTTCACCACGACTACCATAACAGTAGCCACTGCTACAGTTGGTAACCACCTTCACCACGACTACCACAACAGTAACCACTGCCACTGTTTGTAACCACCTTCACCACGACTACCACAACAGTAACCACTGCCACAGTTGGTAACCACCTTCACCACGTCTACCACAACAGTAACCACTGCCACAGTTGGTAACCACCTTCACCACGACTACCACAACAGTAACCACTGCCACAGTTGGTAACCACCTTCACCACGACTACCACAACAGTAACCACTTCCACAGTTGGTAACCACCTTCACCACGACTACCACAACAGTAACCACTGCCACATTTGGTAACCACCTTCACCACGACTACCACAACAGTAACCACTGCCACAGTTGGTAACCACCTTCACCACGACTACCACAACAGTAACCACTGCTGACTCAGTTGGCACGCGAACTGATCTACGACTGCAGCAATCGTTATTCTCTTCAAATTAAATGATTTTTTCTTGTTTGTTAGACACCAATTTTAATGGAGAATAGTATTAGTGAATTGTTTATTTGCAATTTTACTGTACAATTATTACACAACAACAACTAATTAAAACGTTTCCATAATTCTTGGGATTTCCTTCTTAAGTTTTTAAATGATAATAACGCTATACAAATAAACATCACTATACCCCAATCTCCGATAAAGAACGACGATTTACAAAAAAAAAAAACGTAAATGCTGTTTATGTCATTCAATCCATTTTTTAAAAACATTTCCTATATTATTATGTAGTTGCCCTGTACGTATACAGTGAATTTTATACTCCTACATCCATACTGTGCATACACATAAAACTAACACACAAGTCATATAAAATAAATTTAGTTTGATTTAGCATTTTTAATGACTCATTACGAGCCAAAGCTCAAAATACTTAAAAAACATTATTTTAACCACATAGGAAGGAATAGTTTCTTTTATTAATTTCTATGGTTGCAGCTTAAGAGAAGAAAATAAAAATAGTGTTGTGTAACCATCAAAAGATACGAAATATTATTAGTTTCATCAAACATCTCCATAAAATACCAACCTTACTCAAATTTTGATTTTCCTTTGCACAAAATATATTTTACCACATTTGTTACACTAACAGTTTTAATAGCGTATTAATATACAAATGTATTATCGTCTGATTAGATTTTCATGCTGCCACTTGTGCTCATGAATCACAGTGATAACCGGTCAAGATGTTACACGTACCGTCGCACACGTAATGGTATTGCAGCATTTAGCTAATGTCGATATATTGAATAGTTTACACACGCTAGCACGTCTGGACATGTTCATATGTTTCCAATAAAGCCCAATATATCAACAGCTTTTCAGCTAATATAGAGCTCTCATAAAATTGCGAGTATCATACAATATTGCAAATGTAACCGGTATTCAAATCTGACACAGAGTCTGTTTGAAAAAATATAAATTGTCATTGACATGCCATTGTGTTCTGCCTCGCTCATTGGTCATTTGCACGGATCAGCTCAATCTAATTAACGTTTCATTATTATTTCATAAGTCATTTCCACCGCAATCGACTCAATTAAATTTGTTTTGATGTTGATGAGTATTAATACCTTATAGCTGCAGTGCAATGAATCACATTCCAATTATTGCAAAGCTTTAACAACGTAAATCATGCTAAGCTGTAGTTAAACTTCTGCGACAATAATTTTCTAACACTTAATTCAGTGAGAATAAAAGGTTCGTGTAGCCTAACTAGAATGAATGTTTTCTTTTAATTAATTTTCAATCATTAGGTTAGAATTCACCGTAAAAATGATTTTAATTAAATATAGGCTAATAATTCTTTCAGTACAATAATCACATGTTACAGAATATCCGGCATCCGTAGAAATTTAAAATATAGGGAGATAACGTTTTATTAGTTAACCTCGAAGTAACACAATGTTGCGTGCAAAATAAGTTATTAACATTACTACCTCTTTGCTCGAATTTATTTTTTTCTATCCACAATCATAGTCGAGTTATTCGTTACGATTATATATATAACACAACTGGGTTTTTATATCTTTACTAATTACCATAGTTTAATAAAATGTGTTTGTAGCACTTTTAGGTTACCAATTGTGCGAAATTATATATACATTGTTCTATTTAATTGCGTTGTTATTCTTCATCTATAAACGTGTATCTTCTTTCTTATATGTTTGGTGTGAATTTACTGCAATCAACAAAATAATTGTAATAGCAACTCTTATTACTGCGATTTATCAAGTTGTGGTACTACCAAGGAGCAAGTAAAATAAGAATACTCTCTATTATGGATTTAAACGTTTAATGGTTTTAGGAATCAATGAATATACTGCAGTATATATTAATTACCGTATACAGTAATTAATTACAGTATGGTGAATACTAAAAAGTGTCCGTGTTACGACGGACAGTAGCTATACTGATACTGTGCTAATGATACCGAAGAGCAATTCCTCCCCTTCTCCTAATACTGCAGCTTTTTAGTTGTTAAATAATGAATGCCTCTTCCCAACTGTCATAATAAATACTTATGGATACAATTCATCTTGAGGATTCCAGAGAAGTTTTGAAAGGAAAGTTTTCTTTCGGGGTAATCCTCCACATCTGTATTCTTTAAAAGGTAAACGTGTATTTTTATATTTGCTTAATGAAGTTCACATTGCGTTTTAAGAACTTGTTATGCTATAAAAAGTCAATAACTTCAAGTAAATTGTTTTTTCTGTTCCTACGTTTGGTTAGCCATTCTATTGTCAATTGCTATGTCACTAAAATCTACGGTATATATATTTTTGTGTGATGAACAATTGATCAACCAAGTAATGTTAGCTTAGTAATAATTATTTCTGCTTGATGCAGAATTTTTTGTTGTCCTTGGCAACTTTTTGGTTGTACCATCATTGATAGCAGATTGTAAATTGTTGGTCGTCTTAACCTATAAAGACCTTTACCTAAAACAATTAATGGGACCTAATAGAAAGAGGGTAAGAGATAGTTTGATATTATTATTTATGATAATAAGCATTTTTGTTTATATATTTTAATGTATAGTTGATTAATA
The DNA here is from genome assembly GCF_028750875.1 of Macrosteles quadrilineatus. Lineage (NCBI taxonomy): Eukaryota > Metazoa > Arthropoda > Insecta > Hemiptera > Cicadellidae > Macrosteles > Macrosteles quadrilineatus. The sequence continues at coordinate 119,387,570 of NW_026542594.1, forward strand.
AGTGGAACAGAATTAATAGGCTACTAAACTTATATTATTTCTCAACTACTCTCTGTTCGTTTACAATATCACTCGTATAAATTATATCAGTGATTAATTGAATTATGTGCATTACTAATATCAAAAAGTAAAAACTCGAAACAATTATGTAAAATTAATTTGAGGATAATGAATCAAACATATTTTTATCCGACCCCTTGCTTTATACTCTTTGAAACGCTTTTCTATATTACTTCCGTAGGTCAAAACAATAAGAAAACATATAATAAACATGGGTCTGAAAAGTCTCGGTTTCTGTGTGTCTAACGAATCAATCTGATACTTTGTGTATAAATAAGTCTCATCCATCTCATGTTCAAGGTTTTAAATCTATCGCTTTAATAGCTCGAAAGTTATCGGTACATCTGTGAAATTCACATACATACAGACAGATAGAAAACTAAGCTTTTTAGACTCATGTTTATATAAAGTTTTATTAATGTTTTGGCTTTGGCAACAAATACAAAAGCGTTTCAAAGATTCTGTACATCCTCTACATTTGCACACTCAATTACATTGTACAGTATATTCCAAAGAAAATGAGTCTTGAACTTATTGGTAAGCCTTTAGCACTATCACATTAATCTCAAACTGTATTTAAAAATACAGACCACCGTATGCAAATTATGCATTATTTTTTCCATTAGCTAAATTTCCTACAAGCGTGTCCCTAGTGTTATTCGCTCATAATTAATTGACGCGTGGAGTCGACATGCCGCACTGCGTAACCGGAGCCACGTGTGCATAGTAGAGTAAGATTTAAAAACATGAAATATCATTCACTGGTGATAAGTTGTCGGGACACGCAACCTCACAACCTTTTCCTTTTCCTCCTTCGCGACGTCGAGCCACCCTTGCCACTACTGCCACTGGCTCACGGCAGGACACGCAACCTCACAACCTTTTCCTTTTCCTCCTTCGCGACGTCGAGCCACCCTTGCCACTACTGCCACTGGCTCACGGCAGGACACGCAACCTCACAACCTTTTCCTTTTCCTCCTTCGCGACATCGAGCCACCCTTGCCTCTACTGCCACTGTAGACTCACGGCAGGACACGCAACCTCACAACCTTTTCCTTTTCCTCCTTCGCGACGTCGAGCCACCCTTGCCTCTACTGCCACTGTAGACTCACGGCAGGACACGCAACCTCACACCCTTTTCTTTTCCTCCTTCGCGAAGTCGAGCCACCCTTGCCTCTACTGCCACGGTAGACTCACGGCAGGAAACGCAACCTCACACCCTTTTCTTTTCCTCCTTCGCGAAGTCGAGCCACCCTTGCCACTACTGCCACTGACTCACGGCAGGACACGCAACCTCACACCCTTTTCTTTTCCTCCTTCGCGAAGTCGAGCCACCCTTGCCACTACTGCCACTGACTCACGGCAGGACACGCAACCTCACACCCTTTTCCTTTTCCTCCTTCGCGAAGTCGAGCCACCCTTGCCACTACTGCCACTGACTCACGGCAGGACACGCAACCTCACACCCTTTTCCTTTTCCTTCTTCGCGAAGTCGAGCCACCCTTGCCACTACTGCCACTGACTCACGGCAGGACACGCAACCTCACAACCTTTTCCTTTTCCTCCTTCGTGACGTCGAGCCACCCTTGCCACTACTGCCACTGACTCACGGCAGGACACGCAACCTCACACCCTTTTCTTTTCCTCCTTCGCGAAGTCGAGCCACCCTTGCCACTACTGCCACTGACTCACGGCAGGACACGCAATTTCACACCCTTTTCTTTTCCTCCTTCGCGAAGTCGAGCCACCCTTGCCCCAACTGCCACTGTAGACTTACGTCAGGACACGTAACCTCACAGCCTTTTCCTTTCCCTCCTTCGTGACGTCGAGCCACCCTTGCCTCTACTGCCACTGTAGACTCACGGCAGGACACGCAACCTCACACCATTTTCTTTTCCTCCTTCGCGAAGTCGAGCCACCCTTGCCTCTACTGCCACTGTAGACTCACGGCAAAACACGCAACCTCACAGCCTTTTCCTTTCCCTCCTTCGTGACGTTGAGCCACCCTTGCCTCTACTGCCACTGTAGACTCACGTCAGGACACGCAACCTCACACCCTTTTCTTTCCCTCCCTCGTGACTTCGAGCCACCCTTGCCTCTACTGCCACTGTAGACTCACGGCAAAACACGCAACCTCACAGCCTTTTCCTTTCCCTCCTTCACGAAGTCGAGCCACCCTTGCCTCTACTGCCACTGTAGACTCACGCCAGGACACGCAACCTCACACCATTTTCTTTTCCTCCTTCGCGAAGTCGAGCCACCCTTGCCTCTACTGCCACTGTAGACTCACGGCAAAACACGCAACCTCACAGCCTTTTCCTTTCCCTCCTTCGTGACGTTGAGCCACCCTTGCCTCTACTGCCACTGTAGACTCACGTCAGGACACGCAACCTCACACCCTTTTCTTTCCCTCCCTCGTGACATCGAGCCACCCTTGCCTCTACTGCCACTGTAGACTCACGGCAAAACACGCAACCTCACAGCCTTTTCCTTTCCCTCCCTCGTGACATCGAGCCACCCTTGCCTCTACTGCCACTGTAGACTCACGGCAAAACACGCAACCTCACAGCCTTTTCCTTTCCCTCCTTCGTGACGTCGAGCCACCCTTGCCTCTACTGCCACTGTAGACTCACGGCAGGACACGCAACCTCACAGCCTTTTCTTTTCCTCCTTCGCGAAGTCGAGCCACCCTTGCCTCTACTGCCACTGTAGACTCACGGCAGGACACGCAACCTCACAACCTTTTCCTTTTCCTCCTTCGCGACGTCGAGCCACCCTTGCCTCTACTGCCACTGTAGACTCACGGCAGGACACGCAACCTCACACCCTTTTCTTTTCCTCCTTCGCGAAGTCGAGCCACCCTTGCCTCTACTGCCACGGTAGACTCACGGCAGGAAACGCAACCTCACACCCTTTTCTTTTCCTCCTTCGCGAAGTCGAGCCACCCTTGCCACTACTGCCACTGACTCACGGCAGGACACGCAACCTCACACCCTTTTCTTTTCCTCCTTCGCGAAGTCGAGCCACCCTTGCCACTACTGCCACTGACTCACGGCAGGACACGCAACCTCACACCCTTTTCCTTTTCCTCCTTCGCGAAGTCGAGCCACCCTTGCCACTACTGCCACTGACTCACGGCAGGACACGCAACCTCACACCCTTTTCCTTTTCCTCCTTCGCGAAGTCGAGCCACCCTTGCCACTACTGCCACTGACTCACGGCAGGACACGCAACCTCACAACCTTTTCCTTTTCCTCCTTCGTGACGTCGAGCCACCCTTGCCACTACTGCCACTGACTCACGGCAGGACACGCAACCTCACACCCTTTTCTTTTCCTCCTTCGCGAAGTCGAGCCACCCTTGCCACTACTGCCACTGACTCACGGCAGGACACGCAATTTCACACCCTTTTCATTTCCTCCTTCGCGAAGTCGAGCCACCCTTGCCCCAACTGCCACTGTAGACTTACGTCAGGACACGTAACCTCACAGCCTTTTCCTTTCCCTCCTTCGTGACGTCGAGCCACCCTTGCCTCTACTGCCACTGTAGACTCACGGCAGGACACGCAACCTCACACCATTTTCTTTTCCTCCTTCGCGAAGTCGAGCCACCCTTGCCTCTACTGCCACTGTAGACTCACGGCAAAACACGCAACCTCACAGCCTTTTCCTTTCCCTCCTTCGTGACGTTGAGCCACCCTTGCCTCTACTGCCACTGTAGACTCACGTCAGGACACGCAACCTCACACCCTTTTCTTTCCCTCCCTCGTGACTTCGAGCCACCCTTGCCTCTACTGCCACTGTAGACTCACGGCAAAACACGCAACCTCACAGCCTTTTCCTTTCCCTCCTTCACGAAGTCGAGCCACCCTTGCCTCTACTGCCACTGTAGACTCACGCCAGGACACGCAACCTCACACCATTTTCTTTTCCTCCTTCGCGAAGTCGAGCCACCCTTGCCTCTACTGCCACTGTAGACTCACGGCAAAACACGCAACCTCACAGCCTTTTCCTTTCCCTCCTTCGTGACGTTGAGCCACCCTTGCCTCTACTGCCACTGTAGACTCACGTCAGGACACGCAACCTCACACCCTTTTCTTTCCCTCCCTCGTGACATCGAGCCACCCTTGCCTCTACTGCCACTGTAGACTCACGGCAAAACACGCAACCTCACAGCCTTTTCCTTTCCCTCCCTCGTGACATCGAGCCACCCTTGCCTCTACTGCCACTGTAGACTCACGGCAAAACACGCAACCTCACAGCCTTTTCCTTTCCCTCCTTCGTGACGTCGAGCCACCCTTGCCTCTACTGCCACTGTAGACTCACGGCAGGACACGCAACCTCACAGCCTTTTCTTTTCCTCCTTCGCGAAGTCGAGCCACCCTTGCCTCTACTGCCACTGTAGACTTACGTCAGGACACGTAACCTCACAGCCTTTTCCTTTCCCTCCCTCGTGACATCGAGCCACCCTTGCCTCTACGGCCACTGTAGACTCACGGCAGGACACGCAACCTCACAGCCTTTTCTTTTCCTCCTTCGCGAAGTCGAGCCAGCCTTGCCCCAACTGCCACTGTAGACTCACGGCAGGACACGCAACCTCACACCATTTTCTTTTCCTCCTTCGCGAAGTCGAGTCACCCTTGCCTCTACTGCCACTGTAGACTCACGGCAGGACACGCAACCTCACACCCTTTTCTTTTCCTCCTTCGCGAAGTCGAGTCACCCTTGCCCCAACTGCCACTGTAGACTTACGTCAGGACACGTAACCTCACAGCCTTTTCCTTTCCCTCCCTCGTGACATCGAGCCACCCTTGCCTCTACGGCCACTGTAGACTCACGGCAGGACACGCAACCTCATAGCCTTTTCTTTTCCTCCTTCGCGAAGTCGAGCCACCCTTGCCTCTACGGCCACTTTAGACTCACGGCAGGACACGCAACCTCACAGCCTTTTCTTTTCCTCCTTCGCGAAGTCGAGCCAGCCTTGCCTCTACTGCCACTGTAGACTCACGGCAGGACACGCAACCTCACACCATTTTCTTTTCCTCCTTCGCGAAGTCGAGTCACCCTTGCCCCAACTGCCACTGTAGACTCACGGCAGGACACGCAACCTCACACCATTTTCTTTTCCTCCTTCGCGAAGTCGAGTCACCCTTGCCTCTACTGCCACTGTAGACTCACGGCAGGACACGCAACCTCACACCATTTTCTTTTCCTCCTTCGCGAAGTCGAGTCACCCTTGCCTCTACGGCCACTGTAGACTCACGGCAGGACACGCAACCTCACACCCTTTTCTTTTCCTCCTTCGCGAAGTCGAGTCACCCTTGCCCCAACTGCCACTGTAGACTCACGGCAGGACACGCAACCTCACACCATTTTCTTTTCCTCCTTCGCGAAGTCGAGTCACCCTTGCCTCTACTGCCACTGTAGACTCACAACAGGACACGCAACCTCACACCCTTTTCTTTTCCTCCTTCGCGAAGTCGAGCCACCCTTGCCCCAACTGCCACTGTAGACTTACGTCAGGACACGTAACCTCACAGCCTTTTCCTTTCCCCCCTTCGTGACGTCGAACCACCCTTGCCTCTACTGCCACTGTAGACTCACGGCAGGACACGCAACCTCACAGCCTATTCCTTTCCCTCCTTCGTGACATCGAGCCACCCTTTCCTCTACTGCCACTGTAGACTCACGGCAGGACACGCAACCTCACAACCTTTTCCTTTCCCTCCCTCGTGACATCGAGCCACCCTTGCCTCTACTGCCACTGTATACTCACGGCAAAACACGCAACCTCACAGCATTTTCCTTTCCCTCCCTCGTGACGTCGAGCCACCCTTGCCTCTACTGCCACTGTAGACTCACGGCAGGACACGCAACCTCACAACCTTTTCCTTTCCCTCCCTCGTGACATCGAGCCACCCTAGCCTCTACTGCCACTGTAGACTCACGGCAGGACACGCTACCTCACAGCCTTTTCCTTTCCCTCCCTCGTGACATAGAGCCACCCTTGCCTCTACTGCCACTGTAGACTCACGGCAGGACACGCAACCTCACAACCTTTTCCTTTCCCTCCCTCGTGACATCGAGCCACCCTAGCCTCTACTGCCACTGTAGACTCACGGCAGGACACGCAACCTCACAACATTTTCCTTTCCCTCCCTCGTGGCATCGAGCCACCCTTGCCTCTACTGCCACTGTAGACTCACGGCAGGACACGCAACCTCACAACCTTTTCCTTTCCCTCCCTCGTGACATCGAGCCACCCTAGCCTCTACTGCCACTGTAGACTCACGGCAGGACACGCAACCTCACAGCCTTTTCCTTTCCCTCCCTCGTGACATCGAGCCACCCTTGCCTCTACTGCCACTGTAGACTCACGGCAGGATACGCAACCTCACAGCCTTTTCCTTTCCCTCCCTCGTGACATCGAGCCACCCTTGCCTCTACTGCCACTGTAGACTCATGGCAGGACACGCAACCTCACAGCCTTTTCCTTTCCCTCCCTCGTGGCATCGAGCCGCCCTTGCCTCTACTGCCACTGTAGACTCATGGCAGGACACGCAACCTCACAGCCTTTTCCTTTCCCTCCCTCGTGACATCGAGCCACCCTTGCCTCTACTGCCACTGTAGACTCATGGCAGGACACGCAACCTCACAACCTTTTCCTTTCCCTCCCTCGTGACATCGAGCCACCCTAGCCTCTACTGCCACTGTAGACTCACGGAGGACACGCAACCTCACAGCCTTTTCCTTTCCCTCCCTCGTGACGTCGAGCCGCCCTTGCCTCTACTGCCACTGTAGACTCACGGCAGGACACGTAACCTCACACCATTTTCTTTCCCTTCCTCGTGACATCGAGCCACCCTTGCCTCTACTGCCACTGTAGACTCACGGCAGGACACGCAACCTCACACCCTTTTCCTTTCCCTCCCTCGTGACATCGAGCCACCCTAGCCTCTACTGCCACTGTAGACTCACGGCAGGACACGCAACCTCACAACCTTTTCCTTTCCCTCCCTCGTGGCATCGAGCCGCCCTTGCCTCTACTGCCACTGTAGACTCATGGCAGGACACGCAACCTCACAGCCTTTTCCTTTCCCTCCTTCGTGACATCGAGCCACCCTTTCCTCTACTGCCACTGTAGACTCACGGCAGGACACGCAACCTCACAACCTTTTCCTTTCCCTCCTTCGTGACATCGAGCCGCCCTTGCCTCTACTGCCACTGTAGACTCACGGCAGGACACGCAACCTCACAACCTTTTCCTTTCCCTCCCTCGTGACATCGAGCCACCCTAGCCTCTACTGCCACTGTAGACTCATGGCAGGACACGCTACCTCACAGCCTTTTCCTTTCCCTCCCTCGTGACATCGAGCCACCCTAGCCTCTACTGCCACTGTAGACTCACGGCAGGACACGCAACCTCACAACCTTTTCCTTTCCCTCCCTCGTGACATCGAGCCACCCTTTCCTCTACTGCCACTGTAGACTCACGGCAGGACACGCAACCTCACAACCTTTTCCTTTCCCTCCCTCGTGACATCGAGCCACCCTAGCCTCTACTGCCACTGTAGACTCACGGCAGGACACGCAACCTCACAACCTTTTCCTTTCCCTCCCTCGTGACATCGAGCCACCCTAGCCTCTACTGCCACTGTAGACTCATGGCAGGACACGCAACCTCACAACCTTTTCCTTTCCCTCCCTCGTGACATCGAGCCACCCTAGCCTCTACTGCCACTGTAGACTCACGGCAGGACACGCAACCTCACAACCTTTTCCTTTCCCTCCTTCGTGACATCGAGCCGCCCTTGCCTCTACTGCCACTGTAGACTCACGGCAGGACACGCAACCTCACAACCTTTTCCTTTCCCTCCCTCGTGACATCGAGCCACCCTAGCCTCTACTGCCACTGTAGACTCACGGCAGGACACGCTACCTCACAGCCTTTTCCTTTCCCTCCCTCGTGGCATCGAGCCGCCCTTGCCTCTACTGCCACTGTAGACTCATGGCAGGACACGCAACCTCACAGCCTTTTCCTTTCCCTCCTTCGTGACATCGAGCCACCCTTTCCTCTACTGCCACTGTAGACTCACGGCAGGACACGCAACCTCACAACCTTTTCCTTTCCCTCCCTCGTGACATCGAGCCACCCTTGCCTCTACTGCCACTGTAGACTCATGGCAGGACACGCAACCTCACAGCCTTTTCCTTTCCCTCCCTCGTGACATCGAGCCACCCTTGCCTCTACTGCCACTGTAGACTCATGGCAGGACACGCAACCTCACAGCCTTTTCCTTTCCCTCCCTCGTGACATCGAGCCGCCCTTGCCCCTACTGCCACTGTAGACTCATGGCAGGACACGCAACCTCACAGCCTTTTCCTTTCCCTCCCTCGTGGCATCGAGCCACCCTTGCCTCTACTGCCACTGTAGACTCACGGCAGGACACGCAACCTCACAACCTTTTCCTTTCCCTCCCTCGTGACATCGAGCCACCCTAGCCTCTACTGCCACTGTAGACTCACGGAGGACACGCAACCTCACAGCCTTTTCCTTTCCCTCCCTCGTGACGTCGAGCCACCCTTGCCTCTACTGCCACTGTAGACTCACGGCAGGACACGCAACCTCACACCCTTTTCTTTTCCTCCTTCGCGAAGTCGAGCCACCCTTGCCCCAACTGCCACTGTAGACTTACGTCAGGACACGTAACCTCACACCATTTTCTTTCCCTTCCTCGTGACATCGAGCCACCCTTGCCTCTACTGCCACTGTAGACTCACGGCAGGACACGCAACCTCACAACCTTTTCCTTTCCCTCCCTCGTGACATCGAGCCACCCTAGCCTCTACTGCCACTGTAGACTCACGGAGGACACGCAACCTCACAGCCTTTTCCTTTCCCTCCCTCGTGACGTCGAGCCGCCCTTGCCTCTACTGCCACTGTAGACTCACGGCAGGACACGTAACCTCACACCATTTTCTTTCCCTTCCTCGTGACATCGAGCCACCCTTGCCTCTACTGCCACTGTAGACTCACGGCAGGACACGCAACCTCACACCCTTTTCTTTCCCTCCCTCGTGACATCGAGCCACCCTTGCCTCTACTGCCACTGTAGACTCATGGCAGGACACGCAACCTCACAGCCTTTTCCTTTCCCTCCCTCGTGACGTCGAGCCGCCCTTGCCACTACTGCCACTGACTCACGGCAGGACACGCAACCTCACACCCTTTTCTTTTCCTCCTTCGCGAAGTCGAGCCACCCTTGCCTCTACTGCCACGGTAGACTCACGGCAGGAAACGCAACCTCACAGCCTTTTCCTTTCCCTCCCTCGTGACGTCGAGCCGCCCTTGCCTCTACTGCCACTGTAGACTCACGGCAGGACACGCAACCTCACAGCCTTTTCCTTTCCCTTCTTCATGACGTCGAGCCGCCCTTGCCTCTACTGCCACTGTAGACTCACGGCAGGACACGCAACCTCACAGCCTTTTCCTTTCCCTCCCTCGTGACATCGAGCCACTTTTGCCTCTACTGCCACTGTAGACTCACGGCAGGACACGCAACCTCACACCATTTTCCTTAACCTCCTTCGTGACGTCGAGTCACCTCTTATAATTAATTACTAATAGGTAATTGATTTTTTAAATAATTGTTTTTTTTAAGATCTTTGACCAACAGTAAGATCTAAAATATAAATAAGTTTATTTAGTAAATTGTTCAGTATTTTTGTTTATATTTAATAATATAAATACTATTTTAACCGTCAATTCTTAAAAAAAGGTTTAACATCTCTTATGAAATGTTCAACAACCCAACCCCTGCCATCGGGAATATAAATTAATTAAAATGTAAGTAGAAAATTAAATTTTTACTGAAACGCGATGCGTTCACAGGACTTTGTCGTTTCAGTTGGTGTAGTGTATTTAACAGAAATAGCTACTAAATAAATTATTTCTAAACTAAATGGGCTTAAAAGCGTTGTCAAGTTTTATTTGATGATTGAGATTTATCCTAAACTCTCTTTTTTTGGATTTTCAATGATGTCTTCACTTAATCAGTCTGTACAATTAATGCAGCAATGTTATATTTTACCTTTGAGATTATAATTATTATTAAAGCATTTCACCACTAAACCTGATTAAATATGTGTTTTTACATAATAAATTATACATCCTTATGATCCGTCACAAAAATAAATTAACACTAGGCCTATAATGTTAACTGGAATGAAAATTGGTTGTCTAAATTTGGAAGAGACTCACGTAAACAGGGGTGGCATATGAGGCCAATTGGGGTGCGAGGCGAGCGAATGTAGGCATGTAAATAATGTAAATTCAACGTGAATGAATTTTCTCACAGCGTTATACTCCAATGTACGAATAGCAAGGTCTAAAGCTGTCTATTTTGGTGTAGTGAAACCATTGTGAGCGGCTTAATCATTACAAGTCTAATTGTAAAGAATAGATCACCTTAATCAGTTAATTTCCTAAAAGGGATATTTTATGCGCATCCATCCACAGACATTTGGAAATCAATTTTACAAAACGATTTTAAATATTTTTGTCGTACATATTGACATCTAATTCAATTCTACATCTTCAGTTATGCTACATACATTTGGATTTTTGATTCGTTATCAGTGTTTAAACTGTGGTAGATGAGGTAGCCTAATAAGTGAATTTATGTGTCGTAGATAGTCAGATCATTTACAAATAGCTCTAATTGAACGCCAGTCGTAGGTAAGTGTGAGGGTGTTTTATCGCTTTATACACTATACGTGTACAGTTCCCTGATAGCATCTTCCTCTCCTGTGCTATGGAGCTCGGTGATACAGCAATGTGATGTAGTGGTAAAATATGTAAATGGGCAGAATTAATGGGTGTATCGAGACCCAGCCCGTGATGTTTTAGCTTCTCTTTCATTAAACTAGGCGTTCTCTGTGGGCGAGCTCCCCAGTGCCTTGGCCTGTCAGTCCGCATCAATTTGCATATTATTTTAAATTATTTACCTCTATTTTCTGTAACAGATTTACTATTTCTCGTTATTAGATTTTAGTGGTCAACTCACCAGGGGTATTTTACCTTCACCGTGGGTCATTTTTACATGCACAATCAATGGTTATTTGAAATATTTTGACAATATGAACTATTGTAAATTTTGTACTAGCTCATAACAATATATTATCCTGTAATTCTTGTAAATGGAATAATCATGTCCTTTAAGTAATGTCTAATATTTCGATGGTGACATAAGCCTAAACCTGTTTCCAAATAACATAAATAAGTAGAAATACACTTACGTTACATCGTATATTTACAAATTAATTTTAAAGAAAAGTAATTGTTTCCGAACAGTGAAATCGAACTGAGCGATGAGTCAAAGTCATCAATAAAATGTCAGGCCACCTGCACAACATGGTTAATATTTGACCAGCCGGGTGCATATGTAAAATAGCGCATTTACGATGGATGTAAAAACCCGCCATCACACAGGTACCGAGCTATCTGGCTCACAGGTAATGCAAACCTACTCCACGTGCGCTCAACTATCTCATAACACTAGTAGCTTGCAAATCTTATGTACACCGTGCTATGAATTTGATTGCATATATTGAACGTTAGAGTTATTCTATGCATTGCAGTCAGAGCCCAAAGTGCCATTGTGCATTCATACAATTCTTTAAAATATACTATCTGCGCGATCAATATTAGAGGAACTAGCTTTTAGCGAACTCCCCATTTAGATAATAGGCTATTATTGTAGGTCTCATGGTTAGATCTAGACCCGGGACCGATCACATTTTTTAAATTTTTATAATTCTGAATTTGAATGTTGAAACACGTTTATTTCATAAAACGCTTTAAATTTCAATAAAACACAAATTATTACCTACCCTGTAGCATTAAACCTAAAAAATCATTGATTTAAATGTTATTTAGATTATATTTAGGAAATACATCTGACAATTATAAGGAAATCACTTTACAAAACGAATAACGTACATTGTATTTATTTATTTTATTCTATACACTCAAAATTAAATGAACAAACGCCAATCGGATGACTTATGGGAAATTATAAATAGCTATCCATGCATCATTGTTGATGGACATTTCAAAGAAACAGGAAATGAAATGAATTCATTGTTTGGCAAATGCTCGATATTGAGCGATGTATCCTTTTTGTTGGTGACACAAATTTCCCCTAATATCGTAGAATAAGAGACTTAGGGATTTGATTTTACTCTTGAAGGAAAATTATCACCTGAAAATAGTTCTAAGAAATACTGTATAAACATTGGTATTACACAATTTTCGCTTATTTTGTGTAATATTGTTTCTATACCAGTGGTTTTTAGGACACTGTCTAAAACAGTGTTGTGTTAGTATGAAATAATTATCTTATACCCTGTCCGAACATTGCCTTTCATAATATTCCTAGTATAATTAATTCGGAAAAATTTTGAAAACTCATACATCAAAATAAATTTGAAGAATATAGTTATTCAATTAAAATAAAAAAAAGCTATACTGTTATCATTGTATATCATGTTTGTGTGCAAAAATATCCCTAATTCTATTTCATTTTTTATCTTATAAAGGTCAACAGTCAAGGAAAAGCAAAATATACTGTCTTATAACCTACTTTTAATGCAATAATAATAACCGTATGTATGTTATTCTCTTTTACAATTCTGGGTTATATGTTAACGCGAGGCGAGCCCAGCGAGCAGTAGAATACAATTTTTAAATAATATGAATCCCAACACAATATTAGTAATGGTTTTACAATTATTAACGTATTTAGTCTTATGGATAGAACGAGGCATACTTTGTTTTCTTCTCCCTCTTAATCATCGACTAGTGTACATGTTGCTCGAATTCGAGCAATTGCAAAGTATTACAGGAGTTATTTCAAAACGAATAACAGTCATATTTACAATGAGCTTAAAAGAGTCAACTCAAAGATTACCGGTGTGTAACTCAGACCATGTTTATCTTCGTTATTGATAAACCTAAAGCATTCCGGCCGGTTTTCTCCTTCTTAAAATGCCTCGCTGTACAGGCAACACAGGTTATTGATAGAGGGCCAATTGAGAACGAAAAGTCGTTTTGGAGTAGTAAGTGTTTGGGCACATTTGTAAGATAATAGTTGAGATTGTCCAGGGTCAGGTGCTGACTGTGATGAGTTAAAGCCTATAACGCGCCACTGTTCTGTAGCTGCGGTCGTTATCACGATTACGCCTCCTGTCTATGTTTCGTTGTCGTCACGTCGGAGGCATATAAAAGAAAAAAACAAAACAAATAAACAAATTATTGCTACAAAAAACAACGATAAATGCACAAATTTAAGTTACAATCATGCTAACACGATCCGTCATATCGACACAAAACAACGATAAATACACAAATTTAAGATATAACCATACTAACACGATCCGTCTTGGGGGTTATGTTTACGAAAACTCAAATGTACTCAATGCGTTTCATTGGATTGAAAAATAATAACAGCAATTAAATTATACAACTGATCAAAATGTAAACAATCATGTTCTCCATAAGGATAACATGAGGACTTTCAAAGCCACTGGGGCAGAGCCCAAGGGACTTTTTCAAAAATGTAAGGCCAGTTTACAAATCTACGTGACACGCTCTTTCCAATGAGACGTCAATGGATAAAATCGGTTAAGAAATGGCAGAGGAGTTTAACCGACAAAGTTTCATGTAGCGTATTAATTATATAGATACAATTCATAATTAGATTCAAAGTTGTAAAAGTACTAGGTTTAAATAAAGTATCAAAGATTTTCTTGTTTAAGAAATACGGTTAGACTTCTTGATAAGCCATTAAATCGTATGAATCCTTTACGTCATTGAATATATTCTGCACTATTATTGAACCCATCATAAAAGCAGTGATGTTAAATTACATGAAATATTTTTATTCCTCCTAATTTTTTTGTTTGTTAATAATAAATAAACATTTTATTATTAACAACTTTGAGCTGTTGAAGTATTAGTAATCTGCTAGTAGTAAACCCCACGACCCTGCTTGAGCCACGTTTTTACGAGGATGGCTCAAGTAATAGTTACGGTATAGCAAAAGTAAATCAAGACAATATTGTGAAAATAATAGTTCCATAAGCTTTTATTATAATGAGGTTTTTAATAAAAACGAAATAAAACATTTTTGCAGCCAACGAATTGGCAGTTACAGTACCTTATCTCGATTTTTTTTTTTTTTTAATGGAAACTACAATATTTTTCTAGACTCGTCTATCGCTGGAACATAAGGTGTAACGTGTCCAACTATTTACTTGTATACCTCGTTTCCTACTTTGGTACATTTAGGAAGGGTTGTCGGATTATATTTGGAGAAATAAACTACGCTAAATAATACACGCGGTGTCATACTACTCCACATTCACATACATCACCAAGCTGTTTGATAATTTTAAATTTACATTGACGTGTATTTAAACAAGATAGAAATCAAGGCATAGCTGTTGAAGAAACCATAGTTTTGTTTCTTTCATTCAAAGTATAAATAATATTTTGTACTGTTTATATGAGGCTCCAATGGGATAGCTAAGGGGTTTTACTTATAAATAAAAATTTAATATTCTTATCGGTTTTAATTTCAAAAACAAATTTGTACTAAAATTGTTTAACTAGTTTGTTAAAAGAACGTAACCAATCAATTCTAGGAATACAAAAGGTAATATTTTTGATTTGAGTGTGTTTTTATGACTGCGCCAATTCTTTTGATTGTGATATGCAGCACGGAATTACAGTATTCAAATCACAGCGAGCCCGCTAGCACATGTTGATGGGCCTAAGATAACGGCAATCGCAGCGTGATTTCTTTATTTCAGAGGGTTGTTGTTCTACGTACATCGAATTATTCAAAATGACTTTTTCGCCGGGTCGGTTTATTACGGGCGACACGAAACCTTGACGTTTATTCCGCATATATTATCTTTACTGCTTATAAACAACCTGATTTCACCATTTTATTGTGTATACGTCAAAACGATAAATAAATTAAATCTGTATTTAGATTAAACCCTCGCTTTGGTCTGTCGCGTGATCGTTTTATGATGGCTCACAATATTCTCCAAGATCGTGTGGGAATATTTGCAAACGATTAACTGTTTTCTAAATGGACCATAGTGCTTCAAGACACTTAGTAAAAAAAATGCAGGATCATTATACTCGTTATTCTTGTTATTCTAAGGTGTCCACACAAGTGATTTCAGCCGCCGTAAAAAAATTTAAATTCTGATTACACCAAAATGTTTAAATTAATATTATCGAACGGTTTGTCTGAAGTAAATAATCCTGGACAACATTCGCCATTGTTCTCATTTTTTGTATATTGACTGTAGACATGTTGAAGTGAATTGCTCCTAAATCCCAGGGAAAGAAAGCTTACCAAAAAATTTACTCTCACATTAAACAAGGTGTCTGTCTTAGAAATAACATGTAAAATGTGTATTGGGTAGTCCTCTGAAATGTTAAGGATTGTATAAACGAATGATTCGCACTTATGTAATAAATACGGGTTTAGGCTATATACACTTTGGATACTAGTGTTAAAAATAACTTTTATTTCATAGCAGTAAATTATGCGGTTATATTAATCTTTGTGTGACTCGGACAATCTCCCAAGCACTGCGTAGCTACTCAACAACATATGCATTGACACCGCATGCATTAGCTACACTACTGAAAATCGTCTAGATAAAAATATCTCCTAATCACATTTTTGTTGAGCTGATCGTCACCGTCAGACAATGCTGAAGGGGTGAGTTAGGAGGGTGATGGAAGGGGTAAGGGGGGTACAATCACAGACGACTAAGCCTCCTCTTATCACTCACTCGTTCCCCTTCATTTGTTTCCCGTCTCCGGTCGGATGAGAATTTCTTACTGCACTTTTTATCCTGTTGACTACACTTGTGAATCTTTTATCGAGATGGTTTGATTAATATGACAAATCCATTGATTACGAGCCAATATGATGTATGAGCGTGATATTGTAAATTGTATTTACAACGGGTACAGTAATATTATGAACTATGTAGTTTTAAATCAATTTCAGTTAACAATTAGCCCAACAGATTGTCACTTAAGGCATCAAGTCTGCCTATTATCAACCTCGAACACTACAATGCCTTGCAATAACGTTAAGTGTTATAGTATATTACTGACCCTAAACTATCCTTACAATAAAAGAACTGTCAAAATCTGTTATGTTCCTATTGAAGGACTTTAAACCACTTCTCATGACTTCTCTGAGAGGGATGTGCTATCAGAGTTTGTAACCACTTACTGCCGTTAGAATATTAGATTACTTATTATCAAAATGTTATACTATTTTTTCAATCGAATTCGGTTTCATATGAGAAAAATAACTAATTGGTTTAATTTATGAGTTATGAAATATGAATAAAAACATGATTTTGAACATCATCTAGTATACACGTTCATGTACATGTACTCAATGTACTCATGTACTCAATGGTGACATTCATTTGAACTAGTGCGTATTTCATTCTTTACCAAAATTGTTAAGTTTTGCATATGATGACAATTTATAAAGACATTTTCTGCATAAATAAAGTTAATTTGATATCATTAAAAGTGTTAACCAGTAAAAAAATGAATATGGTTTAAAGTTGTATATTATTATTATGTATCTTATCTGAATTGTATCTTATTTATTAAAAACTTGCTATGTTAATTAAACACCTGAGGAGTTGAATTACTAAAAAAGGCTAATTAGCTGGTGTCCGATAGTAGTGATTTCATATTAAGAGTAGAAAGTGAGTCATTACATATTTGAGACCATATGTTTGATGTCAAGAATGTGTAATACCCCCTTTTAACTCGTGGTTTAAATGTTACATATCGCTACACTACAAAGACTAATTATTTTTTTAGATTAAAATAATACTTTGGAATATTTCTTTATTGCAATTAGAAATATTTAAAACCTAATAGTATTTTTCAGGCAAGGCCTTCTATTTTAACTTCAAATTTACATTGATTTATCTAGTGTATGGTTTTGGTCGTTGTAAATTGAAGCAGTTGATGAAACAATAACAATAATGTTTGTTTGTTTATGTTGTCGAAATAAAAAAAATTAATAAACATTACTTTAAATAATTAACATTCTTTTTCGCCACACTATGATGTTTTTAGCGGTTTTACATACGTTAATTGGTGGCTGAAAGCTACGTTTTGCTGGCCATGCCAGCTGTCATCGTTATTTGGGGACCGAGCAGGTTTTTACATCCCTAGGGCCACAAAATCAGCTGCCCGCTTACTTATTTAAAGATGAATGCATATTAAATACACAATCAGTATCCATTGCATAGCAATATAATAATTGTTTTATTGTCACCGTTGCCTAGCAACTATTTATTTTTAGGTTGGCTGATTCCTCAAATTATTTCTTCACATAACCTTAAAGTTGTAGTTGTGTTGACTATCAGTGTGCATTATTACAGTGGTGAATAGTTGTAATAGGGTGTAGTGTGGTGAAAAATAGCGTTCGTACCACGGACCGAAATGGTTTTTCAGCTCCCGATCGATTTAAGTTTTCAACTTCGTCTCGAATTTAAAAACTATCTCGAGCCGGCAAAACCTTATTTTCGGTCCTAGATACGAAATATTCCTCTCAAACAGTGTAATGATGAACTTTCACAGGATATAAATATGGCACGAAACATGTGATTTCACAGTAGTGAAACGACACGGGAAACGGTTATAACCGTACAGTTAGTAGTACCATTGACTAATGGATACAATTTAAGTCATTCCATAAGTTCAACGTGGTAAATAGTGCATGTATTCAACAGAAATTAGTAATTTAGATCAGCACAATCTGTTAGTGGACAAATGTAGTACGTAATAAGACCCCATTTTATGAACAGGAGGACTAAATCCTTGCGTTGAAAGTCCACAGAGAGTTGTAGTGTGACGAAAGCATTAGTAACTAAAATTGATATACAAGACGCGTAAAAAGAGCTGTCAGTAGTTTTATACCGTTTTTCACCACCATTAACGAAAACATGTCACTTATGAAACTACCCAATAGAGTATATCATAAAGTTATACAGTCAAACCAAGCTAACGTTTCTATATTTTTTTACAAATGTATGTACGAAATAATATTAGTTATTATTAATTTATCTTCCAATGCTCTCTTTTTTTGTAGCCCACTTACTAATGAGAAAGACAAATAAGAGTGGACAAAACACAACAACCTGCACTCGGAAAAACTGAATCTATAATGAATATTTTTACGAATAAAATTTGTTAACTTGTTGACATGTGTTAATATTTGGTAACGCCAATTTTAGAAACAACAAAGATGCCACTTTCTTGCTTTGTCCCCTACATATGTAAAGTGACCATTAGTAAATATTGAAAATCCTATTTCAATTTCGGTCCCAATATAAAATTTATTTGAAAGTAGATAACCGGAAAGCAACTTTTCTCATCTAAGTTAACAGTTTCTCGAACCCCACAAAACTGAGAAGGAAACGATCAACTTTTTATCTGTATATTTTTGTATCTTATCATTTCCCCTTCATTTCATTCCTATGGATAACAATTATTTCCAAAGTAGTTTTAGCTATTAAAGTCACATTTACTTTCACAAATCCCTTCCTCCAATCGAGTTTTCAACCAATGTAAATAAAAAAATAATGTAAGAACAAGAATAAGCTAAACGATTCATTATCAGTAATTTTGGAGACGATTTTTTACCATGGTTATGTATATTGTTAATGTTTTAAAATGCCATGCTACATTTGAAAGCTAATTAGGAGATTATTTACATGTATAATGGCACGCTTACCTACGACACATACCTAGATTGATGTAGGCAATTACATGTAATTGATATCATCAATCCCATTAAACGGAGGGTAATGGGGCTTATGACTACGTGGGCACTGGGTACAGGGCAGCCTATGTCTTAGCCTACCTACTCTGGCTGTCTTACAACTTAAAACAGCAGCATATTTAGTCGGGATAAAATTTCGATTTGAATTTTAACAAATCCATGTATTAAATATATTACAAACCATTAATAAATTAAATATAAAGTAAGCGAGTGATGGATTTTAGGGAATCCACGTTGTTATTATAATACATTTTGTTAGTGTAGGTTAAATCTATAACACAATATTATATGAGCAATATTTGCTTGTATGTATGTATGCTTGCTCGTACAAAGATCCTGAAAATGGCTTCGAAAATTTCCTTAAAATTTTGTAAATAATTTATTTATGTCCTATAAACATGATTGACGACAGCCACTACCTCTGGGAAATTTGTATTACACTACACAACCGAACTGAAAATTTAAATATTCAACATTAGCCTTAAGGGTTGTTGAAACCATGATAGTTGAACAAAATAACAAGCAAAATGTAAACAAAGCCTTGTGACATGTGTTTATTATAAGCCATCCACAGTATACTAGCAAATTACAATATGCAGTGCAAGGGGAGAAACATAATTCTTTACTATTGAGCAAAGATTACACTGATGATTACTCGATATTGGGGAAAATAGTTCCGATCAAATACTGGATTATTGTACTTGGCTCTCTCCTACCAAAACTTAATCCCCGAATTACTAAGGAAATTGTTAGCAAACATAGGTTTAACAATGAAATAAATATTTTTTAATATTTACATTATTTTATGTAAATTACAATATTAAACTAAAGTTTTTAATCAGCTATTTTAATTAACTAAACAAACTATCAAAACAATGTTTATGCAAACATTATAATAAACATTATTATAAACAAGTGATCTTTCATCGACTGTAAAATATATTAGTGTGTTGTGGATTGCCAGGTTAAATTTATATCATAATAAATTGAAATTCCAATGATACATAAATAATAAAAGCCAAAATTACTTTTAAATGAAACGTGAGTTTCCTTTATATTGCTTTTACAATCTAAATAAACTATACCGAGCGATGGCTCAGTCCCCTGTTACTAAATTGATTAATGTACTACGCAAGTAAACCCTTTTATTTTATAGCAACTTTAAATAAATAATTTCACATCTTGGAAACAATCGTCTTAAGTTGAGCATGGTATTGTAGTGTGGTTTTTGTGTGTCATTACTGTAGACCAAATATTTAGAAAATATTAATATAATAACAAATGGGTGTTTATATTCATATTTCTATTGAAAAAACTCATCTTTTTCGTGGCCACTCTACTAAGTTGAGGAATACCCGGTAAAGGTTTACTGCAGTTAGACGATTTTTAATTTTTTATTTCTTAATTACAAAAAATATGCAGTTATTACAATACCATATATCGTTACAATTGTTTGTGTAGTATATATTTTGATTTTGTATATTTAAGTATTGCTATAAAATAAAACGGCTTTCCTATACATAAGGAATGTTAACTTTTTCCATTAAAGTTAACTGTTGCCCGAACCGAGGGTGGCAAGGAAGCGTAATTTGGGGTTTCTTCTGAAACTTACAACCCAACAGACCACGCTGGTCGGCTATGAGAATTCAGTTTATTTTAGTTATTCCGTCCTAATTCTTGACTGTTTTTTTTTTGTTTTTTTTTCCAATTTCGGTTTGTTTTTTACTTATAAATATACACGGCAAATATGGGACCAGTTGCATTTTCTAACAAGATATCCAGACTTTTCTGTTTTAGTTTAATTTGGAAAGAAGCTACAGAATTATTTTCATGTGAGATATAATTTATATATAATGACAATAATCGGAATCTTACATAACGGATTAGACTATAATAAAGGACGTATTTTCCCCCGTTGTGGCCAGATATGGTACAAAATGAACAGATTTGTACAATATATGACAGATTGTTGGAAAGTTTGATTTGAAAAGTTAGACTCTATATAGTTACACATAATTTCACGCTTGGTGCCGGTTGCTGATGCAGGGTGAACATTTGATGCGACTTGACGTACCACACGACTAACCTGAGATGATAGTGAGGTTCAGAGTTAAATAACATTGTCACTGACTGTTCCATTTAAATAACTGTTAACACATTTGATAAATATTACTTAAACTTTCTAAGACGTTGCTAAAACAGAGTTGTTTTTTTCGTTAATAAATAATAGCAACCACAAGTAAATAACCTTAAGACGAAAAATTTTGACTCTAAAATTAGAATTGAGACACTAGATTTACTAAACAGATTTTTACAATATTCAATATTACAACATTTTAGGGATCCATTTCTCTTTCAATCGAGCATACAGTGTTCAAATTCAAATTATTGTGCCTGTTGCCAGAATTAGGTGAAAGTGGTGTATGATGAAGATAGTTTCTTCCACATCATTACATTCATTGGTGATATCGCCTCGTCACTTGTCTATGACGGAACACTGGTAGAATACGACAGTCGTTCCATTACCTTGATATGCATATCGAAGGAAATATTTGGCAGACTTTTATCGGACATTTGTATCTGACAATAAATTTTTTCTATACCTAATTATTTTGACAGTTAATAAAGTGCCAGTGTATTTGATCAAATTAGTACGTCTTGTGGGGAAAGGTAAAGGGACACTTCTTTGTTGTTTTTAGCCACATGAATTTTCATCAGGTTGTATTCTTATGAACACGGTATCTTTGACGGTAGATTTAGTCTTAAAAAAAAAATAAAATAATGTACAGGTGCCCGCTCTTTGTTTAGTGAAGCACCACGTCACCGCTTGAAGGTATTTATCATATATATCTCCAGTCAAGTTTATAATAGCTTTCTAAACATACTCTATTCGTTTTATAAACTTAACTTTTATTATATCTTCGTTTATTAATAATATATAACGCAATTCACATTCAATTGTTTTTTATAGACGGTTTATTCGTACAAATTTAAGCTTCATATTTCAAAATAAATTTTAGGTACATTGAACAAATCATACTTTTAATGAAGCACTAATTTCAATGACTGTAATTACTGCTAGTGGTATAATTTAAAAACAACCATCTTCATAATAAAGTATATTGTTTCTCTTATATTACAACATTGTTTAACCTATTCAGTTTACAAATTTCTTGACAACCAAATCAGTCATTTTTACAAATTATTTCAAGTCCAGTTTATTCCTGGCATATTATTTGATTAAGAGGACTTCCTCAAAATTTCAGCCAAGATATATTTCAGTTCTAAATAACCGAATGAGTTCAATTGTTTTCCGTTACTGCTTTATTTACCGCTATAATCTAAATCCACTTTACATAATTCATCTGTTTGTGTTACCACACTAGTAATTCATATAGTGATACACATATAGAATGTCGATATATTTAGCTCACTGCATCCTCGTACTTTGATTTTCATTTTTGTTACCAAATAACTTTATATTCTGTTAGATTAGTTTAAGTAATTCGAGGCAAAATGATATTTGAATTAAGAGTATGACAATGGAATGTGAAATTACATTTATGAAAAGGACGGAATCCGTTTGTTCTGATCAATTTAATTCATTATATAAGGACACAACATCAACCATAGAGAAATCCTATCGAAACCCAACTAACGTGTAAAACATGTAGACTATATTTGCAAAACATAGTGTAATTCTAGAAATGATCTATTTACAAATAAATACAGTTGTTTACAAATCGGGTTGGATTGCTATTTTCCACCAATCTAAGATAGGATGTGACTATGCTGCAATTAGTGGTTTAGGGTGGCTGAAATGTTTATCAATGGTAGGGGTTGTGGATTGGAGTCCATGTCCATTAGGCGACCATATAGGGCTTGTGAGGTGACAACTAAATCTTGGTCTAAACCAAACAACCCAGACAATCACTCCAAATGACGCCAAGGGACAGACTGTGCAATCATCTTAGTTAGATAATCACATCTCACAATCATTATTTAGAGCAAAATTATTTAAAAATCCATGGATATTAATGCAAAACATATAATGTAGCCCATAATGTTCATAGTTCACGAAAACACATTATTTTATAAACGTACAAACATTCGGTGACCATTGCTTCAATATTATCTTGTATTTGATTTTAACCACTAGAATTAATAGGATTTATTGACGACAGGTCAGTAACCTTATTTATGTTATTCAATCAATCCTGGAGGCAAATTATGAATACATTTGTGATATAAGAGAGGTCCTGGCCTGGAAATTAAACAATTATAGCAATTTCAATTCGTAAGGTCAATCTAAGTTTGACTTGTATACATACAAGTCAAACTTGCCTAACTGCCTAACCTACTGCCTACAGGCAGTAAAGTTTTTGTCAAGCCGGTGTATTACAACACTGTAGATGATATATGTTATTACTTATTACTATCATTTATGTTATATGTTATTATTTATTCTATCTGCAGTTTGAATTCTTTAGAGCTTATGATTAGTTAATCAATTGCTATTTATAGTTTCTAGTTTTAAAGATACACATCTGTTTTATGATTTGAAAATGAAAAAGATTAATTCGTTCCTAAACTAATTTTAAAATAACTGTTTTCTACCACACGTTTTAAGTGGTAAACTAACGAAATTTGATTTAAGTAATACATATGAAAAGACAAATCAAACTTTATTGTTTACTCATGACAAACTAAGTAAGCAACGTACGTACTTGAGAGAATGCACATGGATAACAAAGGTTGATTACACCGTTGGATGGATCGTTACAAATAGTCAAGGCGCTTAGATGAAATGTTTCAACTTAAACTGGTTAAATCAGTTGGTGGCGGAGGCAGATGCGGTTAAGTAAGAAACAATGTTGTATTTAAGTAGTGGTTAGCTTCTTCAGTGACAGTCTGTACAGTACGTAACAAGGCGACGTCTCACAGCTCAAACTTGCTACTTTAACTTGCTAACACAACTCTTAAGCCACCATTGTCATTTGCATGTCACCGCGTGGGTTGATTAGCGTCAACTCTCACCGTAAACGCTCACTCCTCATCTCGGCGTGGTTACGTACTCGTCTGCAAGTGTTCTGATACGCTCTGCCTACAGGGTTGGCATATGTACTCTCATTCGCGAAATTAAAATATAAATAGTATCGTACTGCTGTAGGCATTTACATCGCTGCAATACCTTAAGTTTGGCGATACACAAGAACATAAAGATTCGTGCGCTAAAACTTAATTAAAATATATAGACGTTAGAGATACTTCACGGTGGTAAACTATGGCGTTTAAAAAGTTCTGGAAACGTGTGTAAATTTTGGAACCAATAGCACCTGTCAGACTTGATAGTCATAGTAAAACTTAAATAATAATAATCAAATATTGCAATAATATAACTATTTTACAATGTACGTTATATTTAATGTGACTAATCTTTCCTGACTGTCTTGATCAGTATGGAAACTACTAACGCATACGTATTTCAATATTTCGCATATCATACTGCTATCATCTAGCGATAAGCACCGATGTTTGTGCTATTTTTATGATGTTTAAGATAAAATAAAAACACAGTATAATCTTCTATTAATGCCATATACTAATAACTGCCCAGTTAATCCACAGATTTTGTAGTCGATTAGGTCAGTCCTTTACGTTTTACTGAAAGAAGTAAAGGAGTATTGCAAGCTAATTTGTCTGTGTGATATATGCAGATAAATACTTTGTATTGGAATATGGGACACATTCTTTTTGTTTTATTTTAGAGAAATGATTATCAAATCACGTTGAGCTTTATATCCCGTTCTAGTTAAATAGAAAGTTAATTGATATAAGTCAGAGGTCTCTAGAGAGTTACGGGGCCTTTGGGACGAACCGTTTAACAGCTTAGCTCTCAAATACTGAATTACAGCTATATCACTCCACGTTTTATAGCTTTCAATATTTACGTTCCTTAACCCTGTCAAATCCCCTTTATTCATGATGGAAAAAACTAAAACTATCACAGCTTCGGCCTATTACATTTTAACAGTTTCAATTGTAAGATATGCTCAATATTTTCGTGCTTTAAAATCAATTAAATTTTGTGTAATGAAAATTGAACTGCTTGAGGACCAATGTGCTTCTGCAATTACCTCTATTTTCTCTAGTAATTAAAGCGTATGAAATTGAACATAAAAATAGCTGGCTCACAAATAAACCCAACTGGTACATTTAAATACACTTTTTTTAATTTTACAATTACACCAATCACAAAGAAAAATGTAGTGTTAAAGTTAAATAGTGTTTTATTATTAATAGTTTTATTTTAGCCTGCTTTTATGGTTCTAAGTAAAATTATATACTATAAACAAAAGAAAACAAAAAAAGATATGTCTGCCAACCACGGCGGTTCAATGAACCATTACGGTCGAGTGTAAGCAATCGGGCTACTGCGAGGAGCCTAGGGCTGCAATTGTTTTGTTAAATAAAGCAGACTGATTTTTCCATTTAATTGCATTCGTTCATTTCCATCAGCTGAACTGAATTGATAAAGTAACCAAAATATTATAAACTATAGTTTTTGTCCTCTGTTACAGTTCGTAAACTTGATATGATTATTTAAAATATTTTTACTCCGTAAAACGATTCAAACTCTAAATGATGCATTGATGTTCGTGCCTTGCAACAGTTCGTAATCTCAGTTGTATGAACCCCTTGCATACCACTAGAAGGAGCACACTCCTAGTTACTGTTTTCCTACTAGAATTTTATAAACCCAATATAATGCACTCATAGTTGTTCTCCGGATAAGTTCCTTAACTTATAAGCTGTCTTCGGACTTCTCCCGTGGTTGATGATTATAATGTACAAATAGCTTGTTTAACTTTGTATGTAAAAGATATATTGTTAGTAATAATATTTCCCTCTAGAATGGGTTTCTTGTGTAAAGGTTCAACTAAAATCCCATCAGTTTTGAACGTTTATGTTTAGTTCAAAAACCTTAAATCTAAAATATTTGTTATTTATGCAGTGAACTTGGGATTTTTGAGATTGAATCCCATACAATTGCATATGGGAGCCATTTACCGTTAATGCAGAAGGTATGATACGTTTTTTTACCATACTGATACATAAACACATAAATAAATACAAAAACACATAAATAAATACGGAAATGCAGAAATAATGATAAATGTTACCAAGAGGGGATAAAACGATAATGGAGGATAAGTGAAAGTTAAAAGGTTCCATCGGAAGACGAAGTACATCGTCCATTTGCAACATATTTTATATAACAAGTTGTCCTTCCGCCAAGTGATGGAGGTAACAATCTTTGCCAGTCTCCTTCTGTCTATAAAGTTATCGGGAATCCACTTTGGAGTTTCTCATCCTAACTGCTTATATAGAGACAGTCTTTGTCCTTGCGAGAACAGACAATCATTTAGTTTCTAGACTCGTTTTACAATTTCGTTCAGTTTTCTGCCTGTAATGTATTTTTCGGAAAGACCCGGTAGGGAAATGAACTAACAATCGTATATTAAGTACATTTTTTTACGATTAAACTTTTTCTATAGGATGAATTTTTATATGATTTTCGATATATTTAGTTTTTAGCCTTTTTTGTATTATAAGAACATAACGCAATTTTCTACTTTGACTTCCTCCTTCCACTCTTAGGAATCACTCAACACGTTGTGTCAATGATTCATAAGTTGTCTTTAAATCCCAAGATTATTTATCCTGATGTACTTGTTGTTTAGCAGTCTTCAAAACTGCATTAAACTCCGCGTATATTTACAAAATCCTTCTTCCCTCCCAGCATTTCAGTTCTGCTCCCATTCGCTACCTATACAACCGTGTTAAAATTTGTAAATTACTTGTATTAATCTATATATAAAAGAGGAAGTATGTATATACTTCCCCCCCCCTATGGACTCCGAAACCGCTCGACTGATCTTTCAGGCATTATTAAGCATTATTCAAGGATGGTTTGTGTGAAGTTTGGTGCAGATCCGTCAAAAGGGCTCCACCTCAGAAGGTTTTAAGGGGTCCAATGTCAGACTTTTGGAACTAAAATGTTTACAAATAAATATAATTTAAAAGTAGATGTTTACTTTCACCAACTGTTTTGTAGGTTTGAATAATCACATCATTCTTCATCAACTTCGTCTTAATCCCAAGAATACTAATTATTTCATCCAAGTTTACCCTTTGAATTTAAACCTTTCCTTTGCGTCTTGCTTTCGCAATTACCATTATAAGGCACAAGGGCAGTCCCTGACTATCGCCGGTTTAAATTTAGAAAATGAATGCTTTTCACACGGACAGCTGTATGTTGCGTGCTCATGTGCTGGTAGGTAGGCTACACCTAAAAACTTATATATTTATACACCTAATGAAAAAAAAATATTGTTTATCCACTGGCATTTAAGTAAAATAAATATTAATTTTTTTATACATTTGTATTATTTATCGTAAAAAACTAACTACCATTCAAAATAATAGCTGTTAGCGCAGCGACGCGTGCCGGGTAACTGCTAGTATTAGATCAAAGTTAGTGTGAGAATTATTTTAATTTTAATTTTTCATTTTATTTTTTAACTGGTGCACAAAGAAACCCTCATTGAAGGTTGAATGCACCTCGGATGTTTGTGCAAAATAATATTTTTATATTGTTGGTCTAATTGTGTTTACAATATAACCTATTGACTACATCCCATTATCCTTAAGGTGTACACAAATCCAATCTATATAAACTTTTGAATTTCATTTTTATAAATTAATTCGACTTTAAATCGTCCTTCTCTTTACTTTTTAGTTTTTAATGAAAGAAACGACGTTCCACTGAAACATTTTCTATTTAATACGTAATTTGTAGTCATAAGTTTGATTTAGACACAGCTTGTTATGTTTATCATAAATTGAATAGATTAAAAACACAGTTTGGTTTAAATATCTCTTTAATAATGTGGTTTGAGTCTACCGCAATTCTTTGATGGATCAGCAAACTTGCTTTATAGAAGCACATGAAACAGCGGAAGCTGGGGAAGGAAATATGAAGTGTTCTGTCTATAACTTCATTGACAGAGTGACTCCCTCTCACTTTTAGTCTTCAACTTTAACTGTATTTTTTGCTCAATTGGTAATAACCGTTTGCTGTGAATAACGAAATTAAAGCGGCTAATTATCACTATTAAGAATATTTGAGGTTTGCAATGATCATGTTGCGATTTAAGTGTTTTAAATAATTATATACGTTCTGAATATGGTTAAATGTTTATGACAATATTGAAATTATTTATGAGAAATTGAAATTATATTAATTCTTCTTTAAAGAACAGGTTTAATTTGCGATTGTGAAATTAAAGATTGTAGATATATTTTTTTATATTTTTTTTTTTTGCTATTGTTTATTGTTTTTTTCCTACGCCATTGGCATTTTCGAGAATTCAATCAAACCCTGGCATTGTTAATACCTAATGACTAGTTATATATTTACTTAATTACTAATTACTGATAACGACAAGTTAACAATTTATTCCGCCAATTGTCAATTTGACATATATTCAAATTAAGTAAATATACGTACTAGCCCCTATTATTTAATTAGCACAGTATAACACGCTCAAAACATCTTTGTTAATTAAATAAAATTATAATTTTGTTTTATTGAACTAGTATGTTCATATTGAACTAGTGTGTTCAATCCAAATCTAATAACAGTATATCCATTTCAGTCGGCAAACTCCTAAGGGTAAAAAGACTCGCTGTCATAGCAGATAGTTTATAATTATGTTTTATGATCATGATTTTATTAAAATCTAAAAAGACTATACCTTTCCTGCATACTAAATCATTAAACTGCAATTTCCCAAATTTTTACTCCAAATTACTTTTCAGTCATGTGTAGTATAATGAGAGAATATAATTAAATGCTGAGTTAATGTATTCTAAGATAAAGTTGTTAGTGGGATGGTGTGATAATATGAAATAGTGAGGTTATTATAACTAAATAAATATAAAAATGTAAATAAATGAACTAGGAAATCATTGAAAATAATCATTAATAAAATTAATTCAAAAGCTAAAACCTAAATGGACTGATCATACATGCTTGTGTAACCAAACAAATTGAGGGCCTGCCTAATTAATTTCTAACAAGCTATGTTTACTGTACAGAAGCTCAATGTTCGTTTTTTAAGCCTCAATCTCAAGAATAATCTAGGAGGTATTTTATCATCAAACGCTGTTATCAAATAAATGATTACAGTAATCAGGAAATTTAAACTCTTAACAAATAAACGGTATCAGCAATCTGACACATTCTTTCTCCCATAGCTTGTCAACAACCTTTGTCATGGTGTGGAGGTAATTAAGATATTTTATAGGGAAAATGACAAAGGTTTTAATAACTTTTTTAACTGTAATTGTTACAGCAATAGGGGGTTGCACTATTTTCTTTAGTATTATAGAACCATAACAGATTAATTCTAATCAAAACCGGTTTTTTTTTTCAAAAAATCTGATTTTTGTGGTTTTATGGGTTATTTTATGAGAAAATATCATGAGTTGCAATAAATTTTTAACCGTAATTTTTACGGAAAGTGGAGTTACACCATTACACCGTTACATATGTGTACGTTGCGTGGGGTAGCGAGTCGTTGCGAGGTATGACGTGGCATGGCGTGACGTAGAGTAGCGTGTCGTGGCTAGCGTAGAGTAACGTGACGTGACGTGGCAAGTTTTTACGTTGCGTGGGGTAGCGTGTCGTGGCGAGGTATGACGTGGCATGGCGTGACGTAGAGTAGCGTGTCGTGGCTAGCGTAGACTAACGTGACGTGACGTGGCAAGTTTTTACGTTGCGTGGGGTAGCGTGTCGTGGCGATGTATGACGTGGCATGGCGTGACGTAGAGTAGCGTGTCGTGGCTAGCGTAGAGTAACGTGACGTGACGTGGCAAGTTTTTACGTTGCGTGGGGTAGCGTGTCGTGGCGAGGTATGACGTGGCATGGCGTGATGTAGAGTAGCTTGTCGTGGCTAGAGTAGAGAAACGTGACGTGACGTGGCAAGGTTGTACGCTGTGTGGGGTAGCGTGTCGTGGCATGGCTTGACGTAGAGTAGCCTGGAGTTGCTAGCGTTGAGTAACGTAACGTGACGTAACGCGACATGAGAAGCGTGACGTGAAGCTACAAGGCGGTGGTAAATGTGCGACTGAGCAGCGAGCTTGGTTTAGCTCCGATCACCCTTTGTAAACTGACACATCTCCTCGTCTCCTCTAATTGAAATTACATCAAACAACCCCTCAGTCCTTCGACTTTAATTTATAATCATCGAAGTCCTCTTCAACGGTCCTTCCCCAATAAGGCATTGTCCTCCGAACTAGACACAGTTTTATTTTCCCTACAGAGATTTTGCATTGTTTCCCTATGACTTTATAACGTAATTTTATTTTTATTATATTATATAACAATTTGCATCTATGATGGGGTTTTCGAGTCACTTTTAATTACCATGTATCATATTAAAATCTATAATAAGGTTTGGTAAATTAGGACTATGTATTACAATAGTATCTACAAAAAATATCCGTGGAAGGATTTGAATTATTTCACCCCCTGGTAGAAGGATTACGGTTGTTAAATGGTACTTTACAGTTTTCATTTTATTTTATTTGGGCAGGACCTAAAAAATAAAATGTCAAAAACAATTTTTACATTGGAAAAATTAATCGGCAGTGAAACTCATAGCTTCTTTTTCAATAAATGTATTTTTATGAGGTGGTGAAACTCCGCCCAAGCTTACGAATCCTGCTTCACCACTTTAACAAAATTATATCCCAAATATACTGATATACTAGAAAATCTTGGCACATTAGAATAGGATAATGATTTTGGACAAGCAATTGCTAAAGGTTTATTCACTTTTTTTATTGTTACTTCGCATAAAGCATGAACAAAATAACTCTAATCTTGTAGTGATGTACCAGATTATTGTTAGTGTTTTATAATTAAAAATGATGAAGCGATGAACACGCTGTCGGCGTTGTTGTACAGAAAACAATTGAGTATCTCTAACGGCGATCTTAATTATCCCCCACCATTGTTTGGACGAGCTTGCACGGCTGCCGGGTCGCTAATTCGTTTTAACTACCAGTTTAATCCCGCAGCGTTAAACTCCAATGGTTTAATTTTAAACTATCTGTTTAAATTGTTATTTTCTGGCTTATGTTTTCGAAATTACTACTGTAGACAGTGATCTATGTCAGCTGTAACACTTTTACTAATCGTTTTCTCATCTAAAGGTTGGCTACTTGTAGTGCCATTTGAAATAAATAAAAAAATCCTTATATATTATAAAGGTTTGGGGCAAGTTTTAAATTAGTAAGATTTTAAGTATTTAAGACATCTTGTAAATGGGTGCAAACAGATACGACATAAATAATCAGCCGTCCACATGCTGATAACAAACGCCGTATCAAAAAATGAAAAGTTAAAGGATAGAACCTAGCCCTTTCCACTATCATTTTAGGGCTTCGCCCCCCCTGCCCTAGGATTAATTTATTATGCAAATCCTTAAGCCTGCCAGTATTTTTACTTCAAATTATACTTTTCCTCTTTTAACGCCACATATGATACGATTGCGAAACGGCAGACAAGAGAGTGGAAAGGGCTAGGTTGATATTTAAGCGAGATCGTTGAAATATGGTGGTGTGTGGTAGGGGGGGGGGTCAATAAAATCCCAGTTACAGGGAATTAATTAAATATTTAAAGAGAAAAGGAAAGTTGTTATGGGGGGGTAGAGATCAGAGGAGGTAGCAAGTGGTGTACCAAGAGAAGAGAAGAGGAAAGGAAAGTTGTTATGGGGGTGGCGATCAGAGGAGGTAGCAAGTGGTATACCAAGAGAAGAGGAGAGGAAAGGAAAGTTGTTATGGGGGGGTAGAGATCAGAGGAGGTAGCAAGTGGTGTACCAAGAGAAGAGAAGAGGAAAGAAAAGTTGTTATGGGGGTGGAGATCAGAGGAGGTAGCAAGTGGTGTACCAAGAGAAGAGAAGAGAAAAGGAAAGTTGTTATGGGGGGGTAGAGATCAGAGGAGGTAGCAAGTGGTGTACCAAGAGAAGAGAAGAGGAAAGAAAAGTTGTTATGGGGGTGGAGATCAGAGGAGGTAGCAAGTGGTGTACCAAGAGAAGAGAAGAGGAAAGGAAAGTTGTTATGGGGGTGGCGATCAGAGGAGGTAGCAAGTGGTATACCAAGAGAAGAGGAGAGGAAAGGAAAGTTGTTATGGGGGGGTAGAGATCAGAGGAGGTAGCAAGTGGTGTACCAAGAGAAGAGAAGAGGAAAGAAAAGTTGTTATGGGGGTGGAGATCAGAGGAGGTAGCAAGTGGTGTACCAAGAGAAGAGAAGAGGAAAGGAAAGTTGTTATGGGGGTGGCGATCAGAGGAGGTAGCAAGTGGTATACCAAGAGAAGAGGAGAGGAAAGGAAAGTTGTTATGGGGGGGTAGAGATCAGAGGAGGTAGCAAGTGGTGTACCAAGAGAAGAGAAGAGGAAAGAAAAGTTGTTATGGGGGTGGAGATCAGAGGAGGTAGCAAGTGGTGTACCAAGAGAAGAGAAGAGGAAAGGAAAGGAAATTGTTTATCGGGAATAGAGATCAGAGTTGGTACAGAATGGTACATCGAGAGAGAAGGTCAAGGAGATAAAAGCTTTACATGGAAGGTAGCGATCAGAGGAGGAATTGAGACGAAGGGATGGTAGGGGTGGGTGGAATACAGCCTTTTGTAAACTGACACACTGACAAGACGCTCTCCGCTCGTATAATTGAAAGCACATTCAACAACCTTCACTATGAACTTTCTCTGAGCTTTAAGCCTTTCAGCCTTAATTTGTAATCGACGACTTGTTAAAGTCAATCGATAAAACGGCGTCTTTCCTCTTGCTATTGTTTACTTTTGTAACGTGAGCTGGTAAATAGTTACATGTTTCAAATGTAACGTCAGCGCATTTAAGGGACGCAGTTTCATGCTATATCATCTCGATACTTCTATTTAAATGACCCAAATTTTAATTAATACTCAAACCTGATAAACTTTAGATTACATATCAAATTTCTGGCAGCACACACATTGTATTGTTACAATTTAGTGATAATATCTCAAGAACTTGTAGGATCGAAGCAGTAGTTTACAAATTAAATTAGTTTAAAACTGGATGATTTTAATAAAATAATGAGTCTTTATTAGGGTAGTTTCTCTATGGTGAAATGAAAAAAAATATATTTTAGGTTTATAATAATAATGTTTAGCATGTTTCTGGGTCAAAAAAGATTTGAAAAGCTAAAAAAAAACCTATTTGATATGGTGTCTGGAGGTTAGTTTAAATGTTACCGAATGTCATAGTGACTGGTGGGGCAGTGTCGGGAACCAAGAGCACCGGCTAATAAAATCATATCAGCTGACTGATTCACTTCCGCTCGGATTCATTCTTTCCTGCAGCAACCTTCCGCTGATGAATAAACGGCTCCCACATTTGTTGAAAGTTTATTTTAGACTTATATTTTACCAATTGTTACATGCACAATTGAATATGTATTAATGTTTTACTTAGAACAACGTTTTACGGCCACTATATTCATATCGAAATAGGTGGTGTTGTTAGAACACGCTAATTTTGTCCTAGAGGTCAAATTTCTTTTTTAACAATCGACAATGACCTTTAGCTAAGTTTTAATGTGTCTTTTATCAAAAACCCTGAACTGCATCTGGAAACTAACTTTATATATTCTAAAATAAGAAACTTAGTTTTTTAAGAAACAACCATACTGCCATACTGCTCTGTAAAATAACAAATAATAAACAATATGTAAGTCCTATTGAATTGTGTAACCGAATGTAGAAGAAAACTGATAACTCGGTTGTTTGTCATCCGATTTTAACAAACAAGATCTCATTTTATTTGGATTTAAATTCTCTGCCTTTTTGATTGCAAAAACAATTTTCCTAATATTTACGGTTTTCATGAAATTTAGCATTATAGATTTTAAATAGCCGCCATATTGAAACAGCTTGAGATATTTGAACGAACCTTTGTAAGCTCTTTCTACCTACTAAAATACACCTTTATACCAATTTTGAAATTTCTATCTTGAAAAATGCCTAAGATATAAAATAATTCTTTAAAATCACAAACTGACCGACAAAGAGAAATCTAGGCATTTTAGACCCATACTTATGTTTGTCTTAGTCCAAGGAACAAGTCCAAACAATATGTCCAGACGATTTGGAAACACCCTGTGTATCCAAATGTTTTGTATATTTGTGTTACTTATTATTTTGCATATTTGTATAACCAATTAAAACCAAAACATGAAATTATACCTCATTAAAATAATAAATAAAAACGAATGATAAATGTGAGATGTCACGGACAGCTATAACAATGTAACATTACTGCCAACATGATTCTACGTCATATCCAAGATGAGATTTGAAGGAGTTGTTGTGCTGAACCAATAAACTTAGGTTGAGTCGAGCCGCTATCAACACAACAAGATTTGTGTAAACCAGATTAACTAAGTATCACTCGATCTCACCTCAATCTTTCAGACGCTTTCCTTTTTAACGATTTATTTGAGTTAACTTGCTGTCTACGTTCAGTCCCAATGGTTTAGTATCAAAATCATTATACTAATTAATTAATTATTTAAAAGTATGTCATCTGATGATTTATCTGTGTCTGTATACAAGCTATGGATTTACTAACAAAAGACCTGTAATACTCAAAGTGTAGCCTACTTTCCCTAAAAATGTTAAACATAAAAACTGTAATATTATTTCTGTAAATGCTCTAAATAGTGTAGTGTGTGTTATATTTTATGTTCCTTGTTCCTAGTAATTTCCACCTAGTAGTTTGAAAGTCTAGCTTATAATAAAAATAGCTTCGGGGTTTTTGTAGTATGTTCTTAAGTGCATTAAGTACAGTAGCCAACTTGTATGTTAATAGTAGGGAATGTCTCCAACAAGTGAGTGTTATAGATACCGAAATTTTAACGTATATCCTACATTGGTTAAACATTAAAACTTCGTGAAGAAAAAGATGTTTGGCATACTTGCTTTAACTGCCCAAGCATCGAATACAATCAAATGACTGAATTAAAAATGAAAATTTACATTCATCCTTCGTGGCACCTGCATAATATTGGGTGAACATTTTGCTTAGACTTTATGCTTGCCCTAGTTTTCAATGATTCCTAGTTTTGAGGTTAGTTCCTAAAATACTTAAATATTTGTAATTTTTTACTATCAACATCTTACTGTATAATATTTGGCTCAAAATACACGACTGTTTACAAAAGTAGGATGAAAAGGGGGCAAAGTTGCAGGATATCTTGTTAAACTGTGTAATAGGTGTCGTGACGTTGTATGACAACTACACATGTCACAACAGCGTGACTGTTCGTTTACCCGTTGTATTTACTGTACAAGGGCAGGAAGCAGCTCAGCAGCTGGTAGTCTCCGGCCCGTATCTGTGTACCTGGGCCACACTAGGCGTAGCAGGGCCTGGGCTGCGTGGGAGACTGAAGCTGCCGCATTTAACGCCTCGCCGCGTTGTTTTCACGGTATACGGTATAAACACAATTTTATGCGACTGCCTATGATTATTTTCCACGTTCTTTCTAAAAGCTTAATCTTTTGAATATTTATATAATTAGAAACTTTAAACAAATAGCTTATGGGATTTACTAAAAAGTTATTTTACGTATTATGGACCTAAGTTAAGAATAATAGCATATATTAAAATTCATTTCGTCGTTCTTTATCCGTTTCATTAAAGCTAAAAATTTAAATGTTTAGACCACCATCTAAATAATAAACCCTTGAATAAATTAGAAATTGACATTGCTAATAAAATCAACCCATAAAACTATGGGTTATTGAGAGGCGAAGCTTTTAAAAATCCTGTAAGTAATGTTCTGCTGGCATAAGAAACAAGATTAATTAAAAATTGTTATTCAATTTTTGTTATTAATGTATTAATTTAATTACTGTTTTCTTTTAGATACCATGTTAACCTGAGTTGTTTTGTAAATTGACTCCAAATAAGGGCCATTTTATCTACTTATGTTAGCGTAGTTGTTTAGATTTTGACAATCCAAACCAGATCATAACGTAAACGTTTTGTAAGGCACGTGGAATAGTTTAATCATACCAGTTAGTTGTAAACAAAGTCACTTAAACAGTAAATTTATTAGGATGGGTGACTTCCACACGGCAACTCATTGTTAATTTGAAGTTTTCTGCAATAGTGCCTTTATTGTTGATATTCCCATTAAGTAACTCTAGCCTCACATCACCATTTGATATATGTTACGAAGAGTCAACAAACATGCTTATGGAAGAAATGTGTTCTTATGGCTTATGGAGACAATGCAAATCGTTCTAATTTTCCTCTATTTTGCCATATGATCAATTTTTGTACAAAGGGAAAGGATGGGCGTTCTAAACATGATCCTGCAGTCTTTTTGTGACTGTGACCAACCAATGGTTATTTTACGAAAATTTGTAAAGATTATAAGTACGCGCGCAATTTCATACACGGCATTTTGATTAATTCCAGTTAATGTACTTAAGAGGGTGTTTTCATTCGATTTAAATTGATTTTCACACTTATGATACTATTTTAAAGAAAACAATGTTTACTTTTACAAACTAAGAAGCCTAAACGGAGTTTCTGGTACAGTGTAATTTACATTTCAAAGTCGTATTTTTGTTTTTTAATAGATTTATACACCCTCATTTCTAGTAAGTTTGTTAGCTAGTATAAATTACGTACTGAGGATTTGACAGATTCCCTGCTATGGTAGCAGTAGACACTATCCCTTGGTTCTGGCACCTGCCTCAGCTATCTATAAGGTAAATCGTTCATTTTTATTTTATTGTTTTTTCTAATTCGTGTTTTAAAATACGTTTTTATGATAATAATGCCCTATATTTATACAAACCGAACAACTGCCAGTATTTTCTTTCAACGTATAAAGTCATAGTTTGGTTGCCCTTAATTTATCAAACCTCCAAGACGGTCAAATGCGTGACAATTACATAATTCGCAGCATGAAATGAGTTTAGGACCGTACAATCTTTAATATGCTCAGTTTTGTTTTAATAGAATATCCTTGAATCCCAAAAAACTTTGGAAATTCTGGTTGATATCTAAATCAATCTACTATTTGGTTTCAGATCGCTATAGCCATCCTCAAAATCTGACATTGCGTTTAGCGCAGTAAGTGAAGAATTGCATCATTTTAATTTTGAAAATACTTTGATTCCATTCTCATAGTTTCATATATTTTACACGATTTTATTCAATTTTTATATAGTAATTATCTTGGTGGAGTTTAAAACTTTCTTTTTTAGATTTGAAATTTATATTTCATAGAATTTGTATATTTTATAATTCATTTTCATATTTTAGGAATTTTCTCCTTTACTTTTTAGAACTTTCTTATAATTTTACTCTTCTCTCCATCTTTATATGTTTTTAATCTTTTTTACTTATATCTTTTTATATTTATATACATTATATTTATATATATTTCACAGCATTGTATTTCTTCACTTGTATATATGTGTGTGCAAAATACGTAATGTACATGCATATATAAAATAAATTGAACAAACTATGGTACTGAGGATTAATTGTATATGGTTATAGTATTGAGTTGTATAAAAAACGCTTATAATGATTTCAAAATAAATAATCACATGATCTTTGTACTCCTAAGAAGAATAAATTTTAAACAATCCACGTCTTAAAATTATAAAATTCTTTTACCATGATTTTTATCCTTAAGCATTT
Organism: Macrosteles quadrilineatus; assembly: GCF_028750875.1. NCBI lineage: Eukaryota > Metazoa > Arthropoda > Insecta > Hemiptera > Cicadellidae > Macrosteles > Macrosteles quadrilineatus. The sequence continues at coordinate 119,425,372 of NW_026542594.1, forward strand.
AAATCTACCACTACATATCTTACATTCAGAAATGTTTACCACTTAGTTATTCATTTATTTGACTGAAGGCTTTAAAGTTCACCTTAACAATCGTGATTTACCACAGATTTATAATTTGAACGTATATCCATTGAGTTCCCCAACCAGTATATACAAGAATCAAAATGTCTGTAGATTACAAGCTTATACAATATGCCCTTTAAATTTTTATCCGTGGGTTCTTTTTACACTGTTTTTAAATCATACTTTTATCAGCTTTTACTGAATGATATTTTCAACTTATACTTTTTCCTCTTTGAGCTATGCATGTAGTTCAAATGCATGGTTTTTAGTTCGGGTGATTTTAAAGTTTTGACTCTATTTAAATAAACTTGTACACATAAAACTGCGTGTTCAGCAAATTGTACATTATTCATAATTAGGATCTGTATATTATTACTCCAGTGCTCAACTGTATTGTATCCAGTGCTCACATATATTTCATGTTTATAATCATAAGAGTTAAGAGTTATATAATTTTATAGGCCTAATCAAATGTTACACACTACGGTTGTAGTGTAGGCCTATACTGTATGGTATCGACACTATAGCCACTCTTAGTTTAACCCTTTTTAGCGCTATCGTTTGTCATACTACTGATCAGAGATGCATTTGTCTAGTAAATCATTTACTGTTAAACATGTGTAAAGGACATTTCGAGGTTGACTCCGCCAGTTGCACAGCACATGGTATAGTTTTGATGTGTTGTGTTGTAGTGGTGGGGTGGGGTGGGGTGGGGGAGAGTGGTAATGTTAAAGCATCTCACGTCTCGGCGTCGTGCTAAGTAACACTTAACTGCCAATTGTTTACCGCTGTAAATCAGTTGCGACGAAAGTACCACGTCCTTCCTTCAGTTTACGTCGTGTAAATCACTCAGTGGCTAATTACATATCCTGCACTCGCCTCGAGTCACATGGCGCATTTACACACTTACACTTGTACTGTATCTCTCAATCAGTTGTTGGGAAAAACATTGTAACTTCCATTATTGCATCGTGTATTATCAGGTTTGTCTTTGTATACTGGTAGTTCATGATTGCTGTTTTTTTAGGCTTTTGAAAACAAACAAGTTAGATTCAAAAGTATTCTTTTTTTAAGTTGTCAAATAAAAGTATTCACTTTTAAAGTTACACTTTTATGGAGTATCTTTTGGTTTACGATTTACAAAAAAATTGATGTTCAAATGCCATTAGTTCTATTATTTATACTACACAGTAAGGAATAAATAGCTTGTATGCTGCAAAAATACAAGTATCAAAACAAATTATTCAAAATGGGGGTTTATATCGTAACTCAAGATTATCATTTACAAAATTCTTAAATTGTATTGTTACACAATTTAGTCAGACACAAGCCGATTTCAATGACAGAACCTTCACTCCAAATCGATGGACAAACAAAAGTAGAGACAGAGGTTGGAATTTTCTGGTCATCCGACCAATGTTTTCTCTTCCTTTGAGCGTTACAACAAAAACATCGGCCCCAATTACTTCGTATATGAAAAAAACTGGACAAAGAAGATCCTTGTAAATAATGCCTTCTAGTCATGGAAAAATGGCTATTTGATGTTTCGAGGGTGGGATTTAGTTTCAGGTTAATATCCTAGAACCAATTTTCAAAATGGGCTGTTATTTACTAATTTTTGTGTTTTAAGCGTTTTTTGCAGTTGTTTATTCTGTTGTGCAATGCAACAAGACAAAGATACCGAATAAAAGAGATTATTAATCAAAGTAATAGCCCCTTTACGATTTTGTTTATACCAAACCGTAACAAGTAAAGCTATGATAATATTCACAGACTATAGTTAGTTGTGCAACTAGTGAGCAAAGTGAGCAATTGACTCACTCGAGAGAAATACTTACTCACGAGCCGTAGGCGAGTGAGGAATGGTTTCTCGAGTGAGGCAATTGCACTTTGCACTCGAGTTGCACATTATATTTTTCCTACAGTTACCATAAAACAAATAAATTAGTAAAGAAAAGTAACATATTTTTACACAGAAGTGAACTTTTAATATGACATTTAATGATACAACAGTACAACAGCTGACCAGCTGACTTACAACACTGAAAACATACTACTATGACTACTATAGGTTATAGTAGTATGTTTTCTGTGTTTACAGCCAGTGCTGCCAACGTATTTCGCGCGCATACGACTTTGTCTTCATGTTACGCGCTCACTATTTCGTGCCTTCACGTTGCAAATCTGGAGTGAGACAAAGTAATTAGAGTGAGACAATGTTAACATTGTTTCACTGGTGAGCGAATTGGCCACTTTGCTTTCTCAAATCAGTGAGAGAACATGTACATTGTTAGGTAACTGTAGGAAAAGGTTATTTGAATATCTAGGGTGAATATGACTAGGGTAATATTCACAAACATGTCCGATAGATTTTGTAGCAGCTGTTCATAACACATGTTGTTTTCAATTGCCAGAAATGCACTAATCTTGTTGGACCTGTTTTTGTCCAGTTTTAAAAAGAGGTACTATTTGTTTTATTGTTAGTTAGAATGTTGTGTGTTATTGCTTAATATGACGGTATTGGAAACGATGTATATGATAGTCTTATACACTATAAAATATCAGTATACCGTAGGGAAAAATTAATGTGAAAAAAACTCCCCAAAACTCTAGAGACATTGACTTTACTAAACCAAATTGTTTTACAAGTATATTTTGTTGTACTTCTTTTTTATTGTTTGTATTTGTTTACACAGATCGTTTAGGAATTTATATTCGACTTTTGTTTAAAGAATCGTCTTGATTAATTCACCAACACCTCCTAAGATTATTATATGCGACGTGTGTGTAATGCAGGTTGTATGATTGCAGTGAACTCAAAGCCGCTGACCTTTGACGAAGTGTACAACCAGAGTTCGCCCACCAACTGCACGGTCTACTGTGGCGGTCTGACCAACGGACTGACCGAGGATCTCATGCAGAAGACGTTCTCTCCTTTCGGCACCATCCAGGAGATCAGAGTCTTCAAAGACAAAGGATACGCCTTCGTTAGGTGAGTCACAACAACACCAGGAATAAAATATCCATGGAATTAGTTTAAATATGCGTAAAAAACCATTTCAAATAATTGTCTAAATACTTAAAACACGTTTGCAAATGTTTACTTACAATACGAATGTTTAATACTAAGTGTTGGGGTTTCAAACTGCATAGTGATATTCATACATTTTCGACCAACGTATTTACGCAAGGCTGTTGATCAGTACATCAGAATCATCAGATATAAGCGACCGTAACTCATATCTGATTAACAATGATATAAATATCAATATCATGCCTATCACATCAAATAGTAATAGAAATTACTGAAATATTATTTTTTGTTTTGTTCTATAATGTTTTAATCGGAACACATATTAAGAATTTACAATACCAGTTAGTTAGGACACTTATAATGTAGCCAACATTTTATATTTAGGGACCCTAACTAGTATGCCTAAAGTTTGATATGTTCACAGTAGTAGGCCTATTACAGTTTTTCATGTAGGAACAGTTAGTTATCAAACAATGGAGGTTGGCGGCACGTACATTGAGGTGGACCGCAGGCGTCGAGCCAAACGCTCATCAATAGTCATTTATATGTGGGACAATAAATCAGGTGGATAATGGTCCGCCTTGCTCCATATTTTACCACACACATAAACAGGACAGTGGGATGGATGAATGGCGTCGTAGCTCCTTGTTAGATCACTCACTCAACTCACTCAACTCACCGCCACCGAGTGATGGCGAGAAATTTGACACCGTACAAGTCAAAAGACCTTAATGTTTCAAAAAAAGATTTTTTTTACTCTTTACTACTAATGTTTATGTGTTATTTCTAATGGGATAATTTCCTATATTTTTTACGTGCAAACCGAACGCGTGATATATTCGTGCATTCATTTTTCATATACTGTATCGTTTTGTATATATTTATCTCGTAAACTAGTTTTTTCTTATTTATCTTTTTCTTGTATACAAAATTATGTGTAAAATATATCTTATTTTCCTTTTTAAATGTAGCCTTTATTATTGTTTTATTGTGCAGAAGATGGACTCAATCCACAACCACAGACATATAGCCTATTTGGGGATTATATTTCATAAATCGTTTTTTGTACCATTGAACTGGTGTACTGTACTGAAATAATAAAGAATTCGTTCATTCATTCATTCAATTCTATAATATACAGAAATATATATATATGACAACAAGACATTTTAAATGTAAATTGAAAAATTAGGCAATTTCGCTTAGTAGCATTGGTGTAGTTTATGAAAAATATGGTATTTTTTAATATAACGATAAACGATTATCATGTTACCGTATTTGTTTGTTATACCTAAATTTAATCGAGTTTACCAAAAACTCTCTAGGATCGCAATCAAATATATTTATCCCCTATTAATAACAAATTGTATAGTTATTAAATATAGCATAATTTATTTTATTAGCTTCTTCTTCAGGAAAATTTATTCCAACCTCAGCAACAACCTATATGAAAACTTTAATAATTCTTTTACACAATCATTAATTTAAAGAGAGCAAAATTGTATGGCCTACAGATATATGGTTAGCAGTAATATTGAGTGCATAAGATATACTTATACGTGTATATACGAATATTGGCAGTAAGACTAAATGTCTGAATATTTGAGTGGTGGTTAGGGCTCACCACAAACTTTACATTTTAGGGTCGTTGGTTCAATCCTAAGAAAACCCACTTAGTTTTTGATGGTTCGAAACTATGCATCATTGATCATTTGGCTTTTAATAACCGAGTCTGCCTTAAGAAATGTATGACTTTAGTCAGTATATGTGTACTAATTATACCAATACGACATAGATAAAGTTTATACATGAATGTCGACGATAACGTATTGGTATAGTCTAGACTCAGAGTATACATCATATGTAGACAGCAACGTATATTGTGTACAATGGACGTATAGTTATACACGAATGTCAATGGTAACTCATACGTAGAGTGTAGACAATAGATGTATAGTGTATATATTAATGTGGACAGTAATGTATAGGTAGAGTGTAGACAATAGTTGTATAGTGTATACATGAATGTCGACAATAACGCAAATTGTCAAGGATATACGGCAGAATCGTGGAGGTATCAACAAAAATGAACAGGGCCATGTAATAAGCAGCATGGAAGCCATTTGTTTGCTCATATCGTGAGCTCAGCCGTTAGCTCCCGTGTGGCGCTACGAAATCTCCGGTAATATTGGTGTAATTTAATAAATCCCAAGCGGCCGTTGTTGCTGTCTGCCGCTAGTAAATAAAGCGGAATCACCTTAGACTGAGCTAAATGTGTCTGAGCCCCCAATACGTGCGTCTCGTAGGCAACCGATGACTAGTCTTATCAAACTCTTGCAAGGACACAAAACACCATTAGTAACACTTGTTTGACGTTTCTCCAAAGCATAGGAAAATATTTAGTTTATTGTTCATACAAGTACAAACATAAATTTAGTTCGATTAATAATAAATTTGTAACAACTTTTAATTGAAATATTAAATCTCCTTTTTTGATGTTCTGAAAGGTATACTATTACTTATTGTTAAATCATCCATAACCACGTACCTTTACGCGCAATTTTAGTTTCAACATCATTTTACATTTCAAACTCAATTCCTCGAATTGACTGGCAAGCGTAATGAGTGACCACTTCCGGCCTAAAACACACACACACCTAACAAATGAATTCTCTGATGTACATTTAATTTTCTTTATGGCGGTGGTCGGGTCTAATTTAGTCGCCGACCCAATTGCAAACATAAACATGGTATGTAATTATGTGGTCGCACCACTCTGCTCCGTCCCGCTACGTCATTTCTCGCATTTACTACTTCATTTTCTCTAAACTCACTTTTTGGGGCCGGTTTACGTTACTCTCGTGAGCTTTTTAACACAATATTAACGACTTTCGTTTAGTTTTATACTTTATATAAAATGCATACGCAAATATTTAACGAGTCTATTGTCGATATAATGTAAACACACTGAATTCGATTTACTTTATACTACTTTTATCAACACGCTAATATATATTAATCTCAGCTGTTCAGGTGTATAAATTAAAAAAAAAACAGCTCCTGTTTTTTATGTTTCGGTTGGCAGATGACGCGGGTGTTTTAGTGGGTAACTCATTATTTAACCTTTTAACGAAACCAAAATGGCCTTCCAAAGCAACCATCTCACTACAGGATTCAATTTGTTCATGATTTGGATCAGGTTAGGCCAGAAAGTCAAGTTCTTGGATTTGTATTACGGTATTTCCAAATTATAGGCTATTGTTTTATTTTGAAAATACATATGGCAAATAGCTAACCTAACCTAAAATTACCAACTTGTTGAAAAGAGGTTAGTGGCTTACAACAAGAAAACGCCAGTGACTAGTGCTCGAGGCGCAAACCGACACGATCGCCTCTTTATTAACCATTATATTTTTTTACAAAAATATAAACATAAACAATATGAAACAACTCATTTTAATTTAAACTAGTTTAATTTGATAACAAACAGGCGTTAGAGGCAATAAGGTTTAACCAATATTTCGCAATAATTGTGTAGTATTAGAATTATCTTGGTTGCTGCTGTAAGCTTGTTTATGGGTTTATATTCAAAATAGTTTGGCAAATGTCGTCAAAATTGGACGAAAATTATTATTTTATCTCTCATGGTAGCGTTCTCAAAGTATTCAAAAGAGTCAATGTTGAATGTAAGGCGTTTGTCTAAATCCAAAACATTTGTTTATTTAATTTTTTTGTATAAGCACTCAGTAAACATTTTTATTATTCCATTGGTCCTCAGCACCGGGGGTTTTGTGATATTATTATTTTATTCTTTTCAAATCGTTACACATTCGACCAGTGGAGTGGACTAGTCTCTATAATTTGATTTAACGCAAACTCGACCCGTACAATAAACTGTATCATAGAATCTTACAAAATGGGGTGCCTATTTATACACTATTATTATATTAGAATATAAAAATTCTACCTGAAATTTCAGTATAAGATAGAGTTTTGATAAAGGCCTAAGCAAGCATGCCAGCTGTTTTATTCAAAAACCATTCAAAATTTCACAACTTTAACCATTATTATCTTTGAAACGGGTAGGTTTATGAAAAAAATTATAAGAATAAAATCGTCTTAAAATTACATTTTCTACCGGAATACATCATCAAATACAGGGTGTTCCATAAGAAAAATCAAAGTTGGCGGCCATAATAATAAATGGCCATAAATGGCGGCTAAAATAATTTTTTCGACTTGACTAAAATTTTTAAAATAAAACAATCCAAGGCATTCACCAGTTAACTTTTTTTATATCTCTTATGGTTTTAGAATAAAACGGCTGGCACACTTATTTCAATCACCCTGTATGTATATGCCACTCTATATACGTTTGGTTCAAGAAATAATAAAAAAGTGTTTTTTTATTTAAATCTAAATAATTATACTGTTTTACAGTAAATTTTCTTACGTTATATTTTAACCTCTTCTTTATTGATTGTAGGGATTGAATATTAAAACTAAACGGTACTATTTTGGGGGATGAATGGTCCAGCGGTTCTTTCTGTCCCTTTATATGTGGTATTCCGCCAAAACTGTACCATGCGATGAGCTCATGTAGCCAATAATGACAGGAATTTTGTTTGGACAGTGTATATTGTAATAATTTTGTTTAGGAGCTTATAGTAACAAAAGCGATCTAGGACTTGATTATATAGTCATCGTTGTTGCTTGGATAAGTACACATGGGTTGGGATAGCAAAGACCAAGTCGGACCAGCCAGATAATATAAACACGCCAGCAAGACATAAAACGTCCGTCAGTATGTGTAAATACACATGATAAACCTTCTGAGTTACTGTAATTTCAGTATGGTCTTTTTGTGGTACTTATCTTGAAAACATAGTCTGCCGATTAAAAAGCTGGGTCTTTTTCAGAATAGGCCCACCACTTTTTAAACTGTGGAACACCCACAGTTTAGGTTAGGTTACAATTTTATTTACTTAACAGAAATAATCACCAAAACTCAAAAATCAACTAACCTGAACTGAGGTTTTCCACAGTTTAAATAGTGGCGGCCCTCTTCTGAAAAGGACCCAATAAGCTTCCTATCAAAGCATATTTATTATATTTTTAACAATAATTAGGACATGAAAATCAAAAAAATCAAAATGCATTTGGCCAAGTCAAACCGTGATCTTGTCATCACCATTCACCCCACCACGGTCAGCCGGTTGGCCTACAGGTTCACGCGTAGTCATATGTGTTGCCCTCCATATCGTTTTGAGGGTTGTGTAATAAAACAAGCGCAGTGGAGTTATTTTAAACTAAAAGGGTTTATCAAATGTCCGAACATAAAGTTAAAACCCATTAACAGTCTGAGTGCTTTTAATGTCAGGTAATGTGCTTAATTCGCGCGCCTCACTTATAGCTTTCATTATTAATCCGATTATTATTGGATGCATTGTAATTAGCTCTAAAATGCTCCTTCCTCATTTGTAATTACCACTTGTATGTTTCATGTTACCAAAGCGGTGTTTGGCTAAGCTTAGCAATTAAGATTTTAAGCGCTTTTCTAAATTGAGTATAAAACGTTAAAACTTAATCAACTTCCCTGTGACTCGTGTTTCAACAATTAACCAGCCACATGATGCACGTGAACCACATGAAGTGTTTTACTGTAGACTTGCTGTTATTGAAGTTAGACGTTTTGTGTACAACATTTAAAAATGTTTTGGTAAATACTTAGATTTGTTCAACTTGTCTACCATTTTAGTTATGGGTAATATTTCACGCCAACATCATGTAACATCAGATAAAACTAGCTGTTTTACCCGTGCTTTGCAAAAGGAAGAGGATGTGAACAAAAATAATGTTGTTCTTTAAATCTTCTGTATAAAATAGTTACATATATTTATCCATTTTAGAAACAAAAGATAATTTTACCGTACTATATAATGTGGTAAAATGCTTGTCTTTAAATTCAGACAAAGAGTTATATTTTCCTGCGCAACTAATTACAGTGTAAAAGTAATGGGGCTGATGCATGTTTAACAATGATATAATACTATGATTTACCCGACTTACTAACTTTCAAAACCCTACTTCATTTAAATTCAATAGATCCAAAAGAATCGAACATACCGTAGTAACTTCTTGAAATTGATGTTTCATAAAAGAGGATGTAATACCCTAATTATTCAATTTCGGTCAAGTCTGTAGCTTATTATACGGGGTGAATAAAAAGTCAAGACCCCCCCCCCCCCCCCATTTAATATTTTTATAAGTTTATATATAGAGATATCCTTTTAGTGGTCATGCAATCTAAGTTTCATTTTATGATTTTTTTAAATTTTGAGTGTCCCCCGAAAATGGGGCATTTTTAGGGCAACTACATTTTTTTATGCAAACCCCCTTCAAGTAACACCTCATTTTGAGGTGGTTGCAGAAACTTAAACAATGGTGAAATCGAAAGCTCACGATTCCCTCTCTATCAAAAATGGTAGCCAATACTACCATTACATTGATTTTTCTCACCTTTTTAATGTGTAGATTACAATACATTTGACAAGCTACCTATAATGATAATATAACATATATTATATATTAATGAAACTTCCTGACGAGATTACATGACCACCAAAAAGATATCTCTGTTTATTTACTAAGTTTTGCATATACTACGATATAATATTTTTATAATTTTATTATATAAAACTATAATATTTTCCAAAATATTGTTCACACTAGCATTATTATTTTAATATTTATGTACTATTCCCATTCTAATTAAAATAGTTAACATATTTTTAATAATAATCTGTGTGTATGAATATTTACGTTGTTTAGTTTACTTACCAAACCATTTATAAAATTAATATTATGGTAGTAACAATGGAAGGGATATTTATTTATCGAAGGTTGTGTTAGGTTTGAACAACGTATTGTTTCTACATATAAAGAATGGCAGCACAACCTAGCGGACAGCGCTGCAACTACCGGAGCAGTGTCCGGCGAGCGACATCTACCGAGATCAATATCAACTGTTTGATATTCAGCTTTTACCTGTTGCCACCAGGTGTTTTACGTAGCGTCAATACAGTACTACAAAAGTATGAATGGCAATGAACATCCATTGATATCTTTCCTTATTTATCTCAAGTTCTTTCCACTCTCCTTATTCGTCTTGAATGAAAAGTTTAACAGTCGTTGATATTTTAACGTTGGTAATTTTTCGTAGCATTGCACACTTTGTTATTTATAATACTACAATTTCTTTATCACAATTTATTGGATATTTGTCGCACAAAAACTTTACTAAATACCCCCGACGCAGCAAACCTGCTGTCTAAGCGAATTTCCATTTGTCTGAATTGATTTTCAATTAAATCTATTTAAATAACATTAGGTTTGATGAGTACTGTACCTAGATTTGCTGCTACAAGGAAACTAATAAAGTGTATTTTTTAGTAAAATATCAATAGCTAAGAGTAAAATAAATTACAAGTTTTATAAAAACATATCCATAAACAAGCAAACTACATTTTACAATATTCTCCATAAGAATAACATGGGAATTTTTTATTTAAATTTGTTTGAATTTTCCCCGTAACTAATAACCGTACAAAACACTTTGATATAATTAATTATATTTTTTTAAGCTCTTTAAAAAGGTCTAGAGCGAAATTGGGATTTTTTTTAGTTTTGAGGGTCAAAAATGAGAAAAACCATTTTTTACCCCATTAAAGCCCCCGGGGGTAAAACCATAGATTAAACATACTCCCTTAGGAGTATGTTTAATTTATGGTAAAACCCTGTCCCAATGGTCCGATCATGCTGGTCCGCGAACTCATTCAAGTGTATCCTGCCTTACACCTTTAAACCAAATTTCTTAAAAATCGGACAAAAATTTTTTAAGTTAACACGTTCACGGACGTGTGTATATATATATATATAAATCTATATTAAATATATACATACATACAAATTTGAACGAATGGTGTTTTTGGCCTCTGGGAACATCAAAATGAAAAAGTAAATCGGTCCCGGGCCTAGATCTTACCGTGCCACCTACAGTTATATCCCTATAGGGAAATTCGCTAAAAGTAGTGAGTGTTGTTAGTACAAAACGGATGCCTTAACTTTTTCACTCGTCTATTTAGTGTTTTGATTAAATAGTTAGGCTACCATAGTTCTCTAGCTAGGGCTGAGAAGTATAACCAAAGTTTCGTTAAAAATATTTATTACCATAGTCACTAACATCAGTTAGCATCATCAGTTAGTCACCAACTGTGATGAAAATCATCAAAATATACACATCGTCTAGTACATACGAATGTACAGATCCACTACAGTTTTTACTACAGCTGTATCTGACACCATTAAGATTTATATTTACAAGGGATAATAATATTAATCGTTTTATTTCAGTTTTTTTTGTGAGTTTCCTTGTAAGGAGCCATCACAGTAGTGCTTGTGGAGACCTAGTTACGTAACTAACGTATCTTCTTGCTTTAGAATCCCTGGAGCCAACAACTCAAAGACACCGCACACTAAATTGTTTAGAAGTCGCGTATACATTAAACTCTTCAAACACTGTTGATTCCCGATAAAACTTGGATAAAACGAGTAAACCAGCATATGTATGGTCTGTAAGGGTCCCCGAGCCACGACAATATTTACAGTTCAAATAGTCTCAAGTGTTAAAGAGAGTCAGCAAAACTGCATATCAGCGAGGGTCTCTCGTTCACCTTTATAAAACCTCGTTATATTTACCAAAACCTCCTCTGTACCAATTACAAATGAGCGACTCCTTTATAAGATCAACCAATACTCAATATCACTAACTTGTCTCTTTACCCTAACTTAAAAGCTACCAAATATAGCTTTCACACTGTTCAAAATGGTCACCAATGATATTCAGTACTTAAAAAAGTGACTCCCTTTTTCTAAATACACACTGTCAACTATATTGGTGGAACTAAGACCCTTAGACCGTGGGAGAGGACAACTGTCTCAACAGTGCTACCAACGTTGTGAATTGCGATACAGTGACAACACCTTGAAGCACCGGGTCCAGCAGGCGTACCAACGTAAACAACAACACAGGACGTCTCACTCTCTGTTTACCAAGGATCACTAGTTTTGCAATTCAGATTGACTTGTACCTACAACATCATTTATCATCACAAACTGTCCACAACTAATAGAAACTATTTATAGAATGATGTCACAGAGGCTTATGAATACTTTGGTGTAGTAAATACAGTCAAAACTATTATTTAGACGAGACACAATAAGGGCGCCAGTAATAAAAGTGTTGAGGTTATTTTTTTATTCTATTTTAATTAATAATACTAATAGAATATTAATTATTAAGCTAAATTAAAAATATAATATACTATTCAACAGTATTACTAGTCCAGTCATGTGGCATTGCAAAGATCGTGATAGGGAACAAGCCGAAGGTCTGGTGGTTAGTTAGGACCGTAGGACCCGAACTCAGGAATAGTTTATTTTTTGTTTTGTTTCCCAGAGGCCAAATACACCATTTCATCAAATTTGAATGTAGTATATGAGAGGTGCCCTGTTTGCAAATTGCACATTATAATAAGGCTCAAAACTTGTATCCGAGACATAAGGCCCCTTTACCTTTAACTAGGCTTACTTACTAGATCTACTAATTCCTGAAATTTGTTTATTTCATGCTAAGCTATTAAAATTGTAATTAATAACATACACCCTGTAGCAGCAAACCTTATTACTCACTAAAATTCAAACCGTAGTTTCATCAGATTAATCTGCTTGTGAGACTAATATACCTTTCAAACTCTGCTGTCATCTGTAAGGGGCTTGATAGCCTTCCCTTTTCAAAAACTTCTAAATGGGTCAATTAGTATAGATAGTGCATTCGTAACATGCGTTCCAATGTCTTTACACCATAAAATCGCTATCAAACTAATTTGCTTTCTTCCTGTTTAGATCCCAGTAGAAGTTTGATATATTCAATATTCTCGATTACCTATCTTATTACTTCAGGGGTAAAGTCTTCTGGGATACATAGGTGACTTGTTAAAGAAGTGTAGAAAAAAGCATATCATGATTAAAAGCGAGGAGGAAAGGCACTTTCTAAAAATTTGTCTCAGTCTTTTTTGTGATTTCCCTTAACTATTTCCTCGTTGAGCGACATGGTGATATGTTTTATATTGTTCCAGATTCTCTACCAAGGAGTCGGCCACCCATGCCATAGTAGCAGTCCACAACACAGATATCAATGGTCAGCCAGTCAAGTGCTCGTGGGGGAAGGAATCTGGTGACCCTAACAATGCACAAGCAGCAGGACAGGTAATTTGTACACTAGCTCCTTTCTACTTTATTAAGAAACCTTTTTTCAGGTTTTTTCCAGATATAGTTTTATGAGAAGCAAATTCTCAAACTAAAATACTATTATAAGAGTTCACTAATACTCAGATTTCTACATCTCGTTTATCTCCAAACAAACAAAAAATATTAATATTTATAATTACACTAGCTGTTGTACCCGTGCTTTGCAACGGGAAGAGAACACGAAATAGAAACACTCTAATCTTTACATCTGTTGATCTGTCTAAATCCGCCAACGCTTTTAGAAACAAAATTCAACTTTTATGGCCGAAATGGAAGCATTTAAGTTATGACTTTTAAATCTGGTAAGTAGTGGATACCACAATTTTGGTTTGACTAATTTTAAATCTTGTGTAGGCTGATATGAGAAAACTGACCAAATCTTCGAATAAAACTTTAACATACATGATTTACCTTCATCTCCAATAATTACATATCTTTTTTCTTTATTTTTGACATTTTCAATTTCAATTTTGAAGTTGCAAAAATACTAATTATTAAATTTAAATGAACATTTTTTTATTTCATTCTTCTTCATATTAAATCACAAATCCTTCCATCTACAGTTTCTTCACTCACAATAAATCATTAGCAAAACGGAGTGTATTTTATCTATAGCAAAACTAAGTCAGCTGTTGTAAACTTTAGAAATATTGTTGTGCCTTATCAAATAGTCTTTTGAAATATGAAAGAAACTATATCTATACTATAAAAATGTTTAAACAAATAATTTTGCATTAAAGACAGCAGACAAAACTAATATGATTATATCAACCCATCAAGGACAAAAAAATGTGATAGCAAATACAGTATATGTTTCATTGAATCTCTGATTCTACCCTCCAAAAATATCAACAAACAACTTAATATACAAACAAGTTCTTTTAATCAGTTCCATCGTCCATTGAGTAAACACACACACTTATCACACTTACCATTGAGTAAACATAGTAACAGATATTTCATTGATCTTAGAAACAAAATAACACTGTGTACTGCTTAGTTTTATGATATTTTCCTTGGTTTAATTTAATCAGTGGTGTGGCAAAACACAATAGTAAATTTATCAAATAAAGTAAATGCTAATTTAAAGCTATGTTAAGATAAAATAAGAGTATTTTGTATTACCATTTAATAATTAAATATAGTTATACATATACAACAGATTTTAGAACACAAAAATCAACACAATTTAGTTATTGATGATATTTTTTTAGTTTAATTTAAGCATAGGTTTAGCAAAACACAATAACTAAATTTACCTAAATATACATATAAAAAAAAAAACAGTGTGATGTGCAAGTTATGTTAAGTTAATCTAACTTATGTTAAGCAGTTCAAATTTAGTTAAAGTAGCCTCCAAATTCATACAAAACATCTATACATTTTAATTTTCTTACTGTTTCCATGACAATATATCAATAACATTATTTTAATAACACTTAAGACAATTTAAAAATCGAAAGCAGAGCCTGTGTTGATGCAGCAATGCTTTTAGAATATATTTTGTATTTCTATAATCATTGACATAGTTTTTGAAAAAATCATCTTTGATAAATTTTTAGATTAAATAAATCAACCACATAATTGTGTGAAATATTATATTTAACTTCATTGGATCAGCTGTCTTAAATTGAGAAATATGCAATTTGGCAGTTCTTCTTGTTTCAATTGAAATGTAAATGTAAACATTGTGAGTATTCTTATTGCAGCCATAGAGACCAATTAAAATTTTTTAGTTTTAAAATCCTCAACTCAGAACTTTTAAAGCCAAAGGGGCGAAGCCATCGGTCGGTATCAAAATGTGAATAGTCCTATAATGGTCCTTGGTATGGTAACTATATTTTTGTAAAATTTAAACCCAGTTGGTTCAGTAGTTTTTGCACCTATTACTAATACACATACAGACAGACACCATTAGATTTTTATATAATACGAGTAGTATAGATATGATTTATGATTCTTATCTTGAAATATCGCACCTTGAATGTTATATAGATGACCTAGTTCAAAATGTATCTTTTAATATTAATTAAGAAAACTATAAAGCATTCTTCTGTATTTTTAGAAGGTCCCTGTATAAGATTGTACTAAGTGATCATATGTTCGAGTATTCTTAAAATTATTCTGTATAAAATTATTCTTCGTAAAATGTGTTGACATTATGCATTAACACTTTGAGCTTATATACTTTTCAATTTCTTTGGATACAGTAGTCATTATCACGAAACTAGGTTTGTAGCTTGTCCTCATAATTGTGTACACAATATGCATCTATGTACAGTATTTAGGCAGTTGTCACTGTCACAAGCTGCGTATTCAGCCGATCTTTACTGTGGCACATACAAGTGATGCATAGATTTTAACATGTTGGATAATAAAGTGAGCCACTGTTTGAGGCAACTACCACAGTTTTAAAGAGAGGATGGTAGTTGACGTTCACGAGGTTTAGTTTCGTAAACTAAATTTACACAATATAATGTTAGCATATTATTGCATTTTAATTTATCACCAATACACCACTAGCCCAAATCCCAGGGTACATTTCAGTCTCACAAGGTATATTAAAGATTCGATATGCTGTGGCTGCTGTGCTACTGTGCTATTCAATGCACCTGACAGCTGGTCTCTTCAGTTCACTAACTTTTCCAACCTGTTCAACTCTATACTGACTGACGGATTTGTCAATGATAATGATCTGTACTTTTCACGACGTGGGTTATTTTTATGTCACACATTTAGATTTTCATTTATTTATAGCCAGCAATTACGTGTGTGTATGTTCAAAAAGAAGACTCTTTAAGCGAATTACTTATAGTTATATACGCTATTACCGTAGGTCTCATGGTAAGACCCAGGACCGATTTGCTTTTTCGTTTTGATCTAAAAACGAATGGGGTTTTGGTCTACAGGAACCTTCCTATAGGCCAAAAACACCATTCGTTCATATTTATATATGCATTTGTAATCAATATAAGACAGGGTTTACTCTCACACGAAGCTGTATTTATGTGACTCTTAGCACGTTATCTCGAGCAAAATGGTCCGATTGTAATGACTTTTGGTATAAACGTGTAATCCTACATTTATTCGAACGGGTTTGCGAACCAGCATGATCAGACCATGTGAACATGGGGGCATATTGGCGATCGGGGGGGGGGGGGGGGTTAAGGGGCAAAAGTAGTTATTATTCAAAGTTAAGGTTTAAAGGTTTTATTCAAATTGTTTACTCTAAGAAAAACATAATTTTGTAGTTTATTTCCAGACCATTTTGTAGAGCTTAAAAGAACAAATAATTTAGTATAACGACGCGTTGTTATGCATCTAATGGTTTAGGAGAAAATTCCAAAAAACTTTAATTTTAAAATTCTTATGTTATTCTTACAGCGAATAAGTAAACTGATTTAGTTTGCTTGTTTATAAACGTATTTTGATCAAATTTGGGAAATTTTTGATTTCATACCAAATTATTAACATTTAACCATAAAATAACACTATTACCTTCCCTTTTGCAGCAAACCTACGTACTTATTAAACTTATGCCATTTGAATAGGGAATATGAAATTATTAAGGTAATATTTTAGTGAAAATCCTATCAGGCAAATGGAAATTCTTTTAGTCTGCAGGTTTGCCTCGACGGGGGTATCTCAATAACTTGTGGTTAAACTTTAAGAAACTGCATTGTGTAATTTATAAACTACATTTTTCTGAATAACCAAAAAAGATTAATTAAGTTGAATAACTTAATGAATAATTTTATTTAATGTAATTGTAAAATAGTGTTATGATTATTTACATAAAGCTTATTAAACAACGTTGCTCGATATTATACTAATATAAACAAAATTAACAGGACATTTCCATGTCAAACATGGTCCATTAAGCTAAAGGGCAAATTAAGTTGCATCAAATGGACGCGGCTTCTGACATGCTGCATATTACATAGGTTCATTACAGCTGTTGGGATACATACATTAAGCCTTCACTCATCGCCCCTAACTTATACATTATTTATATACTGTTTATTATTGATGTAATAAATGAAATTATACATATAATTCAAACACGCTTTATAGCTATTGGCTATAATTGATGATATGAGTAATACAAAGAGTGAATGTAAATCATGTGCATTAATTCGACAGTATTAAACGAAAATTAAATTGTGTTGCCCTTTACGACAGTAAAGTTTAGAGCAAGTTTATACTTTCTCCCCCTAAAGTAGCCTATATAGAGAAGTGGAGAAAGTATTGTTTTCGTAAATATTTTCGAGTTTGAGTTTTGGGATAGATATATTCATCTTCATGGGGACCTCCCCATGAATCCGGAATAGTGGTTTTCGTAGTGATGTATGCATGTGTCTGTATGTCTAATTTTGATTACATTTGGTATGTGCTTACTTATATGATTTCCAGCAGTTTATTTGCATTTTTTTTTAATTTTAATGGAGATTTGACTTTAACGACCTAGTAAATGATGGAATGATCAGATTACAAAAATTCTCGAAGGATATTTATAACATTTTAGTAAGTTATAGTATTTTTGACTCCAAACAAAATGGTACAACCCCCATTGCCATAAACTTTACGGCTCAAAAATTATTGCAAACTTTGTGATTGTACCAATAAAACAGTATATTTAAATGTGTATCTCAGGCTTACTCATGATAATGGTTGTCGACAAGTATGTGTAGGATTGTTGATACCGTTTATTTCTGTAAAATATGAAAGCTACTCAGCTGAATGCAAACTATCATCATTCATCATTTTTATTTTGACTTGAATAATACCAATGATAATACACACATTTACACAATATATACATATACATATTTAATATACACATTTACTACAAGTTGTTAAAATACCTCTAATACAAAGGGGTGTGACGGCGTGGCGGGTAGGCAATGTGGTAAAACAAAGTCAACCAAAAAGAAATATGAATTTTGAACTGTTTGAAGTTTAAAATGATGTTGTCGGACTGTTTAAAATGGTTTACACCTTTCTAACCAACTAAGAGCATTAAAAAAAAAATAAAAGGGAAAATATGTTATTGGTTTCTACATAGAGAATTACTTTCAGCGAAATTTCCTTTAGGGAAACTATTACCGTAGTTACCGAGACTACTGCTACTAGACTTGGGGAGCGAGCTTGTCTAGTGGTTAAAGAGCGGGACTTAAATAGGTCACTGACCTCCCGGGTTCAAATCCCGCTAAATCAGCAATGGATTTTATCCTAGTGATATTATATTGCCGCAACCCTTAGGTCTAGCCTGAAGTAATGTGAAAAACAATCCCGGACTTGTGCTTCTTAGGACCTAAAAAACCCTACTCCTACACTAAGACGCAAACCTGGATCGATTTTCCTTTTTTAATTTTAAATTTAAATGTTTTACTCGTTTAAATTTGTGTATATTTTATATATGTGTGTAACCGTTAACAAGATATAAATTGAGTAATTTTGGTCCGATTTAGGTTTAAACGTGTGGCGTGATTTTTAAGGTCTACAAAATGAAGAGATTAGTTGTAAATAAGAGATCAATATGCCTTAATTTCGTCTAGTGATTCCTACAACCTCCTCTATGGGCAAATGGCGCTTGTTCCTTAGTAGTTCATAGTAGTAGTCGAATATTTATTTTTTTGTCTCAATGTTTGATTGTGCGTGTTTAATGTTTTGAATATAATCCAAAGCAGGTGTCATAGCCACCGAAACCATCGTTATCCTACTTTAGAGGAGGTTTTAGGAATCGCGAAACGAATCAAAGTAGATTAATCTCTTATTTATATGTTTAAGTGATTTGAGTCTACTCCCAAATAATAAATAATAAATAGGCCTACACATAATTGTTTAAAAAGGAATTGCAAATGTTTATGTTTCAATGAGCAAAAATAGTAAACCCCCAATTTACCTTATACAACTGCCCATAAAACCCCGTCCCCATAATCTGATCATGCTAGTTCAAACAAATTTTTAATAATAAAATAATATACAGTATAAATTTACATTTTGTTTGAAATTTACACGTTTGTACCAAATTTTATCTAAATCGTATTATCTTTACTCGAATTATCGTATGTATAAATACAGGGTGTTGATAAAAATGTTGGGGGCACAATTTACGTAATGATTTCTTGGGTAAAAATAAAGAGAAAATCAAGAATAAAACTTTTTCCAAAATGTAGCCTATGTTAAGGCAGAAGAGACTCAAGATCGAAAAAAACTAACTTGTTTTAATCAAAACTTTTAAAATGGAGGTAATTTAATTTGTTAATTTAAATTACTATAAATGGCTTATTATTAACATTAGTTATTAGCCAAAAAGACGTGTAAAACACCTTTATGTAGCCTTGAAAATGCCCTATAAAACTACACAAAGTTCAAAGTGATGGAATAAAAATAACTTAAATATCACGATACAGTCTGGATTTTGCCTCATTGAACATCTAAAAATCGTGTTATTTATGTTATTTTTAATTAGATCTTTTTTGAACCTGGTATCGTTTGATAGGAAATCTTAAATTCTAAATCAACACGCCCCAGACATTTTTTAGTTAAATCAACTATTATTTTTTAATTTAGATATAAAAGTTTCTTTGGCCATTATTTCAAAATTTTAAATTGAATCAAGGAAACTTTGTTTATAACATGGGTCTCCTCTACCCTAACATGCGTATCATGCTTCATAAATTTTGGTTGAAACAATCTAAAGATAAAACTTTTGTGTAAAAAAACTTTGGATTTCCAATTAACCAAGAGATTTATAAAACAAGTTTTATTCTTGATTTTCTACTTATTTTGACCCAAGGATACATTATTTCTCCACCTTTTTTTCAAGACCCTGTTTACATGAGTTTGAACAAATAGTGTTTTTGGCTTCTGAGGACTTCAAAACGATAAAGGAAATCGGTCCTGAGTCTAGGTCTCGCCATGAAACCTACAGTAATAGTTTATTCCATATATGAAAAAATCGCTAAGACCACCGATTGGATCTTGTTTAAGCCCTTATTTAATCTATTATATATATATTTGTTACCTATTTCGTTTTGTCAATGATAATTACAAAACTCCTAAGATACTATAAAACGTGCGTGTTATAAATTAGAAGAGACCATGTTACGATAATGCTAATTTATAAGGGACACATTAGCTCAGCAGCTATTGCAACAGAAACAAAATAAACTAAATTAGTCGAAATAATTAGTAAGAAGTAATGGGGCCCGAAAGATGCTATCTCGATATATATTACAGAGTGAGGGAGCAATTTACATATAAATATCGCAAGTTTGGCTCGTTAACAGCGAGAATAAACATCGTCGCGTTGACCAAACACAGCCAGCCCGTGATAACATGTCCAGCCGATACCCCACGATTTACTCGCTATACGCCACTTACCCCAACTCTTACAATGTTGTGTAGTGACTCTCTATGTAGCGTTGACCAAACACAGCCAGCCCCGTGATAACATGTCCAGCCGATACCCCACGATTTACTCGCTATACGCCACTTACCCCAACTCTTACAATGTTGTGTAGTGACTCTCTATGTAGCGTTGACCAAACACAGCCAGCCCCGTGATAACATGTCCAGCCGATACCCCACGATTTACTCGCTATACGCCACTTACCCCAACTCTTACAATGTTGTGTAGTGACTCTCTATGTAGCGTTGACCAAACACAGCCAGCCCCGTGATAACATGTCCAGGCGATACCCCACGATTTACTCGCTATATGCCACTTACCCCAACTCTTACAATGTTGTGTAGTGACTCTCTATGTAGCGTTGACCAAACACAGCCAGCCCCGTGATAACATGTCCAGCCGATACCCCACGATTTACTCGCTATACGCCACTTACCCCAACTCTTACAATGTTGTGTAGTGACTCTCTATGTAGCGTTGACCAAACACAGCCAGCCCCGTGATAACATGTCCAGCCGATACCCCACGATTTACTCTCTATACGCCACTTACCCCAACTCTTACAATGTTGTGTAGTGACTCTCTATGTAGCGTTGACCTGGAGAGTCACTACACAACATTGTAAGAGTTGGGGTAAGTGGCGTATAGAGGGTAAATCGTGGGGTATCGGGTATGGGGTATCGGGGGGTAAGTAGCGTTGACCAAACACAGCCAGCCCCGTGATAACATGTCCAGCCGATACCCCACGATTTACCCTCTATACGCCACTTACCCCAACTCTTACAATGTTGTGTAGTGACTCTCCAGGTCAACGCTACATAGAGAGTCACTACACAACATTGTAAGAGTTGGGGTAAGTGGCGTATAGCGAGTAAATCGTGGGGTATCGGCTGGACATGTTATCACGGGGCTGGCTGTGTTTGGTCAACGCTACATAGAGAGTCACTACACAACATTGTAAGAGTTGGGGTAAGTGGCGTATAGCGAGTAAATCGTGGGGTATCGGCTGGACATGTTATCACGGGGCTGGCTGTGTTTGGTCAACGCTACATAGAGAGTCACTACACAACATTGTAAGAGTTGGGGTAAGTGGCGTATAGCGAGTAAATCGTGGGGTATCGGCTGGACATGTTATCACGGGGCTGACTGTGTTAATAAATAATTTAATAAAAACTGATTTATAAAAATTTAAATTTAATATTTTGTTGGGGTTGGTAGCTCATCTCTAACTCGTCCAATTTTAATTATCAATAGCTCAAATGAAAACCCTTACGTCATTAAATATTTAAGAATGAACTGCAAGCGTTAATACTAACTGAAGATATAAGGAAAATAATCATAAAAAATGTTCAAAGTACAAAACGTTTAAAACGAAAAAAGGTATTTTAAAACGGATTTCGGCAATGGAATACGCGTGAAAATCTAGTTTATACAGTAATAATGTGTCACAACACTGCTATACAACAAAAAATGTATATCCAATAAGGTGGAGACAAAATGGCGGCCAAAATACGTTTCCCATCGAAATGAAGTACTGACCACCCAATAAATATCGGTGTTGGTACCAAGTCAATATTTAGAAAATTGTACATAGAAAATGCGTGTGGTATCTTTTTTTTTATTTGTCCAGTGTTGGGAAAATCCGACTCTGCACACCCAAAACTACAACATAAAACCATAAAACGTTTTCTTGTATTGTTTTTAAGGTTATATTCTATATTTCTCGGACTAATAAGAAATAGATTTTTGCTTATTCTCTTTATGGATTTATTTATTTATTTATTTGACGGTAACAACAATTTACAATAATATGCTAATATGCTTTCAATATCTCTGTAACAAATTGAAGCAGAACAATGATTCAATATACTAAATTGTTAGGTTTTTCTTGTTGAATCTCATGGTGAAAAAACGAATTTGAAGTTACCACAAACTTTGTACAAAAAATTAGAAAAAGTTATATTTGAGGTAAACAAATCTTATTTTTTAGCACATAACACCCTTAAAATTCATCTTTGGGTTACTTTGTCCGCCTGGTTTACATATTGAAGGTTGGAAATAATAGTTCTACATGTGTTTGCCAATTTTCGTGGAAATCGGCCAATCCTGAACTATGAACCGACGAATTTGCCGTCATCTTGTAGATTTGAGGGCCTTGCGGCGGCCATCTTGGAAAAAACCCGACTTCCGGTTGTCCAATTTTGTTAGACTTTTTTCCTGGTACTTTCTACTCCTATTACTACCAAAAACTGTCGAAAAACCATTTGTTGGAATTTGTTCTATCTCAAATGCCTATATTTATCCGACCATTATACTAACTCTTACGATTTTACCAAAGAGTCTCATCTTCAAGTATGTTGCTTGTTACAGCCACTGACGGGAGCCCAGTTCCCCTACGCCTATGGACAGCAGTTGGGCTACTGGTATCCTCAGAGCTACCCTACCACAGCCGCTGCTGCTGCTCAAATGCAGGGGCAGTTTCTGCAAGGCATGCAGGGCTATACCTACGGCCAGTTTGGTTATCAGCAGGGCTACATGGGGTAATTTCAGATTAATTTTCCATTGTTGATAATTATTCTTAGCTATTAATAGTCCTATTATTCATTAGCATGTGTATTGATCTGGGAAAACCAAATTACTAATCTTTATCATTTATTGTACTGTTTCTACATTATTTCAAAATTTCATTTGAAGTGTTTTTGATCCATATCTAAGAAAACAAAGTGGTTTATGAACAACGAATACAAGACTAGTGTTGTGATTTAAATTTGTCACAATTTTTTTCATAATGCCAGGATAAATGGCAAGGCCATGTCTTTTACAAATGCTAGATTCTTAATGTTTACTATAGGCCTAAGAGTGTTTTTTGTACACCAGTAATTAGATAAAACACTAACAATCACCCACTAATTGTAAATATTTAATTGTTTTATTTTAAATGGGTATTGCAATGGACTTTAAAACTAAGCTTTCTTACTGGTATTAGATGAATTTATAGATATCTCCTATATTGAAATTCAAAGTATCCATGCATATTATTTTACTCTCATAACATTTAAATTTTAGTTGTTGAAAAGCCAAATCTCTATTAATCCATTCAAAAATATAATTTTAAACATTGATGATTAACATAGGATATCTACTCAGACAATTCTATTGATTATGGATCGTTATGGCAAATTTATGTTAACAGTTTTAACACAAAAATCACTCCGTGTAAGTAAAGATATTTCATGAATCTATAAGCAATATTTTTATAAATTTTCCGAAGATTGTACATAACAAAGATTACTTATTTCAACAAAAAAGTGTGTATCATAACGTCACCTTCTCACACAATATACTCCAGTATATTTAGATGGTCAGATAATTGTATTTATTATCTACTCTTTTCGGTTAGTTTTTAGTTAAGAGTGGCAAAGGATTACAGTAAGCTTAATACAGTTTTAGGGTGTCTTGTGATTTTTTTAATATGTATTACTATTTTAAAATTTTTTTTTGTAATATATAGAAAATTTATTCCATAAAAAGCCAAATTAATACTATAAAAATTGGCTACATTGTTGTATGTGACAATTAATTAGTATGCCCGGTGTTACACAAATAATGTTCATCAGCAGAGCTAATATAATTAAATAAAGCACAAAAACGCAGTGCGACATACGGGCTCTTCTAATAACAAATTAAATTATGCCCGTTGCTAAAAATGCAGGGTTAAACATCAAAACACTGTTTAATATTAATGTGAGTACCCGAGAGTGGTTTTATGTGCGATTTATCAAATTAAAAAATCGTGTGGGAACATAATTAATTAGTTTACTGCTACATCGGTCCCGTTGGCAATTAACGATTGGCTGATAATGGAGCCGCATTGGTCGGTGGCTGGTGTGAACTCGGTGACACTGTGTAGGTGTTAAGTAAGCGAAGATAACAAGGAAAGTGTAAGTGAATTAGTTAATTGAATACGAAGTAGGTAATTAATTATGTTTGGGTTGTGTGGCAGAGTGCACTCGCGGGTTCGTTTGTTTTGCCATTATAATAATGTAATCACCCGAGGTGTGTGGTGTTTATACAGACGCACGGTTTGTTAGGTACGCGTGTAGTACGTGGCACCTGACACGATCAATAAACTCGACCTATCACATTCAACACCAACTCAATCCATTATAAAAAAGAAAAAAAGTTTTTCCTACAGTTACCTGACAAAGTAGGCTTTCTTGTACTGATTATAGCACGTAAAGTAGCTAATTGCTGCATTTATTTACTTTTGCCACACTCATTTATCCCGCACTCCAGTATTCCAACCAAACAACAAAAACATCGAGTATTAGGCACGTAATACGTGTACGCTTGAAAATAAGTTGGCAACACACTACAACTACGATCAGCTGGTGCAGTGTTTCTCATACTAAACGCTTGGATTTTACTTAACCTAAAACGTGTTGCTTAGTGTTTGAAACACTAATTATTTCTATGCTTTATAGTAACTGTACTAAAAATATAATGTGTAACACGAGCGCAAAGTGTCTTTGCTGCACTCGAGAAACTTTCCACATTTCTAAATGTACAGTGCAATTTTGCACACTAGTTACACTAATAACTATTTCCCTATCTAGAACAATTTATTTTAAATACAAACCAATGATGTAAATTAATACGAGATGGTGATTCTTAACGAAAATTTACCATACAAGTAGTTATTGGCATATTTAATTAATTATTGTTGTGAAATATCAAAACAAATACATACTTAGCTGCATCATATAGTTTGCATTTACAACAACGTATTTAAATAGCCATGCAGGCTAGTTCTTAGGTAAAAATTATAAAATGTTTAAGTATTTTTCTGAAGTAATGTATATCGAACCGTAGGATTGTGTTCATTTGATTCTGATTAGATTTTATTTTTAAGTTATATATTTTTGCTATTTCGTGTATAAAAAATATAACTTCTTGATCAGCATTGTACGTGTTATTAACCACTTACCATCTTTTTTTATATTTACCGTCTTGTGAGTAAAAGTATAAGCGTAAATATATGTTTTAAGTGTTATAAGACGTATCTTTTATTTACTATCCGTAAAAAATATGTGTATGATTACAAGATTAATTTCATATAAACCTTTATAGTTAATCATTTGCTAAAAATGCTACTCACTGTTAAATTAAAGGCATGAATAAAAATATTACAAAAGGGGCATAGAATTTTGTAATGAATTTACTATTGGCACTAATCAATATCATAAATTTTTATTATAATTGTCAATTGTAACAAAAAACATTTGTTTAAGCTCCGAAATATAAATTTTTCGTAGTCAATCTTTTCGTTGTATGATGGTTTATTATAATAGGACGTTAAAGAGATATGCTAGAATTGATTTTACTAATTTTTAATCTTAATTTACAGTAAATAATCCCTTAATTCCGCTTTGTTTGTATTTTTCTACTATAAGCAAAATCCTAATTCAACGATAAAATATTAATTAGCTTCTCCGTTGCAGCACCATTATCAATATGTTGATTGGTACAAATTTCACATATGCGAGTTTTGCTATATCAACAAATTGCAGTGTCGTATATGTTTACGATGTGTGTGTGTGTGTGTATAGGCGCATGGGGATGCAGCTACCGGGGGCCTGGCCTGCGCAGCCCCAGTTGGCATCAGCGGCCGTCGCCGCGCAGGGGGCGGCGCTTCAACAGCCCACCCCCGGCATGATGGCCTACCCTGCCATGCAACAGTTCCAGGTACCAACCCACTACCCACTACCCACTACCCACATATACACGGACACACAACTTCAATTTGTATACAAATTAAAATAATTCACAGAAAACATTGCATTTAACTCCTTGCAGCAGAGAGAATTATATTACAGTATAAGACTTTGCCAAATAACAGTAAATAACAGTAAACTTGGGTAATAAATTGAGCACTGGTCCAACCACATTTCCTATATACACTTTGATACAAATTTATATTTAATAAAATAGAAAATTCTCTACCTACTAACAATTGTATAAAACTGCATGGTAAAATGTATTATTTTTTTATTTTGCATGGTATGAAAGTGAAGATCTAATTGCTAGTTGTTTACCCTCAATTCATCGAAATCATTCCAAATTAACATGCTTTATACTCATGAAGCTTATAATCAGTCAGTTAGCTTTGCGTTGAAGCCCTGTTTTGTGTAAAACGTAAATACAAAACATTTTTTGTGCTGTTTCTATCATTTCTTGGGCGGAATGTTTCTTGCTTATTATTAAATGTGGAGAATCCATGCGAGCGATCTTATCTCCAAACTGGGACAGAAAAAGAACAGCTCTCAGTAGGAGCATACTTATGTTACAAAACTACCGCTACAGCTAAGCAGTCAAGTTAATAGCCTCGTTCGAAAGCAATATGCATCTAATAGTAGTTTACGCAACGATTGCGTAAAGATAGTAGTGTTAACGACACGAGTAGAAAATTTAAGGTACAAGCCTTGGCGAGTGCCTTAAAGACTTCTACGAGTGTCGTTAACACTATTTACGCGAGTTGCGTACACTATTTTACCTACGATAGTGTTTTAATTACTAAAAATCACTACTCATAACTTATAAGAGATTATGTTTTCGTTTATAGCCTCTCATTGTCGCTGACAGTGATTTAACGAAACATTGTATCAAACATAATTGCACCAATCAACAATTAAATTGGCCTGAACAGCTGATTAGTTGAATTTCGAATCATTACAATTTTACTTTTCCTCTCTCAATACTTGAACATCATTGGTCCGTTACCAGTTTTGTTATGAGTAAAACTATGCTGTTATGAAAGTAAACAATGCTGTTATGAGATACTTTTCTATTCTAAGAACTGTACCGAAACGGCTACTTTAAAAAAAAACTATCGTAGGTAAAAGCTATTAACTATTTTACTGGCTGTAATCAATCTTTCATTCATAAGATAAACGATTACTCAATTTCTGCCCATTCTAGTGATTTTTAAAGTGTCATACATGTTTAGTTTTAGTTAATATTAACACTAATAGTACACTTTTTCAACGTTTTTGTTGGTTTTAAAATAATTTTAAAAATTAAGAAAAAAATTATATTTCATTATGATCACTGTCAAGGACAAAAACCTGTCACTTTGTTTTACATTAGGATATTGCAAATCTTTAGTTGGTGTATATAACGTATTTTAATATAATATGTTTATAAATCATTTAAAATTATACAGTTCAATACTGAATACTTACCTTGAACGGATCTTATATTTTATATCGTGTATATTGCCTGTCAATGTTTTACGTTTTTCCAAACAGTTTGATTACTTAAACAGCAAACTTAAAACATATTTTTTATGGAATAGGCAATTCCTATATTTTTATAATAAGATTGAAGTATTTGTAGAAGTATGAAAGATCTTGAGTGTTATGAATGTTGAGCTATGATATATTAGTTTGATTTATTTAAATTACCACATGCATTTGTAAAGGCTTATGCTTCATCATCATAGTTTGTTTTAATTTTATTTTGATGCATGCTTCAAACTATCAGTATTAATGTCCACGTTAGCTCTTGTGCGTCAATAGCAACAGGGTCATAAATGTTCCCAGATTTTTAAGCTGCAAACAACAATTAGTCAAGTAACTGTTTTTTTTTTTCTTTTATTAACATGTGTTTGTTGCGTCTATTTAATAATTTCTTATTATTCAGTTGGAAGATTCATCACATAAATATGTTCTGTAACTAGTAAATACCTACTTTGAAATTTTAGACTCGTTTGACTCATGTCTCACCTGTAGCTGACAGTGACAGCGCAAGAGCTACGTGGAGTTGTCTAGTGTTCTGATTTACCTAGTGTTGATTGACAGGGTTCACATCACGCGTATAGCTAGCTCTCTCACAGTCACAGTAGCACAGTGCGGTTTCTCACTGTCAGAGAGTTTCTCAGGCTCTATTGTTTTGTTTCTTAGTTGGCAGAGGACGACTGGCTGGCACCTAGTCTTCTCGTTTGATGGTAGCCTGCTGTACAACTCGCATCATGATCATATCAATACAATCCAATCACATTGTAAAAGTGGAACTTACTTTGTTTAGAAACTTGTAAAAAATTCGAAAGTCTTTCAAGGCCCTGTCAATGTGCTTAGTAATTCGGAATTATTTATTAACAGTGAACCTCGTTCCATTCTTTCCTACGATCGGACGCGGTTTAAATAGATTATTTTGATAATTTAATCGGTGATCGAGTAAACAAATAAAGACTCATTTCTATTTTAGAAAAAACCTATGTAGGGTAAAAAAAACTGTTTGTATGCAAATGAATTGTATTAAACCAGCAAATGATTTGTATTGTTGAAAGTGTTTTTTGCGTTTACAACTTTCTGCTTTGTTAGAAGCCGCTACGTCTCTATTTTGTCTTTTGCCGTTAAAACAGATCCATACTGCCACCGATCAGAAAGAATGTAAGGGGTTCCCGGGCCAGTCTGTGGACTAGGTCTTATTTTCTTTATTTTTTCTTGGTGTGAAAGACCCTGATGATGGGAACGGGGTAAAGTGGCAGAGACATCGCTACTGTACAAGGAAACGCCGCGTCGCGTCGCCCCGCACTACGGACCCTACTCCACCTCCGATCTTAACTTTAAGTTAATTTGTAAGGGAAACATAAATCAGTAATCCAAAAGATAAGTACCCTTTCAAAAGTATTTATGTACAAAATCAAAAGTATAAGTAGCCCCTGGCGAGGGGCGTCTATGTACCGTACTGCACAAGATACACCCGAATCACATGTATATTAAACGCACTTCCTCGATACATCGAGGCGGAATATACCCCTAGATAAGATAAAGATAAGATACACTGGTGATACAGAACTGTAGAACTCGTAGTGAGCAGATGTACGTAGACTAGATATATGTAGTGTTAATATATATGAGATGATATACTATATAGGGGAGAGTATATAGAGGAGCAGACGACCCGGCCCCGGCGCGTCCGTCTTTAGCGGCATCGTTCTTCCATGTCGCCCGGGACCTGCAAATGATACTCGGTCAATTTGAAATTCATTTTGTAAATAAGGCGGAAATCTAAATCGAATAAAATGATTACTTACGCACCGCTGGACGTGATATTTAGCGAGGGTTGTACATAGCATCGGACCGGTGCGTATACCCACGGCAGTAGAGTAGAGTACGGCATCAGAACATATTGGTTGAATTGAATCCTTAGGATCAAAAAATAATGTAACTGTATAAAGAAGGAATGTTTCTGTAACAACATTTTATATAAGCGAGTACATAATAGTGTAAATAGTGTTTATTTACCACACACAGTGATCTGTTAGGTTAGGTGAAACGGTGGATTTGTTAAGGCCGCAAGCATTACGGAACTTGGTCTGGGAAAAGAGAAGAAGCCTAATAAATCTTTATATGTAAGTTTGAAAATTAACAGTACTTTTCAATTTCTATTGTTACTGTTTCAATTAAAAAAATATAAAAAGTGATAAGACCACCAACCTGCTCCCTTTAAATATATTGGTTAAATTGCTATCAACTTTAAAAAAATCATTCGATGATTTTATTAAGTTTTGAATTTTATCAAAGGTTTTGCTGGAGCAACAGTAAAAATAGCCAATGTTTATTTTTTGCCCAAACTGTATAAAACTGTGAGGTGTTTTAAAACCTAAAACAGAGATGTGATAACATTTTTTTATGTCTTAAACTAACCCTTGGTTTGAATAAATAATTCATCTGGGGCCTGTTTTTTCGCTAGCAATTAGAAGCACATGAAATAATTAGTTGTATTTGTTGGAATGATTGTTTAGATTGTTACCCAGCCCTGTTCAATTTCTAAATTTTCTACAGCAATGCAATGATACAAATATAAATTTATAAGCCTTTTCCACATACAGATTGGAATGACGAATAGTATTGTTTTATTAAGAATGTTGCAACAGCCCAAACGAAGTTCCTAATGCTGAAGTTATGAGCGAGCTAGTATTAAGGGTATATTATATATTATTAGCCGGTACAAAGCACTAGCCGTGGAGAGTACTTTTATATAGTGACTAGTACCGCATTTTGATACAACAAAAACAAGGGAACGCTGTAAACGATGGCATTTTTTAATACTGTAGATGGGATGTCGAGCACTATAGGATCCCCGCGCACGCCCCCCTTAACCCTAGCGCTGTCGCCCCCCGTGCCCTATGTATGTCCTACTGTACATGTTACGTTCGAATAGCCGTATGTATCTATTCGACCCGTTTGTTCTTGTTTATTCGGAAAACGTTAATTATTTGAGATGTGATTAATTGTAAGGATGTACATTCAAATCTAATGTTATTATGTCATATGTTCGTTGTTCTACCGGTATTATGTCACTTTACAACGAAATTGTGTTGTTGTTTTTTGTAAAGCGATGTTGTCTATGGTTTTGTTATGCTCCTTACTGTGTGCGGGCAGCAATATCGTTCAACAACGATTAAATATCGATAAAAAATCGGGGGGATCGATTAAAACAACTATGAGTTGTAAATTTAGATTTAAGCCTTTACTTCCTCTACGAGTGTACGTATCAATTCTTTTGTACTTTGATAATATTATGTGTTTACCTCATTTCAGTATGTAATGTAGATAAAAGGCTATCGACTTTACAATTGAAAATCTGTGAATATACGGTTTTCTATGTTACGTAGTTTAGTTTTGAAATTATCTGTTAGACTTTTGTACGGACGAGACAACGAATAACAGCTAGTCATTACGAACATCAGGAGTATTAGTCTTATTTTAGATATAATCGATCGGCTGTGACTCAATGTTTGTTATTATTGTAGGAGTATCGGATCCATTAGTATGTCTTTCTTGCCTAAAACTTGTACACGTGTACTTATGTACAAAGTCTAATAGAAATAGTGTGTAGCACTATGTCTAGTCTAAAAGAGGACGTTGAAGGCTTAAAGCTAAATAGTATATTTACTCAAAATGTTCAAAAATTAAGGGGACATATAAATTAAGCCAAAGGTGGTTGATTGTAAGACAAGATGAACATACCTTCTGGAAACACTGACTGTGCGTTCAGAGATAACTGAAAGAAATTAAACGAATGTGTATATATTAATATGTCGACTTTTATTTATTCACTCCTTAAACCCAACCTTCTTACTTGCTGTAGTTATTGTCTAAACAACCTAAATACACAGAACATCATAAAATTCAACTATAATATTATGAGTTATCGGTTAGGTGTAATTGCAAGTACCATAATGATATTTTTAACGTAATTAAAAAAAAAAATATTTCTTGGTAGTTCCTTTTATGCACTCTTATTTTAAATTTAAAATGAAAATCGGGAATTAATGACTATCCAAAGACGCCTTGTTAGCGACATCTGCCATTTTGTGTTTTGTATTTTTAATTTATACCTTTAGAAAAATACTTAAGATATATATTTGTCGTAGGCCATTAAAAACCTGTTTGGAAAAAAAATTTAAAAATTACCGTACAAAATATGTTTTGTTTTCAAATAGCGGCCATTTAGCTTTTCATATCAATTGCTAAGAAATGTCTGATTTAAAAGAAGTATCGAACAGTTTAATTTAGCATTTAAGTTTATTTTATCAAACAACAGAAAGCTAAAAAAGTCGAATAACAAATAGTTTGTAAAGATTTTTTAGTTTTGGGTTTGGATTTATAGCCCTCGTCAGGCAAAATATGGCCAAAATATTAGGGCCACCTCATTTCAAGCCTAAAAATCGTAATTTTCAGCAATTACCGATTAGATAAACGCTAAGTAATAGTGTTCTTTACATTTTTTTTATTAGCCATTACCTAGTAATTTAAGTTACAAAAATAAAAATAATCGAAATATATACATATATACAGGGTTAGTAAAAAGTCTGGAGACCCCCTGTTAATTTGTTAACGGTACATACTAGAAAAACTAAACCCGGCACACCTTTATGGCATGTTATGAAGTACGTTTTGTGCATAACCGCCACTTGGTGTACATCCCCAAAATGGGGGATTTCGGGAGAAACTCAAATAAATTCAAATGGTAAGGCTCACCGAGTTAACCCTCATTTTGAAGGTCCTTATAAAAGAAAACTAATAACGCAAACTAGAGATCTCTATCTCAATCCAGTAAAAAATGGCAGCTGATTGAAATCTTTAGAAATCAGAATTAACTTACAAATTTCCTTACAATTCCTTCCACATAATACAAGACAGTTATTTGATAGGTTTAAAATTTGAACCCGAACTATCCATGCTTTTTATACCTTAAAAATTATAAGTCAATTATTGGTGCTTATAATTAACAATTCTTGTTGCCGCAAAAACGATACTTTTGCAAAGGTTGCAGAAGATAAATCTGATTTCTAAAGATTTCAATCAGCTGCCATTTTTGACTGGATTGAGATAGAGATCTCTAGTTTGCGTTATTAGTTTTATTTTATTAGAACCTTCAAAATGAGGGTTAACTCGATGGGTCTTACCATTTGAAATTCAGGGATAGCATTATCGTTATCTATAATTGAGGATTTTTAAAAACCAAAAACAAAACCAAAGATTTTTGTATAACTGTCAATATTGGCTTCGACAACTGGGAAATGGAACCCTTAAACCATAAAATTATACTTAATGTGGTTAATAAAACTGTTAATTTGGTATAGTACTTATTTACTTCCCTTAACTTTCATCACAAACGGATGGTCGTTTGGTAAGGCATAAATAACAAACATTGGATTTCACATATATAGATAACAACAACATAAGCAAACAGAGCGACTTTTTTAGACATAAATATGGTGTACCTAGGTATATCCATCTTGAAAAATAAATAATTTGATTCTCAGTTTGCTTGAATATTAAAATAAGCTGTTTTACATTTCGAGCTATTTAGGGAATCATGTCCCTACATGCCCCTAGTTATTTATTAAAGCTGTAAGCTTTGATACATCTGGTGTAATGATCCACGAGGACGGAGAAATCTTATCCTATGACATGTAAAGTATGTGAAGCTTTTAACACAAGACTCAGATCATGTGCCTTTCTACAGAATGTTCTCAGGACATTGTGTGACTCATTAACTCGGCAAGCAGCTACAACATCAGATCAGAGGAGATATCACCATGGGCCAACTCATCCAGGCTAGATCTTATTCAAACGTGTACAAAATCCAACCATTATATAATCTATCCTCTATATCTATAAAATAGGAAGACTACGGGCATAGGAAGTAAACGGGGCAAAGCCCGCGATTACAGCTAGTGTAAACGTAAAAACCTTTATCAAAGTATTAAACACAATAAAAGGGATGGCAATGCCTTAATATTTTATCTTTCGTTCTATGTATATATGAAATGTTACATATATATATATATATATATATATATATATACATATATCTCTATATACTTATATATATACCTTATGGACTCCAAAAGTGCTTAACAGATTGTAATGCAACTTTCAGGCATTATTAAGCATTATTCAAGGATTGGTTTGTGTGAAGTTTGGTGCAGATCCGTCAAAAGGGCTCTGCCCCAGGGGGGTTTTAAATGGGCCAATGTCAGACTTTTTGAACTACAATGTTTACAAATAAATATAACTAGCTGTTAGTCATGATTTTAAATAGTGTCACAATGATTCCACAGAGTGCAGCAAATGAAACTATTTTACTTTTGAATATAAGTCCAAATATATTAAACCTCAATCGCAGCACACCTGTGCACTCAACAACGGTTATATTCTCCAATGTTAAATATCTATATACAGGGTGGGGCAGGGAAATATCCCTACTTTTAAGTTGGCATTGTGAGTAGTTGGGGTGTGCTGGAGGAATGGGGTTAGGCTCAAATGAAGATTTTGTTTTGGGAATTTCTAAAAATATCACTATCAGTAGTAGATATTGCTCGTTCGAGTGAGCAATGTGCTTTTGCACTCGAGATGTATATTTTTTCAAAAATCAGTCTATTGTTGCTGTGCAGCTACCATTGGCTGTCGGGTTATCGGGTGGCCTGTCGCAAAGCTGCTACAATTTGGTGTGGGTGAATTACTTTCGTGTATGTGGTGGTGTATTGCGAAGGATATTTGGAGCTCAAAGAACCGTCCAGAGTCCTGAAAACATTGACCTTGTAAGAAGATCGATTTTGCAGTCTCCTCAAAGTTCTGCTTGTAAGCATGCATCCGCATTGGCGTTGTCTAATCGTACTGTGCCTCGTATTCTCCATGATGACCTACACCTCCATCTATACAAGAGGGTAGTTGCTCATGAACTCACACAACAGGACTGGCAACAACGAATGCAGGCATGTGAAATCTTAATTGCGGGACTACCTCATGCTGCTCGGGTTTTGTTCAGTGACGAGGCACACTTCCATATCCCTTTAGCGGGTAATCAAGCAGAATGTGCTCTATTGGAGTGATGCTAAGCCTAGGGTAGTTCAAGGGAAGACCCTAGATGCCTTGAAGGATGCAATTCACCTTGAATTTTGCCTCTTTCCACAACACATGCTTCACAAAGAAATTATGAACTCCAGAACCAGAATACAGCAATGCATTTAAGATTAGGGACGCCACTTGCAGGATATGCTGTTTAAAACCAAGTAAAGTTATATTAAAATAAACTCCCAGATGTAACCTTTTAATCTCAATAAAAAGTTTGGTTCTAACATTTTTGGTTGTCTTTTAATTTACCTTCAAAATTAGGGATACTTCCCTGCCCCACCCTGTATATATATAAGGCAAAGCCCTCACTGACTCACTTACTCACTCACTCACTCACTCACTCATCACTAATTCTCCCACTTCCCATGTACCTAGGAAGCTGAAATTCGGTACACCGATTCTTTGGGCATTAAATAGGAAAACTAAGTAGTTTTTATTCTGATTGGGCTTTCGGGCTCCGCCCCAGTGACTCTGGAGTTTCCCATGTTAACCTTATGATTTTCTATATTTAAAAATTAATGAATTTTAACAGCTATTTCAATTAAACAAGTTGTTTCTGTTCTATGATGTTCAATGGCATTAAAGTTACAAGGGTTACCAACAGGGTGCAGCACTATCATTTTTTTTTATTTATGACAACAGCTAATTTGTAACCAAAAGGTTAGTGAGCGTAGAAACGAACTTCAACCTGGAGGCGAGTTAGCGTAGCGAACGAGCTAACCTAAAGACAAGTGAGTGCAGCGACCGAGCCCCAACCTAAAGGTGAGTGAGCGTAGCGAACGAACTTCAACCAGGACGTGATTTGAGCCATGCGAACGAGCTCATCTTGAAAATGAACGAGCATTGACATAAAACCACATTAGGACAGGACGACGTCTGTCGGGCCAGCTAGTATAGACATAAAATTGAACATTGACGAGACATACAATGTTGAATGACATATTACACCGTGTCCCAAAAAAAACTGAACAATTTTATTTACTTATAAAAAGTTTATTAACAATCACACGATAAACTAATTACATTTTAACTGACACAAATATTCCTAAGTTTTGTTTGATATCATATGTGTTAATGATTTTCAACATGGTTGCCATTGTTGGCAAAAAGATAGTCAATACGGCTTTCCAATTCAGCCCACACTCTATGGTGCATTTCGTCAGTAATGTTAGTAAAGGCTGCATTTATTCTTTGCCTCAATTCTCGGACATCGGAAACTTCTGTCTTATAAACTTATAATTTTTAAAAATTTAACTCACATGCTGCACAGCGAACAGACTTTCGAGGGTCGTGAAGAAATAATTGTTGCACGTTTTCAATCAATTCATTTTGGATTTTCGGCCTACCTTTACCTTTTAAATGTTGTAAGCTTCCAGTTAACATAAATTTGTCATACCAGGCTCGAATGCTGTTCCGTGATGGAGGACGTCGACCATAGCGTCTTCTAAATGTTCTTTGAACTGCCATATCTGACTTGAATGTACCACTCAACACATTGCGCTTTCTCTCGTGCGTTCATGGTGCCTGCTTAATGACAGGGCAATGTTTTTAAATTTCAAGTTTCAAGCGACAACAATGAATCAGCTGATAGTTACAATTGATATTGAACAAAACTTCATGAACTCAGTTATCATATGACCACCTTCAAAGTAGACTAGGTATTCCTGGAAGTATTATATAACAATTTAAAATTGTTCAGTTTTTTTGGGGACACGGTGTACAATGAAATGAGACATACAATTGTCCCCAATACGTCTTGCATACGAAGAAATAATATGAAATTTCTGGGTGTTAGGAAATACAGTTAGTATTACCCTTGATAAATACAATCTAAGGGTTTAGTTATTAGCTCTGGGATCAGCTCTGGGCAAGTGAGCGCAGCGAACGACCTAAAGGTGAGTGAGCGTAGCGAGAGAAACTTCAACCAGGACGTGATTGAGCCATGCGAACGAGCTCACTTATGAAGCTAAACAGGGCAAAGCCCGCGGGTACAGCTAGTGTAAACATAAAAACCTTTATCAAAGTATTAAAAACAATAAAAGGGATGGCAATGCCTTTATATTTTATCTTTCGTTCTATACGCACACAATCTAAAATAAATTATTAAGTGAATAATAATCGTGCGTGCTATCTCTGGTATTCAAATGCCTCTCAATTTGTCATTACCCCACCACATTACTGTCGGAACTCTACTCCAAGAATACTAATGCAAAACTTAAATCTACCCAAGCTGTGCAACGGAATCAGACTGAAGATAAAAAAAATGACACCAAACTTGATCGAAGCAACAAACATCAGTGGTAAGTTTAAAGGAGAAATAGTCTTAATTCCAAGAATACCGATGATTTCATCCGAATTACCCTTTCAATTCAAGCGACTACAATTTCCTTTGCAACTTGCTTTCACGATCACCATTATAAGCCACAAGGGCAGTCCCTGACTATCGCCGGTTTAAATTTAGAAAATGCATGCTTTTTACACGGTCAGCTGTATTTTGCGTGCTCACGTGGTGGTAGTTACGCCTAAAAACTTATATATCTATACACCTAATGAAAAAAAACGAAAAAAAACATTGTTTGTCCACTGGCAATTAAGTACAAAAATATTTTATTTTTGTTGTTGGTATACATTTTTATTATTTATCGTAAAGAACAAATTACCATTTAAAATAATAGTTGCAATCGCAGCAACGCGCACCGGGTAACTGCTAGTCTATTAATAAAAGAATATAAAACCTAAACCTATGTATTGGGGAAGAAGAAATTAAACGTGTTGAACAGTTTTGCTACTTTGGAAGCATTGTTTCTAACCAAGGAGGAACAGATGAAGATGTAAGAGGCCGGTTGAAAAAAAACTAAAGTGGCATTCGCCCAGCTTATTCCAATTTGGAGATCTTCCCAACTAAGCTTGAGAGTGAAGCTGAGACTTCTGGAAACAAATGTCAACTCTGTTCTGTTGTACGGCTGTGAGACCTGGAAAGAGTCCAGTAGAAATGACCGAGCCATTCAGGTCTTCGTCAACAGATGTCTCATGTCAATTTTAGGAATAAGATGGCTTGTGGTCATCTCCAACGAAGAGTTATGGGCCAGAACTAATCAAATCTCACTCAAGAAGGAAATTAAAGAAAGAAAGTGGAAATAAACGCGTTCTTTTGGTCATACGCTAAGAAAAGGAGAGAGCAAGCTAGTGAGAAAAGTTCTGGAGAGGAATCCTCAAAGTCAAAGGACAAGGGGGAGACCAAAAATGACTTGGAGGCGTACGGTATTCAAAGAGCTGCGGGAGATTGGGAGGTCATGACTGTAAGTGAAGAGAATCGCTCCCAACCGAGTACGCCGGAGAGGTCTGGTTGCTGCCATATGTTCCTCGGAGGAATAACAGGAAATAAGTCAAGTTATGATATTTGTTTGGAATAAAGTTCAAACAAAACTTTTACTCTGTAAAAATATAGCTTACCTTTGAGGTCTTCACTCAAAATTGTTATTCGTTAAATTCAAGCTAAACTTAAATAATAATTTACGTATTTCCTTAAAAGAAAAACGTATAAGGCTTATGAGTCATGCAATGTATTAAAATATGCAATTATTAATCATTTGTTTACACAGACCCTTATAAAATGGCCTATAGTATTAGGTGTATTTATATTGAACATTCATATGACGATTGAGAAAAGAAAGTCGAAAGATTAGTTTTTACGTTCTGAAACCACCAATCACAACTTGCAAGACTTATATACATAGTTTTAATTTAAATGCGCAACGTTTAGTGGATATTAATACAAAGTTAAATTCTTAATACGTTCAAGTTAAAATTAATAATTTGACAAATTTTTTACTTTCCCCTTCTGCTCCATATTTCGATGGTATATACTTCTGAACTAATACGTATGAATAAGAATTAATTTTGTTCTTTAGTCAGAGCAAAGAAGGTAGGGTATATTTTTATTCCTTGGTCGACCACGGAGCGCAGTACATCAAGGAGTTTAGAGGGTGTTTGTAAAGAAACAACTTTCAACACTTCATGGCTCGTGCCCTCTCTTTCTTTTCCCTCTTAATATTTATTTACTTTCCTCGCGGTATATTCGCCTTATTTCTCTAATTTTTAGGTCATGGAACATCTTGCGTATGTATATTAGTATAAATATTTATATAAAGGCTATTTACAGTCTTCGCAATCCTGATTAATTAAGGACGATAAGGAGATAACTACATCGTCTGGTGCATAGTCATCATACACTAAACTGAGTCACTATTATTTACATTTTTTACGTGGTTTTTACATTTCCATTGCGTCAAATAAATAATACATACGACACACAACACAGACACGACATGAAAACATTGAAGCACGTGCACGGCTAAAAACGGACGACCGACTGATGAGCCCGACGATGGATTTATCTCCGAAACGGCCGTAGTGTTTAATTAATCAGGAAGACTGTAAGTAAACAAATCGTAGAAATATTACTAAACTATACATCAATCCGGAGGATCTTTTAATAGAAATCCATAAACACAATGAAAGACATTACGAAAAGCTAAGATAGTGTTCGCTTTAGGAGTTGTATTTAATGGTTACTCAGTTAAACTTCTTCATACAATGACAAGTAGGTTTGTATTTATACATTATATAGCTTAAATTGGAACTTTTATCAACCAAAAAGAATACACTAATTATGGACGACACTGTTTTGGTAGCATATTTAAGATATACAATCTTAACCGTTACGTAAACAAGTCAGATGTATCCTCCTTCCAATATAAATATTAACTAACTTAACAAAAATCTAATTAATATGATGTTTACAATATTGCAACAAATGCACCTTAGAACACTCGCTTTCTTTTAAGAACCATTTAGAAATCTAGAAGTGAACACAGAAGCTCTGCATACAACAGTCTTGTCTCTGGTCTTCTTGACAGCTGATTAGTGTGCATGTATGACTCACCGTGGCATGTCGTTGACTACTGCTCTCATCTGGCTCTACGTGGTAAGTCATTACCTTCTCCTGATATTCGTCATAATGAAGAGTGAAAATGCGAATATCGTTGTGTGTACCCAGCTTAATATCTTTATCAAGTTTAAAACCATAGTTGCTACCTATATTTGCAAGTGGTATCTGCAACTGGCAAGATATCTTCAATCTACAAGAGCTTGTTGTTAAGTCCTGGCATTTTCCTTTGCCAACGTAAAGCAATAACAAAATTTGCAATGTATTTTGAAACGTGAGAATCACTAAGCGTATGGTTCAGATAGCTTTGAACAAGTTACACAGTATCCATATACAGATTTAAGGAACATGTGGTGCCTTACTGTCTGTGTGTGTGTATGCACTAAACGCAAAAACTACTGAATAGACTGGGCTCAAATTGCACACAAATAAAAAAAATGTACTGCTCCAAGGATACATATAGAACTATTCCCTCTTCGATATTGATCTAGGACTCTGTCCCGTGGGGTTGTAAGGTTCTGAGGTGAGAGTTTTAAAGTAAATATTGATTGGTCTCCATGAAAACATGGAGCAAACTCACAATATCTAGATTGTGAACAATAAGCAGAAAGTTAAATGCATTTAATTTCAAAATTTCATACATACTGTAATTACTGTAATACTGTTTGATTCAAACAGTACTGTAATAATATAATCGTACCGGCATGGTTTATTTCGATTGTAAAAGAAATACAAAGAAACACTCGTTTTATTTACAAATAATTTTGGTTTTTATTATTTAAGGTTCAGAGGAATTTCGATTTATTATGATGGAAATTCCAAACTGGCAATCCACAGCACATATTAAGCTACGCAACGATGTCGTAAGGATAGTCTTTACGACACGAGTAGAAAATTTAAGGTACGAGCCTTGGTGAGTGCCTTTAAAACTTCTACGAGTGTCGAAAAGGCTAGTTACGCGAGTTGCGTACACTACTTTACCCACGACGACCGTTTCTTAATTTCTAAAATCCACTGATTATAACTTCCAAGAAAGGCTATGTTTTCGTTTATAACCTCCCATTGCCACTGATTGTGATGCAACGACCTATTGTTTGAACAACCCACTCATATAGTTTAATCAATTAAATTGGTCTTACCAGTAATTAAATTATAATATATTCACGCTTGAAAGTATTCTGATTGCCTTTTAGTTTACAGTACAAGATGCCTTTCAAAGTATGAAAATTTTACTTATTTCCACTCAATTCTTAAGCCTCATTGGTACAAACTTTACTGTAAAGTAACTAAACAATACTGTACAGTGAATCTTTTCAATTCTAAGAACTCAATTGAAAAAGACTAGTTTCATATTTTTATTTTACAGTCAGTGGTAAAATCATTTCCTTATAGCGATTATACTTGCTTAATAGTATACACTATTTCGTAACTAGGGCCAAAAATGAGGTTTTGTCGGCTCGAGATCATTTTTAAGTTTGAGACGAAGGTAAGAACTTTAAACGATCGGGAGCTGCAAAACCATTTCGGCCCGTGATTAGAACGTAATATTTCACCACACTATACCCTATTACCACTATTCACCTCATTAATTATGCACACTAACAGTCATCACAACTACAACTTTAAGGTTATGTGGAATATTTTTAGAAATTAGCAAAAATAAATAATAAATAGTTGCCTAGGCAGCGGTAACAATAAAACAAGTTTATTGCAATGCATATGGATACTGCTTGTCTTTTATGTACATTAATGTTTTAATAAAATATGCAAATAGCTGGTTTTCGGGACTAGGGATGTAAAATCTGCTCAACCCCCAATTAATTGATGACAGCTGGCATGGACAGCAATACGTAGCTTTCAGCATCCAATAAACGTCTGTAAAATGCCTAAAAACATCATAATGTGATGAAAACATTGTTTTGACAGTTTGTTTAAATTGAAACAGCTGATGGAGTTTTTTTGTTTAAATTAGAATTTACATCAACCAAAAGTTTGTTTAACCAAAGTTTGCTAACAATTGCCTCAGTACTTCAGGGATTAAGTTTTGGCAGGAGAGAATCAAGTAAAGTAATCAGTATTTGATTGGAACTATTTTCCCCTATATCAAGTAATCTTCAGAGTAATCTTTGCAGGAGGAACTATTTAGTTGCTACTGTGATTATTTCTACAAAAAAAGTGACAACTCATGTTTCAAGTCTTTTGGTTACTTTTCTTTTGTTGATTTGTTCAACCAACATAATTACTTGACAACCCATAAGGCCAATGTTATTTTTTTTAAACGAGTTCTTAGATAAATATGAATTTTTCTGAAGTAGTTGCTATTGACAATCACATTTTGTACGCCAACAATAAATTATTTACTACATTTTGAGGAAATCGTCGAAGCCATTTTCGAGATCTTTGTGCAAGCATACACACAGTCATACAAACAAGCAAACATTACTCATATAAGAGTATATGATAGGGAATAAGTCATTGATCAAATAAATTATTCATTAATATAGAAAATAAGTAGAGATTCTATAACAGTCGCCGTATCTACGTAGGCTCTTCTATTGAGTTTTTAATGCTAAGCTTGTTATAATTATATTCTAGATATATTTTGGCTGAAACAGTAATTAAATTATAATATATTCAGGTTTGAAAGTATTCTGATTGCCTTTTAGTTTACAATACAAACTACTCAACATGTACTTTTATTATCTTAAAATCTATAATTGGTTTTGGACTGCAACGAGCAGACGTCAACATTTTGCATCATATTGTTACAGTATATCTAAAGCATTTTAGGACTTGTGTTTTAAGAGTGTTTTTTGCGTGCTTCTGATGTTTGAAAACTATTTTCTCTTATTTGAACTTAACTTGAGAGTGACATAATTTGTTATGTATTCTGATTAATAAGGTGGTTGCGTTTTGCCAAAGGTAATATTTTTAAACTAACTTGATTGCAGGTACTTTTGTTTCTAAAACCACGGGTAAATGTTTTATGTAAAATCAATTGTAAGATTGTAAATGTAATTGCCTTGAATTATGAAACGGGCAACGGGACATTACTGTTGCCAAATTAAGCCAGCTGTTTGAATATCATTTACATTTATGAAAAAAGGGTGTAGTTATTAACAATAAGGCTATGTTTATAAAGTATAGAAACGTAGTAGGAATTTGAATACTTGTTTCTTTATACTCACTGTGAATTATACTTAATGATCTCGGTAAAGCGGTCTGAGTAAAATTGAACCATTTGGGCTATGTATCTCTTGTAGGTGGCTTTAAAAACAATCAATGATTTTTATACACTAAAGTACCCTTAGTAGCAACATTCCAACATAATATAAAAGTTTTACTTAACTCATATTACTCATATTAACTTCGAATATAGGTTTTTTTATAAATGTACTTATAAGTAAGCGTATCTTTCAAAGAGAAATGATTGCTTACGCTTTATAATTATGACTACAAACAATATTTTCATAGGTGCATCAGCACCACATTTATGTCATCCCAGGTAGCCTAAATAAGCGTTCATCACCTGAGTTAACAAAAAAACTTACATTTAACAAGAAAGTGGTACAGTTGGATTTGGTTTATATAATGGAGTATATGATTCCATATTATTTCTGGTATTTTAAAAGAGCTAATAAAGTTGTATCGTTCTTAATAAAGTTGTTGATTTCACCCTGAATAGTGAGTAATCTATGCTGGATTACTCTGATGCATTTCAAAGTGTAATGCTTACTCAAAGTGTGATTGATCATTTTTGTACCTTTTTACCACCCTATTAGTAAAGATGTTCTTTGGCAACTTGGTGTCACTAGAATTAGTGCTATTCTCTTTCATAAAATTACTGTTTAAATAATACCTGGAAAATAACAAAAAGATAACACTTGTAATAATATATTTACACTTATAATATTGACTCACAAGATGGTAAATACATATAAAAGATGGTACGGTAAGTGTTGTTTGATTTAGATTGGACACTCCAATCATCATCATCATGGGTGTTGAGAATTTTTAAGTTTCTCTATTCAATTCAGTATCAAGTCAATCAAAATTCACTAACCAATTTTTATATTTACAGTTTATTATTATTCTGCAATTAATTTTCAATGTTAAACATTATCATATGTTATTTATTTCATTATTAAGATATGCAACACTGTTCATGCAAGCAGTTTAATTAACTAAAATAATTCTTGACCAACTACATAATTCTAAAACAATATGTGGATATGAATACGAATTGGAAGGAAGCAAAAAATGAAGATTTATGAAGAGAAGTGTAAATAAATACAAATCAAGCTAAGAATAATTTCATAAAATTGTTATTCAACTTTCAAGAAGATTTAACAATGGACAGTAAGTGATTCCTTTTATGTAAAGAAAATTCACCTACTCAAAATACAGTCCACTTATTCCAAAATTTAAAACTACTTTTCCTTATCTATTTTAGCCATTAAGCTTATTCATGTTTCAAACATAATTATCAAAACTTCATACCAATGGATAATCATCGTCATTTAATAATACGTATGATGCTGATTAAGAAGTTATTTAAATAATAGGCATATTCAACTTTAACCTCTTCTGGTGCCTGGTTTCAATAGTATACATTTTCA
Organism: Macrosteles quadrilineatus; assembly: GCF_028750875.1. NCBI lineage: Eukaryota > Metazoa > Arthropoda > Insecta > Hemiptera > Cicadellidae > Macrosteles > Macrosteles quadrilineatus. Next base: position 119,470,253 of record NW_026542594.1, read on the forward strand.
CTTTTCAAAATAAATAATCCTACATCGATGCCAAACCAATTTTTGAAAAATACTCTAGAGGCCAGTGTAAAATCCATAAGAATCGTAAGCAGTCACAACATAACAGTTGAATAACGGATTTCATATTCAAGGCTCAGGACGTTTACTTTATGACGTTTCCCTCCACTGTGAGTTATGACAAAGTGCTCTGAAGAAACAAAATATGGTAAAATGGTTGTTATTAATAGTTAGTTTAATCATGCTGCATTAATCATGCTGGAGTCACATGATAAACTACGAACCAGATGAAAAGTAAGTACAGTAGGCTACATGCTTTACGCAAACAAGACACAACAAGAACAAATATTTTCTGAGTAGCCAATTGGTTGGTGCTCGAATCTGAAAATCATTGGGCTACAAATTAATGATGATGTGTGACAAAAGGTTGACGTTATATGGGATAACTGGACCAAAGTTTGAATCGTTCCCCAAAAAACGCAAATGGTGTAGGTAATCCACAAGTAAACACGCATAATTGTAGGAGTTTAAAACAAAAAAGTGAAACTGTATGAACATAGGCTACAGATAAGTTAGTGAATCATATGTAGACAAAGCTGACCTGTGCCTGCGCTTATCTTGGACTACTGTATAAACGTGGTGTTACTTGACTAACACTTGCAGTTCGATAGTAGGTGATATACTCTGGTCCCTGCAACGTCAGATCTATCTATCTGAGCATAACAACGGGTTTTCCTTATATTCACAGCTTAAATTTTCCAAAAGAATTTTAGTAGGATCACCAGCGTTATTCACACGCACCATCTACATGCACCTTACCTTTGCTTCGAACAAACCAAAAAACGAAGGTGGCGAGTCAAGACACTACAAAGATTAACGGAAATCATACTCTTAAACTAGCAAAGGACTACATATAATATTGCAATGGTCCAATGGATCACCTTTCCATGAATATAGTAATCAGATAATGTACAAATCATTCTTAATGAATATAATGACAACATTATTTAGAGAACTGTTTTAACCACATCAGTCTTATTGATCACTGGTAAATAGGTTTGACTTTCTTAGTTTCAAATGCGTTGGTTAAGTTTGATTTGTACCGCAAATAATCTGCACATATAAACCATCTACATCAAATTAAATGTTTGCTTATACTATATATGGTGTTTAGTTTGATATATAGTGGAGTTGTTATACGTTACTGGTACTCGTCATTTACATTACTGGTTCCCCAGACAAAAAACAAACGTTTAGACACGAATGGTATGACTATGTTGTATCAATAAATGTATTACCGTGTAAATGTGGGATTGTGTGTAAAAGTTTATTCACCAATATTATTTTATTTTTAAAATTACACCACCCTGTAAATTGTTCATCTTTATAAACTATTTCCAAAATCGTTTCAGTCTTGTTTTGCTACTTTACACAAACAGCCTGTCATTGTTATTTAGAAGCAACACGTATTATTCCTCCAACACGAAAATAAAATGCAAAAATCATAAAACCTTTCCAATGTCAATAAGGAATAAACATGTTGACGTTATTGTTGTGAAACATAGAGCGTGATATGATAACAAACATAGCAACGTTTTGATAACAATACACATATACACAACATTTTGATAATTATATTTGTTATCTATCTTCAATATTTTTTTTAGGCGAAATGAGCGGATGAATTTTGATGCTGGAAATCCAGCTGATTTCTTGATGTCATTGGGAGTAAAAAATTACTGCTTTGTTCCTGAAACAAATAGTTTTTTTTTCTGAAGCATAACCAAATAATATATTTTTCCTACAGACACCCAACAAAGTTGGCTTCCTTGTACTGTTTATAGTACAGAAAGCTGCTAATTGCTGCATATTTATACTTTTTCGTACGGTTTATACTTTGGAGCACATCAGGATTCCAACGAAACAACACAAAACAGCGTGGTTCTATTATGCACGTAATCCGTGTACGCTTGGAAATAGGTTGGCAACACTTAAAGATAATAATACTATGAGCAGCTGATTGATTATTATAACTACGATTTAACCTGTCATTACGTGTTTATAGTTTCGGTATTCCTGAACTTTCTGGACTTTTCTTTTAAACGTTTTAAAAAAATTCCTACGATCTTAATAAACAAGAAAATACCTTTAAAGCATTTTTTTAGGCGTGGAAACCACTTCAAATTACAAAAACATACGGAACTATATTCTCAAGTCGCGGAGCACATTTCTTGCCGAGGAAAAATAGCGAAGTGATACAGACCGGATACTACTTTCTCTATGGCACCTATTTGTGTTGCCAGCTGAACCTAAAAACGTGTTTTATAGTGTTTGAAAGACGAATTATTAATATGTTTTATAGTGACTGTAGGAAAAATATAATGTGTAACACGAGTGCAAAAGGCCTTTGCTGCACACACTTACACAAATAACTATTTCATAAAGATGTACTCTTTCCGTACATGCGCAGGCCTAAACACGATAAAAGCTTCTTGAGTTGAGAGCATATTCGACCTGGTTACTTTATAACCTACAATAATTTTATTTTCTGCCCTCGTCCGAGGTTGCATGTTTTGTCTAAAATGTTCCCAAGAGCTTTTACCCAATTTGAAACCAGTGACAACCTATACCATGGCTTCATATTTGGAATTTCACGTGGTTCCATTATGATTGGGAATAACTAATGTAAACATATTACTTTTTTGGCATAGTCAAACACATTGTTAGGTCGTCTAATAATTTTAAAGAGGTTAGGCTTTTGTAAAACTAAAATTATATCCTCATTGCTCGATGTTCCATTATGTTTTACTTATCTACACAGGACCTCATCAATTTCTTTATTAACTTCAGCTGGGCATTTCTTGGATAGTTATTGTTTCACATATTAGAATCAGAAATAAAAAAGTTACCATTAATTTGTACATTCACGTTTGTGGGAATAGTCCTACGTAACTCCCTAAGTAGAACAAAAACTGTTAACTTGACAAAATTGGTGAATGGTAAGGTAATAGATATACATTTTGGTATGATATTTTGTTTTCATACCAATACCGTAAATTTATTTTATCGAAGTTGATTTGACCCATTTAAAAACTACTCTAAACATCTGGAAAACATAGTTTAATATTAACATTGGAGGCTAAGGATCCAGTAATCTAGATAGCAATGATATATGCTTTAACCACCTATGCGTGGATTGATACAGATTTACATTTAATAAAAAAAAACACTAGTTATTTTCTAAGATGTCGCTATTAAGTTAGCCCACAGAATATTTCGTTGTTATACTTGTGGTCAGTCTAACGATTCTAGAGTTGCGTTGGAATATCACATGTTGTAATTTAAACTGGATGGTTTTGTTTCCCTGACATCACACTTCTGCACCAAGTTTGCAGCATTTACGTCAGCAGACCGCAGCTGTAAGTCTGATACTAGAATATATTTTAGCCGTTGAATTTAGCTAGGTGCAGCATATTATGTGCGTTGTTTGCGAAGACAGCATATTTTAGTTCAACTGTAAGTTAGTATTATTTGCTATTTAGCGTACCTACTATTGTCATTACTTTTTAAGTATCTATGTAAAATGATAGCTTACTATGTTTGGTCCCTTAGTAAATGTGTTTATCATAATGCAAAAGTTAAAATAAATGAAAGTGTTTAATTTCATCGCGGGTTACACAGTCGTTTATTCTGAAAGGATGCACATAAAAGAGATAATCGGCCGCATTTAGAAGAAATGGTGTTGATTCTGGCACTTTCATTCATTGGTAATTCCGTTGGATCATTTAAGCCCCCAGATTGTGTTGCTAATCTTGCACTCTTGTTAACTCGCTGGCTTTGAAAGTCCGGGATCTGCTGGCCAGTAATGAGCAATAAAAATACAATTGAGAATCTTTTTATTTTCACAGAGAGTTCAATTACTCGTGAAGGATCTCTTTCAAACGTCATGAGGGATTTAGTTTTATATTACAAATGATGCAAGTATCCAGTTAGTTATTACAATAACATGCGATCTCATATTATTTTGCCAAATAAATCTAATGAAACTGTGATAAGTCCAGTATTATCCTAACTAACCAACACAAGTAGCCTTTTCATAATAAGAAGCTCTTTTTTCGTGTCTAGTTCATGTCTGAAGACACTGGTGGCTGGTGTTGACAAAATGTTGTTTCTATTATTTTAGAGTTAATTTCATGCTTTGTTGTTTACTGTTTGGTTATATAACTAGATGACGTGCTGTTATTTATGATTATATGGTTTTATTTGGTTTTAAACGAGGTTTTAAATGACTGAAATAACGAGAAACAAAATTTAAACAAAACACGACGTCTACAGTGCACCGGGCAGAACTAACGATAAAATTGGCTTCAGCTGTTCCATAACGATGAGAATCCTACCAAGGGAGTATGTTTTTTCTATGTTAGCACTAATTATGAGCCGTACAACGTTATCTTAAAGTATGTTATAAGGACAACATTAAACAATGAGACCCCAGTGGGGGATGGATAGTAAGTAGGGTGACTTGCCCAGTGAATGACCGGTTAAGGGTAAAATTCTTTGTTAACTTAACAATGCTTTTAAATGAGAGTATTAATTGTATATATTACTAGCTGTTGTACCCGTGCTTTGCAACGGGAAGAGGACACAGAATAGAAACATTTTAATCTTTAAATCTGTTACATATAATAGTTAAACACATCCTCCAACGCTTTTAGAAACAAAATTCAACTTTTATGGCCTTAATAGAAACATTAAAGTTATGACTTTTAAATCTGGTAAGTAGTGGATACAACCATTTTGCTTTTGATTAATTTTAAACTTTGTGTAGGCTGATTTGAGAAAAACTTACCAAATCTTCAATAAAACTTAGATATTCATAATTTACCTTCATCTCCCTTAGTTACATATCTTTTAAATTATTATTGATATTTTCAATTTCAATTTTGAAGTTGCAAAAATACTAATTATTAAATTTAAATGAACATTTGTTTTCATTTCACTCTTCTTTATTTAAATCACAAATCCTTCCATATTCAATGTCTTCACTTACAATAAATAATTAGTAAAACTAAGTCAGCTGTTATAAACTTTAGAAATATTGCTGTGCCTTATCAATACAGTCTTTTTAAATTTTAAAGAAACTATACCTAGGTCTATAGGTACTATACAAAATTTTAAACAAATAATTTGGCGTTAAAGACAGCATACAAATTAATATGATTATCAAAGCATCAAGGACTAAAAAATGTAATAGCAAATACAGTATATGTTTCATTGCATCTCTGATTCTACTCTACAAAATATCAAAAACCAACTTAATACACAAACCAGTTCTTTAATCAGTTCTATATTTTCACACTTACCATTTAAGTAAGCATAGTAACAGATATTTCATTGATTTTAGAAACAGAAGAACACTGTGTACTGCTTAGTTTTATGATATTTTCCATGGTTTAATTTGATCAGTGTTGTGGCAAAACACTAATAATAAATGTATCAAATAAAGTAAGTGAACTGAAAACTATGCTAAGATAAAATAAGAGTATGTTGTATTACCATTTGATAATTAAATATAGTTATACATATACAACAGATTTGAGAAACTAAAATCAACGACGTACAATTTAGTTATTGATGATATTCTTTAGTTTAATTTATGCATAGGTTTAGCAAAACACAATAACTTAATTTACCTAAATATATATATATATAAAACAATGTGATGTGCAAGTTATGTTAAGTTAAGTTAACAGATTTTAAGCAGTTAGAATTGATTTAAAGTAGCCTCCAAATTCATTCAAAACATCTCTACATTGTTATTTTCATACTGTTTCCATTAAAACATATTAATAACATTATTTTCATAACTTAGACGCTTTAAAAAATCCAAAGCAGAGCCAGAGTCGATACAGCAACGATTATAGAATTGTTTCTATAATCATTGACATAGTTTTAGATTAAATAATCCATGATAAACGGTTAATATATATGAGGTTACATTACCTTAATCGCCAAGTGATCCATGTAGTCCAAATCTAGGATTACGTACGTTTCGACGTCAATGCGTCATTGTCAAATCTACAAAAACTTTTTTAAACCATAAGGGTCACGTCATAGTCTTTCCGACACACACAAACGAAACAATAACGGACAAAAATACATTTAAGTAGGCCTACTAACTAATTTATGGTAAACGGTCGTCACAACATAGTACAGATCTGATCGCATGCCGAGACTCGACTGATGGTGTGCCGCTTCCTGGTTTATCAACTTGGACTTTGTCCTCTGCCACCTGTATCATCCAGTTGTGAGCTCTTTAGTTTTCTGAGGGATTCGAACAATGCATTTGACTGGAAACACATTTGTCATTCAACAAATTTTGAGGCTGGTTCCGTGTAGCTTTATAAATCTCATAATTTTCTAATGCAGTTAATCTATGTCCTTTTCTGCAAATGTGTACATCATGTGTGTAAGGAACCATGTTGATAAACCAGGAAGCGGCGCACCATAAGTCGAGTCTCGGCATGCGATCAGATCTGTACTATGTTGTGACGACCGTTTACCATAAATTAGTTAGTAGGCCTACTTAAATGTATTTTTGTATGTGAGTACACGTTTGCAGAAAAGGACATAGATTAACTGCATTAGAAAATTATGAGATTTATAAAGCTACACGGAACCAGCCTCAAAATTTGTTGAATGACAAATGTGTTTCCAGTCAAATGCATTGTTCGAATCCCTCAGAAAACTAAAGAGCTCACAACTGGATGATACAGGTGGCAGAGGACAAAGTCCAAGTTGATAAACCAGGAAGCGGCACACCATCAGTCGAGTCTCGGCATGCGATCAGATCTGTACTATGTTGTGACGACCGTTTACCATAAATTAGTTAGTAGGCCTACTTAAATGTATTTTTGTCCGTTATTGTTTCGTTTGTGTTTGTCGGAAAGACTATGACGTGACCCTTATGGTTTAAAAAAGTTTTTGTAGTTTTGTCAATGACCCATTGACGTCGAAACGTACGTAATCCTAGATTTGGACTACATGGATCACTTGGCGATTAAGGTAATGTAACCTCATATATATTATATCTCAGTGATTCAGAAAAACAACATACAACATGAAAATAAACGGTTAGATTAAAATAAACCTACCTCATAGTTATGGAAAATATTATATTTGATTTATTTGTATCAGCTGTCTGAAATTGTGAAATATGCAGTTTAGCAGTTCTTCTTGTTTACATTTAAATGTCAAAGCAAATGTAAACAAACATTGTTAGTGTTCTCATCGCAGCCATGGAGACCAATCAATATTTACTTTTAAAATGTTCACCTCAGAACGTTTAAAGCCAAAGGGGCAAAACCTACGGTCAGTGTCGAAATGTGAATAGTCCTATAATGGTCCTTGGTATGGTAGCTATATTTTTGTACAACTTAAGCCCAGTTGGTTCAGTAGTTTTTGCACCTATTAGTAATACACATACAGACAGATGCCATTCGATTTTTATATAATAGTATAGATTACACCTACTTCTTCGTTGTTATTTAAGGGTTTGCCCTATATTAATTGTCCATAAAAGATCAATTATGCATGTAAAAATTATTGTTTTTTTATAAACCAAAGTCATGAGTCCAGTAAATGACCGATGTTATGCCAGTGAATGACCAGTCCTGTGCCAGTGAATGACCAACTTCGGAAGGTTTAGTAAATCACTTATAAAATCAGTAGTATTCAAAAAAGGGGGATTTATATTGTTTAAAAATGTTAAAAAAGCTTAAAAGAAAAAGCCTAATGCTATATAAAAACATTATCAGAAGTATATAACATTTTACATGTAATTTAAAATGAAAACATAGGCAGGCCTGATTAGCTGATGGAAAAAACGTCTTAAAGTGCCAAATAGGATATTCGATTGGGATAAATAGTAACAGTGGTCTAAATAAAACACCAATCATACCATTTCAATGACAAATGTTTACTAGAAAAAAAAGTAGATGACTTCGATATAGAGTCCGGTCATTCACTGGTTAGGTAAAAGAAAATGAATTATAATAATTTTAGTCTGATATCGATAATTATATTCCTTAATAATTTCTGAGCATTTTGATAGTAAATTGTAAATTTTAGACCAAATCAAGTAAAAATGACCGGGCGGTCATTCATTGGTTTAGCCCAGGAATCTGTTCCAGTATGTGACCGCTTGAATAAAAACTTATTTTTTGGCTTACGTATGAAAACAGATAGTATAAGATTAATATACACTCTTAATATTAAGTATTAGCCAATTAAATCGCCATTTCAACAGCTTTTAAAAAAAAAAAAAAAGGTAATGAAATATGCCTTACTTGCAGAGTTCTTATAGTGACAGAAGCTAAAAACGAAAATTCAAAACATGTCCAAGCTAAATCATCAAAATAAACATAAATAATTAACAATAATAAAAAAATGACGATTAAATATGAAGAATAGAGTAATATCTATGTCTAAACTAGTTTTTTTTCACTCCTGTCTTAATTTAACTCTTATTATAGATGATTTAGAGCGAAACGGTCTCATAGGCACCGGTCATTCACTGGGCAAGTCACCCTATTTTAGCGTATGATTATCTTTATGCGTCTCAAACGTAACTACTGTAGTATGTTTCATATGCTGTAGTTGTTGTTGTAGTTGCAATGATAACTTAGCTTTGTTGAAGCCTTCTTGTGTTGTCAGACCTCAACCTCATGCTCATATTGCCGAGTGCCTCATGTCCCGTAATCCAAGCTGGCTTTGTCCTCCACAATCTCATATCCCCGACAACGACGCACAAAAACATAACCTCAACTCAGATGCTGGGTATGCCAACAGATCCCCTCTAACTTTGTAATACATTTTGGCAATTGCCTCAATCTAGAGTTAACATTTTACAAACTCACCACTGATAAATAACATAACTGAATAAACTTTATTGTGAAATTTAATATTATCTTATATTGGTAGATGGATTTTATAAATATTTTTTAAATAATATCATTGTCGAATGGTATAGGTTGTTTGGATCTCATCCATCTAGAATATGGATCCCATACAAAGTTGCAGTTGTTTGTCATTTATTAGGTTTTTTTTTATTGTAAATAATGATAAGTGATAATCTAGTGAGAAGCATGTACAGTTTCCAATTAAAATCTTGTTGGGTCCTATGTTTTTATATATGTTTACAGTATGAAAACCCTGTACCCCGTAAGTCCTTTTAAATATACATTCAACATCTAGGATCATATAATACGTCCAGCCTTTAAGGTCTAAAACGCATAGTTCCTCCAAGAATATAAAGAGCAGCTGGCAGAGTACATGTGTATATGCCAAATACTGGCTCTGTATTGGTTTGAAATCACAATCTACAAAAGGTAAATACATTAATAAAGTAACTTTGAAAACAAGCACATTATTTTGGCCAACATGTTACTAATCCATATTAGCTATGCTTATATTTTAGGGGGACATTATTAAAGTACATTTTTAAATGGGCATACATATTTTTTGTTCTTTTTACACATCTACGAAATGGTTTAGTTGGTTAAATTAAATGTTATTTCGATACTACATCATTGTAATTTAAAATCGAGTTACAGTCGACACGACAGTTGATATAAAACGTAACCCTTGACATGGCAATTTATCACCAGCATTGGACATAACCAAAGATATGTTTTGTTTGAAATAATCTCACATGTAGAGCAAAAGGTTTCTACTCCAATCAGTGTTTCTTGGCCAATGTTATACTCAGTGTCCGCCCACTGACGTCATCAGATTACTCCTGTCATGTGACATAAACTGTAAACTGCTCTGACGTCACTGATCCCTCTCATTGGCCATTCCCTCAGAACCTCTCTCGGCTTGATTTGTCCTCTAATTCCAACCGACTTTCAAATTTATATGCGCTCATAATTATTTCTGACATATCTTTCGTTTTTAGGGTATTTGTGAAATAATTTCACAGAATAGGTGAATTTGTGAATTTGCCCAACAATGGAAAAATATTAAATACTTCACTGGAAACGTGAAAGATAAGAACATTGACAAGATTGAGCTAGATGATGGGGCACTGATAACAGAGCCTCACCTTATCACCCAGTAAATAAACAACCACCTTGTCTCAATACAGGGTGGACAGCCAAGTACTTTCCCTGCCGGAATTCTTCCTTCTATGTATATCTGTCCACAAACGTTTTTTATAGCACCTACTACAGTGCAGGAAATAAATTCAGTTGATAGTAATTTAAACAAATCTACAGCTTTTGATGGCATCAGTGTCAGTTTACTTAAACATATAATTTATGAAATATCTCTCGTTTTAGAATACATATTTAATATGAATTTCAACAAAGGTATTTTTCCAGAGACACTTAAATTAAGTTTAGTTGTACCCATAAAAAAAGTTTCTATTAAATTAGAAAGTCTCAGACCTATTAGCTTACTTTCAGTTTTTCTAAAGTACTCGAGAAGCTCATGGTGATTAGAATTGAAAATGTTCATTAAAAAAACATTTTTTCAGTAACAAGCAATATGAGCAAAGGGAGGTCAACAGAAAGTACTTTATTGACAGTAGTTGATCACATCTTCCAAGGATTAAACTCAAAACTGAAAACAACAGGCCTATTTATTGATTTAAAAAAGCTTTTGACATTGTTAACCACAACAGTCTTTAAAATAAATTGCAAAACGTGGGAATAAGAGGTACAGCTTTTGAGTGGTATAAGAGTTTCATCACAAATAGGAGGCAACAAGTGAAAATAAATAATTACTACAGTAACCCTCTCCTCGTACAAACGGGTGTGTCCCAAGGATCAACGACCTCAGGTACCTTATTTTTAGTGTTCATCAAAGACCTATTAAATCTACCTTTTAATGGAAATAACTTTGCTTTTGCTAATTCATTTATTTTCACTCAACCGGTTTCGAATTGCCGTTTCCTTTGATCTTTCATTCCTCAAACTGCAGTCCACAACAGTGTAATTGCCAGCCTTTAGAAAAAGTATAGTCCATAAAATATTTAGGAGTTCCGTTCGATGAAAAAGTCACTTTTGAACTTCAAATATTTAATCTACATGCTAAGATATGAACACAAATAAGACAATTTAATTTTTTTAAGGTGAGAATCACTTTTGAGAACATTATACTTTGCACTAATCAGCTCAAGATTGCAACATGCTTTTCCATGCTGGGGAGGAACTTAAAAAAACCGTACTAAATAGATTAAGGACAACACAAAACTTTTTATGTGGATAATTTTGAAACAACCTAAAAGAAAAAGTTCGTTTCCACGCTACCAACATTTAAAAATTTTGCTCATATAGCACATTTTGTTTCCAAAGTTCTTAGAGAGTTTTTTTTTGTTCGAAGTGGAAATCGTGTTAACGTCATGCCAAACATTACACACACACATAACAAAATAGCATTACCAAAGAACTACTAAAACTACTGAAACTACTTTGAAACTACCCAAAGTAAATAAAACTATTTTCGCCACTCATTTCAATATTTAGGACCAAAATACTATACTTATCTACCACTTCAAATATGCTTTATAATAGATGCTAGACTATAAATTACGTCTTGTTAGCGGATAAGTTAGTATAAACAAACTGGTTACACTACTGGAACTAGTAGTCAGTCATATTTCTCTACATCTTATGCATTATGGTTACATTATGGTTTTTTATGGGAAATAAACTTCATTAATTCATTATTCATATTCATTTATTCAATTACATTTAGTTATCATTCTTAATTGATGATGTTATTGAATTCATTCTACAAGACGAAATAAAAGGGAATTGAAGTTATAACTTTTTTGTTTTGTTTCGATGTCTCTTTTAATCAAAAGCAAAATGTTTGGCTTCGTATCCTACATTTCATCTGTACTTCTATTTCAAACTAGCTGATTAACTTCCCAAAGCTTTTACAGAAAACCTACACCCGGAAAATTATATATTGTTTTTAATATTTAATTATAAAGTTTACTTTATACAATGCACAGCTCACAATAACGTACTTATTAACAGTGGTGATGTATCCGAGCTAATCAAGTGTTTCTAAGTACAGTTTGTTAAGCACCATTTCCATAAACCTGGCTATTTTTTAATTATGTGTACAGCATGTATAAGACAATACACACTAAAGACTTCCACATTTAAAAACCTATTGTGTTCCCTATTGTCCACACACTTATGTTCAAATATTATATTTTGGTGTAGGAGCATCATACAAGTTTGATGGGCAAATCATAGTATTACCCCAACTCTTTTGAGTGTTCACTTTTGTGAATACCTATGATTTGTAATCTTAATTAAATTACGTATGGTTTAGTCGTTTAAGTGATTAATTAGTTGACCTATAAATGCGAATAAACCTACTTATACAAAAAAAGTATTTTATTATGTTAAGCAGTAGAGTTTGATTTGTTGATTATTTATCACAACGAAAATATTCCCAAGTTCATTCCTTACCCTCGTTGACATTTTATGAAGTTTTAATCAAGTCTTACAAGCCCATCGCTTTCAAGATTGTAACACTGATTCATTATAGTCAGTGGTTAATCTCCTTAAACATATTTATTTTTAGTTTCTATGTATGGTAATATATCTCAAAGTGTATACATCCAAAGTAACAAATATATTCTACAAATCCATTTGAATATAATTGGGGTCACACAGAACACAAATTGTTCCCCTTCATTGTACCCTCTATTATAAGATCAAACGTATAATAGAGAAGACCGAGCAGTACTCGTATAAACATTGCAGCATTAGAGGAAAGCTCGTCTTGAGATATGGAGATGTAATTAAACCACTATGTTGTATATAAACTGATTCCAATTTAGGGTGATTATATATTTAAGGGGTGTAAGCCGGGCAGAGACAGGGTGGGATGGTGGGATGGTGGGATGGTGGGATTACATACAGTAACCCTGCATTAGCCTTCGTTATACATTCCGTTAGACTAACACGTTGTCCCTGCAGTTAACGCTCAATCTGGCCGGTTGGGATTACGATCTACATCATAAATTTCACCTTCCTTTATTGTTGTCCGAGTTCCTTCTACGTTTATGTCGAGTAATCTAATGGGCTTTCAAAATAATTAGTAACATGTCAAGTTGACCTTTGGATTAAATGTGAATGCTATCTTTACTCGACAACATTCGTTGTTTGATTAATTGCACGAGAATAATTGTAAATATGGAACTACCAAGTGATTTATGTTTTTTTTTTCTTTTTAGGAGTGTTGCTAAGTTTATATAAACATTTATTAGAAAATAGATCGGAAATACTATTCACTATTTATCTAAATCTTTTGTAACTAGACATATCGTTACCGTCACAGGGCACTGATGATCATTGTACATAAAAATTAAAATATTAGGCTTTGCAACTGCAAAATGTATAATATGATAAACCCTTAGTGATAGGATCTTAGTGACATATGATGATACAGTTGTGTGGTCTTACAGTCTACTTCATCAGCATTACAATATTATTAGAACTATTTCAGTCTGTTTATTATTGGTTAAAAAATATCATTACCATATTTTAAAAAGGAAACGGAGTGAGTTCAAAACTTAAGAGGGTCTAAATATTCATGTTTTTTTGTTTTTTTTTTTTTATTCCTGTAGGCTAATCTAATAGAGATTTTGCAACTAAGGGTTTACATATTTTCAAATGTATAACCTCAGAAAATTGAGGATACACTAAATACATTTTAGTTTGTGTGATCGGTACCTTATATGATAAACTTTTTAGTTTATAACTATGAAACCTTAGTTTTCAAGCTTAAAAATTTTTCAAATTGAATTACTGGCAGAGTTTATATTTTCGCAAAGTCCTCAAGGCACAAATCGCAACCCTGGTCGAGGTAAATATTTCATTAGGACGCTAAGTTTGAATCTTTTTTATTCAGCTATAAAACAACGAGTTGAACCCTTACAGCTAATAAAAAAACTTCTCAAGTAAAGTTTTAACGATCTTTTGAATTTTTCACCGAAGAACAACGAAGTCCGCAACAACATGTTTCCCTCTCATGCATTTTGAAACCTAATAAATGTTGAATCTGTTCGCTACCAAGTTTATGAAGAAAGTTTAGGTATCACTAAGGTTAATTATGAAGTTTTTAAATGAAGAAATATTTTCAAAAACGTGAATGCCGATGTCTACTCTGAACAGTTTTCTGTTTCTAGATTTGTGCATTAACTGAGTACTGGGTCTCAGTATTTATTTTTATTGTCTATTGCTAAACAAATTGCTATTAGCGTTTTCTTTTTGACTGGCAATTAAAAACAAAGAAAGACATTTGAAATTGGGTGACCAAGTTTTACCTCTAAACTAGATATTTAACTGGAGACTCATCTCCAAAGACACCGATTAACATCACTCAAACAGCGTTACACAACAAATAATTATTATTGTTTTTTTTTTTTTTTTTTTTTTTTTTTTTTGTACGGAGGTATTGAATAATTTTATCTACTACGATTGTGTTCGTGATGAGTATATTGAAGATTGTTAATTAGCCCTCGTTATGACGTCATTGTATTTTTTAATAATACGACGAATTAAATTATTCACAGACAAACATAAAACATATTCACAAAAAAACTTTTTTTACCTAGGTCCCAACGCCTATAACGTACTCTAACTTTTTAATATGTATTTGTTTCTTATAAATTGTTGTTCATTTTCATTATTTTAAAGTATGACTTTGTGATAATAACAGATAAACAAAATATTATACTCCATCTAGCTATGCCAACAATATATTCAGGCATTCTTGATGAAAGGGTGAATGGTATTACCAAGTTTCTAAAAACAGTTTCCAATTTTAATGTAGTTTTTACTATGTTTAATATATTTAAATATTATGATTTTGAATGGAGCCGATTTATAAATTGAAATTGTGGGACTCTGGGATTTGGGACGAAAACTAACGCGTATTTGTAAAAACCCCTTAATTAAATTAGTTAAATTAGGTTAATTATGAGAAGATTGTAGTCAAAATACAAAAAGGTTGTACTAATAAGAATATATCCTATTCTATAACAAACCTAGAATAATATATTCTCATTAATACCACCTTTCTGTATTTTCACCAAAATAAATTATTATTTTGATTTTTATTTTGATTTTAAATGTTTATTTCCCCATAAAACCCAATAAAATAATAAAAAACGTCTGATTTTTTTTAAATGGCCAAAACGAGTTTAATAAAACTTAGTATGCTGCAGCCCTTTAAATTCGGAACAGAATGGTATAACTCCTATTCCTGTAAAAATTATGGCTCAAAAGTTATTGTAAATTATGTTACTTTCCCATAAAAAAAACATCAAATAAGAGAAAATTGTATTTTCCAAAAAATCCGGCTTTGATTGAAATTAGTATAGGATAATCCTTTATTAACATAGTGCAACAAAAGTCCTGTAAAAATTACGGTTCAAAACGTTTGTTGTTTTCCCATAAAAACTCATGAAAAACGGAAATATAGATTATTATTCTGATTGAAATTCGTCTGTAAAGGTCCATATAATTCTAAAAACTTAGTGCATACCGTTTATTTTGGATTTATGACAACAGCTGATTTGAACCAACCAGCAACAAAAAGCTATTGTACACAATGAGAACTTTACTTTTTTGTCTAGACCTACACCCTGTACCTAACAGGCCCTACGGGCCGCCGTGCCGTGTTGTAAATTAGTTGTGAGGCCCTGCATTTTATAGTTTATTTTGCTGTACGTGTTATGTGTTTACGTATTTTTCAAGACTCATGACGACCTCCTAGGAGCGATTTTACGTCCAGCTTGGCAATGATGCCATCATAGACATCGAAACCGGTCGCACTAATGACAACTTAAAGGATTACTTGGACAGAATCAACCTCTTGTATATACATACAATTACTTTTTTCCTATAGTTTAGGTGCAGTGGCAGAATAATATATTATGGCTATGGTATATGTGCTACACTATAGCATGCCGTATAGTAAAAAAAATTGTCTTAAGCCGTGTCCTATCCCCATAACTGCAATAAGCATTTTATATTCATATGCCGACCTAGTCATAGTTATAAGTGGGCAAAATGTACTGCTGACATCATCAATTCCAGCTTATATGTACCCCCTTAAAAAAGAGCTTAAACAGCATTTTTTGCAGCAAATGGCGAAATTTAGCTTTCTGGTCAGTATTAGTTTTTTTTTTTTTTTTTGCAGAAGTACGACAGTAATTCCGTAAATTAACGGTAACGCCTACATTTTCCCTCAGAATAAGAAAAACCATTGAAGGTTTTGGCTTACAAAACAAATGGTGTACAAGGAAACTGAGTTTCTTGGGTGATGTTACACTTGACTTATTTCCCGGAAGGAAAGTAAGAAGACATAAAAGCAATGAAGCAGTTCGTATGCCAGGGACAGAGGGCCTCTGGCTCCCCCCCCCCCCACTTACCTTACCCCCTCTGCTCTGATTGACCTCCGTGAACAAAACAATACGAGCCAAAGTTAGACGTAGGTACATTGTAACAATGTTATTGGTATATTTTAACACCATGTCATATTGTAGTATAAAAAGTATAGATTTGATTTATAGGGTCAATTTTGCAATTGAGGTAAACCTTTGAAAACATTTTTGCAGAGTGAAAATCAAACCTTCTTACTCAATTTCCTAATCAACATATGTTTACGCTGCACAATCTGTTTAAAGTGTTGTTTGAGACCGAAACAAAAGCATATGTATAAGACTTCATGAAGACACCATGTACAGTAGAACCCCTCATATCCGGCCTTGGTTTTACCGGTCCTCTGTTTATCCGGCCCCTTCCAGGAAGCCAATATCAAAAATTTTTCCTCACACCTTACAGACGTTTAGATGCAAGCACTAGTCTTTGCGACTGCTCAAGTCATAAAATAAATTGTTCTCATTATTTATCTGTTTGTTTATACATTTATTTGCTGAGTCACTATACTCAGTTGAGCTAGTAGGTCTAACCTCTGATCAGTTGGTTGATCATTTCCAAAGTGGGTTTAGTACAGTACAGTACGAGTACATTAATTTTTGTATTTCACAAAATGGTTAAGAATGTTGAGTAGAAATGCAAGTACTATTTAAGTCCTAATGATCTTTAAGTACAATTATTGTCATTTTTACCTCCATTTAACATGTTTTGTTACCTGGAATCATAATATTTGTACCTACATTCCTTACTTAATGACTTTGACCTACAAATATATTTTTTTTCTTTTTACAAACATGTTTATTTTTCTAAAAATGATGCCAGAACAGAATTAAATGATACTTTTGATTGCATATTGATTACCTACAGTATTATTATTAGGTATGAATTGTCATTTTCATAGTAGGTTGGTTTATCCGGCCAAATCGTTATCCGGTCAGGGGCTTGGTCCCGTGGTGGCCGGATATGAGGGGTTCTACTGTAGTGCTCTTGGTACTAGGGGGTTTTAAGGCTTTTTCTTTTAAAAGAAGGGCAGTGTAATTTTGTTTATAATCTATGTTTATATAGTTTAAAGGTAAAATATAAATCTGAAGGGTCACAGGTAAGAAGCATTCTATTTTCATCATGTATATTTCAGACACTAAACTCATTACTTTAGCCTGTTTAGTTTTAATTTACATAGCTATGAACTAATTTTGTAAACACAGTGTGTCACATTTTGTACAGTTGAGAATATGTGTAAAGTGTAATAACTGCAATCAAACATTATTTTATGACAGTTGTTTTCTCTTATAAATACGTTAAAAATATACCCAGATAATAAAGACTTGGTTTGAAAAGAGGAGAGTCGAAGGGCGGTCGAGGTCTATCTCTCAGTACTACTATATTAGCCTTAGTATCCTAGTGGGGTGATGAGGGCAATACCTTGCAGCAGCATAGCTGGACCACTTTACACATCGTTAAGACGATAACGCCAATCTTTATGTGCAGATCCAGTCACACAATACAAGCAGCAAACTATCAGCTTAGAGACATTATCCAAATAGTCTGTCAATAGGAACCCCTACCATTCATACTTCCATATTGCACCTGCGATATACAGTAAAAACATATTTCAAGAAAATTGAGACAATAATGTATACTCATTTTTACCCTTGAATATTTTTTGCTCTAACAAATTGCTATGTTTTTAATTACCTTATACTATATTCGCATTTTTTCTTTTGTATGAAACTGGTAAAAATAGGTTTATTTTGCACTTCGTTTTTTTGTATGTGATATATTATAATACTTAGCTTAGCATACCTTAGAGAAGAGTTGATAATTGTCTAAACATGTGCAGCTATATATTAGCTTTATTTAAGGGTACATTGCATAGGGTGACAATTAAGTCTGGAACCTCTTTTTCAATTTTTAAATCACAATAGAAAACCATAGCAAAGTTTACGCGTGCTTACTGGTGATAGTAACGCACATGTCTACCATAGGTCTATCATAGGTCGAATTTTGTATAAAATTAATGGTCTTCTTTAGTAAAGTTCAATGCCAAAAACTGGAACTCAAACGAACAATGGAGTAAAAATGACAGCTGTTCAAAATGAATTTAAAATGCTTATTATACTGTGGTGCACCCGCTAAAAGTCGGATGAAAATCTAAAAGGTCGATAGCAGATCACATTACAGGTCTTTATTAGTAGAATACAATGCCGCAAATTAGAGCTCAAATATCAGCTGGGTAAAAAATGGCAGCCGTCCAAATGTTCAAAATGGCAGATTAAGGAAATGTTTGAACGGCTGCCATTTTTTACTTTTACCAACGAAGACCTTTAATTTGATAGCTTACTCAATATATGCTGCAATTTAAGAATTTTTTCTGACTCATTGTGGACTGTCTTATCCGGTCGGTAATTGGGCAGATGTGTGCGTTACTATCACCAGTAAGCACGTGGGAATTTTGGTTTTTTTCTATCGTGGTTTAAAATTAAAAACCCCCGCCACAGCAAACCTGCAGACTAAGTGAATTTCCATTTGTCTGATTGAACTTACTCTAAAATATCTCAAAATATTTCAAAAATGGGAAAACCCCAATTTTTACCCCATAAACCCCCCCGTTCGTATAGTCCAATCATGCTGGTTTGCGAACTCGTACGAATAAATGTAGGTTTATACCAAAATGGATAATTTTCCCTCGAGTTATCTTGCTGACGGACACATATACATAAGTATATATATATATATATATATTACACCTGGACCCGAGACCGATTTATTTGTTCGTTTTGAGGTCTCCAGAGGCCAAAACACCATCCGTTTAAATTCATATATATAGTATGAATTTGAACGGATGGTGTTTTTGGTCGCTGGGGACCTCAAAACGAAAAAGGAAATCGGTTGTGGGTCCAGTTCTTACCATGAGTACTACGATAATACCTTATTCCCTGTATGAGAAATTCACTAAAAAAAGGTTCCAGACTTAAATGTCACCCTGTATTGGCATCTTTAGTAAAAAAAACCTATAGTAAAATTATAGGTGGAAAATTTAGTATTGGCGACTTTTGAAACTGGAGTTTTGTCTGTGTTTTATTTAATACGTTCTCAGCAGACATTATTGAAGGCCTCTTAGAGATTGCTTCCAATCAGGGCAAAGTGTAATCATTGTAATACTACCTTAATGTTGATGTCTGTCTAGAGTCACATTTTAAGGTTTACTTTTCAGTTTATATGACACAAAATGTGCAAGGGATGTATACGAGATTCTTTCGTTAATACGTTGGTTTAGCCTAATTACGCTTTCAAACTAACTATTTTAACTTTTACTAATACTTTTTTAACTATTTCTTTTATAATGTTGTTATCTGGTGTGAATTTTAATAGAGTAAAGAGAGTATTTATAGATTGCTTCGTATTTTATTTACTTAAGTAATCTGTAACTTTTTTCTGGTTCATTCACTCAAGTAGAAGGTTTAAGAAGGTTTAAGTAGAAGGTTACATTTTCCTTAAATAGGCCTACTTAAGAGTTTTAATTAAACCGCTGATAACTTTGAAACACAAACTTAGTGCTTTCAGGAGCCACACGAATGTTTTAAATGGATCTCCTCCACACGTTGAAATCGAAGAAAGTATTGTTTTCGTACGAATAATTCTGGTTCTGAAATTATCATTTCTAATCGTATAAAATAAAATTAAAATTTACAATTAAAATTTCTTAGAGTCAAAAAACCCAGTTTGTTTTGCAATAATATATTTTTCTCCATATTGCTGCAAAAAAGCTGTTTTAATGCATGCGTTGCAGGTCTTAAGTAGCATTTTTACTCTCTAGGGAGTAAAAGGCGTTTTCACCACACTACGATGTTAGCAGTTTTAGAAACGTTACTGTAATTGGAGGCTGACAGCTACTTTTGCTGTCCTAGTCAGCTGTCAAGCAAGGCCAAAGTCAAAGCAGGCTTTTACATTCCTAGGGCCAAAAATCAGCTGTTCACTTATTGACTTAAAACATTTATGTATACTGAATACACATGCAGTATATTATGTATATATATATTGCAATAGATTTGTTTTATTGTTACCGCCACCTAGTATTTATTTATTATTATTTCTGCTGATTCCTTTAATTATTTCTTCAGAGTTTTTGTTGTGTTGACTACTAATGTGCATTAATTGTATATATATGCTCAATTTTGTATAGTGTGGTGAAAAATAGTATTCGTACCACGACCGAAATAGTTTTGCAGCTCTCGTTCGCTTCAAGTTTTCGACTTCGTCTCAAACTTAAAAATGATCTCGAGCCGGCAAAAACTCATGTTTGGCCCTAGGTACGAAATATACTGTTTTAGCCTCTAGGGAGTAAAAATCTGCTTTTGTCAACTCAGTTGTAAATTTTAAGCGATCGCATGTATCAAAAGTATGTATATATGTTTAATAGATTGTATTGTTGACTTATTGTAAATAACTCGACATATTGATAGTGTAATACACTAACACAATCGTAATAGACGAAAATCCTAATAAAATTTATCCTTATGAAATTAAGGGATTAATTAAAATTGAATCCCTTACCAAACATCTGTTTGCTTCCATTAGCAAATTAAATTTAAAATAAGTTATATGCAGTTTTGAGAGGTTACTTTAAATAAAAACTATTTTTATAACAAAAAATAGTTCATCACACGGGCAAAAAAAGTTCTTCTCAACCCTCGCTCATTGTCCGACCTCGGCTTCGCCTACATCGTAATACTTGAGCTCGGGCCAAAAAGAGTCACTTTAGTCCCTAGTGATGAAATGTACTATTTCTTCATACTTGAGCAAAAACAGCAGTTTTAACGTCGCGGGTCTAAAGTAGCTTTGTTACTGCATAGGGAGTAAAAAGCCTTTTTAATTCCCAGAGAGTAAAAGTCAGCGGTTACTCAGGTGTAAACTTTGATTGTAAGCAATCACGAGTATCGAAATTTTGTATCGATTAGTTTAATTAATTGTAGCTTACTGTTGCCTTTTTGTTAATAGTTTGACATATCGATGGTATAAAATTAACAAAATCGTAATAGACGAAATTATTGAATCAACTAGCTGTGTGCCCGTTCTACGCACGGGGATCTTATCATAGTCAGTTAAAACCTTCTTATATAAAGCACAGCAGTTGGTTTGCATACTTTCAGATATGCTGACAAAACTATTCCTTCGCAAATACAGTATCTGACAGTTTCAAGCCAAAACTAATGCTTCGCAATTAAATGTCACCCGGATCTTGTTGGTCCATATGTTATATCCAATGATTAAACTAAATAAACGGTATCAGCATTCTGACACATACTTTCTCCCATAAGTTTGTCAACAACCTTTATCATGTGTAAGCGGTGAGAGTAAATATACGGAAATGGGATTTGTACAGTTTTGTTCAGAATTTAAAGGACTATAACATAATGGTTAAAAGTATTTAAGGTACTACCTCAACCTCTTAATTTAACACTTTATTCGGGTTGTCATTTTCATTATCAAGGCGCTCTTGTCCTTTCCGTGAAACATTGAGAAACAAGGACATTAATGCGTTACCATCATACATACACACAAAAATACAGAACTTAATTAAAGAATCTGCTACGCTTTAAGCATAAAAAGGTACATATAAAATTAGTACTTGAAATCTTTGTTAATGCCATAAAATTTGATCATAACAATTTATATTTGCTTGGACCGGAGATGACTCGAAATTCTGTCGAAATGCTATCTGAATCGGTTTGCTATATGAAATGAAGTACAGTAGGCCTACTATAGACGATTTAGATTGGTAATTTGTAATAAAAATTACCAAAATAGGCCACGAACTATTGATACATAAACAACGTTCAAAGTGTTTGAACAATTCATGATGGTTTGCTGAATAAATGTTTTACTAAAATGCGTTATAGTTTTCTTAGCATAACATTTTGGAATCCAGACAGAAAAAGCAAAAATTATACAGTTAAGACATCAATTAAATTGAATAGGCCTACGCCTGTAATAAATAAGGTGCAACACCAACGATAACTAATTTGTAAATTACTGTGATGTGTTGGTACGTAAAAATGATTCTTGCTGCTACTAAAGGTTAAAAGGAAAAGAACCAGTACCGTACCAAAAGCCAACGTTTACAGTTAAGAACTGTAGTACAGCCGACCAATTATATGCGTTAATCAAGGTTATTGATCTCTTGGTTTTGGATTTTCTCGTAAAAAGTTATCGGCAATCAAAGTTATTTCTCATTAATTGCTTTATTTGTACACAACTCTTAATGTAAACTTATCGGTGTCAGTTTGAAAAAAAAACCTTATACAACATAACTTTCTGTTATTTAATAGATTATGTACGTATTCTCTAAGCAATGGTTGCTGGTATATATATATTAACATTATAAGGAAATGTGACAAAAATCACACAACGTTGGGTTTTTGGACGTTTATAATTTTATTTCTTAAGTACCTAGGTAGGCCGTGTATTCTATGGAAAAGTACCGGTATCAAGGATCGTTGTCGAAAGGGTTGTTATAAATAATTGGGTAAGCATACGTACCACACGTACCCAAGAGAAGGGCTATGGGCCTATTGGCTGTATGGTCCAGCGATTGCATCACACGGTGAGTAGGAACTATTGACTTTATATAGTCAATGGTAGGAACAGAAAGTGACACATTGGAAAATCGAGTTTAGCATCATCCGTAAACCTCTGTTACAATCACCCACTGCAGTTGTAATTTTTTGCTTTACACTTTACACAACCGCCATTGAAGAGCCGTCAATGAGTGGAACATTGTTTCTAAGCTATTGGCGACGGTCATTAGTAAATTTAAGTTTCCCAGCCGTATACAACACTGATTCAATCTTGAATCAATGTCTTTCTGGTTATCAAAACTCCAAAACAATTTTATACACATATTTCTGGTTCCTGACCTGGATGATGCCTAGTTATTTAATTTACGGTTACACTATATTATTCCACTTGCGATTAATTAAATCCTTTATGTAATAAAAACGTTTTTAATCCCACTTGGATGGGATTTGCCTTCAAAACGTGATCGGAAATGGTTGTGGTGTTTGTAAACAACATTTGTAAACATTTCAGTGACAGCTAGAAAAAATAATCTTGATCCGAACAGCTGTTCGTTGTTTCATAGATGATTATGTGATACAAATTGGAAGAAAACTTGACAAAAATCGCACAAAACTGCATTTTTGAACGGCCGTAATTTTAATTACAAAGTAGTGAGACCATATTTTAATGGCTAAAGACACTCTCGCCAATCCAGTGAATACATTAAAATGACTTGGGTCTTGATAGGTACTCTCGTTTTCCTGGAGAAGATTGCGTAAAATGCCATCTTGAGTGTGTCAGACAGACAGACAGACAAACAGAAATTTAGATGAGACTTGTTTCGGCTTCTTTAATGTATAAAACGTAAAAATAACCTAAAAATGTATGATTCTGAGCAATGTACAGACAAAACTCTAATTTTATTTATATAGATTACTAAACAGCTGCTTCATTGCATTAGCAAAATTGAAAACAAGTTGAAAGTCGTTTTAAGAGGTTATATTTATATGGTTTCCTAACTTAGTTTGTTAAATAATGTTACAATATGACGAAATAAAAAAATAGTTCAACACACGGGCAAAAAGTGTCGGCTTCGCCTTGATCGTGAAAATTGAGCTTGGGTCGAAAAAAGTCACTTTGCGCCCTAATTATGAAAAATGTTATTTTCGTCTCTTTACAAAATAAGATTTGCTTTTGAGTGTAGTCAAATAATGAATTTTCCAGATGTTTTAAGTACCGCAGTAGTCACCTTACATCTTCTAAAATACTGTTGTTGTAAATCGCTCTCCAGTTATCTAACAAACCGGTGATAATAAATTAGAATGATGAATCAATTAATTAATTATACCTATGTATAATATCTTGACCAATCAAAATCAAAGAGTATTCTTAATGGTAAACATCATTTAGTCCGTTTGAATTATTACCTCTGTCCAAACTCCAAACTCTGTCCAAACTCGTTTCTGACGCATTTTCCACAGAGTAAGATAGCAGCAATGTGGTATGTTTAATGTATAAACATGACCCGATATACTGTGTGTTTACTTTTGCAGTTTTCTGTTCACCTCTCGCGTGGCTACGACAGATAAGAGTTGTGTTTGTATAGTCTGTTGCCGTCGTGGGAGGCTTGGGATAACCTAACCGCTGAAATAAACACTACCTTATCTGTGGCCATAAATATACCTACACTCGTTATCTTTGCCTCATTATAACACTGGTTGTAAAATATCCAAAATCTTAATGTTTGCTTTTGAACATTTCCCCAGTAAATAACTACGTAAGTATAAAAATAATAGGTTTTTATTAATGAAATGCTGGAAAAGGTATTACAATCAGTTTTAACTATTTATTTTTTTATTATTAATACCTAACTATCTTACTGAAGAAGAATAATGTCTATGTAGTTCCCTTAATGTGTTAGATTTCCTACGTTCCAAAAGTTTCCTTTATTGCAAATTAAATAATTTCCAAACACTAATATATACTAATTACCAAGAACTGTGGTATTATTTATACTTGTAATTTTAATATTAAGGTAGTGGTAGCTAAGCTTTGCATTAAGACCTCTCTTTTGAAGCGAACGAAAATTCGTAGTTTTAGGTTGTATTCACTGTGTTATTAAATAATTATAATTGCATCTATAAAAAGGTCCCCATTGGTTCGGTGGAAATTGTAATAATTAGTTATTGTTTATAGCACAACCAATTCACTAATATTACATAAAAATGTCAACACTACATGAGTTAAAAGTTACATGTCAAGGCCCATTTTAAAGTAGTTTATTTTGAAAACCTTGCGTTCCTGTACTGAGGAAATTTTATTAAACTATGTGAAACAAATATGATAATCTCATAAAATTTAGGCTTTTTCCGTACCGATATGGCATGAAAAGTCTTAAGATATCAAGCTGAATACTATTTATTTTTCCTTGACAATTAAGAACTAAAAATTGAACTAAATATTAATTATCATTCATGTTGTTGATTAAATAACAAAATGTTGAAATGTGAAGTAAAATGTGTTTACAATTTAATTCGAATCAATACGTTTAAAACTCCTTCATAACACTAAGAGTCATGTAAAAAAAAACGATTTTCTAACAAATACTAGCTTTCCCAAACATATTTTTGACAACCATGAGGAAACGTATGACAGCTTCAAATATGTGCTGTAGCAAATGCATATTGTAGTCTTTACGCACTTTTACCCAATGGGATGTTTATACAAACAAAACCAAAATAAAGCGAAGGTAAACAACTAGAGGAATGAGACATGTCGGGTGGAGTTGTGTTTCCATTGTCGTGATGTTGTCTGTTGTACAAGGCACAGTCAAAGCAATCGCCGCCGGGTCAAACGCACTGTCACATGTTGGCGTTAATTATTCTGATTTCACAAAGAATAGACAGTTGACGTGTAAAATAAATTCATTCATTCCTTTATAAATATTCCAAAATATAAAAAGTATGCTTGCTATCACAAATGTACTCAAAGCAAGTACAGAATATAACAGTTTATCTCAAAATAGATACTCTTAATTAGGAAATGGGCCTCTAAATATCTGTGGAAGTATTTAAACACCTGCAATTTGCAGTGAGAGCATATACGGATATTGGTCATGGTGCAATTTCTAGTCCCTAGAGTTAAAAAATTCTCTAATTTCATATATAAATATTTCTTCGGATGTTCTAAATGACTTTAGTTTGGTGTTACAAAACACACAGTTTTTTTTTTCAATTTCCTCTATACACTTTATCATATTTCAAGAAGCTCAGAAAAAAATAGTTAAATGAAATAAGAATTGTTTCTCATCACTACAGTAGTTCAATTTTGTTCATTTTGCAATTGTTAATAAATTAGCGCAACTATTATATGAAGGGTGTACGCAAAGGTGTCCACAAAATTTAGCGGAGCTACCAGGGCGTTATTTTTTCATTGACTTTCACTATGAAACTTAATACTACCTACAATTTTAAATGGATACAATAGTTGCGTAGAGATAGTTATTATTGGAGTGCTTAAAACTGTTACATGTTATTTCCCAATGAAGGGGGGTCAAAAACACTGTGATGTCAAATGCCTGTTCAGAGACCTACATTTAGATTTCAATTAAATAACAAGGTTAAAATACCTGATCGTCACCTTGTAGTCCTAGGTTTGTCCTACTAGATTATGCGTATTTCGGTGCGAACGCCATCATCAGATCCGTATTTTTATTTCTTATACAACTCTGAAGACGGCGTCCGCACCGAAAAGTCAACATCTGATAAGGTTCTGATCCAAAAACCGCTTCCATAAGAATTACATTGAAACTTTGAGCCCTTTGAGGCGTACCCCTGAGTTGATTTTGCAAAATCATAAAAAATAAAGGTTTGCACTCATCGATATCTGTTGTACTAAGAGATTAGCTTTTGCGCACAATGATTTAAAATACACACTTATGATTTCCTCAAAACTGTTAAAAATACCTTTCATTGTTCAGTTTCATGTTAATAATTATATCTATATTGGCCTCTGTTCTGGGAAAATTTTGTTTTCGTGAAAAACTGTAAATTCAATTTTAATATTCTTAACATCAGTCTTGGACTGCCAAGGAGTCATGATAGTTTTACAAAAAAGGTAAAAAAAGGAATGTAACAACATATCCTTATGACAAACCATAAGAAGATATTGTTCCATAATCAGGAGCAAATTATTACTAAATACAGTACAAAATCAAAGGACATTCCTATGAATACTATTTAGCATTGGTTATAAAATGCAATTGGGGTGTATTACTAAGCAAGGGTTGATTACGACTATTCAAAAACGTAGTCTTTTACCGCAAAACAATATACACTAATATTGATTTAAACTCATAAACAAACAATAATGACCCGAAAATAAATATGTTTGTATTGTTATTTCAATGCAACTGTCAAACAAATTCCTAAACACATGTAGAGATTATTAGTAATAGACACCATCAAGTGACGTCATTCCTTTATGTTTTTGATCGATACCGTTTATGTTCTAATATCCGTTCCGCGATCCCAATAACCAACATGTCGCAACCATAGAACACATAATATTCGCAAGTAACAAAAATGCTAGTCAATAGTTGATGATAATATTCAATTATTTTAAACTGGTAATAATATTTAATATTATCACGATTTTTTCAATATAGACTGTTCGTCTGTATGTAAATGTTTGATAAGTAAATTACGAATGAAGAGAAAACGTCTACCAAAGAGAAACTGGCCTTACCTGGCATTAGTATATTAATCGTGGCAAAATATAAAAATGAAGATGATTTACCTCTTAAACAAGTAAGTTTAAAGTATATATTTCAATAGGTTAACTAGAGTTATATATTAATAGTTTTATTTTAAAATGTTTATTTTATTTAGACTTATTCAAAATGTGATTCAGTATACACACTAACCTCTTCACACTATTGTAAATCATAATGCTGTTCAAAGATGGCCAACTATGTACTGTGATAGGATGAACCGCGTCCAGAGTTAGCCGATTCCGAAACCAAACAAGTTAGTGAGTTCCGCTCATCGACCAAATTTAAAGATAGGACATTCAACATGGGGTTAGCGAGTTCCAATTAGCCAATTCCGTGGACCCGATGAACCTCACCCTCATACACCTGCAAAACCAAAAAAATTAACAAAAAAATTGAAACATGTTTCAGTGGACAGGGGCACAGCTCTACGTAAAACAACAAGAATAACCGTGGAGGACAGGTTCAAGAAAGACTCGCCGTTTGAGAGGAACAAGCTGTAAGCAAACAATTCAGAAATAAGAATACATCAAGAAGACCCATCGGGTAGTAACAGCGTATTTAAACTTCCATCGTTGGTACACGAACACTCACAAACAAAAACCAAAATCATAATTTTATGACACATTAACAAGGATTGACAAAGATAAAATTCACAAGGATTGTTACTCCGATTCCGGTTACTCAATTTTTAAATGTTGCCACGTTTCTAGGCAATAGTAAGAAGAACTCGCCGAGCGTTTCAGACAGCTGTCCACTGGAGGCGTCATGGTCAGAACCAGCGATCCCAGAAGATCAGGCAGTAATAAGAGGAAGCAGTTGTAGTTGAGTGTGGCGTGACATAAGCCGATCAAAGATACTGTAATAGGTTGAATTTGACAGACAGGAACTAATGATACCGACGACTCTAATAGGAACAACTGATTTTGGCTATAATGACGGGACACAGCTTCATCAAGAATATTATAAGAATCGTTTAGAGAAACGTTCGAAGAAGGGTCTTGGATAAGCAACAGTATAAAAAGATTATACAAATTTATGATTTTATAATCAACTTATTAGTAACAGTAAAATTACAATGGATATATTTTTATATTAGGCTGAAAGTAATATTTCTGTTAAATTAAAAGAAAAAATTATTGTTTCTGAAGACTAGAGTAAGTCAGAATCTGTTTTTATTTTAAAATTTGTATCTGTTTTAGAAACTAAGCAAAACAATCTTCCATCATATGCATCCATGTAAAATAGGAAAAGGAGAGTTTGATATTACAGATGGTTCTACAGAACTAAAATTATCAGTAATGATTTATGGACTAGTTAACTAGCCAACAACTATTTAATTTAGACTTAAGGCATTGTTTGACTAAGTGTTCACAGCTATAGATTAAAATACATAATCAAGTGATTGGCCTAGTCAAGACCATTAATATATTTTTGGCAAAGCTTGTGTTATGTTTGAGGCACCTACGATTGCAGAGTGATTTTAGAAGGTACAGAATCACAGATTTTGGAGGAGACCTTACTTTTGTTGTAAGTTAATAACCATCCACACATAAACAGCTAAAGGTGAACCCGACAAATTGAACATACAACAATATAAGTTTTGTGTGCCTGGCGGAACGCTTCAATATATAATAACAGTATCAAGGCAATTTAAATTACGTTGATCGTTTAGTTTCTATTCAAATATAAACCCTCGCAATCATTAAACCAAATAAGGAACGTAGGTGGCAAAGTTTAAGTAGGATGATAAACACAAATATGTTGTTAGCTCGATTTTTTAACTCAAAAGTTAGATAGTGTAGTCGTTAGGTAGTTAAAGACATTGTTTGAGGTTTTTACAATTATTTTAAACGGCTGAGTAGACAATTTTATGATTAATCATATTGGAAACTGTTATGATGATTACTGTGGTGAATGATCTACATTTATCTCATGTTAAAAACTAAATAAAACGTTATTCATCATGAGTGTCTTCCTCTGATCAGAAATTCAGTTTAAATTAATGTAGATATTATTTTAAGTCTGGGTCTTGACGGGATAGACAATTTAAATTAAAGCAAGACTGGGCATTTTGAGAAAAATGTTTCCTCCGAAAGACTAATTGGATGCAGCGAACATGGACTTTGGGCCTGAAGACAGCCACAGAGGCTGGGTGGTGATGGCCCCGCCCTGACTACCACCTACTCACCATGGAGACAACCACGTCATACGACCTCCCATGGCAACTACATAAATCATAATCAAACATTAATATTCTTATATAGGAATAATATATATAATTATACAGTGAAATGCTAGGCTCAACTATCGTAATTCTATTAAG
Source organism: Macrosteles quadrilineatus (assembly GCF_028750875.1). Lineage (NCBI taxonomy): Eukaryota > Metazoa > Arthropoda > Insecta > Hemiptera > Cicadellidae > Macrosteles > Macrosteles quadrilineatus. The sequence goes on from NW_026542594.1 coordinate 119,500,377, forward strand.
ATCATTGAAACAAATTAGAGTAATAAATAATTTACAAATCAAATATACATAATATTTTGTAAAATATATGTAATTATATAGCATTAGATATTCGATTTTTTCACTTATTTTAGTAATTTTTCCTAACCACTATAAAATGTAAATGTGCAATTTCATGATAGCAAGTGTTTAGGTACGTGATAATACATTTTAGCAGTGAAAGAACTATTCAAGAAATGCATCCCTCCATTTCTTTGAAATATTAGCTACCCCATTAACATGTTTATGATAATTGGGTGCAGATATCTATTACCTAAAAGCCAAGGATTCGTCAGGTTAGGAATGAACCTCTTTACAAACATTATAAAAAATAAACTATTCGTACACTTTTCACAACAAAAGTTCTATATTTTGGCAAAATCCTTCAACAGGAACAAGCAAAACAAATAGAAGTGTTTACCACTCTGTATCAGATACTGTAGTATAGCAAAAATCAAAAATACATATAGTTTATAAAGAAGTAAAAAAGAACGTTTTTATAAGAAGAAAGAAAGAAAAATACTGTAGATAGTGTTTTAGATTTAATTAATAATTGATGAGCTTGCTCAAGCTGTCTTAATTTTAAGTCTGAAGCGTCTTTGGCCAATTTTCTTTTTCCTTTAATGAATAACATTGTTGACAATTTTGAGAATGCTTTTTCGTATGAATAGCCACAGGTTTTTGTTTATCAGGATGGTTTACATCATATCTGTGACCATTCATAAGGAACTCTAAGAGAATTTGTGGTTTTGCCAATGTAGTCTTTAGGACAGTTTTTATTTTACTGTCTATTAAAAGTTTAGGATAACCTCTTCTGTTAAGTGAGTTGCTGAGTTTTTCAATATAATTTTGGTAATCACGGTTTTCAGAACAAACGTTTTTTGCTCGTATTGATAGGCTTTTTGGTATGGATTTTTAATATGTGCAGGATGACAGGTTGAGTAAGCTAAGTAATCCATTGTATTGGTATCCTTTACATGAATTTTGGATTTTACCATGCCATATCTAAAAAAAAACTTCAACATCCAAAAAAGTAACAATATCTTCTGATAAGTTGTACTTCTTTACAAACAAGTAGGCCTACGTATGACACAGAAGCCAACTTTATCTCGTTAAGATGCTCTAAAAGTTACCACCTTCCAAAAATAGCGATAACTTTGATACAAAATAATAAATAAGAATCAATCGTTTAAAGTTAAGTAAGCAAAATGCTGTTTTGTTATATCAACCTGTAGCTGACACTATTTGTTGTTATGTCCCTTACATTTCTTTTACCAAGACTTATTTTATTTCTAATAAAATTATAAATGAATGCCCATCTCAATCGTCAAAAACATGTCATAGAGCTTATGATGAGCTACTAGCAATTGTCTAATAAACCTTTAAAACAAACAAATAATTAGTTTGACTATTTTTATTCTACAAAAGATATACACATATAAATAATAGGCGGACAGAATTATCTAGATTCTGTACAACTCCCCTTTCACTAGATATATATTAAGCTGTGTCCCAAAACTTTTGGAACACGACCTTGAATTGCACTGTTTAAGTTCTTCAGGGAGCTTATTATTAGTGGCATGACTAACTAACTATGCCTTATTCAAGTAGATTAAAAGATATTAAAATATTTCTGATCCTAACAACACAAGGGTTAACATTTTTTAGCAAATCTATATTGCAGGGTAATTAATTGAGGTGTAATCTTTAAAAAATAATAATTACTTTTAATGTGTGTCAATGAATTCTTGTTCATTATTGTGTGGAGGTCTGAACAAACGAACAATCAAAGATAAGTCAAAATTACTACTTTACTCACAATTTATTGTAATATAAATAATGGATGCCTTGAAAAAATTGCTTTAGATAATTTCCGACCCATATTATTTGTATTATATAACACTTTAAGATTAATCAAACAATTCTTGTTATAATAGATACAAACACTTTCACCCAGACCTGAACCTAAAATAATGGGGGGCGTGATTAAACATAATCACTATAGAACCTATATTTTTGTAAGTTATCTTTATTGTATTTTTTTACAATTGTAAAACCCAATGATGCATTACACACAAGAAACTATAACCACCTTAGGCTAGAAGCTATGTCTGTGGACTTATTAACATTGGTTGCAATTATTACGATGATTGTGAGTTGTACGCAAGTGATCTTCTTCAACACACTGTTGACAACATACAAACAGGTCAACCATATATTGCTTTATCAGCCCGCGCTCCACTCAAAGATCACCTTTGTAATTAATGTCATGTGACTCAAGAGACTCTTACCCTTCTATTATAATATCTCACTTGAAATAATATGACCTTCCTTACGGGTTGAGCTGAATAAGTCCAAAAGATCTATGGCCCATCCCAAGCAAGAACAGAACTATTTGTAATATATAGTATTATGTTTAATGATACATAACTGTTTCCTACGCACTTTACATGTATAAATTGATTGCTACCATTTAAAATTCACAAAAAAATTAAGGACATTCAATATAAACTACTGTCCGTCATGTCATTGTATGCTAAGTTCCAACTACATTTTAATTCGTTGTGAAAAAATATTGGTATCGCAATATACATTGTGCTAATTTGATAAATTATAACTAATATCGTGTTCAGTGGATTATTTGCCCATTTTATCTCAAATCAAATTAAGTTATTATTAAATTATTCCTAACGGAGAATAGCACATCATACTTTCAAAGCAATACATCAATCAATGATCTGGGTGAGGAGGTGTGACATTTAATTAACAATCACAAGTTATAAAAATATGATTTGATCAGAGAAATGTTAATCCATTACAGTAATGGAAACGGAATCAGAACATAACGGTAATTAAATGAATCAACCATCAACCGGTTATTCAGTTGTGATTAACGGAATTGCTAACGACAACAGCGCAGTGACACACACTTTCCCACAACTTGACCATTCGTTACCCTACATTTAACCTTACTTGCCCACAACCTGACCATTCGTTACCCTACATTTAACCTTACTTGCCCACAACTTGACTATTCGTTACCCTACATTTAACCTTACTTGCCCACAACTTGACTATTCGTTACCCTACATTTAAACCTTCTTGCCCACAACTTGACTATTTGTTACCCTACATTTAACCTTACTTGCCCACAACCTGACCATTCGTTACCCTACATTTAACCTTACTTGCCCACAACTTGACCATTCGTTACCCTACATTTAACCTTACTTGCCCACAACTTGACTATTTTTTACCCTACATTTAATCTTACATGCCCACAACTTGACCATTAGTTACCCTACATTTAACCTTACTTGCCCACAACTTGACCATTCGTTACCCTACATTTAACCTTACTTGCCCACAACTTGACTATTTGTTACCCTACATTTAACCTTACTTGCCCACAACTTGACCATTAGTTACCCTACATTTAACCTTACTTGCCCACAACTTGACCATTCGTTACCCTACATTTAACCTTACTTGCCCACAACTTGACCATTAGTTACCCTACATTTAACCTTACTTGCCCACAGCTTGACCATTCGTTATCCTACATCTAGCCTTTCTTGCCCACAACTTGACCATTCATAACCCTACATTTAACCTTTCTTGCCCACATGTGACCAGAAGTGCCTAACATTTACAATTCATTACCTAAAATTTTACCTGCCACCGTTGCTACACATTTTATTTGGCATTACCTAAAATTGTATCCATCGTTGCCTCTTATTCTCTATGCGTTTCAAGATAACATCAACATAAACTGTTTTTTTTTTCAAGGTTAAACCTTGTTAAATGAAACTGTTGAATGTAAATGTTCTCTAACTCGAAGGTGTTAATTCTAATAAAGGGCATACTCGTCCAAACTCATACTAGTTCGGCAAGTGAATACACGTTGAATACAAGTTATAAAGTGCAACGTTTTTCTCTGTATTGTTCATTAATATAATATCTCTTTATTGTACTATAAGTACTCCCATCGATGTATGCCTAACACGGCTGTGTTAATAACTATTTAAAATGGTATATTTTCCAAACCTACTAGGATATTGGAACCTTTCTACATTTAAAGTTAAAGGTATATTTTTTATTAAAATACGATTTTTCCGTCTTTATAAATGATTTCCAGTTGATTTAGAGATCATGTTTAAGCTTCTATGACAGGTAACTTTTTTTTGGCTATGGTTTTGATGGTGAATTGTCATGGCAACAGAATGATACAGTAGCGTACTACTATATCTACTATCATGATAATTAGACCAATTCGATAATTCCAAGGCGAAAATGTGATTCAAATTCTACTATGAACTGTAGGTCCCTTAGTTGACATTAGCTGTATGGGCTATTAATTATCAGCTGTGTCTAAGGAATACGTCGGCCTTAGTCACAAATAAGACTGCAAGATCGTGCCACTAATCCGACACTCATCTCCCTTCATACTTGGCTTAAAATACCTACTTTGTATGGTCGCCATTTCAAATAAAACGTTTTTTAAAAAGTACCTTGTATTTGACTTATAACACTGCCTTGTAACTTTTTTTTAACAGAAACTGATAGTTTTGTGTCCGGTGTGGAGGTAAGGGGAGGGGTCGGGGTAGAAAGGGCGGGATAGCCATCGCATTACCGCGGTTATGTACGTGGCTTGTTCCGCCGTGTTTCTGTTATTACTGAGACAAGGGTCTCCGAGGGCCCGGCGAGGAACTGCATAACCAGTTATTGTAAGGCTTTGGATAAGCTCTTGAAGGGGCCCCCGAGACCAACACAATTGCAGCTACCTGTAACATTGCCGCGATATTGCCTTTGTAAGAGCCACTCTAGATTTATACCGACGGAAACTCGTCAAACTTTATGCTATTGCTGTTTTATTGTTATTGGCCCTGGGAATATGTAAAACTCCACAACTAAGTTAGTATTGGAAAGATCTTCTATCTAGAAGTCGGTTTTAAACGCCAACATATTCCAGTAATTTAAGTATACCTTTTTTGTAGAAATGAATTTGCGGTACACCATGTTATGGATAACTAATTATTTTCGAATATGCATATATATGAGCAACCGATTCTCAAGCAAATGGTTCTTGATCCAAAAGTAAATCCTATAGCTTATTGTAATTTACTTCCACGATTCAATAATGTACAAAGATTTAACAACACTTTAATACAATATAACCGCGGTTTTTATCTACATTTCATATTTCCATCATCAAAGATGTGGATATGATCCCGGAGCTAATAACTAAGCCCTTAGATTGTAATTATCAACGGTAATACTAACTGTTTTTCCCCACACCCAGAAATTTCATATTATTTCTTCGTATCCAATGTTCAATGTTCAATTTTATGTCTATATTTATTTGATAGTCACTAATTGCCTTTTGTTTATAACTAAATAGTCTTACAAAAATGAACATAATGTGTACTACGCATAAAATCATACATTTACTTTTTCAGGATGGCGACCCACGACAGAGCCAGGCTGGGTAGGGCAGGGCTAGGGTCGGGGCTTGTTGCTTGTTGCTCCAGTCACATCAAAAGCCAAGCCCCGGGCTACACCACCGCCACTGTTGCTCGTTCAACAAATCCTATTAAAGGGAAAATATTTCTTTCTTTGAGATAACTTGCAATATTATTATTCGTATAAAATGACTAAGGCATTTTATCTTATAGTTCGGCCGCTTAGAAAACGACCTGCGCGCTAATGCTAAACCAATGCTGGAGGAGGTCGCTTTCTAAGCGGCCGAGCTATAGTCATACTATATCGAATTCATTTTGTATTTTTTTAAGTTCTACTGTTCAATCTAGTTATTGATTAATCATTAACGAGTCATTTACTATTTATCTCTCTTCCTTAGGAATTTTTCCTGTTACATGGAGAGAAAGCTTTTGGTATCCACTCAAAAAATATACAAAATGTATTGGGGAACCGGAGTTTTGCCAACGGGTGTCAGGTAGATGGGGGGATGCCTTCGACCACCTCTTGGTGCGGAGATTTGCCAACGGTGGTGGTGGGAGAAAGAGTGTGACGGAGGGAAGGAGAGCGATTGTTAGGGTTGTCTACGCTTGGCAGTTATGCGCTTGTCGCAGTGGGTTAGGTTAGGTTAGGTTAGGTTAGGTTAGGTTAGGTTAGGTTAGGTTAGGTTAGGTTAGGTTAGGTTAGGTTAGGTTAGGTTAGGTTAGGTTAGGTTAGGTTAGGTTAGGTTAAAAATTCAATATCAGCATCTTGCCTGGTTTGTCCACCCCTAGCGGAAGCCACCCTCACGGTCACGTGTAATCTCTCTCTCTCCCCCTCCCCCTCTCGCGCAACCCACAACCGTTGGCAAAACTCCGCAGTATGTGGAATTCATGGATGGGGACCCTTTCTACCTGATACCCGTTGGCAAAACTCCTACACTCAATGTATTGTTTAACCAGAAAGTCGTTACGACTAAACCTTACTCTGCTTACCTTCAACGACCAACTAAAACACGTCTGTGAAAGAAGTTCTGTTACTAAGATAATCCCTAACGTCTGATTTTTGTGTTATTTGTTTCCTATTTAAATACACATACTACTAAATGCTTGACGGCTATATTTTAAAGTTTCTTTTCAACACCTTATTTAATGAAAAACGCCATAGGTCTCTCTCAACACCCAAGAGGTTAATAGTATTAACCATCGACCAAAGGTAGTATTATACAACCGACGTAACAAGGTGAGTCCACTATTAGTATTTATTTTTATTTTAGCGAATTTCCCTATAGGGAAGTAGCTATTACCGTAGGTGGCACGGTAAGACCTAGACCCGGGACCGATTTACTTTTTCATTTTGATGTCCCCAGAGGCCAAAAACACTATTCGTTCAAATTTTTATATATGTATATATATATATATATATATACGTCCGTGAACGCGATAACTTGAGTAATTTTTGTCCGATTTTGATGAAATTTGGTTTAAAGGTGTAAAGCGGGATAAACTTGAATGAGTTCGCGAACCAGCACGATCGGACCATGGGAACGGGGCTTTACGGGGGGTTTTATGGGGTAAAAATTGGTTTTTCTCACTTTTGACCCTCAAAACACAAAATTTCCCAATTTCTCTTTAGGCCTTTTTAAAGAGCTTAAAAAAACAAATAATTTAGTATATAAAAGTATTTTTGTTCAATTATTAGTAACGGAGAAAATTAAAAAAGTTTTAAATTTTAAATTCCCATGTTATTCTTATGGAGAATATTGTCAAATGTTGTAGTTTGCTTGTTTATGAATATATTTTGATCAAACTTGGCAAATTTATTTATTTTGTACTAAGCTATCAATATTTTACTCAAAAACACACTTTATTAGTTTCCTTGTAGCAGCAAACCTAGGTACTCGTTAAACCTAATGTTATTAAAATATATTTAACTGAAAATCAATTCAGACAAATGGAAATTCGCTTAGTCGGCAGGTTTGCTGCGGCGGGGGTATTTTAGTTCTAAAAGGCTTAACTTAATAAAATCTTATCCACGAAAATGTTCATGGAACAGGAGGTCGATTGTACAAGATGGCAACGTATCTGTTTAGGTTGAGTTTTACTAACTGTCTTGATTAGATCATGTGAACTGGCTTTTATGGGGTGAATATGATTTCTTTCTAAATAAACTTGAAGACAACCAAAATTTTTTTGATATTTTCTGATCTCCATATTAATTAATGACATAAAGAGAGTTGTCAAAATCCCTTTTCTTCTCCGTTTGCTTAGCTCTCCGTTTGCTGATAATGATGTTCTCAGCTAAGTTTTTTCCCAAGTCCAAAGATAATATGATGTCAATCCCACCAAAAATAAGTTGATAAATTTTATCATAAAACAAAATTCTCTGGATACTGAATATTTCCTATATGGCAGCCTGTTCTGGACGTCTAACCAACAGAGGCCATGGTGTTTTGTTGACTTGTTATGACCATACACATTAACCACATCTGCACCAAGGCCTCAGGCATGCTCGAAATGATCTCCTGCTCTACAAGACACTGTTTGAGCATTGAGCATGCATGCCTGCTCGATCCAGTGAAGTCCTTTATGCGCCAACCTAGAGTACTACGGTGGAGTCTGGTCGCCTTAAACCAGCTCAGGCTACCTTCGTTTCGTCCACACACGGGAAGAATGAGCGTGCGCCTAGTATATCACCTGGTTAGTGTCCAGTAAAAACTCATTACAGTCAATGACACAAACACCTTATAAATCTAAATGCTTATGGAGGATAGTCAGACTGGAATTTTGCCACCGAAATGGGCTTCACGCGGCCGCGCCACTCTATATCTCTCTCTTTCTTTGTCTCTCTCTCTCTCTCTCTCTCTCTCTCTCCCCCATTTCTCTTTCATTCTCTCCTTCTCTTTCATTCTCTCTTTCTCTTTCATTCTCTCTCTCTCTTTCATTCTCTCTCTCTCTCTCTCTCTCTCTCTCTCCCTCTCTCTCTCTCTCTCTCTCTCTCTCTCTCTCTCTCTCACTCAGTCAGCTAATTTGGCCGTGGGAACCTTCGAAAATTTAAATATTTCCAGACTGATATTTTTACAAAGCCATTGTGCTTCTTAAAAGGGTGCGCTCTACCCGTCTGGCACGCGCAAATGTAAGGTTTAACTAGTCAGTTTTTGCAGTTTTAGTATTTTCCTGTTTGTAGTTCCGATTGTGAACGGATTAAAAAGATCTTGGTGTCATATTTTTCGTTAAATGTTATTGTAGTTTTCCCGTTTATAAAAATTTGGTTGGTGAAAAATTTTAAAATACGCGTTTTTTATCATAAGTTTTAATGCATTAAAATAATTTTTGAAGAAAAATTAAAAACGGAAAAAGTGCAATAGATTTTTAAAACCAAGAGCCTGCAGTCAGCTTACTAAAAATTTTAAGGATAACTATGTAATCAAGCAGACTCGAAAGGCTTGCAAGCGCTCTTCATGGCGCTGTTCAATGCAATGGTATAGGTACATCGGCGTTCAGCAACTTCGTATTGAGAAATCCGAGCTGAGGTAGAGCTTAAGGGGTTTGTATTCATTGTTACAGTACATTAGTACTAATGAAACCCCATTTTTGTATTAAGCTGGCGGCAAAACGCTGTTTTCTGGACTAAATCCTTGCGTGGAAGTTCGTTAAAACAATGTAGTGTGGTGTAAAATTATTTTAAATTATAAAAATAAACTGTTTTTAATAGGCCTCCAATTGAATCAATGTTGGTATATGTATTTTCTTTCAAACCGGGTTTCGCAATCCACCTGGTTTGATTCAACCACAATATCATATATTAAATGTAAAATAATAATATACTTAAACTACATAACCTGTAACATATTATGTAAATGATAGTTTGAATGGTAAGTCTCAGAAAAATATATAGTTAAATATGATTATAAACCACGTGGTTGATAGCGCGTCAGGGCGTGTTATTATGTAGCCGAGATGTATTGGCTGATGGGGACATCTATTGATACGTCGTATTGTTCACAGTGTGACGAGGGACTGATTGTTGTTATGTAGCGTAGCACAAGTTTATTACATGTAATAGAATACAATTTATAGCGTTGACTCACATTTGCGTCCGAGTGTGCTACGGAAGTTTGTAAAATCCAATTTAACAAATAAAACTGGTGACTCGGAGGATTTAAAACGTTTATGTATACGGGAAAGCAGTTTTACCTTAGGTAATTGTTTTATTATTAAATAAATTATTTGGTAAAATTCAATATCCATTTACAAACATAATTGACACTGCATATGTTTTTTTGTGAAGGCTTTTGTTATGTTCTTCCAGTAGGAAAATAAAACATACATACCAAATACCATCCTTGTACCATAATGAACCCAGTATGGGTTTATTATAGTAGTCTTTCGACGAGACCATCAGCAGTGTAACATTTTTAATGTCACAGCAAATATAAGTGGAAAGGAAAAGTCATGTTATTGGTATGAAACTGTTCAGAAAATTCCATGATAAAATATTTTTTTAAATAATTTGTTTAAAACTTTTTTAATTGACAATTTATGTTTTTAACGAATGTTCTAATTAATTTTCTAAATATTGTATTTTATGGCTAAACGGTTAATTATATCGAAATATTCTTATGACAAATTTGTAGCTATTTCTTTGGCGAACATTTTTTACATTCAATTTTCTTTTATAGGATGAATAGTTTTTGAGTAATTAGGGAAAAACTGGTTTTTGGATGCCAAGATGGTGGTTTTTCCAAGATGGCGGCCATAGCACAAGTTTTTTCGAGGACTTTTAGTATGTTATTCCGGAAGCAAAATTCAATATACGAACCAAGTTTTACACTTATAAGAGTTTGTTTTAGGTATTGGAGAAATTTTGATTTAAAATGACTACAATATATGACTAATTATATTTAGCAGAAAACATATTCACTTTGCAAACCTTTGACAAGCGATTGCGTGAGTGTCAGATTACAACTGATCATGGTCTAAAATACCTAATGGCAAAAATTATCATAATTAGTAGTCACAGATAGTAGTTCATCTGGAAAGTTTAATTTAAGTCGGCCAATTAATAATATAACCTTATATTCCAATACCTGCTAATATACATATTTTAAGAGGAGTTACAATTTCTTAATACTGTAAAAACATTTCAATTGTAAACATATTCAGTCTAGAATAGTCATCTAAGGCATTAAACCTAATTTAGTCTATACTACATCTTACTAATATTATAAATCTGAAAGTTTGTGAGGTTGTGCGTTTGTGTGTGTGTTGCTCAACCACTCATAAACTACTGGATAAATTGGGCTGAAATTTTGCATGATAACACCTCACATTCCCGATTAACATTTAGGCATTTTCTTACCTCAAAAATATTTTCGGGCTCCGCCCCAGTTGCTCTGTAATTCCCCATGTCAACCTTATGATTATTCATATTTAAAGGGAATTAAAGAATTTAGTCAGCTATTTCAACAAAAAAAATGGTTCTATGATATACAAAAGCATTAAAAGTTATAAGATTTACCAAACAGGTTGCAGCACTATAATGTTTTCTGCATATTTATGAAAACAGCTACCTAATTTGAGCCATTGACTATTTGAACTAAGCAGCAACAGAAAACTGTGATATGCAATGAGAACTGTCAAAGGTTGACTCTTTACAGTTATGTTTATTTTTTTAATTTCATGAATAATTTGTGATATTTTGCAAATTTTCAATAATTATTTTCTCTGTTTAGGTGAAGTGGTAGAACAATATGGCTATGGTAAATGTGTAATACTAAAGTATACCGTAAATTTATAGAAGCAAATTTTATCAAAATGTATCCTCCCCCATTGGAAACGCAAAGCTTGAGTATAACTGCAATAAGCATTTGATACTCATAAGCCAACCCCGTACGAAGGACGGGTACTCTGCTAGTATCTTAAAAGTATCAAAAAAATTAATCTCTGACATTATGTTCATGATGGTTAACTGATCCCAAACAACGATATTTAAAGTTAACAGAAGTTAGCTTTAAAGCTAAACTCAACAGGGTATCGGAGAAAAGTTATATTTTCCGAAGGTAAGCTCACCAAAGCCTTGCGGTTTAGTAAGTTAGTTATTTATTTGGGTTTGTTTTGCACGGATAGAGTTTTCACTGCTATGGCAGGCTGACATTTTCACACAGTCGAGTAAGCGTTTTATCACGCTCGCACGTGGCGCGCGGCGGAAGTAATCGCCCTCACCAGGTTTTCCATTTTCCGCCGCAGCCGGCGCCATCTGTGCTTCCGCTGTGACAGCTTCCTTTCGCTCTCTGCCTTCCACAAACTACCCCGCTTCTGGCTGCCACTCGCAGTCTCAGTTCAGTGGTTGGATACAGCTGTAGAAATCCCTCCACAGTTTAGTACATTATTAAGGGTTCAATTAGCCTTTAAGGAGGATGTCCACTACTTACCTAATTGTTAACGATTACTGCACTTTCTCATACAATTTGTACGAGTCATTTTCATTCCATAAGGTGACACCCATTTTACTTTCAATAATTAGCTGTACTGATACATTAAAATAATTTCTTAAACGTTTAGAAGCATAGTTTTGATATTAAAATAGCAAGTGTTTGTTTTGATATGTGAGCAATGGGCAATGGCTACAATGATCTTTACTATAGTTTTACTTGTCTATATTGCTAGAGACACATTTGCCTCGTAGTCATTAAAATAGTTAATTATGGGTTCTGAATGAAAAAGTAATTTATTTTCATTGATTTGGGATGGAATTCTGTAAGAAACTGTTTCGGGAGTATCGTCTTATTTGTTTAATAAAGCCGTGGTCACCATTTTGTTAGTGTGGAACTCAAATTGAAGAGTGGGTTCTAGTTAATGACGTAGTATAAGTATATACGTCTAGTATTAAGTAAAATATTATCAGTAACTGCCCCAGTAAGATATTGCCTTATTGCTATACTGTGAACGTGGTTAACACTTTGCCGTTTCCACTCTCACAATGGCTCTTATCCCTTCCCCCTCACGGTTGATTCAGTGAATTACAGCCACAGTGATTCTTACCTCTTGTTTTACGTTTTTTTACTTCCATTTGCCGATGTAATAAACTACAGGAAAGCCGATAAGATTTTGATTAATTCACACACTAATTTTCCACACAGTTGAGTAGTTGAAACCCTCGTGTTGTCAACATCAAAAATCAACATCAAAATGTACATTTGTGATTTTTATACTGGTAGCTTTGATAATCCCCACAAAAATCACTTTTCGAGCAAATATTTAATCATTGCAAATTGTGTATACAAAGGGTGCTGCAGTTTTTATAGCGTATTTCGGATTCTAGAAATAGTTAGACGTTGAGAAAAGGTGGTCAATCTTAAGCTTGCAATGAGGATTAAGTTTCCATCAAGAGAATACGAGTAAAATAATATACGCATTTGATCGGTGATTTTGTAAATATGTCAAATAGTACTTATCTGAATATCAGTTTCTTTTGTACATTTCATTTGTAATGTTCGAGTATTATTATGTAAGTGTGTTATAATCAGCATGGTAAGACTAAAAGGTTTAAATATCCGTTATTATTCCGTATCCAATATGTCAACACAAAAAAAAATTTGAAACAGTGTTGGATTTTTTACAAAGACGTATTAAGCTCCATATCTTAATTTTTATATTGCTCAATAAGTCAACAAATTACACATGGATGTGTAGGTACAACCACGTAGTGGTGAAGTGTGGAGTGTGAGCTCGAACATTATTTTTGAAATTGCTCAAATAATCAACATATCACACGAGAATGTGTACAACCACGTAATGGTGTGGTGTGGCGTATGAGCTCCGTATCCCAATCGTTATATTGCTCAATAAGTCAACATATCACACGTGAATGTGTACAACCACGTAACTGTATGGTGTGGCGTCTGAGCTCCGTATCCCAATTGTTATACTACTCAATAAGTCAACAAATTACACATGGATGTGTAGGTACAACCACGTAGTGGTGTGGTGTGGAGTGTGAGCTTGAACATTATTTTTGAAATTGTTCAAATAATCAACATATCACACGAGAATGTGTACAACCACGTAATGGTGTGGTGTGGCGTGTGAGCTCCGTATCCCAATTGTTATATTGCTCAATAAGTCAACATATCACACGTGAATGTGTACAAACACGTAACTGTGTGGTGTGGCGTGTGAGCTCCGTATCCCAATTGTGATGTTGCTCAATAAGTCAACATATCACAAAAGGATGTGTACAACCAAATAATAGTGTGGTGTGGCTTGTGAGCTCCGTATCCCAATTGTTATATTGCTCAATAAGTCAACATATCACACGTGAATGTGTACAGCCACGTAACTGTGTGGTGTGGCGTGTGAGCTCCGTATCCCAATTGTTATATTGCTCAATAAGTCATTTTTTCCCGCACGAACCCTGCGTGGTTCATGGTAGTATTTTTATCTACATCTTATGCAGAAAATAAAGATTTTTGAACTGTGAACTGTGAACTGTGAAGTCAATATATCACACGAGAATGTGTAAAACCACGTAATAGTGTGGTGTGGCGTGTGAGCTCCGTATCCCAATTGTTATATTGCTCAATAAGTCAACATATCACACGTGAATGTGTACAGCCACGTAACTGTGTGGTGTGGCGTGTGAGCTCCGTATCTAAATTGTTATATTGCTCAGTAAGTCATTTTTTCCCGCACGAACCCTGCGTGGTTCATGGGAGTATTTTTATCTACATCTTATGCAGAAAATAAAGATTTTTGAACTGTGAACTGTGAACTGTGAAGTTGTAGCGTCAGCTGATGACGTTGTCATAGCAACGCATTAAGTTAGTCTGATCTTTGTTTTTCTACAGGAATGTACACACAATTTAACTCTTATTAAAATACTTTTCTATTACTTATTTGGTCATAATTTTATTCTATGTACACGAACAACCACGACCAAAATGGTGACCCCGACTACAACCGTTATCTAAAGACTTATTTTCTTTGAAGAGTTTAAATCTTTTGTGTTTCCTCCTTCGAACGATGTCATTAGAAGACCTGCAGACTCAACTCGCCGAACTTAGAACTGCGAATGAAGAACTGCGTCAACGGATTGGACAACCCAGCACTTCTCAAAACATGTCGGTGAACAGAGTAGCCGTCAAACTTCCGCCCTTTTGGCCTGAAAGACCAAGTCTGTGGTTCTGTCAAGTTGACTCGCAATTTCTTATATCTGGAATTACCAACGACGACACCAAGTTTCACTACGTGGTCTCGCAATTGGACACAGGAATTGCTGCTGAAGTCGAAGACATCATAACAAACCCTCCTCAAGGCGACAAATACGGACATCTAAAAAAGAAACTGATTGAACTTTTATCGTAGGTTTCTGCCAAAGGCCGCTGAATTTCAAGCACCTCTTCACTCCCTACTTAGTGACGCTGATTCAAAAGGTTCCCTCCCTGTGCCCTGGACTCCAGAGACAGAAGAAGCTTTCCAAGCATGCAAGGCTAGCTTATCATCAGCAACACTATTGTTTCATCCTAAACCTGATGCTCCTCTTGGTCTCTTTACAGACGCCTCTGGAGTAAGTGTAGGTGCTTGCCTCCAACAGTTTGTCGATGACTCTTGGCAACCACTAGGTTTTTTCTCCAAGAAACTATCATCCAAACAGTGCATCTGGCCTGCATACTACAGAGAACTCCTCGCTATTTATGAAGCTGTGCAGCATTTCCGTCATCTCTTGGAAACAACTTCTTTCACTATATTCACAGATCATAAACCACTTATTTATGCCTTTCAACAGCGCCGTGACAAGTTGCCTCCAGCTCAGTTACGCCAACTTTCATTTATCTCTGAGTTTTCGACAGACATAAAGCACATCAGTGGTTCACAAAATATAGTTGCTGATGCTTTGTCACGTGTTGAAGCCATTTCAACTGTTTTAGATCATGAATCCTTAGCCAAGTCACAAGAGTCAGACGAAGAACTTCAAAATCTCATTTCAGAAAGTACTACATCTCTTAGATTGGAGAAAGTTCCTATTCCTGGAACCCATTTGAGCCTTATCTGTGACACTTCAACAGGAACTCCTAGACCCTTTGTGCCATCAGAACTGCGACGTAGAGTTTTCGACCAGTTCCACAAGCTGAGTCATCCTGGAATACGTGCCACAACAAAACTTATCTGCGATCGTTTTGTCTGGCCTTCCATTCGTAAGGATTGCCACAAATGGACTCAATCTTGCCTCTCATGCCAAAGATCTAAGATAACTAGACATGTTTCTACTCCCCTTGGTGATTTTCATACACCTACAGAAAGTTTTTCTCATGTCCACATTGACCTAATTGGCCCACTTCCCTTATCAAAATCTTCTAGGTACTGTCTAACTATCATAGATAGATTTACTCGTTGGCCTGAAATTTGTCCTATTGATCAAATAACTGCCGAATCTGTTACTGGAGCGTTTGTCTCTACTTGGATAGCTCGATTTGGATGCCCACAAAAGTTGACATGTGATCGCGGATCCCAGTTCACATCGACTTTGTTTAAAGACCTAGCACGACAGTTGGGCATAAAGCTCCAGTTCACTACCAGCTGGCATCCACAAGCCAACGGTATGATTGAAAGACTCCACCGCCAGTTGAAAGCTGCTATAATGGCTCACAGCAAATCAGACTGGACCGAAGTACTGCCGTTTGTCCTTCTCGGAATAAGATCTGCCTTCAAGGAGGACATCACTGCTTCATCAGCTGAACTGGTGTACGGAGAACCACTGCGTCTTCCGGGAGAGTTTTTCGTAATACCTTCCCACGAGAGCAACGAGCCACAAGAATTGGTATCAGGGCTGCGTAAGCATATGAATCGACTAAGACCTACACCCGCATCACGCCACATTAAACCAGGGTCGTTTGTGTTCAAGAACCTCAATACTTGTGACTTTGTATTCCTCCGACAAGACAGCTTAAGAAAATCTTTACAGGCCCCATATTCTGGTCCTTACAAGGTCATATGCCGTGACGAAAAGACAATTACCATCATTGTAAGAGGCCAAGAAACTAAGGTATCTTTGGACAGGGTCAAGCCAGCCTATATTATTGCAGATGAAAGTCCTATTCCTGAGCCCACGAAACGTTTGGTGCCGACTGGACAAGCAGAGGAATCCTCAAAACTACCACCATCTTGTCAAACTCCATCTACGAATTCTTATACAACTCGTTCTGGAAGACAAATCCGACCACGGGTTACTTTTCAAAATGATGTATAGATTCCTTTTCTCCGTGGGGGGCTGGTGTAGCGTCAGCTGATGACGTTGTCATAGCAACGCATTAAGTTAGTCTGATCTTTGTTTTTCTACAGGAATGTACACACAATTTAACTCTTATTAAAATACTTTTCTATTACTTATTTGGTCATAATTTTATTCTATGTACACGAACAACCACGACCAAAAAGTCAATATATCACACGAGAATGTGTAAAACCACGTAACTGTGTGGTGTGGCGTGTAAGCTCGTATCCCAATTGTTATACTGCTCAATAAGTCAACATATCACACGTGAATGTGTACAACCACGTAACTGTGTGGTGTGGCGTGTGAGCTCCGTATCCCAATTGTTATATTGCTCAATAAGTCAACTAATCACACGAGAATGTGTAAAACCACGTAATGGGGTGGTGTGGCGTGTGAGCTCCATATCCCAATTGTTATATTGCTCAATAAGTCCACATATCACACGAGAATGTGTAAAACCACTTAATAGTGTGGTGTGGCGTATGAGCTCCGTATCCCAATTGTTATATTGCTCAATAAGTCAACATATCACACGAGAATGTGTAAAACCACTTAATAGTGTGGTGTGGCGTGTGAGCTCCGTATCCCAATTGTTATATTGCTCAATAAGTCAACTAATCACACGAGAATGTGTAAAACCACGTAATGGGGTGGTGTGGCGTGTGAGCTCCATATCCCAATTGTTATATTGCTCAATAAGTCAACATATCAAACGAGAATGTGTAAAACCACGTAATAGTGTGGTGTGGCGTATGAGCTCCGTATCCCAATTGTTATATTGCTCAATAAGTCATTTTTTCCCGCACGAACCCTGCGTGGTTCATGGGAGTATTTTTATCTACATCTTATGCAGAAAATTAAGATTTTTGAACTGTGAACTGTGAACTGTGAAGTCAACATATCACACGAGAATGTGTAAAACCACTTAATAGTGTGGTGTGGCGTGTGAGCTCCGTATCACAGTTGTTATATTGCTCAATAAGTCAACATATCACACGAGAATGTGTAAAACCACTTAATAGTGTGGTGTGGCGTGTGAGCTCCGTATCCCAATTGTTATAATGTTTAATAAGTCAACATATCTTACGAGAATGTGTAAAACCACGTAATGGTGTGGTGTGGCGTGTGAGCTCCGTATCCCAATTGTTATATTGCTCAATAAGTTAACATATCACACGAGAATGTGTAAAACCACGCAATAGTGTGGTGTGGCGTGTGAGCTCCGTATCCCAAAGTTATATTGCTCAATAAGTCAACATATCACACGAGATTGTGTAAAACCACGTAATGGTGTGGTGTGGCATGTGAGCTCCGTATCCCAATTGTTATATTGCTTAATAAGTCAACATATCACATGAGAATGTGTAAAACCACGTAATAGTGTGGTGTGGCGTGTGAGCTCCGTATCCCAATTGTTATATTGCTCAATAAGTCAACATATCACACGTGAATGTGTACAACCACGTAACTGTGTGGTGTGGCGTGTGAGCTCCGTATCCCAATTGTTATATTGCTCAATACGTCAACATATCACACGTAAATGTGTACAACCACGTAACTGTGTGGTGTGGCGTGTGAGCTCCGTATCCCAATTGTTATAATGCTCAATAAGTCAACATATCACACGAGAATGTGTAAAACCACGTAATGGTGTGGTGTGGCGTATGAGCTTCGTATCCCAATTGTTATATTGCTCAATAAGTCAACATATCACACGAGAATGTGTAAAACCACGTAATGGTGTGGTGTGGCGTATGAGCTCCCTAACCCAATTGTTATATTGCTCAATAAGTCAACATATCACACGAGAATGTGTACAACCACGTAACTGTGTGGTGTGGCGTGTGAGCTGCGTATCCCAATTGTTATATTGCTCAATAGGTCAACATATCACACGAGAATGTGTAAATCACGTAATAGTGTGGTGTGGCGTGTGAGCTCCGTATCCCAATTGTTATAATGCTCAATAAGTCAACATATCACACGAGAATGTGTAAAACCACGTAATGGTGTGGTGTGGCGTGTGAGCTCCGTATCCCAATTGTTATATTGCTCAATAAGTCAACTTATCACACGAGAATGTGTACAACCACGTAACTGTGTGGTGTGGCGTATGAGCTCCGTATCCCAATTGTGATATTGCTCAATAAGTCAACATATTACACGTGAATGTGTACAACCATGTAATGGTGTGGTGTGGCGTGTGAGCTCGTATCCCAATTGTTATATTGCTCAATAAGTCAACATATCACACGAGAATGTGTAAAACCACGTAATAGTGTGGTGTGGCGTGTGAGCTTCGTATCCCAATTGTTATAATGCTCAATAAGTCAACATATCACACGAGAATGTGTAAAACCACGTAATGGTGTGGTGTGGCGTGTGAGCTCCGTATCCCAATTGTTATATTGCTCAATAAGTCAACTTATCACACGAGAATGTGTACAACCACGTAACTGTGTGGTGTGGCGTATGAGCTCCGTATCCCAATTGTGATATTGCTCAATAAGTCAACATATTACACGTGAATGTGTACAACCATGTAATGGTGTGGTGTGGCGTGTGAGCTCGTATCCCAATTGTTATATTGCTCAATAAGTCAACAGATAACCACTGCGGCAGTACGCTATTGTCTTTTGATAGCCTGCACCACTCGTTTGTCTCCTCTCAAACTCCGTCTAATATAGTTTGATTTACCATTTATCCGTATTTTTTAGCACTAAATTACTTATTAAAAATACAAATACGCTTTACGGTTTATTTCAACGTTTGATAAATATACGAATGCGATTACTGGATGCGGTTTTAGTGAGCGTATCTTTGTGTACCTTTTCATTAAATGCCCAAATCAAAATCAAATCAAATCAAAATCTCTTTATTCCTGAATAATGTTACATATTGTTAAAATTGTGTACGTACAGGAAAAATAATTCCCAAGTAGACTATCCGTCTGTGTTTGGGAATGAGTTGCTAATACAGCTATACACAGGTACATAAATATTCAGGAGTACTTAGACAATTAATGATGATAGTAAATAAAAAAATATATATATATAATAACAAGATGAAAAGAAAAAACCTAACTGCATCGAAACATCCAAAATTCAATTTTAGTGATTGTAAGTGGTATATAGCAGCGAAGAAAAAAGTGATTTTGGTGATGAATGAAGCTACAAAAAATTATGAGTACAACGATTTGAGTAATCCTTCTGATTGCTCCCTGCCGAGATTTAATAGCCAGCTCATGACTCTACGCTTAAACACAGCGACGCTGTCACTCTCCGCCTCTCGTATATGTGAAGGCAAGTTTCGATACAATGTATGACAAACGTAAAAAGGTATAGTTTTAAGGGTAGAATGGGTAAGTCTGGGAAAGGAAAAGCCGAAGTTAATGTTACTTCTAGTCAAATAACGATGTTGAACAGGAGAAAAAACCGAACATTTATTAATTTTTATGAAAATAAGAAGATTTTTTATGAACAATTGGCGAATGTTTAGAACTGGAAAGTCGCAAAACAGTTGCAAGGAAGAAAATCTAGAGTTTTTATTTAAGATAGTTTTTATAACAGATCGTTGAACGACAGAAAGTGGTTCCAGAACAGTGGGAAGGGCACCACCCCAAGCCAGGATACCATACTGCAACACCGACTGCACGTAGGCAAAGTACACGGTCCGTAACTGCTGCTTCGAGAGCACCTCCCGAAGCTGCGTGAATGCGTAAATGAGCTTACGTACTTTGTTTTTGACGTATTGAACATGCGGAGCCCAAGTCAATTTACTGTCGATCACAACCCCTAAGGACTGTTCACACCGGCGTAGCCAGACGTATTAATACTTTTTCGAAATACGTAGCTGACGAAGCTCTTAATTTAATTGATAGAGAGTGTTCACACCGGCGTATTAATACGTGAGCTACGGAAGCTACGGCGCTGCCGCTACGCCGGCTAGCTACGCGTAGCTCGCATAGCCGAATACGCGCATGCGCACTAGCACACCGGGCTGTCACCGCAACCCTCCCTCCACCTCATAATAATTTTATAAGTGGTAAGTGTTGGACTAAAAATTCACTATTGCTTAAAAAATCATTAAATCGTATTAATCGATCACATTCAAATTAGACTATAATATAAAAATCTTAAGACAACCTTATATGATCAATATAATAAAACTTCATCATACGAGTACCTAATGTTCACTATTTTTTTCTTTATGCTTGCAAATTTCCTTATCAAAAACAATGTATCTCTTAATATTGTTTATTACGGTTCATATAGTGGGCTGATATTTATGAAACGTTAATGAATTATTTCTAGACATAGGCCTATGTCTTACTTACACCATAGACTATTTTATTATGTAATTATTGATTGTTTTCTGGTATTACTTTTTTATGTTATAATATAGCGCAAATTTTATAGTACGACCTAAAATTAGAGTGAAATCTTTTTGTCAACATTAACACATTAATCAACATACTTTTCAGGGTACTATAAAAGCTGCAATTGAACCGTGGCAATCTCAACTGAAATTCATGAAACACTAATAAAAATGATCAATAAATAAGCAAATAGATTATAAACAAATATAAAATAATGTAATAAAATAAACAAACAACAGCCGGCTCACCGGCTACGTAGCCGTCAGACGTAGCTGCGGTGTGAACAGTGCTCGGGCGACGTATTAATACACCGAATACGTCTGCAGACGTCTGGCTACGCCGGTGTGAACAGGCCTTAAATACTTATACTGCTCCACACGCTCAATCACTCCACATGCGCAGCCAATCGCGAGTGCATCGCCGCAGCAGTGCAGCTTCAAAGATCTCTCACCAGGTCCAAAGTTATTTCTAAGAAAAATAGGAAGACATTTAGTTTTTCCAACATTGACTGTAAGTGTATTATAATCAAACCAAGATTTTAAATTGTGGAGATCTATCGATGCAGAACCGTACACCTCGTCCCACGTACTGCCGGTGGTCACAACCGCCGTGTCATCAGCGAACAGTATCACCTTGCTATTTAATTTAACTTTAGATATGTCATTTATGTAAATAGAAAATAAAAGAGGTCCGAGAGTACTGCCTTGAACCACACCATATTCTACCGGTGTTACATCACTCACAACTCCATTTATGGAAACTACTTGTTCCCGAGACTTAAAATAGTTCGCAAACCATCTTAGAGTTGGTCCTTCGATACCTATACATTCTAATTTACTTATTAGCATGTTTCTGTCAATTGAATCAAAGGCTTTGGTAAGATCCAAAAAAGTTATAAGAATTTTTTTGTTTTCACTGAATGATTCAAAGATAAATTTTGTAAGATCGAATAGAGCGTCTGAAGTATTTCTGTCGTTTCGAAAACCATACTGTGAACTAGAAACTATATTTTCTTGATTTAAGTAATTTGACAATTGGATTTTAACACATTTCTCAAGTATTTTGGAAAACACCGTTAGAAGGGAAATAGGTCTATAGTTCGATTTATCAGATTTTGGTCCAGATTTATATAAGGGAATGACTTTAGCTATTTTGAAGATATTCGGAAACTCTCCAGTTTTTAAACTACGATTGATAATATAGTAAAGTGGTTCAATAATACAGGTAATATATTCCTTTACAAATTTTGCTGAAATATTGTCAAGGCCTGGTGCAGAACCTCCTCTAATACTCCTGACGATCTCAGTAATCTGCTCCCTGGTGACCGGCTGGAATCGGAAGACAGACTCCTGGCTGGGATCGGCCTCCACCAACACTGGAGGAGGGCCATCAGGGTGTAAAGCTGTAGCGAGCTCTACTCCAACCGATGCAAAATAGTTGTTGAATGAATTAGAAATAGATTTGACATGGTCGGTAGTGACAGCGTCGTCTGAATCTGCAAACTCCTGCACAGGGAAAGGTTGTTTTCTAACTGGGCGGCCGGAAACCTCATTCACAATTCCCCAAAAACGCTTTGCGTCACCATTAGCCTGTTCAATTTGGTCCCTGTAATAGTCATACTTGGCGCGCTTTATAAGTGAATGAACGGTATTCCTGTAAGTTATATAACGATGGCGCAATCGTAAATTAAATGGTTGTTTTTTAATCTTCCTGAATAATTTGTCACGTTCCCTAATTGAATTAATTAAACCTACTGTTATCCATGGCTTAATTTTCTTAGTCTTACAGTTTAGTTTGGCTGGGGACGTTGAGCTAGTCATAGCACGTGTGACAATATCTACCATTTTTGTAGCACAGGTGTCTAGGTCCATAGAATCATCTTGCACAGATTGCCAATTGACACATGATAATAAATTTTCAACTTTTACCCAATCAGTTTTTTCCTTAACAATTGACGTTTGTTCAGTAGTTAAGCTAAATTTTGAATTTAGAAACAAAAAAATTAGTCTGTGATCTGTAATTGATGAATTTAAAACAGCTGAATGGACATTGAATGACTTTAACAATCGTACAAAAATGTGGTCTATACATGATTGACTCTCAGGTCGAGTTACCTTATCGATGCAGGATACGTATCCTGCGTCATAGAGAACATCTAAATATTGGTCTTCTACTGAGTTATGATTTACATTCAATATATTAATGTTTATATCCCCTACTAAAATTCTTATCATACGATTGC
The DNA here is from genome assembly GCF_028750875.1 of Macrosteles quadrilineatus. Lineage (NCBI taxonomy): Eukaryota > Metazoa > Arthropoda > Insecta > Hemiptera > Cicadellidae > Macrosteles > Macrosteles quadrilineatus. The sequence goes on from NW_026542594.1 coordinate 119,523,746, forward strand.
CTTGATTACCGTTAATGTAGTTTTGAAGGCCATTTACAAAAGATATTAGATTTGAACTTGGGCTGCGGTATACACAGAGCAGCTCGCACGGGTGATCGGCCCACTGAAACGATAGCGACAAACAGCTGGCCACGCCTCCCAGACACAGCTGATGGCAAGTCACCGAGAACGCACTGTCTATGTACACCACTAACCCATCATTTCTGTTCAAGGGATTTTCTGATTTATGTACATTATAACCATCTATGTGTACCAACTGGGAATCGTCATTCAGCCATGCCTCACTCAATACTATACAATGAACTTTTACAGGAATACTATTTAACACTACTACCAATTGGTCAATATTTTTCGAATAACTTCGGATGTTTTGATGCATTACATTAAAATTTAAATAATTATTTGATACGTTGCAAATGTCCTTTATATCATCATAATCGTTAACTAAGTTACAATCAACAGTAAATTCATTAGCATCGTTATCATTATCGTTATCCATACTAACATAGAAACGGTGCTCGGCCTAATAAGATAAGAAAATGAAATGTTAGTCTGAGTGACAACCTAGAAAACAAATTTTTCCCTACAAATATGTCAACAAATATGTCCCTACACAATATTTTATATAACTTAATAAACTGTTTTACATTAGGCATAAAACAAAAGATTTTAAATTTTTTCGGCTAGAGTAAACTTGGTACTACTGTACTGATAAACCTTACAATTGTTTTAATTATGTGTCCTAATGAAACAATTTCTGAAAGCCTATTTCAAAAATATCATCATGTAATGTGACAGTTCACATTAAACCGACGTGAAGATCTCGGGCTGACAGAGTCCTCCTCTTCCTCCTGGCGTCCATAGAATACCATCGAATGATTTTTAAGGGTACAATGAGAAGCTTAACTTTGTATACTTCTAAAACAATGCTTGGAATATAATCTAGGTATGTATATTTTTAATACAATATGGTTTCTTTCTTTAACAACCCTTTTCTAGTCGTTCTACTTATCGATTTTTACGATTGAAGAGTCATTTAATAGCCAATGATCTAGCGGAAAGACAAATGGAAACTAAATGTTATTCCCTTTAGGTCTTCACCACCCTTGCATGTGATTTATTTAGCTTTTAAAGGTTCAGTGATGCTCACAAAGTTTCTTAAAAACTTTGACAATTATTGTAAATTTTAATCAAGCTGATTCATTTGAATTTTAACCACAGACAAGTTTTATACGAGGGGTAAAACAATTGATGAAAATCGATGGCTGGGGAAGGTTAATAATTTTTTAGGATGTAGATTTAAAAGTAGCAAATTTAATTCATTGTAAATTTGTAGTGTCATTCTTCTTATAACTGTCTATAGGTAACTGTTCTGATAAAGGTTCTCGTTACAAAGTAATGAGGTGTTTGTCCCAGAAACAAGATTTAAACCCTATTAAAATGCGTAGTTTGCATATGGATCCCCAAGTCTAATCTAAAATCATATACGATGGTCATATATGTAGATAATATTAATCATATTATCAGTGTATTCGTTCTATTTTATTATATTCTATTTTACAACCTCTCGACGATGGATTTTTTTTCTAGATAACATAAAAAATATTGAGAAACTTCCTCGTAAAATATCAGTTTTTCGATCAATCCTCTCCTAGGGGCACGAACATCAACTATAGGGTTGTATTAAATCACATAAATAATACTAAAGGTGCTTTAGCTGTTACATTATGTTTTTGTTCATAATTGTTTACTTTTCTCTGGGTTAACCTTTTGATCTCATAGTTGTAATGATAATATTAATAGTAATGATAATGATTGTTACCATAAAATGTATGTTTTGCAACATGAAAAGTGACAGAATGTTATTCTTATAATGTAGGATAGTATTTACTTTTAATGTTCAAACCATTCAATTCTGTTTAAATATGAGTCTTCCAATAGTTTACATATGAGTTCAGTTTTCCATGTTTTGAAAAACACAGTAATACGGTCATTCATATATGATGAATGTTTCCTATAAATACGTGAAAAAGGAAATTTTATGTGAAGGAACTTTTTTCATCATTTGTAAAAAATACATCTGTAGAGTATTTTTCGTATAACATGGATATTAATGAAATTGATTTGAATCAAGAACAAACGCCCAATCATCCAGCAGTTCCAGTTCGTATTGGTAAAGAACCACACTATCTTTTCTGCATTGACGACCCGTTGGCACGGGCAGCGCAAATAGTCCAATAAAAATATTTCAAAATTTGTAAGGTAATCTTATATATTTAAAAAAATTTGGTTTTTATTTTCCGAGTTCGATTGGTTCTTCTACCCGACCGATTTTCATGGTTGAGGTCTCGCACAGATTTGCCATCAAGCATCGGTATATATTTATCTACAGTCTCACTCGGCTGATACGTAAAAGAAATTTGCTCCCCATGTATTTCTTATGGGAGTTAAATTTGGTTTATCTTTGCCGAGTTCGATTGGCTCTTCTACCTGACCGAATTTCATGATTGAGGTCTCAAATTGAAGGTATGCACGCACAGAGTTGCCATAAAGCATCGGCATATATTTATCTATAGTCTCACTAGGCTGATACGTAAAAGAAATTTGCTTCCCATGTATTTCTTATGGGAGTTAAATTTGGTTTATCTTTGCCGAGTTCGATTGGCTCTTCTACCCGACCGATTTTCATGATTGAGGTCTCAAATTGAAGGTATGGACGCACAGATTTGCCATCAAGCATCGGCATATATTTGAGCGGAGCGAACGAAGCGAGCGAAGCTCTTATACGTCGACTCTTATGCATTTCGTAATACGCAAACTCCTCCTAGACGGCTGAATCAATCGTTTTCAAATTTTGCATGGTGATAAAGACCATATCGGTGAGTGCCAACATCTATATGGCGTTGAAAAAGTCTCTCAGGAATCCGCCCAACTGGGTCTCAAAGTTTCAATGTAATCCTTATGGAAGCAGTATTTGACACATAAATAAAGACATATGATCAGCTGTTGACTTTTGAATGCAGTAGATAAAGAAATAGCTGATAGCATTATTCCACAGATATTAGAACAGAAACGGTATGGATCATTAATATAATCAAATGTCGACACAAGCTTGGGGCCCGTGACGTATAAATTGGTTTAGGAAGTAGTAAAGGAGAGCAGTCTGGAGCGCTGTTGGTGAGTTGCGACCAAAACATAATTTTGCGTACGTCTGGAGTATGAAAACTGTTTATGACGATTAGATTAAGGTATCTGCATTCCTAAAATTCTATGGGAAGGGAGGAAAACAGGTCCGCGACGTAGGAAGTGGTGAAGGTAGTAGTAAAGGCGAGCAGTCTGGAGTGTGGAAACTGTTTATGACGATAAGATTAAGGTATCTGCATTCCTAAAATTCTATGGGAAGGGAGAAAAACAGGTCCGCGACGTAGGAAGTGGTGAAGGAAGTAGTAAAGGCGAGCAGTCTGGAATCTGCATTCCTAAAATTCTATTGTAAGGGAGGAAAACAGGTCCGCGACGTAGGAAGTGGTGAAGGAAGGAGTAAAGGCGAGCAGTCTGGAGTGTGGAAACTGTTTATGACTATTAGATAAAGGTATTTGTATTCCTAAAATTCTATGGGAAGGGAGGAAAACAGGTCCGCGACGTAGGAAGTGGTGAAGTAATTAGTAAAGGCGAGCAGTCTAGACTGTAAAAACTGTTTATGACGATTAGATTAAGGTATCTGCATTCCTAAAATTCTATGGGAAGGGAGGAAAACAGGTCCGCGACGTAGGAAGTGGTGAAGGTAGTAGTAAAGGCGAGCAGTCTGGAGTGTGGAAACTGTTTATGACGATAAGATTAAGGTATCTGCATTCCTAAAATTCTATGGGAAGGGAGAAAAACAGGTCCGCGACGTAGGAAGTGGTGAAGGAAGTAGTAAAGGCGAGCAGTCTGGAATCTGCATTCCTAAAATTCTATTGTAAGGGAGGAAAACAGGTCCGCGACGTAGGAAGTGGTGAAGGTAGTAGTAAAGGCGAGCAGTCTGGAGTGTGGAAACTGTTTATGACGATTAGATTAAGGTATCTGCATTCCTAAAATTCTATGGGAAGGGAGGAAAACAGGTCCGCGACGTAGGAAGTGGTGAAGGTAGTAGTAAAGGCGAGCAGTCTGGAGTGTGGAAACTGTTTATGACGATAAGATTAAGGTATCTGCATTCCTAAAATTCTATGGGAAGGGAGAAAAACAGGTCCGCGACGTAGGAAGTGGTGAAGGAAGTAGTAAAGGCGAGCAGTCTGGAATCTGCATTCCTAAAATTCTATTGTAAGGGAGGAAAACAGGTCCGCGACGTAGGAAGTGGTGAAGGTAGTAGTAAAGGCGAGCAGTCTGGAGTGTGGAAACTGTTTATGACGATAAGATTAAGGTATCTTCATTCCTAAAATTCTATGGGAAGGGAGAAAAACAGGTCCGCGACGTAGGAAGTGGTGAAGGAAGTAGTAAAGGCGAGCAGTCTGGAATCTGCATTCCTAAAATTCTATTGTAAGGGAGGAAAACAGGTCCGCGACGTAGGAAGTGGTGAAGGTAGTAGTAAAGGCGAGCAGTCTGGAGTGTGGAAACTGTTTATGACGATAAGATTAAGGTATCTTCATTCCTAAAATTCTATGGGAAGGGAGAAAAACAGGTCCGCGACGTAGGAAGTGGTGAAGGAAGTAGTAAAGGCGAGCAGTCTGGAATCTGCATTCCTAAAATTCTATTGTAAGGGAGGAAAACAGGTCCGCGACGTAGGAAGTGGTGAAGGAAGTAGTAAAGGCGAGCAGTCTGGAGTATGGAAACTGTTTATGACGATTAGATTAAGGTATCTGTATTCCTAAAATTCGATGGGAAGGGAGGAAAACAGGTCCACGACGTAGGAAGTGGTGAAGGAAGTAGTCAAGGCGAGCTGTTTGGGGTGTGGGATCTGTTTGTGACCATTAGATTAAGGTATTTGCAATCCTATGATGCTATGGGAAGGGAGGGAAACAGGTCTGCGACGTAGGAAGTGGTGAAGGAAGTAGTTTAGGCGAGCCATCCGGAGTGTTGGAACTGTTTATGACGATTAGACTAAGGTATCTGCAATCCTAAAGTGGTAAGGATAGGGAGGGAAAAAGGTCCGCGATGTAGGAAGTGGTGAAGGAAGTAGTAAAGGCGAGTTGTTCGGAGTGTAGGATCTGTTTATGACGATTAGATTTAGGTATCTACAATCTTAAATTGCTATGGGAAGAGAGGGAAACAGATCCGCGACGTAGGAAGAGGTGAAAGAAGTAGTAAGGTGAGCAGTGTGGCGTGTGGGAACTGGAAACCGTTTGTAGCGGTTTTAATGTATCTGCAATGCTGAAATGCTATGAGAAGGGATGGAAGCATGCCCATGGCATAGAAAATTGTGAAAGAAGTAGTAAAGGCTAGCAGTACGGAGTGTGGAAATGTTTGTGGCAATTAGATTAACGTATCTAAAATACTAAAATGCAATGGAAAGTGATGAATACAGGTCCACGACGTAGGAAGTGGCCTAGGAAGTAGTAAAGTATGAGCATCAGCATAGTGTGAGATCCAACTGTTGCAGTTAGATTAATGTATCCTTAATACTAAAATGCTATGAGAAGGGAAGGAAACAGGTCTATGACTTAGTAAATGGTAAAGGAAGTAGTAAGGCTAGCAGTGCAGAGTGTCTTGGCAATTACAAAAATGTATCTGCAATCCTAAAATGCTATAGGAAGAGAGGGAAACAGGTCCACGACGTAGGGTGTGGTGAAGGAAGTAGTAAAGGTGAGCAGTGTTGAGTTTGGTAATGGATTAATGTATCTGCAATGCTAAAATGCTACGGGAAGAGACTGTAGACTGTTTGTTAAAATGATTACGAAGCACGAATCGATACATATTTTCTATATATGCAATCGTTTACAAACGAAATTTACAACTGAGTTGACAACAGCTGTTTTTTACTCCATAGAGGCTAAAAACTATTTTTACTCCCTAAAGAGTAAAAATGCTACTTTAGACCCGCAAAGCATGCATTAAAACTACTGTTTTTACTGCAGTATGACAAAAACAATATAATATGAACCCTTGATGACTCCACTCCGCTCAATTTTGTGGATGCCTCTGCGAATGCCACCTAGTTATCTATAGTCTCACTCGGCTGATACGTAAAAGAAATTTGCTTCCCATGTATTTCTTATGGGAGTTAAATTTGGTTTATCTTTGCCGAGTTCGATTAGCTCTTCTACCCAACCGATTTTCATGATTGAGGTCTCAAATTGAAGGTATGCACGCACAGATTTGCCATCAAGCATCGGCATATATTTATCTACAGTCCCACTCGGCTGATACGTAAAAGAAATTTGCTCCCCATGTATTTCTTATGGGAGTTAAATTTGGTTTATCTTTTCCAAGTTCGATTTGGTCTTCTACCCGACCGAATTTCATGAATGAGGTCTCAAATTGAAGGTATGCACGCACAGATTTGCCATCAAGCATCGGCATATATTTATCTACAGTCCCACTCAGCTGATACGTAAAAGAAATTTGCTCCCCATGTATTTCTTATGGGAGTTAAATTTGGTTTATATTTTCCAAGTTCGATTTGCTCTTCTACCCGACCGAATTTCATGATTGAGGTCTCAAATTGAAGGTATGCACGCACAGATTTGCCATCAAGCATCGGCATATATATATATCTACAGTCTCACTCGGCTGATACGTAAAAGAAATTTGCTTCCCATGTATTTCTTATGGGAGTTAAATTTGGTTTATCTTTGCCGAGTTCGATTGGCTCTTCTACCCGACCGAATTTCATGATTGAGGTCTCAAATTGAAGGTATGGACGCACAGATTTGCCATCAAGCATCGGCATATATTTATCTACAGTCCCACTCGGCTGATACGTAAAAGAAATTTGCTCCCCATGTATTTCATATGGGAGTTAAATTTGGTTTATCTTTTTCAAGTTCAATTTGCTCTTCTACCCTACCGAATTTCATGATTGAGGTCTCAAATTGAAGGTATGCACGCACAGATTTGCCATCAAGCATCGGCATATATTTATCTATAGTCTCACTCGGCTGATACGTAAAAGAAATTTGCTCCCCATGTATTTCTTATGGGAGTTAAATTTGGTTTATCTTTGCCGAGTTCGATTGGCTCTTCTATCTGACCGAATTTCATGATTGAGGTCTCAAATTGAAGGTATGGACGCACAGATTTGCCATCAAGCATCGGCATATATTTATCTACAGTCCCACTCGGCTGATACGTAAAAGAAATTTGCTCCCCATGTATTTCTTATGGGAGTTAAATTTGGTTTATCTTTTCCAAGTTCAATTTGCTCTTCTACCCGACCGAATTGCATGATTGAGGTCTCAAATTGAAGGTATGCACGCACAGATTTGCTATCAAGCATCGGCATATATTTATCTACAGTCCCACTCGGCTGATACGTAAAAGAAATTTGCTCCCCATGTATTTCTTATGGGAGTTAAATTTGGTTTCTCTTTGCCGAGTTCGACTTGCTCTTCTACCCGACCGAATTTTATGATTGAGGTCTCAAATTAAAGGTATGCACGCACAGATTTGCCATCAAGCATCGGCATATATTTATCTATAGTCACACTCGGCTTATACGTAAAAGAAATTTGCTCCCCATGTATTTCTTATGGGAGTTAAATTTGGTTTATCTTTGCCGAGTTCGATTGGCTCTTCTACCCGACCGAATTTCATGATTGAGGCCTCAAATTGAAGGTATGCACGCACAGATTTGCCATCAAGCATCGGCATATATTTATCTACAGTCCCACTCGGCTGATACGTAAAAGATATTTGCTCCCCATGTATTTCTTATGGGAGTTAAATCTGGTTTATCTTTTCCAAGTTCAATTTGCTCTTCTACCCGACCGAATTTCATGATTGAGGTCTCAAAATGAAGGTATGCACGCACAGATTTGCTATCAAGCATCGGCATATATTTATCTACAGTCCCACTCGGCTGATACGTAAAAGAAATTTGCTCCCCATGTACTTCTTATAGGAGTTAAATTTGGTTTCTCTTTGCCGAGTTCGACTTGCTCTTCTACCCGACCGAATTTCATGATTGAGGTCTCAAATTAAAGGTATGCACGCACAGATTTGCCATCAATCATCGGCATATATTTATCTATAGTCACACTCGGCTTATACGTAAAAGAAATTTGCTCCCCATGTATTTCTTATGGGAGTTAAATTTGGTTTATCTTTGCCGAGTTCGATTGGCTCTTCTACCCGACCGAATTTCATGATTGAGGTCTCAAATTGAAGGTATGCACGCACAGATTTGCCATCAAGCATCGGCATATATTTATCTACAGTCCTACTCGGCTGATACGTAAAAGAAATTTGCTCCCTATGTATTCCTTATGGGAGTTAAATTTGGTTTATTTTTTCCAAGTTCGATTTAGTCTTTTACCCGACCGAATTTCATGATTGAGGTCTCAAATTGAAGGTATGCACGCACAGATTTGCCATCAAGCATCGGCATATATTTATCTACAGTCCCAATCAGCTGATACGTAAAAGAAATTTGCTCCCCATGTATTTCTTATGGGAGTTAAATTTGGTTTATCTTTTCCAAGTTCGATTTGCTCTTCTACCAGAACGAATTTCATGATTGAGGTCTCAAATTGAAGGTATGCACGCACAGATTTGCCATCAAGCATCGGCATATATTTATCTATAGTCTCACTCGGCTGATACGTAAAAGAAATTTGCTCCCCATGTATTTCTTATGGGAGTTAAATTTGGTTTATCTTTTCCAAGTTCAATTTGCTCTTCTACCCGACCAAATTTCATGATTGAGGTCTCAAATTGAAGGTATGCACGCACAGATTTGCTATCAAGCATCGGCATATATTTATCTACAGTCCCACTCGGCTGATACGTAAAAGAAATTTGCTCCCCATGTATTTCTTATGGGAGTTAAATTTGGTTTCTCTTTGCCGAGTTCGACTTGCTCTTCTACCGGACCGAATTTCATGATTGAGGTCTCAAATTAAAGGTATGCACGCACAGATTTGCCATCAAGCATCGGCATATTTTATCTATAGTCACACTCGGCTTATACGTAAAAGAAATTTGCTCCCCATGTATTTCTTATGGGAGTTAAATTTGGTTTATCTTTGCCGAGTTCGATTGGCTCTTCTACCCGACCGAATTTCATGATTGAGGTCTCAAATTGAAGGTATGCACGCACAGATTTGCCATCAAGCATCGGCATATATTTAACTACAGTCCCACTCGGCTGATACGTAAAAGAAATTTGCTCCCCATGTATTTCTTATGGGAGTTAAATTTGGTTTATCTTTTCAAAGTTCGATTTGGTCTTTTACCCGACCGAATTTCATGATTGAGGTCTCAAATTGAAGGTATGCACGCACAGATTTGCCATCAAGCATCGGCATATATTTATCTACAGTCCCACTCAGCTGATACGTAAAAGAAATTTGCTCCCCATGTATTTCTTATGGGAGTTAAATTTGGTTTCTCTTTGCCGAGTTCGACTTGCTCTTCTACCCGACCGAATTTCATGATTGAGGTCTCAAATTGAAGGTATGCACGCACAGATTTGCCATCAAGCATCGGCATATATTTATCTATAGTCTCACTCGGCTTATACGTAAAAGAAATTTGCTCCCCATGTATTTCTTATGGGAGTTAAATTTGGTTTATCTTTGCCGAGTTCGATTGGCTCTTCTATCTGACCGAATTTCATGATTGAGGTCTCAAATTGAAGGTATGCACGCACAGATTTGCCATCAAGCATCGGCATATATTTATCTACAGTCCTACTCGGCTGATACGTAAAAGAAATTTGCTCAACATGTATTTCTTATGGGAGTTAAATTTGGTTTATCTTTTCCAAGTTCGATTTGCTCTTCTACCCGACCGAATTTCATGATTGAGGTCTCAAATTGAAGGTATGCACGCACAGATTTGCCATCATGCATCGGCATATATTTATCTACAGTCCCACTCGGCTGATACGTAAAAGAAATTTGCTCCCCATGTATTTCTTATGGGAGTTAAATTTGGTTTATCTTTTCCAAGTTCGATTTGGTCTTTTACCTGACCGAATTTCATGATTGAGGTCTCAAATTGAAGGTATGTTGAAGGTATGCACGCACAGATTTGCCATCAAGCATCGGCATATATATATATCTACAGTCTCACTCGGCTGATACGTAAAAGAAATTTGCTTCCCATGTATTTCTTATGGGAGTTAAATTTGGTTTATCTTTGCCGAGTTCGATTGGCTCTTCTACCCGACCGAATTTCATGATTGAGGTCTCAAATTGAAGGTATGGACGCACAGATTTGCCATCAAGCATCGGCATATATTTATCTACAGTCCCACTCGGCTGATACGTAAAAGAAATTTGCTCCCCATGTATTTCATATGGGAGTTAAATTTGGTTTATCTTTTTCAAGTTCAATTTGCTCTTCTACCCTACCGAATTTCATGATTGAGGTCTCAAATTGAAGGTATGCACGCACAGATTTGCCATCAAGCATCGGCATATATTTATCTATAGTCTCACTCGGCTGATACGTAAAAGAAATTTGCTCCCCATGTATTTCTTATGGGAGTTAAATTTGGTTTATCTTTGCCGAGTTCGATTGGCTCTTCTATCTGACCGAATTTCATGATTGAGGTCTCAAATTGAAGGTATGGACGCACAGATTTGCCATCAAGCATCGGCATATATTTATCTACAGTCCCACTCGGCTGATACGTAAAAGAAATTTGCTCCCCATGTATTTCTTATGGGAGTTAAATTTGGTTTATCTTTTCCAAGTTCAATTTGCTCTTCTACCCGACCGAATTGCATGATTGAGGTCTCAAATTGAAGGTATGCACGCACAGATTTGCTATCAAGCATCGGCATATATTTATCTACAGTCCCACTCGGCTGATACGTAAAAGAAATTTGCTCCCCATGTATTTCTTATGGGAGTTAAATTTGGTTTCTCTTTGCCGAGTTCGACTTGCTCTTCTACCCGACCGAATTTTATGATTGAGGTCTCAAATTAAAGGTATGCACGCACAGATTTGCCATCAAGCATCGGCATATATTTATCTATAGTCACACTCGGCTTATACGTAAAAGAAATTTGCTCCCCATGTATTTCTTATGGGAGTTAAATTTGGTTTATCTTTGCCGAGTTCGATTGGCTCTTCTACCCGACCGAATTTCATGATTGAGGTCTCAAATTGAAGGTATGCACGCACAGATTTGCCATCAAGCATCGGCATATATTTATCTACAGTCCTACTCGGCTGATACGTAAAAGAAATTTGCTCCCTATGTATTCCTTATGGGAGTTAAATTTGGTTTATTTTTTCCAAGTTCGATTTGGTCTTTTACCCGACCGAATTTCATGATTGAGGTCTCAAATTGAAGGTATGCACGCACAGATTTGCCATCAAGCATCGGCATATATTTATCTACAGTCCCAATCAGCTGATACGTAAAAGAAATTTGCTCCCCATGTATTTCTTATGGGAGTTAAATTTGGTTTATCTTTTCCAAGTTCGATTTGCTCTTCTACCAGAACGAATTTCATGATTGAGGTCTCAAATTGAAGGTATGCACGCACAGATTTGCCATCAAGCATCGGCATATATTTATCTATAGTCTCACTCGGCTGATACGTAAAAGAAATTTGCTCCCCATGTATTTCTTATGGGAGTTAAATTTGGTTTATCTTTTCCAAGTTCAATTTGCTCTTCTACCCGACCGAATTTCATGATTGAGGTCTCAAATTGAAGGTATGCACGCACAGATTTGCTATCAAGCATCGGCATATATTTATCTACAGTCCCACTCGGCTGATACGTAAAAGAAATTTGCTCCCCATGTATTTCTTATGGGAGTTAAATTTGGTTTCTCTTTGCCGAGTTCGACTTGCTCTTCTACCGGACCGAATTTCATGATTGAGGTCTCAAATTAAAGGTATGCACGCACAGATTTGCCATCAAGCATCGGCATATTTTATCTATAGTCACACTCGGCTTATACGTAAAAGAAATTTGCTCCCCATGTATTTCTTATGGGAGTTAAATTTGGTTTATCTTTGCCGAGTTCGATTGGCTCTTCTACCCGACCGAATTTCATGATTGAGGTCTCAAATTGAAGGTATGCACGCACAGATTTGCCATCAAGCATCGGCATATATTTAACTACAGTCCCACTCGGCTGATACGTAAAAGAGATTTGCTCCCCATGTATTTCTTATGGGAGTTAAATTTGGTTTATCTTTTCAAAGTTCGATTTGGTCTTTTACCCGACCGAATTTCATGATTGAGGTCTCAAATTGAAGGTATGCACGCACAGATTTGCCATCAAGCATCGGCATATATTTATCTACAGTCCCACTCAGCTGATACGTAAAAGAAATTTGCTCCCCATGTATTTCTTATGGGAGTTAAATTTGGTTTCTCTTTGCCGAGTTCGACTTGCTCTTCTACCCGACCGAATTTCATGATTGAGGTCTCAAATTAAAGGTATGCACGCACAGATTTGCCATCAAGCATCGGCATATATTTATCTATAGTCTCACTCGGCTTATACGTAAAAGAAATTTGCTCCCCATGTATTTCTTATGGGAGTTAAATTTGGTTTATCTTTGCCGAGTTCGATTGGCTCTTCTATCTGACCGAATTTCATGATTGAGGTCTCAAATTGAAGGTATGCACGCACAGATTTGCCATCAAGCATCGGCATATATTTATCTACAGTCCTACTCGGCTGATACGTAAAAGAAATTTGCTCCCCATGTATTTCTTATGGGAGTTAAATTTGGTTTATCTTTTCCAAGTTCGATTTGGTCTTTTACCCGACCGAATTTCATGATTGAGGTCTCAAATTGAAGGTATGCACGCACAGATTTGCCATCAAGCATCGGCATATATTTATCTACAGTCCCACTCAGCTGATACGTAAAAGAAATTTGCTCCCCATGTATTTCTTATGGGAGTTAAATTTGGTTTATCTTTTCCAAGTTCGATTTGCTCTTCTACCAGACCGAATTTCATGATTGAGGTCTCAAATTGAAGGTATGCACGCACAGATTTGCCATCAAGCATCGGCATATATTTATCTATAGTCTCACTCGGCTGATACGTAAAAGAAATTTGCTCCCCATGTATTTCTTATGGGAGTTAAATTTGGTTTATCTTTTCCAAGTTCGATTTGCTCTTCTACCCGACCGAATTTCAAGATTGAGGTCTCAAATTGAAGGTATGCACGCACAGATTTGCCATCAAGCATCGGCATATATTTATCTACAGTCCCACTCAGCTGATACGTAAAAGAAATTTGCTCAACATGTATTTCTTATGGGAGTTAAATTTGGTTTATCTTTTCCAAGTTCGATTTGCTCTTCTACCCGACCGAATTTCATGATTGAGGTCTCAAATTGAAGGTATGCACGCACAGATTTGCCATCATGCATCGGCATATATTTATCTACAGTCCCACTCGGCTGATACGTAAAAGAAATTTGCTCCCCATGTATTTCTTATGGGAGTTAAATTTGGTTTATCTTTTCCAAGTTCGATTTGGTCTTTTACCCGACCGAATTTCATGATTGAGGTCTCAAATTGAAGGTATGTTGAAGGTATGCACGCACAGATTTGCCATCAAGCATCGGCATATATTTACCTACTGTATTTTTCGACCAACAAACATAATTTGATTCATTTTCGGATTCTTTTATCAATGTAAGATGTATTTCACCAGTTATACAATTATATAATCCTATATATTTTGGTCTAAGAACCTCCAGAGAAATACCGGCTTTCAATTAAGCTATTAGGTTTTCAAATCGGGCAAGTTTCAAGCAAACGCAAGGTGAACAACATACATTATTTTTTTATAAGGTATTTCTATGATTAAAAATCAATTTCTCCATTAGTGTTTAGGTTTTTTATTTATTTTAGACCCAAAATAATCAGTCAATTATAGGCTTTAATTTGAGCTATTGATCGTTGAATCAGTTAAGCTCAAGATACTGTTTTACTCAATCAAAAGTCATGAACTTTGTTATATCTCGGATATTAGTCTATATTCATTTTATCGCTGCGGAGCAGCATGGGTCCTCTAGTATTTATTAAACGTTTATGTGCCAAAGAGATCCGATGTTTTTGGAAATGTACAGCTAGTAAATGCAGACTCCATTTCATCACGGAATTCATTGCTGTTCTTGTTTTATAGGGGCGACAGAAAGCCTATTGTTTGTTGCTTGTGTCATGCTATGTGAGATGTTCCTTAATGTTGAATTAGAATATGGAGTTTCAACTCTCGTGTCTTATCTTTAATCTCAGGCTTTGATCGTAAAGGAGGTGTAAACCTAAAGGCGTTGACTCTCCACACAAACATGTAGCCTTATAATTAATTGGTGATATTAACACTCTAGAATAACTTAGGCATAATCAAGGTTGGTTAAATATCACCTTAGCATCTAAAACAACCATAATCACCATTTCCGACGCATAGTTGAATGTAATAATGTTGGACAATAATACTTAACGACAATATTTTTTATATTCTGCGTGCACAATGAATAAATGTTAAAAAATACCTAAATCTATATGGGTTCAAGGTATAATATAAATTGTCCAATCGACACACTATACAACACTTAACTGTGCCACCATTGGTATCTAAGAAACTATTAAAATTTAGAGAGAGTGGGGAACTTCAACTTATTTTTAATGACATACAAAATATGAATTCCAATGTTTCAAAAATGGCGGCGGTCCTAAAAACATTAACAACCCTTACACTTACACTACTTAGACTTGTAAAAAAGCTAATGACAATAATGACTATAACCACACGGCAAACTAATTTTTTTTAAGTTTAACACGCTGTAGCTCTTAGAGTAGGTTTAGAGAGAAAATGCCTAGAGTAAAAAAGTCTTAAAATTGCATCTAGAATCTAAAACAATCATAAAATATAGGGTGTCCCTGAAGAAATTATAAAGTTAGCCGCCATATTGAAAAATTGCCGCCATTTTTGAAACATCGGAATTTATATTTTTTTATGTCATTCAAAACTAGTTTAAATTAATTCCCCATTTAATGTTCTCTCTAAATCTAATAGTTTCTGAGATACCAATGGTGGCACAGTTAAGTTGTCACCCTTGTGCTATGTATAGCCAATGGTATTATTTTTGCTGTTGTATTGAGAACAATGTAAAAAACCCCGTAGGGGAAATACAGTATTTTTAATTTAACTATCGATTCAGTCACAACTTAATCGGTAGAATCATCTAATATCTTCCAGTGTTGGGTTTAAAATCACATCGAATGTTGAAGGCGCAGGTTTGATGCCATCTAATGTCTCGGCTGACTTTGATGGTGTTCCGGTCTTATTCTGTTTCCGGACGCTAACGGAGTTTTAATTCGCTGCCATTACTCATTTGTAAGAAATCCGTTTCCTTTATGATTTTTTTATGAAGTCACGAAACATTCAAGTTCGAGCTTTTGTTTTTATAAAAAGTGTATAAGCATATTTTAAAATGAAAATTGTTTTGGAATGTTTAATTTTACTCGTCGTTAATTTTCGTCGCTTGTAAGTAAAAAGTAAAACGTAAATCGTTCTTTAGCTTTGTTGATTAGAAAGCTCCGACTCGTTTCACAAATACCTTACTAACCAGTCGTTTATTTCTGTTATAAATCTCACTTAGGTCACTAAAGCAATGACATTCGTGAAACATTCCATTGTTTTGGGATTTTAGTGTGTGACCGTTATTGTTATTATGAGCAATATTTGGCAAGGTATTACTAGTTTACTAGTATATATCCATAGAATCGTAAAGATGAGGCCACGTTAATTATAAGAAGCGATCCCATTCATAATAAGCCACTCAATATTGAGTTTATCGCTTAGAATTTTATTGACTGAAATGCCAATTAGTGTGCATTACAATGTAAATATGACTACTGGATAAACTTATGAGGGGGTGTATAGCTAAAAGGTTATTAATATTTTGAAAGTTTATTTGGGTGGGCTGCCATCAACAAAGGTAGTCAAATTTGCACTGCAGTGTGATCCATCCATCCATTAAACGTCAACGTGTCGTGTTGATAACGTCAAGCTGGTGATAATAAATACTACTCAAAAACTAAGCGTCAGTAAAACAATAACGCACACGGCACAACTCAAACAGAGAGCACTGGCAAGGCGGTTAGTGGTCTCCCATTTAACAGTTTTGAGTTATAGGACAAATGTCGTTCTTTTGTTTAGTGGAAACCCTAATTTAATTACTTTGAAGCTACTGTGGGAAGAATATAAACAGCTACCACTGGCATAAGAGGTAGTATTCGTGTTTGAAATTGTTTTAACATAATAAATTGGCTAGAGCCATCATATATGGAATATGTGTTAGTAAACGTAATAGGTACTATTTACTATTCAAATGTCAAAAATGTTTTTAAAAGTAAAATTACAAAATTTTTCAATAAAACCAGAAACCTACCTAAGTTTGCCAAGCAGGATAAAGCCCTAAATCCAACCAAAAGTGACTTCATTAATAGTGCAGTAAAAATAAGAGAAAAATTCCATAAACCTAAAAAAATTAGCACAACCTAGGAATTTGGTATAGATGTTGGGTGTACCTTCCTTTTGAACATACTAAAAGTCCCTTAAAATTGAAGCTGTGCTACGGCCGCCATATTGGAAAATGGCGGCATTTTTCTGTATTTTTCGCTATAGTGACTTTATTATTAGAGATACAGGAAAAAGCTAAGAATACAAAATGTAGTCCATCTAAAAATACACATTTTTTGTATTTATCATCTTTCTCTAAACCCAACGGCTTTTGAGTTATTTGTGATTAAGTATATTTAGTTTTTTCTATTTATCAAAAATAGGTGAAACACATGGAAATTGACCGTTACATTCAGAGGATTATGATTATTTATCCCATTTAGTTAAATAGTGTGATACTATAAAATCTTAAAATTCAAGCTTTTTTTATGAATAAAACAACTCCGCCACAGCAAACCTGCAGACTCAGCAAATTTCCATTTGATTGGATGTTTTATTAATTGTATTGAAATAAAATTAGATTCAACAGGTACTTAGGTTTGCTGCTACAGGTATTTTGTTATAGGGTGTTTTTTTAGTAAAATATCAATAGCTTAGTATAAAATAACTAATTTTCCAAGTTTGATCATAATAAAATCCATTAACAAACAAACTACAACAGTTAACTAATTCATAAGAATAGCATGGTAGTTTAAGATTTACAATTTACAAATTTAAATATACAAATTTTGGTTGTGTTTACTGGAAAGATGGCGATTATTCGTCACGATTAGAATATTAACCAAATGGGTTTTCAAAAGAAGATAAAGCCTGTTATTTAAGTAATATTAATTCTTACCAAGCACCGAAAATATTGTATGCAGTGAGGTAATCAACCATATTTTGTAAAGTACGCAATAGTCATATTAATATTTTATACTCATTTTTACCCATTTTATAAATTAACATTTTAATATTTTGATGGCACTACCACTATCACTCTGATATCAACTAAGTGGGATGAATAATTGTCGTAAAACTTGAAAGTAACCGTCGATTGCAATGGGTTTCACTGATTTTTGATCAAGAAAACTAACTATACTTAGTTTTCAAACTATACTATACCATACTTAATTAGTCACCAACATGAACTAGACACGAATAACAGCCTTCCAGACTTACAATGGGATGTCAAGTATAGTTAGTTAGTGTGGTGGTGCCATCAAAACACTAAAATGTTAACTATTACATGGGTAAAAAATGAGGATAAAGTATTAATATGACTATTGCGTACTTTACAAAATATGGTAGATTACCTCACTGCATACAATATTTTCGGTGCTTGGTAAGAATTAATATTACTTAAATAACAGGCTCCATCTTCTTTTGAAAACCCATTTGGTTAATATTCTAATCGTGACGAATAATCGCCATCTTTTTAGTTAACATAACCAAAATTTTTATATTTAAATTTGTAAATTGTAAACCTTAAACTACCATGTTATTCTTATGAATTAGTTAACTGTTGTAGTTTGTTTGTTTATAGATTTCTTATGATCAAACTTCGAAAATTAGTTATTTTATACTAAGTTATTGATTTTTTACTAAAGAAAAACACACTATAATAACCTACCTGTAGCAACAAACCTAGGTACCTGTTGAACTTAATTTTATTTATATACATTTAATAAAACATCCAATCAAATGGAAATTTGCTGAGTCTGCAAGTATGCTGTGGCAGAGTTGTTTTACTCATAAAATAAGCTTAAATTTTTAAGATTTTATAGTATCACACTATTTAACCAAATAGGATAAATAATCATAATCCTTGAAAGTAACGGTCAATTTCTATGTGTTTCACCTATTTTTGATAAATAGAATAAACTAAATATACTTAATCACGAATAACTCAAAAGCCGTTGGGTTTAGAGAAAGATAATAAATACAAAAAATGTGTATTTTTAGATGGACTACATTTTGTTGTTTAGCTTTTTCCTGGATCTCTAAAAATAAAGTCACTATAGCGAAATATACAGAAATATGCCGCCATTTTCCAATATGGCGGCCGTAACACAGCTTCAATTTTTGGGGACTTTTAGTATGTTCAAAAGGAAGGTACACCCAACATCTGTACAGAATTCCCCGGTTGTGCTAATTTTCTTTTGGGTCAAAACATATTTTTATTGTACTATTGTACTATTGTTTTTATTGTATTTTAATGGGGTTTTCAGCCAAACCAATAAACATAAATCACCAACAGCCTTCAATCTAGAATTAACGTGTTTGATAAGACATTTAAGGCCTTTGAACCAATAGGATGCCTTAGTTGTAACTCATTGTTGTGACTATGTATTAATAGTAGTAAATAGTAGTAGTAAATAGTAAATAGGTGATAAGTTAATTGACTCGCTTGGCAATTGCGTGAGGGCTGGGACAGAGAATAAAACTAGAGTTAATAAAGAGTAACTCATTGTTGTGACTATGTATTAATAGTAGTAAATAGTAGTAGTAAATAGTAAATAGGTGATAAGTTAATTGACTCGCTTGGCTATTGCGTGAGGGCTGGGACAGAGAATAAAACTAGAGTTAATAAAGAGTAACTCATTGTTGTGACTATGTATTAATAGTAGTAAATAGTAGTAGTAAATAGTAAATAGGTGATAAGTTAATTGACTCGCTTGGCTATTGCGTGAGGGCTGGGACAGAGAATAAAACTAGAGTTACTAAATGAATTTACAATTTATGTAAAAGGGGAGAAGATAAACTCGACCAAACAAAATACAATGATAATATATATAAGTTTTGGTTAAGTTGGAACATGAGCAATATGCTTAATAAAAGTAGATCAGACGGAGATCGTGGTTGTATCAAACACATATCTTTACTATAATGACATGGCCATGGGCAGAGCTTTGTCGTCATGTCCAGATGTTGCCACTGCTACTGTCTCCTTCTACTCTGCAAACTACCTACAACGTATAATATACCACGTGGAGAGTGTAGACAGTAGTGAGATTCTGTTACAGTATAGTGATATATTGTGTATATCTGTAGTAGATCATGACACGGCCCTGGGCAGAGCTTTGTCGTCATGTCCAGATGTTGCCACTGCTACTGTCTCCTTCTACTCTGCAAACTACCTACAACGTATAATATACCACGAGGAGAGTGTAGACAGTAGTGAGATTCTGTTACAGTATAGTGATATATAGTGTATATCTGTAGTAGATCATGACACGGCCCTGGGCAGAGCTTTGTCGTCATGTCCAGATGTTGCCACTGCTACTGTCTCCTTCTACTCTGCAAACTACCTACAACGTATAATATACCACGTGGAGAGTGTAGACAGTAGTGAGATTCTGTTACAGTATAGTGATGTATAGAGTATATCTGTAGTAGATCATGACACGGCCCTGGGCAGAGCTTTGTCGTCATGTCCAGATGTTGCCACTGCTACTGTCTCCTTCTACTCTGCAAACTACCTACAACGTATAATATACCACGTGGAGAGTGTAGACAGTAGTGAGATTCTGTTACAGTATAGTGATGTATAGAGTATATCTGTAGTAGATCATGACACGGCCCTGGGCAGAGCTTTGTCGTCATGTCCAGATGTTGCCACTGCTACTGTCTCCTTCTACTCTGCAAACTACCTACAACGTATAATATACCACGTGGAGAGTGTAGACAGTAGTGAGATTCTGTTACAGTATAGTGATATATAGTGTATATCTGTAGTAGATCATGACACGGCCCTGGGCAGAGCTTTGTCGTCATGTCCAGATGTTGCCACTGCTACTGTCTCCTTCTACTCTGCAAACTACCTACAACGTATAATATACCACGTGGAGAGTGTAGACAGTAGTGAGATTCTGTTACAGTATAGTGATATATAGTATATATCTGTAGTAGATCATGACACGGCCCTGGGCAGAGCTTTGTCGTCATGTCCAGATGTTGCCACTGCTACTACTGTCTCCTTCTACTCTGCAAACTACCTACATTGTATAATATCATAGCCGTCTCTAGTAATAAGGCCGCGGCCTTCGATGTGGCAACGCCGCGACTCATCCCCACCCTGGTCCAACTCCGGGTATTGCCGCCAGCGTTAAAACGTGCAACATTTCGCCAAAACTGTGCTTATTCACGTTTAAAGCTATGAAAATGTAGCCAGATCAATAGATTAATTTTTAGCATGAAATGCCGCTTACCATTTTTCAGATTGTATTACGAAATACTAATTAATACATGTTTATATAAACGTATATCCACCACTTAATTCCAACCCTGAATATATGTTGCGCATAATGCACAAGCGTTCATAACTCATTTTGGAACCTAATGAGTTATGAAAATATATACTTTTACAAATAGGCCTAGGTTCCCTTAAAATTCTTTTTAATTTTATTATGAACTGGTCGTCTAGTGGTCGAAAACTCGACCAAAAATATGGTAATTTTCAGACTTATCTATTAACATTTGTAACAAAAACGTAACCATTTTGGAACCTAATGAGTTATGAAGATATATACTTTTACAAATAGGCCTAGGTTCCCTTAAAATTCTTTTTAATTTTATTATGAACTGGTCGTCTAGTGGTCGAAAACTCGACCAAAAATATGGTAATTTTCAGACTTATCTATTAACCCACGTTGTAAATTAATTATTTTATTGGAATTTCTTTTATTTGATTTGATATTCTGTTCATTTCTTTGTAATTTTGTCACCAGCATGGCAGCCCATGTGATTTTTTTGTCTATTTACATTTATAAAGGGATTCTGCACATCTAAAGGAAAATATCTTTCTAATAGTATGCGTATATTTTCTCTGCGTTGCACACAAGCTGGGAAAAAAGGTTTTAAACACGCTTACCTATTAATATATGGGTGATATTATAATTTCAAACTTAGTTTCGAGATATGCAAAGCTGTTTTATATTTCAAAATTTTGTCATTGAATGTTCATGCAGAACTGTACTAAGATAGAAGAAATATTGCTACACCTCTGACTAAATGCATAGGAAATGTATGCAATACATGTACTATAAAATGTACAAAACACAACTGCGCAAGACTTTGAAACATCTTGCCTATTTAACTTAAAATATTTCAAATTATCTGTATCAATGTGTATTGATTTTTCATTTTGATAATACATAAGAGGTACAAAAACTGTTTGTTCATACTATTACTATTAATATTTTAGTTTTACATTTTTATCCAATATGTTTTACTTTAGTTTTAATAAAGTAGGAAATGTGTATTTTCTTAATCAGAACGTGGTACTTGATTAAGTTTAAATTTAGGCTATAGCTCTAATCCACTCATCTTGATGCGGACCTTCTAAAGGGAAGTGAAAAAATTTTATATACTCCTCAGTTTTTAATGCTTTTAGGTGGTTATTTTTACAACCCGGCACGACACACTTATGAGGCAAAACACACTGTCACTACGAATACTATATTGTCTCTAATTGTGTAAAACAAACAGGTTATTCACCGGTGATGCGCCGTCTATCTGTGCAAACTAATGGCGGGAGCCGGCTGGACTATGCCTCGGATGCGATGTTGCCAGATTTCGCTCGCCGCGGCCTTATACTAGAGATGGTTATGATAATATACTACGAGGAGAGTGTAGACAGTAGTGAGATTCTGTTACAGTATAGTGATATATAGTGTATATCTGTAGTAGATCATGACAAGGCCCTGGGCAGAGCTTTGTCGTCATGTCCAGATGTTGCCACTGCTCTCCTTCTACTCTGCAAACTACCTACAACGTATAATATACCACGAGGAGAGTGTAGACAGTAGTGAGATTCTGTTACAGTATAGTGATATATAGTGTATATCTGTAGTAGATCATGACACGGCCCTAGGCAGAGCTTTGTCGTCATGTCCAGATGTTGCCACTGCTCTCCTTCTACTCTGCAAACTACCTACAACGTATAATATACCACGAGGAGAGTGTAGACAGTAGTGAGATTCTGTTACAGTATAGTGATATATAGTGTATATCTGTAGTAGATCATGACACGGCCCTGGGCAGAGCTTTGTCGTCATGTCCAGATGTTGCCACTGCTACTGTCTCCTTCTACTCTGCAAACTACCTACAACGTATAATATACCACGAGGAGAGTATAGACAGTAGTGAGATTCTGTTACAGTATAGTGATATATAGTGTATATCTGTAGTAGATCATGACACGGCCCTGGGCAGAGCTTTGTCGTCATGTCCAGATGTTGCCACTGCTACTGTCTCCTTCTTTCTACTCTGCAAACTACCTACAACGTATAATATACTACGAGGAGAGTGTAGACAGTAGTGAGATTCTGTTACAGTATAGTGATATATAGTGTATATCTGTAGTAGATCATGACACGGCCCTAGGCAGAGCTTTGTCGTCATGTCCAGATGTTGCCACTGCTACTGTCTCCTTCTACTCTGCAAACTACCTACAACGTATAATATACCACGAGGACAGTATAGACAGTAGTGAGATTCTGTTACAGTATAGTGATATATAGTGTATATCTGTAGTAGATCATGACACGGCCCTAGGCAGAGCTTTGTCGTCATGTCCAGATGTTGCCACTGCTCTCCTTCTACTCTGCAAACTACCTACAACGTATAATATACCACGAGGACAGTATAGACAGTAGTGAGATTCTGTTACAGTATAGTGATATATAGTGTATATCTGTAGTAGATCATGACACGGCCCTGGGCAGAGCTTTGTCGTCATGTCCAGATGTTGCCACTGCTACTGTCTCCTTCTACTCTGCAAACTACCTACAACGTATAATATACCACGAGGACAGTATAGACAGTAGTGAGATTCTGTTACAGTATAGTGATATATAGTGTATATCTGTAGTAGATCATGACACGGCCCTAGGCAGAGCTTTGTCGTCATGTCCAGATGTTGCCACTGCTCTCCTTCTACTCTGCAAACTACCTACAACGTATAATATACCACGAGGAGAGTGTAGACAGTAGTGAGATTCTGTTACAGTATAGTGATATATAGTGTATATCTGTAGTAGATCATGACACGGCCCTGGGCAGAGCTTTGTCGTCATGTCCAGATGTTGCCACTGCTACTGTCTCCTTCTACTCTGCAAACTACCTACAACGTATAATATACCACGAGGAGAGTGTAGACATTAGTGAGATTCTGTTACAGTATAGTGATATATAGTGTATATCTGTAGTAGATCATGACACGGCCCTGGGCAGAGCTTTGTCGTCATGTCCAGATGTTGCCACTGCTACTGTCTCCTTCTACTCTGCAAACTACCTACAACGTATAATATACCACGAGGAGAGTGTAGACAGTAGTGAGATTCTGTTACAGTATAGTGATATATAGTGTATATCTGTAGTAGATCATGACACGGCCCTGGGCAGAGCTTTGTCGTCATGTCCAGATGTTGCCACTGCTACTGTCTCCTTCTACTCTGCAAACTACCTACAACGTATAATATTCCACGAGGAGAGTATAGACAGTAGTGAGATTCTGTTACAGTATGGTGATATATAGTGTATATCTGTAGTAGATCATGACACGGCCCTGGGCAGAGCTTTGTCGTCATGTCCAGATGTTGCCACTGCTACTGTCTCCTTCTACTCTGCAAACTACCTACAACGTATAATATACTACGAGGAGAGTGTAGACAGTAGTGAGATTCTGTTACAGTATAGTGATATATAGTGTATATCTGTAGTAGATCATGACACGGCCCTGGGCAGAGCTTTGTCGTCATGTCCAGATGTTGCCACTGCTACTGTCTCCTTCTACTCTGCAAACTACCTACAACGTATAATATACCACGAGGAGAGTGTAGACATTAGTGAGATTCTGTTACAGTATAGTGATATATAGTGTATATCTGTAGTAGATCATGACACGGCCCTGGGCAGAGCTTTGTCGTCATGTCCAGATGTTGCCACCGCTACTGTCTCCTTCTACTCTGCAAACTACCTACAACGTATAATATACCACGTGGAGAGTGTAGACAGTAGTGAGATTCTGTTACAGTATAGTGATGTATAGAGTATATCTGTAGTAGATCATGACACGGCCCTGGGCAGAGCTTTGTCGTCATGTCCAGATGTTGCCACCGCTACTGTCTCCTTGTACTGTTCAAACTACCTTCAACGTATAACATACCACGTGGAGAGTATAGACAGTAGTGAGATTCTGTTACAGTAAAGTGATGTATAGAGTATATCTGTAGTAGATCATGACACGATCATGAGACCGTACATAGAGGCCTGTACTATTCCCAACCAATATTTTATGTTATTAGTTTGTCAGTAACTTTTACCAGCCAATTGGCTTTTGTCGTTAGTAAGAACAAAAATTTAAACACCCGTTTTAACTCATGATGCATCCGTAGCAAAGTATAGCAATACTAATCGTTCTAATAATTATTTTATCATTGTCCTGTGATGTCAACATCTAAAAAGATCTATCATTAACACTCATAGAGATAACGAATACATCTCTGAACCAGGGCTGCCAGGGTAAAAATCAGGGCTATGCTCGGTTTTGATCAAAATTTAAGCCTAACATTACCCCCAACAGTGTTAGTCTTTACTAGCGGGCCGCGCCGTAGGGTTCTCCCAATGCAATACCCGCAGCACACGTGAAGCTCTATATTGCTAGGCAGCTCCGTTGCATTTTCTGTTGCAACGTAATACATGTAACTAGGTGCACATTGTAGTTGTCTGCATATTATTCCAATACTGTAGAGAAATGTAACCACGAATTGATTGTACCAAATGGTCTTAGGTTCTCTTAAATGGGATTTCTACTTCCAGTATACAAAGTCCATGTTAAATCTGGTTCACGTACGTGAGATGTCTACCTTAAGTATCCGAATTCAATGGTGCATCTGGTTCACGTAAATACAGAACGTAAATGGTTACTAAAATATGTCCAGAAACAAATAATATTCTATTCCGTTTTTTTTTTATAAATAACAACTTAGCGAGTTCTTAGGTTTACTGAATTCTTAGGGAGGGGAAAAGTGTATCCAATGTTAATAAAATAGAATTAAAGAAAGAAATTTGCCAAATTGTATCAAAATGTATCCATAAATTAACAAACTACAATAATTTTCTTTTTCTCCATACGAATTCAGTGAGAATTTTGATGGTACAGTATTTTTGAATTTTTTCATAAACCTACATTATACAATGATTCGATCAGTGAAATGGTTTGTTGTATTTAAGCTCAACACAATGGCTGTGATGAAGTGTGTGTCCGTATGAAGCATATAATTGAAAGAATAGTGTTTTTCACCACACTATCATGTTTTTGGCTGTATTACATACGTTAATTGGTGGCCGAAAGTTACGTTTTGCTGGCGATGCCAGCTGTCCATAATTTGGGGACCGAGCAGGTTTTTACAGGCCGGGGCCGCAAAATCAGCTGTCCGCTTACTTACTTAAAACATGAATGCATTTTAAATACACAATCAAAATCCATAGCATTGCAATAGAATTGTGTTATTGTCACCGTTGCCTAGCAACTATTTATTTTTATTTTTGCTGATTCCTCAAATTATTTCTTCACATAACCTTAAAGTTGTAGTTGTGTTGACTATCAGTGTGCATTATTATAGTGGTGAATAGTGGTAATAGGGTAAAGTGTGGTGAAAAATAGTGTTCGAACCACGGACCGAAATGGTTTTGCAGCTCTCGATCGATTTAAGTTCTCGACTTCGTCTCGAACTTAAAAACTATCTCGAGCCGGCAAAACCTCATTTTCGGCCCTAGGTACGAAATATACTATTTCGGCCTCTGGGGGCGTTTAAAAATTAAATAAGTCCCTGGTCTAGATATTTCCGTGCCACCGTATTCCCTATAGATCAATTCCCTAAAATTGTATTTTTATACTTTATAAAACAATGCAAATGCACATGATAATAGAATAGTACTATTTCAGACAATCCGAATCTACGAAGCTTCAAGATAATAATATAAATGTATGCATGTTTTAAAGTAGAAAATTTACATTTCCAAACAAATGTCTATAATAAATTATCATTATCGAAGCTGGTTATTTTCTATGTATCCCCTATAAATATCATTACTCAGCAAAGTCTGTATGGTTAATATAATTTGCTCTTTTAAGTATAGTATGAAAACAAAGGGGGAAAGTGGACACAGAGTACAACTGTACAAAGCGAATTTCACGTAAATATGTTTGTAAAAGCAAACAGGTGGACTTTTCCATAGAGCGCTTCCCGCGCGATGAAGCCTGGGGCTGTTGTCGAGTAATATGTAGCTTGTTTTGTATCTTGGTCAAAGTGTGTACAAGTGGCCCACCGTCCACCGTGTTGTGTTGTTGCTACAATGTTATTATGCTTGCCAAATAACTTGTTGATCATATCTCTCTATCTGACATTTCATTATTTCCAACATGTTGTGGATGGTTTAAGTTGAATGTAACTAATACAATTTTGTTAGTAAATATAATGGTATACGTTCAGAGAATATTTTTTTTTTCAATCAATACGTTTATTTCTGTTTTTAATTGTGTTGTTTCAATTCTTATTGTATTTCGAGTAGGTGTAAGGATAAGAATGTTCAATAACTAAGAATCTCTGTTTACATGTTGTTAAGTGTTAAGATACTTTTATCATACTGGATCAAAATCGCAGGTGTATTAACTGACTTGTTTGAGCCTTTGAGCTATCTCATACTAATATCGAGTGATACCCAATATTTCAAACAGCAAGTAACACAAAACGATATATTACACTCTGATTGGAAATGCTTCTTAATAAATTATGGCCAGACTCATTTTAAACCTTAATATCCTAAAAGTATTATCTGAATATATGCTGCTATGTCACAAATGAAAATGTATTATGGTTGTATTTTGAACCACCATCCTTTTTGATTTAATAAGATTTAAATATTTAACCATGTTTGCTTCGCATTATGTGACAGTAAATAAATATTCTCTGTGTTTTTCAACTGTTGTGTCAAGCATTCAGATCGTTTTCTGACCAACACTTATTGCACTTTATGAATATTACAAATCTCATTGCAAGCTGCTTCTTTTCCTAATGTCCTCCTTTTGATTACAATATAAAAAATCTTTATTTTACAAATTATAGAATTAACAAAACACATTTTATGTTATAGCAATAATATTTTTTGTCATTCTGCAAAAAAAAACTGATGTTTTTAATATATGCGTGGCGGATCTAAAGTTGCTCTTTTACTCCCTAGGGAGTACGAGATAATTTTAAACACGAAAAGTCTTTTAGTTTTAAGCTTGTAAACAGTTGTAAACTTCGAATGTAAGCAAATGCATGTAATGAAACTATTTATCTATCGATTTCATTGGTTGTAGCTTATTGTTGTATTCTTGTCATTAGTTTGACATATCGATAGTATGATTTACATTGACAAAACCGTAATCGTAAACAAATTATCGAATCACTTACCCAACAGCTGCTTTTTGCATTATCAAAATTGAAATCAAGCTAGAAGTTGGTTTAAAAAGAGGTTATCACTACCGTACATGAAACGTTTTCCCCTTTTTCCAACTAAGTTTTAATGAAGAAAAATGACGAACAATTTAGTTCATCACACGGGCGAAATAGTAACAACTATGTTCATCATACTGTGGAAATAGCCTTTAATCGTTACAAAATGCATGCCTTTTTAACAGTAGCATTTTTAGCATTTTGTAAATGCATTTTGACGTTGTTGTAAATGCAAACTATTTGAGCTAGCTTAAAAATTACCATCTCGTATTAATTTACATTATTGGTTTGTAGTTAAAATAAACTGTTCTCAATAGTAGGATATAGGAAAATAGTTATTTGTGTAGCCAGTGTGCGAAATGACACTTTGCTGCACATGAGAGAAATGTTTACAAACGTTTAGAAATGTGGAATGTTTCTCGAGTGCATCAAAGGCAGTTTGCACTCGTGTTACACATTATATTTTTCCTACAGTTGTTATAAAGCATATACAACACGTTTTTAGGTTAGGTTAAATCCAAACATTGAACGAAATGGGACACGCTGCACCAGCTGATCGTAGTAGTAATATTTTTAAGTTTTGCCAACTTATTTTCAAGCGTACACGTATTACGTGCCTGATACAATCACGATGTTTTGTGTTGTTTGGTTGGAATACTGGGGTGCGGCAAAATAAACGGTGCGGCAAAAGTAAGTAGATGCAGCAATTAGCAACAGTCTGTGCTATAATCAGTGCAACGAAGGCCACTTTATTCAATGAGACTTTTAAAAGACATTTTTCCGCCATTTGTTCGTATAATATCAGTTACATTTAAAAAAAAGCCCTATTGAATTACGATTTACGAAGTTAAGCTAGCTATAAACTAGTAATATTTTCACATCAAAGCTCAAAACCAACATTAGACAAACGAATGTTTTCAAAATGTGTGTATTATACAACTTCATCTACCCACACTCACAACAAGCTATTCCATGAAACATAACACTAAACCACATATACATACACTTGGTCCACGATACGAAACAACCCACATATTAAACGACAACAGCCTAGGGCCCCATTGCCCACGTCAGCTATGTGGAAACAGTCCACCTGTTTGCTTTTAAAGTCTTGTTATTGTTACATCAAATTTGCGGATCTTTTGTTGTCACTTGACCTGGTCTCCATCGGCACTCCCGTTTTGATAATACAACAAAGCAAATATATTAATGTAGGCCTAGTTGTAGCTTAATAGTCTCCTTCCTGCTTTAGTATCTGACCTAACAAATTGCTGGTACATTTGTGCCTAATATAATATAATGGCATAATGGCTTCATAGTCCTGTAAGAGATTTTGTAACTTTTTTGCATATAAGGTCAATCAATTAGGTGAACCTAATTGAAGTTTTTGAAACCTAATAAACATTAGAGATAACTTAAAATATATGTTTTTCCTAATTTTTTTTTCTTAGGTCGCATTAACATTTTTGAGATGACTATCCTCAAATTGTGAAATGCGTTTAATCAAACAATACAGAACATAGTTTTTGATGAATGAATCTAATCTTTTGAATCGTTATATTCTTGAACAAATCAATAAATATTCACTGAATTGCCTGCTGTTCATACCTACAAAATATCTTCAAGTTAAATTATTACAAGGTAAAAAACATTTATACCATCATTTAACTGACCGTTTTACCTTTTTACTAACATACAACTTAGTTTTAGTACATTTTAATCATAAATACGACTACATTTCGTCCAACTAACTTTTATATACGTTTTAGTTCAAACGTGAATGCGTGAAATTCAAACAACGGACTGAAGAAATATATCTGTACATAAAACATTAGGAACCAAAACGACATAGTAAATAAGATTCATGGTCATAAATATATGTCTCGGGGGAGATATACAACTAACACGGGGAACACGAAGAGAACAGAGAAATACGTACCTGCTGCTTTGTAGATATACCTTGCAGAACTGTTACAAGTAACGTATAGTATATGTGATTTTTGTAGATATACCTTGTAGAACTGTTACAAGTAACGTATAGGATATGTGATTTTTGTAGATATACCTTGTAGAACTGTTACAAGTAACGTATAGGATATGTGATTTTTGTAGATATAGCTTGTAGAACTGTTACAAGTAACGTATAGTATAAGTGATGTTTTGTAGATATAACTTGTACAACAGTTACAAGTAACGTATAGTATATGTTATGTTTTGTAGATAAACCTTTGCAGAACTGTTACAAGAAACGTATAGTATATGTGCTATACTTTGTAGAACTGTTACAAGTAACGTATAGTATATCTGATGTTTTGTAGATATACCTTGTACAACTGTTACAAATAACGTATAGTATGTGTGATGTTTTGTAGATATACCTTGTACAACCGTTACAAATAACATATAATATATGTGATGTTTTGTAGATATACCTTGTACAATCGTTACAAGTAACGTATAGTATATGTGATGTTTTGTAGATATACCTTGCAGAACTGTTTCAAGTAACGTATAGTATATGTGATGTTTTGCAGATATACCTTCTACAACTGTTACAAGTAACGTATAGTATTTGTTATGTTTTGTAGATATACCTTGTACAACTGTTACAAGTAACGTATAGTATATGTGATGTTTTGTAGATATACCTTGTACAACTGTTACAAGTAACGTATAGTAGATGTGATGTTTTGTAGATATACCTTTTACAACTGTTACAAGTAACGTATAGTATATGTGATGTTTTGTGGATATACCTTGTACAACTGTTACAAGTAACGTATAGTATATGTCATGTTTTGTAGATATACCTTGCAGAACGGTTACAAGTAACGTATAGTATATGTGATGTTTTGTGATGTTTTGTAGATATACCTTGCAGAACGGTTACAAGTAACGTATAGTATATGTGATGTTTTGTAGATATACCTTGTACAACGGTTACAAGTAAGGTATAGTATATGTGATGGTTTGCAGATATACCTTGTACAACTGTTACAAGTAACGTATAGTATATGTGATGTTTTGTAGATATACCTTGCAGAATGGTTACAAGTAACGTATAGTATATGTGATGTTTTGTAGATATACCTTGCAGAACGGTTACAAGTAACGTATAGTATATGTGATGTTTTGTAGATATACCTTGCAGAACGGTTACAAGTAACGTATAGTATATGTGGTGTTTTGTAGATATACCTTGCAGAACGGTTACAAGTAACGTATAGTATATGTGATGGTTTGCAGATATACCTTGCAGAACTGTTACAAGTAACGTATAGTATATGTGATGTTTTGCAGATATACCTTGTACAACTGTTACAAGTAACGTATAGTATATGTGATGTTTTGTAGATATACCTTGCAGAATGGTTACAAGTAACGTATAGTATATGCGATGGTTTGCAGATATACCTTATACAACTGTTACAAGTAACGTATAGTATATGTTATGTTTTGTAGATATACCTTGTACAACTGTTACAAGTAACGTATGTGATGTTTTGTAGATATACCTTGTACAACTCTTACAAGTAACGTATAGTATATGTGATGTTTTGTAGATATACCTTGCAGAACGGTTACAAGTAACGTATAGTATATGTGATGGTTTGCAGATATACCTTGTACAACTGTTACAAGTAACGTATAGTATATGTGATGTTTTGTAAATATACCTTGTACAACGGTTACATGTAACGTATAGTATATGTGATGGTTTGCAGATATACCTTGTACAACTGTTACAAGTAACGTATAGTATATGTGATGTTTTGTAGATATACCTTGTACAACTGTTACATGTAACGTATAGTATATGTGATGGTTTGCAGATATACCTTGTACAACTGTTACAAGTAACGTATAGTATATGTGATGGTTTGCAGATATACCTTGTACAACTGTTACAAGTAACGTATAGTATATGTGATGTTTTGTAGATATACCTTGTACAACTGTTACATGTAACGTATAGTATATGTGATGGTTTGCAGATATACCTTGTACAACTGTTACAAGTAACGTATAGTATATGTGATGTTTTGTAGATATACCTTGTACAACCGTTACAAGTAACGTATAGTATATGTGATGTTTTGCAGATATACCTTGTACAACTGTTACAAGTAACGTTTAGTATATGTGATGTTTTGTAGATATACCTTGTAGAACTACCTGTTAGAGGGGAGCTGCTGTAATGAATAGCTGGAGGGGCATGGCAGGGCAGTGTAGGGCAGCCCTGTTATGCCACTGCAACGATAACTCTCCCCCGGTGTTGCAACGCGCCGCATCTGTCACCCCTACTGTTGGTAATTAACCTCAAACATTTACTGCCTCACGTCGATACAGCATTATCTGACACTACTGACTACAAGGTTGATGTTAGATACAATGGCGTAAGTTGACTTGACTACGATTAGCGTTAAAGTAACTTAAGTTAAAGGAGTACGAAAATACGACCAATAAAATATCATATTTTTGACGCTGGGAATTAGCTTAATAGAACGTTTTTCTGCAATAGGATTAGATTTTTAACGTTTAACACATTTTAAATACCGGCTCTCAATCTGGCAGGGAGGTTTTCAAAACATATTGTGTTACCAAACATTCCGCTTTGATACTATAGCTGCGTTCCCAACTTGACTAATCTGTTATTGGGCACACATAGAAGCTCATTAGAATAATCATAATCTTTCTAATCGTCGGAATAAAACATGGCACCTGTATCATAGTACATTCTTGTTCTAGCCTTTGTAGTACTTTCTTGGGCATTCCTTTCTAATCTAAATGGTAATAGCTAATCATCTGTGTGTTCATGTCACTGCAGATTGCAAAGGCTCTTGTATATTTAATACACAACTATTTTGACTTGAAACAGCAGTCTACAGACAGCATTCGGGGCTAAATATGTTAGCCCTAATTTGCAGTCTACACATCGAAGCATGACTTAAAGGATAATTATACTGTGTCATTAATAATGTAAGTTTAGTTATGCGCAAGCGTGCTTCAGAAGGTGGAAGAGTTCGCAAACAGCCTTAACGGGCAATAATTGTTTAAATGAAGTACAAGCGCCAAAGATGCCTCTGGGGGTAATATGCGGTATATTCGGCAGCCATCGTCTTAATTCATGGACCACATAATGTCGACAAGGGTCGTACACTCAGCCGCACTGTTTAATATTGGACTTTAACTGAATTAATGGTTTTTACATCCGTAGTCGTGACGATTTCATAAATTATGCTGTTTACTCGTATGAGAAAATAATATTACTATACTGGTCTTTATATTTGTTCGAACTAAACATACATAGTTTGGATGTTTGCGTTTATATTTCGTTTGAAAATAAAGAGATAGGTTAATTCGATGTTTTTGTTTATCTATTTGGATTTGGGGTTTTCATTTCAAGTTAACAAACAATAAAAATAATACATATTAGCAAGGTTGGGCTTTATTTACTCCATAAACATTGTAACTACAACAACACGACATGTTTTTATTGTTAATAAAATATGATAACCCTATGAAACTAAAACGTACATATTTCTATGAAACAACATGACCATTTACAACATCAGGCCTACCTCACAAAATATACCTTAGCCAAAAGCCATAACAACCTCACATCCCCTCATCCATAGCCCGCGGCCGACCTCTGGAAATGCCCTACCTTCATACATGTCATGTGAAGTTGAATTTGCTACATACACTGTTTATTAGTTGTGCTGCTTGATTGTATACATATTATTTTTCCCCATGAACTGTAACAATGACCCTATAATGGGTTTATTGTTAAAACGGGTTTCGTCTTATCTAATTTAACAAGTTACCAGACTTATAGGCATGCAGAAGAAAAGAAAAACAAGATAAAATGTCTGAGACTCCCCAGATTGCACAGGAAAGATAATAAATAGAAAGATTTGACTGCAACACGTAGTGATAACGAGGATTCTTTGTATGTTTTCAATTAATACACTTTAAAAAGTTAAGCATACATGCAATCGTGTTTTATATCTAAAAGAATGCAAAAAATGATATTTGGAGATACTATAATGTCTCGACGTTCAATATTGCCACTGCCTACGAGCATTGAGTACACAGCAAGTGTTATTACTGTTGGGGTTCTAGACCAGTGCGATCATTATATTTAAATTTATTTTCAGTATTTTAAAGTACATGAAAATAGAGCGAAAGAGAGAGGGGGAGGTTTATATACGGATGCTGGAGGGAAGTGTACCATCTCAGGCCCGCCAAGTAACGTCCCTTCGCGGCAGTTATACGGATTTATTCCACTTACATAATACAACACTGGATTATGTTGATTCATGAAAAAGACGTTTAACTCGCGTCCCTCCATGCACAATTTACTTTTACATTGCCTCTTTTCAGCTTTGAAATTGATATATCTTTATACAGGGTACCACACCAATTCCTAGCGGACTCTGCAAAACCAGGTTATACATACAAAAATAAGTCGAAAATTGTCCATTAAAATTTATTTTATTTCGAATTAGTTGGACATATCAAATACATTAAAAAAAACTCAGTTCTGGTATTCTCGTTTTACGTAAACTCAGGAATAATGAGAATCTGGAGATACTGCTGACGGCCTCACTTAGCATACGCGGTTCCTATTTGGGGATGTGAGTGGCAGCATACTAAAATGTTGTTTAAACTCCAAAAAATGGCTGTAAGAAATATTTCCTCTCTGAATAAGCGCAATATTATTTTTTCAATTCAAAAACTTCAACATTCTTGAGTCTTTAACATTTGTGAAACAGGAATTTTCTCAATTTGACTGTTCTGTAAAAGACCAATACACATTGCACAATTCTCACACATTACCAATTCCTAAACATTCAACAACTTTGTTCAACACTTTTCAATTAATTTCCACTTTCTTTTAAACTTGAACCAAACCTGTTAAAATAAAAATAACAATTGAAATCTGTTTTTATGAAGTTACCTGTTACAGCGTCCAATAATTTGTAACTAATATCAGCTCCAAGAAAAGTTATGTAAATATTTATACATACAACTTTATTATTTGTAAGTAATGTATAAGACTTGTATATGTAAATAGTTCTTAAGTAATGTAAGCCAATTTCTCCGATTAATGACCTAGCCAATACAACTTGTATATTGTTAATTCTGGCTCAATAAATAAATAAAGAAAGAGATATTCAACTTGAAGCAATTTTTATTCCAAATCCAATTACACTTTGATTGTAAAAATGTGATAAGAGACAAAAAAGTTACAGCAGTTTTATTACGGAAGATTTTCAATTGGTGTCCATAAAAAAATAATTTCAAAGTTGAATTTCATGAAATCAAGCAACTAAACCAAATGTATACACTACATCAAATTTGAGGCAATTTACATCTCTTTGATTGTCAAATTT
Source organism: Macrosteles quadrilineatus (assembly GCF_028750875.1). Lineage (NCBI taxonomy): Eukaryota > Metazoa > Arthropoda > Insecta > Hemiptera > Cicadellidae > Macrosteles > Macrosteles quadrilineatus. The sequence goes on from NW_026542594.1 coordinate 119,559,224, forward strand.
GTTAATAAATAACAAATTTTTGGCAATATTAATTATCCACCATTAAGAAGGCTGCATTTTAAAATGTTTAAGTTATAACAACATTACAAACTAGTTACTATATTCAAACTTAACAGCGAACTGCGAAAAACAACTGTAACGAGGATCAATCGGGAGACGCTTTAAAGCAAATATAACAGAGGTCCATTTTGTAACTATTATTTATAAATTACTTAACAGTAAATATTTTTTTCTTTCCAGTATTCTGTTGATTATTTTGATCTCTTACATTTTTGTCAAAAACACGTAAATAATTATTTTTTTAACAGTTAAGGTGGTTTTGGAAATGCAAACAGATCTTACAATTTTTAGTGAGTAGTTTGTATGGAATACAATACTTTGAATAGCTTTTTATGGTGGTATATTATAAATTTCCAAAACTGTATATCTCGATTTTGAGAATCAAAGTGCTGTTAGATTTAGTTTTTAAATTGCTCTTCTTTAAAATTTGATTTAAAACAATCAAATTTTAGTGTATAATTTTGATTTAGTGGCTAGTTTTCTTGAAATTTAACTTTGAAACTTTTATTGGCCGTCATTTCATTTTGAAATTTGGATTATTAAATATTTCCATAGGATAATTATTTCTTACAATCAAAGTGTTATTGGATTTGGAAGAAGAGCTTTAAGTCTAAATGTGGTGTACCGATTCTTATTAATGGCCCGTGTTTATTTGTTTGAAGAGTCTGGTTTGAGTAATTAGAAAATCTCTCTACAAACTACGAGAGGCGCAGCTTATACATAGCTTTTCGATACTTTTATACCCACTTTACTGAATTGAGACAAAACGGAAAATGTATGAAACAATGATGCAACTTCTTTCTCCCATACACTAAACAAAGAAGTTTTTTTTACATTTTTATGTTAGAAAATGTTAATAGGCTGCCATTTTGAAATCCACAAAAATATAACCTTGATTTTTGCCTGGTTATAAAACTTCGGCCAACCTAAGCCAAAATCCAAAAAATATATAATACTGTTTTTTTTTTTTATTATTTTTTAACTTATTTTGGTATGTATGGTTCTGCAGAGCTTGTCGCGTATTTTTGTCACACACTGTATATCCCGATGTGAGTTAAGAGGGAGATTGTATTCAGAGTTTTTCCTATAACCGGTAAATCTCTCTACTGAACGGGACGCCAATGTCACGATGATGTGTGACATAAAACAACAACCAGTGATTTAATCATGTCACACATAACACATAACATTTAATACAGTACAACATTTATACAATAGAAATAATCATCACATTGTTTATCAAATATATATATTTCTTTAAGACTATGTTAAATCTAATGTTACAAGAGAATTTGAAAAGTAAATTTGTTAATTGGTATTGTTTACAAGCCTACGTGACAGAACCACTGCAGAGGGTAGAGATTTGACCGAGGGAGACAGAGAGAGGGGAGAGATACATGGTAGAAGTGAGCTGAATAACAATAACCAATTATCTCTTTCTTTCGCACTCTCAATCATGCCAGTAAACCACTTGCAATAAGGCCTGATATTCCTTCAGAGTTTCTTTCACGATTGTTATTATAGATGCCTCTGCAAAGTAACCCTGCTGTACTTAATGATTTAATATGTGAAGATTGGTGTAAATTAATTACACCGTAATTAGATGGCTATTAGGGATTCCCTACTGTACTCAAATCAATCGACTGAGGTTCCGAATATTGGAATTTAAGTAAAATTAGCATTACTTTTACTACGTGGCAATGCCGTGGCCTATCCAAAAACAATGCGTTCGGGTATTTTATAGGACCTACGCTGGGAAGCTACGAATAACATTATAAATTATTATACAGTGTGGTTGAAAAGTCTCGGAATAATGTAATGTATTTTTTACCATTTTAGATAAAGTAATGAGATTTGGTGTATCAATAATAGCCATAAATGCCTATTCTTTTGAGCAATTTTTAATTTTTAATTCCTTAAGGGGGGCGGCCCACGAGGAGTCAAAAGAAATTCTTAAATAGCAGCATAGGTCAAGTTTGGGATCAAACTAAAGGTCAAACTAAAACACATTGCCACAAACCCGAACTCGAACTACCTAGTAAAATACCGCACCCGGTTTAATATTTCTTGAATCTGCCATTTTGAATCTTTGAACGGCTGCCATTTTTTAACCAGTCGTTCTTTTGAGCTAAAATTTGCGTCATCGTATTCTACTAATAAAGATCTTTAATTTGATGTGCATATCAACCTAGGTTTGAGTTTATGATTTTTTTCCGAAATCTAGCGGGGCCCCGAGGAGGCAGGCAGCGTACTGCAAATGCATTGAATCTTTAAACAGCCGTCATTTCTGACTCGGTTGTCCGTTTGAGTTTAGACTTGCGGCAATGTTATCTACTACCTAAGACCTTTAATTTGATACCAAATTCGACCTATGCTGCTATTTAAGAATTTTGTCTGACTCTTCGTGGGCCGTCCCCTTTAAGGTGATAATAGCTTAAAAGAGAAGATATTTATGGTTACAATTGATATAGCAAGTCTCATTACTTTATCTATAATGGTAAAAATATAATACACCGTTCCGGGACTTTTCAATCACACTGTTTAATCACTGTATGATTCAGAAATAATCGACAATTAAAAGTTAAATATTTTCCATAAAGTAACTTATTTTTGGGCGCCCGTGTAGACGCTAAGAACATTGCGTTCAGCCAATGTAGGCCAAAGTAATCGGCGTGAACCAAATTTCTATGTGTTTATTTTTGATTTGCAATGCGTTCAAAAGATTCTTCTGTTTGGGAAAATAAATTGAGCATCCAAGTTAAAGCTTAGCCTTTGGCGCATCTTACTCCTCAACAAAAAGTACATGATCTAAATAAACAGGCAAAGTTTATACTCAAAAAATCCGTTAGGACAACACAACAGAACATACATTATGCCAGACAAAATTGTAGAAAATTATAATTTACTTACTTCCACCAGCATTTTTGCAACGAGGAAAGCCTATTTCTTCTCATCAAGTAAACGATAAGCAAAGAGCTTGAAGAATAAAATAGCATGTTTATAGGCGTTTTTGGGACGGGGAATATAAGTGTTTGTAACAAACTGGCGATTCCGCTACCTTCGGGACGATATTTTATAAACACCTGCAAGGCTTTATATCAATAAACAACTTTGCCACAAGATTTTTACTGCTTGTCACTTTATAAACCGCTTATATAGTATTTATCTTCCCAACCGGAGAGTACGTAAATTAAAATACACTACAAAATGTATGTAAAAGTACATTGAACATAATGTTACATCTGCGAACCAATAGTAACCTAAACTTTCCATTATTACTCCTTACATACTATGAGTCCTAATTTCATGACTGAGTGATAAAAGCCAATACAATTACAGTAAAACAATCTGTATGTGTACCAACATTACGATGGCACCGATATTTCAATTTACCTTCGATTCAATTGTTTTGTTATACTGATTCATAGTGTTTACTTTCAATCAAATTCAGTCCAAAGCTCACAATCGCATTCTTCGAGTAATTTAGAACGTGTTTGTCAAACACAACCTGATTAAACACACAAGTTAGTTACAAAGCTGTAATTGGGTGAACTTGATAAGGTGTACAATCGGCCTAACCTCATAATCCAAAGTGAAAGCTAACCTTCGACTCCAAACATTTCTATATAGTCCCCTTAATGTATGGTAAAAGGTTGCGCTTTTTTGAGTCTCGGGTTTCGTAGAGTGGAGGGGGGGGGCGTTAAAAAATGCAAGGGCTTTTTACTTTTATGAAATACTAGCCACTATACCTGTGCTTCATAACGGGAAAATAATGCTAAAAAGAATTATAATTATAATATTAAAAGAGACTCATTAAATTTCCACAATTTTGATAAAGCACCAACAAAATATTTTTTTAATACATGGTTTGTATTAATTCAGCAATTCCAATATTAATTATATTCAGAAGAATAGCATAGAAACTTTGCAAGCTGTCAGGGAGGACCCTAGGAGAATTTAAAAAATTCTATGTCCGTTAAGCCTGTGGTATTATGACGAAATTTCGGGTAGAGAGACAAAATTAGATTTTAAAGTACGTAATTGTCGTCTCACCTGAAATTAGGTCACACCTTAAATTTGTCCAGATAGCCTAGCCTACAACGAGATAGTCCAGGGCTCTAACGTGTTCGTTAATTAACTATCGTTTCGAGTTTATTGGCTCAGAATATTAATTAAAATACTGCTAACAATGTTTAGCTCACCTTTAACAAGTGCTTTAAAATCATAGCCACTCGAAAAATATGTGAAGTTAAATTTAGAATAAAATATCGTGAACGTGGATAAGCCTAATTAGTTGGCAACTTTAACCTAAACGTGATTTGCTCGTTATACTTGGTAATCACCAAAGTAAACGTGTCGGGAAAATTGGACTCGGTCGATCACCAGAGTCGATACGGGGTTTCTTAAATCAAATTTACTTAAGACGGTTCGGGGTAACGGGATAAGTTGCACGTAAACCGTTCTGGCAGTTAAATGATTTCAGAAGCTGGTTAAAGACAACAGGCAGTGTGCTCGTACGTGAAAAAGCGTGGGTGGTGCACGCTACTGCGGCAAAATAAAATAAAAATAATAAAACTTTTCTCAAAAATGAGAATAAACCAAACAAACTCGGTAGCACACTAACCTGATGCCTTGGGACTCTACCAGGAGCGGGGAAATCTTTAACTGACCAGAATGATATGAAGTTAGACGTTACGTTAGACTGTTGGTTTTATCTCCAAACAGCAAGTTTATTGACGGTTCTGTAGCGGGTGAACAACTGGCCATATTATGAGGTCTGCTCTTCTGGTCCTTCTTCGCCATCGCCCCTGGCAGCGCGGTAGGTACTAGCGTCCTCCCCTCTACGATGACGTAGGACCCTTGCCCCTACGATGCCGCTGACAACGCGGGCACGGCTGACAGGTTTTAGGTCGTTACAGTATATTGGCTCCATTGATACAAAATATATTTTTATAGTAACGAAGTGAGTTTTTTTTTTATATATTCTATATATATATCTCATAAACACCCAAAAAAACTAAAAAAATGTTTTTTTTAATAAAGCTACACTTCTTTGGTTATCTTACTTTCCACTAGAACGTGATGACTGCAGATAACCTGGCTGATGATTACGTGATGCAGTTTATATCTTCACCTGACACCCCGAGGATAATGAAACCGATCAACATTAGCGTCATATTGCAACTGAATCGCATGCAATAGGCGGCAATACGATTTGAATCCCCCCATGGCGGAAACTTGCATATGAATTGAGCATTACAATAATAGAGACGGCAATTACAGTTATATATCTTGCTCTAGGGCGGTTAATTAAATTATCCATTTCATCATTACAGAGCTTAAAGATTTTTTAAATTCGTGGAATATTAATTGGATAGCGATAAGTTGAGGCTCCATCGTTGAAGGTCCATGATTATGGACGCGCTGTACAAAGGTTTTAGCTTGCCGAAATTTTGTCTTGTGAGAATTTTAAGTGTTTCAGGCGTAAAAAAAGTTTGATGTGCTGGGCTTCAGATTACAACGTCTACAACTGTTATAGATAAATAATTAAAAAACCTCATTGAAGAAAAAAGGTTGTGTCCCATACTTCAGAATATTTTATTAAAGCTTACTGGATTTAAAAATCTAGAAAAAAATACGATTTCAAACGTTAAAAATACTTAAAAAATAGCAACGAGTGCGTTATTATTTTGAATGTTTACTCTTATGAAGTGTTGAGATTTTCATCTTATTTTAAAATAACTTCACTGCGCTCCAACTAAAGGGTTCACTAATCCTCGCCCTGGCTGGGCACATGGTCCCCGCCAGGCAGACGGCGCGCGGCGATGAATTCCTAGAAAATCCCGAGTGACTAGTGAAAGTGCAATGTATTACATGTTATCAAAACAAGGGTTAAGTTTATCCTAAAATCCCAACATTAGATCATTTTTCAAAAGCCAAAAAAAGTCTTCGCTTGTCTATCAGACATATAGTTTCCTCTTGTTATATTATTTCAGTGAGGGTCTCATCCATAAATATATTTTCTAAAGTAAAAGGTTTATAAATATAGCTATTAAGCAATAGAAAAGCAGTGGTCTGTATATTCTTTTGGTTTTATTAAAATTTGTACTGCCACATAAACATTTAACGATAAACCAATGTGAGTAACCAAACCTGGTGAGAACTTGCAATTTTGTGATTATCAGTCCTAGACACCTGAAGAAATTTATCAAAGACGCAGTCTTATTTTCAATCTATCAAACTAAACATCAAATATCCAAAAAGTACAATGTTTGAACAACTTTCTACAAATCATCAAGAAAAATAAAACACACCCGCCACAGCAAACCTGCAGACGAAGCGAATTTCAACTTGTCTGTTTACATTTTTTATATAAATAAGACATATTTATTCCCAATTTAAATAACATTAGATTTAACGAGTGCTTGGGTTTGCTACTACGGGGAAGATAAAACATGTGCCCCACTAACAGACAGGAAAATGAAAGAAAAGGTGCGTTTCATAAATCAACGAATTGAACTACTAAACAATCGTGATATTGACAGACTGCAGTGTATCTCGTACAGAGTATCCCGTTAACAGTTGTGTTCATCGGATCTAAGCATTGTAGATTTTGTAAAACCTATCTTTTTGATATGCGATATAAAACCTGTACAATAAATGTTAGTAATCTAGGTCTCTGTTTATTTACTTTAAGTTTTTTTTCTGTCCTCTTATCAAAGTTTATTTAGTACTTTTATATAAATTCAAATTTATTTTAAGAATTGACATCTAACTACACATTGTAGTCTGCTGTTAAACAAAGAGTGGTATGACATACAAATGTTACAAGTTTGTTCAAACCTAATTATGATTATTGTTATAAAGGTGGTTTCATATAATGTTTATTGAAAGTTGATTGAAAGTAAAAGCTGTCAAAGATATTATATATAACACTTTACTTTCCTAATGGAATTTCTTCCAAAATTGCTGGACTTGTTTAGGAATACTTCCTTTTGAACCAATAAGTAATCAGTAAACTTCAAATTTTGATACAGTACTTTATATTTTTCCGAATATTAGGGGATAGCTTTCTTATAAATCTTCACTTTTTCTTCACGAAGTTCCTTTAGCTGACTTTCGTTTGTTTCGAGACAAGTAATTGTTGGGTCTTTATTTGATCTCTTTTGTTTTCTATATTATAAATTTGCTACCCTGTGTAAATTACAGTATATCTATCTAGGTTTCTGTTGGTTGACTTTTAGTTTATTTTGGTCCATTACTAATTTATTGATCACTTTTGTTTTTATTTTAGAACTTTTAACCTGTACATACAGATGATATTTATCTCGGTTCCTGTATGTTTAGTTGTTAAGTTTACATTTATTTTCTATCTCATTAATGACAAAAGTTTATCATTGGATATTAAATGTAAATATAAATGTATTTTCAGTTTTGCTGTTTTTCACGTCATAAATATGCTATGTAACTATGAAACTAACAATAAGTTTACTCTGAATTTTTAGCCCTTATGTTTTATTATTTCTATGTTGTAACCTTTTTTGATCGATTTTGTTTCAAATGTTAGATATTTCATTGGCCTAATACAAATTACTCATTAAATAAAGCTAAATGTTCAAAATTTTTATAATTTAACTTTATTTATAATCATAATCATAATCGCAGTTAGATGAATGCGTAAGCCTTGAAAGTAAACCGTCGATTTTGACGGGTTTCACTTAGTATCTGTCTATTCTGTAAGAGATAAAAAAAATTTTAATTGTGAGAGTTTTTTAGCTCGCAGAATCATGGGAGAGGGTTCAAATTAAAGGTCTTGGTAACAGAGGGTTGGAAAAAATAGCGAAGTATGTCTAAATCTACCAGATAATGAGAAATGATGAAAAATATCTTCATTAACATGTGATTACAAATGAATAATTATAACTTTTATTCTCCTTTAATTTTGTTGGAGAAATGCATTTATTTATTAGTCTTGTTCATTAGTACGTCTTAGTTCACTGGCTATGTGAGTTCTTCCTGGAACCGAGGGAGGCAGACCCTCCCTGCCAAAGATAAAGGATGTGCCCAGCCAAGGCGTTTCAGTTGCCGAATGTGCCCAGTAAGGGCAAGCCCCCAACGGACAGTTCTTCTCAAATCGTTTTCTCGTAAACCTCTTCAACTGTAAGAAAATGTTTTCGTAGACATTTACCACACACCTTGAAGGAGAAGGTCATTTGGTAAAGAATAGTATCGTGTATAAATTATTGCACGAATTTACTTAATTAAATCATGAATGAATTTACTTAATTAGACCACGATATTTCATATCAACCACGTGATTTACGACGTGTGATTTGATACCAAGGCGAGAGGAAAACGAAATAATTTTCCCATCAATACTAAGAAGACTATCTTTTTGCGACTAAATTTTGTTAGGTAAATTGTTTTTTTTTTTTTTTATTCTCAATTGATCTTGAATGTCTTCCTTTAAGTTCGTTGTAATACGTTCGAGGGGACATTATGATATGTCACGGTTTAGTATCCCGTTTTCCGTTAGGACTGTTGAAACAGTTATATAATTACACTTGTCCGACAATTCGTGTTGAAGCCACTTTTGCTGTGATATGACGTGTTCATGGACCCTTGTCATAAAGATGAAGGCTTCTCAAAACCACCGAGGGGTACAAAGGAATACATTATGCCAGACAACGCGTCGTCCCAGCATCAAAGCCCCACATCCCACTTAGAACGAGAACTATAACACTATGACGCATGTTAGTGTAAACATGACGACAGTTTACCTATATCACTGAAGCAATGTTAACTTCAACAAGTATTGTTTGACATTATTGTATTCCAGTGGATGTTTTTTCGTGAATAAATTAATTGTATTCATATTGTCTTTTTGGTACTTTCCTGTTAAAGGGAACATTCATTATTATCGATGATTTTTTTTTCTCGATATATCGATATTAACAAATTGAAACATATCAGCTGACAACTACGATAAATATTGTTCAGTATCAACAAACAATAATGAAATGAAACTGTTCTAAAAAATAACCTAACATAACTAACCAAACTTGCTGTGCAACATTCCATGTTTAACTTGCCTTTTCTGTTATCAAAAGGAATGTTTATATAGTACAGCAAGTTTGGTTGGTTAGGTTACGTTAGCTTAGAACAGTTTCATTTCTTAATCCATATAATAGACTATTTTAGCCTAAACAAGATCAGTTGTCAATATGTAATGGATCGGTAAACAAAAATATCGATATATCGAAAAAATCATCGATAATAATGAATGTTCCCTTTAACAGGAAAGTTCCGTTTTTTTTAATATTCTCTTAAAGGAAAGCGACCGGTATTGTTAGTTTATATAACCAATTTTCGTTACTCTTAAAAGTGTTCATAACCAATCAAGATAAATTCAATATTTCTATTGTAAAAGTTGGCCTTAACGCGCTACGCCACGGCCGCCTTTAACTACCCGACCGTGGCTACGTTCTAAAGGATCCAAAATGTTTGTCATCAGTGAAAACAGTAATAGGTCATAATAGGTTTTCACTGATGACAAAAGGATCCAACCCTTAAGAACATAGCGTTAAGGCCAAACAAGCGTTAACACTTGCAACGCAATATAAATAATGAGGTTTTTAGAAACCTAATAACTCACGGATGCAAGGTAATTTTCAATGTATTGGGCAACAAATAAGCGATGTTAAATTGGTGTAAACACCAATAAATCTGTGGATTTAGTAAATTATCTGCTTTGTTTACACAGATCAATCCCGTAAACAAATGTTGACCGTCGATTACTGTTAATTTAATGTATTGGTTTGCAATCTGTTTTATCAAAATCACACCGTTTTAAAACAACACGCTTGTGTAACTCCATTTATGTCGCCTGAGTGTAATATTTTCTTTCCAGAGAAATGTATATTTTATCGTTGGATAAATTATTTTTTCTTAATCAAAGCATAAGACAATCAATGTAGAAAAATAACGACTCTTCATGTTTAAATATTCACGACTCAAATAAAATATCAGTCGAATAATACATTATTTGACTGTGCATTTACTGTATTTTGAAATTGGTCAATTACAATAATTGGTGTTCGCCTACAATAATTATAACTAACTTTAGGTGTCAAACTCAATATAATAATTCTATGAATTTAATGTACCTTGCGTTGACTTCTTATCCACTATTTGCTTCCTTTCTTTGATATGAACCATTACGGCAAATTGGCTTAGATTAACAATGATGCGGAATATCTCCCTTGCGTAGTGGGAATAGTGGCGTTGTGAGATGGAGTGGACTACACATTCTCTATCCTACTTCTCTGTGGCATTGCTCATGTGGAATATCTCCCTTGCGTAGTGGGAATAGTGGCGTTGTGAAATGGAGTGGACTACACATTCTCTATCCTACTTCTCTGTGGCATTGCTCATGTGGAATATCTCCCTTGCGTAGTGGGAATAGTGGCGTTGTGAGATGAAGTGGACTACACATTCTCTATCCTACTTCTCTGTGGCATTGCTCATGTGGAATATCTCCCTTGCGTAGTGGGAATAGTGGCGATGTGAAATGGAGTGGACTACACATTCTCTATCCTACTTCTCTGTGGCATTGCTCATGTGGAATATCTCTCTTGCGTAGTGGGAATAGTGGCTTTGTGAGATGGAGTGGACTGCACATTCTCTATCCTACTTCTCTGTGGCATTGCTCATGTGGAATATCTCCCTTGCGTAGTGGAAATAGTGGCGTTGTGAGATGGAGTGGACTACACATTCTCTATCCTACTTCTCTGTGGTATTGCTCAAGTGGAATATCTCCCTTGCGTAATGGGAATAGTGGCGTTGTGAGATGGAGTGGACTACACATTCTCTATCCTACTTCTCTGTGGCATTGCTCAAGTGGAAGATCTCCCTCGCGTAGTGGGAATAGTGGCGTTGTGAGATGGAGTGGACTACACATTCTCTATCCTACTTCTCTGTGGCATTGCTCATGTGGAATATCTCCCTTGCGTAGTGGGAATAGTGGCGTTGTGAGATGGAGTGGACTACACATTCTCTATCCAACTTCTCTGTGGCATTGCTCATGCGGAATATCTCCCTTGCGTAGTGGGAATAGTGGCGTTGTGAGATGGAGCGGACTACACATTCTCTATCCTACTTCTCTGTGGTATTGCTCATGTGGAATATCTCCCTTGCGTAGTGGGAATAGTGGCGTTGTGAGATGAAGTGGACTACACATTCTCTATCCTACTTCTCTGTGGCATTGCTCATGTGGAATATCTCCCTTGCGTAGTGGGAATAGTGGCGTTGTGAAATGGAGTGGACTACACATTCTCTATCCTACTTCTCTGTGGCATTGCTCATGTGGAATATCTCCCTTGCGTAGTGGGAATAGTGGCGTTGTGAAATGGAGTGGACTACACATTCTCTATCCTACTTCTCTGTGGCATTGCTCATGTGGAATATCTCCCTTGCGTAGTGGGAATAGTGGCGTTGTGAAATGGAGTGGACTACACATTCTCTATCCTACTTCTCTGTGGCATTGCTCATGTGGAATATCTCCCTTGCGTAGTGGGAATAGTGGCGTTGTGAAATGGAGTGGACTACACATTCTCTATCCTACTTCTCTGTGGCATTGCTCATGTGGAATATCTCCCTTGCGTAGTGGGAATAGTGGCGTTGTGAGATGGAGTGGACTACACATTCTCTATCCTACTTCTCTGTGGCATTGCTCAAGTGGAATATCTCCCTTGCGTAGTGGGAATAGTGGCGTTGTGAGATGGAGTGGACTACACATTCTCTATCCTACTTCTCTGTGGCATTGCTCAAGTGGAATATCTCCCTTGCGTAGTGGGAATAGTGGCGTTGTGAGATGGAGTGGACTACACATTCTCTATCCTACTTCTCTGTGGTATTGCTCATGTGGAATATCTCCCTTGCGTAGTGGGAATAGTGGCGTTGTGAGATGGAGTGGACTACACATTCTCTATCCTACGTCTCTGTGGCATTGCTCATGTGGAATATCTCCCTTGAGTAGTGGGAATAGTGGCGTTGTGAGATGGAGTGGACTACACATTCGCTATCCTACTTCTCTGTGGCATTGCTCATGTGGAATATCTCCCTTGTGTAGTGGGAATAGTGGCGTTATGAAATGGAGTGGACTACACATTCTCTATCCTACTTCTCTGTGGCATTGCTCATGTGGAATATCTCCCTTGCGTAGTGGGAATAGTGGCGTTGTGAAATGGAGTGGACTACACATTCGCTATCCTACTTCTCTGTGGCATTGCTCAAGTGGAATATCTCCATTGCGTAGTGGGAATAGTGGCGTTGTGAGATGGAGTGGACTATACATTCTCTATCCTACTTCTCTGTGGCATTGCTCATGTGGAATATCTCCCTTGCGTAGTGGGAATAGTGGCGTTGTGAGATGGAGTGGACTATACATTCTCTATCCTTCTTCTCTGTGGCATTGCTCATGTGGAATATCTCCCTTGCGTAGTGGGAATAGTGGCGTTGTGAGATGGAGTGGACTACACATTCTCTATCCTACTTCTCTGTGGCATTGCTCATGTGGAATATCTCCCTTGCGTAGTAGGAATAGTGGCGTTGTAAGATGGAGTGGACTATACATTCTCTATCCTACTTCTCTGTGGCATTGCTCATGCAATAGAGTGGTCTAATGAAGATAATCACTCACGTTGGATTTTGTGAAAATAAAGTACTTATCTAAAGAATTTTTTTTTTTTACCAAAGATTGTTTTACTTTTTTATGCAAGATTTTATATTGTATTGGATAAACTAATTACAAAGTTAGAATAAAAACTTATTCAAGGTTTTCTTAAAAAAATTACAATTCAGTCATAAGTTAATGACTATTACGTAAAAAATTATACCTATTTAAAAACCTACGTAAACACGCAAAACAAATACTTATAAATATATGAAACTAACATTTAAAAACCAACCAACGCCAAAACCAAAACATAAAATATATATACGCCAGTAAAATTGTCGTTGTCTTTTTATAAACATTATTGAGCATTTTACATTTTTACATTGAGCACATCATTTTGCATTTTAACCCGGGCAACGCCGGGGTTTGCTGCCCACTTGAAGATAAAACAGATGAATTTAATGTGCTTAACAATTTGATTTAAAAATTAAATTTTTTGTATATTCATGAGGGTGCATTCAAAATATCATGAATTGTAGAACCCCTATGTTTCGTCACATATTTGTATCAGAGACTAACTAACACAAGTAAAAATTGTAAATTTTGAAGCTCGTTTTTCATGTCTATTTTATGTTAAATGTTTATGTTAAATAAAACGTTTTCTTTAAACTCTAATTTACTTAAATTAAATATCATAGTATTAAATATTTACTAGAGGACCCATGCTGCTCCGCAGCGTTGAACTAAATATCATATCCGAGAAATAATCAAATTTATGGTTTTTGATTGAGTAAACCAGTATCTTGAACTTAACTCAAAATTTGATTTTCAGTTGATCGATAGCTCAAATTTAAGCCTATAACTTACTGATTATTTTGAGTCTAAAACATATAAAAACATAAACAATACTGGAGCTATTGTTTTTTAATCATAGAAAACCCTGATAAAAAATCATTTTTATGTTGGTTGTTCACCTTGCGTTTGTTTGAATCTCGTTTGATTCGAATTAGAAAGCCGGTATTTCACTGTAGGTTCTTAGACGAAAATGTATAGGATTATATAATTATAAATAATAAATAAAAAAAGGTCTTTATTTAGCCAGCGTTTTCAGACATAATTCTGCTTTTCAAAACAACTTTTGTCATAATTCTACTTAAACTATAAAAAAATCTATAAAACAATCTATGAAACTATCTTAATAATCAGTCTATTAGAAACAATCTATGTAAACAATAATAATGGTTATAATAAAACAATCTATAAAAATATCTAATAATAGTCCACATAAAACAATCTAGGTAATAATAATCTATATAATTAATCTAATAAAATCATTTAAGAGAACAACGTAAAAAAGACTATAAAACAAGATAATAACAATCTTAAAATCAGTCTGAAAAGAAAACAACCAGGTATTAACAAACGTTTGTGAGAATAGGCTCAAATTGTACTTAAATACTCTTTTAATTTCTTTTTAAATTAATTAAGAGTGTTGGCCCCCTTTCCCTGATTGGAAATAGCATTATAAATTTTACAAGGCGGGGCCGAAGTATGAGAAGGCGCGCCTCCCCACCTCATGCCTGACTCTACGAAAGCAGTGTAACAACTTGTCCTGCCTCGTGCTGCGGACAGAGACATCTCGGCGAGACAGAAGTCTCTCACACAGGTACTCAGGCTGGCCGAGCTCTGCAGCTTTGCGTATCAGGCTGCAGGTTAAGCAACGTATAGACGGGGACAGTAGAGACGGCAAGTTGCTGATGACTGCAAGTACTGTCCATTACGTCACTTGCCGTACGTTTTCCTATACACTGGGTAAGTACTGGTGGCAAGTGTCAAGGAAAGAACTTGCAGCCAGTCTGCTTTGAGATCGCGAGTGAATGGTGTCGATAGTTGAATTTAATTGTGTTTAGAATGTCTGATAGTGATGAAGAATTTTGAGAAACGTTTAATGAAGCAATTGCTGAATATGTTGCTGTTCTAAGTGTTGTTCTAGCTCTGATATATCTCCAAAAACTTGATGATGTCATCACAACTCCACTTTATGTTTTTTTCCTCCTCATCAGGGCACTCTGACATTTTAAACAAACAAATTTTGAACTTTTATCAACTTTTTCACTTCTATAAACACGACCAACTGATCAACTATAATTTCACTTGCCACTCTGCTCTACTGGAGTCAAGTTCATGGTAAGTACACGTTTTGACAGGAAATTTCTGGCCGCCAGTGGTCACGTGACCCACTACTTGCCACGGCCAGGCCAGTTAAATCAAACATGTTTGAGTTTTCTTGCCACCAGCAAACACTTGCCGCTGGAAAGGAAAGTACCCCTATACACAAGGAAAGTATGCAGTAAGTGCAAATGGCAAGTACTTGCAGCCAGCTACTTGCCGTCTCTACTGTCCCATGAAATGCATCTTAAATTAAAGTAAGAATTCGAAAATAAATACAAAATATGCTTTTTGGTCGAGTAATACAATAGATAAGATATGCCGATGCTTGATGTGAATTTTGTGCATGCATACCTTCAATTTGAGACCTCAATCATAAAAATCGACGGATAGAAGAGCCAAACGAACTCGGAAAAGAAAAAAAACAAAATTAACTCCCATGAGAAATACATGGGGAGCAAATTTCGTTTACGTATAAGACGAGTGAGACTGTAGATAAATATTTGCCGATGCTTGATGTGAAATCTGTGCGTGCATACCTCCCAACCTCCTAATAAATAACAGATGAGTGTGGTGGTTCTACTACATTGACCAAAACAATGTCCTTAGTAAAACTGTTGTTTCCATTCACTGCCTGTTGACCTGTTATATGAAAGCGGTGGTTATTACGAGGTTTTAATTGTGTTTGCGTTTCATTTTACAAAGTTCAGAGAGTACTTCATGCACTCAATTGTCTAAAAATAAAATAACCGCTATAATAGACTAATCAACGTTTATGAAAATGGTGATTTAATAATTAATTCAAATATGAACTTGATGAATATTAATAATTGACGTTATCATACACGAAAAAGTTCAAATGGCATTACTTATCCATACTAGATATATAATTATTTATTGGATTGAGATTGATACACAATTTATTTGACTTCATTGAAGTTTCACCTCTGCAAGGTTGACATTTTAATAATAATTTTTTTTATTAAAACTGATAGAAAACAGCTAGTCTCAAAAATCTTGGATTTTAGCTCAATATTTTCTAGCGGCTGGGTTTAACTATTATTATTTAAAATGCCCTGATAAAATTAACAATGATTTCTTTCAGAACAAAAAAAAACAAGCGACTTTGTTTTTTAAAGGTTAAAAATCCCCCTTTTAGAAGGTTGAAAATGGTTCGCAGTCAGTCATACCTGGTAGTCAGTTATTTTTATAACCTGGACCGCAGCCCCGTCAAGGTTGAGCTTCTAGGCACGCAGAATACCATGGACGAACAATGACAAACATGGTCAACTGTCCTCACCCTTTGCATCATCGACACCATTTCAACATGGCATTGAGCCTCTGTAGGGCCTTCATGCCACGGAAAGCAGAAACAAAGCAGTTCCGCGCCGTTAGGAAAGCGTGAGCTGCTATAGATGCAATCACCAACACCTGAACATATCTATGCATATATATATGCAGCCTTGCCCATCCTGAACATATTTGACCGTAACAGTCGAGATCTGTCAGAAACTAAGTGAGCTATCCTCCGAGTTTCACCAATTTGACATAACTAAAAAATAGGTTGGACTTGCTTTTTAGCTCAGTCTCCTGGTCCTGCGTTCTCGAGTTTCCCGTTCCTAGCATTATTCCTGCCAGGGCCAATGGATGAATGTGCAGTTCTCTGTTCTTGCCTAGTGTTCCCGAAACCCTCGATAATGCCTTGAGAGTACCTTGCTCTCACAGAAACACATTTTAGTGCCTACTGTGTTTTTAAAGTGACCAAAGTGTGTAGAGACACTTTTGTGTTTAGTGCGTCTTTCTGCTGCTGACTGGAGTAGTTCCGGCTGTGGCGAGAACCCGTCAACTAAAATACAAATGTTGTTAATTAATCCTGTTTCCAGCTCTGACGAAAATAATAGTCCAAACTTAACTAATCTATACTTCTATACTATTATATAAAAATCCAATGGTGTCTGTCTGTATGTGTGTTACTAATAGGTGCAAAAACTACTGAACCACTGGGCTTAAATTTTACAAAAATATAGCTACCATACCAAGGACCATTATAGGACTATTCACATTTCGATACTGACCGTAGGCTTTGCCCCTTTGGCTTTAAAAGTTCTGAGGTGAGAATTTTAAAAGTAAATATTGATTGGTCTCCATGGCTGCGATTAGAACACTAATAATGTTTGTTTACATTTGCCTTGACATTTCAATGTAAACAAGAAGAACTGTTAGCAGTTCTTTAATATAACAGAATTTAGATTGCAATTTAGATTGCATATTTCACAATTTCAGACAGCTGATACAAAGAAGTTAAATATATGATATTTTCCATAACTATGAGATAGGTTTATTTTAATCTAACGTTTTAACATGGATTATTTATTCTAAAAATGTCAATGATTATAGAAAAAAAAGATTCTATAACCGTTGCTGTATCAACTCCGGCTCTGCTTTGGATTTTTTAAAGCGTCTAAGTTATGGTTGAGCTTGCCTAATACAAAAGTTTACTTTATTGAAATTATTTCATTCTTTTTAGAGCGTTTGAAGTCGGTTGTATTTTTTTTACAAAAATAAATTATCTCAAATGTAAACGTTGGTTTTTGGTACCGGTACTGCTACTTTTCCTTAGAACCAGTGGTAGCAGTAAGAATAATTTTTACATACAAACACATCACTATTATCACTATTTATTTGTAAACACTGTACCTTATTGCTTATTAAATTTAATTGATGTCTTACTGTATAATTTTTAGCGTTTTCTGTCTGGACTCCAAAATGTTGTGTGGACTCAATTCTGTATTTGTGTGTGTATATCTATTGGTAATGCATTAATGTCCTTATTTTTCGTGGAAAAGACAAGAGCACCATTGTTAATAAAAATTTCAACCCGAAGAAAGTGTGCAGTAGTGAGGTTGAGGTAGTGTTTTAACTACTTTTAACCAGTGTGAAAAGTAACTTTCCATTACAGGCCTACCTTAGGGCTATGCCTCATAGATCTATACTGTAAAGCAATTCCTTTCATCGTTAGATATAAAATATGGACTAACACGCTCGGGTGACATTTAATTGCGAAGCATTCGTTTTGGCTTTGAAACTGTCTGATATTGTATTTGAGAAGGTTTATATGTAACGGCCAAACAGCTAGTATAGGCCTATATATATACAAACTTCCTCTTTTATAAATATAGATTCAGTTTTACAAATCTTTGTACAACTAAATCTAGAGTTCTACTGGACACATTTTATTAATTAATGAGTCGTTGGAAAGCTTAACTCGTGTAGATTTGCAAATAATTATAAAAGATTGTTTTTGTTATGATTTATGGTGAAAAATTTGAAAAAACATGTTTTCCATAAGAAATACATTGAAAACTGTGTTTTTCACACTTTTTATTTGTGCGCGACTTTTGGCTGCCTTTTTTGAGTATTTCCAAGAAGTGCATGGTATCAATTTGTAGGAAATTGTATTCTCTTTCAGACCATTGCCTTCCACTTTGTTCGATTTCCTTACCGTTTTAAAGTTATTTGCAAAAAAGCTAAGCAACCTCCGAATTTATAGTAATGAGAAAATATTGAGTTTGGGATATTTATGTTAAACTTTGTACAACTAAATCTAGACTTCTACTGGACCGATTTTGTTAATTAATGGGTCATTGGAAAGCCTAACTCATGTAGATATGCAAATAATTATTAAATTGTGATTTTATTAAATTTTTATGGTGAAAAAGTAAAAATAACAAAACTACATTAAAAACTAAAAGTGCACAACAAATCACTCTGGGGGACGTTCATGGGTTATCACTGGACTTTGTGTACTGCAACAAGAACTTCAATTTACTTGCACATAACAGAACATTCGACAGCAATCCAGTACAATTCACTTGTGAACTTGAGACTTACTATCAGAACTTAGATAGAAACAAAATATGCATTTTTATGGGTGACATGAATTTAAACCTTTTGAGCAAGGATATAAGACCTACTAACTTAAACAGTTTACTTGGCTCCGGCCTTGTACAGTGTGTGGACAGACCGACTAGAGTTACACAGGACACTGCCTCCTGCCTATACACGACACTGCATACACTCACGCACACACACTCAACATTCACACTGCAACCGGACCTCCTCAAACTTACCTTGATCACACCCTACTCACTCAAAATCTTTCTCAGACCGACTGGGGACCATCGTGGGGACCTATCCTAAACTGTCTAGATGTCAATCTGTGCTCCTAACTCTTTTACAAAAACCTTGAATTTTCTATAAAAAATGCAAAAAAAACAATAACTACAAGATCGTCTAGACGTAAGAGAATTAAACCGTGGATTACAGACAGTTTGGTAAAATCAATACGTACTAGAGACAAATTAAGTAAAGCTGCACGCCATCAACCATTTAATGACAATCTACAAGCTTATTACCGGAATTACAGACAAAACCTGAGCAGTCTATTAAAGAGAGCCAAACGATATTTTTACAGGGAAAGAATCAGCCAGTACAGTCAAAATCCCAAATTATTTTGGGGACTGATCAATGATCTTGCTGGCAGATCATGTAATAAAAACTCATTTCCAATTGAAAAGTTCATTCCTAACACGTCTGATCATACGCAAGCCACAAAACATGTGATTGCAAATGATTTTAACAATTTCTTTGCTTCTGTTGGAGACAATTTATCAAATCCGATAGATGCGGGCGGGACCCCGGTGGTTGTTGACTCTGACTACAGACTGGACTCTACTTTTACATTGAAAACTGTTTCTGCACAAGACGTACTACGACATATCTCTGGGCTGCGTGGTGGCTCAGCTCCCGGTCTGGACGAGGTCTCGGCTGATTTACTCAAACAAAACGCACTCATAATTTACATTCCTCTGCTACACATAATCAATTTATCTCTACTGACTGGTATATTCCTGGCTCAATTTAAAACAGCAAAAGTTATTCCTTTATTCAAATCAGGTGATCCAAAAGATAAAAACAATTTTAGGCCAATCTCATTGTTAAGCGTATTTTCCAAGGTTTTGGAGCGTATTGTTAAGGAACAACAACAATTTTGTTCACAATTTTTACATGAAATTGTTTAGTTTTGATTAGGATTATTGTAGTGGAGTACCTTCAAAGTAACAATATACTATCTAATTCACAATTTGGGTTCAGAAAAGATCAAAACATCTCTGATGCTCTTTTTGAAGTTTGTAAATCTATAATACAATCAATCTATGTTAATGTTTTTAGATCTAAAAAAAACATTCGACTCAATTGAAAGAAATTTATTGCTAACAAAATTGGAACAGATCGGTGTCAAAAAATTTCTAGACACCAAGCTCATAAAACTACAAACTACTAGTAGTTCTTTGTTTTTGTTTATCAGCTGAACAGTAAGGTTGTGCTTTTCAGATAATTTGTTGTTTTGTGTTGTTTTGAATTAAATTATGCTTATTATCACGGCAATAGCTGATGTTGATTCGTGAAGAATTATTTCCATCTGTGGTGTGAATAGTGATGCAAATTCAATTGAGTGTGGGGTTATTCAGGGAAGTACTCTGGGGCCTATACTTTTTCTAATTTATATAAACAACATTTCTAAACTCAACCTAAATGGTGAACTGTTTTTATTTGCTGACGACACTTTAGTTTTGATAAAGGGTTGTTCATGGGGGGCGCACATGAAAAGAGCCCAAAAACTCAGGCAGACGCTTGAAAAGCGCCCGGACCTCCAAGGTCCCTCCCAGGACGGTGCGAAAAGAGTCCGGGCTCTTCCTAGAACTTTCACAACGGGTCTTCAAAGCAGAAATAACCAATAACACAGATGAAATGCATGAATTTATTTACAATATTAAAAGATACACTGTTAAAAGATACATTATTAAAATATAGATTGTTATAGATATTTACATTACTAAAAGATATAGTCTGTTTACCTAACCACCTCCCCTAACCTGTTTACCCTAACCTAACCTAACCTAACCCAACCAAACACAACACTATTTCAGAACACGAGTCAGCGTCCTCCTCCTCAGGTACCTGTGGAGACCCGGGCTCTTTCCATACTTAAGATTAGTGAACCTTTTTGGGGATTAAAATTTCGGGCTCTTTTCATGTGCTCCGTTCATGGGCGGATGTCAGGTCCAAAGCTCTTGGTGATCTCTCAATTCTAAAGAAATGGTTAGATCAAAATGTGCTCTCACTTAATGTAACCAAGACTAAATTCCTTCCCACATCACTCAGTATCAGCACTGATTATAATCTAGACAATTTGAAGATTCATTGCTGCGGCAACCATAACAGTTTATCTTGTAATTGTGAGTACATTAAAAGGGTAGATTATTATAAATATTTGGGTGTTTATTTTGACTACCGAATGAAATGGACAGAGCATGTAGATTTCTGGAAGAAAAAGATTCGTAAATATATCTATGTTTTTAACGAATTGAGTGAAATTTTAGACGAGGATGACGTTAAGCGAGCTTATTTCGCTTATGTGCAATCCTTGATTTCATTTGGAATTATTTGCTGGGGAGCATGGTATCACACCACCTTGGAACCCTTGAATGTAATTCAAAGATCAATTTTGAAAGTTGCCTTTAGAACAAATAAAAGGTACTCCACTGATGCTCTATTCCGTGAGACGGGAATACTACCGGTCAGACATCTTTTCATCCAGTTCCTTCTTAATCACACATTCAAAAACTCAAACAC
The DNA here is from genome assembly GCF_028750875.1 of Macrosteles quadrilineatus. Taxonomy (NCBI): domain Eukaryota; kingdom Metazoa; phylum Arthropoda; class Insecta; order Hemiptera; family Cicadellidae; genus Macrosteles; species Macrosteles quadrilineatus. The sequence continues at coordinate 119,580,825 of NW_026542594.1, forward strand.
GATTCTTACAGCAGTCACACATCAGCACTTCACAAGATACTCCCACAATGTTAGAATATCTGTTCCTCAGCTACATAAATCAGTTCTAACTACCAACTGCTTTTATGTTTCTCAGATCCTCTGTCGAAATTTAATTCAAAAATATGATATTCAACACGTTTTTAGTTCACCCTCATTACAGAAATTCAAGAGTTATATTCTTGTTTTACTGCACTCCATTACTAAAGAAGAGGCCGAGACTTTGATTAGACCAAACCATACTTGACTCTGACTAAAAATCCTTGACCCTAGACCCCCCCACCCTCCAAATGTCTTTTTTGATTGAGCTGGATTTGTTTGTCGTCGCCGACATTCTCAACCACATTTCAGTTTTCCTTTAAATAATTAAGAAAAAAAATCTCCCATATTCAGTTTTTGCCCTTAAAACTTCGCAGACTGATAACAACCAGGCCTACGCACAGGCACCTGCCCATGTAGGCCTATCCCATAAGTATGGCAGATTCATTTAACAATTATAGTTGTACTACTGTAGTTATTCTTGCTCTCTGTTTTTATTTATCTGTATCTTTCTTAAATAATATTGGGATAAATAAACGTATTTCATTTCATTTCATTATTTCATTTCAACTGCTTTTTTCAAGTTTCTGTTTTTAAGAATCTATTTGTAGCCAGCTTTTGACTGCTTTTATTAAGTGTTGACAAGAAATGCATAGTACGGTAGTTATTTGTAGTAAATTTTATTCTCTTTCAGAATATCACATCCGCTTTGGTCGATTTTTCCTCCATTTAAAAGTTATTGGCAATAAGCTAAGTGATCTCCAAATTTATAGTCGTGAGAAAATACTGAATTAGAAACATTTTTGTTAAGCTTTGTACAACTAAATCTAGACTTCTACTGGACCAATTTTGTTACTTAATGGGTCGTTGGAAGGTCTAATTTGTGTAGATTTGCAAATAATTAAGTTTGATTTTATTATATATTTGAGGTGAAACCAAATTTGATTTGGTTTTTAGACCAAAACATATAGGGTAATGTAATTAGAACTGCTTAGATACATCTTTAATTGAAGTCTTTAATTGAAGTTTAAAGTGAAAAATAAAAAAAATCTAATTTAATTTTTTTTGTCGAGTAATATATTAGATAAATTAATGATGATGCTTGATGACAAATATGTGCTTGCATAGCTTCATTTTAAAACCAAAATTATGAAAATCGGGCGGGTAGAAGAGCCAAACGAACTAAAACAAAAAACAAATTTAACTCCCATAAGAAATGTACAGGTAGGAAGTTTGTTCTCAACTCGAAATATACGTCAAATTGAATGCCGATGCTTGATGGCAAATCTGTGGTACGTCCATACCTTTAGTTTAAGGCCAAAATTATGAAAATCGGTTAGGTAGAAGAGCTAACCCGACTCGGAAAAGAAAAACCAATAATTTTTATAGATGACAATAATTGGTTTATCAGTATGCATAATCTATTCATACGAAACATATGTTAATAATTCAAAAGCTTATTGTTATATTGTTATATAATTGATTCTTCTTTGATTAAATGTTGTTGTTAACAATTTGCATCTGTGTTTAAAGTGTGTTCCTTATGTTAAGTGTGTGATTCTAATGTTATGTACTTTATCTGTACCATTAATATTAGTGAGTAAAGTGGTGTATGGATTTTATAACCATAATTTAGAGACCGTTGTATTTAACCACAACGGGCACTGTTGCTAGTGTATAGATGTTTTTTATGAATTTGGATGCTACTTTAAAAAAATCCGAACTGCTTAATATGTGTTTGATTAACTTAACATAACTTGCATATCACATTGTTTTTTATATGTATATTTAGGTAAATTTAGTTATTGTGTTTTGCTAAACCTATGCTTAAATTAAACTAAAGAATATCATCAATAACTAAATTGTACATCATTGATTTTTGTGTTCTAAAATATGATGTATATGTGTAACTATATTTAATTATAAAATGGTAATACAAAATACTCTTATTTAATCTTAACATAGCTTTCAGTTCACATTTACTTTATTTGATAAATTTATTGTTTGTGTTTTGCCACACCACTGATTAAATTAAACCAAGGAAAATATCATAAAACTAAGCAGTACACAGTGTTCTTTTGTTTCTAAAATCAATTAAATATCTGTTACTACGTTTACTTAATGGTAAGTGTGAAAATTTAAAGGCAATGGACGATGGAACTAAAGAACTGGTTTGTATATTAAAAGGGGGAACCCTACCTAAAAAATAAAAATCCACAATAATGAAGAAATTATTTATATAATTTTTTTTTATTATTGTCCTAAGGGTAACAACACCTTGTATGCACTTTTTTGGCCTGCAACCCCTTCAACCCCTATACGGGGGTAGTTTTTTTTAAGAAAACATGTTTTACAGGAACAGTTATATCTCAAGTTCTAAGATAGATGTCAGTATACTTTTTTTTTATTTCAATCCCCTCAGTAGTACCTACAAACTGTAGTATGGGTTTTAACATAAGCCAACTATAGCTTATAAAATAAAAAATAAAATAAATTTATACATTTTTTTTTTAGGTTTTATATTTATTTTATTTTTTTTAAATACTTATTCTTATATTTTGAACTAATCCATACTACAGTTTGTAGATACATATATTACCTACAAAATAAAAAAAAAAATTAAGCTTCTAAGTGAGTTAGAACTGTAGTTACAGCTGTTCCCGTATTTGCGAACACAGAAAATTCATAATCGCGGTAATCAATAGAAAGCCAACCGATTGACATAAATACTAGAAGTAATTCAGTTTATCAATACTATTTATTAAAACATGGTGTATTATATACTTACATTAAAACTCTCCTGCTCCATACATTGGTCCTTCCTTATTTTTCAGTTCTTCTTCCCTTTCCAAAGCTTCAAGCCGCATTCTCTTTCGGTATTCCTTAAATTTTGTGGTATTTTTAGAATTGTAGTGCCTTATTCTTCGCATGTCTCTCATCTTCATAACCTTTCTGCTATTTCTTCCAACTGCTACTTTGGATGATGCCATAGATACTGCCAATGTTAAATTCCCAAAGTTGAATTCCCCCACAGCTTCTGCGACGGCACATTCTACGCTCCTCTTCGACGCGTTGCGGACTTTCGGACATTTGGACCATATCATGCCATTCAGGCTCTCATTGGCATTTTGTGTTAGGCCCTTGGCACATCTTTGGAGAAGATCTTTTGTAGCTAACCTCTCATAAATTGGGGCTATATGTTTCAGTACCTTCTCAGATATGGGAGTTTTTACATGTGTCATGTGAGGGCCTGGAGTTTCACCCTTTGCTAGAGCCCGATTATAAAAGCACCAGCTGTTGACATCATTCGGGCACTTGGAATGCCTTGGACGGACATCTGTTGACAGACAGTGGTGGAGAGTAGCTAATATGTCTCTTTTCATGTTATTTACATTGTTTTTATTTCTAAGAATACTATTATGATAGTATTTAGTCAGTTTTACTATTGTTGAGTTCTTGAGACTTCCGTGAGTTTTGCCACCGAGAGTGATTTTTTTAGCTTTACAATCCCGAACAACATTTCTAAGAGCAGTTCCAAGTCTTTTTGAAACATGATTCACACATTCTTCTTTGGTTATAGTCTCACCTGGTCCGTAAACATTTAAGGTTTGTAGATGAACAAATGCTTTAGAATCGCCATCAGATAACAAAGTGAGGTAGCGGAAACCGTAATCACATGACCTTCTCCAAAGTGTTTCAGCAGCTTGAACTTCCATTGCACCAGAAGATCCTTTATAGTTTACACTGCAATCCTTTTCATGACCACTGTACCAAACAGCTAGCTCTGGAGAATCCTCACCAAGTTCTTTTTTTGTTATTGCACATTCATGGCAATACTTAGACAAAACGCAATAATCGACTACTAAGCCTGTGTACAATTCAATAACAGCTCCAATACCATAATTGGAAGTGTGGCCTCTCTTGTGCCATGTCCCATCAAAAGAAACACAGAGATCAATGTATTTCTTATGTTCATTTGCTGGGTCTAACTCTATATAGGCCTTCCTCACTCTTTTTCTCGCCTTTTCTAGAGATATTTCTCCAGCATTTTTGCAGCCCTTGGATATAGCCTCCATATGATTACTATACGCCTTGTTTGACATACCTTCCATATTCATGACTATACTAAATTTTTCTAATGAGCCATGCCCTTGTCCGGTCAACGAAAAAAACTTCACCATTCTTCGGTTGACATCATAGTTACGAATTGCATCTTGATCTATGGTTTTTGAACTCTTACAAGAGTCAATAACATTCTGACATTCAGTACATTCAATTGACATTTTATAAGCAAACCCAACTCTGTCAGAGGCTTTTAAAACTAACGAATTATTTCCACATTCAGTGCATGCCAAGTTAGAAAACAAAGTTTGCATACAGTTCATGTCGACTATTTTGTAATCTGTTTCGTGTTCTTCAGAAATAACCTCAACTGACTCCGACAAGGATTTTTCTAGATCACTTACCCTTATACTCTTAGCTACAAAGGTTTCCTCACATTCATTTATATTACTAAGGTTAGGCTTACTTGAAGATGTACTAGGCATATGTTGGGTTCTGGTAGGATCACACGTTTCCATCGGCTCGCTAGGATTTGGTTCGACATCTTGGCCTAATTCCTCATTTGATTTATTTAAAGCAGTCCACCTACTAGCAATAGCATTTATAGCCTTTTGTTTTTTAGCACTTATCCCCTTCTTTCTGTTCTTCTGAACTGATTGTTTTGTTGGAGCCATCACCAATCACACAAACAAACACGATAACCACATTCAGAATTCTTAAAAGGACTACAGTATTGTTCAAATAGCCTACAATCAAATTTTCTAAAATTATATTAGAAATAGCTTGACATTTCTCAATATTATAAACACAGTTTCCCTAGAAACACAGGAGTAGCAAACTGAATGTAAACAACAACAATAACAAAGTGTAAACAATCAAAATGTCATCATCTGCACTCTACAGACTTTACCATATGTTCTATTTTTATTACATGTCAGTGCTGCCAACACAACAAAGTACAGTAGCATAATGGACATCAGTGTTATATGATATAATAAGTATAATACATATAATTTATTTGAATTTAATACAAAAAGGATTATGAACCTGCATTTCACAGATGCTTTGCATGTATTTTCATGTAAAACTGTCTGCAAAGTTAACTTTTAATGTTAAATTTCTATGGTTACCAAATACACTTTAGTAATGTATTATATATCATTTTAACCAGAAATTTATATAGAATAAGAATATGCAATAAAAAAAAAATTAATTTTTTTTTGTATTTTCCGATTTTTCTAGGTAGGGTTCCCCCTTTTAAGTTGTTTGTTGATATTTTTGTAGAGTAGAATCAGAGATGCAATGAAATATATACTGTATTTGCTATTACATTTTTTCGTCCTCGATACTTTGATAGGCTAATCATATTAGTTTTGTCTGCTGTCTTTAATGCTAAATTATTTGTTTAAAATTTTTTATAGTATAGATATAGTTTCTTTAATATTTCAAAAGACTGTATTGATAAGGCACAACAATATTTCTAAAGTTTATAACAGCTGACTTAGTTTTGCTAATGATTTATTGAAAGTGAAGAAACTGAAGATGGAAGGATTTGTGACAATGCCACACTAAAAAAACAGGCCGTAAATGCTCGTCAATCATGACGTCACGATAGAAGACGGCAATGACGTAATTAAGGTTAAATTTTTGTTTTCAATGAAAAGATTAAAACAAGCAGCTGATCACAAACGGCAAAAATACGTCATTGCCGTCTTCTATCGTGACGTCATGCTAGACGAGCAATACGGCCTTGTGATTTAATATGAAGAAGAGTGAAATTTAAAAAATGTCCATTTAAATTTAATAACTAGTATTTTTGCAACTTCAAAATTTAAATTTAAAATGTCAATTATGAATAAAAAGATATGTAATTAAGGGAGGTGAAGGGAAATCGTATGCGAAAGTTTTATTAGAAGATTTGGTCAGTTTTTCTCATATCAGCCTACACATGATTAATACCCCCGCCGCAGCAAACCTGCAGACTTAGCGAATTTCCATTTGCCTGATTGGATTTAAACTAAAATGTCTCCTCAAAAATATCACATTTATTCCCTATTTAAACAGAATTAGTTTAATGAGTACTTAGGTTTGCTGCAACAGGGAGGGTAAAAAAGTTTTTTTTTTATGTAAAATGTTAAAAGGTACTGTGGTTTAGTTAGAAATTAATGTATTTTCCAAATTTGATCAAAATATGTTCATAAACAAGCAAACTACAACAGTTGACTTATGCTCCATAAGAATAACATGGACATTTTAAAATTACAATTTTTTTAATTTTCTCCGTAACAGTTAGGCGCATTATAACGCTTCAATATACTAAATTATTTGTTTTTTAAGCTCTACAAAATGGTTTAAAAAGAAATTGTGAAATTTTGTGTTTTTAGGGCCAAAAATGGGAAAAACCTATTTTTACCCCATAAAACACCCCATAAACCCCCGTTCCCATAGTCCGATCATGCTGGTTCGCGAACTCATTCAAGTTTATCCCGCCTTACACCTTTAAACCAAATTTTATCAAAATCGGACAAAAATTACTCAAGTTATCTTGCGGATGGACACACACACACACACACACACATATATATATATATATATATATATATATATATATATATATATATATATATATATATTTGAACGAATGGTGTTTTTGGCCTCTGGGGACATCAAAATGAAAAAGTAAATCGGTCTCGAGCTTAGGTCTTACCATGAGACCTACGGTAATAGCTACTTTCCTATAGGGAAATTCGCTAAAAATTAATCAAAAGCCAAAGTTGTGGTATCCACTACTTACCAGATTTAAAAGTCATAACTTAAACGTTTCTATTAAGGCCATAAAAGTTTAATTTTGTGTCTAAAAGCTTTGGCAGATGTGTAACTATTATATTATGTAACAGATGTAAAGATTAAAATGTTTCTATTTTGTGTCCTCTTTCCGTTGCAAAGCACGGGTACAACAGCTAGTAGTTCATATTAACAAAACAAATTGTACATCACCAGACACAGAAAACATAAAACAGTAACATAATAAAACAGTATATTTTCCCCTCCAATAGCGTTAACAAATACATATCCATAGTTCTAGTAATAGTTAGCTTTTAACATGAGAAAGCTTCAACCCCAGGAGTCTCGTTAGCAAAGGTGACAAAGACCCGAGTTAAAGGAACCTCACGCTCCACCGGGCGAATCTAGGTCAACAGTAGGGTGGTAGGAACTTCAGCACCACCAGATCAAGAGTAGGTTTGGGTGTAGTTTAGCTGGTATAATTTAAACGCTCATTTTAGTAACTAAAATGACCGAGTTATGGGAGGAAGCTAAGGTGGGATGTTTTAGACGAGCACTTACAATAAAGAGCGCTCAAACTAGAGTGCTTGGATTAAGAAATATTTATAAAAGTTATGATTATTTCTTAATCTAAGCACCGTCTAAAACATCCCGCCTTAGTTTCCTCCCATGACTCACCATGGATGACGAGATGGATGTGAACCAGACTGGGTTCCAGACCGTGACCAAGAGTAAGCGCTACATATCCAAGCTAAGTCAGTAGCGAGCTTCCGGGCACTGCAAATGTGTCTCCAGAGGAAAAAAGATTCCCTCCACACCTTTTTAAGGTAATTGTCAGAGGCCTTCACCACACCACTGAGCCGTCAATCATCTCAACGAGCTGAGGACACTAGGGATGGAGCCAACTGTGGTTCTTCCACTTCCCAGACAATTTAGAGGAGAAAGGCTCCCTACGAACTCCATCCTAATCAAGATTAGGAGGAGAGGTGAATATGAGAGGATTTGGAAGGTAGAGAGCATCCTGGGCGTCAACGTGACCGTAGATCAGTTCGAACCAGGGCCGAGGGTCCCCCAGTGCTACAGGTGTCAACGATTTGGCCATCTATATATATAATACGCTAAGCCGATTTTTGTGAACAGAACTCCTCCCTCATTTTTGGACCGATTTTGATGATTTTAAAAGATTGCCCTGATCTGTAGTTTTGCAAAGTGTTTTTCGTTTTTTGATATCTTTATTAGTATGGACAGGACCTTCCATCAAAGTTGGTTTTTCTCCCATAAGATTAACATGGGGGAATCTAAATATTTAATTGGAAACTTTTCTCCACTAATTTGAGGGATCGGCTGGGCGTAGAAACTTGGTAGGGGTGTCCAAAGAAAGGTCTTGGTCTGTAGATGAGTTATCAAAAGAAAAACGAAGTAAATTCGCTTAGGGCTCTGCCCCAGAAGCCTTTAAAGATCCCTCCACAGATTTGTTTACATTTTGGCCATGAGGATAATACTTTTTAATGAAACAGCTGTTTATTTTGAAATTGTATTTTAAACAACACACATTTATTGGGAGTTAGAATTGTCCAAAAGACGTATTTTCAATGTTATTTTCTGATTTTAAAATTTATTTTCTTCTGTATCATGTCATTTGCATTATTTGTTGCCAATGAATCCACACGACCATATAAATGAGGAGGCCCCTAACAGTTAAAGAATAAAATCCAACTTCACTTCAAGTATATTCCACTACGACTTACATTCTGTACGACATGAACTGACGCGACGTGACAAAGGAAAACTCAAACTTACACTGTAACGGATATACCTCAGTTTGAAGTTAGAACGCGTCTTCCCAACAAACAGATATTTTTTCAAATAAAATCCTTGATTAATCTGCATTACACTGATGGAATCACGGAAGTGTTTAACTACAAAAGATCCACCAATACGATTTTAATAGTGTATAAAGGTTCTTCCAAAGGAAGAGATACCAGATAACATACTAATATAATAACTCCGATGACGTACAGCATGGGAAATATTTTATTCATTGAATGATCAACCATATTTTAGTAACTAAGGCAATTGATATCATTATTGTTTACACTTATTAATCTTTAAACAAGGCTAAATGCTCAAAATATGTATAATTTCACTCATTTTATCGCAGCAGATGAATTAGCGTACACCTTGAAAGTAACCGTCGATTTCGACGGGTTTCACCTAGTTCTTCAGTAAACTGCAACCTGGACCCTCGCTGCGTCAAGTGTAGTGGTGACCATGAGGCACGAGACTGTACGAGGAAAGGGGACGAGGACCCGATCTGCAGCAGCCTTAGCGGCACCATCCCAGCCAACTACAGGGGATGTTAAGCCTACGAAGAGACAGAGAATTCACGTAACCAAGCACTTATTTTCAATGAACCAATGAGAACGGTGTGGTGTTGCCAAATCTAACAATACCAGCTGATTTGAAAATATAGTTTTGTATATTTTAATTAGTGTTGTCAATGGGTGATGTGGCAACGTCGCACTAGCCTCGTTTTGTGATTGGCTGCCACCAACTGCAAACTAACGTGGTCCTGACAATAAGTGGTGTGATGCGCCTGGTAATAACCAAACATTTTCAGGGCCTAGAGGTCAAGCTCGCCCAGGGAGGACACCTGTGCGAACAGCCCACTATCCGACTTAGCAAAGGGGTCGTATACTACTGTAGCAAGGGATTCCCCTACTCCTGTGGCAGATATACAACAGAACCCTTCTCCCGCATCGGAAGAATCCCAGGTAAAGGTAACCCCGGTCAGCACGGGTCAAGGGGGCTACCGGAGGAACAGGCGCAGACGGAGGGTGCCAGAGCGGAAGTTGTCGGCAGCGGCAACCTCAGGAACAGAGGCTGATGACGACATCAGTGGGGCTGAGACAACGTCGTCCAAGGTGGACACGAACCGCACAATCCGTCAGCGGGTCCCCCGCCGCCCAGATGGGCCTGCGAAGCCTCCACTCGACCACCCGGCCAAGACATCATTGCATGTGCATGGTAGCCAGTTCAGTCAGTTAACCCAGTTAACCTAGTCAAATCAGTCAGATCAATCAGGACATTCTAGTCAGTTCAGTCAGTACGGTTAAGCCAGCAGCAGCCGGTGGACCAGGCTGGCAGCGTCGCTGAGATGATCCCGTCACAGAAACTTCCAGCGTGGATCACCAAGTTGATTCCGCTGTTACTCACCGCCAAGGATAAGAGCAACCAGGAGTTGCTCGGATATGTCATGCCCAGCCTGTTAGCACTTATTAACGATACATAGACGACTTAGTGTAATTGAACGCCTATGCCCTGTCCAGGAAACGGAACACTCTCCACCATTTTCTTTCAGGACTCGACGAAGACGTAGTCCTGGTGAGTGAGACCCATCTCACCCCTGATGCCAACTTCCGAATTCCAGCATACACCACCTACCGAACCGACCGACCTTATAACTTTAACTATAGTGGCGTGGTGAGTACTGAGTAGGTGGTAGTCAGATGTATGTATAAGCACTCCGTCTGAGAGTCACTAGTGGTGTGGTGAGTATACTGGCATATGTATAGGCACCCTGTCTGAGAGTCACTAGTGGCGTGGTGAGTACTGAGTAGGTGGTGGTCAGATGTATGTATAAGCACTCCGTCTGAGAGTCACTAGTGGTGCGGTGAGTATACTGTCATATGTATAGGCACCCTGTCTGAGAGTCACTAGTGGCGTGGTGAGTACTGAGTAGGTGGTAGTCAGATGTATGTATAAGCACTCCGTCTGAGAGTCACTAGTGGTGTGTTGAGTATACTGTCATATGTATAGGCACCCTGTCTGAGAGTCACTAGTGGCGTGGTGAGTACTGAGTAGGTGGTGGTCAGATGTATGTATAAGCACTCCGTCTGAGAGTCACTAGTGGTGTGGTGAGTATACTGTCATATGTATAGGCACCCTGTCTGAGAGTCACTAGTGGCGTGGTGAGTACTGAGTAGGTGGTGGTCAGATGTATGTATAAGCACTCCGTCTGAGAGTCACTAGTGGTGTGGTGAGTATACTGGCATATGTATAGGCACCCTGTCTGAGAGTCACTAGTGGCGTGGTGAGTACTGAGTAGGTGGTAGTCAGATGTATGTATAAGCACTCCGTCTGAGAGTCACTAGTGGTGTGGTGAGTATACTGGCATATGTATAGGCACCCTGTCTGAGAGTCACTAGTGGCGTGGTGAGTACTGAGTAGGTGGTGGTCAGATGTATGTATAAGCACTCCGTCTGAGAGTCACTAGTGGTGTGGTGAGTATACTGGCATATGTATAGGCACCCTGTCTGAGAGTCACTAGTGGCGTGGTGAGTACTGAGTAGGTAGTGGTCAGATGTTTGTATAAGCACTCCGTCTGAGAGTCACTAGTGGTGTGGTGAGTATACTGGCATATGTATAGGCACCCTGTCTGAGAGTCACTAGTGGCGTGGTGAGTACTGAGTAGGTGGTGGTCAGATGTATGTATAAGCACTCCGTCTGAGAGTCACTAGTGGTGTGGTGAGTATACTGGCATATGTATAGGCACCCTGTCTGAGAGTCACTAGTGGCGTGGTGAGTACTGAGTAGGTGGTAGTCAGATGTATGTATAAGCACTCCGTCTGAGAGTCACTAGTGGTGTGGTGAGTATACTGGCATATGTATAGGCACCCTGTCTGAGAGTCACTAGTGGCGTGGTGAGTACTGAGTAGGTGGTGGTCAGATGTATGTATAAGCACTCCGTCTGAGAGTCACTAGTGGTGTGGTGAGTATACTGGCATATGTATAGGCACCCTGTCTGAGAGTCACTAGTGGCGTGGTGAGTACTGAGTAGGTAGTGGTCAGATGTATGTATAAGCACTCCGTCTGAGAGTCACTAGTGGTGTGGTGAGTATACTGGCATATGTATAGGCACCCTGTCTGAGAGACACTAGTGGCGTGGTGAGTACTGAGTAGGTGGTGGTCAGATGTATGGGCTACATAAGGCAATTACCGCCACATTCTTCAGCTCTGCAGTCCGCAGTGTTGTTTCATTTTGTTGCCACTTATTAACCACTGCCACTGCCACTGTTTACACAAGGATATTGCAACAATTCTTCATCCTCGATGCTTTATATACTTGCACCATGCTGTTTACTAAGTACTTTCAAGATTATCTCCATACTAAATCTTCTTCATCTTTTCATATCTTCTATATTAGTGTAATAAGTAATTCTAAGGACCAATTTATAACTTCTTTATAAGTGTATTTAAATAAATATTTAAAATGTTATATAAACTTAATACATATAACAATAACCCCATAACCCCTCCCCAGCAATAGACCAAGCACATTATATTTGCCTAGTTGAATATTAGTTTAAAATATCCTTAAAAATGACATATTTATTTCCTAATTAAATAACATTAAGTTTAATGCGTAGGTTTACTACTACAGTGAATGTAAAAACATGTTTTAGCTAAATAAGAATATCTTATTATGAAATAAATGAATTTGATCAAAAAGTATTCGTAAACAGGCAAACAATGCAACAGTTTACTTATTCCCTATACAAATAAAATGGTTATTAGAAAATTACAGTGTATTTTTTTTTTAATTTTCTACAGGACTATTAAGCGTATATAATAACACTTCAATGTTCTAAATTATTGGTTTCAAACCAAATTTTGTGTTTTAATGGTACAATAAGAAAACTAATTTTTACCTGATAAAATTCCCCATTTCCATTGTCCATGCCAGTTCGCAAACTCATTCGAATAAACGTAGATCTACGCGTTTGTACCAAATTGAAATATATTATGAATTTGAACTGATTTTTTTGCTTTTGGAGACTCAAATATACTAGGTGTACAATGTAGTTGGCTGCTTGCAATATTGAGCGGAGCTAGCATATTAACCCAATACTTTTTCTAAAATCAATGCTACATCTGTTTCTCGTAAATGAGATATATACTTGCAGTTTCCAATGTCAATGGTATATTTGGTTCACATTAATGGAATGTATATTTACAGTATCCAAAGTCAATTATAAGTCTGGTTTAAGTACTGTAAATGAATTGTATACGTGCAGGAACCAAAGTCTATGTTTCATCTGGTTCCCATAATTACAAGTCTACTTGCCGTATCCAATGTCGATGATATATTTTAGTACAATAAAAATATATTTTGACCCAAAAAAAATTAGCACAGGTGGGGAATTTGGTATACAGATGTTGGGTGTACCTTCCTTTTGAACATACTAAAAGTCCCCTAAAATTGAAGCTGTGCTACGGCCGCCATATTGGAAAATGGCGGCAAATTTCTGTATTTTTCGCTATAGTGACTTTATTATTAGAGATACAGGAAAAAGCTAAATACTATACAGAATGCAGTCCATCTAAAAATACACATGTTTTTGTACTTATCATCTTTCTCGAAACCCAACGGTTTTTGAGTTATTTGTGATTATATTTATTTTTGTCCATTTATCAAAAATAGGTTAAACACATTGAAATTTACAGTTACTTTCAAGATTTAGGATAATTCATCCCATTTAGTTAAATAGTGTGATACTATAAAATCTTAAAATTTAACTTATCTTATGAGTAAAACAACTCCGCCACAGCAAACCTGCAGACTCAGCAATTTTCCATTTGATTGGATGTTTTATGAAATGTATATAAATAAAATTAGGTTCAACAGGTAACTAGGTTTGCTGCTACAGGTAGGTTATTATAGTGTGTTTATTTTAGTAAAATATCTATATATATATATTTTAGTAATAATTTATTTATATACATTTAATAAAACATCCAATCAAATGGAAAATTGCTGAGTCTGCAGGTTTGCTGTGGCGGAGTTGTTTTACTTATAAGATAAAGTTAAATTTTAAGATTTTATAGTATCACACTATTTAACTAAATGGGATTAATTATCCTAAATCTTGAAAGTAACCATCAATTTCAATGTGTTTAACCTATTTTTGATAAATAGAAAAAACTAAATATACTTAATCACAAATAACTCAAAAACCGTTGGGTTTCGAGAAAGATGATAAGTACAAAAAAATGTGTATTTTTAGATGGACTGCATTCTGTATAGTATTTAGCTTTTTCCTGTATCTCTAATAATAAAGTCACTATAGCGAAAAATACAGAAATTTGCCACCATTTTCCAATATGGCGGCCGTAGCACAGCTTCAATTTTAGGGGACTTTTAGTATGTTCAAAAGGAAGGTACACCCAACATCTGTACCAAATTCCCCACCTGTGCTAATTTTTTTTAGGTTTATGGAATTTTTCTCTATTGCAGTACATATTCAAAGTCTACATTAATGGTACGTCTAGTTCAGATAAATGGAATGTCTACTTGCAGTTTCCAAACTCAATGGTAGGCCTATATTTGGTTCACATAGATGGAATGGCTATTTGGAGTATTTAAAAGTCAATGGTGCATCAGCCTAATCCCGGCGACGCTAGTTATTCATTTTGTAGTAAATTATGCTCAATGACATTAATCCGATTGTACTTCCCTTTTTCTCTGTACGGTATTTGTAATGTGCTATGTTGATGATTCGTTGACTAAGATATGTAGCGACTCTTGTTTACCTTTTCATTGTTATCTCGCAAATAAAGTCATGGGCCCTGTTTAATAAAAATACTAGTCTAGTAATTACTAGTCTAGTAAATACTAGTCCCGTATTTACCTGTCCTACTAATTTGTGTTTCATAAACGTTTTTATACCGCTAGTAAATACTAGTGTATTTTACTAGTCATGTGACCAAAACTACTAGTCACGTGACCAACTTTACAAGGTAAACTTTCAAAACAAATTTCTAACCTCAATCACGGGTTTTCAAACCCTTTATAAAGGGTTTTAATTTTGTTTTCATTTGATACAAAAAGTAAATAGTTGTAGAAACGCAGTGTTTTCTTTTAATTAATAACTATATAGACACATAAGTAAAACAATCACACATTATTTATCAAACCGCTATTATTTATGTTCATCAGTCCGCCGGCGCGGCGCGGCCCGGCGTCGCGTCGCTGCAATCAACATGGTGATTGTAGTAGCCGGTTGTAGGCCTAGTTGCGGCGCTCAACAGTTGGGTGGAAATTGATCTGTTGCTGCCGCATTCGCTGTGATTTGTATAGTTTTTGTTTTATTCTGACATATAAATTAAGCTTGCTATGAGTATCGGTAGTACATTTAAATAATACATTTAAAAATACATTAAGTAATACATTTAGTTTGGAACGTTTTCAAGTACCCTACTAACCTATGTTTTCAAATATTCGAATGCATAAGAATAATAGGGTTAAAACCATTTAGTGATATTCTTCTTTTGAGTCTACAAACCATGAATAATAAGCCTAAACGTTTATAACAAATAATAAAACGTCTTTACAAGCAATGGAGAAGTAGGTTTTAAGAGTATAGTAAAACATGGCATAGGCGCTACGGCAGGGTAGCTCAGAGGTAGAGTTATCGCTTATAGTCATGTGGTGGGTGCCTGGTTCAAATCTGCGCCACCCACTGTACCTTTTACTCCATTAAACTTTTACATATTTTTACATTAAAATAAAAGCTCTAATCATCATCTATTTTTTTATTACTTTGAATAACAAATTCAGAATATCAAAATGGATTAAAAGTGATGTTTTTATGATAAGCAGTTCAGTTCAATGCCCAAAAATCAAATATAGGCATACAACATTGTTAGTACATCACAGGATTTTAGCTATTAAGGGAAGCAAATAATAAGCACAAATAAATGCAAAAAATACAATGTAACTCCTCTTTAAAATTGTCTTACTATTATTTACTATTAAAATGTCTTGAAATAAAACTGAGAGCCTTAATTGGTTGTAAAATAATCTGATTAATGTTGTAATGTTGGATACATTTATTACATCTTTGTATGCAATACGGTATGCGGTTTTAATTTGGTTTCTCTCAAAGCTTAAAAATATTTGTTCTATGATAGCTAAATAGTTGATATAACCATGAAATTTAACTCAAGTACAATTAGACTAAAATTTCACAGAAATTGATAACTTATAATTATAATTATTCTAATAGGGTGATTGTATATGCATTATAAAATTCAATTTCACTCATTTTGTACTACCCCGCATTTAGTGATTGTAATTTATATCTAATAATTATCATTTTAGCACTCACAGATCTATTTTTATCTTAAATTGCAAACGTGAGCCAATTCGCACTTGCAAAAAGAACTTAATAATTTTTTTTTATGGTGTGAGTAATGAAATAACTATCTTTCTAAAAAATACTAGTCTACTTCAAAAAATACGGGTGAAGAGAGGTTGGTAGAAAATAGCAAGTATTTACTAGTGTAATTTACAAGAGTAAAACTTTATGAAACACATTGCTGTGTACACTAGTAAAAACCACTAGTAATACTAGTCCCTACACTAGTAACTAGTATTTTACACTAGTAGGTTTTTGAAACGTAGACTTGTAAAATACACTAGTATTACTAGTCCATGGACTAGTAAATACTAGACTAGTATTTTTATGAAACAGGGCCATGGTGACCAATTAACCGATAAGGCCAAGGCCACACTAAAAAAACGTTTGGCCTTGGTAAAGGTCCATGTTAATTTCTAAAAGTTAAAATTAATGTAGGGAAATGCCCTGTGGTCCGATATGCACCATTTCAGATTTATACCTTCCCATGGTTGGCTACTATGACTCTGCTAAATTTTGTGCAGATCGCTTCAGCCGTTCAGGACTAGTATTTGTAAAATAAAAGCAGGAGTGTAGTATAAGAGCTTCGCTCCGCTAAAAAAAACATCAATATTTTCAGGGTCTAGTCTTACTATGAGACCTGCGGTAATATCTTATTCCCTGTATGGTAAATTTGCTGACAGCATTTTTCGTTTCAAATTCCGTAATATAGGCTAAAAGTTTTATGAGTAGGTATGGTTAATTATATCCAATGAAAAAAGTAGTTCAACCATGAACCAATGAACAGCCATCTACATAAGTTTTAACGGATAATGTGTAAGGTTTTGTGAAACTATAGAACGAATGATCATATAAATCACCCCTCTTCGATAACCTACGTGTACATCACATGATCCATATTTCTCATTGGGCACAATAAGAGAATCACAATAAGGAATACTCACGAAACCCACTTTTATAACAAGCCTCACCATATAGATTGTCATATCGGCTTAGTTAGATAAAACATACTATATTTGATATTTTCATTTTACATGTTTCCAGTTAAAACAAAAATCGTGTGGTACCGCTCCTCGCATGATAAATTGGGGTATGGTGGTCCAGTAGGCCTACGTATGGCATACCACAAAGTGCTTTAGGAGTACTATAGTAGCGCTTTACTAAATGATTTTTATGTATGAAAATTGTACTAATTCATATTTATTAGGGCATGTTACATTTATTTTCATTATCATTATAATTAACTATCACATTGTATTATGAAATCGGTGTAAAATGTTTTCAACTCGAGTTTGCTTGTCGTTTAGATCAAACATTAGCTTAAATCACTTACAAGAGAATGCGCATAGTATTTCGGTGTAGGTGAGTGTCATATTGGCATTATACACGCAGAACATTAATAATTGGAGTTGAGTTATGGAGCGGTGCAGGGGCAGGCATGCTTTATCAGCATTAGGCTGTATACCTCCTGAAACTAATGTTCCCTTGCTGTGATGCATCAATACACCCAATGTTTACATCACTTTCATCACCTTTTAAACTGCCTAAACAACCACTATCAACATGGAACCACTGACAGTTTACATTTAACCAAAACTTGTTGATTGACGTCAATGCGGCCATGTTAAGTCGCCAGAATTAGTTAACATTGTTTTAAGTGTAAGAGCTATTGTAAAAGCTACTTTTAGTTTTCGTTACTTAAACGCCAAAATAACGAATCTTTTCCCCTTGTTCATAGAATTCCCTGTTGAAAAATGGTTCGCCGGACTTGTACTCGTGCCTGGGACCGTCGTCGTTCAAGGTAGAAATACTCGTAACCATTAACATCAGAGTAACTCCTTACTGACTTATCAGCTATCAAAGAATCCAATAGGATATGAATACAAGGGGGATTAAAAAGATCACTTCTTTTAAGGAGCGCTGGCAATCAAATTATATATATATATACATTTTTGAAAAAGTGGCGAGATATAAAAGTGGCTCTCGAATACGGCTACGTTTTTCACACAAGATCCAGCTAGGTAGAGCCGTTTATAATAAACGGGAAAGAAAAGATGGTGAATGTGATGACGTATTACATTCACATGCCCATATATGGAAATATACGGTAGGCTACTTGTGCGTCATTTGGTCTGTGGTCATGATGATTATAGTGATGTCACATGATAGTTGGCAAGTTGGCTGTCATCAACAAAACACACGGTCTACCACTGAGTTTAAACAACGTGCTTAGACATCCCAGTCTATTGTAAAATTTAAAATATATTTTTGATGATAACGACTTTGGGTATATAATACTTACGAAGTAAGTAAGCCGAAGCCTGAAGTAGTTTTTTGTGTTTTCGTTTAACAAGAAATATATATAATTCGTATAAGAGTGTCATATTAAGGACAATTTCAGAATGCATTCACAAAAACTGCCTGATATTTGTGGAAAATGGAGGACAAGCAATAAACGCCCGAACAACTGGCCAAGAAGGAAATGTCGATTGGTCGGGTTCAACCAGAACTGCGGGTTCATCAGATGACATTACCAAGCAAACATAGACAAAATGCCGATACAAAGGATATGTATGCAATGTCCACATATTTGCTTATGAAACTTGTTATATGTTAATAAGTAATGTCAACTGACACATGTATATGATACATGGGTAAGAGGTGGGAGTATCTCTAATTTTGTAGGGAAAAAAATCACAAAAGTTGCAATAACTTTTGAACCGTAATTGTTACAGCAATCGGGGGGTTTCATTGTTTTGTTTAGAAATATAAGGACCATAACACATTCATTTGAATCAAAACCAGCTTTTTCCAAAATTCTATTTTTTGTTATTTGATGGGATTTTCTATGGGAAAATAACATAAGTTACAATAACTTTTAAACAGCAATTTTTACGGAAATGGGGTTTGTACCATTTTTTTCAGAATCTAAATGATTATAACATTATAATTTTTAATCAAAATCGTTTCCGCCATTTACGAGAAAATCTGTCAATTTCTTTAAATTTTTGCTGGTATATTTTATACCACAACTAAATACCAGCAAACCTGCCAACTAAGCGAATTTCCATTTGTCAGAATTGATTTTTAATTAAACCTATTTAAAAAACATTAGGTTTAACGTGTACCTAGGTTTGCTGCTACAAAGGAAACTAATAAAGTGTAGTTTTAGCGAATTTCCCTATAGGGAAGTAGGTATTACCGTAGGTGGCACGGTAAGACCTAGACCCGGGACCGATTTACTTTTTCATTTTGATGTCCCCAGAGGCCAAAAACACCATTCGTTCAAATTTCACAGTGTTACACTTTGTGTAACACCACATGTTTTATTTTTTTCCAACCAGACACACAGCGCTATTATTTCGGAACTGTTCCCCTGTAGTTCAACACATCACCACTAGATAGGGTATGTGGGTATTTGAGGGAAACCTATTTATTTATTGTGTTCAGAGACGTTCACATGTGATCGTGTTGGTGTTTACTGTTAACATTGATACTTTCATGATTATTGAGGTAAGTTTATTACTGATTATACTTATTCTAAATGGAAAATGAACTTATGGTTTCGTTATACAATATAAAGTTGTTTTCCCATAATTTATTTAAGTTATACGTTGCTAGGTGATAGGTCAAAACAATTAAAAACAAGCATTTTTGCATTTGTCATAGTTCCGTGCAACATGGGGTCACAGAACTAGGGATGGTTCCGTGCAGCAAAGAGATAGGGAAGTAGGTATTACCGTAGGTGGCACGGTAAGACCTAGACCCGGGACCGATTTACTTTTTCATTTTGATGTCCCCAGAGGCCAAAAACACCATTCGTTCAAATTTTTATATATGTATATATATATATATATATACTAGCTGTACCCGCGGGCTTTGCCCCGTTTAACTTCATAAGTATTCGCATGGCTCAATCACGTCCTGGTTGAAGTTCGTTCACTACTCTCACTCACCTTTAGGTTGGAGCTCGTTCGCTGCGCTCACTTGCCTTCAGGTTAGCTCGTTCGCGTCGCTAACTCGCCTCCAGGTTGAAGTTCGTTCGCTACGCTCACTCACCTTTTGGTTGGAAATTAGCTGTTGTCATAAATAATAAAAAAAAAAATAATAGTGCTGCACCCTGTTGGTAATCCTTGTAACTTGAATGCTATTGAACATCATAGAACAGAACCAACTTGTTTTATTGAAACAGCTGTTAAGATTCATTAATTTCTTTTAAATTTAAAAAATAATAAGGTTAACATGGGAAACTCCAGAGCCACTGGGGCGGAGCCCGAAAGTCCGATCAGAATAAAAACTTCTTAGTTTTCCTATTTAATGCCCAAAGAATCGGTGTACCGAATTTCAGCCTCCTAGGTAAATGGGAAGTGGGAGAATTAGTGATGAGTGAGTGAGTGAGTGAGTCAGTGAGGGCTTTGCCTTTTATAAGTATAGATATATACGTCCGTGAACGCGATAACTTGAGTAATTTTTGTCCGATTTTGATGAAATTTGGTTTAAAGGTGTAAAGTGGGATAAACTTGAATGAGTTCGCGAACCAGCACGATCGGACCATGGGAACGGGGCTTTACGGGGGGTTTTATGGGGTAAAAATTGGTTTTTCTCACTTTTAACCCTCAAAACACAAAATTTCCCGATTTCACTTTAGACCTTTTTAAAGAGCTTAAAAAAACAAATAATTTTGCATATAAAAGTATTTTTGTTCGGTTATTAGTAACGGAGAAAATTAAAAAAATTGTAAATTTAAAATTCCCATGTTATTCTTATGGAGAATATTGTCAAATGTTGTAGTTTGCTTGTTTATGGATATATTTTGATCAAACTTGGCAAATTTATTTATTTTGTACTAAGCTATCAATATTTTACTCAAAAACACACTTTATTAGTTTCCTTGTAGCAGCAAACCTAGGTACTCGTTAAACCTAATGTTATTAAAATATATTTAACTGAAAATCAATTAAGACAAATGGAAATTCGCTTAGTCGGCAGGTTTGCTGCGGCGGGGGTATTCTAGTAAAATATTAATAGCTTAGTGTAATAGTTATTTGTGCAACTAATGAGCAATTGACTCACTCGAGAGAAATACTTTGTCACGAGCCATAGGCGAGTGAGGAATGGTTTCTCGAGTGAGGCAATTGCACTTTGCACTCGAGTTGCACATTATATTTTTCCTACCGTTACCATAAAACAAATAATTTGGTAAAGAAACGTAACATATTTTTGCACTGAAGTGAACTTTTAATATGCCATTTAATGATACAACAGTACAACAGCTGACCAGCTGATTTACAGCCAGTGCTGCCAACGTATTTCGCGCGCATACGACCTTGTCTGCATGTTACGCGTGCCTTCACATTGCAAATCTGGAGTGAGACAAAGTAATTAGAGTGAGACAATGTTAACATTGTCTCACTGATGAGCGAATTGGCCACTTTGCTTTCTCAAATCAGTGAGAGAACATGTACATTGTAAGGTAACTGTAGGAAAAATAAATAAATTAGCCAAGTTTGATCAAAATATATCCATAAACAAGTAAACTGCAACATTTTACAATATGTATTCTGCTTAAGAATAACATGGGAATTTTAAATTTATAGTTTTTTTAAATTTTATCCATTACCGATAACTGTACAAAAACACTTTGTTATACTTAATTATTTGGTTTTTTTACGCTCTTTAAAAGGGTCTAGAGAGAAATTGGGAAATTTTGTGTTTTGAGGGTCAAAAATGAGAAAAAGCCATTTTTACCCCATAAAACCCCCTTCCCATGGTCCATTGTCCGATCATACTGGTTCGCGAACTCATTCAAGTTTATCCCGCCTTACACCTTTAAACCAAATTTCATCAAAATCGGACAAAAATTACTCAAGTTATCGTTCACGGACGTATATATATATATAAAAATTTGAACGAATGGTGTTTTTTGCCTCTTGGGACATCAAAATGAAAATGTGAATCAGTCCCAGGCCTAGGTCTTACCGTGCCACCTACGGTAATAGCTACTACCCTATAGGTAAATTCGCTAAAACATGTGCAATAAAATAAAATATA
The DNA here is from genome assembly GCF_028750875.1 of Macrosteles quadrilineatus. Taxonomy (NCBI): domain Eukaryota; kingdom Metazoa; phylum Arthropoda; class Insecta; order Hemiptera; family Cicadellidae; genus Macrosteles; species Macrosteles quadrilineatus. Next base: position 119,602,979 of record NW_026542594.1, read on the forward strand.
ACTAAACATAACATATATGCTCATTAAAGCTCATTTTTATCTACATTTTATATTTAGGATTTTGGTTTTACCCTTACAAAAAAACCAAAATACCCCAAAAATTTTGATGGCCAAAATTGTGCCATGCCCCCCCCCCTTCTGGGCACCCCTATAACATTGTAGAGTAGAAGTGAGTAGAAAGCATGATTTGTACTTTCTAAGTTTGTTTTCTAGTATGACATAGTTCATTTTTATTTTGATGACTGTCATACATGTATTTCCATGTTTCAATGGGGAGTTTTGATATAGATATACCTTTTATAACAAAGGGGATTTTGGAATATATGAAAAACAACTGTTTATTTCCAAAAATGTATTTAACAAGTAAAAAACATGATCTTTAACAAAATTCTCAGTCTTAACTCCATTTGTAATGCTGAAATGTTAGAAATTTAATATCTTACAGTAGCTATAAACTACAATACTTACCGTAAGTAACCAAAAATGAAGTTAAACTTGATTTTATTTTATTATACAATATGACAATATGTACTGAGCAGTTTTGATTTGGTTGGGTTTAAACATTGCTCACACTTAACACTTAAATATACAAAGGGCTTTGCCTCATTTGCTTGTCCTACAAAAAATGTCCCGTTATTTAATTTGTAAAGAAGTAGTTACCGTACTAATAAGATCAGCTGATTTTCAGTTGATAAGACAAACAGGGTTCTACTGGTCAATTCAATATGGCGGCTAAACATGCTAATGTTTCTGCCTCAACAGTGTAGGAGCTCTCAAAACTTAAAAACTAATTTGTTTCCAATGATTGTGTGCTTTTTGTGCTCTTAATATATCAGAGCTTGCAATGGATGGGGATAAATTAATGTTTAACTATTATTTAGAAGCTAAAATCACATGTGAAAAAGACTAATTTACATATTTTCAAAATTATTTTGTAATTACCAAAAGAAACAATTAAAACGTTTCTGTTCATCCAGGGCATAGTTTCAATCTTTGTAAATATTTTACAGTATTTCAACTCGATAAACACTTTAATAATACAACGAGGTTCTTTTTTGTAGGACCATGTTTACAAGGTAAACAGCCAGCGGGCGGAACCCTCACAAGCTATTACTTCATTTGAAAATTTTAATTCAAGCAACAATTGCTTGCTAGTGGGAATGTCATTTAGAGTAAAAACAAGGCTATTTCACAAGAAAGAATAAATCTACTCCTCAAAAACTTAAGAACTACAATAAATTACCAATACATCGTAATATTTCACAACTAAACTGAGATAAGCCTTAGTGGTTAGTTTTAGAGAGGCACTTGAACGGCATTGGTTGTTGTTTGGACTGAAATTCATTTCACCTAACCATTTTACTAAACTAATAGATAAATAATTTTAAAAGTACTGAAGTCCTCGAAAAAATAACCATTAAAATGTATTTTTCATTTTTGTAGCACTTTTGTGTATTTTTAATGTATGCTTGGTTAATATGCCCCAAAATGATGTATGCTGAGCAATTTATTACGCCTCAGAGTATACAACGAACATCAATTAATGAAAACCAAAAACAAACTCCACCTTACCACCATGAACTGTAAGATGCTTTACCCCCAAGTACAGGCTTTGAGCGTTGAACTTAGATATATAGGGTTGAATACTACATTTTCAAAAATCTACACAACTTAAAGAAAACAAATACCGTACATTGACATTTTACTGTCAGAACACTATAAAAGATAACAATCAACAGATGTATTCCACACAAATACCTATTGAGATATGAGATTAACAACAAAATATGGAGCAATAATGACATTATCTTAGGCAAAAATTTAATAAACAACAGTTAACATACACGAGGATTGGATTTGTATAAATTAGTTGTTTGGGTCAATTAATTATAAAAATGATTTAATAAAAATGTTATCAAAAAGTTGAAACACATTGGTTGTCAGTGAGTTAGAAAAAGGTTGCTTTTTTAATATAGTTGAGATTTTTTATTTTAAACTAATCTAACAGTCTCAAAGAAATATAAAATAACAATTAAGGAACACACGACTATACTGGTAGTTATAGGTATATACAATAAAAATTTAAGGTTATAAACAATAGGGATTTCATTTGAGAAGATGGATTTCACCAAATGAGAAAAAACAGAAAACAATTAAATTTTACAATAAACTAGGAGTGTGCGAGTACTCGAATGGTTAAGTATTTTCGGAGGATTGTTTCAGTACTCGTCTCGACCCAAGCTTTTTAAGAAAACTAAAGCGTTAACCTATTTAATGAGTTTACCGGAAGCATTTATAAAGGGTGTCCCTAAACTCTCTACCGACCTGTTAAGGTATCATTCCTGGACCAAAAACAAACTAAAATACCTCGTTAAATATTTCAAAAACTCAAAAGTTATGTGTAAAATTACATATTACACATATTATACTATCCGTGATACATAATAAAATTGTCTAAATAAGTCATTAACACAGCAGTTTTGTTTACCAATGTACTTTTTATGTTATTTAAGAGGAAAATAAATTGCCGCCATTTTTAATCTGAAAGTTTTAACAACATTTTTTTTATATAAAGTTAACGTGGACTGTTTTACTTTCCAAAACTAACAAATACATGCAGCCATTTTGTTTAATTAAACAACAGCAAACAGAATTCATTTTACAGCAGCAGCAAATAAGTTAGTTATGACAATAAAAACGACAATTCTTGTCCTGGTGAAATTTGATATTTGAGTGAAGATGGCAGTCATGGTAAGCTATGAGAATAGACTCAAGTATCACTGATTATAACCATAACACTATAATCACTCAGTGGATGTAATAATAAATAATACTGAATTGTGTATTAGATTTTAATGTGTGTAGTTTACTGGTCAAAGACTAGTTATTTCAACAAATTATTTAATTCAATTTAATTAATGCTATAGATGTTTTAGAACATAGGTAATAAAAAATATCATTAAATATGTGTGGCTGTGTTGTACATTGTACAGTGATTCAATTTTATTCAATTCCCGGTGTTAGCATTCATAATTTAGTTTTATAACCTTGATAAATGATTTGCACTGAAGAGCACATCAGGTACTCAAAGCAGTATTATTCCTGCAGTGTCTGTAAGTGTAAGAAGTATGAAGTATTTGTATACAAAACTAACTGAAACTGTATTTTAAACTGTTTTGTACACCCTATAAAATACTCATTTTATAATTTTGTGAGGATATAGATATGGGTCCGCGGAATTGGCTAACTCTGGAACTCACTAACCCCATGTTAAATGTTCTATCTTCAGATTTGGTCGATGAGAGGAACTCGCTAACTTGTTCGGTTTCGGAATTGGCTAACTCCGGAACCCGCTAACCCGCTCTAGAGCCGGGTTAGCGAATTCCGTCCTCGTACGGAAGTCGCTAACTCGGTCCCTCGGCGGAACTCGCTAACTCCCAATCAGAAGCCTCGCGGGCCGTCCAATGGGAGCCAAGCACGAATATTTTTGGCCAGTGTTGCCGAAAGTGTATTACCTATATCGTATCGGCACCATAATGTCGTATCCTACGCTTAATTAGGAGTAAGAGCAACGTAGTCGATAAAATAAATATATTTTGAAGTATGTTTAACTACAGAGAAGTTCTTATGATTATTAGGGTGGAAAATGCATTATAGTCTTACCATAGACTAACCAACACAAGTAAACTTTACATCCCATTGTAAACTTTGAAGCTCGTTTTTCGTGTCTAGTTCATGTCCGGTGACACTGATCGCTAGTGTCGACAAAATTGTGTTTCTATTATTTTATAGTTAACTTCATGATTTGTTCCTTACTGTTTGGTTATATAACTAGGGGACGTGTTATTAGTTGTGATTTGAACGTTTTATTTGGTTAAACGAGGTTTTAAATTACTGAAAACAAGAAACAATTGTAAACCAAACACGACCTCTAAAGACAATACACCGGACAGAACTAACAATACAACTGTCTTCAGATCATCCGTAAGGATGAGAAATGTACTAATATAAGGGAGTATGTTTTATATGTGGGTTTCTTACTTAAATAGTAGCTTATTGGTATGAAAAAGATAAAAATGCACATTTAATTTGGATCTATTACATGTTATGAAATATCTATTTTCGTAGTCCGCCATTTGTTTCTTTTATTCGAATAAATACAATTTTGTGAACTTCTGCAAATAAAATTTTTGAGTTCGTATTTTATATACTGGGCTTGTAGTAACCTTAAATCATAAATCATAATAAAATTTACACGTTAAACGTCATTACAGAATTACATTGTAGTGGTTATGTATTTTTAAATAGAGCTATTGAATTTAAATAAATATTTATCAATACATTATAAAGTGGTAGGCCTAATGTATTCATGGATTGCATTAAAAGTTAGTCTATGCATAAATACAACTTGTAAATTTCTTTTATCGTAGGCTATTAGTGTAGAACCCGGGTCATCCTCTTAATTTTGTTGAATTAATATTAATTTTATGTCTTTCAGTAGGCTTACTTTTTAAAAGTCTGGAGTTTTTTTCCAGGCTGATTCTATCTTATCCAAAAACAAAGCTATTGTCTATTGTGTAGCTCAGTACTGGGGAACGGTGAACCGAGCAATGGCTTGGTATAGTTTATATCGTTTGTGAAAGCAATATAAAGGAAACCCAACACTCAAATCAGGAAAATCCGTCAATTAGTTTATTAAAAATCGTGAATTAAAATTACCGTGTCACGTTTTATTATATGAATATTATATCTTCTCCTATTTTTTACTAGTGGTGCTTAGCCTTCTTTCACACCAGCACGGTACGGGACCGTCCCGCACCGGACGAAGGTGTTTAGACTATTGAATCATATAGGAGCTTTCACACCAGTGCGGGTTGACCCGGACAGACCTAAACCTCTGTCCGAGTTGAAAAATCACCCGCACGAACCTAAACTTCCAATGCGGGACGAAACCGCACGAATAGTTTTTAGATCATGGGTTCTTATGTACGCTTTCACACTTACGCGGGACGGGCTGGTTTCGCCCGCACATAGCAGTAGTTTTGACAGTCTATGCCTATCAGTGGTTGAGTGTGGTTGATTTTGTAGTTCTCTTGTTAATTAATAGGGAAGTTTGTTGTTTTTGGTATGGAGGTTGAAACTTATATAGTGCTGATTAGTTTGGTCAAGCTTTATATTTTGGTTTAGTTTGAAGGCCAGTGTGTAGGACAAGACCCCCACTGCAGCAAACCATCATACATTTGCATGTTAAAATTTTTACAAACGATTTGATTAAACATACCTGATTTATTTAATATAAAAACATTTGGTTTAAGAAGCACTTACATTTTCTTCTATATGGAAGGAAATGAAGTGGTTGTTTAAGCTAAAACCGCCTACAAATATGTGCATAAAAATCCATATATCGAAATTTGAACTACAGAATTACTTTATCTCCTATAGTGCCATGAAATCAAAATATGGTCCCAGATGTTATAGTATATTTCATAAAAAGAGTAGAAAGTGAGTCATTACATTATTTGTGACAATGCGAGATTCATCGAGCACTTTTTAAATGGTTGAGAATAATTATAGACCCACTTTCACTTGTGTTTTTAACGTTACTTTTCGCTGCACTACAAAGAATAATTATTTTCTTCATTACAAAGCTCATACAGTAGAATGTTATAGGTTATGCCTTCAATTTAAAGTTAGTGTTTACTTTAGTTGTTGACAGTTAAAACAGTCGATAAAAGAATAACAATTATTTGTTTGTTTACGTCGGAAAAAATCCAAAACAGATAGTAAACATAACTTTCGCATAGTAAACATTCTTTTGCCGTAATAAAATAACAATTTAATGAAAGATTTTCGCAAGTTATTTGGCAAGGGGGCAAGTTATTTGTATTTTTATTTTCGGATACAAGTACCATAACCATCTTTCTTTTATTTATTTGAACAAAATACATCCAAAAGCACAAAGTTTCAGGCTGGAAACGCCCGGATCCGGGCAGCTAGTGTGAAAGGGCCTTGCGGGTCACCCCGCATCGACGGTGCGGGACGGTGCCGCACCGCGCTGGTGTGAAAGAAGGCTTAGGTGTACAATCTAAAAACGGTTTTATAACATGTAACATACATCTGTTTCCGTGTTTAAGAACTTGCGTGTATTTTAGCTTAGTTTCGTAGAGGTTTAATTATTTAGTACCAATTAAACTGAAATTTCAATATTTTTCATATCCTATTATTTTCTTTTATACTGATGGCATTTATATTTAAGATCGAAATCATAAACATTTAACTGGCCATTGTACAGTTTAATAAAAAAAACACTTTTTCATGATTTTTTAATTGTCTTTTGAATTACTTTGGGCTAGTTATCTGTTAAAAGTGGAATTGATAACAAAAAACAATAACATTTACTGTATCTTTATTGACACTGACATTTTGAAATACGGCAGTGTACGATTATTTTGTCGTACAAGGTTGGCAACGCTCCGTGCAGTGGGCGCGGCCGGGTTAGCGACTTCCAGAGTTAGCGAATTCCGCCGCGAGACAAAATCGAGTTAGCGGGTTCCGGAGTTAGCCAATTCCTGACTGAGACGGTTAGCCAGTTCCGGAGTTAGCCAGTTCCGACACACGACCGAGTTAGCGAGTTCCTGAGTTAGCCAATTCCTACGTCTCATAGATATTTTTTAATCAATCACGCATGACACTTGACAAAAAACTTACTCTAAAAATCTCAAAGAGCAAAGTTTACTATTTTAACTGGACTTATAAATTTACTACTCGCACACCCGTACAATTAACATTATTTATACATCTTAGCATATTATATTGATATAGTAAGTAAACAAGATAAAACAGCTTACTCCTAGAAGATTTAATAACAATTATTTACATATCTGAAGGTGGCATATTAGGTGGTATCTCAACGTCTCTGGTATTTACAATACATCAACTGGACTCAGTTGTGTATGCTTAAGGCTTTGTGTCAGTTTATAGGTTATGGGAAAGTTTTTGATAGATGTAAAGTTACATGGTATAGAAAACAATATAGAAACACAAATAAGTAAATAATATTAATTATAAAAGATTATGTTAAAAATACACACCAAAAACAAAATTACTACTATTTTACTTATCAACAATAAAATGATCAATTTACGTAGGAATAGAAACTTGTAGTAACACATTGACATTATCCTCTGTCTATATTCAATTTGGTTTCCAATCTTTTTTTGCCATTTGCAAGAAGACATTGTAAGAACATATCACATCACGTTATGGTTTGCCCTTTACCCCCCTGCAGGTTCTCCATTGCAACAACAGCACAACACAAGTGATTGGCTAGAGAGACTCCTTGCTTCTTCTTCAGGGCTAGACTGTACATCTCCTTATATTTGGGTAACAAGCCAGTAAACCTTAAACAAAATATAACATTGTCACTGTAACAATGGACTTTGCTAGGTCTTTCTATGTTTGAAGGAAGATGGAATAAGAAGGAATTTCTATGGAATAAGACTTAATAATACATTTGTCAACTACCTTCCATATATATTAAGTGGCCTATTTTGGAAAAGCCCTTTTATTTTTCCACTCAGTGTGATAAACTAACACAGTTTGAATAGTTTGCACTATTATATTTTGAAGTGGCATTAAAGTGGCTTCACTTAAATATGAGCTTGTTCATGATAATTAAAGATGGCCTAAATCTGATTACTTATCCTAACAACTTTTAAAAACGGCAACTTTATTTTCGATACTGGTAAAATCAAATGTCATACTTTGTAGCTTTAGATTCAATAACTATTTTAAAATATCACCATCTAGGCGGAATTGTGATAAACTCTTAAAGCATTTTTCCTGATAACATTATGATCTCTCGCACGGTCTTGGAGACATAAATATTGTCCCAAACAATCGTAGCGTAATTGTATCATGCAAACTTTCTTGACATATTCCACTATTGGGACAAAATTGCCAAATTTCCATCAACAAAAAAATCAAATATTTGCCAAATCTTGCCAGGAACAAAGATTCTCTTAGCTAGTTTCCCCAGACAAGTGTAGGTCTTTTAAATAATTACTTTTAATGATTAATTCAATTTTAAATTAAGGACGCAAGTACTATTCTCTCTACGAATATGTAAATGAAGAACATTTTCTATTGTCTAAGGTAATAATTATTATCATGTTCATTTATGAATAAATCACAATTAAATCTATCCTTCAAAACTGTTCTTTAAGTCTCAGTTTATTTCATTTTTCATTCACATAATTCTTTTGTATTGTATGTAATATGAACATATAGGCGACTAAAACAGATAATTGAATTTAGAATCGTAATCCTTTCAAGGACCAAATCATCTTGGCTTATATACATTGGTTGAAACTATTGCAGCCTTCAGTAATTATAATTAACTTGGAAACAAGTGACTCAAATCCATCAAAAGCTTTTACATTACTGTTTTGAGTGTTTTATAGGCATTTTATTAGTTTGTTTTCTCAAAATTATATGTGGTGAGAAAAATATGTAATAATTTTGTGATTTTTTAAGAATCAATTATCAATTATCAATTATCAATTATTTAAGATGGGGACGCCACTATGTGCGTATTTTAACCCAAATATGAGTGAAGGATGAGTGTAGGATGAGTGGCGCGATCTTGTAGTCTTGTTAGTGACTAAGGCCGACATGTTCCTTAGACACAGCTGTTAATTAATAGCCCATACAGTATTGTATTGTACTGTACTGTATTGCTAAAAATTGCTATATTTACAAACCCTTTATTAGTAGCAAGCTTATGGTAACTAAAAATTATTTATATCAGCAGATTCAACTTCAGAAAAAACTCCTTTCTTTCAGATTATATATATTTTTCATTTAGCCCCATTTCATTTAGTGTTAAACCCACATAACATGCATTTGATATAGGAAAATTAGGTTTTTTGTTGTTTACAATTAAGTCAGCATGTGCCTAAAACATTTATATCATGGCCACTGTAAGACTTAAGGCATTTACCAGAAGGATTAATGTTTGAACCAGTTGAGATTTTCCAAAAAATTTTGTAAGGAATAACATTTACATCTGCTCCAGTGTCAAGTTTGAAAGAAATTTCTATTCCATTTACAATAAGCTTATGAGTCCAAGAATTCACGGAATCTACACTAACAATTGTTTCTATACTAATCAAATTTTCTTCAGAGGCTTTAAAATTTTCTTCATATTCTACAGAATTTAACCTTGCTTCTTTGCAAGCTTTTGAAAAGTGGTTTAATTTGTTACAGTTGGTACACCTTTTCCCCCAAGCTGGACAGTTTCTATAACTATGGCTAGTCTTACACCTAAAACAGGTCTTCTTAATTTCATTTTTAGCAGGCCTGAAATCATTATTCTTAGCTATCTTATGAATTTCAGGACTAGGAGGATCGTGATAGTTTTGAACAGAACAACTTTCTCCCATGTTTTTAACTTGTTTTTGACTCTCTTCCCTAGCCTTACAGTAGTGAATAGCTGTGTCAAGCTTTAAATCAGATTCCATTAGCAGCCTTTCTTTAGTCATCACATCTTTGGTTCCAATAATAAGCAAATCCCTAACTAAACTATCCTCTTGTTCACCGAACTGACATTTTCTTGCCTGAGTTTTCAGGTGGGTTACAAATGTGTCAATTGGCTCCTCTGGTCTTTGTCTCATATTGAAAAACTCATATCTTTTTACAACAGTGTTGACTTTTGGCTTAAAGTAGTCATCAAAAGATTGAACAACATTATCTAAATTACCCCTATCTGTATCTTCTAGTTTAAAGTTATTAAAAATATTCAAACAATCAATCCCCATTAAACAAAGGAGTAAGGCAACTTTAGTTTTACCGGGCTTTTTAGATTTCTCAGTAGCTTCTAAATACAAAAGAACTTTTGCTTGAATCTAGCCCATTCATCAAAAGTGTTTTTGTTCAAATCTATAGGTGGTAGGGCTTTCAAATCCATAATGTGTTGTTCTAGGATGAAATAATAGCTATATGGTTTTATATTACCTTAATATTTTCACCGCTGCCACCAGTAATAAAGTTGAATCACACAAAATAGTTTTCTAATAAAGTCCATTTTATTTTCAAGAAATTCAACTAATGTAAACATCAACCATAACAAACAATACTCATAATTAATACACAACAGCTGTTATGTCACAGAAGTAAGTTTAAATTAAAAAGTTGTTTTAAAACAATTAAAGAAAATTTTAAAAAAATTTAAAATTTATAAGAATTAAAACCCCCATAGAATGATGTGCCACTTATATTGCTATTTGAAAATTTAGAAAAATGGGCATTTTCAAATTTTTTAAAATTAAATTTTTGGGAATTTTTTTATATCAAAAAAACTTTACTTGTAGCATATCACAGTAAAGCTAATTTCATAACGAGTAAGAAAATTCAACCGGAGAAGGGCTAAGTGCATTAATATAGGAAACACAGATATTAAACAAATATTGATTTTTCCCCAAAAAAACTGCTGCCATTTTGAAACGTAAGAAGATAATTTATTTCTGTTTTCACCAAAATGTTTGTCTACTAAATACCTTTAAAATTATGTATAACATGACATATGTTTACATTTGAAAATTCCAAGATTCAAACTAGTTACCCTCAGTTTTTGGCACACCTGTATCGGGGTCGATTTAGAGGGAATTAATTTAATTTCATCCTTGTACGTTAAGCCGTTTTTCCGTAATCAATTTGAGACACCTTACGTGGGACATCCTGTATATATGTATAATAATTTCTGAAGTGCTTTTTTTGTCGGTATGTTATAACTTCCTTATTTCTTCACAAATTTTCATAAATGTGGTGTCATTTCAAAGCTTTTTTACCCACTACACAAGAAAAATATACAAATCACTAATTTTTCAGTATTTTTTAGTAGAATCATTCTGTTATATCATTCTGCAAGTAATTTACAGTTGATATGTTGATTTACGTTATTCGATCAGCTGAAACATGTGAATATAAATTAATGGTTATTAATCAAAACAAACAAATATTTATGTCTCAAATCCGAGTGTTTTGTTTTCACTTCATCCATGATGACAAAAAAAACTTAGGCTGTGTGTGCTTTCTACGATAAATAACCCCGCATGAAATCGGAGTATTCACTTTAAAGAAGTCTAAACAAGAACAACTCTAAAGTAAGTACCACATGGATACTTTACCTTATATATTTCTTTGTTTACGACATGGAAATATAAAACAAATGGAATAAAATGGAAATATAATGTTCTTCATTTTTGACATACCTACCAACTATGTATATTTAAGAATTCTATCTTTAAATAACATTTCTTATCTTTTCTTTACTACAGGTTTCAATAAATGGTTATTTTGTGTCAAATTTGTTACCAATGCTAAAAAGAACTCTATTATCATGTTGATGCGAAACCTGAGCATGATCTTACATTGTTTGTAGCTCACTTGGTCACCTACATTACCAAAGCGAAGTTGGCTGGCTCCGGTCAAACTGTCATACTACGCAATAGTCTGTAATCCTTTCAAACTGACTAAGACTTAATTTCCTGTAAAAGTTACCTTTGCCATGACTTTCAATAAAGTACATGGACAGACGAAGGAAGTATTTAGAGGTGTGCGGATATCCGAAAAATCGGGTCGGATTCAGTTTGGTTCGGATATTCGTATCCGAACAAAGCCCAGAATTGATATTCGACCCGTTAAATATCCAAATTATTTTGATAGATTATGTTTTTGACGTTTTGGACTTATATGACAACTGTAAGGCCAATGAGACATGGCCTTGCCATATAAATTGTCTGCATCAACATACAAACAATGGGACATGGTCTTGCCATATAAATTGTTTGCAACAACATACAAACAATGGGACATGGTCTTGCCATATAAATTGTTTGCAACAACATACAAACACTGGGACATGGTCTTGCCATATAAATTGTTTGCATCAAGATAAAAACACCAAGACATGGCCTTGCCATCATATAAATTGTTTGCATCAAGATACCAACACTAAGACATGGCCTTGCCATCATATATTACTTTAATACTTTAATACTTTCTTATTGAATGGCGACCATACAAAGTAGGTATTTTAAGCCAATTATGAATAGAGATGAGTGTAGGATGAGTGGCACGATCTTGTAGTCTTGTTAGTGAATAAATTGTTTGCATCAAGATACAAACACTGAGACATGACCTTGCCATATAAATTGTTTGCATCAAGATACAAACACTGAGACATGGCCTTCCCATATAAATTGTTTGCATCAAGATATAAGGTAGGCCCTACGGTATACTTTTTCGTGAAGTTTGAGTGAGCTGTGAATTTGAACTTCAGTTTTCATAACTGAACCAAGGTTAATGACTTACAACATCACAATAGTGCAGTATTCATATTGTAGTTTATGTATATAAAAATGCAAATTATTACTTCAACCTTAATATTTATTTTTTAAGTACTTGAACGTCAAACTATCCGACTCCAAAATTATGCAAATCCGAACCTCTTATTATCCAATCCGATCCGAACCGAGCCTTAACTATCCAAACCAAATCCAAGCCGAACTGAAATTTCACTATCCGCACACCTCTAGAAGTATTGCACGTGCTACACCCTATTTTTTTACACATTCAGTTTTTGTGGCTTTGTCAAGGGTGCACTTTTTCAGTGAAAACTATGTCTTTCAAAAAACAAAGCTATCAAAACAAAAATTTGTTATGGCCATATTATTACTTCAAACATAGTGTTCAAAATAGGACCTGTAAACATGTAAAAACGTAAATAAATTAACATTATATTTTGAAAATGTTAATTTTCTAAAATGTAGACTCTATTCCTGATGTAAGTAAGGACCCATACTTAAATCAAAGATGCACTTACTACGCAGAATTAACTGTATGTTGTGTACCTCAAAAATTGGGATTTGAGTAGGATTCAGTGTGAATGCTTCGCACGGGTCGGCTAGTTTAATGGAAATGATGTTTTGGAATGTTACCAAATAAAATAGTCAGTTTAAACACTTATTGAATTCTTTACTTACTTCTCACTTGACCCTTGAGTAGAACCAAAAGCTTTCACGTTTCAAATCATTGTCGTAATGCATGGGTAGGAGACCAAGAGGTACTTGATGGTGGGTCCCCTTGGGTGATTCTTGTCACAAAAACATTCTGACAATCACATTTATCTACTTTCTGCTTTCTCTGTTAGGTACTTTTGGGGGTGTTATTCTATTCTTTGGACTTTACATTCCCACGAGGCTTCCAACACGAGGGGAGGCTTGTCTCGATGCTGTAGCAACCAATTACAACTCTTGGGACATTGAGGCGGAGGTGGTAAGGCTCACAGTCAAGACTACTAAGGTAAGCCCTTCCTCCTCCTGGATAGACAAATACTCTGTTGTTAAGCGAACAATAAACATGGATCTGCTTCCCTTGCTTAGGAGTGAATTATCTGCTATAAAATGGAACTTCCTGAAAACAATTTCTGACCCCAAACTTGCTTTTGCAGCTTTTACTGAGACCTTTTGTGATAAATTTAACGTTGTATATCCACCTAAAATTAGTCGGCCCAAGCCAATGTCTAGTTCTCCCGGTAAAAACCACAAACGCACCAAAGGTTCAAAGGATTGGTACACCCCTGACCTGGGTAGGCTACGACAGCTCATGCTACTTGTTCATGATCATTTTAAGGGCGCAACAGATGACAATATCAGGCAGAGATATTACTTACTATACTGTAGAATTAAGTGTGACTATGGTGTTAAGGTCAGGGATGCTAAGAGAAAGTTTAATACAGATAAAATCCTCAACGCTCCCAACCCTTGCAAGGCTGCATGGGACATTGTGAATGATTGCAGGTCTCCTTGTCCTGGCCCTGAAGTTCTAGCCACCCCTGATGATTTCAACATATATTTTTTAAATGTAGCAGATGAACTTATCACAAATATACCCGTGTTGCAGACAGACCCCCTGGATTCGGTTAAGGATCTCACCCAAACGCACAACTTTAACTGCTGGACGAAGGTGAGTGTCAATGAAATTATCTCTACCGTTAAGAAATTCAAAGCCTCGGCAAGTCAAGATGTAAATGGAGTTTCAACTAATATCTTAAAATCTGTAATAGACTTAATTGCACCACCCCTCACAGATCTGATTAATCTTTGCCTACCTAAGGGTATGTTTCCTGATAATTTAAAAATAGCCCGGACGATACCCATCTACAAGAAAGGGGACCCTTCACTCCTGTCCAACTTCAGACCGATATCTATCCTCCCATCTTTCTCCAAGGTGATAGAGACCGTTATGAAGAAACAACTAATAGCCTACTTGGAAGGTAATGCCATTCTGACGGAAGCCCAACACGGATTCAGAGGTAAACACTCGACCACTTCTGCACTTTTAAGCCTTGTTGACGTTATTTCCAGTGCTTTTGAGGAGGGTGAGTCTGTCCTGCTAAGTTTGTGTGACTTGAGCAAGGCATTCGATGTCGTAAACCACAAAATCCTTCTAGCTAAACTGAGTAGGTATGGGGTGGGTGGCGCAGTCCTTGGCTCACTGACTGAATACCTGAGTGACCGCAAACAGTATGTCACTCTGAGAGGTGCCTCTTCCAGCGTTGGCAGCATACCTCACGGCGTGCCGCAGGGCTCGGTGCTGGGGCCGGTGCTCTTCACTATCATGATCAATGACCTCTCACTTAACAACCGTACTCTACTGTTTGCTGATGATACTACTCTGTTCTCTAGAGGGAAAGACCTAGAGGATCTCCGTGGAGAAGCTACTGTCCTACTGGAAGAAGCGAAGAGCTGGTTTGCCGTCAATAGGCTCAAGGTGAATGAGGACAAGACACAGACCATCCTGTGTACCCTCAAACCTGTTGTGGAAGATGAGGCTGTAAAACTCCTGGGCTTCTGGCTCGACCCCAGGTTAAATTGGAAGCATCACATAGACAAGGTATGTGTTAGACTATCTAGAGTTACTTACCTACTAAGAAGACTTTGTCCTACTTTAAGTCAACCCTCTCTGCTGATGGTCTATCACGCCCTCTTCCACAGCCATGTGTCGTACGGCCTTGTCCTATGGGGCCATTCTACAGCAGCCCATGACATCCTACTGCTCCAGAAGAAAGCCATGAGGATAGTGTCATCTGCTGGCTACAAGCAGCACTACCGCCCTATATTCATCCGGCATAGGGTGCTCACTGTATTCAGCCAGTATATCCTCGACATCCTTGTACTACTCAAAGACAAGGTGGGACTCTTTGGCAGGAGGGAGGAGGTCCACACTCACAATACCTGCAGAGCCCCAGACCTTGACATGCCTCGGTGCCGACTTGCACAGACAATGAGGAGTTACCCGCGTTCGGCAATTAGGGTCTTCAACACCTTGCCTAAGCGAGTGCGTGACATGGACCTGCCAGACTTTAAGAGGGCGATTCGTGATGGACTGCTAAATAGGCCATTGTACGCCTTGCATGAGTTGGAAAGTGAACCCCTTTTTTAACGTGACACGTCCGCCACAAAAGTAGAAGTAAAAGTATATGTAGATATTTTTTAGTGTTTTTATGTAAATAGTAACATGACGCAATCTATCCGACATGTCGGTCAACGATGTAGAAGACAAGTATTTCAAGTAAGTAAGTAAGACATACCTCTGATTGGAGCTTGAAGCACAAAGCATAACAAGGGACTTTAAGATATATTGAAGCCGTGCCTCATATATAATGAGAAGATTTTCTTGCTCATTGATAATAAATTGTTCATCTCCATTTTTGGCTGCTTCACCTGAAAAGAAACTACAAATTACCAAGGTGTTTGTATAGGTACTGGTTTAATAAATAAAGACTGTGCTTCCAAGTATATATGGACACAAGTAGAACTAGCTTGGGTGGGAGGAGCAAATCATTGAGCCAGGACATAAAACATAGCTTAAGGTTGAGACAAACAATTACTTAGGAGATAGCTGATCAAGGTGTAGAGCAAAGTTTCTTTATACATTAGAATTAACAGCCTTTGCTGTGAGGTGGCATTCTTGATATCCAGGCTGAACCTAATTACTGAGGATATCTGTATCTATGTTGTAACGTATGGGCAAAACATCTGGTAGTGAATTAGACTCAGTCAATGACAAAACCCTATGGATTATATGGCTGGTACTCCTTTGTACTGGTAAACAATTTTGAAGGAGGAATGTAGCAAAGAGAAGATAAGAAACCTTATAGGTTTTCATCTTAAGTAATCATCAGATATGGCATATACATTACAGGAGCTGGGGACAGTTAAAACAACGATAATCCACATAGACCCAGGTGATGAACACTTCAATCACCAAAAATATTTGGCTTTAAAAAAAGTACAACAAAAACTAGCCTAGTGAAAATTTAAAAATATGACTAAATTAAACAAACTACTATCACCAGTTTAAAAAAATCATTACTTTACCTTCGGCTGATTCGTTCATTTTTTCTGTTTTCAGTTCTTCCATTTTGTGCATTTCCATAATAGACTCCAATACAGGACGGCAACTTAACAAGAAATCCACACCAGTTTGTAGAGCCTTCAATTTGTTATTTAGGCTGTTGCCTAAAAATCACATAATTCCCTTACATTTCTTAAAAAAAAAACTACTTAAATAATTAAATACATTTCATAGGTACAAATCTGTTTTTAGCTTGTGAGCCTGTTACAAGATCTGCTACAACATCTATTTTCTTGGAGTTCAAGATGACAAATGTTTTTGCGAATAATTTATATCATCTTTCATTATTTGCCAGAGAGTAGATGTAGCTAATGCCAAAAATTTACTTAAAATCCCCCTCTTAACAGCTGATCTTTTATAGATGAAGTTTTCCCTACAGATGATTGGTATTTCATAATTGAGGTGTAGTAAAGACATTAGGAAATATATGTGTCCAATATATGTGTCTAAACTGTATTTTTGAACTTTGTTGTTGTTTTATTTTGAAATTGGTTAGGCCCGCTAGCTAAAGACTAAAGAAATTCTCACCAATATAGTGAATACAAGAAATTGATTTTTCATCACACCGCACCGAAAGTAACTGTTTTCGATAACAGCTGATATAATGAGCTGATTTTGGTTGGTTGAATGGGAAAGTAGTTGTAATTAAGAACTGATAGTTTTTCCCTCGCTCTCGATTAGTTATCCATTTATACACTATGTGCACTAGTGTTTTGTTACAGTTTATTATAATGATTTAAATCAGCTGTTTTCATTGTTGCATAATCTAAATAAATATATACAGAAACAGTATTTAGTTTGTTTTGCTGTGTTTTTAGCATAGTGCGTGTTTTGAAATTGCTCAAAGTATGTCTAACATTCCTGATGATTTTATGAAAACAGCTTCAGAGGAAACTAATCACCTTCCACCAGAAAAATCACAGGAAAGATATGAAGAGAAATACAGAAAGTTTAGAAACTAAAATGTTAAGTCAATTAAAGTAAGTGACGAAGTAATTATTAATAAATAATCTATTATCATGAAACCATATATGTACGTTGAGAAGTGTATTTTCAATGGTAAAGTGTGGACTAAAACTATTTTAATAATCCTGATATTCTATAATGTTATTCTATATGTGTGTATTTTTCGTCATGATGAAAAGTATCGTTCATAACTCATACTGAAAGCTATTTTCCTACTCTTGCTCTATTATTCCCTTCCTCGGCTTTGCCTCGTACGTGAAAATAAATCTCAAATACTCGGCTTCGCCTCACACATGTTCTTGGGCACGCACCAGAAAATACCACTTTAGGTCCTAGTAATGAAATATACAGTAGACACCCTCTTATCCGGACTCCTCGGGACCGAGGCCAGTCCGGATAGCGGTTTTTCCGGTTAAACCGACGTCCCCAAAAACTCGTTTAAACGGACCGTTTGAATGCATACTGTATACAGTATTTGACTTAAATTTAGGAGAGCATTGTATTTAGACACGTGATCACTGGTCTCAAATTTTTCCCAAGAGAACGGTTGTTTCAGTACCACCCACTTCCTGCCGATCTACTCCGGTTAAACCGATGTGATGATAAAATTTGTACAGTTAAAGAGATTTCATTTCTGCCGAGTGTAGTTCGGTTTAGGGTTGTGCGAATATTCAAACTTCAAACTTTTTCGAGTCAAATATCGGGATATTCGATTCGATTCAAAAATTTCTAAATAGGTTCGAAGTTTGAATCAAATATTTAAATGATCTACCTACCATTTAAAATTAGGTTATAATTAATTACTATTCCAAATTAAATTATTATTTATATTGTTTCATAGTTCTAAAAAGTATATTAAATAAACAATTTAAAAGATTCGAGAATCGCTGACAGAATACGCCGACTCGCCGCCGCCCGCCAGCTCTATCTATAATAACGTGTAGCAGCACAGCAGTAGCAATGTCAATCTACGAATAGCTGGAACAAAGCCAAACTCGGTCTCAAAACTCAAGGTCATGGCTTAAATTACGTCTTCGTCGAATATTAATTGTATTTCAATAGGGCTAGGCTGATAACAGAATTTCTCAATTTGATACCAGTCAGGCCTGTTTTTGACCCTGTCAGCCCCCTAGGCACAACTAATAGTAGCGCCCCTTAGCAATATATATAACAGGGTGTCCACCAACACCAACCGAGAAATCCAGAGATCATGCGGGAGTATTTTGAACCGGGGATTATATGTGAATTTTGTATTTCTACATAAAGTTTTCAATTTACCGTGATCACGCATGACGACAGTGACGTTTCTGTGACCGTGTGAGACGATAACATGTCTACACATGGCCGCGAGGGATGATCAGAATTTTTCGCGATCGCAGAGAAGATGATGATATCTACAGAGCCGCGAGGGATGCTCAGAATATCGCCACGATCACGGAAGGTGATGATAATGTCCACACGACTGCGGAAAACAGCAAGAATTTTGCCACTATTGCGGAAGATGAAGATGTGATCTCCACACAACTGCGGGACATGATTAACATTTTGCCGCAAACGCGGGAGAAGATTACCATGTATTCACAACCGTGGGAGACGATTAGGATGTCTACAGGACCGTGGGAGATACAGTAATAATTTCTACACGGCCGCAGGGGATGATCACTATTATGTCTCAATCGCTCAAGACGATGATAATGTCCACATGACCACGGGAAAAGATCATGAATCTTTCCTAATTCGCGGAAGACGATTATCTCCATATGTCCACGGGAAATTCAAATTCAAATTCAAATTCAAATTTATTTATTTGTGATAATACAAAATCTGGCCTCGCCAAGTTTGCAAAACTTGTCGGCGAAGTCCAATTGATTCACAAAAATATAACAAACAAAATTTACATTTTTTTTTTCTTTTTCTTTTTACAAATATAAATATTCTAGCGCTACTAATTCCATGGCGGTTTGTGGCAGGCACCTATCTAAGCTACATAATAATGGCAGCAGAAATGTAAAATTCTAATATGGTTTGAAAAAAAAATTGCTGATTTATAGTCAATGCTTCATTCCGAAGTCTTTGTTCTCCTGGTTCATAGACCAGGGGTTTCTAAATATTGAAGAGGCAGTGTCTAACTGGAGAAAAAAAAGTATTCGTTTGTTTGTCGTTTGTTTCTTGTTTCCTGAAAATTTGATGAATTGAGACATAACCTCTCACTAAGAAAAGTTATGCCAATGCAGGCATTTATTTATACAAAGCGGAGAAAAAATAAAAAGCTAATGTAAGCAAACATGTTTAAATGTAAAAAAATGTAATGTGTTAATGTAAAAAAGCAACATGTTTTTTGCAAAATGATTACATTTTTCCGCAATCGGGGGACGATATAATGATGTCTTCATGGCCACGAGGGGTGGTCAGAATTTGACCACGATCGCGCAAGACGAGGGTAATGTCCTCACGACCGTGGGAAAAGATCAGAATTATTTTGCCTCATTTGCGGTAGACGATGATTATCTCCTTACCACCGCGGGATATGTTCATATATTGCCTCGATAATGGAAGACGATAATTATGTCTAAATGACCTGACCGTGGAAAATGCTAAGAATCTTGCCGCAAAGGCGGGAGACGATTACGATGTATACACAGCCACGAGGTATTATCAGAAGTTTACCGCGATCGCATGCAAATACAACCACCAATTTTTTTTTATTTTCCAAATGTTTAGCGCCCTTGCGCCCTAGGCACGGGCCTACCGTGCCTATTCGGTAAATCGGCGGCCCTGATACCAGTTCTGAAATATTACTCATGATTCTCGATACCGATTCCATATGGAAACTCATATTAAGTTCATCATATAAGTTGCCATGGTCAATGTTAAGTTGTTCGTTTAAATTCTGAATCAGACAACCGGTGTAGTTCATGCCGGCCCAAAATTATCGTGCGCTCTTAGTGATTTATCGTGTCTAAGTGTCATAAGTAAACGGAATCAGGGAACCGCTCTTGCTTTTTACGAAACGAAATAGTCGTGGACTGAAAACAACCAAATGGAGGTATCACTGGCACGGCAACTCTGTACTACTAATCGAGACGCTGTAAAACGTTGTTATGTTGTTACCACTAGAAGAATCAATCAGCTCACTGGCTGATGGCAATTGCAATGCCCTAGTTCCAAAGTACTATTCCCCAAGTAATTTATGGCGGTCAACGTCTCTCAATTATCGCATTCAGTGCTACCTTCGGTTGTAACTCTAGTTCAGTGCGAGCAACTATTGCCGCCATTGCCGGTATCGACTTAACCTTAATCGCAATAACTATTTGTCTGTGTGTAGACACTAGACAGACACTGACAGTGAAACTAGGCAGACGAAAACAGCACGACGGTTTAGGATTCCCTAAAAAAAAAAAAATCCAGGTTGTTCAGGTCGTACTTTTCATACTAAAATTTCCAACATGTTTTGCGCCAACTCCCGCAATGCTGTTTTAGCGCTAACACAGCTCGCTATTTTAGTTATAGTCCAGGACCTGACTAGCGTTCTGTGTGCATGTCGTGTATAGAGAATTTTGCTTTTGCATTTCAATATAGGTGTCTTAGGAAGTGTTTTCCACTCGGGTGTCAAGTTCGAACCTGGTACGTTTTTGAGCTATGACGTCATCAAGATGGCGGCTCGGAAATTTTTAAATGCGTATATTTCGCAAACCGTTTAACGGATCGGGGTGATTCTTTTTTTGTTTGAAAGATAATTTTACAGGAAATGTTTTTTGTATTTACACTTTTGTTGTAAACTTAATATTTATCTCACTATATTAAAAAACGTGGTTTTTAATATCATTGTTTTTGAACTTTTCCTCATAACTTGTTAAACGCTTATAGAATGAAATAACTACCCATTACAAAAGTTTTAGATAATTTTATGCCCTTTCCAACGATACCAAACAATTAATGTTTGAAACTAAAATTAAAGCCAAGAGATTAAATAAACCGTTAACTAACACTTAACATGGTAGAAAGTCCGGAAAATATTGCGGCTGGAACAATTCCTCAAATGCGTATATTTCGCATACCGTTTAACGAACCGGGATGATTCTTTTTTTGTTTGTAAGATATTTTTTAAGCCTATCTTTTTTGTATTTACACCTTTTTTGTTAACCTACTATTTGTCCCACAGTATTAATAAATGTACATTTAATTGTTGTTTTTATTTTACTTTTGCTTATAACTTTTTGACTAGACTATGCTATTGGATTAATACAAATACCAAGTTCAATTAATAGGAATATATCTGTTTAGTCCTTGTAAGAACAAGCCTACTATAGCCAACTTGTTACAAAGCCAAGTACGCCTTAATGTTATTTTTACTTAACAATTTTCAACATGTTTAAATTAAAAGCCGATTTCAGGATAAGTTGCTGAATACTGTTTTCTGCACAAACGTTTGTTGAAGCACAATTTGACCAATGCATAATGACAAAGGACGATTTATTGACATTGAAAAGTGTTATTCATAGAACAAGTAACACATTACTATGGTTAATAGTTATAGCAATGTCGTTTTTAACATTAAAAATTAAGAAAGGCTATAAACTCCAATTTCAGTAGGCTAGGCTCTGTAACACAAAAAAGTATTTTTAAATAATCGTTTTACAGTTTTATTGTTTTTAATAGTTGATAAAAGACATCTATAAATGAATGTATATTAAAGAAATAAAATGGGCTTTTAAAATATAGTTTGGTTGTATGTCCTTTGAACTTAATGAAATCTATATTATTAACGTGATACAATCAAATTTTATGTAAACGGTTAAGGCCATTTACCAAATAAAAATATAGGCATATGGCACATCAAAATGAAGCTTAGAGTGTGTAGATTTGCCGAAAAGTATTTATATAGACGAACTTCCTAAGGGCTCTGCCCAACAGGCTGATTTCCAAAGGGCTACGCCTGGCTTTACATGGTTTAATTTAATTCAGTTAATGAAACAGCTGGTCAGTACAATGAAGTGGTGTTTGTTTATTTACTCGAAAAAGATGTTTGTTACGCTTAATTTAGGTTTAGGAGGGTTATGTTTGGTTTTAAAGAAAGGTTGTATACGTTTTGTGAAGTATTGCTCAAAGTTTCATTTTGTGTAATTTAGTAAGCTACATGTAAAGAGGCTTGACCAAAATTAAAGAATAAATTATGGTAAAACATGTCATTCGTGAAGGATCAATATGATGCAATTTATGTTATTGCTACACTAAGGTATGTTGTCATATTCTTTTGGATCTATTGACATAAAAAGTAGGGGTTTGAAAGTAAGTAGGTTTACACTTTTAAATCAGTTTAAATTTTCAAACTAAATCATAGAGTTGCCGTATTTTAAAACACATACCAGAATTACTTTATTAGCTCTCTAGGTCACATTTTCTTCCCGTTGCAAAGCACGGGTATAGCAGCTTGTACTATTTTAATTTATGGAATGTTTTCTTTGTTTTATATTATGCATATTTGACAATATCACCTGTTCCTCTAGCTGCCCTAGAAACTTGGAATGTATTACATATAAGATGCTTAAAAATAATGAAATATTTAAAAATAAGTATTAAATATGATGGAACACCCAACTAACTTATTTTGGTTCTGTTGTTGTAATGTTAGGTTTATATAGTTGCAATTAATTTTACATTTAGGCCTACCTAATGTGCGTGGAATAAAAGTAACGTCTTTGGAAAAGTCGCTAAAATTGTAGCTATAGCTACATTTCATTGTAGCTGTAGTTGTTGTTGAAAATGCCTGCCTTTTCCATTTATTTGTAATAGTCATACAGATGATATGAATGTTGTTTTTACTATCAGCTGTCTGTTTTGTTGTCCAATATTGTTCCTTGTCATGAAAACATTAATGAGAAATACATTTGATTATTTTATAGTTACATTCGTTTTTCGTCGTAGTTTTGCTTAGATTATCCCTAAACACCTCCACTTGGGAGAATAATTCAAGAGGTTATGGTCGCCAGCATCGTTTTATGTACATATCAGTGTTGGGAAATCTAGTCTACTACGTACACGGTAAGAACAATTTATACTGACATATTTTTCTGTCTCAAGAGTATTATTTCTTTGGTATATCTTTCGATCGAGTTCGTCCAGCTCTACAAATGGAATACGTGAAAGGTATAAAACCATTGAAAGGAGCAGAAGATTGGCCGACGTGGAAAGATCGAGTGTTGGACGTTCTAGAGTTGTTCGACGTGGTTGATATCGTCGAGGGAAAGAGAGAAAAGCCTACCCTCTCTGATCCTCCGACTAAAGCCAAAAAGGAAGAACTTCAGAAATTCAACAAATCCACGACTCAGGCAAAAATAGTCATTTCTCAGTGCGTTAGTGATGATCTACATCAACGTATTTCCGGAAGATTATCAGCTAAGGAAGCGTGGGACATTTTGGTCGAGCAGTTTGATAACAAGGCAGAAGATCAGTTGTTTGGTCAGTGTTTGGATTTCTTCAGTATGGAATGGGATGATACTGAGGATGCCCCGACCGTGCTTTCAAGATTGAAGAATCAAAACCGCGAATTTGCGGCTGGCCTCAAAACGCTTAACATCCAAACAGTCGAAGATTTTCTTGAGCTCCTGTTTGTGTCAAAAGTGTTACACATTTTGCCGAAGCGTTTTGAATCGTTCAAGTCTAGCTACTTACTTATGAAGGCAAACGAGAGCAAGAAACTTGAAGATGTTTCATCTGCATTAATCCTTCATGAGCGTAATGTTGCTTCTAAGTCAAAAGCTGGTGACATTCTTAGTGCCACAAACAGCGGTGGTCAGAAGAACAGGAAACCAAAAGGTGACATTTCGTGCAAATACTGTTCGGGGAAAGGTCATTGGATTCGCCAGTGTTCTAAATGGAAAGCTGACGGCAAGCCTGCGTATCCAGCTCGAGCTAATGGCATTAGCACTAGCTCAAAAGCGAGTGACACTGATAAGAAGAGAACGAAGGGCTCGCAAGTTAACGTGACCGACAACCGAAGTGCGCTGATTTCCATCAGCAGTGACATGAATATCGTGACCACGAACGACCAGTAGTGGATCGACAATGGCGCTACTCGGCACATTACGTCAAATCTGAGTTGGTTCACGGAGTACAAACCTCTTCCTGCAAACTCGAACGCAACAGTAAAAGCGGCGGGAAAGGAAGTTATAAAAGCTCTTGGCAGTAAAGTTGTTGAAGTAGCGAACTATGAAAATGGAAAACTGGAAACATTCACATTCAACGATGTCTGGTATGTTCCTGACGTTTCTCGGAACTTAGTGTCCATTCTCGCAGCTCATGATCGAAACCCTAATAGCAGGTTTGAATTGACTAATACCGAGTGTCGGTTCACTATTAACGAACAAACTGTATTCAAAGGTACTCGAAACTGTGGTGGAACTTTGTATCGTGCCTCATTTCACACAGTTCAACCGTCTGAGGTTTGCGCTAATGCAGCAGAAGACAATCGCATTCTGCAGTTATATCATGAGCGCTGGGGTCACATGGATAAACGCTACGTGCGATCGAAGCTCGAATCTGAAATGGGTATCAAAGTGCCAGCTAACTACGAGATCTGCGAACCGTGTCAGTTCGGAAAGGCACACCGTCTACCATTCGGAACACGAGAACGCCCCTCAGCCCCCGGTGAGTTGTTATCCGGTGATGTTTGCGGCCCATTTGACCCATCCTTCGGAGGTCGCCGATACTTGATCGTCATAAAAGACCACTTTTCAAGGTACCGATACTGTTTTGTAGCAAGGGAAAAATCTGCTGTGAAGGAAGCGTTGCGTGAGGTGTTGTCTAAAGCACGCACAATTGGTCATCACGTCAAAGAGTTTCTCAGCGACAACGGTGGTGAGTTTGACAACGCTGAAGTTCGTCAAATTCTCAGAGAATATTGTGTTAACCAATGTCTGACAGCGCCATATACACCCGAGCAATATTGTGCTGTAGAGAGAGAGAACAGAACGATCGTCGAAATGGCCCGTACATTCAAGAATGCCAATCCAAATGTGACATTTCCTGCAGCGATCTGGGCTGAACTTGTCATCACTGCTGGCTACGTTTTGAATCGAGTGGGAAAGTCAGCAGTTGCCAACAAATCACCTTTTGAGCTCTGGTTTGGTCAAAAGCCGAGGATCAAACATCTGCGAGTGGTCAGCTCAAAGTGCTACGTCCATGTTCCTGTTCAGAGGAGGCAAAAAATGGACAGGAAAGCTGTGGTTGGTTACCTGGTTGGATACGATGGCGAAGAACGATATCGAATCTATGTTCCAGAGAGAAGAGATATCGTAGTTTCTCGCGACGTCGTTTTTCAAGAAATCGTTGGAGACTGTGATAAAAAAGTTGAGTGGCCCATCAAGATTGAGAAAACCAATGACGTCGAAGAAGATTGGCAAGAAGTCGAAGAGACTATTGACGAGCCTAGTTCTCAAGTAATGATGAGCCTATACCGACTGAGGACCCGTCAAGTAGCAGTGATAGTCAAGATGGAGAGTTATCCAACGATCCTGCAACTCGGCACTCGACTCGGGAAAGAAGGCAACCCGAATGGCTAAACGATTACGTCTCGTCTAACTTTGCCGAAGTTCTTCTTGTTGACGATGAACCTAAGTCTTACACTGAAGCCATCAGTTCAGAAGATAGTGCTGAATGGAAAACAGCAATGGACAAAGAAATGGCATCCATGCATACACACGGTGCACGGGAATTGACCGAACTCCCTCCGGGAAAGAAGACTATCAACAACAAGTGGGTCTACCGAATAAAGCGCAATCCTGATGGAAGTGTTGACAAATATTGAGCGAGATTGGTCATCAAAGGATGTGCGCAAAGACCTGGTATTGATTATGCCGAAACCTTCAGCACGGTTGATTGTCTGGAGGTCGTTCGATCAATATTGTCCATCGCAGCTGTTGAGAAGGTGGTTCTACGACAGTTTGACGTCTCAACTGCTTTCTTGTACGGAGACGTTGAAGAAGAGATTTTTATGAAGCAGCCTGAAGGATATTCAGATGGGACAAATCGTGTTTGTTGTCTCAAACGCAGCTTATACGGCCTGAAACAGGCACCTCGATGCTGGAATAAACGGTTTGACAACTTCATGAAAGGCTTAGGATTTCGACAGAGCCGTGAAGATCCCTGCGTCTATATTTGTCCTACCCCTGCTGGAAAAATCATCGTTGCACTCTATGTTGATTGATGACGGATTAGTCACAGCGACTAGTCAGACTGAAATGGACTTATTTATTGGGCAACTTCGTTCACAATTTTGAAATTGTTGCTAAAGAAGTGTCAAAATCTCAAAGACTCAAAATTTCTCAAAGTGATGGTGATATATTGGTCTGCCAATCAGCGTAGATCAAGAAGATCATTTCTCAATTTAACATGGAAGGGTGCAAGCCAGTACTTACTCCCATAGAGAAGCTCACTGCTCAAACGCCAGGGAAAGCCTCCGATTTTCCATACCGATCGGCAGTTGGAGCCCTACTTTATGTTGCTCGTGGTACTCGTTTTGACATTGCATTTAGTGTAAGTGTTCTATCCCGTCACTTGAAAATCCTACACAAGATGATGTCACAAGAGCAAAGCGTGTTATACGCTATTTGACCGGCACTGTGGACCAGAAGCTAACAGAAACTGTGTACCAATCCAAACCTAAAACACGTCTACTGGAGTGCTATAGTGACGCCGACTTCACTGGTTGTCCAACTACAATGTGTTCAACAAGTGGAGTTATTATTAAATACGCGGATGCAGCTATCACTTGGCTTAGTCGTCGTCAGGAGTTAGTTGCGGACTCAACTTGTGAAGCTGAAATCATTGCAGCTAATCTTGGTTCAAAAGAAACAATCTGGATTGCTCGTTTGTTCAAAGAACTTATAGGATTGTCTGCTGTTCCTATCCTGAAAGTTGACAACGAATCAGCAAGAAAACTCTGTGAAAACCCCGAGTTTCACTTTCGTACAAAACATATTCAGCGGAAGTACCTGTTCATTCGAGACAGGATAAATATAGGGATGCTGACTGTAAAGCACATCGGTTCGGAATATCAACTAGCAGATATACTAACGAAGCCTATACCGGTACCTTGACCAAGACTTCAAGTTCTGCGAGAAAATCTTAGACTCTCGGAATGACTATGCAAATAATAAGGGAAAGTGTTGAAAATGCCTGCCTTTTCTATTTATTTGTAATAGTCATACAGATGATATGAAAGTTGTTTTTACTATCAGCTGTCTGTTTTGTTGTCCAATATTGTTCCTTGTCACGAAAACATTAATGAGAAATACATTTGATTATTTTATAGTTTAAATTCATTTTTCGTCGTAGTTTTGCCTAGATTATCCTCCACTTGGGAGAATAATTCAAGAGTTGTAGCTAGCTACTTTCTCGGGACTGTAGCTATAGCTGGAGCTAAGCTACTTTTTTGGAAATGTAGCAGTAGTTGTAGCTACCTGAGTACCTACATTTGCCATTCGCCAATTGCGGGACTAGCTGTCACCAGAAATTATTAGAAGATGGCGGTCGCTGAGGCTACTATTGGTTATGTAGCTTACCACTAGCTCCACCCCCCTTCCCGGATGTTGCCAAGCTTCTTATGAAGCTGGTGATTATACGTGATTGATGTAACAATCAATAGACAAAATAATATGTTTATGACGCATGATTATTATTACAGCGTGGATAAATAAAAAGATACTTTAAACGTTTGATAAGCAACGCAAAATACGCTAAAAATTGTGAGGAAATTTCTGAATTAGGCTGATTAATTTGGGTTGTTTAGATTAGGCCTTTGTTGTGACAAAATACGATGACGTAATTGGAGACCAAATCTACATTGTTTTAAGGCATTGTTTTTAAGGCACTACACTATTTAAGGCATGTCTTCAATTCTTACTTATTATTATTCTGTTTTCACTTAAATCAGCTGAATGCGATGTTTACTTTTTACTTTAGTTATTATTTATTATTATGTAAAGATGAAACTCTTGTGCAAAAAAGTAAAACTTAAAAATTCTCTTAATGTTCCGTGGGAGTGTGGCAAGCCATGAGACTGTATATAGCAAATGTTTTTATTTACATCTGATTAAGACAGATGATTTGTTGTGATTGTAAATAGACTATTAATTGGTTTGAATGAAAACTAAACTGGATGAAATAAGTGTTCCTTATTCTTTTAACTTAAAACTAAATTTTATCCATCAAACTAATCCAGTTCTTAACTTATATTTACTATTACTAAGTAACAAGAAACTTTAAACTTAACTTCTAATTTTTACTCAACTAAATTTTTGTACACGCTTCCACAACTAAAACTTCTTTTTACTATACAAGAAAAATAACTCAATCCTCAATCCATATTTCGCATCAAGGGGTGAGCGAATAGGGGTTTTTTTAAAGTTCGAATCAAATATATTTTTACTATTCCGTATATTGAATATTTATGAGCGAATATTCAATCGAAGAGTTTTTAAGTTCAATTGAGTTCGAGATCAACTTAAGACAGCATGTTATGTAAGTATAATACAATGTAAGCTGACAAAAACTATAATTTATGTAATCAGAAATAAAAAGTTTTATGATAGTGTTTACTTATATATATCACCGTTTCCTTTTTCCCCTTTTATAAATGTATCATTCATGACCCAGGCCTTGGTATAGCGAGATTCTTAGTTGGTGGTTTTTAAATTTTCTGTTAAAATTCTGTATTTTGAAAAATTAAATAATTATCTGTCATTTACTGTTGTATTGTACTGTAGAACAGATTTCCCTGCCATACAAATCAAGAATTAAAGGGTACTTTCATGTTAAAAGAAAACCTTCATTATTAACGATGATTTTTTTTCTCTCGATATATCGATATTAACAAATTGAAACATATCAGCTGACAACTACGATGAATAAATGATGTTCAGTATTAACAAACAATTATTTTAAAAAATATTGAAAAAAACTGTTCTAAACTAACCTAACATAACTAACCAAACTTGTTATACATTTAACTAGGATTGCTTTCAGAGAGGTGAAAGCCAGTTGAGCGGAGGAAACGTGATTTGATATTTGTATAAGTAACTAAATAAAGTCAATAGATGTACTACTAATGCTTGTTTATTGATTAAAAGTATAATAACTCAAACTTAGTTTTTTTCACTATATCTTGTGATTCATATACCTCTTCTAAAAGTGGATTATTGTAGTTTTGACCAGGAAAATATTACAGTAGTTGGAATCTGGTTTTGACATGCAAAAATGACATTAAAGTATAAAAAAGAGAAAGGAAATTTGACATTTAAAAAATTCAACTGTGCAACATTAACATTTGTCTTCATTTCAACCCTTGCAATTGGTTAAACTCAGCTTTCTTTGCTGGAAATAATTTATGATTTGTAATACCAAGTATTCTTGATGGAGGATGATTGTAATGTAACTGGAATATAGGCCAAGGCCTTCTACCAATATTAGGACGATTTAGAGACGGGATTTTAATACCGGCCTTAATAAAATAAATAGGCCTACAAGGCCTATTTTAATGTAAAAACTAAAATGTAAAACACCTTTAAAAGACTTAAAAGACCTGAATTATCTATGTAAAACAAAAAAGTAAAACTGCAAAAAGACGGTGTTTACTCAAGGGAGGTATGGATGTGCCTACGATGACGGCTGTGGGCTGCTGATTAGCGTAAGTTGAAAGTACATTAAAGGTCATTACTAGTCTCTTTGAAGAAACGGTAGTCTTGATAGCTCATCAGCAGCTATCAAGTTGTTGGCTTCGGCAATTGCACTCTTTAATCTTTTGCTTGCCTCGATGTAATTCTTTCGTAGCCGTAGAGAAGACATTTCTGAGTTTGTACTATACCCTTAGGGATATCCAACCACGGAAAAAATTCCATCAACGCTCTGCTACCATGACGCGGAATTATAGGTGAGGATTGAGTTTTTCTTGTCCAGTAAGAAGCTTAATTGTGGAAGCGGGTATATAAATTTAGTTAGTTGAATAAAGTTTAGTAGTTTATTTACAATCACAACAAATCATCTGTCTTAATCAGATGTAAATAAAAACATTTGCTATACACAGTCTCATGGCTTAGCCACACCCCTAGTCCGGTTAAACCGATGTCCAGTTAAAAGGTGTCCGGTTAAAAGGTGTCCGGATAAGAGGGAGTCTACTTTACTGATTATTTTGATCGGTACTCTTAGTTTTCTTGAAAATTGGAATTTTGGCTTAACAGACACAATAACAGAGAAGAGAGAAATAAGAGATAATACCGGTTTCAGCTTTTTTAGCCTATAAAAAGTAAAAATGACCAAAAACATCATGATTTACACAATGTACAGACAAAACTGTATTGTTATTCTAATTGATGTATTTTAGGCATTATTTATCTTAAAGCATAACATACTTACTCTTCTCAGCTAAGAATTCCTGCAACGCCACCCTTTCTAACTGGAGCCTAAGGTACTCTATTGGGTGTTCCAGTCCTTTCATAAGTGCACCACTTTTATCATAGTGAAGATTTACTAGGTGTAGAACATTTTTCCTTTTTGATTCATCCATTTGTTTTGTTCTAGAATTCAAACAAATGGTTTAAAATTAGTGATGGGTCGGTACATAACGTCAAATGCCGGTTCCACCGGTTCTTAGGAAAATCGATGGAGAAATGTCGGTACCAGGTTAATGGGTTATATTTTTATTTACAAAATTCACATTGTCAACCAACCATGATGATTATTTTTCACTTAAGGCTGGTTGAAAGGACATATTTATTATGAAATATTACCAATAGTAGGCTATAGGATGATTATTTCAGTGTTAGTTGGTTAAGTTGTTTTCACTATTGTGAGCTGATAGAGTGGTGCAAACATTGACACCGATTGCTCCACCACCTTCAAGCAGAAGACAGAACCAGCAGTGGCGTAACAGAAGGGCCCGCAGAGCCCGCAATGCGGGGGGCCCGCGAATCTGCTAGCGGAAACTGGCGAGAATAGAGGCCCGTGAGACGAGTGGGGCCGAAAAATTTGAGTTAATTCTTATTGAAATGTAGTATCAATCATTCAATAATTATTGTATTGAACAAGCAATAACATTAATGTTAATAATAATATGTTGTCATAATTTAATTTTGTTAGGCCTATTCAGTGATAGCGAACTAAGGCATGGTGTAAGGAAAAAACATAGGTGTGCTATTCCCGTCATATGCTAACGTCACCCAGATTGCAAACAACCATTTCCCCATTTAAAAAAAAATCGTAAAAACAATAACATTTAAATCAAAACAAATATACATATATGCCAATACAATCAGGTGATTTTTGTTTGCAATCTGGGTGACGTCAGCATATTACAGGAATAGCACACCTATGTTTTCAGTTTAGTGTATAATGAATGACTACGCACCCGACGATGGAGTTATCTCCAAAACGGCCGTAGTGTTAAATCTTAAATCAACAGAATTGCGAGGACTGTAGGCCTAAGTAGCCTTTATATGCAATAGGCTATTTTAGCCTGTGATAAAAATATGTCAATCTTCTAAATTGACCAACTTTGAGTGTATGAGTTAGCCTAATTATTATAAACATCGATAAAAACTAACCGAATAAATAATTGATAACATGTGTAGTAAATTAAATATAACACCTCCTTTGAAATGAAAAATTCTGATACAGATTAAAATATAAGGTAGGGTATTTTTATTTTATTTCAAAACTTTCTACAAATACTGATATTGATATAATGATGTAACTTTATCATATAAAACCATGACTGAAATACTTAATACACCCTTTTATGGAACATAACCCATAATACTTTAATTTGCTTCATGACAATTTGTAAAATCCAATCTGACCTATCCTATTGTACTTTATTGTACCGAATGGAAATAAATATATTTGATTTGATTTGAATATATCCACTACTACAGTGTATTTATGATAAATCTGTTTGAGCATTGTATTGTTAATCGGAAAATAACTCTTGGGGGGGGGGGGGGGCGTTTGAATATGTTGTTTTGGTGGTCTATGAGAGGGGGCCTAAAAAATAAGTTTGCAGGAGGGCCCGAAAAAATCTGTTACGCCACTGAGAACCAGAAGGCAAGCTTAGCCTAATAAAGACTGGATCAAATAAATGATTTATTTGGACTCAACAAAATTATTACACTACCTTAAAACCATCTTTTCTTTATCTGAAGTTGATTATTAACTACATTAATAATAGTTAAATGACTATTTTATTTTATTCACACAGTTCATTATTTCACTTTGCTTTGAACAAACTATGGAAATACAGAAGCAACATAAATAGCACTGATTACTGAATGTGTGACACGAACCTCAAAGTCAGTCCAGTTCACCCTAACTGTTTGACTTAGTCCAGTCCAGTCAGTGGCTGAATTCATATTTTTAAGCCCAATGGTTAAATGTTGGGTTATTCCTGATTTTGACAAAACCTATTGCATTCGATCTGTAACCACCGTGACAAATTGCAACACTGCGCATTGCGCAAGACTACTATTTCAAATTTCAAGTTAAACAGTAAAATTTATTTACTGATGGATGGAACTACATGGGGCTACATGACAAACAGCCAAGCCTTCATTCAGCAAACCAAAAAGGGCTTTTATTTGTTATTGTTTGTATGCTTTGTTTGGTGGTTTGTACTTAATTTTCTTTTGTCTTACTCTTTCTCGAGGGAGGTGTGAAAGTTTAAAATGCAGTTTAGCGTCAATTTTCTTTGCAATTGAAGAATGGGACTTTGTTTTTGTTGGTTTCCTTAAATAATTTATATGTTGATGTGAATAATTAAACTTCTTTTGTCTGTAAAGAATAAGTGAAAGTGGATTAGTTTATTACAGGAATGTAGAAGTAGGGCTACAATAAGTTGTTGTTTTTATAAACTAATGTGTGATAAATTCTTGATAATTGCTTCCCAAGTTTGGAAGTATTTAAAAATTTATGAAGCAAACAACAGATTTGGGAAATGCACCATATTATTTAATTATCTACAAAGGTGGGGGTCTAAAAGCACTTTTAACCTAATGAAATACAAAAAAAAAACCACAATTCCCAGTACAGGCACTAGGCCTACAAAAAAATCATCACAGTCGCCAAACTATCACAGCGTTTGATAAATCTTTTTTTCAAAAAGCCTGCACCTTAAACTAAGTTATAACCTCAAATGACTATGTAGGCTCATTTTCTAAAAAGTTTTGTTCAAAGTGTCCTTTCCATAATACTTTGGTTCTAAATTTTCCTTAATACTGGAGCCTAAAAATAACTTAACTTAATGCACTTGTAGGTGCAAAATGATTTGAAATTACTTCTTTCTCAATATTTAGCTACAACTTAACAGGCAGTTAACTTAGTTTAACAAATTTTCAGAGCCACTTTTCTTTAGCCTATAGTAAAACTTATTGTTTTAGCAGTGAATCATTTCAACATATAGGCCTATATTTAACACTTCTGGTATTGTATATATTGTTTTTATTTGAATGTGTTTGGTTGGTTGTTAAATAGTTTTTGTAAATAGGCCTAAGTTTTATTTTGTTAATCCCTTAATATAACAAACCTACACTAATAAAAAATAATATTTAAAAAAAAATTTTAATACAATTCAGAAGAATCAAAAGTGGGATGGATCCCGTAAGTGAATAATGTTATAGTAAACCACTGAATGTTTTGAGCGTATATTTTAAGTGTTGACAATTTTATATATTTTACTTCATTTGAATGTATTGAAAATTGAAATATTTATAATAAAATTCAATAGATAAATTGAAATTCATTTCCTTCCTGCATATTTACAAAATACTCATTATAAAGAATCTATATATTTAATACGCTAGGCATATTTTTGTCATAATTGTTTTGGGGCGGTGGTGCTACCGATCACCATGTCCAAGGTGTCGTTAGAAAGGTCTTAGCATGTAGTTTTGCCATCAAACAAAAAAACGTTGGAATTCCATCAGGGCTCTGCCCCAGTGGCCTTCAAAGTTCCCATGTTATTCTTAGGGAGAAAATGTTTGTTTACATTTGTACAGATGAATACTTTGAAATTAAAACTAATATTTGAAACAGCTGGTTATACTAAAATTGGAGACATATGCTATAAGGATTTATTAGATTAGTTGAAAAGATTGATGTTTCACTGTTTTAAACCAGTTTTTATTTGGACGAAATCAAAACATAACCAAAAAAAGTTTGACATAATAGAGACTATAATACGTCGACCAGGACAACCAAAAGGAGGAGGCCGACGAACTTTAACTGGTAGACGCGAATGAAATACAAATAATACTATTGCCGTTGATAGCCGAATACAGCAAGCACCCTTCTGTTGGGATTAATTGTGTGCTCTCCAACAGCCGCCTGAAGATTTCACATTCAATTTAGGACTGTTGGATAATCGCTGCATAAGCTGTTGATTTTGGAAGACAAGGAGGCGGGTAGGACTACATCGGAAACAGAAGAGAGGAGATATTAGATGAGTGGCAAATGTGTTGGGAGCATAGTGTTTTATTTTAACGTTTTAAATTTAAAGGTAAACGTTCGGATATATACTTTACATCAGAAAGAGACAGGACAAGATTGGGAGATGGGCCATTATGAAACGCAGTTTGTCACAGGACATGGCAAATTTCAAGGTGAATTTGTGGAGATTTCACCCGGTGGAAGAGAAAGTATGTAGATGTGGAGAAATAAAAACCACGAGTCACGTATTTATTTATAAATTGTTCACTTCAGGGGACAAATAGGAGAGAACAGGAATAAGTCTTAGATAAGATAGGTCTAGAGATGAGAAAATAAAACATGATGAGTGACAAGGAAACAATTGAGACAATCTGAAAAGTAGTTAGGGAAATAGGAAAAACCAGGAATACATACAGGCTTTTAAATTAAAAAAAAGAAACAAACAAAAACTAAGAAAGGAAAGGAATGAAAACTTGCCCATGAAGAGGAAACGAAAGGTTAGAGCGAATCTCAATGATCCCTATCGCTCAGGGCGGTATGGGGAAGGGAGTGGTGCTGTTAGGCTTTTGGACACATAATGTGTCTGGAAACCTATAGTCCTCGCCACCCTAAGTTGAGGCAGCCCAAGGCCGCACGGCGTATATCTAGTGCGGCCTTGGGCTGCCTCAACTTAGGGTGGCGAGGACTATAATGCGGCTATGAGTAAGGTTATTTGTAGAAAACACTATTTACAAGAAATGTTGATTATATCGATCTGTTATGTACATCTTGAGTATTTCCATAATCTTATTTGAGTTGAATCTTTATTCGTTTTATAATAACGCCTGTAATACTTAGCAATTGCTCGAATTCGAGCAACAGGTACACTAGTTAATGAATAATAAATAAATAGTATTAATAATCCATACATTAAGGTTCATTCAAGCAATACGTATTAGTGATGTGTCAAAACCAAATCTCAAATCTCAAAACCATCAAAACTTTGGAAAAGTTTCGGTTTCGAGATTCGATCACCGAGTTTCGAGATTCAAAAGTTTCGAAATAGGAAGTTTTGGCACTTATATTTAAGAAAATCATGACATTTTTGTGTCATTATTATTAACATTGTTTACACACAAGCTAGTAGCAATCGAGCAAACACATCTCCATGAACACTAATGAAACAAGTAAATTGTATTCTGAACTGCAAAAGGCATCTTAAATACTGGAACAGCTTAGAATTCAGTTTCATATCGATATTTATTAAAAACAAAGAAATATTGATTACTAAATGTTCTAATTAATGTAATGTTTATGTTTATTTCAATGTCAAGAGTTTCATTTATTTTAATGTTAGTTGTAAAAAAAAAATGTTATTTTGTTTATGCGTCACATTTATGTTATTACCTCTATCTGGATTAGGAGTCAATCTCTTTCAGTTTTGATCGCATAATCTCATAACCATAATGAAAATGTTATCATTACCTGTATTTTTTATTTTTAGCAACCTTGACCAAGAAACTAAAAAGTTTCACGTTCAAGTTTCGAGATTCGAGATTCGGGATTCAAATTTTTAAGTCTTGGTTTTGGTTTTGAGATTCAAAATTTCTGGTTTTGACCATCACTAATACGAATACAGATATTACACAGTAACTTAACGTATCGAATCAATAAATACAGTATTTTATAGCCATTGCTTTACATTCTACTCCCATCATTAAATATCTACTAAAGTTACTTTCTTTATTAATTTATTACAATTGGTATTATACGTAATCTTATTTGAAAATCAATTACTTTTATAAAATACAGTAATACCTAATAAAAATTTGCAACATAGTGCTTATTCGACACTAAATGTGTGGCAATACCAGCGCTCACATAGGCATAGATATACGGTGCTGGGAGCCCGAGGTACCGCTCTGACGTCACAGCGGCGGCTTGGTGGGGAGCCACCTGACATCACTTTCTGAGCTCGCCTGGCCTAGCCCTTGTATATCTCTAGCCCTGGCCTAAGTTAGTCTAAATTGTGGCAAGTCAATCAAATTATAAGACCATATGGAACCATTGGATTAAATTTGATACATTGACGCTTAAAATCTTAAAGCAGGTTGATACTGTCAAAGAATCAATGTTTGACTCCAGGAGGTTCTAAAATCCTTTATAAAATCCACTATTTCTAACTGAAATCTTTGCATACCTATACAATTGCTGATAGAACGAGCCCAATTTGTGGTGGAGCATGGCTGCCCGAAATTGGTACATACACTGACGAAAATCTGTAGTATCTAGATCACATGACTGAAGGGCTTTGGTAAAAAGTTCTATAAGCTCTCTCTCTGTTTCCTCTTGACTCTGCAACATTTTCAATTGATATCTTTCAGTTTAATAGTAAGAAATAATAATAAAACAGGTAAACGATTATCAATAAGGGGAAAGATTGTGGATTTATGAACAACTAGCAGAGTATCCTTCCTGCTTATGGGATTGGCGTATAAGTATAAAATGCTTATTGCAATTATACTCGTGCTTTGCGTTTGCAATGGGAGAGGACACAGTTTAAGAAAATTTGGTTCTTTTTTCTTTTTATTTACGGTATGCTATAGTATAGCACATCTACCATAGCCATAATGTTCTACCACTTCACCTAAACAACAGAAAAAAAAAATTAAATATTTGCAAAAATACCACTGCCTCTAAACAATAAAAAAGATAAATTATCATTTTTCACAGCTTTTAGTTGCTAGTTGGTTCAAATTAGATGTTGTCGTAAATGCAAAAAAATTTATAGTTCTGCACCCTGTTGGTAAACCTTATAGCTTTTTAATGCTATATAATATCATAGAACCAACTTTTGTAGTTGAAACAGCTGACAAAATTATTTTATTCCTTTTAAATATGAATACTCATAAGGATAAAGCCCCCCATACTCGGACGAGCATGTTCGCGAGCCTGTTGGCGGACTTGCTCGCGAACTTGCTCGGCGTTTTCAACAGACGGTCGAGCATACTTGCGAACTTGCTTGCCGCCACCCGCACTTGTACTCACTTCTCTCGTGCTGTGACAGTCCAACGAGCCGAGCGCCGAACCTAACATGCTCGCAGACCCCACACACTGGCGAGCATGTTCGCCGCCAACACCGTAACGAACATGCTCGTGAACATGTTTGCCGGTGTATGGGGGGCTTAACATGGGAAACTCCAGAGCCACTTGGGTGGAGCCCAAAAGGATTTTTGGGATAAGAATGTGTCTATATTTTAATCGGGCATGTGAGCTATCATCACACATTTTAGCCCAATCCGACCAGTATTTTTCACTTTTACTTGCCACCAGCATCCATCCATACATCCAATACATCCAAACATTTTGACTTGTAATATTAGTAGGATTACTAAATTTGAAACACAAAATTCCATTTAGGTGTCATTAATTCTTTATAAATGATTATTTTTTATAAATATATTTGCATATGTTTGTTGAAGATGTGACAATGGTGATTGATTTTGACCACTCTCACTTTTAATCAGCAGACGCAATCATTGACTGTTAGTTAAATTAAATAAAACACAGTTTACAAAATTTTCTTAGCTGAGATTTACCTTATCATTTATTGCCGGAGGATTGTCCTGATACAGAGTAGCCATTGTGTAGAGAGTGGTGGACAGCTCCCATGTGATAACATCCCACACCTGGGGACCTGACTTGCGACTGCCCAGCACTCCTAGCCCCTTTTGGTACAGACTGAGAGCCTACAACATAACACATATCATATGGATGCAGAGAGTGGCCTGGTGTAGAGAGTGTTGGACAGTGTCCCATGTGATAACATCCCACACCTGGGGACCTGACTTGCGACTGCCCAGCACTCCTAGCCCCTTTTGGTACAGACTGAGAGCCTACAACATAACACATATCATATGGATGCAGAGAGTGGCCATGGTGTAGAGAGTGTTGGACAGTGTCCCATGTGATAACATCCCACACCTGGGGACCTGACTTGCGACTGCCCAGCACTCCTAGCCCCTTGTGATACAAACTGAGAGCCTACAACATAACACATATCATATGGATGCAGAGAGTGGCCATGGTGTAGAGAGTGTTGGACAGTGTCCCATGTGATAACATCCCACACCTGGGGACCTGACTTGCGACTGCCCAGCACTCCTAGCCCCTTTTGGTACAGACTGAGAGCCTACAACATAACACATATCATATGGATGCAGAGAGGGGCCATGGTGTAGAGAGTGTTGGACAGTGTCCCATGTGATAACATCCCACACCTGGGGACCTGACTTGCGACTGCCCAGCACTCCTAGCCCCTTGTGATACAGACTGAAAGCCTACAACATATCACATATCATATGGATGCAGAGAAGGGCCATGGTGTAGAGAGTGTTGGACAGAGTCCCATGTGATAACATCCCACACCTGAGGACCTGACTTGCGACTGCCAACACCGCGGAGTGTCGGAACCGTTTGTGGCAGTTAGATAAATGTATCTGCAATACTAAAATGGTATGGGAAGGGAGGGAAACAAGTCCTCAATGTAGGAAGTGATGATAATAGTAGTTGTGGACCTGTTTCCTTTGTGAACCCCACAACTTAGGAGGACAAAGTTGTGATCAAAATGTTATATAAATGGCCCCAATACTTGAGAATGATAATACGTTTTAGTACATTTACTTTTAGACAGTATATTTAATATAGTAAATACATGTTTTAAACAGTATTTTATAATGTCATTGTTTGTAAAGGAAACAAAATTATGTTGAAAATCATACATATGCATGTTTTATATTTTTTCCATTCCAAACAAATGTTAAACCAAGCAACGCTCGGTCCCCTAGTACTGAACATTAAATGTACATCTCCTAGTACAGGCCTACAATGTACATCTTGAAATACAGCAGAAGGATTTTGTTGAATGTTTGAGTGTAGAGGGTTGAAAAACTGATAGG
Source organism: Macrosteles quadrilineatus (assembly GCF_028750875.1). Taxonomy (NCBI): domain Eukaryota; kingdom Metazoa; phylum Arthropoda; class Insecta; order Hemiptera; family Cicadellidae; genus Macrosteles; species Macrosteles quadrilineatus. Next base: position 119,642,833 of record NW_026542594.1, read on the forward strand.
TGAAACCCACTATCTGAGAAAAACACATTTATAGTAAAAAGTCTAAAAAAAGAATAGTTTAAGAATTTATAAGGTTTTTATAGTGTGGGAAGTAAAAAGAAAGGAGTACCGTAGTAAACAACAAAATACCATGATCCCTTCGCTTGACTTGCTTTCACTGCTCTGAAAGCAATCCTAGTAGGCTATTTAGAAATGGTTGTGGTTTGTAAATGATTTTGAAGATCCCCAATTTTTTAGTTACCGGATTTTTCTAGTTAAATTCCTAAGTAAAATATGAATTGAAAATGTAAATATTGGAACATAATTGTGGATCTTCTAACTACTTAACATTAACTGATTTGTTTGTAAAAAAAGTCATAAATTATTTGTGTGTGATCTGTTTTGATAAGTATTAAAACATCAATTACCTTGTCGTAGAAGGCCCGTTCATCGGGTTGCAGTCCTGGTTTGTCTGGACTGCACTTGTACAATGCCTGCATCCTCATCAGTTTGCCAGAGTTGGACAGGAGTAGTGCTAGGTTGTACTTGTCTCCAATCTTGGCAAACTCCTCCTGGCCCAAGTCTAGATATTGCTGAGCTAAATTGAACCAAGTTTCTATCTGTGAAAAGAAAATTAAATAACTTAACACGTCCATTAAATTAGGGTTTTAATTTTTTTTTACAAGAATGTTCAAGCATAGATAAAACATACTCCCTTGGAATATGTGTCATCCTTACGGAACAGCTGAGGCCAATTTTATTGTTAGTTCTGTGTGTCACACTGTAGAGGTTATGTTTTGTTTACAATTTGTTTCTTGTTATTTCAGTAATTTAAAACCTCGTTAGACCAAATTAATCGATCTAGTCATAAACAATAACTGGTCTCCTAGTTATATAAGCAAACAGTAAATCACAAATCATTAAAATAACCCTAAAATAATTTTAATAAATTTTGTCATCACTAGCGATCAGTGTCGACATACATGAACGAGACACGAAAAAAAGCTTCAAAATTTACAGTGGGATGAGAAGTCTACGTGTGTTGCTTAGTCTATGGTTCATGTTTGTGGATTGAAGAAGAGGCGTTGCAGCAGGAACTGTTCCCACAGAGGAGAATGCTTGCTCTGGCGGCAGAAACAGAGCTGACTCCACCTCCACAGCCTCCTTCCTCCCTCTACTCTGACAACTGAAGAAGGTTTTTCAAAGATATAGCTTTGCTAGCTATCCTGTGAAAATTATAGTTTAAGGGCTACCTGACACACGTCACAAATTATAACTCTGATGTTTTGTCCTAGTATATCTCATACTCATAGATATAGGAATTATTTATGTGTCTCTTAGACCCTACACTTTAATTTTCTTATCATAGCTAAAAAAATTCTCCTTAGCTACTCATGCCCGGTTTCTGATTTGAGTGGTTTTGTTGTTGTGTAATCTAAGTATGAAAAACTGACAATTCCATTTAGTGCCCATAAGATAAACTTTATAAATACTGACCTGAGATCTGACCAAAGGATCATCCCTCTTGTCTACCTCCACTGCTGAAATAATAACATATTTATTAGATTCTGGGAAACGATAAAATTAAATATTTTTATCAAGCCTTATAGAAAAAAAGCTGTTTTTTTTTATGAGAACTGATGTGAACAAAACAATAGTTTCTCAAGTTCATATTTTAAAACACAAAAAAACAAACATCTGATATTATTGATCTAGATTTTCTAACTTTTAATCCCAATTATTTTTTTCTATTTGCTCACTAAGCAGGCTATTGTTTCATTTCAATCATGCTATTGATTCATGTTAATTTTGTTTTCAAACATATTTTCTGTTGACCATTTAAATCCAAAGATAAACAGATGAATGTATCCTATACTCTAATACGAGCTATGTCTGTCTGTCTGTAATATATATCTCAAAATCCAGCAAAAGGATTTTTCCTACAGTCACTCGACAAAGTTGGCTTCCCTGTACTGTTTATAGTACAGAAAGCTGCTAATTGCTGCATATTTATACCTTGCCGTACGGTTTATACTTTGCCGCACATCAGGATTCCAACCAAACAACACAAAACAGCGTGGTTTTATTATGTACGTAATCCGTGTACGCTTGGAAATAGGTTGGCAACACTTAAAGATAATAATTCTATGAGCAGCTGATTGACTATTATAACTACGATTTAACCTGTCATTTCGTGTTTATAGTTTCGGTATTTCTGAACTTTCTGGACTTTTCTTTTAAACGTTTTTAAAACATTCCTACGATCTTAATAAACAAGAAAATACCTTTAAAGCATTTTTTTAGGCGCCGAAACCACTTCAAATTACTAAAACATACGGAACTATATTCTCAAAACGCGGAGCACATTTCTTACCAAGGAAAAATAGCGGAGTGATACGGACCGCGGGTACTACTTTCTCTAGGACACCATTTGTGTTGCCAGCTGAACCTAAAAAAGTGTTGTATAGTGTTTGAAAGACTAATTATTTATATGCTTTATAGTGACTGTAGGAAAAATATAATGTGTAACACGAGTGAAAAAGGCCTTTGCTGCACTCGAGATCATTCCGCACGAGCCGCTCTTGTGTGCAGCAAAGTGCCACTTTTACCACTAGTTACACAAATAACTATTGACTAAATTTTGGAATTTTAAATTTTGCAAGTGTTTAAATTTGAGGTTAAGTCACATTGTCATTGTGTTAATGATTGAAACTGTGTTTAATACACGATTAGAAGATTAATAGCAATTTTTAATTAATCACCTAAGTGAAAAAACCGTGTTAAGTGATGAAGACACTTAACACTAGTCCCTCCTTCTCTACAGCACGACAATTACTTTTCCATTAGATGCCAGCCAATGCTGCCATAACAGGTTACTTCCAGCAACAAGTTCAATGATTCAGTTATTTCAAGTCCCACACAACAACTTAAAACTGGAAACTGATTATCAAAAATTGTTTGTCAGACTCTCAGAATTATTTTTTTTTTACGGTGATTGGCAGCAACACAATCAAAAAGTGTTATTTTAATAACATGGAGATCGCGGCAACCAGTTATTCATTCTGTTATGCTAAACATCTCTAGGTAGGACCAGCTAGAACAGTGCTTAGGGAATGCGACCTCTCTGTTAGGTTTGAAGTACTTTGATTTCTTTTATTTAATAGGAGCGTGTTGTACACCTTAAAATACAGTCAAACCTGTAATATTGTCCACTTTGTGTTAAGACATCAAGATTACCCAGACCCAATGAATATTTAACAGTAGCCAACTAACCCAACACCCCAAATTTCACTTCCTTCAGATCTCTAGTAAGCAACTCAAAACAACTTAATAGCTGATGTTGCTAACTTGATAAGGAGATAACATTTAAACAAACCTATGATCTTGTTTAAGTAGATTGTGTGGAGTTCGTTGAGCACATTGCCACTTCTTGCGTGCAGTGCGTCACTGGGCTTCAGCTTGAGGGCCTGATGATAGCAACTCCAGCTGCTAAGTAACATCTGCTCCACACTCTCAAACTCCTCTGGGATTATTACACATTCTGAAAATAAACATCAAACAATGGTTCAAGGTAGTAGTGATGGCCAACTGAATCCCTAATTTCAAAACCTAAACAGAAAACTATTTTATTTGTCAGGTTAAATAAAATTAGGTATAGGTTGGCTTTTAAGAGCTTCGTGGGTTTTACCCGTTTTAGAAAAAAAAAACTCTAACCGGGAATTAATGGAAAACGTCAGTTTCGATTTTTATTTGCCATGCCATAATTGCACTGTGATCTCGTGACACAATTTGAAATTTTTCGTCATTGTTGGGTACGTATGTGGATTTTGCCACTGAGGATAACGTTTTTGTGATGGCAGAAGAAGATGATGATGTCAACAAGAATACAGATAGAACCCCTCATATTTGAAAAATATGTGTTCTGATGTAGTTGTGGTTTTAATTATTTTATCAAAACGTTTGATCGCCTTAAGTTTTTATTTCACACTGTTACTACGTTATGTTTACGTTTTGACGCACTAGTTTTTTCATTGAACAATAGTAGTGTACAACACAATGCAAATAACTTGACAAAATAACACAATTATTATACAGTACTGTAGTAATCAAATCAAATCAAACTTTATTGTCACAAAACGTTTATACATAGCATAGCTACAAAACAGGTGACATTGTCAAATTATAATAAATACATAGTTGGTCATCTTACAATTCTATAGTTAAAAATTAAATAAAAATAAAAGTACTGACTTTTATTTAAAAATAGTTCACAACAAATTATGTATATATTAATTACGTAAGCCGATTCTTTGCGTCAAAATTGTGGGCCACTGGGAAGAACGACGGGAGAGGGCTCAAATTAAAGGTCTCGATCCTATGACGGCAGGAAAAATAGTGAAATTCCCTCAATTTTAACACAATATTGGATGTAATGTAAAATGTTCTCCATAAGAAATGCATTAGAAGCCATTTACTGCTGATTTTTGTTTACTTCAATACAGCTGATCGTGATTAATCATCAAACCAGTAAGCAATATTACATTTGGATTACTCATTTGCCAGTCAATTCTGCAATGTACTGTATACTATATAAAACCAGGGATAACCTTAGGCCTACCTATAATAATAAATACTTTTAGTTACGTCTTAGAATGTTGAAAACAATTATTTTACCGTGCAATTGGCAAACTTGTGTATTTTTAAGTAAATTAGTTAAGCGTATGATAAGTAGTAGAATCGTAGGAGATGGCTCAAATCAAAGGAATTAAAGTTAGAATGGCTGAAAAAAATTGTGAATTTTTTTCTTCTAACTTAACGGTTATTGTTGTGTTGAAGGAATGTTCGACATGAAATAACTACATTGACTAAATAATAATCGATTCAAGATTATTGAAAACTTCTGCTTTGTTTTGATTTCAAAACATTTCTTAAAGATTTATTCTACACTTTTTTGTATACTTACTAACATTTTTAATTTGAGATTTATTGTAGTGTTTACTAAAGGAGCATGCACTTAGAAATAATAACTGGGTCGGGGAGCTAATTTCGCGGTTTTAACTAAGAACTAAGCTTATCTCAACACACCTTTATTTGCCTTTTCATACCTTTGGAGTAATTTAAATTATTTATTAAAAATAACATCAACAAAAGCAAACAAAGACAAACAATAAACACAAAAGATATGTTGTACTGGGATATACAGGGTGTTTGGTACTCAGTGTGAAAAAAAAATTTTGGTGTAAGTACAAAGTAAATGCAGTATGATGATGCATATAAAATGTCCCAAGTCTAAAAATTAGCTTTCCAAAGAATTATTTTATGTTTTTAAAAAATGACTATGTTTTTAAACTTAATACAGCTATTTCTCATATCCATTACCTGTAAATGGATTTGAGTAGACAATGTCATTTTCGTGTTCTACATTAAATTTTGAATAAGAATAATACAAAATGACAGAGGATCAGTTGTAAAAACTCCATCGTAAATAGATTCAAAGATAAAAATTAAGATGTTTGGTAAAAATTCAAAAAACATTGGTCAATTGCATTTGTTCACACCCTGTATACAAGAAAGTGTCGGAATATGTTAAAAACTGCGCCATTTTATAAGCTTTCCAACCATATGCTACACCATTGAGCTTTCTGTCTGCTTATGTACGCTTTCGTGGTTTGAAGACTACAAAGCATGGCGTCTTTATCATTTAAAACATAGAAAGTCAGCATGTATTAAGCAAAAGATGTATTTTTGTTTCAGCTTGAACAGTAAAAACAGTAAAAAAGTTCCCTGTTTTCTGGCATTCAAACCACTAAAATAAACAAAAAAATATCTAAACCTCACTAGTGTAGCATATGGTTGGAAAGCTTATAAAATGGCGCAGTTTTTAACATATTCCGACACTTTCCTGTATACAGGGTGTGAACAAATGCAATTGACCAATGTTTTTTGCATTTTTATCAGACATCTTAATTTTTATCTTTGAATCTATTTACGATGGAGTTTTTACAACTGATCCTCTGTCATTTTGTATTATTCTTATTCAAAATTTAAATGTAGAACACGAAAATGACATTGTCTACTCAAATCCATTTACAGGTAATTGAGAAATAGCTGTATTAAGTTTAAAAACATAGTTATTTTTGAAAAACATAAAATAATTCTTTGGGAAGCTAATTTTTAGACTTGGGACATTTTATATGCATCATCATACTGCATTTACTTTGTACTTACACCAAAAAATTTTTTTCACACTGAGTACCAAACACCCTGTATATCTGATATATGTATTAGATTTATTTAAGTTTGTTTATACTGTATTACAATAGTTTGTTTTACATTTGAGCTTTTCAGGGACTTATGTCCCTTCAAGCCACTAGTACTCATTAATATTGTAGTAGTTTTTTTTTTTAAATTTTGATAGATTCTTTTTAAATGACATTATATTGGCTATATTTTATAAACCTAGTGGTAACTTATTGTACAACTTTTTTCCGATGTATGTTGGTGTCTTTTCAATGAGACGCAGACGATGGATCGGTAATTGAAAATTATTTTTAAACCTTGTGTTGTTGTGTTGTATCTGTGGTCAAAATTATCATTTAATAAATTTTCATAGTTTGTTTGTACCATTACTAAGGTTTTGAAAATGTATAAATTTGGAACGGTTAAGATGTTTAATTCCCTGAACAGTGATTTACAAGATTTCCTAAAATATGAGAATGTCATTATTCTTAAAAACCTTTTCTGTACTTTAACAACTTAAAACTGAATCACTTGATAATCCCCAGAACTCAATCCCATAGTTAATAATTGAAAAAAGAAAGCATAGTAGATATCAATTCTAGTTTTAAGGTCAATATAATTACGTAGTACTATCAGCACTGAATATAATCAAATAAACAGTTACCTTGTTCAATATCCTTTGGTGCTATTAGATGACGACCGGTTTCGTGACGACAATCACATCATCAGGTCAATCCTCGTAGAACGATTCGTTATAATAAATACATAAAGTTTTTACCAAACACAAGACGAAAACACATTATATTTACAAGATATTTACACACAGAAACCATCGCGATGCGTGCACGCTTATGTCGAGCCGCTTTAAAATTATAAAGCACTACCAATAACAAATTTTGTAAAACTCATTCAACCAATTGGGTAACTTAGTGATAATCATTATAACCACATAAAAACGCACATTGTTTTCTTTTACTAAGTAGGGATTTAGGCCTACAACTTACTGTCAGCCCTAAAAGAACATAAACTTTAAAAAGGTATGCCTAAAATAAAACTTGTCAAAACTTAACATAGGCCTAGCCTAATCTCATGACTTGGGCTTAGGCTACTGGACAACTAGGTTTGAAGGTACTAGAACCTAGGCCCTATTTTTAACCATTTACAGTACCTAGTTTAAATCTTCGATTGGGTACAGTTTCTTAACTGGGCTATACTTACATCGATTGAAACTATCGAATTTAAAATATTGATTAATAATCGATATTTTTAAATATATCTATTATAAAATTAAACTATCATAACCTAACCTAACCAACCAAACTTGTTGATGGTGAAAAAATCGCATGAAGGTTTACTAATCGAATCGATGGTTTCAATCGATATTAGCATAGCCCAGTTAAAAAACTGTACCCCTTCGATTGAAATAATAAAGCCCCTTTTAGCCTAAATGTAGGCTAACTTAAACTGAGGCATTTTTAGAATGAGTTTATTAAGTTACATAGGAAATGTATAATTATTAACTTTTAACCTACTTTTAAGGACTTTTTACACGTGTTGCATTCTGCAACAGAGCCCTTTTTGACAAAAAAATCCCAAATTAAACTCCTTTACTTATTTTTGAATTCTTGTGATGATGTTGAAGGCACATTTAGGCCTAAATCGGCTTCTTCATCTGAATCCATCTTGTGTCATTCAACCAAACCAAAAACCAAACATAAATGAAGCCTAGGCCTACAACTTTTAGGCAATATCCAACTGTATAAAAGCAACTGTTGTCAAAATATACAAAAATTGTTACTAAGTTTAGCTGAAATACTTAGCGCAGACGTGCTAAACAAACTGTCTCTAAACTCCAACCTCAAAACTTCTTGTCTTGTAACACAGCTTGCGCTAATGCAATAGAAAAAAGAAAGAACAGAAATTGTTGTCTGCTAGAGAAGCAGAAGTTGAGTAGAAGCAGACTTCCATAGCAAGTGCGAATTAGGTTTTACTCTGGGATCACGGCAAATCTATCTAGCAGACAACATTTGTATATATCATCATTCATCATTGACTATTGGGTTTGTAATAATTTATTGCCTGCCAGTCTTTCTGAAAAATTAACTGATACCTACAATATATGTTTTATTCTTCATTTAAAATATTGTAAATATTGTCATTGATTGTCCCCTTGGTAAAATACAGATCAGTTTTATAATTGTCCTTGTCTTTAATATTTTTAACAGGGTTGTTGTATTAATAGTCAAAGATATCATATTTCAAGTTTATAACGGTGACGGTGCGCGTTTTGGTACCATGTATAACAGAACTCAGTATAATTTGTTCCGGTATCTTATTCGCCATCACTTTTTCAGTTTTACTTCACTAAAAATAGACACATCAATGTCGTATGCTAGATTTATGTAGGTCTACCGTGATCCCAGAACAAAACGTAACTTGAACCCGATCGCCATCGCCTAGAACAATGAAGGCGGATGAATGCTAACGTAGTGTTTTGCAGCACATAATGAGTTTAATAATGTTGAAAAATATAATAAAATAAAATATCTAAGTGAGTTTCAATTAAATATTGTATTGCATTTTTATTTAATCTGAAGCAGCTTAACAGTTTTTATTTATTTTCAAACCAAGTTAGAACGGAACTATTTTACCGACCTTGTTTATTTGGCTAATGGCGGAGGACATTATTTCATCGGAAACTCACGACACGATTACACAATAGTTGAAAATGAAACGTTGTCACTCGATAGTCGATAGAAACTGATTACTATTGGTATTTTAGCCCGATGGTAATTTTTTATTAATTACTTGAAACACTTTTTTGGCCAACTTGATTTGTTTTATGTTTTCCAAAGCTCCAACTAATTATGTGACCAGATGCGAAGTATTCGAAAAGGTCCGAACTATTCGACCCCCGTCGAACTATTCAAAAATTAGAATACTCGCAGATAGAACGAATCGAATCGAATAGTAGTTTTACTATTCGATTCGATTCGAAATTTTGAATATTCGCACATCCCTATTTTTTAGCCACTAATTCCAAAAATCCTGATCATTGACTACATAGCCTATCCCTATATAATTGTCAAACCTTATTCCTCACTTATTCTCTATATATATATTCTAAATCAAGCTTAAAAAGCTAATTCCTTCATTTATTGACCCCTACAAGTGTAAATGTAAAGTAGTGGCGAGCCCAGAATATGAAGCCACTTTCGGCACGTTTTCCCCATAAGAATAACATGGTGAGCTTTTTTTAGCCACTTTTTTAAAAATCCCGCTCTCGGTCTATACACCGCTATACAAATGTTCAATACTATTGTACAACTCCATTATTATTTCATTCAAATCCACATCCATTCGCACGTATATTTTCAAAATCGTGCGAGGTTTGTACGCGAACTCGGGCGCACTCCTGACTCATGGCGCGCTCGGTCTTCTTGCCTCTAGTGGTGACGCGGTGAAATGCCGCTCCCTTAGGCTTGCTTCTCGCTTCTTGTTCCCAGTGGCAGCTCCCTGATGCAAGAATTGGCGTGTCTTTTAAAATGTCCAACAACATTCGTTTTACAGAAATTACAAATCTTGTGACTTTGTAATACTGTATATGCGATTTTAGAGCCATGTTATTATCACAGACTAAATCACAAACTTTGCACAGTTTCGCCTTCATTTGATGAATTACCTTGTAGTGGCGAATCAGGTTGCTTTTGTTGGAGAGCGACACGGGGCAGTGTTGACATGACGGCTTCATGTTTAGGAATGAGGTCTCGGACTGATGCCACCTCTATATATAGACTTTTGGAAAATTTCAAAATTTGTAACCAGAAATATGTGTGCGAATGGATGTGGATTTGAAATAGTAATGGAGTTGAACAATATTATTGAACATTTGTATAGGGGTGTATAGACCGAGAGCAGGATTTTTTAAAAAAAAGCTCACCATGTTATTCTTATGGGGAAAACTCTTGTGCCGAAAGTGGCTTCATATTCTGGGTTCGCCACTACTTTACATTTACACTTGTAGGGTCAATAAATGAAGGAATTAGCTTTTTAAGCTTGATTTCGAATATATATAGCCTATATATAGAATAAGTGAGGAATAAGGTTTGACAATTATATAGGGATATGTAGTCAAAGATCAGGATTTTTGGAATTAGTGGCTAAAAAATGATCCCCATGTTATTCTTATCGGAAAAAACGCTTAAGTGGGGTATCTTCCCTATAATTGCCCCTACTGTCTGTAGATGAATTGGATCCTCTGTAGCAAAGTTGTGATAAATTGAACTCAAAACATTTATTGGGTGTGTACACAAGAAGGTATAACATACACCTAATCCAAGATGTGTAATGATTGTTTCACTATGTTAATGCTCACCGTTTGGATACTCGTCGCTCGGTATATCAGCTGCCATCTCCTGAGCTATGGCTTTGTCAGTGGGTGAGAGTTGCTGGTAGTCCTTCTTGTGAGTTTCCAGGTTGTTCCAGTCCCGGGTGATGTGGAAGCAGTTGTCTCCGCCTCTACCCAGCATGCCACTGACCAAGCTGTTGCATCTACCACAACCTCGTGCCATGTGTGTATGACACCTCAAGACCATCTTGACATATAGCAGTGACTTGCCGTACCTGACCATTAGGGAAAAAGTCTCAATGTGGTTACAAGAGGTAAAAATCAAGGTATATTTAACCTAATTTTGTTGTCATTGGCCCTCAAATCTATAATATTAAAACGTAACAGGGTTTTTTTTTATTTCACGATTCTGAATCAACCACTTGACGGATTTTCATTATTTTTGTGTTGAAAGAAAGATAATTTTGAGAACTAGGGAATGTCGAAGCCATAATTTTAGTTTAGGATTCCAGTTAAAAAAAAATAAGTTTAAAATTTTAAAAAGTCTAGCAGCCGACGCTATCATTCTAAACTAGCTTTTGGTATAAAATCGTTTGCTTGACGTAACAGCTGTAAACATTAAGCGTGTATGTGACACAAATTCAGCATTTGGATAAAAATGAAGGGAAATAGGCCTGGTTTACTTATTTATACTATGTGTAATGCATAAAATCATTGATACGTTAAATTATTCAGTATTGCCATTGCCTAAATCATTCAGGATGACAGATTAGCTTAATTAAATATACGTTGTAAAATACTAGATGTTCAAATTATTTTTAAATCAATCTTTGAAATTTTTAGCAATATAATTTGTTTTAACTAACAGCTGCGGTTGAAAATAAAAATATTCTATAGAACTATAAGGTTGTTTTATTTACTCTATGATTTTGTCATTGATTATAGGAAATAAGTAAGGTTAGTAGGGATAATTAGACCACAGATATAAGTAAGACCATTGCTGTTTAGTGTTTACAAATCGAGACTCTGCTCACAAATCTTAAAATAAAATTATAAGCAAATTATTTTACTGTTCGACTTTTCGAGGAAAGATTAAGAAAATAATGTGTAAAACAATGTTTTAATTCATCTTGGTTGCTTTTTGTTTACAATAAATGTTTGACTGCTTAAGCGTTGTTTGGATTAGGTCTGGAAACATTGATATCATCAAAAAAGGAGATCAAGAATTATAAGGAATCGCGATTTTAAAATATTACCACAACCCCAGACGGGTTTTATCCATAGATAAACAGATGGATGACATTGATTGACATGGATTGAACACCAGGTTATCATTGACTTAGAAAACTGCAATTAGACTTGCCATCCTTTTATGAAATCTAAAAAGTTGACTGGCGTGTGTTAATGTGTGGTTACGTTTGGGGGCGCTGATGTAGGCAAAATATCACTTTTATTTCAACTAAATATCTTATTAATAAATATCTTAGATTGAATAAATGAATATAGGAGATTACGATGTCCATAGATTCAATGAGGGTAGGTACACGGATAGAGCTGATAACGGTATGGATAATAAACTTAGACATTACGTCACTAGCTTTACTATCGTGTTTACTTTTTAAATTCCTTCAACATTTGACCAGTTCTTTTTTCATACGAATTGTTATTTTAACCAAACAGCTGTTTTAAAACAAACTTTTTTATGTTATTGTTTTTACTTTTCTTTGTTTATACTTATTTATTTAGCAATAATTAATAATTGATGCTGTGAAACTGATATAAAGGATAGGTGTGGTTATGTTATGTGTACTGTGAAGTTTATTGGATATCATCGTTTTATATTAGGTAGTTTCTATTCAGATCTACTGGAAATTGTGTATAAAAAGAGTAATTGTATTGTGGTGATAATAATGAGGGAAGAGGCAGGTGATAGTATGCGATGGAAGGTGGTATCGTCGACTAAGCCTATTATACACTACTCAATTGACACTTACTCTCTCTACTGTACTTATAATCAGTGTGGTCGGCCGCAAATCTCACTTCAATGCTTTTCAAATCGACACAATTGCTGTTTTATTGTAAAATTATAGAACTTAAATTTCATATCATATAGGCTTATAATGGGATGAAAACATATTTGGTTACGGGACATTTGTTTACAAGATTATTTTTTACATTCAAACTGCAAGAAAATTTGTTTTTAAACATGTAAACTAGCTGTCCTGAATATACACAGTTGTAACTGACTACTCCATTCCCGTACGTAGGACGGGCTAACACCTCGTTTGAGTTAAAACTTTTTCAGCTACCATGTGACTACTAACTTTAATTATGTTTGATTTTTAACCTGGAAGAAAATTTTTAAATATTATTCAATGAAATAATATAATGTCAACCAGATTTTTCATGGTTATTGATAATTTTAATAGTTGAATTTTGTGTAAAGCTCAAATTAAAATATTTTTGTGTCACAATTTAATTTGTGTCAGAGTTATGTAAAGTTTACCAGTCTGTCAATATGTAAATGTGGGTATTTAAATTTTATTTTATCATCAATTTAATTTAAATATTTAATCATGCAATGTCCATTATGCAATATTTTATTCTTGAAGTCAAATTTATATCAGTGCTGTCTAATTTGACTAAACAATTTCAATTTTTGAAAATACCTAGGCTAAGCCTTGTCAGACAAATTGTGTGATGAGTAAAATGTTACTAAAAAGAGTATATTTTGTTCTTGTAAAAAAGGAGAAATATTTAGTGTTGAATAGAATTTAGATGTGTAAGTCAATGTATTTTATTGTTAAATTTAAAACTGTACTATATTTTAACTATAGTATGTTCTGAAAGATTTTAAAATATTGTGTAAACCTTATTGTTCAAATAGCAATGTCAAATGTTGATTATTCTGAGATTAGCAACCATTTTGTGTTATGAAAGAAAAGTATAAATATTAATTAATTATAATACTGTATTTATGGAAATTTATTTATAGAATATTTTGGGACAAATTTTATTATGTCTTGGAATATTCAGGGTTTCCGGTCTTGGATGCCACATCTGTGTCATCATCGCCCAACACTCGACCCCACTAAGACCTTTGGTCCAACTGCGGCTCAACTCCACCAGGGATGCTGCGACTGGTAGTTCAAACCTAACACTAGCTACTGATCTACCCACCACCAACAACTGTCAGCTGAAGGCTAATGAGAACTTTCGGAACTTAGCATTTGAGAAGTTAGCTGGAAATTGCATTGAAATGACATCTACTCGATAAGCCCTCACAGGTGACCTAAATTCAATATTACTCAAGCAGAAGAAGTGTTACACTGGATTATTAAAAGACATTTCTTCTGAACTTGTTTTTTTTTTTAAATTTTGAGGAACATTTTGAATCGATACATTTTGAGAGTTGAGATTAAATTTTGATTTGATCCTCCTTAATGGGACTTATATAATTTAGCCAGATATTTTCATCAAGACTTTTGGACTGACTAGAACTATGTGTGTTATTGTGGAAGATTAAAGCTAGCGGACAACTGGGTAGAATTAAGTTTGTTATACGTGTTTTGTATAGGTGTAATTTTTGCTTAAAATTGTGTATTTTTTTGTGTCAAAAAATAATATTTCAGGATAACTTATGTTCTACTGAGTTTGGAATAATTTGAAAATACAAAAAAACTAAAAGGAAGCGCTTCCCAGTAGATACATAGAATAGATAAAGATAGTATATTTGAGAGTTTATGTAGATAAGATTTGTATAGGTACAAATTTTGTTGGTATTTTTTGCAGTAATAATCTATTGAATAATATTATTGATAGCCTTTTTAAAACTGTTGTTGGTTTGATTATTGCAATTTATTAATGTTTATGTGGAATATCAGTCAAACTGTAATTAATTCTCTCATGCTGCTATATTAGGCCTAGTTGTGTATTTTGAGACTTATAGTATGTTGTTCAATTCTGAGTTTCTTTAATTTAAATCCTGGCACTTGGTATAATTAATATTTCCATCACACTAGCTTGCCATTGTTTCCTTGTTTTACAACTGGCAGCCAAAAGCTATTACAACAAGGTGGCGCCCTCTCAAACAAGACTAGGTACTGGTTACCCCTGGATATTATGATCTGGTATGATTTCATATGAGTGTATGAACCACACCTACTCTACCTGAAAGTTACAATAAACATTTTTCCTGGGCTAGTTGGTACAATTTTACAATTTTACTATGTAAAAACATTTTTTTCTTTACCTTTTTGCAGAGTATTCCACCTCTGCCAATGTGTTGTAAACTAAGCATGCTTTTTCATAGAGCAAAGTTTTCAGATGACCTTTCCAAGACAAATCATCCACAGTTTCTGGAGAATGCCATGTTGGGAGTGCCATTGCCTGCGGCTTTTTCAGCAAAGCATTGCGGTCTGAATTCCTGAAGCAGATATTTCATTTTTAGCATAAAAATTTGTGAAATCTTGTTGTTATCCATTCATAACTTATGAAACTTTAAATTGCCTGCTCAATTTAATTTATATAAACACTTATGATGTGTCAAGGTAAAGAATAACAGTCGTAGTATTTATAAAACAGGTATATTTTAATTTCATCACAAAAATCTAGCGATTTCAGACATCAATACATTTAGTTTTATTCCTAAAGCAAAAAACATGTTGCTTTTATAAATGATTAGGTAGGTTATGTGAGGATATTTTTATAAGAACATCAGAATTATTTTAATTGAGCACACTAACTAAAAACAAGACTACTGAACAGGTAATATGATATTCATCTTTTGTTATCTTACTAATATTTTAAGTGAGAAAGTTTGGATGTATGGATGTTTGTGACAAGTAAACGTGAAAAATACTAAACCGACAGGGTTAAAATTTGGTATAATGATAGCTCACATTCCCGATTAACACAGACATATTCTTATCTCAAAACTCCTTTCGGGCTCCACCCCAGTGGCTCTGGAGGTTCTAAGTTAACCTTATGAGTACCTATTCATATTTCAAAGGAATTAAAGAAATTTGTCAGCTGTTTCAATTACACAACTTGGTTCTATGATATTCAATAGCAATAAAAACTTATTAGGTTTGCCAAAAGGGTGCAGCACTATTATTTTGTTTGCATTTATGACAACAGCTAATTTTAACCAAGCAGCAACAAAAATCTGTGATACACTATGAGAATTTTACTTTTTTCTATTGTTTAGATGTTTCTATATGTTTGGAACATTAAATAATTACTAGTGGCTTACTAGTGGTAGGGGCAAACTTGGCAAATTTATTTATTTTGCACTAAGCTATCAATATTTTACTAAAAAACACACTTTATTAGTTTCCTTGTAGCAGCAAACCTAGGTACTCGTTAAACCTAATGTTATTAAAATATATTTAACTAGGCGAAACCCGTCGAAATCGACGGTCACTGTCAAGGCTTAAGCTAATTATTCATATACGGAAAGTAAGGATCTAGTGGATCTAGTGGAATATACTTGAAGTGAAGTTGGCTTTTACTCTTAAACTGTTAGGGACCTCCTCGTTTATATGGTCGTGCGGCTTCATTGGCAACAAATAATTCAAATTACATAACAATGCCACATTTCCAAAAAGCAATAAATACTGAAAATTGGCTGTTACGTAAATATTGACGTTTACATGCATTGTTAAACAAAGTATCTTATAAAGGATGATGTGATCAAGTTTAAAAGGAACATGACCTTTCTGTCATGACAGTAGCTGCTAAAATAGTATTTACTCTTTGAGCCTTTTTTACAGCCAAAATGCCGTGTTATTTTAAATCATGTTAACAACCCAGTGAGCCACGGTCTGTAATATAGATCACTTCAAATAATCTGTCAAGATAGGTACCATTTTAGGCCAGATTTCTGTGTTTGGATGTTATTACACGCGATAAGAGCACAATATACTTCTTCTGCAGATAATAATCTGCTGGAGAAATATAAGCCGAATTATAAATGTCACAATGTGAGTTTGAGCATTTTGTAACTATATTGGTAAGTTACATAGTATTTTCGAGGCTGCTGCTCAGTGCACTTTAAGAATATATTTTTAGAGATAAATTAAATGGTTTTTGTTGCTGAGTAGCGTTAGTAAACATGCACAACCCATTTCGTTATTCTAATAACATTCAAAGGCTCTCTAAGAGTTCAAATTCTTATTTGTATACTTATCCATATTATGTTTTCACTAAGTTGAATTAACAACATCGAAGTAACCTCTCTGAAAAGTCTGTAGTAAATTGCAGTTTTACAGCTTAATGACTTTCTAAATCATGCACATATTTCTACATAAATATTGTAAATTGTTTTATCCAGTTGCTGTAAACTACTATTAATTTAGCAAAATATGGACACTGGGGGCAACGTGCCCTTCTGCACTTGTATAATTTTTCCAATGATTGAAAACATGTATAACAATAATCTCGTGAACCTATGACGATCTGTATAATAATATGATAAAATATAAGCAAAAGTGGGGGAAAAGGCAGACAACAACCCGTACAGCAGATATAAGAAATTATTGTAAGAGTTCTGTGATAAAAGGAATTTCCACTGATTTCGTAATGGGATGTTATATTGCAAAACATGACATGATACAGAAGAAAATAAATTTTAAAATCAGAAAATAGCATTGCAAATACTATTCTTTTGGTCAATTTAGTAACTCCCAATAAATGTGTGTTGTTTAAAACACAATTGAAAAATCAACAGCTGTTTCATTAAACAGTATTATCTACATGGCCAAAATGTAAACAAATTTGTCAAGGTATCTTTAAAAGCTTCTGGGGCAGAGCCCTAAGGGAATTTACTTCGTGTTTCTTTTGATAACTCATCTAAAGACCTAGGCCTTTCTTTGGAGACCTCTACCATGTTTCTACGTCCAGTTGTTCTCTCAAATTAGTGGAGACAAAGTTTCCAATTAAATATTTAGATTTCCCCATGTTAATCTTATGGGAGAAAACCCAACTTTGATGGAAGATCCTGCCCAAACTAATAAAGATTTCAAAAAACCAAAAACACTTTGCAAAACTACAGATCAGGGCCATTTCGTTGACACTTTAATCATCAAAATCGGTCCAAAAATGTGGGAGGAGTTCTGTTAACAAAAATCGGCTTAGCGTATTATATATATAGAAGATTGAAAATCAATTCAGACAAATGGAAATTCGCTTAGTCGGCAGGTTCGCTGCGGCGGGGGTATTTTTCATTACATTTGTTGTATGGATTAAAGATAGTCACTTACATGTAAATCACGCATTAGCAGTGGGTCGCATTTCAGAAATCTTTGACCCATTCTGTGAGTAACAGATGTGTTTACGTCGTATATATAAAGTTAGGCATATTTCGTTCAATGTTAGAGGGTATTAGCGGTCCAATCCGATTGTAAAAGGAGTCCTGGATCTATAAATTATATAGACTACTACTACCAGAAAGATGTTGATTCAAGTGACACTTAGAACTCGCCATTTCAAATGCAGATTTGTATGATATTATATTATTCAAATAGTTTTTTGTTTCTTTTGACCCTTAATACTTTTTTTATAGTCGCTGTAGCCACGTTGATAAGATTTTCCATAAACTTAAAATTAGGGATGGTCAAGTCTCGAAATTTCGGGAAATTTTCGGGAAATTTTCAATCTCGTTACACGAGACGAGATTACTTTTTGGCCGAGATTTTTATCGAGACGAGAATAAAAAAAAAAAAAAAAAAAAAAAAAAAAATTTAAAACGCCTGCAGAAAGTCAATGCAATACCCGCAATACAGGAGCGTGTTGTAGTTGCGTTTCCTTTTCGAAGGCGTTCTTATTTAATTAATTCTTTTAATGTAAATATTACTTTAATTCTTTTAATGTAAATATTACTTTCATTATTTTAATAATATTACTTTAATAACATTTGAGAAGTTTTGTTAAGTGTAAGCAGTGTGAGGAATGTTTTATTACTATAAAAAAGTCAAAACAAGTAACTATTTTATAAAAATTAATATTGCTTTTATTTTATGATTTATTTTATTTTAGGATAAGTTGAACTCTATCCTAACTGATATCACCATGTTTCCTAATCGTAGGCATTTTTAATAAGTTAGGCGTGATTAATAAAAAAATGTTATGCTGATGTTATTTAATGAAAGATTGTAAATATTCTTGCCTATTATCATTATTTTAGTATTTAAACAGTCATCTAACAATGTTACAAAATCAGGTAAAAATTTTGAACGTGCATTTCCCGTTGTGTATGAGAAGAGAAATCTCGTCTCGATCTCGTCTCGAAATTTTATGAGAAATAAAAAATCTCGTCTCGTCTCGTCTCGAACTAAAAATCCAATCTCGTCCATCCCTACTTAAAATGTTGATAAGGAGCTCATTTTACCTTTTCTTGAGACATCATAAGGAGAATATATTTGTGTCCCTGTTAGTCTGTTCTGATTCGAAATTCATAGATTTGCAGTAGTGACAAATCCAATTTAACGACCCCAATTCAAAAGAGTTGGTGTTTTTTTGTAAGGACTTCCAGAGCACATTTAACACCATAACTGCTCTATACCTTTTTAGTTTGATGGTTCTCTACGTGTTTTTTCGTTCTGTATGTCTCTTTACGCCCGGTTAATGATTATCTTTTGTTTTTCTTTTAGTACTTTTCACACCCTGGGGTTAATGATAAAGTTTTATAACGCTATAATGACCCGAGTCAACATTGCCATTAAACATCAAGTCACATACTTCTTCGCCAGAACTGAAATTGTAAGTCACAATTTCTCAAGCAACTTCCCTGTGTACTGGAAAAAAAATAGTTAGGGTATAGTTCACTGATAAATTGTAGTTCCACGTATCCCAGCGTACTCGCCATCTCGAGAAGGTAAAATTTGGTACTGCTAAAAAAACACTGATCTTGAGTAAGATGAATCACTTACAATAAAGTGTTTGTATGTTTCCCACTCATTAGCAATTATCTGTACAACTTGCAAGTAGATTTCCCTATGATTGTTCTGTTGGGTATAGAGAATAAATTATATTGATCAAATAAAACAATAAGTTTCCGTCCCCTTCTTTGGATATTATTTCACATTCCATACTCAAACTTAAACTCAATTACCACTTTCCTTCAGATCACTTTGCAGGAAAACTAAAACATTTCAAAAATATAAAATTTACACCAAAACCTACAAATAATGTTCAAATACATAATAAATAAAACATTGTGGTATATTAACTTAACAAATACACTTTTCCTTTAAAAAAATTGTGTGTTTATAAACAGAAACTCCTAGATTATAGTAATGACATACTAAAAGTGAGGTTATAAAAATAATAACAAATGTCTGACAAACATTTAACAGCTGACGAAAAATTAATAAACTGTGTATTATATTCTTCAATAAGAATTGTATTGACTCGACTTTTGAAGGGCTGTAGGTCTTAGCCCTTAGAAAAAACGTAAATTCTAAGGAAGTTCGGCAAATCTACGCATGATCCCCTTTAATTTGAGACATACATCTTGTAGATCAGTCCAGTAATGACTGAGAAAACAGACTTACAACTGTGTATTAAATATATAGATTATTATATTCCGTAACAACCTTTTGGTGCATAATTAAGAAAAATGAATAATTTTCCCCAAAATTTTATGCCCAGAGCTCTAAAATGAGACCTCTCCCAGCTTTCTACGGCCACCCAATCGCTCACAATTTCATTGTAGAATTTTGGGCTTATGGAATTAGATATATAGATGGCTATGGTAGATGGCATACCGTAAGTTAACGAACGAAACCGCGTACTTTCCCAATTAAACGCAAAGCACGAGTATAACTGCAATAAGCATTTAATAATACATATACGCCAAACACGTACAAAGGACGCGTACTCAGCTAGTATTACATATGTTAAGAGTTAGAGGTGTGTGAATATTCAAAATTCGGATTTGGTTGGGTTCAGAAATCAGAATAGCTTATGTCAATGTTGCTACTAAGTGTTCAATAGTTCCGTCACCAGCCTTTTAGATCATTAATAGTGTTCCTTTTCCATGGTGTTCAGTTTATTTTCAATTTAAAATTCAAGACTAATTTCAGAATTTCAAGACTAGTTTTTTTCAACAATTATTTGTGATGTGTCAATACCAAAATTTATCGATTTTTGATACCGATACCGGAAAAAAAATTCTTGGTACCAAATCCATTTTTTATAGTTTTACAATTTTTTTTTATAATTTGGTTAGACTACACCAACCCTTGTCTTTATGTCATAAAATATATTTTATTTTTTTATTTTGGGGTGTTGTCAAGTAAAGAAAAAATTAGAGCAGCAATGAAAAACTATAGCTAGCCAATTTGGGTTTAAGCCCTTAAGTCTTAACACATTAAATAACTATTATATCAAAGGTAAATGAAGATCTAACAACAAAAAGATGATTATTTTATTATAACTAGAGGTGTGCCAGCCTGATATTTTCAGTCAAGCCAAACCAGATGTGATAGCGTGATCATCTGCAGTCGTGGAGACATCATACTGGTATCACTGTGATATCCGGAATATCTTCCTCAGTCACGGAAACATCATCACTATCTTTTGCGGTTACGGAATATCAACAGAATCGCCATCCTCGTCTCCCGATATGGTGGCAATATCACGAATATCTCCCACGATCATGTGGACATATTCAACGTATCCTGCGATCGCGGCAAAAATGTTGACCGTTCATAAGCCGTCTAGAACAAGGAGTTTAGTTTTGTAGTAAATATGACCTTGAATCGACAAGACTGTATCCAGCTGTAACTGGTTGATAAGAGGTAGATGCCATAGTAATACTAACAGTGGTTGGAAACATTTTTATTCCCCTCTTTTAGACTAGGGATTTACTAATAAAGTTTCCGAAATGCCACTATCTACTAAAGCATCAGTTTTAGTACCATCAACTTCAATCGTAATAGTAGATTTATAATTTATATAAAGATTTAGGTGCAGCTGCACAGGTAGCTTGATTTTTGCTTGCAGGTTTATACAGTCAAGTTTTTTAGAATGTAATGTAAGGAATCACTTTTCGACTTACAAACCTTCATGAAATGTCCTTCTTTGCTTCAAGAATGAAAGGTATGATTTGCAGCAGGACATTCACTTCTAGTATGTTTTTTACTTGAACCACAGAAATAACATTTCCAAGTTTTGGAAAAATAAAGAATGAAAAGATACAACATTGGCATTTAGAACTGTCTTGTTTCAAGTATGATATCGTATATCACCCAGGCAAGAAAAATAGAGTTGCAGACACCATGTCACGATTGTGTGGATCAATTTTTGGTCGTCCAAACTTAAATTATATCTACAAGAGTCTGTGCCACCCGGGAGTGACAAGATTTCACCACTGGATTAGATCGATAAAAAAATACCTTTTTACTAGATGTCGAAATGTTGAAATGTTCATATTTTCCTTGAGCTAAGCCCCATGGGTTTCCAAATTTTCCATGTTTACATTTTGGAAGAATGAAAATAAATATATCAATTATTGAAGTCAGCTGTAAATACTTTAATTTGACAGTTCGAAGAGCAGAGGTTAAGAGGTACAGGTTCTGCTCCCGAGAGATTCTAAATATAAAACAAGCATTTCAAAGTAAAGATAAAACATCTGGTTACAGATAATAAGGTTTTGGTTATGTATTAACAGGCCATATAAAATAGATTTAACATATTTACTCATTAAAGACTAAAAAGTAGAAAATAATTTATAAATATGTGGAGAGACTAAATACTTTAAGATTTAAAACGAAAAACGTACGGGGCGCATACTAATTTACAATTATCTTCACCTATTGAACTATTATGATCTTTTTCATGTGCCCCACGTTTTTCGTTTTAAATCTTACAATTATTTATAATCTCTCCAAAAATATTTATAAATTATTTTCTAGTGCGTTCAAAAACGTGACATATTTTAAAGTATTTTTATTTATAAATTATTATTTATTCAGACCGAGGAACGTCATTAATGTCAGAAGAATTAAAATCTACTCTTCTGCTTATAATCGTAGAGGGAATGGCCAAGTAGAGAGATTCCATGGCACTATATGGAAGACTGTTATGCTTGCTCTCGGAAGCCAGGACTTACATGTAAAGTATTGGGAATCAGTTATTTCTGAAGCACTTCACTCAATAAGATCGTTATTATGTACATCAACCAATACAACAACTCAAGAACTGAAGTTTAAGCACTCCATAAGATCTTATTATGGAGGTTCAGTTCCGAGCTGGGTGTCACAACCCGGCCCAGTGTTGTTGCGAAAGCACAACAGATCCAGCAAGTATGACTTACTTGTAGAAGTAGAACTTATCCAAGCAAAAACAGGTTATGCTTATGTGAAACTCCCAAATGGACAAGAGAATACTGTGTCAATAAGAGACCAGGCCCCAGCGCCTGGTCAATCATCTTTGGAAACAGACAGAAATGAACAAGATATTCGAGAACCCGAGTCTTCATTCCCGAACATACAAACAGTTCTCACGAAGACTCAAGTTCGGCGCCTTCCAAAACTCATCCACAGCGTATACGGCAGAGACCTCACCATTTAAAGACTATGTCTCGTTTTAGGGTGGAATGAATGTGGTACCTCTAGGTCAATTTATAATGAGTTTTATTTGCACTTCAATATTAAAACATTTATACCAATTGGATCTAGAGGTGTGTGAATTGTGAAATTTCATTTCGGATCGGATTTGGGCCGGATAGTCAAGGCTCGGTTTGGATTGGATCGGATATTGGGAGGTTCGGATTCGGATCTCTATCACACATTTACTGAATAGCTGAATTTCATTATTATTTAATGTTATTTGATGTTATCAATAATAATAACTTATTTTTATTTACCACCAAACCTAATTCAGTAAAAACTTGATGAACCAATAATTACACTACATAACCTCATTATCATAAGTAAAATACAAAGATAATTTTAAAACTGTACAGTATTTAAATCGTAATTCTAGTTTGTTAAAATGGAGGATTGTATGTTCAATAATTCCAGTCCATTATTGATATGCAGTAGTCTCCCATGGTGGAAGGAAAATACATAGGTGTGCTATTCCCGTCATATTCTGACGTCACTCAGTTTTCAAACAAAAGATCACCTGATTGCAACTGTCAAATTAGTATGTATTCGTTTTGATTTGATTGTTATTGTTTTTATAATGTTTTCAAAATAGTTGAATGTGTTCATTATAAAAACAATAACAACCAAATCAAAACAAATACTAATTTGACAGTTACAATCCGGTGATCTTTTGTTTGCAATGTGAGTGACGTCAGAATATGACGGGAATAGCACACCTATGTATTTTCCTTCCACCATGGTAGTCTCCCAAAATTATTGTGTTTGAAACATCACAGTTCATTTGAGGAAATGAAAATTGATGCAGTCCAAAGTCAAGTCACGCACTAGCAACTAGACCCTGCAGTGCAGCCGTCTGCACTATGTCACAAAAACTTGGCTGATAACGACATAATGCTTTGTAGTCTCTAATGGGGGGATTAGTAACCATGCCAACGTGTTGAATGAGTGGATGAAGGAAACAGAACAGAAGAAAGAATAGAAGAACAAAGAGAAATAATAATTACAGTTTATGTTATTTTTGTATCCTTTTTACGAGTGCTGTTATTATTATTATGTATGATTTTATACTTCTTTATGAGCTATCTAATGTTTTATAGGTTTACAAAATAATTGTTTTCAACCATGGGAACATAAATTATTCACAATAGTCGATGTCTGGATGTGTAATTAAGGTCATTGACCCAAAATATCTTGATTGCGCAATGTTGTAATTTGACGTTAAAATGCAAATCATGGCATTAATATTCAAATTCAAATGCAGGGTGCGGCAAAAAAACCGATCCATTTTCTTCAGAGCACTGTTCAGCGATAGGTCGTCTAAGAGTGGTGGGAGTAGGCTCGATGGAAAGTCTACACAATGCCATTTTTTGTAGTCATAGAGCAGTGGTCGCCTGAGCTACGTGCGGTTGTATTGGAGTTGTTTTTAAAAAGTAGTGAGTTCATTCATTGCAACTCAGCGGCATCGGCAGATTCATGCATTCTTTCAATTAAGGTGACATGGGGAAGTTCCGTTGCGTCACAATAATGCGGTGGGTTACTAACTTTAGAACAACGGCTTCTGCGTTGAAAAGGAAGCTGAAAGGCCGTCTAAAGTCAGATCGGACAACTGACATTTGATAGAGTTCGTGCTGCTGTGGAAAACAGTCCTCACAGGCCTGACCTAAAAACAAGCGGCTGCCCAGTGCCCGAACATGTCTGACTGCTCAGTTACACAAATTTTTGAAGTTAATTTTCATACCTACTCCACTTACTGTGGGCCGCCTTCTTTCGAGGTCATTGCCCAACCCAAAATTATAACATGATAAATAATTTGTAAACATATTTCATTTGTATTTTATTTAGCCTGAAATCAGCCATAAGGAAATACATTATAATGAAAAGTAATAATAGAAAGATAAAATATCTATTTTATTACGGTTACGATTATTAGGAATTTGTAAATGAAATATTAACCCTTACCGGGGTAGACGAATATACTCGCAGAAATTCCCTTTGCTCAAAAACGCTATGGACAACTATAGTAGTCTTTTAATACATTTAATGCATTGGATGGTCTTGCTAGTTCCCAGTTTTGTCGATAGAGTGCAGGAGTGATGGAACATCTCTCGTGATGGAAAATCACAATAACAACGTCCCCCGCCCTCTGATTGTTCAAAATGGCGGTGCGCTACTCTGGCCAGTCTCTGCTATGAGTGACCCCAGCGCGGTGGACGGACTAACTCGCAGCAATAGATTTAATGTTTTCCAAAAAAAGTCAGAATAGAAACAATAGAAAAACAAAACAATAGAAAGGTGGGAGCTTCTATAATGTTTTGCTTTTATATTGTTTCTTTTTTGGGAAACATTAAATCTATTGCTTATGTAAATGTAACAGTGCAGTAGTCGATTTTTTTACTGTAAAACCAAAACACTACTAACTATCAAAGTGGTCGTAGGCGGAACTATTGAACAGTTTGTTGTAAAATTGCCTTATTACATACAATGGCTCTAAATTTTATGGCGACGCAGCAACCCTAGTATCAGGTTATGAGCACGAGTTGACTTTCATTTGACCTCAGTAGTTCTTATCTGCTTTTGTCTGTTTGTTCCAGATGAATAGAATCGTAAAACAAAACAGACGATAAATCGATATTGCATCATA
Source organism: Macrosteles quadrilineatus (assembly GCF_028750875.1). Taxonomy (NCBI): domain Eukaryota; kingdom Metazoa; phylum Arthropoda; class Insecta; order Hemiptera; family Cicadellidae; genus Macrosteles; species Macrosteles quadrilineatus. Next base: position 119,668,655 of record NW_026542594.1, read on the forward strand.
CGGCTTCTTCATTGAGCTCACGAATATTTTAAGCTAGGTTAAAGTAAAACTCGAGAAAAAAATCATAAATGCAATAATGTTTAGTGTTTGGCGTAACTTTGGTTGTTAATATTTAGCTCAAAACTACACTTTTTAGGTTTTTCACAAAGCTATGTAGCCTAGATATAGCTCAGCTAGAAGTTCAAAAAGCGTCTTCGAAAATCTGCTATATAGCCGGAGTCCACAGCTATATATATATATATATATATATATATATATATATATATAGCAGAAAACGAGCTATCCATTTTTTTTTTGTAAACATCAAAGGAAACGCGGCTACATCTAGCTCAGCTATATGTGCATTTTTGTTTGTAGCAGAGCTACATGTAGAGCTCCCTTTCCTCAGGAGCCTCTCATTGATTGCAAACTATGGGAATGAACAATGAAATGAAATAATTGATTTTGAAGCTTTGATTTGAGTCCCCAAATGCTAAAAATCATAGGGTAATGGCCAGTTGTTCACAAGGGATAGCATCTATAAATGATGTATCTTGTTTTGAAATCTTTTTTCTAACACCAACAAGAAGGAACTCAAAAATCACTTGGAGGACATTTTTAAAGCTTCCATCACAGCAAATGTCATAACCTAAGTCCAAGTCATAACCTAGATGAAGTCCTATCCGTCTTCATCTAGGTCCTTCAAAAGGCCAGTTCCACTGTATCTCTCCTTTGCTTGAAGGGATGGCCTAACCCAATATCTTATTTCTCTTCTTAGAACTGAAAACAACACGGTTTCCGCGGCAGCTGCTAAAACAAGAACTCTCTGCTTAGGCATCTGGCGGGAAAGTGTGGCACTTCCACATATTTAGCTATATGTAGCTCTGCTACATAAAATCTTTGACTTGTAGCTGGGCTACAAATAGCTGAGCTACAAATAGCTGAGCTATATATAGCCGTTGGAGCTACAGTATATATATATATATATATATATAGCTGATTAGTTATATAACTCTCCTTTATAGCACAGCTATATAGCTCTCCAGCTATATAGTGTAAACCAGGCTTAAGTCTCGGATTACACTACCGCACGTTACTCAGATATTGATTGTTATTAAAGTACTTTTGTTTGTTGATTCGATGATTTTTCACAAACAATTAATCTTAGTTGTCAACCGCTGTCGGCGCTGTGACGTCGATGGAAACGAAATGTTGAAATAACGTCCTTGGAAAGAGGAAACTAATGATGATTATTATTTTATGAATATATTGTTTACAGTCTAAAATGTTGTAAGATACAGTCTATCCGAAAAAGTCGGATACTTAACGGATTGTGTTGGATATCAAATTTGGACTCGGATCGGTTATGGATATCTGAACCGAAACAAATCCAACCCAATTTTTCAGATATCCACACACCTTAAATTGTATCATATTGTGTTTCAAAGAAATTTCGGTCTTACCATACTTTTAATGTTCTAATAATTGCTAGAATTAACTTGGGATATGATAGTTGCCAGTTTACAGTATGTACCCACCAAAAATATACAGGAAACTGATCCAGAACATGGTTTTCCTGGTCTTCATTAACTTCTGGGGTCAACGGTTTGTCCTTTTTTTGTTTCTCTTTTTCAATTTGGTTTGACTCATTTTTCTTCTTTTTATTTTTTTTCTTAGGCAATGTATTGGTCACAGGTCCATTCTTGGATGTCTTGGGCTGATCTGATGCCAAGCAAGTGTAAGGCATAGGGATGGGCTGATGAGACTGGGCCATTTTTGGCTCATGTTGATCATTACTTGACGTTTCATCTGAATTTCTTTCTCCCTATAAAAATTTAAATTCTTGTAATACATTTTTTTAACCTAAAGCCGACTTTACTAAATAATGTAATTAATTGTCGTCAATATTGGTAATCTTCCAAAAGAGTCATTGATAAAACAACAACCCTCCAAGAAAACCTCTAGAGTAAGCCATAATAAATAATTATATGTTTATTTTGTAAAAATTAGATGCTGAATTATAAATCTGAATGTAGTCACATAGAAGTAAGATACAGAGGATACAAGCTTATGCGACAACCGTGCACTTGTAGCTCTGGTATATTGGTGCGGAAATGTACTTGCACCGAGCAAGGAAGAGTCCAAACGACGATGGCCACATAGCATTGTTGTACAGTAGTGGTAGCACGTCTTCCTACATTGCGAGCTCTGTAATACGTGAGGGCGAGGAGGGAAAGGAGTGCGGAAATGGACGACAAATTTAATTTGCTCTATACACCAGCGACAAGTGCTTGACAACACTTAAGTGTACCATTGAATGTATCCTCTGTTTCTTACTTCTCTGTAATGCTTTTTTTATTTGTAAACCTAGTAGTCTCATTGGTCTTACATGGTCTGATTTTGGTTGAGGTTGGGGAGCAATTTCAAAGTAAGGCAGACATTGCAGCCCAGCTACTACGTGATGCAAGGCTTGTTGACATCTCTCCTGGACTGAGCCTACCAGGGGCGGAGGAGGTACGTAAGGTGGCACTGAAACATAAGTCAGGTGTTGCAGTTTTTTTTTTTATAGTCATTTTGATCAAATTTTTCAAATTTATTTATTTTAGACTTGAAAAAACAATTGACTATCTTCAATGTAGCAGCAAACCTGAATACTCGTTACGTTACCTAAAGTTGCATTGATAGGAAATAACTGTTTAAGGAAATATTTGAGTAAAAATTCAATAAGAAAAATGGAAATTCACTAAAGTTGCAGGTTTGTTCTTTGAAATAGAAAAATGCAACTCAGAACTATTAGCGCTATCAATACACAGTAATGCTAAATTTATCATTTCCAACCACCTATTAAATGAGAAGTATCATTAAAAAAAAAATGGACTACATCTAAACCTGAAAGGGAAAACTACAGTCTGCAACTCCATATTCTCTTGGCTAAGTAAAGGTACAAGAACAGAAAATGATAGTCAAGCTACAATTCAAAACTTAGTTAAAACTATATATACTCCACCTACGCAAGATACTGCCTCAAAGACCAAATGCAATCCACACAACATCCACGTTGTTGAAGCAGACATGGCAGCTATGATAAACAAATACTGCAAAGATACATCAACGACTTTTGCTTGTAAAAAATATGTCAAAGGGTGTTGCACTGGTATTTAAGAGCCACTTTGGAAAGCCATCACCATCAGACAGAATACACTTGTGCTTGGCTTACCAAAGAATAAAAGGGGAATCTGGGGTATAGTCTAATCACAAAGAGCCAGTTTTTCAGAAAACCATCACAAGCTACCTATGATCGAGCATTTCATGCACTAACCCAGGATTTCAAGAAGAGGGGTCTCAAGCATCTCATATGTTCCCCTATGGGTTGCGTAAGAGACCAAATAAAATTGGAGCATTTTGCTGAAAATATAATTAAATTCCAAGAATCAACTGGTGCCTGCATTGACATAGTACTACTACAAGAGGAGAATCCAACTAGAAATCTCTGGAATGGCCAGCCCTACAGTCAATTTTTACAAAAATTAAAACTTTAACTATAAAGCACACGTCAGGAAACTCTATGATGCTACTTCCCACCAACCAACATCAGATGGATAACTACTCATTAGACAAACCACAGCACGAGACTTCCCAGCCGACCCTCCACAACATCATGTGTGTGTGAAGTGAACTAAGTGAAGTGCAGGCTGTTACGCCCAGTCCAAGTGCTAGTCCCTCCCCACACTTTGCTCCTGGCCCACATTCCTATGTGGAAGCAGTGATACAGGGCAGTGCAAGTGTCAGTGTTAGTCAAGTTTACAATGGAGGTTCTGGTGATGGTGTTGCTTCATCAAATATTCCTTTTAGCGAATTTCCCTATAGGGAAGTAGCTATTACCGTAGGTCTCATGGTAAGACCTAAGCCCGGGACCGATTTACTTTTTCATTTTGATGTCCCCAGAGGCCAAAAACACCATTCGTTCAAATTTTTATATATCTATATATAGAGATATATATATATGTGTCCATCCGCACGATAACTTGAGTAATTTTTGTCCAATTTTGATAAAATTTGGTTTGAAGGTGTAAGGCGGGATAAACTTGAATGAGTTTGCGAACCAGCATGATCGGACTATGAGAACGGATGTTTATGGGGGGTTTTATGGGGTAAAAATAGGGTTTTCCCATTTTTGACCCTAAAAACACAAAATTTCACAATTTCTTTTTATACCATTTTGTAGAGCTTAAAAAAACGAATAATTTATTATATTGAAGCGTTATTAAGCGCCTAATTGTTACGAAGAAAATTCAAAAAAGTTGTAATTTTAAAATTCCCATGTTATTCTTATGGAGAATAAGTCAACTGTTGTAGTTTGCTTGTTTATGAACATATTTGATCAAATTTGGAAAATACACGAATTTCTTACTAAACTACAGTACCTTTTAACATTTTACATAAAAAAACTTTTTTACCCTCACTGTTGCAGCAAACCTAAGTACTCATTAAACTAATTCTGTTTAAATAGGGAATAAATGTGATATTTTTAAGGAGACATTTTTGTTTAAATCCAATCAGGCAAATGGAAATTCGCTAAGTCTGCAGGTTTGCTGCGGCGGGGGTATTTAGAAATTTGCCCAGAAAAAAAAGCAGAAACTACACATATAGCAAAAAATTTGATTAACCAGCAAACACTATTAAGGGGACATGTCAACGAAAAATTTAATTTTTTTATTTTTTTGAAATGGTATTTTTAGATCCTCTATGATTTCCTGAACAAGAAAATGTATAACAAGTGTGTGTAATAATTTAATTTACTCGTAAAAAAAAATAAATAGTAACGGTGTGCAGCCTTATTTTGCCACTATTTTCGCTACCACTGCACTCATTCTAGCAGTCATTCGTTATTGTGTTTCATATAGTGCTTGCAGAACCAGTTGTAATTGATTTATTTGGATCAGACTGTACAACCTAGTGTTCCTGTAGCAGACTGTACTGCCACCCAGCTGATATTGCTATTGTTTATATTTAGCTAAACATTTTTGTTTATGTTGGTTTTGTTGGTTAGTTTTGGAATATTTATGTGATATGAGTTTGTGTGTGAAATAGTGAGTTTGTATAGCCTAACTTAGGTGAATTATTACTTCTGTTGTAAAAATGCCTCTGCATAAAAACTCATGGAAGAGAAAATTTAGGGGAAATAAGTTCAGTCGAAGTAATAGCAGTATTGGTGAGCATTCAAGTAATGTTACACTTGTGGATGCACCTAGTGGGTCACTGGTTATAAGTAATGATGTCAGTCCTAGGCCTACTTCAAGTTCAAAAAGAAAACTGTCTTACATTCCAGATTTTGTTGACAATGTAAAGTCTGAGAATACTCAGGTGAATATTATAATAGATTCAGATATAACCTCAAAACTGATCAGTGAATTTGTGAAGTGTAAATTTTGTGATGGAGAGAATTGTATCATTCTCGAAGAAGACCGAAGTTGTGCAAAAGGTTTAGCTACTAAACTGTCTTTATCATGTACAGTGTGTAATGCAAATAAGACTGCTATGTCTTCAAGAACATCCGACCGCGGAAGATATCCAATACTTAACTGTGATCGCAGAAGACGATGAAAATGTTTCTGTTACCATAGGGGATATTCAGGATATTGTCATGACCACGGAACGATGTCCATACAACTACTTGGAATGATCAGAACTTGGCCAGGACCGTGGGAAACGATCTTCTTCATCTACGTATCCATCTTCATTTACTACGATATGGTATTTATTTAATGAGTTTGAGTTGTGAAGAGTTTCATTTCAACTTAAATTGGCTAGTACGATTTTTTTATTGGTGATTAATTTTTCTTTTACTTGAAAAATATCCCATTACCCCAAAATTACTTTATGGGAGGAAATAAGGACAAGGGATGGTATAATATAACTAATCCATACAGAAAATGTGTAACAATTTTTTTTAAATGGTGTCGGTATCGAGAATTGATTTTTCCAGTAATTGGTAATCGATACCTTCTTATTTCTTTTGGTATCGACACATCACTACCTACAATTTTGACAACATCTGTGATTTTTAAACGACATGGTTTTTAGGCGAGGTATCAATTCATTTACATGGATAATTTCGGGCGTCACTCACCTTTTAGTCTATTATTTATTTTAGTATTTGTATTTTAAATGTGTGTGTTATGAATGGTGGTGACAAGGGGCCGAGTTCTTCTGTTTTCAAAAAGGTAAGTGACGCCCGACATTCTATGTAAATGAACATCTGTAATGATATCCCACATTCGTATCATTAATTGCAATGATAACTCTGCGCAAACATCTTTCTTATTTTCTTACAAATTTGCAGCAACTTTTGCTTTTCTTATGACTTCTGCAAACATGGCATTGTTATAATGATTTTCTTACTTGACTTGACAATGCAAAAATAGAACAAATAGCAATTATTAACGGATGTTATTAGTGATAATTCAATGTCTAAAATTTCTTAAAATCTGAAATTTATCTACAATTCTCAGACTTTTTCCTGGTCATCTAAATTCACGTACAATTGCCCCATTGGCTGGACACCTTTAGGTATCACTAGTTGGTCCTATAGACATACATGGTGGTGGTGGATGAAAGTCTGGAGATATACATAGGCTCTTGATGGGAGACGGGTCTTCTTCATCTTCAGCTGGAGGTTCAGGGGACGACGTCTCATCCTTCAGAAACTGAGGGTCTACGCCCAGAGGTAAGTACAGGTCTGACAGCATGTAATGTGCTGATGTCACAATCTGTAACATGCAATTTCATATTTTATAATGGCAACGAACCCCAAAGCAGAACCACGGACAACAGTGCGACATTGTCACAGGAAGACGAGGAGGGCTGCAGAAAGCTCAGCCTGCCTGACTGTATTTTAGATTATTTTATTTGTTTCATTTTAGCAAATTTCCCATATAGGGAATAAGCTATTACCGTAGTACTCATGGTAAGACCTGGACCCATGACCGATTTACTTTTTTGTTTTGAGGTCCCTAGAGGCCAAAAACACCATCCGCTCAAATTCATATATATATATATTGCGAGTGCCATGCCTCAATTTAAATTAAAGTTTCCTAAAGGTATCACTCGCTTAGCTTAGTCAAGAGGTGTTAGGTTAATGAGACATAAGACTGCTTAAGGGTGTTACTCAACGTGTAAAGAACAAAATTTAAATTTAGAAACACAACAAAAGTTACCAAGTGTAACAACAGCAAAAGAAAACTTTGGAAAGGCAAAAAACAACAATAGTAAGATAAATTAATTTACAACGTTAAATTTACAAGAAAAGAAAATCAATTGAAAATTTAAAAGAATTAGTTACTGACAAATTATATGACTTGTATGTTTTACAAAACTTAAGTTATATATTTTATTCTTTTTACATACTGTTTATTGTCCCAGAAGCTCATGCACCGATACACCCACTCCAAAACTCTTGATCTCCTTGGTCCCGTCTCCCGTGGTGATCTCCTCGATTTTTTCCTTCAGGTCCTCCAGCTCCAAGACTCCTCACCCCTCCATCTTCTTCATTAGCCCTTCTTATTGGCTGATTACCGATAGGGTGTGTGGCTTATATAAGTTAACGATAATTCTTGGAAGTCAGCCCTACCGGTCATCGCCTAGCTCACGTCAGCTGGGAAATGAATTTGTAAATCGATGCTCATGCTACTGTTCAACTCTGTTCACACCAACTGGTCGACTAAGTGTAATGTGAACAGAGTGTCTGCTTAGATGAGCACTGTGGGTACAGGGGATTCTTATACACCCCTTTCTTACACCCCCCTGGTTAAAACGTCAACCTACCACCGTTTGACAATAAAAATGAAAAAAAAACAACTTAAGGAGATACGCGGAAACATCAATCGTGATGGTGGAAATCGAACAGATATCTTGATGTGCATTCTGACTCTTCCTCCCCCCTTCCTGCGACGCGACGCGATCTTGAGGATCGGCGCATTTGCTTGTTTCGCGACCCTTCCAGCAACGCGGTAGAATGAGCTGGTGGTGTGTAGCTCATAGTCGCTCACGTCTTCTTTCGCCCCTTTGAGTCTCCTTAAGTTAATTGATTGTTTCATTAGTTTTTAATTATTTAAATATTAGCTGTTTGTTAAGATATTTTTGTTTATTTTTTTTTATATTATTATTATAAATTATTTTTATATGTTGAGATTATCAATGATTTATTCTGGGTTACACTTTTTTATGTTAATGGTCTTTTTGAGGGGTTTGCTTGAAGATGGTGGAGCAATTGCAGTCGATGTTTGCACAACTCTATCAGATGACGATAGTGACGACAACATAACCAACTAACTCTGAAATAATCATCCTACTTATAGCCTACTATTGATAATATTTCATGACAAATATGTATGCCCTTTCAAATAGCTTTAAGTGAAAAATAATCACTATGGTTGGCAATTTGAATTTTGTAAATGGGTAAATAAAAATATAACCAATTAACTTGGTACCGACACCGACATTTTACCATCGATTCTCGGTCCCGGTACTTTTCCCAAGAACCATTGGAACCGACATTTGAGGTTATGTACCGACCCATCACTAGTTGTAATATTTGAAACATGTAGGTACCTATTGTAACATGTCTACTTTTGTGTAGTTAGCTATATTGTATTCAATACCTGACTAAGATATAATTTTAGATATTTATGACATTGTCAATAATTTTAAAAAATTCAAAAGACAATAAACATATTTCATTTTTTATTAATTTTTACTTATAAGACTATCTGTGTCCATGGAAAAGACTAAAAATATACAGAGATACACTTTTGGTGGTTGTGCAAGAAACTTAGCAGGAAGTTTCATTTTATGATTTTGAAAAATTGTTAGTTTCTCCCAAAAATGAGGTATTCAGTATCCGTGACTATCCATACCCATGCTATTGACGTCGACATATACTGTAACATTGCCTAGCCATATGAGTTATTGACATTGACATAATACTGTGCTATTGCCTGGCAATATAATTTATAGACATCGACATATTTTGTGACATTTTCTAGCCATAAAAGCTATATTATTCTAAATCTTATTACATCAACCTTTAAACATCGCCAATTTAATTTTAAACTGTATGATTTAAATTGGATTTCTGTAAATATAAAAATTTTTTTACCCGTTCTTATGACATTATATATCTGGATCCGGATCCGAAGTATCAAGAATCCATAAATTTTGGTATCGACACATCACTAGATTTAATAAACCAAATATTAGGGCCTACCTTATTTTTTTAATATTTAATAATTAAAACCAAAAGTATAGTGTTTTTTTAACATCTACCTGGGGATACTTCTCCTTGGGCAGCAGAGAGAGGCAGTTGTTGAGAAGTGCACGGATGGTGCCAGGTCGCATGGACGCTGGGTCGGCCGAGTGTTTCATGTTGCGTGCCACACGGTACAGGAGCATCCCCACGGGCACTGTGAATGGGTTCTGTCCCTTCTCTACCAAGTTCTCTGAGCACAGGCTTGTCAGGTCGTATAACTTTACAATATCCTCGTCTTTGCCTGCATCACAGATAGTGGTTTATATACTTTACAATTTTAGGAATTTTTGATAGTCATAAGGTCTTAAGGTCATAAGGTTAGCCAAAATTGAACTAAAACATGATTTTATTATTTTTCATTTGGTGTCTGTTAAGTATTTATTAGTTTTCATTATTAAAATTCAGTAATCAAGTCAATCAAAAATCACTTTTATTCAATAAATATTAAATAATGTTAATATTTTATTACAGTTTAAAAGGATTTTCAGTGGTTGTTAATAGTCCAGTAAATCTGTCAGAAAATATGGGGTTGCTGTGCAAAAGGTCGGGTAGTTCTGATTTTTGGATATGTTGTTAGTATTGAACCCATGACATAAAATCCAAGTTATCCACCTCGAGATACTGCCACTCGCCGCGGGGCGCGCCACTTGTTATCGAAATAGCAAAACTATGGCAATTCCTATTGTTTTTCACTCAATCTCTCGAACCGTTGATTTTACCGAAAATTTTATATTATTACATTAAAGATGAATAAATTTGTGACAGTTTAAGCCCAACAGCAAGTATGTAGCGTAAATAATGGTCAAAATACAGACCATCAAAATAAATTAATTTTCCAAAGACGTATAAAAATTGTGGTTTTCTCAATATTTCCACAATATAGTTGTTTGGAGCAAACACCGTATTGATTTAGAAAGTATGCCAGTTTATTTGCTATTAATAGAAAATAAATGAAAGTATGAATAAAAATACCCCCACCACAGCAAACCTGCAGACTAAGCGAATTTCCATTTGCTTGATTTGATTTTCACAAACCTATTTAAATAACATTAGGGTTAACTGGTACCTAGGTTTGCTGCTACAGGGAGGGTAATATAGTATATAAAATAGCAATAGTATGATAAGAAACAAATAAATTTACCCAATTTTATAAAAATGTGTCTATAAATAAGGAAAAAACAATAATTAAAAATCTTCGCTATTGAAATAACTTGAGGTTTTTTATTTTACATTTTTTAATTTTCTCCGTAACCAATAACTGTAAAAAACATTTTAATGTACTAAATTATTTGTATTTAAGCTCTACAAAATTCTTTAATGATACAATTGTAAAATTGTATGTTTGAGGGTTAAACTTGAACAAAAATTCTTACTGGCAAAATACCTATAAAGCAACCGTTCCAATGGCCTTATCATGCCGATCATGCTTCGTGAACTCGTTTTAATAAATAAATGTACGTTTACATGTTTCAATGAATCAATGATTTATTTAGGCCATCAAGCAAAAGCAATAGGCTAAGTCACTTACAATACAAAGTAAATGATAAATAGTCCATCTCTTGATTCACAAATAAAAGTAATGTTTGTACCAAATTCCACTAAATTGGATGATTTTGGGGAATCATCGTGCTAACGGACGATAATAACTTTTTTGGATACAGTTTAGTAAAATCTTTAGTTTTTGTTTTTGGATACAGGGTCTCCAAAAAACTCACCTAGTTAGTAAATTTATTTATTTATTGTACTAGATACAAACGACTGTTCAACGACTGATGCCATAGAGAAGGCTATGCTGATACATTAAATGAAAGGTAATAAAATAAAAGTTATTTTAACACTATCACACCTCAATATGCGAACCATTTGTAGCCCTGCAGACATGCAAGCTATTTTTAATCATTTTTATCATATCATTAATATTTTATTATTTGTATTATAATTTATTACCAAAACTATTTTCAAGGTCAAATAGGTGTACGCAACTTATTGCCAACGTACAAAACTAAAACTTTGAAGTATACTGTACACAGCACGAAATGATTATTACTCATCCATTTGAACAATAGTATCGTGAGGTATGTTTAAAACTATGGAGTCTTTTTCGGACACCTGGTATATATACATATATATATTTATATATGTTATAACAATTTGAGCTAACAGTATTTTTGGCCTCTAGGAATACCAAAATGAAAAAGTAAATCGGTCCCGGGTCTAGGTCTTACCATGAGACCTACTGTAATAGCCTATTCACTATAAGGGGAATTTGCTAATAATCAGCATATCATTTATATTGAATGGTGTGTGTTGAGGAAACCACTATTTAATCTTTTCATCAATTTCGTTGTCTCGAGCAATGCGAGAATGGCGCGCGTCAACATAATGCTCACTGTCAATGCTCAACTGACGTCATTTTTTATAATATTTCTCAACTTCTTACAGATTTGATGAGGATGGATCATCCCAAGCGCCCATCAAGTTACAACATTTTGTCTGTTATCCCTCGTCCTCGAGTCAATCCACCAGAGCTTTTCATTGTCTTTATGAGGGCCTGTTCAATGGCCTAATCAGACCAAATTCCACACACCAGAACTTGTCTGTACGTCTTGTAGTGAAATTTCCGATCTTTGTGAATTTTTTGTGTTCTTCAATATCAATCCTATATTTTAATTCATATTCAGCATGTCCTGTATAGATCGGCGAACTTGGCGTGGAAAAATTACCCGCTGCATGGAAGATCTGTAGAGTGATTGTAATTGGAAGATCTTATTTGCCTGATCTTTCAGCCTCAATAAACTGTTAACTATGTTAAACTGTTTTATTTTGTTTTCATGTGAAAGTATTGTACCACAGCCACCTCTAATACATGTATTTTTTTTTTTTTTTTTTTTTTTTTTTTCTAAGACGCTAGGCACGAACCTGGGATTGTTTTTCACATTACTTCAGGCTAGACCTAGGGGTTGCGGCATTATCACTTGGATAAAATCCATTGGTGACTTGGCGGGGATCGAATCCGGGACCTCAGGGACTGAAGTCCCGCGCTCTAACCACTACGCCAGCTCGCTCCCCTTAATACATGTATTAGAGGTGGCTGTGATTGTACCCAAAGCTTAGCTTAAATGTTTATGTATAAACATTTGACAGCTTTGGGAAGAGTATTTTTGCCATTGAAGGTATATTTTGAAGGTCTGTTTTTCGGCATGTAAACCTACATTTATTAAAACGAGTTCACAAAGCATGATCAGGCCATGGGAACGGTTGCTTTATGGGGTTTTTTGTTAAGAACGGGTTTTTCGTATTTTTGACCCTCATAACATGCAATTTTACATTGTATCTCTAAACCATTTTGTAGAGCTTAAAAACAAATAGTTTAGTACCTACATTAAAATGTTTTTTACAGTTATTGGTTGAAAATTAAAAAAAGTAAATTAAAAAACCTCCAGTTATTCCAATAGCGAAGATTTTTAATTATTGTTTTTTCCTTATTTATAGACACATTTTTATAAAATTGGGTAAATTTATTTGTTTCTTATCATACTATTGCTATTTTATATACTATATTACCCTCCCTGTAGCAGCAAACCTAGGTACCAGTTAACCCTAATTTTATTTAAATAGGTTTGTGAAAATCAAATCAAGCAAATGGAAATTCGCTTAGTCTGCAGGTTTGCTGAGGTGGGGGTATTTTTATTCATACTTTCATTTATTTTCTATTAATAGCAAATAAACTGGCATACTTTCTAAATCAATACGGTGTTTGCTCCAAACAACTATATTGTGGAAATATTGAAAAAAAACCACAATTTTTATACGTCTTTGGAAAATTAATTTATTTTGATGGTCTGTATTTTGACCATTATTTACGCTACATACTTGCTGTTGGACTTAAACTGTCACAAATTTATTCTTCTTTAATGTAATAATATAACATTTTCGGTAAAATCAACGCTTTGCGAGATTGAGTGAAAAACAATAGGAATTGCCATATTTTTATATTTCGATAACAAGTGGCGCGCCCCGCGGCGAGCGGCAGTATCTCGAGGTGGATAACTTGGATTTTATGTTATGGGCCCAATACTAATAACATATCCAAAAATCAGAACTACCCGACCTTTTGCATACCAAAATGTCTAATTTTACAGGACTATAAAGCAACTTTCCAATATTGTTCACAGACAATGTAAAATTGACCTTTTTCATGTCGAGTACACACAATCAGTATAAAATACAGTCCACTTGTTTCCAAAAATAAAAACTGTGTTATAATTATCCAATTTAAGCCATAAAGCTAAAAATTTCACGATAGTGTACTTTTTTATTAAAAATATAGAAACTTTTAACTTTGGTATAAAAACTTACTGTTACTTAGGTTTCATTACAAATAAATAACTATGATAACTAATAATACAATAAGACATTTATTAGTCATTCATCAAAATTACAAAATTTGCAGTAGACATCGTCATATGATTCTCATTGATAAATTAGCAACAGCAACATTAAATTGAGCTAACATCACAGAAAAATCATGTAATATTTAAAATCTAAAATTAGGCTCTAGAAGAATCAATTTAAAATTTTAAAATTCATCCAGCGTATAAAATTGGTTCAATTGTAACCAATTAGACAGGGTGGGGCATGAGAAGTATCCCCAGGTTTTGAAGGTGCATTAAAAGACACCCAAAAAATTTAGAACCAAACTTTATATTGGGATTGAAAGATTACATTTGGGAGTTTATTTTAATATAACTTTACTTGGTTTTAAACAGCATATCCTGCAAGTGGTGTCCCTAATCGTAAATACACTGTTGTATTCTGGTTATTGAGTTCATCATAATTCTGTGAAGCATTTGTTGTGGAGTGCGGCCAACCTCAAGGTGAATTGCATCCTTTGAGGCATCTAGGGTCTTCTCGTGAACTACCCTAGGCTTAGCATCACTCCAATAGAGCATATTCTGCTTATTTACCACTCCAGAAATATGGAAGTGTGTCTCGTCACTAAAAAAAACCCAAGCAACATGAGGCAGTCCCGCAAAAGATTTCACATGCTTGCATTCGTTGTTGCCAGTTCATGTGTGAGATCCCGTTGTGTGAGATCATGTGCAACTACAAGCTTGAATGGGTGGAGGTGTAGGTCCTCATGGAGAACACGAGGCACAGTAAGATTAGGCAACGCCAGCGCGGAAGCATGCTTCCAAGCAGAACGTTGAGGAGACTGCAACGTTTTCAGGAGTTCCAAATACCCTCTACAATACACCACCACATACACTGAAATCCTTCACCCACACCAAAATGTAACAGCTTTGCGGCAGGCCATCCGATAACAAGTTCGCAGCGCACGCTAGCTGCACAGCAACAATAGACAGACATTTCAAAAAAAATCATCTCGAGTGCAAAAGCACATTGCTCACTCGGACAAGTCATGTCTACTACTGAATGTGATATTCTTATAAAATCCCAAATCAGCAGCGTCATTTGAACCTAACCTCATTCCTCCAGTACACCCCACTACTCACAGTGCCATCTTAAAAGTAGGGATATTTCCCTGCCCCACCCTCTACACCCTGTTTTATGAAATGCTTTCTGAGGCAAAATCTGAAAAGTCAATGGTAACTTGTTGACAAATGTTACATCTAACTTTATACCTAATTAAAGATATAAATACAGTAACTAAACAAATGATGAATGTAATATGTTCATATTGACACAATGTTTTATGTTCATTGTATTTATTTATTGCCATATGATTTTGTTATTAATTCCAATTATTGTGATTTTGTTTACTTTTGTCTTGTCTTTATTAAATTGAAAATACAGTCCTTTTTTATTTGTAATAGTCTGACATTATTTCTACAATGGCTGTTTATTATACACTGTCAATGAAAAAAGATAAAACTCAACAAAATAATTGTTAAGTCGTCATTTACAATTACTGCAACATGGAATACTTTACCTTTGAAGAGCCAGTAAGTGTGGCCTGCCTTGGTGGCATTGGACTTGAGGAAGGAGAGAATGTTCTGAGCAACATCTCTGATGAGGTTCGGAGAGAACTTGGAGTCTGGCAGTTGAGGCAGATCCTCAGTTTTGACCAGCTCGTATCGTTGTACAATACCATCCAGGTGGTAACACATGACCACCTCAGGTACATTGCACATCAGGTTGTCCAGCCAGTAGTCTATACCCGTCAACACGTTGATCGGCTTTGTCATGTCTCTGCGTTACAACTTTGTATTAAAAAACTCCAATCCTACTTTCAGGCAGTGGTCACTTGTTGAATTATTCAAGACTAGCTGTTGTACCCATGCTTTGCAACGGGAAGAGGACACAAAATAGAAACATTTTAATCTTTACATCTGTTGCATATAATAGTTACACATCCGCCAACGCTTTTTAGAAACGAAATTAAACTTTTATGGCCTTAACCCTCCGAGTGTTGTGTCGAAAAATCGACACATAACACACTTTGTGTAGTGTTTTGTGTCGATTTTTCGACTCACAAACACTGTTTACGGCGAAGGCTCTATGACTGACAAAATCGGATTGAACTGGATCGAGTTAGGTATCGTTTTATTTGGCAGATTCTAAGCTTTCTCCCGAGGTCTGTCTATAAGCGCTTTTTTTTCTCGAGCCGATCATAATTGTAGCAGACAGCTGACGTGTGTATTTGTTAACAGCTTGGTTAACCTCGCACCGATGACTGATGTGTTTTATTACGTTTATCATTGTTTTAGTGTTAAAAATCAAAAGTAGTGATATACGTAGTGCATTATAAGAAGATTTAAGTGATTTTGAAGGGCTGGTTGATGATCCTGAAGAAGTAGGTAGTGATATTGATGTAAATTATCAGCCAGATTCCTAGCTATGGTTAGGCTATGCATTCTTAGCTAAACGCTATGTACTGAAATCTCTTTTTTGCCCATAACTTATTTATTTGCAAATCTACTTCCTTATATTATTATATATTTGTAATCCTCATAAAATTTAGAACAAAGTGGCTATTTTCAAATATTTATGGGCCTATAATTTATACAATTTCATTGAGCGCAAACTTATTTTTTTTTATTGAAAATTTTCCAAAATATTTTTTTTTTTTACTCTTTTACTTTTCATAATTATAATAATTCATAATTATGTTATGATTATGTTAAATGTCTACCGTGTTTCGTGTTATGTTTGTTTGTGTGTTCGATGTATTTAAGATTTGACGACATTCAAGGAATGTAATATTTTAACGTTCCGTTTTTGATAATGACTACGTAGTAGTCGAAACTATAGACAACGGATACCGACTAAGGAATTGTGGACGTCAAGGTACGTAACCTGTTATAACTTTACATATTGCACACTTACCATTAAGTAAACATAGTAACAGATATTTCATTGATTTTAGAAACAAAGGAACACAGTGTACTCAGTGGCGTAGCCAGGATTCTGCTTTGGGGGGGGCCCGATCCGGGGGGTCTTGGAATACCCCCCAGGACCAAAGGGGGGTCCTCCCCCGGGAAAAATTTTAGTATTTTATGGTGCTATATTGCAGTTTACAACACCTCTGGAGGCTCTAAAGTAGAGAATAATATTGGTGTATTACTACTAAAAATTAGTTTTTTACTGTTCTGAAATCTAAACAAGTTGCCTTAACTACTATTAATCTGCGTGACGTAATTTTAATAAAATAAATCAAGCTAATAAAACTACACTCAACTTATAGAATAAAGCATACTAGTGGTCGTCCAGTGATCGAAAACTCAACCAAAAATATGTAATGTACACGCAATGGACTATTGGATACTGAAGTAGACACTATATGTACCAGCTGCCGTCATCTTTTTAATTATAAAACATTGTACAGAAGACCCTATATAATCGGCACTGTACCACTCCGGCATTCCAGTAATCCGGCGTCTTTAGGCGGGAGGTCTTCCGGGGTCGCGGCAAAATTCGGATTATCTCCCGCGGCCGTGTAGATATCATCATTCTCTCCCGCAGTCATGAAAACGTCATCATCGTCTTGCGCGATCACGCCAATATCATGAACATCTCCCGCGGACGTATAGATGTCGACTCTGACGTAATCGATTTTATAATTTATTTAAGTAATAACACTCATTTTTAGTTTTACTGTATAGATCCTTTGTAATGAATTACTTTAATTATTTAGTTTATAATTTTTTCTTTATGTTAGTTTAACGACGCTATTTAAGACATATCGTCTAAACTTGAATAAAGAATATTTGATTGATTGATTGATTGATTGATGTTATCTTATCATCGCCTCCCGCGGTTACGGAAACGTCATCGGTCTTCGGTCATCAGAAACATCGTCGTCTTGCGAAATCGTGGCAAAATCATGATGAACATCTCCCACGGTCATGTAGACATTATCGTTGTCTTCCGCGGTCGTGGCAATATATTGTATCATCTCCCGCGGCCGTGTAAACATCATTGTCTACTCCCGCAGTCACAGAAACGTCATCGTCGACTTGCGCGATCGCGTCAAAATCACAAACATCTCCCGCCGACGTGTACACGTTATCATCGTCTCCCGCGGTCACACGTCATCGTCGTCATGAACGATCGTGGCAAAATCATGATCATATTTCGTGGCCGTACTTGTTATCATCGTTTCCCTCGATTACGGAAATGTCATCGTCGTCATGCCTGATCGCGGCAATAGCGGTTTCCGATCGCACGATCTTCGGAGATGTGTTTTAATTGCATTTTTAAGTGTTTTTATTGATAACATTCCAGTAATCCGGCATTTTATATAATAACAACACGTATTGTGTAGTGTGTACGCACTCATTTGACTGTTTCTAGAACGTGCGTTGCAACGCACCCATGTGCCGTGTATACAGGGTAACTAAAAAAAAAAAAATTTCAGGGGGGGCCCGGCCCCCTTGGGCCCCCTCCCTGGATACGCCACTGAGTGTACTGCTTAGTTTTATGATATTTTCCTTGGCTTAATTTAATCAGTGGTGTGGCAAAACACAAATAATAAATTTATCAAATAAAGTAAATGTGAACTGAAAGCCTGAAAGCTATGTTAAGATAAAATAAGAGTTTTTTTGTATTACCATTTGATAATTAATTATAGTTACACAATATATACAACAGATTTAAAAAAACAAAAATCAACTACGTACAATTTAGTTATTGATGATATTCTTTAGTTTAATTTAATCATAGGTTTAGCAAAACACAATAACTTAATTTACCATATATATATATATATATATATATAACGATATTCTTAATTATATAATTTTCCAAGTCAAGATAGATTTAGTTAAAATTTAAACATGTGATTGTATTTATTTTCTTTGTTTACATATTAGATTTAATAACATTGTGAAAGACTGTGACCATGACCTTAGTGTCGAAATGCATCAGTCATTAAAAATAATAATAAAAAAGGTACTATGGTGTATTATTTATTAATATTATATCTAATATATAAAATTCTCGTGTCACAGTGTTTGTCTGCAAACTCTTCCGGAACGACTTCACCGATCGTTATGAAATTTGGTGTGTAAATTCTGTAGGTATGCGAATCGGACGTAAACTATTTCCCGTTTCGAAATTCTTAAAAGGGCTCCGCCCCAGTGGCTCTGGAGTTTCCCATGTTAACCTTATGAGAAATGGAATTAATGATCGCTCATCATTGCTGGTCCGAAAATCATCGTATGAATTTTGAAGAGGCAAAAATTGTCCATAAGGAACCTCATTTTTTCAAACGTAAACTCATTGAAGCCTCATACATTAAATTAGCAGACCAACCAATCAGTCAGTCATCGGTTGAAATAAGGCCACTTTGGCTACCCATTTTGAACAAGGAACTAAAGGATAGGGAACTTAATTGTTCAATAAATAGGGAAATAACGAGTTCTCCTCAAAATTCGCACGTTATGTTAACTCGTAGTAAAACTCGTGATAGGAATAAACATAATTAACACCCATCTTGCGGCATCGTACATCGCTCCGCCATTCTGTTGGTTTTACTTTTCCAGGGACCGGAAGCCATTTCTGTTGTCTCCGTGTTTCCGATTGGTCAGCCATGTTGGTTCAGTTTCATTGGTGGAGTCATAGCGTACGGTGTTGTTAGTGTTCCATTGTGTGAGTTTTTTGTACGTAAACCTTTTATAGATTATAGTGTTTTGTGATTTGTTATTAATTGCATGTTGTATCATGACTTGACTGCTATACAGTGCATATTTTTTGACTACTACCCTCGGTAGTGTATTCCAACTTAGGTTGGGCGTTTGTGTATTGTTAGTTGTAATGTGTTAGTTAAGTTTTTTCACCTGAAGACGGGATCAGATTCCAGATCCCGAAACGTTGTGTATTGTTTTTTACTTTCGTGATGGAAAATGTCCGCAATAAACCTTTGAACAACATAATAGCAATGTTTATACAACTATTTAAACATGGTACGTCAAATAAAACACTCGGGATTGAACAAAAACACGGGATTTTCTATCATTCAAAAGCGGGATTAAACGTGATTTTTCGACCCGGCAAGCGGGATTATTATTTTGGTCGTGAGGATACACTGGGGGAGGGTAGTGATGACGAGCTAGGGGGCGGGGGAGGAGAAGAGAAAGTGACACACAATGAGGCAGCTGCAGCGCTTGACCTTGCCCTTCGCTACTTAGAACAACAGTCAAACCAAACAGTCTACTGCCACTGCTACGCCTTGCTGATGTGATGTTCATGAGAAAATGGCGGAACTATGCGGCAAAAAACAGACTTACTAAACTGCAGCAAATAACAATGCGGGATTTAATGTCCAATAACAAGTAGGCCTAACCAAAGTTAATTTTTCAGTACGGTATGTGCAATATTTCTTACAAAATAATTCTTTGTTTTATTTGTTGTTTTTTATTACGATTTGTAAATTTAAACTTTACGTAATAAACAAACCATTGTATTCCTAAATTGATTACTCTGTTTATACTTCATTTCAAGATATTTTACCTTTCCCATTGCATTTTATATAGTGCAAATTTATTAAAAATAATATCGGGAACGTGTTCGGATTAAGCGGACGTTCAGACTAACCGTGTTCGGATTAGCGGGACTCAAGTGTATATATATATGAATTTGAACGGATGGTGTTTTTGGTCTCTAGGGACCTCAAAACGAAAAAGTAAATCGGTCCCGGGTCCAGGTCTTACCATGAGTACTACGGTAATAGCTTATTCCCTATAGGGGAAATTCGCTAAAACAATGTGATGTGCAAGTTATGGTTAATCTAACACATGTTAAGCAGTTAGAATTTATTTAAAGTAGCCTCCAAATTCATATAAAACATCTATACATTGTAATTTTTCATACTGTTTCCATGAAATCATATAATATTATTTTCATAACTTAAGACGCTTTAAAAAAATCCAAAGCAGAGCCGGAGTTGATACCAGGAGTTGATACAGCAACGGTTATAGAATCTTTTTTTTATATAATCATTGACATAGTTTTAGAATAAATAATCCATGATAAAAGGTTAGATTAAAATAAACCTACCTCATAGTTAGGGTATTGTTTCTTTATTCCAAAAATATTTAATAATGTATTAAATATTAGTGGGTCATTAAATGGAATGAGCATGAGCAACAAGTAACTTTGTAAACATTTATAACCATGAGAGATTTTAAAACTCTTCTAACTCTATATTCAATTTGGCAAAAAAGACTGAATTATATAAATTATTATCACCCCTTACCTATAGATTAATTAACCATAATAGTTTACAGTGCTAAGCATTGCTGAAATTTTAATAATTATCACAGGCCAGGTAACATAGTCATGTTTTTATATTTTAATGTTTAAGCCTTGCTAATTTTTTTTCCAAATTTTTACAAAAGAAGTACCTATTTACAAATCAGTGACAAATAAGGGGGGTGGAGATATTCATACACCTACAGCGTGCACGATAAACTAAATATTTAATTAAGGAAAGGAGGGAGGAATAAAGGATGGAAAGGAAAATACCCCCGCCGCAGGAAACCTGCAGACTGAGCAAATTTATATTTGTCTGGATTGATTTTCAATTAAATCTATTTAAATAACATTATAGGTTTAACGAGTACCTAGGTTTGCTGCTACAAGGAAACTAATAAAGTGTGTTTTTTAGTAAAATATTAATGGTTTACTATAAAATAAATAAATTTGCCAAGTTTGATCGAAATAAAACAAGCAAACTACAAAATTTTACAATATTCTCCATAAGAATAACATGGGAATTATACAACTTTTTAAAAATTTTCTCCATTACCAATAACCGTAAAAAACACTATTGATATACTAAATTATTTGTTTTTATAAGCTTTTTAAAAAGGTTTATAGAGAAATTGGGAAATTTTATCTTTAGAGGGTCAAAAATGAGAAAAACGAATTTTTAACCTCATAAAACCCCCCGTAAAACCCCGTTCCCATGGTCCGATCATGCTGGTTCGTAAACTCTTTCAAGTTTACCCCGCCTTACGCCTTTAAACCAAATTTCATCCAAATCGGACAAAAATTACTCAAATTATCGCGTCCACGGACACACACATATGTATACATACATACAAATTTGAACGAATGGTGTTTTAGGCCTCTGGGGATATCAAAATGAAAAAGGAAATCGGTCCTGGGCCTAGGTCTTACCGTGCCACCTACCGTAATAGCTACTTCCCTATAGGGAAATTCCTAAAACAATTATTGTTTTTTTTTTACGAGTGGCCCATACCTAAGTCTCAGACTGATGCAAGGGTGTGTACTGCCTCCAAAGATGGGCAGATCAGTACCAAGCAGCATCTGGATGTCTTCAAATGTCCAGACGACGTTGCGGTTAAATGTGTGGTCTGTGGTTGGATCTGGCAGCTTCTCCTCTGGCCGAGGGTCTGGCAGTGGCGGCCATTTCTGTGCCACACACAACATCAAATTATAACATTAGTAAAACTCCAACTATCCCTACTAATGCTACTGATTATCTATAGGTTATTGTATATCAGTATATACAGTTCTAACGTCACAATCAAAATAGCAAATTATTTTCAATAGAGGCTTTTTATTTATTACATCGACTTCTGACCAGGCGCCTGAGACGCCATTCTCGGCGCGCAGTGTCACTTTTGATGTTGACGCTACTCGGACAGTTGAAAACTCAGACACTTGATATTTCGATAATTTTTTTAATAATTTAAAACCTCGGACAACTGAAAGCTCAGACAGTTGATTTAACCAAATATTATTATTATTTAAACCATCCTCTGACAAATAAAAACTCAGACAACTGATATTTTAATATAATATAAAATGGATTAATAAACTCGGACAGTTGATTTATCTTAATATTATTAGTTATTTATCAAACCTTGGACAAATGAAACTCGGACAACTGATTTTTCTAATATTTTGTAATTTTTTACAAACTCGGACAACTGAAAATCCGGACAAATGATGTGATCCCAAATTCTACTTGAGTTTTGATAACCGGGGAAAATACCGTAAATTAGTTTTGTATAAGACTGGGAAACTTATAATTTTTAGTCACCAATAGCCTACAATCGTGGATCCCACTCATTAAGGCTGCGCTCTACCCGTCTGGCGTGAGCAAATGCAAGGGTTTTGACTGTTTGTAGGCCAAATTGTGAACCGATTTAAAATATGTTGGTGTCATATTTTTGTTAAATATTATTGTAAGTCCTGTGCTTTATAAAATTTAGCTATTTAAAAAAATTTGGCCTAAAAGGTTGGAAAATCCTTATATATAATACGTGAAGGCGATTTCTACGAAACACTACTCTTCCGTTAATAATGGACGGATTTTTACAAACGAAGTGTCAAAATAAAGTATTTTTTGTGTAGACGCCCCCTTTCACCAATTCCTGTAATAAAACTCCCCGGGCTTTGCCCCACAGGCCTTCAAAGTTGGATTTTCTCCCATAAGATTAACATGGGGGAGTTTAAATATTTAATTGGAAACTTTGACCCCACTAATTTGGGAGAACGGCTGGGCGTAGAAACTTGGTAGAGGTGTCCAAATAAAGGTCTTGATTTGTAGATGAGTTATCAAAAGAAAAACTAAGCAAAATCCCTTAGGGCTCAGTCCCAGAAGCCTTTAAAGATCCCTCCACAGAGTTGTTTACATTTTGGCCATGTGAATTAATACTTTTTAACAAAACCGCTGTTCATTTTTAAATTGTATTTCAAACAACACATATTTATTGGGAGTTACTGAATTGTACCAAATAAGTATTTGCAATGTTATTTTCTGATTTTAAAATTGATTTTCCTCTTTATCATGTCATGTTTTGCAATATAACGTTCCATCACGAAATCAGTGGAAAATCCTTTCATCACAGCAATTCTTAAATTATTTCTTATTGAACTATCTTATATCTATTGTACGGGTTGGTGTTTGCCTTTTCACCACTTTTACCTACATTTTATCATATTATTCTACACATATCAAATAATTATGTGAAAATGTCTGCTCTTATCGTGTCTAATAAAATCCAAACATAGAAACCTTGCCTAAAATGGTACCCATCTTGAAAAACTAATTGCACCTGCCTATATTACAGACTTTGGCGCACTGGGTTGGTAACATTATGGAAAATAACACTACATTTTTGCTGTAAAATATGGTACAAAGAGAAAATACGATTTAAGCAAGACTGTCATGACAGAAAGGTCATATTCCTTTTAAACTAGATCACATCCTTTATAAGATACGTTGATTACCAATATGTAAACATCAATATATACGTAACAGCCAATTTACAGTATTTTTGCTTTTTGGAAATGTCCCATTGCTATGTTATTTTTGCATTATTTGTTGCCAATGAAGCCGCCAAAACCATATAAGTGAGGAGGCCCCTAACAGTTCAAGAATAAAAGCCAACTTCACTTCAAGTATTCCACTACACCTAAAATTCCGTAGAGAGATTATTTTGACAACTTTATGTTATTGATAAGGCTGAGACAACTAACTGACATCCCCCATGTCAAGGAATTCCAGCTTTAACAGTAACCCCACAATCGATTTCTCAAAACTATGCTAGAGGGTTCATTCATTGGCACAGAAGTACGATATGAACTGACGCGACGTGACGAAGGAAAAATCAAACTTACACTGTAACGGATATACCTCCCTTTGAAGTTAGAATATGTCTTCCCAAAAAATATTTTCTTTTCAAATAAAATCATATTACACTGATGAAATCACAGAAGTGTTTAACTACAAAAGACCCACCAATACGATTTTAATACTATTTAAAGGTTCTTCCAAAAGAAGAAATACCAGATAACATACTAATAATAACTCCGATGACGTACGGTATGGGAAATATTTTATTCGTTGAATGATCAACCATTTTTGGTATCTAACGCAATTAATATCATTATTGTTTTTACACTTATTAATCTTTAAACAATTCTAAATGCTCAAAATATGTATCATTTCACTCAATTTATCGCAGTTAGATGAATTAGTGTAAGCCTTGAAAGTAACCGTCGATTTCGACGGGTTTCACCTAGTATTGTAAAATATGCGTTTTTTATCATGAGTTTTAACTTAACTAAACACATAAAAATAATTTTTAGAGAAAAAATAACAAACAGGGGAAGTGCAATAGATTCTTAAAAACAATAATCTGCATTTAGTTTACTAAAAGGTTTAAGGATAACTTTGTAATCACCCAGATTCAAAAGGCTTGCAAGTGCTCTTCATGGCGTTGTTCAGTGCAATGGTTTAGGAACATCAGCGTTAAGCAATATCGAACTGAGAAATTCGAGCTGAGGTAGAGCACACTGGGCGTTTCGATGGCTGTTGTAAAGTAAAAATCACAACTGCAGTGGTTGATCGCGGGTGTTGCTACGATCCCGGAAGAACTTTACGATTTTGTGGTGATCGTTACAGTTTGTTTCTGCTAAACTCTCTTTTCCAATACGTCACCTTCGGTTTCGACCCACCGCTATTGCGCTGCCATCATTAGACCATACCACCAACAGGCCTATGAGCCATCTCCTATTGGTGCGTAGGCCTATCCAATTACACATAACCACATTTAGACGACAATTCTTGGTACTGGTACTCAGGGCTAGAGATATACAAGGGCTTTGATGTTAGCGGCCGCCGCCCGATCCTACTTACCAACTTACCCCACTCCCGCCCCTCCTCAGTGACGTAGCACTGGGACATCGGCGCGTGGCGCGAAGGCAGCCTTGCACGGCGGTGCATATGTCGCCCGGTATCAATGATTTATCATCGTGTCTTTTAACTAATATAAAATATTATTTCATTAGATATAGTTTTTTAGTTTTATAGTAGGATTTGTAAAGCGGGTTTCGTTAATATGGTAGGCTGTAGTGTAGCTACAGTACATGTAAATACCCCCGCCGCAGGAAACCTGCAGACTAAGCAAATTTCCATTTTCCTGACTGGATTTCTACTATAATATTCCCTTAAAATTGTTAGATTTATTTCCTATTTAAATAACATTAATTTTAATGAGTACTTAGGTTTGCTGCTGCAGGGAAGGTATTTAGGTGTTTTTTTATTTTTTTTTATTAAAATGTTGATAGCTTAGTATGAAATAAACAGTATTGCCAAATTTCATTAAAATACAGGGTGGAACGAAGTTAGTGTTAACAAATTTTATCGGTTAAACTACTAAGTATTGGTGACAAAATGGCAGCAATTTAAGTTTCCATACCCTCATAGGTAGGGAATAACGGACAATTTAAGATTTTTTCAAAATATTTGTATCTGCTTACATAAAATGGCCATAAGTGCACTAAACGTTGTTTTTATTCCAAATTCATTGTCATTTTTAGAATCCTCGTTAAATTTCCAATATTAATAGTACAAATTCATTGGGATAAAACATCTGTATAAGCCCTTATTTGGCAATGGAAGTTTGAATTTGTGATTTTTTAGAAAAAAGTAATAACTTTTCCCAAAGTTTTTCTATACTACACTGGACTCTAGAGAGTGTCAATTATTACTAAAAACTTTTGTAGTTAATAACCTTTAAAATTATGTATAAACATCTACTGTTCGTTTGATATGTCGTTCTCAAATTTAAGAGTTTTTCTTGAAAAACACGGAACGGCTATTGTTTAATTTCCTGTAAAAAAACATGTATTGGCTTCAATGATATGGCAGCAGCTGCTTTAAAAATCATGTTTAAATGGGTATTATTGCAATTTTCAGAATTCTTGTAAAATTTCTAATATATTGAGGTATTGTTAGGATTAACGCCTTATGAACCTATGTTTTGTGATGTATCTTCATTTAGGGTTTTTTTATTTTTTATTGGCATAACTTAAATATCGTTT
Source organism: Macrosteles quadrilineatus (assembly GCF_028750875.1). Classification (NCBI taxonomy): domain Eukaryota; kingdom Metazoa; phylum Arthropoda; class Insecta; order Hemiptera; family Cicadellidae; genus Macrosteles; species Macrosteles quadrilineatus. The sequence continues at coordinate 119,695,266 of NW_026542594.1, forward strand.
ACGGTGTTAGTTCTATGGTACATTCAACCGATGTGCGAGATTGACTTAATGCAAAATACACAACTTGAACAATGATAACAATGATAAAGATGGGTCATATGGTGTGATTTGCTGGCATGTCAGGTCGCAAAACTTTAAGTCCACTGGACTTGTTTTGTGTGGCTATGTGGAGTACTTCGTCTCCTCATCTTTAGTGGAAGATAATAAGGAAATTTAAAACTGGATAATGAATGCAGATGTGCTAGTCAGAGGAACGTTTTATTTTAATGTTACTGTTGGTGCCACTTGCAAAAAAACTTGGCTGTATATAAGGGAAAATAAAGGAGATTTTGAAAAAAAAAATTAAAACTCAAGTAGTTGGCATCAAATAGAAGGCAACTATTAAAACGTTAAGGAAGTAAGGAACAGTTATTTAAGTTTCGAATATTGTGTGTTTTAGAATTAACTTTTATTTTTTGTGTAAATAAGTTAAACTACGTATTTCTGAGGTTTTAACAATAATTTTAGTAAAGAAATAAATCACTTGGCTGATTTTCATTAGCATGTGTCTAAGCACTACAATCTAATTGCTATACTTAGATTAATTTTAGGTTTTCGGTGAACATATTGACAACATTGTAAAGTGTAGTATCTACATAATTTTAGAGGTTACTCCATTTATTTGCTTATGCTTAGAAAATAATCTTAAGTTAAATTTACCATGTGTAACTTTAAACAATGTTCAATGTATCCAATAAATTAAATTAAATAAAAGTTTAACATGTTTTCACTAAACATACGTTTATATGAATGTTAATCCTAATAGATCTTTAATATTGTTATAATAAATCTCACAAGGATTCTAAAAATTACAATAAACCCAATTCAAATATAATTGTTATTGCAGCTATTGCCATATTATTTAAACAAATACATGTTATTTTATAGGGAGGCGATTTTGGCCATTCCGTGTTTTTTAAGAGAAACTCTTAAATTTGAGAACGACAAATCAAACGAACAGTATATGTTTATACATCATTTTAAAGGTTATTAACTACAGAAGTTTTTAGTAATATTTGACAATCTCTAGAGTCCAGTGTAGTATAGAAAAACTTAGGAAAAAGTTATTACTTTTTTCTAAAAAATCACAAATTCAAACTTCCATTGCCAAATAAGGGCTTATGCAGATGTTTCATCTCAATGAATTTGTACTATTAATATTGGAAATTTAACAAGGATTCTAAAAATGACAATGAATTTGTAATAAAAACAATGTTTAGTGCACTTATGGCCATTTTATGTAAGCAAATACAAATATTTTGAAAAAATCTTAAATTGTCCGTTATTCCCTACCTGTGAGGGTATGGAAACTTAAATTGGTGCCATTTTGTCACCAATACTTACTAGTTAAACACATAAAAATTTTTAACACTAACTTCGTTCCACCCTGTATATCCATAAACAAGCAAACTACAACAGTTTATTTATTCTTCATAAGAATAACATGGGAATTTTTAATTTACAATTTTCTGAATTATCTCTGTAACCATTAGGCATACAACAACACTTCAATGTACAAAATTATTTCTTTTTTTAATCTCTACAAAATGGGTTGGAAAGAAATTGTGAAATTTTGTGTTTTTAGGGCCGAAAATGGAAAAATCAATTTTTACCGCCATAAAACCCCCCATAAACCCCCATTCACATAGTCCGATCATGCTGGTTCGCGAACTCGTTTGAATAAACTTAGATTTACACATCTGTACGAAATTTCATCAGGATCATTTTTGCTCGAGTTATCGCGCTAAAGGACACACATATTTATCCTACTAATATTATAAATGAGAAAGTTTGGATGTATGGATGTATGGATGTATGTTTGTGACAAGTGAACGCGAAAAATACTGGTCGGATTGGGCTGAAATTTGGCATGATGATAGCTCACATTCCCGATTAACATATAGGCATATTCTTATTTCAAAAATCCTTTCGGGCTCCGCCCCAGTGGCTCTGGAGTTTCCCATGATAACCTTATAAGAAATGGAATTATTGAATCTTAACAGCTGTTTCAATTAAACAAGTTGGTTCTGTTCTATGATGTTCAATAGCATTAAAGTTACAAGGATTACCAACAGGGTGCAGCACTATTATTTCTTTTACATTTATGACAACAGCTAATTTGCAACCAAAAGGTGAGTGAGCGTAGCGAACGAACTTCAACCTGGAGGCGAGTTAGCGTAGCGAACGAGCTAACCTGAAGGCAAGTGAGCGCAGCGAACGAGCTCCAACCTAAAGGTGAGTGAGCGTAGCGAACAAACTTCAACCAGGACGTGATTGAGCCATGCGAACGATATAGGCTAATCTTGAAAATTAAGAAGTTAAACGGGGCAAAGCCCGCGGGTTACAGCTAGTATATTATAAATATATATACAAGAAAAATATAATAATAGGGCTACAATATATAAAGGAAAATCAGTCATTGAAAAACTTAGTACCCAAGTAAAAAATATTTATTAAGATATTTACTGACTAGTTTCAGCTCTAAGGCCATTTTCAAAGAAAATTATATGTATATACATTAGTTATATATATATATATATATATATATATATGAATTTGAACATATGGTGTTTTTGGCCTATAGGGACCTCAAAACGAAAAAGTAAATTGGTCCCGGGTCTAGGTCTTACCATGAGACCTACGGTAATATTCCCTATATGGGAAATTTGCTTAAACGACTCAAGAAAGACTGAAAATGTTATCTACCATGTGTTTCCGAGAAATACGCCACTAAATGCTGCTTGGCTTGTGAAATGCAAACGAGCCGATAACTTTTAGTGTTTTAGTATATGTTTTCTAACAACAAAACCTTTTGTAGATTATTCATTCTTAAATATACACAAGTATGATATGTAAGTACAGCAAAAACATTTAAAACAAAGGCCAATTCAACTTTTTTGCTGTTTATTTATGGTTCAGAAATGATAATTATAATTAATTATAATGTAAATAATAGTAAAATTTACTATAGGGCTGACAGAGCCTTCTTCTTTGTGGAGAGTCACTATAATGTGTTTTGAAGCTGAATTCACGAAACATCACGGTGAGGCATTGAATAGGAAGAGGGGAGTAATTCCACGATTCCACAATTTTTTAAAGACAAACTTTCAAAATTTGTGTCCGTAAACTGTCTGACCTACGCAAGACTAAGAACTTTTATTAGAGTAAGGCATTTAAACAGGAATAAAACGTTAACCGAGAAAAGAAAACATATTCAGAAGAATCAAAAGTGGGTTAAATTCCATAAGTGAATAATGTTATAGTAAACCACTGTATTTTTTTTGCGTAGATTTTGTTTTAAAGTTTTGGAAATTTTATTTAATTTACTTTATTTGAATGTAATATTTATAATAAAATTTAATAGATAAATTTAAATTCTTTTCCTTCCTGCATATTTCCAAAAGTTACAAAATACACATTAGTATTTTTATTAGGGCCGATACCGATACTCGATACCAAAATACTCTCGATACCAGCGGTATCGAGGTATCGTCGATACTCGATACTTGCCTGTTTTGGGTTCGATACCGATACTGACACTGAACCACTGAATGCTACGAATCGGTGCGGATTAAGTCAGTTCAGAGCGGGTAAATTGCCGTTGCCGTTACGAATCCTAGCTGTTTGCCTACTTAATTAAAGATGCTCGCAACTCGAGTCGAGTAGTAGAGGTTAAGCCGATTTCGTTGATATTTGACAAGTAAATAACAAGAAAGAGAATGTTTGAGTTTTATTTAATCACTTAACCCCTTTCAATATTGACATACTAGGCCTAATAATAATCGGCAACCTAGACATCGCTTGCGTCATCCATTTCACTGACAGCGACAGCTGACACTGGGTGATAGTGATAGGTAGTGGTGTGCAGCGAGTGCGATGCATTGAAATTTCATTTCGATGCATCGAATCCCGATTCGATCCAGCATGCATCGATTTGGTCACAATGCAGTTCTAAAAAGGGATGTGTCGATTATCGTCATCGATAACACCATCCATTGGTTACCACTTGGACATTGGTATCGGTACCAAGACTCGATTGTCAAAAGTCGATTACGATGTTACCGACACCCGACAGGGATAAATATTTTATTTTAACATTTATTTACTTTATAGCTACAGTATTAGTTTTGTAATCACGGTTAACAATTTTCATAGCAAACTTAGAAACTATCTAGTTCAAAACAGCGACGGTGCCGGTGACATTGTTTAGCTTCAGCTCATTGCACAACACAATCTGCATTTCAAGATGTCTGTCAGACTCAACTCATGAGACAACTGGCGCCCGAATGTCCTGCCAACACGAAATAATTAATTATACTAAACAATGTCTGTATCAATAAGTCAGACATTTAGATGTATTTTTTTTATTTTTAGTACAAAATAAATAACCTAAACACATCAAAATGTTCAGTTTCATCCCTGCATTATATTATACGCATCATTAGAAAAATTATATTCAACCATTAAACTTTAACATTGTCATCGTCGTATGGTTAGGCTTGCTTTATATTGCGCCAAAAAGTAGGTCCATATTTTATCTGTACTATCTACCTGATTAAAGAGTTTAGTGAAGTTTTAAGTGCTACTATGACATAATGTATTTATTGAAAAATATCATAAGCCTTAGTCCATGTCGATTTTGTAATGTTATAACGAATGGTGAATGTTGACAATACAAGTATCTAACAACAGTTCTCAGTGGTCAGGAGGCGACAATGCACTACCATGTCAGCCAATCGACTTTCGTGTTTCAATGGAGCAAATGACGATTGCTTAGACATCGTTTATGTGCTTATTGTGGGTGGGAAGGGTATCGATAATTATAGTAATTCGAGATCCGATATATAGTAAGTACGTGTTCGTTTATACATAATGAGTATTAAAGTATAAAAAACTAGGTTAGTTATTTTTATTTTTTTTTTTTTTGTAAAGAGGTTGGCGGCCTCTTTTAACCTTGCATTTGCCCGTCCACATAGACTACAGATCTGTGCGTGGAACCCATCCAGCAAAGCAAGGGGTGAGCCGGTACAGTACAAAGGTGAACTGTACTGATAAAAGTTTGTGGCAGTGACCAGGATCCAAACCCACGACACTTCTGCCTTGGGCCCAAAGTCCGTGACGCTACCAACTGAGCCACCGACTCACCAACATTTACCCGATAATACTTGTACATACATTTAATACATTTATATTTGCGAATATTTTGTTGATTGTGCGATGTAGTTACAGACAGGTTCAAAACATCGATTGTTCCGATCCATTGTTGACACCAGTCGACACCCGTCGGGCGTCGACACCCCTACACGGAGGTTATAGTGACGTCGTGCATAAGGGCCAGGCAGGCCGGTTCACAGTGAATCCACTCTGCCGAACCTATACTCTTGGTATCATCGGGAACATAGTCAAACACTTTTGTTACTAAAAATAAAACTATGGCATGTTTTATAAAAGCACTCTTTTGGAGATTCTAGTCCCAAAACATGATCTTTATTGTAGGCTAAAAGTAAAACCTATCTATTGCCATACTTTTCTCCACAGACGTCGACTTATTCTGCAATGTCTTTAAGAAATACCAGGTTTCAGTCAAAATACTTTTGTAAAAATTGACAATGTGCTGTTTTAGCACAGTCATTCCTTGACCACGATCGTTTTTACTCACTAGAGAAAAGACTCTCCTTACAAAAAGTATTTATAGGCCAAGATGTATGTCATTTTTTAAAAGTACCTATAACTGCAATTGCTTTTAAAAAGAAATACAAAAACTGTCAAATGACTTAGATTAATACTTATAAGCCTATTTATAAATTAGAGGAAACTTTATTAGATCTCATCATAGTCAAATTCAAACATTTGCAGTGTTTTAAAAGGGAACGCGTCAAGGGCTCCCGACTACAAAGACTCCTGACTGCAAAGACTACCGAACGGTGACGTCACGGCCGACTACCCCTCTCTCTATATCTGAGTGGAGTGGGAGAGAGTCGCTGCGGTAACACCCCCCCCAGTCCAGCCGATGGCTTACCCTCAAACGTAATTCTCTGTAGCCACCCCCCTAGGTCCAGCCGACGGCTTAGGCCGGTTTCACACGAGCCACAAAACGCCCAACAATCGCGGAACGCCGCTTCTGACTGTTGTGGGGCACTTGTCGCGCGAGAATCGCAACCTGGCGCAGAAAAGAAGAGCCCCATTCACTTAACATTGGAACGCGTTGTGCCTTTCACACGAAGTGGCGTCTTTTTGCGTTTGACGCTAGAACACACTGCAATCGCCTGCAGTGGCTCTGTCCTCGACAATTTTGGCGTTTGTAGCTGGTTATTGCCACTCAGACAGTAAAAACAACCAGTCACAAAACCACCTCAAATAATTACTCTATGACGTCGTACCGTACGAAGAAGCATTATAAAAAATAAGCCTTCTTCATCGTCCATTGTAGCACTAAACTGCACTAGTAGTCTTTCCAAGCAGACTGGTGTTTTGGTTTATTTCAGGGAGGTGCGGTATGAAATGGCGATAAACTGATGGAAAACGCGGAATCATGCTTTTGCCATCTGAAAGGTCCCACGCGATTGAGTGCTGCTAGTGGCGCGTTTCTGCTGACGATTGTGGCACATTTGTGGCTCGTGTGAAACCGGTCTTAACCTCCACTTGCAATTCCCTGCGGCAACACCCCCGGTCCAGAGTACGGCTTATCCTCCACACGTAATTACCACTAAAATTAACAATATATTTTGAATAATTTTTTACGCATACGAAGCCTTACACATATATTTCCGCGTCGAAAGATTAGAACAACTTATTAGAGTTATTAAACTAGTCGCCCGAAATCTTTCTGTTGTTCATTGCAACATATCGATGAACTGGGAGCAATATATGATAGCAATATATAATTTATATAACATAAATAATATAAGTTTACTCCTAGTAAATAAAATACCCCTGCCGCAGCAAACCTGCCGACTAAGCGGATTTCCATTTCTCTGAATGATTTTCAATTGAATCTATTTAGGTCTAACGAGTACCTAGGTTTGCTGCCACAAGGAAACTGAAACTAATAAAGTGTGTTTTAGTAAAATATTAACACGTTCGCTACTGAGCGTCGCATATATGCGACGCCACGGTCATTGCCACAGACCGAGGTATACATTTGAATCTTACACATAGACCGACTGCCACTTGGATAACAGTACACACAGACCACGGGCGAAAACCTGTAAAACAGTGATCATTTACATTGTAATACGCTACAATCGTGTTTGTAAATAAATTATTCTTGTTTTTTGTATTTTTTATAACCTTTTGTTATGTCGCATATTTGCGACGCCCGGTCTACAGCGAAAACAATAGTGAAAAATATCATAGTTTTCTTGAAATAGACTAAACGTCGCATATATGCGACAGTTCATTTTTTTGTGTTTTAAGGTGAAAGTAAGTAAAAAAATAAACGGATTATTCAAGAACAGTTTATAACTGAACAAATATAAAAGCTACATAGGATAATGCAGCATACATACTGCATACATACATACAGTGATGCAGAAAAGTAAAGACCAGTTTTTCCAACTATTATATGACGTCACCAATCATCATATCCACAGACCAAGCGACACAGTTGTGCGTCAGACATCTCTGTAGACCACTGCAGGGAATTCAGTGCCTTCAAATAGACCACTACAAAGATATAAGCATTTTAATAACATTAGAACCCCGACGCAAATATGCGTCGGCAGTCTATTTTAATGTGACTAGCCGTCGCATATATGCGACGGCAGTCTATGGGTGGAAACCGGCCGTCGCATATGTGCGTCGCTGGTCCATGTGAATGGAAAATTTCGTACTATTGCAGTAGCGAACGTGTTAATAGCTTAGTATAAAATAAATAAATTTTCCTAGTTTGATCAAGATATATCCATAAACAAACAAACTACAACATTTTCAATATTCTCCATAAGAATAACATGGGAATTTTTAATTTACAATTTTTTGAATTTTTTCGTTACCAATAACCGTACAAAAACACTTTGATATACTAAATTATTTGTTTTTTAAGCTCTTTAATATGGTCTAGAGATAAATTGGGAAATTTTGTGTTTTGGGGGTCAAAATGAGAAAAACCAATTTTTACCCCATAAAACCCACCGGGAAATCCCGTTCCCATGGTCCGATCATGCTGCTTTGCGAACTCATTCAAGTTTATCTCGCTTTACTCCTTTAAACCAAATTTCATCAAAATCGGACTAAAATTACTCAAGTTATCACGTTCACGGACACATATATACATTTATAAAAATTTGAACGAATGGTGTTTTTGGCCTCTTGAGACATCAAAACGAAAAAGTAAATCGGTCCCGGGCCTAGGTTTTACTGTGCCACCTACGGTAATAGCTACTTCCCTATAGGGAAATTCGCTAAAAAAAACTCATTATTGGGAACGTGTTTAAGTTTGTCAGTTAGTATGACAAACACGTGTAAACTAATAAAAAGATTGAGTTGCTGTTTAGGCTTTTGAATAAGACACTATGAATAAACATGCTTATTGTTTTAATGTAAACAGGCCGGAGCTCCAACAGCACACTGGATGTAGCCTACAACGTCATGCAGCTTATTTGTAGCATACCGGTACTAGTAAAATATTTAGAATAAATGTTTTGCTTAAGTTATTGTAGTAAGCTTAAGTTATTGTTATTGTTGTGTTGTTGTAGTAGTTTATTGATTATAGTACCGGGTAGATTATGGTAGGAAATGTAGATTCTATTATCTTTGGTAAAACTTACTAATGTAACTTATGCCTTATGCCCTAGATCGCCTAGGCCTACGGAGTTTATACGCCTACCAGAATAAAAGAAAGAGAATTTTCTAAACGAAGCGGAAGGCCTGCAACTGATTTTTCTTTCTGTAGGCTACTATTCACTTCAGTAGTTTAAACGTTTTAAACAATCGTAACGGTTATTTACAGAATTCATAATTGTAGGCTTAAGAAAACGTAAGCTAGTAAGCCAGTTGAATTCGCGAACAAACATGGCTCGTTAAGTATTTTAAAGTCATTCAATACGAATAAAACTCATTAAAAGTCCTTAAAAATGTTTAGGGTCATATCAAAGAAGATATTGACACGACAATTACCATTAATCATCCAACAACACTTAGGCCTATTATATGAGTTTTGAATTGTGTACTGTTGTCAATGTACTTCGAGGTTCTAGTTCAATGAATAGAGATTAATTGTCGTACAATATCAATTGGTAACAAATTTACTCGTAAGATAAATTTATGCAGTTTTATTACAGCTGTAAGACTTCCCATTTAAGTACCGATATCATTGAAATTGTGTAACTTCCATTGAACAGAAATGAGATAAGTAGATATTGAGACACAGATATATTAATTTTCACACAATTATAATAATGACGAATTAAAAAAAAATGTATCCGTCAAATGTGCTAAAAACTATGTGAACTATACCTTATCAACTTTGTAAGCTATAATGGTGTTAATATTATGGTTAAAAATGTTTTACCTGTGAAACATTTATTTTTTAAATCTAAAAGAGTACAAACCTTGCTCTATTAGTGCATACGAAAAATAATTTCACTATTTTACGAGATCGATGTTTGACAACAAATGGTTGAAGCAGATCTTCAGAGAGTGTCTCCAGCTGATGCAGTAATAAAAACGTATCTCCTTATACTTGTACTTTTCAATCAAATGGCGACCATACAAAGTAGGTTTTTTAAGCCAAGTATGAATGGAGATGAGTGTAGAATAAGTGGCGTGATCTTGTAGTCTTGTTAGTGACTAAGGCCGACATATACCTCAGACACAGCTGTTAATTAATAGCCCATACAGCTTCGGATGTTTTATCCGGGAAAGCAGGTATGCCCAAAGTCATAGCATTTGTAGGTTAAGTATAATAATAACATACATGCTTATCGTAGGCTTGTAGGCATACTTGTTCAAGAATATGTTGTGGTAGGTTTTGTTTATAAATTTTATTTTTATTTCTTGTCTAATGTCGATATTGATTTGTATTTGTAACTATAAATATCGGTTCAATTTTAACTGAACTTAATATCGTATTGAATTCAGTTTATCATTAGTTACCATCTATACTAATATATACAAATGGGATGGTGTGTGTTTGTGTGTGTGTGTCTGTCTGTTACCTAATAATGCCAGAACCACTGAACCGATTGAAATACAATTTTGAATGAAGGTAGCTTATATACCTGTTTAACATATAGGCCTATTCCTGTTATTATATTTCCCTTGGGCTACGCCCCATGGGCTTCCAAAGTTTCAATGTTTACATTTTGGAAGAATGTAAAATAGCTAGTAAAAAGTATTAACTGAAGTCAGCTGTAAATACTATAATTTGAGAGTTCAAACAGCAGAGGTTAAGAGGTACAGCTCCTGCTCCCAAGATTCTAAAGTTTTATGATCATGAGAATAGTTTGATTAATATATTTCTGAAAACATACTTATTTTCATGGAAACAGAAGGATCATTACAATGTATAATATTTTCGAATAATTTTGATATGGTAGCTTTATGTTTACAAATTTGAACTGATAAACAAATGTTTGGACCGGGATTTTAATAGATTTTAAAAACTAAGAAATATGTACTGGTGCAGTTTTAAAAATTTAACTGACTCAATGTTTACACTTTTATTTGTGTTTTAATTCAATTTACAAACTAAATTTCAACTATACCTACTTTTATTCTGTCCAGAGGTAGCTACTGATTATATTTTCTTCTATCATCTACTTCACATTCGCTTTTTTTTTATTTACAGAAATCTCCTCAGTAGTTGTATATTTACAACACTGCTTTAATTTCACTATGGAGAATATCACAAAACTAAGATGCGAGCAATTCACTTTTGTATCTAAAATCTGTAACGTACTGTAACTGTTGTTCAAAGGTTTATTGCGGACATTTTCCATCACGAAAGTAAAAAACAATACACAACGTTTCGGGATCTGGAATCTGATCCCGTCTTCAGGTGAAAAAACTTAACTAACACATTACAACTAACAAACACAAACGCCCAACCTAAGTTGGAATACACTACCGAGGGTAGTAGTCAAAAAATATGCCCTGTATAGCAGTCAAGTCATGATACAACATGCAATTAATAACAAATCACAAAACACTATAATCTATAAAAGGTTTACGTACAAAAAACTCACACAATGGAACACTAACAACACCGTACGCTATGACTCCACCAATGAAACTGAACCAACATGGCTGACCAATCGGAAACACGGAGACAACAGAAATGGCTTCCGGTCCCTGGAAAAGTAAAACCAACAGAATGGCGGAGCGATGTACGATGCCGCAAGATGGGTGTTAATTATGTTTATTCCTATCACGAGTTTTACTACGAGTTAACATAACGTGCGAATTTTGAGGAGAACTCGTTATTTCCCTATTTATTGAACAATTAAGTTCCCTATCCTTTAGTTCCTTGTTCAAAATGGGTAGCCAAAGTGGCCTTATTTCAACCGATGACTGACTGATTGGTTGGTCTGCTAATTTAATGTATGAGGCTTCAATGAGTTTACGTTTGAAAAAATGAGGTTCCTTATGGACAATTTTTGCCTCTTCAAAATTCATACGATTAATGTGTTAGTTAAGTTTTTTCACCTGAAGACGGGATCAGATTCCAGATCCCGAAACGTTGTGTATTGTTTTTTACTTTCGTGATGGAAAATGTCCGCAATAAACCTTTGAACAACATTAACTCACCATCACCAACAATGAACTTCAAACAAAGTACTGTAACTATGTTTCTTTACTTGATGTTTTAAATAATGATGTAATTTAATACAAATACATACACGTTTTGAACTATGGAACGAGTTAAAATAATTACTGTTGTGTATTTCGTTGTTGATTTATATTTAAATTGGTGAAATTTGTGCCCTGATTAACAATAATAGTGGTAGGCTTTCTAACAAAAGGTAATACAAGTTTTCCATTAGTTAATTTTTGCTTATTATTTTGATATATACACACTGATCTGCAGGTAAAGATTTAACTTTGAAAAAAGCTCATTATATTAGCTACGGTAAAACATAACAATTATATGTGAAATCAATATAAACTCTATTTTTTTTCTTTACTACAGTGCTTTATGTTGTGCGATTATTTTTCCTTATTTACTTTATATGTACGTTTATGAACGAAATATAAATGTTTAAGAAAGCTTATCATTTGAAAATTGAATCGTATGGGTACATTATTTCCATAAATGCATCAGCACCTCATGTAATTCGTACTAGGTTGCTTATAGGTTAGCCTAGCCTTAAAGAAAGATATTTGTCAAACTAAGAGTTTCAATTGAGTTATGTTCCTGAAACCAAAGGGGAATGTGTAACTATTTTATACAACATAATTCAAGTTCAAATTTTTTTGCTTCAGTGTCCTTTCCGTTGCGAAGCATGGGTACAACAGCTAGTACGGTATAAATAAAAACAATAACAAAACACCATTTTATTTATTTTTTCCTTACTTTTTTTGTTACTAGGTAGGCTACTATTATGTCCATGAACGCAAGTAATTTTTGTCCGATTTTGAAGAATTCAAAGGTGTAGGGCTGGATAAACTTGAATGAGTTCGCGAACCAGCATGATCGGACCATGCGAACGGGGTTTTATTGGGTAAAAATTAGGGATGGTCAAGTCTCGAAATTTCGGGAAATTTTCAATCTCGTTACACGAGACAAGATTACTTTTTGGCCAAGATTTTTATCGAGACGAGAATAAAAAAAAAAAATTAAAAACGCCTGCAGAAAGTCAATGCAATACCCGCAATACAGGCGCGTGTTGTAGTTGCGTTTCCTTTTCGAAGGCGTTCTTATTTAATTAATTCTTTTAATGTAAATATTACTTTCATTATTTTAATAATATTACTTTAATAACATTTGAGAAGTTTTGTTAAGTGTAAGCAGTGTGAGGAATGTTTTATTACTATAAAAAAGTCAAAACAAGTAACTATTTTATAAAAATTAATATTGCTTTTATTTTATGATTTATTTTATTTTAGGATAAGTTGAACTCTATCCTAACTGATATCACCATGTTTCCTAATCGTAGGCATTTTTAATAAGTTAGGCGTGATTAATAAAAAAATGTTATGCTGATGTTACTTAATGAAAGATTGTAAATATTCTTGCCTATTATCATTATTTTAGTATTTAAACAGTCATCTAACAATGTTACAAAATCAGGTAAAAATTTCGAACATGCATTTCCCGTTGTGTATGAGAAGAGAAATCTCGTCTCGAAATTTTATGAGAAATAAAAAATCTCGTCTCGTCTCGTCTCGAACTAAAAATCCAATCTCGTCCATCCCTAGTAAAAATAGTTTTTCTCATTTTTGACCCTCAAAACATCAAATTTCCCAATTTTTCTCTAGACCTTTACAAAGAGCTTAAAAACAAATAATTTAGTATATCAAAGTGTTTTTGGTACGGTTATTGGTGACGAAGAAAATTAAAAAAAAAATTGTAAATTAAAAATTCCCATGTTATTCTTATGGAGAATACTGTACAATATTGTAATTAGCATGTTTATGGATATATATTGATAAATCTTAGTAAATCTATTTATTTTATGTTAACACGTTCGATACTGAGCGTCGCATATATGCGACGCCGTGGTCATTGCCACAGACCGAGGTATACATTTGAATCTTACACATAGACCGTCTGTCACTTGGATAACAGTACACACAGACCACGGGCGAAAACCTGTAAAACAGTTTGATCATTTACATTGTAATACGCTACAATCGTGTTTGTAAATAAATTATTCTTTTTTTGTATTTTTTATAACCTTTAGTAATGTCGCATATTTGCGACACCCGGTCTACAGCGAAGACAATAGTGAAAATTATCATAGTTTTCTTAAAATAGGCTAAACGTCGCATATATGCGACAGTTCATTTTTTGTGTTTTAAGGTGAAAGTAAGTAAAAAAATAAACAGATTATTCAAGAACAGTTTATAACTGAACAAATATAAAAGCTACATAGGATAATGCAGCATACATACTGCATACATACAAACAGTGATGCAGAAAAGTAAAGACCAGTTTTTCCAACTATTATATGACGTCACCAATCATCATATCCACAGACCAAGCGACGCAGTTGTGCGTCAGACATCTCTGTAGACCACTGCAGGGAATTCAGTGCCTTCAAATAGACCACTACAAAGATATAAGCATTTTAATAACATTAGAACCCCGACGTAAATATGCGTCGGCAGTCTATGGGTGGAAACCGGCCGTCGCATATGTGCGTCGCTGGTCCATGTGAATGGAAAATTTTGTACTATTGCAGTAGCAAACGTGTTAAGCTATTATTATTTAACAAAAAAACACTTTTTTAGCCTCCCTGTTGCAGTAAACCAAGGTACTCATTTAACATAATGTTATTTAAATGGATTTGATTGAAAACCAAATCAGACAATTATAAATTCGCTTAGTCAGCAGGTTTGCTGCTGCGGGGTATTTTTGTCTCAAATCATTCGATTATTTACTCTTAATGCATATAGATAACTGAAACAAATTATTTACTCGAAATCAGGGCAAACCTAATACAATTAATTACAAATTGCTCATGGTATAAACTATGCTTTATTTAAAAAATCCAAAACGATAAAACTGATTTCCCCCCTAGCACCGCTCGGTCAACAAGATATTAACATATAATATAGGATCGGACATTTATTGTAGCGCTAATAGGATTCAAGATACCAATGCGTTCAAGGCGTTCAATGATCAGTATGTAACATATTTAAAACTTCTATGCGATACATAAAACACTACAGCAATAGTAAAAGCAAATGATGTACATACTCTTAGATTAGAGCTTGATCGTTCCATTGTAGACTTAACTAACTGGTTTGCGGCAAATGGTTTAAAACTTAATAATTCTAAAACACATATTATGCAATTCCAAACACTACAAAATAAGCAAAACATAATTTTTGAATTACCATATGAAAATGATATTTTAGCTTTTGTCGAACAAACAAAATTTTTAGGCTTAAATATTGACATTTAAAAATTTGACATGGAAACGTCACATTGAAATATTAGCCAAAAAATTAAATACAGCTTGTTTCCAGATGTATGTTTTAAGAAACATAATAGATTCTAAAACAAAGGTCATAGTTTATTATGCCATTTTTTTCCATTATGCAATATGGTTATTGAGTTATGGGGCTCAACATCATATGCCTCAACTATTTTTAAGATACAAAAGAAGTTTTTAAGAATCTTATAATTTACACACAAAAAAAGTCATGAAAACCGCTTTTTGAAACATATGGAATGTTAACAATGCCTTCACTTTACATTTATAAAATTCTGGTATACTTCAAGAGTAATGCACAATCCTACTAATATTATAAATGAGAAAGTTTGGATGTATCGGATGTATGTATGTATGTTTGTGACAAGTAAACACGAAAAATACTGGTCGGATTGGGCTGAAATTTGGCATGATGATAGCTCACATTCCCAATTAACATATAGGCATATTCTTATCTCAAAAATCCTTTTGGGCTCCGACATTTCTCCACTCTGCGTACACCAGACCTAGATTAGAGCTAGACAGCTTTGTGCTTTCTGTACAAGCTTTGTGTGTGACATGAGTATTGAAGAACGTTTGATAGAAGCAGTTTGGGAACATCCCTTTCTTTATACAGTACGTTATAAAAGCTGCCTGAACATATTCTGATGCTTTCAATGATGCAAATGTACTATGCATTTAAGTGGTGATTGGTTCTTAAATTGTGGACCCAACTATTATAAAAAAGATTATGCGAACAAAGAACCATCGGATGAATAATTACCTCTTTTACTACTCTAGCAGCCAAAAAAATTTACAAAAAAGCCTGAAATATCTAATTTCTTGTCGGTTACTGACAGAGCCCGTTGGACCAATGGGTTATTGCCTTAAAAAGTGCGGAAGGCATCAGAAGGTGTCGGGGACTTGTTGGATGGTGTCGTGTCGGAGAGTGTCGGACTAGGGGGTTTCCTGCTTTAGAGGGTTGATAGGATGTGCACATAATGTGATATACTCACATTCGCTAGGAAGTCCTGCTGGTTGTTGCTCACGCTAGGCTCATCTGCAGTTACAGGCTCATTGTCTTTATCCTTGGGCTCTGCAAGACTGTAATGTAGGAACTTTGACACCAGAGCTCTCTGTTGCAGCACATGACGACTCTTGTCTTTAATTGACATACCCACATCCTACACAAAGCAATCAAATAATAAATGTATCTCCACTAGAAGTAAACAACATACCAGAAAAAATCAAATATATATTTTTTTATGACTGAAAATATAGGAATGGTCATCGGTTCGGCAAAGGAAAAATAATAAACCAAACAGTGGGCAAAAAAGTTGTAATGAGTTATTTTCCCTAGACCTTATCGCAGACCCTGGAACTTTACCCAGCCATCGTAGGCTGAGCTATCCCGGCAAACGGTTGCGACTGTACTTTTAATATTTTTACAGTGCAGAAAGTAGCGTCGCAAAGTGAAAAAAGAACACACACAGTAGCAAACATCAATGTTACTCATGTTAACAAATATTCAGTTTTGGACAGCTTGTCTGGAAACAAAGATACATTTTCGTCACCTAGCTGTATAAATGAGAATAAATTAAATAATGTCCCTAAAAATGTTTACAAAAAAGGAAAAGCCGCTGTTTTGAGATGAAACACAAATAGACCAAACAAAAATGCTCTTTCAGACGTAAAGGTTACATTCTGCTCAGGCAGTCAAGGAGCAAACTTACCAATCAAGCTAGAAACTTCAAGTAATCAGAAAGTTCAGGTTTTTGGTAGGGATGGTCAAGTCTCGAAATTTCGGGAAATTTTAAATCTCATTACACAAGACAAGATTTCTTTTTGGCCGAGATTTTTATCGAGACGAGAATAAAAAATAAAAAAATAAATTAAAAACGCCTGCAGGAAGTCAATGCAATACCCGCAATACAGGAGCGTGTTGTAGTTGCGTTTCCTTTGCGAAGGAGTTCTTATTTAATTAATTCTTTAAATGTAAATATTACTCTAATTTTTAATTATTTTAATAATATTACTTTAATAACATTTGAGAAGTTTTGTTAAGTGTAAGCAGTGTGAGGAATGTTTTATTACTATAAAAAGTCAAAACAAGTACCTAACTATTTTATAAATATTAATATTGCTTTTATTTTATGATTTATTTTATTTTACGATAAGTTGAACTCTATCCTAACTGAAATCACTATGTTTCCTAATCGTAGGCATTTTTAACAAGTTAGGCGTGATTAATAAAAAAATGTTATGCTGATGTTTTTTAATAAAAGATTGTAAATATTCTTGCCTATTATCATTATTTTTGTATTTAAACAGTCATCTAACAATGTTACAAAATCAGGTAAAAATTTTGAACGTGCATTACCCGTTGTGTATGAGAAGGGAAATCCCGTCTCGATCTCGTCTCGAAATTTTATGAGAAATAAAAAATCTCGTCTCGAACTAAAAATTCAATCTCGTCCATCCCTAGTTTTTGGATATGTCAGAGCGAACACCAAAAACTCTGATTCAGGTTGTTGATTCAGCATCAATAACACAAGATTCTAGCCCCGTTATAATCCTCGGAGGCAGCAACGATAGTCTAAATCATAACTTAAAGGACATCTACCAGAATTTAAAAAAACTTACCATTCTAAGTGCTACAAGCCCCACATTTATTTATGACCACTATACCTATCAAATATGACATAGTACTAAAAGATACAGTAAATAAAGAATTAAAACTTGGAGTCTACTGTAATGGAATCCAATATGAGTGACATTGTGGATGGTCTTAAGAGCAACAGGAATGTAGCGTTCTCTCATTCTATTTCTGGTGATCTAAGCAGTCCCAGAAATATGACAGCTGGTGTTGCTGTTTCTTTCTGAAAAGCATTTGGTAGACCAAGGACCACCAACCTACTTAATAAGTACTTAACACTCCAAGAACATGAAAACGGAGCAGCAGTGTATGGTGTTGTAACCAAGACAACATACAATGGGAAACCAAAGACAACTGATTACAAAACTAATAAGTAAGTAAATTAATAGAGGGTTGGATTTCAAGCTAAGGAAATACAAGAGACTAGTGTGTTCACCCATGGGGTGTGTCAGGGATAATATTAGTGTTCAGAATTTTGTCAACAACTTAGTACAATTGCATCATACCACTGGGAAGCCAATTACAGTAATAATACAGGATGAAGAATCAAGTAGAACTTTACAAAATGGATTGAGCTACCAGGAATTTAATAATCATATACGAGAAGAGCTTTATAAATGGATAAATAGAAATAGAAACACTCAATCTGTTTCTTTCCCTGGTCCTTGTATAATGCCGACAACTTCTATTCCATCACATTCCCCGAACACTAATCACATCCATCATACAACATCAAACTGCAATCTGGGCTCAATAGAGCCAACTCCAGTGGATGGTAGGATGGAGCAGCCAGCGACAATGTCCAAGAATGCTATGTAGACTCCCTCTTATCCGGACATCTTTTAACCGGACAATTTTTATCAGCACATTGGTTTAACCTAACTAGATTGGCAGGAAATGGGCGGTACTGAAACGACAGTTCTCGTGGGAAAGATTTGAGACCAGTGATCACGTGTCTAAATACAATGATCTCCTAAATTTAAGTCGAATGTCACAGTAAACGGTCCGTTTTAACGATTTTTTGGGTTTAACCCGAAAAACCGTTATCCCATGTGTAACAAAACTCTTAAATTAAACTGATTTTCTACAAAAATTAAAATAAACCAGTTTTAAAAAGTTACATTTTTTTTGTTTATTATATTTCTACAAAACAATTATAACATTATTTAGACATATGCAAATTAATAACATGTGTTTCTCAAAGTGTTGATAAAAAATAATCCAAAGGGGACTAAGTTAAAAAGTTAAACATTTCCAACATTCTCCCCCCTTTTAAAAAAACTTCAAACTCTTTCACAAGTCCAATTTGGTTGGCTTTTTTATTCTTCTCCCACTTTGGGTCTGAACTTGTGTTTCATTAGTCTTCACATTTGTCTCTTCTTTTCCTTTTGTCGTATTATAATGAGTTTCAGGTTCAGGTTGATAATTTTGAGCTTTATGAATGTGGTCATCCTTAGATTGAACTTCAAGTGGATAAAGCCGTTGAATAGGTCGTAAATAAATTCCATTTTTCGTTCTTACTTTTACAAGTCTTGTTACTTTGTCTTTCCCAGGAAATATTTTGATCACTTTTCCAAGAGGCCAAGAAACTCTTCGTTTATTTTCTGAATGGACGAGTACAATGTCTCCCACATTGATTTCACAAGTTTTGTTTACGTTCTTTTTAGAGGAATTTAGAAAACCCAAGTATTCCTTTTGAAATCTTGTTCTTAGTCCTTCTCGAATTCTTAGTATATACTTCCATCTACTGTTCAAACTTGTCTTCTCTAATAAATCTAAATCTGATACATCATTACCTTGTATAGATTGGATGAACATAGATGGTGTCAGGGGTTTTAAATCTTCAGTGTCTTCTGAGATGTATGTGAGAGGTCTACTGTTCATAATACCTTCACACTCACATACCAAGGTGTTCAGTTCTTCATGATTTAGTGAAGCACTTCGTAAGTTTCGTCTCAGTAGCTCTTTCAGAATCCTCACCAAACGTTCCCAGAAACCTCCCCACCAAGGAGCAGCAGGAGGATTGAATTTCCAAACGATATTCTTTAAGTTGAATTCATTTTGAATTTTACTCCAGTTAAGATTCTTAAGTTGATTACTCAAACCAACAAAATTGGTCCCATTATCGGTATAGATGATATTTACTCTTCCTCGACGAGAAATTGTTCAATCATTTGTTCTGTTATAATGTGATTAGATGGTAACACAACTGGGTGAGTATATTCTTTGCTGTATTCTTGATCCAGTAATCTTGTATTCAATCTTATAAGACCATCTTCATCAATAATGGTTTTAACTCCACTTAAATGTTTACTTTTCTTCTCTCCATTGAAACTGTCTCTTTGCACAAGTTTAAACAGTAATTTCTCTGCTTGTTGAAATTCTTCTGACGTTATGTCCGAGCTCTTCTTCTTGGTTTTAAACCGTAACATCCAAGCTATGGTTCTTACAATCGAAGAGTATTTAGAAAATCTTTGTCCTAACATGACAGCAATTGATAAGGTCTCAACGGTGCTTGCGGTAATCACTGACTTCTTCTTTTCACTCTCAACTGTTTCTCTGTCAGGTAAAGGATTTTCAGTTGGCCAAGCATTGCTATACAACCATGTTGGTCCATTCCACCATTGTGAATTGAGTAACTGTTGTGGTAAGCAACCTCTTGAAATTAGGTCTGAGGCGGGATTTGCATGACTGGAAACATATCTCCATTGCGATGGATTACTAAACTTATTTATTTCTTTGACTCTATTGTTTACAAATACAGACCATTTCCCTTGATTGGTAATCCAAGCTAGTGTAACAGAAGAATCTGACCAAAAGAAACAAGGTAAGTCAGGTTTACTTAGACATTGAAGAGCCAAGGTACAAAGTCTTACACCAAGGAGTGCTGCCATCAGTTCCAACCTTGGTAACGTAATTGGTTTCACTGGCGAAACTCTAGATTTGGCTAGCACTAAACTAACATGTACAGCATCATCAGCTTCAGTCCTCAGAAATATACAGGCTCCAAAAGCGGATTTGCTAGCGTCACAGAACACATGAAGTGTGCTTGAGTTATTCATAATGATTCGACGTTGAATTTAACACTCCTCAATAATTGGTGTTCGTTCAAACCATTTTTGATACTCAGACTGGAGATGTTCTGGTAATTTATCATCCCATCCAATTTTTAAACTCCAAGTCTTTTGCAAAATAACTTTTGGGATGAGTGTCATAGGGGCAGTAAAACCTATGGGGTCATAGATTTTTTGTGTGTGGGATAGTAATGATCTTCGAGTTAATTCCTCAGGTTCCAAGTTTGAAAATGAAACATTACAAAACAAAGTGTCTGAAGAACAGTCCCACTTTAACCCTAAAACGTTTTGTGTTGTTGGCTCAAAGTTTCCAGCCCATCTCCTTAGGTTGAATTCTCCAAGCCTCAAAATGTCTTATGCTTGTCTTACCAAAGAATCTCGATCATTCTCATTGTCTACACCCGTCAAACAATTGTCTACATAAAATGATTTCTGTAATTTGTCAGCTACGGACTTCAAACAATCTGGTGCATTACGTAATAAATTATTGATTACAGCTCCTAACAAAAAAGGACTGCATGTTAGTCCAAATACGACTCTAGTATGTCGATAAATCACAACTTTTCCTTCCTCCCACCATAAAAACCTAAGCATGTCTCTGTCTTTAGGGGACACAAGAATTTGGAGAAATGCCTTTTCAATGTCAGAAGTCAAGCCAAATTTATGTTTCCTCAGATTAGTTAGTTCGTTTGGAACCAACTCAATCAAATTTGGACCTACTTCAAGACAATCATTTAAACTACAACCATTTTTGTCCTTACACGAGGCATCGAACACTGGTCGTATTCGAGTAGTGCTCCCTTCTTTAATGACTGCTCGATGAGGAAGGTAATGAACAGAATTAACAGTTTGGTCCAAAGAAGTTTCTTCTTTTTCAACCCTTTCAATTATTCCCTTGTTAACCCATTCTTTAAAAGTAGCATCATAGTCTGCATATAAATTCATATTTTTCAGCTTACTTGTAGTTGTCAGTAGACGTTTCTCAGCTACATACATATTGGACTCCAGTGAGGGTCGTCCTTCAACCCAAGGAAGTTGTACGATGTAGCGGCCAGTCGAGTCTCTTATCACAGTATCCTCAAAGAACTCTACCACTTGCTCGTCCTTTTCTCCCTTCTCCAGTTTCACACTTGGGTCTGTGATTCCCATCGTCTCAAGCTCCCAAAACTGCTTAACATTCTGTGAGGACTGTAAAGCAATAAACATAGATGAGACAAAAGATTAATCTCTACCAGATGATTCAGATGAACCAAACAATCGTCCATCCCAATCGTGTTTTTATGACCACAAGTTGGTCATTTACTTTGTGAAATTCCGAAGTGATAATTTGTGACCAAACATCAGCACCCAATAACACATCAATACTAGCAGAGTCTTCTTCGTCAGAGGTCGATATATCGCTCAAAATGATGTTATCTTGCTCCAAACGTTTTATCAAACTGTAGTCACATAACTTGGGAATCCGGTTACAAATAACTTGTTGTTCTATAACTTGTAAATCTGTTTTAAAATCCAAGTTTAGTGAACTCAAAGTGATGCCATAAGTTTTATGGTATTTAGGTCCAGTTTGCTTACCTCTAAAAACTTCTTGTTGAATTAAAACTCTATCATTGCTTTTGAGGCCTAATTCTGATACACATTGGCTAGAAACAAAACTCTTTTGTGAACCTGAGTCGCACAAGATTCTAACCTTTTTTGATTTCCCATTACAATCAATAAAAGCATTCAAAGTCTGTAAGTAAGTAGTTTTGCTTTTATTGTTTACAGTAGAAGACGAATTTGTTGTATTTCTAACAGGGGTTATAGGCTTGTCCTTAGCACTCGGCTCAGCTTCATTAGTCACATGGACTTTTGGACACAAGATTGCAAAGTGTCCACCCAAGCAGATGTGACATTTCACTTGTAATTTACATTTCTGAGCCCAGTGCCCCTTTTTCAAACACTTTATACATGCACCCTTTTTCTTTACAAGTTCATTTCTTTCTGATACTGTTTTATCGAAGATAGAAAAACAATCAGGCGAGTTATGGTTTGTTTTTCCACAAAATATGCAAAGATTTCTTCTTAAGTTGGTATTTAAATCTGTACCTACCTTTGCACTACTTTCAGATTGAGAAACAAGTATTGCTGCTGAAGGTGTGCTTGCCTTAGGTTTACCAAACCGCTGAGTTTTGGTTGAGCCTTTTTTTAAGATCCACCTCGTGAGACTTCACGCCAAAACAGTTTTCACGCAACTTAAGCCTCTCCTCAGCTTCAACTTCGGTTCTTAGAAACTGAAGGAGTTCTTTCAAACAGTTATCTGGCTCTGTTGTGGATGCATTCTTATTAACACGATACCTTTCCCAGATTTTAAAAATAGGTTCAGGTATGGCTGTTTCAACGAGAGGGAATAGCATGGCAGCATATTTCTCTTTGGTTACTCCCAATGATTCGAGAGCTCTTAGCTGTACTTCAAGCCTGTCATAAAGGCATGTGACTGACAAGTTATCAGTCTTATTTAAAACTAGAGCTAAAAGTTCCCTGACATAGTATTCAATAAGGAATTCTTCTTTTCCATATCTAGATTTAAGGAGCTCAACTGCTTTCAAATAGTTTTCTTTTGACGGAGGAAAACCTTCAATTAGTTTTTGAGCTGAGGAGCCTGGCTTCACAGATTGTAGTAAGTAATCAAACTTATCCTCATCTCCTAAACTATTATCATCATGGATTTTACTGAACTGAGACCAGAATCCTATCCAATTTTCAAGTTCACCATCAAATCTTTTAAGTTCTATTTTTGGAAGGCGCCTTTTATTGGAATAGGTTTTATTTGATTCACTACCAGGGTTAGCAACTAACTGCAGTTCTTGAATTTTCAAGCTTAATTGATGGTATTTAGTTGCATACTCATTAGTCCCTATAATTTCTGACTCAATTTCATCCTCTGTTACCTCCTCTTCACTAATTAGACTTTGCAAAAACTACATCATTTAAAGAGCAAAGCTTTTCATAAGTTGTATTTAATACATTAAACCTGGCAACAATAGTTCTTAAATCTTCATTTTGGCTCAATAGGTTTTCAATAGCAATTACCTCTTTAGTAAAGACTGACCTGTAAGCTCTTCTTTGAAGTTCAGTCATTTTTATAATAAATCAAAAGTATATTACCTGTACAATGATGAATATTTACTTCAAAATAATAACTCAAAACTATCCTGGCAGGGTCGCCATTAAATGTAACAAAACTCTTAAACTAAACTGATTTTCTACAAAAATTAAAATAAACCAGTTTTAAAAAGTTACATTTTTTTTTGTTTATTATATTTCTACAAAACAATTATAACATTATTTAGACATATGCAAATTAATAACATGTGTTTCTCAAAGTGTTGATAAAAAATAATCCAAAGGGGACTAAGTTAAAAAGTTAAACATTTCCAACACCATGGTTGGACTTGCTGAATCAGTCTCCTGGTCCAGCGTCCCCGCGACTCCTGGTCCCAGCTCTCCTGCCAGAGCTGGTAGGTGCGGTTGCGCTCCTCCATTTTTGCATGGTTCTCTCCACGCCGCTGATAAATCGCTTTCCTCTCCGCCGCCAAAAGTTTGACGGGGATTACTCCAGCAACCACCAAGATGGCAGGTTCAGACACTGTTCGGTAGGCGGATGCTACCCTGAGTGCTGCCTGACGCTGCACTCTGGCAAGCCGCATCCTATACACCTCCTTATTGAGCGCGTCTGCCCACACCTCCGCACCATACAGGAGCACAGACTGAACTGTAGACATCAACAGCCTTCTGCGACTGGAACGAGGACCTCCGACATTGGCCATTAACCGGCTAAGAGAAGAGATCACCTTAGCGGCCTTGTCCGCCATTCGGAATATCTGGTCCCGCCAGCTAAGCTTAGAGTCCACCATGACACCAAGATACTTGGCGGCACGAACGGACTGGACTTCGACGTCCCCCACCCTCAACGGCACAATGGTGTCAATCCGCTTTTTGGTCAGAATCACGATCTCAGTTTTGTTCAGCGAGAGTGAGAGACCGTGATCTGCCATCCATGCGTTTATAGTTCGCATGACTCGGTTTAATTTAAGCTGGGCCAGCTCAACACTACGAGCAGCTATTATAGCTGCAATGTCATCTGCGTACCCAACTAAAACGGTTTCTTCAGGCATTTCAGACCTAAGGAGGCTGTCGTAGGCAATGTTCCAGAGGTCCGGGCCGAGTATGGAACCTTGGGCAGCACCAGAAGTGACACTCATCGTCTGCGGGCCTTCTGTAGTATCATACATGAGGAGGCGGAACCGGAGGTAATCCTCTATAATGCGCATGAGGTATGCCGGGACGTGGAAGTTGTTCTCCAGAGTGTCCAGCATATCGCACCATCTTGCAGTATTAAATGTGTTTCGCACATCGAGTGTAACGAGCAGCACAACCCTACGAGAGTAGTGATTAAAATCCTCAACTCTCATCACGGCTTGCTTCACCTCATCAATAGCGTCGACCATTGATCGCCCCTTCCTGAAGCCGTATTGGCGAGGGCTCAGGTCCCCCGCAGCAACCACGGCTGAATTCAGACGGGAACGGATCAACTTCTCTAGGACTTTCCCAGCCGTATCCAACATGCAAAGGGTTCTGTAAGAGGACGGCAATTCTGGGTCTCCTTTCCCCTTCCCTACGAGCACGAGCCTAGCTTTTTTCCAGCACAACGGAAATACCCCCTCTGCCAGGCAGGCGTTGTACATGCTCAGAAGAATCAGGGGATTGATTGAAAAAACCTTCTTAAGAGCCTCGCCAGGTACCCCATCAGGTCCAGGAGCCTTGTTGTTTTTTAGGGATAAAACGGCAGTCTCCAGCTCCTCATGAGTGAAGAGTGGGACATCGTCCATCATCTCAAACTCACACAGTGGGCGCAGAATATGATCCGGAAAAAGGGATTTGACAACCCTCTCCATAGCGGCCCCCTCCATGACGGAAGGTGGAGAGCGAGTGGTGAGTTTTTGGGTTACTAGTTTGTAACCCAGGCCCCACGGGTCGGAATCGACATCATCCCTTAGTGTTTTCCAGCAATTGTGTTTGCTCCGGTTGATGGCCCGGCGGAGAGACTTCCTCGACCTTATAGACCTTATAGCTCTCCAGCTTACGGCGTCTATCCAAGGGTGCCCTGGCCCTAGTAGCGAGTCGTCTAGCTCTCAAAGCAGCTCGGCGCAAATCCGCGATCTCTGCAGTCCACCAGTATACGGGTCTCCTATCGCAACGGAGTCTCTTGCGGGGCATTGACTCATCACAAGCCGAGGCAATCAGCCCCATCATCGATGTAACTATAGCCTCTGCATGAGCCATGCCAGGTGCGGCAGGCACCGCTGGCACTCCCCGCAGGATGGCCTTAGTGAATTTAGCCACGTCCAGTTTTTTGGTGTTCCACCGAACGGGCACTTCCCGAGATCACAGATAATATAACCCCTACTACAGATATCTGGCTGAGGCCGCTAGGCCGCTGCGGCTGAGGGACGTGCGGGGAGGGAGGAAATAGTTACATTTTTACTCGCAAGGTGTCGTGAGCGTCCTCGGTGCGGTGCAGCGCTGTGCCGTTGCCGTGCCCGTAGCCGTAGCCATAGCTTACGTTGTCTGACGTGTTGTCACGTCACTCTACTACCGCGTCAGTGCTGGAGAATATCGGTACAAACATCTAGCTTGCTCTTGCTGATAACAAGACGACAACTGAATAGAAATATTGTGTTCACTAATCTCTCTACATGACACTTCATTATGTCCTAAGTTTCAGTCTTAATTTAATTGCAATTGTCAGTCTTTGTTCCATTGCACAGCTTAGGTGGTTTTAGGTTTCGCATTATTATTATTATTATTATTATTGGAGGTTCTTTCTTGTAATTACAGTAATTTGGTGGGCTAATGAAAAATTGGAAGGTATAATACCTGAGATAGCACGGTTGATTGTTATTCACTTAATAATTTATGTGATTGATTACATTATCTTTGAGTAGACTGACCGTCATTCGTTTTGAAATAATGCCGGTTATACTTTACAATTGCTCGGATTCGAGCAACTGGTGTTGTCATAATATGTTCATTTATATATATCATGTTAGTTTTATATCATTCGACCAGACTGTACTCTTGTTGTTGTACTTGGACTGTACTGAGTTTGAACTGTACCGTTAGACCTAGATTGAGTGCTCGGCCACTTTGAATAAACCCATGCCAACGTTAACATGCCTATCATTTAACGAACCTTGACCTGCGATCCATATCACATGGCGCAGTCGGTAAAATTTAATTATGTGAGTCTTAAAAGTATGTTTGAATTTAATACAGTTATTTTGAATTATTGAGACAAGACGTTGAAGCTTTATAATCATGCCGAAAGCAGGAGAAGAGGAGGAAAAAACTTCCATCGTCGTGCAAAGTTCGACTACACCTTCAATACGCCCACCATCTGAATTGACATGGTCAGGTAATATGTCAGAAAATTGGTCGTTTTTCAAACAAAAATTTAAAATCTACATGGTTGCTAGCAAAAGTGAAAAAGAGACTAGTGATTATCAAATCGCTCTTTTACTGTCAGTCATTGGTGATCGTGCTCTGAAAATCTACAACAATTTTCAGTATTCAACAGGAGAAGACAAGCACAAGTTAGAGACTGTAATATCTAAGTTTGATAATTATTTTATACCCACTAAAAATGTAACTTATGAACGTCATATTTTCTTTTTGCGTGAGCAAAACCTTGATGAAAATATAGACTCTTTTGTAACTGATCTTAGGGATTTGTCTAGCTCATGTGACTTTGGTCAGTTAACAGACAGTTTAATCAAAGACAAACTCATTTTGGGTATTAGAAATAGAACATTGAAAGACCGACTTTTGCAAACTAAAGACCTAGATTTAAATAAAGCTTTGGAAATATGTAGGGCTTCAGAAACTGCTAGCAAACAATTAGGAGATATTTGCTCAGACACTAGATCGGCAAGTTTAGACGTGCACAAAATTGCAAGCAAGGATTGCAAGAAGGGGCAACATGTGACGTCACGATCAAACAGCTTCATACGCAATCGTAGCAGACCGACTTCAGCAGAACGGCTGCACTCGCAGACGACGCAGACTCATCTAAAAAAGGGCTTCATCAACAACAACAAACAGAAGTTTCAGTTTGTGTGTTCCCGTTGTGGTTACAATCATGCTTATGGTAAATGCCCTGCATTCGGTAAGAAATGTGCAAAGTGTGGTGTTTTGAATCATTTTGCTACTAAATGCAAAAATAAGAGTGTAAATATGTGTAATGTTATTAATGATTCCAGTGAAGATGATGATAATTTGTTTGTAGGGGAGGTACATGTTGTCTCAAACAAAAATAAATATGGTAAGTGCCAGTGGCATTCAGATTTGTTGATCAATGATAAAAATGTTAGTTTTAAGCTTGATTCAGGTGCTGATATTTCCATATTAAGTAAGAAAGTTTTTGATGATCTTAACCTAAATGTACAACTCGAGCCAACCAAAGCTAGGCTAACCTCTTACACAGGTCAAGGCTTAGACACTGTAGGTAAATGCTCCCTTGATGTTAAACACAAAGATGAAGTACATAGTGTAGAGTTTTTTGTTGTAAATAGTAAATCGCCTTGCATTTTGGGGTTGTCCGATTGTGTCAAACTGAACCTCATAAAAAGGGTTGACAATGTAAAAGGTAATAAAGGCTCAAATGAAGGTCCTGAGTCTTCTCATTGTATTCTTGATGAATACCCAGACTTGATGTCTGGTGTTGGATGTATAAAAGGTGAACATGAAATTCAGTTAAAGGAAGGTGCTTTTCCAGTTATTCATGCATGTAGGAAAGTTCCACTTGCATTAAAACCTAAATTAAAAAGGAAACTAGACAATTTGGTCAAACATGAAATAATTGAGAAAGTAGTTAAGCCTACAGAATGGGTTCAATCGTTAGTCATAGTTGCTAAGAACAATGGAGATATGCGACTGTGCCTAGATCCGAAAGATCTTAACGCTGCAATAATGCGGCCTCATTTCCAAATTCCGTCTTTTGAAGAAATTTCCGCCAAAATGGCTGGAGCTAAGTTTTTTAGTACTCTTGACAGTAAAAATGGGTTTTGGCATGTGAAGTTAACCGCCAAGTCATCGGATCTATGCACATTCAATACCCCCTTTGGTCGCTACAAATTTCTGAGGTTGCCATACGGTATATGCTCTGCTAGTGAAGTGTTCCAGCAAAAAATGAGACAAATCTTTGATGAATTTGAAGGGGTCGAGGTTTACGTTGATGATATTATTTTGTGGGGTCGTACAAAAGCGGAACACGATGCGAGACTAAAGTTAGTGTTGGACAAAATGAGAGTTGAAAATATTAAGCTAAATATAGAGAAATGTAAAATAGGCACAACAGAAATTAAGTATCTTGGGCATAAATTTACACAAAATGGCATTGACATTGATGAAAGTAAAATCAGAGCAATAACCTGTATGGAACCTCCAACAGACCGCAAGTCTTTGGAACGATTTTTAGGTCTTGTGACATATGTAAATAGGTACATACCTAACCTATCCGAGCACACAACACCTCTACGTTCTATTTTAAAAAAAGATTGTATTTTTAGTTGGCAACATGAACAACAAAAGGCTTTTGAAAAACTTAAATAATTGTTAACAAACAGACCTGTTTTACAGTTCTTTGATGCTCAAAAGGATTCTTGATTCTTTGAGCTCTCAAAATGGTTTAGGTAGTGCACTGCTACAAGACAATCTGCCTGTAGCCTATGCCAGCAAAGCGTTAAATGAAACGCAGAGACGTTACTCCCAAATTGAAAAGGAACTCTTAGCCGTGGTGTTTGGCTGCGAACGTTTTCATCAGTACATATTTGGATCAACCATCACTGTGGAAACGGACCATAAACCACTGGTAGCAATTTTCAAGAAGAATCTTGATTCGTGTCCCCCTAGGCTACAGCGGATGTTAATAAAATTGCAGCAGTATGACATTAATTTAGTGTATAAACGTGGCAAAGAACTTTTCATAGCGGATACTTTATCCCGTTCTTTTGATGGCTCCGATACGAGTGAACTCAACTTGGACACTGATGACATAGAAGCTCATGTTAATTATGTAACTCAAAACCTGAATGTTGATCCTATTAACATGTCTAAGTTAAAAGAGTATACTGCTAATGATAGTGAACTTGTTACATTGCTTAAGTTTGTTAAAGGTAATGTGTGGCCTAACCACAAAAGTAAGCTTCCAGAATCTGTGCGACAATATTGGTCTGTTAAAGATGACTTAACCTATTGTAATGGTTTGTTGTTTAAGGGACCGTGCATAGTGATTCCGAGGGGAATCAGAAATGAAATGCTCAAAAGGTTACATTATCCACATCTAGGGGTAACCAAAACTCAGCTCAGGGCAAAAAATGTAATGTATTGGCCGCAAATGAACTCCCAAATCTCAGATGTTATATCAAAGTGTGAAACATGTATTTTGAATGCAAACAGCAATGTAAAGGAACCTCTGATGCCACACAAGGTACCAAAGCTACCTTGGGACAAGGTAGGCATTGATATTTTCTTTTTTGAAGATAAAAAGTTTTTACTAATTGTCGATTATCTTTCTAAATATGTTGAAGTTGTGATCTTGCAAAATATGACTAGTGTTTATGTTGTAAATAGTTTGAAATCTGTATTTAGCAGACATGGTATTCCTAGAGTTGTGATTTCTGGTTTTGATACTAGTTTTAACAGTAGTGAGTTTGAAAATTTCTCGAAGTGTTGGGAATTCAAACATGTACGCACAAGTCCTCATTATTCGCAATCAAATGGGATGGTAGAAAGAGCTGTTCAAAGTGTTAAAAATCTGATCAAAAAGTCTGTGCTAGAAAAAACTGATTTGTATTTGGCTCTCTTAGAATTAAGAAACACGCCAATCAGTTGTAATCTGCCTTCTCCAGCAGAAATTCTTTTCAGTAGGAAACTTAATGGTATTTTGCCATGTCAAGAAAAAATGCTTAGGCCTAGAGTACAGAAAAATGTTAGAAAAAACTTAATTTTAAGACAGGACTCTCAAAAAAGGTATTATGATAGAGGTGCAAGGCCCTTAAGGCCTTTGCAGGTAAATGAACATGCCTTGATGAAATACAAAAATAAATGGGTAAAAGGTCAAATTGTTGGAAAGAGAGATGAGCCTAGGTCTTATATTGTACAAAGTGAACGTTCAGACAAGACTTATGTTAGAAACAGACGGGATCTCCGTCCATTCAATGTAAGCCTTATTTTGTCAGTAGTAATGATGTACCTGGTGTTAACCCGAAATCGCCTGTAAAGACCAGATCCCCAATCAAGACTCCTTCCCATAGCCTACGGCATAGCCAATCTCCTTTGAGACCAATTTTGTCTCCTGCCAAAGAAGTAACCTCATCTCCTGAAAGGCCTAACAGTCCTAGACATGTACACTTTCCTGCTGACCACAATCACTACACGGCCCGTTCTGGCCGTATGATAAAACCTGTCGACAAAATGAATTTGTACGCCCTAATGATTTATTGTATAGGTAGGCCTAACTTGAAGTGTTTTAATTTTTTATTGTAATATCCATGTTTATGTTTCTTTTATTGTACTTAGCCTAACGTGTCTATAATTCTTGTGGTAACTTTCAAACTCTGTATATTTTTTATGATTAATTGTTGTTTCCAGTAACCTTGTTTAGTTTTAATACTTTGAAATTTGCGCTCTATTGATTTCATTTAGGCTAGTAACTATGCCTTATAAAATTCATATTTTGATTATTAATTGTATTGTAAATTTATATTGTGATTTTGTATTGTAAATTTATATTTGGTAATTTTATGACTATTGTAAATTCACTTTGATGATTATATTGCTGTTCAGATGTGTTAGGCTTAGTTTAATTTGTTATGAAAATCAAACTTAAATATAAATAAACTGTTGGTACGGGTATGTATAAGTAATTTTTAATTTTGAAAAAGTTGAATATTTTATTTGTAAAAAAAATGTAATTTTTTCTTTTTAAAAGAGGGAGATGTCATAATATGTTCATTTATATATATCATGTTAGTTTTATATCATTCGACCAGACTGTACTCTTGTTGTTGTACTTGGACTGTACTGAGTTTGAACTGTACCGTTAGACCTAGATTGAGTGCTCGGCCACTTTGAATAAACCCATGCCAACGTTAACATGCCTATCATTTAACGAACCTCGACCTGCGATCCATATCACAGGTGTACTAGTTGTTTATAATAATTTAATAAAGGTTTTTACTTTTTATGCTTACATATTAAATAGTGGAGGATTCAAACGTTGTTGAGTGCACAGGTGTACTGCGATTGGGGTTTAATATATTTGGACTTGTCTATATAAATAAAATTACAGTTTTGTCTGTACATTGCTTAGAATCATGCAATTTTTGGTTATTTATTATTAGCTTACAAAAAAGGTTCCCACTCATTGACGATTGACGGCACTTCAAGGACAGTTGTGTAAAGTGCAAAGTAAAAAAATCACAACTGCAGTGGGTGATCGTGGATGTTGCTTCGGATCTTGGAATATATTTCTGATTTAACTG
The DNA here is from genome assembly GCF_028750875.1 of Macrosteles quadrilineatus. Lineage (NCBI taxonomy): Eukaryota > Metazoa > Arthropoda > Insecta > Hemiptera > Cicadellidae > Macrosteles > Macrosteles quadrilineatus. The sequence goes on from NW_026542594.1 coordinate 119,727,700, forward strand.
TGATCGTAACATAGGTTTAACTTACAGATGTAGCTAAACTCGCTTTTCCAATGTGTCACTTTTGGTTTCTACTTACTTACATTTCGACAACGATATCGGTACTTTCCCTACTTAGGAAGTAAAACTACAAACGTCCAAAACCCCAGATTTGTGCGTTTTTTGTCACATTTCCTCCGAATGTTTGCTAGATATGTGTACCGATTATCGTTTACAGATTACGTAATCTTTTCAATAAGAAACCTTTGTTTGGATAAAGGTGGTTTCTTCAAACTGTCATTAATATGTTAACATTAAAAATTGCTTAAAATAATGCTATTAATGGGAAATAACTTTTATTTTCGACAACTTAAACAAATTTTAAACCAAGGCAGATTAATAACTTCGGTACTGCACCACATCAAGTGAAAGTTTTTTTGAGCAAACGATAGTGAGTTTTTAAAGCTTTACGTTGTTACCGTTACATGTTACATGTTTTGTGGCCTGTGTATTTATTTATTTATATATTTGCCAACGGATTAACACCTATAATACAGTTTGATTAGAAGGACAGTTTGAATTGGTCGTAAGTATTATAGTTATTTTCTTAAATGTAAACGTTGGTTTTTGGTAATGCTACTTTTCCTTAGAACCGGTGGTAGCAGTAGGCCTAACAATCATTTTTACGTACAAACAAATCACTATTTACAACGTTGTTTACAACTAGGCCTATAGTTATCGTTAGTGCGACGCCTTACTTCTTATTAAATTTAATTGATGTCTTACTGTATAATTTTTGCATTTTCTGTCTGTACTCCAAAATGTTAGTTTATGCTATGAAAATGATAAAACATTAGTGAAAGATTTTTTTAGCAAACCATCATGAATTTTTAAAGCTTGGCGTTATCAAACGTATGTTTTGTGGACTGTGTATTTATTTACTTACGGTATTTATATATTTTCCAACGGATTTACACCAATTTTACAGTTTGATTAGGCCTAAAAACTATTATCATAAAATTTGATGACACTATCAAAACTTTCAAAAAATTATTTTGTTTGTAATTTGCTTTGGTTAAAGCGTAGCAAATCCCCTAATTCAAATCTGTATTTGTGTGTGTATGTCTGTTGGTAACGCATTAATGACCTTATTTCTCAGTGTTTCATGGAAAAGACAAGAGCACCTTTGTTAATGAAAATTTCAACCCGAATAAAGTGTGCAGAAGTGAGGTTGAGGTAGGATTTTAACTACTTTTAACCAGTGTGAAAAGTAACTTTCGATTACAGACCTACCATAGGGCTATGCGTCATAGATGTATAAAGCAATTCCTTTTATCATTAGATATAAAATATGGACTAACACGATCGGGTGACATTTAATTGCGAAGCATTCGTTTTGGCTTTGAAACTGTCAGATATTGTATTTTCTAAGGTTTATATGTATTCTTTTACAGTAATAGTTTTGCCAGCATATCTGGAAAAATGCACACTAAATATGCAAACCAACTCCTGTTCTGAATATAAGGTTTCAACTTACTACTAGATTCCCGTACGTAGAACGGGCAAACAGCTAGTCCAAAATAAAAATAGTTTTCTGTGTTGCTTTCTATGAGAATAGTGTGACACTATTTTAAATCATGACTATTACAGAATATTGTGATTTTTCTAACCTACAAAACAGTTGGTGAAAGTAAACATCTGCTTTTAATGACATTTATTTGTTAACATTGTAGTTCTAAAAGTCTGACCTTGGACTTTTTTAAACCCTTTGCGGTGGAGCTCTTTTGACGTATCTGCACCAAACTTCACATAAACTATCCTTAAATAATGCTTAATAATGCCAGAAAGTTTCATTACAAGCTGTCTAGCGATTTCGGAGTCCATAGGGCACATACATACATAAATACTTTGCCAAGAAATTGTTCAATCAATTTTTTTTGTTTTAGAAGTAGAGTTTTAAAGATGAATAAAGTATGGACTGCTGCTTAGAAATGTTGCAAGAAACCCGTTTATTTTGTTCAACACATAAAATTTGTTTAATCTAGCAACAGAAGCTCTAAACAAAATTATGTATTACAATGGTGATACTGTACACGTATAGTTAAACAATTATTTTTTGTTAATCAAACAATTAAAGTTTACACGTTTAAATTTTACGTTAACTTGAAATATAAAGTTAGGCTGTAAGTCTCTGTTACTTAAAAGTACAAACTCTCACGAACTGTTTAAGCTAAACTTTGGAACTTTTTTGAGCAAAGTCGTATTAAACCCAATTACAATGGAAAAACACTATCACTGATGTTATACAGTAGGCTAATGCTAAAACAATAGTATTAGCTTAAATGACTAAACTTGATAACATGTACGTTGTTCACAAAGAAGTATTAAGATTTTTTACTCAAATATTTCTTTAATAGAATCATTTTATAATACATACTAATAGCTTTTTGTAGTGCTTTCCGCAAAACTATGAAGATGCAATGTAATACAGGCAGAACTGTAAAAACATTTTTTTTTTTAGTAGAAACTACAAACAAAGAATTGATAAATTGCACTTTACAGTAGGCCTACATTAAATAGGATTTCATATTGTGAAATTGCATACACTTTTTACGATAACAATTGCGGTTTTGACATTCTTTTACGAAAAATCAGGCCAAAGATTAGGATAAAGATTCCTTGAACTGTAACTGGTAAACTATAAATAAAAAAAACATAAACATATAAAATACAGTATAAAATACTGTTTGTATACAGTGAATAGGCACACATAGTTGAAATGATTTATCAGTACAAAATAATAACCCTTATGTACACCGTTATACAGGGTATTCTTTTTACAAGTTTCAAGAACATAAATATGTACGTAGGGACAAATATTTGTTATTGTTTAATTTCCTTCCCGACTCAACGAAGGAACTACAATCAAAAGAAATAAATAAAAACATATAATCAGCTTAAACAATTTTCAAGGCGTCCTCAGTAACCTTTTCCTTTGTCAAAGTAGCACTGGCTATTAAAATTCTCCTAGACAGTAGACACTAAACGTGATGGAGGATACGCATTGTGTCAACCGATGCGGTCTTGAGAGATGCCGTGGTCCACTTGCATTGCTTATATAAAAGTACTCTAAATAATGTGAAGAGTAAATAGGACTCGTGTTCTTCACAACCATTGTTTGTTTGCGTTGGTTCACTTAATAATCTTCTCGTAATTTTTAACAATCTATCTACAATTCTCGTTTTGTGGGCTATCTTGTTAAAATACTGTTTGTAAACGTAACGGGATTTCGACACAGTAACTATTAATTCGGAGGAAGGAGCTTTTAATCCTGAAAAAGAATCCAGTTTGATGTTGGGGAATGTTTTGTGAAGAATCAGAAAACCCCCCCCCCCCCCCCATAAACCCCCGTTCCCTTAGTCAACTCATGGTGGTTCGCGAACTCTTTCAAATAAACGTAGGTTTACACGTTTGCACCAGATTTTATCAAAATCGGATCATTTTTTATCGAGTTATCGCGCTAAAGGTGCATTGTCACAATAGTTCTATGATTGTCACTGGTGCGGCTGTAACTTTGGACACTGGAGCGCCTGCTAGCATTGTTTTCAATGGCACCGTTGTCACTGACGCGTCTGTAGCCGCAGTCGTCTCGTCTCGGGGAAAGGGGAGAGGGTTGATGATGATGATTTACGACTGCGATAGACAAGTCGACAAGTGTATGAATACAAAACCTAATAGGGTTTGTTGTATTCATTGACAGTAAACCTAACTAAAAGTAAAAACACCAAGTTGTAAATTTAACGAACTACTTTTTTGTTTTACCACATTATGGATTTTAATATACTAGTGGCATGTAATGACATTTGTCCCTACAAAGCTTAAATTGTAAAACAACTACGAATCAAATTATTTATTTGTCAAGATGGATATGCCTGTACACCATATATTTATGTAAAAAGGTATCTCTGTTTGCTTTTTACACATTGACTGTTTACAATTAACATAAACCCGGCAACAAGGCTTAAAATTAAACAACACGCGTGCGTGGTGTAGGCGTACTCAGTAGTGTCGGGTAGGTCAGTGTACACTTATTGATTTTTTGGCGAGCAGCAGAGACAGAAGCAGAGGCACTATCACAGCGTAGTAAGGTCATTACCCCTCCTCATCCCCTGTCTCTCCTCTGCCCCCGTACCCCGCGTGGTGTGCAGTGCTAGCAGCGCTCCTAGATGTTGGCGGACAAACTACGCTGTCTTAGCGCAGCACGTTGCCGCCATCAGCCAGATATCTGTAGTAGGGGTTATATTATCTGTGCCGAGATGCAGCAACTGGTCTCGGGAGGCGATCTAAGACATCAAAGATAATGTATTGATGGTCGCTGGCCGTATAATCCTCCAAGACTCTCCAGGCTGTGATCCTTGGCAGAAGAGACTCAGATGCGAGGGTTATGTCTGGGATCGTTCCCCTCATCCCAGGTCGCCGGAACGTTGGCGTGTTGCCCTCGTTGATACCAGGTAGCAACTCAACTACTACAAATGACTCTTTTTCTAGTAATGTAGATAATATAAATAGTACTATTGTAAGCCATAGTATTAATGCCCGTTTGGATTGTAATTTTTTAGTGATGATTCAAGAAAAAAACCGATAACTTAAATATTTGCAAATCAAACCTATATAATGAACAAAGAAGCTAAAACTAGTTTTTTTTTCACCAGAATATTGAACATTTGAGTTCAAAGATCAATATGTTGGAAATCACTTTGAACGAAATAAATCATAATTTTTTTATCCTGACTGAACATAATGTAAAAGATGATGAAGTTAGCAGACTAAACATAAATACACCCCCGTCGCAGCAAACCTGCTGACTAAGCGAATTTCAACTTGTCTGATTACACTTTTACTAAAATATTTCCATAAATAAGACATATTTCTTCCCTATTTAAATAACATTAGATTTAACGAGTGCTTAGGTTTGCTGCTACAGGGAAGTTAAAAAGTGTATTTTGACCATACGTCAATAGTATAGGATGAAATAAATAAATTTGCTAAATGCTATCAATATATATCCATAAACAAGTAAACTACAACAATTTTCTATTTCTCCAAAAGAATAACATGGGAATTTTAAATTACACTATTTTTGAATTTTCTCTGTGACCGCTAGGCATACAACAGCGCTTCAATATACTAAATTATTTCTTTTTTTAAACTCTACAAAAAAATTTTTAGAAAAAAAAGGTTTAGAAATTGCAAATTTTTTTGTTTTTTGGGTCAAAAATGGGAAAACCCCATTTTTACCCCATAAAACCCCTGTTCCCATGGTCCGATTATGCTGGATCGCGAACTCGTTCGAATAAACGTAGGTTTACACGTTTGTACCAAATTTCATCAAAATCGGATCATTTTTGCTCGAATTATCGCGCTAACGGACACATATATATATATATACTAGCTGTTGTACCCGTGCTTTGCAACGGGAAGAGGACACAAAATAGAAACATTTTAATCTTTACATCTGTTGCATATAATAGTTACACATCTGCCAACGCTTTTAGAAACAAAATTAAACTTTTATGGCCTTAATAGAAACGTTTAAGACTTTTAAATCTGGTAAGTAGTGGATACCACAATTTCATCTCCCTTAATGACATATCTTTTTATTTATTATTGACATTTGAAATTTCAATTTTGAAGTTACTACTAATTAAATTTAAATGAACATTTTTTAAATTTCACTCTTCTTTATTTAATCACAAATCCTTCCATCTTCAGTTTCTTCACTCACAATAAATCATTAGCAAAACTAAGTCAGCTGTTATAAACTTTAGAAATATTGCTATGCCTTTTCAATACAGTCTTTTGAAATATTAGAGAAACTATATCTATAGGTACTATAAAAAATTTTAAACAAATAATTTAGCATTGAAGACAGCAGACAAAACTAATATAATTATCAAAGCATCAAGGACTAAACAATTCAACAGCAAATACAGTATATGTTTCATTGCATCTCTGATTCTACTCTACAAAACTATCAACAAACAACTGAATATACAAACCAGTTCTTTTAATCAGTTCCATAGTCCATACATCGGCTTTACATTTTTACACTTACCATTGTGTAAACATAGTAACAGATATTTCATTGATTTTAGAAACAAAAGAACACTGTGTACTGCTTAGTTTTATGATATTTTCCTTGGTTTATTAATCAGTGGTGTGGCAAAACACAAATAATAAATTTATCAAATAAAGTAAATGTGAACTGAAAGCTATGTTAAGATAAAATAAGAGTGTTCTGTATTACCATTTGATAATTAATAATAGTTACACATATACAACAGATTTAAAAAAACAAAAACCAACGACGTACAATTTAGTTATTGATGATATTCTTTAGTTTAATTTATGCAAAGGTTTAGCAAAACACAATAACTTAATTTACCTAAATATACATAAAAGAAAAATGTGATGTACAAGTTATGTTAAGTTAATCTAACACATGTTAAGCAGTTAGATTTTATTTAAAGTGCCCTCCAAATTCATATAAAACATCTATACATTGTAATTTTCATACTGTTTCCATGAAATCATATTAATAACATTATTGTCATAACTTAGACGCTTTAAAAAAATCCAAAGCAGAGCCGGAGTTAATAACGGGAGTTGATACAGCAACGGTTATAGAATCTTTTTTTTATATAATCATTGACATAGTTTTAGAATAAATAATCCATGATAAAAGGTTAGATTAAAATAAACCTACCTCATAGTTATGGAAAATATTATATTTAATTTCTTTGTATCAGCTGTCTGAAATTGTGAAATATGCAGTTCAGCAGTTCTTCTTGTTTACATTTAAATGTCAAAGCAAATGTAAAAAACATTGTTAGTGTTCTCATCGCAGCCATGGAGACCAGTCAATATTTACTTTTAAAATCTTCACCTCACAACTTTTAGAGCCAAAGGGGCAAAGCCTACGGTCAGTATCGAAACGTGAATAGTCCTATAATGGTCCTTGCTTTGGTAACTATATTTTTGTAAACTTTAGGCCCAGTTTGTTCAGTAGTTTTTGCACCTATTAGTAACACACATACAGACAGACACCGTGTATGTATATGTATATATATATGTGTGTCCGTTAGCACGATAACTCGAACAAAATTGATCCGATTTTGATTAAATTTTGTATAAACGTGTAAACCTACGTTTATTCGAACGAGTTCACGAACCAGCATGATCGGACAATGGGAACGGGGGTTTATGGGGGGTTTTATGGGGTAAAAATGAGTTTTTCCCATTTTTGACCCTAAAAACATAAAATTTTGGAATTTCTTCCCCAACCATTTTGTAGAGCTTAAAAAAAGAAATAATTTAGTATACTGAAGCATTGTTGTATGCCTAGTGGTTACGGAGAAAATAAAAAAAAGTGTAAATTTAAAATTCCTATGTTATTCTTATTGAGAAAATGAAAACTGTTGTAGTTTACTTGTTTATGGATGTATGTTGATAAAAATTGGCAAATTTATTTATTTCATCCTATACTATTGACGGTTAGTCAAAAGACACTTTTTACCTTCCCCGTAGCAGCAAACCTAAGCACTCGTTAAATCTAATGTTATTTAAATTGGGAATAAATATTTCTTATTTGTGGAAATATTTTAGTAAAAATGTAATCAGACAAGTTGAAATTCGCTTAGCCTGCAGGTTTGCTGCAGCGGGGGTATTAAGTTTAACCACAGACTGCAGGACTTATTACTTCCAGAGCAAAGCCGGAATTTTATATTTTTATTTAAACATATGTTAACTAAGTCTGGTTCATAAATAAAGAGTTACCTAGCGAGACCTGACAACAAATTGTTTGTAATAGTTGAAATTATTTACCTTACATCGTATTTTACTGAATTATCATGTAGTTTTAATTACAGTTCGGTTTGATTAAGTGAATGTTTGAAAGTGATTATTCACAGTGCAGTTACCCGTTACATTACCATATTATCATGTAATTTACAATGTTTTTCAAAATTCCGTTGTAGTGTTTTTTGTTGATTGTCAAAACTTTCATATTTTATCTAAATTTAAAATTAAATGCCACCAGTAAGACGAAGAAGAACTGTGAGTGGCTGGAGGGAACGCAAACGTGACCGCTTGCATCAACCTAACAATTTGACGGATACAGAGTGGCAGTACCGCCGTGGTGATACATCCAATCTCCGACAAATGAACGTTAAATTTTTACATTGTGGTGGCTTACATTTTAAGCAAGAAAATACTGGCCGAGAAAGTTCAATTTTTACTCTTTGTTGCCATAAATGAAAGATTCGTTAACCTCATTTGCGGAATTCACCAAACTTTCAGGAACTTATTGGAAACTCCCAATCTGAAAACAGGGCTGTGAGGCTTGGATCCAAAAATTATCTGGATAAAATTTGTCTATTCAATTCCGCCTTTGCCATGGTCAGCTCTGAAGCTCATTTTGACAAGAGGGTCATACAGGGGATCTACAATTTCAAGATCCATGACAAGTTTTATCACCAAGTAGTTATCTAATTCCGCAAAAAGGCCATGATCCTGAATACGCACAGATCTATAAGTATGTTGGCACTGGAACCCAACAGCGCATGTACAACAATTTAAACAAAAGATCCAATTTAAAAATATGTGGAAAATAGGGTCACAAATGCCAAACCCATTTGCTCAATCTTTTAAAACGGTGGCAGACATTTGTAGGGACGAGAGCTCCGAGGAGTCAAGTTAGATTCTTACATGCATAGTAAGAGACAAAAGAAGTGACTTCCCTCGCTACAATGATGCTACCTGTATAGATGTGACAGCTATTTTAAAGCTGAAAACAGAGCACCACCTAGCCAAATAAATCTGTTTTTTTTTTTTTAACTAATAGTGTTAGATACGTCGTTAAATCCACTCTGTTCCCAACCGGAGACTTTGGTTGGCGCACCTAATTTAAACACGCCTAAAACAGAACATATCGCAGGAATAATTTAACAATGCTATAGTACCCTATTGGTTAGCGTCAAGAGAGGGATTTAGCTTGCTACATTAGGTCTGAAAAGCTCACTTTACAGTGTGTGGTTGACATCTACGATCTCATAGAGGGCACCCGCCTACAGTACATAAGAGATAACCAAAGCAAAATGAGAACGGATCTATATTTAAATATTGTAATTGTACAGTAGGTTACTTTTATAATTTTTTTCAACATAATTTATTTTACATTTCTATAATCAATAATCAGTCATAGAAATTACTTTAGAGTGACTCTATGATTGAGGTTTTCCTGTTTATGTTTTTTGTTTTTCATTATTTTATTACAAGTTGCAGTTTTGCTCGATTTCGAGCAACAGGTTATCTAGTTATGTAAAAATATATAATATAATAACCCTAGTGCCACATGTAAACGTAGAAGTTTTACAAAGGACAATATAACACTGTTTAAAAACCTATTAAAGAAAGAAACATGGTTGGATGTATTTTTGGCCTTATCAGATGAGAAGTACAACTGTTTTTTTATGTCCTTTAAATACCATTTTGTTAAGCTTTTCCAAAAAAAAACTATTACAATAAAAAAAGGAAAACTGATGGAAAATTATCTTGAATCAAACATGTTATTGGATAACCAACAACATGGTTTCAGGCCAAACAAATCAACAATAACAGCCGGTATTGAATTTGTTGAATCCATCATCGAATCTATTGATAGGGGTGAAAAAGTTGTAGGTATTTTCTTGGACTTGTCCCGGGCGTTTGACAGTGTTGAACACTGCAAATTAATTGAAGTCCTTAGCTATCTTGGTGTAAAATCTACCGAACTGGCATGGTTTCGCTCATACCTCTTACAGAGAAAACAATTTGTAGAAATAGAATATTTTAAAGATCATTCAAGATATTTGTATAAGGAAAAATTTGCCTCTCGTCCATTACCAGTGCGGTACGGTGTCCCCCAGGGATCTATTTTGGGCCCTTTACTGTTTCTATGTTACCTGAAGGGTTTACCTGAATTGACATGGGACAGAAATAGTAAAGTGTGTCTTTATGCGGACGACACTAATGTAATTGTTTCTGCTAACACAGTAGAAAATGTTGAAATGTCATCTTTGATTGGCTTATCTTTAATAAAAGACTTTTTAAATAGTAAAAATCTTCTTTTAAATTCTACTAAATCAAATTTTGTGTCATTTTCAACTAAGAGAGCGAGAAATGGGACAAGTCCAACAATTTTCATTGAAAATGAAATCTTGAACCATGTAAATGAAACTAAATTCTTGGGTCTAATTATAGACGAACATTTATCATGGGACAACCATATTGAACATGTTATAAATAAAACATCTAGTGGCATACACGCTTTAAGGAAAATGGTCCACTGGTGTAATCTAAAAACCATGAAATCTATTTACTTCGCCCTAATTCATTCTCATATTGCCTACGGTATTAGTATATATGGATCGACAACAATAAAGAACATGGACAAAATTCTCATTCAACAAAAACGTGCATTGAGAATAATGTTTCATCTGAAGCGAAAAGTTTCAGTGAAACATATTTTCAAGGATTTAAAAATATTTACAGTTATCGGCTTATACATTTATGAAACAATAAAATTTACACTACTCAACAATAAAATTTCAATTGGCAACACAACCCATTCGTATAACACAAGAGCTCATCGTTTAGTTGAACAACACAAATTGGAATTTTTTAAAAAGAAAACCACTTACATGGGCAATTTATGTTTTCATAACCTCCCTCAAAATATTAAATCAGAGAAAAACCATAAAAGGTTGTTAAAATTACTTAAAGAATATCTAATTAAATCTGCTTTTTACTCTCTCCAAGACTTTATCTCATAGCAACTTTATTTTTCTTGTAAATATATGATTTTTTAACTCTCTCTCTCTCTGTCTCTATCCTCTTGTAGTTTTTGTAACTAATGTTTATTTTGTATCTTAAACATAATTTTTATTTCAAGGTTTCTTCTATGTATATATTGTAAATACTGTATGATGTGGGAAACTCAGTTACATGTGACGTAGTATGAAACTATTTTATATTATTTTACCTTATGTTGTATGACCTTATGTTATATTTACCTTATGTGTGACTCTATTCTTTGTAAATGTTACAAGAAACAGAATAAAGATGATATTGAATTGAATTGAATTGAATTACTAATGAGCTTAGAGAAAAAGACAAAGAGCTTATTAATCTTAATAAATTTGTCAGGAGAACAAAAGATCCTCATCTATTGTTGACGAGTGGGGGAAGCCCCTGTAGCTGCAGTTCATGTGTGTTTCTTGCTCTTAAAACTATTGAAATTTACATAGGTTTTTTAAAGAAAGTTAAGTTGAAATTGGCATGAAGATGTTGCATAGAAGTTTTGCTTTTTTTGTTGTATAGAAGTTTTTAATAACATCATATATTAATTTCAAATTTTTAAATTATTAATTATTTTGTTCTGAATTTTCCTGACTATTGCCGGTGAGTTAGCTGATAAGCAGGACATTGGTGAGTGTGTGAGAGAGACAGAAGATAGATAAGGAGGGCAGTCTAGCTCAACTGACCTTTGCCAACCTATTTCATGTTGTTATCTCAATAGACTCTCAATAGACTCTTCATTAAATCTGTACCTGGTGATTTTCTACAAATACAAGTCTTTTAATTTTTAAATACTTTAGTAATCTGAATACAAGAATAGTATTGACTTTAAATGTTTAAACTTTAAATTTTTATTTCTTTATTTTGAAGCTACAGATTTATTTCATTTTTACAATTTTATTCTAATTGATGAGAACAAATGAGCTCCTCAATGGTTAAATCTAGTAAAATAGGATGTGCTGAGCTGCAAATAAAAGATTTGGTATTTGCCAAAGTTAGAGGCCATAAGCACTGGCCTGCACAAATTGAAAAGATAGATAACAGGACTCTTAAAACTGTCACAAAATATACAGTACGATTTTTTTCAACTAATGAGATAGCAGAAGTAAATAGAAATGATATTTCTAGTTACCATGAAAACAAATCAAAGTACACTCCTGAAACTGTTGCTGTAAGGCATAGAGATAGTTTTAAGGCTGCATTAGTAGAGATTGAAAAAGTATGGGAGGCTACAGGGCTACCGGATCGAGTAGGTAGTCCTGCTCCTGTTAAGAGTCCGAAAAATTCCTTGATTCAAAGAAATAAAACCAAACCACTTCAGTGCTCAACACCCATTGTTTCTACGCCTGATTCCCCCGATATTACACCTAATAGGGAAAAATGTGAAACAGGTGCGTCATTGGTGGACATCTCTGATAACGAAGATCTAAAATCTCAATTACTTTCCGTTAAAAATAAATGTACGGAAATAGAAAAATCTTTGATTGAAATGCAAACATCTAGAGTAAATTTTGAAAAGTCTGACAGAAGTTCCAACCAATTGAAAATTGACAACCAACAAAACGAGGATTTTCACACTAAAATATTGAAGCAAGAGTTAGCTAAAATTAAAACTGAAAACATAAACCTACTTAAAGCCATGGAGATACTGCATTCTGATTATAAAACGTTGGAAAATGAATATCAACAGTTAAAGAATACAAAATTTGATTGTATTCATTGTTTTCCTTCTCTACAACATGGTGCAGCGAGTCAGTGGAAAACGGTTGGTAAACATGTTGTGGCTCAAAACAATAATCAAGAGATTAGTTTTGAAAGTAAAAACCCTTTTGCTGTCCTACAAAAAAGTCATGAAGAAAATACTGACACTAATCAATCAAGCAATTTTTGTAGGCCAAAAGATAAAACAAATTGTCAACAACAAAAAAGCAGTGAAAATAAAGCACGAACGGATAAGTCAAAACTCATCATTTTGGCAGACAGCCACGGAAGAAACTTAGGCCACCTCATTGAACAAAGAACTAATTTCAATGTTTGCTCTTTTGTGAAACCAAACGCTACGTTCAGTAATGTGGTTGAATGTGCAAGAGAGAGGATCAGTGGCTTTGGAAAGGAGGATTATCTTTTGGTCATTGGAGGCACTAATGACGTGGAATCCCATAACCCTGAGCTTCTAAATAAAGTGAAAAATGTCATTGAGATATCTAATCATACGAATTTAATGATTGCTTCCCTGCCATGGAGACATGACAAACCAGAACTGGATGTTAAAATTGGAAAAATTAATAAAGATTTGGAGGACATTGTGGCTTTGCACTCAAATGTTTCCCTACTGCCCCTTCATCTTTTACCCCGACACCTATTTACATCTCATGGACTGCACTTCAGCAACAGGGGTAAAATCAAGCTGGCTGAAAAGTTTAAAAAAATAGTTAGAGCCAACGAAGCAGCAGAAGAGAAGTCTACTCTGAATTTTGACAACAAGAAAATTAATATTGTTGAAACAAACATGAGAATCATGATAGACAAAATGAAAGATGACCGGTCAGTGGGTTTTGCCCACACCATTTCTAGGGATTTTGCAGATCCCAAACATATGTCTGCTGGAGTTGCTGTTACCTTCAGAAATAAATTTGGAAGACCTCAGTCAAAGGACTACATTTCTGACAGATTGACTAAACAATGTGATAATGGAGCAACAATCTTCAGTCTGGTGACAAAGGAAGTGTATTGGGGAAAACCATCGAGGCTGGAGTATGACAATGCATTTTTACAGCTGACGGAACAATTCAAATCAAGTGGACTTAAGACTCTTGTGTGTTCTCCGATGGGTTGCGTAAGAGACCTAATCCAACCAGACCATTTCATACAAAACCTTGTCGAATTTCAACGTGCGACTCAGGCCACTATCATCGTTGTTTCATATTTTCAAAGGTCTACCAGAATCCTGAGGAATGGACTCTCGCATAGGGACTTCTTGAGAGTACTGGAAAAATCAGTTGAGAAGTGGACTACTACTCCTAAAACAGAGCAGTCATTGTCAGGTGGTTCTTCTACAAGTCAGCAGCCAACACCGGAAGCTGACACTTCAAGTCACCTCCATCAACAGCCTTTCTCAACGAGATCATCCAGCCCTGTTGCTCAACCACAGTCAACTACACCAGACACCACTATGAGGTCACAGCAGCTATCCTCTCCATCCAGTGTGCAACAAAAAAACTTGATGGCAAACCAAATTGTGAGTCCAACTTAGATTTAAAAAAGACGTCTTTCTGTGTTATCTGTAAGAACCATCATATTTCTTTCTTTTCAAATGACTCAGTACACAATACTAATTTTTCATGGCCAGTTTGTAGTGCAGCCAAAACTGATAATAAATTTAATTGGTTAATGCATTTGAATATTGAAGGTGGCATAGTAAACAAAAAGAATGATTTAGAAATAATACTATCTGATTCTAACATTTCAGTGGTTTGCTTGAACGAGCACTGGCTAAAAAATGATAATATTTTAATCTTAAATAGTATTCCTAACTATACTTTAGGACACTTTTATTGCAGGAAGGAAGGAATTCGTGGTGGTTCTTGCATACTATTAAGAGAAAATTTAGTATATAAAGTAAGAAATGATTTATGTGCCTTAAACGAAGATTATGTTTTTGAAATTTCTTGTATTGAAATTGTTACTCTAAATATTATTGTTGTTGCTATTTACAGAACACCTAATGTTGATAACTTTAAACATTTTCTTAGAAAGTTGGAAGGGTTATTAAAACTTCTGGTTAAAGCTACATGTACTAAAAATATATATATTGCGGCTGACTTTAATGTTGATGTACTGGATACTTCTAGCCACCCACAGAAAAAGTTAGAGTTCATTTCTATTTTAGAGCAATATGGTTTTAAAATAAATTTTTCCTCTCCAACAAGAATTACCAAGTCCACAAAATCCTGTATTGACAATATTTTATCACCAAAAATTAATCATCATCTGTCTGTATCAACAACAATGAATTTAGAATTAGGAATCTCTGATCACAGAGCATTATTTTTAAATATATTTAGTAAAACTGATAAAAATATAATAAATGGTAACAAATGTAAAAAAAGAATTTTCTCAGAAGAAAATACAGCAAAATTTATATATAATGTGAAAGAAACTTTCTGGAATGTATCTGTAAATAATTCTTTTGAAAATAACTGTTTAAATTTCTTTGGTACTTTTCAAAATTTATTTGAAGAGGCATTTCCTATGAAGTTTTATCATACCAAACCGCATAATAAAAAAAAGTCTTGGATAACAACCGGTATTAAAATATCTAGTATTAGAAAAAGAGAACTAAGCAGACTAGTAAAGAAATCAAATGATAATAATTTCATTAATTATGTTAAAAGGTATAAGTTAACTTTCAACAAGGTATGCAATGAAGCTAAAAAATTGTATAATGCTAAATTTATAAAAGAATCATGTAACAAGAGTAAGGCTGCTTGGCTTATCATTAAATCTGAACTCGGTTGTAAAAAAAGTGACTTAAACTTTCCTGATATTAAGGTTAATGACAATCATCTAAAAAATGGCAAGGAAATTTCTGAATTCTTTAATAAAAAATTTAAAAATATCACAAAAGAAATTGGCATAATACCTCATGAAGAGGATGCACTAAAAATGACAAGGCATTCATTGGCAGGAAATCAACCTAACCAATTTGAATTTAGTTTTGTAAGTACAGAAGAAGTTATTAATAATATAAAATCTCTCAAAAGTAAAAAATCTGCGGGCTGGGACGGTATTCCTATCGATCTGATGAAAACTGTCTCTAATTTCATAGCTGAACCTTTATCTATAATTATTAATCAGTCTTTTCAAAAAAAAACTTTTCCAGACCATTTAAAATATGCAGAGCTCAAACCTCTCTTCAAGAAGGGCGAGAGACAAAATCCGGACAATTATCGACCAGTTTCCCTGTTACCATCATTTTCAAAAGTGTTTGAAAAATTAGCATCCAAACAAATCTCAAACTTTCTCGAGAATAACAATATTTTGGCTAATGAACAATTTGGTTTTAGAAAGCGCTTAAGCACAATGAAAGCTTTATCAGATTTTATTAGTGAGGTTTCATGGGCTTTGGATGGGTCACAGAGCACAATGGGAGTGTTTTGTGACCTATCCAAGGCATTTGACTGTGTCAACCATGATATACTTTTAAAAAAGCTAAAAATTTATAACTTTTCAAAAGAATCTGTTTTATGGTTGACTTCATACTTGACAAATCGATTTCAAAGAACAGTAATTTTTAAAAATAATGAAAAATCAATATCAGAATGGGAAAAAATTACAGTTGGTGTTCCCCAAGGGTCAATTCTCGGACCTTTACTCTTTATTTTATATATAAATGACTTACCTAAAAATGTTTCCAACAACCTTGTTTTATATGCCGACGATACAACTGCAGTTGTCAAATCTAAAAATGATTCAGAACTATCTCTCAAAGTTAAACAAGCCCTATCGGAATTGGAACGGTGGTTCAATATTAACGGTTTAAAAATGAATCAAGATAAAACCCAATTGGTAAAGTTTTGTACTGCTCAGGCAAGAGAGTTTAGTGACCAAAATTTATGTGTTCAAGATGATGCAAAATTTCTCGGATTGTACGTAGACTCAAATTTAAATTGGAACAAAAGCATTGAAAATTTGATTAGTAGACTGAATTCGGCATGTTATCAAATGATATGTTTAAGAAACACAATTGACTTAAAAACTCGTTTGATGTTATATTATGCATACTTCTATTCAATTCTTCAGTATGGAATTGAATTCTGGGGTTTTGCATCAAACATTGATTTAATTTTTAAGATACAAAAAAGGTTTTTAAGAATAATGATATTTGCTCCTTGGAGAACATCATGTAAACCTATTTTTAAAGAATTAGGGATAATGACTGTTCCGAGTTTAACCATTTTTAAAACACTTTTGATGGTGGAGGGAAATTTTGAAAAATTATCTAGTGAAAATGTCAAGCATAAGTACGATACTAGGTTTAAATATAATTTTCAATATCCGCGGCACCGTCTTTCATTAGTAGAAAAAACTCCGACATACATGGGCAAAAAGTTTTTTAATAAATTGTCTCAAGAGCTCAAAAACAGAATACAGTCTAAGCATTTCAAGAGCAGCCTTACTAATTTTCTTTTAAGGAAAACATATTATAGTATAGATGAGTTTTTATGTGATCAAGATGTGTAATTATTTGGTATTTAAATGCAATGTTTAAGTTTATCTATTTTGTCTACAACAATTATTTCTATTTTCATAGCATTAGTTTATTTTATTCTTTTATAACTCCTTAGTTTTAAGGTATTTGTATACTGTATTGACAATGTCACCTGTTTTATAGCATTGCTATATTTTGTAAACGTTATGTGACAATAAAGATTTATTTATTTATATTTATTTATTTATCTATCAAAATTAATAAAAGGACAAATGTATTGGTATAAATATGAGTTGAACTACCAAAAATTTCTTATTATAATGGGAAAATATCAAAATCCATTAATATAAAAAAACTGTATGGGAAATAATAAACTCTGAAATAGGTAATAAAAGCCCAGTATTATAGAAAACATCTCATTAGATATTGAAGGTCGGAAATGTATTAACCCAAAAGAGGTCTGTAATGTTTTAAATACGTTGCTCAAGAAGTTAGTATTAATGGTCTCTGGTCATGATGATTTGCATATAGGGAATAATCTAAAAATAGAACCCCAAATATTTTATGTAAACCCATGCTTTAGATTTATACACACTTGTCAAGAAGAGGTGGAAGGTAGTAAGTTCTTTTTCAAACAAATTATCGAGTGGGTATGATGAGATTTCAATTACAATTATAAAAGCAGCAAAATTCGACCTTAGTAAAGTATTAGCACATCTGATAATTTCTTCTTTTGTTTCTGGAATTTTTCCTAATCAGCAAAAAATCTCCAGTCATACCCATTCATAAAAAAATTTTTACAAAAGATCCATCAAATTTTCGCCCCATAGCTTTTACTGCCGGTAGTCTCCAATATTTTTGAAAAAGTTGTCTATAATCAGCTTGTCGAATATTTGGAAATATACGATCTCATAGTGTTCAACATGGCTTTCGTTTCAACAAATCAGTTACCACTGCTGCTGTTGACTTCATTGAATCTATTATTGAGTCAGTTGATAAAGGAGAAGTTTGTGTAGGAATTTTCATGTATTTGTCAAAAGCGTTTGACACCGTTCATCACCCTACACTCTTGCATAAACTAAAGTCACTTGGTGTGCATAGAACTGTATTGAAGTGGTTTGAGTCATACCTGTCAGGAAGATTTCAATATGTTGAATTAAGTCATACGGAGTATAATAAAGTTTCAAAATAAAAATCAAATTTAAAAATTAGTAACACATGGTGTCTCCCAGGAATCTGTTAGGCCCACTCCTCTTTATCTGCTATGTAAAAAATATTGCACAAACACTTAAAAAAATTCCACAAGACAACTTGGTGTTATATGCTGATAATTCAAATCTGAAAGTGTCAGCGCAAACCGCCAAAGATGTTGAATTCCTATCTTGCCTAGAATTGGCTAATTTAACAGACTTTTATAACAACCATATATTAAAATTAAATCAAATCCATCAAAAAGAAATTTTGTTTCCTTTAAGACTGCTCAGTGCAGGAGAAAATTTGAACCCACAATTGCAATTGACTATAAGCTAATAGAAATTGAAAAGTCTACTAGATTTTTGGGGTTGGAAATAGATGACAATTTGAACTGGGATTGTCATGTGGAAAAAATCCTTCCTAAAATTAACTCAGGAATATTCACTTTACGCAGAATGTCATATTTATGCACTGATGTAAGTGTGTAAAAAATTATATATCATGTGCATATTTGTTCCCATACTTCTTTTGGCTTGGCTTTATATGGCTAAAAAAAAAAAAAAAAAACTTTAATGACATTTTGAAGAAACAAAAGGAAGCTGTCAGAATAATTCTCAATTTGAATCCTGAAGAATCAGCAAAAAAGTATTTCTAAAGTTAAAAATTTTAACTGTATATGGACAGTATATTTACGACACGGTCTTAATAGCAATTCATAATCCATTAAAACAGAACTTTGTGCAGTCTCACAGATATAACACGCAAAAAAGATATTTAATGAAAACTAGCCGCCCTATAACCAGTAAACTAGGGTAGAAGAACCTTACTCAATTGTAAGGGCATAATAATAAATTACCTTTTCACTTAGAGTTTGCAGAACTTGTTCAAAGAAAAACTTGCGCAGCCACTCCCAGTCAGTTTCTGAAGTTCGCAGTAAATGTTTGTGAAAATCAAACTCGTCAATCAGCAATGTTTTTTCAATGCGGTGCACCACCATACTCACCTGAGTGAAACAGAATACAAGAAGATTGTCCAAGTAAAATATAGTCACTTTATAAGACAGAAATCATCTTTATAGCTTACATTATTTACAAAATATAATGAATCAAAAGTTGGACTCGTAGGCTATAAATTTAGTATTTTGTCAGGTTTTCTTGAGCTCTTTTAGAAATGGATGTCAAACTACATAATAAATGTCAAAACTACTTATACTGAGTTATCTTCTATATATTAATATGCTAGGCATATTTTTGTCATAATTGTTTTGGAGCGGTGGTGCTACCGATTACCATGTCCAAGGTGACGCTAGAAAGGTCTTACCTTGTAGTTTTGCCAACAAACAAAAAAACTTTAGAATTCCATCAGGGCTCTGCCCCAGTGGCCTTCAAAGTTCCCATGTTATTCTTAGGGAGAAAATGTTTGTTTACATTAAAACAGATGAATACAAATTTCATCAAAATCGGATGATTTTTTATCGAGTTATTGCGCTAACGGACACATATATAAATATATGAATTTGAACAGATGGTGTTTTTGGTCTTTAGGGACCTCAAAACAAAAAAGTAAATCGGTCCCGTGTCCAGGTCTTACCATGAGTACTACAGTAATAGCTTATTCCCTATAGGGGAAATTTGCTAAAAAAACGTTCGACAAAAAGGAGACTATAAGACGTTGACCAATAGGACGGCCAATAGGAGGAGGCCGACAAAATTTGACTGGTAGACGCGAACTAAATACAAATAATACTATTGTCGTTGATAGCCGAATACAGCAAGCACCCTTCCGTGTTGGGTTTTAGTGTACTCTCCAACAGCCGCCTGAAGATTTATCATTCAATTTAGGCCTGTTTTCACATTCAATTTAGGCCTGTTTTCACATTCAATTTAGGACTGTTTTCACATTCAATTTAGGACTGTTAGATAATCGCTGCATAAGCTGGTGATTTTGGAAGACAAGAAACTGGGGAGTACTACATCGGAAACAGAAGAGAGGAGATATTAGATGAGCGGCAAATACGTTGGGAGCTGAGTGTTTTATGTTAACGTTTTAAAGGTAAACGTTGGATATATACCTAACATCAGAAAGAGACTGGAACAAGGGGATGGGAGACATTGGGAGATGGGACATTATGAAACGCAGTTTGTCACAAGACATGGAAAATTTCAAGGTGAATTTGTGGAGATTTCATCTGGTGGAAGAGGAAGTGTGTAGATGTGGAGAAATAAAAACCACGAGTCACGTGTTTATAAATTATTCACTTCAGGAGATAAATAGGAGAGAACAGGAATAAGTCTTGGATAATCATGTTTTATGAGTCGAATCTTTTAAAGTCATCAGAAATTATGACTGTTATTCGTTTAAAAAAACGCCTGTAATACTTAGCAATTGCTCGAATTCGAGCGACAGGTAAACTAGTTCTACTTTATTATTAAAAACTCAAGAACACTTAGTGCTTTAAATTCCAATTAGGTTCTTGATGTATTTAAAGGAAGAATAACAATAAGAACATCCTTAGTTTTATATGTTTTCAATGCACAGTGAACAGCACTAAAACAACCTAGATAATTCAGCACTGCTAGTAAAAATAAAACATCAAAATAAAGAAATAAACTTTAAATTTGCATCTAATTAGGAGCCAACAATATTTTTTTGTATTGCATTCATTTTTTAGCGAATTTCCCATACAGTAGACTCTCAGTAATCAAAAAGATATAGGACTGTGATACTGCCGGATTAGTGAAAATGCCGGATTACTGGAATGTTATCAATAAAAACACTTAAAATGGAATTAAAACACATCTCCGAAGATCGTGCGATCGGAAACCGCTATTGCCGCGATCGGGCATGACGTCTCCATAATCGTGGGAGACGATGATAACGTCTATACGTCCACGGGATATGTTCGTGATTTTGCCGCGATCGCGCATGACGAGAATGACCTGTCCGTGACCGCGGGAGTAGACAATGATGTTTACACGGCCGCGGGAGATGATAAAATCTTTGCTGCGACCGCGGAAGACACCGATAATGTCTACTTGACCGCGGGAGATGTTCATGATTTTTCCGCGATCACGGAAGACCTCCCGTCAAAAGACGCCGGATTACTGAAGTGCCGGAATGGTGCAGTGCCGGATTAGAGAGGGTCTACTGTATAGGGAATAAGCTATTACCGTAAGTCTCATGGTAAGACCAGGACCTGGGACCGATTTACTTTTTTGTTTTGAGGTCCCCAGAGGCCAAAAACACCATCCATTCAGATTCATATATATATTAGCGAATTTCCCATATAGGGAATAAGCTATTTTACCGTAGTACTCATGGTAAGACCTGGACGCGGGACCGATTTTTTTTTTTCGTTTTGAGGTCCCTAGAGGCCAAAAACACCATCCGTTCAAATTCATATATATATATATATATATATATATATTTATATATATATATATATATATTTAATAAATAATATGTAAAATAACATGAGTACCCTTTTTTTATATTCTTTTTTATTTAATTTTTTATATATTTATATATATATGTGTCCGTCAGCATGATAACTCGAGCAAAAATGATCCGATTTTGATTAAATTTGGTACAAACGTGTAAACGTACGTTTGTTCGGACGAGTTCGCGATCCAGCATGATCGGACCATGGGAACGGGGGTTTACGGGAGGTTTTATGGGGTAAAAATAGGTTTTTCCCATTTTTGACCCAAAAAACATAAAATTTAGCAATTTCTTTCCAAACCATTTTGTAGAGCTTAAAAAAACAAATAACTTAGTATATTGAAGCGTTATTATGCGCCTAATTGTTACGGAGAAAATTCCAAAAAATTTTAAATTTAAGATTCCCATGTTATTCTTATGGAGAATAAGTAAGAAATAATTTAGTATATTGAAGCATTGTTGTATGCCTAAGGGTTACGGAGAAAATTAAAAAAAGGGCAAATTTAAAATTCCCATGTTATTCTTATGGAGAAAATGAAAACTGTTGTAGTTGACTTGTTTATGGATATATTTTGATCAAATTTGGCAAATTTATTTATTTCATCTTATACTATTGACGTTTGGTCAAAAACACTGTTTACCGTCCCCGTAGTAGCAAACCTAAGCACTCTTTAAATCTAATGTTATTTAAATTAGGAATAAATATTTCTTATTTATGGAAATATTTTAGTAAATATGTAATCATTGAAATTTGCTTAGTCTGCAGGTTTGCTGGGGTGGGGGTATATATATGTATCCTTGGACACATCCGAGACATACAGGGTGTTTGCAAATTGTCTGGACATATTTTGTGGACTTGTTCCTTGGGCTAAGACAAACATAAAATGCCATATAAGTATGGGTCTAAAATGTCTAGATTTCTGTTTGTCTGTCGGTTTGTGATTTTAAAGAATTATTTTATATCTTGGGAATTTTTCAAAACTGGTATAAATGTGTATTTTAGTAGGTAAACAGAGCTTACAAAGTTTCGTTCCAGTATCTCAACCCGTTTCAATATGGCGGCCATTTAAAATCTTTAATGCCAAATTTCATGAAAACCGTAAATATTAAGAAAATTGTTTTTCAGATCAAAAGATAGAGAATTTAAATGCAAATCAAATGAGTCCTTGTTTGTTAAAATCGGATGACAAACAACCGAGTTATCAGTATTTGTCTACATTCGGTTACGCAATTTAATAGGACTACCATACTGCTTTGTAAAATAACAAATCCTTTATATCATACGAGTAAAGTTTGAATACTTGTTAATTCGATCTGGGAATCGGCACACGCAAAAACGTTTATATTTACGGAATAACTAAGTTCTGTGTCAAAAATAAGTTCTAGACCAGGTATAGCCAGGAAAAATCTATTTTTGCCATAATATGAGTAAAAACTTTTGAAAATTTAACATGGGCCTTATGGGAAAACATTCCGCCATTCTTGTCTTTTTTTACATTTTAAGACCTACAATTTTGTCAACTTGAGACAGAGAGAAAGAGAATGACTCGACTTTGCTCCAGTTCATTCATAGAGTAATCGTTTGATGTATAAGAATTTGTATTAAATTCTAAAACTTTCCATAGTAATGAGTTTCTAATCCATTAAAAACCTATTCTCATATCATCCTCAGCTTTTATTACTGTTTATTTAATACTTTTGCCAATTTAAACTAGCGATATATCTTATTTTTAAAGGTTTTAATAATAATTATCATCACTAAATTACTCTATTCATTGGTTGTCGTGTCGTTGTCCTCAATGTCGTCTGATTCTGACTGAAGTCAGATGTCACACTAAATTGGTCACCGGGATAAAAATTAATTGTAACCTACCACTAGCTTAACTAGCTAAGTTTAAGTGTTGCAATTAGCAGTGTGGGATGATTGCACTGGATAAATTAGCTATCTATTTCATAAAAATAAAATTTAAAATAAATCTAACACTAGGATCTGTTCTAAAGTTTTGGCCGTTTTGAGATGGATCCTCTTTCAGGTTAGCCTAGCCTAAACAACTGGGTTAGTAGCTTGACTTGGTTGTTCATCCATGTTTAGTTTATTATCACTAATCAATGCCTAATCTAGATTATAAGAGCCTTATTCTGTTCCATTTTAAAACTAATATCCATAGGCCAAAGCCTTAATTTGTGTTTAAGTACTGGGTACATCATTAGGTAACTCGGTTAGGTTGCTTTTTATAAATGGATAATTTCATGAATCACTAACCCTTTATCTAGGTGTGTTCAGTACATAATGACACTCTAAAAAAAGTACTAATCCTAATCCAAATAAAATATAGGTAGCTTTAGGCCTACAGAGGATGAGTGTTTATATTACTTCTCTGTGGTTTTAGTTATGTATGCCTTAAGATGGCTATAAGTTATAAGTATCAAATAAACTCCCAATTAACTTATAGGGCAGCCTAGCCTATCATTTGTCAGTGTCAATAAAATAGTGCAATTATATCGAGGACAACCAAACTTGGATTTACAACAATTTTTTATACCTAAGTTTCCTTTATGGTACTCACCAACAAGGATCAACCCGGCAACCGTTTACCCCTTAGTTGAGCTAGACCTAGCCTATGTGGCTTAGCTACCCAACTATTTTAGGCATATGTCATGGCCTTCTCTAGGAGGAGGCTAAGCTCAGGCTCTATGTTTAGCTTTGTATAATTTGTAAGATATACGCCTACTTAAATAAAATAGGTTATACGTTTTCAAACTGAGCTAAGTTTGGCAAATTGATATGATATAGGTTAAGTTAAAGCCAAGTTTTAAAATAGCGACACAGCATGAGTGTCTAGGGATTTTTCTCCTAAACTACCCGTTAAGCTTAAAAATGTTGGCGTAGCAGCGTGTCGCCTGTGCCTGTCGACAAATATCGCAAATCGACAAATGTCACAACTCGAATTTGCTCTGGAAGCTATCTATCCTTAAGCATTATAGGTTTGACATCACATTTTTGACGTCACCTGTTGAAAAATGTTGCAAACCGACAAATGTCACAGCTCGAATTTCCTCAGGAGGCTATCTATATTCAAGCATTATAGCCTATATTATCTGTACAAAGGATCTTGATGATTTTAAAAAGTGTCAAGGGATTTTTCTCCTAAACTACTTACCAGCAAAGTTTTATAATGTTGGTGTTGCAGCGTGTCGCCAGTCGACAAATGTCGTAAAACGGTATATGTCAAACCTTATCTTTAAGCATTATTTTAACCAATATTATCTGTACACAAGAGTGTGATGATATTGAAAAGTGTCTAGGGATTTTTCTCCTAAACTACCTGTTAAGCTTAAAAATGTTGGCGTAGCAGCGTGTCGCCTGTGCCTGTCGACAAATATCGCAAATCGACAAATGTCACAACTCGAATTTGCTCTGGAAGCTATCTATCCTTAAGCATTATAGCCTCTATTTTCTATTATCTGTAGGCCTACACAAGAGTATGATGATTTTAAGTGTCAAGGGGTTTTCTCCTAAACTAGGCTAGGCTACCTACATTTTTTGAGTAAATTAAATAAGTAATACCACTAAACCAAGTCAAAACAAAAACTAAATATCCAGGTAATAGTTTTCAATTTAAACCCAAATCAAGGGCTGCAAAAGATTCTTCAAGGTTAAAACTGATGTTGTAGAAATAGCAGAGTTGAGCTGCAGCGGTTAATTACCCTGATTATATAAAATGATTTAGACAGTTAGTTAACATGAAACTAATTTAATTGGGAATAAGATAGAATACTGAATGCAACAACAACTGAATGTAAACAAGTCAACTATAAACAAACTCATAACAATATAGAAATATAACATAAACCATATGTTATAACAAATTAGGCAGGCAATGTGAATATGTAAGTTAGACATTACAACAAAAACTACTCATTATCCAATCCTAAAGTATCTTTTGTATAAATAAAATAAACTAGTGGCTTGTAGGGACATAAGTCCCTAAAAATCTAAATAATGTAAAACAAATTATTCTGATATTTAAACAAACTTAGAACCATATTATCTATGTGTCAGAATAGATATCCCTGTACACCATATAAAAAACAGTTTGTTGTTTGTGTGCTTTTGTTGATGTTATTTTCAATAAATAATTTTAATCACTCCATAGGTTTAACTCTGCTAAAGGCAGCATGACTAATACTTCAAAGTAAAGCGGTGTTTACACTGTCATGAGGCCACGTCCATAACAGGCGTGGTCGCCACGCCAATGGACAGCCGTACGCAAATGCCGTGGCGCCACGGTACCGTCCCACGGCCACAAGCAGCCGTGTAGTGTAAACAGTTTTCTGGTAAAAGCGTATCCATTAAAGGCGTGTTCATTTTTATTTAAAGGTGCGTTATGAATTGTGCCAACAGATTAATTATTGAAGGTTGTACTACAACGAGTGTTATTTTAGCTGATGAAATAGCATGGCATTTAAGTGTTATTAAAAAAAGAACGAAACCAAGCTGTAGCTTTCAATATCTATATCAAATAAACAAGGTTCACTTTGATACATTTCAAGCATTTGAATTGTTTGAACTTCCGTTAATTTTAAAGATTGCTTTGTTTTCACCCTTTTAATTGATTCGACTTGTGTCAATGTTATAGATTTTTTTTTTCGTCATGGTACTTAAAAACTAAGATGACAACCACTGACTTTAAAGAACAATAATAGTTAAAACTCGTAGTACACACAACGACGAGACGGAAGACAATGACTCCTCACCAGCCAACCCAAAAAACCATATACCTAAGTTTAAAAACTAACCCACAATATTTAAATATAGATCCACTCTCATACTGCTTTGGTCATCTCTTATGTATTGTAGGTGGGTCCCCTCTATGAGAACGTAGATGTCAACCACACACTGTAAAGTGAGCTTTTTAGACCTAATGTTGCAAGCCAAATCCCTCTCTTGACGCAAACCAGTACGACACGTAATATAGCACTGTTAAATCATTTCTACGATAGGTTCTGTTTTAGGCGTGTTTAAATTAGGGGCCCCAACCAAAGTCTCTGGTTGGGATCATTAGAGGGCAAGCAAGTGGATCTAACGACGGATCTAGAACGGATTCGCGTTTTACATAATTAGTTAAAAAAAAAAAAGAAACTAACATTTATTTGGTCTGGTGTTCTTCTGTTTTCAGCTTTAAAAATAGCGGCGATATCTATACATGTAGCACCATAGTAGCGAGGAAAGTCACTTATTTAGTCTCTTATTTATGTACATAAGAATCTCACTTGACTCCTCGGCGCTCTCGTCCCTACACATTTCTGCCATTTTTAAAAGATTGTGCAAATGGGTTGGCAATGCAACCCTATTTCCCACATGTTTTTTTCATTGAATCTTTTCTTTCAAGTGTCATGGATCTTGAAGTCCCCTGTGTGATCCTCTCATCTAAATGAGCTTCAGAGCTGACCATGGCAAAGGCGGAATTGAATTGATGAATTTTATTCAAATAATATATAGATGTAAGCCTCACAGCCCTGATTTCAGATTGGGAGTTTCCAATAAGTTCCTGAAAGTAAGGTGAATTCCGCAGCTCAGGTAAACGGTTCTCTCATTTATGGCAACAAAGAGTAACAATTGAACTGTATCGGCCAGACTCTTTTTTGCTTAAAATGTAAGCCACCACAATGTTAACATTAATTTGTCCAAGGTTAGGTGTATCACCTCACGATGGTTGCCACTCTGTAACCTTCAAATGTTCCATTGGGAGGTTGATGCAAGCAACCACGTTCACGTTTCCTCCAGCCACTCACAGTTCTTCGTCTTACTGGTGGCATATTATTTTAAATTTAGATAAAATATGAAAGTTAACTAAACAACAGAAAACACTACAGCGGAATTTTGATACACGTTGTAAATTACATGATATGGTAATGTAACGGGTACTGTAACTGCACTGTAAATAATCACTTTCAAACATTCATTTCATCACACCGAACTGTAACCAAAACAACACGATAATTCAGTAAAATACGATGTAAGGTTAATACATTCAACTATTTACAAACAATTTGTCTTGCTAGGAAGCTGTTAATTTATGAACCAGACTTATTTAACAGATGTTTAAATAAAAAATAAATTCCGGCTTTGCTCTGGAAGTAATAAGTCCTGCAGTCTGTGGTTAACCTTAAAAACTAAAAACTATTCCAAACTACGTCCATATGTTTGGTTGTAAACAAAGTGAATTGAGTTTGATCTAAAGTCAACAGATAGCAGCACCATTCCCAAATTTTAGCCCTTATCTGTACTCAAGTGATGTCCTTTCTAAATACTTTACGACGTATTTGCACATCTACGTAAAAAACCTTTAATTTGACACCTCAAACGTTAAAATCCGTCAAGCAGTTATCGAGTTATGACTGTGAAAAGAAAACTGCTTGCGTATTAATATATAGATACTTATATGACATTTTATGTTTGTCTTAGCACAAGGAAAAAGTTCACAAAAAATGTCCAGACAATTTGGAAACACCTGTATATATCCTAGACACATTCTAGGGTTTACAAGCTACTTATCTCATCCAACAGCAGAATTTGATATGATACAATAGCAATATTTTGCCACAATACTTTCATTGTATATACAAAAAAAATACAGCTTTAGTGTCTTCTTACCGCATCCCTGCTATATGGTATCTTCAGGAGTTTTTTTATGTTTTCCGCGTCAGACACAACGTCTACATCAGCGAGACAATCAGGAAACATATGGGCCATCCTAAAACTGAAACCAAAGAAATTAACGTTAACAATTGAATACTAAAAAATATGTATCAGAAGTAAATTATTGTGTAACGTATTTATTTAGCTAGTAGGTAATTCAACTAAAACGGCGACCATACTGTAGTAAAGTAGAAGAAGGATTTTAGTTATATTAGTGTAAGACAGACAATAGACGAACTTTGCCCTCAAGAGATAAGAAGCCAACCCCACTCTAGACGAGGAGACGGACAGCAGTTCGAGTATAGACCCAGGTTAGTAAAGACGTCACTACCTGTTCTGGTCACTAGCTCTAAATAAGTAGTTTTATAATAGTTGAGTGCGATATTATATTTCTAATCGTAATAGTAGCGCGATTACAATAGTGGCGACAAGGTTTGCAAAGAACTTGCGTGTTTTCGGTTTTAGTGAAAATTAGGGATGGTCAAGTCTCGAAATTTCGGGAAATTTTCGGGAAATTTTAAATCTCGTTACTCGAGACGAGATTTCTTTTTGGCCGAGATTTTTATCGAGACAAGAATAAAAAAAAAAAAAAAAAAATTAAAAACGCCTGCAGAAAGTCAATGCAATACCCGCAATACAGGAGCGTGTTATAGTTGCGTTTCCTTTGCGAAGGCGTTCTTATTTAATTAATTCTTTAAATGTAAATATTACTTTTTATTTGAATAATATTACTTTAATAACATTTGAGAAGTTTTGTTAAGTGTAAGCAGTGTGAGGAATGTTTTATTACTATAAAAAGTCAAAACAAGTAACTATTTTATAAAAATTAATATTGCTTTTATTTTATGATTTATTTTATTTTGGGATAAGTTGAAATCTATCCTAACTGATATCACTATGTTTCCTAATCGTAGGCATTTTTAATAAGTTAGGCGTGATTAATAAAAAAATGTTATGCTGATGTTTTTTAATAAAAGATTGTAAATATTCTTGCCTATTATCATTATTTTTGCATTTAAACAGTCATCTAACAATGTTACAAAATCAGGTAAAAATTTTGAACGTGCATTTCCCGTTGTGTATGAGAAGGGAAATCCCGTCTCGATCTCGTCTCGAAATTTTATGAGAAATAAAAAATCTCGTCTCGAACTAAAAATCCAATCTCGTCCATCCCTAGTGAAAATCTAGGTACTTTATTATTTTTGGATTTTCATGTTTGAGAATAGTGTGCATGAAAATAGTGGTGTGTGCCGTGGTGTAACCGTTCCAAAGTAACTGTTATTCAAAGTCGTGTTTCTTCCTACTCCTGGTATTTTATTTTTCCGCTCCATTCCAACAACCGTTCTGCAAGCTATTACCATAGCTCATTGCGAATACCAGTTCCGAAGTGTTGTGTAGGTCAACTGCAACTGGAACGGAACGAGTTGTGGGAACTGCAACTTGGAATTGGAAGGAACGTTCGTGTTCATGGTGGAAGTGGAAGGGGAGCGTGCCGGGTGAACTTCGAGGAAAACGGAAAACAACTTGTTTCATCGTGAAAGGAAAATACCCCCGCCGCAGCAAACCTGCAGACTAAGCGAATTTCCATTTGCCTGATTTGATTTTCAATTAAATCTATTCAAATAACATTAGGTTTAACGAGTACCTAGGTTTGCTGCCTACAGGGAGGGTAACAAAGTGTGTTTTTAAGTAAAATATTAATAGCTTAGTATAAAATAAATAGATTTGCCAGGTTTGAACCAAATATATCCATAAACAAGCAAACTACAACAGTTTACTTATTCTCCATAAGAATAACATGGGAATTTTTAATTTACAATTTTCTCCTTAACCAATAATCATACAGAAACACTTCAATATACTAAATTATTTGTTTTTTTAAGCTCTTCAAAATGATCTAGGGAAAATTTGGGAAATTTTAAGTTTTGAGGGTCAAAAACGAGAAAAACCAAATTTTACCCCATAAAACCCCGTTCCCATTGTCCGATCATGCTGGTTCGCGAACTCGTTCGAATAAACGTAGGTTTACACGTTTGTACCAAATTTCATCGAAATCGGATCATTTTTGCTCGAGTTATTGTGCTGACGGACACACATATATATATATATAAATATATATAAATATATATATATATATAAATATATATATATATATAAATATATATATATATATAAATATATATATATATATAAATATATATATATATATATATGAATTTGAGCGGATGGTGTTTTTGGCTTCTAGGGACATAAAAATGAAAAAGTAAATCGGTCCCGGGTCTAAGTCTTACCATGAGACCTACGGTAATAGCTTATTCTATATATTCTATATATTCCCTATATGGGAAATTCGCTAAAAACATGGTCTCACGAACTTGAATGTTTTATTTCGGTGTTTATAGACTATATAACTTAAGAAAAGTTGGTTTCATATTAATATTTCGATATGGCTAAACAGCTCATCTGGAAAGTTAGTGAATTTAACGAAGAAATGGAGACGTTCGAGAATTACTCCAAGAGACTGAACAACTTCTTCAAGATCAACAACATCAAGGATGAGGATAAGTTGGCCTATTTCATTTCTATTATGGGCCCTGCCCTATATACGACACTAAAAGACCTACTTCATCCCACAAAGGTTAGTGAAAGTGACTAAAAGAATGCAATAAAGTCCTAGGGGGCCATTACAAGCCTAGAATCAACGTAGCCTACTGTAGTGTATTTCATATAGTACACCTTACTGTATATAACTATTGTCAATGTATGTATCATGATGGCAGTGTTTGACTTAATAAACCGTTGCCGTGGTCCGATCATCACGCCACCCTCAACCGACCAATCACAACACAGCCTGACCACGCTCCTATTTTCCCGGCTTTTCCTCACAGTCTTCCAGCAGCTCCCGTGATGTAACCAACTCCCGTGTTAGTCCCGCCCGTATCGGCCGCGGCATTTTTAACTGTAAAATGTGTTATTATTTACTTCCATCTTCATTCTTAAACCACGGACATTCCAATTTGGCGACGAGGATGCCTTAGAGCCATTTCAATTTGGCGACGAGGCAGTGAGAATTCACGTAACCGGCAAGCGGAAGGGCTGTCGCGTGTGTGCAGAAGATTGTTACCGGCAAGCGGAAGGGCTGTCGCGTGTGAACAATTAATTGTGCGACCAACAGTAGAAGGACTGTCGTGATCGCGTCTTCAAGGAACTGTGTGTGAACTGTGCAGTGAGAGTGAAAAAGTGCAAACTGGACATTAATAGGACAGTAAAGGGAGGTAAGAGTTTGCACTGTAACGAGACATTCGGTGAGTCGTAAATTAATTTATATGTCAGGAGTTTCACCAGTTTGTATAGATAGACTATTTAACGAGTATAAAATGGCAGGTCTTATAGGGTCTATGAATGCGTTTGATGCAGCTGAAGAAACGTGGTCCTCATATATAGAGAGGTTATTAATTTTTATTGACGCTAATGACATTAAGAACGAGAAAAAAGTGTCTACTACTTTGTTAACGGTCATGGGTTTGAAAACGTATAATTTAGTGAAGAATTTGTGCGCACCGGATAAGCCAGCGGATAAGACATTTGATCAAATTGTGGAGTTAGTTGAAAAACATTTAAGTCCAACGCCATCGTTTATAACGGAACGTTATAAATTTAGTTTGAGAACTCAGAGAGAACATGAGTCAATCTCTGATTACGTAGTGCAATTAAAGGAACTGTCGATGTTTTGCGAATTTAAAACCAATCTGTCGGATTATTTGAGGGATAGGCTTGTGAGCGGTATCCGGAGTGACGTCATCAAGAAACGGTTACTCGGCGAGGCGGAGCTGACTTTTGAAAAGGCGGTAACCATAGCAACCAATATGGAAATGGCGGAACGAGGTGCAGCGGCGCTGATGTCGGGCATGCAGACAGCGCGGGGTCAACAGCAGACGACGCAACTTCACTACAACGCCGGGCGGAAGGGGCCGGCGGCGGCGGCGGCGCACAACAACAACAGTGGCAGTGGTAGTCATGGAGGTCAACGTCAACACTACCCACAACAACAACAACAGAGCCAGAGCCGGTCAACCAACTACAGGAGGGAGGAGAGAGTGTCAAGTGGAAGTGATGTGAAGTGTTTTTGCTGTGGAAAGCTAGGGCATAGGGCCAATGTGTGCAGGTTCAAGTCATATAAGTGCAATAAATGTGGAAATCTAGGGCATTTAGCGAAGGTTTGCCGAAGCCAGGACAGGGGTAAGCCACTTACATTTCATAATTCTAGTCATAAGAAATATAGTAAGCAGCACTATGTTGATGAAAATGAAGATGGACCTAATGAACAGACTACAGAGAGTGATTATGATTTAACTAATCTTTTTGCCTTAGATAATGATGAGAGTAATGTAGCAAATGATAGGGTAAGGCCTATTATGGTAAATTTGCAAGTTGAGAACAGGTCTTTGAATTTTGAAGTTGATAGTGGCGCTTGTGTAAGTGTCATTAATGAAAATTGTTACAAGGAGAATTTCAGCTCATTGGAGTTACAAAGTACAAATTTAGTATTAAGTTCATATACTAATCAGCCTATTAAGCCACTTGGTAAATTGAGCGTAAGAGTTAAGTACAGAGATGTTATGAAAGAGTTAACCTTGTATGTGATTGCTAAGGGCGCGAATCCCTTGATGGGAAGAGATTGGATTCGAGATCTTGAGGTTGTAATTAAGATACCTAATGTAAGGAGCAACACGGTGTATGCTAACTCAGGTCAGAGTAAAGCTTTTTGTAATGTGATAGAAGGGGAGTCTAAAATCGTAAGTGAGTTGTATCAAAAGTTCCCGGAAGTATTTACAGACAAACTAGGATGTTATAAGGGCGAGTCGGCTAGGTTAGTGTTAAAAGATAATGCAGTCCCTAGATTTCTGAAGCCTAGGCCAATTCCTTTTGCCTTAAAGAGTAAAGTAGAAGCAGAGATAGATCGATTAGTAGAGGAAGGAATCTTGTCACCGGTCAGTAACAGTGAATGGGGAAGTCCAGTTGTTCCGATTATTAAAAAGTCAGGAGAGTTACGTTTGTGTGCTGATTTTCGGGCTTCTTCACTAAATGATTCTTTGGTAATTGATAGACATCCAATACCTAGAATAGAAGATCTTTTTAACACCTTACAAAAGGGTAAAACCTTCTCTAAAATCGACCTATCTCAGGCTTATCAGCAAGTGAGTTTAGAGGAGCAGTCAAGAAAGTTGTGTACCATAAGTACTACAAAAGGGCTTTTCATGTATAATAGAGTTCCCTATGGTGTGGCGTCAGCACCAGGTATTTTTCAAAGGATAATGGAAACCATTCTTGCGGGTATTCCAGGAGTAGTTTGTTTCCTGGATGATATTTTGATTACGGGTGAGAACAATGAGGTACATAAAGAGAGGTTAATTGAAGTGTGTAGTAAACTTAAAGCTAATGGTTTGACAGTAAGCAAGAAAAAGTGTGAGTTCTTTCGTAAATCGATTGAATATTTAGGGTATGTTTTGAGTGAGGAAGGTCTAAGCACCTCACCGTCTAAGATAAGTGCTATAGAGAAAGCTCCTATACCAACTGACGTGTCACAGCTAAAAGCATTTTTAGGCATGGTAAATTACTATGGCAAGTATGTACCCCATTTATCAACTATCGCAGCCCCTTTGTATAATTTGTTAAGAAAAGACAGTGTTTTTGAGTGGACAGCCACCTGTGATCAAGCATTTAAGCTAATCAAAAGTAAATTGGTGTCAGCACCAATATTAGCACATTACGATCCTAACTTACCTGTAAGCCTAGCTACTGATAGCTCTAGTTATGGTTTAGGGTGTGTACTAAGTCAGAGACAGAAAGACGGTTCAGAGAAACCGATTTGTTACGCTTCACGTACATTGTCAAAAGCTGAGGTAGGCTATAGTGTCATAGACAAGGAAGCACTAGGTATTGTGTATGGGGTTAAACAATTTAACCAATATTTGTATGGTAGGAAATTCGTCTTAATTACAGACCATAAGCCTTTGTTGTCCATTTTCGGACCTAAGAAAGGGTTGCCTGCGTACGCAGCCAGCAGACTTCAGCGCTACGCGCTCTTCCTAACTAATTACGATTTTGACATTAAGTACGTGAGGTCAGAGGCGAATGCCAACGCCGATTGCCTATCTAGATTGCCCTTAAATATAAGAGATTTTCCTTTTGAGTCAGACGATGTAAACTATGTTGGCACGTATTTGCAATACATTCAAGAAAATGACATTCCTGTTAATTTTAATAATGTAAGAGTAGAGACAAAAAGGGATGTTGTGTTAAACAAAGTTTTAGGTTATGTTTTGTATGGCTGGCCAAACTACGCACCAAGTACTGACGAGAATCTAAAACCCTACTACCAGCGACAAAGTGAATTAGCTGTTGAGAACGGTATCATTATGTGGGGGCATAGAATAGTGGTACCTCAAAATTTACGGAAGTTGCTTTTGTCAGAATTACATTGTGGGCATCTCGGAATTGTTAAGATGAAAGCCATGGCCCGATCGTACTTTTGGTGGCCTGGTCTAGATGCGGATATAGAAAATTTAGCTAACAGCTGTTCACTCTGTCTGATGGTACGTCAGAGCCCAGCTAAGTGTAACTTACATGTGTGGGAACACCCCAAAAACGTATGGGAACGCCTACATGTTGATTTCTTGGGCCCCATTAATGGTAAATTGTATCTCATCATAGTAGACGCTCACAGTAAGTGGTTGGAAGTAGAAGAAGTGAGCTCTACGGCAGCCAAACAAACTATTGCTAAGCTCAGACCACTATTTGCGAGATTTGGTCTTCCCCACCAAATAGTTTCTGATAACGGACCACCGTTTACTTCTTTTTAATTTAAAGATTTTTTGAAATCTAATGGAATCACACACACATTGACACCACCATTTCACCCAGCTACAAATGGTCTAGCCGAAAACTCTGTCGAAAATGTTAAGAAAAGAATTAAGCTAGCTATTATGAGTAACGACAGTGTAGATTTATCTTTGTTTAAGTTTTTGTTAGCTTATAGAAATTCTGTGCACTTAACCACCAACGAAACCCCTGCAAAATTGATGTTTAATAGATCATTAAGGTGTAGGTTAGATTTGATCAGGCCAAACCTACCACAGTTTGTACATGGCCGACAGAGTAAACAGATTCAGAATTATGGCGGAAGTAAGACCCGAGTGTTGTTTGAGGGTCAGCCAGTAATTGTTCGTGACTATAGGGGTAGAAGTAAGTGGATAGAAGGTGTAGTAGTTAGACAATTAAGTGCAGTGTCTTATTTGGTTAGGTTGAAAAATGATGTAATATGGAAGCGTCATATTGACCAAATAATAGGGGTAAACAGTATACCACCCACTTTTAGTATTGACAGAGAAGCGTCTGTTCCATTGTTGCCACCAGGTCTGTCAAGTGAGCAACGGCCAGTAGTAGTAGTGGGGGCATCAGCTGTTCCAGGTACACCGCCACAACAATCGCGTAGTCCAAAACAAAATACACCACACCGCGCGAGCGCTACTAGGCGGAAGTCTGACGTCATAGCAGACATTCCTACTCCACGTAGTATAGTAACAGCTGATAGTCCAAAACAAACGGTAGTAGATCGACGTTACCCTACTCGGGAACGTAAACCAACCAAGAAACTTGACTTGTAAAATATATGTACTAAAACCAAATGTTCTGGATATTGTTTTGAGTTATGATGTATTCATGTATGCTGTGTTTATTCATTGTTTTAACTAGGGATGGCCGAGATTGGATTTTTAGTTCGAGACGAGACGAGACGAGATTTTTTATTTCTCATAAAATTTCGAGACGAGATCGAGACGGGATTTCCCTTCTCATATACAACGGGAAATGCACGTTCGGAATTTTTACCTGATTTTGTAACATTGTTAGATGACTGTTTAAATACAAAAATACAGTAGAACTCCAATTATCCGAACTCCAATTAACGGAATCTCCAATTATCCGAATCGCTTATTTCAACAATTTTAAAAACGTAAAGCTACAGTAATAAGTTTTGCAAAATATCAAAGAATTGTTATTAAACACATTTAGCCAATTTTGGACTTTGATGGAACACTATTGACTTAATAACATGTATAGAACACTTGTACTATGAGCATTGTAAACTGTAAAAATGTTCTGATTTAAATTATTATTAATTAAAAGTTCACTTAGTACCGAAAATGAGGATTTTTCTTTAAAATTCCCGGAATTCCGGTAAAACTCCAATTATCCGAATTTTTGATTATCCGAATGGGGTCTGGTCCCTATTGATTCGGATAATCGGAGTTCTACTGTAATGATAATATGCAAGAATATTTACAATCTTTTATTAAAAAACATCAGCATACAATTTTTTTATTAATCACGCCTAACTTATTAAAAATGCCTACGATTAGGAAATATAGTGATATCAGTTAGGATAGAGTTCAACTTATCCTAAAATAAAATAAATCATAAAATAAAATATTAATTTTTATAAAATAGTTACTTGTTTTGACTTTTTTATAGTAATAAAACATTCCTCACACTGCTAACTTCTCTAATGTTATTAAAATAATTAAAGTAATATTTACATTTGAAGAATTAATTAAATAAGAACACCTTCGCAAAGGAAACGCAACTACAACACGCTCCTGTATTGCGGGTATTGCATTGACTTTCTGCAGGCGTTTTTAATTTTTTTTTTTTTTTTTTTTTTTAATTCTCGTCTCGATAAAAATCTCAGCCAAAAAGAAATCTCGTCTCGTGTAACGAGATTTAAAATTTCCCGGAAATTTCCCGAAATTTCGAGACTTGACCATCCCTAGTTTTAACAGATTCTATATTCTTTTATTTGTGTGTTACAATTGATTTTTATTATTATTATGGTATAATTTTTGGTTTGAGTTGAATTTCAGATATCATAACGGTTCAGTAGTATTTTATTGATTTTATATTATGTGTGTAACTATTGTTGTGTTCTTTTACAATGCGTGATGAGTATTTTGCTGATAATTATCGTGTTATATTTATGTTCTAACTCAAAACAGTTTTATCAATTTTATATATGATTTGATAGTCATCAAAGTTAAGGGGGAGGAAATGTAGTGTATTTCATATAGTACACCTTGCTGTATATAACTATTGTCAATGTATGTATCATGATGGCAGTGTTTGACTTAATAAACCGTTGCCGTGGTCCGATCATCACGCCACCCTCAACCGACCAATCACAACACAGCCTGACCACGCTCCTATTTTCCCGGCTTTTCCTCACAGTCTTCCAGCAGCTCCCGTGATGTAACCAACTCCCGTGTTAGTCCCGCCCGTATCGGCCGCGGCATTTTTAACTGTAAAATGTGTTATTATTTACTTCCATCTTCATTCTTAAACCACGGACATTCCACCTACGAAGGTTTTTTGTCCGATAAAAGGGCACAAAA
The DNA here is from genome assembly GCF_028750875.1 of Macrosteles quadrilineatus. Taxonomy (NCBI): domain Eukaryota; kingdom Metazoa; phylum Arthropoda; class Insecta; order Hemiptera; family Cicadellidae; genus Macrosteles; species Macrosteles quadrilineatus. The sequence continues at coordinate 119,765,567 of NW_026542594.1, forward strand.
GGAAGGAGAGTCTATCACAGACTATGCAATTAAGCTTAAGAAACAAGCTGCCACTTGTAAGTTCGATAATGTTTTAGACGAAGCCCTTAGAGACAAGTTTTTATGTGGCCTAAGATCAGCTGCTATACAGAGTAAATTGTTGGCCGAGGGGGACAACCTAACGTTTTCTAAGGCACTAGAGCTAGCATTAGTGATTGAAAATGCTGACAGTAACGTAAAATCTTTGCATCCTGAGAGACATTCAGGTGAAATAGGTTATGTTAGGCCTTCTGGTAGTGTAAATAAAGGTGCATGGCAAAAACACGAACCATTCAAATCCAAGTTTGAAAATAAAGTTGGGGAGGAAAATAAAGGTTATTACAAACAGAAATGTTACCGTTGTGGTAAATTACATGATGTAAATACTTGTCCATATGTTGATTTTACTTGTTTTTCTTGTCAGAGAAAAGGGCACCTACCGAACATGTGTAGGTCAAATAGGAAAGACCTAAATGGATCTAAACCTCCTTATAGGAAATATAACAGACCCACGGGTCGTGTCAATGTGTGTGAATCCGACAGTGAAGATGAAAATCATGTTGGAAAGGTAGGCCTAAACTATGACGATGACTTAGGCCTAGGATTACATAATATAGCATACGCTAATGGTAGCCCTTGTTCTTCAAACAGTATTGTGACTACTCTGGTCATCAACAACACACCAATTGAGATGGTTGTTGACACAGGTGCGGTAGTAACCATAATGCCCGATAATGTTTATTTCAAAAATTTCCATAAAGTCAAATCACAACTTGAGAAATGTGATGTAAAACTTAAAACCTACACAGGTGAGAGTATTAATGTACTTGGGAAGTTCCAGGCACATGTTAAATCTGGGAAAGACGAACCCCTGAAAGACGATCTGCCAGTCGTGGTCGTCGAAGGCATGGGAAATCGACAACCAACGCTTCTGGGACGCAATTGGTTATCCAAACTGCAACTGGACTGGAACAGTATCGGACGCAACCGTGATCTGGGTGGTGGTGAAGCTTACCTGCTGAACAGTAAGATTGCTCCATTTTATGATGTTGTAAATAGTTTAAAGAAGAGTTATGCATCTGTGTTTGATAATTCTATTGGAGAGATAAAAGACATGACTGTGGAGTTGGTGCTCGAAGAAAACGCCACTCCGATTTTCAGCAAAGCTCGAAACGTTCCTTACGCCTTGCGTAACGCTGTCGAGGCTGAGTTAAACGATCTGGAGAAAAATGGGATAATTTATCCTGTCACCCAGACAGAATGGTGTTCTCCTATTGTTGTGGTTCGCAAACCAAATGGAAATGTACGGTTATGCGGAGATTTTAAATCTACCCTTAACCCCTGCCTTCGAACGGACCATTATCCGTTGCCAAATCCTGATGACATTTTTGCAAAAATTTCAGGTTCCAAATTATTTTCAAAGTTGGACTTGACTGCAGCTTACAGTCAACTGAAGGTGGGGGAAAACTCCCAAGAATTACTGACTATCAACACCCACAAGGGATTGTTTAGGTACGCACGCCTGCCCTATGGGATTACTAGCGCAGGGGCGTTGTTTCAGGCAACCATGGATAAAATGTTAGGTGGTTTAAATGGCACTGTGTGCTACCTTGATAACATTTTGATATATAGCAAAACCTTTCAGGTAGTGATGGACAAGACCCGAAACTTCGAGATTTTTTCGAGATTTATTTTATCTCGAAGCTTCGGGCGGGATTAAAATGCTAACGGGATATTTTCGAGACGAGATTAAAAAAAAAAAAAAAAAAAAAAAAAATTTAAAAAATTTTGATTTAAAAAAGATTTTTTAAACTGCTAAGTTTTTTAGCAAAACGTTAATTGCAAACTTTTAATTTAAAATTTAAAAAAATTTAAATTTAACAAAAATTAAAATAAAAACAAATTTAAAAATTAAAAACAAAAATTTTAATATATTTTTGAAATTTTAAATTTAAACAAATTTTAATTTTTTGTTAATTTAAAACATTTGAGTTTTTTTGCTAAACGTAATTTGCAAACCTTTAAATTTAAAATTTAAAATTGTTAAAAATTTTATTAAATTTAAATTTAAAAAAATTAAATAAAAAAGATCAATTTCAAATCAAAAAAAAATTTAAACTGCTAAGTTTTTTTGCAAAACGTAAATTGCAAACTTTTAATTTAAAATAAAAAAATAAAAAATTTAGAAATTTAAAATTTAAATTTTTTAAAATTTTAAATTAAAAAAAATATATTTCAAAAATTAAAATTAAAAAATTTATATTTTTAAAATTTTAAAAAAACTAAGTTTTTTGTGAAACGTACATTGCAACCTTTTATTTAAAATTTCAAAAAAATTAAAATTAAAAAAAAAAAAAATTTTATAAAAATTTTAAAATAAAAAAAAACTGCAAAGGCGTTTATTTAATTATTTATTCTTTACAAGGAAATATTGCTTCAATCATTTTATATTTTTTTTTGCATAGCAAATGAAAAGTTTTGTTAGTGTAAGCAGTGTGAGACATGTTTTACTACTGTAAACATATAATTTACTCCAAAATCATTCTATTAATAACACAAGACTTAAAATTGTTACTTGATACTTAACTAGTAATACTGTTGTTTTTTATATTTTGCAAAGTTGAACTATATTATACCAACTGACATCTCCATGTTTCCTATGCCGAAGAGTTATTTTTAATAAGTTAGGCCTTATTCGTTTCTTTTATATAGGCTACTGATGTTTTTATCAATGTTTTCAATAAAAGATATTAAATATTTTTGTCGATTTTTTGCCAAGTTCTTAGAACTTGTAAATATATCTGAACTTAAAAAGTAAATATTAATTTTTTATAACTTTTCATTAAATCTCGTCCCGAAAAAAAATCTCGTCCCGCGGGAATTAAAAAAATCTCGTCTCGTCTCGAAGTGAAAAATCTAGTCTCGTCCATCACTACTTTCAGGATATGAAAGTAAGAGTAGAGGTAGTCCTAAAACGCCTAAGTTTTTATGGGGTTAAGGTTAACACATCAAAAAGTGAATTTTTTCAGAAGAGTCTGATTTTCCTAGGCTATCGCACAGACGATCAGGATATTCACCAAACAGAGGAGCTTACTAAGGCTATTACTAATGCTCCACGTCCAGAAAATGTCACTCAATTGAGGTTGTTCCTAGGGTTAGTGAATTTCTATGGAAAATTTCTTCCAAACCTTTCAACTTTGCTCCACCCCTTGTACAAGCTTTTAGAGACCAATGCTAAATGGGTCTGGGACAAACCATGTGAAGAGGCCTTTTTAAAATGTAAAAATCTCCTGTTGAAAGATAACGTCCTAATGCCTTTCAACCCAGAGTTAGATATTGTAGTGACTACAGACAGTTCCAGCTACGGGGTTGGGTGTGTTCTAGCCCATTCTCTACCTGATGGCACCAAAAGACCAATCGCCTTCTCATCAAGGAGTTGGTCAAAAAGCGAGGTGAAGTACAGCCAAATAGAGAAAGAGGCATTAGCAATTGTGTACGGTGTAAAAAAGTTTCACAATTTTCTGTATGGCAGGAGATTTGTCCTAGTGACCGACCATAGACCGCTCATATTTTTGTTTGGTTCGGCAAAAGGAATCCCAACGCTTGCTGCCGCCAGGATTCAAAGGTGGGCGCTGACTCTTGCAGCGTATGACTACGAAATTAGATACCGTAAGGGCACGGATATATCCAAAGCAAATGCGTTGTCTAGGCTTCCTTGTGAACTTCCCAAAGTACAGGGCGAAATATCATTCTTCTCTTCCACATCCGAACTTCCAATCACCTCCAAGGAGATAGCAACAGCTACTAAATTTGATCTGATACTTTCAAAGGTTCTGGATTTCACATCAAATGGTTGGCCTCATTATGTTTCAGATGAGAACTTGAAACCGTATTTCTCTAAAAGTTCACAACTGTCCGTTGAGCAAGGATGTTTGTTGTGGGGATGTAGGGTTGTCATACTACCACCTCATCGGAAGGAAATTTTGATTTTGCTTCACTCTGAACATCCAGGCGAGTCGCGCATGAAGGCGCTAGCTAGAAGTTTTGTATTTTGGCCCGGAATGGACGCCGACATTGAAAGTGTGGTCAAAGACTGTGTCGTCTGTCAGAAGACACGTAATTCCGCTCCACTTGCCCCGTTACAACCTTGGGCTTGGCCAAAACACAGTTGGCAGAGACTTCACTTAGATTTTGCCTCTTTTGAGGGTAAAGAGTTTTTGATAGTGGTGGATGGTTTTTCTAAGTGGCTAGAGGTTTTCCATATGCCAACAAAAACGTCACGACAGACGATTGAGAAACTAAGGAGCTGTTTTGCAACATTTGGCCTACCGGCTACTGTAGTTACAGACGGGGGACCACAATTCACCTCACAGGAGTTTAAAGAATTCTTACACTCAAACGGAGTTCATCATGTCTTATCTCCCCCATACCACCCAGCTTCAAATGGTCTTGCTGAGAGGGCAGTGCAGACTGTAAAAAACACCTTCCTACGGCAGATGTTGCACGACACCAAACATAATCAAGCTCGTTCACTTCAAAATCAAATTGATTAATTTCTATTCACTTATAGAAACACTCCACACTCAATAACAAACTTGGCACCTTCAGAAATCATCAAACTTAAACCCAGAACTCATCTAAATTTATTGAAACCTCATCTGGCTGAACAAATGTTATCAAAACAGGAAGGGATGGTGAGAAGTGCCAACATCCACAGAGGAAATCATCGAACATTTTCTGTCAATGACAGAGTTTACGTCAAAACCGTACGTAATGAAAAGGTAAAGTGGCAACCGGGTATTGTAATCAAAATAAGGAGCCCAGTTACATACATTGTCAAGGTAGATGGATTTACAAGATTTGTCCATGTTGACCATTTGCGTGCTGATCTCTCAGTGGAAGACGAGGAGGATGATGTGCTGTTACAATTCCCAAGAGAACTTTACAAATCGCCCAAGGATAACCCTTCCAACATCGGCCAGCAAAATTCACCTGCAAAATCAAGCTCACCTCCCAAGACCCGACAATCACCTGAAGTCAGAGAAAATCTTTAAGGAAGCCCAATCATCCGTCGCTCTAACCGTGTCATTAGAGCGCCTCGGAAACTAGACCTCTAAATGTGACAAGAGGACTCCTCCATGTTTTTTGTAAATATTTTGTGTAAGAAGAATTTTTATTTGGTTGGGAGGAGTGTAGTAAAGTAGAAGAAGGATTTTAGTTATATTAGTGTAAGACAGACAATAGACGAACTTTGCCCTCAAGAGATAAGAAGCCAACCCCACTCTAGACGAGGAGACGGACGGCAGTTCGGGTATAGACCCAGGCTAGTAAAGACGTCACTACCTGTTCTGGTCACTAGCTCTAAATAAGTAGTTTTATAATAGTTGAGTGCGATATTATATTTCTAATCGTAATAGTAGCGTGATTACAATACATACCAAGGTAGGTACTGTACTTTAAGCAAAGTATGATGAATGGAGATTGGGACGGTGGCGTCGTCCTGTAATCCAGTTACTAGGAGGTCACGAATTGTGGATATATATTAACATCCGCACTAGTGAGTACCACAGCTATCCGCAGTACTATTCTGATAATTAGTTAACTACATGGCAAAAATGTAGTTGGGATTCCACCATAAACTGTAGGTCCCTTAGTTGACATTGGCTGTATGGGCTATTAATTAACAGCTGTGTCTAAGGATTATGTCAGCCTTAGTCACTAACAAGACTACAAGATTGTGCCACTTATTATGAGTGTAGGATGAGTGGCGTGATCTTGTTGTTGTTACTGACTAAGGCCGACATGTTCCTTAGACAAGACAGTCAATTAATAGTCCATACAACCAATGACACCTAAGGGACCAACAGTTTGTAGTGGAATCCGAACCACATTTTTGTCTTGTAATTTACGAATTGGTTTAATTATCATTATAGTACTGCGGATATATAACATACTGACTAAAATGTCTCGCAAATTCTAAATTAAAAAAAAATGGTTTTGGTTTATAAAATAAAATAAAAATTTAAAACGTTAAGCCTTAACTTTACTAATAAGGAATCCTTTTGAGAGTGTTTGTCATTGTGAAATTATATTTGAAGACAAATTTACATTAATACAGTAGAGTCCCGCAAACTCGGCGTAATGTGGACTAGAAGGGTGCCGAGTTTGTGAAATGACGGTTTATCGGGAACTAGAGTTAAAAATAAGAGCAATAAAATTTTTAAGCTTTTTAACCACCTTTTTCAATTAGATTTATATTACAAGTCAGTATTAAATCTTTAGATATAGTATAACAAATCCTTAGTACGAGTTGCAAATGATTATACTTGAGCTAACTTGTGTCCATGTTTAACTCGGACTCAAAAAATCACAAATTTTCTGAGCCAGGCTTTTCTGATGGCCGAGTTATCCAGACTGCCGGGTTATCCAGTGCCGTGTTTGCGAGACTCTACTGTATAACAAAACATTAGATCTTGATTGAAATCATTAAGATAAAACAAATGTCTTCCTTAATATTACAGGTAAAATAACATTTTGTAAACAAAAAAATTTTTACATTACATAAAATTTCACCTGTGAGTTAATAATATGAGGAATGAAGATCCGATGAGTCCCCAACATTTTGGACGTCCTATGCCCTTTTTGTTTGGAGGGGGGTAGTTCATAAATAATGTTGTTTTTACGTTTTAGGTACAGTGAGGTGTGGTTTTAGTTATTTTTAAACGATTGGGACTAGTTTTACTTTTAAGTGTATTAACAGTGAACCACTCCATACAGGGTAGGGTGTTCAATAAATATTATTACTTTTTTATGATCTTTGAATATTTTATTCATAAAATAATCAAACTAGGTACCTCAATGCTCTTCATAACAGAGGATTATTTAAAATAATTTTAAAATCTTCACTACATAAGGGGGAAGGACCGCAAGGAGTAAGAGAAAATCTTAAATACCCCGCCGCAGCAAACCTGCAGGCTAAGCGAATTTCCATTTGCCTGAATTGGTTTTCAGTTAAATCTATTTAAATTAGCCTACATTACGTTTAACGAGTAGGCTACCTAGGTTTGCTGCTACAAGGAGGCTATAAAGTGTGTTTTTTTTAGTATAATAAGCTTTTTAAAAATTGCTAAGTTTAATCAAGATGTATCAAGACATAAACAAGCTAACTAAATCATTTTACAATATTCTATAAGAATAACATGGGAATTATAAATTTTATATTTTTGGAATTTTATCTGTAACCAATAACCGTACTAAAATATATGTATATTGTCGAAATCGGCACATAAACACGTTTATACTTACGGTATAAATAAGTTCTGTGTCAAAAAAAGTTCTAGACCAGTGGTATAGCCAGGAAAAATCTATTTTCCCCCAAAATATGAGTACAAACTTTAAAAAAAAAATGTAACATGGGCATTATGGGATAACATTCTGCCATTCGAAGTATAACAATTTACTACTTAACGTGTATTAGTGGATGCACTACAATAGGGAAATGGAATGTTGTTAAATTCAATATTTTATAATAGTTAAGCCGAAATAAATTGTCTAATATCTGCTACCTAATAAATCTAAAAACAGTATCAGTTACAGTTAATTGTTAAGAGTATTACGTATTATTATCTCCATATTTTCACTACTCCAACACATTGGCCTAATTTTTAATCCATTTTTTTTAGCGAATTTCCCTATAGGGAAGTAGCTATTAGCTCTGTACGTCTCATGGTATGACTTGAGCCAGGGACCGATTTACTTTTTCATTTTGATGTCCCAGAGGCCAAAAATAATATTCTGCGATTCTGAATTTATCAACAATTGCTGTCAGTTCAACACACGTACGTTTTATTCATAAATGCAAATTTCTGCGCTACGAATGAAATTTTTGATAAATTGCCGAAACTTGTCGATAGGTCCATATGATATAATGTCCGACCTCCAAGTGGGGTTGAACGTTAGTCCCGTCCATTGAAAAAGCTGTTCTTGTATTCATCCGCGCTCACCTCGGATTGGACCATTGGACCATAGTGCCTGGCGTGGATTTTGTACAGTACATTCAAATTCAAATTTGGCACAAAAGACTAATAATTATTTCTATGCTTTATAGTACGGTAACTGTAAGAAAAATATAACGTGTAATACAAGTGCAAAGGGCCTTTGCTGCACACGAGAAACTTTCCGCACTTCGCATAGGCCTACTAGTTACACAAATAATTATTGAGCAGGAGCATTGCAAACAAACAAAAAATGAATAGGTCTACATCTATAGATTAGATTTATGGAAATAATTGGTTATTGGTGTTTTTCCATTATGAGTGGAAATGCAGAACAAGACTGTAGCATTCATTTGTGTGTGATTTTGGTTATGCAAGGACATAACAATTCTTTTTTATTCTCTGTCACATGGCGCCAAGTTTTCTGAAAATTTTGAACTGCCGAGTTATCAAAGTTCGGGTTTGTAGATGATTGGAACATTGTTTAATTGTTAGAACAGAGGTTGCATTAAATTTATTTTGTATTAAATAGTTTTCAAATCCTAACATCATATTGTTTATGTCACTAAGACATTATTTGTTTAACCATTGTAACCAATGTACAGTAGAACCTCTTTAATCCGAACTAATTGGGACCAGGGGTAGTTCGGACTAGTGAATAGTTCGGATTACAGAACATATTGTTGTTTTTACATAACAATAGCTAAAACATGGCTAAAATTGATCTAAATTATTTTGGGAAAAGTGAAAAAAATGTTTTATAAATTAAAATACAGTGTTTATTTAATACAGTAGTAAACATGGTGAATAAACAGTACTGTACATCAAATACAGTATACAATAAAGAACTGCTGTACTGTGTATAGAGTACAGCAATGAGGGGTTCGGATTAGTAGACGTTCGGATTACGGGGGTTCGGATTAAAGAGGTTCTACTGTATTGCCAGTCCCTACATGAAATGGCTGGGTAGCTGAGTGGCTTAATGCTCGCCTAACAATCAAAAGGTTGCCGGATCAATCCTGAGAAAATTCCGTAGCTCTTTGATAGTTCAAAATTGGGCCCAGCTGTTCCTGATCATTGGGCTTTAAATAAATAATGAAATAGCTGATCTTAGTCAACAACAAAGCTACACACATTATCCCCATCTAGGATAACAACCTAGGAGGCGTCCCCATCTCAATTGATAATTTTCATAAAAAATAGATTTTTTTAAACATAAGATAAATACATTTTAGCGAATTTCCCATATAGGGAGTAAGCTATTACCGTAGGTCTTATGGTAAGACCTAGACTCGGGACCGATTTACTTTTTCGTTTTGAGGTCCCAAAAGGCCAAAAACACCATCTGTTAAAATTCATATATATATATTTTGAGGCTCCCCCTGGTAAGATGAGGTTGCACGAGTCATAATTCACAGAGCACAGGCAGTAATTTACTCTCAAGCTGGCACTGTTTATACGTATGCCTACTGCAATGTAACTTGGATACAGATTATGGTAGCAATATTATCAATAACAAACAGAAAATACTGCATCACACTTCTTACCTTGAAAATCCAGTAGATTTACAAAGCACATGTTGTAGACCATATGACTCTGCTGAGCTAGTGAGCCAGTTTGATGGAGGCAAGTTGAGGTCAGTGTTACACTGAAGCCGAGCAAAGTTTGCAGGAGCCTGGACTGCAGAATACTTTACAACAGCTCTGGACTTAACTTGTTGTTCCATAGTATTACTTCTACCCGTCTTGTGTTTCTCGTCAAATTTCTAAAACATCAATGAAAATATTGACTTAGACTTGGTCATTAGGCTATTATCAGTTACTAGCTGTTAGTTGACCTATCCTACGTACGGGAATCAAGTAGTCGATTAAAAACTGAATATAATTCAGAACAGCTAGTTTACGCACACAAAGAAAAATTCTGGCAGTTTTAATAGGGAAAATCATCCTGTAAACAAATATCACGTGACAACCTATTTCTTTCATCCGATTATAGGCCTATACAATATGCATTTTAAATCTGATGATTTTACAATAAAACAGCTATTGTGTTGATTTGAAAAGCCTTGAAGTGGGATTGACGTTCGATTCACACGTTCTGGTGAAAAGTACAGTAGCTACATATCACCTTCCATTGCATACTATCACTAAGGGCGCCTTATTTTACATCAGTGACCACTGAAACCTCTGTCCCTATTTTTGAAATGGTTCACAGTTAAGCAATCGTCAACACTCAACTCAACCAACAACAGGATTTGGTATTTTTGAAATCCAACAGTTGAGAAGTGAGTTGGGAATCACTAGTTGAGAGATTTATTTAGGAAATGTAAGCATGAGACCGCACGATATTCAGATGACGTCATTTCGAACCAATCACAATGCAGAGTTCTTGCGATCTTCGATCTACGGATCCAACCTCTTACTCTAAAATCTGGATCCTTTTATCAGCTAATCTCATTCTCAACCTACCATATTTCGAGGCACTGAGGTAAACTGTCAACTCCGTCCGTGAGAGATTGAGGTTATGTCTTAATCTTAGTGATTGCAAAAGTACCTTGTATAAAAGTATTCAAAATAAAATTTACTATGGATGCTTGTTTTAGGCTGTAGCTCATTATAGGTATATCCGAAATAAATTATTAGCTTTCTTCGTCTCTATTTCAGAACACATCACCTTATTTTAGTTCCCTTCATAGTTTTGTAGTGTTATTTTTATGTGTTTGTATTTAGGTTAAAGCTTAAATGGATATTTGTATTGCACTAAAAGCATATCAAATTAATTTGATCCCTTTATTAGGTGAATTATGGTATTGAAACAAACTATGATATTGTTTCTCTTTACCACAATCTTTAATAAATCATAATACAGTAACAATATTATCTTATAATAAGTTCAATAAAGTTTTTTTTTTTTTTTTTTTTGTTTTTTTTTAAGGGAGAGGAGGGAAAATGCTTTTACGCACACAGGTAGCCAGCCTGTAGTGTGAGACTCCTGAATCTATCACAGACTACTCACAGAAAACCCCCTCTACTCTGTTGGACACAGACCTGGAATTGTTTGTCACATTACTTCAAGTCATGCCAACATGTGACCTAAGCCCTCAGGGCTCTCACCGTTTTTGGCATTTGGATACTTCATGACCTACACCGCATCCCGGTCAAGGTCGAGCTTCTTGGCGCAGAGAATACCCTGGATGTAATGTGACACACAGGTCCAATTGTCCTCACCCTCCGTCATCATCGGTATGACCAGGCATTCCCGATGACGTGGAACATACCTTTTTCCACTGCCAGCGTTGGGAAAGGCCCCGCCTGGAGGCTCAACAGTTAGTAGGACTGCTGTCGGTGGACACGGTCATACCAATAAAGTTTAGTAGGCCTAGTCTATTTCAAAGTATTGCAAACATACCGACAAGGATACAACCCTTGATTTGGTAGTCTAGTATTAATTGACACAGTAAATAAAAGCAATAATTTATTCTACAGAAAACAATCAAATTAAGTATTGGGTGCTCCTATGACAATGACAACAAATACCTAACCTCTAATCACAATTAGTAAGTAGTAAACAAAGCAAAAACAATATGGCGTTAACTCAAAAAAGAGCAATTTTTGCCGAAAGAGGAAGAAGAAAGTGCAGTCAACCGTCCACTCAACAGCTCGATAGGTAGCTATTATAAGTATTTATAAGTAGTTTTATAAGTAGTATTATAAGTAGTTTTGGTTGGATAAGTCAACTGTCAATCGTTTGAAAAATACAAAACAATTGGAAAGTTAGTGACTCAAACTCAACTCAACAGTCAACCATTTCAAAAATAGGGCCCCTTAAGTGCATTCAAGTGGCCCCTCATGTATATAAATTTACGTAAATAAAAATTTGAACGAATGATGTTTTTGGCCTCTGGGGACATCAAAATGAAAAAGTAAATTGGTCCCGGGCCTAGGTCTTACCATGCCACCTACGGTAATAGCTACTTCCCTATAGGAAAATTCACTAAAAGAAGTCTGTCGACGGTAAAGTTTTGTGAGCAACCAATTCCTGGCTCAACACTGTTGCTGACTCAGTCGCCGAGACTTGTGTTTCGGAGTGGAAACGGCAACATTTTGGCAACTGTGTGTGCAAGCAAACGGAGAACATTGAATCCACCTGTCCTGCACTCTCAGGCTCAAATTAATTCTTTGCTGTGAACTTCTAGCTATCAATGGCATTACTAAGAATTGGCAGGTTTTAAAAGTCTATAAAATTCTCTCTCAAAAAATAGTCATAACCACATTGAAGGCGCAATCCACCATCAGGCTTGAATATGCACAATCACTTATGCGCTTTGTCAAAAAAAACTCTGTACCCACCACCTTGGCCAAGTCCACCATTTTTCATCATCACATTAAGTCATCCAAAATAACAAACGCTGCACTGAGTTCTTGTACATCTGCAAAAATTTTCTTGAGTGTTAAGCACAAGAGAATAAGATCAAATGTTTAAATGTTGCTGAGTGGAAACAGCCCAAATAATAAAAACAAAACCTGCGTCAATCTTGTTCCACCTTCACAAGTGAACGCAAGGTATTTTTGGTCTTGAAACATTGCTGTAGACACTACAGAAACTTACCCCAAGAAGTAGGCTATATTTTTTTAGGGAGAGGAGGGAAATGCTTTTATGTACACAGGTCGCCACCCTGTAGTGAAGACTCCTGAATTTATCAGACTATTCACTAAAAAACCCCCTCTACTCTGTTAGACACAGACCACAGGAATTTTTTGTCACATTACTTCAAGTCAGGCAAAAATGTGACCTAAGCCCTCACGGCATGCACCGTTTCTGGCATTTAGATTATTTATTACCTAAAACAACCTATTGCATCCCGGTCAAGGTCGAGCTTCTTGGAACGGAGGATACCCTGAATGTAATGTGACACACAGGTCCAATTGTCCTCACCCTCCGTCATCATACGGTATGACCGTGTTCACCGACAGCAGTCCTATGAACTGTTGAGCCTCCAGGCGGGGCATTTCCCAACGCTGGCAGTGGAAAAAAGTATGTTCCATGTCATCGGGAATGCTTGGGCAGTATATGCAATGGGGGGACTTGGCTTTGCCCATCCTAAACAGGTACGACCGGAAAAAACCGTGACCCATCAGAAATTGGGTGAGGTAGAAGTTCACCTCTCTACACCGCCGATTAACCCAAGGTTGAACTTGCTATAAAAGTCACCTGGTCCAGCGTCCCCGTGCCTACTCTTCCCAGCTTTCCTCACAGCTAGTACATGCGGGTGTGTTCCTCTGTTCGTGCCTGGTCCTTCCCAGGGGGCTGATAAATTGCCTTAATCTACACCGCCAAAAGTTTGGCGGGGATGACTCCAGCAACCACCAGGAAGGCGGGATCAGACACTGTTCGGTAGGCCTGACGCTGCACTAGGGCGAGCCGCATCCTATATACCTCCTTACTCCTTATTGAGAGTGTCTGCCCACACCTCCGCACTGTACAAGAGTAAGGACTGGACCAAAGAGATTAACAGCCTTCTACGACTGGACCGAGGCTGTCCTGTCCGCAGCGCCATGTTAGATCTTCTTATTAGTCATTATTGTCTTTGTGGTAACTAAATAACACACACACTCTGAATTAATCATGGATTTTATTTAACATAGGACACACAACATTACAGAACACTACATTGCTTCAGCTACTCATAAAAGAAGCTAGAGAACAAAAACAAAGTACAATAATTTATAGGCTACCTAAAATGGTAGGCTTATCTTAGTTTTCATATAGCTTTATAACCTAGCCTATGGTTATCTATATATATAAAAGGCAAAGCCCTCACTGACTGACTGACTGACTGACTCACTCACTCACTCATCACTAATTCTCCCACTTCCCATTTACCTAGGAGGCTGAAATTTGGTACACTGATTCTTTAGGCATTAAATAGGAAAACTAAGTAGTTTTTATTCTGATCGGACACTCGGGCTCCGCCCCAGTGGCTCTGGAGTTTCCCATGTTAACCTTATGACTACTCATATTTAAATGGAATTAATGAATCTTAACAGCTGTTTCAATTAAACAAGTTGGTTCTGTTCTATGATGTGCAATAGCATTAAGTTACGAGGATTACCAACAGGGTGCAGCACTATTATTTTTTTTAATTTATGACAGCTAATTTGCAACCAAAAGGTGAGTGAGCGTAGCGAACGAACTTCAACCTGGAGGCGAGTTAGCGTAGCGAACGAGCTAACCTGAAGGCAAGTGAGCGCAGCGAACGAGCTCCAACCTAAAAGTGAGTGAGAGTAGCGAACGAACTTCAACCAGGACGTGATTGAACCATGCGAACGAGCTTATCTTGAAAATTAAGAAGTTAAACGGGGCAAAGCCCGCGGGTACAGCTAGTCTATATATATAAAAGGCAAAGCCCTCACTGACTCACTCATTACTAATTTTCCCACTTCCCATTTACCTAGGAGGCTGAAATTCGGTACACCGATTCTTTGGGCATTAAATAGGAAAACTAAGTAGTTTTTATTCTGATCGGGCTTCCGGGCTCCGCCCCAGTGGCTCTGGAGTTTCCCATGTTAACCTTATGATTTTTCATATTTAAAAGGAATTAATGAACCTTAACAGCTGTTTCAATTAAACAAGTTGGTTTTGTTCTGTGATGTTCAATAGCATTAAAGTTACAAGGATTACCAACAGGGTGCAGCACTATTTTTTTTTTTTTAATTTATGACTACAGCTAATTTTCAACCAAAAGGTGAGTGAGCGTAGCGAACGAACTTCAACCAGGACGTAATTGAGCCATGCGAATACTTATGAAGTTAAACGGGGCAAAGCCCGCGGGTACAGCTAGTATAACAGAGGCCCTCCGACATTGGCCATTAGCCAGCTAGAAGAAACCACCCTAGCGGCCTTGTCCGCCATACAGAATATCTGATCCCGCCAGCTGAGCTTTCTGTCCACCATGACCCCAAGGTTTTTGGCAGTACGAAAAATTTGGACTTTGACAGCCCCCACCCTCAACGGCAGATGGTGTCAATCTGTTTTTTGTCAAAATCACAATTTCGGTTTTGCTCAAAGCGAGGGAGAGTTTGTGGTCTGCCATCCATGCATTTATGGTACAAATAACTCCGTTCAACTAACTGAGCCAGCTCAACGCTACGTACAGCTATCAAAGCTGCAACGTCGTCTGCGTACCCAACCAAAACAGTTTCCTCAGGCATTTCAGACCTCAGAAGGCTGTCATAAGTGACATTCCAGAGGTCTGGGACGAGTATGGAACCTTGGGCAGCAACGAAAGTGACACTCATCGTCCGTGGGCCTTCGGTAGTGTCATACATGAGGAGGTGGAACCGGAGATAATCCTCTATGATACGCATGAGGTATGCCGGAACATGGAAGGTGTTCTCCAGAGCATCCAGCATATCGCACCACCTTGCGGAAATTAAATGTGTTTCGCACATCGAGTGTTACGAGCAGCACAACCCTACGAGAGTAGTGGTTAAAATCCTCAGCTCTCATCATGGTTTGCTTCACCTCCTCAAAAATCCATACTGACGAGGGGACAGGTCCCCCGCAGCGACCATGGCTGAATTCAGCCGGGAACGGATCAACTTCTCAAAGACTTTGCCAGCCGTATCCAACATACACAGATGTTTGTAAGAGGATGGCAGGTCTGGGTCTCCTTTCCCCTTCCCCACCAGCACAAGCCTAGCTGTTTTCCAGCATGAGGGGAAAACTCCTTCGACTAGGCAGGCCTTGTACATGCTCAAAAGGATCTAGGGGTTGGTAGTCAAAACCTTTTTGAGGACTTTACCGGGTACCCCATTGGGTCCAGGAGCCTTATTGTTCTTCAGGGCAAGGACAGCCGCCTTCATCTCTTCAAGACTGAAAAGTGGGACGTTGTCTGCCCTTTCAAAATTTTGCAGTGGGCGCTACGTGTGAGCCGGGATAAGAGACTCGACTAGCCTCTCCATAGCGGCCCCGACCAAGATGGAAGGTGGAGAGCGGGTGCCAATATTCTTGGTTACAAGTTTGTAACCCAGGCCCCACAGCTTAGAATCGACATCATCCCTTAATGTCTCCCAGCAACTGTGGTTGCTCCGGTTGTTGGCCTAAGGGTTTCTTTAATACGAAGGAAAAAGACCGATTAAAATTGATAAGTTTGCTTGATCTAGGCCTACAGTAGACTCCCTCTTATCCGGACACCTTTTAACCGGAGGGAAGATGTTGTACCTAGGACCTGTTTTATCTTTTTATTTTTTTATTTTGATATGACACATTAAAACACAATAAATGTTAGTGAAAAGTAATCATTGTTCTTTAACACGATAGGCCTACATATATTTTATTTAACCCTTTATTTTCACCCAAAAAAAGTTATTCAATTTTTTTTTAATTTTGACATTAGGACCATGGTCCAATACCTATGTTGTACCTCGGACCTACATATGTTGTACCTTGGACCACTGATTTTTAAGTAGAGGAAATAAATGTAGAAACACATTTAAATGTTATCAAATTAATAATTAGTTTTTATTTTGTAAAATAGGTATAACAAAACTGGCCCTTACAATACAGTAAGTCATTAAGTCAGTAAGTCAGTTGAGTCATTTGCTGACTGTCAGTCACTAAACAACGTGTTCTGTCTTGATTGATCGGTGTAACTTTATTCTCTAATTGCTCATTAGTTTCATCAATCTTCTCAACTAATTGTGTTGGATTGCTGAATCTAAGTAAGATTAATGTGGTGAAAACATAACAAATCATTATCCTAAACTAATAACGTGTATTCAGCCTAAGCCTACCCAGCCCTATCCGTCTCTGACGTCAATTAACAACCTAGAACCCAACCTACTTGTTGAACATAACCTCCTATTGGGGCTTGGATTGGTTTAAAATTTGGAACGGTGGATTTGAAACTGATCGGGACTGAACCAAACCAAACCAGTGAACCTGCGTTAGACTTGTTTCCACAGCCTTTTAGATTTCGGCCGTCTTCTCTGAAGCTGAGTACTATATAAAGATTCGATTCATCTAGTTCTCGCCTAATATCTTCTTACATTGTTATTTCGTCAATATGGCATCATCATTTCCAATTGAAGTCTGTCCTGTTTGTGTAAAAACTGTTATCGATGATGCTAAGTCATTACAGTGCGACGGAAATTGCAACAGATGGTTTCACAAAGACTGTATACCTATGAGCACCGCAATATACAATTCTTATGCGAGCGACTCTAACAAAAAGTGGTTCTGCGACCGAGCTGATTGCAACCTAGGCTCTTCCACCTTGCCTGACATCTCCTTAGAATCTAAGATTGATACTATCCTCAATAAATTATCTTCATTGGCTACTAAGGATGAGTTGAAGACATTAACGGAGGGCATCACCCAAATCAAATCAGATTTAAAAGTGGTAGTGGAAAAAATAAATGATTTTGAACCCAGATTGACTAATGTCGAGACAGAAGTCCAGCAGTTGAAGGAGTGCCAGAAGAACACAAATAATTTTCAAACTCGAATGGATGATCTTGAAGCCAAGCTTAACTCTGCTGAAACTCGTAACACACCTGGGAGTTTGAGGACATTTTCTCTGAGATCAGTGATCGAAACCGGCGTGCACTCAACCTTATGGTCTATAATCTACCTGAGTGTAAATCGAGTGAGTCTACCGCTAGAATTTCCCACGATAAGAACTTGCTATGGGAACTTACTCAGGCCATTGGTTTTGAGTCGTCTGATGAACTAAAAATGTTTAAGATTGGCAAACCCGCAAGGAATAAACTGCGCCCCTCAAAGATTATCTTTGGGTCTGTCCCTGAAGTCAACGCATTCCTTGATGCGTTTGCAAAAGCCAATCTTAAGGATGATAATGGCAAATTCTCTCAAATTAGTGTCTCTAGAGACAGGACTGATCGCGAACGCAGACTCTTGAAATCCCTCAAAGAAGAACTTCAAAAGCGTTCAGAGGAAGGAGAGGATAACCTGACCATCAAATATAGGAATGGAGTCCCTTCTATCGTCTCACGGGCAAAAAACGAATAAGAGCTGGCCGTTACTCTCAAGTGAATGTTTATTATCAAAATGTTAACGGCCTTCGCTCCAAATTGCATGCATTAAGAGAATCTTTGTACTCTAGCCTGTACCAAATCATTATCATTACTGAAACCAACTTGTCTCCGGAAATCCTCACTCCTGAGCTTGGACTTTCCAACTTCAATGTCTTTCGCAAGGATAGGTCTCCTAAAACCAGCTCAAAGTCATCTGGTGGTGGCGTATTGGTTGCAGTGCACAATGACTTCCCATCTCGTGAACTGCTGGTGGCTAATGAAAATGTTGAATGTGTGTTTGTATCAACCCGCATTTCTAACCAACCCATCATTATTGGTGGAGTTTATTTGCCACCTCAATCCCCAAATCAGTTGTTTTCTGCTTTCACTGATTCGGTTGAGGAACTGCACACTACCTGTGAAGTTAGCTCTAAAATCATTATTGCGGGTGACTTCAACCAGCCGGGTGTGGACTGGTCTATCCCTTCTCCTGTGTCTGCAAATCCTGCTTCTGAATGTATTATAAATCTTATGAGCTTTGCTCACCTTCGTCAACATAACCGCATCCTCAACTCTCATGGAGTGCTGCTGGACCTCGTTCTCACTTCTGATGAATCCATTTCTGTTATCAAAGCGACTGAACCTCTACTCCCAGAAGAAGCATACCACCCAGCACTGGAATTCTCCATGATGGTAGCCTATCTGAAACCAAATGATTGTGGAACTTCTACGTATGACCTTAGGAGATGCAACGTTCATGGAGTGCGTCGTTGGGTCGAGTCCCTGAATTATCCGGATCCCAAGTTGCCCATACTGAATGTCGAGTCTTTATTCTCTTCCTTCTGCAGTGAGCTTGGAAATTGCATACGCCTTCACTCCCCACTAAGGAAATCTACCAAATCGAATTTCCATCATTGGTTCAGCCCCGAGTTGAGACTCCTAATTGCTAGAAAGAAGGAGCTGCATAAAACTTATAAAAACTCTCTTAGTAACACCCACTATAATGACTTTAAGGAAGTCAGGCGTCAATGCAAATTGTTGACAAGAGCCTGTCATGAGAGCTACCTAAGAGAGATTGACACTTGCCTAAAGTCTGATCCCAAATCCTTTTGGAGGTATATTAAGTCGCTGTCCAAGAACAGTCCCTTTCCAAGCAAACTGCAGTTTGAGCAGGAATCTGCTGAGGAGCCTCAGGCTATGTGTGATGTCTTTGCTTCTTACTTTTCATCTGTCTACGCACAGCCTGATGGAGTTGTACCTCACTACAACCTCGAACCAAGCTTCAATGTTCCCGTGTGGCATATATCTGCTGTCGATGTTGAGAATTAATTACTGAAGCTGAACACTTCAAAGGGACCTGGTCCTGACAACATCCCACCGGCGGTTCTACGGTTCTGCGGATCAGCACTTGCTCCCCACCTATCTATTTATTTTAACCAACTTTTGCGAGCTGGCATCTTTCCTAATTCACTGAAGTCTGGTTTTCTTGTCCCCATTTTCAAATCTGGCACGACATCTGATGTAAAGAATTATAGACCAATTGTGATCCAGTCTGTGTTGGCTAAAATATTTGAAAGTCTGGTCCTTGATGTACTCTCCTTCACTTTCAAGAGTTACTTCATATCTGAGCAACATGGGTTTCGTCCTGGAAGGTCCACAATTACAAACCTGTGTGTCTTCTCGAACTTCGTGACATCTGCCTTCACACGTCTGCATCAGGTCGACTGTCTTTACCTGGATTTTGCTAAGGCGTTCGATCGAGTTAGCCATCTTCACCTCATTGCTAAGCTCGAAGCTCTCGGTATCGCTGGCCCTCTTCTTGCTTGGATTCTGAGCTACCTTACGGGAAGAACCTTACGTGTGAAATTTGCTTCATATTGCTCTAGGTCTACGGTACAAGTGACATCGGGTGTGCCTCAGGGTTCCTTATTAGGACCTTTCTTGTTCTGTATATTTATTAACGATATTGCAAAGCCTCTTGCATGCAAGTTCCTGATTTTTGCTGACGATGTTAAAGTTTTCACCGAGGTCACATCCACCCAACAACAAATTGAGCTCCAACAAGATCTGATGAAAATTGAAAATTGGTGTTTGGATAATTCCATGCAACTGAATGCAAAAAAATGTCAGGTGATGACTTTTGGAAGAACCAAAACGCTGCTGTCCTTCAACTACTATCTTCACGGTGCGCAACTGGATAGGACCCTATCGATTAAGGATCTTGGAGTTTATCTCACACCTTGCTTGGATCCTGGACTTCACATTGCGAAAATCTGTTCCAAAGCTAATTCTGTTCTTGGGTTGATAGCCCGGTCTTCTAGAGGTTCTCTATCTACAGCATCAGTGAAGGTCTTGTACAACTCTCTTGTCCGTCCCATCTTGGAGTATGCTTCTCCTGTGTGGTCTCCTTATCAGGTTGGCCACTGTAACTCCCTGAACATGGTCCAGAGGCGCTTTCTCCGGCTGCTTGGTGTAAGAGATGGCATTAACTACCTCGACGTGAACGTCCACTTGATTGCAGTAGACCACGGTGTGCTTTCACTTACATCACGAAGAGCCGCTTTTGATCTTCTACTACTCTTCAAGATCATCAATGGTCAGGTGGACAGTCCTGAACTTCTTGAACTGATTAACTTTCATGTCCCAGTCTCCACCCGGAGATCTCGACCCTTCTCCAAGCATCACCAGCCAACTGCCTACGCTTACCATAGCACAGTTCCCCGTTTACTTCGTCTGGGAAATGCAGCTCAACTGGAGTTCTTCGGGCCTTCCTTGCCACTCTTAAGGAGAGTAGTGTTTAAGTGGGCTGCTGACCAGATCCAGCTTTAGTCTTTGTGCTTTTGGTGGTGCCTCTAGAGGGCCACACTTCAAGTGCCACATGTGCAGTGAAGTGAGTGTGTTTTTGGTGGTGCCTCTAAAGGGCCACACAATCAGTGAGAGGAAGTGCCAACTGCCAAGCAATATTATTCTGTCAATTCAAGTTTTTCTTTTTGTCTGAGATTTATCACTGTATCGTTTTCATTCTTACTATTTTAATCCCTGTTAAATTTTTTTAAATCTTTATCAATTGTTGTTACTCCTTGTTGTTGTTTTTTATAGTTTTTAATGATATATTCCTTTCAATTATTTGTGTTATTTCTATTGTTGATTGATTATCTTCTCGAATATTAATATCTTGTAATATAATAATTTGTAATATAACGGGATTGTTATTTATTTATATTGTTATGTATTATTGTTATTTATTTTTATTGTTATTTATTGTTGATTTTTTTATCGATTGTCTTATTGATTTTGTGTTTAAACTGGAAACTGTTTTTCGCTCATTTTCAAATGTCGTTGGTTTGTATGTATAACGCACAATGTATAATGTAATCTTGTTAAACCCACTTGTAAAATGGTGTTTGCCGTTTAATAAAAATGAAATGAAATGAAATACATATTTTAATCATATTTTGTAAGAAATTCACTCAAGTTCACTTATAGCTAGTTAAGGCCTACGTAAAATATTCCTCTAACTGTCTTGGGGGCTCTGTCCTGTTTGTTTTTAGCAAATTGAATTAGAAATGCCTATAATAAACCTTTTTGACAGAATTAATAAAGTCTGCTTTTAGTAGCCTAAGCTACTATGGTCTAAGGTACAACCTATGAGCTAGGTCCAAGGTACAACACCTGGGCATTTTGTAAAAACTTGGTTCTAGACTATTCTAGGTTAGGATTAACAAGGTGTGAATCATATGAAACTGTAGCTGAGTTGTTGGTTTATAGCATCAAATTGCCACCTGAGATAAACAATCATTAAATCTAACATAATAAAAGAAAATTAAAAGTTGAATATAGGCTACTTACTTTTTCCTTGTAAAAACTTGTTTTAGTTTTCTTGTCAAAAGGACACATTCAATTCCAACTTGAACACATTAGGATAGACCTCTGGTGGCTAAAGCATAAACTAAGGGTACAAGTTCTTCCCTTTGCTCAACAGATAGTGCCAGAATGAGCATAGGTTCAAGGTACATATAGGTCCAAGGTACAACACCTTCCCCGACATCGGTTTAACCGGACTACTCGGCGGATATGACATCTCTTTAACCGGACATTTTTTATCAGCACATTGGTTTAACCAGACTAGATCGGCAGGAAGTCATGTTCGTAGAAGTCAATGCCTACATTGGTTTGAGCCTAGCTGTGGAGTACTGCAACAATCATGACCTTGTTTTCAACGCCTCAAAAACCAAGCTAGTTTCATTTGGCAACAAAAAAAGTTTTGTCTGCTGTATTCATGACATTGACTCTGTTAGCTCTGTAAGACATCTAGGTGTCATCATTGACGAACATCTCGCTTGGGACGAACACATTGAAGCACTCTGCCATAAGCTAAGCACCGCAATTTTTGCACTGAGAAGAACAATGGCTGTGAGCACAGAAGAGGGGGCACAACAGCATACTATGCCCTTCGTGAGAGTATTCTCTGTTATGGCATTGTGGTGTGGGGTGGATCGTCGGCACAGAACCTTAACAGAGTTCTAATCATGCAAAAGAGGGCTGTTCGAACCCTGACTGGCATTGAGACAACAGATAGTTGCAGACCAGAGTTTAGGAGGTTAAAAATCCTGACCGTAGTCAACCTCTTCATACTACGGACTCTTACCATTGTCGACTCTTCCCGGGCCTGTCGTCATCAGGAGGTGCACTCATACAACACAAGACGAAGAAATGATTACAACCTTCCTGCTCTCAACACAAGGCTCTATGAAGAGAAACGCTCATACATGCGTGCCAAGTTTTTTAACGTCCTTCCCGTCCACTTGAAGTCTCTTCAACCCAGAAAACTGAAGAAAGAACTAAAGTGCTGGCTGTTACATAGACCATTTTATAGTCTGGATGAGTATTTGTCTTGGCAAGAGCTTGAATAAATCATGTCTTCACTGCAAGAACTCTGATCAACTATTTTTTATTCTTAAAAAATAACAATTTGTGTTGACTTTTATATAACAACTGTATTGACGCCCTTTCAATCTTAAAGATTGCAAATAAAGTATTCTTGTATCTTGTATCTTGAAGTGGGCAATACTGAAACGACTGTTCTCGTGGAAAAGATTTGAGACCAGTGATGACGTGGCTAAATACAATGCTCTCCTAAAAATATGTCGAATATCACAGTAAACAGTCCATTTTAAGTAACGAGTCTTTAGGGACGTTGGTATAACCGGAAAACTTGTTATCCGGACTGGCCTCGGTCCCGAGGAGTCCGGATAAGAGGGAGTCTAGGCTTCTGTACGGTAAGTAGTTAGATAATTTGTAAAAGTGAAGAGCAAAATGTACGCTAATAAGTTACGGATTAAAAATACCAATTGAAAATATAGATTAATAGGCCTAATCAATACTGGAAGCCTAACTTATTTTAACTTTATCAATAATAAAATAAAACTGTCATAACCTAACCTAAATAGAGCTAACTTAACCAAACTTAATGATAATGAAAAAATCTAATGAACATTTACCAATCGAATTGTTAGTTTCAATCGATATTAGAGAAGCCCATTTAAGAAACTGTGTAACCACAGTCAGTTAGGCCTAAAATTCACAAGGTTGGATTTTCCTTGTAGTTTAAATTTGAGGTTAAGAAGTAAAAAATTAGTAATAAGCTTTAGGCCCACCTGAAGGTCTTGATTTTCCATGATTTGTACCTTCCAGACTGATTATATCCTACTACTCACTATCTATAGCCTATTTTAACTCGTTTCTATTCTACAGGTTGGCAAAAACGTAATCCTTATCAATCATCACATCACTCGCTATCATTTCATTACCTAACCTATACGATCGTGAAGACAGCTATCGCCGGCTAACGGCGGGCGGAGAATTCCACACCCCCACTACCCTACCTGTGTACAATCTAATACAACAGTAATAGACCTCAACTGTGTTAAAAATGTTAAAACCTTAATTTAAACGATATAACACATGTTGTAACGTTTTCCGGCACATTTTCACAAATGAAATGGGGGGAAATACTTAAATTCATAACATATAAAATAATATATACATAAAATCTTAAGTAAATTTGAGTCTGAAATCCAGCGCTCGGCGTACTAAGAATGTTCGGACAAACATTTACCTATGTTGTGACGGTATTCCCCAAAATTTTATCATTTTAATTTGAAGTATACACTTGAATGTACAACATATTAAAAAATCATTAAAATCTAAACATATATATTTAGGTTAATTTTAGCTTAAAGTCCAGCTAACGAATTAGCGCTCAGCGTACTAAGAATGTTCGGACGAACATTTACCTATGTTAAGACGATATTCCCCAAAATTTTATCATTTTAAATTAAAGTATACACTTGAATGTACAACATATTAAAAAATCATTCAATTCTAAACATATATATTTAGGTTAATTTTAGCCTAAAGTCTAGCTAACGAATTTGTTCTCAGCGTCCTAATAATGTTCGGACAAACATTTACCTGTGTTGTGACGATATTCCCCAAAATTTTATCATTTTAAATTAAAGTATACACTTAAATGTAGCACATATTAAAAAATCATTCAATTCTAAACATATATATTTAGGTTAATTTTAGTTTAAAGTCCAGCTAACGAATTAGCGCTCAGCGTACTAAGAATGTTCGGACGAACATTTACCTATGTTAAGACGATATTCCCCAACATTTTATCATTTTAAATTAAAGTATACACTTGGATGTACAACATATTAAAAAATCATTCAATTCTAAACATATATATTTAGGTTAATTTTAGCCTAAAGTCTAGCTAACGAATTTGTTCTCAGCGTCCTAATAATGTTCGGACAAACATTTACCTATGTTGTGACGATATTCCCCAAAATTTTATCATTTTAAATTAAAGTATACACTTGGATGGACAACATATTAAAAAATCATTCAATTCTAAACATATATATTTAGGTTAATTTTAGCCTAAAGTCTAGCTAACGAACTTGTTCTCAGCGTACTAATAATGTTCGGACGAACATTTACCTATGTTGTGACTGTATTCCCCAAAATTTTATCATTTTAAATTAAAGTATACACTTGGATGTACAACATATTAAAAAATCATTCAATTCTAAACATATATATTTAGGTTAATTTTAGCCTAAAGTCTAGCTAACGAATTTGTTCTCAGCGTCCTAATAGTGTTCGGACAAACATTTACTTGGTTCGTGAAGACAGCTATCGCCGGCTAACGGCGGGCGGAGAATTCCACACCCCCACTACCCTACCTGTGTACAATCTAATACAACAGTAATAGACCTCAACTGTGTTAAAAATGTTAAAACCTTAATTTAAACGATATAACACATGTTGTAACGTTTTCCGGCACATTTTCACAAATGAAATGGGGGGAAATACTTAAATTCATAACATATAAAATAATATATACATAAAATCTTAAGTAAATTTGAGTCTGAAATCCAGCGCTCGGCGTACTAAGAATGTTCGGACAAACATTTACCTATGTTGTGACGGTATTCCCCAAAATTTTATCATTTTAATTTGAAGTATACACTTGAATGTACAACATATTAAAAAATCATTAAAATCTAAACATATATATTTAGGTTAATTTTAGCTTAAAGTCCAGCTAACGAATTAGCGCTCAGCGTACTAAGAATGTTCGGACGAACATTTACCTATGTTAAGACGATATTCCCCAAAATTTTATCATTTTAAATTAAAGTATACACTTGAATGTACAACATATTAAAAAATCATTCAATTCTAAACATATATATTTAGGTTAATTTTAGCCTAAAGTCTAGCTAACGAATTTGTTCTCAGCGTCCTAATAATGTTCGGACAAACATTTACCTGTGTTGTGACGATATTCCCCAAAATTTTATCATTTTAAATTAAAGTATACACTTAAATGTAGCACATATTAAAAAATCATTCAATTCTAAACATATATATTTAGGTTAATTTTAGTTTAAAGTCCAGCTAACGAATTAGCGCTCAGCGTACTAAGAATGTTCGGACGAACATTTACCTATGTTAAGACGATATTCCCCAACATTTTATCATTTTAAATTAAAGTATACACTTGGATGTACAACATATTAAAAAATCATTCAATTCTAAACATATATATTTAGGTTAATTTTAGCCTAAAGTCTAGCTAACGAATTTGTTCTCAGCGTCCTAATAATGTTCGGACAAACATTTACCTATGTTGTGACGATATTCCCCAACATTTTATCATTTTAAATTAAAGTATACACTTGGATGTACAACATATTAAAAAATCATTCAATTCTAAACATATATATTTAGGTTAATTTTAGCCTAAAGTCTAGCTAACGAATTTGTTCTCAGCGTCCTAATAATGTTCGGACGAACATTTACCTATGTTGTGACGGTATTCCCCAAAATTTTATCATGTTAAATTAAAGTATACACTTGGATGTACAACATATTAAAAAATCATTCAATTCTAAACATATATATTTAGGTTAATTTTAGCCTAAAGTCTAGCTAACGAATTTGTTCTCAGCGTCCTAATAATGTTCGGACAAACATTTACCTATGTTGTGACGATATTCCCCAAAATTTTATCATTTTAAATTAAAGTATACACTCAGATATACAACATATTAAAAAATCATTCAATTCTAAACATATATATTTAGGTTAATTTTAGCCTAAAGTCTAGCTAACGAATTTGTTCTCAGCGTCCTAATAATGTTCGGACAAACATTTACCTATGTTGTGACGGTATTCCCCAAAATTTTATCATTTTAAATTAAAGTATACACTTAAATGTAGCACATATTAAAAAATCATTAAAATCTAAACATATATATTTAGGTTAATTTTAGCTTAAAGTCCAGCTAACGAATTAGCGCTCAGCGTACTAAGAATGTTCGGACGAACATTTACCTATGTTAAGACGATATTCCCAAAAATTTATCATTTTAAATTAAAGTATACACTTAAATGTAGCACATATTAAAAAATCATTCAATTCTAAACATATATATTTAGGTTAATTTTAGCTTAAAGTCCAGCTAACGAATTAGCGCTCAGCGTACTAAGAATGTTCGGGCGAACATTTACCTATGTTAAGACGATATTCCCCAACATTTTATCATTTTAAATTAAAGAATACACTTGGATGTACAACATATTAAAAAATCATTCAATTCTAAACATATATATTTAGGTTAATTTTAGCCTAAAATCTAGCTAACGAATTTGTTCTCAGCGTCCTAATAATGTTCGGACAAACATTTACCTATGTTGTGACGATATTCCCCAACATTTTATCATTTTAAATTAAAGTATACACTTGGATGTACAACATATTAAAAAATCATTCAATTCTAAACATATATATTTAGGTTAATTTTAGCCTAAAGTCTAGCTAACGAATTTGTTCTCAGCGTCCTAATAATGTTCGGACGAACATTTACCTATGTTGTGACGGTATTCCCCAAAATTTTATCATTTTAAATTAAAGTATACACTTGGATGTACAACATATTAAAAAATCATTCAATTCTAAACATATATATTTAGGTTAATTTTAGCCTAAAGTTTAGCTAACGAATTTGTTCTCAGCGTCCTAATAATGTTCGGACAAACATTTACCTATGTTGTGACGATATTCCCCAAAATTTTATCATTTTAAATTAAAGAATACACTCAGATATACAACATATTAAAAAATCATTCAATTCTAAACATATATATTTAGGTTAATTTTAGCCTAAAGTCTAGCTAACGAATTTGTTCTCAGCGTCCTAATAATGTTCGGACAAACATTTACCTATGCTGTGACGGTATTCCCCAAAATTTTATCATTTTAAATTAAAGTATACACTTAAATGTAGCACATATTAAAAAATCATTCAATTCTAAACATATATATTTAGGTTAATTTTAGCCTAAAGTCTAGCTAACGAATTTGTTCTCAGCGTCATAATAATGTTCGGACAAACATTTACCTATGTTGTGACGGTATTCCCCAAAATTTTATCATTTTAAATTAAAGTATACACTTAAATGTAGCACATATTAAAAAATCATTCAATTCTAAACATATATATTTAGGTTAATTTTAGCTTAAAATCCAGCTAACAAGTTCGTTAGCTAGACTTTAGGCTAAAATTAACCTAAATATATATGTTTAGAATTGAATGATTTTTTAATATGTTGTACATCCAAGTGTATACTTTAATTTAAAATGATAAAAGTTTGGTGAATATCGTCACAACATAGGTAAATTTTTGTCCGAACATTATTAGGACACTGAGAACAAGTTCGTTAGCTAGACTTTAGGCTAAAATTAACCTAAATATATATGTTTAGATTTTAATGATTTTTTAATATGTTGTACATTCAAGTGTATACTTTAATTTAAAATGATAAAATTTTGGGGAATATCGTCACAACATTGGTAAATGTTTGTCCGAACATTCTTAGTACGCTGAGCGCTAATTCGTTAGCTGGACTTTAAGCTAAAATTAACCTAAATATATATGTCTAGATTTTAATGATTTTTTAATATGTTGTACATCCAAGTGTATACTTTAATTTAAAATGATAAAATTTTGGGGAATACCGTCACAACATAGGTAAATGTTCGTCCGAACATTATTAGTACGCTGAGAACAAGTTCGTTAGCTAGACTTTAGGCTAAAATTAACCTAAATATATATGTCTAGATTTTAATGATTTTTTAATATGTTGTACATTCAAGTGTATACTTTAATTTAAAATGATAAAATTTTGGGGAATATCGTCACAACATAGGTAAATGTTCGTCCGAACATTATTAGTACGCTGAGAACAAGTTCGTTAGCTAGACTTTAGGCTAAAATTAACCTAAATATATAAGTTTAGAATTGAATGATTTTTTAATATGTTGTACATTTAAGTGTATACTTTAATTTAAAATGATAAAATTTTGGGGAATACCGTCACAACATAGGTAAATGTTCGTCCGAACATTCTTAGTACGCTGAGCGCTAATTCGTTAGCTGGATTTTAAGCTAAAATTAACCTAAATATATATGTTTAGAATTGAATGATTTTTTAATATGTGCTACATTTAAGTGTATACTTTAATTTAAAATGATAAAATTTTGGGGAATACCGTCACAACATAGGTAAATGTTTGTCCGAACATTATTATGACGCTGAGAACAAATTCGTTAGCTAGACTTTAGGCTAAAATTAACCTAAATATATATGTTTAGAATTGAATGAATTTTTAATATGTTGTACATTCAAGTGTATACTTTAATTTAAAATGATAAAATTTTGGGGAATATCGTCTCAACATAGGTAAATGTTCGTCCGAACATTCTTAGTACGCTGAGCGCTAATTCGTTAGCTGGACTTTGAGCTAAAATTAACCTAAATATATATGTTTAGATTTTAATAATTTTTTAATATGTTGTACATTTAAGTGTATATTTTAATTTAAAATGATAAAAGTTTGGGGAATATCGTCACAACATAGGTAAATTTTTGTCCGAACATTATTAGGACACTGAGAACAAGTTTGTTAGCTAGACTTTAGGCTAAAATTAACCTAAATATATATGTTTAGATTTTAATGATTTTTTAATATGTTGTACATTCAAGTGTATACTTTAATTTAAAATGATAAAATTTTGGGGAATATCGTCACAACATAGGTAAATGTTTGTCCGAACATTCTTAGTACGCTGAGCGCTAATTCGTTAGCTGGACTTTAAGCTAAAATTAACCTAAATATATATGTCTAGATTTTAATGATTTTTTAATATGTTGTACATCCAAGTGTATACTTTAATTTAAAATGATAAAATTTTGGGGAATACCGTCACAACATAGGTAAATGTTCGTCCGAACATTATTAGTACGCTGAGAACAAGTTCGTTAGCTAGACTTTAGGCTAAAATTAACCTAAATATATATGTCTAGATTTTAATGATTTTTTAATATGTTGTACATCCAAGTGTATACTTTAATTTAAAATGATAAAATTTTGGGGAATATCGTCACAACATAGGTAAATGTTCGTCCGAACATTATTAGTACGCTGAGAACAAGTTCGTTAGCTAGACTTTAGGCTAAAATTAACCTAAATATATATGTTTAGAATTGAATGATTTTTTAATATGTTGTACATTTAAGTGTATACTTTAATTTAAAATGATAAAATTTTGGGGAATACCGTCACAACATAGGTAAGTGTTCGTCCGAAAACTCTTAGTACGCTGAGAACAAATTCGTTAGCTAGACTTTAGGCTAAAATTAACCTAAATATATATGTTTAGAATTGAATGAATTTTTAATATGTTGTACATTCAAGTGTATACTTTAATTTAAAATGATAAAATTTTGGGGAATACCGTCACAACATAGGTAAGTGTTCGTCCGAACATTCTTAGTACGCTGAGAACAAATTCGTTAGCTAGACTTTAGGCTAAAATTAACCTAAATAAATATGTTTAGAATTAAATGATTTTTTAATATGTTGTACATTCCAGTGTATACTTTAATTTAAAATGATAAAATTTTGGGGAATATCGTCTCAACATAGGTATATGTTCGTCCGAACATTCTTAGTACGCTGAGCGCTAATTCGTTAGCTGGACTTTAAGCTAAAATTAACCTAAATATATATGTTTAGATTTTAATGATTTTTTAATATGTTGTACATTTAAGTGTATACTTTAATTTAAAATGATAAAATTTTGGGGAATATCGTCACAACATAGGTAAATGTTTGTCCGAACTTTCTTAGTACGCTGAGTGCTAATTCGTTAGCTGGACTTCAGGCTGAAATTAACTTAAATATATTATATATGGTTTTTAATAATTCTTTAATATGTATTTAAAACAATAATATTTGGTCGAATATTGTTTCAACATAGTTTTAAGTACGTCCAAACACTCCTTGTATGCTGAGAACATATATATGATAAAATTTATATGTTTCGATTTATTTATACTTTTTGGTGCGTATATGTGCTATATTACATATACACAGTTATTAGTTTTAGTTCGGAAAACTATTAATTATCCATAGAAGGTAAATTCAAATGCGAGGTCTTTTTTTTGTGCATCGACTGTACTGCTCAAACCTAGGCGTTATCTGATTGGTCGAGAGGGCGAAGAGGGGAAATCGTTGTGGGAGGGGGAAAAATGTAGGGTCGACAGCTGGCGATAGCTGTCTTCACGATCGTCTAACCTATACATATTCCCTATTCCCTAATCTTCCCTATCCCCCTCCCTCCCTACCATACCATTCACAACACGAACACACACAGACAGTAGACAGACACAACTACGGTTACGGAATCTCCCGATTCCACCAAACTTTTAAACCGCCGTTAAGCCTTGCTCTAACTGCAGTTAGCTCTTAACTGACGAAATCGGATTTCACCACTCGCCGTTAGCGCTAGTTTAGACTAAACCGTCGTTAGACAATTAACTGCCCAATTTTGACCGGTTAACTTCTTTAATCTTTCGTTAAGTAAATATCAGCTGGCAAGTTTAAAGTTTATATGGAAAGGCGAAATGGTAGAAGAGAATACGGTACGAATTAGCTTTTAAAGCCTCGTTCACACGGGGCGAGTTTACAAGCTACACGCCAGCGTGAAGCCTGGTTTACACGGGTCGAGTATGTCAGACGAGTTTATTCGGCCCAGTTACTAGGCCCAGTTGTTGATTTGTTCAACTCGCCCGGTACTTGACTAGACTGTCTACACGCATTCCAATTTCGAACAGCGACAGTGTAGGCACAGAGAAGTAATTTTTATAATTTCTCTGTGTTCTGTGGTGTATGGTAGGGGACAGCTCACTTACTCTACAGATCATAGACTATACGAGCTTTTTAAATAATATTGAAGGTTCACTGGTTAGGGTTCACTTACTCTACGAATCATTGACACAATGAGCCTCCAAATATGTAATTCTTAAAACACATGGCTCACTTACTCTACAAATCATAGTCTATACGAGCTTCGTAAATAATATTGAAGGTTCACTTGCACTACAGGCTCGTATACTATACGAGCCGATCAAAAATATCAAATAAATTAAGAGGGTTCACTTACTCTACAGATCATAGTGCCTATGAGCCAAGCGTATGAATTCTTGAATAATTCAGGAATAAGCTCGTATAGTATACGAGCCAAAATACTGAATTTAAATAAATTACAGGAGTAGGCTCGTATACTATACGAGCCTATTTCATGATAACTATTACACAAATAGAAGATGGCTCACTTACTCTACAGTTCATTGGCACAATGATCTGTAGAGTAAGTGAACCCTCTACAAATATTATAAGGCTCACTTACTCTACGGTTCATTTAGCTACTCGTCGCGCGGTTTGCAGCGCATCGTTGCAGGCGTGTATGGTAAACCAATACCGCAGTTCTGCCGTTCTGCCTTACTTCTGCCGTTTACTAGTCTTGCAGCGTGAAAGAGAGCTTGTTATGTTAATGCATTGTTGAATTTTTAACTTGTGTACTCGTTGCTAGAAATCAAGCAATTATCAAGTACCGGTATTACAGGAGCTATTTTAAGAGTTATTACAGACTTAATTTTCAATTAATTAAAAAGACTCACGTAAAAGCTTATGCAACTAATGGAATTACTTACTGTGTTATGAACATTTCTATATAATTAAAGTTGTAAATATTTTAAAATTGTTTAGAAGATTGCCTTTTTAGTGTTTTCTACAAACGTGTCTCAACTTATACACATAGACTGGTGGAGTGGTAATTTATATTTCTAATCATTTAACTTTAAATTATGAACGCTTTCAGTCACGTGAAGTTGAATTAATTAAACTGACATTAGTTTTTACCATAAATGATAAACCTTTTGAAATTGACTTAATAGCTTTGTATAGAAACTATAAATATGATTTTTATTTTTTCCGCAATGATTTGCAACGTATTTTGAGTAATTGTAAAAACACAGCTATTATGTTAGGAGATATAAATTTATGCATTTTAGAACAAAATAACAGTGTTATTGATTATTTAAGTATAATGAACTCATTTGGTTTTGAGTCGTTTATAAATGAGCCAACTTGGGGGAGAGAAAATTGGGTAAAGTGTTTAGACCATGTATTCATCAGAAGTAAGACTAATTTAATTTTTCATAGTAATTTAGAAAACTATGACTTTACTGATCATGCTGGAGTTAATGTAAATTGCGTAACAAGTTGTGATAGTGCTTTGAAAGAGGAGTTAAGGCTGTAGATCATTCAATTTTAAAAAGAAGGTTGGCTGAAGTGAGCTGGATGCCAGTGTTTGATTGTGAGGATGTTGATAAATCTCTAACAGTTTTTTACGATATTTATAATAAATGTATTGAGCAATCAAGTTTTTTAAGGCCTATTAACAGTAAAAATAGGCATAGTAAAAATAGTAAAAATTAATAGTAAAAATTGAAGCAGTAAAGGGCTGCATCAAAGTCTTATTGGAATATATTCAAATCTATTATGAGAAAGTCAAAAAATGAACTAACATCTATTAATATAGAAAATAAAATTGTACAGGTTGAGGGTAATGAAAAAATAGTTGTTGACTCATTCAATAACTATTTTACTGGTATGCCGGATAAGCTGATTAGAGAATTGTATGGGCCGGGATTCCCCGCCATGCCGGATATCGGTCTAGCGTGCAGCTCAAGGTTACGTTTATCTGAAATTACTGAGGTAGAATTAGAAAGTTTAATCTTAAGCAAACCAAATAAACAGTCTGTTGGCTTTGATGGTATTTCCATAAATACTATAAAAGAAAATGTTAAGATTTTTGTCCCAATATTACGTCACATTTTTAATTTATGTATAAAGCTAGGTTACTTTCCTTCTAGTCTAAAAACAGCACTCATTGTTCCAGTATATAAGGCAGCTGATCCATTGCAAATGAATAATTACCGACCGATTTCACTTTTAAATACCTTTGCTAAGCTGTTAGAAACTTGTGTGAAAAGCCAATTAGTTAAATATTTTTCAGATAACAATTTATTTTCAAATAATCAATTTGGGTTCATGAAAGGTAAAAATACTGACCTAGCAGTTGAAAGACATAAGCGAGATAGTTAATCATGTTGATGAGCGTAAACCAACAATAGGAGTTTATCTTGACTTTACTCAGGCATTTCACTTAGTTAATCAAGACATATTATTACATAAACTAAAGTTATATGGAATTCAGGGAAATAGTTTTAAGTGGTTTGAGACTTTTTTAAATGAAAGAAAACGGATGGTTAAAATAAAAAACGTTTACTCAGATGTATGTTCTCAAAGGCTTGGCGTCCCTTAAGGGGGAGTGCTTGGACCAATTTTATTCACAATTTATATTAATGACATGTTATCAATGGATTTTAAATCGAAGATATATGCTTTTGCTGATGATACATCTTTAGTATGCAGTGCTAACAATTATGATTTACTGAGGATGAAAATTAATAATGATTTGGACGTAATATCAAATTGGGTGATAAGAAACAAATTAATCGTCAATACTTCTAAATCTAATGCAATGATATTTACTTACAAACCTCATTTGACAGAGTCGTTGAAAGAAGAGATCGATCTACGTTGTCATTTAGTTACTTGTTTTCGTGATTGTTGCTGTACAAAAATTAATTTTGTTGATTCGGTCAAGTATCTTGGCCTTCATATAGATTCAGATTTAAAATGGCATACACATGTTAATCAACTATGTAAAAAACGTAGAAAAATTAACTATAATTTCTTTCATTTGAGACAGTTTATTACTCCTAAACTTCTTAGAACGCTATATTTATCCTGGTTCGAATCTACTCTTAAGTATGGTTTAATTCATTGGGGAGGGACGTTTTCAACAATACTTAAACCAATTGTAATAATGCAAAAACTTACATTAAAAACTATTTGTGGTGTAAAGAAATTTGACTCAGCTGCACCACTGTTTCAGTACTTAGACGTAATGCAGCTAGAGAAGATATATTTATATTCAAATAGCTGTAACCCGCGTGCTTTGTCCCGTTTAACTTCTTAATTTTCAAGATTATCTCGTTCGCATGGCTCAATCACGTCCTGGTTGAAGTTTGTTCGCTACGCTCACTCACCTTTAGGTTGGAGCTCGTTCGCTGCACTAACTTGCCTTCAGGTTAGCTCGTTCGCTACGCTAACTCGCCTCCAGGTTGAAGTTCGTTCGCTACTCTCACTCACCTTTTGGTTGCAAATTAGCTGTTGTCATGAATGTAAAAGAAATAATAGTGCTGCACCCTGTTGGTAATCCTTGTAACTTTAATGCCATTGAACATCATAGAACAGAACCAACTTGTTAAAATTGAAACAGCTGTTAAGATTCAATAATTCCATTTCTCATAAGGTTATCATGGGAAACTCCAGAGCCACTGGGGCGGAGCCCGAAAGGATTTTTGAAATAAGAATATGCCTATATGTTAATCGGGAATGTGAGCTATCATCATGCCAAATTTCAGCCCAATCCGATCAGTATTTTTCGCGTTCACTTGTCACAAACATCCAAACTTTCTCATTTATAATATTAGCATAGATAAAACATACGTTGGTTAGTCTATGATATTAGTAGGAAGTAGGATTTTATGTTATTACTAGCTGTAACCCGCGGGCTTTGCCCCGTTTAACTTCTTAATTTTCAAGATTATCTCGTTCGCATGGCTCAATCACGTCCTGGTTGAAGTTTGTTCGCTACGCTCACTCACCTTTAGGTTGGAGCTCGTTCGCTACGCTCACTCACCTTTAGGATTTGAGCTCGTTCGCTACGCTCACTCACCTTTAGGTTGGAGCTCGTTCGCTACGCTCACTCACCTTTAGGTTGGAGCTCGTTCGCTGCGCTCACTTGCCTTCAGGTTAGCTCGTTCGCTACGCTAACTCGCCTCCAGGTTGAAGTTCGTTCGCTACGCTCACTCACCTTTTGGTTGCAAATTAGCTGTTGTCATAAATGTAAAATAAATAATAGTGCTGCACCCTGTTGGTAATTTTTGTAACTTTAATGCTATTGAACATCACAGAACAGAACCAACTTGTTTAATTGAAACAGCTGTTAAGATTCAATAATTTCATTTCTCATAAGGTTAACATGGGAAACTCCAGAGCCACTGGGGCGGAGCCAAGGCCGCACTGTGCTAGCATACAATCGTTCTTTCACTCTATCAGCTGATGTGAGTGTAAATTTGTTGCCTGTAGGTTGTTCATTGTCTGTAGGTTGAGATCAGTAAATTTTGAGCAGTTGATCTCCCAATGCTTTGTAGCCATAGGGTAATTTGTTTTTTGTATTTGACCAGTGGTCCAAAATAGTTTTCGCGTAAGTTGTAGGGCAGATTGTTGTAGATAGTGTGAGCAACATAGTAGCAATTTGTTGTATAGTAAGTTCTATTTAGTCTCGGCAAATAAATTCCTCCACCTAGTGCATGTCTGGTTCTGTATTCGTGTGTTACTCTTTCAAAAATGTCATTCGAGTGTTTGAATATGTAAATAGTCATGGTTCGAATAAACAATTGTCTGATGTCAAGAACGTTCATTTCATTGAAGAGAGCATCCGAAGGGTAGCGCCGATTCCTGCCTAAGGCTGCTTTTATTATCGCTTTTTGGGTGATAATTAATGGCTTTAAAATATAACCATATGCACAGCCCCAGGCTATTATTCCTCCGTCAAGTAGGGACTGCACGTAAGCAAAATATGCAATTCTGATTTCTTCAAACTCCAAAATCTGCTGTAACTGGTTAAAAGCATAGATATATTTTCTTAGTTTATTATTTAGATATGATACGTGATCTGCCCATGAAAGTTTATAATCAATAATTACGCCAAGGTATTTATATTTTTGCACTCTATCTATCACTGGACAGTCACAAGCCGGATCAAAATTTGGACAAGGATGAATTTTTAACTCATTGATGAGTGTGTCACCACGATGACTAAAAGCGATTGGCATGAATTTAGTTTTATCTACATTGAGTGTCAAAACATTTTGATCAAACCATTTTTTAATTTTTTAAATACCTCTTTCTGCGAGGTTGAAAACTGTTTCCCAGTCTTTACCTTCAAATAATACTAGAGTGTCATCTGCGAAGAGATAAAACTTCCCTTCAATGTCGATTTTAACTAGATTATTTATATATATTAGAAATAATAAAGGACCAAGGGTACTTCCTTGAACTACACCATAGTCTACTTCAGCTAAATTGCTCTGAACTCCATTTATGACTACAAATTGTTTTCTATCTAAAAAATATGATTTAAACCATGCTAATGAAACGTTTTTTATTCCAATTAACTCCATTTTCTTTAATAGTATTGATCTGTCGACAGAGTCGAAGGCTTTAGCTAAATCAAAAAATACCAGCACGACCTTGTTTCCTTTATTGACAGCTAAATTAATATCTTTGTTAACTTCAAACAAGGCGTCAGAGATATTCTTCGATTTCCTAAATCCAAATTGACGTGAAGTTAAAATGTTATAATGATTAAGGTAATTAGTTAACTGGTCTTTAATTATTTTTTCCAAAACCTTGGTAAATACACTCAGCAATGAGATCGGCCTAAAGTTCGAAGTCTTAGAGCAGTCTCCTGACTTGAATAGAGGAACAACCTTAGCGATTTTGTAGGCGTCGGGGTAAACTCCCCTCCGGATACTCATGTTAGTGATGTGTAAAAGTGGCTGTTTTATTGAATCCCAGTTGTCCTTGAGTAAATCAGCTGATACACAATCATACCCTGGAGCTGAGCCTCCTCTCAGTCTGGTGACGTAGCCGTACAGTTCATGTTCAGTAACAGTGTGCAGTGCGAGGACAGAGTCAACAGCATAGTCAGAGTCGTGTACCACAGGTGGACCACTCGAATCAATTCTAGCTGCCATGTTTGAACCAACTTGGGTAAAATAGGCGTTGAATTCGTTGGCCACCAGCGGTCTCATATCGTCGTCAGTTTTTGCGTATGGTTTGTTTAATGTGAATTGAGAAAGTGGGAAAATGTCATGTTTAGTGCTTCTACCCGCCAATTCATTTAAAACCCCCCAAAACTTTTTCGGATTATCTTTATACCCCAAAATTTTTTCCCTATAATATTTATTTTTGGTTTCCCTAATATTTTTATTTAGTTCATTTTTTAATCTTT
This sequence comes from Macrosteles quadrilineatus, assembly GCF_028750875.1. Classification (NCBI taxonomy): domain Eukaryota; kingdom Metazoa; phylum Arthropoda; class Insecta; order Hemiptera; family Cicadellidae; genus Macrosteles; species Macrosteles quadrilineatus. The sequence continues at coordinate 119,803,751 of NW_026542594.1, forward strand.
TGAAATTATCAATCAAAACTGTATTAAAAGGTTGTTTTTTAATCTGTTTACTAAGTTTATCTCTTTCTCTAATTTTAATAACCAGGTCATGTGTGATCCATGGCTTTAATTTCCTGAGTTTAGAGTTTGGTTTTTTAATAGTTTTTGTTGACATGCTAACAAGATCTTGAATTTTTGAAATCATGATATTTGAACATGTATTTGTGTCATTTGCCTGTACAATGTCTGTCCAGTCGCATTCTTTTATGTGTGTACTCAGTTCCGTTTTGTCTATGTAGGTGTGAAGTTCCTGTAATGTATGTTCTGTTTTGTTGGAGAAGTTAATCTGTAGACAAACACTGTAATGGTCAGTTATCTCAGTCTTCGCAACAGCAGTTCGTAGTGCAGTAAAGTCGTGGTGACTTATAAAAATATGGTCAATGGATGTCTTACTATCGCCTACCTCTCTAGTCGGTACATTTATACCATTCATAAAACCATATTCATACAAGACATCCAAATAACGCTCTGTCTTGTTGTCAGTTTCCAGCAGATTCGCATTGATGTCACCTATTAAAAAATAGGTTTTTTGATTGTTTTTGTTTTCGTAGTATTTTTCGAGAGCGTAAGTAAAATTGTCCAAGTCACTGTCGTGAGTCCTGTACACAGATAGCAGATTACACCGCTTATCTTGATAAACAAAGTCTAAGGTCAACCCGTACACGTCGCCCAGCTCCAGTTCATTACATTCACACACATTCACTCTCTCACTCACATACATCAAAACCCCATCATTTTGATTTTTCCCTTTAGTAGTGCGAAACATTTTATACCCCTCTAAATGCATCCCCTCCCCAACACCCCCATACCACGTTTCCCCCAGCGCAATAATATCAAACTTTAAAACTACCGATTGAAGCAAGATAAGAAGTAACTCAAAGTTTTTATTGTAACTTCGAATATTCATGTAGAAAATGTTTAAAAAGCTTTTATCTTTGCTAAAAGCTAATCCTATGTCATTTAAGTATTCTATTGTTGTACACTCAATGTGCCTGTAGCTGTCGCTAAAGACATTAATATCGTCCATGAAGTAAAAGTAAAATAATTGTATGCGAATTGTAGGAAAAAAAAAGTATGAGATTTATTATTTTCCGAGAAAAACAAAACAAACAAAAACAACCCACTGTGCGGATCCTGCAGCCGCTACAATAACAAATTCTGTACTAAAGATGAATCATAATGAGAACTAAAACAATAATATTTCCCTCATTGCGAATCATAAAAAATCAATAACACTTGTAATTTTACATAAGCCTACAGTTAATAAGAATGAACAATAATTAAAACTAGATAACCTGTGAGAAAACCTTGTCATTTGTACCAGAAAGTGTGTTATAATAAAAAGGTTCATAAAAATTTTTTACTCTTATACGTAACGGTTCATACATCTTTGTTATAATAAATTAAAGATAAATAATTTTACTGATTAATGTGATGAGGAAAATTTAATTACTTTTGCAAAATTAACATGACTTATAAACTAACAACATTATAATAATTGAAACATTATAATAATTGAAACATTAATGTGTTTCACTTCAATTATGGATAACCAACACAATAAAAATAAAGTACATTTTCACAAAAAATAATACATCTTGAACATAGTAACTTTTTTATGACAATAGAACGTGAATTTTTGATTTATGTTTAAGATGATTGGTGATATTAAATTATTATCATATATATAGTATTATAAAGGTCTAGTCTGGTTTAAAGTAGTATTATTAAAACTGATAGGAAATATCCTGTTTCAGCAAATTATGGTGCTTCAAATATTATTTTATCATATAATGAACGTTATTACTCTTAATGGGAAAAAGTTTGCAATTTATGGTCAAATATTTTTACTTTAGCTTATTAAAATATGACATCAAGTTACTTGACAGCTCATGAAAGAATGATATTTGTTAATTTAAAATAATTTACCTAACCATGAAACACATTATAAAAATCTAAAGAGCAAATTAAAAATACCTATGTATCTTATAGGCTGAGTGCATTATTCAACCCATTAACTGCATAATGATTACGATGAAGCATTGTCCGTGTTGGAGCCGCTGTTGCCGCGCTGATTGACACCTCCGCTGAGCTGTCGCTGGGCCGTTGGTTGAGCCGTTGGTTGAGCCGTAGACTGAGCCGCTGGTTGAGCCGCTATCACCTTGACGTCCTCGGGGCTCCTCACACGTGCTGGTTTCCCATCTGCCGTCTTCCTCACCAGGATCTTGCCTTCTTTGACCCATGCATACGCTAGTTTCTTCTCCTTGACGAGCTTTTTGGCGCAGTTTAGAGTTTCTTTGGCATGGCCTGTGAGATGTTCGTTGATAAATATTGGTGTATCAGGAAAGCTCGGATGCACCATTTTAGCGGTTAGGTCGATTTCTTTAGCCGCAAGTAGCCACGTCATCCTGGAAGTTCTGCGGGTGAACTTTACGATGATATTAGGATGTTTCTGGCGGGTTGAAGGCACCCGATGCGCTATTGAAATGTCTTCATACTTCCAGGGCGTACCGATGGTGTTAGCAACTGCCTTTAGAACGGCATACACGTCTTCATTCTTGGTTAAAGGCACCCCTACGACCTCCAGGTTGTCAATCCGGCTGTACTGCTGTAAGTCTTGTAGCTGCTCCGTCACTGAGTCTACTTGTTTAGACAGGTCGTCGCAACGTGATTTGAGATCCACACATTCTTGTTTCAATAAGATGTTTTCTGATTTTAGGCCACTTAACGATGACGTAATTGTTTCTTGCCATGTATTTATTCGTTCATTGATTACGTCAAGTTTTTCACAAATCGAGTCATTAATTTTCCCTTCTAAACCAGAAAGTTTCTGATCAAGGGTGTCACTAAACTTGGCGTGTAAGCTGTTAATTGCTTTGAGGACAGTAGAATCTTCGGTATCACTTACACTTGACATTGATGCTGTCTCCTTATTAAACTTGCCACACTTGAACGGACGGTTACGGGTCTTCCTCTTCAGGTCAGGTCCCGCACACTGCACGTGCATCACGTCACTGCACTCCACGCACGATATTACGTCGGACGAGTTCTCGTTGCACTCAACGTTGCACTTACAACACTCCGTCATGTCCCAAATACGTTATTACAAATGTTGAATGTTACCGTACTAAAGGTACTGTATAATGGTAAGCAGCGAGGCACGCAGGACCGGGCGAGCGAGTGGGTTAACTGATAACGAGGTCCTTCCTCATCGACTGCTAGATAACGACTCAATGTCTACTTGCAGAACCCAAATGTGTTATATGTAAAGTTGATGTCTTCTTACAGTATCCGAAGTCAATGGTCTATCCGGTTCTAATAAATTAAATGTCTACTTGAAGTATCTAATGTCAATGGCACATTTGGTTCACGCAAATGAAATGTCTACTTGCAGTATTTAAAGTCGATGGTTCATCTGGTTCTCATAAATTACATGTCTACTTGCAGTATCTAAAGTCAATGGCACGTCTGGTTCAAGTTAATGGAATGTCTACTTGCAGTACCTATCCAAAGTCAATGATATATTTGGTTCACATAATTTGGAATCCCTATGTGCAGTATTCAAAGTAAATTGTACGTCTGGTTCACGTAAATGAAAAATGTCTACTTGTAACATCAAAAGCCAATGGTGCATAATCCTTATTGGTTATACATTTTGTAGCAAATAATGCTCAACGGTATCAATCCGATTGTTCTTCCCTTTTGTTCTCTATTTTGCAATGTGCTAGTTTAGATGATTTATTTGTAAACACATGTTACAACTTTTGTTTACCTTTTTGAACGGAGCGAAGCGAAGCGAGCGAAGCTCTTATACTACACTCCTGCTTTAGTTTTACAAATACTCCTCATGAACGGCTGAAGCGATCTGCATGAAATTTAGCACAGTTATAGTACCCAACCACGGGAAGGTATAAATCTGAAATGGAACAAATCGGACCACGGGGGTTTTCCCTATGTGAATTTAAACTTTTAGAAATTTAACATGGGCCTTATGGGTTAAGTGGATGCCATGACAGTATTTGCAAGATAACAATAAAAAGGTATTATTCCCCTAAAATGAAAGTCTCCTGCACAACTTCACGATACGCTCTTTCCAATGAGACCAAAATCATGTCAATCGGTTCAGTAGTTTCGGAGGAGTAATTGTCACAAAAATCCTGCTTGCGTATTAAATAAGTACTAGTGTCCCTCTTGCTCGAATTCGAGCAATTGCTAAGTATTACAGACGTTATTTTAAAACGAATAACATTCATAATTTCTGATGACTTTAAAAGATTCGACTCAAAGATTATGGAAATACTCAATACAGTATGTACATAACAGGTCGATATAATCAACATTTCTTGTAAATATCTTATCATTTTTCAAAAGATGATCTTGTTTTTTAGAGTTTTCTACAAATAGACTTACTCATAGCCGCATTAGGTTGTCTATAATAACGATTATAAACGAAAAAAAAATTATTTCTATTTCTACTCCTTGGTGGTGTTTTACGACTTTCCTATGTTTACATAGTTTGCAAATCGACTCTAGATATTTCATTTCAACAAAGTCAGTAAATGTTTGTAGTAAACTGTTAAATTAGCAAACTTATTGACTGTTTTCAATTCACATATTTTCTTTTTCTCACTTTTAATTTCTGACAACAGTTGGAGTTGCATAACAATGTCAACAAAACACACCCTACATGAGCATGGTGGTTTTTTGTGTTTATTACCATGTTAATCTTATGGAGAAATACGAAACTTTAAAGGGCTCCAGGGCCTCACTCTCTAATTATTTCCCTAAAAAGAAAGTTTCCTGCACAACTTCACGTTACGGTCTTTCCAATGACACCAAAAACATGTCAATCGGTTCAGTAGTTTCTGAGGAGTAATTGTCACAAAAAACCTGCTTGCGTATTAAATAAGTAATAGATATATGGATTTGCTTATGTTAAATTTATTATTTTAAGAGCAACCATCACTTAATTTGAAGACGATAATTAAATTATAAATAATAATTAGTTGATTTGGAATTAGGTAGCTGGTGCCCATTCTACGTACGGGAATCTTAGTAGAAATTTCTTAAATTCAGAATAGGAGTTGGTTTCCATATTTAGTGTGCACTTTTCCAGATATGCTGGGAAAACTATTACCGGTACTGTATATGAATACATATAAACCTTCGCAAATACAATATCTGACAGTTTCAAGCCAAAACGAATGCTTCGCAATTAAATGTTACCCAATCTTGTTAGTCCATATTTTATATCTATCTAATGAAGGAAGCAAAGGAACTGCTTTATAGATCTACTAGCAACAGTGCCCGTTATGGTTAAACACAACGGTCTCTAGTAAAATAATGGTTATGAAATCCATACACCACTTTACTCACTAATATTAATGGTACAGTTTAAGCACATAACATTAGAATGTTTAGAATGTAGAAAATTTAATCAAAGAAAAATTAATTAGATAACAATAAGCTGTTGAATTATTAACACATGTTTCGTATGATTAGATTATACATACTGGTAAACCAATTATTATTACCATCTATAAAAATAATTGGTTTTTCTTTTCCGAGTCGGGTTAGCTCTTCTACCCGACCGATTTTCATAATTTTGGCCAACTAAGGACGTACCGCAGATTTATTTGAGCTACTGTATTGTTTATTGAGATCGGACTACCTAAAGCACACTGCTGAATCACGAATCAACGATAATTACCTATCTGCAATCAATGATACGTAACTATATTTTTATTTAAGTTATTTTATATGTCTTAAAATACTTCAAAAGCTTTCACTTGAGATATTGATAGTTTTAATCAATTAAGTTCAAGATACTGTATCGCTCAATCATAAAGTATAAATTGCATTATATCTTGGATATGGAATTTAGTTTTAAATATATTTAATTAATTCTAACTACGTTATTCTATTTGTTTTGACCTAAGAACCTTCATTGAAATACCACTCCCATTTCATTAAAGCACACAGCTAAATCACGACCAACACAAATTGTTCAAAAAATTGAGTTCTTTATCATCGATTTATATCCAAACGATCTTGCTTGCAACCTCAACAGTACTTTCATAATTATTTGCAAATACAGTGTATTCACAAATTAGGCTATCCAATGACATATTAATTAATAAAATCGGTTCAGTAGAACTGTAGATTTAATTGTACAAAGCTTAAGAACAACATCTTTAATTCAGTATTTTCTCACTACTATACATTTGGAGGTTGCTTAACGTTTTTGCAAATAACTTTGAAATGGCGAGGAAATCGAGCAAAGTGGAGCGTGATATTCTGAAAGAGAATAAAATTTCCTACAAATTACCATTATGTATTGCTTGAAATTACAAGAAATACATACTGTTTCATTAAAAAGTAGTGTAAAATTATACATATTGTCATATTTGATAGATAGATTGGCATTAATTTGGCTAGTTACGTATACAGACAAATTAATATTTACGTAACAAACAATTTACAGTATTTATTTTGCTTTTTGGAAATGCCACATTGCTATTTTATTTGCATCATTTGTTGCAAAAGAAGCCACATGACCATATAAACGAGTAAGCCCCTAACATTACGTAGAGAGATTAATTGACAACTTTATGTAGCCTATGTATAAGGCTGAGACAACTAACTGACATCCCCCATGTCAATGAATTTTAGCTTTAACAGTAACCCCACAACCAATTTCTCAAAACTATGATAGAGGGTTATTTATTTGCACAGAAGTACATATGTACGATATGAACTGACGCGACAAGACGAAGGAAAAATCAAAAACGGATATACATCCCTTTGAAGTTAGAACGTGCCTTCTCAATAAACAGATATTTTTTCTTATATAAAATCATAGATTAATCTGCTTTACACTGGTAAAATAGCGGACATATAGAAATCACTACTAAAAAATTATAAAAATTTAGCATTTTTTTTAAACCAGAGCAGGTAAAGTGTTTAACTGCAAAAGATCCACCAATACGATTTCAATAAACCCTGCTATAGTAGTGTGCTGCTCCTAGTATATCGAGCTCTAAATATTTGCGTTACCAACGGAAGCGCAAACAATGGCATTGTTTCCTATTGTACAAGCCTTCGAGCGCCCGGTTGGCGGTTTTTTGCTGTGTCTGTCTACTCACTACTGCTTGATTTCATCGCAGAGGCGCAGTGTGCGTGATGTTAAGCGTCACAAAAATGCAAATACCCCATTTATATTATTGAGCGAAGCACTTATAATTTTGTGCTTATTTTTGTATTTTAATTTATAAAGGCATTCTGCACATCCACAGGAAACTATCTTTCTAACAGTATGCGTAGATTTTCCCTGCGATGCACATAAGCTGAGAAAAAAGGTTTTAAAGCATACTAGCTGTTACCCACGGGCTTCACCCACCCCGTTTTAATTCATAAGTATTAATAAAATTATTGATTGGTTAAGTTAAACTTGAATAAACAAAACAGAATACAGAAATACAAACAAATAATTACACCTGATTTTAATAAGGAAATACATTGAAAGAATAACATACAAATAAAGACAGCTGAGGTTTTTTTTAACATTATGTATAAGGAAAGTTCCCTTTGGAAAGAAATTACGACCTTAAAGGGTGATTTATGAAATAATGGATAGTTTTGCGCAAGGTTTTTCTCGTCATGACGAACATTTTAAGTTTATGGTTTATGGGGGTGTGACTTGTAGTTTTCTCAAAAGTTCATGGGTACTTTTGGCTTTATATATAGATTTCTGCTTGCCTATCTATATAAATAAAATTAGAGTTTTGTCTGTACATTGCTCAGAATTATATATTTTTAGGTTAATTTTACGTCTTATACATTAAATAAGCAGAAACGAGTCTTCTGTCTGTCTGTCTGTCTGTCTGTCTGTCTTTCCCTTTGTCTGTAACACTCAAGATGGCATTTTACGCAATCTTCTCCTGGAAAACGAGAGTACCTATCAAGATCCAAGTCATTTTAATGTATTCACTGGATTGGCGAGATTGTCTTTAGCCATTAAAATATGGCCTCACTACTTTGTAAATAATATTACAAACGTTCAAAAATGCAGTTTTGTGCGATTTATGTCAAGTTTTCGTCCAATTTTTATTGCATAATCATCTATGAAATAACGAACAGCTGTTCGGATCAAGATTATTTTTCCTAGCTGTCACTGATATGTTTACAAATGTTGTTTACAAATACCGCAACCTTTTTCAATCACGTTTTGAATGCAAATCCCAACCAAGTGAGAAGTGATATTAAAAACGTTTTTCTTACATAACGGATTTAATTAATCGAAAATGCAATAATATAGTGTAATAGTGTAACCGTAAATGAAATTAAATAACTATGCATCATCCAGTTCAGGAACCAGAGATTCTTTGTGTATAAATTGTTCTTGAGTTTTGATAACCAGAAAGAAGACCTTGAATCAGTGTTGTATACGGCTGGGAAACTTCAATTTAATAATGATCGTCGCCAATAGCTTAGAAACATGGTTTCCACTCATTGACGGCGCTTCAATGGTGGTTGTGTAAAGTGTAAAGTAAAAAATCACAACTGCAGTGGGTGATTGTAACAGAGGTTTACGGATGATGCTAAGCTCGCTTTTCTAATGTGTTATTTTCTGTTCCTACCATTGACTATACATATATAGTCAATAGTACCTACTCACCGTGTGATGCAATCGCTGGACCATACAGCCAATAGGCCCATAGCCCATCTCTTGGGTACGTACGTACGCCTACCCAATTATTCATAACAACCTTTTCCACGACGATCCGGTACTTTTCCCTAGAATACACGGCCTACTTAAGAAATAAAATTACAAACGTCCAAAAACCCAACGTTGTGTGATTTTTGTCACATTTCCTTCTAATGTTAATAGATAGCCTTTACCAATCATTGTTTAGAGGATACGTAATCTATTAAATAACAAAAAGTTGTTTGTATGAGGTTGTTTTTTTTTTTCAAACTGACACCGATAAATTACATTAAAAGTTGTTTACAAATAAAGCAATTAATGGGAAATAACTTTGATTGCCGTTTTAAAACGTTTTACGAGACAATCCAAAACTAAGAGATCAATAACCTCGGGACTTGATTAAGTCATATAATTGGTCTGCTGTAGGCCTACTATAGTTTTCAACTGTGAACGTTGGTTTTTGGTACCGGTTCTATTCCTTAGAACCGTTGGTACTGTTGGTAGCAGCAAGAATCATTTTTAAGTTCCAACACATCACTGTACTTTACAAATTAGTTATCGTTGGTGTTGCACCTTATTTATTATTACAGGCGTATTCAATTTAATTGATGTCTTAACTGTACAATTTTTGCTTTTTCTTTCTTGATTCCAAAATGTTAGTTTATGCTAAGAAAACGATAAAACTTAACGCATTTTAGTAAAACATTCATTCAGCAAACCATCATGAACTGTTTAAACGCTTTACGTTGTTTATGTATCAATAGTTCGTGGCCTATTTTGGTAATTTGTATTATAAATTACCAATCTAAATCGTATATAGTACTTCATTTCATATTATAGTAAGCCGTCATTTCGGGTCATCATCGGTCCAAGCAAATATAAATTGTTATGATGAAATTTGATGACATTAACAAAGATTTCAGATACTAATTGTATAAGTACTTTGTTATGCTTAAAACGTAGCAAATTCCCTAATTAAGTTCTGTATTTTTGTGTGTATGTCTGTTGGTAACGCATTAATCTTCTTATTTCTCAGTGTTTCACGGAAAGGACAAAAGCACCTTTATAATAAAAATGTCAACCCGAATAAAGTGTTAAATTGTGAGGTTGAGGTAGTACCTTAAATACTTTTAATCATTGTGGAAGGTAACTTTCAATTATAGGCCTACATTAGGGCTATGCCTCATAGATCTATAAAGCATTTTTTAGTTTAATCATTGGATTTAACATATGGACCAACACGACCCAGACTAAATTTAATTTAAAAGCATTTGTTTTGGCTTGAAACTGTCAGATACTGTATTTGCGAAGGTTTATTTATAGTTCTGCCAGCATATCTGAAAATATGCAAACCCACCTTCTGTTCTTAATAATAAGGTTTCAACTGACTCCAATAAGATCCCCGTGCGTAGAACGGGCACACAGCTAGTTATAGATTCACTTAGATCAAGCATCTGCAGTTGTTCGCATTTCACGGATTGTGGCCCATTCTGTAAGTAACAGCTGTGTTTACGTCGTATACATAAAGTTGGGCATACTTTGGTTCAATGTTAGAGGGTATTAACGGTCCAATCAGATAGTAGTATGTTTTCTGTGCCGATGGTAAAAGGAGTCCGAGTACTTAAAGTTATATAGACTAACTGAATGATGTCGATTCATTTTGACACATCGTTTTTAAAAATCCATCCATTATTAACGGAGGAGTGGTGTTTCGTAGAAATCACCTTCACGTATTATACAGTATATAAGGAGTACCATAAGATATTTTTATTAACATTTGATATTATTACACACCAAGTTTAACATGGAGGATTCGAAATGTTTAATGTCAAACTTTGTCTCAACTAATTTGAGAGAACGGCTTGATAAATAAAGGCATGTTTATTTATTATTTGTTTTATTAATTAGTTTGAAATAAATATAAGTAGGGAAACTTCTTTTTTTTTAGCAGTAGCAAAGCTCTGCCAAAACAATTACATATAAAAACCGATGTTCATAGTTTGGTTAACTGATATCAATATTTAAATGAAGGATGATAGCATTACTAAGTGACAAATTATCAGTTCACTGAGAGATTATGTGAACACGAGACATCTTCTATATAAATAAAATTAGAGTTTTGTCTGTACATTATTTCTTAGTACGATCTAGGACTTGCCTGAAATATTGTGTTCAACTATTACGGGCTAGAACTAGCGTAAGATGTGTTGGTGGGATAGAAAAAAGGTAGAAAAATTACAGGGTCACGTGACTTTCTCTCAGTAACACTCTTAAATTGTATTTTAGCTTTTATTATGGTTTAAAACGCAATACCATAGATCCAAAATGTTATAACACACATATTTTTCCTTTGTTCAGTTGAATTAGTGATTAGGGTAGAGGCAGCGTAAAGAAAATGAGCAAAATACAGGGCAGATAGTGGCGTACACAGGGTAGTATTTAAAGGCTAAAAATAGATCGTTTAAGGAGTTTTCTTATCGAATAAATTCCTACTGTGTGTATTGATGTCATTAGCATTGTTTTTCAAACGTGCTATTATCTCACGTCAAAAATGTGCTAGTATAATTAACGACTAGTGTACATGTTGCTCTAAATCAAGCAATTGCAAAGAAGTAAAGTAGTTATTTAAAAACAATTATTAACTTATTTAAAAACGAATAAAAGTAATAATTTCCGATGAGTTTAAAAGACTAAACTCATAGATGGAACGTACCTAACATTTCCATATAATAGCCTAAACATTTCTTGTAAATATTTTACCATTTTTCAAAAGCTGATCTGGTTTTTAGTGTATTCTACAAATATTTCCCACTTATAGCCACATTAGGTAGTCCATGTTGATCTTCGTCAATGATAACGTAGTCAGCATGGTACTACCCATTGTCACCAGTACAAATTTCAGTATTTTTTTTATAGAGATACAATTTTGTTTACAATAGGTACTTAAGAACTGCCTGATTTTCTGCATAACCTCTCTGTCACAATTTTATTTGCCTCAATTGGCATTAATTTGGCTAGTTACTGTTACAACGTAAGTTATATTTACCTGAAAATATGCAGAATTGTAAGGCCTACTGTTGTTCAGATGGGTTTTTGTTTCCCTTGAATGTGAATAATGCGAATCCTTCAATGCAAGTTTTAATAAGGTTTCTTGGATGTAGTCATATTATTTTAAAATCACTTGACTTTTATGAAAACATATATAATGTCCTTGCCGTACCAGTTTAATTCAGCCTTAGAGGGGTTTCCTTTGCAAATCATCATAAAGTTAAGTCCGTGTTTCCAACAAAATAGTAGCACTTCCGATAACATCCTTGTTCATTGTTTGTGGGATAATCTTCATATTGTAGGTGTTCTTCTTTTATATAGGATGATAACGATAATATTTTTAAAAAATCTCGATTTCTGCTACTTGGTGGCGTTCTATGACTTTCCTATGTTTCCTTGGAAAGCAATTACGACCTTTAAGGGCAGTTTATGAAATAATGGATAGTTTTGCGCTAGTTTTCTCGTCATGACGAACATTTTAAGTATATGGTTTATGGGGGTATGACTTGTAGTTTTCACAAAAGTTCATGTGTACTTTGGGCTTTATATTGATAAACTAGTGGCTTGTAGGGACATAAGTCCCTAAAAAGCTCAAATGTAAAACAAACTATTGTAATATTTAAACAAACTCAGAATAAAATTATCTATGTGTCAGAATCGATACAGTGCTACAATACTACATGTACTCATATTAGTACCCTGGCCCAGTTATTATTTCTAATATTATAGCTCTACTCCTTTTGTAAAGGCACAACTGAATTAGTGTAAAGGCTGCCCTATAAGTTATAGTTGATAGTTATAGTTGATTATAGTTTCGTTTCTGATCAACATAAAATATAAACTTCTCTCTGTGTCAGCTTATGTGGTGGTATTCCTCCTAAAGCTGTGGTTGATTTTATACACTCTTTAAAATAGGCCAATTTAAACGTTCAATGGGTTCATAGTTTGTTAAGACCATAGTAAAGTATTTATTTGCTAATCCGTTATAATTTTTAAGTTAATAACACAGCGCTGTCTGATGTTATGATGCAATGTACAGATAGCCGACAGCTAAGCCATATCAGCTATAGTCATGTTAATAGTATATTATTTTTCATTCAATGGATGTAAATTTTGTTTGAAAACATTTTACCGTTTATATTATTTATTTAGCCTACAGTTAAAAAAGCGAATCATCGACTGATTACTTGCCATTGGTTAGGGTTCCATTATCATGTTAATGAAACCAATCAAGAAAACAAATTCATCAGCATTAATATAGGTACATATTTTTGGTTAGTGAAACATAAAGAATCGGAAACTACCTCCAGGGTTTACTGTTATAGATTCTATCTTTACTATCTATATAGATTGTATATATATACAATGCATGTTGGGCTATATTATTTTAACCTTTTTTCCTTGGAGCAACAGACAGTAGATACCTGGTTAAAATCTACTCCAAACAATTTTATTTTTCCGCCCATTGGAATTTGTTATAGTAATTAATGAAAGGAATATATGTATTGCCTGTACAAACCTTTTTCAAATTTTATTCCCAGGTTATTGTCTAGAGTAACTGTTAAGGTTATTCCACTCGATAAAATCATAGATTAAACACTACAATTACGTGTCAAATTAAATGTTATGAAATTTAAAACAAAAGTTTTGAATAAATTTTCAACATATGTTTTGAAATAAAAACAAAACAGAAGTTTTCTAACTAATCTTGCATCGTTGATTATTTAGTCAATGGGGCTATTTCATGTTAAACATTCCTTCAGCACAACAATAACCTACTAATGTGAAGAAATGTAATCAAAGTAAAATAATTTTGTAAACTTCGTGAACATATGTTTAAAGAAACCAAATCTTAAATGTTTCAGCCATTCTACTTCCATTTACTTTGATTTTAACCATCTCCCACGATTCTACTAAATTTCATGCGCTTGGCTAATTTACATACAAATACACAAATTTGCAAATTGCACAGTAAAATTAATTTCAACATTCTAAGACATAACGACAAAAGTCTCAATTGTAGGTAACGTCATCCCTGGTTTTATATAGTATACAGTACATTGCAGAATTTACTGGCAAATGAGTTAAATCCAAATGTAATATTGCTTACTGGCTTAAATGAATCACGATAAGCTGTATTGAGGTAAACAAAAATCAACAGACAAATGGCTTCTAATGCTATTCTTATGGAGAACATTTTACGTTATATTATTGACTAAGTCAAAGGTTTTATCAAATTTTGTGTTAAAATTTGGGGAATTTCACTATTTTTCCGGGATCGAGACCTTTAATTTGAACCCTCTCCCGTCGTTCTACGACTACCCAGTCGCCCACAATTTTGACGCAAAGAATCGGCTTTCGTAATTAATATATAGATAGATATTTAATTTCCACAAAATCAGTTAATGTAACCAATGCGTTTCGTTGAATTGAAAAACAAAGAACACAATTAAATTAAACAGCTGATGTAAACAATATTATGTTCTTCGAAAGGATAACATGGGAACTTAAAAAGCCACTGTGGCAGAGGCCAAGGGACTTTTTCAAAAAAATTAGGCCAGTTTGCAAATCTACGCAACACGCTCTTTCCAATGAGACGTCAGTGGATAAAATCGGTTAAGAAATGGTGGAGGATTCAACCGACAAACTTAGTGTTCGCGTATTAATTATATAGATTTCATATGTGCATGAAATGTTGGTGTGAAACCAACTTGTATAACTTTAAGCTAAATGGTTTAAGTTACCTGGCTTCGTCAAGTGATCCTTCTTCAGTATTACACTACTATAGTTTCGGACTTGAAAATAAGTCCATCTTCAGAAAACGTCAATAGGTCATCTAACCAAATTGGACTTCCAGAGGCTACCTCACCATGTATACCTTTGAAGTAGAGGCTATATTTATTCCCAAAAGGTATCAAACGCCAGCTCCTGATCAAATCTTTTCTATCACTTTAAAGTTTGTTTCGTGTTTTTAGTCTTCACGTACAGAGACTTAAATCTTTGTATTAAATTGTTAGCAATCATAAATCGTGGACAGAATCCTCCACAAAAGATAAATACAATATAGTTCAACACCCTAGAACTCCTTAAAAAAAATATGTTTTGTTAAGGCTTCGTCATAATGTTAAAAATACTCAATACAACAAATTCATTAATTTTACATATGTAAACGTTGATAGTTGTGTGCGTATTGTATTTTAATATATCTTCTGTATACATCTAGTCCTCTATATTTTCTGTGTACACAAATGCTTCTGTATACACTTTTTTTGCAACTCACAGTAACTGAGAAATATTCTAAACTGGTGAACTGTTTTTATAAATTTTTGCCATTATTTCTCAACCCGTGCTTAAAAAATTAGTGACTCGTGGATAAATCCAGATACAAAATTTAATCTAAATCGGACCACAGGTTTTGTCTGTAGCTCTGTATCTGGATCATACAAGTGTGTATTATATAACCTGATATTAGTCAAAATATGTTTTATTCTATAACGTTTAATTTAATTAAACATAAAAGTCATGCTCCCTCCATTTTTAAAGTATTCAGTCCAAAAATGTAATAAATTTACTTGTGCATACATATTTATTTCGTTTTAATAAATAATTGAGGTGATGCAATACACTTATGTAGGCAGTCGCAGCAGTCGAATCCGGGCATAGCGCCTAAAGTTTCACGAACGCAAACCGCGCAACGAGTAGCTAAATGAGCCGTAGAGTAAGTGAGCCATCTAATATTTTGAAGAGGGTTCACTTACTCTACGGATCATAGTGCCAATGAACTGTAGAGTAAGTGAGCCATCTAATATTTTTCTGCAGGCTCGTATAGTATACGAGCCTATTCCTATAATTTATATTATTCATTATTTTGGCTCGTATACTATACGAGCCGATTCCTAAATTATCAAATAATTCGTAAGCTTGGCTCATAGTCACTATGATCTGTAGAGTAAGCGAACCTTCCTACTGTATTTTTAAATATAATACACGAGGCTCATAGGCACAATGATTCGTAGAGTAAGTGAACCCTCTTCATTTATTTTTTATTTTCGATAGGCTCGTATAGTATACGAGCCTGTAGTGCAAGTGAACCTTCAATATTATTTAAAAAGCTCGTATAGTCTATGATCTGTAGAGTAAGTGAGCTGTCCCCGGTTCACTTGCACTACAGGCTCGTATACTATACGAGCCTATCGAAAATAAAAAGTAAATGAAGAGGGTTCACTTACTCTACAAATCATTGTGCCTATGAGCCTCGTGTATTATATTTAAAAATACAGTAGGAAGGTTCGCTTACTCTACAGATCATAGTGACTATGAGCCAAGCTTACGAATTATTTGATAATTCAGGAATCGGCTCGTATAGTATACGAGCCAAAATAATGAATAATATAAATTATAGGAATAGGCTCGTATACTATACGAGCCTGCAGAAAAATATTAGATGGCTCACTTACACTACAGATCATTGGCACAATGATCCGTAGAGTAAGTGAACCCTCTTCAAAATATTAGATGGCTCACTTACTCTACGGCTCATTTAGCTACTCGTTGCGCGGTTTGCGTTCGTGAAACTCTAGGCGCTATGCCCGGCTTCGACTGCTGCGACTGCCTACATAAGTGTATTGCATCACCTCAATTATTTATTAAAACGAAATAAATATGTATGCACAAGTAAATTTATTACATTTTTGGACTGAATACTTTAAAAATGGAGGGAGCATGACTTTTATGTTTAATTAAATTAAAAGTTATAGAATAAAACATATTTTGACTATGTGATTTGATCATGTTATATAATACACACTTGTATGATCCAGATACAGAGCTACAGACAAAACCTGTGGTCCGATTTAGATTAAATTTTGTATCTGGATTCATCCACGAGTCACTAATTTTTTAAGCACGGGTTGAGAAATAATGGCAAAAATTTATAAAAACAGTTCACCAGTTTAGAATATTTCTCAGTTACTGTGAGTTGCAAAAAAGTGTATACAGAAGCATTTGTGTTCCCAGAAAATATAGAGGACTAGATGTATACAGAAGATATATTAAAATACAATACGCATACAACTATCAACGTTTACATATGTAAAATTAATGAATTTGTTGTGGTATTGAGTATTTTTAACATTATGACGAAGCCTTAACAAAATATATTTTTTTAAGGAGTTCTAGGGTGTTAAACTATATTGTATTTATCTTTTGTGGAAGATTCTGTCCACGATTTATGATTGCTAACAATTTAATACAAAGATTTAAGTCTCTGTACGTGAAGACTAAAAACACGAAACAAACTTTAAAGGGATAGAAAAGATTTGATCAGGAGCTGGCGTTTGATACCTTTTGGGAATAAATATAGCCTCTACTTCAAAGGTATACATGGTGAGGTAGCCTCTGGAAGTCCATCTTCAGGTTAACAAAAATGTCAATAGGTCAACTAACCAATTTGGTTAGATGACCTATTGACGTTTTCTGAAGATGGACTTATTTTCAAGTCCGAAACTATAGTAGTGTAATACTGAAGAAGGATCACTTGACTAAGCCAGGTAACTTAACCATTTAGCTTAAAGTTATACAAGTTGGTTTCACACCAACATTTCATGCACATATGAAATCTATATAATTAATACGCGAACACGAAGTTTGTCGGTTGAATCCTCCACCATTTCTAAACCGATTTTATCCACTGACGTCTCATTGGAAAGAGCGTGTTGCGTAGATTTGCAAACTGGCCTAAAATTTTTGAAACAGTCCCTTGGCCTCTGCCACAGTGGCTTTTTATTAAGTTCCCATGTTATCCTTACGAAGAACATAATATTGTTTACATCAGCTGTTTAATTTCATTGTGTTCTTTGTTTTTCAATTCAACGAAACGCATTGGTTACATTAACTGATTTTGTGGAAATTAAATATCTATCTATATATTAATTACGAAAGCCGATTCTTTGCGTCAAAATTGTGGGCGACTGGGTAGTCGTAGAACGACGGGAGAGGGTTCAAATTAAAGGTCTCGATCCCGGAAAAATAGTGAAATTCCCCAAATTTTAACACAAAATTAGACATAACCTTTGACTTAGTCAATGATATAACGTAAAATGTTCTCCATAAGAATAGCATTAGAAGCCATTTGTCTGTTGATTTTTGTTTACCTCAATACAGCTGATCGTGATTTATCATTAAGCCAGTAAGCAATATTACATTTGGATTTAACTAGTTTGCCAGTAAATTCTGCAATGTACTGTATACTATATAAAACCAGGGATGACGTTACATACAATTGAGACTTTTGTCGTTATGTCTTAGAATGTTGAAATTAATTTTACTGTGCAATTTGCAAATTTGTGTATTTGTATGTAAATTAGCCAAGCGCATGAAATTTAGTAGAATCGTGGGAGATGGTTAAAATCAAAGTAAATGGAAGTAGAATGGCTGAAATATTTAAGCTTTGGTTTTTTTTAAACATATGTTCACGAAGTTTACAAAATTATTTTACTTTAATTACATTTCTTCACATTAGTAGGTTATTGTTGTGCTGAAGGAATGTTTAACATGAAATAGCCCCATTGACTAAATAATCAACGATGCAAGATTAGTTAGAAAACTTCTGTTTTGTTTTTATTTCAAAACATATATTGAAAATTTATTCAAAACTTTTGTTTTAAATTTCATAACATTTAATTTGACACGTAATTGTAGTGTTTAATCTATACTTTGTATCGAGTGGAATAACCTTAACAGTTACTCTAGAGAATAACCTGGGAATAAAATTTGAAATAGGTTTGTACAGGCAATACATATATTCCTTTCATTAATTACTATAACAAATTCCAATGGGCGGAAAAATAAAATTGTTTGGAGTAGATTTTAACCAGGTATCTACTGTCTGGTGCTCCAAGGAAAAAAGGTTAAAATAATATAGCCCAACATGCATTGTATATATATATATACAATCTATATAGATAGTGAAGAGAGAATCTATAACAGTAAACCCTGGAGGTAGTTTTCGATTCTTCATGTTTCACTAACCAAAAATATGTACCTATATTAATTGCTGATGAATTTGTTTTCTTGATTGGTTTCATTAACATGATAATGGAACCCTAACCAATGGCAAAAGAGTTAGTAATCAGTCGATGATTAGCTTTTTTAACTGTAGGCTAAATAAATAATATAAACGGTAAAATGTTTTCAAACAAAATTTACATCCATTGAATGAAAAATAATATACTATTAACATGACTATAGCTGATATGGCTTAGCTGTCGGCTATCTGTACATTGCGTCATAACAGCAGACAGCGCTATGTTGTTAACTTAAAAATTATAACGGATTAGCAAATAAATACTTTACTATGGTCTTAACAAACTATGAACCCACTGAACGTTTAAATTGGCCAATTTTAAAGAGAGTATAAAGTCAACCACAGCTTTAGGAGGAATCCCACCACATAAGCTGACACAGAGAGTAGTTTATATTTTATGTTGATCAGAAACGAAACTAGGGCAGCCTTTACACTAATTCAGTTGTGTCTTTACAAAAGGAGTAGAGCTATAATATTAGAAATAATAACTTGGCCAGGGTACTAATATGAGTACATGTATTATTGTAGCACTGTATCGATTCTGACACATAGATAATTTTATTCTTAGTTTGTTTAAATATTACAATAGTTTGTTTTACATTTGAGCTTTTTAGGGACTTATGTCCCTACAAGCCACTAGTTGATCAATATAAAGCCCAAAGTACACATGAACTTTTGTGAAAACTACAAGTCATAACCCCATAAACCATATACTTAAAATGTTCGTCATGACGAGAAAACTAGCGCAAAACTATCCATTATTTCATAAACTGCCCTTAAAGGTCGTAATTGCTTTCCAAGGAAACATAGGAAAGTCATAGAACGCCACCAAGTAGCAGAAATCGAGATTTTTTAAAAATATTATCGTTATCATCCTATATAAAAGAAGAACACCTACAATATGAAGATTCCCACAAACAATGAACAAGGATGTTATCGAAAGTGCTACTATTTTGTAGGAAAAACGGACTTAACTTTAGGATTATTTGCAAAGGAAACTCCTCTAATGCCGAATTAAACCGGTACGGCAAGGACATTATATATGTTTTCATAAAAGTCAAGTGATATTAAAATAACATGACTACATCCAAGAAACCTTAACAAAACTTGCATTGAAAGATTCGCATTATTCACATTCAAGGGAAACAAAACCCATCTGAACAACATTAGGGCCTTACAATTCTGCATATTTTCAGGTAAATATAACTTACGTTATAACAGTAACTAGCCAAATTAATGCCAATATATCTATCAAATATTACAATATGTATAATTTTACACTAATTTTTAATGAAACAGTATGTATTTCTTGTAATTTCAAGCAATACATAATGGTAATTTGTAGGAAATTTTATTCTCTTTCAGAATATCACGCTCCACTTTGGTCGATTTCCTCGCCATTTCAAAGTTATTTGCAAAAACGTTAAGCAACCTCCAAATGTATAGTAGTGAGAAAATACTGAATTAAAGATGTTGTTTAAAAGCTTTGTACAATTAAATCTACAGTTCTACTGAACCGATTTTATTAATTAATAGGTCATTGGATAGCATAATTTGTGAATACTGTATTTGCAAATAATTATGAAAGTACTGTTGAGGTTGCAAGCAAGATCGTTTGGATATAAATCGATGATAAAGAACTCAATTTTTTGAACAATTTGTGTTGGTCGTGATTTAGCTGTGTGCTTTAATGAAATGGGAGTGGTATTTCAATGAAGGTTCTTAGGTCAAAACAAATAGAATAACGTAGTTAGAATTAAGTAAATATATTTAAAACTAAATTCCATATCCAAGATATAATACAAGTTTATACTTTATGACTGAGCGATACAGTATCTTGAACTTAACTGATGAAAACTATCAATATCTCAAGTTAAAGCTTTTGAAGTATTTTAAGACCAAGACATATAAAATAACTTAAATAAATATAGAGTTACGTATCATTGATTGCAGATAGGTAATTATCGTTGATTCGTGATTCAGCAGTGTGCTTTAGGTAGTCCGATCTCAATAAACAATAGCTCAAATAAATCTGCGGTACGTCCTTAGTTGGCCAAAATTATGAAAATCGGTCGGGTAGAAGAGCTAACCCGACTCGGAAAAGAAAAACCAACTATTTTTATAGATGGTAATAATTGGTTTACCAGTATGTATAATCTAATCATACGAAACATCTTACTAATATTATAAATGTGAAAGTTTGTGTGTTTGTTTGTTTGTTTGAAGTTCGATCACGCTTAAACCACTGGACGGATTGGGCTGAAATTTGGCATGATGATAGCTTACATTCCCGATTAACATATAGGCATATTCTTATCTCAAAATTCTTTCGGGCTCCGCCCCAGTGGCTCTGTGATTTGCCATGTTTACCTTATGAGTATCTATAATATTAAAACGAAACAGTGTTTTTTTATTTCACGATTCTGAATCAACCACTCGACGGATTTTCATGATTTTTGTGTTGAAAGAAAGATAATTTCGAGAACTAGGGAATGTCGAAGCCATAATTTTAGTTTAGGGTCTCAGTTTTTTAGAAATTAATTTTTAATTTTTAAAAAGTCTAGCAGCCGACGCTAAGATTCTAAACTAGCTTTTGGCATAAAATAATTTGCTTAACATAACAGCTGTAAACATTCAGCTTTTGTGTCACAAATTCAGCATTTGGATAAAAATGTAAAGACATACTTAGGGTTGACTTATTTATACTATGTGTAATGCTAATCATTGATACGTTCAATTCTTCTGTAAGAGGATGACAGATAAATTAAATATACATAGTAAAATACTAGGATGTTCAAATTATTTTTTAAAGCAATCTTTGTAATCTTCGATTTGTTTTAGAGCAATATAGTTTGTTTTAACTAACGGCTGGTTATATATAAACTATGGAACTATGAGGTTATTTTATTTACTCTTATTTTGTCATTGATTATAGGAAAGAAGTAAGATTAGTAGAGATAATTAGACCACAGTTTAAACCACAGTTTTAACCTAAATTAATTAAACCACAGTACAAATCGAGACTCTGTACACGAGTCTTAATAAAAAAGGATAAATGCAAATTATTTTACTGCAACACTTTTCAAGGAAAGATTAGAAAAATAACAATGTTTACATGTTTTAATTCTTCGTGGTAGCTTTTTGTTTACAATTAATGTTTGTCTGCTTTAACTTTGCTTGGATTATGCCCGGAAATATTGATGTCATAAAAAGATGAAACAGGAATCACGATTTTAAATTACCACCACAACCTCAGCCGGGTTTTATACAAAGATAAACAGATGGATGACATAGATTGAACACAACGTCAACATTGACCTAGGATACTGCAATTAGACAAACCATCCTTTTATGAAATCGTGTTCAGTTGTGGTTACGTACAAACGTG
Source organism: Macrosteles quadrilineatus (assembly GCF_028750875.1). NCBI lineage: Eukaryota > Metazoa > Arthropoda > Insecta > Hemiptera > Cicadellidae > Macrosteles > Macrosteles quadrilineatus. The sequence goes on from NW_026542594.1 coordinate 119,826,017, forward strand.
AAAATATCACTTTTATTTCAATTATGAATATATTGTAGTTTAAATTAACTAATATGGGAAATTACAATGTATATTTATTCAATGAGGGTGGGTAATTATCAAGGATAGAACTGATAACAGTACAATTACAGTACGGATAACAAACATTGACAATTACGTCATTAGCTTTACTAGCGTGTTTACTTTTTATATTCCTGCTACATGTGACCAGTTCTTTTTTTCAAATGAATGTTATTTGAACCAAACAACTGTTTCAAAACAAACTTTTATTGTTTTTACTTTTCTTTGTTTACGCTTATTTATTTAGAAATTAATGCAGTGAAATTGATATAAAGGATAGGTGTGACGATTAGTTTTAATGTTAGGACACCAAAGTTAAATTATGTGTACTGTGAATTTTATTGGATATTATCGTTTTATTTTAGGTCGTTTCTATTCAGACCTACTGGACATTGTGTATAGTAGTTGTATTGTGGTGATAATAATTATGGAAGAGGCAGGTATGCTATGGAAGGTGGTATCGTTGACTAGGTCTATACACTTCTCAATTGACTATTACTCTCTCTACTGTAGGCTACTTATAATCAGTGTGCGTCTGTGCGAATCAGCTGCAAATCTCACTTCAACGCTTTTCACATCGTAAAAATTACAGAATTGCTGTTTTATTGTAAAATTATCGAATTTAAAATGCATATCGTATAGGCCTATGATGGAATAAAAACATATTTGGTCACACAACATTTGTTTACAATATGATTTTTCACATTAAAACTGCAAGAAACCATGTCTTTATATGTGTAAACTAGCTGATCTGAATTGTACACGGTTTTAGCTGACTACTGAATTCCCGTACGTAGGACGGACTAACACCTCGTTCATATTTAAAGGGAATTAAAGAATTTAGTCAGCTGTTTCAATTAAAAAAGTTGGTTCTATGATACGGAAAAGCATTAAAAAGTTATAAGATTTACCAACAGGGTGCAGCACTATATTTTTCTTTGCATTTATGAAAACAGCTAATTTTAACTAAGCAGCAAAAAAACTGTGATTCGCAATGATAACTGTCAAAGTAGGATCGTTTACAGTTATGTTTATGTTTTTCATTTCATGAATAATTTGTGATATTTTGCGAATTGTTGATAATTTATTTTTCTCTATTGTTTAGGTGAAGTGGTAGAACATTATGGCTATGGTAGATGTGTAATACTATAGAATACTGTAAATTTAAAAAAGCAAATTTTATCAAACTGTGTCCTCCCTTATTGCAAACGCAAAGCTTGAGTATAACTGCAATAAGCATTTTATACTTATATTCCAACCCCGTACGAAGGACGGGTACTCTGCTAGTGTGTTAATAATTCAACAGCTTATTGTTATCTAATTAATTTTTCTTTATAAATGTTGTTGTTAACAATTTGCATTTGTAATTAAAGTGTGTTCATTAGGTTTAGTATGTGATTCTAATGTTATGTGCTTAAACTGTACCATTAATATTAGTGAGTAAAGTGGTGTATGGATTTCATAACCATTATTTTACTAGAGACCGTTGTGTTTAACCACAACGGGTACTGTTGCTAGTTAGTATATAAATGAGTTCTTTACTCTTTATTTGTAATATAAATTACATCATTATATTATGTAATGACATTTTTAAGAGGGTTGACCCAATTCCAACTGTAAATTGTATGTGTTGTTTAAATAACTGGGGTTCTGTCATTAACTTGTACAAAACTACAGGGTCTATATTTAAACAACTTAATAATCACTTCTACATCACAAACACAACACACAACATTGGATTGAGAACAGACTGTTGCTAGTAGATCTATAAAGCAATTCCTTTGCTTCCTTCATTAGATATAAAATATGGACTAACAAGATTGGGCAACATTCGTTTTGCCCGAATTCGAATTGCGAAGCATTCGTTTTGGCTTGAAACTGTCAGATATTGTATTTGCGAAGGTTATTATGTATTCCTATACAGTAATAGTTTTTCCATTATATCTGGAAAAGTGCACACTAAATATGGAAACCAACTCCTGTTCTGAATTTAAGAAATTTCTACTTACTCACAAGATTCCCGTACGTAGAACGGGCACCAGCTAGTAGTTAAATATACTTACTTTAATAAAACCACTCGGTCATTATAGAATATCTACTGTGAAATAGGGATGTGATTCCTAATTCCAAATCAACTAATTATTATTTATTATCTAATTATCGTCTTCAAATTAAGTGATGGTTGCTTTTAAAATAATAAATTTAACATAAGCAAATCCATATCTATCTGCAGCAAACCTTCAGACTAAGCGAATTTCCATTTACCTGGCTTAATTAATACAAAGATTAAATATTCCCTTAAAATGGTCATTTTTCCTATTAAAATAACATTAAGTTAATTTTAATATGAGTACTTAGGTTTGCTGCTACAGGGAAGATAGGTGTGTTTTTGTTGAAATGTTGATAGCTAAGTATGATTGTTATTGGTCTGCCAATCCTGTAATACTTTACAATTGCTCGAATTCGAGCAACATGTACACTAGTACTTATTTAATACGCAAGCAGGACTTTTGTGACGATTACTCCTCCGAAACTACAGAACCGATTGACATGTTTTTGGTCTCATTGGAAAGAGCGTAACGTGAAGTTGTGCAGGAGACTTTCATTTTAGGGAATTAATTAGAGAGTGAGGCCCTGGGGCCCTTTAAAGTTTCGTATTTCTCCATAGATTAACATGGGAAACAAAAATTGTTATGAGCCTCCAGCTGTGCTGTTGTCAGAAATTAAAAGTGAGAAGAAGAACATAATGTTAATTGTAAACAGTCAGTAAGTTTGCTAATTTAACAGTTTGCTACAAACATTTACTGACTTGGTTGAAATGAAATGTTTACTATTTGAATTTGGGTTGGCGTCAATATTACAATAGAAAAAAGCGAGAGAGCCTGGATAAATTGATGTCTTCAAAAGAAAACTGAATTAACACTGTGCTGCATTTCTTAGTAAGCATTGAAAGAGCTGATTTAAACTATGGAAATATAGGAAAGTCATTAATAACACCACCAAGGAGAAAAAATAGAATTTTTTTTAGAATTTATAATTGTTATTATGGCAATCTAATGAGGCTATGAGTAAGGCTATTTGTAGAAAACACTAAAAAAAGATTAGCTTTTGACAAATGATAAGATATTTACAGAGATTATATCGATATGTTATGTAGCTACATCATGAGTATTTCCAAAATCTTTGAGTCGAATCTTTTTTACATTCGTCAGAAATTATGACTGTTATTCGTTTTAAAATAACGCCTTTAATACTTAGCATTTGCTCGAATTCGAGCAACAGGGACACTAGTTTAAAATATTGAGTCTTCTTGCAAAATTAATGTCGACATTATCTAGGGGTTGTTCGGCAAAAACTTTATTTTTAATGATCCCCCAAACAGAAAAATATAACGGTGTAAGATCGCAGGACCTTGAGGGCCAATCAATTTGCAAGAGAATTTGAAGTTTGAAACAACAATTAAAATCTATGCAAATATATAGTTACAATTGTAAAAAACCGCTTTGAAAAATGCATTGAAGTTAGTAAAATAGCATATTTTGAAAAATTCCTTTAAGTTTACAACCTATGTGTAGTGTAAATTCAGTTTCAATATAATTATTATATAAGAGTCATCTGCAAAAATCGTCCCACTAGCATTAAAAGGCATCATGCGTGGGAACGCATATAGCTTCCGTTTCCCAGGAAATTTATAGACTTTTGAGCACTAACTTCTGTCACAGTATTATTCTTATTTCCTATCCAAAATATAAAATTTGTTTAGTCGAATTTGACGCTTTGGTAAACTAGTCAGTCAGTCTACCACTTGAGTTTGACCGTGTAAGTTGGTGTCCGCTATTGCGATTTATGTTTTTGGAATAAAGTGAATAATAAAGGCAATAAGGACTGATAGTATTAATGAAGTAAAAAAAGTTAGTTTACGATTGGTCGAAAACTTAGATATGTGAGACATGTCAAATGCCTGAAACTTCAAAGGGAGTTTTCCTTCGTCACAACGCGTCAGTTCTTATCGTACTTCTGTTCAACAAATAACCCTCCAGCATAGTTTTGAAAAATTGGTTGTGGGGTTACTGTTAAAGCTGGAATTGCGTGACATGGGGGATGGCAGTTAGCTGTCTCAGCCTTATCATTTTCATAAAGTTGTCAATATAATCTCTCTACAGAATGTTAGGTGTAGTGGAATGTACTTGAAGTGGAGATGGCATTTATTCTTGAACTTTTAGGGACCTCCTTGTTTAAATGGTTGCGCAGCTTCATTGGCAAGAAATAATGCAAATAACATAGCAATTTAACATTTCCAAAAATAAAAATAAGTACTGTAAATTGGCTGTTACGTTAATATCGACGTTTACATGCATTGTTAATCAACGTATCTTATAAAGGATGATGTGATCTAAATTAAAAGGAATATGACCTTTACGTCACGACAGTAGCTGCTTAAATAGTACTTACTCTTTATGCTATTGTTTACAGCCAAAATGTCGTGTTATTTTCAATTTTGTTACCAACCCAGTGGGCCACGGTCCGTAATATAGGCCACTGCAAATAATTCAAGATAGGTATACCATTTTAGGCAAGGTTTCTGTGTTGAATGAATAAATCAAAGTAACCTCTCTGAAAAGTCTGCAGAAAATTGAAGTTTTCCAGCTTAATGACTTTCTAAATCATACACATATTTCTACATAAATATTGTAAAATGTTTTATCCAGTTGCTCTAAACTATTATTAATTTAACAAAATATGGACACGGCTCATATGGGCAACGTGTCCTTTTGCACTTGTATTATTGTGTATTGTATTACACAATCGAAGATTTGTCCAACGTTTGAAAACATGTATGACAATAATTTCATGAACCTATGATGATCTGTCTAGAATAATATCATTGATAGTCAAAGATAATATGATAAAATATAGACAAAAGTGGTGAAAAAGGCAGACAGCAACCCGTACAATAGATATAAGATAGTTCAATAAGAAATGATTGAAAGAGTTACTGTGATAAAAGGATTTTTAACTGATTTCGTAATGAAACGTTATATTGAAAAACATGACATGATACAGAAGAAAATTAATTTTACCTAACCCGCCATGTTAAACTTCCCTATCCCAAGCGTGATGTATACAACTTCCTTACTTCTCGAGTGATGTAAAGTATCAAAAACTCACTCGGTGATGTAATGAAACCCATTTAAATAACATTTAGTGATTAACTTAAAAAATATACATCTATGGAGCCAACGACGTTCAACGCTAGAAATCAGCTGTGCTCTTGAATTTTATTATTATGTTTTGAAGAATTTTCCTAACCTAGCTTTTGTTTGTAAATGAACGTTACTGTTAGAAGATGAGTGAAATGGATAATGATTAATATTGTTCGTAACCTCCTGTATATTGTCGGGTCAGGTAAAATCTTGTACGTTAGCGTGTTTATACATCACTTAGGTAAATTATGCAACTCGCTTCCGCTCGTTGCACAACCTTCACCTGCGTGATGTAAAAACGCTCTTAATACTCTTGAAAAAGTAAATAGCTACAAGCTGCTATACCCGTGCTTTGCAACGGGAAGAAAATGTGACCTAGAGAGCTATTAAAGTGGTGCTTAATGGTGGTGGTAATGGTGGTTATGGATGGATGGTGGTATGTGTGTTTTAAAATACAGCAACTCTATGATTTAGTTTGAAAATATAAACTGATTTAAAAGCGCAAACAGCGTAAACCTACTTACTTTCAAACCCCTACTTTTGATGTTAATAGATCCCTAAGAATATGGCAACATACCTTAGCATACTTTAGCAATACCCTTCATGAATAACATGTTTAACCATAATCCTTCAATTTTAGTCAAGCCTCTTGACATGTAGCTTACTCTTAAATTAAAAAATGAAACTTTGAGCAATACTTTACAAAACGTATAGCCTACAACCTCACTAACCATCCTCAATCTACATTCACAACACCAACGTCTTTTTCGAGTAAATAAACAAACACCAGTTCATTGTACAGACCAGCTGTTTCATTAACTAAATTAAATTAAATCATTTAAACATTGAAAGCATGCCAGGCGTAGCCCTTTGGAAATCAGCCTGTGGGGCAGCGCCCTCAGGGAATTCGTTCATTTCAATACTTTTCGGCAAATCTACACACTCTAAGCTTCATTTTGATGTGCCATATGCCTATATTTTCATTTGGTAAATGACCTTAACCGTTTACATAAAATTTGATTGTATCACTTTAATAATATAATAGATTACAAACAGAAAATAACATTGCAAATACTTCTTTTGGACAGTTCAGTAACTCCTAATAAATGTGTGTTGTTTAAAATACAGTTTAAAAATTAACAGCTGTTTCATTAAAAAGTATTATCCACATGACCAAAATGTAAACAAATCTGTGGAGGGATCTTTAACGGCTTCTGGGGCAGAGCCCTAAGGGAATTTACTTAGTTTTTCTTTTGATAACTCATCTACAGACCAAAACCTTTATTTGGACACCTCTACCAAGTTTCTACGCCCAGCCGTTCTCTCGAATTAGTGGACACAAAGTTTCCAATTAAATATTTAGATTCCTCCATGTTAATCTTATGGGAGAAAACCTAACTTTGATGAATAATCCTGCCCAAACTAATAAAGATTTCAAAAATTTAAAAACTCTTTGCAAAACTACAGATCAGGCCATTTTTTTTACACTTTATTCATTAAAATCGAAATTCAATCTATGCCTGGCTTGTTCTCAGCCAGGTCTTTGCCCATGAGAACGTGACTTGAACTTGAGATCTTGCGATCATCTTTACTTTTCATTTCTATGAGGGGTCAGCGAACGTTTTGTATTGTTCATGAGTTTGTAAAGAAAATGATTTAATAATTTAAATTTTTAATTTTCATATGTTTATAAGGGCATTTAACAACTGCGCAATTAATAAGTACTGTAAACCATATTACTGTAAAAGGCCGGTCTTTATAAATTATATAGTTCTAAAAGAAATTTCTATTTGACCTCTTTGTCACAAAAACATACTTCTTTGTATAATGATTGTTATGTAAATGCAGTTGTCATCGTAATTTACAATTATTGATCTGTCTAAGTGTTATTTTTTCAATAAATGTAAATATCTTGTTTGGTAAACAAAGGATGTAATTGAATCTGTAAGTTAAGACAAGTATGCGAAAACTACAGTTTTCGATTAGCTCAAGCCTAAATTATATTGTATGTAATCTAGCTTGTTATATTTCGTTATTTTGTCACGTAAAAACATTTAAATTATGTATGATGTATAAATATAAAAAATTTAACAACAAATCCATTTGAAAGTAAAGTTTAGACATTGGTACGGTCGACATTGGTACATTATCATTGGCGAAAATGCTCATGCACATTAACATTATTGCGGCTATGTGTTTAAGTTGTAACATGGTTTAGTTTCATATAGAAATTTGAGAAAATAATTTTTATTTTATTTTTTGTTGTAATGATTTGAAATTAAAGTTTTACATTTACAATAGTCAAGAGTAGCCTGCAGTAGCAAGACTTCTTGATAAGAAAGCTCTGGAAGCTTCCTTATCACCTGGTCCAGTGCATGTGCTGGCCAGAGTAGGGGTAGAAGGTTCCAGAACTGAGATATCTTATATAAGGGAGCTGCTTCCATGTGGGGTTGTTAGTTCAAGAGTGTAGATGTACAGTGTCCAGACCTGGGGTGAATTTTCTGCAGCCTACTCAATGAGTAGTAAGTTTATTTTATTTTTTATGTTATTTTAATTCATTCACTTTTATCCCTCCCTCTCTGCTAATTATTGTAATAACAAGAAAGACCATAGATGTTTTCTTATTAGATATTTAACTTTTCTTTCAATTAGTAAAAGATGTAAATATAAAATGCACCTTTTTTATTCTTTTAGAACTTATTTAATAGAGTTAAATTTGGATCTAAAAATAATAAATGCTAATTAAAGTAAAGTTTTTAAAGTTTCTAGAAAAGTTTAGCAATTGTAAATTTTATTTCATTCAGGAAGAAATTAATGTAACCTAATTTAATTTCGAAGGATTTTAATTCAATTGTTTAGCTTTTCAATTTAAAGAAGTTTGAAACATTAAAGAAATATGTATTTGTATTGTAGAAAGATAAGCTAGGAACGGGTTTGTTTGTTCACAGGGCTCAAGTGTGTACCAGTGATTAATGGTTTTAAAATGTCCCATAAAAAATATTAGCCGAATGTTTTAAATTTGTTGATTTTTTATATTTAAAGAAAACTAATGGAAGTAAATAAATTTCAGTTTGATTTTGGGTTTGGTTTTGAAAGTGTTTAGAAGAAACTGTTTTATTTTAAATAAACCATGACTTTTGTAACAATGATGAATTTTTATTTTGGGTCTCCTCTTAAGGCCAATTCCACTAAATAGAAGATAATTGATCTTGGAAATAACGTTACAAAGTTGAGACACGTTTGTAGAAAACACTAAAAAGGCAATCTTCTAAACAATTTTAAAATATTTACAACTTTAATTATATAGAAATGTTCATAACACAGTATGTAATTCCATTAGTTGCATAAGCTTTTACGTGAGTCTTTTTAATTAATTGAAAATTAAGTCTGTAATAACTCCTAAAATAGCTCCTGTAATACCGGTACTTGATAATTGCTTGATTTCTAGCAACGAGTACACAAGTTAAAAATTCAACAATGCATTAACATAACAAGCTCTCTTTCACGCCGGCAGAACTGCGGTATTGGTTTACCATACACGCCTGCAACGATGCGCTGCAAACCGCGCGACGAGTAGCTAAATGAACCGTAGAGTAAGTGAGCCTTCTAATATTTGTAGAGGGTTCACTTACTCTACAGATCATTGTGCCAATGAACTGTAGAGTAAGTGAGCCGTCTTCTATTTGTGTAATAGTTATCATGAAATAGGCTCGTATAGTATACGAGCCTACTCCTGTAATTTATTTAAATTCAGTATTTTGGCTCGTATACTATACGAGCTTATTCCTGAATTATTCAAGAATTCATACGCTTGGCTCATAGGCACTATGATCTGTAGAGTAAGTGAACCCTCTTCATTTATTTGATATTTTTGATCGGCTCGTATAGTATACGAGCCTGTAGTGCAAGTGAACCTTCAATATTATTTACGAAGCTCGTATAGACTATGATTTGTAGAGTAAGTGAGCCATGTGTTTTAAGAATTACATATTTGGAGGCTCATTGTGTCAATGATTCGTAGAGTAAGTGAACCCTAACCGTATGGTATTCCGTATACCGTAGCTTTCGTGTTAAATGTTGTTTGAGTTTAAAATGGGACTTCAAGAGTTTAATGCTGGATTTATAAATTAATTAAATCCCTGAATTAGATTATTAGAATTAAAACAGAATCATCCATTAAATTCAAGGGTTGCTTAATTTTTTTTTTGCAAATACGATAGACCAAAGTGGAAGGTGATATTCTAAAAGAATAAGATTTGTTACAAATTAATATACCGCTACTGCATTTCTTTAAAATAAAATATATAGGCAACAAAAAGTTGCCTCCAAAATAAAAATAAATGTAAAAACACCGTTTTTAATATTTCTGATGTGAGCTTTCTAACAACCCATTGATTAATAAAATCGTTCCAGTAAAACTGTAGATCATAAAGTTGTACAACAATTTTGAAAACTGAATTTTATAAGAATGAGTAGATTTACGAACAGCAAGACAATGCAACACAGGGCCAACTGTTCAACTGAACCATTGAGTATTGAGAGTGATTAGGCATACACTACTGAACTAACCCCAAAAATACTGATCGTTGTGATCGACTCATTGTCAGCGACCACAAAATAAAAAAAAATATTTTGATTCTGTGGTCGCTGGACTCACTTGATAGCAGTAAACAGATGTTTTGCAGGCAAATCGTGGTGGTGGGGGTAGCTACTGGGCCGAGTAACTCGGTTTTCAACTAAATCACTCGACTCGCTCTCAATTGACCTCTTTTTATCAACTCGCCCATTGCTCGACTCGCCTGCATGTCTACATCAAGCGAGTTAAAGAGCGAGTGGCAACTCGCACACTGACTCGCCCACCGTACTCGACCCGTGTAAACCAGGCTTAAGAAGCCGGCGAGTTGGCGAGTGTGCTTGTATCCGTTCACACGGAGCTTGTCCACTCGCCAACTCGCAGACGTGTAGAAAGACGCCGGCGAGTTGGCGAGTGCGCTTGTAGTCGTTCACATGATGCTTTTTCCACTCGCTCAGTAGCTGGCTTGAACCAAATCCACCAACATCTTTGAGTAACAAGCGCACAAGCACAAGCAATTGTGTTCACACTGGGCTACTTTACACGCCTACTCGCTCAAAAGCTAGCGAGTTGGCGTGTAAAGTAGCGGCAGCGTCAACTTTTTCCAGAGCTTTTTTACAAGCGAAGCAGCTTTTGAGCGAGTACGTCGTTCACACTGAGCTATTTTACTAGCTGCGTGTAAAAAAGCCGGCTTGTAGCTTGTAAACTCGCCCCGTGTGAACGGGGCTTAAGTAAGTGATGGCAATGAAGAGTAGCCTATGTTGTTCGCCTAACTAGGTGGATAAGAGAAAGGGTTAATGATTTAAATAACAAAGATGAAATTGATTTTATTATTATATATGAACTATCAAAACGTTTAGCCTTTTTCTTTAGGAAATGAATACAAACCACTGTAGTATTTGTGTTTAGGCTATCCCACATAGTGCATTGCTTTAGGTTATCCCACAAGGTTTTTAGTTAAGGCGTATATCTGTAAGCAGCGACCGCATTAAACTGATTGGCGATCAAGAGCCGTACTCTTTTATCCCGGCTAAAAAGAGTGTCCCGGCTCTTTTACCAACATTATCAAATTTATTATTTCATTGTTCGAAAAAATAGGCTCCCTTTTCCTTCTCCCGGCTTTGGGTAACCCTAACCCAACGTTCAAACAATTGTTTTGCGTTCGGTCAGACGTAAAGCAAAATCTAAACCTAAGTTGTCATTATTCTGCTAGTTTTTTTATAGAAAATAATTATTTTGGTGTTATCTTTATTGTGTCTCGTTCTTGTAATTCTTTTGACCCCAGTTTTTTCACTACTTCAAAAAATGTACCAAACTGGTGAGTGAACAAACAGAATATTGAACATCCCTGTAAAAAGTAGGTTTTGAGTCTTGACTCGACCGCAAAACTCAACCAATTTGTTCCTCGAATATGTTTGATCAACATTGCTTTGCCTTTATTTACTTATGTTAATTGTTTTGGTATTTATTCTTGCTTTCTGTTGTTATTTTGCTCAGAATCTATTGTATTCCTGTAAGCCTGTTTTCACTACCTCATAAACACTGATTTATTTTCTAGGTTATGTTTACTTGCTCCCGTAAGCACAATTTTTATTTCAGCTGCAGTTATTTTAATAACAATAAAATGAGAGCATTCTATTGGCTGAGGGAACACCATTAGCGCAATGAAACGATACGAAGCAATCGGCCTTGGTGGTCCAGTGGTTAGCGTGCTGGGCTATGAATCTTATGGTACCAGGTTCGAAACTCATCGGGGGCACAACCTTTTTGTCTAAGATTTTTGCATTATCAGCAAGTTTGGTTAGTTTTGTTAGGTTATAACAGTTAAATTTTATAATTAAAACATTATAAAATTGAATTTGAGCTATTTATAGTTTTATTTTATGAACAGAACTATTTTTTCGATTAGTAAACCTTCATTCAATTTTTTCATTATCAGCAAGTTTGGTTAGTTTGGTTAGGTTATGACAGTTTAATTTTATAATTAAAAAATATAAAATTTAATTTGAGGCATTTATAGTTTTATCTTATGAACAGAAATAGGTTTTCTATTAGTAAACCTTCGTTCAATTTTGTCATTATCAGCAAGTTTGGTTGGTTAAGTTAGGTTATGACAGTTTAATTAAAAAAATAATTATATATTTTTTTTAGTTTTAGGCCTATAATAATTTTTTTTAAATTTCTAATTTTTAAACTCTCATTTTGTCCGTATTAAAAAAACTGCAGCTGAAATAAAAATCGTGCCTCCCGTAACAGCCCGGTATTATGACAGTTCACTGCCACTGCCACCTGGATTTTACTCTAAACTCTCGTTTATAAAACCAGCGTTAGTTTTGACGCGTTTTCGTTGGTGAAACCAGATTTCCTTAACTGTGGTTTAAATCATCGGTTAGTTTTAACCGAAGTTTAACTAAACCATCGTTAGCGAGAATTTGGTGAAATCGGGCCTATAATCTCACCACCGTCGACCGTCGTCGCGTCGTGAAGTTAGCGGCTCTTTTCATCGGCGATTTTTCAGATTGTAATCACTGAGCTAAAAATTATAACAGCTCAGTGATTGTAATTGATACGGGTTGGTACGCCTGCGGGCGGACGCCACCACTGAGCTAAAATTATAACTGGAGGTAGCACTGCCATGGCAGAAGTCTGTCAAGAGCGTGTCGCTGATTTTGTTAGGTTGGTATAGCAGTGAGTTTTTTTAACCAATGACATGGCTTCTATAACTAGGTCTGTATAGCAGTGAGTTTTTTCATCCAATAACATGGCTTCTTTATAACTCACACCTCACGCAAACATGGCGGCTGGCGACACGCATCTTTGACATTCAGTGCTACCTCCAGTTATAATTTTAGCTCAGTGGACGCCACAAACGTGTTTTGCGGGGATGGGGACAGCTCACTTACTCTACAGATCATAGACTATACGAGCTTTGTAAATAATATTGAAGGTTCACTTGCACTAAAGGCTCGTATACTATACGAGCCTATCGAAAATGAAAAATAAATTAAAAGGGTTCACTTACTCTACAAATCATTGTGCCTATGAGCCTCGTGTATTATATTTAAAAATACAGTAGGAAGGTTCGCTTACTCTACAGATCATAGTGACTATGAGCCAAGCGTACGAATTATTTGATAATTCAGGAATCGGCTCGTATAGTATACGAGCCAAAATCATGAATCAATATAAAGGGTCGCTGTCAATGCGCCACCACGTCAAACCGCCACCTCGGTGTTTTGGTCAGAGGCGTCAACCCGCCACCACAAAAAAACCGAGGTGGTGGGTTGACGTGTACGTACAGGTCAACCCGCCACCTCGACAACAGGCCACCACGACAACCCACCACCACACAATTTTCCGAGGTGGCGGGTTGTCGTACACACTCAAGTCAATGAGCCACCACGACAACATGCCACCCCGTCAACCCGCCACCACTCTTTTACGAGGTGGCGGGTTGACGTGTACGCTCAGTGTTCGGTGCCGTCTCGCTCATAGGCGACAACGTGTCACCTCGCGGTTGGATTGATCAATAAATAAATCGGTTGGATTTATATTCTGTAGCATTTAATATATTGTACTTTGATTCAGTTAATTTAGAGAAAGTTAATGTACCTAACTCTTAAATAGCATTTCTGGACATTTTAGCTTATTTTCGGAAGAAAGATTGATAGGTAATACAATTATTAACATGGTGAAAACCCGACATTTGAAAGGGTCTCACGCCCTTAAGGGTAGGAACTTTTTAAATTCTAAAACCTTAATGCAAAACTACGAATTGGTCCGAATCCTTTAACACCAACACCTTAAAAGTTGAAATTTGTCCACAAAAAAGGGAGGAGTAGTGTTCACAAAACACAGTCCTCGCGTATTAATATGAGATGATAAAAACGTATACCAAAAACAAAAATGGAATAGTTATTAATTTTACTTAATTACCAGTGAATAAACAATTATTTTCATTAGGCGTATAAATATAGATCGATATATATAAGTTTTTATGCGCACCTACCACCACGTGTGCACGCAACATACGTGTGAAAAGCATGCATTTTATACATTTAAACCGGCGATAGTCAGGGATAGTCTTGTGCCATTTTATAATGGTGATTGCGAAAGCAAGACGCAAAGAAAATTGTATTCACTTGAATTCAAAAGGTAATTCGGGTGAAATTATCGGTATATTCTGTGATTAGACCACGAATACTAGAAGAGACCCGGTATGGATTATAAACATAAACAAATTATGTTTTAAAAAAATAGTACAACACCCCATTGCTGTAACAATTATGGTCCAAATGTTATTTCAGCTTTTGTGATTTTGAACTATATACTATCACCGCTTTCCCATGATATAGGATGTTAACAAGCTTATGGGAGAAAGTATGTTTCAGAATGCTGATACCGTTTATTTTTACATTTATTTTGTCATTTCTAATCCGTAATATTAAATAAATTGAATCACGTATATTGACGCTTTCAATTGGCTGAAGGCCACTGGGGCAGAGCCCTGATGGAATTTCTAATGTGTTTTGTTTTATGGCAAATTTACATGTCACGACCTATCCAACGAAACTTGATGATCGGATGTGTAGCAGTTTCAAAACAATAATCACAACATTTGTGTTGGCCAATTAAATATTTAAATAATGATTATGTTTATGTGTAAATGTATCCTCGACTAAACAATTTTCACAATGCGCAGTATATCGTATCTACATAGGTTAAAATAATAATACTGATTCATTTGAACCTTAATTATGCATCAAGCTGTTTCATTATACGACTAGGGTTGCTTTCAGAGAGGTGAAAGCCAGTTGAGCGGAACAAACGTGATTTGATATTTGTATAAGTAACTAAATGTAAAAAAGTCAATAGGGTTATTTACTAATGCTGGTTTTATTTATTAAAATTATAATAATTCAAATTTACCTCTTCCAGAAGTGCATTATGGTAGTTTTGACCAGGAAAATATTACAGTAGTTGGAATCTGATATTACCATCCAAAAAGGGCATTAAAGTGTATAAAAAGACAAAGGAAATTTAACATTCAAATTCAACTGTAGCCTACAACAAAAACATTGGACTTCATTTTTTACCCTTACAATCGATTTAAGTATAAAAAAAACAGTAACTATTAAAAAACGAGCATTGTATAACAACAGGAGAGGAAATTCGACATTTAAATTCAACTGTGCAACATAAACATTGGTCTTCATTTCAACCCTTGCAATCGGTTAAACTCAGCTTTATGATTGTTAATACCAAGTATTCTTGATGGAGGATATGATTGTAATGTAACTGGAATGTAGGTCTTCTGCCATTATTAGGACGATTTAGCGACGGCATTTTAATACTGGCCTTAATAATACCATTGGCCATGGGATACAGAAGATTTTGATGAAAAAGCTGGCTACAAATTTAACATGGGAATGGGATGTCTAGTTGTAGGCCTATTGATAGTCAAAGATAAAACATAGGCATAAGAAAAATGTAGGGCTATTTTAATGTAAGACTCAAATTTTAAAACACCTTTAAAAGACTAAAACTAACTGAATTATCAGTCATGTATTTCAATGTGTAAAAACGTAAAAACTGCAAAAAGACTTACTTAATGTAGTCATGAATACTCATAAACCCCGACCTACCTTCTCCACATGCCTAAATTAGATCAGTGTTCAATCTGCGTTTTATTAATAAGTGTAATAACTTACTGCACCGTCGATGTAATTCAACATAATATAACCTGTGAGGTATTCGGTATTATCGGATTAAATATAGATTTCGATGCGGTTCGATATATCGCTTATTAAATCCTGATTTCTAACATTGGCTGTTTCTAATCAGCTGGCAACACATCATATAGGTTCCCAAGAAAGTAGTCACCGGTCCGTATCCCTCCGCTCCTTATTTATGCTCCACGCATTGAGAAAGTAGTTCCGTATATTTTCTCGATTTGCAGTGAATTCCGCACCTTAAAAAAAATGTTTGAACGGTATTTTATTGTTTATTATGATCATAGGAATGGTTTAAAAACGTTTAAAAGAACAGTCTAGAAAGTTCAAAAATACCTTATGATTCTCTTGTTTACATTTTTCTTGTAAACAAAAAACCTGTCATGGCTACTTTAGTCCCATAAGCATAATGTTAAAAATTGGAAATTTTAAGTTCGTTTTAAATTGCATTAGCATTATCTAATTGAAATTTGTTTGTTTAAAAACCATCTCACTATTAGTCTAAGTAATTTTGTTAAGTTTGGCTGAAATGCGTTCAGCCATTATTGAGTGATGTTTCTCTATTTGTTGCATTGAAGTTGATCCCAAAGAGCTTCGCTCGCTCCGCTCAATTAGACCCATAAAAATTTGACTTAGGATTATAACCTGAAAAAAGTCAAAGCCAAAGTCCTTTATTTTTGTTAACCTGATTTTCGTTAAAAAAATGTTTTTTCGCAAGATAATGACTTTTGGTACCATTTGCCTCCGTTTAATAACTGATCAACGCTGTTTATGGCGAAATAATATTACATTTGGATGTTAAAAATGTAACTGGCCTAAGCGTTTATTTCAAGTTACGGCCTGATTCATACGTTGGAGTACAGTGCTACTTTACTAATATTACAAATGAATGTTTGTGTGTTTGTTTGGGGTTCAATCACTCAATAACAATTCATTGGGCACATCGGGATTAGGCTGAAATTTGGCATGATGATAACACTTTCCTGATTAAAATATAGGCTTGTTATTACCTCAAAACTTTTTTCTTTCTTTTTGCCTTTTTGAATATCTCTCGTATGTATTTAGAACAATAGCACAGTATGCCTCATTATTAAAAAATCAGGAACGAACCACGAATTATTACTGGGAAAGGTGAACGAAATGCATGTTGTAAAATGTAGACATGGACACCTGGTGCAAAGTATTTGGCCGATTTTTTAATATAAACAAACCCATAACAGTCAGTACTGGGAACTTTAAAGGAAATATTAGGGAACAGAATACAGGGGTGTCCCGTTAATCCCCTCGCACGTTTCTACGAATGGACTTAATCTGGCATTTCTTAGATTTTTCTTTTACATCAACAGGCCATTCCAGTTATTGAGGTGTCGGGTCACTCAGGTCAGTTCACTTTCCCGTAGTTGCGAGATCGCGATTGTCCTTTAATTTCCAACCTAAATAGGCCTACTGTTTTCATTTCACGTAGTAATCACAAAAGAGAACCAAACTAATATTCTGCTGTTGATAAAACTATTCTATTCCTTGTATTAATTTATTTTATTTTGTCGTCGGATTATACTTTTTGAAAGATTTTTAGACAAAAACAAAACAATCCAAATCACTGTTTTGAATGATATTGGACACGTTTCTTTAAAATTGTACTAAAACGTCACTTACCAAATACCATAATGTGACGAGATAATACGTTATCTGAAAACAATTGGCGACCTGTTTAGTGTAATCATCTTCCTACCAACTGTCAATTATATCTTTACGTTATAATTTATTTACAATTAGTGAATAAACGGAACTAGCTGCTGTGCCCGTGATTCGCAACGGGAAGATGTACCAAAAGTCCATACTGCCTAATCCAAACACTTGTTAAGTAGATTGAATTTTTAAACAAATAGCAATCAAATTTTTACAAAAATGTATGCCCTACATTGTAATTACCCTACTGTTTACATTAAAATATATTAATAACATAATTTTTATAACTTATGGTTATAGAATTTTCTTCATTTAAATAATCAATTGCATAAATAAACCTACCACATAGTTGTGTAAATTACATAATGTTTACAATTAACATATGTTCTTCTTCTCATTTTTAATTTCTGACAACAGCTGGAGTTACATAACAATGTCTGTTTCCCATGAATCTTATGGAGTAATATGAACCTGTAGAGGGCCCCAGGGGCCTCACCCTAATTATTTCCCTAAAAAGAAAGTTTCCTGCACAACTTCACGTTACGCTCTTTCCAAATGACATCAAAAACATGCTAATCGGTTTAGTAGGTAGTTTCGGAGGAGTAAATGTCACAGAAAAACCTGCTTGCGTATTAAATAAGTTAAAAATCCCTCACCTCAGAATTTTGAAAGCCCGTGGAGAGCAGATACTAGTTCAATATCGAAGGTGGGGGGGGGGGTAGTTCTAATCCTCGGAGCGGTAGCTTGATTTTTGTCCAATTTGAGTCCAATCGGTTCAGTACAGCTTATAGTTTATCTCATACAAACACACAAACACCACCTCTTCTTTATAATAGTATAGATAGATTTAGTAGATGATAGATGTCATTATTATGTGATTATTGTTATTGTTTATATTTGATTTGTTTACAAGCTGTACACAGATTTAGTTTAGTTAGTAAAGATACTTTTAAATATGAATCAATTATTTCATACAATTTTCAACAGTACATTAGTGGAATGCCCCGAACCCATTGTGCCAAGAGTAAAAGTACGGTATTAATGCTACTTTGATATTATCCGGAGGCCACCCTTATACAGCGTGCTGCAGCGGTTATGTTATCATAAAATATGTTTGTAGAACTTTCTTAGTTTCGTTATGGATGGAATGATACCAGATGAGTCATACCATCGCCAAATCCCCTCCAAGTAGGCCAAGTTCAGGTCGTTGACCAATGGCCGGAGCGCGCGCATCACCTGTCACCGCCTGTATCTCAGGTATCGTCACTCATGTTGATGTTGTATTGTTAGATTCATAATGAAACGAGGAAACCCAACCTAACATAACCGCTACAGCGCGCAGTATTTACTCAGTATCTACTCGGCGGAGTTCGTGTGGCAGCTAGGGGTGAGGACGCATTCAACTCAATCTTGCCTTCTGGGAGGCAGAACTCAAAAACCGCTAATTGCAATTGCAATCATTTCATATTTGGACAGTAAGTTAATTAAAGTATGTTCTTTCTAATCATGTTTTTTTTTGTCTTAGGTAAAAAAATCCCTCTAGAAAACAAGCGGCCTCCGAATAATACCAAGTAACGATACGGTATTTCCTGAAGCATGAAATGGAATTTCAAGCAGAGCATGATAAATTCAATAGAAATCTTGGTTTAAGATATCTCCTAATGAGATTTTTGGAATATATCTATCTGGTATGCACTTCTCTGGGCAATACCCTTGACTCAAGAGGTCAAAGTACGTTACCAGGTTGGGTCGAGTCTATAGTTCTGTATCCTTTCTCAAATTCTTCTAAATAGAAAAGCAGGTGCGCGCTAGTCCACACAAAGTACATTTTAGTCTGTTGTACTCTGTATCAACTATGTATATTTTGTTTTATGTTTTTGGTTGAATGTATTATTATTTTCACCACAATACGGTTTCAAGAGAAATTATAACCGAACAATACATTTTCATAATTTTTGTTTAGGCCATACACACGTGAATTATAATTAATTGATGAAGTTGTTAGGTAACTATTTTGTAATTCATTGTCATAATGCTGAAAAAGAAAATAAGTATGGGTATTATACCAGGTATACACCTACAAAAAATCCTAAGAAACTAATAACTTATTTTTCAAAATTACTAAAGTTTCATGTTTTTGTCTTCAATAAAAATATGCGAAAACATAACAAATATTGTTATTTTAATTCTAGAATGACCCTAAGTCGTTAATTTGTAGTGAATTTATATTACAAAAGTTTTTTTAAACAATAAACGTTGATTAAAAGGAAAAATTGTCTTGCGTGGATGCGCGTGTACTTTATTTCCATGGCAGATATTTTTAGGAAAACGAGTCGAAAATTAATGAATTCACAATAACTAATGTCTAGTTAACTTAACAGTAAACTAGATAACACAAGTCCATGTAAACTGCAAAAAAGTGATGCATTTTATAATACACAGACAACAGCGGCTTTTGCCAACAAAGATGGTGGGTTGACGTGTACGCCCCATGTTAACTCTCGTCAAACCGCCACCTCGCATGTAAGCGACAACGTGCCACCACGTCAACCCGCCATCACTATTTTATGAGGTGGCGGGTTGTCGTGTACGCTCAATGTTCGGTGTCGTCAACCCGCCACCTCGCACGTAGACGTCAACCAGCCACCACGTCAACCCGCCACCACACTAAAGAGGTGGCTGGTTGACGTGTATGAACATGTCTAAGCACCACCAGGACAACGTGCCACCACGACAACCCGCCACCACACATTTTTCCGAGGTGGCGGGTTGTCATGCACGCTAGAGTCAACGTGCCACCCCGACAACGAGCCACCACGTCAACCCGCCACCTCAAACTTCTTCTTCTTTTTGATGGCTGGTTGACTTGGTGGCGGGTTGACGTGGTGGCGCCTTGGCGCGTTCCCAATATAAATTATAGGAATAGGCTCGTATACTATACGAGCCTGCAGAAAAATATTAGATGGCTCACTTACACTACAGATCATAGGCACTATGAGCTGTAGAGTAAGTGAACCCTCTTCAAAATATTAGATGGCTCACTTACACTACGGCTCATTTAGCTACTCGTTGCGCGGTTTGCGTTCGTGAAACTCTAGGCGCTATGCCCGGCTTCGACTGCTGCGACTGCCTACATAAGTGTATTGCATCATCTCAATTATTTATTAACACGAAATAAATATGTATGCGCAAGTAAATTTATTACATTTTTGGACTGAATATACTTTAAAAATGGAGGGAGCGTGACTTTTATGTTTAATTTAATGAAACGTTATAGAATAAAACATATTTTGAGTAATATCAGGTTATATAATACACACTTGTATGATCCAGATACAGATCTACAGACAAAACCTGTGGTCCGATTTAGATTAAATTTGGTATGGCTTTATCCACGAGTCACTAATTGTTTAAGCACGGGTTGAGAAATAATGGCAAAAATTTATAAAAACAGTTCACCGGTTTAAAATATTTCTCAGTTACTGTGAGTTGCAAAATAAATTGTATACAAAAGCATGTATGTACACAGAAAATATAGAGGACTAGATGTATACAGAAGACATATAAAAAATACAATGCGCACACAACTATCAACGTTTACTTATGTAAAATTAATGAATTTGTTGTATTGAGTTTTTTTTACATTATGACGAAGCCTTAACAAAAAATATTTTTTTAATGTTACTCTAAGGAGTTCTAGGGTGTTAAAACTATATTGTATTTATCTTTTGTGGAAGATTCTGTCCACGATTTATGATTGCTAGCAATTTAATTCAAACATTTAAGTCTCTGTACGTGAAGACTAAAAACACGAAACAAACTTATTTAAAGTGATAGAAAAGATTTGCTCAGGTGCTTGGCGTTTGATACCTTTTGGGGATAAATATAGCCTCTACTTCAAAGGTCTACAAGTTGGTTTCACACCAACATTTCATGCACATAATATGAAATCTATATCATTAATACGCGAACACGAAGTTTGTCGGTTGAATCCTCCGCCATTTCTTAACCGATTTTATCCATTGACGTCTCATTGGAAAGAGCGTGTTGCGTAGATTTGCAAACTGGCCTAACATTTTTGAAAAAGTCCCTTGACCTCTGCCCCAGTGGCTTTTTAAGTTCCCATGTTATCCTTAAGAAGAACATAATATTGTTTACATCAGCTGTATAATTTAATTGTGTTATTTGTTTTTCAATTCAACGAAACGCATTGGTTACATTTTACTGATTTTGTGGAAATTAACGATTTATCCATATAAAGCCCAAAGTACCCATGAACTTTTGAGAAAACTACAAGTCACACCCCCCATAAACCATATACTTAAAATGTTCGTCACGACAAGAAAACTAGCGCAAAACTATCCATTATTTTATAAATTGCCCTTAAAGGTTGTAATTGCTTTCCAACGTGAAATTTCCATATACCTAAATGATAAAAATAACTCAACTGTACTTATTTGTACATTAAATCAGGTGTGATTATTTGTTTGTATTACTGTATTCTGTTTTGTTCATTTCAGCTTAAAGCCGGGTTTTCCTAGGCGCGGCCAGCGGAGAGAGGAACGCGGAGAGCGGACTCCACTTGTCTTAGGCAATTTAATGTTACTGTTTTCCTAGAAGCGGAGCGGAATGCCATGTTAATTTCAATTCCGCTCTCCGCTCGCCGACTCCACGCCTAGGAAAACCCGGCTTTAACTAAACCAATCAAATACTTATGAAGTCAAACGGGTTGAAGTCCGTGGGTAACAGCAAGTTATTTTAATTTACATTCGTACATATTACAATGTAAAAAATCGAGAAAGCCTGGACAATTTGATTTATTTTACCAAAATAGTAAAAATTAATTGACAGGTTACTGGAATTCTTGAGCAATAATTGATATATAGATTTCATATGTGCATGAAATGTTGGTGTGAAACAAACTTGTATACCTTTAAGCTAAATGGTTTAAGTTACCTGGCTTCGTCAAGTGATCCTTCTTCAGTATTACACTACTATAGTTTCGGACTTGAAAATAAGTCCATCTTCAGAAAACGTCAAATTGGTTAGATGACCTATTGACGTTTTTGTTAACCTGAAGATGGACTTATTTTCAAGTCCGAAACTATAGTAGTGTAATACTGAAGAAGGATCACTTGACGAAGCCAGGTAACTTAAACCATTTAGCTTAAATTTAGTGATCCAGAGGCTACCTCACCATGTATACCTTTACCTTTGAAGTAGAGGCTATATTTATTCCCAAAAGGTATCAAACGCCAGCTCCTGAGCAAATCTTTTCTATCACTTTAAAGTTTGTTTCGTGTTTTTAGTCTTCACGTACAGAGACTTAAATCTGAGTATTAAATTGTTAGCAATCATAAATCGTGGACAGAATCTTCCACAAAAGATAAATACAATATAGTTTAAAACCCTAGAACTCCTTAAAAAAAATATTTTTTGTTAAGGCTTCGTCATAGTGTTAAAAATACTCAATACAACAAATTCATTAATTTTACATATGTAAACGTTGATAGTTGTGTGCGTATTGTATTTTTAATATATCTTCTGTATACATCTAGTCCTCTATATTTTCTGTGTACACAAATGCTTCTGTATACACTTTTTTTGCAACTCACAGTAACTGAGAAATATTTTAAACTGATGAACTGTGTTTATAAATTTTTGCCATTATTTCTCAACCCGTGCTTAAAAATTAGTGACTCGTGGATAAATCCAGATACAAAATTTAATCTAAATTGGACCACAGGTTTTGTCTGTAGCTCTGTATCTGGATCATACAAGTGTGTATTATATAACCTGATATTAGTCAAAATATGTTTTATTCTATAACGTTTAATTTAATTAAACATAAAAGTCATGCTCCCTCCATTTTTGAAGTATTCAGTCCAAAAATGTAATAAATTTACTTGTGCTTACATATTTATTTCGTTTTAGCGAATTTCCCATATAGGGAATAAGCTGGTACCGTAGTACTCATGGTAAGACCTGGACCCGGGACCGATTTTTTTTTTCGTTTTGAGGTCCCTAGAGGCCAAAAACACCATCCGTTCAAATTCATATATATATATATATATATATATTTATATATATATGTGTCCGTTAGCGCGATAACTCAAGCAAAAATGATCCGATATTGATTAAATTTGGTACAAACGTGTAAACCTACGTTTATTCGAACGAGTTCGCGAACCAGCATGATCGGACCATGGGAACGGGGGTTTATGGGGGGTTTTATGGGGTAAAAATGGGTTTTTCCCATTTTTGACCCAAAAAACATCAAATTTTGCAATTTCTTTCTAAACTATTTTGTAGAGCTTAAAAAACAAATAATTTAGTATATTGAAGCGTTATAATGCGCCTAATGGTTACGGAAAAATTCCAAAAAATTGCAAATTTAAAATTCCCATGTTATTCTTATGGAGAATAAGTAAACTGTTGTAGTTTGCTTGTTTATTTGAGTAGTGACAATAGAAGAAAGAGTCGGCACTTGGGGCACGTTTTCCCATAAGAAATAACATGGGATCATTTTTTGGCCACTAAAACCAAAAATCCTGATCCCATGTTATTCTTATGGGAAAAAACATGGGGATCATTTTTTGGCCACTAAAACCAAAAATCCTGATCTTTGCCTAAATATCCCTATATAATTGTCAAACCTTATTTCTTACTTATTCCCTATAAATATATTCTATATTAAGCTAAAAAAGCTATTTCTTATATTTATTGACCCTTACAAGTGTAAATGTAGAGTAGTGACAATAGAAGAAAGAGTCGGCACTTGGGGCACGTTTTTCCCATGTTATTCTTATGGGGATTATTTTTGGCCACTTTTTTTAAGACCCTGATCTTTGCCTATACAAGCCTATATAAATGTTCAATACCATTGTACAACTCCATTACTATTTCAAATCCACATCCATTCACAAAATCATCAACTTGACAGTGCGAGGTTTGTACGCGAACTCGGGCGCGCTCCCGGCTCATGGCGCGCTCCTGCTTCTTGCCTCTAGTGGTGGGGCTGTGAAATGCTGCTCCTATGGGTCTCTCTTCTTGTCTCTAGTGGTAGCTCTTGATCGAGTCCTGGATTTGTTGAAGTAGTTTCTAAAATTTTATAAATTAAAAAAAAAATTGAAAATTTCTAAAAGTCTATATATAGAGGTGGTATCAGCCCGAGACCTCATTCCTAAATATGAAGCCGTCATGTCAACACTGCTCCGTGTCGCTCTCCAACAAAAGCAACCTGATTCGCCACTATAAGGTAATGCATCAAATGAAGGTGAAACTGTGTGAAGTTTGTGATTTTATATGTGATAGCCACATGGCTCTAAAATCACATATATTACAAAATCACAAGAGTTGTAGTTTTTGTAAGAAAAATGTTGTTGGTCATTTTAGAAGACATAGAAATTTTTGCAATAATTGTCCATACACAATGATTAAATTTATTGGTGAGTCGATTAGAGCTGACCTTGAAAATACTCTTAAGTCTTGTTCTCTCCCAATAAAATGGACTTTAGTAAGGAGAATTAAATTTATATAATATTCAATGGATCAAAATGGAAAATTAGTTAATGAAAAAGAATGTATAGCGGATTTTAGAAGCCTTACTACCTTAACTATTGAGAAGCGAGATTTAAAATCTCAAATTGAAAATGCACTTTTAAAGATTGACACATCGATTCATAAATATCAAGCCCAAGGCAGTGGATGGATATATGACCATACTAAATATTGGCAGTTGCATGTTTACAAGTATAAGCCCTTAACTCCAAAGTCATATATCCCCACACCAAAAAGTATTAAGTTGACAAAAGCAGTTCTAAATATAAAAAACACAGATAATAAATGCTTCCTTTGGTCAGTTTTAGCAGCTTTATATCCAAGGAACTTTAACGAACATGCTGAACGAGTATCTAACTATACACCCTATGAAACACAGTTAAATATGACAAATATAAAATATCCTGTAAAAATATCTGACATAGATAAATTCGAAAGACAGAATAATATAAGTGTCAATGTATTTGGAGTTGAAGACCAGAAATGTATATATCCATTAAAAACAATCAAGCTAGATAGTAGTAATACTCATATAGATTTATTATTATTACAAGAAGGTCCTAAATTACATTATTGTTTAATTCATGATTTTAATATGTTAATGTCCACTCTATAAAATATGAACATGAATACTCTTGCTCTTGGTCATTATAAAATTGATCAAACATAAATTGTATGTGTAGATATAAATTAAATACAAATGTTAAAAAAAGTCTTTTATTTATTTACCCTTACCATCCTCTTGATAGAATTGGTCAAACATAAATCTATATTTGCCATTATTCTTTGACCTTTCTTTGTCTATTACGAAAAAGCCATATTTAGTTTTATCCCAACATTGGTGGCAGAGATTTTTAAATTGGTCAAATGAAAAGTCATTGCCAACATGGTTGCAATATACATGTTTTAAATTTAAATCATCTTGTTTGAATAATATTAGGAAATTAACATTATCACGTAAATGTTTGTGTACTTTGCTGTAAGATTGACACAAGTAAAAACAGTTAATATTTTTATGTCGACCCATTGAGAAAAATTGTGTAATATTTGGACTATTTATGTCATCAAATACAACAACTGACTGTGATTTTACATCATTTGGTGTGATTTCACAGTCAGTAAACGTGTGTAATTTCACTTCGTCACACAAATTAAATATTTCAATTATTTTTTTATATTTTTCTTGTTCTAACGATTTGGATATTAAATATAAGTTTGTAAATTTTAATCCTTCCTTTCTTACAATTAAATTGTAAATTACAACCGTCTTCCCACTTCCACTTGGACCACAAATAACACATCGAATATTGGTAGGAAATAGACCCAACTTCTTTGGTATATTTTCCTTAGTATGTACTATTTTAAATTTATGTTTTTGTTGAATAAAAGCCATTTTTTATATAATAAAAATGGTAAAAAATGATAATAAGAAAACATGTAAAAAGGGCAAAGGTTTATTCCTAAAGCCTTACAGGGGTCGAGGATTATTGAATACTCTTATAAATAACCTTCCATTTCCACTTCACATATCATCATATCAATACTGTGGACCTGGAACGAATATTCGTGAGAATTTAGCTAAAAATGTACCTCCAAAAAATAAACTAGACTCTTACTGTAAAGAGCATGACATATTCTACATGAATAATCCCGATACCGCTGCTCGGAACAAAGCAGACATGAGATTAGCAGACTTAGCTTGGACTAGAGTAACTGCCAAGGACGCAAGTCTTGCTGAAAGAGCTGCAGCTTATGCGGTGACAAATTTGATGAAGGCAAAAGCAAAAATGGGAATGGGATTAAAATTTAATAAAAAAGATGGACAACTACCAGCTGTTAGAGGCCGCAAAAGACGTGCCTCACTTCCGGGGGGTGTACCTAAAAAACGAGCTAAAAAATCTAACACCAAGAGTAAAAGAGTGCGGAATAGTTAATTTAGACAGTTCATCTGGCACACATTGGACAGCATATCGTAAAAATAAAGATATTGTAATTTATTTTGACCCATTTGGAATCCAACCTCCAAAAGAAGTAATTAAATATTTTGAGGGATATAAAATATTCTATACAACCGATCAAATACAAGATTTAAATAGTTCTATTTGTGGAATTTTATGTTTATCATTCATAAAAAATTTTTGTTAATAAAAATGGATTCATTTACTATAACATTTTCGGGTACAGAGCCAGAGCTAAAGTCAGTGTTCTTTCTACCATGTATTTGATTTTACAAAACCATGTTTAGGATCTGTTTTATTGGGATTTAAAGGTGTTTCTACTCCTGGTGTTCAGTTTGAATCTACAAATAAAATAAACATTAATAATGTAAATGTGATTAGAGTAAAATGTAATATTGCAAACGGGTCCTATTTAAACGGAAACAAATCACACACCATACATAGCTTTTATCAAGAAGCTCCTCCTGGCTACAAAATTATCGAAGTTCCAAGAAATATTATATATTTTCCTGTAAATAAGAGAAGTTTAGATGTTGTCAGTATTACATTTGCCGATCAGCACGACAAGGCAATTGACTTTAACGGAGAAGAAACTACAATTACTTGTCATATAAAAAAGATATGAGAATTTATAAGAATTTATCTATAAGTGTACAAAATGCTAGGTTCCTAAAATCAATAGGACTAAAGTTAAAATTTTCTATTAATAAAAATGGAAGATTTTCTAGACGTTACAGGGAAATCCCAATTCGACGATAGTGTGGTTAAAATTACAAATCACTCCTATGTTCCCCACAATACTTTGGCAATAAATAATTCTGATGAAATTCGAATATGTATTAATAATCAAGATTTGCTAACTCTGCCATGTAGGAGTTATCTGTATATTAAGGGAGGAATTGAAAATCATGATAAAGGCCATTTTATAAATAATGCATTTGCGTTCTTATTTGATGAAATTAGATACGAAGTTGCAGGTAAAGAAATATACATTGTAAGAAACCCAGGAATTTCTAGTCTTATGAAAATATTGAGCTCTTACAATAAAACTACTAAATTGTCAAATGTAGCATTTGATTCTGACACGAATTTAAAAGAGTTCCATAAAGGTGGCAAGTTTAGTACATGTTTGCCATTAGAGCTGTTAATGGGTGTATTCGAGGATTTTAATAAGGTATTAGTAAATGTCAAACAAGAATTGGTGTTGAAAAGATCGAAAAATGATTTGAATTGTATATTAACAACCACTAGTGCCCCAGCCAGTGGCACTGCTGATACGATTCCCAAAATTACACTTAATTCAATTCAATGGGTAATGCCACATGTGATACCATCAGATGGAGAGAAAGTTACAATTACAAAAGATGTTATTGCAAAATAAAAATTTGCAAATTGCATTTAGAAGTTTAGAGTTGCATGAACTTCCATCATATCCCAATACTACAAGACATACATGGTCAGTAAAGACATCTTCAAGTTTGGAGAAGCCTAGGTATATTATATTTGGTTTCCAAACAGCTAGGGATAATAGTGCACGAAAAAGAACTGATGAATTTGATCACTGTAAATTAAAAAATCTCAAAGTATTTCTAAACTCTGAATATTATCCTTATAGTGATTTAAATCTTGACTTTGAAAATGGAGATGTCTCTAAAGCTTATGAGATGTTTATGAGGTTTAGAGAGACTTACTATAATACTATCCCAGATCCTATGATTAGTAGGGCTGAGTTTATGAAGAAATATCCACTAATTGTAATAGACTGTTCTAGACAGAACGAAACAGTGAAGGAAGGAATTGTTGATATTAAATTAGAGATTGAAACTGCAGAAAATGTGCCAGCAAATACATCTGCATATTGTTTGATAATACATGATAAAGTGTTTGAGTACAATCCTTTGTCAAATGAGATAAATAAAATGTAAATAAAAGATGAAAAACATTCAACAAGAATTGGTTGACTCTGCAAATCAAATACGAGAGAAATATAGAGCTTTAAAACGTGGCAAGTTTCTAGAGGCTGAAGAGAGGCTCCAAACATTCCAACCTTTAATATAGAGCCATTACAAGAATTAAAAAAAAATTACATCAGAGAGGCCTCGAATGGAGATACTCCCAATGACTCCATCTAGAATATCAATGATACCAAGATTACAGCCATTACAACCGTTACAACCATCCACTCCACAGAAATTAGATTTTGGTCTTTTAGCATCAGACTATTTAGGAAATTACCTCAGTAAAAGTAGTATGACAGACACTACATATGGTATTAGACGAGAAGCAAATAAATTTTTTATTGGAAATAAGGAAGTTGATATTGCCAATGATGATGTTACAGTTGCAAATAAAACCTACAAGGGGATAAAAGGTTTATGGGAATTGTTAACGTTAAAAGAACCTGAGAACTATACTCAGGCTGATTTGCAAAATTATAAAGAGATTTTGGAAGCTACAAATGGACATTTAAAGAGTTACAAAGATGGTGCACCAATTTCAAGTAATAGACATACTAAATATCTTAATATAATTGAACCTCTATTTAAATCTGTTGGTGAAGGTTTGAGACAAGTGACTGGTAATAAAATAGACTATATTTATTGGGATGATCCTAATGAGCTTGTAGATAGGTTAAGACTTCTTTGGCTAAGTCGCCAAGCTGGTAACTCAGGAGTGGATAATGAAATAGATTCCATTATTGAGGAATTAAGAGAAAGTGGAATTATTTATTAAATAAAAATATGTTTATCGATAAATTTTATCGTTTATATAATCCATATAATAAGCCTGCAGAACCCAGGGCTAGTAGTGAACCTACTTTAAATTTACAAGACGATAGTTGGAATGGTTTAAACCATAAAATTGGTAATGTTAAAGATGGGGAGTTTGTAGATGATGTATCAACTTTGGGACAGACATTAACTAGAAAAGGTGGTGTCTTTTTACAAGGTAAAACTAAATATGAGTTTTTAGAATCTAAGAATAAAAATTGGAATGCTAAAAAACAGAAAATTACTAATGTGGAAAAGGGTGAAAGTTTAGATGATGTGCCCACTTTACAACAGACTTTAATACGAACAGATGGTGGTACATTTGTACAAGACAATAATAATTATGAATTTTTAGAATCAGAGAATGGTGTTTGGAATGCTAAGAAACGGAAAATTACTAATGTAGAAAAGGGTGAAAGTTTAGATGATGTGCCCACTTTACGACAGACTTTAATACGAAAAGAAGATGGTAAATTTATACAAGATGATAATAATTATGAATTTTTAGAATCAGAGAATGGTGTTTGGAATGCTAAGAAACAAAAACTTAGCAATTTGATGGAAGGTACAGATAGTAAAGATGCTGTGAATGTTTCACAAGTTCCAAAAATGGAAGCAGGCTATTGGAGTTTTTATAATAAAAGGTTAGTACGTGTTAAACCTGCCATTGATGAAACTGACTGTGTTATAAAAGAACAGACTATAACTTTTGATAAAAAAGAAAAATGTTGGGATGCCAAAAAAATATTTATAAGGAATCTACCAGAGGGGGAACATTCGGATGATATTTGTCTAATGTCACAATCTATGCATTACGATGGATCAAAATTTGTATATGGAGAAAAAAATTTTAATTTGATGGAATATAATCCTGATTTATTAGTTGCTGACCCCACATCTTTGAGTGGATTTAAGTATATAGATAATAGACCATATATACCAGAAAACTATGTATTTAAAAGAATGGAAGATAATCTATTGATTGGGGCTAATGGTAATGTATTTAGAGTTACAGGAAAGGATGATGTTATAAAAAATGAATGAAATTGCATACGAACTTCATAAGCCTGCAAGAAAGAATTTCATTAGAAGGTCTTTTAAAGTATTGGGTATAAACGAAACCATACAAATAGATTTAAATGATATGCAAAACTATGCTAGAGAGAATTCTGGCAATAAATATATTTTAACTTTAATAGATACATTTTCTAAAAAAGCTTATGCTGCTCCACTAAAGAATAAGACAGGGTTGGTGGTTACAGAAGCCATTAAAACCATTCTACCAAAGGGGGTTAAAAACATTCAATCCGACAATGGAAAAGAATTTTTTAATCAATATTTTAGCAAACTAATGAAAAAATTTAATATTAATCACTATCACACATTTTCTACAACTAAGGCTGCAATTGTGGAGAGGTTTCAGAGAACTTTAAAGAATTGGTTATATAGAGAATTTAGTGCTCAGGGGAGTTATAAATGGTTGGATTTACTTCCAAAGTTAATTCGAAAATATAATAATAAAGTGCATAGATCTATAGGTATGAAGCCTAACCAAGTGAATATTAAGAACAGTAAATATGTGCATGAGAGGTTGACTTCTAAAGTAGTGCAAGTTAAAAAGCCAAGATATAAGGTAGGTGATAGCGTGAGAATTTCCAAATATAAACATGTGTTTAGTAAAGGATATACCCCAAATTGGACAGGGGAACTATTTACAATAGTAGAAGTTAAGAATACAAAGCCTGTGACTTATATCTTGAAAGATGAAAATGGTAATATAATCAGAGGAGGCTTCTATACAGAGGAGTTGTTAAAGACCAAATATAAAGACATGTATTTAGTAGAAAAGGTAATTAGGAGAAAGGGTGATTCGTTGTATGTCAAATGGCTTGGGTTCCCAAGTAGCCAGAACTCGTGGATTTCCACTAAGGATGTCCAAGGGAGCGCGCCATGAGCCGGGAGCGCGCCCGAGTTCGCGTACAAACCTCGCACTGTCAAGTTGATGATTTTGTGAATGGATGTGGATTTGAAATAGTAATGGAGTTGTACAATGGTATTGAACATTTATATAGGCTTGTATAGGCAAAGATCAGGGTCTTAAAAAAAGTGGCCAAAAATAATCCCCATAAGAATAACATGGGAAAAACGTGCCCCAAGTGCCGACTCTTTCTTCTATTGTCACTACTCTACATTTACACTTGTAAGGGTCAATAAATATAAGAAATAGCTTTTTTAGCTTAATATAGAATATATTTATAGGGAATAAGTAAGAAATAAGGTTTGACAATTATATAGAGATATTTAGGCAAAGATCAGGATTTTTGGTTTTAGTGGCAAAAAAATGATCCCCATGTTTTTTCCCATAAGAATAACATGGGATCAGGATTTTTGGTTTTAGTGGCCAAAAAATGATCCCATGTTATTTCTTATGGGAAAACGTGCCCCAAGTGCCGACTCTTTCTTCTATTGTCACTACTTATTTGGAACTGCAAATTTGGAACATGTTTTTATTTCTTACTAACAATTAACATTTTACATAAAAAAAAACACTTTTACCCTCCCTGTTGCAGCAAACCTAAGTATGTGTTAAACTGATTCTATTTAAATAGGGATAAATGTGATATTTTTAAGGAGACATTTTAGTGTAAATCCAATCAGGCAAATGGAAATTCGCTTAGTCTGCAGGTTTGCTGCGGCGGGGGTATTAATTAATAATTGAGGTGATGCAATACACTTATGTAGGCAGTCGCAGCAGTCGAAGCCGGGCATAGCGCCTAGAGTTTCACGAACGCAAACCGCACAACGAGTAGCTAAATGAGCCGTAGAGTAAGTGAGCCATCTAATATTTTGAAGAGGGTTCACTTACTCTACAGATCATAGTGCCTATGATCTCTAGTGTAAGTGAGCCATCTAATATTTTTCTGCAGGCTCGTATAGTATACGAGCCTATTCCTATAATTTATATTATTCACTATTTTGGCTCGTATACCATACGAGCCGATTCCTGAATTATCAAATAATTCGTACGCTTGGCTCATAGTCACTATGATCTGTAGAGTAAGCGAACCTTCATACTGTATTTTTAAATATAATACACGAGGCTCATAGTCACTATGATTTGTAGAGTAAGTGAACCCTCTTCATTTATTTTCGATAGGCTCGTATAGTATACGAGCCTGTAGTGCAAGTGAACCTTCAATATTATTTAAAAAGCTCGTATAGACTATGATCTGTAGAGTAAGTGAGCTGTCCCCATCCAATTCAGTAAAGACTTATTTTTGATCATCGCTTGCTTGGTAAGGACAGCGGTGGCCAGACCATCAAAATCCCAATACATGTAGTCTTATGGCAGAACAACCAAACAGCGCTGAGGGTGCCATGACGTGATTCCAATGTTTTAGGACATTTTCAGGACAGATCCATTTGCAGACACTGTCATTAAGTTATATAAAGCCTTGGAAACAAGTTTAAATAAATAGCTATATATATTGAAGACTAGGCCTATGTGTGTTTGTATTACAAAGCGTTTTTTTCAATTCTTTGACAAACGTGAATGATGTTAGGCTTTCGTTTGTATATAAAAATATGCAGAGCCCTCCCACCACCTATGAACACCAGTGGCTACTGAGCAGACAAGTTAGACAAAGTTGGTGGATTGCCCATCAACACAAATCCAAATCATGTTCCAATAACGAATGGAAAGTTTGGGCGCAATGGGTAGGATTGGTGAGCAAGAAGTTCTGGAAACAAAGCACCTCCTATGAGAATATCAATATTCTGAGGTTATGAAAGGTCGGATCTGCTAGAACCAAAGGCTTTACCCGTTCAGAGAGTTGAGTACACCTCAAAAGAGAGTTGAGTACGAGGCACAATGATGAGCTGGCCTGCCAATGAATACTGAACACTATGCATGGGAGACCCATGGTTATATTGCAAGATCTGTTTGTCTCTATGCAAGGAGCAATCCCACAAAAGGGGTACAGGTTGTTCAGGGACATCCTGTAATTTTCTTTTTCCTGGGTGTATTGGTTTGGCAACGTGTGTGCCAATTTGTCTGATGTGACTGATTGTTTGATAATCCAAGCCTCGATAATGTAACAATCAATTCTTTTTGTTTTGGATAAATGTGCCAATGGGACTGGGTTTCAAAGTGAGATCTAATGCAATATTCCAATATTACATAGATTTATGAGGAACAAGTTTGAACTAAATACCCCCGCCGCAGCAAACCTGCAGACTAAGCGAATTTCCACTAACCTGATTGGATTTACACTAAAATGCCTCCATAAAAATAGCACATTTATTTCCTATTTAAATAGAATTAGTTTAACGAGTACTTAGGTTTGCTGCAACAGGGAGGCTAAAAAAGATTTTTTTATAAAATGATAATAGTTTAGTAAGAAATAAAAGTATTTAATCCAAAATCGACCAAAATATGTTCAAAAACAAGCAAACACAACAGTTGACTTATTCTCCATAAGAATAACATGGGAATTTTAAAATTACAATTTTTTTGAATTTTCTCCGTAACAATTAGGCGCATAATAACGCTTCAATATACTAAATTATTTGTTTTTTTAAGCTCTACAAAATGTTTTTAAAAGAAATTGTGAAATTTTGTGTTTTTAGGGTCAAAAATGGGAAAAACCTATTTTTACCCCATAAAACCCCCCATAAACCCCCGTTCCCATAGTCCGATCATGCTGGTTCGCGAACTCATTCAAGTTTATCGCCCCTTACACCTTCAAACCAAATTTTATCAAAATCGGACAAAAATTACTCAAGTTATCGTGCGGATGGACACATATATATATCTATATATAGATATATAAAAATTTGAACAAATGGTGTTTTTGGCCTCTGGGGACATCAAAATGAAAAAGTAAATCGGTCCCGGGCTTAGGTCTTACCATGAGACCTACGGTAATAGCTACTTCCCTATAGGGAAATTCGCTAAAACTAATCAAATATAACAGGAATTCAATAAATCAAAAAGACAAACTATAAAATATAACTTAATAATTATATTTCCAAGGTAACAGTTTTGATTTCAGTACACGTCATCTGAAAGTCTGATATATGTACCAAACCAATCAATATTTTTGGCAACTATTATATACAAAAGTTCTTTGAAACGTACAACTTATAACAAGTATGTCTAAAAGTATGAGATATTGACAAAAATATCAAATCTCTTAACAGTATTCAATCATAGTATAAAGAAAACAGGCATCCATATAAAATCAAATGTATTCCGTTAGTTTATGTAATTGCATTTTTGGTTTAAGTTACAAGTGAATTGCCTTAATCGCAAAAAGTAAAACAGCCTATCTCTTCTACAATAATGTACACTTAAAAGAAAATAAAAAATCACAGACCTAGACTGCTCGCAGCAACAATTTTTGTGCCGCATTTGTTTACACACTTTATACATCATACGCTCAAGGGTTTTGTACAATGGAAACACCTATACAATTGATGCTGGGTTAACGGATACCTTTAGTATATCCAGCATCCATTAAATAAATACTCGGTAGTAAAAAGGATTATCCTAGCCCTTTGTTTTGCTGTACATGGAATTTTACTATTTAGAAAAATATATACGATTAAAAAAGTTTATTCGCAAACTTGCGACACTAGTTTCTCCATGTCTTGTTGCCAGGTCGGTTCATCTACGTCTGCTAGATCTTCCATCCCTAGGGGTGGTTTCAGTTTGGCTAGTTCTTCACACAGTTGCTGATAATGTCGCTAGAAAATAAAACGCAATTATAAACAAACATTTTCAAAGCAACAAGAGGTTTTGTAAATCATAATAACTAGTGACAACTATTGTTCTTTCTAAGTTAACTTATTCAAATCAATATGCATTTTACTCAATGAACAATGTGAAAAATGGGTTTAAGTAATTTAAGTTGAAACCTTGAGAGCCATGGTGTTGAGGGAGATGGTACGGCCAGTGCGTCTATCTGCTGCCTGAGACTCCATGTCACTTATCCATCCTTCTATCTGCTTCTTGATCTCCTTGCGCTTCATCCAGAAGTGAGTTTGTATCACCTGAATGGACAATGAAATGAAAAACGTCTTTATTTAGCCAGCGTTATTCAAAGAACAGTTCTTTGTTTTTCAATACAACTGTTGTCAAACTAAACGTAATTAATCAGCTTATACTAGACTTATTGCAACAATACATTTTATATCAACTGGGTAATTTATTGGTATAAAATACACCTTTCAAACCCCTTTTAAACCTAGAGAGGTTTACTGATTTGAGGTCAGTTGGAAGGGCATTGTAGGCTTGGGGCCCAAAGTAAGAAAAGGCTTTCTTCCCTAATTCCGTTCTGACCCGTGGCAAGTGTAGCAAGCCTTCCTGCTGAGTGAGGCGAATGCTCACCTCAGACCTGAAAACCAGTTTCCTTCTTATGTATTGGGGACACTCCGTTAACAAAGTTTTATGAAGAATGAGAACGGTTTGAAGGTCACAGCATTGTTTAACTGTCAAGATGTTTGCCCTTGACCTATACTCGCTGATAGCCGACCTTTTTAAGTTGAAGACAAATCTCAGAGCACTGTTCTGAAGTCTTGTGAGAATATTTATATTCTCTTGAGTAAGGCTGTTACCAAAAGAGGGAAGAGCATAATAAATAGATGGAAGAACTATAGCACGAACTATTTCAAGTTTGGTTGACATTGGTAGAACAAACCTAAACCTATTAAATAATCGTAATTTAGCAACAACAGTTTTACAGATGTGTCTCACATGTTCAGAAAAATTGAGCCTAGAGTCCAATTTGACACCAAGGAATTTTAATGAATCGCTAACAGGCAACGGCGTATCATTTAGAAGAACTTCACAATCAGTATCCTTGTTGTGTTGGCTTTGCACAGAGTAGTTTACGATTCTTAAAACAGAACACTTGTCAGGATTCAGCTGAAGACCATGATCATTAGACCATTTATTAACACTTATCAAGTCGCTATTCATGCGGGTGACTGCTTCAGGAAACTCAGGCAAAGGGTAGGATAAAATAAGGTGCGAGTCGTCGGCGTAAGAATGGACAGAGCAGTGACTAAGCTGTGACTCAAGGTCGGCAGTGTAAATCAAGAAGAGGATAGGACCTAAGCAACTGCCCTGGGGAACCCCGGACACTTTTGGTAAAAAATATGAAACCTGATCATTAACTCGAGTTTGTTGTGACCTATTACGGATATAGGAGGAAAACCACTGCACAGATCGACTATCAAATTGGTAAAAACTCAGTTTGACTAACAGAAGATCGAAACTAACTGAATCGAATGCCTGTGAAAAGTCCAATCCAGTTACAATACTACCCCAATTTCTATCTCTTGCACAAATCAATTCATCCATGACATTCAGAAGAGCTGAACTAGTGCTGAACCCCCTTCGAAAACCTGACTGTGTTTTAGGAAGAATTTCCTCTGACTCAAGATACGAGACTAATTGCTCTCCAATCACTTTTTCCAATATTTTGGAAATCACTGGAAGAATTGAAATGGGTCTGAAATCAGAAACACATTAGCGGAATTATAATACTCTGTTTCCAGGCACTGGGAAAAATGCCAGTAGTCATGGACAAATTTACAAGATGACAAATAGCAGAATCACAATAATAACTCAACGATTTAACCATATCAATAGAAATGCCGTCCACACCAACGGCTCGGGTTGTGATGCTCTTCATGACATCCCTGATTCGTTTCTCTGTCACTAGACTGAATGAGAATTTATTCTTCACTTGGCTACTTAGGTTCTCAGCGTAGAACTCAATCCTGCCCCTGTCTAAACAACCGTTGCCGCCCATTGTAGAGAAAGATTTATTCAAGTCCTCAGGAGAGAAGGTACACTCATTTTCTCTGCTCGAGCCCAGTACGCCATTGCTTCTCAACGATGACCAAACACCTTTTGGGTCTTTATTCTTTAATTGACTTGAGAAGTACCGCTTTTTTGCGCTTCTTATGGCCGAGTTTAATGTGTTTCTTGCTTTAGTGTATGCAGATCTGGTCGAGCTGTTCCTACAACTCAAGAACGCTTTATGGCAATTGTTCTTAATTTTTTTCAGAGACAAAATATGATCGTCTCTCCATGGAGCTCTTTTCCTCGTTACACGTCTTCTAACAACCGGTGCACAAGAATTGAAAATGTGCAATATTTCATTATTTAGAGCATAAACAACTTCATCAACTTCTTTGAGGGAAGCTATTTCATCCCAGTCACACTTTGATGCTAGTTCGGTAAAGAGGTCCAGATCAAGGTTTTTCAGATTTCTGTAAGTTACATATTTCAATTTGCTCTTCTTTTTACAATAAGGAAAATCGCAAAAAACCAAATTGTGATCCGTTATTTTTCTTCCAGCAGAATCAAGAATCTTCGCTGTGTCAATCATTCCAACATCGAGTTTAATATTCTTTTCTACAATTATAAGATCTATCAGGGAAGAAGAGGATTCAGTCACACGTGTTGGCTCCTTGACAAGTTGATTTAGGTTCAAAGCTTGGAGAATTGATGACAGATACTTGGAATCAGGTTTTGTCATGTCCAGCAGATTGACATTGAAATCACCCTGTAGTATGATGGAATCCACCTCTGAGGCCTGATCTATAAACAAAGCATACAACAATGAGCTAAGAGAAGAATAAGGTGCAGAAGGTGGTCTATATGCAAAGCAGATACATAACTTTGTGTCCTTGAAATTGACGACTCCACAAATATATTCGATGGAACAATCAACATTTTGAAGTTGCATGGAAGAGAAGCTCAAACCATTTTTAATGTACAAGGCCACGCCACCCCCAATTCTTCCAATCCTGTCATTTCGGATCAAATTGTAGCCAGAAATGTCATAAACACTCGAGGAATCCTCAGGTGACAACCACGATTCCGTAATGCCCAGCAGATCAAACTGAAAGTCCTCCACAATTGTACAAATCTCCTGGAAACCAGTGTTCAGGGAGCGAAAATTAACATGAGCTATCTTAAAACTTGAGAGGGTTGACCTGTCTCGTTTCCCGACAGAGGTATTGGTTGCGGGTAACTTGGAAGACTAGATAGGACAGATACTACAGAATCATTACAAGGAGTTACATTGACTCTTTGTGAATCTCTGTTTTCATGAGACTTCATCATAGCTTGACATAGGAACTCACTAAGAAGATGATTTCCAAGACGACTTAAATGCCTACCACCACGAGCCAAATGGCGCTTAGAAACCAATTGAGAAGCATCGACAAACTCTACTCCAAAGTTGTTGCACATAAGAAATAGTTGCTCATTAAAAAGTGAAAGGGCTCGATGACTCACGTCACTCCGAATAAGGACGCTGTTCAAAAGGATTCTAGCTCTAGGGAAGGCGGACTTGGCCACACTCAGCAGGTCAGCCATGGAGTGCAACGCAACTTTGTGTTATTGATTTACCAAAACACCAACCAATGTTTACCCAGTTTCTTAAGTTACTCAATTATTTTCAGATCATATTCCAGAAAATGTTTTGGGACGCTGTAGCTACTTTTTTGGAAATGTAGCAGTAGTAGTAGATTTAAATTATAGCTACATTTTAAAAGTAGCTTCCCCAACACTGCGCTTGTGGTTTCATCATTAGAAAGATCAAATATCCATAACAAATATTTTAACTTATAAAATAAGATTGTAGATTAGTTACAAGTTTAATATGAAGCCATAAACAGTTTTATGGCAGTAGGCAACAACGATGTAAAGAACTACTGGATTGCACTCTCAGTAGCACTGCGGGCGCTGTTTTCGGTCTAGCTCCCCTCACCTACTGGCAGTAACCGACGCAGCCCATACACTCACCATTGTAAAACACACCTTTATAAGTTGCTGCTCTGTTAAAATATATAAGATATAAAATTTTGCTAATGCATGCCAAACTCTTTTTACTATTCTAAACTTTATGTCTGTTTCTTTTCTTGCAGAAAATTAAAATAACACATTTGAACTCTTCAAAACCCGACTACATTTGTTCAGTTTTTACCGCAGATGTTTGACATTAACCCTCTAGGTGTCGCATTGAACACCTGTAAATGTCACTCAATTTTCGAGACTTTTGCGGAGTTTGATTAAAAAATCTAAATGATGACATAGATATATAACATTGTATATTTTCTTAACCCTAGGAGTGGCAGATCGACAGAAAATGTCGATTTCAAAATGTGCCGCTGGAGTGGCGGGCGACAGAATATGTCGATTTATGTAACGTTTTTTTCAGTTGCATGTTAAGCCCATTTAAAGTCGGTGAAATGACATAACTCTTATACCAATGGAAAGATAAGATTCCGAAGTTTCATTTTATTATAAGAATAAACCTTATAACATAAATACATCGATCTTATAATGAGTTACATTTAAACAAAAAATACGCGCGAACTCGCGAACGCCATGTTTTGTTACGCAATCGTCAATGATGAGTCATTTCAAAACTAAATAGCAGACGTAATTTTTGTCTGTGACAAAAGCAAGTGGTACCACTGTAACAAGCATGAAGAAATCTTTTATTCTGTATAAAGTATAACGTCATAATACATTCCAACAGCTGATGAACAATTTTTGTAAATAGCCTATTTTTACGTATTGTTCATGTGGCGGATCGACATAAAATGTCGATTTCTAAATCGCATATATATACAATGTGAAAAGTACAAAAACGTTGTTTTATATACGCTCTTGTAGACGAAGGACAGTAGAATTCAATGTTGTTAGGCTGGTCACACAAATAGAAGCTTTTGATTTTTCAAAGCTAAAGGAACAGAACACTTGTCATCGTCTAACCTAAAATGGCGGCGTCGTCGTGAGTTTTTGTCCGATAACAAAGACGAAGTGTGGGTTTTATCCCTATTTTACAGTGTAATGTTCGTTTTATGTTTTTATTTTGTATTAGGCGAAATATTTATGCATTATTTTGCATAAATATTTATACATGTGTGATCCAAAATAGGATAAAAAGTTAGTGAAGTTTTGTGGGCTATAACAGCTGATCAGTTGTTTTGTTTACATTTTTGCTTTTGTGAAAACCAAATATTCTATTATCTTATTTAGTTATTCTTATATAGAATGATATTATTGGCTTCAAAAAATGTATGGTTTTATCATATTGATTTATTAGTAGGGGGCATTTGTGGATCTATCAACGTGTAGTTGAAGAAATTGACGTTTTCCAATTTTTCCGTATTATTGCTAGTAAATCTAT
Organism: Macrosteles quadrilineatus; assembly: GCF_028750875.1. Classification (NCBI taxonomy): domain Eukaryota; kingdom Metazoa; phylum Arthropoda; class Insecta; order Hemiptera; family Cicadellidae; genus Macrosteles; species Macrosteles quadrilineatus. Next base: position 119,866,783 of record NW_026542594.1, read on the forward strand.
GAAAATAATTCTTTTGTGTATATTTATGATATGTCTATGTAGAGGAATAAATTCTGAACAAAATGCATATTTTGAATTGTGCAATAAAAAATTACGTTACATGTGACACGTGTTTGCTTTTGAAATAAAATTTGAAAAATTTATAAATTTTCTTTTTTTTTACTTTTTTCTAAAAATCTACCTTTCTAAAATTGGTTTGTATTACCATTTTTGAATTCTACTGACTATTACGAACAAAATGAATATACGGTTCAATAGTTTATCTCTACATACTAATTTTATACAGATTTTTGAAGAACTCCCTTACAAATTCATCAAAATGAGCGTGCCACTCCACAAAGCACATACTGAAAATCAGTCTCGCCACTCCTAGGGTTAAAGCAAATAAAATTGTCTATCTAAAAATGTATGATATTAGTGTCCTACCTTGTATAAAAGCAATATGTTGTTGGTTCAAATCCAGATGTTCCAAAAAAAAGTTTTTAATTTTTTACATAACCGCATATGTAAAAAAAATCACTATATTTACAAAAACTGAGATATACATTTTATTCTAAATATAATAAGGAAAAAGAAAATATATAGTTTCACCCTGTTTTTCTTTATAATAACTCTAAAAATCACGACACACAACAACAGTACAACGTAAACATTTGTTCCCTAGCAACCGAAACAAACAATGACATTATGGAAAACTATCACAGAACAAGATAAATAGTTCGGGAAACGGCCATCTTTTATACTCACCATGAAGCCCAGAATCTCCTGAACACGTTAGTATGCCCAATGACCGGGTTTGTTCGATCTTGTGGGATTATATCAACTGAAACCGTAGACCTGTCAAGTCGCCGTAATTACGGTGATTGACACTTGTGGCAAAAAAATAGTCGCCGTAATTACGTCGATTGACGCCTAGAGGGTTAACACAAAATAGGTCTACATTTTTATTTCACTTTTTTGTAAGATACATTGTCATTATACACATTGAAAGAAAAGGTATCAAGTTTACGTCAAACATAGGTCTGCAGCAAAAAATTAGCAAAATTTATTCTATTCAGAAATGTTTATGTAAAATTTTTTAGTTTGATAATATTGGTTTAAAATTACAAATATTGTACTTTCAATTTCTCCTTTGTAATTACTTATTATTTTACCATGCAAAATTTGGAACTAGCAATATCAGTTGCCTAAAAACATCTACAAATCAAGTTTAGAGAATTTGTAGTTTCAAAGAATTCAGATGGGTTATTTTCTGCAAGAAACAAAACAGACATAAAGGTTTAAATAGTAAAACGAGTTTGACATGCATTAGCAATATTTTATCCCTATTTACTCCAACAGAGCAGCAACTACAAATGTGCGTTTTATAAATGTGAGTGTATGGGCTGCGTCGCCTTCAGTCAGTAGATGGGGGGGAAGCTAGACCGCGCGGCCAAAACTGAGCCAGCGATCCATGAGTTCTTTATATCGTTGGTAGGCAATGGAAAATTGAATATTCACGAAAATACTGACTGAGTTAGAGATAAAATTTAACAGTCATCATAAAACTATTATTTTTATGATAAAATAGAATTGGGGAAAGTCGTAAAGGAATACAAGTGATAAAACACAAAAGATCTTTGAAGTACTTGAGTACAACAATTATTGTCGAGATAAAATGTTATTTGGGACTGCTAATGAATTTTTTAATTATAATAAGCTGTACCGAACTGAATTTGTAGTGCGTAAAATGCTGTACCAAACCGATGACGGTAATTAAGCCAGAACCGTACCCTACCGACTTTTTCGGTGCACCGCTGACCCCTACAAAAGATACTAAAGCAAAGATAGTTGCCCTGATGATAGGAAATATATTTTCTCTTAAATTTCAGAAGTCGTCCATCCCTACAATGGATCCTTTATAAAAAATTGTATAAGAGAGATGTATAACATTGTATAAGAGTTGTCACAATTTAACCATGTTGGGATTCATTCTGCAAACAAAAATCTTTAGAGTTCAGTAATAAGAGTACAAATGATGTAAAATCAACAATTAGGAAAATTTGATTTTATAGCACAAAGGCTAGTTGGTAATTCATAAGACCATTAGCATTAGCGGCAGAGGGTAGGTCGGGCTGTGCAAATAAGTGTCCCTGCGCGGGTGTGAGTGAGGGTCGCTCTAATCCTCCAGGGCGTAGAAGACTTTGGTCAAACTATAGTAATTACAGCTTGTAGGCCAAAATATGACCAAGATTATTTAGTCCACCATGTTATTGTTCAAAGCAAAATAGCAATCAAGTACTTTAATTTAGCTGAAAATGTTTTGATTGGCTCAGATAAAAAAATAGTTATATAGATTTTAGGTAGTTATCAAATACAATTTCAATTGTTTACACAGACTACTGTGTACCTGTTTAAAGCAAGGCGAAGGGTTGCGTAGCTGCTCTAGCATGGCCCACTTGACTGTCGCTTGGCAGATGTTAGAGTTGTACTCTCTAGAGCTCTGATTGCCAGCTTGTGTACCTCGAGACCTCTCATAGCCAGGCTCATTGAAGTACGGCTCAGGGACTAGAATAAGGGACTGAATCGACACCAACACCTGTAGATCAACAATGTTTTAGTTAGGGGTGTGCGAATAGTGATTTTCAACCTCGAGCCGAGCCGAGCCGAGCTTTTTAAAATATTTTCGAGCTCGAGCTTTTTCGAGCCGAGCTTTTCCTAGCGTCACCTTATAATAATAATAATAATAAATCTTTATTGTCGTTTGGTAATATAAACATTACAATAGACAAGGTCAACATGTTTAGTTACATATGTTAAATAAAATATTAAATATTCTACAGAAAATGTTAAAATAAAGTTAAAACGATAAAGCATCAGTAATAATAAAAACTTTAAAATTAACAGGGAAAAGACCATAACAAGAACAAAGAATCATCAAGACTGCTTGGCCTCACATTTAAGCGTTAAAAAATCTTCATTCTGCAAAAACTTATCAACTGAATAAAAAGCACGACTTGTAAGCCAATCTGATAATTTTGACCTATACAAATGAATACTTTCCTGATTTCTAAAATATATTGGAAGTTTATTAAATAGTTTTATTTGCAAGTATTTATAACTTTTGATAAATTTTGATAGCCTGGCTTGAGGAATATATAAATCTTTTGATTGTCTGGTGATATACCCATGGATTGAGTTGCAAGGAACAAATTTATTCAGATTCTCTTTAACGGAAACTAAATTGTAAAAAATGAAAATATTAGAGAGTGTTATGATTTTATTTTCAGCAAAAAATGTTTTGCAACTAACCCTATCTGGAATTTCAAACATAATTCTGAATTCTGAACATTATCAAAAAAATAAATTATTAAACATTTTTCTTCAAAAAGTGCATAATAATAATAATGTTCAGTCAATTTTTAAATAAACACAATATTATTTTAATATGTCTAAAAACATTGAGAATTGTCAAGACATCAAATAGTAGATAATCACGATAAGAACTGAACTGAACTAAATTAAGATGCAAGAAATAAAAGGATATGATTGAAGGCCTGACGAGATATGCAGTGCAGACTGAGCCAATCAGATTGTCTTTCATAACAGAACAGCGCTATCTTGAATGACAACAAAACAACTAGCAAGTCGATTAAATATGTATATTGTAACTACTATGAATATTTTATTCCATTTTGTATAAATAAATAAATATAAAAACACGTGATTATTCTTGTTGTTTTCCATGCACAAAATATTTTTGTTTTATGAATCGTATTAATCAAAAAGAACATGATTGGTTTGGATCCAAAAAGGTGAAGAGACAAAGTAAAAAGTAAAATTATATATTAAAAAATATATAATTGACATATAGAGGAAATAGACCAAAACACTAAAATTAATAGAATAACACACAAAGTAAACAAGAAATGAAATAATGAACACGATGATTTAACACTGTCACTTAATTCTGTTATCTAGAAGGGTCGGTGAACTAATCAATAAATAGCCAAAACCAGTTTCCTCCCCCATTTCTCTCTCAGTCTCACCACCACCCCTCCCCCCCTGAGCCGGGAGGCCCAGCACTTTGTCCTTGAAACACCCTAGCCTCTGAAACAATAAACCCTTACACCCGCGTTGCTGTTTTGACAACAGGGTTATGAATGCATTCACTATTTTTCATTTTCCAGGATTAACTCTCAATTATTATTATTTGCAAGTTACAAATAGGAAACTACATCACATTATGGTATTCAATGACCCATGTATTATCAAAAATTAATAATCCATTACTTATTTTGATAATAAAAAGCATTCATTACAGCACGCACCACTTATTGATATTTAAATAATCATCAAAGTAACTGTTACTTTATACAAAATAAAATAGGTACAAAATTGTGTGGCCAGTCAAACTTTAAAAACAAACATTTTATTCTATAAAATACAGATGGTAAATAGGGGTTGGTTTAAAGGAAATAAAATACAAAACAGATAATTAATTATTTTGATAAACATTAGAAAGGTTATGGGATTGATTGAACTAAAATAACCGCAGGGAAACTTATAAGTAGAAAAGTCGTTAACCACAATCTGTTTAATCAGTACATTGTTAGAGAGAGCAGAGAGAGAAAGAGAGATAGCAGATAGGGGCGTTTGATAAGGAATCTGAAAAAGTAAACAAACAAGGAACAACGACACAACACGACTGATACTTGTTTACAGCCTTATTGTGTTGCCCACTACATTTGCACACGTGACCACTTTTTGTTTCTTCCTTATCTTTCATCCGTCCCAAAATAGAATTCCTGAAATTGTTTGTTGGTATAATCTCCCCTCCCACACAAGGCGCAGTGCTCAGTGCGCACTGTAGGTTGTCACGGCAACCGTGTGTCGTCAAACTCGTCATAGCGACGAGCCAATCACGCACTCGCACTGCGTTGTATATTACGATACGAATAGCTGTGTTAGAAAGACAACGCGATAGGTGGTAGTTTGTCTCTTTACTATCTCCTCAAAATTACGATCGATAATCATTGCGTCTTGACTGAGCTGAGGTTCGTGCTTATCAAACCTCGAATGATTGAACAACGTAGAATTGTGATAACATTGTTTCCAATTACGACCCAAATTAAGTGTTTTTTTAGTTTTGACTTAGTATTAAAAGCTCGGCTCGAACTTCGAGCTTTTTCAAAATGCCTCGAGCCGAGCCGAATAATGAAAAGCTCGACCAAAAAGCTCGAAGGTTCGAGTACTCGCACACCCCTAGTTTTAGTACATAGTATTAAGAAATGATATTCAATTAGAATAATTTTTATCAACTTAATTAAATTGAGACTTATTATTACCTGAAGGAAGCTGGATGTATGGGCGTTCCACTTTTCCTCCGGCCGACCATGCCACGTGTTGAGCACGCTGAGACACACCTTTCCGTCATTGTAGAGGTTAGGGTTGAAGCGTATTGTATGGTGACCTGTCGTCTCCAAGTTGATCAACATGGGAGAGTTGGGGTAGTCAGGTGGAAAATACACATCCAACTCAAAACATCCATTGGCATATGGCGTCTCAGCTGGACCTGTTATTAAAACCTGGACACAAAAAATCATATATATTAAAACGTTACAGGGGTTTTTTATTTCACGATTCTGAATGAACCACTCGACGGATTTTCATGACTTTTGTGTTAAAAGAAAGATAATTTTGAGAACTAGGGAATGTCGAAGCCATAATTTTAGTTAAGGGTTTCAGTTTTTTATAAAAGTTTTAAATTTTAAAAAGTCTAGCAGCCGACGGTAACATTCTACTCTTAGATTTTGGTATAATACCATTTGCTTAATGTAACAGCTGTAAACATTCAGCGTTTTCGACACAAATTCAGCATTTGGATGAAAATGAAATGACATACGTAGAATTGACTTATTTATACTATGTGTAATGCTATAATCATTGAAAATGAATGAAATGAAATGAAAATGTGCTTTATTGTACAATTTAGAACATAAATACATTTTTTCACAGGCACATGTGCCTGTATACTATAATCATTGATACGTTCATTTAATCGGTAAGAGGATGATGTTCTAATTTATTTTTTTGAGCAGTCTTTAAAATATTTTGTTTTTTTTTTTAGTGAAATATAATTTGTTATACCTAACAGCTGGTTAAATAAAAAAAAAACTTTAGAACTATGAGATTAGTTTATTTACTCTGAAATAAGTAAGATTCCTATAACCATTGCTGTATACGAATCGAAGCTCACGAATCTTCAAAAGAAAAATTATGAAAATTATTTTACTACTCGACTTTTTGAGGAAAGGTTGGGAAAATAACAATGATCACATGTTTTAATTCATCTAGGAAGCTTTTTCTTTACTATAGATTTTGAACTGCTTAAACTATGCTTGAATTAGTAATAGACACACTATATTCAGTTTTAATGGACTACTCGATTCTCGTACATAGGAACAGTTAATGGACAACTATACGAGGCCAACAGCTTGTGTAGTTTTATTATAATTTAATTTAATATAGCCTTTCAATAATTTATAAGAAGAATGAACTTTATGAATTAACCAGTAGTGTTACTTAGGTAGAAAATCCATTAACTCAGGACAAGTGGATACATTTTACTCAACAAACTTAAGGAAGATTTATTTCAAGTAAAATTCAAAACTTGGACAATACCTTCATGATATCCAGACGGTCTGTGTCACATCTGACAAACACAGAGCTGCTGAATGACAGTGGTAATGAGGTAGACAATGTGACAGTCTCTTGAGCCAAGCGCTTTACTCTGGCTGGGTGACTCCTGTCTCCTCCCGCCCTCACATTCGACTCAAAGTGATAAGACACTACGAACTGGAACCCGTTACCATCACTTGACTCACTTATCATCTCATACGTCTCAAACTGCATCGGCTTCATCACTTCCAAATACCTGTCAACATCAACAACAACTTCAATGTTTGTTTTATTCACTTATCTTAACATGTTTAAATTTTAGAAAATAGTAATATTTGATTAAATATCCATTTCAGTTGCCACGCACGCTACAGGAGATTCAAAAAAAGATTCAAAATTTTTTAAACACACAGCAAACTGTACATGTCAGCTCCAGAGCTGAAAATGGACTAATTCTGTTTACAAATGATGCCAGTATATAGCCTTGTTGTGGCGTACAAGCGAACCTTAAGATACATACGCAAAAACGTCCCTTACTTAAAAAACTGCCCTTGTAGTACTTAGGGTTCTAAATTATTACCGTCATGATGAAATATTAATGGGCGACAGTTCAACATTGTTGAACTGAAACAGATGATTATTGCATCAAACAGTGTTGCAAAAAAGGGCCATATGGCCCTAACTGTGCCTGAACAAAAAATAATTTTTCATTTAATTTTATCTCAACACTGGCTGATTTTTTCAGCCAACTAGCGTGATGTGACGAAATGGCCGTAAATATTGTTTAAAACAGAGTATCTTAAAAAAATTAGTTTTCTCTCTTACTTATGAACTAGTGATGGTCGGATCCGGATATCGGACTACCGGGTCCGAGCTAGAACCGGCACCCGATCGGATCCAAAAAATTCCGGATCTTGGGCTGGATCCGGTTTTGATGGATCCAATTTTTTCCGCTTTTTTCCAGATATTTTTACTAACACAAAGCTGTCTGTATCCATGTAGCCTACAAGACAGATTTTCCCCATTTTTTTTACTAACACAAAGCTGTCTGTATCCATGTATCCAAGTACCCTCATCCGGTCTAATGTGGCGGCCGGTCCGGATTACGAAAAATCCGGACTATCGAGAGTCGAACAAATACACAGTACTGTATATAGCCGGATTTTTTCAATTCTGTTCCAGGTCCACAGTAATGATAGCCAGGAATATGCACTTCCACCGATAATGCCAGTTGATGGGCTGTTTTAAGTTTTTAATTACAACAGATTATTATTTTTCAGATGAGTTCAAAAACCTTAATGTTCATAGTTACAACTCAAGGCAAATGTTCTTTATTGTGCCTAGAACAACAAATAAATATTCTAAAGGAACAAGGGAATATTTAGTTCCATTCTTGTCAAACAGTTTACTGGTACAGCTGAGGAATATATGTTACTGTAGAGTTTTAAAGAAGAAGTAAATGTTAAAATCTGACTACTTTAAATTCTATGATTGGTTTGGTATATTATTGAATTCTTACAGAAAAACAAGGGAAACAAAAGACTGATAGAATAAAAAAAGCACTGTGAAATAACAAAAATTAGAATAATTGCTGCAGACAAGCCATATTGGCTGTAGTAGCTGAGTTGTGTATGTGTTTAGAAAATTTGTATTTTTTGGAAATAATAAAATATAAAAAAATAATAAAAATATTAAAATAATTTTTACTGCCGAATTTTGTTCCAGGTCCACAGTAATGATAGCTGGGCATATATACATCCACCGGTAATAATTTTTATCGTCAAATTTTGTTCCACGTCCACAGTAATGATAGCTGGGCAGTGGGCATATGCACTTCCACAGGTAATAATGTTTACCGCCGAATTTAGTTACAGGTCCACAGTAATGATAGCCGGGCATATATGCACTTCCACCAGTAATAATTTTTATCGCCGTGTTATCTGATTTTTTAATTATTCGAGGTAGTTTTGGTCTCATTTGGCTCGGATAGTCGGACTTCTACTGTACTGTGCCACTAAAAAAATCACGATTGCCGATCCGGACTACCGGGAGTCCGGACAAGGCCGATCCGGATGAGCGAGAGTCTACTGTACAAGAAGACTATCTGTGTCTGTGTAGAAGAACTAAGAAGACTATTCAATCAATCAATCAATCAATCAATAAAATCTTTATTCAATATTAGTACTCTGTACAAAGAATGGTGTCAATATTAATTAATACTAAGATACATTATAACTATGATTGATTAATACTAAGGCTGTCAAAACAAAAGATATAGTTATATGCATGAAGAGAACAGAACTAAAAACTTTCTTTACACATCATTTTTACATGGGAATTCGGAGAAAGAATATAATGTTAAATATGTTGTGTCTGTGTACAAGAAGGCTACCTGTGTCTATGTACAAGAAGACTCCTCTAAAATAAGGCAACTTTAAATCAGCAGCAAGTTTTATTATATCCAAACTATTTAATGGTTTTTCTGGAAGTCTTTAGATTATTTCCTATGAGTACATTTTTTTAAATTTTACTACCAGATCCCGTATAAGGTCTCAAATAGAGCCACTTACCACTTTTATTTTTCCTCTTACAGGCACATTTAGGACTTTTTTCTTTTTCCCAACAGGTTTTTTCTTTCTTATTTGTTTTTTAATTTTTGATGTCTTCCCTTTTCCTACACCAAGTTTTGCTTTAGTTTTCATTATGTTAGTACCAACCCAGGCAGCAGCTCTCTCACCAATACTAGAGTCTGAAGCTTTTACCCTTTCCCAAGCTAATAAGCTTTCAGCCACTGATCTAATTTTACTATCCTTCGATCTTGAGTATGCTATATCGTGGTTTTACGTGCAGCATCCAATTTATTTATGCCTGGATCACCCCTTGCTTATCTCTTCCTTAAATTCGTTCCAGGTCCACAGTACTGATAGCCGGGTATGTAAAATTCTACAGGTAAAATACCCTGTGTCTGTGTACAAGAAGATTATATGTGTCCATACAGGGTGAATAAAAAAGTCAAGACTCTCCCATCTAATATTTTTCTAAGTTAGAACTAGAGGTGTGCAGATAGTGAAATTTCATTTCGGATCGGATTTGGATCGGATAGTTGAGGCTCGGTTCGGATCGGATCGGATATTGGGAGGTTCGGATTCGGATAGTTCGGCGCGGTTAATAATAAGCTGCATATGTATTTTTAACCTATAAAACAATGTAAAGCTGTTTAAATAAACTTAAATGATGATTTTGAACTATAGAATTTCAAATTAGCTAAGTCCACAGTTTTCTCTCTCTTGAAAATCACAATTCACAACATTTATTTTCAAAAGTTGGATGCTTGAATTAAGTACACTAGCAGCCAAAATCTTCACACAACACCTTAGCTCTGCAGGACTGATATCAAACGTTTTGGCTTGTTTACTTGAGGTTATGTTTTATCTTGTTTCCTGGTTCTCACAAGCCAAGGAGTTCGATCTCAAGTTTATTTTCACATTGTATTTCCTTACGTTTTTGGAACAGATTATTGGCCTTAAGTGGCATTTTGCGGGTTTGCCAAGTTTAGAAAACATCACTAATGCACTAAGATGGGCTCTAGCTCACGATTTGATGTTGGGCAATTAAATTAGACTTTATAACTGTGTAAAAGATGTGTATCCCTGAATTTATAAATTGCATTCTACACTTATTCACTGCCAAACATAATTCAGTAGAACCTTGATGAACCGAGAATTACACTAGCCTACATAACTTCATTACCCCAAGTAAAATACCAAGATAATTTTTATAATTGTATTTGAATCGTATAATCTTAGTTTGTTAAAAATGGATTGTATGTTCAACAATGATTGCAGTCCATTATTGTTAAGCAGTATGGTCCCAAATTATTGTTTTTGATTTTGAAACATCACAGTTCATTTGACAAAATTATAGTTGAAGCAGCCCAATGTCAAGTCACGCTTGTGCAATAGTTTGTTTACAAGCTTTCTCCAGACCACGGGGGAGGGGAGGGTCTGATAAGCCGTCTATTGTTCACCCCCAAGAAGGTCCGACCCTCATTAGTGCCGCTCGGCTGCACTCAGTGGGGAACCCAATACCACAAATCAATCTTTTAAATGAATACAAATATTTGGTAATAATTGTTTTATTAATATTCACCTTGAAATTTCAATAAATTTGGTGTAAAATTTGACAAAAATCGGCCATTTTGACCGATTATTAATACAGTACAAAATACCAATAAAGTAGTACATTCATTGGTAATTAAATAATAGGTAAAAATTAACCGATTTTCGTCAAGTTTTACCCCCCTGCTGTGCGCTATGTCACAAAAGCTGATAACGACATGGGTGATTAGTAACCATGGCAACTTGTTGAATGCGTGATGAAGGGAAACCCAAGAAATAGAAGAACAAAGAGAAAGAATAACGACGTTGTTATCTTTATACCCTTTTTACAATTTCCGTTATTGTTAACTTTATGTAAGATTTTATGATTTTGTTTTATAGGTTTATAAAATAATTCTTTTTAACTACGGGAATATCAATTTATAATTTATCAACGTGCTTCTCTTCTGAAACAGCAATACCGGATGCATAATAAAGGTCAATGACCTAAAATATCACCATTGTGCAATATTGTATTTTGATGTTGGAATTAAAATCACAACAAAAGTTTGTATATATCCATGGTCCCTATAGTTTAATCATTTAATATGTACACAAACAATGCTAAATAATCGTGGTTAGTTCTAACTTTATTTTTTATTATTCAAAGTTTCTACACAGTAAGACAATCCAAAGTCAAACCGGGCAATGAATACCCAAAAAACAACGTATCTTGTCCTGTGATTGGAATAGGCTACCATTCGCCGGCCAGTCCTTTAGGTTTAGGGAAGTAGTGCAAGTCTATATATAGCTTCAAGGTCTTACCCACCCCTTCCCCTTCCGGTCCTACTTGACTCACTACCCGCGCTCCTTTTGAGGTCATTGCCCAACCCCTCCCACCTATTGTGTTGCCTTTCTATTGTTTCTATTCTGACTTTTTCGGGAAACATTAAATCTATTGTTTACGTAACATCACAGTAGTAGGCTAGATTTTTCTACTTACTTTGAAACAGTACTGTAAAAAAAACTATTACGCAGCGCCCCTAGTATCAGGAGCGAGACAAGCACGAGTTGACTTTCATTTGACCATGGTAGTTCTTTTCTGCTTTATGTCTGTTCGTTCCAGACGAATCTAATCGTAAAGCAAAACAGCCGATAACGACTAAATTAGTTATCAGTATTGCATCATACGGCTTCATTGCCGTTTGCTGTTAGGTCGTTGGAAACGTATTGCTGTAATTTTGTCCTGGGAAACTAATGGTGGCTATGGAGATTTAGTTTTCTGTCCAAAACATCAAAATATGTTGTCTATCCGAAAAAGTCGGATGTATAACGGATAGTGTCGGATATCGAATTTGGGCCCGGTTCGGATACGGATATCCGAACCGAACCGAATCCGACCCGATTTTTCAGATATCCGCACACCTCTAGTTAGAACACAGTATAGTCTTCTTGTATACAGACACAGGGTATTTTACCTGTAGAACTTCACATACCGGCTATCAGTACTGTGGACCTGGAACGAATTTAAGGAAGAGATTAACAAGAGGTGATCCAGGCATAAAAAAATTCGATGCTGCATGCAAAAACCACGATATAGTATACTCAAGATTGAACTATGGTAAAATATACACAGATACCCTTTTGGTGGTCGTGCAAACTTAGGACAAAGTTTCATTTTATGATTTTGAAAAGTTTTAGTGTCCCCAAAGAATGAGGGCTCAACTGGAGATTACTTTATATAAGTACCTTTAACCATTACCAATTTAATTTTAAACAGTATGATTTAAATTGGCATTCTGTTAATTTTGTTTTTTTAACCCGCCCTTATGACAGTGTACCCCCGCCCTTCACCGGATCCGAAGATCCGGATTCGAATTTTCCAAGATCCGGATCCGGTACCGACATTTTCTTGGATCCGCCCATCACTATTATAAACCAACTGACAAGTGTTTATAACAAGTGTTTGTGACAAGTGTGAAAGTATTGAATGTGTCAGTGAATTTAAATATTTAGGTGTCATTTTTGATCGACGTTTAAAATGGTCTGGCCATATTAATCAAATCAGGATCAAACTACGTAAATTTATCTTTGTTTTTGCAAACTTATCAAATTTTTTAATTTTTTTTTGTTAAAGAATGTGTACAGGGTGTATACTATTTTATTAAAGTGAAATTCCAGGTTTTTTCCTGGTTTTTCAAAGTTTTTCCAGGTTCCCGCGTATCTGTTTGGTTCCACTTAAACTATAATCAATTTAAGACTTGCAGCTTAAAGTATACAATACACATCAAATTTGTAACAAAGTCCAGTGAGCTAGTGTTGAAAAAATAATAATCCTTATTATAGTAATAATTTTCATTATCAGCATTACTTAAGGCTACCGGAAACATCGTCTCTCTCGATAGCAGCAAAATCCTGAATATTATCTAAATTTTTTATGAACACATTATCTACGGCGACAAAATCCTGAGTATTTCCTGCGGTCGTGTGGTCGCTTCCCACAGTGACGTAAACGTCATCACAGTCTTACGTTATCATAGAAAAATCCTGGACATCTCCCGCGGTATGTATACATTATCGCCGTCTCTCGCGATCACGGAAACGTAATCATCGTCATCCGCGATCGCGGCAAAATCACGAAAATCTTGCGCGGCCGTGTGGACATCATCATCGACTCCCGCGGTCACGTAAAAGTAATTATCATCGTCCGCGATCACGGCAAACTAAGGAAAATGTTCCGAGGACGTGTAGACACCATCATTGACTCCCGCGGTCACGGGAACGTCATCGTTGTCGTCCGCGATCTCGGCAAAATCATGAATATTTCCCGCGGCAGTGTAAACATCAGCGTTGATCACGTAAACGTCATTGTCGTCGTCCGCGATCGCGGCAAAATCATGAACATCTGCGGCCGTGTAGACATAATCATCGTCGTCTTTCGCGGTCACGGCAAATCACGAATATCTTCCGCGGCCGTGTAGACATCATCATTGCCTCCCGCAGTCACGGAAACGTCATCATCGTCGTCGTCCGCGATCTCGGCAAAATCATGAATATTTCCCGCGGCAGTGTAAACATCATCGTTGATCTCGCGGTCACGGAAACGTCATCGTCGTTTCCCGCGGTCACGGAAACGTCATCGTCGTCGGCCGCAATCACGGAAACGTCATCATCGTCGGCCGCAATCACGGAAACGTCATCGTCGTCGGCCGCAATCACGGCAAAATCATGAGCATATCACGCGGCCGTGTAGAAATCATCATCGTCGTCTTTCGCGGTCACGGAAAATGACGAAAATCTTCCGCGGCCGTGTAGACATCATCATTGCCTCTAGAAGTTATCGAGAAACGTCATCGTCGTCGCCCGCGACGTCAGTAAAATCATGAATATTTCCCGCGGCCGTGTCAACGTCATCGTCGTCTCCCGCGGTCACGGAAACGTCATCGTCGTCTCCCGCGGTCACGAAAACGTCATCGTCGTCTCCCGCGGTCACGAAAACGTCATCGTCGGCGCCCGCAAAAACGGCAAGACGCATTTTACGACTACAATCTTTTACTGGGGCAAAAATAAAAATCCCGGAATCGGTCCAAAAATCCCGGCTTTTTCCCGGATTTTTCCAGGTCCCTTCAAATTCAAGGTTATTTCCCGGTTCTCCCGGTTTTCCCGGTTGGTATACACCCTGGTGTACTATGCTTATGTACAATCTGTTTTGCAATATGGAAATCTGGCCTGAGGTGGAGGATACAAAAGTATACTTGCACCAATAGAAATTATTCAAAAAAGAATAATCAAGATTGCACTCCACAAACCTATTCGATATCCCTCTGAAACAGTTTTCGACGAGTTCAAAGTATTTAATATTTCCCAGCTATATACAAGATCCTTACTAATATATATTTTTTAAAATAAACAATAAATTTTTTGCCAACCAACTCACAATTATCCAAATCGATTTTCAGTTAATATTGGTATACAATTTCCAAAAGTTAATAAATCAATCAATAAAACTTCTCCCCAATACATTGCAAAAATAAAGTTCTCAAATTGCCTAATAGTTTAAAGTATCCCGAACCTTGCAGTTTGCAAACATTTAAGGCCCCTATTAGCCGTGAGCAACATGTGGCGCAGCAAGTGGAGCCGCCGGTGGTGACGCCAGTGACCCACAGCGTTTGGAACCTGGACAATAGTCGTGCGACACATTCGTAGCTCGCTCAAAAAGCGGAATTCACCACAACACTCTAGTGTCAAACATGACGTTGAGTGACTGCATCCACAATTTGCACGTCACTATTAGCACTAGACATTGTTTATCTAAACTAAAGACAACTAAAAACACTAATGACACAAAAAGGAAAGAATACACTGTTAAAAAGGTCACTGGTAAACAAAGTGAACCGAAGTCAATAATGAATAGAACAGCAATATGGCGAGGCACGTCTCAATCGACTCAAACCACGATGTAGACTGTGTGACAGGCTTCGTTTTCACGTTAATAACGCATGGGAGCGCAGTCAGTGGCGTCGCATGTTGCCCACGGCTAATAGGCTCCATATACTGCAATGCCCCCCGACTGCCTGGACACTAAAACGGTCGCGGCACATGTTGGTCGCGACACATGTTGCCGGGCAAAATCACTCCTGGCAACACCTCGGGCAGCTTTCTTGGCGGCGCCACCGGTCTCTCTACGGCTAATAGGCACCATTTGACTCCATGCCCCTCTACACGTCCGACACCGGCGGCTCCACTAGCTGCGCCACATGTTGCTCACGGCTAATAGGGGCCTAAAAATCAAGTAGATAAGTGGGTAGTGGAAACAGGCCGTGGACAGATTGATCATTATCTTGTGTCATTATATTCGTAGGGTGCGTGTGCGTGTGTCCTCGATGATGTGTTTGTGTGTGTGAGGGGGAGAGTGAGTGAGAGAGAGAGGGGGAGGGTGAGAGGGAGGGAGAAACAGTGGGGGAGAACGAGAGAGAGAGAGTCGGCTCGACGCTGGCCCACAGGGACAGAGCAGTGATGGCCCTTTGGGGCTACCAGCCGCCTGTACAGGCCCTGTAGTGAGTCGTTGCGTGCGTGTATTTTGTGTGTGCGTGCGTGTGTGTAGAAGTTGTACAGTATGAATGGTTCCAAGTCCCAGTGACTTTTTTGTATTTTGATAGTATTATTAAATCCTTTCTTATATATTTTTATTTTTACCTTATTTATCCTCTTTAACTTTTAATTTTTCATTATAAGGTTTTAAGTTAAGTTATCTGCTGTAGCTCCCTGGTGAAAGTGTTTTTTCTTTTTAATTATGTATTAGTATGTAGTACAATGTATTGTAAATAGATTATAAGTTGAATGGACATCTAAGATTCTGTAGTAAATGGACTGATACAACTCGTTCCCCACGCACAGGCTTTGCCTATGTGGGGACCATCCTTTGTATGTAGGCTATATTATAATTTTTGTAACATATTTTTTGTGGAATAAATTATTTTTGATTTGATTTGAACTTACTTATAATAGGCATCATTAGTATTGCCATAAAATTATCTAAACAAAACATTAACGCTGTAGTTTTGGCTCGCCTATGTAGTTTTTGTGTTATTTAAGAACTTTATGGCAGTCATTTTGAAACTAAACATAAAAATATATATTCTTTATTATTGTTTATATTGTTAAATTGTTTATTGTATTGTATATTGTTGTATACAGGGTGATTTGTACTCAGTGTGACAAAATGTTTTTGGTGTAAGTACAAAGTAAATGAAGTGTGATGATGCATATAAAATGTGCCAAGTCTCAAAATTTGCGTCCCAAAAAATTATTTTATGTTTTTCAAAAATAACCATGCTTTTAAACTTAATACAGCGATTTCTCAATTACCTGTGTATGGATTTGAGTAGATAATGTCATTTTCGTGTTCTACATTAAATTTTGAACAATAATAATGGAAAATGACGGAGGATCAGTTGTAAAAACTCCATTGTAAATAGATTCAAAGATAAAAATTAAGATATTTGATAACAATTTTAAAAACAATGGTTTATTGCATTTTTCACACCCTGTATACAAGAAAGTGTCGGAATATGTTAAAAACTGTGCCATTTTATAAGCTTTCCAACGATATGCTACACTATTGAGGTTTATGTCTGCTTATGTACGCTTTAATGGTTTGAAGACTGCAAAGCATGGTGTCTTTAACATTTAAAACATAGAAAGTCGGCATGTATTAAGCAAAAGTTGTATTTTTGATTCAGCTTGAACAGTAAAAACAGTAAAAAAGTTCCCTGTTTTCTGGTATTCAAACCACTAAAACAAACAAAAAAATATCTAAACCTCAATAGTGTAGCATATGGTTGGAAAGCTTATAAAATGGCGCTGTTTTTAACATATTCCGACACTTTCTTGTATACAGGGTGTGAAAAATGCAATAGACCATTGTTTTTAAAATTTTTATCAAATATATTAATTTTTATCTTTGAATCTATTTACAATGGAGTTTTTACAACTGATCCTCCGTCATTTTCCATTATTCTTGTTCAAAATTTAATGTAGAACACGAAAATGACATTATCTACTCAAATCCCTATACAGGTAATTGAGAAATCGCTGTATTAAGTTTAAAAGCATGGTTATTTTTGAAAAACATAAAATAATTTTTTGGGACGCTAATTTTGAGACTTGGAACATTTGATATGCATCATCACACTTCATTTACTTTGTACTTACACCAAAAAAATTTTGTCACACTGAGTACAAATCACCCTGTATATTGTGTATTATGTTTTTGTTTATATATTCTTTTTTAAGTAGTTCTTTGCGTATATAATCTATATACAGAAGACTCTCGCTCATCCAAACTAATGTGGCGGACGTCCGGTCCGGATTTTTTAAATCCGGACTATCGAGAGTCGAGCAAATACAGTACTGTATATAAAAGTGTTTTCAATTTTGTTCCAGGTCCACAGTATTGATAGCCGGTCAAATGCAGTTCCACCGGTAAAAATTTTTACTGCCATGTTATCCGAGTTTTTGATTATCCGAGGTAGTCTCGGTCCCGTTTAGCTCTTATCATCAGACTTTTACTGTACTGTGCCGCTAAAACAATCACGATTGCCGATCCGGACTAGCGGGAGTCCGGAAAAGGCCGATCTGGATGAGCGAGAGTCTACTGTACCAAATATCAATTCAATAAGAAAAGCCGTTATGAAATAAAAGATAGTTTGTAAACAAACAAAATGACAACTGAATGGGGGTGAGTTTTGGACATTGGTTATGTTTTTGGGCCTAGAATAATACCTTAAAAGGTCGGTAGAGAGTTTGGGGACAACCTGTACTATATATTAATTACTATATATTAACTATATATTAATTCAAATATATTTGCACTATTTTTAGAAGGAGCTATTTTTACTAAAGAAAATCAGTGTTTGGCTGAGTACTACGCATATAGATATTTCAAATAAACTAAACAGTGAATGTTGCTTGTACTCACCTTTGTTCTAACGTTTTCTGCACAGGCAACTCAAGATCATGGCCCAACCCACTTTCTGAATCTGATTCAGATTCATAAATCAACTTGTCTGTGGCAGCCTGCAATAAAAGTAATCTTGTTATATCAGATCAGGATTAAAAATATACATAAATATAATAAATACCACTGTTAGCTTATTTCATAGCCTCATTTGACTCAGTGCCCTGAAACAAAAGTTTGCTGTAGTAGATCTTGAATGCCAATGCAGTTTTAATTTTTCAAACCAATTAAGATAAAGAGAGAACTTACTTACATTATCATTTTTCATAATGATTGTTAAGGTGTCGTGCCTTTTGACAGTTTATAGTTATCATTCAATGATGCCAAGCCCTGGATTTACGTCCTCCTAGATAGGCTGGATAATTCTTCATGAGAAGAAGCACTGATATGGTTGTTGCTGTTTGCTTTAAATTAAATTAGCAAAAAAGTATAAGCGGTTTACTTCAAAGATATTTTGGTGAAAGCTATTACCTGGACTAGGTTGGCAGTTTCCTGAATGTCTGGGATGAGCAAAGCTAAGCCTTCGTCAGACTCAGCTGTCTCTGTGGAGTTCAGCTGGGACTTTAGGCTATTAGTGACCCTCGTCAGTTTTTTCTGATTCTTGGGCTTGTTTATTCTGTAAAATTTAAGATTAAACACTTTACTAGTCATTCATACATCACACTGTATGCTAACAAAATGTTTTTTCTTGATATGTTTAACATAATATTTAACTAATGAGGACGTATTTATTCAATTTTAGAACCAACAATCGTCAATCCTATATTGTAGCGGTGTGCGAATATTCAAAAGTTCGAATAGTTGAATGAATATTTTAGTATTTTGAGCCTGGCTCGATCCTAATGAGTATATTCAAACATTTAAATAGTATATAAACCTAGAAATAATCTGTAACATCAACCAAATAATTCATGGCATTGTATTGCTTTATTTCATCCCAACATTTCATGATTTGTATTATAAATCACAACGGCAACTTCTGCATATTATGACATCTTCTTTAACTCTACACACACGCCCATTTTCAAGGACGATAATTTGTTGTGTCACTATTTAAATTACTCAGCTACCAGCATGGAAAGATAAGACTGTCAGCCATTCTTATTTGATTAACCGCAGCATTTTTAACCGACCCCACTTCCAACAAAAGGAGGAGGTTCTCAATTTGTTTGTGGCAATGTTTTTTTTTTTAGCGAATTTCACCTATAGGGAATAAGCTATTACCGTAGTACTCATGGTAAGACCTGGACCCGAGACCGATTTAATTTTTCCTTAACAGTCAACCGTCTGAGGTTTGCGCTGATGCAGCAGAAGACAATCGCATTCTGCAGTTATATCATGAGCGCTGGGGTCACATGGATAAACGCTAGGTCCGATCAAAGCTTGAATCCGAAATGAGTATCAAAGTGGCAGCCAACTACGAGATCTGTGAACCGTACAAGTTCCGAAAGGCAAACTGTCTACCATTCGTAACACAAGAACGCCCCTCAGTCCCAGGTGAGTTGTTATCCAATGATGTTTGCGGCCCGTTTGACCTATCCTTCGGAGGTCGCTGATACTTGATAGTCATAAACATAAAGGACCACTTTTCAAAATACCGCTACTGTTTTGTCACAAGGGAAAAATCTGCTGTCAAGGAAGCTTTGTGTGAAGTGCTCGCTAAAGCACGCACAATTAGTCATCACGTCAGAGATTTTCTTAGCGACAACGGTGGTGAATTTGACAACACCGAAGTTGGTCAAATTCTCAGAGAATATGGTGTAAACCAACGTCTGAGAGCACCGGATACACCTGTATAAATAGTGCTGTGGAGAGAGAGAACAGAACGATTGTCGAAATGGCCCGTACCTTCAAGTACGCCAATCCAAATGTAACATTTCCTACAATGATCTGGGCGGAACTTGTCATCACTGCTGGCTACGTTTTGAACCGAGCGGGAAAGTCAGCAGTTGCCAACAAATCCCTCTTTAAGAAGAGTCAATAAGAGATCAATCATTTTAGCCTCTGGATTGCTTATATATAAATTGATATTATAAGGCCTTACCTTAGCAATCCTGTTTCAGGAGCAATTGCTGCACCTAAACAGGATTGCTAAGGTAAGGCCTTATAATATCAATCAAAGAGATATTTCTCTGTTCAAAAACTGAAAACTATTACAGATAATTTTCAAAAAAATTATTCACAGTAGCTTGTGGCTTGTAAATATTTTATTTAGATCTTTAAACTGTACATCTTTATCTTTGTATTTATGTGTGTCATTGTACTATAAGCGAAACTATACTGGCCTCGCAGCGCTCCAAAACAGGAAAAGAGCACGAATTGACATTGATTTGACCTCGGTAGTTCTTTTCTCCTTTGTATCTGTTTGTTCTAGATTAATCCAATTGTAAATCAAGCAAGTGAACAGCTGATTAACAACCAAACAACATTTCGGTATTGCACAGTTTTGTCTTGGAGCTCACAAATATATTATGTTAAACAAAAGTAAAACCCGAGAAAGAAAACAATTAATACAAAATTAAATGTTTGGTATTACTTTGGTTGTTAATAATTACCTCAACTGTACTCTTTTCGCATGTCTGATGTGTTGATAGTGTCATTAAAATAACAAGCTTGTTTCTGATTTCTGATTCATATGATTGCAGTACCGCATGTTGCGTAGTATATTGATTGTTATGTTTGTTGACTCATTATTTTTCATGGCGACGACGCTCATATGAATGTTTTGATATTTTTCACATGAGTAGTCGATTGCTGTAACGTCAATGGGAACGTAATGTTTAAATAACGTACTTGGAAAGTGGAAACTAATGATGATTATTAACTTATAAAGATCATGTTTTCAGCCTAAAATGTCATTGCAGTCCATCCAAAAAGTCGGATACTTAACGGATAGTGTCGAATATAAAAATTGGGCTCGGTTTGGATACGCATATCCAAATTGAACCAAATCCGACCCAAATTTCCAGATATCCGCACCACACCTGTAATCAATCTGTACTTCTGAAATAATAATTTAATAATCACAAGCTAACTCATACAGAGAAGACAGAAATTACAAAAACTCGGAACCTGAAGAATCAAGACAACTTGCATAGGATTCTTACTACACGTATCTGATCACCGATTCTAATGAATAAGTTGGTCAAAAGTATTTACTCTGAAAATTAAATAAATTTGAAATATGTGATTCAACTTTGACACATCACTACTTACTTTAATCTTGAGGCATATGTGTCAACAACAATCTTCATCTTCTGAAGTAGACACACAGTGGATAACTGCAGGGAGTTTTGCTTTGGCCTCGGTAGCAACAGCGGTACCAATTGAGCATTCTGAGCAATAGCCCGTAGCAGTTGTAGAACACTGCGGTACAGGGGAATGTGTCTGGCCATGTCCAGCACTGTCAAAAGAAACAGGTCCATGAATGTCTATCTTAGATTTATGACAGAACAAAGTAACACATCATGGATGGAAAGCTGATTTGAAACATAACAATTTAAAATTGATAGCAAGAGTCTAGGCTTATAGTATTTTTTTTGTGAGTAAAGCAGGCTTACCTAAATGGGAAGGAGTCCAATCTGGCACAAGAAACGCACAACTGTATACACAACGTCTTAGAACGTTTCACTGTCACAATGAACTTCCAAGCTACCATTAGGCCTGAATACCACTCTCTCTTCAACTCCTGCCTCCATAGTTGAAAATTCTGACAGTGACATTGAAATATTCTAATGATTTGTCTGTAGTGTAAAGTTGTATGTTTATTGTGTCAGATTGGGCTCTTTCCAATTCCGACAAACCTGCTATTCTCACAAAAAAGATCCTGATTTGATACTTAATTAGAGAGATATATGTCTCTATAGTCTTGTATGATCCTTTTCTAAATAACACAAATTTTTCTTTGAATTATTTGAAGAATGAAGTTTACCAGAGTCGTTGCGCAAGTAGGAGGAAAGAGCAGGCAGCAGACAGGACTGTTGTAGCAGGTCATGTATACAAGGAGGCAATGGCTGAGGCACAGGCTTGGTAGGTGTATCACTGTCATCATCTGAACTGTCTCTGTCTGCATTCACCACTCCTCCTGGGTTGATGTACGTAGACAGAACCTAACAAATCCCATCATGACAGGGGGTTAGTGCTAACTATATTGATCATAATTTAATTAACATATCGTGTATTTTAGTTATCATGTAGTTATCATTGTAGTCATCATGTAACATAGTTTCTGTTTTTTTATCAGGTAAGTTCCTAGTTGAACAGCAGTACTACTGTTTGCCAGAAGTTAAGTAACATTTAGTGGAGTGTACACCGTCAAGGGTGGTCACAGACCTCCTGGGAAAAATTAACCTGTTTTCCCGAATTATTTGTGATACATTATTACTAGGGGTCTACAGGTCCCCAATATTTTCGGGTTGGGTCGGAGCAATAGTTATCTCAAGGGATCAGTTCAAGGTGGAAATGATTATCGGGTCAAGTCCAGCATAGCACACAAGGTTTTGCCATGACCCCAAAAGATGTTCTCAATTCAGCAGTGTCCGTGGAGATGTTAAGATTTAACAGTGACTGCAGAGGACATTCGATTCATAACTTCACTGTGACTGCTGAAAATGATGAAAAAAAAATTATTTTTTTGTCATAATTTCAGCGGTCACGGTGAAATTATGAATCGAATGTCTTCCGCAGTCACTGTTTACAATGTTTTAACAGTCGGGTTTAACCTGGCAGATTTCAATGAGTGTTTTAACTTACATATATAGTGTTACACTCTTCCAAATTGTTCATAGATAAAAAAAAACTAAAAAAAAAAAAAATTAAAATTGAACGTAAGTTATCATTTAATTATCATACAGCCTCCCAACTTAGTGCTTCTAACGGTGACAGCCGACACTACAAGATATGACGTCATACCCTCAGCCGGAATCCGCACTAGATTAATTGAGTAAAACGAGTGAAGCTCTCAAGCTCTATAGTCTATAATACTGTTTTTTTTTTACACATTGAGGTACATGGTCAAGTGTCAGCCTATTGAGTGCTTCCAAATTATGCCTTAACCCTTTCAGTCTCCTGTTTAGCTGCGTTTACACTGAAGTCTGCAACACATGTTTTAAGGATGTGTTGCTGGAAGTCAAATGTGCATGTCAAATAATTTATGCTTGCACCATTAGATAAAAAAAAACAAAAAAACTATATATTTGCTGTAGCATTACATCAACAGTCCCATTCGGTCAAAAAGTAAAGTCACATTCTTATCAACAACAATTTTGTCACTGACAAAACATCTCTGACCAAAACATAAAAAAATTCTCGCTTACTAACTTTTTCATCTTACCAATTTAGACTAAAAGTTTTTTAGCAGATGATATTAATTTATATTAAAAAAATAAACAACCTATTTACAGTTTTAATCAAACAGTCGATAAGAAGCATTAATACATAAGCTAGGTACCAAATATTATAGTTTTAGCTCTATTCTAATTATGACAAAACACAAAGTAATAAGAAGCGTGTTTTGTTGGTAGCGGGCGTAGCAGGAGGTCTACTTTCCACTGAACCGACTCTACTTTTTTGACCTAATGGTATTGTTGACTCAGTGAAACAGAACTTGTAATTTATCGTATTTTGTCATATTAAAACTGCTGTTGCAACAGGTCAAAATCCCGATGCGTCAATCGCTTTAAAAGAGACTACGCTTTCAGCATTGACTTTAATATTTGACTTAATGATATTTATACCTACTTAGGGGAGACTGCAAACATTGTAATTTTTGACCTAATGGTAAAAGTATAAATTATTTGACCTAATGCACATTTGACTTTCAGCAAAACTCCCTTTTTAAACTCTTAAAGACTTAATATATATATTAGTACTCTTTTATCACTAGGGCCTGAAGTGATAGAGATTATGAAAACCATCAATTTGTGGCTCCGCTCAATATTGTAAGCAGACCTAGTTTACCTGTAGCAGGACAGTGACATGCTGCTCCTCACTGCGCTGTCTACTGAGAGCCTGCTCTACATTCCAGCTCTGTGTGGTGCTGCCAGTGCCAAATCCTGTCCCCTTGGCCCAGTATAGATGTGACTTGTCATCCGACTTGTTGCGTGTCTGCGGTAAAGTCTTCAACTGCAAGTCAAACAAATTCACACAAATTAGTAAACTTAGTTGAAGTAGTAATGAAAGTAATAAAGTTCCTGGATGGCAAAACATAAAATATCCCAGAAAAGGGTTAACCTTAAATGTCACAGTAAAAATGTTAAATATTTTATTTGGAAACAGTGATTCAAACAGAATTGACATTACTCGAAACAGAGGGCCTTATATTGCATTCACATATAGGTAGGAGTTCAATAAACCACCTAGATAGCTGTACAAATTTACTGTGATGACTGCTTTAGAGTGTACAAGTAAATAATAAATATAAATTTATATATATATATATATAAAACAAAAATTGAGGAATAAAAACACCTTGCTTTGACAAGTGTTTTTTTGAAACTGCACACAATAATCTCACTAAACTCTTGCTATAGGATTAGTATACGAGGTCAGAAAAATCTATATTCAAATACTCCTAGAGGTAGCAAACTATATGATGTGAGTGTTGAATCACTTACTAAGCTGGTGAGCCCCGGCAGGACGGACTCGTGGGGCTGGTGAGTAAAGACAGCCAGACAAGACAACAGCAAGTGAAGAGCTCCTTGGTCCAGGGCTGTCCTCCTCAGCAGAACACCGTCGTCTGTGCTAAGGGGAGTTGACTCTAGCAATTGACGTAGCACTTCAAATGGCAGCGTGGGCAGTGAGCTGGACACTGGGTTGCTCATTATATCTCCTGCACAGAAAGGTAGAACATTAAGTTGTTATACAAACTGAAAAGACATAGGCTACAAGTATTAAAGCATAAAATGTCTGTTATTCAAGAAATCATTACAGACATTTACCATCTTTAATAGTAATAACAAAGTATACATATACATTCAACATGGTGTGTGAATTTTAAAATCTATTTAATTTTCCTATCTTCCAAAATATTTTTCTCTATATAATTTGTTATGGCTACTATATTTTAAATGAAATAATGTTTTGGAAGATAAAAAAACTAAAGCGCCTTTTTAAAATTCACACACCATCTTAACTTATTTTGGAAGATAGGAAAATTAAATAGATTTTAAAATTCACACACCATGTAGAATAAAATACCCACTAACTGGAAATTATAAATAATCAATTACTAACAAGAATATTAGTATAAAATATACTAAATAATGCTAAGAGATACGAGTGTTGATCTTACCACCCTCTCCATCATCGGACACTCCCAGCACCAATCGCAGCAGACACTGAGCTTTGCGCTTGTCTCGCAGCAGCACCTCAGCATATCCTGGTAGTCGCAGGAACAGACCAAAGGCTGCTAGAGAGTGCAGTGGTACTGTAGGAATACTGGCCTCATTGTGCTTACCTCCCTGGCTACTCATGTAGGGAGCTACCATACTCTCCTCCACATCCTTCAACAAATCGTAGCTATTGTCTTTCCCACATGTTTGTGACATTCAATTTAACTCTAAAATACTAATTAATATGACATTCTACCAATGCTGGTGTTATCCTTTTAAGTTTGTTTTATTTGCAAGCATTCTATAAAACAATACTAATAGGCAAATAACATTTTCATTTGTTTCATTTTTCAACGTTTTTTCAAAGTAAACGAATGTATTTTTACTTATGCCTATTAGTTTATAACTTATTATAACAGAGGGCAAAAGGAGAACTTAAGAGTAATATTTATAAATTATTGGTATAAATTATTAAGCTCTGGTAAGGAAAACACCCGGGTAAATTTGGAAAGTAGTTGGGGTTACTGATTGATTTTACCTACGACCGTTTTTTAAACTAGTCTTTTCAATTTAGTTCTTAGGATTAAAAAGATTCACCTAACAGTGTTGTTTACTTACTTAACAGCATTGTTTTGTTACTTTACAGAACAAGTTTAGTCCAATGAGGTTCGAGGATTGAGAGGAAAAAGGTAAAATTGTAAATTGTAATACTTCGGATCGGACGTCAACTTATCAGCTGTTGAGGTCAATTTAATTTATTATGCCATCAGTGAGTGGTTGGGACTCATTAGTTGTTGTATCAAAATCAGTGGCAGTAAGAGGTTATAAACGAAAACATAACCTCTATTAGACATTATGAATAGTGATGGTTAGTTATTAAAAAAAGTCGTGGGTAACGTACTGTACACAACTCGCATAATTAGCCTTATAGACATTATCATTGTCTCCCGAAATCATGGCAAAATGCTGAATATCTTGAGTGGTTTTGTTACAATCATTGTCTAGAGCAATTGTGGCACATATTGAAAAAGGACATATTGAATTTTCTTGTGATCTACTGCGGTCACAAGAAAATTCATCATAGAGGCAAAATCTAAATACCTACCGCGGTTTTGAAGATATTACAGGGTGTCTACCAGTAAGCTATTTTAAAAATCGGTGACATTTTGGGGACATTTGGGGGCCATATCTACAAAAATCGGTAGGGATGGACCGCTCCCGAAATTTCGGGAATTTTTTGGGAACAAAATATTCCCGATTATCGGGACGGGATTACATTTTATTCGGGAATTTTTCGGGACGGGATTTGGTCCGATCGTCGGCGATTTTGCCGCTTCGCGAGTGCCCATGACGCCGCTATTGCAAGCGATAGGTCCGCGAACGCAGAAGACGAAGTCATTTCGACGATTGCGCCGTGACCACGGAGTCATTATGACGATCGCTCCATGACCACGAGTCATACCGACAATCACGCCGTGACCGCGGAGTCATAACGACGATTGCGCCGTGACCGCGATTATAGGACCGACGATCACACCGTGACCGCGAGTCATAACGACGATAGCGCTGTGACCGCGGAGACATGCCGACAATCACGCCGTGACCGCGGAGTCATAACGACGATCACGCTGTGACCGCAATTCATGGACAGACGATCGCACCGTGACCGCGAGTCATACCGACAATTGCGCCGTGACCGCGGAGTCCTACCGACGATCGCGCCGTGACAGCGGAGTCATACCGACGATCATGCCGTGATGGCGAGTCATACCGACGATTACGACGTGACCGTGGAGTCCTACCGACGAACGCGCCGTGACCGCGGAGTCATGCCGACGATCGTGCCGTGATTGCGAGTCATACCGACAATCATGCCGTGACCGCGAGTCCTACCGACAATCGCGCCGTGACCGTGAGTCATACCGACGATCATGCCGTGACTGCGAGTCATACCGACGACCACCCCGTGACCGCAGTCATTTTGACGATCGCACCGTGACCGCGAGTCACAAGTTTCTATAGGTACCTGTAAATTGTTATCCATTTTTTTTTGTTTTTATAGATCAGTGCCACAAACGGTAAAAATTGATTTCGTATGTCTTTTTTGGTAACTACAATACTCAAGACTTTCTTTTTATGCATAGAAAAAAATCCCGTCCCGTCCCGTCCCAAAAATCGGGAAGGAAATAAAAATCCCGTCCCGAACCAAGAATTCAATCCCGTCCATCCCTAAAAATCGGTGACATCGAACTAAGTAAATTTCTGCGAGTTAATTTGTGAGAGAGTGTGACACATAAATCTCCTTTTTACAGAGTGAACAAAACCCTGAGAATACATTTTTCTAGGCCTTAACCACAATCTTAACTTTTAGTTAAAAATTATCGTCCTATTTGACCACCTTGTTTCTAAGATTTTGAGAGCTTTTGAGGAATCAAGCTTTGCTCGGATCACAGCTTGTGATCTGAGTAAAGCATTTGACTGTATTGATCACAACATACTCATCACTAAGCTGGAGTACTATGGCATCTGAGGTATACAGCTTAAGTTTTTTGATTCATACTTGAGAGAGAGAACTCAATTCGTTGATGCAGAAGTCAAGGTGTCAAGCTGCTTGAAAGTTAGCTCAGGTGTGCCACAAGGTTCGATTATAGGCCCCCTTATTTTTATCACAGTTATCAATGACCTACCAGCCAATATTAAAAGATCCACCATCATGTTTGCGGACGACACCAATTTTTTGAGTGTTCATTCCAACTTCTATGATCTCATGTCAGTAACTGAGCTCACAACACTGATTCAGCTTATATGTGGTTTAATGCTAATAGCCTTTGTCTTAATAAGAATAAAACTCAAAATATATTGTGTAGTCTTAAAAACATTCCAGTAGAGTCACAGAATGTAAACAATGAAAATGTAATTACAGTTCTAGGAATAAACATTGATAATTGTTTAAGCTGGTCTCCTCAGATAGATTTGGTTCGTGCAAGATTGTCCAGAGTAATCTGTTTTACTTTTAAATCCTTTTTATGACATAGAAGAATATTTTAAGGTTGACGAAGTTAACTTTTAATGTCCTCACATTTCCACATTCTTCTTTTTATTTGTAGCCTAAGCATATGTATAAGTATAGCCTATTTTGACTTGTTTTTAGACTTGTTTTGTTTTGCCTAATAATAGGCTGTTTATGTAATTGCTGAATTTTCTTAAATTTTGTCTATTGCATTTGTTGTAAATGTTGAAGGACAATAAAACGTTTCTGATTTCTGAATTAACTGTTCCCTTTGCATTATTTTGTAATACTGGAACTGGAACTGCAACGGGAACGGGTTGTGAGTGTTGTGACGTCATTTTGACGTGTGAATAGTCACTTTGAAACAAAATTTCCACTTACAGGGTCGAGAAAATCCCCATCTATCCCGCTTTATTGTAATTAAAAATCCCGTTTAATCCCGCATGACTTTTTTTACATTCTGATCAGGGTGAATACTGATCAGTAATTTGTAACATGTCATCTAAATATCTACTAAAAGTTTTCAACAATGCTATGGTAGAATATTTTAAGTAATTGGTGTTAGTTTTTATATGGAAAGCTGTATAAAAAGAAACTAATCGTAAGAGCCGATCTCGTCTTATCCCGCATCCTGTTTTAATCCCGCACATGGTCTAAAAAGTCCTGTTTAGGGGATAAAAACTCCAATGGCAGCACGAACGAAATAGCAGCACCCCGCACTTGACAGCAAAATGGCGGCAGCGGGCAGATATTACAACACTGAGACTGAACGTAGACTGGCCGGTTGCCTGACTAGCTACAGTACTGAACTGACTTGCTTACTGTATTAACTTCCCAGTTCGCAAAGCGATCCTTTATTTGGAAAGCTTTCTCTAGTCTAGATCTAGACTAGATAAACTGTTCGATGTGATAGTAAATTATTGATACATGACAAGTTTCGTCTTATGATTTTGGTTTGTCCCAAAAATTTATGAAAATCTGTAGGTCTACGATAATTTAGGTAACATGTTAAGCAAATTCCGTGACAATAGGGGACATCGGTGACACATTACTAAAATCGGTGACTTTTCCGGGACATCCGACATACTTTTTCATGGTGACATTCATGATAGGTAGACACCCTGTATTATCATCATCATCTTCCATAATCGAAGCAAAATCTTCTCCTGCAGTTGTTTGGACATCATCATTGACTCCCACAGTTACAGAAACATTATCGTCGCCATCCGCGATTGTGGCAAAAGCGTGAATTTTTAGATCGTACGATATTCGCAGATAAGTAGGGTATGGGTATTTGCATTCTCGATACCGAAATTTTTCGAGACCTCTGAAATAAATTTAACATATTTTTTTGGACATATACAATAAATACATTTGATATACATAATTTCTCTTTAGTTTTTAATGCTCTTTAAAACTAATGTAAAATTGAATGTCAATGAATAATTTTAAATTGTTTTATTTTAACTCAAACTTTGAAAACGTGAATAAACTGCACCATATTTATGTCTTTTCCATGAAAATATTTTATTTTAACTAATGAAACCCCAACTAAAATTACTATTTTACAAATGCATGATCT
Source organism: Macrosteles quadrilineatus (assembly GCF_028750875.1). NCBI lineage: Eukaryota > Metazoa > Arthropoda > Insecta > Hemiptera > Cicadellidae > Macrosteles > Macrosteles quadrilineatus. Next base: position 119,896,982 of record NW_026542594.1, read on the forward strand.
AATAATATACAAAACAAAGCAAATTTAGGCCAAAAATGTTAATAAATAAGTATTTTATGACGATTTTCCTAAACACCTGCATTTATGTGGGAAAATGGCCGGCATTCCTAGAAGCAACACCACATGAAGGCCTGGCAAACCTCAGATAAAATTGTTTCACCTGCTCGAAGCACTTAAAGGGTTAATTCAGTCTAACCTCGTAGATGTCATCACTGGCCTCCACCTTAACCCAGTCAGCGTCTATCTGATCCGCTGTGGTGGGCTGATGGGAAGGCTGGTGAGTGGGCTGGTGGGTTGTGGCAGTGCGGAAGTACATCAGAGTCTCAGGATACACCAAGGGCAGATGTTCAGCCAGCAGAGCTAGACCTCCTTGCTGGGTAAACACCTGAAGTGCACTGGGGAATGGCTCAGTTGACAACAGCAGCTCTCCCATGTCACTCCCCTCTACGATCATACAGTCAATTGTACACAATGATTACTCCTCCTACTTCAAAATTGAAAAAGGAACAAAAACAATATATTTATCGTTTAGATATTGTTTATTACGATATCAGTCTTTTTTCTTCTCCCTTCAGATGGTGAAGTCCCAAACAGGAACAAAATTAGGGGTCTGCAGGTCAGACTTTTTGGTTCGGGTCAGGTCGGTCGGTCGGTCCAATAATTTTGGCCCTCAGGTTTCGGGCCAAAATTCATTAATTACTGGATTTTTTTTGTTTTAACTTATATCTGTGTTTATAATATTACTTGATTATAAAATATGAAAAAAATTGTATATTATTTCATTTTCGTATATTATTTACAGCTTGGGAACTGCCTCAACTGCAAGAAAGAAGAAAATACATTTTTTTTTATAGACATTCTATCCCATTTTCAGAACTGTTAAAACTACTTATAGCTAAATTACAACACATTTTGAATTAAACTTAATATAAAAATATCATAAACAAATCAATTAACAAATCACAATTTTAGGGCCTGTTTATGGCTTCATGACTGCAAGCAAGAAGAAAATAAAAATTCTATGTTTCCACCATGCAATATGTATCATTCATTAATCCTCCTAGTATGAAAACCTCACTCTTGCAATAGCATTATTAGTTACAACACAACATTAAAAATACATAATTTATCTATTATTGACATTAGTAGGCCTACAGCTTTAAATAAGAATTATTTTTTATAGGGCCTCAAATAGGCTTAGCAACATGACAAGTGGAGAACTGGTTGAAGAAAATATGTTATGTAAACTGATTTACTATAAAACTCAAAAACAGTAACTAACACACACATTGTTTATTGTATAATTAGTAAGGACTGTAAAAATTGCATATCATGTCATACAATAGTGTAGATAGACCTACTGCAAGAGATTAAAATCTAAAAACAACTGATTTTAATTGCTAATAAATGAAAAGAATTAAAAACCATCCATAAACTCAAGTAAAAAAATACCACAATGAATTAGATACCTATTAATTATATATTAGTTTAGTATTAATTAGTAATAATAATTACATATTTGTGTTTCTTTAAAAATAAATTATTATTCGTTTTTTTGGCCCGACCCGGTCTCTCATGCCAACCGCTGGCCCAACCCGACCCGAAAAATTCGGGGACCCACAGACCCCTAGATAAAATATTAAGTTTTACTGTTTTGTTTTATGTGTTTTGTATATGTTACCAAAGCTAATATGGACTCAAGCTAGCTGATCCCTATCCTTGTACATAATAATCCAAAAACAATATCTGTAAGACAAGTGTTATAACTAAAAAACAGTGAATACCTCGAATAACAACTATTTAGGCCCTGTACACATGAGGGCGGCAGCCGCCGCGGTTGCTATTTTGCGGGAACCGCGGCGGTTGAAAGTACAAAGGAGCAAATGGGACCGTTCACATGCAACCGCCCACTTCCAGTCAACCGCAACTAACCGCGGCGGTCGTAGATTTCCCTTCGACCGCCGCGGCTGCCGTGCGGTTGGAGTTACTTGAGTTGGCATGAGAGCGTACACATGAGGGCAGTAGCCGCCGCGGTTGACTGCAGTTTCTACTATAGGATCACAGACATCTGCGCGCTTGCCCTGTCTGTGGACATCGCTCTCTGTGTTGGTGAAGTGTGTAGCTGTGGCTGGAGTTGATGTAGTGCTCGTAGTGTAAGTTTAAATGACCATGCGTGCTGCTGTGGAACCAGAAAACTTTGACACTGATAGAAGTACAAAAAGAAGATACGTTTAGGACATAAACTAAAAAAGATTGCATAGCAAGAGTTAGTTGAGTTTTTTGCTGAAAAGAATTGTCAAGCGTTACGCGTTTAAAAGATAAATAATTGGGTAAATACAGTACTGGCTGTCAAGCGACGGTCAATTAACACCGCAACCGCAGCGTAACCGCGGCTCCAGCCGCTGCCATGTGTACGGTCCTAGGCGGCCGCCGCTGCGGCCACCGCGGCGGCTGCCGCCTTCATGTGTACAGGGCCTTAGAGGTTGCACAACTAACTCTTCTAGAATTGTCATATACCTTAAGAATAACCAGTAAATCCAATATATCAATAGTAGAACACAAAACTTTGGCAGAGTTTACAACATCTAAAACTGCACTGATAATGTATATATATATATATATATATATATATGATATGTATTAGGGGTTTGCGGGTCCCCGAATTTTTCCGGTCGGGTCGGGCTAGCAGAAGGCCTGTGAGACCGGGTCGGGCCAAAAAAAGAATAATAATTTATTTTTAAAGAAACACTCTTATATTATTGCAGGGGAATTAAAATGTTTAAATGAGAATTAAATATTAAGTTAAATATTAATTATTAAGTTCATTAGGCCTTTTATGTTTGTTAGTTGTAGTATATCTTTTGTTACTGTTTAGGAAGGGGAAACAAATAATATGGCTGACTAAATGTGATGCATGAAATAGACAAATTAGTTAAATCAATAAGTTAAGTCAAGAAATGCTACGGTCAAGCCTTTTTTATAAAGCTTATGTAGCTTAGTGTTAAAATGAACTTTGTCATTGTCTTTGTATTGTATATATAAATAAATAACAAACATTTTAAAAAAAATATAATATGTAGGCCTACCTTTGGTTGAGAGTTGAACTAGTGTGAGGTCCATACAAGGAGAGCTGAGAGACACTGTTCTCTGGTCCAGTACGGTGAGCAGCTGAGACAGTGTCAGAGCTCCAGGCAGTATGACATTGGACAGCTCCGAGTGCTGCAGTCCCTCACCACAAGCCAAGTCTGCAACATAACACAACACCTTGTAGAATCATTCCACAACGTTCATGTACATGAGAAAACTAGGGGTTGGTACGTTACAGCCTACAATAATTAATTACTTTAAATCCACTATGGTAGTCAAAAAGTTTTTTTTCTCAAGTGAGAAAGAGTAAAACTAATGATACAAGCCAGATACCATAACCTCCAGTCTTTCATTGTCTAACTGTTGAATGTGCACAGCAAACAACTACGACTGTCTTTGTACAGTAGACTCCCTCATCCGGACACCTTTTAACCGGACATTGGTTTAACCGGACTACACTCGGCGGAAATTACATCTCTTTAACCGGACAATTTTTATCAGCACATTGGTTTAACCGGACTAGATCAGCAGGAAGTGGGCAGTACTGAAACGCCTGTTCTCGTGGGAAAGATTTGAGACCAGTGATCACGTGTCTAAATACAATGCTCTCATAAATTTAAGTCGAATATCACAGTAAACAGTCTGTTTTATCAAGTTTTTGGGGACGTTGGTTTAACCGGAAAACTCGTTGTCCGGACTGGCCTCGGTCCCGAGGAGTCCGGATAAGAGGGAGTCTACTGTACTGAACACATTGATACGTTTTAAAAGTTTAAATTAAACATCCAGTTATTGTGTTGGTTGGAAGTACCGAGGGACCGGGCAATGGCTCATTCATTATAGTTTATTTTGATTGTCACTAAGAAAGGGTGTCCAGCAAATGGGCTCGGCCGAATTCCTGCATATTTCCCGCATATTTCCCGAGTAACTTCCATTTTTCCCTGAGGCATTTTTTTAGGGTATATTTAGCAAAAGTTGATTAATGTCAATATATATTTAATATGCAATACAAACTTAAATGGTGCACACACTCACGTAAGCACGCAAATCGCAAAACCGCTTGTAAGCATGCGCACATCACCACTTAACAGCCCATCTATGTGGCAGAAGAGATAAGGCCTCTAGCTGGGGTGGCGGTTAGGTGGCCGTTGTTCATTAGATTGAAGAAAATAAAAAGTCCTGATGGGTGAGGTCGAGCTTGACTTATGGAACGGCTCAGAATGTGACTTTTTTTACGTTTTCGCTTATAAATCGGAATCTGTAAGTCATATTGAAAAGTGTTAAATACAAAAGTTAAAGCTGACAAAATTCCCTACAAAAAAAGACTGTATGCATTTTTTGAAGGACTTAACCGTTTTAAGCTAAAGGGTAAAGGAAATAACAGTTTTAATTAAAATCCTGTTTTATTTGCATGGGAGATGAATCAGGCTCGAAAAGACAAAAGCCTTATCATTGGCCTCAATGAGCAGCACTATCAAAATTAATAATGTAGTGCATGTGGTGGATCCACTACTCATATTTCAACGAGTTATAATTTCAAAGAAACTACGACAGGGAGTCCACAAAAAAATTGTCATTAATTTCCATGACTTTCCATGACTATCCATGACCATTTACCATTGATTTCCATGACTCACAAACTTTACATGCAAATTATAATATAACATACACACACAAATAATACTGCCTGGACAAGTTATTTCACAGAAAATACTGAAATATGTATTAACAGATAACAATGGAGTACAATAGGTACAACAATGAACTAATACAAACCGAAAACTAATAAAATAATACAACTGTAATAAATTGAATTGTCGAACATTTGTGAAAAAACCTGAAAAAATGCTACAACAGTCCGGGTTACGGCTGACTAGAGCATTGAATGGTCCCCTCAAATCCATCCATAATTGGAAATTTCCATGACTTTCCATGACTTCTTGCCTATTTCCCTGACTTTCAATGACCATAATTTTTTTCCATGACTTTCCAGAATGTGGACACCCTGTACGAGGATCTAGAGGACCTTCTGTATAACTTTAAACTATAACTTTAAATATAAATATAACTTTAAAAGAAATCCTTTGCCGCCATATTGATGACGACATAACCGGAAAATGTGGGGGGTAGGAAGTAAACACCCAGGTTGTTTTAATTTTCTAGACATTAAACTAAAATGTTATGCAGACTAAAGTATAGCCAGCTGCTAGACTATAAGGCCTTTAGCTTAACTGTGTTTCTTTCTTAAAAAATTCTTGTTAAGAATAAAAGGTTTAAATAATGTGTGGTGCTGCAATTGTTGTTAGAAAACCATGAATGTAAGATAATATCCATCTTCATTGTATTAACCCTAGCAGTGGCCAATGTTAGAAGTGGGGAATGGCCAACCCATTTTGGCGATTTGCAGACCTTTTTTTGAAAATTCGTAAAAATTCAACCGTACAAGTAAACCTAGCCAACCTCATATTCATTTTGTCCGGAAAGAACAGGAGAATCTAGAAATAGTAATATCATAATGATGTAGACTGTGTATTTTATCGGTAAAGTGAAAAAAATAAAAAAAATTGATTTTTTTTGTAAAATTTCAAAAGCGGCCTTGGTATTTTTTCCCCTGTGGATTTTTTATGGGAAATTCATTATATACATTTTGTAGAAAATCTAATTCCCTACATAGAAATATATAACATTTAGGAAAATATTTTTTTTTTATAAGTTTTTGGGGCAAAATATAATGAATGACAAACGGAGAACCGAAAAAATTGAAAACCGTATAGTGTTAGTTTATGTTGTAAAAAGTTATATAATATACGTGTATACTAATAATGATATATACATGTTTGTAAAGCTAATGAAGTAAGGAATCAAAAAAAGTCATAAAGTTTATGGTAAAAATAATTTTTTACCTATAAACATATGTATATAAAATAATGTTTTTATATTTTAGCGATGTCGTGAGAAAAAAATTCACAGTATTTGGTATACAACTTTTGTAGCAAATTTTGTTACTTCAAACCAACATAATAATCTTGTAGTGTATTCAATTACCTACATAAATATGTATAACATGTTGGAAATATTTTTTTTTTTTACGTAACAGGGACATAATAACAGGCTACAATAACCGCAAATCCACAAAACAGTGTAAACTATACAGTGTTTGTTTGTGTTGTGAAACATTATGTAATATATGTATAAACTAATAAAGATATGTACACATTTCTTAGGCTAATGAAGTAAGGAATCCAAAAAAGTCATAAGTATAATGGTAAAAAGTTATTTTCACCTATGATTATGTGTCAATTTGAGAATGTTTTGAACTTTTTGCGCATTTTGAGAAAATGGAGTGTACAGTATTTAGTATATAACTTTTTTACCAAATTTTTTACCCCCAAACCAATATAAACATGTTGTAGTGTATTCATTTACCTTTATAAAAATGTATAACACCTTGGGTATATCATTATATAGCATATATAGCACGGCGAACTAAGGTCCGTCTCATAGGCCTACAACAATCTCTGAATGTCAGAACTGTCAATTTTGGACATGATGCTAACAAAATACAACCTTTTATGAACACTATTTTACACAATTCAGTAATATTTATGCATAATAAAATGCATGAAGATTAGATTACTGTTATACACACACACAAACTTCACTAACACTAACACTACAAACTAATAACGTATTTAGTAATAAATCGCGGATAACACGAGAACGAACACTCACCGGCAACAACACAAACAAACAATGGCGAATACAGCTGACAGACTGTAGCAGTAATGACTCACTTCCGTCGTCTTCATGCCAGCAGACAGAAATAACCCTGAGTGCAGGGCTGCCACTCTCTGAATCTATATTTCTTCCTCTTCAAAATGACATACTATATGACTAGTAATAATAAATTACACTGTATATAATTCATATTTTCCATATCGTCACCTGACGACCATTGGCCATTTGTTACAATTTCGAAAACAGCTGTTTTCATAAAATCGTACCGGTTGTGCAATCAATATTTCATTCTAAATATCACTACCACAATGAAGATAAAATCAATGGCTATCCAGTGGTACCACCCGCAACATCCCAAGACGAAAATTACCCGAGGAGGGTAATGCCAAACAAGACGTGTTTTGCCACTTCCCAAGTGTCGGCTGCAAAAGTCGTGCCGCGCCAAAAATTCATTTGATTTCTAATCGTCGTGACATTGTTATATACCTGCTACAGGGTTTGTTTATGTAATAAAATGAAAGTTCAGAATGTGATCTTTCGAATGGTATATATATTATTCTCATCTGAGTTGATTATAAGTGTTTTTTTTACCGTTAAAAAAATTTCGGCCCATATCGTCACCAGACGACTTGGCCATTCAAAGCATCAACGTCATATCGTCTCCAGACGACGAGTGGCCACTGCTAGGGTTAAACTAAAATTAAAAAATTATTGTTTAAATACAATCCTGAGAAGAAACTAGCAAAAATACTTTTAGCCCGGTATCGTGCCGAGAACTAAGGTAAAAAATAATTTACCACACAGAACTGTGCCGACGGCCCAATTTTCTGTACTGCAGATCCCTAAAGTGAACACTTGGATGTTACCTGTCAATGTAGCACAAGAGCTCTGACCCTTCTTGTTGGACTGTGAAGATACTTTGTCCTTGAAAATGGTGGCAATGACATTTTTTGCATCTTTAATCCGCTTGTCCTTGGCAGTGACCCCTGCTGCTACAAAGAGCTGCTCAGAAACCTCCGACCACAGTGTCTCTCTGAGTGAGTCGTTGCTGACTAGAGGCTCTTGGGCCTTGTTGACATTGCCTGCAGCCCCACAGTCTGTAAGTGATAACCATGAATCATCAGCTCAATATCAATACACACACATACGTACACAAACATATACAGTGTCCATGGATACACAACAAACCCACCTAAGAAAATGTTTCCAAAAGTTAGCAGTAAAACAAGCACAAAGGGTTCACAACACATTTTTTGTGAGGAAAGAATAACAAATTATTAATTGTGTAGTGAAATTTTTTGTGCTGCCATTAGCCTGGTAATCGTTTTTGGGGGGAAATTAGTTGTATATCCGTTATAAATTCTCATATAAATTGCTTGAGTTATAAAAAGTAGCAAAGTCACTATCATAATGCTTAGGTTTTTTTGCTAACTGTAAAACAAACAACCGGCATTAACAACTGACCCATCTGTGCTAATCATACTATAATCCAACTAATATTATAAATGAGAAAGATTGGATGTATATATGGATGTTTGTGACAAGTAACATGAAAAATACTGGTCGGGTTGAGCTGAAATTTGGGGTGATGATAGCTCACATTCCCGTTTAACATATAGGCATATTGCTATCTCAAAATTCCTTTCAGGCTCCGCCCCAGTGGCTCTGGAGTCTCCCATGTTAACCTAATTGGCATTCACATTTAAAATAATTAAATTAAATGAAAATAATAAAAAAAGTTAATCTATATTTAAAAAAGAGGAAGTTTGTATATATTTGAACGTTATGGACTCCGAAACCAGAGACGAGTAAGCGCAGCGAACAAGCTCCAACCTAAAGGTGAGCGTGGCAAACGAACTTGAACCAGGACGTGATTGAGCGATGCAAACGAGCTCACCTTGAAAATGAACGAGCATTTGACATAAAACCACATTAGGACAGGACGACGTCTGTCGGGCCAGCTAGTTAAAAATAAAAGTTAAAGGGAAAATTAAGGTAATCAAGGTAAAAGTTAATTTAAATAATTAAGTCAGCTGATTCGACCAAACAAGTTGCTTCTATGATACTAACACGTTCGCTACTGATGCGACGCCGCGGTCATTGCCACAGACCGAAGTATACATTTGAATCTTACGCATAGACCGGCTGTCACTTGGTTAACAGTACACACAGACCACGGGCGAAAACCTGTAAAACAGTGATCATTTACATTGTAATACGCTACAATCGTGTTTGTAAATAATTCATTCTTGTTCGCTTGTATTTCTTATAACCTTTTGTAATGTCGCATATTTGTGACACCCGGTCTACAGCGAAGACAATAGTGAAAATTATCATAGTTTTCTTGAAATAGACCAAACGTCGCATATATGCGACAGTTCATTTTTTTGTGTTTTGAGGTGAAAGTAAGTAAACAAAACAGATTATTCAAGAACAGCTTATAACTGAACAAATATAAAAGCTACATAGGATAAGGAAGCACACATAGATACAGTGATGCAGAAAAGTAAATACCAGTTTTTTCAACTATCATTATGACGTAACCAATCATCATATCCACAGACCAAGCAACGCAGTTGTGTGTCAGACATCTCTGTAGACCACTGCAGGGAATTCAGTGCCTTCAAATAGACCGTTACAAAGATATAAGCATTTCAATAACATTAGAACCCCGACATAAATATGCGACGGCAGTCTATGGGTAGAAACCAGCCGTCGCATATGTGCATCGCTGGTCCATGTGAATGAAAAATTTCGTACTATTGCAGTAGCGAACGTGCTAAATAGCATTAAAAAGTTATAAGGTTTACCAAAAGGGTGCAGCATTATTATGTTTTTTGCAATTGTGATAACATTGATAACAGCTAATAGATGAGTGAACGAATCTATGTATCGTGTATAGCGGAGTCAGAGATTAGTTGTCCGCTTGTGGGTGTGTGTGCCTGTGTTCGCACCTAAAAACTCAAGAACCGTTGCACTTACAGCATTCAAATTTTGCACAAATAATTATGACACCAGTGTATAGACACTATTAAAATTCTAGACGATTCCGCTCAGTAGTAAAATTATAAAACCCTAAAAATAAATTTTTTAATTTGTCCCATAAGAATAACATTAGAAGCTACCTTCTTTTTCTTTTTATTTGTTTACGTTTTGCGACCAACAATTTTGTTGTCTACTTAAGACAGAGAGAACGACTTTTACTCCAAGCTCTTTCATTCATGGAGTAAACAGTTTGACGTCTATGAATATAATATATCATTATAATTTCAGAACTTTCAGAATAATAAATTGAACTTAACAATATTAGTCGCAGTTATATACAGTTTATGTTCAGTATTAAAATTCACATTTACATTACAAATATGTATGTATGTATTTAGAACCAAGCAGCTTTTTATATTATTCAATTTAATGTTGGCATTGACTATTAGCATTGACTATTGGATACAGAAGAGTCAAAGATGTTAGGGTACTTTCCTGTTAAAGAGGACATTCATTATTATCGATGATTTTTTTCTCGATATATCGATATTAACAAATTGAAACATATCAGCTGACAACTACGATAAATAAATATTGTTCAGAATAAACAAACAATAATTAAAAAAAATATTGAAATGAAACTGTTCTAAACCAACCTAACAATACCCCCGCCGCAGCAAACCTGCAGACTAAGCGAATTTCCATTTGCCTGATTGGATTTACACTAAAATGCCTCCTTAAAAATATGACATTTATTCCCTATTTAAATAACATTAGTTTAACGAGTACTTAGGTTTGCTGCAACAGGGAGGGTAGAAAGGGGTTTTTTTGTAAAATGTTAATAGCTTAGTATGAAATGAATGCATTTTCCAAATTTGATCAAAATATGATCATAAACAAGCAAACTACAACAGTTTACTTATCTTACTAATATTATAAATGTGAAAGTTTGTGTGTTTGAAGTTCAATCACGCATACACCACTGGACGGATTGGGCTGAAATTTGGCATGATGATAGCTCACATTCCCGATTAACATATTGCCATTGGCACATTCTTATCTCAAAAATCCTTTCGGGCTCCGCCCCAGTGGCTCTGTAGTTCCCCATGTTAACCTTATGAGTATTCATGTTTAAAGGGAATTAAAGAATTTAGTCAGCTGTTTCAACTAAAAAAATTGGTTCTATGATATACAAAAACATTAAAAAGTTAAAAAGTTATAAGATTTGCCAACAGCGTGCAGCACTAGATTTTTTTTCATTTATGTAAACATCTAAATGAAACTAAGCAGCAACAAAAAGCTGTGAGAACTGCCAAAGTAAGATTGTTTACAGTTATATTTATGTTTTTAATGTCATGAATAATTCGTGATTTTTTTTTTGAATTCATAATAATTTATTTTTTTAGGTGAAGTAGTAGAACATTAGAGCTATTTGGTAGATGTGTAATACCATTAGTATACCGTCAATTTAAAAAAGCAAATTTTATCAAACTTTGTCCTCCCCCATTGCAAACTTGAAGCTTGAGTATAACTGAATAAGCATTTTAAACTTATATGCCAACCCCGTACGAAGGACGGGTACTCTGCTAGTTCTCCATAAGAATAACATGGGAATTTTAAATTTACAGTTTTTTGGAATCTGCAATTCTTAAATGCTATGTGAAGGGAGGGAAACAGGTCCACGACGAAGAAAGTAGTAAAGGAAATAGTCAAGGTAAGCAGACCGGAGTGTGAGAACCCATTGTGATAGTTAGACTAATGTATCTGCGATTCTAAAAGGCTATGGGAAGGGAGGGAAACAGGTCCACGACGAAGGAAATGGTGAAGGAAGTAGTCAAGGCGAGCAGTCCGGAGTGTGAGAACCCTTTGTGATAGTTAGATTAATGTTTCTGCAATTCTTAAATGCTATGGGAAGGGAGGGAAACAGGTCCACGACGAAGGAAATGGTGAAGGAAGTAGTCAAGGCAAGCAGTCCGGAGTGTAGGAACCCTTTGTGACAGTTAGATTAATGTATCTGCAATTCTAAAAAAACTATGGGAAGGGAGGGAAACAGGTCCACGACGAAGGAAGTTGTAAAGGAAGTAGTCAAGGTGAGCAGACCGGAGTGTGAGAACCCTTTGTGATAGTTAGACTAATGTATCTGCAATTCTAAAAGGCTATGGGAAGGGAGGGAAACAGGTCCTTGACGAAGGAAGTGGTGAAGGAAGTAGTCAAGGCGAGCAGTCCGGAGTGTGAGAACCCTTTGTGACAGAATGATATATGTGCGATTCTAAAATGCTATATGAAGGGAGGGAAACAGGTCCACGACGTAGGAAGTGGTGAAGGAAGTAGTCAAGGCGAGCAGTCCGGAGTGTGGTAAGCCTTAGTGACAGTTAGAATAATGTATCTGCAATCCTAAAAAAGCTATGAGAAGGGAGGGAAACAGGTCCTCGACGAAGGAAGTAGTAACGGAAGTAGTCAAGGTGAGCAGACCGGAGTGTGAGAACCCTTTGTGATAGCTAGATTAATGTATCTGCAATTCTAAAAGGCTATGGGAAGGGAGGGAAACAGGTCCACGACGAAGGAAGTGGTGAAGGAAATAGTCAAGGCAAGCAGTCCAGAGTGTAGGAACCCTTTGTGACAGTTAGATTAATGTACCTGCAATTCTAAAAAAACTATGGGAAGGGAGGGAAACAGGTCCACGACGAAGGAAGTGGTGAAGGAAGTAGTAAGGGTGAGCAGTCCGGAGTGTGAGAACCCTTTGTGATAGTTAGATTAATGTATCTGCAATTCTAAAAGGCTATGGGAAGGGAGGGAAACAGGTCCACGACAAAGGAAGTGGTGAAGGAAGTAGTTAAGGCAAGCAGTCCGGTGTGTGGGAACCCTTTGTGACAGATAGAATAATGTATCTGCAATCTATGAGAAGGGAGGTAAACAGGTCCACGACGTAGGAAGTGGTGACGGATATAGTCGAGACGAGCAGTGCGGTGTGTGGGAACTGTTGGTGGCAGTTAGATTAATGCATCTGCAACCAATGACTTTGGTTTATTAATGGACGAGAAGTTAGGATTGTTGTCGACTGAGATTTGGTTGATTTGCCCATACAAATTACATTGTGTTCTGTTCACCAATGACACCAGTAAGTAGGCTAGGTGCGGGTATACCCTTCCATTGTTGCGCTCATGTTCACTCATCCCATTACGCGCAGAATAAGCGTACTACTAGTTAGAAGTAAGCAGCTTCAAAAAGCTGGGATACACAATGAGAACTGTCAAAGTAGGATTGTTTACAGGAATGTTTATGTTTTTAATTTAATACATAACGAACTGTTGGCCCGTCCTACGTACGGGAATTGAGTATAGTCCTTTAAAAATGTATTTTACAGTGCGTAGTTGTGTCAATATGTCTATTCCTTCAAGCATAGTTTAAGCAGTTCAAAATTTATTGTAAAGAAAAAGCTGCCAGGATGAATTAAAACATGTGATCATTGTTATTTCCAAACCTTTCCTTAAAAAGTCTGGTAGTAAAATTATTTTCATAAGCTTTCCTTTCAAGACTCGCGAGCTTCAATTCGTATACAGCAATGGTTATATAATCAAATTACTTATTTCCTATAATCAATGACAAATCACAGAGTAAAGGAACTCATAGTTCTATAGAATATTTTTATATTCAACCAGCTGTTAGATATCTATATAATTTATACGCTACATGAAACTTTGTCGGTTGAACTCCTCCGCCATTTCTTAACCGATTTAATCCATTGACGTTTCATTGGAAAGAGCGTGTCACGTAGATTTGCAAACTGGCCTTACATTGTTGAAAAAGTCCCTTGGGCTCTGCCTCAGTGGCTTTGAAAGTTCTCATGTTATCCTTATGAAGAACACAATTGTTTACATTTTGATCAGCTGTATAATTTAATTGCTGTTATTTATTTTTGGATTCAAAGAAACCCATTGAGTACATTTATTTACTATTTGAGTTTGTGTAAACATAACCCCCAAGACGGATTGTGTTAGTATGGTTGTATCTTAAATTTGTGTATTTATCTTGTTTTGTGTCGCTATGACGGATCGTGTTAGCGTGATTGCAACTTAAATTTGTGCATTTATCTTGTTTTGTATCGCTATGACGGATTGTGTTAGCGTGATTGCAACTTAAATTTGTGTATTTATCTTGTTTTGTGTCGCATTGACGGATCGTGTTAGCGTGATTGCAACTTAAATTTGTGCATTTATCTTGTTTTGTGTCGCTATGACGGATCGTGTTAGCGTGATTGCAACTTAAATTTGTGCATTTATTGTTGTTTTATGTAGCTATAATTTGTTTATTTGTTGTTTTTTTCTTTTAAATGCCTCCGACGCGACGAAAACTAAACATAGACAGGAGGCGTAATCGTGATAACGATGGCAGCTACAGAACAGTGGCGCGTAATAAATAGGCTTAACTCATCACAGTCAGCACCTGACCCTGGACAATCTCAACTATTAGGTTACAAATGCGCCCTAACACTACCCCAAAACGACTTTTCGTTCTCAATTGGTCCTCTATCAATGACCTGTGTTGCCTGTACAGCGAGGCATTTTGAGAAGGAGAAAACCGGCTGGAATACTTTTAGGTTTATCAATAACAAAGATAAACATGGTCTGAGTGATCAGACCGGTAATCTTTGAGTTGACTCTTTTAAACTCATTGTAAATATGACTGTTATTCGTTTTGAAATAAATCCTGTAATACTTTGCAGCAATTGCTCGAATTCGAGCAACATGTACACTAGTACAGGGTGTCTAGTTTATTTCCATTATAAAATTCAAGACTAATTCCAGACTTTTCAAGACTAATTCCAAATTTTTCAAGACTAGTTTTTTCAACAATTAGTGCGTGTTGATACCAAAATGTATCGATTCTCGATTCTTGATACCGATACCAATTTTTATAGCTTAACCAAATTTTCTGAATAATACTACACCAACCCCTGTCTTTGTCATAAAGTAGTATTATGATAATGTGGTGTTTTCAAGTAAAGAAATAATGCAGCAATAAAAAATTCTAACTAGCAAATTTTTTTTTTATATCATGAAATCTTCCACGTACCGTACGTTTAGACATCATCATTGACTAGAGCGGTTACAGAAACGTGATCGCCGTCGTCCGCGATCACGGCAAAATCATGAACATTTCCCGCGGCCTTGTAGACATCAATGACATCAACGTCATCTCCCGCTGTCTCAGAAACGTCATCGTCATCGTCCGCGATCGCGGCAAAATCATGAACATTTCCCGCGGCCGTGTAGACATCATCGTCGTCTCCCGCGGTCACGGAAACGTCATCGTTGTCTCCCGCGGTCACGGAAACGTCATCGTCATCTCCCGCCGTCACGGAAACATCATCGTCATCTCACGCGGTCATGGAAACGTCATCGTCATCGTCCGCGATCGCGACAAACTCATGAACATTACCCGCGGCCGTGTAGATATCATCGTCGTCTCCCGCGGTCACGGAAACGTCATCGTTATCTCCCGCGGTCACGGAAACGTCATCGTCGTCGTCCTCGATCGTGACAAAATCATGATCATTTCCCGCGGCCTCGTCCGCGATCGCGGCAAAATCATAAACATTTCCCGCGGCCGTGTAAACATCATCGTCGTCTCCCGCGGTCACGGAAACGTCATCGTCATCTCCCGCGGTCACGGAAACGTCATCGTCGTCGTCCACGATCGCAGCAAAATCATGAACATTTCCCGCGGCCGTGTAGACATCATCATCGTCTCCCGCGGTCACGGAAACGTCAACGTCATCTCCCGCGGTCACGGAAACGTCATCGTCGTCGTCCGCGATCGTGACAAAATCATGAACATTTCCCGCGGCCGAGCAGATATCATCGTCGTCTCCCGCGGTCACGGAAACATCGTCGTAGTCTCCCGCTGTCACGGAAACGTCATCGTCGTCTCCCGCTGTCACGGAAACGTCATCGTCGTCTCCCGCGGTCACGGAAACGTCATCGTAGTCTCCCGCTGTAACAGAAACGTCATCGTCGTCTCTCGTGGTTTCGGAAACGTCATCGTCGTCGTCCACTATCGCGGCAAAATCGTGAACATTTCCCGAGGCCATGTAGACATCATCATTGGCTTTTGCGGTTACGTAAACGCAAGACGACGATCGCGGCAAAATCATGAAAATTCCCGACTTTGAAATCAAATTTAAGACTAAATCCCGACTTTCAAGACCATTTTGAAATTCAATACTAATTCCCGACTTTCCCGATTTTCCCGACTACTAGACACCCTGCTAGTAACAAATTATATTGCACTAAAACAAACTAAAGATTTTAAAGACTGCTCAAAAATATCAATTAGAATATCTAGGATTTTACTATGTATATTTATATAATCTCTTGTCATCTTACCAAAAAATGAACGTATTAATGATTATTAATGATTATATTAATGATATTAGTATTAATGATCATAGTATAAATATTTGAATATTGAAATATTTATAGTATTACATATAGTATAAAAAATGAAATGACATACGTAGGTATATGTCATTTCATTTTCATCCAAATGCTGAATTTGTGTCGAATACACACTGAATGTTTATAGCTGTTAAGTTAAGCGAATTGTATTATACCAAAAGCTAGAGTAGAATGTTAGCGTCGGCTGCTAGACTATTTAAAATTTAAAACTTAATTTCTAAAAGACTGAAACCCTAAACAAAAATTATGGCTTCGAAATTCCCTAGTTCTCAAAATGATCTTTCTTTCAACACAAAAATCATTAAAATCCGTCAAGTGGTTGATTCAGAATCGTAAAATAAGAAAACCCTGTCACGTTTTTAAAATCCGTCAAGTGGTTGATTCAGAATCGTGAAATAAAAAAACCCTGTCACGTTTTAATTATATGATTTGTGATGTGTGAATGTTTGATCATTTATTTTTTTTATTGTTTAGGTGCAGTGATAGAACAGAATGGCTATGGTAGATGTGTAATACTATACTGTATATACTATACTATATCATCTGTAATACTATACCGTAAATATAAAGAACCAAATTCTCTCAAGCCTTATCCTCCCCCATTGCAAACGCAAAGCACGAGTATAACTGCAATAAGCATTTTATACTTATACGCCAACCCCGTACGAAGGACGGTTACTCTGCTAGTATTAATAAGTATCATTCATAAGTGCCAAAAAGGAAAATATAAAATTTTTACTTGTTTATTTTCCTACAACAAAATTGATAATTTATGTGGGTAGGCTAAATAATAATTAAGTTGCATAGGCTTAGTTGGTGGCTCAGTTGGTAGCGTTGCGGACTTCGGGCCCAAGGCAGTAGTGTTGTGGGTTCGGATCCTGGTCACTGCCACAAACATTTATCAGTACAGTTCACCTTTGTACTGTACCGGCTCACCTTTTGCTTTGCTGGATACGTTCCACACACAGATCTGTAGTCTATGTGGACGGGCAAATGCAAGGTTAAAAGAAGCCGCCAACCTCTTTTTTAAAAGAAGAAGAAGAAGAAGAAAGAAAGAAGTCACAATAATATTATGAAATGAATACTTGATAATATCTGGTTATTGCATTGAATGATTCAATTATGATAAAATTAACTATTACAGGTACACTCACGAGAGACCAGCTTGATGATGTCAGCTACGGTGGTGTGGACACTGAGGTAGAGCAGGTGATTGTTGTGCCCCACACCGTAGCGGGGATGTGTGGGGCCAGTAGGCACAGTTCCCCCCCTCACCCCCACCCCACGCACACACACTTCAATCTTCTCACTTTCTAGTAGCAACTGAAGCACCAGTCGACGAGTAACACCTGAGATGCCCATCTCTCCTGAACATACATCACAAGCTAGACACCTAGCTACTAGAAACTAGCTACTAGCTAGAAACCTACTTCATTAATAAATATGTCAATATTTAAGGAAACAATTAACCCTGTTCAATTTCTATTTGAAGGTGGGTTTTGCTTGCTGCTGATTTTGGTTGCTGAGTATGGCTACATAACTGTTAATGTCATGCAAGTTTTTTAGGCACCAAGTTCCCCTTTCTGATTTCGGCCACTAGGAAAACACCTGTATTAGATCCTTGCAAGTTCAGTTGGTGTCGAAACACACAGCCTTTTTCAGAAAACTTCCTTTAATGTAGAGAAGTAGTAATTTTAAGAAAATAAATAAAACTAACTAATAAATAAATAAATAAAACTACTCATTCAGCAAAATGCTGAGCTTTAATGTCTAGCCTGATTACGAGTTGTGGACATCAGAGAGTTTTTAAAATTTGTATTACCTAATTATTTACTTTAATACTTTTTCCTACTTTTTTCACAAATAAAAGTGCTTTCATTGACAATACTTGGACTGTTACACATATATTTGATATGCAACAGTAAGAATGTTTTTTGCACAGGTACTCAATAATCTTTTTACTGTCATAAATATTACCGCAATTAAATAGTTACTGAAGAACAAAAAGAGGAGGAACTGCAAACAAAGTCAGTCCATTCATCATGTCAATAATAGAAATAAATATTTTACATTCTATCATGTAATTTTAGTACTTTGTCTAACCAAAAATGAACACTCATAACTAAGTAAAGGTAAGTGGCATCAGCAAGTGTAAATACCTTGTGTACGCTGTTGACTAATGACATTGCACAGAACAACAGCCAATAGCTTCTGATTGGTCGGATGACACCAGCAACACCTGGACAGGAACTTTACTGTGGCTGTCTCTAATGTGTTGAAGGACTCTGACATCATCTCACACCTGCACATTACACATTGTCTGCTTTACACACTACTAACTTATGACACCGGGACAGGAACTTTACTGTGCCTGTCTCTAATGTGTTGAAGGACTCTGACATCATCTCACACCTGAGGCACATTACACATTGTCTGCTTTACACACTGCTAACTCATGACACCGGGACAGGAACTTTACTGTGGCTGTCTCTAATGTGTTGAAGGACTCTGACATCATCTCACACCTGAGGCACATTACACATTGTCTGCTTTACACACTGCTAACTCATGACACCGGGACAGGAACTTTACTGTGGCTGTCTCTAATGTGTTGAAGGACTCTGACATCATCTCACACCTGAGGCACATTACACATTGTCTGCTTTACACACTGCTAACTCATGACACCGGGACAGGAACTTTACTGTGGCTGTCTCTAATGTGTTGAAGGACTCTGACATCATCTCACACCTGAGGCACATTACACATTGTCTGCTTTACACACTGCTAACTCATGACACCGGGACAGGAACTTTACTGTGCCTGTCTCTAATGTGTTGAAGGACTCTGACATCATCTCACACCTGAGGCACATTACACATTGTCTGCTTTACACACTGCTAACTCATGACACCGGGACAGGAACTTTACTGTGGCTGTCTCTAATGTGTTGAAGGACTCTGACATCATCTCACACCTGAGGCACATTACACATTGTCTGCTTTACACACTGCTAACTCATGACACCGGGACAGGAACTTTACTGTGGCTGTCTCTAATGTGTTAGTTGAAGGACTCTGACATCATCTCACACCTGAGGCACATTACACATTGTCTGCTTTACACACTGCTAACTCATGACACCGGGACAGGAACTTTACTGTGGCTGTCTCTAATGTGTTAGTTGAAGGACTCTATCATCTCACACCTGCACATTAAACATTGTCTGCTTTACACACTGCTAACTCATGACACCAGGACAGGAACTTTACTGTGGCTGTCTCTAATGTGTTAGTTGAAGGACTCTGACATCATCTCACACCTGAGGCACATTACACATTGTCTGCTTTACACACTGCTAACTCATGACACCGGGACAGGAACTTTACTGTGGCTGTCTCTAATGTGTTAGTTGAAGGACTCTGACATCATCTCACACCTGAGGCACATTACACATTGTCTGCTTTACACACTGCTAACTCATGACACCGGGACAGGAACTTTACTGTGGCTGTCTCTAATGTGTTAGTTGAAGGACTCTGACATCATCTCACACCTGAGGCACATTACACATTGTCTGCTTTACACACTGCTAACTCATGACACCGGGACAGGAACTTTACTGTGGCTGTCTCTAATGTGTTAGTTGAAGGACTCTGACATCATCTCACACCTGAGGCACATTACACATTGTCTGCTTTACACACTGCTAACTCATGACACCGGGACAGGAACTTTACTGTGGCTGTCTCTAATGTGTTAGTTGAAGGACTCTGACATCATCTCACACCTGAGGCACATTACACATTGTCTGCTTTACACACTACTAACTCATGACACCGGGACAGGAACTTTACTGTGGCTGTCTCTAATGTGTTAGTTGAAGGACTCTATCATCTCACACCTGCACATTAAACATTGTCTGCTTTACACACTGCTAACTCATGACACCAGGACAGGAACTTTACTGTGGCTGTCTCTAATGTGTTAGTTGAAGGACTCTATCATCTCACACCTGCACATTAAACATTGTCTGCTTTACACACTACTAACTACTTATGACACCGGGACAGGAATGTTAATGGGGCTTCATTTGTTTGTAATGTGACAATACCTGGAGTTGGTTGCAGTCCTTGTGCAGAGCAGGGTGAGGAGAGGTAGCCAGAACACTGAGCCTTCTGATGACCCCAGCCAGTCCCTCATGTTGCCTTCTGAACAAACTTCCGCGAAGAAGCGGAGGATACTAGAGACCATTTCCAGCTGGACCATGGGTCGGTTACCTTCTATTGCATAAAGGTACATTAATAGTATCAACCTCATTTTTTATATGAAATGAGCAATGCCTAATTTCAAAGATAAAGGTGCAGAGAAAACTGCAAAATAAAAATGAGTGGAACAAATTTGTCGGTAGTATTTTAGATTTTAAAATCTAAAAATAGAGAAGTTCAAGTGCAGGGACTGGATTGCTTATAATAGGTAATCAAATAATAGTTACAATTTGTTGTTATTATTTTTTTAGAGCATTTACTGCAAACCAAGATTTTCTAATTCACTAATTGTACTTGAACATATTATTAACTCAAATACACATAGCCTACATTTAATATCACAATATATATAATAATACATCTAATTTATACATCTAATATTACAATATTAGAACCAGAACCATGAATTCAACACTGAAATGTAAATTTAAATGTTTCTTTATATCACAGACCAGAACAATCTATTTGTAGAACATACTACATTACAACTGCAAATTTCCTTAATACTCAAACAGTTTGGCTTAAACTATAAGTATAGTAGTTATGATTATTAACATAAAAAACTTAATTTCCTTTTAAAACAAATGGACTGTTGAAAAGTCATGCTTGTCAAAATAATAGAAGGGGTAAAGAGGAGAAACATTGTAGTTTTACCTTTAATTACATGGTTGCGTCCGCTAGCTTTATCTGAATCCGTCAGTCTTGACTGGTTACTTTGCTTGCTACATCGCCGTTCTGAATGTTTCCGAGTACTAAACTCTGAAAAATTAAAGATAATAGCTGTTAAAAAGTCTGAAAAAATTTGTATTTAAAAATGTTGCTCAATCCTTTGAGCCCCAAGGATTATGGTATGTCTAGATTTTTTTATAATTTTTCCTTCACAACTTAACAAAATTCCAATTTATTTATAACCAAGTTAAATTTCCAAATTAAGTTTAAGCTTTGACTATTAATAGTCAATGGTTTCAGGCATACACACATGAGAAGGAAATAGCAAACTGCTTAATCATATGTAGTGATGGGTCGTTTGCTGATATAATCGGTTCTGTTTTCCTAAAATTCAGTTGTCGGTTTCAGGTTTTTTTTGTTTCTACCCATAAATAACTATTGAAATAAAATGTTTTCTTCTTTTACATATAGCCTAGTACACATGTTTAAAATTGTACCTTGTACTTCAAGAGGAGGCCGTGATATTTTAAAGTAAGATTAGGTTTGTCGACATACCCTAACCTCAATACATTATGGAAGGGGCTTCCAACCTAAAGCCCGCGAAGGTTTACTGGGAAATTTAACATCGGTAACAAAATGTTGCAATCTCGGTAATAATGTGATCGTCATTCGCGATCGCAGCAACACTCGTAAGTAAATGTTGCTGTCACTGTAATAACGTGATCGTCATTCGCAATCACGGCAACACTCGCGAGCATTTTTTGCGGTCTTTTCAATACCGTGGTCGTCACTCAACGTCGTTCGTGGCAACACCCGAAAATCAATGTTGCAATCTCGGTAATAATATGATCGTCAATCGCGATTGCGGCACAACCGCGAGCATATTTTACGGTCTCGGCAATACCGTGGTCGTCACTCATGGTTGCGGCAACAACGGTAAGTAAATGTTGCAATCTTGGTAATAATGTGCGGTCTCGATAATACCATATTCGTAACTCAAGGTAGCGGCAACACCCGCAAGTAAATGTTGCAATCTCGGTAATAATGTTCCAGTGATCGTGATTTATTTATGACAAAGTATATGACAAACACTGTTCATATACCCATAAATAATTATGTCAGGTAGATAAATTATTTTTCCTACAGTTACCTAACAATGTACATGTTCTCTCACTGTTTTAAAAAGCAAAGTGGCCAATTCGCTCACTCTAATTACTTTGTCTCACTCCAGATTTGCAACGTGAAGGCACGAAATAGTGAGTAACATGCAGACAAGGTCGTATGCGCGCGAAATACGTTGGCAGCACTGGCTGTAAATCAGCTGGTCAGCTGTTGTACTGTTGTATCATTAAATGTCATATTAAAAGTTCACTTCTGTGTAAAAATATGTCACGTTTCTTTACCAATTTATTTGTTATATGGTAACTGTAGGAAAAATATAATGTGCAACTCGAGTGCAAAGTGCAATTGCCTCACTCAAGAAACCATTCCTCACTCGCCTACGGCTCGTGAGTAAGTATTTCTCTCGAGTGAGTCAATTGCTCACTAGTTGCACAAATAACTATTGCTTGGTCACAGTATAATTCGCAAAAGCGAACAGAATTTTAGTTAGTCAAAAGGTTAAATAGTAGCAAAAAATTAGCAAGAGATGTAAAAACTTGATCAATGAGCTCTTTTTTAGAAAACTACCTCTTTGTGGATTATTTTTAGGGAGCTACCCTTCTACACTGAAATGTTGACAGTCCGGCCAAAAATGCCTTTCCTCCAAAAATTGCCAATGTGGCCCTTGAGTAAAAAATGATGGAGACCCCTGCATTATGGTATTTAATATCTTGGTAAAAAGCAAGAATGAAAGTCAGTTAAGAAAAAATGTAAAACATTTAAGGAAAATGATTTCATGATGCTTTAAAGTGATTTAAGTAATTTATCGTGGTTTAATCTATGATGTTTTTTAATCTTCTGTAGGTGTAAAATATGATGTTTTTATTTATTTTTTTAGATACAATTTTGATATAAATTTTCAAATAAGTATGGAAAAAAGTACAATGAGGGTAAATTCATCCACAAATTACCTATTTCACTAAAAAATGAAAATAACACAAACAGATTCAAAAGCTTACCAAAAGGCTTATTGACAAGAAACCCATTTTATTCTATCAACACATTTTTAGAATGTAATCTCTTAATGTTCATTTGAAATCCAGGTATACCTAGCTTTAACAGGGTTGGTACTAAATTTGGTAAATAAAATTCTCCGACTTTTCCAGGTTTTCCAGACTGATATTATACTTTTTTCAGGTATACCGTAAGTCGATATCAACTAATCAAAATCAAGAAATATTTAAAAATGTAAATATTTAACTTGTTTAACCACTCCCAAATACAAAACTTGTTCCAAACTATATAAATATCGATTCCTCCCCCGTACTGATAACTAAATATCAATATAAAAATGTGCATCAGTGCTTATGTCGTTCTTTTTGCCATTAGAGATTACCCTGACAAAAACCTGTTTGGAGCACAACGTAGCATATCTGTAAAAAGGTAATCTTTCAGGAGAAATTCCAGGATTTTTTCATAATTCCCTGACATTTCCATGACTTTTCCAGACCAACAAAATTCCCTGACTTTTCCATGCTTTCCCTGACCGTACCAACCCTGTTTAATCTAATGTAACCTAAAGATTTTCTGATTTTTGAAAGTTATAGAACTTGTTAGGGATGTGCAATGCAAAGAAAATGCATCGAAATTCCTATTCAATTCGATTTGATACATCAAATCGCAATTAGATTCAGTGGTGGTCAAAAAACGATTCCATTCATCTCAGTATCTATATACGAAAAAACGCCTGAAGAGTCAATGCAATACCAGCAATACAGGAGCGTGTTGTTGTTGCGTTTCCTTTGCGAAGGCATTCTTATTTAATACATTTTTGCATGTAAATATTGCTTTAATTGTTTTCGCCTATATTTTTTTGTTTTGACATTGCAAATGATGAGAAGTGTTAAGTGTAAGCAGTGTGAGACATATTTTACTACTTTAAACATAGCCAAAACAAGTCAATACAAAATCATTCTAAAAATAACACAAGTCTGAAAAAATTATACTCGATACTTAACTAGTAATACTGATGTTTTAAAATGATAAATTTGTTATTTTTGTAGGTCTGAAGCTATGTATACCTTGTAGTTTAAAGGTCTGATTCCATCCTCTCATTTTATTAATGTAAACCAAATTGGTTTTACATTACAATTATTGAAAGTTTCAGTATAAATCTTACAAATAAATGTTGTTATTTGTTTACTCCTAAACATAGCTTTATTTGTAAAATCAATATTATAAAATAGGTAACATGCTTAACAATATGATTCTGTAAGTAAAAATTATGAAATAATAATAATAATAATAATAATAAAAATCTTTATTTGTCATAAGGATACATTAGATCATCGACAAAGTCAAAATCATGATTATACATCAATTGTCAAACAAAACAAAATCAAAACACTTTCAATATTTTGAAAAAACAATAGAGGGCTTAATAACTAAAATATGTACAAATGACTAAACAAACAACAATATAAGGACCTGATAAAGCAACAGGTTAGCAGCAGGGTTATATAATCAAAGATTTATTTGGCCAGATTTGAACAAATCGTCCAGGCTATAAGAAGGGTTGTCTAATAGCCAATTATAAAACAAGGACTTAAATTTTTCTTGCGGATAAGCATCAATATTGTGTTTTAAAAGGTTATATACTTTAGTTGATAACACTATGTGGCTCTTGCTAGTCTTACTCAGACGATGTGATTCTAACAAGGCACTATTTTTAAATCTGGTATTGTGATTATGATTATTGAATTTTAGGTAATGGGGTTTTTTTAAGATATAAAGGGCAAGATCATAAATAAACAAATTTATTACAGTTTGAATCTTAAAATCCTTAAAAAGAGGCTTGCAGTGCTCGTCTGGCTCTGATCCATTCATAGCTCTGATAGCCCCCTTCTGTAGGATTAAAATTTCATTAATTCGTCCACACCCACCCCAGAATATCAATCCATATCTCATTACAGACTGAAAATATGCAAAATAAGCCGATCTCAAATAGTTCTTTGGAATTACATCTTTGAGACGACCAAGAAGAAAAATTACTCGAGATAGTCTAGTAGACAAATAATTTATATGCTCATTCCAGGATAGTTTATTATCAATATGAAGACCCAAAAATTTTGTAGTGACAGCACTATTTTCATTATTTAAGGCAGAATCGTGTTTCAATGTAAATTTTATTTCTTGAGTTTTACAGTCATTCAATAGAAAGCCATTGGCATGAAACCATTTGGATGCGTTTAATTTTGTGACTTGGACTAAATTTTGAAGTACAAGTTGGTTATTGTTTTCATGAAAAAAAGTAGTATCATCCGCGTACAGAATAGTTTTAGTATTTATTGCCATTGGAAGGTCATTAATGTAAATTAAAAACAGAAGTGGGCCAAGAACTGATCCCTGTGGGACGCCCCAAGTTACTTCCCTTTCTTGTGACTTTTTCCCATTAGAATTTACTAGTTGTTTCCGGTTTTTTAAATAAGATGAAAGAAAATTTAGAGAAGATCCGTTAAACCCATACAGTTCTAACTTTTTAATAAGAATTTCAAAGTCAACACAATCAAATGCTTTGCTCAGGTCACAAAAGGTGTTTTGAGCAAAGGTCTTGCTTTCAAAGGACTGATGAATTTGCCTGATGAGATTGTCAAGAGCATCAATTGTAGACATTCCTTTTCTAAATCCAAATTGGGAAACATTAAACAAGTCATTTGCCTCAAAATATTCACTGATTTGTTCATAGACTAGTATTTCAATTAATTTTCCAAGGACTGGGACAATTGAGACAGGACGATAACTCTGGGGCTCGTTTTTGGGACCGTTCTTATAGACCGGGCAAACGCGAGAAATCTTCATTGAATCTGGAAATAATCCTTCCCTTAACAATGCATTTGTACTCATAGCAAGGGGTACATCTAAACTATGGATAATACTTTTAAGTAATTTGTTTGATATTCCATACACATCTTTACTATTAGAATTTTTCATTTTCTTTACTGCATTAACTATCATTTTAGGTGTTATTTCATCCCAACTAAATACAGTGTTATTTTTATTCAATTTTTCATCTACAAAGTCCAAATAAGAGCTACATGTCCTTTGGTTGTCCAGTTTTTTTTTTATATCAATAATAGAGTTAATGAAGTAATCATTTATAATGTCTGAATCAATCTTTGGTGCTACTACATCACTAGATACTTTGTTTTTCTTAATTAAATCCCAAGCTGCTTTACATTTATTGCTGCTGTTTTCTATATGGAATGCATTATTTTGAAGTTTTGCTTCTTTCACTGCTACTTTATATTTATATTTCAAACCATTATAAGCCACATTGATATCTAAATTACATGAATCACTTGTATTATTTTTTAAATAAAACAAATTCAAAAGTTTCTCCTTCATGGAGGCTAGATCAGCATAGGCAAGTAAAGCAGCTCACTGACATTTCCAGCAATACAGGTTCTTCTAATATACGATTGAAAATAAATATTTATTCACATAAAATTCATGTCATATGTATGAATAGGCCTACCACACCAACAAAAATTTGCATTACACAAAATGTAGTAAATTTTAATTACTGTTATTTCACTCCATTGACAAGTACAGGGTGGCGCAGAGAAACGGGAAATTTTCAAGTCGTTGTTGGTACACCTGTATGTCTTGTAGGAGTGAGAAACGAAAGTCATAACGCCAAGTACTAATGGACATTTAGTTGAGATGGATCAGTAGAGTGGTGAGGAGCCAGCAGTCGCCGTGAGAGCATACTACAAAAATGGTTACAGTGCAACAGCTGCAAATGTTTGGAAGTCTGTTAATTTCATTTAAATGGACATGTCAATAAGCAGAACATGCATTACTGGGCTTAACGAAAACCGAAAACCCACTGAACTTCATCAACGTCCGTTACACAGTCCCAAAGTTACTGTATGGTGGGCAGTGTATTGTCTTGGTGTTGATGTTGGACCTTACTTTTTTAGGATGAAGATAGTTCCACAGTAAATGTTACATCTCAACGTTACATTCATATGCTGGAGACATTTTTTGCTCCACGGCTTCATGCTTTTCTAGAAATTGAAATCCTGCAAACCTGGTTTCAACAACACCTTCACACACTACCAATCTGTCAATGGCTGCATGGAGACGTTCGTTTGGGGAGCGCATCATTTCAAGGAACGCTAACGTTGTTTGGCCTCCACACCTCTCAAGTGTGCGACTTCTTTCTATGGGGACATCTAAAGAGCGTTGTGTACCTGACTAGGCCAAGAAATGTTACTGAGCTCAAGACTCAGATCGAAGATTACGTTGCCAACATCCCAGAGGCGCACAATGCTAGTCTTCAAAATCGATTGAACGAATAGGCCCAAAAGACAGCACTTAACTGATGTTAATTTTAAAAGGTGATTAACAATATTCCTATTACCAACATTTCTTATATATTTTCCACACTTCACCAACACATTTTCACCATTAAAGACTTTTTTGTACGATTTTCTTGGTTTATTAGGATTATTTTGAAATTTCCCATTTCTCTGCGCCACCCTGTATTAATAGAAAAATTCCGTATTGCTTAAAATCGAGTTGCATCAATTTGAATTGAAAATCTTTTAATCGAATCGTTGCTGTGAATCGAAAATTTTTTGCTCCTTCGCACACCCCTAGAACCTATTTTTAGAAGAAAGAATAATTGATTGATTGAATATCTGTATATCTCCTGCAGCTATGGCAAAAATCAAAAGCATCTTCCACAATCCACAGTCTCTGTGAAATCATGAAAATCTTCCCTTAGTCGTTTGTGTTCGGGCCAACTGATGACTCTACCCGACCCAAAAATATCACGGTGCAGTAAAAGGTACACTCGGAAATCGGGAATCACAACCAGAAAAACCAGGAAAGATTTTTGAATTTTTTCCCCTAGGTTTTCTGTGGACACCCTAAAGACAGTCAGACATTATGTTGGAATACCGGATAAGTCAGTTAGGACTGTAGGACTGTAGATGTGTAGGATGTGAGGGGTTCTACTATACAATGTTTTATGATTTACTGTAGAAATGTAACACTTTTACAGTAATCATTCAAAATATTTAAATTTCTAGTCATAATGCAAGCTTGGGTCGAATTATTGATAGAAAATTAAAATATCAGGATTAACACTGAAAAATTAAGAGTAGAGTTGTATGCAAAAATTTAATTCCTTATTGTTGACATACCAAGGATTGTGTTGGTGAGCAGGTTCGGCAGTCCTGAGTCCAGCAGTTGCAGGGTGGCGGGAGGAGACTGACAGGCTACTGCTACTGTCATCAGCTGACTCTCAGACAACTGCAGATGTTGTAGATCTTGCAGTACTAGCTGGTCATACCACTCTGACATGTCCTGCTCCTGGCTCTCTCCATCCTTCCTGGGATCAATCAAAAGTAATATACAACATTCAATCCACTGAATTTGAAGATATACATTCAAAGATCCTATGCATGTATTGCATAGTATCCAAATGTTACTAATTAATTAATGGCTTGTGTTGAACTTCAACAGCTGATATGATTTATTTTATATTTTGATTATGGTTAAGATACATTGTTCTGTTCTTAATAAAAAAAGAGTCAAGTCAAGTCTACCTGAAGTTATTATATGTCTATAAATCCGAAATTAAATAAAATTCAATTACCACCCTTAGTACCTATAAATCTAAACACTGCAAAAGTAAAAAGGTTTTGTAAATGCTCAGGAGATAATGGATCTTGGACAAAACTCTGGTAGCACTGACTTAGCAACTGACCTATCATCAGTGATGGATGCCGCATGACTGGTAGACCTTATGGGCACAAGAACCCCCATTCTCTGCAAGAGAGTTGGAAACAACACAGGCTTGATGTAGCACATGGAGCAGAGAAGTATGTCCACACCTCGCTTCAGTGCAGACCTCGCCTCCAAACTCATTGTCCACTCGTACACAGCACTGCAATAAGTTGAAGTACATTAAAATCAAAATTAGCTTGCACCTAAATTTGTTGATACAATGTTAATATTTCAAGCTTTAGAAATATAATACGTCAACAGTAAAATTAACAAAATGTCATATGTTCAATCGATTAATTATTTAAAATGGCAATATCTTTTAAATAGATCCTGTCTTTTAAAAGAACATTTGCTGGGACTGGGTTTTCTTTATTTCCGAAAGGTTGTTCTGTTTTCAGTACTTATTAAAATTTATAGTAGGCCTAATGTGTTGAATTGTTTAAAACAGGGTTCCTACAAATATATCTTTAGTGAATTCCCTGACTTTCCCTGACCTTCCCTGTCCATTTTCTGTAAATTTCCCTGACCACGGCATATTTTAGGTATTGTGAAATTTCTTAATATTTGGATACAAGTTTTAATTGTTTGTAAAAAAACAACTTTTAGAGAATTAATAATAAAATAAACAGTTACCTTGTTCAATATCCTTTGGTGCTATTAGATGACGACCGGTTTCGTGACCACAATCACATCATCAGGTCAATCCTCGTAGAACGATTTGTTATAATACATACATAAAGTTTTTACCGAACACAAGACGAAAACACATTTAGAGAATTTCCCATATAGGGAATAAGCAATTACCGTAGGTCACATGGTGACCGCGACTCATACCAACGATCCCGCCATGACCGCAGTCATTTCGACGACCGCGCCCCGACTGCAGTCATTTTGACGATCGCGCAGTGACCGCGGAGTCATACCGATGAACCCGCCAAGACCGTGAGTCTTGCCGACGATCATGCCGTGACCACGGAGTCATACCGTCGATCACGCCGTGACCATGCAGTCATACCGACGATCGTGCCGTGACCGAGGAGTCATACCGACGATTCCACCGAGACCGCGAGTCATACCGACAATCACACCGTGATGTAGCCGTTTTTTGAGTCACCGTGATTGAGTCATTTCCACCGCGAGTCAGAAGTTTCAATACCTGTAAATTTTTACCAATTTTTTTGTTTTAATTGATCAGTGCCATAAATGGTAAAAATTGATTTTGTTTGTCCTTTTTGGTAACTGAAATACTTAAGACTTTCTTTTTATGCACAGGAAAAAATCCGGTCCCGTCCCATCCCGAAAATTGGGAAGGAAATAAAAATACCATCTCAACCCGAACTAAGAATTCAATCCTGTCCATCCCTAGTTTTTTGTCATTTTTGACCTTCAAAACATAAAATTTTCCAACTTCTCTCTAAACCATTTTGAAGAGCTTAAAAAAACAAGTGTAGTTCATTGAATTGTTTTTTTATGGTTATTGGTTAGGTAGAAAATTCAAAATATTGTAAAAAAAAAATTTAATATGTTAATTTTATGAAAAATAATAAACTGTTGTAGTTTGTTTTTGTGTTTGGATATATTGTGATCAAAGTTGGGAAATTTATTTAATTTATACAAAGCTAATACTTTAGTAAAAAACAAACTTTTTATTGCCCTCTCTGTAGCAGCAAACCTAGGTAATTGTTAACCCTAATGTCATTTAAATAGATTTAAGTGAAAATCAAATCAGGAATTTAATTAGAAATCCACTTAGTCTGCAGGTTTGCTAATACTTGCAGCTCTAAACCAAAAAAAATCGGCGATAAAAAAAAAGTACAGTAGACTCTCAGTAATCCGGCAGATATAGGACCGCCATACTGCCGGATTAGTGAAAATGCCGGATTACTGGAATGTTATCATTAAAAACACTTAGAATGGAATTAAAACACGTATCCGAAGTTCGCGTGATCGGAAACCGCTATTGTCGCGATCGGGCATATGACGATGATGACGATTACGTATTCGCGGGAGGCGATGATAACGTCTAGGCCTACACGTCCGCGGAAGATGTTTGTGAAATTGCCGCCATCGCGCATGACGACGATGACGTTTTCGTGACCGCGGGAGATGTTCATGATTTTGCCGCGATCGTGCTTGACGACGGTGATGTTTCCGTTACCGCGGGAGGCGATGATAACGTCTATACGTCCGCGGGAGATGTTCGTGATTTTGCCGCCATCGTGCTTGACGACGATGATGTTTCTGTGACCGTAGGAGGCGATGATAACGTCTATACGTCCGCGGGAGATGTTTGTGATTTTGCCGCCATCGTGCTTGACGACGATGATGTTTCTGTGACCGTAGGAGGCGATGATAACGTCTATACGTCCGCAGGAGATGTTTGTGATTTTGCCGCGATCGTGCTTGACGACGATTACGTTTCCGTGACCGCGGGAGGCGATGATAACGTCTATACGTCCGCGGGAGATGTTCGTGATTTTGCCGTGATCGTGCTTGACGACGATGACGTTTCCGTGACCGCGGGAGGCGATGATAACGTCTATACGTCCGCGGGAGATGTTAATGATATTGCCGCGTTCGCGCAAGACGACGATGACGTTTTCATGACCACGTGAGAGAATTATGATGTCTACACGGCCGCGGGAGATAATCCGAATTTTGCCGCGATGGCGGAAGACCTCCCGTCAAAAGACGCCGGATTACTGGAGTGCCGGAGTGATGCAGTGCCGGATTAGAGAGGGTCTACTGTACATATTTAACTAAACTTAAGTTTCATTTCAACATAACTAATCTATAGGGAGGACGAGTCCCAAAATTTTGGGAAATTTTTGGGAAAAAAATATTCCCGATTTTCGGTACGTGATTAGATTTGATTCGGGAATTTTTCGGGACGGGATTTAATCCGATCGTCGGCGATTTTGCCGCTTTGCGAGTGACGATGATGCCGCTATCGCGAGAGATGTTCACGATAGTTCCATGAATGCAGGAGGCGAAGTCGTTTCAACGATCGCCCCAAGACCGCTAGTCATACCGACGATCACGCCGTGACCGCGGAGTCATAACGACATTAATTGAGATAATGTATGTAGGTACTGTAGGGGAATATTACTATAGACATATATTTATAGAATGACAAAGAGCCTAATTTATATTTTGTAGCTTTTCAAGATTTATTAAATTTATTTTAATATTTTGGGAGAGTAAAAACCGTACATGGAAAGTAAGGACTTTGTTACGGATAACAAGGGTGAGACCGCACACCTCTAGGATATATCAAGAGTTTACATGCTATACAAGAATGGTAAATCAAAGTTTGTGGACCTCTAAGACATGAATACCTGAAGAGTTGGTCTGTGACGAGGTGTGCCAGGTCAGGATTGGCCCATAGTATGGCAGCCACACACTGTATGTAGGTAGCAGAAGCAGGTCTGGATTGTGATGCTATGGACAACAGCCACGACAGCACAGCTTGTACACGCTCTTGTGTGTGAGAGTCCCGCGTGGTACACAACAGGTATAACAACTCAACAACAGAGTTGACCCCACCAGACAGTCCCCCTGTAAAACGAAAAACAACACTTTCACAGATCCAGTGGAAACATTATATTTTAAGAGGCTTGGTTACATCACTGTGGTCAAAGAAGGGATCTACAAAGGTTGCGCTGTCACAGAAATTTTGTGATAAGCACAAAAAACTGTAAGTGTTAATCCAGTTATTACAAGAGCAAGGAATTTTGATAGGGATATTATAATTAATTTTCGTAGAAATGTTAAAGAAAAATAGTTTAATTAACATAAAGTCGTTTTAACATTTGTATTACATCAATCACTTTTGAACTTAAATTTTATCATATCCTTATAGTTTTAATATCTTTTATGTAGTGATGGTCGGATCCGGATATCGGACTACCGGTTCCGCCGGATCTGAGCAAGACCCGACGCCCGATCGGATCCTCAAAAAATCGGATCTTGGGCTGGATCCGGTTTTAATGGATCCTATTAACACAAAATGTCTAGAGATTGAGCCGTGACTAATTTCCACCGGCGAATGTCACGACTCATAATCAACGGTCAAATTGTTTTTTGTATAGTAGGTTAGTATGTGTTTCGATTTCTTACTTCCAACGACCCTCAACAAGGCTGTGTCTTGTTCTTCTTACTCCCACCGCCGACGATTCAGAGGCTCCGAGACGTCAAAAGAGTAAACTTCACAGAATACTTTATCCATATCAATCCACCATTTTTGGATAATTTTATGTGCCCTGTTAGTGTTTTTTGCCTAATTGGTGCGGGCTGTTCTTCGATGGAGTAAGCATACATTAGGCCTACCGGTCATACCGTCTCTGCCTGATGGGTAAGTTTTGCACAATTTTCTGAATCTTAGGTTATAATTGCCGTGAGCACATGTTTGCACTGGGTTTGGAACCTAGTTTCAGGGTCGTTGGACAGTTTTGGTAGTTAGTTTCCCATTTTCTCTGATGTTTTGTAGAATTCAGGGCTTTCTCCGAGATGCTAGGCCTAGAATTAACTGAGATGAGAAATGTTTGTTGGAAGGCCGCTGTTTGAGAGAAACTGCCAATTCTGTTTTTGTCCTTCTCACTGTTTTGTGGTAGGCCTAGGCCTACAATTTTGCTCTTTAAATGTAAATGTCTTAGGCTACTACCTTTGGTAGCTTTTGTTTTTTGTGTCCCGTTGCTTTGTCTTGTAAAAAGTTCAGTTTGTGTTACCCAATCAAGTGCTCTTAAAATAATTTTATGTTGCTTTGCCTTTGCCAAACTAGTTAAATTAAGTTGTATTAACTGCTCTTAAAGGTCCCCAGAAAGTTTGAGTCATTTAAATGAAGTTTTAAGAAAGTAATAAGTAGTTCTGAGTTTGGCAGTTGTCCTGTCAGGTTTGGACTGGGTAACCTGTAGGCCAACTAGCTTCAGCCTCTGAGTTAAGGTTTGGAATGGTCTGGAAAAGTTGCTGGAACATTTCCCCCAGCTTTTAAGACCATTCCGAGCAAATTCTGACCACAACTTTTAGAGTTATTAGCAAAAATACATGGGTTTTACACGTAAGGCCTAAATTTTTTGTGGAACGTTTTAAGCTGTTTTTAAAGTATTTTTCTCTGTTTAAGTGTAATTGTTTTGTTGTCAACTTGTTCTTCTGGCCACTTTGGACCAGGTAATTTACATCTTTTTTCTCTATTGGTGAAATTTATCACTGTCACATACCCATCTGGCCTGCCAGCAAATGTTTACCGCAGTTATTTAAAGTTACCGATTCTGTTTTGTATTCATGTTTGTTACATGTTTTGTTTAATTTAGTAAAACATATTTTATAATGTTTAAGAGCTGTGATCAAGATACAAACCTTTTGAATTTTAGAATTTTTTTTTTTAAGAGTTTGTTAGGCCTATTTTAGAGGAATGTTGGAACTTAGTGGAAAAAGCGGATTTTGTGACAGTGAACATTGCGGATTTGGACTTAAGACTGTTACTACTGTGTTTTCTGGGTTTTGTCACTCAGGGCCTGTGAGGAGGACTATGAGCTAGACCGTTTTGACCTTGGCGGAGAGCAAGTTTGCAACACCCTGGCTGCATCTTGAACTATGGCCCCCTCTCCGCCCTGCTTGCTTCCCCCTTCGGTGCTGAACGTATAGACCTAGCCCAAAACTCTACCGCAAAACCGCAAGTTACCGCCTGTTGTTAAGTTTTATAGATTTTTATTTATAAAAAAAAAAAAAAAACAAGGAAGAGACTCTATTTACAGTTATGTTTATAGGCCTTCACAATCTTTATTAAGTGTTATTGCTTTTTAAATTTTATTCACTACATTCCTTGTTATTGTTTTTCAGATTTTATGTCAAAAGCCTTTAAAATTTTTAATTTTAGATTCATTCAGATTTTTGGGGCCCCTAAATAATTGTTACCTAATTCAAATGCTTATGGAAAAAAGTCTGTAGTAAATTGCAGATTTACAGCTTAATGACTTTCTAAATCGTGCACATATTTCTACATAAATATTGTAAAATGTTTGATCTAGTTGCTGTAAACTACTATTAATGTAACAAAATATGGACACGGCTCAAATGGGAAACGTGCCCTTCTGCACTGGTATTATTTTTTCTTGTATTACACATTCGAATATTTTTCTAATGATTGTAAACTTGTATGACAATAATCTCATGAACCTATGATGATCTGTAGAATAATATGATAAAATGTAGGAAAAAGTGGTGAAAAAGGCAGACAACAACCCGTACAACAGATATTAGTAGTTCAATAAGAAATTATTGTAAGAGTTCTGTGATAAAAGGAATTTCCACTGATTTTGTAATGGAACGTTAGATTGCAAAATATGACATGATACAAAAGAACATCAATTTTAAAATCAGAAAATAGCATTGCAAATACTTCTTTTGGACAACTCCCAACCAACTCACAACCATGTTATGTTATGTTTATTTTATGTAAACTGTGGTGTAACATTAGTGTTTGTAACCCCCAAATGTTCAACTCCCAAATGTGTGTTGTTTAAAACACAATTTAAAAATTAACAGCTGTTTCATTAAAAAGTATTTTCCACATGGCCAAAATGTTAACAAATCAGTGGAGGGATCTTTAAAGGCTTCTGGGGCAGAGCCCTAAGGGACTTAACTTTATCTACAGATCAAGGCCTTTCTTTGGAGACCTCTACCAAGTTTCTACGCCCAGCCGTTCTCTCAAATTAGTGGAGACAAAGTTTCCAATTAAAATATTTAGATTCTCCCATGTTAATCTTATGGGAGTAAACCTAACTTTGATGGAAGATCCTTCCCAAACTAATAAAGATTTCAAAAAACTAAAAACACTTTGCAAAACTACAGATCAGGGCCATTATTTTTGACACTTTAATCATCAAAATCGGTCCAAAAATGAGGGAGGAGTTCTGTTTACAAAAATCGGCTTAGCGTATTATATATATAGATTTTATTATTGTAATTTTGTTAATATTTAAATTTCTTTGAAAGATAAAGTTATTTAAAGTCTGATTTTGAAATTAGCCTATTTGATGATTAAAGAAATAACTGTAAGTTAGTAGGCGAGGTGGGTAAAGAAATTATTCAAGTTTTTTTTTCAAAGGTAATTCATGTAGGTATTGTTGTTAATGTTTGTTGTTGTTTATTTAAATGGTTAATTACAGCTCGTTTCTCTCAAATAGTGCGTAGTTCTTGAACCTCCATCCATGGTTCTCACTTTGTTTTTTTTTGGTGGGCCGCTCCTTGGGCCTGCACATGGATTCACACTTCCAAGTCGTTGGCCTGGGTGCAGGTACGAGGGCGCGGTTCAAGATGTGCGAGTATTCAAGATTTCGAGTTCGAGTAGAGTACGGCCTTGAAACTCGAGCTTATCTTTGAACTCGCCAGTTTGAGTCAGTTATGACGAAATTTCGGGTTGAGAGACAAAATTCAATTTAAAAATAAGTAATTGTCGTCTCACCTGAAATTCTGTCACACCTTAAATTTGTCCAGATAGCTTAGCCTACAATGAGATAGTCCAGGGCTCTAACGTGTTCGTTAATTAATTATCGTTTCGAGTTTATTGGCTCAGAATACAACAAATACAACAATAATGCTTACAACGTTAAGCTTACCTTTAACATGCGCGTGACTGCGGCACAATAAAATAAAAATAATGAAACTTCCCTAAAAATTAGATTAAACGAAAATAAAATCGGTAGCACACTAACCTGATGCCTTTGGATTTTACCAGGAACGGGGGAAATATTTAATTGACCAGAATTTAGGAGGTTATAGACTGTTGGATTGTCTCCAAACAGCAAGCGTGTCGATGGTTCGGTTAAGAATTTAATTAAAATATGAATATGTTTACAGTATCTTTGCTAGTATACTTGGTTACCAGACTAATAAGTATACTCTGAAAAAGACTTTGCATAGAAGTAATCCTTATTTTTTTCACACACAGAAATATATTTTAGGAGTTATGACAGATGCTATAGTTTCCTGGTTGATTTCAAGCTTTCCAAATTTTTTCAAAATCCCGTAGTACAGCCTTAACCAGCACTAGATTATTTTGTGATTAAGGCATCTCCTATGTGGTAAATATTACAACAATCATATGTATTCTAAAATTTTTATAACTAAAAAAACAGTGTAAAATGAGCCACGGAAATTAGTTAATATTTTCTCAAGAAATATACTACTTTTCTACAGCTTGTAAGTAATCATGCGTTACCTTGAGAGGTGTGTGTATTGAGCAGTATATTGATAGTCTGCAGGCCCAGGTCAGGCTGGTGAGTGCCCAGAGTGTACAACACATGCTCTAGTGCTGGTGTGGGAGCCTGCAATAGTCCGCAGCACGCCTGCAGCAGTGCAGGGCCCACCTTGACTGCAGAACTGATCACTGCAGTCTGCAGCGCACACTCCCCACACACTGTCATACAGTGGTGCAGCAGCCGTATCCACACCATACTGCTGTTGCTCTTGTAACTAAAACAGTAAGAGTAAGGACTCAGGATAAAAGAGTAGGTCATACATTATCAAAGGGATCGATTTCTATTCACTTACTGAATATATTTTTACAGATTCTGATAGATAAAGATTCAGGTAAATGAAACATTACAAATTTGGCATGACAGAAGAAAAAAAACTGATCTATACTAGGATCAATGGAGTATGTAAAACTGTTCAATAAAGTTTTAATTTAATTTTAAATTAAAGGCTTCCTTTGAGTAGGGAGAGAGAGAACCTGTTTGAATGAAGTGCCTTATTTTAATTTTATTATTTACCATATAATAGTACTATAGATACAGTATAAGTAAATGAAGTAAAATTCTTTGAGTAATGGATGACTTTAGATGCAAAACAGAACGTAAAACCCTGGTAACCAACCTAACAGTGGTTTGGTCCGTGTCGTCGGAGGCAGTGGGGTCGTTGAAGGTGGTGTTGCCCAAGAGTCGTATCTGAGACAGGCCGATGTTAGATGAGTCACGAGGCTTGTATAGCCTCAACAACACTGTAGTCACCACCTCGGGCTGAGGTAGCTGCAGACGGATGAAAGTAAGGCCACTGGAGTCTAGCGGTAGACTGACAGGTACCAATGGGCTACGTCCATCTGGGGACACCTCCACAGCCACAGCGCTGGGGCATGCTGTGCAACATCACAACTTTAATGGCACTCCTTTCAATGTTGATTTTACAACTTAAATCGTATGTTATCTTATAAAAGGATAGGGCATTTGCCAGGAATTATTAAGGAAATTGACAGGAAAGCAGGCTTACCTTTAAATAAGTCCATAGAGACACATAACACATCACAAAATTAAAAGTAGAAATTTTCGTGGTCACTGACCACTTTTTCAACCACTGGAGATTGGAGAAAATCTTAGAAAATTAGATTTTCTCCAATCTCCAGTGGTTGAAAAAGTGGTCAGTGACCACGAAAATTTCTACTTTTAATTTTGTGATGTGTTATGTGTCTCTATGGACTTATTTAAAGGTAAATCGTATGTTAAACATTTTTCTTATAACTTTTAATGGCACATCTTCAATTTATAATAATAATAGTGAACCATCCTAAGCAATAGTACAATTATATAAAAGAAAGAATAAAAATTCACTTGACCAAAATATTGTTATCTAAGAAGAATATTGTTTTTCAAACATGAATGAGAAATAGCTACATGGGTATTAATTAAGTTAAAAAATAATATCATAAGACAAATGTTTGAATGTTTCAATTGAAATGTTAAGGCACTTGTTCTATGAGTGGCTCATTCAACTAAGTACTGTCTACTGACTGGCCAGTGAGGTGAGGTGAGGCTGGAGGTGGACCTCTCTGAGCAGTACAGCACAAGGCAAGGTGATAGTCACCTCCACCCAGCTCTCGTCAGGGTAGAAGTGATACGACCATGCAGGAGCCCTGGCCCTCCTGTGTGGTGGAGTGGACTGTATCAACACATCAGCAGGTTGGGCTGTGGGGTTGCTGGAGCTGATACAACCTATACCCGACAAAAAAACATTGGTAACTAGTGCTTATGCTTAAAATGTATGAACACATATTTAAAATAGTGATTGGTCGATACCATTTTTTTAAAGTCGGTACCAGTTCCTAACCAAAATCGATTCTTGGTTCTGGTACCATCGGTACCTCATTTTATATTACTTATTTTTATTTTTAAAATAAGATAATATCTGCATTTTAATTTTTAAAACTGATTTGCAATAGTGTGGGTTGGTTAAACTTAAGTGATTAAGAAAAGAAAACTAGATTGTAGCATTGAATATATACTGTAACTAGACTTCCCAAGTCCATGGTAGCAGTTGAAGCCAGGAAATTTCGCTGTACGTGGGGCTGGAATGCTGAAAGAATGTTATCACTAGCAGCTAGCACTCATGTTGTGAAGTTGTGTGGGATCCAAGACAAGAACTACCAACAGCTGTGTCGTTCAACAATGCTCATTATCAGAGCAGGCGCGTCCACTTTATACTGTCGACTTTATTGATCCACTACTGGGACAAGGCTTGCTGAAAAATACCCGTCCTTAACAAATTTAGTTGTGTTTGTTTTTTTTATTATTTTTATTAATTTGATTAGCTAATAAAACTATTGACTATTGTTAATGGGGCCAAAATATAATTAAAATTAAAACAGATAAAATGATAATTTTAGGACATTTTTATTTTATGTACAGAGTTGAAAATGAGTATTCCACATTAAAATTAAAAAATATTTTCTATTTTAAACTATTAAATCCCACTATCACGACATTAATTTATTGGACCATTTTAAAAATAGTTTGTAATAAAATTTACTTTCTGGTTAGAAAACCTAGCTATTTTTAATTATTTCGGTGTTTACACTCATTACCCTTTCCTAGTCCTTAATTAGCTTAAAGTTCACGATTAAATTGAACGGGAAGCTTCCGACCAACGAGGGTTTACACACGTTTAAACTGTGACATGAGTACAGGAGTGTTTTTAATAAAAATAAAAAAACGAACAGTGAAAAAAAACGCTACTCCAGAATCTACAAGAGTCGTGGAACTCACGATTTACACAGTTGCGCCTTGCTGTTAGATTCAATGCGGTTTGGTAACAAGACATAGTTCTTGTTCTTCGCTAAAGTTATTGCATTATTGTATTTTTGTTATTGTTACTCATTCTATAACTAATAACTATTCATGAGGGTGCCAGGGGAAGATTTGATTACGTCATCAAACTCATGCATATACATATAAAATATTCATATTCGTGTTAGATTGTCCCAATAAATTATTAAGATTTTGTTTCTTCAAGTTATAGCTGTTTACTAGTTAAAGACATTGTTTAATGTTTACCTTCAAAAAAATTAAAGATTATAGCGAACAGGTAAGTTTTGAGTATGAAATATGTTAGACCTTTTGTGTGTAATTTTACTATCAAACACTCTAATGTTAACATGTTTCCCAATCTTCTTCCCTAACTTGACAATTTGTTTGTGATATGAGTAGACGTGTCTACCTATTTCTAAGTCTACTTTCACTCGATCCTTTTAGCACGTTTTATTGCCCGCTCCCAGCTACCCCCAGTTGTAGTGCGGAGAGTGATGTGTGACTTTAACGATTATAGTTTGTTATTATGTTAAACATATACTTAAAATAATAATATTAGCAGTAAGTGTTTCCTTAGGTTTTTATTATTAGTATTCGTTAGTGTGATGTGTTATTTTATTGTGAATATATATTTTTTAAGAACTGTGAACAATGGAAAATCCTGATTTCAACAAAAGACAACGGGTGAGGTTCATTTGTCCGAGTTTGTTAAAAATTACAAAATATTTGAAAAATCATTTGTCCGAGTTTTCAACTGTCCGAGTTTTGATAAATAACTAATAATAATTAGATAAATCAACTGTCCGAGTTTTCATTTGTCCGAGTTTATTAAATTATTTTAAAAAAATATCGAAATATCAAGTGTCCGTGTTTTCAACTGTCCGAGTATGGTTTAAATAATAATAATATTTTGTTAAATCAACTGTCCGAGTTTTCATTTGTCCGAGTTTTTAAATTAAAAAAAAAAAATATCGAAATATCATTTGTCCGAGTTTTCAACTGTCCGAGTAGGGGCAACATCAAAATGTGACACCGCGCGCCGAGACTAGCGTGTCTAAAGCGCCTGGTCAGAAGTCGATGTGAACCTCTTCTGCGAAGGAGTCAGGCATTGTGCGAGAGGATCTTCTATCCATATAACGCTACATGAAATTTTGTTGGTTGAACTCCTCCGCCATTTCTTAACCGATTTTATCCATTGACGTCTCATTGGAAAGAGCGTGTCGCGTAGATTTGCAAACTGGCCTTACATGTTTGAAATAGCCCCATGGGCCCTGGCCCCAGTGGCTTTGAAGGTTCCCATGTTATCGTTATGGAGAACTTAATTGCTTAAATTTTGATCAGCTGTATAATTTAATTGCGGTTATTTATTTTTCAATTCAATGAAACGCATTGAGCACTTTTTTTTCTATTTGAGTTTGTGTAAACATAACCCCCAAGACGGATCGTGTTAGTATGGTTGTATCTTAAATGTGTGTATTTATCGTTGTTTTGTGTTGCTATGACGGATCGTGTCAGCAAGATTGTAACTTAAATTTGTGCATTTATCGTTATTTTGTGTAGCGACAATTTGTTTTATATATTAGATTTTTATTTTATATCTTTTTTGTGAATTTCCCGTATAGGGAATAAGGTCTCACGGTAAGACCTGGACCCGCGACCGATTCACTTTTGCGTTTTGAGGTCCCCAGAGACCAAAAACACCATATATGTTCAAATTAATAATAAATATGTGTCCGTTAGCACGACAACTCGAACAAAAGTGATCCGATTTGGATGATATTTGGTATAAACGTGTAAACATACATTTATTCGACCCAGCGAACCAGCGCGATCGGATAATGGGAACGAAGATTTATGGGGTAAAAATGGGGTTTTCCCATTTTTGACCCTAAAATCACAACATTTTGGAATATATTTTACAACCATTTTGTAGAACTAAAAAAAGTAATAATGTAGTATATTGAAGCATTGTTATATGCCTAATGGTTACGGAGGAAATAAAAAAAATGCAAATTTAAAATTCCCATGTTATTCTTATGGAGAAGATGAAAACTGTTTTAGTTTTCTTGTTTATGGATATGTTGATCAAATTTGGAAATTTTATTTATTTGATCCTATACTATTGACGTATGGTCAAATAAACACTGTTTACCTTCCCCGTAGCAGCAAACCTAAGCACTCGCTTATTTATGTAAATATGTAATCAGACAAGTTTAAATTTGCTTCGTCTGAAGGTTTGCTGCGGCGGGGGTATTTTATATTATCAGCAAGTTTGGTTGGTTGTGTTAGGTGATGAGGGTTTAATTTTATAATAAATAAATAATTGTAAAATTAGTCTTATAATAAAAATAAAATAATTTTTCTTAATTCGACGTGAGGGGCTCTCGCGGCTCGCACAATGCCTGACTCCGTCACAGAAGGGGTTTACATCGACTTCTGAACAGGCGCTTTAGACACGCTAGTCTCGGCGCGCGGTGTCACATTTTGATGTAGCCCCTACTCGGACAGTTGAAAACTCGGACAAATGAAAACTCGGACAGTTGATTTAACGAAATATTATTGTTATTTAAACCATACTCGGACAGTTGAAAACTCGGACACCTGATATTTCGATATTTTTAAAAATAATTTAATAAACTCGGACAAATGAAAACTCGGACAGTTGATTTACCTAATCATTATGATTTATTTATCAAAACTCGGACAGTTGAAAACTCGGACAAATGATTTTTCAAATATTTTGTAATTTTTAACAAACTTGGACAGTTGAAAACTCGGACAAATGATGTGATACCAAGACAACATAGGTGTTGTTTTGCTGACTACAGCAACACGAATGGTCGCAATCCTTCCCTGCGTTTTTTTACATTCCCTATTAAAAGGGCAGATATTTGTGAACAATGGATTGTCTACTGTGCAAATGACACCTATCATGCTTGGCTCCTACGACGCTAAACCGTAAAGTGGTGTCTGAACTGTACTTTACAGACGAATGTTTTACAAGTTCCTTAAAAACTAAGTTAAATCAGAACGCTGTTCCGACCAAGCTCTCGCTATCTCTTGACATTCAACACACCCCCGCACAAGCAACCAGTAACACATCACAGTTGGCTGCGACAGCGAGTCAACCATCAACTTCCCGTAGATCACTCTTCACTACCCCAACAACATCAACCATAGTTACATCAGACGAGCCTCCTGTGGAATTAAGCCCCATCACAACACCACTTTTCAAAAAGTTTAAACCAATTAAAGGACGCAAGCCAACTCCAGGTAGAATGACTGTGTGTATATTTTATACCTCAAAAATATAAACATGTTTAAATATATTATTTCATTTATAATTATCATCAAATATATTTTGTTTGCATATGTATAATTGCATTATTGCAGAATAAAACTCCGCAT
Source organism: Macrosteles quadrilineatus (assembly GCF_028750875.1). Taxonomy (NCBI): domain Eukaryota; kingdom Metazoa; phylum Arthropoda; class Insecta; order Hemiptera; family Cicadellidae; genus Macrosteles; species Macrosteles quadrilineatus. The sequence goes on from NW_026542594.1 coordinate 119,940,566, forward strand.
GCTCTCGTAACACCGACAGTGAAACCTATAAAACTAAAAAATTGTTCAATATGTTTATTTGAAATATTACTCATATTTAGCTGAAAAAATAATGTTATTAACAATGAAATTAGGTTATTCAACATATGCATACAATATTGTATTATAACAACAAGTAAAATAGGTAAAATTTGTGCTACAGTATTCAGTGTTGCAGAAAAAACTCTGCATGCGTCCGCTGCTGTTTTACTGGTGAAGTGCCTGCTTGAGGGTGAACAGTGTTATTCATCCTGTTACGTTAAATAACGCCCATCTCTATTTTCTTTACTAAATTTACCCTACTGCACTGGTACATTACCTATCAACACCACTGTATATTTTAACTGGTGTTAATAAAAAGACATAACTGCACTACCGTATTTATTTTTCTTAAATTTAACTTCAGGAACTTAACTATAAGTAAATTATTTCAAGAAGATGGTTATGTCTTTTTTTATATGAATGTAGTATGTAGTTTTTTCTATGAATTTTTCTAAGAAACTGCAGTAGTGACAAACTACGCAAGGACCATATTGACAGAGGTAAATTAAACCAGTATTAAAATTATTTCAAGCGATTTTAGTTTCAAGGAAGATTTAAATAAGTTTTTAAACCTATTTAATTAAGAAACCTTACGTTACAGCGTTGATACTGTTGGCTTATCATCTATTAGATTTTCTTATTTTAAAAAAGTGTTTGAATTTTTCTGTCCTGGTGCTATTGGTGAGGTGCTTACCAAATGGAGCAAAGTTGAGCAGACCAGAGGCTATGTCCGCAGTCTTCTTGTTGTGTGGTGGCAGTGGCAATGGCAGACTGAGGTGTTGCATGACTACAGACACTGTGCTAGGTCCATCACTGGTTCTCACCAGGTTATCACACACCACCTCCACAGCTCCCAGAGACAACCATTCCTGTAGAGCTTCTGCACCATCCAGAACACGCAGCACCAGCGACAACAATCCCTCTGACAACCCGCTGTTGTCTGTCACACACATACAATCTGATGTCAGTTCCATAGAACCCTACGCTCTGTGAGCAATCCTTGGTCATGCATACTTAACAACCGAATCTTTAGCATCTAGCCAGTCAGTTTGTTAATCAGAACCATAACCATCAACTTAATGAAAAAATTAACTAATGTATTTATTAGGGATGGACGGGATTGAATTTTTAGTTCGGGACGGGACGGGACAGGATTTTTTCTGTGCATAAAAAGAAAGTCTTGAGTCATACTGCAGTTACCAAAAAAAGACATACAAAATCAATTTTTACCGTTTGTGGTACTGATCTATAAAAACCAAAAAATTGGGTAATAATATACAGGTACCTATAGAAACTTTTGACTCGCGGTCACGGTCAAGGTGCGATCGTCAAAATGATCGCGGTCATGGGGTGATCGTCGGTATGACTCCACAGTCACGGCGCGATCGTCGGTAGGACTCCACGGTCACGTCGAGATCGTCGGTATTACTCCGCGGTCACGGGGTGATCGCCGGTATGACTCGCGGTCACAGCATGATCGTTGGTAGGACTCCACGGTCACGGCGCGATCGTCGATAGGACTCCGCGGTCACGGCGCGATCGTCGGTATGACTCGCGGTCACGGCGCGATCGTCGGTAAGACTCCACTATCACGGCGCGATCGTCGGTAGGACTCCACGGTCACGTCGTGATCCGCGGTCACGGGATGATCGCCGGTATGACTCGCGGTCACGGCATGATCGTCGGTGGGACTCCACGGTCACGGCGCGATCGTCGATAGGACTCCACGGTCACGGCGTGATCGTCGGTATGACTCGCGGTCACGACGCGATCGTCGATAGGACTCCGCGGTCACGGCGCGATCGTCGGTATGACTCGCGGTCACGGCATGATCGTCGGTAGGACTCCACAGTCACGGCGCGATCGTCGGTAGGACTCCACGGTCACGTCGTGATCGTCGGTATTACTCCGCGGTCACGGGGTGATCGCCGGTATGACTCGCGGTCACAGCATGATCGTTGGTAGGACTCCACGGTCACGGCGCGATCGTCGATAGGACTCCGCGGTCACGGCGCGATCGTCGGTATGACTCGCGGTCACGGCGCGATCGTCGGTATGACTCGCGGTCACGGCGCGATCGTCGGTAAGACTCCACTATCACGGCGCGATCGTCGGTATGACTCCGCTGTCAAGGGGGGATCGTCGGTATGACTCGCGGTCACGGCATGATCGTCGGCATGTCTCCGCGGTCACAGCGCGATCGTCGGTAGGACTCCGCGGTCACGGCGAAATGACTTCGTCTCCTGCGCTCGCAATAGCGGCGTCATCGGCACTCGCAAAGCGGCAAAATCGCCGACGATCGGACCAAATCCCGTCCCGAAAAATTCCCGATTAAAATGTAATCCCGTCCCGATAATCGGGAATATTTTTTTCCCGAAAAATTCCCGAAATTTCGGGACCCGTCCATCCCTAGTATTTATTTCAACGAGTTGGATTGAAATATTTCGTTGTTATGGTGTAGTCAAAGTCAAATCGTTTATTTCCAAAAGTTAAACAAAACAATACACAGATACAAATTATAAAGAAATATATTTTTCCGCATAGGCATAAGCCCGTGTGCGGAAAAAGAGTTCTAGATCTGCTATAAACAATATTTGTTACATTCTAGATATACAATAATTTTATTTGTCTAAGTAAAGCATGTATTAATATATTTAACTGGGTGACTATTCCTTAAAAATAAGTAGTATGTTTTTAGGAAAAAGCATTTAGCTTGGATTAAATAAATAAATATAGAATGGAGAGGACACAGCTAACTCACCTGATGAAAGGTTGCAGACGAGTCAAAGAACACATAAAATCACACACATAATATACTTAATATTTCGCCTCTTTCAGAGGCTTCTTCAGAAGTAGGCCTAGATGGTGGTTACAAAACAACCTGTTGTTTTGTAACCACCATCTAGGCCTACTTCTGAAGAAGCCTCTGAAAGAGGCGAAATATTAAGTATATTATGTGTGTGATTTTATGTGTTCTTTGACTCGTCTGCAACCTTTCATCAGGTGAGTTAGCTGTGTCCTCTCCATCCTATATTTATTTATTTAAAAATAAGTAGATATTAAATAAAACATCATTTAAAAGTTAACATGTACTAAATTGAATTAGGACAAAATAACACAATAAGTAATTTCAGAGTAGAATTTCTTAAAGTAACAAAAGATTAAGTTAACAACTAAAAATGTATCTACAATGCCAGGGTCTCAGCAGTTTACTAACATTTTACATTTTTTCTAATAAGCTCAATTATATGGGGATTTTATCAGCGCCTCCGTAGCCGTCCGGCCAATGCTGGCAAGCCATGTACTCACCTTTCTTTTGTACACCGGGAAACTGCTCTCCTCATACTGCAGGATTTGTGGCGGAAGATGCCATATAAGATATGGGCCATAAAATATGGGTTACTTTTTAGGGAGGTTATATTTAATCTAGGAAATTGGTAACCAAAGTTGATTCTATGTCTTGTGGGATAGTTATGCTGCAAATTGGTAAAAATGTTGTTTTTGTTTGACCTAATAAAGACTAAAAGAGTTTTAACAAATAACTGTCGTATATCATGAACACGAAAATCTGAGTACAGATCCTCTGTTGGATGACTCGATGGTTTGTTTAGGACGGTTTTGATTAATGACCTCTGCGCAACAGCCAGAGGCTCAAGCATAGAGGCTGAGACACCGCCCCACGCCAGTATACCATATTGAAGCAAAGACTGCACGTAGGCATAGTAAACTGTCCTACAGTAATCCGTGGTCAGAACACCAGCAAGTTGAGAAAATGCATATATGAGCTTTCTAAGTCGTTGTTTGAGATAATGAATGTGGTGAGCCCAACTAAATTTTTGATTAATTATAATTACTAGATAAGTGTACTTCTCTACCCGCACTATGACGTCACAAGTACAAGCCGCTGACCGAAAGTCGCCGCAGGTATGAAGAAATAGTTGCCTAGGGCTAGGGTCACTTACACTCTTAAAAATATTGGTAAGCTTTTTGTTTTATTTATCTTAAGGGTTAACGTGTTTTGGTCTAACCAGCGTTTAATTTTATAAATGTCTGTAGAAGCATGTTCATATACCTCGTCCCACGTGCGTCCAGACAATACCATGGCCATGTCGTCAGCAAACAAAAAAACTTTCCCTTTAGTTCCGACTTTTGAAAGGTTGTTAATATATATCAAGAATAGGAGGGGCCCGAGTGTACTGCCTTGGACCACTCCATAGTCAATGCTATTTTCATCACTATCAACACCGTTGATGGACACATATTGTAAACGATTTTCTAAATAGCTGATAAACCAGTTTAATGAATGACCACCGATGTCAACTAGTCTCAATTTAGAAATTAGATATTGTCTGTTAATGGAATCAAATGCTTTAGCCAAATCTAGGAATGTTATCAATACACGTTCTTATTATTTATTTCTTCAGAAATAAATTTGGTTATTTCAAATAATGAGTGTGTTGTACTGCGGTTCTGTCTAAATCCGTACTGCGCGTCACACATAATTTTCTCGGGTGAGGTTCATTTGTCAGAGTTTTCAACTGTCCGAGTTTGTTAAAAATTACAAAATATTTGAAAAATCAGTTGTCCAAGTTTTCATTTGTCCGTGTTTATTAAATTATTTTAAAAAATATCGAAATATCAAGTGTCCGAGTTTTCAACTGTCCGAGTATGGTTTAAATAATAATAATATTTGGTTAAATTAACTGTCCGAGTTTTCATTTGTCCGAGTTTTTAAATTATTTAAAAAATATTGAAATATCAACTGTCCGAGTAGGGTCAACATCAAATGTGACACTGCGCGCCCAGACTAGCGTGTCTAAGGCGCCTGGTCAGAAGCCGATGTAAACCTCTTCTGAGAAGGAGTCAGGCATTGTGCGAGCCGCGAGAGCCAGTTACGTCGACTTAAGAACAGAGTTTTTTGACCGGACAATGGGAACGGGGGTTTATGGGGTAAAAATGGGATTTTCCCAATTTTGACCCTAAAATCATAACATTTTGGAATATATTTCTCAACCATTTTGTACAACTAAAAAAAGAAATAATTTAGTATATTGAAGCTTTGTTGTATGCCTCATGGTTACGGAGAAAATAAAAAAAAAATGCAAATTTAAAATGCTCATGTTATTCTTATGGAGAAGATGAAAACTGTTTTAGTTTTCTTGATTATGGATATATATTGATCAAATTTGGAAATTTTATTAATTTTATCCTATACTATTGATGTATGGTCAAAAAACACTGTTTACCTTCCCCTTAGCAGTAAACCTAAGCACTCGCTTATTTATGGAAATATTTGAGTAAATATGTAATCAGACAAGTTGAAATACCGCTTCGTCTGCAGGTTTACTGCGGCGGGGGTATTTTATATTATCAGTAAGTTTGGTTGGTTGTGTTAGGTGATGACAGTTTAATTTTATAATTAAAAATTGTAAAATTAGTCTTATAATAAAAATAATATAATTTTTCTTAAGTCGACGTGAGAGGCTCTCGTGGCTTGCACAATGCCTGACTCCTTCGCAGAAGAGGTTTACATTGGCTTCTGACCAGGCGCCATAGACACGCTAGTCTCGGCGCGCAGTGTCACATTTGATGTTAACCCTACTCGGACAGTTGATATTTCAATATTTTTTTTAATAATTTAAAAACTCGGACAGTCGATTCAACCAAATATTATTATTATTTAAACCATACTCGGACAGTTGAAAACTCGGACACTTGATATTTCGATATTTTTTAAAATAATTTAATAAACTCGGACAGTTGATTTATCTAATTATTATTAGTTATTTATCAAAACTCGGACAAATGAAAACTCGGACAATTGATTTTTCAAATATTTTGTAATTTTTAGCAAACTCGGACAGTTGAAAACTTGGACAAATGATGTGATCCCATTTTCTCTTGTTCAAGGTAATCCGATAGCTGGAGTTTTACACATTTTCAAGAATTGTAGACACTGTGCAAATTAATGAAATTGGTCTGTAATTTATTGTTAGGTTTTTTTGGCCAGACTTATAAACAGGTATGACTTTTGAAACTTTAAACACCTCTGGGAACTTCCCTTCCCGTATACTAAGGTTAATTATGTATAATATTGGTAAAATGAGAGAGTCTACATTATTTTTTATAAATTTTGAGGGAATGCCATCCCATCCCGGTGCAGAGTTGCCTCTAATACTTTTTATAACTTTTAAAAGCTCCTCAACGGTGACAGGCCTTAGTGAGAACTGGGAATCGGTGGCGTGTTCAGCGTCATCGACCTCCAAGGGGCCGGCGGGCTGCAGCGGCTAGCTGAGATCCAACAGAGGCATAGTATTCGTTGAAAGTGTCACAAATGAGTTTAATATCGTTGGTGGGGGCAGTATCCCGGTTCACACTGAAAATTTCCGTTGCCAGCAGGACGCCCCGCTACATCATTAATAATTTCCCAGAATTTTCTTGGATTTCTCTGGGACTCGTCTAATTTATTTCTATAATAATCAATTTTTGCACGTTTTAGTAAGGATTTCAATGAGTTACGGTATCTGACATTTCTAACACGGAGCTGTGTGTTGAATGGGTTTTGCTTAACCCTCTTTCTTAATTTATCTCGATTGCGGATAGAAGTAAGAAGACCATTTGTAATCCATGGTTTTAATTTAGCCGTTTTAGCTCTCAATATTTGTTGGGACGTGTTTTGTTCTATGATATTCTGCAAAATCAAATTAAAATGTATAGTTGCTGCATCTAAGTCATTTGAATTCAAAACTTGTCGCCAATTTTGAAATTTCAAGGTTTCTGTTATATTTTTCCAATTAGTATTCTTGTATGTAAACTCGTTGACCTTACTAATACCTGTAATGCTTTTCAGTTCAAGAGAAACAATAAAATTATCTGTAATGTAAGTTTGTAAAACAGAAGCATTGACACTCAGCCTGTTTTGCAGTTTTATAAAATAATGGTCGATACATGTATCACTAACTGGCCGCGTGATTTGATCTATACATGGAATAAATCCGAATTCATGAAGCAAGTCAAGGTATCGTTCCTCTTGTGAAATTAAACATGGATTACAAATATCACAGTTAATGTCACCGGCGATAATTTTAAGTGACAGTTTGTCGTACTAAGAAATGTTTGAAGACCGTCGTTAAATTAAGCTAGTGACGAGGAGGGACTTCTGTAGATACATATTAATTCACAATCAATATTGGCCCAGGTAAAAACTATGGACAAGCTGGTGGCGACTCCACCAATACAAATCTGGTTACATGTTGCTAATAACGTGTCATCTAAGTACACAACCAGACCATCACCACATTGATTGAGGCTATTGTATGTTCTAAACAGGGTATAGCCTTCTAGGGCTGTGAGCTCACTGTCGTTCCTCAACCAAACTTCAGTCAAAATTATACAATGAAATTTTATCTAGAGACCATGCCATAAAACTAAAAACTCGTCAAAGTTTTTATTATAGCTCCGAATATTTAACTGTAATACTCTAAAACTGAATTTTTGGTTACAAAGTGAATCTGAACTATTAAAACTATTTCTAAATTCATCTATATTAGAAAATTTCTGACATTCAATAAAAGGTTTGTCCTGATAATTATTCTCATCCATAGATATTGCTAGCGTATCGTTTGGCATGCCTGGATTGGCTGTAGGAATGCCTGCTTTTGTTGCCTTATCTGCGGCTTTCGGATACGAGAAATTCTTTCTGCACAAAACAGATTTTTCCCTTTATCTGACATGTTTTAAATAGTGATGGTCAGATCCGGATATCGGACTACCGTATCCGCCGGATCTGAGCTAGAACCGGCACCGGATCGGATCCAAAAAATTCCGGATCTTGGGCTGGATCCGATTTTTTGAAATTTTTTCCCGATTTTTTTCCTAACATAAAGCTGTCTGTATCACTGTACAACCCCGATTTGTTTACTAAACATAAAGCTGTCTGTATCACTGTACAACCCCGATTTGTTTACTAAACACAAAGGAGTCTGTATCACTGTACAACCCCGATTTCTTTCCTAGCACAAAGCTGTATGTATCACTGTACAACCCCGATTTGTTTACTAACACAAAGCAGTCTGTATCACTGTACAACCCCGATTTTTTTACTAGCAAAAGAGCTGTCTGTATCACTGTACAACCCCTAATGTTTTTACTAGCTCAAAGCTGTCTGTATCACTGTACAGCCCCGAGTTTTTTACCAACACAAAGCAGTCTGTATCACTGTACAACCCCGATTTGTTTATTAACAAAAAGCTGTCTGTATCACTGTAAAACCCCGAATGTTTTTTCTAGCTCTAAGCTGTTTGTATTACTGTACAACCCCGATTTGCTTACTAACATAAAGCTGTCTGTATCCATGTAAGAGACCGATTTCCCCCCGATTTGTTTACTAACACAAAGCTGTCTGGATCACTCACTGTACAACCCCGATATTTTTACCAACACAAAGCAGTCTGTATCACCGTACAACCCCGATTCATTTACTAACATAAAGCTGTATTACTGTACATCTCTGATTTTTTTACTAACACAAAGCTATCTGTGTCACTGTGTACAAACCCGATTCGTTTACTAACATAAAGCAGTCTGTATCACTGTACAACCCCGATTCATTTACTAACATAAAGCTGTCTGTATTCAAAGTCAAAGTCAAATCGTTTATTTCCAAAATTTAAACAATACAATAAACAGATATAAATTAAAAATAAATATATTTTTTAGCATAGGCATAAGCCCGTGTGCGGAAAAAGAGTTCTAAATCTGCTATCTGGTATATTGTGGATAAATAGTGATTTTAATTGTCTAATTAAAACATTTACTACATTTCATAAAAGTTAATATGTACAAAATTAGGACACAATAACACAAAATTAATTTAGAGTAGAATTTCCTAATGTAACCAAAGATTAAAATAAGCAACTAGAAGCTACAATAGCTACAATGAAAGGGTCTCAGCAGATAAGATTACTAAGATGTTTAAGTTTTTTTTCTTTCTTTCTTTTTTCTTTTTTTTCTTTCTATTACTGTACATCCGCGATTTTTTTACCATCACAAAGCAGTCTGTATCACCATACAACCCCGATTTGTTTACTAACACAAAGCTGTCTTTATCTCTGTACAGCCCCAATGTTTTTACTAACACAAAGCTGTCTGTATCACTGTACAACCCCAATTCGTTAACCAACATAAAGCTGTCTGTATTACTGTACATCTCCGATTTTTTTACTAACACAAAGCTATATGTATCACTGTACAACCCCGATTCGTTTACTAACATAAAGCTGTCTGTATTACTGTACATCTCTGATTTTTTTCCTAACACAAAGCTATCTGTATCACTGTACAACCCCGATTTTTTACTAACACAAAGCTATCTGTATCCATGTACAAGACCGTTTTTCCCTAGTGTTTGTCTCTTGATGCAAACAACTTATATGGCAAGGCCATGTCTCGATGTTTGTATCTAGATGCAAATAACTTGTATGGCAAGGCCATGTCTCACTGTTTGTCTCTTGTTGCAAATAACCTATATGGCAAGACCATGACTCAGTGTTTGTCTTTTGATGCAAATAACGTATATGGCAAGGTCATGTCTTAGTGTTTGTCTCTTGGTGCAAATACCTTATATGGCAAGGCCATGTCTCAGGGTCATCTCTTGATGCAAATAACATATATGGCAAGGCCCTGTCTCAGTGTTTGTCTCTTGATCAAATAACTTATATGGCAAGGCCATGTTTCCTTGTTTGTCTCTTGATACAAATAAATAACATATATGGCAATGGCATGTATCTTTCCAAACTGAATCCGACCCGATTTTTAGGATATCTGCACACCTCTAGTTCTTAGTTTTGTACCTGGATGATCAGCTAACGGCCTATAATCTCGTCTCGAAAATATCCCGTTAGTATTTCAATCCCACCCGATGCTTCGTGATAAAAAATAATAAAAGTATGATTTAAATTGGCATTCTGTCAATTAGGTTTTTTTTAACCCGACCTTATGACAGCGTGTATCTGGATCCGGATCCGGTACGACATTTTCTTGGATCCGCCCATCACTAGCTTTAAATGATAAAAGAATCATGATTGAATTAAAATAAACTGAAATTCCCAGACTTCTGGAGTATTTTTGTAACTGCCTTAACAATGAGATCAACCGATTGTGGGACATTGACTAACTAATATATGGTTTGAAATGACACAAATAGAAAAAGTATATATAGGCTACATATACATATATTTTTATTTTCTTGTTTATACATATATATGTATATTTACTATTGTGGATCTAGAAAGACTATTTTTCAGACACGTAGCTTAATAGAGACAAAAAAATTATTATTATTTGCAAACATGTATACTGGGTTATATTCATTAGATATAAAATACTAAAACCCTTATAAACATTTACTTACGATGATTAGAGAAAGCTTATGGCAATATTACAGTTCAATCAAATAAAAAAAAATATAACAGAATAACTAAGACAAAAATTAGTAGTAGTTTGTAGTGAATGTAGTTCTATACATACATGTGAAAAGAACTGAGAAATAAATGCTATGTTGTGTCAGTTTAAATTTTTCATTGTTTTCAATGGCATGCTATTTCTCAAACACTCTTTCAGTCCACATTACGCAGAGTTTGAGGGACTGTACTGTATAAAGTTTATCTAAACTGAAGAATATCACTTACGTCTGGCAATATACGAAACAACTGGCTTGAGAATGAACTTTGGTGAGGTGACTTTACGGGCTAATGTGGAGAGTAGCTGGAACACAGCTTGTCCTACAGAGGAAGGCTCTAAAGAGTCAGCTATGGCGGCCGGTGAGGACATGCCCAGAGAGCTTAACAGGCAGTTCATGGTGCTATCATCTTGTACCACTACAAAGACATGTACACATTAGCAGATCACACTTCACAACTTCAAAAATATACTTATAAAACATGACTTACAAATATTATTACTGTAAGTAAGAAAGCATGTAAGGAAATGCATAAACTGTGACTCACCCATGTCAGCTACACAGGGAGGTCTAGTGTTGGCTGCCTTGTGCTCGTCTGTCTGGCTAGGCTGAGGAGCCTCTAGTGGCACATGCAGCAAGTTGGTCACCAGACGTATAACTCCTATGATTAGCAGGTCCCAGGATGCAGGCCGCTGCCGACTGTTATTGCTGGTTCCAGCACTGGCCACCGTAGCGCCACTAGTCAACAGCCCACTCAGATTCAGGCCATTCTCCATCATGCTGCGCCACCGAATGTTCTCTCCACTCATCATGTACGAGTGGACAAGGACAGCTGAGTAACACAATGAATAACTAACTTATCATGCCCAAATTAAGAGCAATAGGCATTTTAAAATGTTGTATAAAGTAGTATTGACGTGAAGAATGGAAAATCAAAACATATTTTAAGATGATAAAGTGAAAAAACTACACTAGTAACCATTAAAAAATTATAACAGGTAATGATAAAATTAGGAACTATGACTGATCCTCAGTTACACATATTTTCAGACCTGAATAATTATAATGGGGATTGATTGCCTGATTGTAATACAGTGTGTAAATTAGTATTAAAACAAATCTGTATTTTTAAAACCGAAATAGATAGAAATATTCTGGTTGTGGCAATAATTGTTAAAAAAAAGGTTAAATACCTGTAGTACTGTCAGTGATCCTGGAATTTAGGTCAGCGACCAAGGTTTCGAACCTAAAGGTTCATTTTCAAGCAGGTACAAGTTAAAAACACATAATCCTCTTCATAACTGTGGAGAGTCGTTATAACACACAAGACACGAACACGAAAACACTAAACATTAAACAAAATTGGCCAATTATAATACTGGTACGGTAGCGTGCGTGGTGTAGCCGGCAAAAGATGAGTCATGACTGGGCACGCGTACGCGTCGATGTCGGAGCGTGACGTATGTGCCCCCTCCCACTCCCGTTGTCTTTGTCAGATCCTCGCCTTACACACTGACACTGCCATCTATCATATCTATTGCAGTATTGTACATTAATTTTGCTTCGAAGTATAATTTTTCATTGAGAAAAAGGGTAGAACTGTTTTTAGATGATCGGTATATTTCAAACTCTTCGATGGTGTTCATATGCTTGCCTTTTCTGCAGTAATGCAATATGTCCAGATTGGTATCATTGTCGGTGTAATTATGGTTTGTGTCTATCAGATGGTTTGCGAATGCAGATTTGGTAGATAATGTAGTAGCTGGGACAGTCATTGCATTTAATTTTATAAATTCCTGTCTTATCAAAATTAGCAAAATAAGAATATTTATTGTTTTGTTGATTGGAACATTAGTGAACAGGTTAACAATGTCAAATGAGGCCATGTTGTATCGTGGGTTGTAATTAATTTTTGATAACTTGTCGACTAACTCTAAGGTGTAAAAATGAAAGTAGGCCTAAGGTGTCAAAAGATAAGCAGAAATACGTTTCCACTGAATATGGCACAGTATTGAACAATAGCCTTAAATCTGAAATGACTAAAAACAATTTTAAAATGTCATTTAAAACGTCAAATAAATTATCTTATCTCCTAAAACCACGGATTGTACAAAACACTGCTAATTTTGATAAGACAGGAATTTATAAAATTAAATGCAATGACTGTCCCAGCTACTACATTGGACAAACAGCTCGCTCGTTTACGCCAAGATTAAAAAAAACACCTGCCTAAAAAATCTACCAAATCTGCATTCGCAAACCATCCGATAGACACAAACCATAATTACACCGACATTGATACCAATCTGGACATATTGCATTACTGCAGAAAAGGCAAGCATATGAACACCATCGAAGAGTTTGAAATATACCGATCATCTAAAAACAGTTCTACCCATTTTCTCAATGAAAAATTATACTTCGAAGCAAAATTAATGTACAATACTGCAATAGATATGATAGATGGCAGTGTCAGTGTGTAAGGCGAGGATCTGACAAAGACAACGGGAGTGGGAGGGGGCACATACGTCACGCTCCGACATCGACGCGTACGCGTGCCCAGTCATGACTCATCTTTTGCCGGCTACACCACGCACGCTACCGTACCAGTATTATAATTGGCCAATTTTGTTTAATGTTTAGTGTTTTCGTGTTCGTGTCTTGTGTGTTATAACGACTCTCCACAGTTATGAAGAGGATTATGTGTTTTTAACTTGTACCTGCTTGAAAATGAACCTTTAGGTTCGAAACCTTGGTCGCTGACCTAAATTCCAGGATCACTGACAGTACTACAGGTATTTAACCTTTTTATTAGTAAATTACGTGATCCAGAGGCTAAACATGTTAAAAATAATTGTTAACAAAGGTTATGACGAAATTTCGGGTTGAGAGACAAAATTAGATTTTAAAGTACGCAATTGCCGTCTCACCTGAAATTCCGTCACACCTTAAATTTGTCCAGATAGCTTAGCCTACTATGAGATAGTCCAGGACTCTAACGTGTTCGTTAATTAATTATCGTTCGAGTTTATTGGCTCAGAATTAAATACAACAATAATGCTTACAATGTCAAGCTTACCTTCAACAAGTGCTCATCATAGCCACTCGAAAAATATGTGAAGTTAAATTTAGAATTTTGAATAAATTATCGAGAATGCGGATGACCTAATTAATTAGAAACTTAACTAAAACGAGTCTCGGTCGTTATACTTGGTAATCACCAAAGTAAACGTGTCGGGGAAAATTTAACTCGGTCGATCACCAGAGTCGGTACGGGGTTTCTTAAACCAAATTTACGTAGGACGGTCCGGGGTAACGGGGTAAGTCGTACGTAAACCGTTCGGGCAACTTAACTGATTTCCGAAGCTGGTTTAAGACAAAAGGTAGTGTGCTCGTACGTGAAAAAGCGTGCGGGGTGCGCGCGACTGCGGCACAGTAAAATAAAAATAATAAAACTTCTCTAAAAATGAGATTAAACAAAATAAATTCGGTAGCACACCAACCTGATGACTTATGATTCTACCAGGAATGGGGGGAAATCTTTAATTTACCAGAATTTAGGAGGTTATAGACTGTTGGATTGTCTCCAAACAGCAAGCGTACTAACGGTTCGGTAGCGGGTGGACGACTGACTATGAGGTCCGCTCTTCTGGTCCTTCTTCGCCATCGCCCCTGGCGGCGGGGTAGGTAATTAGCGTCCTCCCCTCTACGATGACGTAGGACTCCTGCCCCTTCGATGCCGCTGACAACGCGGGCGCGGCTTACCCCGAACGTAGACAATTATAATATTTAAAATGAAACTTTTAAAAATCGGGTTTTTACCCCTTGACGGGTTTTGGGTCGTTACAAGGTTCCGCAATTTTTTACATCAAAAATATTTTTTTAACCCCCCTAACAGTGGGTGACTCATTTTTTTCAAATAGCAACCCTTATTGAGTGACCGCTCATTTTGAAGGGTTTGTTAAAAGAAAAACAATGGCGTAAACCCGAGGTAGATATTTCACCCCTAGCCTAAATGGCGGGTATTCCAAAATTAAATTTTTGTAAAAAAGCACCCATTTTTGAATATCCGCCATTTTGGCTAGGGGTGAGATATTCACCTCGGATTTGCGTCATTGTGTTTCTTTTGACAAACCCTTCAAAATGAGGGGTCACTCAATGGGGTTGCTATTTGAAAAAAATAAGTCACCCCCTATCCCTTATCCTGTTAGGGGGGTTAAAAAATATTTTTGATGTAAAAAATTGCGGAACCTTTGTTAACAATTATTGCCACAAACAGAATATTTCTATCTATTTCGGTTTCAAAAATACAGATTTGTTTCAATACTTAATTTACACACTGTATAGGTCAACACTGGATTTCATAAAAAAACTGACAAATGATTTTTAATTTAGCTTCAGGGCTGACTTATCTTACAGGTCACAATTGATCACATAAATAGCCATAACCAATTAATTACTTATACTTCCTCAACAAAAGTTGTTAGGCTAAGTATTTTTTGTTAAGAATTTCTCTTCTTTAGTTGAGCTTACCAAATGTATAAAATATTTAAATGAAATCAATTTATTACCAAATCCAATAAAAACTAATTATAAATTTTTCTTCAACGAGTAAAAACGCGCCTGAGTTTAATATTTTTATGGATACAATTTTACTAAATGAAGTTAAAATAATAAAATTTCTTGGATTGCATATAGGTAGATGATAAATTCAACTGGGACAGTCATGTTGAAAACGTTTGTAAAAAAGTCAATTCAGGCAAATATGCATTAAGACAGATTTTAAGATTTAGTAGTTTAAAAAAACCTTAAAAATAGTATATATTATTCCTTAATTCAATCACACATATCTTTTGGGTTGTGTATTTATGGGAGCACATCAAATTTTAATCTAGAAATAGCATTCTAGAACTTCAGAAAAAAGCAATTCGCATGATGTTAAAACCAAAATCAAAAGAATCCGCTAAAGAGCACTTTAAAGAAATAGGAATTATGACTGTTTTTAGCTTATACATTTATTAAATCCCCCTTTATTTTAGCCCTTTATATTAAATCAAATCATGAAAGATTGCCAAAATTGAACTCTTTTCATAAGCATTCGACCAGAAAAGGTAGTGAATTGGCGTTCAAGAGACATAGTTTATCGGTTTACGAAAAAATCCCATCTTATAGTGGTGTTAAATATTTCAATAGCTTACCTGACAATATAAAAAATAAAACTAATTTTAATTCATTTAAAAAACTTTTGAAATTATTTCTCACTAACAGAGCCTTGTATAAATTAGAAGATTTTTTTCAACTTCCTGAAATTTGATTAATTGATAATAAGAATAATAAAGGTTAATATAGTTTACTCCATTATGTGTGCAATACGAATAAAGTAATTTTGATTGATTGAGGCACACTATTTCTGTATGCCTAAATCAGTAATTTTTCATTGTTGCATTTATTTTATCTTTACCTGAAGATTACCGCATTACCCCAAAATTAATTTAAAGAAAGACGACAGGGTTTCATGTAGTATAACCAATCCATACCGAGTTTTTGGTAAAATAAAAAAAATATCTTTATCAAAAATTGTTTTTTCAGCTATCAGTTTTTAGAATCTTGCGGTCTTGGCAACACCGATAATTGTCATTTCGGTCATTCGGACATTTCATAACAAGCAGCAGCACAGCGACATCGGTAGCAGTTCTACGCATAGCTGGAACAAAGCCAAACTCGGTCTCAAAACTTAAGGCTATGGCTTAGATTACGCGTCTTAGTCGAATATGTTATTGTATTTTAATAGGGATATGCCAATAACAGAATTTCTCGATTCGATACCAGTTCTGAAATATTACTCACGATTCATGATACCGATTCCATATAAAAACTCATATTTTTATTTTAAGGAAGTTGCCATGGTCAATGTTTTATTGTTCGTTTAAATTCCAGATCAGACAACCGGCATAGCCGGCCCAAAATTATCGTGCGCTCTCAGTTATTAATCGTATCTAAGTGTGATAAGTAAATGGAATCAGGGAACCGCTCTTGCTTTTTAAGAAACGAAATAGTCGTAGACTGAAAACATCCAAATGGTCTAAATGGATTTTCTGGCACGGCAACTCTGCTAGAAAATCGAGACACTGTAAAACGTTGTCATGTTGGTACCACTAGAAGAATCAATCACTCATTGGCTGTTGGCAATTGCAATGCCCTAGTTCCAAAGTACTATTCCCCTAGTAAATATAGCGGCCAACATCTCTCAATTCTCACATTCAGTGCTACCTTCGGTTGTAGCTCTAGTTCAGTGCGAGCAACAGCAACTATTGCCACCATTGCCGGTATCGACCGACTTAACCTTGATCGCAATAAGTAATTGTCTGTGTTCATGTTTGTGTGTGTGTATAGACAGACACTGACAGTGAAACTGAAACTAGAAAAGACGCGGGCGGCACGACAATTTAGACAATACGATTACCAATCGACGCAGGGCTGTGGATTGAATTGATGTTTAGTATTTAATTAATATGTTATTTAAAATTTTATTAACAGAGTATACTACTGAATCGATCAACTAATTTAAAATTAACAAGTTTACCTACAACCATGAACTAGACATGAAAAACGACCTTCATAGTTTACAATGGGATGAGAAGGCTACTTTTGTTGTTTAGTCTATGGTTCAACCAGCTTACTTGGAAAGTACAACAACCGTGTAAAACCCTATTTTGTTGGCTTTAAATAAAATTTTACTTTAAAAAAGGCGAAGCAATAATTGTTATAAATTGGTTTAAATACCTGCTTTTAGCAATCCAATAGTCGCAATTACTGTCACTCAACTAGTTTTGACTTCATGAAGATGTCATCCTCAGGCGTCCATTGGATGTCAAAATAATCACTTCATTAAAAGGTCGTCAATACACACATGGTACATTCACACACGAACACGGACATAGTTACATAAAAAAGGTACATTTACAACGAGAATAAGATGAATTAATGGTAACTTAAGGATGATGCGTCACGACTGGGTAAATGTGGCGTCCAGACGGTATTTAAACCAATTTATATATTCAACGTAATCCGGAGGCTAACATAAAAAATGACATATATTTTTGTCGTGGTAAAAAGTAGGCCTACCTAGACCATTTTTTTGTCACACCATCGGTACTTTCGTCTTGAGCTTACTCCAACCTTAGCTAAATTTCACATCTGAGATATTTTTCCTTTTTCCTTCACTCATCAAAAATAACATGCCATTTCTTAACGCACATTTTTGTACTTGGACGACTTGGTTTTGGCGTTGGTATGGCACAATTAATTAGATGCCTATTACCTAACATAAAATGATGTTATGGTTGAGGAAGTTGGTTTAAATAGCCAAAATAGCTATTTACCTTACAAGTGTAGTAAGAGCGTTTTTACATCACGCAGGTGAATGTTGTGCAACGAGCGGAAGCGAGTTGCATAATTTACCGAAGTGATGTAAACACGCTCTTGCGTAACGTACAAGATTTTACCTGACCCGACAATATACAGGAGGTTACAAACAATATTTTTCATTATCCATTTCACTCATCTTCTAACAGTAACGGTAACGTTCATTTACAAACAAAAGCTAGGTTAGGAAAATTCTTCAAAACATAACAATAAAATTCAAGCGCACAGCTGATTTCTAGCGTTGAACGTCGTTGGCTCCATAGAGGTATATTTTTTTAAGCACTCAATGTTATTTAAATGGGTTTCATTACATCACCGAGTGAGTTTTTTTCAACTTTACATCACTCGAGAAGTAACGAAGTTATATACATCACGCTTGGGATAGGGAAGTTTAACATGGCGGGTTAGGTAAAAATTATTTTCATTTTAGGATATGGAGGTTGGGATTTCTTTATTTCTTGATTTACGGCAGGGACAGATCATTATTCAATTTTTCAGAATACAGAATTTTAACAGAAAACTTAAAAACCACCAACTAAAAATCTTATAACAAGGCCTGGGTCATGAATGGTACATTATTAATGGTAGGGGAAAAGGAAACGGTGATATAAATAAGTAAACACAACCATATAAATTTTATTTTTGATTATATAAATTATAGTTTTTGTAGGCTTGATTGGACTGTTGAATCGTAGCCTGTATATTTTTTTAAAATAACAAAATACAAAATCTCAGTTATCATAATTAAATTATAGAGTTTAAAAAAGTCATAAATAAATAATGTACTTTTTTTTAAATGGTGAGTTGGGAAAAATCTGATTTTTTTTGTTATTCAATTAGGCTACTTCTATGGTATTTTACTCATTAGGACTTTTTTACTTATTAGAAATTGATGGAATCAGAATCGGGAATCGATTTGCAAAAATCGGTATTGGAATCGGAATCGAAAAAAAGAGGAATCGACCCACCCCTAGTTTATTCTAAATATAATTAAATATTTACACCAGGTAAAAAATAAAATGTAAGATTATTATTTCATTGCTTACAGACAGCATTCAGTATACTAGCAGCAGTGTTGACGTCGGTGTTGGTGAAGTCGAGATGCAGCATGAGTTGCACCAGCTTGGCCTGAGCGTCGAGAGGACCTTGCTGTAGAGCGATGGCACCACTGGGTCTCACCAGCTGATCAAACACTCGCAGGAGCAGCAGCTTGAACTGACAACCCAGCTCACTGCCACTGGACACCACATCACAACGCATCTCTAGTCTCACCAGCATTTCATGTAGGCTCTGGCAAACCGACACCCCAGCCTGACACACAACACCATTAGACAATCACTGAGCACTGAGCACTGAGCACTGAGCAGTAGCATTATATAGTAAAGGTAATCACACTTACACATCCTTTGATCTGTGAGCTGGAGAGGAAGGCTAGAAGTAGTTTTGGAAAGTTGACATTTGTAACAATGACACTAGCCATGCGCTGCAGTGTGTTGTTGAGGTTGTTGTCTGTGTGGTCGCTGGGAAGGTTTGATATCAAGGAGAGAGTCTGAAACGCCAGACACCAGCACTCACTGATACTCCCGACCTGCTAATGGAACAAATAAACAAGTTTTAGAATAATTCCTGACTAGGTCATTATCTACATTTAGTATCTTAAATCTTAAATCTCAAAACCATCAAAACTTTGGAAAAGTTTCGGTTTTGAGATTCGATTGATTTTTTACTCATTTTTACCTGAAAAATCCAATTAACTATGCAAAACATTGCTTATGTTAATACTTTTTATAAATATCCACACTTTTAGGTATTTACCCACTGCTGGGTAAATATCCATGTATACCCACTTATAAATACCCTACCCAGTGTGTATTTACCCAGCCCAAATCACTAGGCAGGGTTATTTTTTTCTATAGTAGTTAATTTAAGTAATTTTGGATATATTAGTCAAATATAGCACGCTGTTTTTTTTTTTTTTTTTTTTTATAAAAGAGGTTGGCGGCCTCTTTTAACCTTGCATTTGCCCGTCCACATAGACTAAGCGCCTGAGCGTGGAACGTTTACAGCAAAGCAAGGAGTGAGCCGTTACAGTACAAAGGTGAACTGTACTGATAAATTGTAGTGGCAGTGACCAGGATCCGAACCCACGACATCGCTGCCTTGGGCCTGAAGTCCGCGACGCTACCGACTGAGCCACCGACTCACTAAAAATAAGATGTTAGAGTGATTTGTAAGTGAATTAGTGAACAACTTCACCAATACTTCATCAGCCTTTTCTTAATTTGATGAAGACTTCAAGGTAAGTTTATGTCTATTTTCTCTTACAGATTAAATATAGGTACTGTATTAATATTTAATATGAATTTCATAACAAAAATGTTTAAGTCTGCCTACATGTTTATAAGGGACTAGACCAGACAAAGATTTGTCATCATTGCCAAGTGCACTTTAGCCAAACAAACCCAAAGGTCTTATTATAGAGAAACAAATCCCTTTGGGTCTATACAGGGAGCGGCAGAAATATCTGACGGTTTTCAAGCGAGTACAGTCCGGCAGCCGTGTGGAGAGGGGTGGTGGGGAGCGGCTCATTCTCAAGGCCAAGTGACCCCATTTCAGTCGCCATGGAGCAGTGGACCGGTATACATCGCGCGTTTGTCGTTGAGGCATATTTTAAAAGTGGCGATTCTGTTGTTGATACGCAACGTAAGTTTCGTAGGCATTTTAATGTGGCTCGTGGGGAACCTATCCCATCCCGAAACACCATCAAATTGTGGGTGGATACCTTTAGACCCACAGGATCAACTGCAAAACTTAGGCATACCCGTCCAAGGTCAGTGAGGACACCGAGAACGTGGAGCGAGTGCGACAAGCTGTGCTAACAAGCCCGCATCGCCCGGCGCGTAGACAAGCTGCTGCTCTTGGCATGTCTGATCGCTCTATTCGAGGAATTTTGCTTAAGTTTTGTTATTGTATGCTATTTTATATGGGTGAAAGTGAAGGTCTGAGTGCAAAATTCGCCGAATAGAGCGCTCAGACATGCCAAGAGCAGCAGCTTGTCCATGCGCCGGGCGATGCGGGCTCGTTAGCACAGCTTGTCGCACTCGCTCCACGTTCTCCGGCGTCCTCACTGACCTTGGACGGCCTACGTTTTGCAGTTGATCCTGTGGATCTAAGGTATCCACCCACAATTTGATGGTGTTTCGGGATGGGATAGGTTCCCCACGAGTCACATTAAAATGCCTACGAAACTTACGTTGCGTATCAACAACATAATCGCCACTTTTAAAATACGCCTCAACGACAAACGCGCGATGAATACCGGTCCACTGCTCCATGGCCACTGAAATGGGGTCAACTGAATGGGGTCACTGAAATAGGGCCTGAGAATGAGCCGCTCCCCACCACCCCCTCCACTCGGCTGCCGGACTGTACTCGCTTGAAAACCGTCAGATATTTCTGCCGCTCCCTGTATTATGCATTATGTATTATGTATTTGATGTGTTCCTGAAAATAAAAATAAGTGAAAGAGGTAAGTGTTACTGGATGTGAGTTTTCTTCAAAGTTTCTCTGTAAGTTGACCATGGTCAACAGAATCTTTTGTTTAAATTTATTAATTCCCATAACTAAACAAATCTTTTGGGGTGTTTTACACTGAGATTGGTAGTACACGTCTTACTTGGCAAGGGCGTTAATGAGAGAGCTTATAGCTGGTGGACTGAGAGCAAATATAGGTATGATGGAAGCATCAACGCTCGACTGTCGCCTCGTATCAGAGGGTTGTCCAGATTCAATGTCAGCCACAACTGCAGCACCAACTCCAGGTTGCTGGTGTCTTTGTCCTATGAAAACCAATACAAAATGTCACAGGTGGAGGTGAACTTGTACACAATCCCTTACCATACCATACCAGCATTTGTTGCTACGCAGTAGTTTATAGTGGCTTAACTTAAATTGTTATGCAGGTCTACTTGGTCTTAAAGTTTAAAATCACCAGAATACATTGCAAAACAATACCACATACATTGCATTTTCTCTACCTTTTAGCGAATTTCCCTATAGGGAAGTAGCTATTACCGTAGGTGGCACGGTAAGACCTAGACCCGGGACCGATTTACTATTTCATTTTTGATGTCCCCAGAGGCCAAAAACACCATTCGTTCAAATTTTTATATATGTATATATATATATAGACTTATATATATATATATATATATACACGTCCGTGAACGCGATAACTTTAACTAATTTGGTTTAAAGGTGTAAAGCGGGATAAACTTGAATGAGTTCGCGAACCAGCACGATCGGACCATGGGAACGGGGCTTTACAACAACTTTATGGGGTAACTTTTGTTTTATGGGGTAAAAATTGGTTTTTCTCACTTTTGACCCTCAAAACACAAAATTTCCCGATTTCTCTTTAGACCTTTTTAAAGAGCTTAAAAAAACAAATTTTTTAGTATATAAAAGTATTTTTGTTCGATTATTAGTAACGGAGAAAATTTCAAAAATTGTAAATTTAAAATTCCCATGTTATTCTTATGGAGAATATGGTCAAATGTTGTAGTTTGCTTGTTTATGGATATATTTTGATCAAACTTGGCAAATTTATTTATTTTGTACTAAGCTATCAATATTTTACTCAAAAACACACTTTATTAGTTTCCTTGTAGCAGCAAACCTAGGTACTCGTTAAACCTAATGTTATTAAAATATATTTAACCGAAAATCAATTCAGACAAATGGAAATTCGCTTAGTCGGCAGGTTTGCTGCGGCGGGGGTATTTCTCATAATGTTGATAGCTTTAGGTTTAAATATACTGTATATTTATTTTTATTGTGTTGTACACCTTATGCAATATAAATCTTATAAACCAGAATGATGACAGTGACATTGATACTTTAGTAACCTCATTGTTCGTTACCTAAAGAAATTTATACAGGCACTCCTAAATAATCAGGTCTAGGCCTAGGTATTTTGATTCTTTAGAAAAACAGTAAAATATGCCTAGGGTATACTAAGAAAATGTAATTGAGCCTGAGATAGATTTATGATTGATATGAGTCGACGTTAACTTAAATAAAAATCTTCAATCTTGAAACTGAAAAGGCAATTATCTTATTCTGTGCTAATCCAACTGTACAGTGGAACCTCTTTAATCCGAACCCCCGTAATTTTTTATTTATTTATTTATTTATTAAACATCATCACATTACATCAATTCTCTTGACAGGTGATTTGTCACAAAGTCTAATACTAATACTATACTACATTTTAAAATAAAATAGCTTACAAAAGAAATAAAGCATATAATAAGCTAAAAACCTATGGGAGAAGCAATATCTTTCAAATATACTCATTTTCCAGATATTCCTCTAACGAGTAAAATGCCCTCTCCAAAAGGAAATTTTTTAAAGATAGTTTAAATTTAGAGAATGAGGCAATGTTTTTAATCCCAGCGGGTAATTTATTGTAAATTTTTGGTCCCATATACTGAGGGGATAAATGAAAGATTTTAAGCCTATGTTGAACTGGTTTTATAATATTTTTGAATCTTGTGTTATGTGGATGAGATTGTTGACAGTCCATGAATGTGTCGAAATCACTTTTAACCATTAATGCCAATTTGTAAATATAAGAGCTAAAAAAAGTTAAAATTTTAAAATTAATAAATAAATCTTTACAATGTGTTCTACGGGAGACTCTGGCCATTAATCTTACAGCTCTTTTTTGGAGAATAAATATTTTTTTGGCCTGGCTTGATGAGCCCCATACAGTAATTCCATAATTCATAATCGATGAAAAATATGCGTGATATACTACTATTTGTGTTTCTAGATTAGTAGTATCCCGAATTATTGTGAGAACAAATGTTGCTGAGCGTAGTCTTTTTGATAGGTTTTTAATGTGTTTTTGCCAATTTAGTTGTGAATCGATTTCTATTCCCAAATAATTTATTGACTGTTGTGAATGAATTGTAGTTAAGTTTGTATTTACAATTATTTCTTGGTTAATATTGGATGCAGAAAACTGAATTAGTTGAGTTTTTGCCACATTCATGGACAGGCCATTTACTGCAAACCAATCCCCAAGGAGTTGAAATTCCTTAGTTATTGAGGCTTGAATGAACTCATTGTTTTGTCCTGTGCATATTAAAGCGGTATCATCTGCGTATTGAAAGGTGGACATCTTAGTAGCATTGCATAGATCATTAACATAAATAATAAATAAACAAGGGCCGAGAATGGAGCCCTGAGGAACTCCATTGGGGTTAATGTTCCACTCTGATTTATAATTTCTCTGCATTTTTTGTAAAATAAGTCTTTGTTTTCGAGTCTTTAAATATGATATGAACCATTTTAATTCAGTATTTTTTATTCCATGCATACTTAATTTTTCTATGAGTATCTCATGATTCACACAGTCAAAAGCCTTGGATAGGTCACATAGCACACCCACAGTCTTCTGCGATCCATCCAAGGCTTCCGCAATGTAGTTAATCATTTTTGTTATGGATTTTTCAGTACCGAGTTCTGGGCGGAAACCAAACTGTGAAGGATTTATTAAATTATTGCTTTCTAAATATTCTGTTAGTTGAATCTTTACAATTTTTTCAAAAATCTTTGAAAAACAAGGCAGAAGGGCGATGGGGCGGTAGTTAGAGGGATCGTTGACATCGCCCTCTTTGAACAGAGGTTTAATCTCAGCCAATTTTAGCTTATCAGGAAAAACCCCCCTCTCAAGGGACTGATTCACTATTTGGCATAATGGATGTTCTATAAATTTAAAAACTCTTTTAATGACAAAAAGAGGAATTTCATCCCAACCTGAGGACTTAGTGTTACTGAGAGATGTAACAACTTTTCTTAACTCGTCAATTGAAACATTTCTAAATTTAAATGTTAATTTGGAACGTGGATGATTTTCGATTAGTAACTGAGTGGCTTTTAATTTATCTGTTGATTTGTTGGCATACTGAGAAACATTAATAAAAAAGTTATTGAATTTATTTGCTACCAATACTGCACAATTTTGTATATCCCTTTCATGTTTGAATTTAATCTCAACTGGAGTATCAGATATTTGTTTATTAAGTCCTGTTTCATTTTTCACTACTACCCAAGATGCTTTACTTTTATTCTTAGATTTTTTAATAAAATCGCCATTAGCTTTCAGTTTTGCTAATGCAACTACTTTTTTAAAGACCTTTCTGTAGTTTTTGTAATAGATTAAAAACTGAGGGCTACGATTCCATTTTGATTCTTGGTGCAACCTATTTTTATTTTCTGCTGAAATTTTTATTCCTGTTGTTATCCAGTTATTTTTGTTACGTTTATTCTTTGGACGATCTACTGTTTTGGGGAATGCCTCGTTGAATGAATTTAGAAAGTTTGTAAAAAATTTATTGTAATTTGTATCTACATTAAAGGTTTCAAAAGGGTTCCAAATAACATTATTTAGTGTGTTTTCAAAGGTTTGAAAATTTGTTTCTGTAAACTTCCGAGTAAGTTTTTTATTTACACCCTTAAGTCTTGGAGAGGACATTTTCTCAAATGACAAAAGTAAAACTTTGTGGTCTGATGCACCTATGTCTAAAACTAAACTGCTAGTTTTTTTTGTCTGCAAGTTAGAAATAATATTGTCAATGCAAGTACTTGAAATACTCGTTACCCTAGTTGGAACAAGAACGTTAGGTTTGAATCCAAAACAATCACAAATTTCTAGTAAATTATCAGTACTTACTTTATCGGTAAATAAATCTATATTTGTGTCTGACATTATAAAAACATTTTTTGACATTGCTTCCAAAGCTATTTTGTCTAATAACATTTCAAACTTTTCTAAAAATATCTTATCTATGTCCCTACCTGGAATTCTGTATACTGAAATAAAAACTGAATTCCAGTCCTTGACTTCAATAAAAGATCCTTCAAAACAACATTGTTCATTTAAAAATTTTAAGTCATTTCTAACCTTAAAACTAACATTTTTGTCAATCATTAAACATGAACCCCCCCGCCATTGATCTATTCTAGCATAGTAGTCAGCAATTACAAAACCATCTAGTTTATTTAAAACATTTATACTTTTAACATCAAGCCAATGTTCATTTATAGATATAACATTAATTTTGCAATCCATATTTCCAATAAACAGATTAAGGTCTACATAGTTGTTTAGAAAACCCTGAATGTTAAAATGTAATAAAAACATATCTTTTCCAAATTTACTATCAGACGCTAACTTGACATGTGCATCAGTAAAATTATCTATTTCTCTAAAAAAATATCTTTACTATTAGTACTACTTGTATTCTGCTTGTTGTTACCACTTGTACTCTGCTTTTCACTACCACTTTTGCACTTGTTACTTTCACAATGCTGTAACTGATGGTGTGATGGGATGAGTGGAGGGAAGGTGTTGAGGCTGGCCAGGATAGGCACATCATCGTCTGGCCTCTGTGATGTTGGATGGTCATGGTGGGGTGAAGGACCTGGAGCCGCAACAGCTTCAGACATAGAAGCATCC
This sequence comes from Macrosteles quadrilineatus, assembly GCF_028750875.1. NCBI lineage: Eukaryota > Metazoa > Arthropoda > Insecta > Hemiptera > Cicadellidae > Macrosteles > Macrosteles quadrilineatus. The sequence continues at coordinate 119,967,037 of NW_026542594.1, forward strand.
TGCTCAGTAGCTGACAACTTAGTATGCCTCTGTATTTCCTTGTATTCATTACTGATGTCATGAGTTCCGGGACTGCTGCAGATGTAATCAGTTTGTGGAGAAGCAGGATGACTGGATTGTTGACTCTCACAATACTGTAAGCGGGAGTTGACTGTAGAATTATCTAGCTGCTGTGGAACTTGCAGTTTTGAAGGGTCAGATGGAAGATCATCACTTTGACTCTCGGAAGCTCGTAAGTTGGTGGGTCTTGTCAGTCGAATTAATTGTTCGAGTCGATGCTGAAATTCTTCATGTGCCAAACCGTTTCTTAGTTGTCGGTGAGATTTTTGATAGTACGACACAATAGTAACCGTAGCCTTAGTTTCCTGTTGAAAGTTTTTAGGTTGGTGATAAAGTGGTAGAGCTCAATCCTATCTCGCACACATCCAATTGGTGAACAAATTAAGTGATTTAGACCTTTTCTTTTGAAATCCTGGGTCAAATTTTTAAAAGCTGTATCATAATCAAAAATTTTGGGTTTACCGTAGTATTTGCCTTTAGTGATGAGGCTGTATATGAAAGTACCTTGATTTTCTTGTAAGGCTAGGTGTTCAGTTAGACGTTGTTCAGGACTAGGTTTACCAAAATGTTTTTTGAAAACTACAGCCACTCCAGCAGACATATGGCGAGGATCGCTAAAGTCAGCTGAGATAGAGTGTGCAAAGCCTACAGTTTTACAGCCTCCATACTTCTTAATGACTTCCGACATGTGCATATCTGTGACAGTTATGTTTGTGTTCAATTCTTTTTTACTATGAAATAAGTTTGGTTGAATTTTTTTAATTGTATTAAATATCAGATGAACTAAGAAATTTTTGCCTCTATTATTAATATGGAGACCATGCTTCGTGAAGTGAAACCTCTTTAAATTATCAACGTCAATAATATATACATTGTCAAGCCGGGCCACTAGTTCTTTAAGGTAGTTATTTAAAAGGTCAATTTCATTGTGAAGGGAGTCATTTTGATGCAAATCATATCTTCTTGGTATTGTTGTTATAACCACAGGCGAATTTGCACTGATGTCTTGCAGCTTTTTTTCTACACCAGAGTAGAGAGGGGATAGATCTTTACGTAGAGTATCATTGGTCCCACCCATAAGCACTGTAATGTCACCCTTTGAATGTGACGCAGTCTCGGCGACTTGAAGGAGGCAAGCATTTGGCATCACAGATCCCAGAGTTTGAAGCTTATCTGGATACTTTTGTTTTAATGTAGTACCTATATATCTCCCCTGACTATCCGAAAAAACTGAGACATTCAAAACAGGCTTACCAACACGGAAATTATCTGAGAAGACAGCTGTTTTTTCCTTTTCATACTTTGGCTTCACTAGGTTTCTTTGACTAGACTTCTTTCCACTTTTAACTGTCCGGGCTTCACCACCAGCCTGTCCATCTGAAGGAGAATCCTCTACTACCTCCAAAGCGCCAAACCTGTTTCTTAATAACACGTTTTCTTGGTTCCTACCAAAAGCTTCAGTATTTAACCTAGGAACTCTAGATATACCTCCCGAGGCTTTGGAGCCCCCCACTTCAATCCATTCATTTTGCTCCTTGTTGGTGGATTTCACACTGCTATTAGTGTTAGACAGATTTGCATTAAGGGTTATTGAGCTGACACATGTTTGATCAGTAGTTTTATGAGAGGCTGTTGGTGCTTGCTGAAATATTAATTTCTTCAGTGTTTCTGAGGTTAAGAAAATGTGATTATTGTTGTACAGCAGGTAAGCAATAGTGGAGCGCTTAATCACAATATCTGACTCCTCAAACTTCAGTCGCAGGACACAAGATTCAATATTATGAGTAACCTCACTTGCAATTGCCTGAATGAGAAGGTCAACAAACATCAACATGTATACGCCACAGTCTACTTTATTCAATCCCTGCTGTGGGCACTTAACAATTTTTATTTGAGGAACTATAGGAGTGATCTGTGAATTAATGTGTTTTGAAATTCTGGGTATTAATTTATTAGCTGAACTCAGATTGTAGTTGCCAAGGGAGTCAAAGTAATAAAATGAGTTATCAAGTTTTGAGTAAAACAGTAAACTCCAATGTGAGCCGCTAACTGTATTTGAAGCCACAGCATCATTCACAGGTATTATTATGAATGATTTATCATGAAGTTTCAAAGGTTCTAAGATATACTCATAATCATCAAGACACTTGATCGCATGGCTAATGACTGGTTTAATTAAGCAAGTGTTATCCTTAACAAAATTGTTCAACAAGATGTCAAAATACTTTTCGAGGCTATCATCCGTTATCCATTCATTCGACATTAGAGCCAAAGAAAGCGAGGCATTATTGCTGGTTTGGGTCTCTGTTGTATCTTTGGTTGTGTGGTTTTCAGCTAGAATATTCTCAGTTGTAATCGCATCAGAACCGGTATAGTTGCCAGATGTTTTAGCAGATATGATGTCCAATGTGTTAGGAATAATATCTATCGGGGTAACCAGTGAATCACTTGATTTCATTGAGACAGACAAGTTGATTGACTCCTGACTTGAAGATTCATTTGAAACACTACTGAAGGAAGAATTACTACTGTTGAGCTTTCTTTGAGTGAAATTGAAGTCCTCAATTTTGATTGGAAGTTTTTTATCTTTAAATATATTTTTCAAGCTCCTTTTTCGATCGGAATAATTTACCACCAGGCGATTTTACGTAAATATCAACTTTTCCTTTACTAAGACCATTTTTTCGCAACTTTTCCTCTCTTATCCAACCTCGAGGCAAATTGATATTAAGGTCATTTTCAGAACAATTCATTTTGTTGAAGTATTAATAAAAATTAAATTATTTTCTCTCAGATAAGTGGAAAGGAAAAATTATATTTTTGGATTTAACTACAACTCTACTTAAAGCTGAGCACAGCTTACGGTATTGACAACTTCAGAAATGAATATATACAGTTCAATTGAAGAATTTTATAACATTCTTGTGAGTTAAACCCAACTGGGAAAAATCCAACTGCAATAAAGTGACATTTAGCTGTCACTAAATACTAGAGATTGTTATCTCTTGTGGAGCAAACCTCAGTTGAAATATAAACAAACAAAACTTGAGTTGAAACACAGATCTGCCGTTATCAGTCCACAGGCTCAAAGGTCAACCACTTGCACCTTGCTTCACTGGACTCTTATCTCATGACCCATCTTATCTCTAATATCTGAACGAACCTGATATTCCTTGAAATTTTATTTAATAAAACATAAAACATCTGCAACTGGTTACTTAAACAAAAAAACCGGTTTCTTATATTGGCACAGAAAAACAAACTGAACATTTACATGTAAAACACTTGTTAAAAAACACAGTATTTTCATAGAAATTTAGCAGAAACTGAGGAGCACAAGTTTAGCAGTTCTAACAGCAACAGGGACTTCCCCCTCCATCCACTAATCCGAACGTCCACTAATCCGAACCCCTCATTGCTGTACTCTATACACAGGACAGCAGTTCTTTACTGTATACTGTATTTAATTTACAGTACTGTTTATTCACCATGTTTACTACTGTATTAAATAAACTAGGGATGGACGGGTCCCGAAATTTCGGGAATTTTTCGGGAAAATAATATTCCCGATTATCGGGACGGGATTACATTTGATTCGGGAATTTTTCAGGACGGGATTTGGTCCGATCGTCGGCGATTTTGCCGCTTCGTGAGTGCCGATGACGCCGCTATTGCGAGCGATAGGTCCGCGAACGCAGGAGACGAAGTCATTTCGACGATCGCGCCGTGACCGCGGAGTCCTACCGACGATCGCGCCGTGACCGCGAGTCATACCGACGATCGTGCCGTGACCGCGGAATCATGCCGACGATCGTGCCGTGACCGCGAGGCATACCGGCGATCACCCCGTGACCGCGGAGTCATACCGACGATCAAGACGTGACCGTGGAGTCCTACCGACGATCGCGCCGTGACCGCTGAGTCATGCCAACGATCGCGCCGTGACCGTGAGTCATACTGTCGATCATGCCGTGACCGCGAGTCATACCGACGATCGCGCCGTGACCGCGGAGTCATGCCGACGATCGCGCCGTGACCGCGGAGTCATGCCGACGATCGCGCCGTGACCGTGAGTCATACTGTCGATCATGCCGTGACCGCCAGTAATACCGGCCATCATCCCCTGACCGCGAGTCATGCCGACGATTGCACCGTGACTGTGAGTCACAAGTTTCTATAGGTACCTGTATATTGTTACCCATTTTTTTGGTTTTTATAGATCAGTACCACAAACGGTAAAAATTGATTTTGTATGTCTTTTTTTGGTAACTGCAATACTCAAGACTTTCTTTTTATGCACAGAAAAAATCCCGTCCCGTCCCGTCCCGAAAATCGGGAAGGAAATAAAATTCCCGTCCCGTCCCGTCCCGAACTAAAAATTCAATCCCGTCCGTCCCTAAAATAAACACTGTATTTTACTTTATAAAACATTTTTTCACTTTTCCCAAAATAATGTTGATCAATTTTAGCCATGTTTTAGCTATTGTTATGTAAAAACAACAATATGTTCTGTAATCCGAACTACCCCTGGTCCCAATTAGTTCGGATTAAAGAGGTTCTACTGTAATTTCCTATTGAAATTCCTTTATTAAAAAAAAGGTGAAATAGTTGTACCCATCTTATAATAAACATAATACAATTAATTTTGAAACTTGAAAGAAATATGCCAGGCTAATTCAAAAATGTGTTAAGGGGTTATTTGGGGTAATGGGTCACACTCATTTAGTTTAAGTTTCTAATTGTAAAATTTGACTTTAAATTATTTTGTACAAGTTCATGAGTAAAATGTATAAACTTTTCTTTAAATTTATGGGTTTTCTAACTATTGTTCGGTAATTTTACTTGTTGATTCAACAAAAACTTCATTCTACTAATAAATTATTTACATATTAAAATACCCTATCGCTATAATATATAACTACCTTATGACTTATTGATCTAGTTCTTTCAATTGCTTCTGGTGACTTATCTTTTTTATTTATAGTGGGGTTGTATAGTAGCATATAGTGGCAGAATATTTCAGTTCTGGCTGCAATTTTAGGTGGTTATAGTATACAAGTTTCTGAACCTAAAACCGCCCAGACCCCAATTTTTAAGGACCTCGGTCGTCCGTAATGACGTCATCAAGATGGCGGCCGTAAGAGGATGCTGGGTCGCCATGAATTGGCTATAATGACCGAATGCCTGAACCGATTTTTAAGAAATTTGGCACACAAGTGCTTGAATACATTATCTCGCCCTAGGTTGTCAATGGTCGAGTTTGATCAAGTCGTTTCAAAATGGCGGCCATTAAAGCTAAAATTTAAAAAAAAAATCTTTCAGTGTTTTGTGTTCTCAGCTACCTCCAGAGATCTGCAGCAACCTATTCACTTTCCATGCAGTCAAAGGTTGCACTAACATCTCTGCACTTCATGGAATAGGCTAAATACCCCCACCACAGCAATCCTGCATATTAAGTGAGTTTCCATTTCCCTGATCTGATTTTCAATTAAATCAATTTCAATAACATTAGGTTTCATGAGTACCTAGGTTTGCTGCTACAGGGAGATTAATAGTGAGTCAACTAATATATTAATAGCTTAGTTTACAATAAATACATTTGCCAAGTTTCATTAAGATATAATTATAAGAGAGAGAGAATTTCTTTATTTACAACAAATTATTTTGCAGCATTACATGAATCAAATAAAAATATCACATGGGTCACAATGACCTGTGCGTGATAAGAGTCCTTATTTGGCTGCTTAAAATCAAAATAAAAGTTCTTCACACTTCAGATAATAAAAATAAAAAAAATCTAACAATAACTTAGTAAAATAAGCATAACAATTAATTTACTATACAATTATAATTATAAAAAACTGTGAAAACTAACAACCATATGCAAATGTAACTCAATAGTAGGGGAGCTCATTGCTTGCATTACATCCAATACACATTAACTTTTTTCCTTCGATTCCCAATTTTACTGAGGCGTGGATTCCGTCGACTTATAAACAAGCAAACTACAACAGTTTATGTACTCTCCGTAATAATAACACGGGAATTTTAAATTTACAATGTTTTTAATTTTCTCTATCTTGGATTAGGATTTGGGAATTTGGGAAGCTACAGGCATTCATTGGGCGCTTTAACTTGTAAGGTCGACAAGAAAACAATTGTCTGGGGAGCGCAATAATTTGATTTCGGATGAAGTGCTTTAAGGTAAGATACTGTAGTTAAAGTAGAGATGTGTCAATACCAAAACTTATATATGCACTCATACATGTGACTCATATGTGATGGTCAGGCAGTTATTAACCATATTTTTTTAGTTTGATTGTGGGTACCAGCCCAAAGCCCGGTTTTGGCTATTGCCGTTAATATTGGCAATCAGTCAGTGGCAAGCGTGTCGCAACTCCGCTAGCCAGCAGCATTGTCTTGCAATTTATTTGGGGTTTTGTTGAGTGTCACAAAGTGTTGAGTACATCGATTGCTACATCACGTTCGGTTGTTTGGATTGTGGCATGGAATGCATGCCTGATTGTTTTGCTGACATTAGGTGTCATCATTCTATGTGACGTGTAGGACCGCCGAACCTGGGGTAATCAGTCAGTCGGGTTCAAAGTGTCGGTGAGCCGCGATTATGCACTATCTTCCCCTTCCTCGCAGGTGGCATGTCCGTTTCAAAAATATGTTCAATTTTAAATAGTTTCATCTAAATAGTCTGTATTTCCAATTGCTAGTAACCTATTAAAAATTATTTGTTCGTTTAACATACTGTAAAAAATTAAGTATTGAATTCTCTTCTGCAATCGATCATTGAGTTTCCACCCTTCCCGTGTGTGGTTGCTACACATATATGACTTATAGGCTTAGGTGAAAAATATTTATTTTAAATTATAAATGGGAAGAACATGTATTGCTGGAAATGTCAGTGAATTGCTTGCCTCTTCCAGAATTTGTATTTACATCATCATAGTCTTCCACGATCACGGCAAAATTCTAGAGATCTTCCATGATTTTTAGACTTATCGTTGTCTCTCGCGGTCACGGAAAGGTCATACAAGTTTTCCACGATTGTGGCAAAATCCTGGATGGCTCCTGTGGTTTGTGAACATTATCGTTGTCTCCATCGGTCACAGAAATATCATCATCATCATCCTCGATCATGGGAAAATTTTTGACATCTCCCCCGGTTTGCAGACATTAACGATTGTATCCAGCGGTCACGGAAACGTCATCACAGTCTTCACGATCGGGGCAAATGCGTGAATTTTTCTATCACGCGAACTTCGCAGACGCATTGACGCATTTAACGATTGTAATCTTCTACAGGGGCTTAAAATCAAAAATTCCTGAATCGCTCCAAAAAATCCGGATTTCCCCGTTTTTTTCCAGAACCCTTCAACTTTTTTCATAGTTGGTATACATCATGTGCTAAAAGCTTGTATGGCTAAGCAATGTCTCAATGAATAAATGACATGTACCTTGATGCTAATAACTTGTATGGCAATGTCTCAGTATATGCCTTATAATCGGCCCCTTCCCCATGAATCGAATAGTTTTTTGATCATCACAGAATCAAATCAAACCTGAATTTCGATACATCGCACACCCCTAACCAAGAAGTATCTGCAGGAAGAACAGCTGAGGTTAACCTCTTGAATCCCAAGGGCGCGTATACGCGTCCGTGCAGTAGCCCCGCTGGGAACCCACGGGCGCGTATACGCGTCCGCGTGCAGTTTGAATTTGCCGCGCTAACTACGACTGCAGGAAGAAGAATAATATGCCGTGTTTGGCACCATTATATTTGGGAAAAAACGCTGATTCTCGTGGTATATTTTGTTTTGCGCTAGCTTGACATGCATCACTGCTGCGATGTTTAGAAGTTAGAACTCAGCTGACGTTTTGTTGTGTGTTGTGCAATTACGTATGTAGCTAGTTTGTTTGAAAATAATGAATAATCGTGTCGGAACATCGTGTTCTCTTCAAGATAATGAAATTAGTTTATACTTAAATAATCAAAGGTTGTGTGATATATCGGGAGTGGATTATTACGGCAATTTCGATGACAATTTTAGTGTTCAGTGCAGTGATGGTGATGAAGGGTTAGGCCTAACAGTGTATGACGTTGGTATAACCTCAAAACCTGATTCCCGGGTAAGTGGTGATTATATTTCACATGATGACACAATAAATATTGATAGTACATGTATTATATGTTTCTATGTAGGGAAATAAATTATCTACAAAATGTATATAATGAGTAAGAGTTTTATTTGAATAAAATAATTTTTATGATAGCTAAGTTTGAAAAATTTTGTAAAAATTTTACAAATTTTGACTTTTTTTAAATAAAACTTTTTTTATTCAATATTTTATAAATTTAGTTTGTTATTTTATTGCTCTTCAGTTTGTTCTGAACAAAAAAATATATATTTATATATGTTATCTTAGTTTTTTTAATTTTTTATAATTTTCTGAAAATTATCTAAACATACCCGGGCTGGGGAAAGTAGCATGACCTAACTTACTCGGGAGTCAAGAGGTTAAGAATACTTAATTGTTGTTATGAACATGAACATGTCATCGAGATTGAGTTTATTATAGTTCCAAGTTAAAAATTAAGATAAGTTTGCCATGGTACAAAAAATGTAATGGCTACAAGCTACAACATTCATTTTCCTAAAATTTGCCTATTCAGGTATTGGTATTGGCCACGACTATGATATTCTAGATATTGATACCAATGTGTAAGACACATTGATTGGGGGTATCAATAAGCGGCACATTCACAGTTAAAAAGAAAGGATGACTTGACCTTCTAATGACCCTGTCTACAATATTGTAGCTTATTATAATGTTTTTTTTAGTGATGGGCGGATCCAAAAAAATGTCGGTACCGGATCCGTATCCGGATCTTTTGAAAAATCGGATCCAAATACAGATACGTTTTTTCTTTTTTCAAGGGCGGGTTTTTTATGATAAAATAATTCATATGGCTAGGCAATGTCAAAGACTAACTGTGTCCATATAAAAACACTTAATATGTGTAGTTATTGAAAACAAAGTTATCACAATTCTACGTTGCGCAATGATTATCTGATTATCGATCGTAATTTTGAGGATATACGAAAAAGACAAACTACCACCTATCGCGTTGTCTTTCTAACACAGCTATTCGTATCGTAATCTACAACGAAGTGCGAGTGCGTGATTGGCTCGTCGCTATGACGACACACGGTTGCCGTGACAACCTACAGTGCGCACTGAGCACTGCGCCTTGTGTGGGAGGGGAGATTATACCAACAAACTATTTCAGGAATTCCATTTTGGGACGGATGAAAGATAAGGAAGAAACATAAAGTGGTCACGTGTGTAAATGTAGTGGGCGAGACAATAAGGCTATAAACGAGTATTGTCGCGTCGTTGTTCCTTGTTTGTTTACTTTTTCAGATTCCCTATCAAACGCCCCTATCTGCTATCCCTCTCTCTCCCCCCCTCTCTCTCTAACGATGTACTGATTAAACAGATTGTGGTTGACGACTTTTCTACTTTTAAGTTTCCCTGCGGTTATTTTAGTTCAATCAATCCCATAACCTTTCTATCGTTTATCAAAATAATTAATTAATCTGTTTTGTATTTTATTTCCTTTAAACCAACCCCTATTTACCATCTGTATTTTATAGAATAAAATGTTTGTTTATACAGTTTGACAGGCCACACAATTTTGTACCTATTTTATTTTGTATAAATAAAATAGGTTATTTATTACAGTTACTTTGATGATTATATATATAATGAATGCTTTTTATTATCAAAATAAGTAATGAATTATTAATTTTTGATAATACATGGGTCATTGAATACCATAATGTCATGTAGTTTCCTATTTGTACCTTGCAAATAATAATAATTGATGGTTAATTCTGGAAAATGAAAAATAGTGAACGCATTCATAAGCCTGTTGTCAAAACAGCAACGCGGGTGTAAGGGTTTATTGTTTCAGAGGCTAGGGTGTTTCAAGGACAAAGTGTTGGGCCTCCTGGCTTAGGGGGGAGGGATAGTGGTGAGACTGTGTGAAGGGGAGGAAAGGCCATACCTTTTTCTATTGCCAAATGCTATTTTTCTTCAGCTGATAAATCTGGCGCCCTGGTTTTGGCCATTTATTGATTAGTTCACCGACCCTTCTAGATAACAAAATTGAGTGACAGTGTTAAATCATCGTGTTCTGTATTTCATTTCTTGTTTACTTTGTGTGTTATTCTATTAATTTTAGTGATTTGGTCTATTCCCTCCTGGTCCCTTGCAAATTGTATTATCAATGCTAAATAATTGTGGTCAATTCAAATTATATTTTTGATTATTCAAATCTCCTACACAAAAAGACAAAAGTCAAACCAGGCAAGGAATAAACCTGCTATTGTAATCCCCGTACCCAGCCATATGGGAAGTGGTGAAAGTCTAGTCTAAATATAGCTCAAAGGTCTCACCCTTCCCTCCCCCCCCCAAACCCTTACTCAATGTTGCTATTCCGCTCATTTTGAGGTCATTGCACAACCCCTTCCTTCCTTCTATTGTTTTGCCTTTATAGTGTTTCTATTCTGACTTTTATAAACATAAATTTATTGCTTACGTAACAGTTCAGTAGTGGAATTTTCTATTGTGAAACAGTAGGCCTAGTTTAAAACAAAATCACTACCGATCATGTCATTCTATTCTGTGTCAAGTCAGTACTAGCTGTATACCATTGCCAGTCAGTCGCCGGCGACTGCTTTGAGTTGACCCATTCTGTCGTGACAGCTATAAAAATAGGTTAGGAAAACTACCTCTTGCTTTTTTCTATATTTGTATTACTGTAGAATCTACAGTAATACAAATTATCCATCATTTTATGTAAACGCAAGTTAAATTTTAACAAATATTGATTTTTTACAATTTTTAACCAAACTGGCGGAATTTAAAGATAAGCTCGAGTTTCAAGGCCGTACTCTACTCGAACTCGACATCTCGAATACTCGCCCGTTTTGTGTTAATAGTATAAAAAAATCGGATCCATTAAAACCGGATCCAGCCCAAGATCCGATTTTTTGTGGATCCAATCGGGCGTCGGTTCTAGCTCAGATCCGGCGGATCCGGTAGTCCGATATCCGGATCCGACAATCACTAGTTTTTTTCATTAATAAAGTAAAGAAATAAAATTTTTTAATCAATTCCATCCAAGGAGTCGAAATGTAAAATGTGTTTATGTTCAAAGTTTACAGGTTTTTGCTTGACTTGAAATTATAACATTTGAACTAATCAAATTTGTCCATGTGGTGAAATTGTTAATATGTTTTTGAGGTAATAACATAATGTCACACAATCAGTCATACTCTGTTTTGAATGGATTGTTATGTTTTTTGTTTAGTGGATGGGATACCTTGTTGAGCAGGTCTAGGAAGATGCCATCAAAGCAGTTCCTGAGCATGTCCACACTGCTTGGTTGATCACAGGCTGGTTGAGGCTGCTGCCATGGAGCAGTCAGAGGCTCCTCCCAGCGAGAGGGGGAGCTGCTCCCTACAGCCATTGATACCTGTATAACACCAGTAATCAGATCATCTGTATCCTTAAATATTAGGGATCTGGCTTGGTACGGTATATTGTTTTATTCCTCAGTTCTCGGTACAAAATCTTTACGGTACACGGTTACAAGTATTTTTGGTGTTTTCTTCTCAAGATTGTATCTAATCCATTATTTTTAATTTTCATAAACCGACATTACTATGAGGATGGATAGTATTGAACACTCCTGGTTTTCTATCAACAATTACCGTACATTATTAAAATATTTTACTCCCAACAGGATTGTGTCAAGAAAAATAAAACATTTAAAATAAAAGCCTTGCCTATTTTATTAGCAAGATAATCCATAGCCATCATAAAACAGTTTTAAAATTAGTTTAAGAATTTTAAGGAACTAAACATGTTTAACGTTGCCTACCAGTCGTCACACTCCTCTGTTTAATATGCCTTGAGTCACCTCGTAGTGAATGAGTTAAACACTCAGTTATTGTGTTAGTTTGAATAATATTGTGTTAAATTAGTCAAATTGTTTATTGTTATATTAACATTACCATGCCCGTAAACACATTAATTAGAGTAATTTTGGTCCTATTTTGATTAAATTTTGCATGCACAAGTAGGGCTGGATACACTTAAATGAATAACAAGGAACACACACTTAGAAGATTGGGTAATAGAAACAAAGTGATAAAAGGTTTTAACATTCTTCAGAAATTGTTGATTTATTATTTTTGCCTTTTAAACATAAAAATGCCTAATTTTCATTAAAACTATTAGGAAGAGCTTAAAAAACAAATAATTTTGTACATTGAAGCGTTGTTGTGGGATTAAATGATTAAAGGTTACAGAGAAAAAAAAAAAAAAAAAAACTGAACATTTCAAATTTATATGTTGTAGTTAGCTTATAATAGGGTGATTACCGAGAAACGCATGTTTTTCAAATAACGAGTATTCAGGCAATTCAGATAAAAAGTTATATTTACGAGTGGAAAAACACTGTACACAATATGCAATTTTAGAATAAAATTACTTACAATTTAGTTTAAAAAAATTCCATCTCTGAGATGGTCGCCTTCTGCTTGGTATGGAATTCCTTCTTCGAACATCCCCTACAAGAGTTATCACACGTTTTGGTGATGTCACTTGGCTTTCTCGCTAACCGGATCTTGCAGTTCCAGATTTCTTTCAATGGTTTTTTATCTAGAATTTACATAAACAACCCACAAACAATACAGGAACTTAAAGAAGCGATTCGCCAGGAAATCAACGCCATTCCTAGAGATATGTTAGCAAAATCCGTAGCAAGTTTTAAGGAACACCTTCAACACTGTATCAAAGCAGAAGGCGACCACCTTAGATATGTACTGTAATTTTTAAACACTAAATTGTAAGTAATTTTATTCTGAAATTGCATATTGTGTACACTGTTTTTCCACTCATAAATATATTTTTTGCTTTGAATTGTCTGAATACTAGTTATTTGAAAAACATGCGTTTCTCGGTAATCACCCTATATTAACATTTTACAATAATTAAAACAGCTTTCTTCCCTGTTAGGGGTCTGCGGTACAGAAAATTTAAGGTTTGTATGGTACAATATTTCGTACCTCGGTTCTCGGTACAAAATCGGTATGGTACGCGACTACTGGTATTTTTGCGGTTTTCTTCTCAGAATTGTATTCAAACCATTATTTTCAATTTTAATACATTGACATTACTAAAAAAATGAATAGTACCCTATATTAATGGTTTTCTAACAACAATTACTGTACCACACATTATTAAAGCCTTTCACTCTTAAGAGGATTGTGTCAAGAAAAAAAAAACACAGTTAAGATAAAGGCTTTACCTATTTTACTCTGAGATACTATGAATAGTAGGGATGGTCAAGTCTCGAAATTTCGGAAAATTTTAAATCTCGTTACACGAGACGAGATTTTTTTTGGCCAAGATTTTTATCGAGACGAGAAAAAAAAAAAAATTAAAAACGCCTGCAGAAAGTCAATGCAATACCCGCAATACAGGAGCGTGTTGTAGTTGCGTTTCCTTTGCGAAGGCGTTCTTATTTAATTAATTCGTTAAATGTTAATATTACTTTAATTATTTTAATAATATTACTTTAATAACATTTGAGAAGTTTTGTTAAGTGTAAGCAGTGTGAGGAATGTTTTATTACTATAAAAAGTCAAAACAAGTAACTATTTTATAAAAATTTATATTACTTTTATTTTATGATTTATTTTATTTTAGGATAAGTTGAACTCTATCCTAACTGATATCACTATGTTTCCTAATCGTAGGCATTTTTAATAAGTTAGGCGTGATTAATAAAAAAATGTTATGCTGATGTTTTTTAATAAAAGATTGTAAATATTCTTGCCTATTATCATTATTTTTGTATTTAAACAGTCATCTAACAATGTTACAAAATCAGGTAAAAATTTTGAACGTGCATTTCCCGTTGTGTATGAGAAGGGAAATCCCGTCTCGATCTCGTCTCGAAATTTTATGAGAAATAAAAAATCTAGTCTCGTCTCGTCTCGAACTAAAAATCCAATCTCGCCCATCCCTAATGAATAGCTATGATAAAGTGGTAATAAAATTACGATAAAAATTTTTAGGAATAAACATGTTTGAAGCAACAATTTGACAAGATAATTTTACACAACTGATCAATTATTTCCGACCAAATTTTTTTATATATATTTTACCACGTTTATTTTTCCTCTTGCAGGCACATTTAGGATTTTTTTTATTTTTCCCAACAGGTATTTTCTTTCTTATTTATTTTTAAATTTTTCAAGTCTGCCTTTTTCCCCAACCAAATTTTGCTTCAGTATTCATTATGTTAGTAACTGCCCAGGCGGCAGCTCTCTCACTAATACTAGAGTCTGAAGCTTTTACCCTTTATCAAGCTAATAATCTGTCAGCCACTGATCTAATTTTACTATTCTTCGATCTTGAGTGAGCTATATCGTTGATTTTGCATGCAGCATCCAATTTATTTATGCCTTGATCACCTCTTGCTAATCTCCTCCCTAAATTTGTTCCAGGTCCACAGTAGGCCTACTGAGTTAGAGATAAAATTTAACAGTCTTCATAAAACTATTATTTTTATGATAAAATAGAATTGGGGAAAGTAGTAAAGGAATAAAAGTGATAAAACTCAACAGTTCTTGGAAACAACAATTATTGTCGTGATAAAATATTAATGGATTTGGGACTGATAATTGGTTTTTTATTGCATCATCACCCTCGTAATAAATTATGAAGATCTTAAGCAAACATCCAATAAGCCTTTTATGTGCACTGAATCAACTACTGTTGACCACTGAACCAACTACTGTTGACTACGATAGGAAATTGAAAGTAATTTATTATTATAATAAAGCTGATTTTGTAAACCTAGGTAAGTACTTATGAAATCTAATGTTATTTGGATGGAAAATAAATACAACTTGTTTATGGAATTATTATTTAGTCATCAGGTTTGCTGTGGCTGAACTATTTTACTAAGTTTTGTTTCAAATTGAGCCCTGCATATATTTGTTTGGGGAAAGCAACCATCAAATTTGCTCATTCCATCTCTAAATATTTATGGTTTTCTGTTAATAGATGTAATACTCACAGTCTGAGGGCCTGCTATGGGCGCATTAACACTCATTGGTAGTGTGTAAGCTCCATGAATTGTCATTCTTCGAACAGTAACTTCTGCATTAGTGTCTACACCATACTCAAGCCTTGAGTCCAGGGATGTTGACACACTGAAAATAATAAGTACTTGATCAAACTAAAATAAATATGAAAGGTATCCATATTGTCTTAAATAAAAAATACTTTTAATCAGAATTAAACTTAAGTAAAAAGTGGAAGATAATTATTTTTGTTTCCACACAACGCTGTAGGTGTTATGTCTAACTTAAAATGGGGGAACATTTTGATAACTGGAGTCATTTTAAAATCCATCAGTCTGTAACTAAATTCCTGCATGACGTTCCTGCACAATATTTCTAATTCAAACTTAACCAGTTTGCTTTAGCAAATAAGAGAAACATAGATTTGCTAAGAAAAGAACAACTAAGTAGTACTTACTTAGTGGCTATTCCTAAAGGAACTCTGGCAGCAGGTGTTTTTTTTGTAAGGTTGCGTCCTCGTTCTAAAATATCATCTAAGAGATCTTCTAACTCGCTGTCATCGGATTCTAACAGTGAAGGAAGTGGGAAGTTAGAGTTTATCTTTATTTTTATTGAAGGCATACCTGGAAAATACAAACAATAATTAGTTACAATTAAGATTTAAAACAACTAGAATTACAAACCACAAACATACTTGTACTTGTACTTGATGATGTCCCACTAGCATCGCTCCTGCGACGTGGTCGTCAAATGGGTAGAAAAACAATAATAGGCCTAATTGAACAGATCTTCTACTTTAAAATAGGCCGCTTCACATAAATATTCCTTTAACATCTTCTTAAATTTATTGAAATTTTGCTCTTGGATAATGTTCCTTGGTAGTGAGTTGTAGATCTTGACACTACTAAAATATGGGCTCTTGCAGGCCAAAGTTGAGTTAACTTGGGGTACATGTACTTGATTAGCTCTTCTCGTGTTGTACTAATGGACCAGATTGTTTGTGAAAAAGATGTCCGGATTATTTCTCACCAAGATGGCAGATTCTAAAATAAATAGTGATGGGAGGGTTAAAATTCCAAGGTCCTTGAACAGGGGCCTACTGTGAGCAAGACGTTGAGCACCACACATTCTCCTAATAATTCGTTTCTGGAGGAGAAAGATCCTATTGGCCATGGTACTACCTCCCCAGAATACTATTCCATAAGATATTATACTGTGAAAACATCCATAGTAAACTTTTAACAAAATGTCAGTCTGGACCAATTTCTGGAGCCTAGTAATTAAATTGATTACAGATCTTAATCTTGAAGCTATTGAACTAATATGTACATCCCACTTTAGATTTTCTGTTATGTGCAGGCCAAGATATTTTACTCTTTCACGGGAAGTGAGTGCGACCCCATCTAGCACTAGTTGAGGAGCTGGTTCAGGTTTTTTCCTAATGTAAAATTCCATAAGGTTTGTCTTATCAGAGTTCAAGATCAAGCAGTTTTCGTTACACCAATTTTGCATCTCAATTAAACTAGATTGAGTATCTTCAACAGGAGGCGTTGAGAGTGATAACCTCTACTGAAATAACAGGCAAAGATTTTACTCATAGGCCTATCTTTCAACGTCTCGGCATCCTGACTGTTTATGGACAATATGTCCTCAATTGTCTGAACACGTACGCCAGAACATCTCTATGTATGGAAGAAGACAAGATATACATCAGCATAACACCAGGAACGCTAGAAACCTCGACACCCCTCAATGCAGACTGTCCAAATCCCTGAATAGCTTCCCAGTGACCGCAATTAAACTCTACAATAGTCTGCCTGAAGAAGTCAAAAGTATGGATGTGGCTGGGTTTAAAACCTCAGTGAAGGAAAAACTTCAAAATAGGCCTATTTACACATTTAAAGAATTAGATGACGTGCCACTTTTTTAACTCGCCGCCATCTCAGTTTACTTTTTAAATTAAATTTGACGCAGTCCATCCGGAATCCCGCTCAGAGACGAAGCCTTCAAGTATTCAAGTAAGTAAGTAAGTATTCAAGTATTCAATAATACTGACACGATCAGAGTTACAGATTAGGTGACATATATCGTCAGCAAAAAGCCACACATTTCCAGATGTTATGGAGCCAGGTAGGTCATTAACATAGAGCAAGAACAATAGAGGCCCTAGGTTTGATCCCTGTGGAACACCCACATTCATGGCAGGGGATGGAGCCGACTTATATGTGCGCAGAGTATTGTCATTCCCCAAATGCTTGAGTGATACGACCAAGTGGCGGTCTCTTAAATAAGAGAATATCCAATGCAGAGGTCTTCCTGCAATTCCCAGGGAAAGTAGTTTACGAAGCAGGACACTATGGTTTAGCAGGTCAAAGGCCTTGGTCATGTCATAAAATAGGCATAAAAGGCTCTCCTTAGTCAAACAACTTTTTTGGGCCTAAATATTAGGGGCTGCGGGTCAGACTTTTTTGGTTCGGGTTGGGTCGGGTCGGGTCGGGCTGCCTTCAGGTCTCGGGCCAAAATTCATTAATTACCTGATTTTTGTTTGTTTTAACTTCTATCTATAATCATAATATTATTTGACAATAAAATATGAATAAATATTGTAGGCTATTTATGTATATTATTTCATTATTTCATTTTAGCGAATTTCCCATATAGGGAATAAGCTATTACCGTAGTACTCATGGTTCCAATATATATATATATATATGGTTCCAATTCTCTATCACGCACAGGTCATTGTGACCCATGTGATATTTTTATTTTTTGTATTTATTGCTGCAAAACAGTGTGTAATAAATAAAGAATTTTCTCTCTCTCTCTCTCATGGTAAGACCTGGTCGCGGGACCGATTTTTTTTTCGTTTTGAGGTCCCTAGAGGCCAAAAACACCATCTGTTCAAATTCATATATATATATTAGAGGTGTGCGGATATCCGAAAAATCGGGTCGGATTCGGTTCGGTTCGGATATCCGTATCCGAACCGAGCCCAAATTCGATATCCGACACTATCCGTTATATATCCGACTTTTTCGGATAGACAATATATTTTGACGTTTTGGACAGAAAACTAAATCTCCATAACCATCATTAGTTTCCCAGGACAAAATTACAGCAATACGTTTCCAACGACCTAACAGCAAACGGCAAAGAAGCCGTATGATGCAATACCGATAACTAGTTTAGTCGTTATCGGCTGTTTTGCTTTACGATTAGATTCATCTGGAACGAACAGAGATAAAGCAGAAAAGACAGAATAGAAACAATAGAAAGGCAACACAATAGAAGGGTGGGAGGGGTTGGGCAATGACCTCGAAAGGAGCGCAGGTAGTGAGTCAAGTAGGACCGGAGGGGGAAGGGGTGGGTAAGACCTTGAAGCTATATATAGACTTGCACTACTTCCCTAAACCTAAAGAACTGGCCGGCGAGTGGTATTCCAATCACAGGACAAGATGCGAGCCTTTCAAGACCGGAAAATGCCGCGCTTCTGCGCATGCGCTAGTAACTGGTGGCGTAGCAGCAGCTATTTCAGAAAGTCACGGTCACCAACCAGTAACCACTAACTAGCGTCGTTGTCGTAGTATTTATATTGACTGCACTGCAACTAGTTCCTCATAATTATTATTCAAATCGTTCGTTATTCTTTATGTTATGATCGAGTTATGTCTGAGTTAAAGTTGGAGTTGGGGTTAATGTTATTGATACATTTTGATTGCTGCTGTGTTGCGGAGGTCATTTGCGGATGATGTGCTCCTTCTTCAATGCGAAGATTCTGAGAAATACGAGTAATGGAAGACATCAATAACACTGGAGTACTTTGTAGTTTATGTGGAAAAGTTTATTTTTAGTTTATGGACGAGAAGTACAGAAGGATTCCAATTAATAAGCCAGCTATGTTCAACAAGGCAAGGCCAATAAAATAATTTGTTTTATTTACTAGCGCTTTTGAATGGAAACCTAGTTTCTGAAAGCGCTAGTGAATAAAATAAAGTAAGAATAATAGTAATAAAGTTAGAACTAACCACGATTATTTAGCATTGATTGTGTACATATTAAATGATTAAACTATAGGGACCATGGATATATACAAACTTTTGTCGTGATTTTAATTTCAACATCAAAATACAATATTGCACAATCGTGATATTTTAGGTCATTGACCTTTATTATGTATCCGGTATTGCTGTTTCAGAAGAGAAGCACGTTAATATATTATAAATTAATATTCCCGTAGTTAATAAGAATTATTTTATAAACCTATAAAACAAAATCATAAAATCTTACATAAAGATAACAATAACAGAAATTGTAAAAAGGGTATAAAGATAACTACGTCATTATTCTTTCTCTTTGTTCTTCTATTTCTTGGGGTTCCCATCATCACGCATTCAACAAGTTGCCATGGTTACTAATCACCCATGTCGTTATCAGCTTTTGTGACATAGCGCACAGCAGGGGGTAAAACTTGACGAAAATCTAATTTTTACCTATTATTTAATCACCAATGAATGTACTTTATTGGTATTTGGTACTGTATTAATATTCGTTTAAAATGGCCGATTTTTGTCAAATTTTACACCAAATTTATTGAAATTTCAAGGTGAATATTAATAAAACAATTATTACCAAATATTTTTATTCATTTAAAAGATTGATTTGTGGTATTGGGTTCCCCACTGAGTGCAGCCGAGCGGCACTAATGAGGGTCGGACATTCTTGGGGGTGAACAATAGACGGCTTATCAGACCCGACCCTCCCCAGTGTCTGGAGAAAGCTTGTAAACAAACTATTGCACAAGCGTGACTTGACATTGGGCTGCTTCAACTATAATTTTGTCAAATGAACTGTGATGTTTCAAAATCAAAAACAATAATTTGGGACCATACTGCATAACAATAATGGACTGCAATTGTTGAACATACAATCCATTTTTAACAAACTAAGATTATACGATTCAAATACAATTATAAAAATTATCTAAATATAGTTTGGAAGGGGTGGGTAAGACCTTGAAGCTATATATAGACTTGCACTACTTCCCTAAACCTAAAGAACTGGCCGGCGAGTGGTATTCCAATCACAGAATAATAACTCTCCCCCCTCCTATTCAACATTGCTCTAGAGGAAGCACTACAAACAATAAAAAATCACATAGGACTAAAACTAGGAACGAATATTAATATATTAGCTTTTGCAGATGACCTAGTACTGATGGCTGAAAGAAAAGAAGATCTTAGGGTTTTAACGGAGATACTAATAAATGAAACTGAGTATGTAGGGCTAAAAATAAATTATGCAAAAACCAAATTCATGATAGTAACAAGAGGAGAAGCTGGAAATAATGAAGAGTTTTTTCAAGTCAACAACCATGAATTCCAAAGAGTAAATAATTTCACCTATCTAGGCGTTCTACTATCTGACAAAAATACGGAAGACATGGAAATTCAGAATAGGATAAATTTAGCAAATAAGAGTTGGTACGCATGCAGTAAACTAATGAAATCAAAACTTTTAACAAGAAAGACAAAAATTAGAATCTACAAAACTATAGTAAGACCTGTACTTTTATATGGAGGGGAAAATTGGATCCTGAGCAAGAACTCAGAAAAGAAAATAATAACTTTTGAGAACAAAGTTTTGAGAACTATATATGGGCCAGTATGTGAAGATGGAGTATGGAGAATCCGCCACAACCGGGAGCTAAGAGAATTATTTCAAGACCCTGATATCATTGGAGAAGTTAAGAGTAGAAGATTAAGGTGGGTTGGCCATATCCTAAGGAGAAAGGAGGAGAGTCTACTGAAGATAGCACTCAGAGGAAATCCGAGGGGAAGAAGACCAATAGGTAGACCGAAAGCCAGGTGGTGGGGTCAAGTACGAAAAGATTTGGAAAGGATGAGGCTTGTAGAGGAAGATGCATGGGACCGAGACTATTGGCAACAGCGTGTTGGCAAGGCCAAGTACCAGCTAGGGTACAAGTGGCCATGGCAGTAAGTATCTTGGTATTTTACTTGGGGTAATGAAGTCATGTAGGCTAGTGTAATTCTCGGTTCATCAAGGTTATACTGAATTAAGTTTGGCAGTGAATAAGTGTAGAATGAAATTTATAAATTCAGGGATACACACCTTTTACGATTTTGTATTAAGCCTAATTGCCCAACATCAAATCGTGAGCTAGAGCCCAGCTAAGTGCATTAGTGATGTTTTCTAAACTTGGCAAACCCACAAAATGCCACTTAAGGCCAATAATCCGTTCCAAAAACATAAGGAAATACGATGTGAAAATAAACTTGAGATCGAACTCAGGGTGTCCACAGAAATATTGTTATCAATTTCCCTGACTTTCCATGACTATCCATGACCATTAACCATTGATTTCCATGACTCACGAACTTAACTCAAAAATTATAATATACCGTACACACACGAATAATACTGCCTAGACAAGTTATTTCGCAGAAAATATTGAAATATGTATTAACAGATAACAATGGAGTACAATAGGTACAACAATGAACTAATACAAACTCAAAACCCATAAACTAAGACAACAGTATAAATTGAAATTGTCGTACATTTGTGAAAAATTCTGAAAAATGCTACAATAGTCGCGGTTACGGCCGACTATAGCATTGAAAGGTCCCCTGAAATCCATCCATCATTGGGGATTTCCATGACTTTCCATGACTTTTTGCCTATTTCCATGACTTTCAATGACCATAATTTTTTTCCATGACTTTCCATGACTATCCCTGACTTTCCAGAATGTGGACACCCTGGAACTCCTTGTCTTGTGAGAACCAGGAAACAACATAAAACATAACCTCAAGTAAACAAGCCCAAATCTTTGACATCAGTCCTGCTGAGCTAAGGTGTTGTGTGAAGATTTCGGCTGCTAGTGTAGGGGAGAGGGGGGTACATTTGAACGTGGGGCACATTTGAACAAGTTCAAATATCCCACCATAATAGCAGCTGATGAATCTTTTTTCAAGTCAATGTGTAGCTGTATAACCTGTGAATGTCTGTCAGTGATTTCCCTCCAATTTCTTCAACCTTTGTCTGCAGTTCAGAGGAATGTTGGATTTTAAAGGTAAGTTAGAAACTTTATGTTCTCTATTCGTAAGGATTTTACAAAGAGTTGAAATAGTATAGAAGAACATGATTAATTAATACCACTGAAAAGTGTGTTTATTAAGCTATCTGTACATATGTAAAACTTATATTTTACTCAGAGTATAACTGAGATAACCTTACTTTTAAGAAAAAATGTGCTCTGGGGCACATTTGAACAAGGGGAATGGGGTACATTTGAACACAAGTCAAATTGTTACAGCTTACTTATTTCAATGTATTATTATTAATTAAAGCATATAATTGTTGTTCTTATGTTTTGTAGAGCACTCTACACCAGATAGGCCTAACCATGTGGCGCATTCTATATTTAAGAATTACTTACAACCAATAATAGGCCTAGGCCTTCACTCAAAGTCTAATGTTAGAACATAATATTCTCTAAACTGAAACCATGTTGATATTATTCTAACTTATATATATCTAACCTAATACTTATAAAGAACTAATAATTAGACTAAACTCTTAAGCCTATGATAATTTTCTTAAAACTAAAACGAGTTTGATTTCTTTCAGATTGAACTGAAGATGGACAAGATGGTCCGTACTTACAAAAGAAAAAATACCCATCCAGAAGTCAATGAAGCGGATGTAGAGGCTGCAATAAATGCAGTTCTTAATGAGAACATGCCTTTACGACAGGCTGCAGCTGTGTATGGCATCAAGCACACCACCCTTTTTTATAGACTGCAAAAAAAAAAGACCTAAAATCGGCCCAGAGCCTGAGGTTCCTGTCCCAGACTGCGAGCCATCGAAGAAGTACTCTTCAAAGTATACCGCAAATCAAGTCTTTGATGAAGAACAGGAAGTGTTATTAGAGCAATACATAGTTTCTTGTTCTCAAATGAACTATGGACTGACGTATCGGCATATTCGAAAACTTGCGTTTGAATATGCAGTTCACCTTAATCAATGCCCGGAAAAATGGAAGGAAAATGAAATGGCTGGAGTGGACTGGATGAAGGGGTATATGAAGAGACATAGTTCTCTTTCCCTCCGGAAGCCAGAGAACACAAGCTTGGCGAGAACTCTAGGATTTAATAAGCAGATGGTAGAAGAGTTCCAAACAAATTTGGCAGATGTCTATTCAAAAGTTAAATTTGATCCTGACCGAATCTATAATTTAGACGAAACGGGCATAAAAACTGTTGTCCAAGCTCCCAATGTTGTCGCCAAAAAAGGTTTAAAGCAAGTTGGACAGGTTGTGTCAGGCGAGAGGGGTAATATGGTCACAATGTGTGTTGCTGTGAACGCCGCAGGTAATACTATACCTCCAGTCTTTATATTTCCGAAGAATGCACGATACCCTCATGGTTGGATCTTTAGCAGGGAGTTTGGGATTGGTTAATTCACCAACAAGTGGGTGGATAAATGGAACTCTATTTTTGAAAGTGCTACAACACTTTGCTAAACACACACAGTGTTCGAAGGAATCACCAGTTCTTTTATTAATGGACAATCATGAATCGCATTGCACGCTTGATGCAATTTTGTTTGCCAGAAAAAATGGCATTATTATCTTAACAATCCCTCCTCATTGCAGCCACCGTCTCCAGCCACTGGACGTATCCATTTTAGGACCCTTTAAGAGACAACTAGCTGTGGTACAAAATGACTGGCTAGTAAACAATCAAGGGAGAAAAATCACTATTCATGACTTGGCGGCCCATGCATCACAAGCCTTTGACTTAGCATTCACTCGTAAAAATATCACAGAAGGTTTTAAAAAATGTGGAATTTTTCCTTTCTCAACCACAGTGTTCACAGACGAAGATTTCGTGACAGTAACAACAGAAATAAGTAGGCCTAGGCCTGAAGATTCGCCAGTAACTGAAAGTGTAACAGTTACGCCTACCAATCAACAGCAGGTTGACTTAAACAGAGCTAATCCTCAGCCTACTCCGTCTACCAGCAATAATGAACTTAATTCCGCTCAGAGCTCTCCAGGACTGAAATCTGCTTTGCTTTTTTCATACCTAAAACAACAGTGTCTCCTGGACCTGAAGTTGTGCGGCCTTTACCAACACTGTCAACATTAACTCTTACAAAAACAGGCAAGATTTCTAAAAGAGAGAAAGGGAAATCTCGAGTCTTAACCTGTACGCCAGAAAAAAACCGAATAGAGCAGGAGGCAGCAAGAAAAGAAGAAATGAAAAAGCTAAAAGAAGAAAAGAAAATGGCACGAGAGAAAGCAATTAAGAGGAAACTTGAAATGCCTAAAGGAAAATGGGGGTTAAATTCTAAACAAAAATCCAAGAAATATGAGAGTGATTCAGCAAGTGAAAATGAAGATGATATTTTTTACATGGAAAGTGAAGATTCTTCAAGAGATGATGTGTTTTCTGATGTCGATTCAGAACCTGATCTCCAAGACATGAAATCAAAGATTAATCCTTTGCTGGAACATTATTATGCTGTGTTTTATGACTTGACGTGGTACATTGGAAGGGTTATTGACTTTCCAGATGAGGGATTTGTTAAAATGAAGTTTTTATTTCGAGGGCTTGGCGAATTGTACTACGAATGGCCTAAACATGACGACATTCAAGTAATTGAAAATAAGTATGTATTTTATGGCCCCATTAGACTAACAGGTTCCGGACCATTCCAGATCGACGACAAGTGCAAGAGAAGAATTACAATGAAATATTTTTATATTATTATAAAATTATATGGTATCACTTAAAAAAATAAGTGTTTTCAATTGACCAGACTTAGGAACCAATGTTTGTGGTTTTATTAAAAACTATTTGTTACTTTAATTAATGTGAATTAAGTAGCCTTTATAACTATGCCATTTTTATAGTTGAAATTACATAATAAAGTGTGTGTTCAAAACTACCCCTGGTTTGTTCAAATCTGCCCCCGGGATGTTCAAAGGTACCCCCAGGTGGGGTACATTTGAACACTTTGCAAGGGTTAAAAAATTATTTTTTTTCCCTTAGAAAATATTATTATATTTATTTGTACAACCAATATTAGATGTATGAAACCTTGAACTATATGTACAACCAGTTGTTGATGTCAAATAACCTTTTTTAAAAAATACAAAAAAAAAAAATTCTGAAAACCGTTCAAATGTATCCCCCTCTCCCCTACTTAATTCAAGCAACCAACTTTTGAAAATAAACGTTGAGAATTGTGATTTTCAAGAGAGAGAAAACTGTGGACTTGGCTAATTTGAAATTCTATAGTTCAAAATTGTCATTTCAGTTTATTTACACAGCTTTACATTGTTTTATAAGTTAAAAATACATTTGCAGCTTATTATTAACCGCGCCGAACTATCCGAATCCGAAAATATCCTAATCCGAACCTCCCAATATCCGATCCGATCCGAACCGAGCCTCAACTATCCGATCCGAAATGAAATTTCACTATCCGCACACCTCTAATATATATGTGTCCGTTAGCACGATAACTCAAGCAAAAATGATCCGATTTCGATGAAATTTGGTACAAACGTGTAAACCTACGTTTATTTGAACGAGTTCGCGATGCAGCATGATCGGACCATGGGAACGAGAGTTTACGGGGGGTTTTATGGGGTAAAAATAAGTTTTTCCCATTTTTGACCCAAAAAACATAAAATTTAGCAATTTCTTTCCAAACCATTTTGTAGAGCTTAAAAAAACAAATAACTTAGTATATTGAAGCGTTATTATGCGCCTAATGGTTACGGAGAAAATTCCAAAAAAATTTTAAATTTTAAATTCCAATGTTATTCTTATGGAGAATAAGTAAACTGTTGTAGTTTGCTTGTTTATGAACATATTTTGATCAAATTTGTAAAATGTTTTTATTTCTTACTAACTATTAACATTTTACAAAAATAAAACAGTTTTACCCTCCCTGATGCAGCAAACCTAAGTACTTGTTAAACTAATTCTATTTAAATAGGGAACAAATGTTGTATTTTTAAGCAGACATTTCATTGTAAATCCAATCAGTCAAATGGAAATTCGCTTAGACTGCAGGTTTGCAGGGTATATATCTTATTCATATATCTTATTTACAGCTTGGGAATCTGGGAATCACCTCAACTGCAAGAAAGAAGAAAATAACATTTTCATAACTGTTGAAATAACTAAATAGCTAAATTATAACACGTTTTAAATGGAACTTAATCATCATAAACTTTAGCCCTAAGATCATAAACAAATCAATTAAAAAATGCAAATTTTAGGGCCTGTTTACTGGCTTCAAGACTGAAAGCAAGAAGAAAATAAAAAATTCTATGTTTCCACCATGCAATATGTATCATTCATTCCCTGCTTCCTAACCTCCTAAGTATAAAAAAACCTCACAATGCAATACCATTATTAATAATATCATCATAAATAGGCCTACAGCTTTACATAAGAATTATTTTTATAGGGCCTAAAATAGTAATAGGCTAAGCAACATGACAAGAGGAGAACTCATTGAAGAAAAGATGTGATAATTTAAAAAACATTACCAATCCAAATAAATTTAAAAAAGAATGTAAAAACTGGTTGCTAACCAAAACATTTTATTCTTTAAATGAATTTTTAAGTGGAAATTGGTAGGATGTTAAGTATTAAAATTATTTTGTTTTAAATTGAATATTATTATTTAGCTTTAAGTATTATAATGTAATTGACAAATGTCCTGTCATTTTGTGATGTAATGGCATTCTGTAAATAAATAAATAAAATAAATAGAACACCACCAAGTAGAAGAAATAGAGATTTAAAAAAAACATTTACTATCGTTATCATCTATATATATAAAAGGCAAAGCCCTCACCGAGCAATAGCATTAAAGTTACAAGGATTATTAACAGGGTGCAGCACTATTATTTTTTTAATTTACGACAACAGCTAATTTGCAACCAAAAGGTGAGTGAGCGTAGCGAACGAACTTCAACCTGGAGGCGAGTTAGCGTAGCGAACAAACTTCAACCAGGGCGTGATTGAGCCATGCGAACGAGCTCACTTATGAAGTAAAACGGGGCAAAGCCCGCGGGTACAGCTAGTCCTATATAATGAAGAACACTACATACAATATGAAGATTCCCACAAACAACGAACAAGTATGTTAGCCGAAGTGTTACTATTTTGTAGAAAACTCGGACTTAACATTATGATGATTGGCAAAGGAAAACACTCTAAGGCTGAATTAAACTGGTATGGCAAGGACATTAAATATATGTTTTCATAAAAGTCAAGTGATTTTAAAATAATATGACTACATACAAGAAACCTTAATAAAACTTTCACTGAAGGATTTGCATTATTCACATTTAAGGGAAACAAAATCTGAACAACAATGATGGGCCTTTCAATTCTGCATTTTATTCAAGTAAGTATAACTTACGTTATAACAGTAACTAGCCCAATTATTGCCAATTGAAGCAAATAAAATTGTGACAGAGAGGTTAAGCATAACATCAGGCAGTTCTTAAGTAATGTAAACAAAATGTTATCGCTATAAAAAATCACTAAAATTTGTAAACGTACTGGCGACAACGGATAGTACTATGCAGACTACATTATCATTGACGAAGATCAACATGGACAACCTAATGTGGCTACAAGTGGGAAAGATTTGTGGAATACACTAAAAACCCAGATCAGCTTTTGAAAAATGATAAAATATTTACAAGAAATGTTTATTATATTGTCCTGTTAGGTACATAATCTATGAGTGGAGTCTTTTAAACTCATAGGAAATTATGACTTTTATTCGTTTTTAAATAAGTTATTTGTTTTTAAATACTGTAACTACTTTACTTCTTTGCAATTGCTCGATTTCGAGCAACATGTACACTAGTACTCATTAGATTAGTTTTGATACATTTTTTGACACATTCAATGTGCTATGTTATGTAAAACAATGAATAAAGCATGTTTGACTTTGACAATTGTAATAATCATAACAACATAACATAAACAAGAGTAAAAACACATAACTACAATAAAATGGTAAACATGCATTTAACTGTATACCTGGTGAAGCAGCACTATCGTCAGATTCAGGCATCGGCACAAAGTCGTCATCCATCTCGCTCATGTTACTAGAGGCTTGAGCTTCTTCTTCTCTCACACTTTCATGCTCTGGCTCTTCTTCCACCGAACTCGGCTCAGGACTAATTGTTTTATTTCCATTCCCTCCTGTATATATAACAAATTGTTAAATATTAGGCAATAAGACCTTATTATTTTTTTAGTACCTTACGAGAGCATGTACATGTAAATAAAACATGTGTTTGCAATTGTTTTGATTTTCTGTTAATTTTTTGTTGTTATTTTGTCACCAACATCGACCCAGGCCTAGACCTTATTATTTAGGAGGGTATATATTAATGTTATTGGAAAATTTGGTAAGATTTCTTATATTATCAAATACAAAATTTAAAATTAATCCAAACAAAAATGGCGGTTTCCACTACTTA
This sequence comes from Macrosteles quadrilineatus, assembly GCF_028750875.1. NCBI lineage: Eukaryota > Metazoa > Arthropoda > Insecta > Hemiptera > Cicadellidae > Macrosteles > Macrosteles quadrilineatus. The sequence continues at coordinate 119,995,831 of NW_026542594.1, forward strand.
TGTGATTTGAAAGCCATAAACGTTTATCAAATAAAGTGGTATGGTTGAATTTTATTTCTAAAAGTGTTTAGTTTTTTTATACAACGTAAAAATTTTAAGATTAAATTTTTCTATTTCATCTTGTTACGGGTAGGACAGGTAGTAAAATATATAACTCATAAAAATGCTGTTGTTATCAATAAGTGATGATAAAAGTTTGCTAATACGCTACATAATGCTTAGTAGTCTCTAACGGGGTGATTAGTAACCATGGCAACTTGTTGAATGCATGAATGAAGGGAAACCCAGGAAAGAATAAAAGAATAATGAGTTGTATGTTGTTATCATTATGAGTTATCTAATGTTTAATAGGTTTACAAAATAATTGTTTTCAACTACAACAGTTTATAATTATGCTTCTCTTCTGAAACAACACAACCAGATGCGTAGGCCTAATAAAGGCCAATGACCTAAATATCATGATTGTGGAATTTTTTATTTTGATGTAAAAATGCAAATAACGGCAATAATTTGAATATATTTGTAGTTTATTCGAATCTGAAGTCAAATCGGAAATACAACTTTGTATCATTGTCCTGCTATTAGAATCCCCAGCCAGCCCTCTAGTCTAAATATAGCTCAAGGTTGCACCCTCCCCTCACCCCTCGCCTTCTCCATTCACAGTGGCCCGCTCCTTTCGATGTCATTGCCCAACCCCTCGCACCCTTCTTTTGTTTTGCTTTTGTAGTACTTCTAATCTGACTTTTTTTAACATTAAATTAAATAAATCATGGAAGTCGTAAAGGAATGAAAGTGATAAAACTTTAATGAGCTAAACTACAGACTCAACGAGTTCTTGGAAGTGAATAAAATACTGTACCGAACCCGAACCGATGACGGTAATTAGGCCAGAACAGTACCGTCCCAACTTTATCGGTGCACTGCAGACCCCTAGCTGAAACCTAGGTTGCAGAAAACAACTACTTAATTTGAACTGAATGACTGATGTTATTTAAACCATTATCAGCACCTTAGCTTGCACATAGTAAACATACAGAGTGTGCATGAAATGATCAGTTGTAGAGTTGTCTCTGTTGCTCACCTTGGAGCATGTCCTGCAACAGACAGGTGATGGCGTGGCACACCCAGGGCGTGGAGTGTTGACTAGAGTTGACAGCCAGTCTCACAAGACCTGACAGTTGGTCCTCACTTATCACCTCTCCTATGGTCAAACTAGGCCTGGTCCACAGTGTCACTCTGGCTAGAACCTGCCAACAACACTTCACTGTCACATCACGAGGGACAAACTATCCTGTTGTGGAGGTGGCTAATAGATGTTAATCAATGAATATGTAAAATGGAAAATCCCTGTCAGATTATACATTCAGCTTCTAGTGATGTGTGGATACCAAAATTTATTGATTCCCAATACTAATACTTTTTCAACTCTACATAATTTTCTGTATGGATTTGTTATACTACAACAACCCATGTCTTTATGTCCTTCCATAAGTGATTTTGGGTTGATAAAGTGTTTTTCCAGTAAATAAAATACCTATTGATGCAGTGAAAAAAAATTCTAAAAACCAATTTAAGCTTAAACACATGAAATAAACACCATGACAAAAGTTAAATAAGATATTACAAAAAATACCAAAAGGAAAATGTTATTATAACTAGAGGTGTGCCAGATTGAGATTTTCAAGCCAAACGCAAGGTAATACCGTGCCCGTGATCATCTCCTGCGGTCATGGAGACATCATAATCATCTTCAGCAACCACTGCAAAATTTTGAGCATCTTCAATTTGCGTTCCCGGCAAAATTCTGATCGTCTACCGCGCGGTCAGGTAGAAAACGTTATTGTCTCCCGCGGTCATGAGATATCGTCATCATAGTCTTCTGCGATCGAGGAAAAAATCTTACTATCACCCGCGGTCGTGTAGACATCATTATCTACTTGTGTAATCATCTGTCCCGAGATCGTGGCAAAATCATGAGCTCCCATGGTCATGTGGGCATTTATTATCTTCTTCTTCCGCGATCGAATAAATATTCTGATCATCTCCAGCGGCCATGTGGATATCACTATCATCTTCCGCGGTCCTAGGTCACGTCCTGTTAGGGTCGGTTAAAAGGGGGTCTACTGTACTAATGTCCAAGTATTGGTGGTACCGAGAATTGACACATATTTACATAAAACCTACGTAAATGGTATTGATACAAATGAATTTATTGATTAAAGAATTTACAAAACATTTGAGACTGGCCAGAATGACTTACTTTGCAGGTGAGCAGAAATGTATCAAGGTTACAAGTGTAGTCCATGTGTAGGAGCAGGGCAGTGAGTGCCCTAGCTACAGGCAGACAGTGAGCTCTGGGAAGTAATGGGACGTTGTTCTCACTAGCAACATGCTTGCTGCCACTACTAGACCCTGCATCATCCTTGGACCTGCGACTCTCTGATACACTCTCTTTCATCTACAACAACAATCAAATAAACACAATCAGGTTATAATTAATCCCTGATCAATTATATGATTCATATACGTACCATCAATATCTCAACAGAACCTAACAACGTCCATTCTTCACATAGCTTGACTTGGGAATAAATACTTCACTTTTAAAAGTATAGTGGCTAAAATATCACATCCCGAGTCCAACTCCTATTAATCACACCAAGTCATTCTTTTGGTTGTGCATCTTCTGAATCTTAACCCATTGGGGAAGGAATTAATGCGCTGCCTGCAGGACCCTCGGGCAGCAATTAATTTTACCGAATTTGTAGACTTTTACTCTTAGTGTTATGGAAATAAAACCTTAGGGAATAAATAAATAATTCTTTTACAATTTGTTTTCACAGTAAAATTGTCTACAAGAAAATGGTGATTTGATAATCAAAGTGTAAAATAAAAAATAAAAAAAATTATAAAAATCATAAAATAAAAATTTAAAAAATTATTTTTTTAACGTAAACTTGATTTACAAATTCCAAGATTAATCTAGACACCAAATGACACTTCTGTTATAAATTTCAATTGATTCCCTACGTAGGATAATCACAAGTTGTTTACTATTATGGGTAATAACATAGAAAAAATTGTTGTTTTACCCTCCCCCAGCTGATTTTGGGTGATATCTGGTTTCCATGGCAACAAAACCTTGTTTGTTATTCGCAACAAATGAGTAAATATGCAAAACAAGAAGCAAGATATTTATAAACATCATAAAATTAAGAAGAAACAAAATGGGGAAAAAATAATAATAATTAAATAACTAGTGGTGTTGCGTAGTGGTGACACGAGCGGCACTCGTAAGTCAGCCGCCAGTCCTGCAGCGGCCGTACGAGTAACGCTTGTAAGTTGGCTTCAATGGGTTAAAACATCGTAATTATATAAACCCTACTTAATCTGTAAACTTACAGATGGTTATAAATAAGGGTTTTAACATATGGAAACGTTTAGAAAATAACTTAACTGATGTATACAGGGTGATTGATATAAGTGTGCCACCCGTTTTATTAAAAAACCATAAGAGATATAAAAAAAAGTTAAATGGTAAGTGCCTTGGGTTTTTTATTTTAAAAATTGTAGTCAAGTCGAAAAAATTATTTTAGCCACCATTTTTCCAATATGGCCGCCAACTTGGATTTTTCTTATGGAACGTATTTTATGATGTATTCCGGTAGAAAATGTAATTTTAAGACAATTTTATTCTTGTGATTTTTTCCATAAACCTAACCGTTTCAAAGATAATAATGGTTTAAGTTGTGAAATTTCGAAGAGTTTTTGAATAAAACAACCGGCATGCTTGCTTAGGCCTTTATCGTAACTCTTTCTCATGCCGAAATTTCAAAACTTTAACCATTATTACCTTTGAATCGGTTAGGTTTATGAAAAAAATCACAAGAATGAAATCATCTTTTACAATTACTTTTTCTACCGGAATACATCATAAAATACAGGGTGTTCCATAAGAAAAATCAATTTTGGCAGCAATATAGGAAAATGGCGGCTGAAATAATTTTTTCAACTTGACTACAATTTTTTAAATAGAAAATCCAAGGCACTTACCATTTAACTTTTTTTGATATCTCTTATAGTTTTCGAATAAAACGGCTGGCAAACTTATATCAATCACCCTGTATATAATATATATTTAAAACAATTTAAAGATTCAAGATTTGTATTGGTCATTAGATATACAAAGATAATGCACTGGACTGGACATTGTTAGTTATTACATCTAAATATATACAAGTATAATTCAAGATTCAGGATTTGCATCTGTCACTAGGCATATAAAGATAACGCACTGTGCATTGTCTTGTCATTTATTAAAATATCTAAATATACAGGGTTAATAAAAAGCCTGGAGACCCCCTGTTAATCTTCTAACGGCCCATACTAGAAAAATAAACTCTGCACACCTTTATGGCATGGTATAAAGTACTTTTTGGGCATAACCACCACTTCCTGTACATCCCCAAGATGGAGGATTTTGGGGGAGTAAAATATGACAGTCAATGGAAATCTTTAGAAATAAGAATTAACTTAATTTCACTTCTGAGGATTACAATTGACTGCCATGTTTTACTGGGTTGAGATAGAAACCTCTAATTTGCGTTGATAGTTTTCTTTTATCACGACCTTCAAAATGAGGGGTCACTCGATGGGGCTTAACATTTAAAATCTTTGAGTTTCCTCCAAAATCCCCTATTTTGGGTTTGCGTCAAAATCCCCTATTTTGGGTTTGCGCCAAAATCCCCTATTTTGGGTTTGCGAACAAAGTAGCTATAAGGCTAAAAAAGTACTTCATAACATGCCTTAAAGGTGTGTAGAGTTTAGTTTTTCTAGTGAGAGCCGTTACAAAATTCACTGGGGGTCTCCAGACTTGGAAAGCTGTAAGTTAAATTTAATTTCTGAGAATTTCAATTGACTGCCATTTTATACTGGGTTGAGATAGAGACCCCTAGTTTGTGTTGTTAGTTTTCTTTTATTAGGACCTCCAAAATGAGGTGTCACTCGGTGGGTCTTACCATTTAAAATTTTTGAGTTTGCCCCAAAATCCCCCATTTAATATGAAGTAGCAGTTATGCCCATAAGGAACTTCATAACATGCCATAAAGGTGTGCAGAGTTTAGTTTTTCTAGTATGGACCGTAAAAAAATTGACAGGGGGTCTCCAGACTTTTTAATAGCCCTGTATAGACAATATTTCAAGAATCAAGATATTTATTCGTCACCAGGCATAAAAAGATGATGCATTTTCAATTGTCAGTTATTAATTTTAATATATAAATCTGTATATAAAATTAAAGATTATGATGCAAAGAGAGGACAGTGCACAAATTATCTTAATTAGAAGAACAAAAAGGAAAGGTAATGATTACATTCTATAATTACTCTAAAACACTAAAAATTACTACCTAAATTTAATTTAAACATGATTAAATCATGTTATAAAACTGAATAAAATATGGAACAAAAACCAATAATATACTAGAAAAAGGGTAAAAATATAAACAATTTAAAAATAAAAAATAATTTCAAACAATAATTTTAAATTTGCAACAATAATTTCAAATTTATAACAATTAAAACAATACCAAAATCAATAACTACTTACGCTAAATATACTGTGATTTTAATAAAAGCAATAGAGGAGACAACATTCACACCTTTAAGAAAGCAATATGTTCAAATGAAATAAAATATTTATTTATTCATAGGCCTAATATGTACAACTGTACAATGAATGGTGTCAGATCTTATGTCTAAGAAATAAAACTAAGTACATTAATCAGCTTGGTTACAATTACACCTAATAACAACAAAACAACACTATTAACTTTATTTAGTGTTCTCAATCATAAAAGCCTTTAAATTTTTGTGAGTTTCTTCATTTTAGTCTCGTTATTAAAACTTTACGACAATCTATTGAAGAATTTGGCACCCTTATAATATGTGATCTTTTGCCTCTCCCTTCAAAATTAATTGTTTAATATCATACTTGAATCAAACCAGGTAATTTATTTTTCATTCCACATAAAAATGTAGTAAAACTTCTTTCAGTCGCACTTTTAACTGAAACCTGGGTAAACCAAAACTATAACAAGATTAAAATCAATTAGAAAATTATGTAAAGGTAGTTTGCCAGGCTAAGTCACTGGAATGTAATAGGTTATACAGAATCGTCCCATTTAATTCAGTTGATCCGGGTTTTCCTGAATTATGACATTTTATTGTTGTTGATTAACCTACCTTGGACGTTGAAGCCTGCTGCTTCACTGATTTTTTCAGAAATTGTTCCTGTTGCTTGAGGGCGTTTTCTAACTTGTATGAGAGCTTTGCAGCTTGGGTCGACAGAGCTGACAAAGCCTGGAAAAATCCATGTAAAAGAGTAACCTTAAACAGCGTTTTGGGCAACCTTGTGAAATTTGTCTCCTTAAATCGGTAAAGTATAGGCCTATGGCTCTTGAATGCTGGATATTAATTTTACGTGTTTTACTTGTAGCTTCCATTTTTGAGCAAAGGATTGGATGTAGATATTTTCAATGCTTTCTGACTAAATATTTAAGTTCTTCAAATGCATTTGAATGTTTCTTGATCTTTACTTGAGTAGATATTGGGCAGACATCTTGTCTCAGCCTTAACATGATGTTGAGAGTTCTAAAGCAGTTTCTGTTAGAACCACGAGGTTTAAAATTTGTATAAGCAATAACAGATCACTATTGACAACATCAAGAGGTTAGATAATAAGGTTTTCCTTCAATCTATATGAAGGCTATACTAATAATGATGTCTATGTGTCTAAGATAAATTTTTGGTACCATCGGTTTGTGGGAAAACTCTGGTACCAAGAATCAACATAAAAATCTTAGTACCATTACTTTGGTACCAACAGGGCACGGGCCTACTGGCTGCATGGTCTGATGTCATCTAAGCGCTGCCGAATCGGACAAACTATGGATGCAGCGATCTATGCTGTGGTTGTTAAGGTGAAGCAATGCCCTTTCATCCTATGTTTTCTGGCTGCAGGAGGGGCGGCTGTTGGGTATTGCCTAGGTAGGACTGGCGTGAATGTAAATTTGCCGCTCGGTACTCTTATTTTTTATTTGAAAACGTTAGTCATAAGTCAAGGCCAAAACTCGAGATTGACAAAAAATGTGAGACAACAGTTGAACAAATCTGAACAATTCCCAGTTTAACATGGAGATTTGATGATTTGAGATTGATTTTTATCCCCAAACTTCCATAACTTTTGAAGACAAAGAGGAAGGAACCCTATTACCATGTTTTATTTTACAACTATTTAGAAGTATACGAATCTGACATTTTTGATCGAGTCAAGCTTTAGAAAAAGGTAAAATATAGAGCTTTTTGGAAGCCGAGCTTTTTGATATAATTAGTTTGGCGTAAGGCCATATCCTAAATAATTTTTGGACAAATCTTCTTTCAAAATAATTTAATGCTATGGTAGATTTTGACAAGCAGTATTAAATTTAATTAATCTTAAATTTAGTGTAATGTGCATTTGTCACAATTGGGAATGTGTGGAGTCTCGATACCGATACTAGATACCACCGATACTTGGCCGTTTGAATCGTCAAAAGTCGATTCCGATACCCGTCACACCAGCGCGATCAGAAAATTACCACTTTTGCCACTAACGCGCAAGACAACGACGAAGTTTCTGTAACTGACGGAGACGATGATGACGTCTACACGCCTCAGTAAATGTTCCATGATTTTGCTGTGATCGCAGATGACGATGATGTCTACACTGCTGCTAAAGATGTTTAAAATTTGTCTGTGATCGCAAAAGACGATTAAGATAATGTCTACATTGCCACAGCATGGTGTCTACTAAACCTGGTTTAAAAAATTCAAGGAGTTTTCCAGGAGAATTCAAGACAAATTCCTGAATTTTAAGAACTACTATCGGAACCCGTTAAACTAATCGCAACCCGCTAATAATAATTTATTATTACTATTAATGATTATTTTAATTTAAAACAAAACTATTCCAAAGAAAAATATTTTATACAACATAATAAAACAGTATAACTAATAGGTAAGGCGACACAAGCTATCATCTCCTGCGATCGTGGGAATACCGGTGAGCATATCTTGCAGTCTCGTCAACACAGGCAACCGATCGCGGCAAAACAGGTTCGCATATTTTATTATTTCAGCGACACAGATAATCGTCTCCCACGATCGCAGGAATACCCAAGAGCATATCCTGCGGTTTCGGCAACACCGATTATCGTCTCCCGCGATCGCGGCAAGACCCGTGAGCATATCCTGCGGTTTCGGCAACACCGATAATCGTCTACCGCGATCGCGGCAATACCCGTGAGCATATCCTGCGGTTTCGGCGACACCGATAATCGTCTCCCGCGATCGTGGCAATACCCGAGACCATATATCGCGGTTTCGGCAACACCGATAATCGTCTACCGCGATCGCGGCAATACCCGTGAGCATATCCTGCGGTTTCGGCGACACCGATAATCGTCTCTCGCGATCGCAGGCAAGACCCATGAGCATATCCTGCGGTTTCGGCGACACCGATAATCGTCTCTCGCGATCGCGGCAATACCCGTGAGCATATCCTGCGGTTTCGGCAACACCGATAATCGTTTTCCGCGATCACGGCAATACCCGTGAGCATATCCTGCGGTTTCGGCAACACCGATAATCGTCTTCCGCGATCGCGGCAATACCCGTGAGCATATCCTGCGGTTTCGGCAACACCGATAATCGTCTCCCGCGATCGCGGCAATACCCGTGAGCATATCCTGCAATACCCGTGAGCATATCCTGCGGTTTCGGCGACACCGATAATCGTCTCCCGCGATCGCGGCAATACCCGTGAGCATATCCTGCAATACCCGTGAGCATATCCTGCGGTTTCGGCGACACCGATAACCGTCTCCCGCGATCGTGGCAATACCCGAGACCATATATCGCGGTTTCGGCAACACCGATAATCGTCTACCGCGATCGCGGCAATACCCGAGAAAATATATCGCGGTTTCGGCAACACCGATAATCGTCTACCGCGATCGCGGCAATACCCGAGACCATATATCGCGGTTTCGGCAACACCGATAACCGTCTCCCGCGATCGTGGCAATACCCGAGACCATATATCGCGGTTTCGGCAACACCGATAATCGTCTCCCGCGATCGCGGCAATACCCGTGAGCATATCCTGCGGTTTCGGCGACACCGATAATCGTCTCTCGCGATCGCGGCAATACCCGTGAGGATATCTTGCCGTTTCGGCGACACCGATAATCGTCTCTCGCGATCGCGGCAATACCCGTGAGGATATCTTGCCGTTTCGGCGACACCGATAATCGTCTCCCGCGATTTTGGCAACAAAAGCAATAGTGTTTGGTTAGCTGACGATTCCGATGACCGGGTTGTGGATTCCCGGAGGTTCGGGTGGATTCCTGGAGTTTTCCAGGACATTTCAAGGAAAGATAAAATTCCCGGAGTTTTCCCGGTTTTCCCGAATTTCCCGGAGAGTAGACACCATGCACAGATGATGTTCTTGATTTTGCCGGGATTGCGGAGGACGACAATGAAGTTTCTTTGACCAAGAGAAATAATGATTTCTAAACGGCCACAAATGATGTTAAATGGTTTTGCCGTGATCATGCAAGATGACGATGACGTTTCCGTGACCGTGGGAGTTGATGAAGATGTCTACTCGGCCGCAGCTATGTCAGGGTAGGATACCTGTATACACTTCTCTATAATATCATTTTCATTTTGATTTTATTGTTAGATCTTAAAATATCTTTAATATGGTAGTTTTTTTTATGTGTTTAGAAGGGTTTGAACTTAAATTGGCTAGTCGGATTGTATCATTGCAGCATACATTTTTTCTTTATTTGATCAACAACTCATTACTTATCGAAAAAATTTTGGTATCGACACATCACTAGTCACAATGTCTCAATGTTATCACAGTAATATCACAATCGTTTACTGTTGTCATTTGGACATTATCCCTGTCTCTAGTGAGCATGGAAAAATCCTATTTATCTCCCGTGGTCTCAGAAACATTACCATTCACTCCCGTGATCCCCGCAAAACCCAAAAAATATCTCCCATGGCCATGTAGAAATTATACCATCTTCTGCAATAAAGGAAAAATCCTGGACGACTCCTGCGGTCGTGTAGACATCATCATCGTGGTTGCGTAAACATTGTCATCTGCATTGACGGCAAAGTCCTGGATACATAATAAAGGAAATTTCCTGGACGACTCCTGTGGTCGTGTAGACATCATCATCGTGGTCGCGTAAGCATTGTCATCTGCATTGACGGCAAAGTCCTGGATACATCCCACGGCTATGTAGAAATCATCATCGTCTCTTGCGATCACGTAAACGTTATTGTCATTCCCGCCATCGCAACAAAATCCTGAACATCTCCAGAAATCATGTAGACATAGTTCTAGTCTCTCTTGATCGGGGAATAAACCAACCTACACAAATCCAACGGTCAAAGAAAAATTGTTATTGTTGTCCATGATTGCGGCAAAATTCTGGAAGTTGACTGAGGTTGTATAAACATAATGAATGTCTCTGCAATTTCAAAAAAAATATTGACTGTGTCCTGCGGTTGCGGGGAGATCACTGTATCCAGTAATTAGGGAAACTCAATCAAATCAGTGAATGTGACACGTTACTTGTTCAAATTAAGCGGACGTTTAGACTAGCAGGACTCAAGTATATTCCAAATGGTACAATAAAAACTATACATGTTAAAAAACAACAATATTATCAATGTAAAACAAAGGTCACCAGTATAAAGTAACGCAAAAAAGATGTAGAGAGAGATAGACTAATGTCAGAACCTTATTTATCTTGAAATGGCTAGTTTTATTGACTTGTTTTATTTTATACTCCCGTTTAAATGTTTAATTCTTTCTTCAACCATCCATGCTTTTTAAAAAATAATTTTATTAGATTACTTCAGTAATCGTTTTGGATTATTCAGACTATAATCTGTAATCAGAACACAATATTTAACAGATATCTTTTGATTTGTAGTCTGCTTGAATACCCACCCCTAAACTCATATACAGTGTGTAAATTAGGTCTTGAAACAAATCTGTATTTTTTTACCGAAATGGATAGAAATATTCTGTTTGTGGCGTTGATTGTTAACAAAGGTTCCATAACTTTTTACATAAATAATATTTTTTAACCCCCCTAAAAGGGTACTAACACCCTAACTAATACCCTAACAGGATGAGTGTTTTATTTAAAGTTGTGCTTAGATATTTCATACCTAGCCTAAATGGTGGGTATTCCAAAATTTGATTTATGTGAAAAAGAACCCATTTTGGAATACCTGCCATTTTGGCTAGGGGTGAGATATTCACCTCGGGTTTGCTTCATTGTGTTTCTTTTGACAAGCCCTTCAAAATGAGGAGCCACTCAATAGAGGTTGCTATTTGGAAAAAATGTCACCCCCTACCCCCTACCATGTTAAAGGGGTTAAACCATTTTTTTTGGTGTAAAAATTGCGGAACCTTTGTTAAGAATCAATGCTACAAACAGAATATTTCTATCTATTTTGGTTTTCAAAATACAGATTTGTTTCAAGACTTAATTTACACACTGTATAGTAAACCATTAAACCAGAATTCCTACAGTTACCTGACAAAGCAGTCTTCCTTTCACTGATTATAGCAAGCAAAGTAGCTAATTGCTACATTTACTTACTTTTGCCACACTCATTTTACTTTGCCGTACTCCAGTATTCCAACCAAACAATACAAAACAGTGTGCTTTTGTAAGGCACGTAATACATGTACGCTTGAAATAAAGTTGGCATCACTTAAAGATACTACGACTACGATTAGCTGGTGCAGTTTTTCACTGCCTTTGAGTATTGATACTACAACTTAAACCTGTTGTTTTGAGTTAACATTCTATTTTCGTTCAACGCTTGGATTTAACCTAATCTAAACCGTGTCGTTTAGTGTTTGAAAGACTAATTATTTATATGCTTTATAGTAACTGTAAAGCAGCGCCTTTGGTGCACTCGAGAAACTTTACTTGTTAACATTTCTATTATGTGCAGCAAAGTGCCACTTTGCCCACTAGTAACACAAATAATTATTGTCATACCTATAACCTACAACAGCTATTCATTATTCATTTAAGAAATATAATAGTAGGCCTTTGTAAACTAAATCTATTAAAAAGAGAAAAACAAGGTTTTTATCATACTGCTTTAAAACAACTGTTTTTGACACATGCATTGAGATTCAAAAGTTATTCTTTTTAATCTTTGGATGATAACACATGTTTTGATGATCATTATCATACTAGTACTAAAAAGATCATAGTTGATGATACTTTTGATTCGAGTTTGTCAAAAATCGATTAAAGTTCATTAGATTATAAATAATCGAAACATTCATTGTTGAACACTCATTGTTGTTTTGTTATTATTTGCGTTGAAGGATTGTATTGAAGGATTGCGTGAGTGACAACTGTGAGTGACACGATGGACAAAGTTAGTAGGCCTAATGATCAGTGGCGTAACAGATTTTTACAAGCTCCCCTGCAAACTTTTTTTGAGCGCCCCATCTCATGAGATATTTTTAGAACACCGATACAACATAATCAGCGCTCCCTCCCCCCAGAGTTATTTTTGGACCACCTTAAAAATGATCAAACAGATTAATCATAAATAGAGTAGTAAATAAATTACGGATTACGTTCCATAAAAGGGCGTGTTAAGTATTTCAGTCATGGTTTGATGAAAAAGTTCCCTACACCACTACATCATTATATCAATAACAGTGTTTGTAAATAATTTGTAAATAAAATAAAAATACCCAATTTATTCATCTGTATCAGAATGTTTATATCAAGGAGGTTTTACATTTAATTTATCACACATGTTATCCATTTTTACTATGTATATATATATTACTAGGCAAGCATGTTTCTTTAAAACCTTTTTTCTCAGTTTGTGTGCATCGCAGGAAAAATCAACACAAACTGTTGGAAAGATATAAGGCAAAAATGTGGTTCGGATTCCACTATAAACTGTAGGCCTCTTAGTTGCCATTGGCTGTTAATTAACAGCTGTGTCTAAGGAATATGTTGGCCTTAGTCACTTGCAAGACTACAAGGTACGCCACTCATCCTACACCCATCTCCATTCATACTTGGCTTAAAATACCTACATTCGTATGGTCGCCATTTCAAAGTAAAGTATTAAAGTATTTATTTATCAGGTTAGTTTAATCTTTAGTTATAATTAACTCATACACTAAAAGTAAGTTAATTTAAAAGATTGACATACTTTTATTACAGGCTTAAATAGCCTATTGCATTATTTATTTTATCTTTGTATGGATTTCAAGCGTTTACCTTACTAACATATGTCTTTATTATTGGTTAATTGTGAGGAAAATTAAGATATAGGCTAACAAACACAGTCAGTAGAGTAGCAATATATTGTATTTAATGAAATACGATCAATATTAGGGCAAAACTAAAATTTAGAATAATACAATATTAAAAGCCAAAGCCAACGTTCATGGCTCCAGCTCCAGGTAAAATTGATGTTTCAAAATGTTTGCAAACGACATAAGCAGTGTACGAAATCACCGAGAAGTAAAATACTGCCTGGTGACGAAAGTAAGATTGCATAACAATCAATGACCCACGTTTAAAACATTAAATTTATTACCTTAGTTTGTCATCACTGAAGAGGCGAAATTAAACGATTAAATTAACAAAATTAAACGATAACAATATGAATATATTATTAATAACTTTAATGTTATTACTTGTTTGATACAATTGAATAATTAATAATACATTTAAATAAGAATGAACTCCAATTTTCAACCCTACTGATTATATTACCCAACAATAATATACCAAAGTACAAAACCTTACCCATCATAAACTATAACCAGTAGGAAAAAACATAAAAAAGGGTTCCTTAAAAAAAAATAGAAAAAAAGGGTGTTAAAAAAAAGGGGTGTTTCCTTTATATGTCTTATGTCATATGTCACGGGCCTCTCTGCTCGCCGTTTCCCGCTCACCGGTTCGCGGGCCCCCTCAGCTCCCAGGCCCCCCCCCCCCCCCCCCGTATTGTGGGCCCTTCTGTTTGTTTTTATTTAAATCTTAAGGTTTATGTGAGTATGATAAAAATATAGTTCTTCACTCGGATCAAGACATGCTCATTTTTCAGCCCTGGCAGTTAAACTGAAACTGGTATTAAAAAGATCCACTTTTGATTCTAGTGACGAAATATACTATTATTTCACATTGTTAACAGATTGTTTCATATTGTGAGCACTTAATAATGTGAAATTAAAATTCTTCTTTTTAACAGATTTAGTTTAAATACTATTATGTTCCGTTAATAAATAATGAACAGCTGTTGTAGGTTATGAGTATAGCAAGGGGCACAATGTTAAATCAAAATAATAAAAAATAATAAAGTGTACCTTTGTTTTAAGGCCATGAGGCAAGCCACTGACCTGAGTGGATGCCTGGAAGGCCTTCTTAGCCACTTCAAGATCCTCTAGCTGCTGCTTGTGGTGCATCAGTTTCTTCTGCAGCTTGCGACGGTATCCACGCCCTGCAGTACAGTGGCCCACTACACTCATACGACGCTGCATGGACAACTCTCCTTGCAGGAAGTCCCATCTACCTGCTGACAACACACTCTTGTCAAATCCATAATACTTTGATTTAAACATTGACTGAAGAAGATAACATACTGAAGTAGATAACACATCTATATGGACCAGCTGTCCCCAATTTTATATTGAAAAAGAGAATAATAGAATGTGCTAGTGTCTAAAAATCAATTTTGTGCCTTATATTTTTTTGCTGACATGTTTGATGGATGGGTCATAACAGTTGCTATAGCTCACAATAAGTCGTTCCACCAGTTTGACTTGGTAAAAAAGTATTCAACAGAAATAAGTAATTAGATCAGCGGAATCTGTCGGTGGCTCCATAAACTACGCCAGTTTTGATTAAAAACTAGCAACAACTTCAATATGGGGATGGAAAGTCTAGTTGTATCAATAGTCAAAGATTAAATCATTATTCACATCATTTCAGAGTGAAACACAAAAATTTTACTTTGCTGGCAAATAATTCTTACCTGACATTTCTTTGTCAGTTTTAGATTTGTCCTGAGTTTCTTCACTTGAATTTGGTGTGGAGTCTAGGCACTGGGACAAGAAGAGCAATAGCCAGCTGATGAGAGGTAGATCCATGTTAGACTGCAGGAACCCCGGAGAAAGATTGGTGAGAGCCAAGGGAGTGAGCTGCATCAGTAGAGTCTTGAGCACAGAGTCTATCACAGTGCTGCGACTAGCACCTCCACACAGTGACTTGCGACCCAGGTATACCAGCAGAATGAACACTCTGAACATTAGTATTATCAGTCTAACTAGTTAAGTATCGAGTAACATTTTTTTTAGTGTGTTATTTTTAGAATGATTTTGTAGTGACTTGTTTTGGTTAAATTTACAGTAGTAAAACATGTCTCACACTGCTTACACCAAACAACTTCTCATCATTTGTCATGTCAAAGCAAAAAACTTTAACAATTAAAGTGCATGTAAAGAATTAATTAAAAATAACAACGCCGGGAAACGCAACAACAACGCGCTCCTGTATTGCGGGTATTGCATTGACTTTCTGCAGGCGTTTTAAAAGTTTTTTCCCTTCATTTTTATAATCTTGTCTCATATGTCACATTTAGCTACACGGGGACTACAACACAAAGGACTGCTAACAGATTCAAGAAATACCGAGTTTCAATAGCCTACAGGATAAGTAAAATATTGCATAAAAAAATAGAAGATTGTAACAAATTTGACGCTTCGGGCATCTATAAAATCAATTGTAACGATTGTGATAACTTCTACATTGGACAGACTGTGAACTTCATCAACTGCTTTAAAAACTACATATCTGCATGGAGGAACAACAAACCGGAAATATCAAATATCGCACACCTGTTACAAAATGGCCACTCGATATGAAAAATGGAGGATAATCTATGTATTTTAAAGAATTGTAAGAAAGGATATGTAATGAATGCTTGGGAAGAATTGTATCTTTATAAAGAAAAAAGTAAAAATAGAAATAAGCTGATTAACGAACAAGTAAAGTTCGACTCCAGTTGTACTTATAAAAATGTATTGGCCGGTGCTTCCGGTAGCCAATAGGATATAAGTAGGGACGCCAGTTGTACTTATAATAATGTATTGTCCGGTGCTTCCGGTAGCCAATAGGATATAAGTAGGGACGCCATTCAAGATTCTTGTTATTCGCCTATTGGGTCTAATGATGATTGGAGTGTCCAATCAAAATCGATCACCACTTACCATCTTTTTTGTATATTTACCGTCTTGTGAGTAACAGTATAAGCGTAAATATATGTTTTAAGTGTTATAAGATGTTTCTTTTATTTACTTTCCGCAAAATAAAATATCATCTCGTAAAAACAGATTTCTCAAAAATTTCGAGACTCGTCCATGTCTACCGATAGGCGATGGCACGGTTGGATTGAGCGAAGAATCAGACTAGCCGAGTTGGGATTGGTGGGGTTCTACTGTAGTATTATCTTTAGTACACAGTGACTTACACCCCTGATGTACCAGCAGGATGAACACTCTGAAATAATGTAAAACCTTACATAATACCTCTGTCCGTCTTCAGTCTTAAAAATAGTCTGGGGATGACTAGTTTTGGGTCAAAGACCCATTATCAAATACGCATCAAACTGAATAGTCCATAATCCGACGGAAGTCTTTATCAATACATATATACAGGTCAACACATAAAGTTCATATTTACACACGGATACATTTAAAAAGGTGTTGGCCGGCCACATTCATTCAGACACGAGACAAACCGACACAGGTTGTATGGCGGGGACACAACGGGACTATCCATTGTCCAGCCGGTGACATTGACCTGGGGGGGGGGGGGGGTTATGTCACGTGATAATGACTTGCAGTTGGTCTGTTGTTAATATGTGGCGGGCCTACAGGTTTTTAAGTGTATCTAAATGTATCCGTTTGTAAATATGAACTTTATGTGTTGACCTGTATATACGTATTGATGATGACTTCCGTCAATTTGATACGGATTAAGAATGTTTAAAAATTAACACTCTGAATTTGGTAGTAAAATTTAGTGATGGTCAAAACCAAAATTTTTTTATCTCAATGCATAACAGAAACTAAAAAAAAAAAAAAAAAAAAAAAAAATCCCGAATCTCAAAACCAGAAAAGAACAATTTTTAGTTGCCTTGTCAAGATCATAAAGAAACACAGGTAATAACAATGCGCTCAAGGTGTCAAATAATCACTTCATTCGAAGGTTGTTAACAAACCATCATGTTTTATTTATTGAATTCTGTTTGTTAACAAAAATAAACATCCTAGCTTTTGCGGACGATGTAGTCATTCTGTCAAAAAACAGAAATGACCTAGAGGAGCTAACAAGACTGTTCTAAAAAATTCAGAAAAAATGGGCCTAAAGATTAATGATGAGAAGACAAAATATATACACTTCACGAGACAGCCAAATGAAATGAGGACAAATGAAATTAGTATAGATGGACATATTTTTGAAGCTGTTGAACAATTTAAATATCTAGGGGTAATTATATCAAGCAGCAATAGTGAAGAAATGGAAATAAATTATAGGATTGCTCAGGCCAATAAATGTATGTATTCTTGTAAGAAATTGTTGACTTCAAAGATTCTCTCACATAAAACGAAAATAAAAATATATCATAGTATAATTCGACCAGTATTAACATATGGAGCTGAAACTTGGATTTTAAATAAAAAAGAAGAAAACAAAATGATTGTTTTTGAAAACAAAATTTTAAGAATGATATATGGACCAATACAAGAAAATGGAGAATGGAGAAAAAGGCATAATAGGGAGATAAGGAATATGTACAATGATTATGATGTAGTAGCACACGTGAAAGCAAGGAGAATAAGGTGGGCAGGACACGCACTACGGAGAGAACGAGGTTCACTACTAAAAGAAGCAAGTATAGGAAAGCCAGAAGGGAAACGACCATTAGGAAGGCCCAAGAAGAGATGGTGGGATAGTGTTTCCAAGGACGTAAGAGAAGTGGGGGCAGAAGTGGAAGAGGCAGAAGATCGAGAGAGATGGAAAGCAGTTGTTGGTGCGGCCAAATCCCGCCTTGGGCATAAATGGCCATGGGAGTGAGTGAGTGAGTGTGTTTGTTAACAACCTTCGAATGAAGTGATTACTTGACACCTTGAGGCCTGATGATGGTTCAGGAGAACCAAAACTAGTTGCCAGAATCAGCAACAAAGGATTACTATATGCAGGTATTGTAAACCATTTTAAGTTTTGATGTTTGGTTATTTCCTCTTTGCCTTCACTTCATCATAACCTCCAGTCTTTCATTGTCATTTGTTTAATGTGAACAGCTGACAACTACAACTGTCTTTGTACTGAATGCATTGGAATGTTTTTAAACTTATATATTTTGAAAAAGATTATGTGATAACACCCAGTTATTGGAATAGACTTACCAGATGTTATAAATTATCTTGTCAAATTGTTACTTCAAACAAGTTTAGTTCCTAACAATTCTTAACCTAATTTTAAAACTTCTTTGTCATGGCTATGACTTATCTTGGTACTAAAATAAGATACGAGTGAGTACTACGACTATCTGCAGTACTATCCTGATAATTAGACCAATTCGTATATACCAAAGCAAAAATGTGGTTCGGATTCCACTATAAACTGTACAGTAGATCCCTTAGTTGCCATTAGCTGTATGGGCTATTAATCATCAGCTGTGTCTAAGGAATGTCGGCCTTAGTCACTAACAAGACTACAAGATCGCGCCACTCAACTCATCTTCATACATACTTGGCTTAAAATACCTACTTTGTATGGTCACCATTTCATTGAAAAGTATTAAAAATATTAAAATATTTTAACCATGTTTTCTTCATGACACAATCCTGTTAGGAGAAAAAGTAATGTATGGTACTGTAATTACATTTACGAGAACCAAAGTACAAGTAACGTTTCGTACCGACCTTAAGTTTTCTCTACCGCAGACCAACTGATTGTGTCCCTTACCTGTCCTGAGGAAAGATGTTGACCTGGTTGGAGCTGTAGAGGTTGGTGAGTGTTGAGACAAGGAAGTCTCCCCACCAGGGCTGTAGGCCACATATGCGGACCAGCAGTGTACACGTTGCCAGCTGCGTACGAGTTTCCTCTCCCACACATAGCCAATGGAACAGCTGCTCACACATGGACTGGTCCAGGCGCCCACACACAGACTGAACACAACACAGATGGTCAAATACAGTGGCATAGCCAGGTAAACATAAAGAAATTCTGAGATGTTGTAAGTCAGGAGCCCTATGCAGGAAGGTTTTAGTAAAATATTAGTGTTAAAAAGCTATTTAAAAAACCACTTCCAATCAAAGGTATGAAACATTTTAGGTAGGGATGGACGAGATTGGATTTTTAGTTCGAGACGAGATTTTTTATTTCTCATAAAATTTCGAGACGAGATCGAGACGGGATTTCCCTTCTCATACACAACGGGAAATGCACGTTCAAAATTTTTACCTGATTTTGTAACATTGTTAGATGACTGTTTAAATACAAAAATAATGATAATAGGCAAGAATATTTACAATCTTTCATTAAAAAACATCAGCATAACATTTTTTTATTAATCACGCCTAACTTATAAAAAATGCCTACGATTAGGAAACATAGTGATATCAGTTAGGATATAGTTCAACTTATCCTAAAATAAAATAAATCATAAAATAAAAGCAATATTAATTTTTATAAAATAGTTAGGTACTTGTTTTGACTTTTTATAGTAATAAAACATTCCTCACACTGCTTACACTTAACAAAACTTCTCAAATGTTATTAAAGTAATATTTTTATAATAATTAAAGTAATATTTACATTTAAAGAATTAATTAAATAAGAACGCCTTCGCAAAGGAAACGCAACTACAACACGCTCCTGTATTGCGGGTATTGCATTGACTTTCTGCAGGCGTTTTTATTTATTTTTTTTTTAATTCTCGTCTCGGTAAAAATCTCGGCCAAAAAAAATCTCGTCTCGTGTAACGAGATTTAAAATTTCCCGAAATTTCGAGACTTGACCATCCCTAATTTTAGGGAATGAATAGACCTTGATTATGTTTGGCTATGTTAAATATTAGTGATGGTCGGATCTGGATATTGGACTACCGAATCCATCGGATCCGATTTGGAATAAGTTACTATCTGTACACTGTACTATCATTACAACCATTTTCAAGGACGATAATTTTGTTGTGTTATTATAAAAATTACTCCGCCTGGCGGTCTGTAGTCTAGACAAGCTTTCTCTTGACCACTAGGGGAGGGTCTGATAAGCCGTCTATTGCTTTGATAAGCTGATGCTTTGGACACACACCTGCAGTCATGATGCAACATTCACCGGCGCCTGTCTCGCGTGTTTGTCACTTGGCCAAGTTTGTTAAATTTGTGTATTTAAATGTTTTCTTATTCGTGTTTTTTGTGTAATTATTTATTTTGACAAAATCATCCACGGATGACAGCTATTTTATCTTGACGCTCTACAACCTGAAGATGTGCTCCATGAAACAGCTGTAGTTATCACTTACTACATCAAGGATCATTTGACGCAAAAGGTAACTTAAACCATTTTATATTTAAATTAGGGATGGACAGGTCCATTTTTCCATCCGCTATCGCGAGAGATGTTCACGATAGTTCTGCGAACGCAGGAGGTGAAGTCATTTCGACGATCGCGCCGTGACCGCATAGTCATAGGTACTGACGATCTTGCCGAGACCACGAGTCATACCGACGATCACGGAGTCATAACGGCTATCGTGCCAAAATCTCGAGGTCATACCGACGATTATGCCATGACCGCGAGTCATACCGCCGATCACGCCGTGACCGCGGAGTCATAACGACGATCGCGCCATCAAGTCAAGTCAAGTCAAAACATTCTTTATTCATAATAGTTTCACATTACATGAACTTGAATAGAGTCATGAGCTAAATTCAAAATTGCTTACTGCTAATTAAATACATAAAAAGAGTACTAAAATTACTTTACTTTAACTTTTAACAAAACCATGACTTTAATGATTACAGTATTTGGAATTCAAATTAAGTTAGGCCTAACTGTTTTTTACTAATACTAAAGAATTCTGTTACTGAGTAGCAGGGAGTTCTTAAAAAATATTCCTTTAAGAGCTGCTTGAATTTATTAAATTTGGTTTCTTTTCGGATGTGAGCTGGTATAGACTGGAGAAATTTTAGCCCTATGTAAGATGTCTTTTTAGTGTAAAATTCAAGATTATGCCGAGGTAGGTTAATTTTTAATCTGGTGTTATATACTACTTGTTCTGTTGAGCTGGATGATAGTTGGATCTGTTTTGCATAAATTATTGTTTCATAAATATAAAGACTATAAACTGTTAATATTTGTAATTCACAAAAGATGCTCTTGACTGGCTCTTTCTTTTTAAGATTTTTCATCACCCTGATAGCTTTTTTCTGCTTAATTAGTACTTTATCTAAATTAGTTTTTGTTGTTGCCCCGTATAGAACAATTCCATATGAAATATGTGAATGTATTAATGAGAAATAAACAACTCTTAGAGTGTCTAAACTGCATACTCTGAACATCTGTCGCAGAGCATGGATACCGGAAGATACCTTTTTAACCACATAATTCACATGGCCCTCCCAAGATAGATGTTTATCGATAATTAGACCAAGAAATTTTGTTTGCTTTACTTGGTTTATTCTTTCTGATTTTATGCAAATGTTTGGTTCAAAATTTTGTCTACGTTGTTTAGTGGAAAATGATATAAAATTGGATTTTTCTGTGTTAATAAGCAGATTTTTTCGGTCAAGGAATTCTTTAGTGGATAAAAGACTCTCCTGAGAAAACGTTTCAATCTGTTCTTTTGATCTTCCCGGAACCAGCACATTACAATCATCAGCAAACAGACACATAGACCCGCCGTTTCCAGGAATCGCTCCTGGCATACCTCTAATATAGCAGAGAAAAAGTAGAGGCCCCAGGATCGATCCCTGCGGCACCCCATATTTCAGCGTCTGATGCTGAGATCTACATTTTTCAACGTACTTAGTGCTTGCATGCTCCACAACATAATCCAATTCAACAAATTGTTTTCTATTTTCTAGATATGATGTAAACCATGCAAGCTCTTTTCCACAGATTCCTATTTCTTTTAGTGAAGTCAACAATATACTATGTGACACGCTGTCAAATGCCCTACTAAGATCCAAAAAGATTCCTACAACATTTTCTCCTCTGTCAACAGCATTTATTATAGATTCTATGAATTCAATACCAGCTGTTATTGTTGATTTGCCCTGCCGAAAGCCATGTTGTTCTTTATCAAATAGTTGATTATTTTCCAGATATTTATAGACCTGAATGTAAACAATACGTTCAAAAATTTTTGAAAAAACAGGTAAGAGAGAGATAGGGCGGTAACAGGAGGGATCAGTTTTATTACCTTTTTTAAAAATGGGAATTACTTTAGCCAATTTTAATTTTGATGGAAAGATTCCTGAAATAAGAGAAGAGTTTATGATATGTGTTAGTGGTTTCTGGATAATGTGTATTGATTTTTTAACTATGGTGATTGGAATTTCATCAAAACCTGCAGAGTACTTGTTTTCAAAGGAAAGGACCACTTTAGTGAGGTGTTCTTCTGTTATTGTGTGAAACTTAAATGACTTATCTGTAGGTAAAATATTTTTCTGGATATCTGTTTTTTGTGTAAGTGAAGGAGAAATGTGTGGCAATATAAGCTTTTCCACAGCTGATACAAAGAAATTATTAAAGTTGTTACTGACAGCTACTGGATGCTTAAGGAGTTTACCATTTTGCTCTATACATATCGGAATGTTGCTGGTAAAATCACTTTTTGAGTTAAGCTTTATTTCACTTTTAATTATGTTCCACGTTGCTTTAGTTTTATTAGAAGAATGTTTTATTTTCTCATTATAAAATGTTTGTTTGGCTTGGTGTATTGATTCTTTTAGTTCCTTTTTCTTAACCTTTATCTTTTGATATGTGTCAAAATTTTGTCTTATCCTACCTAGCTTTTCCAGTTCATTTAACTCACTCCTTTTTTTTAAATAACTCCTTTGAATTCCATTTACATTTACTATATCCACCATCTGCACTTAAAACTTTGGGAAAATTAACATCAAAATCAAACCATGATCGCGAAGTCATACTGACGATTATGCCGTGACCGCGAGTCATACCGACGATCAAGACGTGACTGCGGAGTCATAAAGACGATTGCACCGTGGCCACGAAGTCATGCCGACTATCATGCCGTGACCACGAGTCATACTGACGAACACGCTGTGACCATAGAGTTATACCGACGATCACGCCATGACCGCGGAATCATAACGACGATCGCGCCATGATCGATCGCGCCATGATCGATCGCGCCGTGACGTCATACCAATGATCGCGCCGTGACCGCGGAGTCATACCGACGATCACGTCGTGACCGCGCATCATACCGACGATCGTGCCGTGACTGCGGAGTCATAATTACGATTTCACCGTGGCCGCGAAGTCATGCCACAAAACCAAACCATGATCATGCCATGACCACGAGTCATACTGACAAACACGCCGTGACCATAAAGTTATACCGATGATCACGCCATGACCGCGGAATCATAACGACGATCGCGCCATGATCGCGAAGTCATACCAATGATCACGCCGCGAAATCGGAGTCATACCGACGATCGCGCCATGACCGCGAAGTAATACCGACAATCATACCGTGCCCACGAGTCATACCGACGATCACGCCATGACCGCGGAGTCATACCGATGATTGCACTCCGACCGTGAGTCATTTCGACTGCAAGTCACAAGTTTCTATACCTGTAAATTTTTAGCATTTTTTGTTTTTGTAGATCAGTGCCACAAATTGATTTTGTTTTTCTTGTTTGGTAACAGCAAAACTCAAGACATTCTTTTAATGTACAGGAAAAAATACCGTCCCGTCCCGAAAATTGGGAAGGAAATAAAAATCCCGTCCTGTCCCGAACCAAAAATCCAATCCCGTCCATCCCTAATTTAAATAAAATACCACTATTCCGATACCGATTCCTGACTCTTCTACGAAGATCGTCTCGGAAAATTACAGTTATTGCGACGATCGCACGAGGCAACAATAGACATCGCCGCGAGTGATGATCAGAATTTTTCCCCCGATCATAAAAGACGTCGATAATGTCTAAAAAGTATGATTTAAATTGTATTTCTGTAAATATTTATTAGATTTTTTTTAATATCTCGTCCTTATAACAGTACGTATCTAGATCCAGATCCGAAATTTCAAGATCTGGATTCGGAACTAACATTTTCTTGGATCCGCCCATCACGTTTAAATATCACTGTTAAATATTTCAAGAAATTCCTTCCAACATTTTTGTATCATTCCACTAAATTAACCTTTGCTTTAATCTGACATCAGTAGGCCTACCTTGGGCATGCAGACAGCATCATAGACCAGGAAGAGTAGAAGGTCCAGAAGGTTTTCACCCAACACTCTCAGTTTGTCTGTGCAGGCTGTAGTGAGAGCGTTGTTTGGGTCAGGAGGCTCGGAGCTGCTGCCCAGTCTTCGCATCACACTGCGCACACTGTTCAACTGGTGCTGGTATGTGATGCACTCCTGTAGTTCCACAACATGAATGATTGTAAGTTCCGTTATATCCAAGAGAAAAATAAAATATTCACCAAGTTAAAAGGATGTTTAATCACTTTTACCTATTTGAACCCCCTGTGTTCTTGAATAAGGTTGTTCCGATTTTGTGTGGCAGTTGGATATAGCTGGAATATCATATGTAGGGGTTATGGTCTAGCAATCAACTTTTTTTTCCACCACTCAGGAATAATTATTATGCATGATGCTTAGGAACTTGAGTTACAAACACAAAACACATTATTACCTTTCAATTAACCATTAACCAATACTAGCAACAGAGAATATGAGTTTGGACTATCACCTTGAAATAAAAATACAGGTGGTATTAAAGCCGGATATTAAAATTACAGATACCACTTAAGGGAATTTGGCTAAAACATTTGTTATTAAAATTAAAATGAAAATGTATGGATGATGGTAATTTCGTCAAATATTGATCGACACAAAGAGATGAACAACAGGCTCGACAAGAGTTGAAAATCTCCAATTATTTGTTCTAAACTATGCTTAAAGCAATTATAATTTTATTCCAAAAATTTTAAAGTTGTAATAAGCTTGTCATTTTGAAATGAAATTATAAATAGGTGGCACAATAAACTCAAAATTAAGCCTCTTTTCAAGAAGAGAGATGAATCATTCATGTCAAGTTATAGACCGTTGTCCTCAATACCCTCATACCTGGTTTATGAAAAATCAATGTATAATAAGTAGGATAACTTTTGTTGTAATGAATAATATAATCGATAAAGAGCAGCATCGTTTCAGAAAAGGGCGGTACTGCTGTAACTACTGCAGTTGATTTTATTGAATCTGCAATAAACTCAATTGATGCTGGGGAAAGGGTTGTAGGAGTTTTCTTATATATACCTAAAGTAGGGGTCTGTGGTTCACTGAAAAAGTTGGTACGGTACGGTTCTGGCTTAATTACTGCCATTGGTTCTGTACAGATCCGATCGGTACAGCCTATAATAATAAATTACTTTCAATATACTATCGTAGTTAATGGTAATTGGTTCTGGCACATAAAAGGTTTATCAGACGATTGTTTACGATTTTCACAGCTTATTATTAGGGTAATGATGCAATAAAAACCCCGTCTGTTATTCTTTCCAAAATTTTGTGATTCGGCCGAGTTTGTCAATGTCATAAACCGTGTATGTAAATAATGAGTGTCCGTTGTCGTGTCCGTTTTTGTATTCGTGTTCTTCGTTTTACGTTAATATGTGACAAACACTCTCAATGTGAGCTAATTTTTAACCTGTATAATGACGCAGCTGAAGATGTGTCGTATTTGACATGAAAAGCGTACTGCAGAACTCCAACTTTTGACACCTTAGGCTACCGAAAAAAAGGTAAATTATACTGAATAATTGACAGGTGTCTAGGCTTTGGCAAAAATAAAAATGAAAATAATAGTTTTATAATAGCTGTTAAATTTCACCTCAAACTCATATTTTTGTGAACATTTAATTTGCCGCTGGCCATTGCCTATTACCATAAAACTATTTATGGTTTCATAATTAACTTGTAAGTTACTACTCCACAGAATTATTTTATAAGTTAAAAATTGTTCATAGATATTTTATCTTTTAATTGACAAAACCACGAGGTTGTTGTTTGCATTCGTTTTTTTTTTCTTTTTTCGTTATGGTCTCAAATCATGTCATTTTCATTGCATATTCTATTTCTTTGTCTTGTATTCAGTTTATTTATTTACGGCAAAAACCATTATACAATAAACACCATACATACAAAGATGCAAAGTTATACAATCGGTAATTTATATAAGGGTATATTTTTGGCTATTCAGGTTTAAATGCTTTTTTTATTTCCTATATTTTTTATTCTGATGTATAGGTACTTTATGCAATCTAAATTTTATGAACTAGAATGATGATAGGGACTTTGCTACCCTCATTCTTAAACTCATTGTTTGTTACTCAATTACATAATTATGCCCTCCTAAATAATAATCTCTAGATCTTTTGATTCTTTGGAAGAGCTTTAAAAAAGTACTAAGAAAATTGAATTGAGCCTGAGATAAACTAATGATTGTGTCGATGTTAACTTTGCAAATGTAAAGACAATTATCTTACTCTGTGCTAATCCATTTTTTAGTGTCAGAAAAAGTTTTGCAAGAGTTGTATCCATCTTATAATTAGTTTTGAAGCTGATAACAAAGGATGCCATTTGCCTTTACTTCATCATAACTTCCAGTATTTCATTGTCGTCTGTTGAATGTGAACAGCTGGCAACTAGATACTGATCGTTTGTCACCTGATAAGCAGTGGTTATTTTGGAAGTCGATGGCTTGAGCAGTTCAGATCCACGACGCAGGTAGTGGTGCATGTGAGAGACATTGGCTATCTCAGCAGTCAGTAGAGGCGACAGAAGGTCCTGCAGCTTGGAGCAAGCTAGAGAGTAGCGGCACTGGATATCTTCAAACAATGCACTCAGTACGCTGAGTTGGTTCTGAAACACAACACCAATCACTGATTCCTATACTTGAACTAAATAACAGTGTTACGTCGGGGGACTCTTTTTCATGAACAATGTATCAGTGGCGTAACAGATTTTATTCGGGCCCCCCTGCAAACTTATTTTTTGGGCCCCCTCTCATGAGCTATTTTTAGACCACCGATACAACATAATCAAACGCTCTCCCCCCCTTAGAGTTATTTTTGGAGCACCGATGCAATGATCAAACAGATTCATCATAAATATACTGTAGTAGTAAATAAATTATGGGCAATTTTCTATAAAAGAGCGTGTTAAGTATTTCCATTTGTATTTCAGTCATGGTTTGATGATAAAGTTACATCACTACATCATTATATCAGTACTGTATCAGTTTTTATAAATAGTTTTAAAAAAAAATTAAAATACCTTATTTTTTAATTTTTTCATATCAAGGAGGTTTTAAATAACTCATACACAAAACATTGGCTGATATAAAAGAATGACTTACCTTTATCACAGGCTAAAATAGCCTAATGCATTTTAGTGAATTTCCCTATAGGGAAGTAGCTATTACCGTAGGTCTCATGGTAAGACCTAGGCCCGGGACCGATTTACTTTTTCATTTTGATGTCCCCAGAGGCCAAAAACACCATTCGCTCAAATTTATATATGTAGGTGTGTGTGTGTCCGTCCGGACGATAACTTAAGTAATTTTTGTCCGATTTTTATAAAATTTGGTTTGAAGGTCTAAATGATAGGCGGGATAAACTTGAATGAGTTCACGAACCAGCATGATCGGACCATGGGAACGGGGTTTAATGGGGGGCTGTTATGGGGTAAAAATGGAGTTTTCTCATTTTTTACCCTTAAAACACCAAATTTAAAAATTTTTCTCCAGACCTTTTTAAAGAGCTTAAAAAAACCAATAATTTAGTATGTCAAAGTGTTTTTGTACGGTGAATGGTTACAGAGAAAATTTTAAAAAATTGGTAATTTAAAATTTCCATGTTATTCTTATGGAGAATATTGTAAAATGTTGT
Source organism: Macrosteles quadrilineatus (assembly GCF_028750875.1). Classification (NCBI taxonomy): domain Eukaryota; kingdom Metazoa; phylum Arthropoda; class Insecta; order Hemiptera; family Cicadellidae; genus Macrosteles; species Macrosteles quadrilineatus. Next base: position 120,024,182 of record NW_026542594.1, read on the forward strand.
AGTTGGCATGTTAATGGATATATTTTGATCAAACTTGGCGGATTTATTTATTTCATACTAAGCTATTGATATTTTAATAAAAAAAACACACTTTATTAGTTTCCCTGTAGCAGCTGACCTAGGTACTCGTTAAACATAAATGTTAATTTGCTTAGTCGGCAGGTTTGCGGCAGCTGGGGTATTTTTATTTTTTATGGATTTCAAGTGTCGACCTTACAAATATACATCTTTAGTATTCAATTCAATTCAATTTGTTTATTTACGGCAAAAGCCATTGTACAATTAATACCATTACATTCGGGAGATAACGAATAATAATACTACTAAACAGAGCCACAGAAAACATACTACTATAACCCAGAATGCCAACCGCGTGGTAAAAAGCATTAAGTGTTTTGAGAGAGCTTTGCCTGTCAATCGTAGGCAGCGCCACCAGCGTTGCCATGCACTCAGCATAGCAACGCTGGTGGCGCTGCCTACGATTGACAGGCAAAGCTCTCTCAAAACACTTAATGCTTTTTACCATGCGGTTGGCATTCTGGGTTATAGTAGTATGTTTTCTGTGACAGAGCATACAAAAAATAAATAGCAAGTGGACTCTGAACAAAAAGAAGCTAGCATTACAAGAAGACATGCAAGAGGATATACAGGTAACGTGCAAAAGGCATAATACTGAAATGAGAAACAAGATGCATACAAATCATAATAATAAGACATAGGTAGTGACAATATTAATAAATAGTGCAAGCAATAGTGAGTAAAAATCAGACTCTAAACAAACCAAAAAAAAAGAAAGAAGCTAGCATTGCTTGAAAAAGTACAGGTGGTTAACGAGCAAAGACATCAACTGAAATGAGACACAAGATGCATACGATACATAATAAACAAGACATAACAACAATAATAATAAATAGTGCATACAATAGTAACAAGTAGACTCTGACCAAAACATACACAAGAACAGGATCAACATGAACGAGAGATAATGTTCCAAATTTAACCAAGCTTGATAATAAAAAAATAAACACAAGGGACTCACTACATGCAAGGCTCACAACACTCAAAAATGCATCTCTTCTGAAGGCAGCATGACCAACTCCGAAGAACTCCAGGTGGGCTTGTATCCGAGACGCATAAGACTCGGTACAGGACTCTGGTACATGCAGGAGGTAGGGTAGTGCAGCTTGGCAAAGACGTTCTGTAGCCGTGTTCTCTAAGGAACCTAAGAGTTCAACATCTGAAGAATCTCGGGGCAGTCCACCAGGTAGTTGACAATTATGTACAAAATCAGGTCCAATGCAGTTCATCTTGATGAAAGTGGCAGCAATTGCAGTTGAGCTGCAACCTGATCAGTATTTACTAGTGATGGGCGGATCCAAGAAAATGTCAGTACCGGATCCGGATCCGGATCTTGAAAAAATCGGATCCAAATACAGATACGTTTTTTTTCTTTTTTCAAGGGCGGGTTTTTTAAATAAAATAATTCATATGGCTAGGCAATGTCAAAGACTAACTGTGTCCATGTAAAAACACTTAACATGTGTCGTTATTGAAAACAAAGTTATCACAATTCTACCTTGGGCAATGATTATCTGATTATCGATCGTAATTTTGAAGAGATACGAAAGAGACAAACTACCACCTATTACGTTGTCTTTCTAACACAGCTATTCGTATCGTAATCTACAACGCAGTGCGAGTGCGTGATTGGCTAGTCGCTATGACGACACACGGTTGCCGTGACAACCTACAATGCGCACTGAGCACTGCGCCTTGTGTGGGAGGGGAGCAACAAACTATTTCAGGAATTCCATTTAGGGACGGATGAAAGATAAGGAAGAAACAAAAAGTGGTCACGTGTGCAAATGTAGTGGGCGAGACAATAAAGCTATAAACCTATAAGTATTGTTGCATCGTTGTTCCTTGTTTCAGATTCCCTATCAAACGCCCCTATCTGCTATCTCTCTCTCTCTTCTCTCTCTCTCTCTCTCTCTAACGATGTACTGATTAAACAGATTGTGGTTGACGTTTTTTCTACTTATAAGTTTCCCTGCGGTTATTTTAGTTCAATCAATCCCATAACCTTTCTATCGTTTATCAAAATAATTAATTAATCTGTTTTGTATTTTATTTCCTTTAAACCAACCCCTATTTACCATCCTGTATTTTATAGAATAAAATGTTTGTTTATAAAGTTTGACTAGCCACACAATTTTGTACCTATTTTATTTTGTATAAAGTAACAGTTACTTTGATGATTATATATATATATATCAATAAGTGCTGCGTGCTGTAATGAATGCTTTTTATTATCAAAATAAGTAATGAATTATTAATTTTTGATAATACATGGGTCATTGAATACCATAATGTCATGTAGTTTCCGATTTGTAACTTACAAATAATAATAATTGATAGTTAATTCTGGAAAATGAAAAATGGTGAACGCATTCATAAGCCTGTTGTCAAAACAGCAACGCGGGCGGGTGTAAGGGTTTATTGTTTCAGAGGCTAGGGTGTTTCAAGGACAAAGTGTTGGGCCTCCCGGCTTAGGGGGGGGGGGGGAGGGGTGGTGGTGAGACTGCAAGAGGGGGAGGAAACTGGTTTTGGCTATTTATTGATTAGTTCACCGACCCTTCTAGACAACAAAATTGAGTGACAGTGTTAATCATCTGTATTTCATTTCTTGTTTACTTTGTGTGTTATTCTATTAATTTTAGTGTTTTGGTCTATTTCCTTCTGGTCCCTTGCAAATTGTATTATCAATGCTAAATAATTGTGGTCAATTCAAATTATATTTTTGATTATTCAAATCTCCTACACAAAAAGACAAAAGTCAAACCAGGCAAGGAAAAAACCTGCTATTGTAATCCCCGTACCCAGCTATTTGGGAAGTGGTGAAAGTCTAGTCTAAATATAGCTCAAATGTCTCACCCTTCCCTTCCCTCCCAACCCCCTACTCAATGTTGCTATTCCGCTCGTCATTGCACAACCCCTCCCTCCCTTCTATTGTTTTGCCTTTATAGTGTTTCTATTCTGACTTTTAACATAAATTTATTGCTTACGTAACAGTTCAGTAGTGGAATTTTCTATTGTGAAACAGTAGGCCTACTTTAAAAGAAAATCACTACCGATCATGTCATTCTATTCTGTGTCAAGTCAGTATACCATTGCTTTGAGTTGACCTATTCTGTCGTGACAGCTATAAAAATAGGTTATGACAACTACCTCTTTTGGTTATTTCTATATTTAAATTATCCATCATTTTATGTAAACACAAGTTACATTTCAACAAATATTGATTTTTTACAATTTTAAACCAAACTGGCGAGTTCAAAGATAAGCTCGAGTTTCAAGGCCGTACTCTACTCGAACTCGAAATCTCTAATACTCGCCCGTTTTGTGTTAATAGTATAAAAAAAATCGGATCCGTTAAAACCGGATCCAGCCCAGGATCCGATATTTTGTGGATTTTATCGGGCGTCGGTTCTAGCTCAGATCCGGTGGATCCGGTAGTCTGATATCCGGATCCGACCATCACTAGTATTTACATCTGTATAGCGAATCCCTGCTCGAACAACAACCAGGCGAAGGAAGCGCTTTTGGACCATTTCCAAGGAAGTAATATGGCCAATTTGGAACGGAGACCATACAGTTGAGCAGTATTCAAGAATTGGTCTCACCAAGGATACATACAAGATCTTTAAAGTATTGGTAGAGAAAGCACCACTCCTTGACATACGGGCAATGGGGCAATTAAACCCAGTACAGAATTGGCCTTCTTGCATATTCTCTGTATGTGTTCACCTGGGTCCAAAGTAGGGGTTATGAACACTCCAAGATCTCTAGCCCCATTTACTCTTTTTAGCTGAATGCCTAGAATTGTGTAGTTGTAGACAAGCAAGTTCTGAGATTTTCCAAATGACATAACTACACACTTTCCAGCATTAAGTTTCATCAAGTTGTTGGTGCACCATGAAAACGGTATTAAGGGCTTCTTGGAGTTCATGCTGATGTTGCAGAGAAGACACTTTCTTGTAGATCTTGATATCGTCTGCAAATAAGAGATACTTGCAGCCCAACGAGTCTCCAACATCATTGACACACATACTGAACAAGAATGATCCCAAGTGTGAACCCTGTGGCACACCAGAAGTCACCTGAATCGGTTTGAAGATGTTGGATGAAAGCTTGATTGATTAATTGTAAGGTAAAATAAGATATAGGCTAACAAACAAAGTCAATAGAGTAGCAATATATTGTATTTAACAATTTAACTAAAGCAAATTAATATTAGGGCAAAACTAAAATGTAAAATAATACAATATTTAAAGCCCCAGTCAAAGTTCAAGACCAGCTGCTCCAGGTAACTTAATGTTTCAAAATGTTTTCAGACATAAGCAGTGTACGAAAGCACAGATAAGTCAAATACTTCTCTGTGATCAAAATAAGATTGCACAATATTCAAAGACCCGGACGTTATAAAATATAAAATTTGTACCTTAGTACGTTATCACTGAATAGGCCTAACAAAATTAAACGATAACAACAACAACATATTATTAATAACCTTAATGTTATTACTTGTTCAATACATACAATTATTGTATGATTGATAATACATTTCAATAAGAATGAACTCCAATATTTTTTTTGCCCCACTCATCTCTCGGGCCTCTTTGCTCGCCATTTCCCGCTCACCGGTTTGCTTCCCTCGCATTGTGGGCCCTTCTGTTACGCCACTGCAATGTATGTTCCCTCCATGGACCAAGAGTGTCAAATGTGATACACTTACAAAACAATTTTTCCTAACTGTACTGCGCGTAATCTGCACTTGGAAGTAGTTCTGGTGTCTACTTAGAACAATAATAAAATTTGGTTACTACTTACGCGTATTCTTTGATTTTTCATAAACCTAAAAATGCCCCTAACCCAAAAAATCACATTTTAGATATGTGCCTGAGTAGGATAAGCCCTGGCTTATCTATCTGATGGCTTTAATGAAAATTGGGCATTTATTTTCATGTTTTAAGATTAGGCCTAACTGTCAAAAACCAGTTTTTGAAAATTAAAGTTTGTATGTTTGTTTAGCTGGCAATTTGGGATGATGACTTTTACCCCATGAAGCAATAATAATAAATATTAAGAGGGGTTTAAATTAAAAATATTCTGCCGCAGCAAACCTGTAGGTTAAGCGAATTTCCATTTGCCTGATTGGATTTACAGTAAAATATCTCCTTAAAAATATCACATTTATTTCCTATTCAAACAGCTTAAGTTTGACGAGTACTTAGGTTTGCTGCAACAGGGAGGGATAAATGTGTTTGTTTTTTTGTGAAGTAGTTTAGTGTAAAATAAATGCATTTTTCTAATTTGTTTAAAATATGTTCACAAAAAGGCAATCTACAGTAGACTCCCTCTTACCCGAACTCCTTGAGACCGAGGCTAGTCCGGATAACGGTTTTTATCCGGTTAACATTTTGAGCAACATTTTGATTAGTAGGTGTGCACTATTACCACCCAGCTATTTTTCCTGGACTTTAAAAAGAGTATAGTTTATTTTTATATCAATTTGTTAAGAGTTTTACAAGGCTCGATTCTAGTAAAGTATCTACCTCTATTCTCTCCTAAGTTAATAGAGATAATAAATAACATAACATATTACCTGAATATTTGTACTCTGGGGAACCTGATTATTCTTTTCCGCATAATCATCACCAGGTAAAACAATAAGATGACCATAAAAGCATCCTATTGGTATTTTGCACTTAGTTGTATTCATTCCATACCTGCCAATAGTTGTAATCTGGAATAGAAAAAAATACTTTAGAAAAATACGCTCATTAATTTGGTTTGAATTTTTTTGATAAAGTCAGTGTCAGAATCAAAACTGGGATTAAGGCTTAGCTATTTATTTGAAGATTAATGAAATGTGTGTATGTAAATGGGTCACCATAAGAATAAGACCTGTGTAAACCTGGATAATCAGGGGTAATGGGAGGGGGGAGACCATGAATAACTGAAAACCACAGTTTATCAAACATGACAATATGAAATAAACATTTTATAACAAACCCATAAAAGCTGCCTAGTGTTCAATAAATGGTCATTCATGTGATGATGACATAGGTTAATCAAAACACATTAGTATTAATAATAAGCAATCATAAAATATGGAGTCATTAACCTCGGTTCAGTTATAAAAACTAGGGGTCTGTACAGTGGGTTCTGGCCTAATTTCCCTCGTCGGACGATCATACGGTGATCGCGAGTCATGCCGACGATCGCGCGGTGACCGCGGAGTCATGCCGACAATCGTGCCGGGATTGCGAGTCACACCGACGGTCACCCCGTGGCCGCGGATTCAAACCGACAATCACGCCGTGACCGTGAGTCATACCGACCATCATGTCGTGACCACGAGTCCAACCGACGATCGCGCTGTGACCGCGGAGTCATGAAATGAAATGAAACGACGATCGTGTCTTGATCGCGAGTCATACCGACGATCACCCCGTGACTGCGGAGTCATACCGACGATTTCGCCGTGACCGCGAGTCATACCGACGATTACCCCGTGACCGCGGAGTCCTACCGACGATCGCGCCGTGACCGCGGAGCCATACCGACGATCGCGCCGTGACCGCGGAGTCATACCGACAATCACGCCGTGACCGCGGAGTCATACCGACGATCACCACGTGGCCGCGGATTCATACCGACGATCATGTCGTGACCACGAGTCATACCGACGATCGCGCAGTCATACTGACAATCACGCCGTGGCTGCGAGTCTTACCGACGATCACCCCGTGGCGACGGATTCATACCGACGATCACACCGTGACCGTGAGTCATGCCGACGATCATGCCGTGACCACGAGTCATACCGACGATCCCCCCGTGGCCGCGGATTCATACCGACGATCACGCCGTGACCGCCGTCATTTTGTTAATTACGTTTTTTTTTACCCACTCTTATGACAGTGTGTATCTGGATCCGGATCCGAAGATCCAAAGATCCGAAACTGAATTTTTCAAGATCCGGATCCGGTACCGACATTTTCTTGGATCCGCCCATCACTACTTACGTGTCTATATAGTTATTAATTAAAAGAAAACACTGAATTTCTACAACTATTTACTTTTTGTATCAAATGAAACCAAAATTAAAACCTTTTATAAAGGGGTCAGGGTGTCTACTACATTCTGGATAAAAAATTCATGGACAATTCCCGTACATTTAAGGACACTTTGTGGTAGCCTTTGTCGGTGTGATTACCGAATAATTTTCCTGATTTTTTAAACTGTATTAATCTTTTTTTTCACTGTAGTTGTACCAGAGAGAAAAGTAAATAATAATAGACAAGAGTTAGCCTAAATTTCAAAATAGAAATTTATTGAAAGTAAACAAACGTATACTTTAGGTAAAGCTTAAAAAATAGTGACAGGGAAACGCAATCATTGTCTCCTGCGATAGCGACAAAATACTGAATATCTCCATCGGTCACGGAAACATCATAACATAGCTTATCCGATCCAGGCGAATTAATTTGGCATGATTCGCCCTGACACAACGTTAGGTTCTCGACTACTTTTGAAAAAAAAAGAATCTTTAATGCATATATTGTAACTCAGTTCTTGGTACAAAATCGGTATGGTAAGAGGCTACCAGTAAGCACAGAGTGATTATTGTCTTTCCATTTGCAAAGTTAATATCGACACATAGCAATCATTAGTTTATCTTAGGCTCAATTACATTTTCTTAGTATATTTTACAGCTCTTTCAAAGAATCAAAATACCCAGTCATAGACCTAATTATTTAGGAGGGCCTATATCAACTGAGTAACAAACAATGAGGTTATAGCAGTCACTTTCATCATTCTAGTTCATAAGCTTTAGATTGCTTAAAGCATACATCACAATAAATAAATATGGGAAACAAAAAACATTGTAACCTGAACAGCCAACAATATAAGACAAAGATACAGAAAATGCAATGACATAATTTGAAACCAAGTAGGCCTACGTATTGATAAAAAATTTATGCAAACAACAATGCTTGTGGTTTTGTCAATTGAGAGATAAAATACCCATAAAAAAGGGTTTAACTTACAAAATAAGACTGTAGATTAGTTACATGTTTAATATGAAACCATAAACAGTTTAATGGCACTAGCCTAGGCAATGGCCGGCGGCAAATTGAATCTTCAAAGACTGAAGTACAAGTAAAAAGTGAAATTTAACAGCCATTATAAAACTATTATTTTCATGATAAAATAGGTTTGGGATCTAATAATAATTACCCTAGTTATAAATAAAGAAGTTGTAAAGGAATAAAAGTGATACAACTTTTATGAGCTAGCTACTGAGTCAACAGTTCTTGGAAGTACTTGACTTGACACTTGATTGTCGTGATAAAATATTAATGGGTTTGAGACTGCTAATGGGGTTTTTATTGCATAATTACTCTAGTAATAAATTATGAAAATGTAAACAAACATCTGATAAAACTTTTATGTGCTACTAACCAACTAGCGATCGATAAAATTATGGCCCATTAAAAATTTAAGGACATAGTTTGGCATTTAAGGACAATTCCCGTACATTTCATGGCCAGTAAAAAATTAAGTACAATTCCCGGTTTTCCCGGTTGGTAGACACCCTGAGGGGTTGAAAACCCGTGATTGAGATTAGAAATTTGTTTTGAATGTTTACCTTGTAAAGTTGGTCACGTGTCTAGTAGTTTTGGTCACGTGACTAGTAAAATACACTAGTATTTACTAGCGGTATAAAAACGTTTATGAAACACAAATTAGTAGGACAGGTAAATACGGGACTAGTATTTACTAGAATAGTAATTACTAGACTAGTATTTTTATGAAACAGGGCCCTGGACGTAAACTTTAGACAATTTTATGTGAACTTAGGGGTACAGTCTTGTACAATTGACTACACCAGCAACAATGTGGTCTACTAACCTTGATAAACCTGACAACTGGAGGTGGTGTAATGTCATTCATGATCAATGTCTTAGTGGTGATGTCAGGAGCCACTACCAGACGTCTGGCATCCGTGTCCTCCCCCACTGTCCACAGGTCGATGGATAGAGACAGCAAGTCAGGACACGCAGGGACGTACAGGTCGGTCAGTAGCACAGGTGAGCCTAGGTCCAGCACTACAAACCTACGAGCACCGCTGTGCATCCTCTCTACAACCAGCATATGCTGTGGAGGAGCCATCACCAACTGCTGCCACGGCAGCCGTTCCTGCCATACAAAAAAAAAAATGGATGCATTACACGACGTCCAAACGTACAGTAACTGGAAAAAATATAGTCTTTCTACAAGCATTGGACGTCATGGGATTGGTCGTCGTGTAATAGCACACTTTATATTCTTTGAAAAAAGTAGCAGTTACACGATGTCCAAAGCCCCTGCTATGCCTGTTGCACGATGTCCAATAGCTCAGCGCTGTTGCACGATGTCCAAAGCTCATGCTTACAATATCACAATATTGTGCAGTATTCATATTGTAGTTTTTGTATATAAAAATGCAAATTACAAATTCTTAACCTTAAAATTTATTTATTAAGTACTTGAAAGTCAAAACTATCCGAATCCGAAAATATCTGAATCCGAACCTCTAATTATCCGATCTAATCCGAACTGAGCCTTAACTATCCAAATCAAATCGGATCCGAACTGAAATTTCACTATAAAATTATAATTGTTATATAAACAAACAAATGGGTACCCAAACGGTCCAAAAACACCACTACTTTTGTTTGTATCAAGAATCATTAGTTTACTCCAGATTATCATACTCTAAGGAATTACTTTTCCCACTTGTCTACAATCAGATTTAACTCAGCTTATATCCTTAGTTTAAATTAGCCATTGATAGGTGAACAAACTAATACATACCAGATTGTTTTCAGTAACTTTCTTGGGCCCATTGCTATCCACGTGGTTGGAAACAACCGGTGGTGATATTGGAGAGATAGGTGGTGCTTCAAAGTAGTTTACTATTGCTTCACTTATTACCTTATTTCCTGCTTCACCTAAAAAAAAATAAAGAGTATTTCACCAGTTTTAAGTCAGTTAAGTATTACAGTAAATTGAAGGAGTTCAAATACTCTACTTGTATTTACCACTGTCCATCTTCTCTAATTTTGTTCCATCGCTGGTGGCATGACAGGTGAAGTGTAGAGGCTGAACTTCCAACAGTCCCTTCATGTGATGATTGGCTGTTAAGCTCCTCAGTTGGCTATGTGATGTAGAACTTCTTCCTTCACCAGTGCATTTAGCTAGAACCAAGAAACCTTAGTTTTAATTGATTGCATTAAACAACGACATCAGATTATCATAATATGTGGTTTCTGTCAAGAATCTTGAATTACATTAAGTTACGAATTCAATATATCAATTTAGTTCCAGGATGATCAAAGAAGAACTAATTTAAATAGTATAATATAGTTAAGAATAGTTTGAGGACGGCTTCAAAGTAGTGCTTGCAAGCGGAGGTTGTGTTGTGTTTTCAAACTTTTGTGAGAGCTGTTCCTATATAAAGGTCTCTATCGTAGACAAGCAAGCTAGATCAAATCTGAGACTAAGGTCGTTTTCCTTACCTCATCCACTACTATTCTGGCTGGTTTCAACCCCTGTGAGATTAAAATCGTCATTCGTCATAGTATTAAACAAAATTGTGGAAGAAAATTGGCACTCTTGCAAACCATGAACGTTTTCTATAAGTCAGAAGTCAATCTCAGTTGATGACAGTTGAAAGTTGACAGATGTGTATACAGAAAGGGGTTTTGACTTGGAAAATTTGCTTATGATTGTTTTCTTAGATTGGTATACTGGAATGACATACTGAGGATCTGGCTGTTATGAAGGATAGGCTTTTATTTCTAAGCAGAGTGGTAAATTCACCTAACAATAACACCAATGTTGATCTCAATATTAAGTATAAAAATATGAAAAAGTGTTATATATCCGCTATAAAAAGTGCTAAATTGGCAAAACGTTAAGTATATAGAAAAAAGTAAAAATAAGTGCAAAGCTGCATGGAACATTATTAAAAAATATACAGAGCCCAAAAACACTTCTGTGACTCAAATTGAGTCTGAAACCTTTAATAGTTATTTTATCAACTGTGTTGATGAAATTAAAAAGGAAATTGGGAATAACCCTAATATAAATAGTCAATCAAGCTCTAAGTTTCTAAACAGAAGAAACATTGACAGTCTCATCACCTTCTCTTGGCAGCAAATCACACCTAGAGATGTCTTTAACGCAGCTAAAAAGATGAATAGATCAGATAGTCGTGACATTTATAATTTATCAAACAATTTATTGAAAAACATAGTACATAGTTTGGCAGAGCCTCTTGCCTACTGTATAAACTGCCTGTTAAATAAAGGGATTTTTCCAAATATTCTTAAAATTTCTAGAGTCCGTCCCATCTACAAAAGAGGTCCAAAAGACCAGCCAAACAGTTATCGACCAGTATCGGTCATACCTGTTATTGGAAAACTAATAGAAATATTAATTTATGATCAAATTTATACTTTTTTAGAAAACAACAATATATTGAGTAATCATCAGTTTGGTTTTAGAAGGAATAAATCCACGGTTGATAGCTTAATAAGAAAAATAATATCGGCATTTGAAAATAAAGATTTAGCTCAGGTCACATTATGCGACCTTAGCAAAGCATTTGATTGCGTGGATCAAGATAAATTAAACACAAAATTAAATTATTATGGATTCCGAGGGGTAACACTAGATTTCTTTCAATCATATCTTAGTAATCGGAAGCAAACTGTGCTGGTTAATGGACAATGGTCAAATGAGGTTACAGTAAGATCTTGGGATGTTTGTTTATAAGATCAGGGGCGTTCCACAGGGTTCAGTCCTAGGGCCTCTCCTTTTTCTAATTTATGTAAATGACTTACCATTTGCGGTAGATTCTAATATTACACTTTATGCAGATGATACAACCTTCTTTAATTCTAATAAAAATATTAATGATCTAATTAAATTAGTCACAAAAACAATGTCTCAGGCTTCTGATTGGTTTCAATGCAATGGACTTTTGCTCAACACAGATAAAACACAAAATTTGCTTTTTAGTTTAAAAAACAACCCAAATAATTTTTATCTTGATTTAGTCACAAATGCTAAATTCCTAGGTATTTATTTAGACAATCATTTAACTTGGAGCTCACATATAGATTACATTAGTAAGAGACTATCAAGAGTAATATATCTTATGAGACGCCTTATAAACATTATTCCTAAAAATTACATCAGAAGTGCGTACTTTTCCATTTTTGAATCTATCATTTGATACGGTTTAATACTGTGGGGAAACTGCTCAGGAATTCAGGACATTTTACTGCTCCAAAAGAAGGTGATTAGAATTATGGCTGGAGTACATTTTAGGGAACATTGCAAACCACTTTTTAGGCAGCTTCAGATTTTAATCGTCATAGACTTATATATTTTTGAAATTGCAGTTTATATATTGAAAAACTCTCATCTATTAAAATTCAAAGACAAAATTCATAATTATAATACCCGAAACAAAACTAAAGCAGTGATTCAATATTGTCGCTTAACTAAATCGTTGGATAGCCATGTGGTGATATCTTTAAAAATTTACAATATCTTTGAGCCTATGATTAGAAAATATTCAATAAATCAATTTAAAAACAAACTCTATAATTGGTTACTAGATAGCCCATTTTATACATTAGATGACTTTTAAAAAATTGGTGAAATCAAATTTTAACATAATGTAATCTTTGCACTTATTTTATTTTATTATTATTATTATTATTATTATTATTTTATGTTATTACTATTATCTTTTAATATTGTTATATTGTATTTTACATGAGATTTTTAGAGGTATTTAAAATTTAGTTTCTTAAAAGATTTACACAAATTTGTCTAACTTCTTTGATTGCTTGACAAAAAAAAAAACTTGAACAAATTTTTGTTTGTATTTAATTGCTGTTGTTGGAATTTAACTATTCCTAATTAATATTATTTCATTATTTTTTTCTTTTTTTCCCTTCATTTTAAGACATTTACTAAGCTCTCAAATGTTTTTATGTTTTATTAATAGATAGCGTAAAAGAAAAAAAGTTAAGTTAATTTATCATTTTAATTTTTACATCCTCTAGATACTTAATCCTATACTATTGTAGATGTGTAGTATGTATGTATATGACGTAGGCCTATACATAGGCTGATGTGTTGACTTTGTCAATGATTTGTAAAAATCCAAAAGACAAATAAATGATATGATTTGATTTGATTTGATTTATGGAGTTTGCAGAAGGGGCTGTGCACATTTGCACATCAGGGCCAGTAGGGGATGTTCAACAGTTTTCATCGAGCTAACGATTTAATTTGAGGAAACTTTGATTGCTGATTGACATGTTTCAGACTCCCAAGATTATTTATAGTTCTTGACAGTCTTATAGAAATGGCCTTTATTAGTTCGACAATCCCACTCTTCACTCCCTGATCCTCATGGATCCAAGCAAGTCTGATGGACAACAACAGCTTGCAGGCTTGCAGCATGGAAAACGTGGTGGAGATTTAAGATGACCTTTTAACTCCCTCCACCCTTGTGCAGATATCATACATTCATACAATTTACTCCATCCATGTATGTCAATTGGCGAATGGACTTTAATTGCAGTTGACAACAGAAACTACAGAAATCTACAGACTGTGATTTATACTTGGTGTAAATTTTTTTTACAATGTTTTTGGATACTATGTCGAAACTAATCGTCCCACAGGAGTGCTAGAATAGTAGTGGATGAAGTGTTGAACACGACATTGGTCTCAGATTTGTTCTAGCTTGCTTAGCTGTGATGGTAGCTCAATGAAGACGGACAGCCCTAATGTTCTTTTTATAAAAGTGTCTACCAAATTCAACATGAGTAGGACAAAAACCTACAGTGTTATTAGAAATTTCCTATTAAAAAACTGTCCATACAAAGATTGCATATTTAAAATTTCTCTCATCCGTGATAAGGTATAGCAGTTAGTTGTTCATAAGAAAGAACTTAAATTAAAATCTAAAGCAGTCACTGAAACATGGTTTAGAAACTTTGACAACCTACATCTAGGAACATTGAGATTACTACTATTTCTAGTCACATAATGATTTTTTGAACTTGTAAATGATTTGACTTAATGCTAAAGATAAACATTTATATATATGTACAAGTTGGTGACTGTACAAATCTGGAATTCTTTAAGAAAGATATAAAAGGGTTAAAATACCTGCTGTTAGGCAATCCTTTCAAATTGCAAACACAACTAGTTTCAGCTCCTACATGGAACTCAGGCATCAGGCGGTACTAAGGACGTTTTCTTTCACAATATGAAGAGTGTCACATTATAAACAAATTTAAAAAAAACATTTTAAGATGACACACACATCTATATGGCACATTTATGGTAACTGATCACTGATCAGTTTACGTAGTATGGTGGTAGGATTGGTGTCGTCTGTTATCATAACTGATCAGTTACCATAAATAATGTGTCGTATATGTTGTAATGGACAAATTGTAATAGGGGTGTGTTTTCGTTATTATAAAGCCTGCGCGGCTTGAGTGTGTTCGTTACAACAATGACCCGCGTAACAGTGGACATGTCACCGCCCTTGTTCGAGACTCGGTTGCTGCCACCTCAGAGTGCTAGAGTAGTGGTGGCAAGTGAAGGCAGGCACAACCAGTCTGCTAGTCAGTCAGCGTTAAGCGTTAAGTTCGCAGACAGCCTCTCTTGAGACTATGCGTTAGGGTGTAGGCTATACGTAAGCGAGCGATAAAAAAAAAGTCAAATCAATATTGAGACACGTAGGTACCTTATTAGTACACCATTATAGATAGCGTCTACATTCATGACATTTTTCACTTCGACTTCTTGGCGAGTAAATTAATTTGTTTGTTACTGTCCTACCTCGTTAAGAACTTAGTAAATAATATAACGCCCGATGCTGCGACAGCAGCGTTACAGAACACCGTTTTAGTTTGTTTTATCAGAAGCAATTATTTAGTAATATCGAAGCCGAGAAGTATATCGGCGTACAAGCGAGTAATTATTTTATTTTGTCTATTTAATTATTTTACTTTCACTTTATTTTCATTCACGAGAGGTTTATTTATAGTTGTTTTCAGGAGTTATTGTTTGGTTAAGCCACCACAGGTCACGTATTTTCAATTAGAATCGACATGTTATTTCGTCTGTGTTTCACTGTGCTGGCACTGTGTTGCCGTGCAATATAGTTGTAATTGATGTCTGGCGTGTCTATGTGCCGACCTACAACAGTAGTCATCTTAAGGCCAAGCGGTAGTAGCAAAGCAACGGAGATAAAGTCAAGCAAACCCTGAACGTCTCGAGTTATCCGAGTAAACCTAACCCAAACAAACACTACAATGTGTGTGCGTGTGTGTGTCTGTGTGTGTAGTCTTTATAGTTTTATTTTTACCTAATTTAAATGTGACACTCTTCATAAGAATAAAGAAAACGTCCTTTGTACCGCCTGATGATATAGGTCCATTGTAGGAGCTGGGACTAGTTGAGTTTGCGATTTGAATGGATTGCCTACAAGCAAGTTTTTAAACCTATTTTATACTATCCGGATACTAACATCTACAATGAACAATAAAGAAAAGCATACAATGCTCCAAGGGTTCTACTCTTAAACTAATAACATGAGATATGTTATAGGGTTATATAGGATCATAGGGTTATAGTTCTTCTCACAGAAGGTGAATGGTCCCATAAAGCAATTGTGATACCCATACCTTTAATATTGAGTAAGTCACGGAGGTCATCAGCTCCAGGGGGAGGGAGGGGAGTGCTACTGTTTACTGGCGGGGGGCCAGACGGGGCATTTACCACATCATTGGCCCACACAAAGTTGGTGCCTCCCATGGTGTAGATTAGGGGTGTGGGGGAGAACTTAGCTGGAGCGGGGGGCTCCTGATCAAACAACTCTGGTTCAAACGGAGTCCCACACAGTCCAAATCTGGAATACAATTTTATTTTAGATTTAATACTTTAAAATCCAGAAGTTTTACCATGAACAATTTGATTTGATTTAATCGTAATCAGATTTAGTAAATACAAATTGAGTTTTTACACACCTAGTATGTAGCAATAGATGAGACGGGTTCTGTCTAGCGTGCAAATGGCTCGCAACCTTTGTCAGCATGCCTAGAGCTTTGTGTGCCACTGATGCGATGGAGTCCACAGTCACCATACGAGTGAGCAGAGAGAAGTACCAGCGCATGGCAGCTGCTGACCAACATTGAGGAACAGTAGGCAATGTCTCGAGCAGTATTCTCACAAGACATGAGTCAAACTGTCCACTCACAGACTCGTCTGCATTCCTCATGCCACTGAAACCAACCTTGGTATAAAAAATACATTTGAGTGATATTTATATTTAGGTTTCTTAGATTGTGTAATAGTGCTTAAAACACAATTAACCTGGAACATGGTCATCTGAGTGAATATAAAAAAGAGGAATGATTAGCTCTGAACAGAGCTTATGAAAAATGGGAACAACAGTTATGTTACCAAGTGTCAGTTGAAAAGAGCCATTTTCCCAGAGGTGTAAGATGTTGTTGTATGTCCACGTGCCCATTGTTGAGATTATTGATCAGTAGATTGGAAACAAGCCACCAATTATACGACCCCGCTTATAAGTGGTGATAAGCTCCAGGTATCATAGAGATAAGAGGACAGTTGTGAGAAGTAGGCCTAGGTCAGTGAGTTGGAGTCTAGAGAGACGGTGAGACAAGTGTGTTGCAGTGCAAGGTGTGCGTGTGTGACGAGTGCATCCAAGTCAGAGTTTGAATAAAGATGGGTTGAGTGACATCCTTTTATTATTCCAGATGAGATGTAAGAGATAATATCTAGTATGGATCTGCGGGTCAGACTTTTTTGGTTCGGGTTGGGTCGGGTCGGGCCAAAATTCATTAGTTAGCAGATGTTTTGTTTGTTTTAACTTCTATCTGTGTTTATAGTCATATATATTAAAACGTGACAGGGTTTTTAGCGAATTTCCCATACAGGGAATAAGCTATTACCGTAGTACTCATGGTAAGACCTGGACCCGGGACCGATTTAATTTTTCGTTTTGAGGTCCCTAGAGGCCAAAAACACCATCCGTTCAAATTTATATATATATATATATATATGTGTCCGTCAGCACGATAACTCGATTATTACGCAAAAATTATCCGATTTTGATTAAATTTGGTACAAACGTGTAAACCTACATTTATTCGAACGAGTTCGCGAAGCAGCATAATCGGACCATGTGAACGGGGGCTTATGGGGGAATTTATGGGGTAAAAATGGGGTACCCTAAAAACAAACAAATTTGCAATTTCTTTCTAAACTGTTTTGTAGAGCTTAAAAAAAGAAATAATTTAGTATATTGATGCGCTGTTGTATGCCTAACGGTTACGGAGAAAATTAAAAAATAGTGAAAATTAAAATTCCCATGTTATTCTTATGGAGAAAATGAAAACTGTTGTAGTTTACTTGTTTATGGGTATATATTGATAAAATTTAGCAAACTTATTTATTTCATCTATATAAATAAAATTAGAGTTTTGTCTGTACATTGCTCAGAATTATATATTTTTAGGTTATTTTTACGTTTTATACATTAAAGAAGCAGAAACAAGTCTTATCTCTATCTCTATTTCTGTATGTCTGTCTTTTTGTCTGTCTGTAACATTCAAGATGGCATTTTACGCAATCTTCTCCATGAAAACGAGAGTACCTATCAAGATCCAAGTCATTTTAATGTATTCACTGGATTTGCGAGAGTGTCTTTAGCTATTAAAATATGACCTCACGACTTAATAAATAAAATTACGGACGTTCAAAAATGCAGTTTTGTGCGATTTTTGTAAAATTTTCGTACAATTTTTATCACATAATCATCTATGAAATAACGAACAGCTGTTCGGATCAAGATTATTTTTTCCTAGCTGTCACTGATATGTTTACAAATGTTGTTTACAAATACCGCAACCATTTCCAATCACGTTTTGAAAGCAAATCCCAACCAAGTGAGATTAAAACCGTTTTTCTTACATAACAGATTTAATTAATCGCAAGTGCAATATTATAGTGTAACCGTAAATGAAATTAAATAACTTAAGTCGGGACCATGAAAGTTTGCAGTTAGTGGCAGCCAAAGTGCAATATTATAGTGTAACCGTAAATGAAATTAAATAACTTAAGTCGGGACCATGTAAGTTTGCAGTTAGTGGCAGCCAATCACAAGACGAGGCTAGTGTGACGTTGCCACATCGCCCGTTGACAACACTAAAATATACTAAGCAATATTTTCAAATCAGCTGGTATTATTAGATTTGGCAACACCGCACAGTTCTCATTGGTTCATTCAAAACCATATGGTAAATAGGCTCCTCCCTCAACTGCAAACTTATGTGGTCCCGACTATAGGCATCATCCAGGTCAGGAACCAGAAATTCTTTGTGTATAAAATTGTTCTTGAGTTTTGATAACCAGAAAAAAGACCTTGAATCAGTGTTGTATAGGGCTGGGTGGGACACTTAAAGATCGTCGCCAATAGCTTACAAACAAGGTTTACACTCATTGACGGCGCTTCAATGGCGATTGTGTAAAGTATAAAGTAAAAAAATCACAACTGCAGTGGGTGATTGTAACAGAGGTTTTCGGATGATGCTAAACTCGCTTTTCCAATGTGTCACTTTCTGATTCTACTCACCGTGTGATGCAATCGCTGGACCATACAGCCAATAGGCCCATAGCCCATCTCTTGGGTACGTACGCCTACCTATTTATTCAACCTTTTCGACGACGATCCTTGATACCGGTACTTTTCCATGGAATACATGGCCTAGGTACCTACTTAAGAAATAAAATTTTAAATGTCCAAAAACCCAACATTGTGTGATTTTTGCCACATTCAACTGACTACTATAAGATCCCCGTGCGTAGAACGGGCACACAGCTAGTCCTATACTATTGACGTATGGTCCAAAAACACTTTTTACCTTCCCCGTAGCAGCAAACCTAAGCACTCGTTAAATCTAATGTTATTTGAATAAATATGTCTTATTTATGGAAATATTTTAGTAGAAATGTAATCAGACAAGTTGAAATTTGCTTAGTCTGCAGGTTTGCTGCGGCGGGGGTATTTTTTATTTCACGATTCTGAATCAACCACTTGACGGATTTTCATGATTTTTGTGTTGAAAGAAAGATAATGCTAATCATTGATACGTTCAATTCTTCCTTAAGAGGATGACAGATTAATTAAATATACATAGTAAAATACTTGGATGTTCAAATTATTTTTAAAGCAATCTTTGTAATCTTTGATTTGTTTTATTGCAATATAATTTTGTTTAACTAACAGCTGGTTTAATATAAAAATATTCAATAGAAATATGAAGTTTTTTATTTACTCTCGTTTTGTCATTGATTATAGGAAATAAGTAAGATAAGTAGAGATAATTAGACCACAGAGATAAGTAAGACCATTGCTGTATACAAATCGAGGCTCTGTACACAAGTCTTAATAGAAAAGGATATGCAAATTATTTGATTGTTTGACTTTTTTAGCAAAGAGTAGAAAAATAACAATGTTTACATGTTTTAATTCATCTTGGTAGCTTTTTGTTTACAATTAATGTTTGTCTGCTTAAACTTTGTTTGGATTAGGCCCGGAAATATTGATGTCATAATAAAGGAGATCAAGAATAATCAGGAATCATGATTTTAAATTACCACAACCTCAGCCGGATTTTATCCAAAGATAAACAGATGGATGATGGTTAGACTTTGCCATAAATGATTTATTAAGTCATATGTTTCTAATTATTAAAATGTGTTTGTGTTTACATTTAAAAATGTAAATACAATATGAGTTGTGAGTGAGTAAAACAATTTAAAACAGTCCACTTTTATTCTGAGTAAAATCAATATTTCATTAGATGACTTAGATTGTACACAACCTCAACATTGACCTGGTATACTGAAATTAATTAATTGAATTGAATTAATGAATTGTGAATTTTATTGGATATTATCGTTTTATTTTAGGTAGTTTCTATTCAGACCTACTGAAGTTGGTACTGGAGTTTCTACAAGACATCGCTTGCGTCATCCATTTCACTGACAGCAACATCTGACACTGGGTGATAAGGTAGTGGTGTGAGAGTGTGATACATTGAAATTTCGATTCGATGCATCAAGTCCCGATTCGATCCATCAGTTCTAAAAAGCAATGTGTCGATTATCATCATTGATACCACCGATACTTGGACATTGATATCGGTACCAAGACTCGATTGTCTAATGTCGATTCCGATGATACCGACACCCGACAGGGATAAATATTTTATTTTAACATTTATTTACTTTATAGCTACAGTATTAGTTTTGTAATCACGGTTAACAATTTTCATAAGCTATCTGGTTCAAAACAGCGACGGTGCCGGTGACATTCTTTAGCTTCAGCTCATTGCACAACACAATCTACATTTCAAGATGTCAGACTCAACTCAAGAGACAACCGGCGCGCGAATGTCCTGCCAACACGAAATTAATTATACTAAACAATGTCTGTATCAATAAGTCAGACATTTAGATGTATTATTTTTATTTTTAGTACAAAATAATTAACCTTAACAACGTCAAAATGTTCAATTTCATCCCTGCATTATACGCATCATTAGAAAAATTATATTCCACCATAAAACTTTGACATCGTCATCGTCGTATGGTTAGGCTTGCTTTATATTGCGCCAAAAAGTAGATCCATATTTTATCTGTACTATCTACCTGATTAAAGAGTTAAGTGAAGTTTTAAGTGCTACTATAACATAATATATATTTATTGAAAAATATCATAAGCCTTAGTCCATGTTGATTTTGTAATGTTGTAACGAATAACGAATGTTGACAGTAAAAGTATGTAACAACAGTTCTCATTGGTCAGGAGGCGTCAATGCACTACCATGTCAGCCAATCGACTTTCATGTTTCAATGGAGCAAATGACGATTGCTATGACATTGTTTTATGTGCTTATTGTGGGTGGGAAGGGTATTGATAAATATCATGATTCGAGATCCGATATGTAGGACGTGTTTGTTTATAAATAATGAATTTGAAGTATAAAAAACTAGGTTACAGACAGGTTCAAAACATTGATTGTTCCGATCCATTGTTGACACCCCTACACGGAGGTTATACTGACGTCGTGCATAAGGGCCAGGCCGGCCGGTTCACAGTGAATCCACTCTGCCGAACCTTGCTCTTTCGGGCTTCGCACTGATAACCACTCAGTTCATTCATTCAAGTAGAGAAGAGTTTTTGTGGCAGTGACGTAAGTCTCTTGTCTACTCTTCATAGCTCACACATAGACTTCTTTCGAGAAATTGTAAGTGATAATCTTTATTAAAAATAAGTGAAAAACTGTTGACATTTTCAAGGAAAAAAGCTAAGAAATAAAAGTGTTTCATTTAATTTCATTTCATTTTAGTTAATGCAGCTTTTGTGATTTTACCTATTAAATATCATAGTTACTCTTATCACTTACCCATGATAAAGTTTGTTGACAAGCTAATAGGAGAAAGTATGTGTCAGATTGCTGATATCGTTTATTTGTATTGCTGAAGATAATACATATATCATAGGATGTAACAAATATCTCCCTAGCCAGATCGTAGAATTTTGTAATAGTCATGCCTACTAATCTTTTTGGTTTTTGACGAATACGCCTCGCTTATTTTCTGTACCTTAATATCTAGTTTTTTTATCACAAATTCTTTGAATTTAAAATAAATATATGGGATGGAGAGGACACAGCTAACTCACCTGATGAAAGGTTTCAGACGAGTCAAAGAACACATAAAACACACACATAATAATACTTGATATTTCGCCTCTTTCAGAGGCTTCTGAACTGCCATCTAGGCCTACCTACTTCTGAAGAAGCCTCTGAAAGAGGCGAAATATCAAGTATTATTATGTGTGTGTTTTATGTGTTCTTTGACTCGTCTGCAACCTTTCATCAGGTGAGTTAGCTGTGTCCTCTCCATCCTATAAATTTATTCAATCCAAGCTAAATGCTTTTTCCTAAAAACATAACCTTGAATTTAAAATAAAAAGTCTGTTAGAGTGAATGTACATACTCGCTGCAGAGAATGATGAGTTTTACACATTTGCGTGCAATGGTGCGATCGCCGCGTATGAAGCAGCTGGTGATGAGATGAGGCAGGTGTTGCTGTATGATGTTGATCATGGCCACCTGGTGGCTGGGTACGGGCCGCAGCCGGGACAGTCGTATGGCGGCTAGCCACACTAGGATGTCCAAAGCCATGTTCTGATGTACATTGCTGCCTTCACCTGTCACCAGGGACAACAGATGTTCTACTAACACATCAGACTCCAACATGGCACATCTCTCCAACCTGCAACAACACACAAATTATAATGTTCGGAAGAATTGTCTATTTTTTCATGCCATTCATTGAATTGAAACACTTTATGAATAGTTTGTTATCATAAGCTCTTGCTTTCTTCTTGTCCCACTGATCTTTCAGTATCTTGACACAAAAATTAAGCTTAGATTGTGTAGATTTTCCTTAAATTATTGGTATGAATTAATTACCTCTGCTCCACAGGCTGATTTCGTAAGGACTCTGCCT
This sequence comes from Macrosteles quadrilineatus, assembly GCF_028750875.1. Classification (NCBI taxonomy): domain Eukaryota; kingdom Metazoa; phylum Arthropoda; class Insecta; order Hemiptera; family Cicadellidae; genus Macrosteles; species Macrosteles quadrilineatus. The sequence goes on from NW_026542594.1 coordinate 120,046,946, forward strand.
TACATGGTTTTAAAGTTTACAATATTTATTTAATTAATTGTATTATATTATTACCAGCTGGTTGATCCAACTAGCAGCAGTTTCTTTATTCACATTTTTCTTTGCTTATTTATCTAATTTTTCCCCTGTTAAAAGCAATGCGGTAAATTAAAATTAATGAATGCTATTTCTAGCCATTGGATAAAATTGAATGCATTAAAGTTTAAAAAGACAATAGATGTGAAATAAACAAAAAATGTCTGTTGGTTGTACAATAGGTTGTCACCTGTAGCATATCATTTCATATAGTACTCAGCTGAATATGATCATTATACATATCATTTCATATAGTACTCAGCTGAATATGATCATTATAATTTCAATGTATCATAATGGTAATTTGACTTAATGTCACCGTAGTCCGATCATCATGCCACCCTCAACAAATCAATTGGAACACAGCCTGATCAAGCGATGCTTTCCCAGTCCTTCTTAAGTCTACCAGTGAGCTCCTGCGATTTTACCTAACTCTCGTCTGAAACGGCCGCAGCATGTAACTAATTGTGTTCACATTTAGTCCCTGGTAATCTAATACTACATACATTAAATTTTGGCGAGGAGGCAATGGAATTCACATTTTGGGCGAGTGGAAGGGCTGTCGCGTGTGTGCAATAAACTTACCACCAATATTGGAAAGACAGTCGTGATCGTGTCTTTGCGGGACAGTTGTGTGAGATCGAGATGACAGTGAAAGTGGACAATAATAGGGCAAAAGGGGAGGTAGGAATTCACCATCCTTGATGAATATAAAGAGGAAATTCGGTGAGTCGTTAAACAAAGCCTTCTAAAGAAATCAACCTCTCTCAAGCCTATCAGCAGGTGTGTTAGGACGAGCAGTTACAAAAGTTGTGTATTTTAATAAGTACAACAAAAGGGCTAATCAATTATTACAGAGAACTCTACAGTGCGGCGTGAGCACCAAGTATTTTTTTTAAAGATTATGGAAACTATTGTTGTGTGTATTCCAGGGGTAGTTTTTTTGATGATATTTTGACTACAGGTGAGAACAATGAGGTCCATAGAAAGAAAATAAATTAAGTGTGTAGTAGAGTAAGAGCCAACGAGTTGACAGTAGTGAGTAAAAAGATATCTGAGTTCTTTTGTAAATCAATTGAGTATCTAGGTTAGCCTTCTAGGCATGAGTTTAGAATGAGGATAATTAACTGTACTGTATATCATTATTGGCACTGCACCAGGAAAGATAGTGTAAAATAAAATACTTTTACTCATAAATAAATCAATTAAAAACTTTAAGACATTATTTTACCCATAAAAACTCAAATAAAATAACAAATATTTGTCAATTTGGTTACAGTAGTAATTTCCTTGAGAAACATTAAAAACAAACTGATCTTAACAGCAAATACATCTTATCAGTCGTGGCAACTACAGACTACAAAGTTATGTCTGTTATCTGAGCTGGACTACATAAACTGACAACAATCTTATTGCTACTAACTACTTGTAAAGTCAAGTTATTTATGTCTATTATAATTAATTTTTAACCTCTCATTAGGTATGTCTATCTGTTTCGTCTTCCTGATAGTAATAGAGATTTCATGCAGCCAGTCACACCCAACGTGCTCCTTTTTCTGGTTTGAAACACTGCTGGCTAGCCTATCGACTGTACTGCCAGGTGTTAACACTAGTCCATTATACTCCCAGAAGGCTCCTCCAGGGCCGTATCTTGACTTCTTGTCTCCATCTTGCCCAATCTGTTAAAATTATACATATTCAATTAGATTCAAATCAAACAACTATCATTGTTAGATATAGACTTTACACTCAAAATTTATAAAATATATTGAACAAATGAACTTTGTATTAATTTATACTCTAATCTCTTGAAATATAGCCAGAGCTTGAGTTTTGAATTTTAGGTACCTAAGCTGAAACCTCACTAGTGCTTAGAGTCCTCTAGTTTGTCCTTCCCCAAAGCAAGACAGTGAAAAGCAGCCATTGTCGGAGTTCTAAACCCCGTTATTGCGGGTGGTAGAATTAAGTCTTAGGAGAATCCTGGTTTGAACAACCATGAAGAGCAGTAATTTAAATTTATTTAACCATAGAAATATCTATAAGGTCTCAAAGACACTGTAGGAATTCTTTAAATTTTATTTTGAGCAAATAAATTAACACACGAACCTTCACTTACCAACCATAACCTTTTGCTAAATAATTTTAAGTGCAACACAAGTAGTTTTATCAAATTGGCCAGGATAGAATACTCTGCTACCCTAAAGAGGCGATCTAAAAGTTAGGCAAAATTTCAAAAACACTTTAACGAAGGTGAGGATGATATAGCTTCTCCTGAGCACTTCTAGAGTTCTGTAGGCCTAGCCTATCTTTGTGAATATAACTTTATTCTCCCTGTTATAAAATGTTCCTTTAAAGTTGTCTTTCTTTCTACTAGCTTAGTACATTTAATCAAGTCACATGTTATAAGTCATATGTTTGTTTTAATATTGTTATTCTTAAAAACAAACATAAGTTAAATGAATTTAAGTAAGAAAATAAAAAAGCTTGTGTTACTTTAAAAGTGGTTATAATATTATAATTATTTTTAAGAAAATCACATATTTGAGAGGCACGTTTTTACATTTGGCGACCCTGAACCAGAATTACTAACCTGATCAAACTAAATCAAGGGTTAAATTCAATATTACATGGTAAACTAGATGTCTTACGACTTTATGAGATTTTGGTTTCAAATAATGCAATAAGTACATTACAGTTTATAAGAAAACTTGGAAATTTACAAAATAAAACACATATTTATTTAAATACCGAGACTTATCTTTGTTATAGTTTTATTATTCCAAACTAGCCTGATTAATAAAATAGTGAAAACAATACAGTTACAATTCAGCAACAGGTTTTGGAATTAAAAGACAAACAAAAAAGTCTTACAAAAGCAATATCCAGTTTAGACACTCTTAAGACTTTTTTTATTTCTCACTAATTCTCCATTAAAATATTCATTCAAATATTTCTTATGGAATTGCTCTTTATGGAGCAACAAAAAAAACTCATTTACAGAGGTAGAATTTATTTTGTTGGTTTGCTCACCGCTGAGGTGCCGCTGGCCAGGTTCTTGATGTGCACCAGCAGTGTGCGGCCTCTGAACTTGAACAGCTTGGGGCTGGTGAAGGTGACAGTGCCTCCCTGATCTGATAGGTCCAAACATGACGCTAGACTCACAGGGCCACACAGGATTTCTGTGTTGTGTGCTCTAGCAAACTGCTCTGTTGTCACCGGGTTCACTGACACTCCTAGCACCAAGTATATCAGTATATCAGTGCTTCCACAACTAATTGCTGAGAATAGCTTTTTCAAGTATTGATCAGATCACAGATTAAATTAAATGTTTGGACCGGTTGTAGAATGAATAAAAAACAACCCTCAGATACTCAGACAAACATTAAGTGATATATAAAGGTGTGCAGATGTGATGGATAGAGGTGTGCAGATACCCAAAAAACCGGGTCGGATTGGGTTCGGTCCGGAAATCCGTATCCGAACCAAGCCCTAATTTGATATCCGACAATATCCGTTACATATCCGACTTTTTCGGATAGACTATATGTATTTTGACATTTGTGACTTGTATCATGATTATAAGGCATTCACTGGGACCATTGCCTTGCCATATAAATAGTTTGCATCAACATACAAGGTATAGACTGAGACATTGTCTTGTCATATAAATTGTTTGCATCAAGATATAGGGTATACATTTTTGTTAAGAGGCCTTGGAGACTAGCGGCCATTTTGGACAATTTCAAACAGCTGCTGAAGAGTTAAAATTATCATCCAAAAATAGTTTTTCAAACACCAAAGTGATTATAATTTAAAGATCTTTTTTATACTATGTAGAGGTGTGCGAATATTCAAAATTTCGAATCGAATCGAATATTAAAACTACTATTCGATTCGATTTGTTCTATCTGCAATATTCGATTTTTTGAATAGTTCGACGGTGGTCGAATAGTTCGGACCTTTTCGAATACTTCGCATCTGGTCACATAATTAGTTGGAGCTTTGGAAAGCATAAAACAAATCAAGTTGGCCAAAAAAGTGTTTCAAGTAATTAATAAAAATTACCATCGGGCTAAAATATGAATATAGATATACCACGAACAAAACAACCTGCGCAGAAACGAAAAGATCACGTGGTTCGCGCAGGTAGGTGGGCCGTACCATTGAAACCTGCGCGGCTCGAAACGGCCGAGGGTTCTTTTGTTTCTGGTATTACTATAGTAATCAGTTTCTATCCACTATCGAGTGACAACGTTTCATTTTCAACTATTGTGTAATCGTGTCGCGAGTTTCCGATGAAATAATGTCCTCCGCCATTAAACAAATAAACAAGGTCAGTAAAATAGTTCCGTTCTAACTTGTGTAACGTTTGGATGTCAGAGAGTAGGCTGACACTTTCATACATGCATCAGAACAAAAGATCAGTTATTTGTTTCTATCACGTTGGCTAACCTGATCAACGCTTCATCACGGCAAGCTCCCGAGGAAGCCTTCTTTTTGATGATGTTCTCCATAAAAAGCAGACTCAACTATCTGACCCACTAATTGTGGTAAGTTTATTATTTATTGAACACTATAGGACTAAATATTTTCTCTCAGGATAAACTAGAAGTCATCCTTCAATGGTTTTTACAAGAATTGAATATCAGGCTTACAAGAAATCTATGGAAATAGTCAATTTCACAACTTTGCTTCAGACTAGGCTTGAGTCAGCGTACCAGACCAAAGTATATAAACTGCAAGTTTTATTCAAGATTTAGTATGAATTATATTTGTTAACAGCTACCGTATTGAAGAAAGTATTTACACAACTTCTGAGATGCAGTTGGATATTCAAATAACAAGATTTACCAATTTAAACCTATCACCTGAAAACGTGCATAGTCTAATTTTGTTCTGTCTAAGCCTGTAGATTTTTGGTAACAAACTATTTCAGTTTGGTTTTTTAAGGTCTATTTCGGACCAACACCTAAATTTAACGTAAGAATTAAACTCTCTTTGACACACAAAAGTGATACCAGCTCCATTCAAGTAAAAAAAAATATATTAAAAAATGTATCTTTATCTGATAGAATAAATTGGGCTAGGGCCTATCACATGTCTTCAATCAGCTAAGTTAAGTGTAAGGTATAATAATTCGATTAATTCCTTTTGTCCTAGTTTGAAACATTCCATTTCTATATAAATATTTGCCAGATTTTGTATAAATTTATTGTTCAAAGAATTTCGAGTTTAAAATGTATTTCGTTAACATGCTATGTCAAACAATTCCGCTCACCCTATCAATTAATTTTGTAAAATCAATTTATATTTTATTGTCCAAAAATAATTGATCAAAATGGTCATAAATTTGTGTAAATGATATTTTATGTCTGTTTTAATGGAAATTTATGTCAACTGAATCAAAATTCACTTCGGTTAGGTTAGGTTAGTGAAAATTTTATTAGTTAGTAGCTACAAACAAATTGAATTGTTTAAAGGGTTTTTCCACCCGATTCACGCTGATCTGTTGATGGTGCTGTCTACTCCCACCTTGTTTCGTTGCTGCGCCAATGTTCCATGGGGCCCCGATAACGACACCTTGCATGGGTGCTCAGCTTCGAAGCCATGACACCTTCGTTCGTCGCCTCGACTACTAAAAGGGAAGTGACCTACTTATGTCTTCTGTCCAAATTTCTTATTATTCTTTGATAACTTATTTAGTCTAGGTCTAGTGAAGAAATTTAAGTTCAGAAAAATTAACTTAAAAGAGAGCTCTCAATCCCAAAGTCATGACAAATTAAACCAATGAACATTTTGATATTTTCGTAAAACCGTCGACCGACATTGAGTGAACCCCGGAAGGACTACATAGTGCCATCGGACACTACCCACCTGCAGTGGAAATCTTTTTATTTCTTTGGATTCAAGAATTCTAGTAATATGCCATTGTTTTTAGCTTTAAGTAGTGTATTTTATTTTATTTGAATTCTTTTGATTGTCTGTGACATTTGGCCAACCAAATTTGAAATTATTTTTGATCTCATGCAAAAAAGGTAGGCCTAGCCTAACCTGAAATTAGATCTGTTTTGAGAAATAACTCAACTAAAGTAAAGTAATCCATTTTGATTTGTGCCTTAAATAATTGAATCAGTGCCTATTATTAATTTTAGAACTTGTTTATATTTAACTTAAAACTTGCTGATATTTAGACTTATTGATTTTAGAACTTGATATACCGTTTAGGACTGCGTTTGAAGTCTGATTTTGAATATTGTGTAGGCCTATAAATCATTATGTTAAACTAAGTTGTTAGATTTTAAATTTGAATATTGTCTGAATTCATATTTGAAACCTTGTTGATCAACTGATAATTTGCAAATTTTGTAGGCTATAACTTGTCATTTTAATACTTGCTTGTATTAATTGTTGTTGATTTATTTGATTTCAGCTTTTGAAGTAGGAGCAACATTACGCTCATGAAGGATCAATGCAGATGAAACATCTTCAAGTTTCTTGCTCTCGTTTGCCTTCATAAGTAAGTAGCTAGACTTGAACGATTCAAAACGCTTCGGCAAAATGTGTAACACTTTTGACACAAACAGGAGCTCAAGAAAATCTTCGACTGTTTGGATGTTACGCGTTTTGAGGCCAGCTGCAAATTCGCGGTTTTGATTCTTCAACCTTGAAAGCACGGTCGGGGCATCCTCGCTATCATCCCATTCCATACTGAAGAAATCCAAACACTGACGAAACAACTGATCTTCTGCTTTGTTATCGAACTGCTCGATCAAAATGTCCCACGCTTCCTTAGCTGATAATCTTCCGGAAATACGTTGATGTAGATCATCACTAACGCACTGAGAAATAACTATTTTTGCCTGAGTCGTGGATTTGTTGAATTTCTGAAGTTCTTCCTTTTCGGCTTTAGTCGGAGGCTCAGAGAGGGTAGGCTTTTCTCTCTTTCCCTCGACGATATCAACCGCGTCGAACAACTCTAGAACGTCCAACACTCGATCTTTCCACGTCGGCCAATCTTCTGCTCCTTTCAATGGTTTTATACCTTTCACGTATTCCATTTGTAGAGCTGGACGAACTCGATCGAAAGATATACCAATTGAGACAGAAAAATAAGTCAGTATAAATTGTTCTTACCGTTTACGTAGTAGACTAGATTTCCCAACACTGTTATGTACATAAAACGATGCTGGCGACCATAACCTCTTGAATTATTCTCCCAAGTGGAGGTGTTTAGGGATAATCTAAGCAAAACTACGACGAAAAAACGAATTTAAAGTATAAAATAATCAAATGTATTTCTCATTAATGTTTTCATGACAAGGAACAATATTGGAGAAAACAGACAGCTGATAGTAAAAACAACATTCATATCATCTGTATGACTATTACAAATAAATAGAAAAGGCAGGCATTTTCAACAATATTTAATTAGAACTCACTTAGATATTTTATTTTATTATTTTTTAACATTATTAAACTCATTATGTGCTGCAAAACACTACGTTAGCATTCATCCGCCTTCATTGTTCTTGGCGATGGCGATCGGGTTCAAGTTACGTTTTGTTCTGGGATCACGTTAGACCTACATAAATCTAGCATACGACATTAATGTGTCTATTTCGAGTGAAGTAAAACTGAAAAAGTGATGGCGATCTTATACGTGGTACCAAAACGCGCACCGTCACCTTTATAAACTTGAAATATGATAAATACAAATGTTGTCTGCTAGATAGATTTGCCGTGATCCCAGAGTAAAACGTAATTCGCACTTGCTATGGAAGTATGCTTCTATTCTTCTGCTTTTCTAGCAGACAACAATTTCTGTTCTTTCTTTTTTCTATTGCATTAGCTCAAGCTGTGTTACAAGACAAGAAGTTTTGAGGTTGGAGTTTAGAGACAGTTTGTTTAGCACGTCTGCGCTAAGTATTTCAGCTAAACTTAGTAACAATTTTTGTATATTTTGACAACAGTTGCTTTTATACAGTTGGATATTGCCAAAAAGTTGTAGGCCTAGGCTTCATTTAAGTTTGGTTGAGTGACACAAGATGGATTCAGATGAAGAAGCCGATTTAGGCCTAAATGTGCCTTCAACATCATCACAAGAATTCAAAAATAAGTAAAGGAGTTTAATTTGGGATTTTTTTGTCAAAAAGGGCTCTGTTGCAGAATGCAACACATGTAAAAAGTCCTTAAAAGTAGGTTAAAAGTTAATAATTATACATTTCCTATGTAACTTAATAAACTCATTCTAAAAATGCCTAAAGCTGGGTTTTCCTAGACGCGGAGTCGGCCAGCGGAGAGAGGAACGCGGAGAGCGGAATTGAAATTAACATGGCATTCCGCTCCGCTGCTAGGAAAACAGTAACATTAAATTACCTAAGACAAGCTGAGTCCGCTCTCCGCGTTCCTCTCTCCGCTGGCCGACTCCGCGCCTAGGAAAACCCGGCTTAAGGTTAAGTTAGCCTACATTTAGGCTAAAAGGGGCTTTATTATTTCAATCGAAGATTTAAACTAGGTACTGTAAATGGTTAAAAATAGGACCTAGGTTCTTGCACCTTCAAACCTAGTTGTCCAGTAGCCTAAGCCCAAGTCATGAGATTAGGCTATGTTAAGTTATGACAACAAGTTTTATTTTAGGCATACCTTTTTAAGTTTATGTTCTTAAACTTAAACTTAGGGCTGACAGTAAGTTGTAGGCCTAAATCCCTACTTAGTAAAAGAAAACAATGTGCGTTTTTATGTGGTTATAATGATTATCACTACCCAATTGGTTGAATGTGATTTACAAAATTTGTTATTGGTAGTGCTTTATAATTTTGACTAATAAAACTTGGTTCAGGTTTGTACCTTTACTTATTATCTAAGTTCAGTTACCTATTGAATTAAACTAGGCCTAAATTAAATAAACAAAAGATACATTTACAATCTACACTTATTCTGAAAAAAATATACACCAACAGTTTTAGTAATTAAGTTATTGAGAGTTGACTTGACATTGATTTCAAGTTTTCATTATTTGAGGGTTAGTATTCGGTTAAAAAATGTTCACTATTCGAGGGAAAGTATTCGATTCGAAAAAATTCTAATTTGATTCAAAATTCTCTCTATTCGATTTAAAAATAAAAAGTAGTATTCGCACACCCCTAATACTATGAGATTAAAAATTATCTTTTTTGCATTGAACTGATTTCCAAGGGAGTTCATAGAAGCCAACGGCCATCTTGGATTTGCCCGCCATAAAAGCAATGTTAATTTTGTTATTTTTAAACAGCCGCTGAAGAGTTATTTACCATCTCAAAACATTTTTTCAAATACCAATGTGATTGTAATTTAAATATCTAGTATACTGTGAGATTACAAATTTTCTTTATATTTTTTTGATTGTTTTATTAGTTAAATTGTCTAGGCTTCGCGGACTCTTAAGTTTGAGTAAGCTGTGAATTGAAACTTCAGTTTTTTATATCTGAACCAAGATTAATTACTTAAAATATCAAAATTGTGTATAGTATTCCTATTGTAGTTTTTGTATATAAAAATGCAAATTTTAACTTCTCAACCTTAATATTTACTTATTTATTACTTGAACGTCAAACTATCAGAATCTGAAAATATCCTAATCCGAACCTCTAATTATCCGATCTGATCCGAACCGAGCCTTAACTAACCGAGCCTTAACTATCCGAACTAAAATTTCACTATCCGCACACCTCTAGTAATGGACATACAGCTAACAGTTTCATAATTTTATAGGGATGGACGAGATTGAATTTTATAGTTCGGGACGGAATGGGACGGGATTTTTTCCTGTGCATAAAAAGAAAGTCTTAAGTATTGCAGTTACCAAAAAAGACAAACAAAACCAATTTTTACCATTTGTGGCACTGATCTAAAAAAACAAGAAAATTGGTAAAAATTTACACGTATAGAAACTTGTGACTTGCGGTCGAAATGACTCGCTGTCATGGTGCGATCGTCTAAATGACTCGTGGTCACGGCGGGATTGTCGGTATGACTTCCATCATGGTGACGGCGTGATTGTCAAAATGACTCCGCGGTCACGGTGCGATCATCGGCATGACTCCGCAGCCACGGCGCGATTGTCAGTATGACTCCGCGGTCACGGCGCGATCGTCGGTATGACTCCGTGGTCACGGTGTGATCGTCGGTATGATTTGCAGTCACGGCATGATCGTCGTTATGACTCGGCGGTCACGGCATGATCGTCGTTATGACTCGGCGGTCACGGTGCGATCGTCGGAATGACTTCGCCTCCTGCGTTCGCAGAACTATCGTGAACATCTCTCGCGATAGCGACATAATCCTCACTCGCGATGCGGCAAAATCGTGGTTGTTCGGATCAAATCCCGTCCCAAAAAATTCCCTAATCAAATGTAATACTGTACAAAAAATCGTGAATATTTATTTCCCGAAAATTTCCCAAAATTTCGAGACCTGTCCATCCCTATACTTTTATGATAATTTTATGAGGGTTGTTTTTTTTCTGACTCATGTTAACATTCTATTCACCACTGCCTACAATTGCTGTATAACTGTTTATGGTTTTATATTCAACTTGTAACTAATCTGTAGTCATAACTATATTATGATTTTGTTGATTTTTATTCTTCAATTGACACAACCACAAGCATTGTTGTTAGCTAATAATTCAAGTGTGTTCTTTGCTGTTCTTTATCGTACTCATTGTCAAATCATCTCATTGCATTCGGTACCCTGTCTGTTTTGTTGGTTTTTTGAATATTTAGATTTAATTATTAAATTTAGACCTTAATGTTTTTTTTTTAGTTTAAGAGTAAAATCTATAGACCATTCCTAGTGTTTATGGTTTTTTTTTAAACCATTCTTACCAATGTTACTGGTTTTAATTCAAACAGTTTTAAATTTGAACAGATTAGTATACATACATCTATATATCTAATTCTGCAAGCCCAAAATTTTACAATGAAATTGTGAGCGAACGGGAGGCTGTAGAAAGCTGGGAGAGGTCTCATTTTAAAGGTCTGGGCATGAAATTTTCGGGAAAATTATTCATTTTTCTTAATTATGCACCAAAAGATTGTTACGGAATAAAATAATTCACATTTAAATAGCATGAGAATCTAATTTTATGTCGTTTTATTTAGTGTAAACACAGCTGTGATTATATAAATTGAATAAATTATAACCACACCTGAATGTGCATTATTTTGTTATTTGTAAAATTGTTAGTTAGTGAAGTAGTTAACAACACAAAGTGAAAATTAGATAAAATCTTTAGAAAAAACAATTTGATACTTTTAAACTTAATACTTTACAATGGATTGTTCTTTTGCACAGTAATAATGTATAATGTCGGAAGACCACCACGCAGAGGTATTGTTCCTCGATGTGAGAACAACAGGCGCCAGATTTGGCACAATATTTATATAGATTTAATTAATAGTCATGAAGATTGTTATTGGAAAATGTTCCTTAGTTGTATTATGATTAGAATGTTTATTTTATAAACACACCGCATATCCTTTGGAATTTTTATTTTAAACAGAGCGGACATCAAAATGCATTATGCAGGTATGTAATAACTATTACATATCATTAGGGGTCTGCGGTGCACCGAAAAAGTCGGTATGGTACGGTACAAGACTAATTACAGTCATCGGTTTGGTACAGCATTTTACTACAAATTCAGTTCGGTACAGCCTAACGACAGAACCCTGAGCACATTAAAGTCTTATCAGATGTTTGTTTACGATCTTCATAATTTATTACTAGGGTGATGATGCAATAAAAACCTCATTAGCAGTCCCAAATCCATTAACATTTTATCACGACAATAATAATTGTTGTATTCAAGTACTTCCAAGAACTGTTGAGTTTTATCACTTTTATTACTTTACAACTTTCTCCAATTCTATTTTATCATAAAAATAATAATTTTATGATGACTGTTAAATGTTATCTCTAACTCAGTCAGTATTTTCGTAGATATTCAATTTGCCGCTGGCCATTGCCTACTGCCATAAAACTGTTTACTACATATTAAACTTGTAACTAATCTACAATCTTATATTTTATCTTTCTATTGACAACCACAAGCATAGTTGTTGTTGTTTGCATAATTTTTGTTTTCGTTATTCAAGCCTACTCGGTCTCAAATTATGTCATTACATGTTCTGTATCTTGTCTTATATTGTTAGATGTGGCTGTTTAAGGCTTAAAATATTTTTTAGTTTCCCGTATTTTTGTGTTGTGTTTAAGGTACTTTATGCAATCTAAATCTTATGAACTAGATAGTGATTTTGCTACCCTCATTGTAACCTAATCAATTTATATATAGGCCCTCCTAAATAATTAGGTCTGGGCCTGGGTCTTTTGATTCTTTGGAAGAGCTTTAAAATATACTAAGAAAATTGGATTGAGCCTAATATAAACTAATGATTGATATTGTGGATGTTAACTTTGTAAATGAAAAGACAATAATCTTACTCTGTGATAATCCAAATTTTAGTTTCAGAAAAAAACTTTTCAAGGGTTGTATCCATCTTATAACTAGTTTTGAAGCTGATACAAAAATATGCTCTTTGCCATTACTTCATCATAACCTCTAGTGAACAGCTGGCAACTACACTGTCATCGTACTGAATGCTTTTAAGCCTATATGTTTTTAAAAATTTTTAAAACAACTAGACATTGTGTTGGTTGGAAATAATTTACCAGCTGTGTGAAATTATCTTGTCAATAAATGTTTCAAACATGTTTGTTCCTAAAAACTCTTATCCTATTTTTAAAACCACTTTTATCGTGGCTATTCAAAGTATCTCAGAGTAAAATAGGTAAAGCCTTTATCTTAACAGTGATTTTTCTTGATACAATCCTCGTAGTAGTAAAAGGTTTTGTTTTAATAATGTGTGGTACAGTAATAAATGTTGTTAGAGAACCATGAATGTAGGATACTATCTATTTTCATAGTTATGTCAATGTATTAAAGTTAAAAATAATGGTTTAAATACAGTTCTGAGCAGAAAACCGCAAAAATACGGGTAGCCGCGTACCGTACCGATAACCGAGGTACAAAATATTGTACCGTACCGACCTTAAATTTTTTGTACCGCAGACCCCTACATATATATACAAAAATGTTAAATGATAATTCAAGGTAGTGTAACCCATGAGACTAATAATTTATTTGTACAAAATAATGACTAGAATATAGGGGCTATTGCTCCTACAAGCCACTAGTTAAATTAATTACTGTACAACTATATCCATTTTTGTATCATAAATGTATCTACATTTTCAATTATTGTTTATTTTGACTTATTTTTGATGGATTTCTGTAAAAATAATTGTTTATTTTTTTCCAAAAAATACAAATTTAGAAAACTCATAAATTAAGCTACAAAAACCATCAATGGCCTGCAGCAATTATTATAGTTTTTGTTATTTAATGACGCTTTTTAGCGAATTTCCCTATAGGGAAGTAGCTATTACCGTAGGTGGCACGGTAAGACCTAGGCCCGGGACTGATTTACTTTTTTATCTTGATCTCCCCAGAGGCCAAAAACACCATTCGTTTCAAATTTATATATAGATTTTGTGTATTTTCAATTGTTCATATATAGATTTATTTATACGTCCGTGAACGCGGCGATACCTTGAGTAATTTTCGTCTGATTTTGATGAAATTTGGTTTAAAAGTGTTAGGCGGGATAAACTTGAATGAGTTCGCGAACCAGCATGATCGGACCATGGGAACGGGGTTTTATGGGGTAAAAAATGGTTTTTCTCAGTTTTGACCCTCAAAACACAAAATTTCCAAATTTCTCTCTAGACCTTTAAAAGAGCGAAAAGACAAATTATTTAGTATATCAAAGTGTTTTTGTAAAGTTATTGGTAACGGAGAAAATTCAAAAAATTGTAAATTCAAAATCCCCATGCTATTCTTATGGAGAATATTGTAAAACGTTGTAGTTTGCTTGTTTATGGATATATTTTGATCAAACTTGGCAAATTTATTTATATACTAAGCTACTGTATTAATATTTTCCAAAAAAATACCCTATATCAGTTTCCTTGTAACAGCAAACCTAGGCACTCATTAAACCTAAAGTTATTTAAATAGGTTTAGTTGAAAATCAATTCATATTCATACTAATGGAAATTTGCTTAGTCGGCAGGTTTGCTGCGGCGGGGGTATTTATTCAATCAGTCTATTGTTATTCAATCAGTCTTATTGTTATTCAATCAGTCTTTTGTTTCCCTTGTTTATCTGTAAATAAACTGTACGTTTCTATTAAGGCCATAAAAGTTGAATTTTGTTTCTAAAAGCATTGGCGGATGAGTAACTATTATATGCAACGGATGTAAAGATTAAAATGTTTCTATTTTGTGTCCTCTTCCCGTTGCAAAGCACGGGTACAACAGCTAGTTGTTTTATAATTATTGGTTTTGACATCCTAAATTATGAGTTTTATTAAGTGTAAGCATTGTGAGACATGTTTTACTACTGTAAACATAGCTAAAACAAGTCACTCCAAAATCATTCTAAAAATAATACAAGACTGAAAAATTGTCACTTGATTTAACTAGTAAGACTGATGTCTTGGACTGTTAAATTTTGAATTTTTAATAGTTTAACTATATCCTAACTGATATCACAATTTTTCCTATGCTGAAGAGTTATTTTTAATAAGGTAGGCCTTATTAATATAAGTTATTTTTATACTGATGTTTTTATTAATGTTTTGAAATAAAATATTTTAATATTCTTGTCTATTATTATTATTTTTGTATTAAACCAGTCACGTCATAAATCAGTAGGTATTTAAAATTTTAAATTAGGTCAAAATGTCGAGCATACATTTCCCATTACGTATTAGAAGGGAAATTCTGTCTCGATCTTGTCTAAAAATTTTATGAGAAATAAAAAATCCTGTCTTGTCTCAATCAGAAAATCCAATCTCGTCCTTCCCTAGTTGAGTACCATAAAAATATTGTGTAGTGGAAGTGAATCTGTGTGTTAAGATTTCACAATCAGCATTTTTTTTTATTTGATGGGTCGGAAAAAATAGTAAACCAACCATGTTTGTTACTCAATTTACTGGAAAATCCACTGCTCGCCCACTACTGAACTGTTTCAGTTTATTTTGTTTATGGTAAATTAGCATTACCCATAAATGTTATTAATATAAAAAGTTACTTTAGCAACACTTGATTACCTTTCTTGTGTCCTGATTCAGTTGGTATAATAAAGTCAACACCAGCATCCACATCAGTAGAGTTGTCTGAGAGTTTGCCAATGCCAGAGGCATTTTGTTTGAGCAAAGTAAACTGAATGTTTGGTGGGGACTGACATTGTGCATGAAGAGAAAACTTGAGGTCTACATGTCCAACACACACACTACGAGGCAGAGTCAGCTCAAAAATGTGCTCATCCCAGCTTGTTCTGTTAACAAAATTATAATTAGGAGACTTTATTACAAAACATTTTCAACCACATATTACAGTATTGAAACTAAGTATGAATGTTGTAGGATAATCTCTGATAGAAAAATAGTTCTCCTCACCTAAAATGTAAAAAAAAAACAATTTCTGCACTGAGATTAAGTGAATGTAAACCAAAGCCCATAGGACGGAAGTGCAGTGCTCCAACTAGACCAGCTTGGGCACAACATATACAAAAAGAGAACTGTTGGAATATACTTCACATACTTAGTTGAAAGAACCTCGTATTAAAATCAGACTTAATTTATACTAGTAACCATAAAAATTTGAAGCCAAAAAAACGTGGTGCAATCTGTGGAGATGGTCTACAAACTAATGACAAAATTCCGTGTTAAGTTCAAATCAATCAGCTGTTTGTTATGATACTGCATTGGTAACCCAATACACTAGTAAACTATGGTGAGCTGGACCTGAACTTCATCTATTTTCTTGGCTTCAAAATTTTATGTCACATGGGAAGTCTATTTTGTGTATAGTCAATGGTATTACTTACAAAAATATCTTACTGGGCTCAAATAGGTATTCAATTAATTAAATCATAAATTATTGATGGAAATTACTGTAATTAAATGCCCTATTTTGGCCTAGTTTACAGCCAACAAATTTGGTGCATTACAAACTGATAAGCAATTAAAACAAAAGGTTGGTGAGGTACTGACAGGTCATGCTGTAGACGCCAAGATCGGGTGTGGTGAACGTCGTCTGCGTGCTGCAGGTGCTGCGGGTGTCTGCGTTGCTTCTGCGCCTGCATCAGCTCAGCCCAACATGCAGGCAAAGTGGCAGCGAAACAAGGTACAAGGTTCTCAAACTTGGTAAGCTCATAGAGTGCTGACAAGTCCAACTCGGAGGCATTGACTAGCAGAGGGAAACTGCAACAGAAACACATAGAGAGTCTCCGTTATAGAGTATTGTTCCGGGGCGCAGCTACACATTTTTCTAGGGGGGCTAAATTTGCCACCCTGTCACCACGCTACTGTAGATTTTTTTCCAATGGCATTTTACAGTCAGTCTTAACAAAAGGCACACAAACTGTTTTAAGAAAATGGCCCAAAGGTTTAATGATACTTGTATATTATGTATTTAAAATTTAATCATTTTCAAAATTGGTCATATTTAACGCTTAAACCTGTACGTACAATTTTTAATATTTGGTTATTAAATTGCTGCGAACATACAACTCTCAATACATAAGTTCCTCAAATAAAGTAAAAAAATTATTATTTTTTATTGTTAACAGCAAATGTCTTGATTATGTCAGAAAATTGATCTTTTTTGCTCTTACATGTTTAATTGAGTTGTTACTACTTGCTGATAATAGCTGAGTCTTTGTTCATCTTGTCTAATGATCAGTGGCGGATCCGGCCAAGAGTCGCTAGGGGCACTATCATCATTCTAGTTCATAAGATTTAGATTGCTTAAAGCATACAATACAATAAATATGGGAAACAAAAATCATTGAAAACTGAACAGCCAACAATGTAAGACAAAGATACAGAAAATGCAATGACATAATTTGAAGTAGGCCTACGTAGTGATTCAAAATTAATGCAAACAACAATTCTTGTGGTTTTGTCAGTTGAAAGATAAAATATCCATAAAAAAAGGGTTTAACTTACAAAATAAGACTGTAGATTAGTTACATTGCCGTGATAAAATATTAATGGGTTTGAGACTGCTAATGGGTTTTTATTGGTAAATACTCTACTAATAAATTATGAAAATGTAAACAAACATCTGATAAACCTTTTATGTGCTACTAACCAAAGAGTGATGGATAAAATTATTGCCCCCAACTTAAAATGGCCCATAAAACTATTTAAGGACATAGTCTGACATTTAAGGACAATTCCGTACATTTCATGGCCAGTAAAAAATTAAGTACAATTACCGGATTTCCCGGTTGATAAACACCCTTTTTCATACTAATCTATCAACATTTCAATAAAAAACATACCTCAATACCTTCCCTGTAGCAGCAAACAAAAGTACTCACTAGAATTAATGTTTTATTAAATAAGAAATCAATTTTAAGGTAATATTTTAGTAGAAATCCAGCCAGGTAAATGGAAATTTGCTTAGACTACAGGTTTGCTGCAGCAGGGGTATTATTTTATTAGCATTTAACGCAATTTAAAGAATTCAAGAATCTGTATTTATATGCCTACTAGCTGTACCCGCGGGCTTTGCCCCGCTTAACATCATAAGTATTCGCATGGCTCAATCACGTCCTGGATGAAGTTCGTTCGCTACGCTCACTCACCTTCAGGTTGGAAATCGATCGCTGCGCTCACTTGTTTTCAGGTTAGTTCGTTCGCTACGCTTACTCGCCTCCAGGTTGATGTTCGTTCGCTACGCTCACTCACCTTTTGGTTGCAAATTAGCTGTCGTCATAAATTTAAAAAAGTCGTCCCTTTTATTGTTTACTAGCTGTACCCGCGGGCTTTGCCCCGTTTAACTTCTTCATTTTCAAGATGAGCTTCTTTCGCATGGTTCAATCACGTCCTGGTTGAAGTTCGTTCGCTACGCTCACTCACTTTTAGGTTGGAGCTCGTTTGCTGCGCTCACTTGCCTTCAGGTTAGCTCGTTCGCTACGCTAACTCGCCTCCAGGTTGAAGTTCGTTTGCTACGCTCACTCACCTTTTGGTTGCAAATTAGCTGTTGTCATAAATTTAAGAAAAAAATAATAGTGCTGCACCCTGTTGGTAATCCTTGTAACTTTAATGCTATTGCACATCATAGAACAGAACCAACTTGTTTAATTGAAACAGCTGTTAAGATTCATTAATTCCATTCAAATATGAGTACTCATAAGGTTAACATGGGAAACTCCAGAGCCACTGGGGCGGAGTCCGAGAGTCCGATCAGAATAAAAACTACTTAGTTGTCCTATTTAAAGCCCAAAGAATCAGTGTACCAAATTTCAGCCTCCTAGGTAAATGGGAAGTGGGAGAATTAGTGATGAGTGAGTGAGTCAGTCAGTCAGTGAGGGCTTTGCCTTTTATATATATAGATAATACAGTACTTTGATAATGGTTTTTATGTTTTAATATTTAACATTGGAGAATTTAAACGTTGTTAAGTGCACAGGTGTGATGCGATTGGGGTTTAATACATTTGGACTTATTCAAAAGTAAAATTGTTTTCTGTGCTGCTATCTGTAGAAACACTGTGGCACTATTTCAAATCATGACTAATGCTAATACAGAATGTTGTGATTATTCAAACCTACAAAACAGTTGGTGAAAGTAAACATCTGATTTTAAATTATATTTATTTGTAAACATTGTAGATAAAAAAGTCTGACATTGGCCCACTTAAAACCCTCTGGGGTAGAGCCCTTTTGACGGATCTGCACCAAACTTCACTCGAACCATCCTTGAAAGATTCTTAATAATGCCTGAAAGTTTCATTACAATCTGTCGAGCGGTTTCGGAGTCCATAACGTATATACACACACACACACACACATACATACATACATACATAGTTCCTCTTTTATAGATATGGATATACAATTTTACTTAAGTTTTTTTTACTATGCTTCTATTTACAACATTTAAAGACAAATTCTGTAAAGTAACATACATAACCACCATTACTACAGTTCACAGTTCACAGTCAGTAGTGCCAATAATGTATTGATGATAATAATATAATTATAAATCTTTTGTCATTCGTATACATAAAATACAATTGTAAAAGATTGTATTTATGTATATTATTTCATGTTCATAACTTTTTTACAGCTTAGGAGTTGCCTCAACTACAAGAAAGAAAATAATTTTTTTTATCAAGCCATTCTTTCCCATTTTCATAACTGTTGAAATATCTAAATAGCTATATTACAACAAGTTTGTTAGGGGTGGGCGAGTACTCGACCTTCGAGTAATTACTCGAGTTTTTGCAAATACTCGACCTCGAGTCGAGTAGTAATTACTACTCGAAAATTCGAGTCGAGTAGTTATAAATAGTGCCACTTTACGATTTTCTCCACCCATATTCAAATAAATTATATTTTGTTTTGTGTTGATGCCTTATTTAATCCCCATTCCTACAAAAAACAACTACCTAACCTCTTATAGGTTAGACCAGCGTAAATCAAATGTTCAACAAACAACCATCGTCATTCGGCAGAGCTAGCAAGAGGACTACTAACAGACTTTCACTTTCCTACAACAGTCAACAATACGTCTCGATAACGATACAGTAAGTTGAAATAAAGCATTGAATGAATCTACCGAATTGCAATAGTCGATAGTCAACAAGGGAGTCTCATGACTAGTATAACAATGGCAGACGATTCTTGAAGATATTATAAAGTAAAGTATCAGATTTAGTTTGAAATGCCATAAAAATATTTTATACCAAAATGTAGAAATAACAAAATATTTTATACCAAAATATAGAAATACAACAAATAAAAATAACCTATTGTAGCATAATATGTTTTCACATTAATCGGTATTGGTGTTTAGTTTTACAAACCGATAAGTTACTGCAAGGAACATCGATGCATCCGAATGACGCAATCTCATTGGGTCTTGGCAGAAAGAAAAGATCAATTCCACTTTAAACTCAGTGTTGCCAGATGGACGATAATTTTTGTACTTTTACAACTGTGGTATTGGCGTAAACAAACTTACTTACTTACTCTTACTCCCAGGGCCATTTATATCGGAGGTGATATTTGGCCGCACCAACAAATCTTCGCCAAGTTAACCGGTCTTTCGCATCATCCTCCGTTGCCCCAATTATCTCCAAATCTTCTTGCACTTGCTTCCACCACCTCTGCTTAGGTCTTCCCCGGGGTCGTCTTCCTGTAGTGTTTCCCTTTAAAACTCTTCCCAGTCTACAATCTTCATCTCTTCTTAATATATGACCAGCCCATCTGATTCTTCGGCACTTGATTTCTCCAATTACATCTGTGCTATTATACAGTTGCAATTCCCTATTGTGTCTTATTCTCCATTCTCCTAGCTCGAATATTGGTCCAAAAATCTTCCTTAAAATTTTATTTTCGAATACTATTAGTTTCTTTTCATCTCTTTTATTTAATTTCCAGGTTTCTGATCCATATAGGAGAACTGGGCAAATTATTGTTTTGTACAGCCTGATTTTTGTTTTCCGGGACAAAGATTTTGATGAAAGTAATTTATTGCAAGCATGAAAACATTTATTTGCTGAATTTATTCGGCTTTGGATTTCTAGTTCATCAGTATTTTGGTTGGATATAATTACTCCTAGGTATTTAAAACTGTTGACTTTTTCAAATGTATGGCCATCAATTTCTATTGGTTCTTCAGTATTATCCAGGTATCTTGAAAAGTGCATGTACTTAGTTTTTGAATCGTTTGTTTTTAGGCCTACTTTTTCTGTTTCTTTCATAAATACTTCGGTTAAGGCCTTCAGATCTTCTAGTTTTTCTGTGATTATAACCACATCATCTGCAAAGGCTAAGATGTTTATTTTGGTTCCTATTTTCACTCCTATGTTCTTCTCTGCTACCTTCTGTAGAGCTTCTTCAATGGCAAAATTAAATAGGATCGGTGATAGCCCATCTCCTTGTCTGACACCAGAGTTTACTTCAAAGGTGTTACAGTTGTGGCCATCAATTCTAACTGAACATTTAGATCCTGAAATACTCATTTTAATTAAGGCTATAATTTTATTCGGTATGCCGAATTTTCTTAGCTGTGTCCACAATTTGTCCCTTCTTATGCTGTCGTAAGCCTTCTGAAAGTCGATAAATAAGGCATAAAATTCTTTATTGAACTCCCAATAATTGGCTACTATTTCTTTTAAGATAAATATTTGGTCACTTGTCAATCTACTCTTCATAAACCCCGCTTGATGCTCACCTATCAACTCGTGTGAGTATTGTTCTAGACGGTTTAAAATAATTTTTGAGATAACTTTATATGGGATACTAAGCAGTGAGATTCCCCTATAGTTATCACAAACTTCTTTCTCACCCTTTTTATGAATAGGGATAGTGACTGCTTCCTGCCATTCCATACTTTTGGAGTGGTAGGAAACAAACAAACTATAAGTATAAAATTTATTTTCTAATGAGTTTACATAAACATGATTAAAATTAGTCAAACTATTAATTTTTTGTACGAAATAAAAGCTATAGCAATTTTATGATAATTTTACCGACATTCACCATAATGGTGTAATGATAAATATGGCATCGTCAGCCCTGCAAAACAGCTGTTTGATGGGAAAACAAAGCAGAAGCAGAATGAGCAGACTGACTAGAGAGAGAGAGAGAGAGCAGATATGGTGACAGCTGGTGTAACAACAAAACAATGGATTGGATTGAAGTTATGACAAAGTCAATGTCAGTTTTGAATGTTTTTACTTTGAAGTGAATTTGTAACTTAAAATAAAATTGATTTTGTTAGTGGACGTTTAATAGAAAGTAAAATAAACATATTCTGTTTGTGATTTTGATTGTGCAATTTTCAATCTGGTGGCAGAAACATGACAACTACAGTTTGAATTGTAACTTAACCAGAAAATGTGAGTTTATAAAGAAAAGAAAGGCCAAATAGGCTATACCGGGCTACAGTGAAATGTGTTTTAATTTTAAATTAAGTGTTTAATGTGGGATTTTATTTCGAGATAATAGGCCTACTATGTTTTTGTTTGATATTTTCAGTCTGTCAGAGACGAGTGACTTGATCATTTTTATAAATGTACTGAGTGAAGAGGATAGCCCTAGTACCCATAACCTTCAAACTTAGACAGATGAAGTGCTTATCCAATAGTGATTATTTTAAAATACCTAATTGCATATTGATGTTTTTAACTTGTGATACAATATGTAGTTTGATATTAGTTTTCTGTTTTATAAATAAATTTATTTTTATAAATTCTGTTTCTTATTTGAATTGAAATTATTCTTAAAGTTACCTTATTAAGATAGTTGGTTAGGTTGATTATCATGTTAGCGAGGAGGAATTAAAGGCAAGAAAAAATAAAACACATAATAACAAGTGATGTGTAGGCCTAAATAATTTAATGCTGCAGCCAACAAGTAGTCTAGGCCAAATTTTTTATTAGGCCTAAGGTAGGAGGTACTAATAATTAGTAACCATATAACTTACAAAATTTGGTATAAGTACTTAAACTACCTATATAGGCCTAGGCAGGGCTTAGCCTAGGGTGAAATTTGTTTTAGCAAAATGCTGCAAACTCTCTGCAAAGACAAAAACTAAGTTAACTGTAGAAAAAATATTATTCAGTACCGGTAACTTAAGCATTTAAAACAAAAAATTCCAGTAGGCTAATATTACATTTGTTTGAACATTACATCTTTCAATTTTATTTGTAGAAAATTTGCCATAGGCCTAGCCTGCAAAACAATGTAAACTTAGCATTTTTAAGTTGTGAATAGCAAGATGCTAATAATACTACCGCAGCTTAAACCCCTTGGCCTAGGCCTACTTAACGCGCAACTACTCGACTCGATTCGATACTCGAGTTTTTACTCAAATACTCGACTCGACTCGACTCGAATTGAAAAATCACTACTCGGCCACCCCTAAAGTTTGTAATGGAACTTAATATACAAGGATCATAAACAAATCAATTAACCTTATCACAAGTTTAGGGCCTGTGGACTGGCTTCAAGACTGCAAGCAAGAAGAAAATAAAAATTTGATGTTTCCACCATGCAATATGAATCATTCATTCTCTGCCTCCTAACCTCCTAAGTATAAAAACCTCACAATTACAATAGCATTATTAGTTACATCAACATAAATAAAGAATTATCTATTATTGGCATTAGTAGGCCTACAGCATTACATAGGAATTATTTTTTATAGGGCCTAAAATAGTAATAGGCTAAGCAACATGACAAGTGGAGAACTCATTGAAGAAAAGATATTGTGTAAACTAATTTACTATGAAACTCTAAAACAGTAAATAACACACATACATTGTTTATGGTATAGTTATAGTAAAGACTCTAAAAATTGCATATCATGTCATACACAGTATTATAGACCTACGGTATTGCAAGAGATTAAAAATCCATAAACTCAAGTCAAACAATATCACAATTCATTAGGTACCCGAAAAGGAACTCGTAATATATAGAAAATTATATTAAATCAAGAGAAAAGAAAGTTAAATGCTAATTTGGCAACTTAAGCAGACAGCAGAGACATTATAGTGCCCTAATTAGCAACACAACTCAATGTTTTTATACTGTAAGTCAATGTTTTTGAAACTGTAGGGTCTTTTTCTCCGAAGGAAGGGTAGTAGAATGTTAACAAAAAACCATGAATCACTCTCACAGCCAGGTCCGGCCCGGGGACACTCAGGTTACAGACCCTCCCCCTCCCCTCCCCTCTTACACAACCCGAGCCAGGCCCGGGGACACTCAAGGTCATAGACCCTCCCCCTCCCACACCCCTATTACACCACCCGGTTGTTCCAATTGCTGACAAAATGCAAGTAACAACAAGGAAGTAGGGACAAAAAGATATATTTCTTTATTCAAAAATATAAAACTGTTACAGATAATTTCCAAAGAAATTAATTCATTGTAGTTTGTGTCTTGTAAATATTGTATTGGATCTTAGAAATATCTTTTTTGAAACTCAATCTAACTTAAGAAAAAAATAATTTTACTAATGAAAACTTTCATAAAAAAAATATTTAGGCCTAACCTCTTTGTAGACTTGCTGATACTTGATACTTAAAAAAAAATGAAATGGTGACCATACAATGCCGAACCAGACGATCAGAAGTGTTGTTTTGTTTTGTTACCGAATGACAAAAAGGACAATAGGAAAATAAAAGAACAAGATACAGATCTGTACACTATATCAGATATTTCTTTAGTTTATAATTTATTATGTAAAATACTAAAATATATTTTAAACTAGGTATGGAATAAACAATAAATAATTAAACTGGTACTTCTGGATAAATAGTCTTTCTTTTGACTTTGTTTTCTTTGCACTGTTGCGTCACGGCTTTAGTCGGTAGACGACTGGCTCTGGCTAGTGACAGTACGGCAATTGCTCTGTTGTGTCTTTGTTCTTAAACGTGAGCAATCTTAATGTTTAATTCTAATTTTATCGTTTTAATTCCTCTGTAATAATATATATAAAAGTGTTTCTTTGAAAATAACTTATTATAACTTTGAAAATAATAATTATTTTTTCTGGCCCGCCCGATCTTGGCCCGACCAAATCTCTGACCCGACCCGGTCTCTCGGGCCTTCCGCTGGCCCGACCCGACCCGAAAAAATCGGGGACCCGCAGACCCCTACTCTTAAGTAATTTCCTGTAAACTGTTGTGTTGTACTATGATGTACTAATTAATTATAGGTGGTTTCTATAAAATTTCAACGTATATTTGTATGGGTTATCAGGGTGTCCACTGGCCAGCGTCGCATCGACATAAAGTTCAAGGTTTTCCAGGTTCAAAATGTAAAATGTCCAGGACAAAGCTTGCCCCTCAAACTAAGCCAAGCTTTACTTGTTTATGCTAAGCCCTCCGGTGTATTCCGTGATAATTGCTCACAAACAGAGCCACGTCAGTAATCATATATTTTGATTGCAGTAAAATTTGTAAAATAATAATAATTTCCTGGCATCGTGGGAACATCCGTGTTGATTTCTCGTGATCACTATCTGAGATCATCATGCTATCGGGACTAAATTCGTGATGATTTTTCTGTTATCTCGGTAAAGGCAATGATTGTTACTTGCTTTCACAGCCAGAATTGCAGTTAACTTTGTAAGCGTCTCACAATTGTGTGATAATTCTCATAATATGCCCAACATACGTGATGATTTCTTGCGATCATGGCTGCATCCACTATCATCTTTAACGATTATCACAACACCTGTGACTATTTTGCTATCTTGACCACATCTGTAATCATCTTGCAATAGCGACAAAATTTGTAATGATTTACCGTAATCACTCCTTGATGATTTCATGATAGTTTATCGCAATCACGTATTTTCAACTACGCAAAATGGAAAAATCAGTGATTTTGGGCGGTTTTTTCCACCATGCAAATTTGTTTAGAAGCTTAGAAAAATTTTTTTGAAAATTTTTAATTTCCTGGTTCTTGATTTTAAAAAAAGTACGTACAATTCACAGATTTTTTCCCAGTCAACAAAATTTACATACAATTCCCGGTTTTCCCGGTTTCCAGGTCAGCTAGACACCCTGGTTTTTATTAGTTTTTTTTTTCTCATACATTCACTTATACGGCAATTATGGTACCGGTAATCCAATGCTACCACTCCTAATATCCTGCCGGATTAGCTAGACTACACTGTATTTAAATTGTTCATACTAATACTTACTCTTTTGGAGACTGCTTTGGAGAGTAGAAATTGCTTTCCAAATTTTCAAAAGTGTTCTCTTCTGACCTGACCAAGTCTTCATCGTGGAGGGTAAAGAAATGCAAGGAACCTTTCTCCGAAGCTGCACACACTCTTTCCAAACCTTTTGGAAAAAATGATAAATGGTGTTAAACCAAAAAAATTATTTTCAAAATATTTTTTCACAGGATTAGGTATGAAATAAGAAATTTAAATGCACACAGTGCTAACATCTGCAATGGAGACATACGCTGCAACTTGGGGAACTACTGAGCTTATCACCAGAGTTTGCTCGCACCCAAACAGTCTTAAGGCAATTCAAAAGAACATTTAGAACATGTATAGAAACGGTGCAAATTCAATTGCCAGTATGTCTGCTTAACAGAATGTCCACAGTGCGAAATTTAACATTGCCTGGGACCACAAGCATAAGGGGCTGCAAAGTTTAGTACAAAAACTCTTTTTAAAAACAAAAATTGAATTTTGAATTTTTTAAATTAATAATTTTCTTTGACTGGAGGTCTTGATGATGATGTCCCTGTGATCGCAAGAGATATTTACAATTGTTCCGCGACTGCGGGTGACAGTTTTCCACGAGTTTCATGGGGGGATAAGAATGTACCCGTGATAGCGAAAGATGTTTAAGATTTGGCCGTGATCGCAGGAATTATAATTTCCCCCTGATAGCCGGAGATGTTTTTTGTTATGGCCTGATCGAGGTTGATGATAAAGATACCCGTTATAGCAACGAGATGTTTACAATTTTGCCATGAGTGCAGGTGATGATGATGATGATGTCCCAGTGATCGCAGGAGATATTCACGATTTGTTCGTGATCGTGGAGAAGTTCAAAATATGGGGTGGGGGCTGCTCGTGTTATTTTAGCCTAGTGTCGCCAGTACCCAAAATGTGGCCCTGGCTGTCCAGCTCCCAATCAAATAAAATTCAAGGACAATTCCAGGGTTTCCAGGTTCAAAAAGTCCAGGACAAAACTTGCTGCTCAAAGATTGTAAAGTCACTACAAACAGGCTATACACCTTTATCAACATTTATGCAAATTAAAATGTGCATTTTAGTAAAATAATGATAATTTATTATTTAGTGGGCAGAGTAATACATATTGCATCCAAAAAACAACAAAAAACTGTTTGTAGGCAACAGCAAAAAGGAGGATTCATTTTGGGAAGTTAATTTTTAAAAGGTAGGCTCAAACAATGAGCACAAAATATTATTTTGCGAATTATTTAGCTCAAAATGACTCTTTTTCAACCTCGTCTATTTTCAAACATCAACCTGACATGCCCCGGGATAATTGAGGTTCTACTGTATTCTGTTTGGTGGTTGATATAATATATTCAATTTAGTGTCAATTAATAATATTCCATTTTCCTACATATATATATATATAATTATTATTTTTTTTAAGGGAGAGGAGGGAAAATGCTTTTACGCAAACAGGTAGCCAGTCTGTAGTGTGGGACTCCTGAATTTATCAAAGACTACTCACTAAAAAAACCCCTTTATTCTGTTGGACACAGACCTGGAATTGTTTGTCACATTACTTCAAGTCAGGCCAACATGTGACCTAAGCCCTCAGGGCTCTCACCGTTCAAGGTCGAGCTTCTTGGCGCAGAGAATACCCTGGATGTAATGTGACACACAGGTCCAATTGTCCTCACCCTCCGTCATCATCGGTATGAACGTGTTCACTGAAAGCAGTCCTACTAACTGTTGAGCCTCCAGGCAGGGCCTTTCCCAACGCTGGCAGTGGAAAAAGGTTCCACGTTATCAGGA
The DNA here is from genome assembly GCF_028750875.1 of Macrosteles quadrilineatus. Taxonomy (NCBI): domain Eukaryota; kingdom Metazoa; phylum Arthropoda; class Insecta; order Hemiptera; family Cicadellidae; genus Macrosteles; species Macrosteles quadrilineatus. The sequence goes on from NW_026542594.1 coordinate 120,074,677, forward strand.
ATGCCTGGGCAGTATATGCAATCGGGTGACACGGCTTTGCCCATCCTGAACAGGTACGACCGGAAAAAGCCGTGACCCGTCAGAAATTGGGTGAGGTAGAAGTCCACCTCTCCGCACCGCCGATTAACCCAAGGTTGGACTTGCTGTATCAGTCACCTGGTCCAGCGTCCCCAAGTCTCCTGTTCCCAGCTCTCCTACCACAGCTGGTAGGTGCGGGTGCTGGCGGGTGCTGGTAGGTAGGGTGCGTTCCTCTGTTCGTGCCTGGTCCTCCCCACGGCGCTGATAAATTGCCTTTTTCTCCGCCACCAAAAGTTTGACGGGGATGACTCCAGCAACCACCAGGACGGCGGGTTCCGACACTGTTTGGTAGGCAGATGCAACACTGTCCCTGACCAATTATACGCACTGTCCCTGACCAAATCAGTCAGGAACGGGTATACCCTCCGGGACAAAAACCCCCAGTTCCCCGGGGCCTGATCTCAGTTTGCCCAGCCTGGATACCTGACGTGCTGGGGGTCGCCTGTCTTAATGCAGAGCCCGACCTCTACCTCCATGCCGCACTCCCTGACCAAGGACCGAAATGGCTGGCTTCTCACAACCCACTGAGAATGCCCATCGGCAGTGCAGAGCACACATCAATCTCTGCAACACAACAGGGGCACTCCCAGTGAGAACGTCGGTCACCCTTTTAGTCGCCTCTTACGACAAGCCCGAGAAGGCTGCAGTGCTATTCTGACCCGGTACCGCATGGGAAATATTTTCCTTGTCAGTTGTATAATTTAATGTTGTGTTTTAGTGTTTGTACTTTTTACAATAGTTCTCAAACGTTTAAAGTTTATTAAATTTAGACACGATAGTGGTAAATAAGACTAAACTATTCAGTTAATGCATAATATAAACCTTTAATTTAATACAGAGTTAGATAGCCTATTAACTCGCCAGCAATGTCCAATCGCAAGCTAGGGCCTAGCCCAGCTTAGTGCATCAGCAATGTTTTCTATACTTGGTAAACCCTCAAAATGCGACCTGAGGACAACAATCCGTCTCAAAACAAGAGGAAATATGGGGTAAATAATGTAAACTAATAACTTGAAATAGATCTCTTTCTTTGTCTTGTGAGAATTAAGACAAGCCGAGCTTTTGAAAACCCCACAAGTTCGTTTAGTTTGTAGACTTTATCGTCGTCTCTTGCAGACACGGAATCATCATCATTATCTTCCGCGATCAATGCAAAATCCTGGACATCTGCCCCTATTGTGTACACATCACCATCATTTCCTACTATTAAGGAAACGTTATCAACACTCCAAGTAAAAGGACAGGAGATTTAAACACTAATTGACTTTTATTTGAACTTGGTAGTTATTTTCTGCTTTATTTTTATTCCCTTCTAGATCAATCATAAAGCACTGGCATGTGAACAACCACTAAACGAAATTTGGGCTCAGGACGGATTTTTTCGGATATCCTCTCACCTATAGTGTAAATGAAAAGATGTATACAATTGGAGTTAACACACAGGCAAAACTAAAGTACCTATAAACATAACATTTGGTGTTCACACTCATTTTCAGGGTAGGTGCTTGGTAGTACTTTAAATGTATGTCAAGTCAACAATTACTATACTCAATTACATCTTACAAACTAAAGGGGGTTACGCACATGAAGCTGCAGTATAAAAGCTTGTAATTTCTTATATCGGACTCGAATTTAGAAATAGTGTTTAGTTCAGTATGATAAATACTCACTATTGCAATAAGTAACAGAAACAAATTGAATGTTTTCTTTATGAGTGGCACAAGCTTTGATGTCGAGGGTAGCGATGTCAATGAGCATGAGCTGGCCACTGTGAGTGACTACAGCAGCTACTCCCAGTGGATTGGCTGTAGACTCTCCCTCTAGAGGTAGCAATGTCAGTGATACCACTTCTGTCTGTAACACCTTCACACACACCGGGGTCTCCACCAACATCACTGATGGTTCACTCAGGATCAACTTGTACAACAACAACATCCCACTAGTCACACTGTTAACACTCCTCAATACCACCAACAGATGCTGTCCGTCTTTTGTGGGGTGTAGTTCAGACACATATAAGTCATGGTTGAAAGTGTCCACGATAACCGATTGTATTGGAACTGGTTCTTGAGCTAAAAAAGAACTAGTGTCAAGAACACCATTTGAGTTTTCTACACTGGAAAGGTCACTGATTGCGTCAGACTTGGAATCTCGTTCTACGATCTTGGGCACTAGTTGACTGGAGCCATTAGAGGTGGATGGAAACACTTCCAGCCCCTCGTTGATGGCCATAGAAGTGTCGAACGTGCCACCACCTGCTGTTGGAACCGCCACACCAAGCGGCACTGGACAACTGATACCTGAAACATACGTCCGGAATGGTCAGTACATATACCAGTGATTCAAAAATGCTGGTTCAAACCACCTCCTATATATCTGTACTGTGTGTAGCTGTGTACTGGATGATGCAAGTTATTCTTACACGGCTACACACAGAGAGAGAGAGGAGGGGAGGTGATGGGATCGATCCCCTACAATCAAGGAATATGCCTGTCATGAAATTTTGATAATTAATTGTTTGAAAAAAATAATTAATTTAGTGGCTGAAATAGATATAAGCAAAATAGTTATAGTTTTTGAACAAGTGGACTGTATTTTGTTTTATTTACATTAGAGGAATCGCTTACTGTTTTTGTTAAATCTTCTTGAAATGGAATACACATTTTTATAGTTATTTGTGCAACTAGTGAGCGAGTGAGGCAATTGCATTTTGCACTCTAGTTGCACATTATATTTTTCCTACCGTTACCATAAAACAAATAAATTGGTAAAGAAACGTAACATATTTTTGCACAGAAGTTAACTATTAATATGACATTTAATGATACAACAGTACAACATCTGACCAGCTGATTTACAGCCAGTGCTGCCAACGTATTTCGCACGCATACGACCTTGTCTGCATGTTACGCGCTTACTATTTCGTGCCTTTACGTTGCAAATCTGGAGTGAGACAAAGTAATTAGAGTGAGACAATGTTAACATTGTCTCACTGATGAGCGAATTGGCCACTTTGCTTTCTCAAACCAGTGAGAGAACATGTACATTGTTAGGTAACTGTAGGAAAAGTAATTTTCTTAGCTTGATTTTCACTTTTCCTTATGGATTTTGGCTTCTTTTCCATCTTCATAAGTCACTTGTCTAAGATGTTGTTTTTAAATAATAAGATGACTCAACTTGTCATGTTGCCTATTACTATTTTAGGCCTTATAAAAATAATTCTTATGTAAAGCTGTAGGCATACTAATGCCAATAATAGATCAATTATGTATTTATGATGATGTAACTAATAATGCTATTGAAAATGTGTTGTTTTGTACTTAGGAGGTTAGGAGGGAGAGAATGAATGATACATATTGCATTGTGGAAACATAGAATTTTTATTTCCTTCTAACAAGTTTTTAAGCCAGTCAACAGGCCCTAAAATTTGGATATGTTAATTGATTTGTTTATGATATTTTTATATGAAGTTTCATTCAAAACTTGTTGTAATTCAGGTATTTAGTTATTTCAACAATTATAAAATGGGAAATGGCGTCTTGATAAAAAAAAAAACATTGAATTTTTAGCGAATTTCCCATATAGGGAATAAGCTATTACCGTAGGTCTCATGGTAAGACCTGGACCTGGGACTTATTTACTTTTTCATTTTGAGGTCCCTAGAGGCTAAAAACCCCATCCGTTCAAATTCATATATATATGAATAAATATGAAAAATCAGGAATATATCAAATCAATTTCAAAGATTGTTCTAAATTTTATATCGGACAAACAGGACGATCAATTTCTTGCCAATTCAAAGAACACATTCAATCAGTAAAATCCAACAACATGAAAACTCAAAAATCAATGTACCCGGAACACATTTTATCACATTACCATAGTTATGGAAAAATTGAAGATAGTGTCAACATTTTAGAATATGAACAAAAAGGCGAAAGGGTTAATGTAAAAGAACAATTATATATATCTAGCAACAAGAACAAATGAAAGCAAAATCCTTAACATAATGCAAACACAAAATTTAAACCCAATTTATGTTAAGATCCAAGAATTAAGACAAAATTAATAATTAAAACCATTGGCATAACGATATTCTTAATTATATAATTTTCCAAGTCAAGATAGATTTAGTTAAAATTTAAACATGTGATTGTATTTATTTTCTTTGTTTACATATTAGATTTAATAACATTGTGAAAGACTGTGACCATGACCTTAGTGTTAAAATGCATCAGTCATTAAAAATAATTTTTTTTAAAGAATACTAAGGTGTATTATTTATTAATATTTACCCTATATATTTATTTATATATATATATATATATATATATATATGTCCATTAGCATGATAACTTGAACAAAAATGATCCGATTTTGATGAAATTTGGTATAAAAGTGTAAACCTACATTTATTCGAAAGAGTTCGCGAACCAGCATAATCTGGCCATGGGACAGGGGTTTATGGGGTAAAAGGTCTTATGGGGTAAAAATATTGCATAAATATATACTTCTGAACACTGGGTGAACATATGGTGAAACAAATTATGCGCTATTTGAAAGCTACAATGGACTATAGAATAAAATATGACAAGCAGCCTGAGAATCAAAAGTTAACCATATACCCTTTTATTTCAGCTGAATAATATCAAAATAAAAATGGTTCCATCAAACACTGTTAGGTTTGTCTACGAATTTTTATTGTATAAAATTGGTACAATTTTTGTTCCTCCATAAAATTTATATAAAACATAGGTCATTTTCTTTGAGTATCCAAAATTTTTTGGATGTTTTAAATTATATGTTTATATTATTATATTTATGATTTAACATTTGTCATATCGGGATTTACAATAAATTGCTTCAATTTGCTGAGGTAAAAGATCAATTCTATGGTTAAATATATAAAACGTTGTATTATAACAATAGTTATTTGTGCAACTAGTGAGAAAAGTGAGCAATTGACTCACTCGAGAGAAATCCTTACTCACGAGCCGTAGGCGAGTGAGGAATGGTTTCTCGAGTGAGGCAATTGTACTTTGAACTCGAGTTGCACATTATACTTTTCCTACAGTTACCATAAAACAAATAAATTGGTGATGAAACATAACCTATTTTTACACAGAAGTGAACCTTAAATATAACATTTAATGTGAAGTGACAAATGCAACAGTACAACAGCTGACCAGCTGATTTATAGCCAGTGCTGCCAACGTATTTCACGCGCATACTACGTTGCCTGCATGTTACGCGCTCACTATTTCGTGCCTTCACGTGGCAAATCTGGAGTGAGACAATGTTAACATTGTCTCACTGATGAGCGAATTGGCCACTTTGCTTTCTCAAATCAGTGAGAGAACATGAACATTGTTAGGTAACTGTAGGAAAAATATTTTTTAAATTATAACCTGTTTTCTCACATCTGTTTTCTCATGCTTATAGGGCTGCGTTCTACCCGTCTGACGCGCGCAAATGCAAAGGGTTTAGTTCTTAGGCCTGCCGTTTGTGGCCCCAATTGTGAACAGCTTTAAAAGATCTTGGTGTCATAAAATGTTATTGTAGGTTTGCCATTTTATATTTACGTTTAATACTGTTTACGTATGAAGGCATCTCGGCTACTATAATAGCCAGTTGTTCCTCCAAATAGATTTTTTATACAAATTACTGATACATAAAAGATAATCATAAATCTTTGAAAACAGCAGTCATTTTATTTAATAATTTGAACGTTTGGATAAAACTGCAAACCTGATAAAGTATGTCTTATTTTTGAACATAATTGGTAACCTAATTTTATTGCAAACATTACCAAGATTTGTTAATTTTTTTTTACATAATTGCATTTTCCCGATGCAATGTATTCAGTAATAGTGTATTATTCCAAATTCAATGACAAATTGAGTAACTTCAAACTTTAGTATAAAATGAATTTAACTGCAAGTCCACAACCTTTTATACAATATCAGTAAATACCCTGTACAATTATAATAATTTATGAACCAATCATTATTACGCAACGTCATCCTATTATTGTTTTGGGGCTCGTCGACCGCGAGCAGCGGCCTGGCAGGTGGCTGTTGCCAACCTCCCAACGAAAATTCCCAGATAATCCCTGCTCTTGATCGACGGCCAGCGTTGGTCTCGGCTAAGCTTGATCTCGGCTAACGCTCTATGTCGTGAACCCATTTTTTGACCGTCGGTTAAAATTGGTCGAGATCAACGATAACCGCGGGCCACGAAACCCCGTACTCGTGAACCGCCTCTTAGTGACTTATTTTCATAGTTTAACACACGTTGAAGAAATAAATAGTGAGAAAATGACATTATATATTATTTAAGTTCTAATTAATTACAATTATCTTTTTGGTCGGCCTCACTGATCTCTTTGAACTTTTTAGTTTACACACACTTTTATTAATTTCAATCTTTATTTTTCATTTCACATCTATTTATTCATAGCATGCAATAATGTATGAAATAGACAGTAAACACTGGTTATCAACTTTTAGCGAATTTCCCCTATAGGGAATATGCTTTACCGTAGTACTCATTGTAAGACCTGGACCCAGGACCGATTTACTTTTTAATTTTGAGGTCCCTAGAGACCAAAAACACCATCCGTTCAAATTCATATATATATATATATACATATATATATTTATATATGTGTCCGTTAGCGCGATAACTCGAGCAAAAATCATCCGATTTTGATGAAATTTGGTACTAACGTATAAACCTACGTTTATTTGAACGAGTTCGCGAACCAGCATGATCGGACTATGGGAACAGGGGTTTATGGGGGGTTTTATGGGGTAAAAATTGGTTTTCCCCATTTTTGACCCTAAAAACTTAAAATTTAGCAATTTCTTTCCAAACCATTTTGTAGAGCTTAAAAAAACAAATAATTTAGTATATTGAAGCTTTATTATGCGCCTAATCGTTACGGAGTAAATTCCAAAAATCTGTAAATTTAAAATTCCCATGTTATTCTTAGGGAGAATAGGTAAACTGTTGTAGTTTGCTTGTTTATAAACATATTTTGATCAAATTTGGAAAATGCATTCATTTCATACTAAACTATGACATTTTACAAAAAAATACCCTTTTACCCTCCCTGTTGCAGCAAACCTAAGTACTCGTTAAACTATTGTTATTTAAATAGGGAATAAATGTGATATTTTTAAGGAGACATTTTAGTGTAAATCCAGTCAGGCAAATTGAAATTCGCTTAGTCTGCAGGTTTGCTGCGGCGGGGGTATTTTGGTTCGTCCTGATTTAAGAATGATCCAGAAGTATTGAAAGCCAACAAATATAAACGAGAAAATTAAGTTACAATTTGGAATTTTCACATTTTCACATTTACTACATCATAAATAATAAACTATTTTATTTAATACAGGTCAATAATAATAAACTTAACGATTGCTTTATTGATATATAGGCTTATTCTAATTGTTAGTGAAGGGTGAATTTCCTTAGGCCAACCATAAAATTAGCAGTGTCCATTAGTGAGATTAGGTCAGCAACTATCCTCTTGTTCATAATTTTATTTAGTACATTTTTTACTTCATCTTTTTTTAAGGTAAAGGATCCATTACCGAAACACATGTTGTATTTAATTTTTAAAGAAAATCATGCCGTGCTGCATCGAATCGTATCGATTCAAATCGAAATTCTTAGAATCGCATCGATGCATCGAATCGAAAAAATATGCTGCATCGCACACCCCTAAACAAAACTAAGCATGATAGAAAGAAAAGTTAAATACAAACAGTAAAGTACCGGGTGTCCACAAAGTCTTGGTCTGATTTAATAGCTTTGCTGTACGAAAACCATTAGAGCCACACTTAACTTGTATGCCTTGTTTTTAAGGGAATTTAATCAAGTTTTATTTAATAAAATTGGTAATACCGTAACACAGCTGATTGACAACAATACAATCATGATTCAATATAATAACAAATCAGAAATGGCGAGTTTACACAAATGGTGAGATATCACAGTTTGTGTTGTTGTTTCACAAAACCCAATCCCCTATTGCAGTTCAACGACTATCCATTTAAGTGGGAAGGTTAACAGACACAATAATTGTAGAATTTGGGGAAGCTAAAATCTCAGGACCGTGACTGAAAATGAAAGGGCCAGTCCAAAACTAATCTTTGGTGTGGGGTAATGCATGATGAAATCATCGGATAATTTTTCTTTACCGAAGAAAACGTAAATGGGTTTGTTTACTTGGTTATGTTGGAGTTGTATGTAGGCCAATTATAAGAACTGCAACTTATGATAATTTCCAGCAAGAAGGCGCTCCACCTCATTGGGCTAAATCCGTGAGGGATTTTTTTAATCTTCATTTCCCCGAGCGCTGGATCGGGCGTGATGGCCCGACCAAAAGGCCACCTCGTTCCCACCATGTAACCCCCAAAGGGTTTCTTTTTGTGGGTATTTGTCAACAACATTGTCTATTCTTCCCTGGTGCATAATTTACACACACTTGCGGGATGGATTAAGGAATTCTGTGGCGTCTGTAACTCAGGATATGCTGACTTAAACCTGGGACAAACTGAAAAGACGTCTAGAAGATCTGCAGGTCACTGGAGGCGCACACGTAGAGTTGTGATTCGTTTGTACATAGTTATAAAATCTTAAGAAGTTACATGTTGTATCCGTAAATAAATCTTTATCCTACTAGTACTCGTTTTCATACTATGCGGTTTCCTTATTAGACCAAGACTTTGTGGACACCCGGTATATTTAATTATCTACAACTTTCTCACAGACAAAACTTCTCTGACCAACAAACAACAATTTTAGTAGGCGACTAACGTTTTCACTTTACTTTTCCAAACTTTTTCTAATGTGTTAATTTAAAAAAATATTTATATATACTACCATAGACTAACCAACACAAGTAGACTTCTCATCCCATTGTAAATTTTGAAGCTCGTTTTTCATGTCTAGTTCATGTACGCCACACTGGGCGCTAGTGTCGACGAAATTTTGTTTCTATTATTTTAGGGTTAATTTCTTGATTTGTGCTTTACTGTTTGGTTAAATAACTAGGGGACAATTTATTGTTTATGATTAGATCGTAATATTTGGTTAAACGAGGTTTTAAATTACTGTATTAACGGGAAACAAATTGTAAACAAAACACGACCTCTACATAAACCGTACAGAACTAACAATAAAATTGTCTTCAGCTGTTCCATTAGGATGAGAAATCTACTAAGGAAGTATGTTTTATCTATGATACTACCAAATGAAATTTTAATTTTCAAAACCGTACCATTGGCATGAAGAGTTTATTCCCTAGCTCTGTACCAAATTTCAAAAATTTATCTCAATTGTAAGGGTGTAAAAATGCTGTATATTTAAACCGCGACCACTAGTTCCGTACTACCGTAATGGTGAAACGGCCGGGAGTTACTGCTCGGTGCGACGTTGCCAATTTTCGCTGGCCGCGGCCTGTAGTTAAGGGAGGCCGTGATCCAGTACACAGCTACACACAGCACAGACGTAATTTTATCCATACAAAATGTGTATTCTTAATTAGTATCAAATACACAATGTAACTTCAATCAGTTTGTGTATTATAAAAACCGTAAATTGCTCATCATAATGGAACTACTATACTGATCTGCTGTGAAAGTGAAGTACCATCTTATATATTAAAAAAATTTTGTATAAGTATGAACAAGCCTGCAATGACAGCAGTGGAGCAGTGGCAGAGCAGGTAGTCTTAAACCAGCACAATATATTACCACTGAGCTACAAGGTCTAGTGGACCTTTATCAGATTTGTTCTGACTTTGTATGTTAATTTTAATACTGTAAATAGGCCTGAATATTTAACTGGCTTATAACAGCAAGTGTCACTTCTTAGACAGAACAACTTCAAAATAATTTTTAAAACTCTAAGAATACTCATTTGAACAAAAAACTAACCTGATGAAGAAGATGGAGCTGTGAAGTTATCGCCAACAAGAATGTCCTGTGTTTGATAAACAACATCAGCAGAATCTACATCATGCAGTACAGGACTCGTGTACAGAAATTTGGACAGAAATATTTCTGGGTACAAGTTGCTGTTTTCCTGCCTTGATGCACTCGTGCCTGTCCCTGACAACAAAGTCTTAGTGTTGTTGTCCACTTCTCTGTTGCCATTGATCATATTGCTCTGATAGCGGTAGTGAAAATCATAAACCACAAGATACAGTTGCCTCTCAGCAGGCTTGCTTTCAGCTACCTGTAACAATGTTTCATGGGATGCATTTCTTGTAAGATTGCCAAAAATTACGTAATCAAATTTACTTATTTATTAATTGATGTGAAGGATTAGGCAAATTTGTTCATTTACACAGAAAGGTCAGATATGATGATTTTTTTTAAATTTTCTAATTCAACTAATATTGTAACCTACAACAGGTTGCAATTCACATAATGAAGTTGCTATTTATAGCTTATTGATAAGGTCACACTAAATTTTTTGTATTTTTTACTCTCAGCTCTGTTTTGTTTTAAACTTAAGCTTGGAGCGAAGTTCAGCATGTGCTTGTATAGGAATCCCAGAAAAATTGATTGGACTTCTATAGAGCCAAACTTCAGAAACTTATTAACTGAAACTAGGGATAGGCCGATTCCGATTCTCGATACCAATGGTATCGAACAATCGCCGATACTCGATACTTCGCATCATTGTACTCGATACCGATTCTAATATGTTAGGTTAATTATGATGCTAAACTCAACTGGCATTGAAGGTTGTAAAGAGTGGCATATCATAGTTTATTTGGAATACTCTTAAATCAGCAAATATAAATAACTCCAAGTTCATTATCTCACATTCGTAATAGTTTTAGAGTGCCGTTGCATTTCAAAATGAATGACGTATTGTGTTCAACTGACTGACAGCAGTGACAATGACAACTAGTAGAACAGAACAACAGAACTCTAGTTGCCGCCATGTTGTCAGATCGAGGGCAATGTTGCCAGATGGTACAATCATTGAATATATAAATATACAGTAATACGCATAAGGTTTATATGTATAGGCAATGGTACTAGTATAACTTGCGTTTTTTAACTCGTGATAGGGTTTATGTACATTTCATTAGCAGCTTAAGAGCTTGATAACTTGCTGATCATAGTGTATAAACATTGACTATAAACACACTTTGTGAGAATATAATCAATGGTTGATTATTAACCCTCTAAGTATCGCCCACCCCATATTGGGTAGGTTTTCTGATGCGTATGAGTGTCGCCCACCCAAAATTGGGAGTTTGTAGGCGCCAAGGTTTGTTCGTTATTTTTATATATGCGTGATCAATGCCCCAGCTTACTTGTAATGTACTAACTGTTCAGGTAATTCAGGGCTTCATGGTGACTATTGGAGACGGCGGTTTAGCGATGTATTTTTATCATTATTATGATGTTTCTCTCTGACTGAACTGAAACAGCTGTTGCGAGTTTGCTAGTGGAAAATTTATTGTTTAACCTATGTTTTGGATTTATTGTTTTGTTCGTTGTCTGTTTGCTGTGCGTGCCTAGTGAGTTGTTGAAAATGGATTATGATCTCCGTTCTAGTGATGTGATGAACTCCATGTTTTTTATCTGATTCTTTAAGTAATTTTAGTGATATTGATGATGACAATATTGAAGATGACTTTGGTATTGACTTTGGATCTATAACTCTATAACTATATATGGAACATTCATTGCAGGCCCAGATGTACGAATTCTTATGCAAACAAAAACTCTGTGAACATTTTAGGCCTACATAAACCGGTGATTATTTACTCAATGTAACTTAATTTAATAAAATATGTAAAAATGCAAGTCTTGTTGAAGTAGCCTATCTTATTTTCCTTATAGGCTAACTTAATTTTATGTAACCTTAATCAATAGCAATGCAGTTATCTTATGGTCTAAAGATTAAATAAAAATAACATGCTCCATGCTCCTTTATTTATAGGGATGGCGAGATGCACACATAAGTTATATGTGTTATTAAATGAATTTTTAACAGGTAACGGTATCGAGTGCGGAATCGAGAATCGAAACCAAAGTTGTAGAATCTGAATAGGTACCGGAATTGACCAATTCAGGAATCGGCCCATCACCAACTTAAACCCATTTCATGTTAACAACATCGAAGCTGTCCTTTATCAAGGGGAGCTTAGTGGAGTGTCAAGCTTGCATCCCTCAGGAAGAGAGTGGGGGCCCATATTAGTTGTGCTAAGAAAAAAAATTACTGGGGTCATTCAATAGCCAATTCACAAAGTACAACCATGCAGTACGATGGGCTATAAGCCTCTCTTTTGGAATAACTTTTTCAGTAACGAGGAAGTCATTAAGGAAACATCCGGAGTACACAAGGTTCTCTCTAGGAGAGGTCTGTCACCCTCAGTGCCGTTGAGGAATCGGGTGGAGTTGTGGCATTCAACCCCAACAAAATACTCAAGGCCGTGGGAATTGCCCTGAAATTCAGTTGTCTCCAGGGGAGTAGACTGAGGAGTACTAGTCTCCGACAAACACGTGACAACTGTCTCACCAACTAGCTCTCTAAGGTAAGAACAACTACTCTTGGCTATCTGGTAAGAGAGAGTCACATACAGAAAGTATTAGTTACTTGGCTAGGCATTTATAACGTGCTTTGATATTTAAGTTCTCTTTATAAAACAACTGATTTGAGTTACAAATTAATTTGACAGATCTGGATGAAGCGCTTTGTGGTTATGGTCTGATTTTTTAAGACAAGATAAGTTTGAATCATAAAATCCTTTATGATGTTTGTATTAGAAAAATATTATATTTTCTAAATATTGAAAAAAATATTCATCTTGATATCCATTATTTGATTTAGTTGGCTATACAAAACTAAGGTAGAATGTTGTGGTTTACTGTATAGTAGTTTGTTACCTTCATGATGTCAACGGCCAGTCCACTGTTCATGTTGTTCATAGCTCTGACCCGGGGAGAGACTGCTGTCTGTTTACCTCTACTGATACCAGCTATCAGAGCAGGTCTGACATAGTCTACCTCACTAGGACCTCCCACCACACTCACAGCTCCCACTCTTACCTCACTCTCTGAAACAACAACACATACTGATACCAGCTATCAGAGCAGGTCTGACAAAGTACTGGATATTAGTACTGTTTATTTACAAGTAATTAAAGAAGAACTAGAACAGCTGAGAGACAAGGCCAAGGATGTCAAAGGCTTATCTACAATAACCAGTACGTCCACCGACCCCCCTGCCCTCCCACCCTCCACAGGAACAGCTGATCCGGCAGTCGTGGTTAGGCATTCAGCTTGTGTACGCGAGAAACATAAAGTTTTAATTCCATGAGGAAGCGGGACGTTGTTTTGGTCCCGCGAAACGTCGAAGAAAATCCAAGGACGATTTTTTATGTGCGTGTATGTGTGTGTTGTGTGTCTTTGTGTATAACATTTTGACGAGTCCTGGATTAACAAATAAGGTGAGTGAAGCCCACAAGCTGATCAATACAGTATAATAAACCTCGCCAAAAAAAATGTATTTCAAAAATAATAAATAACTTTGTTAAGTATTTATCAGTTTTCTTTATTTCATTCATATTTAAATTATTCCAAATAAGTCAATCAAAATTCATTAACCAATGTTTAGGTTTACAATTTATTATTATTAGTTGAAATTACAATTCATTTAAATATTACTAATTATCATATGTTATTATATTATATCACATTGAATCTAAAAGAATATTTCATTATTAAAATTGGCAACACTGTAAATGCAAGCAGTTTAACTACTCAAAATTAAATGTACAACAATTAGATCTTTAAAAAACATGTGACTGTGATTAAGATCAACAAATGTGATGTGGAAGCAAATAGGGACCTCTTGTCGGGAATTTTCAATTTTGAGTTTTATATACCTATATTTGAATTCCTTATTAGGCTAAGTTCCGAATCGATTGTTGCAAGTCCCTTGCATGTGTGATTTTTTTTGTTAAAGTTAAAGGATTTTGAAGTTTTGTTATGGAAAAGGGTTATTTTGAGAAAAACTGTTTTGAAAATTTCAAATACGCATTAAAACGGTGTTTTTCGTATTTAAGAAATGATTTTGGTAACAAAAGAAAGCTTATAATGTCCTCTTTGGAAGCAATACAAATTTTTTTCTTAACTCACGGTAGTTTTCATTTAAATAACTTTTTTATTGAAGCATGTCTTGACGTACGATGATTAATATCTATAAAGAAAACCCTCAATAGATATTTCTATATAAGTTTGCCCAAAGACTGTTTTATGATTAATAAATAAACAATCATATGTTTTTCAATGCCTTACCTGGTTACAACTTAAGGTCTAGAAAGAGGAAGATTTAAAATATATATTGAGGGTTTTGTGGGGGATGATTGACGTACGATGATTAATATCTATAAAGAAAACCCTCAATAGATATTTCTATATAAGTTTGCCCAAAGACTGTTTTATGATTAATAAATAAACAATCATATGTTTTTCAATTGTTTTGTTAAAAAACAGTAAATAGTTTAGTGTGTTGTTTTGTTGAATAAAATAAAAAGGTACCTAGTTTTTGTTAAAATTTATTTTGTCATTTCTAATGTTTAATATTAATCGTCCGTGATATCAAAGGAATTGAATCACGTACAGTGACGACATAAGTCTTAAAAATTGCACTTCAGAAAAGGGACCTCTTGTCGGCCCTATGTTATTTCTTTATAAGATAAGAAAAGGTACCTCTTGTCGGGACCACACAATTTGTGAGATATTTTGTTCTCCGTGAACTGAACTTTGATGTAGTTCTCTCAATTTCTACTAGAATGCAGTAAAATTTATTTTTTGGACTAAAATCTGTTTAAAAGGTGAATATTAGAAATGGGACCTCTTGTCGTTATGGCAAAATAACATTGAGCAACAAGAGGTACCTTTTCTCAGACTGTGCAGGGGCTAACAAAATGATTTATTTCAACCTTTTGCATCATCAATTCAATATTTTAAACGATACTGTCATGTTCTATGTTAAATGAGGTTAAACAATCGATACAACCCCGAAATTCGATATTTTCGACCTTTATTACTTATATTGGCCGTACTGAAAATTTTGCATCCCCAACAAGAGGTCCCTTTTCCCTTTCCACATCACAAATGAAGAATGGAATGACCTGAATGAAAATGCATGAAAATAGTGTTGGTATGAAAAAGTAAATTCAAGAAAATTATGATCAAAGTTTTATTCAACTTCAAGAAGATAAAGTTTATTTAAGAAGATTTATTTTACCAAGAACAGTAAGTTATTCTTTCAATGTAAATAAAACAAAATTCTCCTATACAAAATACAGTCCACTTACTCAAAAATTTAAACTATTTTACCAATCTATTTGATCCATTATCATTCTATAAACAATTATCAAAATTTCATGACAAACTTCTTGATCAGCATTGTACGTGTTATTTCATTTACGGAAAGTAAATAGAAGAAACGTCATATTATAACACTTAAAACATATATTTACGCTTATACTGTTATTCACAAGACGGTAAATATACAAAAAAGATGGTAAGTGGTGATTGATTTCGATTAGACACTCCAATCATCATCAGACCCAATAGGCGAATGAATATGTCATTCGCCTCTTGGGTCTGATGATGATTGGAGTGTCCAATAAATATTGGAGTATAAGCGTAAATATATGTTTTAAGTGTTATAAGACGTTTCTTTTATTTACTTTCCGTATCGTTACAATAGCACATAGCTTGAGTATGGTGATCCAATCATCACAAACTTTTTCATTTTTGCACAAATTTTAATTACACTTAACTTTTGTAGTGGGCTGGCAGATTTATCAGCTGACAGATGTTTTTGGTTACTAAGAAGAGAAAAATAAATAAGAGGATTCTTTTAGGCTTTTCCAACAAAAGTGGTTCATTTTAATTTATGTTAAACTAGCAGAGGACCCGTCCTTCGTACAGGGTAGGCATATAAGTATAAAATGCTTATTGCAGTTACTAAAGCTTTGTGTTTGCAATGAGGGAGAACACAGTTTGATAAAATTTGCTTCTTTAAAATTACAGTATACTATAATAGTATTACACATCTACCATAGCCATAATGTTCTCGTTCTGCCACTTCACCTAAACATAAGCATAAGAGAAAAAAATTATCAAAAATTTGCAAATATGACAGATTATTCATGAAACTAAAAACATAAACATAACTGTAAACAATCCTACTTTGACAGATCTCATTGCGTATCATAGTTTTTTTGTCTCTGTTTAGTTCAAATTAGCTGTTTCCATAAATGCAAAAAAATAATAGTGCTGCACCCTGTTGGTAATTCTTACAACTTTTTAATGCTTTTCATATAATAGAACAAAATTTTTAGTTGAAACAGCTGACTAAATTCTTTAATTCCCTTTAAATATGAATATTCATAAGGTTAACATGGGGAACTACATAGCCACTGGGGCGGAGTCCAAAAGGATTTTTGAGATAAGAATATGCCTATATGTTAATTGGGAATGTGAGCTATCATCATGCCAAATTTCAGCCCAATTCATCCATTAGTTAATGTGTGATTGAACTTCAAACAAACAAACAAACACACAAACTTTCACATTTATAATATTAGTAAGATTAAAACAATGATTTTTAGTGAAAATCTCTAGACTTTATTTCAGGTATTCCTCCTATTTAAAACTGGTTCTTTATACTAAAATTGGTGACCCCAATTTGAATTCAAAAGATTATTCAATTGTTCAATCACTATTGTTATTCAATGAAGTAAATCAAGAACACATAATGGAAATCAATGAAGGCATATTGGACCAACTAAAACTGATGGAAGAGCAAAACCAAGATCTCAGAAAACAACTTAATGATGTAATTGGAGTTGACTCTGAACATTCAAGACAAAATCATGATTCAGAAGAAGATTTTAGCGAATTTCCCATATATTGAATATTACCGAATTTCCCATATATTGAATATTAAATAAGCTATTACCGTAGTACTCATGGTAAGACCTGGACGCAGGACCGATTTTTTTTTTCGTTTTGAGGTCCCTAGAGGCCAAAAACACCATCCGTTCAAATATATATACCGGGTGTCCAAAACCACCCGTACACCCCTTTCAAAACGATGGAAACCTTTTCTTACAAACAAAAAATAATACAGAACTAGCTAAATTGGGCACGGTCTACCAAATAATGATAATTTCAAATCCAAAATCACACCGGAAGTGGGTTTTTCAGACCGGAAGTTGACTTTTTTAAATGTAAACTACCAATTTTGATTACAGAATCGGATTCTACGTTGAAAAACACATAACTTTTGTCTAAAACATTTTTTGAAAAAAAAAATTTTCTACCTCTAATCCCCCATTAAAGTCAATAATTTTTTGTCATTCATGTGTCAAAGTTACTTGAAACAATAATAGAGAAAAACAAATAACAAAGATTACATAAAGACACATGATGAATAGAATCAGCTGTTTATTTTAAACACCTTAGCAATTGAGTGACAGCTGGTCTACACATTGCTAAGTTTAATTTTTTTATAATTTATTTTTACATTTGACCCCTTAAATGTAAAAACAAATGATTTATTTTTAAAATAAAATGAAATTAAGCAATGTGTAGACCAGCTGTTAATCAATTGCTAAGGTGTTTACAATGAACAGCTGATTCTATTCATCATATGTCTTTATGTAATCTTTGTTATTTGTTTTTCTCTATTATTGTTTCGAGTAACTTTGACACATGAATGACCAAAAATTATTGACTTTAATGGGGGATTAGAGGTAGAAAACAATTTTTTTTCAAAAAATGTTTTAGACAAAAGTTATGTGTTTTTCAACGTAGAATCCGATTCTGTAATCAAAACTGGTAGTTTACATTTAAAAAAATCAACTTCCGGTCTGAAAAAGCCACTTCCGGTGTGATTTTGGATTTGAAATTATCACCATTTGGTAGACCGTGCCCAATTTAGCTAGTTCTGTATTATTTTTTGTTTGTAAGAAAATGTTTCCATCGTTTTGAAAGGGGTGTACGGGTGGTTTTGGACACCCGGTATGTTTATATGTTTATATATTTATATATCTAATATATAAAATTCTCGTGTCACAGTGTTTGTCTGCAAACTCCTCCGGAACGACTTCACCGATCGTAATGAAATTTGGTGTGTAAATTCTGTAGGTATGCGAATCGGACGTAAACTATTTCCCGTTTCGAAATTCTTAAAAGGGCTCCGCCCCAGTGGCTCTGGAGTTTCCCATGTTAACCTTATGAGAAATGGAATTAATGAATCTTAACAGCTGTTTCAATTAAACAAGTTGGTTCTGTTCTATGATGTTCAATAGCATTAAAGTTACAAGGATTACCAACAGGGTGCAGCACTATCATTTCTTTTACATTTATGACAACAGCTAATTTGCAACCAAAAGGTGAGTGAGCGTAGCGAACGAACTTCAACCTGGAGGCAAGTGAGCGTAGCGAACGAGCTAACCTGGAGGCGAGTTAGCGTAACGAACGAGCTCCAACCTAAAGGCAAGTGAGCGCAGCGAACGAGCTCCAACCCAAAGGTGAGTGAGCGTAGCGAACGAACTTCAACCAGGACGTGATTGAGCGATGCGAACGAGATCATCTTGAAAATTAAACGTAACGGTACTTTCTCTCCATCGGTCTGTCTTAGGGGAAACCTATAACTTAGGCGATACGAAGTTCGCCGGGTCAGCTAGTATATATATATATATGTGTCCGTTAGCACGATAACTCGAGCAAAAATGATCCGATTTTGATGAAATTTGGTACAAACGTGTAAACCTACGTTTATTCGTACGAGTTCGCGATCCAGAATGATCGGACCATGGGAACGGGGGTTTATGGGGGGGGTTATGGGGTAAAAATAGGTTTTTCCCATTTTTTACCCCAAAAAAAAATCAAATTTAGCAATTTCTTTCCAAACCATTTTGTAGAGTTTAAAAAAAAAAAATAATTTAGTATATTGAAGCGTTATTATGCGCCTAATGGTTACAGTGAAAATTCCAAAAAATTGTAAATTTAAAATTCCCATGTTATTCTTATGGAGAATAAGTCAACTGTTGTAGTTTGCTTGTTTATGAACATATTTTGATCAAATTTGGAAAATGTTTTTATTTCTTACTAACTATTAACATTTTACAAAAAAACAGTTTTACCCTCCCTGATGCAGCAAACCTAAGTACTTGTTAAACTAATTCTATTTAAATAGGGAATGAATTTTATATTTTTAAGTAGGTAGACATTTCAGTGTAAATCCAATCGATTGACGTCCGCACGGGTGAGTACTACGACTATCCGCAGTGCTATCCTGATAATTAGACCAATTCGTAATTACCAAGGCAAAAATGTGGTTCGGATTCCACTATAAACTGTAGGTCCCTTAGTTGCCATTGGCTATATGGGCTATTAATTAACAGCTGTGTCTAAGGAATGTCGGCCTTAGTCACTAACAAGACTACAAGATCGCGCCACTCATCCTACACTCATCTCCATTCATGCTTGGCTCAAAATACCTACTTTGTATGGTCGCCATTCCATAGAACAGTAACAGAACAGTAATGGAAATTCGCTTAGTCTGCAGGTTTGCTGCGGCGGGGGTATTTTGGTTAATCCAATGAATCAGAAAACTCAAGAACATCAGATTTATCAGCTGACAGATGTTTTTGGTTGCTAAGAAGAGAAAAATAAAGAAGATGATTCTTTTAGGCTTTTCCAACAAAAGTGGTTAATTTTTATTTATGTTAAATTAAAACAATCATAATTAGTGAAAATCTCTAGACTTTATTTCAGGTATTTCTCCTATTTAAAAGTGGGTCTTTCCACTAAACTTTTATTGCTACTGTTTATTATAAAGATATGTATATAACAGCCAATAACATACTCAACTTGGTACATTTCATACACTTCACATGTACAATGTCCATAAGTAAGGAAAATACCCAGTTATTAGGGATCTACTATTAAACTTCTTTCATATTTAAGTGCTTAAAATATTAACAATTTTTCCACTCACCCATTGATGGATCAGAGAGAGGTATTTCAACAACTTCCTGATCAGCCCAAGCTTCTTTCTTCCTCATAATATCAGAATAAATGCTGGGTTTCCCCATCACAGCTATTTTCACTTCAATCTAAACAAACAAACAAAAATATTTGTATTACAAACCTACAATCCTACAATAAAAGCTTAATTCTCTTGTTTGAGTAATATACAAGAAACAAGATATAAAAAAAGTTAAAATATAAATTTGTTATTAAAGTACAGGTATTTGAGTGGCTTTCTTTTTGAGTTGAGAAAAGCCTTTTTAAAGTTCAAGGTACAGTATTGGGTACCAAGTAAGAAAATCAAACATAATGTAATGGCAAATGCAGTGTAAATTACAATTCTTTATGATCGTAGAGATAATTACAATGGGGCCATTTTTACCAACTAAATAGATATTTTCATAAACCTTCCAAATTTTTGGGACATTTAAAGATCTGTTTCCTTATTGAGGTCAAAGTATTTCTCCAGCTTATCAAACTCTTATTTTATACATATCTATTTTGATTCCTTGCAAATTTGAATACTCACTTATTTAAAATTTCATGAGCTTTTGATATTATTTTAATTGTTTAATTCAAATAAACGTACCAATAGTAATGAATTTCTGTTTATTGGTATGTGTATCCTTAGTCTGTCATCGTACTTATTACCAGCAAATCGTGGTGATCAGCAAATGTTACCATATTAAAAAATAAAGGAATTATCCTATTTAAAACTCAGTATTTTGTTTTATAATGTACCTTTAAATTATATTCAACAATACATTGTAAATTAAATCTATACTTTTTTTTTAATAAACAAATCAACTTATTATATGCTGGGTGTCCACCAGGTCAACCAGAAAAAATTCACGAGTAATTCCAGGTAGTTCAGGTCGTACTTTTCATACCAAACTTTCCAACGTGTTTTTGCGCCAACTCCCGCAATGCTGTTTTAGCCCTAACACAGTTCGCTATTTTAGTTATCGGAAAAAGCATTCTCAAGTAAAGAAACAAAATGTATGATTGATTACTGTAATATTGCCTAACACAGGTATGCATTTTTTATATATTACTCTGATTAAATAATCAGAAAATCATCAATTTATCTAATCTCAATCTCTGTACCGACACCTGAAAAATAGATGTTTAATCCTGATGGTTTTAATTTTACCAAATTTTATTTATGTACTTTCATAAAGTATGTAATTTTGGAGCTATGGGTTGTTTTTCAAGTGGCCTACAGGTAATATAACATACACATAATGGCACATAAAAAACTTAAAAACACTGATATACAATATATCAATGACAGTTTAGGCCAAATTAACTGTTGGTGATATTATTTATTTTAACCGCTGGAGGTTAGTTGCAGCGCATGTTGAAAGCGGTCACGTATCACTAAAACTGCCATATCTCAGTTAATACCCGTTCAATCTTAAAAAATAAGGTGTCAATCGATTTGTAATGAAATTGCCTTAAAAAAGTTATTCTTGTAAAATGTTTGTAAATTTGGGTTTCGAGTTATTTAAGAAACAAAATTTTAAATAACCGCCATTTTGTTTTATGAATTTGAAAATCTTCATAATTTTTTGGTAGCTTTGTCTAGTCGTCATAAATGTTTGTGCAAAGTTTACATTTCGTATGTTTAACCATTCTTTAGAAACAAATTAATAACTGAAAAAAATTAAATGGTGGCTGTGTGAATAACTAAGGACTTCCAGACAATTTAAATATGATATTTAGGTATGTTTCTTACCCAGGAGCAATGCCCTAAAATATTGATAGAGAGTTCCGGGACACCCTGTAGATACATACATAGTTCCTCTTTTATAGATATAGATGGTCAATGCTTTCTCGATTTTTTCATGGTAATATGTACGCAAACCCAAATTCAAATAGTAAATTTCAACCAAATCAGTAAATGTTTAGTAGGGAGTCAAAATCCGAACCAATTGGGACCGTAGGTAGTTCAGATTACAGATTTGCTCGGATTTTCAAACATAGCCTAGAAATGCCTAATATAGACACATAATTAGGCCTACGGTATTACAAATACAGTGAATTAAATGATAACTTTCATTTTTGTACCTTGGTATTTTCGTTACATTACTGTAATTTGTTTCTTGAAAAAATATGTACATTGGAAACGAACAAAACACACGACTGGCTCGGCCTGTTCACTCATTTCCCTTCAGAGCGCCGACTGTTTGGCCCACGAAATTGTAAAACATCTGTAGTCTCTGTGCTAATTCAATATTTTAAAACTCTAAGGGGCGGTTCGGATTTTTGACTTTCGGATTTTTGACTCTCTACTGTACATGCGTTTCCTTGAATTACAAAATAAATACTAACAGCAATTAAATTATCCACCTGATCATAATGTTACAATAATATGTACTTATTGTTACATCGTTACAAAGTAAATTCTCGGGTAACAGAAGAGACCAGCACAGGTATTGACAATGTAATAACTAATATAAACTGTGATAGAGTAGAAGTTGAGGAGATTGTGACTGCTCTCTCTGACCATGACGGGCAAATACTAAATATACTAGGCGTACGCTCATTCTTCCCGTATTGAGACGAAACGAAGATAGTGAACAAGTGGAATAAGGCTGCGGTAAGGCGACCAGAATCCTACCATTTGGTAGTACCATTTGGGTAGTACTCTAGTTGTTGGTGAACAGAGGAATTACTGGATATAGCAGGCATGTTTCCACACAGATGCTCAAACAGTGTCTTTCAGAGCATGAGATCATTTTGAGAATTCCAGAGGTCTTGGCGCAGATGCGGTGAATGTCTGGCTCAAACTCTTATGAAGAGTCCAATATCCAGAGAATTTTGCTAAATGCTAAATGTTTTCAACTTATTTTTGTTGGGATTCACCATATTCTTTGTTGAAGTCTTAGCTGAGACATTATTAAGAGCCTTCAGCAAGGACTCGAAAGTCATAGAGGGAAGCAACTTTCCAAAAAAGTTTTATATTGTCAGCAAACTTAAGAGAAGGGATCTTGATAACTCTTTTGATGTCATTAAAGAAAATGTAGAACCGAAAATATTTGAAATTTTGTTGGATGTTTTCTTGATAAATAGGCAAAAAACTCCATATTCACCCCATAAAACCACATGAAAGCCAGTTCACATGATCTAATCAAGACAGGTAGTAAAACCGTAAAACTCAAAATGTTAAAGGAATGTTTATTGTATTACACCAAATTAATAGAATTATCAAGATCCCTTGTCAACTCCTCCTTATACATAGTCGCATAAAGACTTTTGTAAATGGTACATTTACATATGAATGTGTATTGGATTGGCAATTTTCTCTATAACCCTAAATCAAACAATAAATTAGGCCTATGTAAAATAGTATTTTTTTTCTACAATCTAATAAAATGTTTATGTTAGTATGTGTAGTTAGGAGGTTTTCAGAGTTAGTTAACAAATACAAAAACACTCAGATTTGCACCAAAGCTCTCTATGAAAGCCTGGTATCATGATCTGGCCAGGATGCTTTCACTTTTCTTTTCATGCTGAATTAAAATTATTAAAATTAATTAAAATTAAATTATCAAAGTGGACCTTTTCACAAAAAAATCTGGAAATATTCAAAAACTATTTGGGAATGGAAGACTGATATGATGTCTATTATGCAAATGTTGAGGATAAGTTCAAAGCTTTCTTCAAAACTTTTATGTACTATTTCAATCTTATATTTCCTAAGACAAAAACTAGGATAAAAACTTACAATAATAACAATTGGATCACAGATTCTCTAAAAGAAGAAAGAAAAGAAGTAATAAATTTATTTAAAATAGCAAGGCAAACAAAAAACAAACATTTAAGTAATAAAACTAAACAAGAAAATAAAAAATTTAAATCAAGGTTAACTGAAACAAAAAAGATTTTTTTGAAGAACAAAATTTCAAAATCAACCTGTATTGGAAAAACAACTTGGGGAATGATTAAATCAGAGACAGGGAAGGACAAGGGAAAAATTAATGAGAATATAAAACTGGTTGTAAATAATAATAAGCTAGGAAACCCATATGAAATAGCTACTGAATTTAATAAATATTTTATAGAATCTATGAATGATGTTAGCAGTAGTAACAGTTCAAATATTTGTAGTACTAATACATGTAAACAGAGTGATCAGTTGGATAAAGACAGCATCATTTCTAGACTGGTAGGCCCAAACAGTTGAGATTAAACCAATAGATAATAAAGAATGTATGGCAATAATTGATGGCTTAAAAAATAAGTTTTCATGTGGGTACAATGAAGTACCAATAAAAGTGATCAAGTTTATTGGCCCAGCAATATGCAAGGTGATGGTTCATCTGATCAATTCATCCTTTGTCTCTGGAATTTTTCCACACAAACTAAAAATAGCCATAGTAATACAAGCTCTAAAAAAAGGTGATCCTAAACAAATTTCAAATTATAGGCCCTTATCGTTGCTCCCAACTTTCTCAAAAATCTATGAAAGAGCCATGCACAAAAGGCTATTGGAATATTTAGAGACGGAGGGTTTGTTAGTTGAATCTCAGCATGGTTTCCGCAAAGGGAGATCAACTGGGACTGCAACAGCAGAATTTGTGGAAACCATTCTAAATTCAATAGATAAAGGTGAAACATGTATTGGCATCTTTATGGACCTTAAAAAAGCATTCGATAGTGTTTGCCACAGTAAGTTGTTGGAAATTCTAAAGAATGTGGGAATTACCAACATTTCTTATAATTGGTTTCAGTCATGTATAGAAAACAGAGCTCAATATGTAGAAGTAACACACTCTCACAAAAACAGACAACAAAAATAACATCAAAACTTGAAAAAATAAAAACAGGTGTACCTCAAGGGTCAATTTTGGGCCCCTTATTGTTCATAATCTACATCAACGGTTTGAACCAAACACTAGTAAATCAAAGGGAGAGCAAAATAATTCTTTATGCAGATGATTCAAACTTAAAGATATCAGGAAAAAAATTGGAGGATATAGAATCTGTGGCAAACTCAGAACTCATTAATATCCAAAGGTTTTTAATTGAGCATAATTTATTTTTGAATATTTCTAAAACTAATTATATTAACTTTTCCACCAAAAACAAAACAATTGCTTTCCCCAACATAAAAATTGATAATACATCTTTAGAACCTGTTCGACAAACAACCTTTTTAGGCCTAAATATAGACAGCAGTCTCAGTAGGAACTCCCATGTTGAAAAAGTACTGGCAAAAATGAATTCGGGTGTGTCTGCTCTCAGGACATTAACAAATATTTGTTGACCTGACAACTCTCAAAATGGTCTATTACGGTATGATTCATTCTCATTTAGCCTACAATATACATGTTTATGGAGCAACCAATATTAATAATCTGAATGAGATATTAAAACTACAAAAGAAATCAATCAGAATAATGCTAAATATGGAACAAACTGACCATGTTAAAGAAAATTTTAAAGAATTAAGAATTATGACAGTATTTAGTCTATATGTATAAGAAACTATTGTTTACTCAAAACAAAATCAAGAGCAATTTGAGACTGGTTAGTTGATCCACCATTATAATACAAGAAACAATAAAAAAATAAGGTTGCAAAGTCACCGATTGAAAATGTTTGAGAAAAAGCCAAATTATATAGGATCTAAATTTTTAAACAAAATTTCTACCATAATAGACACAAATCAAGAGTTTTCAAAATGTAAGAGAAAATTAAAAGAACACCTAGTTGAGAGAGCATTATACTCACTAGATGAGTTTTAAAATAACTAACGGCCTTAAATTTAATATTTGCAAACAGAAATTATGGTGTTTTTAACATTATTGTACTTATTGACAGAAATTGTATTATAAAGATTAGTTTTAAGAAATGACGCATGTTCAATGTACTTACGCTACAAAACAATGAATAAAGAATGTTTTGATTTTGACTTTGACTTCATACGGATAACATGGGAACTTTAAAAGCCACTGAGGCAGAGCCCAAGGGACTTTTTCAAAAATTTAAGGCCAGTTTACAAATCTACGCAATACACCCTTTCCAATAAAACGTGAATGGTCAAAATCGGTTAAGAAATGGCAGTGGAGTTCAAAGAACAAATTGCATGTTGGCGTATTATTAATTATATAGAAGATAGATATATATAGTAAGATATAAGTGTTGGTTCCAATTCACCTTAGTATAAATCAGCTGATCGAATAACTTAAATCAACATTTTAAGTTAAAATAATTTGATTTTTCAAGAAATTCTTCAAAAGTGAGTAAATTGTAAATTTTTCCGGTGTAGCGGTAGATGAAAGCTTTAAAACGACACATCATTCATGAAAATTTGTGAAGAATTAAGGAAGTTGAGCGTATCAACAAAAAAAAAGCACTTAAGAAATTAGATAGATTTTAGCGTTAATTATTTAACTCTAGTGATTGGTAAGAAAAGGTCCATCCTCACACAAGGAACACAAAAACTTTACACTATACCTTGGCTGAAAATGCTGTCAGAAACGATGGAATGTTCTACTATTTGTGTTAGTGTATAGGCCTAAAGGACCTTTTTGTGCTTTTTAATGGACTCTTTCCCTTTCTGGATAACCTGCTATCACAACAAACATATACTATCAATTTGGTTTCAAGCATAAATTAAATGTATAATGCACCACCGAGTGCTAACCGAGGCTGATTAATTTTACAAACACTCTTAACAAAATATTAAACAAGAAACAATCTATTTTGAAATCCCCTGGTAAGGATAAAAAATGGATCCTTTGGTGAAGAAGTTGCTGTTGTTCTAATGGGTATTTTTAGAATTGTTTTTCCAAAAAATTTACAAGTTAACATCTAAACGGGCATTCTACCTTGGTGATACTAACTTTGAGCTGGCGTGAGCAGTTCCATATGATGACACTGCCGTTGGGAGATGCAGTGGGTATCAGTTCCTGGACTGATGATGTACCAAGTATCTCCATTGGCTGGTCAGTATGTACAGCCGGGGCAGTGGCGTACGAGACTGATAATGGCACGTTCTGTGTGTATTCTCCCTTCACAAACGGACACGACGGGGAGTGCCTCTCATGCTCTGACCTGTGACACAGTATTGACAGTTGGCAGTTGACAGTTGGTAGTACAGTAGAACCTCTTTAAACCGAATTCCCGTAAACCGAGCGTGCACTAATCTGAACGCCTCATTAATAGTATACACAGAACAGTAGTTCTTTATTGTATACTGTATTTATCAGTGTTGGGAAGTAGCGCGCTACAAGTAGCGACGCTACAGTAGCGCGCTACTTTTTTTGTAGCGTTAGCTGTAGCTACGCTACTATTAAGATTTTGTAGCTTTAGCTGTAGCTAGCTACATTTTTAAAGTAGTTGTAGCGGAATTTTAGCTACCCTACTTTTCTCGCTACATTAACATTAATTGAGATAATGATTTTTATCATAACCTCAACCTTACGTAAACCCTCTTTCAAACTGAGATTTTCAAAAAAATTAGGCCTACTTTCTTGGCCTCATACAGCTGGTTGCAGCGGTTTCATTCCCTATTACAACGTTGTGTGGACATGGAGGCCATTAAATGAGTGTTATCCACATTTTTTTAATTTACTACTCTATGATTACTGTCACATAAAATAAAATCGCTAGTTGCAGACGACGTTTAAACGTTACCGGTGACAAGAGAAGCTATTGAATGCTTGCAAGTGATTGACAGGGAAATTAGTAATCAATTTAGTTTCTTTATTATTTTAATAGTGTTTCAACTTGGGTTTTAATTTAATGGAAACCAACACTAAACCTTAAAATAATGAGAAAGCTGGTCTAGCTTCAGCTGTTGATTGTGGTTCATCATCACAAGCCCTTCCTTGGTTAGATTACGAAGATTTTTCAAAGGTTTACTAAATTAACAAAGAGGAAATTACCTGATGAGATTTAAGATATGCCTAGACTACATGATAATTGTAACGAAAAAATCTCCATATAACATGAAACTTAGATTGAAAAATAGCATAGTTTACTCCTGCTAACAGCTCTTGTATAGGACTATTCCTAGGCTATGCTATGGTTTAAGACGAATACCAAGTTCCAAGTTCAATTATTAGGAATATATCTGTTTAGCCCTTGCAAGAACAAGCCTACTATAGCCAACTTGTTACATAGCCTAGTAGGCCTACATGTTATTTTTACTTTACAAATTTCAACATGTTTAAATCAAAAGCCGATTTCAGGATAAGTTGCTGAATACTGTTTTCTGTACCAACTAGGTTGAAGCACAATTTGCCCTATGCATAATGACAAGGACGATTTCTTGACATTGAAAAGTGTTATTCATAAGAACAAGTAACTTATCACTATGGTTAAAAGTTATAGCAATTACGTTTTTAACATTAAAAGTTAAGAAAGGCAATAAACAAAAATTTCAGTAGGCTATGCTCTGTAACACAAAAAAGTATTTTTAAATAATCGTTTTACAGTTGTATTTGTCTTAATTGTTGATATAAGACATCTATAAATGGATCTATATTAAAGTAATAAAATGAGCTTTTAAAATATAGTTTTGTTGTATGTCCTTTGAACTTAATGAAATTTACATAGGCTATAAGATGCTTAAAAATAATGCAATATTTAAAAATAAGTACTAAATATGATAAGAAACACCCAACTATTTGGTTCTGTTGTTGTAGTTTTAGGTTTATAATACCAACATATTAAATACAATCTAGGAATAATTTGTTTTCCAAGTAATGTTAGATACAATACTGATATTTTCTGTTTAAATGTTTGTTCAATAAAAATATAGTTGCAATTGATTTTACATTTACCTAATGTGCGTGGAATAAAAAGTAACGTCTTTGGAAAAGTAGCTAAAATTATAGCTGTAGCTACATTTCATTGTAGCTGTAGTTGTAGCTAGCTACTTTTTCGGAACTGTAGCTGTAGCAGTAGCTAAGCTACTTTTTTGGAAATGTAGCAGTAGTTGTAGCTAGCTACATTTTAAAAGTAGCTTCCCCAACACTGGTATTTATTGATACACGCAACGTAATTGTTTCTACTGTAACGTACAGTACTATTTATTTACAATGTTTACAACTGAATTAAATCCCCGTGACAATTACGATCCATTTTAGCTACATTTAGCTAATGTTATGTAAAAACAACAATATGTTCTGTAATCCGAACTATTCAATAGTCTGAACTACCCCCCGTCCCAATTAGTTTGGATTAAAGAGGTTCTACTCTACTTCGAACAGTTTGCCTGATGATCAGCTATAGGCTAGCTCAAATGCCCAGTTAAAAAAAAATAACTTAAAGGTACACTTGCTTCAAGCTCCGATTGGCCGAGCTCACGGGTTATCCCAAAGGTCGTTTTAGGCCAAAATATATTCTTTTATTTTAGGTTGGAAAAACATAATTTTACATTATTAATGTATGTTTCTGTTTAAAGTAAAGTAAAAATAGCAATACCGGTACATTTTTAATTTGTAAAAATTAATACTTAAAATAATCGTTGCAAGAATTATTAAACGTACAAATGATCAGCAATAACCTAGAAAATCAAAATAATGCAGTACAAGGTTGGCCACCAACCGTGCTGAACGAGCCATCCGCTGAACGTAAACGATAGCAGTGACATTTCTGCTCGAGCATAACCTATTCGTATCGCCTTTAGTCAGTCTTTATCATCACAATTAATTTTTTTATGTTGACATTATTGTGACAAGTGTAGCTCAGGTCAAACTCTAACAAAAAGTAATTTTATACCTTCTAAACCAGAAAGATCCACCTTATTGTGTTTATTTTTTTATACTGCTGTGTTTTGGTTTGGCATAATTTTAAATTACTGTGCTTAAAGTTTTTCAGGACAATTTAAGAAGTATTGAGCATGTTTGTGTTGTTTTCTCTAATTAAACTTAGTTATATAACAAATATTTGCAGGATAATTTAAATTGATAATTTTAATTCACTATGTATTAATTTGAAATAATAACTTCGCCAATATATCTGAATTTTTAATTTGTATGTATTGTTAAAAATTATATTTTACAAGTATGAGACTTCTGTAACCCCTGACCTCCAAATCTAAGCAACCTTTGTGTTATTCGAGATTCTCGGTTTAACCGAGGTAGTCTCGGTCCCAACCATCGATGTATAATACTCTACTGGATAGCGCGCTGTGTGGTGGAAAAACGGTCCGTGCCCACCAATCGAATTGGTGGGATACCGAGGTGGACGGGCCGTATGAACCTGTATTTTACAGAAACATACTTTCACTCAACCTGCCCTGCTTCACTTATTTGTAGGGATGGACGAGATTGGATTTTTAGTTCGAGACGAGACAAGATTTTTTATTTCTCATAAAATTTCGAGACGAGATCGAGACGAGATTTCCCTTCTCATACACAACGGGAAATGCACGTTCAAAATTTTTACCTGATTTTGTAACATTGTTAGATGACTGTTCAAATACAAAAATAATGATAATAGGCAAGAATATTTACAATCTTTTATTAAAAAACATCAGCATAACATTTTTTTATTAATCACGCCTAACTTATTAAAAATGCCTACGATTAGGAAACATAGTGATATCAGTTAGGATAGAGTTCAACTTATCCTAAAATAAAATAAATCATAAAATAAAAGCTGTATTACCGTATTAATTTTTATAAAATAGTTAGGTACTTATTTTGACTTTTTATAGTAATAAAACATTCCTCACACTGCTTACACTTAACAAAACTTCTCAAATGTTATTAAAGTAATATTATTTATATAATTAAAGTAATATTTACATTTAAAGAATTAATTAAATAAGAACGCCTTCGCAAAGGAAACGCAACTACAACACGCTCCTGTATTGCGGTATTGCATTGACTTTCTGCAGGCGTTTTTAATTTTTTTTTTTTTTTTATTCTCGTCTCGATAAAAATCTCGGCCAAAAAAAAATCTCGTCTTGTGTAACGAGATTTAAAATTTCCCGAAAATTTCCCGAAATTTCGAGACTTGACCATCCCTACTTTTGATAATCTGTTTGCTCGTGTAAATTGGCCTTTGACCACCGTTCTTGCTTTGATTAGTTTCTGTAGTGTCTGTTCTTCAGTCATTTTGTTTTCCTCGTCGCCAATATTATGTGCTTTGACTTATTTAATACAATTAAATTGTGCACATAATGTTGACTGTGTAGAAAAACTCGGACAGTTGATATTTCGATATTTTTAAAAAGAATATCGACGCAGAAAAGGTTTACATCGGCTTCTGACCAGGCGCCTTAGACACGCTAGTCTCGGCGCGCAGTGTCACATTTGATGTAGACCCTACTCGGACAGTTGATATTTCGATATTTTTTAAAATAATTTAAAAACTCGGAAAAATGAAAACTTGGACAGTTGATTTAACCAAATATTATTATTATTTTAACCATACTCGGACAGTTGAAAACTCGGACACTTGATATTTAGATATTTTTAAAAATAATTTAATAAACTCGGACAGTTGATTTATCTAATTATTATTAGTTATTTATCAAAACTCGGACAAATGAAAACTCCGACAACTGATTTTTCAAATACCTATTTTGTAATTTTTAACAAACTCGGACTGTTGAAAACTCTGACAAATGATGTGATCCCGTACTGAGTCCCTCATGATCGAATTGTTTTTTGACCACCATTGAATCGAATTGCGATTAAAAGCATCAAATCGAATTGAATCGGAATTTCAATGCATTTTCAATGCATCGCACACCCCTATTTATTTACTACAGTACAATCCCAATTGACCGAGGTTGTTGGGACCATCGATGTATAATAACTCCCTGGATTGCGCGCTGAGGTTGAAGTAGGGCTCAAAAAACGGTCTGTCGCTGCCTCGCTCTGTCCGCGAGGAGTGGGGATAAAAGGCATGAGTCACCCTAGTGGCGAGCGCCGTGCCTGCTCTCGCCGTGTATTGCGGTGTATTGCTATGTTAGTTTTGTGGTAATATTACGAGTAAAATTGATTATAAAGAACTTAAGGAGGTTTGTAAGCAGTTATAATTAATCTAATTACTTGCTCACACTTTCCAGACTATGCATCAAAAGTAAATCTCAGAAGAAATTTAGTGATGTTATGAAAGAGTTAGATTTATTTATAACCTATTTGAACATTGGCCAGAAGAAAATATCACAATAATTATTTGGTTACATACTCGTGTCATCATTTGCTGCTGTTAGCCCCAATTATTATTGAGAGACTTATCATGTAAGAATATACATTTTGGTTATATTACAGTATGTTTCTTTGTCATACGTGTTTGTAAAATATATTACATGTTGTTAAATAAAAGGAGTGTATAATATTTTATACAGATATCTCCAATTTATTGATTATTCTCAGTAAAGTAAAATTATTACAAAATATTTTCTCAGATTTAACTACTGTGAATCCAAAATGTATTTTTTGATTCAACGATTTTTTTTTTACTATACACTACGGTAAGCAATAAAATGCATAAACATACGCTTGTAAATATAGTTACCCATCCTTCGTAATGTAATGTTATATTTAATGTGTATAATGATAATTAAATGCCAGAAACTCAGTATCTATATCCCGTAAACTGTTGCCTAGCCGGCCGAGCTCCTAGCGCCAATGCCGCGCCAAGCGATTTTATGCCTATTTTTAATCGCTTAAAAATGATACAAGCAAACTCCGTATAAAAAAAAGCTTCAAATAAAAAATAAAATTCATACTTTAATGTTTGCCGCAGGAATTTTTTTCCTGCTCAAAAAATAAAAAAAGTTCCTCGCTTACTACATTTTTCATGTTTTTAGTTGTGTTAAAAAACGATTATCAGTTTTAATTTGCCTAAATAAATTATAAAAAAATATGTTTAGGTTAAAACAAACTATACAGTAAGAAGCACTGTCTTTTCCAGAAAATAAAAATAAAAATTTGTAATTTTTACGTTGGCAAATAAGTGAAGCAGGGCAGGTTGAGTGAAAGTAAAAGGCAACCCAACGGCGATAGAACTAAATGTAAAGCTCAAAACTGTTACTAGTGATGTAAAATACCCAGGTATTTAAAACTCGGGGTAAATACCCTGGGTATTTACCCGGGTAAATACCCAAAATCCATAAATACCCGGGTATTTTGGGTATTTATGAAATCGATTGAAATTCATTTATATTTACCCCTAAATATGTTTCTATAACACATTTTACAGTAACTTGAAGCTTTACTAAGTTAAGTACCTTTTACTTAATGATTGAGCACTTTTTTTAAATAGGCCTAATACATATAGATTCTAAATAAGCATGGGGTTTCGTGTCTTAAATCGAGTAACATCAGATAAATTTAACTTAAAAATAGTAAATTAAAAAAGACTTTGGCTATTTCAATTTTTATCATTTTATAAATTTATAACCAATTAAATAACATAAACAAAATTATTTTAATTTTTAAATATCTAGGAATTGTTGGGCATTTATGATGAAAATTTTTTTATTGTAGGCCTGTAGCCTAAATGGCTTGGAAGGCTAGACAGACCTAAGGCCTGATTGACATAGGCAGGATGGCAGAATAATAAAAGTAATTAAACTTTTCTGTGTTACCGCTTGGTTAGAAACAATATTTGGATAAACCTACTAGAAAAATGTATCTCCTGTTTTTTGGTCTAACTTAATAAAATTTTTAAGATCTATTGTGCTATAGATTCAAATGTTTTGTATCACAAGTTTATGAAATTAGTTTTTTTTTCATACCATTGATACCAACAAAAGATCTAGAACAAAAATATTATTAAATACTGCCATCCCACAGATTGAATTTTAATTATTTTCTTCAGTTGTTTACACATAGGCCACTAGGTTAAATTTTCCTGTCTTTCTAAATAATAATTATTACTTTGCAAATTATTTATTTTCACTTTCAATAAAATGAATTCGTCTATCTATCATAGAAATTGAAAAATTCATAAGTAGTCAGGACCAGTGCAACCATGCGACCAGGGTATTTATGCCGATTATGCTTTATGCTCAGACCTGGGTATTTATGGTGATTATACCCAGAAGTAAAATGCTAGTAGTGACCACATGAAATTTTGTTTAACACATTTTATCATCATTTGACTATCCGTACAGGGTAATAATTGCAAAAAAACATCTCAATCTTCTCTAACTTTAATAAAAATTATAAATACCCAGTTTTTGGGTATTTACCTGGGCCTGGGGTAAATACCCGGGTAAAAACCCAATTTATATTTACCTACCCACTGGGTATTTACCCGGCCCACATCACTAACTGTTACTAAAAATTCTGGACAAAGTACAAACAAATACAAGATGAAATAGATTCACACACAGATTTGGATGAGCTTAGTAGAGAAATTGAATGCAGATGCAGTATGGAAGATGAATATTTACAGATTACAACTACACTTCAAGAAATGATGCTAGCTGTTGAACAGAAAAACTCCAACACCTCTTTATCTTCATCACCCAGTACACATTTATGTAACACATCAGGGAGAATTAATTTCACACCATATCACCCCGAAGAAACTATCACAAACTTCATAAGAAGACTGGAAGTATTTTTGTATCTAAATAACCAAGAACCTGATAATAAAGGTAAAGTATATACACTACTACATGCCCTAACACCTCAACTACAT
Organism: Macrosteles quadrilineatus; assembly: GCF_028750875.1. Classification (NCBI taxonomy): domain Eukaryota; kingdom Metazoa; phylum Arthropoda; class Insecta; order Hemiptera; family Cicadellidae; genus Macrosteles; species Macrosteles quadrilineatus. The sequence goes on from NW_026542594.1 coordinate 120,109,479, forward strand.
CAACAACTCTATGATGTTTGTACTCCTGAGGACCCTTTGGACAAACAATATGATGACTTAGTGCAGCTCTTGAAAGAATTCGTGGATCCTCAGCCAAGCCAATGGGCTTTACAACAGAAATTTATTTCGCGGAATCAAATGGAACATGAAACAGTGAATGAGTTTTCAGTTGATCTTAAGAAGATGACTGTAAATTGTGAATTTCATTGTTGCTGTGGTAAATCTGTTGCAGATCTATTTCTAAAACTACAGTTTATCCGGGGGTTGAAAGACGTAGACATTCGAACTAAACTATTACATGATCGTGAAAAACGAATGTATCAAGATTTAGTGAACATTGCTTCAGCAATGGAACTTGCAAAATCAGAAAGTAAGACTGTAAGCCATAATACGTTGGAACAAAGTGAATTGAATCAGATTAAGTATAAAAATAATAACGAAAAAAGTGTTAAGCCAACACAACTGAAATCCTCACCGAACAGCCCTAATTTCAAAACAGCTTTTGAAAAGCTCAAAGGAAAATGCTATCGCTGCGGTTCACCATCTCATCGGGCACACGAGTGTCGCTTTCAGGAAGCAACGTGTCGAAGGTGTAACAAAGTGGGACACATTGCAAGTGTATGCATGCAAACAAAAAGGCAGATGCAAGCAAAGTACAGAAATCATCAAACAGAATATGAAACTGAAGAAAGTAGTGAGAATGAGTTCCACATTAATGTCATCAACAGTAGAAGCAATGACAAATTTATCGTAAACATGAAGATTGAGGGCAAAGCAGTACCAATGGAACTAGACACGGGTGCAGCCCTCAGCACTATGTCCTACAAAGATTTTAAGAAGTTGTCAATTCCACAAAAGGTATTTTCAACCAACGTTGAACTTCGTACATACACAGGGGAAACTATTAAGCCAAGAGGTGTAACGTTTGTAAATTGTATGAACAAAACGCAAAGATTTGTCGGGAAACTATTTTTGATCGAACAAAATGTCGATGCAATATTTGGTAGAGATTGGCTTAGGGAAGTCAAATTAGATTGGGGTGAAATAAAAAGTCTAGAAATGAATCAGACATCAAGTCTAGGAAACATGTTGAGCGACTTTAGTGATGTATTCGATGGAAAAATTGGAGTCATACCTGATCATTTAGGACAATTAAGGGTCATGGATGACGCAAAACCGATATTTGTGAAGCCAAGACAAGTGCCATATTCTCTAAGGAGTGAAATTGAAAAGGAACTCAAGAGACTAGAAGAATGTGGAATAATAACCAAAGTAGATCACTCAGACTGGGGTACCCCCATCGTGCCTGTTGTCAAGCCAAATGGTCAAGTGCGCATTTGTGCTGATTACAAAGTCACAGTGAACAAATTGATCAAGGATGAAAACTATCCTATTCCTAGAATTGTGGACATTTACACCCAAATGAATGGAGGCAAACTATTTTGCACATTGGACATTTCTAATGCCTACCTTCATATGAGGATGGATGAAGAAAGTGCTCATATGCAAACACTTAGCACGCATAAAGGGATGTACAAAGTAAATCGCTTAATGTTTGGAGTCAAAGTAGCACCTTCCCTTTGGCAGCAGTTTATGGACAAAACCTTACAGGGGATTCCTGGTGTACAGTGCTTTTTCGATGACATCATTATTCAAGGTAAGACAGAAGAAGAGTTACTAACCAGACTACGGACTGTACTAGAGCGAATGAGATCCAAAAACTTAAGACTTAACAGAGACAAGTGCAAATTCTTTCAAACAAGTATCCAATATTTGGGACACACCATTGATGCTCAGGGACTACACAAAACAAAGGAAAAAAATTCTGCCATCATCAACAGCAAACAGCCAGAAAATGTAAATGAATTGAGAAAGTTCCTGGGATTGGCTAACTACTACATATAATAAGTTCATTAAAAGTTTGGCCACAATCCTTTACCCACTTAATGAACTGCTACGGAATGGGAAAAAGTATATATGGACAACTAAATGTGAAGAGAGTTTCCAGAAAGTCAAATCAGAGATAACTAGTGACAATGTACTTGTTCACTATGATCCAGATCTTACCTTAGTACTTGCAACAGACGCGTCACCGGTGGGCCTTGGGGCCATTCTCTCTCACAGATACAGTGATGGAACTGAAAGGCCTATTAGTTTTGCTTCACGTACTCTGACTAAATGTGAACAAAAATACAGTCAGATTGACAAAGAAGCAAAAGGGATATACTGGGGCCTCAAAAAGTTTTTCCCCTATTGTTACGGACGTAAGTTTATTCTAGTGACTGATCATAAACCGTTAGTATCAATATTTCATCCAAACAAGACTCTGCCATCAATCTCAGCAACGAGGCTGTTCAATTACGCACACTTCTTATCTGGATTCAAATATCAAATCGAATACAGGAAAACTACAGACCATGCGAATGTTGATTTTTTATCACGATTCCCAACTGAACACACTTCAATCAATCATGTGGATGACTGTAGTCTATTTCAAATCAGCCAGCTGGACTCGTTTCTAGTAGACAGTCAAATCATATCTAGAAAAACTGCTGAAGACAAGTTCCTACAATCAGTGCTACGTGCCCGTCAGACAGGGGAGTCTGTTGAACATCTGGGTTTTCATGACAATGAATTGACGCTGCAAGACGGATGTATATTTAAGGGTAATAGGGTAATAATACCAGAAGTTCTTCACCATGCTGTGCTTCAAGAACTACTCGTTGGACATCTAGGTATGGATCAAATGAAAGCTCTTGCTAGAAGCTATTCCACATGGAGAAACATCGACAAGGACATTGAACAACTGGTACGCACCTGTAAACAATGCCGCTTAAAACAAAACCAACCTGCTAAAGAACCCAATCATCCATGGCTGACTCCTCAAGGACCTTGGGAAAGAGTACACGTAGACTTTGCTGGCCCAATGCAAGGACAATGGTATTTCATTATTGTAGACGCATTCACCAAATGGATTGAAGTGATCCCAACTAAGAACACGTCTACAGAATGGTGTATCAGGGAACTTCGGAAAACTTTTGCTACATTCGTTCTACCTTTAGTTCTAGTATCAGACAATGGGAGTCAGTTTACTTCTAGCGCATTCCGACAGTTCTTGTCTGCTAATGGTGTGGTGCACAAAACTACTGCGCCGTACCATCCTTCCTCGAACGGGCAAGCCGAACGATATGTTCTCAAACAATAAAGAAATCATTAAAGGCAATGGAAGAAGAAGGAGGTAAACTAGATCTTAAATTATATAGGCTTCTCATGCAACTTCGTCAATCCCCTAACTCAACCGGGTCAAATGCTTACAGTTTAATGTATGGAAGAGAGATAAGAACGCACTTAGGATTATTGCTTCCTCAATGTAACAAGTCAGCAAGAAGTGCAATGGCTGTGCGCAGACAATTTCAAGTGGGGGACAGTGTACAGGCTAGAGACTACTCAAGTCCTAAACGGAAATGGAGCTTTGGAACTATGATTGGAAGAGAAGGTACCCTCTTATACCAAGTCAAAATGGAAGACGGAACTGTGAGGAGGAGGCATATCGATCAGCTTCTAAAATGTGAAATTTAGGCGGGGAGAGTTGATACATATTTCCAAAGACTGTCCCTATTTAATCCAGCTGATCAGTTAATTATTTGTTGTTTTTATTTATGTTTATGTGAAGTTATTCAGTAATAAATATACACTACACAGTCAACATTATGTGCACAGTTTAATTGTATTAAATTAGTCAAAGTACATAATAGGTCTGAAGCTATGTATACCTTGTAGTTTAAAGGTCTGATTCTATCCTCTCATTTTATCAATGTAAACCAATTGAAAGTTTCAGTATAAATCTTACAAATGTTTTTATTTGTTTACACCAAACAAAACATATCTTTAATTTGTAAAATCAATATTATAAAATAGGTAGCATGCCTAACAATATGATTCTGCAAGTAAAAATTATAAAATATTCAAGTAAAGCAGCTCACTGACATTTCTATCAATACTTCAATTCTTCAATCAATCAATCAATTCAATTCTTCTGATATATGATTGAAAATAAATATTTTTCACTTAAAATTCATATATGGTGCCGTAATATGAATAGGCCTACTATCACATAAACAAAAATTTGCATTACACAAATGTGGTAAATTTTAATTATTCTTATGTCACTCCATTGACAAGAATGAATAGAAAAGTGCCGTATTGCTTCAAATCGAGTTGCATCGATTCAAATAAAAAATCTTTTTAATCAAATTGTTGCTTTGAATAAAAAATCTTTTGCTGCTTCGCACACCCCCATAAATAAATCAATTTTATTTCTAGGTTTTGATATCTTAACAGTCCCATGAGATTTTTAAGCGAATATCCACATAACAGACAGGAGAACTTGTGTGAATGTATTAAACCTCAATATACGCTTGTAAATATACAAGTAGGCTTACAAAAACAATACAGGTAGTCTATGTTATAAGATTTTTTAAATAAATGATTGATGTATTCATGCAGCCAATGCCGCAGATGATTTACATACCAAGGTTCATCTGTGGGCTCCCAACAAACAAGACAAACAGTGCAAGTGAAGCACATTGCTCGGTCATCACCGGCAGAGTTGGGCTGGTGATAGAACCCAGCCTGAGCCATCTGATCTGGCAGTGCCCATCTACAGCATTACAATATATCAATTAAAAGATAGGCTAGAACTGTACAAAAATAATTATTGCTAGGCACTGCTTAGTTTTATGGTTCTTCCTCTTTTACAGAAAACAAAAGTACAGTAACTATGGTTAGTAGTGATATGTTGGTTGCAATTAATTTTGGTTCAGTTTTTCTTTTGTCGGTTTTTAAATGTATACAACAATCCTTTAAACAATAATGAAAATTATTTATTGTTTATAGGCCTGCCTAGAAACACTCATTAATATGGCTTTACCGCATGTCTTAAATAAAAAGTTACCAGTGCCTTTATCATAATGTCATCATGACTATGATTCGTTATCGTAGCACCCGTTGTTGCAGAAAAATTGTGTTGAACCGCAGTTGTAAGGTCATTAGGGATCTGCGGTACAGAAAATTTAAGGTCGGTACGGTTTGGTAGGGTACGATATTTTGTACCTCTGTTTTTGGTAAAAAATCGGTACGGAACGAAACTATTCAATTCAAAATATCTTTATTCATTCAACAATACAACAAAATAACAATTGACAATTAATATACATTACATAGAATACAAGACATAGTTATAACCAATACAAATTAAGAATGAATAGTTAGGTCCCTCATTTTCTCGTGTTGAGGAACCATTACAATCTAAAAGACGTACTGGAGAACAAAAACAAATAATACATTATGCTATATATAAAGATTAAACATATATAATGGCAAATTTGTATCAAAACAATTTAAAACTATGAAATAAACGTTTTTCCACAGATTCAAATAAAACATTAAAGTGATAGATAATAACAATAAAATACAGTACAGAAAAAAATCAAAACATGTGTACTTCCATTTACAACAACTAGGACAATAATGTTTCAACTCCAGGTAAAGTAAAAAGCCACTTCTTTAACCTATTTACAAATATTTTAGAACTAGTACTTAAACAAATATCCTTTGGAAGAAAGTTAAATAACTTAGGAGCTAGAAAACTAAAAAAGCGTCTAAAAAACTCATTATAAGGGTGTGGAGTAACAACAAAATTTCTAGATCTTAGTCTATCAGAATAAACCTGTTGATTTCCTAAAACGTGACCAGATCTAATAAAAAATATTCTTAGTACTCTGAAAACAAAGAGGTGTCTTAGTGGAAAGATTTTTAGAGATTTAAATAAGGGAAAACAATGTTCTAGCCTGTCTACACCCATAATCAACCTTACTATATTTTTTTGGGCTACAATCAAAGGAATAATGCTGGAGTGGTAAATACCTCCCCAACATGATATGCCATATTGCAGTTTGGAATCCACCAAAGCAAAATAAACAGTTCTTAAAATAGATCGAGGACAGCAAGACTTTAGCAAATAAAATTTTCTTAGGCAAGACCATAGATATTTTTTTAGATTATTTACGTGGGGCTTCCAGCTAACATTTTCATCAACTGTGAGACCAAGATATTTAATGTCTTTAACTTTCTGAATATCCATGCAACCCTTACAAGAGGAAGCCGGTACTCCCTGTAGACAGTGTAAACATTTATAAAGTAGTTTTTGATCTACTACATCGGTTTTATTCCTCAAGGAGAATCGAATGTACTTGGTTTTGTCACTCAGGGCCATTTTGTTTGAGGTGAACCAGATTTTTAATTGATCAAGATCTTCTTGCATATGTCTCATTAAAAGGGCTGAATCCTTATGACAGTAACTAAGAACCGTATCATCGGCAAAACAAGTTATTCTTCCAAAAAATGTTCCTGTACATAAATCATTGATACAAACTAAAAACAGAATAGGGCCAAGCACTGAACCCTGGGGGACACCACAGGTTATGGACAAATTAGAACTAGTGACCTTTTGTAGCTTAACACATTGAGATCTACCGGACAGATAACTATTAAACCAATTCCAGGCAACTCCTCGAACACCTGCATTCCAAAGTTTTGAAAGAAGTATGGTGTGATCAACTGAATCAAAGGCCTTTTTAATGTCCACAAACACACCACACACATTGTTGTTAACATTTAGACCATTAGCAATTTGAGAACAGAACTGTAACAACGCGTCTTCTGTAGATCTCCCATTTATAAAACCAAACTGGTCATTACTAAAAAAACTAGATAAGTTTAAAAATTTTACAAGTCGATACTTTATCAACTTTTCAAAGATTTTAGAGAACACTGAAAGTAAGGATATTGGTCTATAGTTATTACAGTCTCTAATATCCCCTTTTTTATGTAAAGGAATTACCACAGCTGCTTTTAACTCATCTGGAAAAATACCTAACTCCATACTAAGATTAAAAATGTGGGAAAGAGCTGGTGCAATTAGATCATGAATTCAAATCAAATCAAATCAAATCAAATCATCTTTATTCCATAGACACAAATTGTGAAAAGTACAATAGTGTATAGGCTGCGTCAACAATATAATACAACTTAAAACTAATCTAAGGTTGAGGCAAAATAATCTTCTATTTTATAAAAACAGTTTTTTAGAAGAATTCTCTTGATGGCTACTTTAAAAACATTTAATGGTAACTTTTTAACTTTAACTGGTAACTTGTTGTACAATTTGGTAGCGGTATATTTGAAGCTAGCTTGAGTGGTGGCATAAAGGCACTGATCTATTCTTAAATTATTACAATTCCTTGTGGCATACTTGTGCACATCCTTATTACAAAGTAAAATATCACAGTTGTTTTTAACATATAACAGACATTGAAAAATATAAATACAGGTTAAGGGCATCACAGACAATTTCTTAAATATAGGCTTACAATGACTACGTGGGGGAGCATTACTTAACAGTCTAATGGCTCTTTTTTGTAAAACAAACAAGATGTTGGCATGGCTACAATTAGCCCAGAGAATGGCACTATATACTAAATGGCAATGAACATAACTAAAATACACAGTTAACATTGACTTAAGCATAGCTGTAGAAACACCATCAATACCAGGTGACTTGTTGGAATCGGGGTAGCGGATTTTACAGCCTATTTCATTAGGAAGATAGATAATGTTAAACAAGACATTGACATATCACATGCGTAATACTAGATATTAGAGGTCAATTACTAACCGAAGAGCCGTTGATTTACATAAACAGTCAATACAATTATTACAACAATGAATATTGGCCGATACGTGCAGAGCTGACCACGGGGGGTAGATGTCCGGGGGTAGATTTCCGGGGGTAGATGTCCGGGGGTAGATGTCTGGGGGTAGATGTCCGGGGGTAGATGTCCGGGGGTAGATTTCCAGTCGCGGGCTGTTTCTCGACCGTGTATAGGCCCCGCCCCTTGTGACGTCAAAATGACGTAGGCGTTTTTTCATGGGGGTAAATATCCGGGGGTAGAAATCCGGCGACCCTTGGAATCTAGGCTTAATATAATCCTACTTAACTCTTCCGAGTCAGTTGGTACCAAAAATAAAGAGTTCAAATTGTTTTTTGATGGAAAACGTTTTGAATAATTGGTAACATCAACCCCATTCAAAGAGTCTAACCCATTACGCAAATCGTCTATAACATTGATCAAAAAATTATTAAATTCATCAGCTATTCCCCGGGGATCACTTATGAGTTCGTTGGGATTTGTACGGGAATAAACACTAGCAATATCTTTGCTTGAATCATTGGCCCCCAATATGCTACTAACAGCACGCCATTGTTTTTTCATATTATTTTTATTTTAATCAAACAGGTTTTTATAATACTGCTCTTTTCTTGTATTCATATCAGCCTTTAACCTCCTCGAAAAAGTATCAAAATATGTTCTTAATCTTGTGTTTTGTGGGTATTTTTTAACCTTTTTGTACAATGCATTTCTAGCAAGTTGCCTTTTACATAAAGCATATGTCATCCATGGTTTAAGTATTTTGTATTTAACGGTGTTTTCACTACAGAGAGTAGACCTATTTATTATGTCTAAGAAACGATCCAAAAACAGTTTAAAAACTTCATAAATGTTATTACAAATAAAAACAAAGGACCAATCTGTACACTCTGCTAAGCGCCTTAACATAATATAATCAACTTTCTTGTACTGATAAAGTTTATCTGAGTTGATATTGGTCAAATGATGACCAACACTAAGGTTGCAGACCGTACAATCATGATCAGTTAAGCACAATGGAATAACCTTACCACTGCTAATAATATTATCATGAGATCTAAAATAAATATGGTCAATTAAACTAATGGTATTGCCCGATATGCGAGTTAGATCATTTATTAATTGATTTAACCCAGAGTTTGCCATCACTGCCTGATTGATGATATTACTACCATTATTTTTTCAATTTTCTTCTCAGAATTGTATTTAAACCAATATTTTCAATTTTAATACCTTGACATTACTATGGAAATGGATTGTATCGTACATTCATGGTTTTCTAACAACAATTAATTACAGTCCATACATTATTAAAACTTTTACTCCTAACAGGATTGTGTCAAGAAAGTTAATATGACTTTACCTAGTATGTTATTGCTAAGATAAGGCATAGCCATGATAAAGAGGTTTTTAAAATTAAGTTAACAATTTTTAGGCATAATTATTATGTTTGAAACAACAATTTCAAATTGTGTATTCCCTATATGGGAAATTTGCTAAAAGCTACAAAATACAAATTAGGCCATTGGTTTTTCTATGTATTTATGTCTAAAGTCAGGGGTGCCCACAATGGGGGGCTGTGACGCAGACTGCGTCATTGAAATTCTTGGGGGGGGGGGCTCAAAAAATTCAAATTGGGGGGGGGTGGCTAAAGCTAATTGCAACAGTGTTCAACATGACGACAATCAAAAATATATTACGAAGTCGCCAGATAGAAAGTCGATTAATTAATGACAATAGTTATATTATTGAATTTAATTAGTTAAAATAGGATTTTAGGATAGTTTAGGATTCGTATAGAAAGTTATTATTCAAGATTAGCAAGACGTGAGATCTAAGAGGGAGCGCACGGAATAGCTTAACTGCTGTGATCGCTGTGATAGATAAAAGATAACACGTGGTACAGACACGTCCAACTACACCGCGACTTAGCACAGAACGCTTTGTTGACATAAAGCTCGTTAAAATACAATCAAGTAGCATAGGCTACAATACTTTACACTATTGTGTAGATAGTAATGGAAAATACGGTTAATCCGATATAGTATAAAAACAGATGACAAACCCATTAAAACGCTGTAAACAACCATTAACGATACGATTTGCATTCTTCTAAACGAAATACCATATTGCACAATCATTATTATTGTGCAATAACAATTTTATTGTTAATTTCAAATCATTTATCTTGGTTCAGTTGTACAAACGGCAACGTTTAAAATTATAGCTAACTCAAACTCAACTAATAACTAGCCAAACACCGCATTGCTATAAATAACGTAAATATTAAAGGGACCTGTTAAAAGGTACTACTCATGATAGACAGTTAGGCTACCGATAGGTGCTGTATCACAGCATAGGAATTTAAAGACAAGCAATAAAAAAAGTCTAAAATTATATTTAGAGATAATTTAAACACTCTTAAAAAAGAATGTAACGAGAACAATCTTGTTATTCTTTTTCTTTGTTCTTTAATACGTTTCTCTTCAATTCATACGCAAATTCAACAAGTCGCCTTATTTAGGCCTACTCATTGCCCAATCACAGCCTTACTAAAGTTACCATGGTTACTCAATCTCAGTTTACTAAGCATTATATCGTCATCATTCCCCAGCTGTTGTATCTGAAATCTGTTGTAACATAGGGCACAGCAGACAGAAGTGTAAAACGGAGCAGACGATTGTTGGCGCAAGCGTTGTTTCCATTTCATTTTCATCAAAGGAGCTGTGATGTTTCCAAAGGGAGGGAGAGGGGATCGTTATATCAAGAGAGAGACGCTGACAATTCGTTAAGCAGAGGTTACGAACGCTATATGGATATTCTGGCAATAACAAATTCCTTAAATTGAGGTGACTTATAAAACTGTAATTTTATTTATATAGAAAGATAAGTTTTCCAGTCCTGTACAACACTGATTCACGGTCTTTTCCCGGTAATCAAAATTCAAGTACAACTTGAAACACAGGATCTCCGGTTCCCGACCTGGATGATGGCTAGTTATTTAATTTAATTTACAGTTACATATTAGTACCCGTGATAAACAAACCCGTTATGTAAGCCAAAGCCACACGGTTATTAATCTCACTTGGTTTTGGATTTGCTTACAAACGTGATCGGAAATGGTTAGGGCCTACAGAGTATTCGTAAACAACATTTATGTAAACATATCAGTGACATCTAGAAAAAGGAATCTTTATCAAAACAGCTGTTTGTAATTTCATATATGACGTCTTCTCTTAACAGATTATTAGTATTTCATAAATGACGTACGTATGTAGTAAACATGGAGAAACTAGAAAAATCACACAAAATTGGGTTTTTGATCGTCCGTTATTTTATTTCCAAAATAGTGAGGCCATATTTTAATGGCTATAAGGACACTCTCGCCAATCCTGTAAATACAATTAAACCATTACAATCACACAAAGAGTTTTTTTATCGTCAATTTAATTCCAGAACACTAAAAATTCAGTTTCAAGCAAGACAAATATAAAACAATTTTAAATTATATGAATTATTTTTTTTCTATACATTTTTGACCTCTCATCTAAATTAACCTCTTCGAAACTCGAGTCCTACGCACAGGCCCTGCCTATGTAGACTTTTTCCTTTGTTATAGAAGGTATTTGTTTTTTTTACACTTTTGTTCGCTTTATTTCTACAGTATATAATATTTATTTTGTAATCTAGTTATTAATGTTTGCTGTATTATATTTAAGTAAAGAAAAAAAAACAATGTACTTATATGTATGTAATTAATGGGAAATAAAAAATATTATTATTATTCATTCATTTTATTTGCATTCATAACAATCAACTTCTTCAATGTATAAAACTTAAAAATAACCCAAAATATGTATAATTCTGAGCAACGTACAGACAAAACTATAACTTTATTTATATAGATTAACTGGGTTTGAATTTTAAATGTCTAAAAAAAATTATAAAACTTCTGTTATAGTTTTACAAATAGTGCTGGGCGGGGGAATAATGTTTCTCATTTTGTTGTGTACATCCTTTATGGTAGGGGGGGGGGTTGTTGCTCAATTGGGGGGGGGGGTGCGTCATGAGTCTAGGGGGGGATGGGCACCCCTGCTAAAGTAACTTATGTATTCCCCTACAGTACCTAAATTATCTCAATTAATGTCATTCAGGGTGTCTAGTTTATTTTCATTACAAAATTCAAGACTAATTCCAGACTTTTCAAGACTAATTCCAGATTTTTCAAGACTAGATTTTTCAACAATTAGTGGGTGTTGATACCAAAATGTATCGATTCTCGATTCTTGATACCGATACCATTTTTTATAGCTTAACCAAATTTTCTAAATAATACTACACCAACCCCTGTCTTTGTCATAAAGTAGTATTATGATAATGTTGTGTTTTCAAGTAAAGAAATAATGCAGCAATAAAAAATTCTAACTAGCAAAATTAATTTTTTTTTATCATGAAATCTTCCGCGTACCGTACGTTTAGACATCATCATTGATTGCAGCGGTTACAGAAACGTGATCGTCGTCGTCCGCGATCACGGCAAAATCATGAACATTTCCCGCGGTCTCAGAAACGTCATCGTCCGCGATCGCGGCAAAATCATGGACAATGCCCGCGGCTGTTTAGACATCACCGTAATCTCCCGCGGCCACGGAAACGTTATCGTCGACGTCCGCGATCACGGCAAAATCATGAACGATTCCCACGGCCTTGTAGACATCAATGACATCATCGTCGTCTCCCACGGTCTCAGAAACGTCATCGTCCGCGATCGCGGCAAAACCATGAACAATTCCCACGGCTGTTTAGACATCACCGTCATCTCCCGCAGCCACGGAAACGTTATTGTCGACGCCCGCAATCACGGCAAAATCATGAACAATTCCCGCGGCCTTGTAGACATCAATGACATCATCGTCGTCTCTTGCGGTCTCAGAAACGTCATCGTCATCATCCACGATCGCGGCAAAATTATGAACAATTCCCGCGGCTGTTTAGACATCACCGTCATCTCCCGCGGTCACGGAAACGTTATCGTCGACGTCCGCATCACGGCAAAATCATTAACATTTCCCGCGGCCGTGTAGACATCATTGCCGTCTCCCGCGGTCACGGAAACGTCATCGTCATCTCCCGCGGTCACGGAAACGTCGTCGTCGTCCGCGATCGCGACAAAATCATGAACATTTCCCGCGGCCGAGCAGATATCATCGTCGTCTCCCGCGGTCACGGAAACGTAATCGTCATTTCCCGCGGTCACGGAAACGTCATCGTCATCTCCCGCGGTCACGGAAACGTAATCGTCATTTCCCGCGGTCACGGAAACGTCATCGTCATCTCTCGCGATCATGAACATTTCCCGCGGCCGAGCAGATATCATCGTCGTCTCCCGCGGTCACGGAAACGTCATCATCATCTCCCGCGATCGCAACAAAATCATGGACATTTCCCACGGCCGAGCAGATATCATCGTCGTCTCCCGCGGTCACGGAAACGTCATCGTCCGCGATCGCGGCAAAGTCATGAACATTTCCCACGGCTGTTTAGACATCACCATCATCTCTCGCGGTCACGGAAACTTTATCGTCGTCGTCCGCGATCACGGTAAAATCATTACCGGTAACATTTCCCGCGGCCCTGTAGACATCATCGTCGTCTCCCGCGGTCACGGAAACGTCATCGTAGTCGTCCGTGATCGGGACAAAATCATGAACATTTCCCGCGGCCGAGCAGATATCATCATCATTGGCTTTCGCGGTTACGTAAACAAAAGACGACGATCGCGGCAAAATCATGAAAATTCCCGACTTTGAAATCAAATTTAAGACTAAATCCCGACTTTTCAAGACCATTTTGAAATTCAATACTAATTCCCGACTTTCCCGATTTTCCCGACTACTAGACACCCTGGTCATTGTTATGACATTTATTTACATTCGTTTAGCCTACAATGAAAACAAAAACAAGTAGGCTAGGCCTAGGCCTATTTTAAACCATTTGTATTTTTAATACAGTTAAGTATTGGAAAGAGATTGTAAGTTATGTAGGCTACTAAACTTAAGCATACTTTACAATAGGCCTAAGCCTATTATCAAAGACTTAAAATTTATTTAGTATTTTTATAAAAAAAAGAAGGCTAACTGAGACCTTGATTGAATGTCTACATGTAAGAGGAAATATAAGATGTAATTGCAACATTTATGGTCTAGGGACATAAAAACAAAAACAGATAAAAACACATATTCCAGGTAAATTAAATTAATGCACCATACAGTTGAGTAATTTTGATCTGATCAATAATAGTACCTGGGGACCGAGCTTTGCTCGGAGAAAATCATTAGTTCACTCTGAAAGCAGTCTTAGTATCGGAGATACATAAATCTGTTCCCAAACTCCACACGGCTCGCCTTTACAACGTCCTACACCATTTCCTACGTCATGGACCTGTTTCCCTCCATTCCCATAGCACTTTAAGATTGTAGATACCTTAATCTAATCGTTATTAACAGTTCCCACACTCCGGACAGCTCGCCTTGACTACTTCCTTCACCACTTCCAACGTAGCGGACCTGTTTTTCTCACTTCCCATAGCATTTCAGAATTGCAGATACGTTAATCTAATCGTCATAAACAGTTCCCACACTCCATACTAATCGCCTTTACTACTTCCTTCACCACTTCCTACGTCGCAAACATGTTTCCCTCCCTTCCCATTGCATTTAAAGATTGCAGATACATTAATCTAATCGTCATAAACAGTTCCCACACTCCGGACAGCTCGCCTTGACTACTTCCTTCACCACATCCTACGTCGCGGACCTGTTTCCCTCCCTTCCCATTGCATTTAAAGATTGCAGATACCTTAATCTAATCGTCATAAACAGTTCCCACACTCCGGACAACTCGCCTTGACTACTTCCATCACCACTTCCTACGTCGCGGACCTGTTTCCCTCCCTTCCCATTGCATTTAAAGATTGCAGATACATTAATCTAATCGTCATAAACAGTTCCCACACTCCGGACAGCTCGCCTTGACTACTTCCTTCACCACATCCTACGTCGCAAACATGTTTCCCTCCCTTCCCATTGCATTTAAAGATTGCAGATACATTAATCTAATCGTCATAAACAGTTCCCACACTCCGGACAGCTCGCCTTGACTACTTCCTTCACCACATCCTACGTCGCGGACCTGTTTCCCTCCCTTCCCATTGCATTTAAAGATTGCAGATACCTTAATCTAATCGTCATAAACAGTTCCCACACTCCGGACAACTCGCCTTGACTACTTCCGTCACCACTTCCTACGTCGCGGACCTGTTTCCCTCCCTTCCCATAGCATTTTAGGATAGCCCATACCCTTATCTAATCGTCATAAACAATTCCCACACTCCGGACAGCTCGCCTTGACTACTTCCTTCACCACTTCCTACGTCACGGACCTGTTTCCCTCCCTTCCCATAGCATTTTAGGATTGCAGATACCCTAATCTTATCGTCATAAACAGTCCCCACACTCCGGACTGCTCGCATTTACTACTTCCTTCATCACTTCCTACGTCACGGACCTGTTTTCCTCTATTCCCATAGCATTTTATGATTGCCTTTACTACTTCCTTCACTACTTCCTACGTCACGGACCTGTTTCCTTCCCTTCCCATAGCATTTTAGGATTGCAGATACCTTAATGTATTCGTCATAAACAGATCCTAGACTTCGCACTGCTACCCTTGACTACAATGTCTCGAGTAATCTTAAGTATAATCAATCTTTGGTATAATCTTTGCTCAATATTAACAAGTGATGTTTCTCCTTTTGTACTGTATTTGTAATTTGCTAGTATACTGTGGGTAGTTGGTTTATTATGAACACGTGCTACAACTTCAAGTCTTTTGTTTACCTTTTCCTTGTTATTTAATTCAACCAACATGGTTACTTAGCAACCCATAAGACTAATGTTAAAAAATTTGACTTTCAGTTTCGTTTTTCTAGGTAATTAGATTTTTGTTGGCAGTTCTAACTGCATGAAACTTGTTTTTAGGCCAAAAATAAACTATTTACAAGATTTGAAGAAAATCGTCGGAGCCGTTTTCGAGATCTTTCTGCAAGCAAGCAAGCAAGCATACATACAAGCAAACATTGCTCGTATTAGAGTATAGGATTAGTTTAATGTTACGATATATAAAAATGATGTTAACTTATTAACCTGCTATTAATTTATTAAATAACAGCAAACTATCCGATCCAAAAATATCCAAATCCGAACCTACTTCTATCCGATCGGATCCGATACGAGCCACAACTATCCGATCCGAACTCAAATTTCACTATCCGCACACCTCTTTAAAGCACAACAGCCGATGATATATGATATCAGAGGCAACAAGATATTGCACCATACGACTTCTTCTTTGAGCTCACGAATATTTTAGGGAAGGCAAAAGTAAAACTAATATCAAGAGGCAATAGAAGCATTTGTAACTTTTAAATAAATTCGAGTGTTTAAAATAAATTTTAGCGTGTGTAAATTTGAAATTTTTTGTTATGGAACCGGGAACCAAGAACCATTTTTGGCCAAAAACGTAACCAGAACCGAACTGAAAAAAATGGAACCAACTCATCACTAATCTATATTATATATATTGATTAAATGATGTTAATATTAGGCCTATATTTGTTTGTACTCACTTGTAGTTCATGTGAGGCCACTTGGAGAATGTCTGACGTCGCATAGCTTCACTGAACATTAGTGTCCTGTCCACCTGTTGTCCCTCCGCATTGGTAGGCAGCAGAGAGTTAAGTCGTTCATTGACTGCACTCGCGATGGCCAGAGCAGGAATGTGGCGGTTCTGTCGCTTCAGCTCCGACACCAGTCCGGAACACACCCACTTAAGGTAACAGTGAGGCAGCTCCAGGCAGATAGTGTTCCACTGAAGCAAAACACACTAACTTAATATCATTTTTGGCAAAACCGTGAACATCTTCTGTGGCCATGTAGTCATCATCATCATTGAAACGTGATCGTCGTCTTGCGTGGTCTCGGCAAAATCATAAAAATTCCCGACTTTGATATCCAAATAAAGACTAAATCCTGATTTCTCAAGAAAATTTTAAAATTCACTGATTCCAGACTTTCCTGTTTTTCCTGATTACTAGACACCCTGTTGATTACTGTTTCCCCAAAAATAAATCTAGAAAATAATACTCATAAAACTTAGGATTAGAGCCGAGGATGATTCGACAAAGGTTATAGACTCTAACTTATTTAATCAATGAATGTTTTTTAATTTGTTTCAAACTGATGTTTGGAATTTGTGAAATCAAGTGCATTTGACACTTTAACCCTCCCAGTGTTACTTGACGAAAATTCGACAAGCAGCACACTTTGTGTAGTGTTACTTGTCGATTTTTCGACAAGCAGACATCGTTTACGGCGAAGGCTCTATAACTGACTGAATCGGATTGAACTGGATCGAGTTAGGTATCGTTCTTTCCGTTTCATTCTAAGCTTTCTCCAGAGGTCTGTCTCAGCGCTGTACGTTATCTGAGCCGATCGTAATATGTAGCAGACAGCTGACGTGCCGACGTGCGTGTATTTGTAAACAGCTAGGTTACCCTCCGACCGATGACTGATGTGTTTTATTACGTTTATCATTGTTTTAGTGTTAAAAATCAAAAGTAGTGATATACGTGTTGCATTATAAGAAGATTTAAGTGGTTTTGAAGTGCTGGTTGATGATCCTGAAGAAGTAGGTAGTGATATTGATGTAAATTATCAGCCAGATTCCTAGCTATGGTTAGGCTATGCATTCTTAGCTAAACGCTATGTACTGAAATCTGTTTTTTGCCCATAACTTATTTATTTGCAAATCTACTTCCTTATATTATTATACAGACTGTCCCAAAAGTCCCGGACCGGTTTAATATTTTCCAAATGATAACAGATAAATCAATAAGATTTGGTACATCAACACCACACCTAAAAATCTACTTTTTTAAGGAAATATCAGTTTTCTGTCACATCATGGGGACGTCCCGCAAGGAGTCAAAAAGAAATCTTAAATAGAAGCATAGGTTGACATGTACATCAAATTAAAGGTCTTTACTAGGAAAATATAATGCCGCAAATTTGAACTCAAACGGACAACCGAGTCAAGAATGACAGTGGTTCAAAGATTCATTTAATTTGCATTGCTATTATACGCTTACTCCTCGGGGGGCACAGCCCTAGGAATGGGAAGAAAATTGTTAACGTAAGCATAGGTCGATATGCACATCAAATTAAAGGTCTTCACTAGTAGATTACAATGCCGTAAATTCAAGCTCAAAAGAACGCCTGAGTAAAAAATGACAGTCGTTCAAAGATTCAAAATGGCGAATTCAAGAAATCTTTGAACGGCTGCCATTTTTTATTCAGTTATCCGTTTGAGTTCAAATTTGCGGCATTATATTCTGCTAGTAAAGGTCTTTAATTTGATGTGCATATCAACCTATGCTTCTATTTAAGATTTCCTTCTGACTCCTTGCGGGACGTCTCCATGGTATGACAGAAAATTTTTAGTTCATTAAAAAAGTAGATTTTTAGGTGTGGTGTTGATGTGCAAAATCTTATTGATTTATCTGTTGTCGTTTAGAAAATATTAAACCGGTCTGGGACTTTTGGGACAGTCTGTATATTTGTAATCCTCATAAAATTTAGAACAAAGTGGCTATTTTCAAATATTTATAGGCCTATAATTTATACAATTTCATTGAGCGCGAACTTATTTTTTTTTTGAAAATTTTCGAAATTATATTTTTTTTACCTAAAAAATTTTTTTTGAAAAAATGTTCCTTATGTTTTAGATATAATATTGAAGCCCATGATTTTCCAAACAAAATGGTATATAGAACATCAGAATTAACATTGTTTTAAGCTTCTCAGATCCGTTTTAATAAAACCTTGCAAATGCGCCAAAAATAGGTGGACATTAAGGCCTAAACTATGGACACTTGGAGGGTTAAACATTGTGAATTCGCTCTTTGTTGCCATAGAGACCAATCAATATTTAGCCTACTTTTTTAAATGTCACCCCAGAATTTTGAAAGCCCACTGGACAGAGTCCTAGGTCAATATCAAAGCGGGAATAGTTAATGTATATAAGTAGGTAGGCTATCTAAATGTATCCTCAGAGCTGAAGCTTTATTTGTGATCAATTTGAGCCCAGTTGGTTCAGTAGTTTTTGCGTTTAGTGTGTACAATCACACACACAGACAGACACACCACCTCCTCTTTATAATATTACATGTAGGCTACAAGATATGAATTTGAATGGATGGTACTTTTGGCCTATGAGGGTATCAAAACAAAAAAAGTTAATCAGTCCAGGTCTAACCATGAGACCTACGGTAATAGCTTATTTCCCCTATAAATTAGTAAAAAGATATAAGATTCAAGATTATTCATTTCAAAGGCCTATACAATTTTACAGTGACAATCATTGTGAAATGAAAGAAAAATATTCCTCACAGGATATGCACGCCTACGTGTGTGATGAAGAGTTTATGGCACTCGCTGAAAAAATATAGGCTTATGCCCCTACAAAAAACAAATTTTCTCTATGCCTAATATAAATACGACTTATTCAAAAATTAAACAACAAGTAACTTGTCTTAATCCCAGATAATGTAAGAACAATCAGAATATAAGGCTTTGAGAACAAAGTTTTTTAAAGTTAAATCAAGAAAAAAATTTGATAAGCCCATTAACAAAATGTTTTGTTGGTATTATTCTTAACAATTGAAGACAAATATCAGTCAGAGGGAAATAATTTTGAGAAAGACATAAATTGGCGAAGGATGTAGATTGAACTAGGTTTTTATTCTCAAACATGATATGGTGACTGAATTAGATTTTCAGCAGCCGTGGGGCCGATGTATAACAGCCACTCACAAACCCTTCCCCCCAAAATGGAAATAAAAAAGATTTCCCACTAAATTTTTATCTAAAAAACAAATGTGATGGGCCCCCTTATTATTTAAAAAATTTTCTGACATTACATGATTACAGATTGTTAAATAAGGGGAAAATCCCTTGACATGTTTCCACCAAAAAACATAGTCAATGGAGACTTCCTTTGCAAAATGTGGGGGCAGTGCATCTTTAAACTCCTCCCCATTCCTTTTAGGTAAGGGAAAGTACTTTTGGAACCATGACAAGGGGCAGACACCTTCCTCAGGTGAAGCTAGTCAGGATGATGCAGTTCATCAAGCAACTCAGGTTTTACAGGCTCTGAGACACCAAACAGATAGCGCAAAAAGCCCACTTGTGCTGATGTGCACTGAGACTAGGTCCGTCCCAACAAGCAACCCCCACTACCCAATGATCTGTTATTAATGTTATTTCACCTTGTGTGCTTTTGTCCCTTTCTTAGGCCTTGTATTGGCTAGTGCAATCTGGGTTGTTAACGCTGTGACAACCTCGGACCGATGTTCCACGCCAGGCAGGTCCATAGACACTAACGTCTGTTGAAGTACCACAGCCTGCAAATATTGAAATTGTAGCCTACAATTCAAATTACTCTTTGATACTGTTAAACACTAAAAATACCATACTCGTTTGCTCATTCAAGTTTTGATCTTTATTCACATTAATTATAGAAATGGATCAATATAACTGCTAAAAAAATGATATAAAGTCCTTTAGAAATAAAAACCCAGGTGTGTATTGTAAAATTTTATCTAATCAATTAGACTGGCTAACAAAATGGCCAGTTGGCTCAGGAGTAAGGATTAAATGTTTAAATATTACAATTTAGCTATGTTGTCTAAGTTACAACGGATTGAGCCGTTGACAAAGGTAACCTATTTTTAGAAATCAACACATAAAAACTCAAATTGTTATTGCAAAAAGTTGTAAAATTCTTACTAAAATGAATTGTCTTCTAACATAAAAATTTCATTTTTAACTATTGTCGGGACCACGTAAGTTTGCAGTTGGTGGCAGCCAATCACAAGACGAGGGTAGTGCGACGTTGCCACATCGCCCATTGACAACACTAATTAATAAAGCAATACTTACAAATCAGCTGGTATTATTAGATTTGGCAACACCGCTCCTTTCTCATTGGTTCATTCAAAACCATATGGTAGGCCTAAATAGGCTCCTCCCTCAACTGCAAACTTATGTGGTCCCGACTTGCAACTACAGAATTCAAGATGCAAAAACAGCTTTTTTACTATGAAATGATAGTGAAGATTTTGTAAAATATTTGTATTGAGGCTGTTGGTGTAGATGGATATGTTTACCTCTGAGACCAGCAACTCCAACCGTACAACATCATCAGGCCTAGATATGGGAGTTTGTAGTATGGTGTCAAGCAGCAAAACTCCATTATAATTGGCTCGCACACCCACACCATGCTCGTCTATGAATAGAATCTTGTCCAGGCCCGTGAGGTATGTGGCTTGCAATTGTCCATTGTGGTTTGCTAAAAAAGGCTCAATCTATTAATCTTTCCGCAGTGTTTTAAATTTGGCCATGTTGCCAAATCGTACACGGCTACTATAGGCTACGCACGGTGTCTGGAAATTTGCTCCATCTCCAGATTTGCTGCGGCAGGGGTATTAATCAGTACTGTATTAGGCCTAGATGTCAAGTGCAAGTAGGCTTACCTTCATGAAGAGGTTTTTTTAACAATGCTTGCCTAATTTTGTTAACTCATACAACATTATGACAATGACAGAGAGGCCTAGTTTGGTATGCCTATAGAAAGTGAATGTTTTGAGGGTATTATGATCTTAGTAAAGATCTAGTTTAGCCTAATTGAGTATAGCTCAGTTCAGTACAGCATTTGCCAATAAACATTAAAATTAATGTAAAATTAAAATTAAAACACCTAGACATGTTTTAAAGAAGTTCATTGTGCACGCTCCTGCCTGGCAGGGGAGTAACTTAGGTATTCTAGTATTGTACCAAGACCAGGAGGCCCGCTCCCAGTCACAGGAGAAATTGTTAACAACAACAAAAAATTATTGGTTGGAAAAGCATCATTGTCTGGATTAGGCCTATACAAATTCTAACCCAGAACGGGATTGAGCCATGCGAATACTTATGAAGCTAAACGGGGCAAAGCCCGCGGGTACAGCTAGTCAAAAATAAAATGTTAAAATTTTATCATACAGTTTACAACAAACAAAGAGTAGGCCTAAGCAAAAAAAAAATGCAGATTGATTGGCTGAGTGGTTTCTTTACAAATAAAGATTTAGCTTGACTGTTAGGGTGGAACTTCTTAAATACTCCCGCCGCAGCAAACCTGCCGACTAAGCGAATATCCACTTGTCCGAATAAATTTTCAATTAAATCTATTTAAATAACATTAGGTTTAACAAGTAGGCTACCTAGGTTTGCTGATACAAGGGAATTAATAAAGTGTGGTTTCTAGTATAATATTAAAAGCTTAGTATGAAAATAAGTAAATTTGCCGAGTTTGATCAACATAGATCCCTCCATAAACAAGCAAACCACAACATTTTACAATATTCTCCATAAGAATGGGTACCCAATATGTGAATTTTAAATTTACAATTTTTTGAATTTTCTTCATTAACTTACCAATAACCGCACAAAAACACTTTGATGTACTAAATCATTTGTTTTTTTAAGCTCATTAAAAAGGTCTAAAGATAAATTTGGAATTTATTTGTTTTGAAGGTGCAAAACAAAAAAAACCAATTTTTACCCAATAAAACCCGGCTGTAAAACCCCGTTCCCATGGTCTGATAATGCTGGTTTGCAAACTCATTCAAGTTTATCTCGTCTTACACCTTAAAACCAAATTTCATCAAAATCGGACAAAAGTTACTCGAGTTATCGTGTTCACGGACACTTAACTTACATAACTCAATGGTAATATATATACAGATATAGGCCTAATTTACATATATACAAATTTAAACGAATGGTGTTTTTGGCCTATGAAATGAAAATGTAAATCGGTCCCGGGCCTAGGTCAAATTTATGGTTATGGTAATAACTACTTCCCTAAAGGGAAATTTGCTAAAACATACCGTAACTTATAACTTTAACTGTACGTTTTAGTCTTTCACTTATATAGGCCTACCTATTAATTTCAATGAAACCCTAGGACTGCCTTTCGCCGACTTGATAGCCTATGTGTGCTCGGTGCCCAACCCCCAACTGGGAAATTCTTTTTTCAAACGCTTAATTACCCAATGAAAATGATCCTG
This sequence comes from Macrosteles quadrilineatus, assembly GCF_028750875.1. NCBI lineage: Eukaryota > Metazoa > Arthropoda > Insecta > Hemiptera > Cicadellidae > Macrosteles > Macrosteles quadrilineatus. The sequence continues at coordinate 120,132,474 of NW_026542594.1, forward strand.
AAGCGAAATAATTTTGATACCGTTGGAAAGAAGAGATTCTGAACTTTTATTTTCATATATAAACGAACCTCGTAGCAATAACAGACCAATAGGCTATAAATGCTAGGCTAAGTTATTAAAATTTGAACAACATTTAGCACCCGTAAAATTTTTGAGCCGTGATTGACAAAATTTCGTAAAAAACTTTAGGCCTATCTTGAAAAAAATCAACAAGTCATAATTTTGGCCTAAATAGGAAGTGGTTGGTACCATTGGACTTGAGTTGTTCTTTATTTTCGTATATAGAACTTTGTCATACGACGTTAGGAAAACTGAAAAATATTTTTTTGAAATCAGCTATTTTGTCAGTTGGCCATTTTGCTTAAGCCAAAATCAATCACAATATCCACGTAGGGAAATAAATTGCCTAGATTTCATATAGGTATCTTAGATTGTCTACAAACAATTTTGTGTAAAAATGAAAAAATAAATAGGTAGGCCTAGTCCTCTGCTTTTGAAAATTATAACAAAAATTTGATATTTTTGTATTTCTTCACATTTTGCAAAAAAAACACTAACAGGGATTCCTGATATTTTATTTTATTCTAGGCCTACTTAAATCTCCTTTAATTTACCAACAAAAAAAGTATGAATAGGCTATGACTAGGTACTTTATAGGCACTGCGAACTGTTAAAAACCTCTGCAAGATGGCCAAAATTGCCAGCCAGGGCACCAAGTATTTTAGCATGAATCAGATCAGGGCAGTCCTAGGGTTAAGTTATGGAATTTTTTCATTGTTAGGCCTAGGCTAATTTACCACACAAAATGAATTCATAGGGTTAGCATCAATTTGACTTTGGTTTCAACTCAATCCATCTCAGAGATATTTAAGTTAAAATTTGATTGCACATAGGCCTAGTTCTTTCCAAGTTATAACTTAGTAGGTAGTGTAGTAAGATAATGTAAGATCAAACAAGGTAAGTTAGGCCTGACGTTTTATAAAAAGTTGGGCTGCACTTAAACTTAAGTTATCTGTCCTACACTCGTTCGAATGAAAAATGTTAATATAGCCTAAGGCCTAGGCCTATGCCTATAGATTATTCAATATAGGCTACCGACTAACTTATTTCATTCGGTTAGTTAGGTTAGGTTAACCTAACTAAGTTATTCAATTAACCTTTTCAAGTTATTCATTTGAATTAGTGTAGGACAGATACTTAAAGTGCAGCCAAAAGTTGATATCTAGGCTTAAGTTAACTTGTTGTACAATTTTTCAAAGAGACAAATTTTACAAATTTGAATTTTTGTCCTCAATTTTCTTTAGTTTATAATAAAAAGGTTTCTACTTTTTAGGTAGGCTCCAGGCAACTGCATTTTTAACAGGTAGGTTATGTTGTGGTGCAACTTTAAGATAAGAGATCATCATCCTAGTTTGATTTGACACCCATTTAGACCTAGGCTACCTAGGGAAAGATAACAAAACTAAAAAAAACCTAATGAAATAGCAAACCTATGGAATTACTACATGACTTCGATCAGCTATTTATTTTTGTCACTTTAGTAGGCCTATTTATATCTGTTTTTGTCATGTAAGTCTTGCTTAGAGGATTCCAAACCGTGTATTTATTGTTTTGTTAAGTCTTGTTTTGTTATTGTTTTAAAAAATTTATCATGGTTTCCATCTTCATTGTTGATAATGTTTTTCTTGTTCTTGTTATTGTAATTTATTCAGAATAGCCTTTATTTGTTGTTAAATTTGAGTTTGATAGCTACTACTTATTGTACCTCTTGTAAAAATGGTGTTACCGTGGAAATAAATGAATTGAATTGAATTGACAATCACAATATGGTCGAGACCTATGCCTTCAACTCTTTACCTACTCAGCCTAGACAAGTAGGCCTAGTGAATTAAGTAATTGAGGTTGGATCACTTGCTAAGATACACTAGGCATAAGTACCACATTTTACCCATTCCAACGAATTATTGAATTTATGCTAAGGAAACTTGATAACATAAGGGTCCATGTGAATGTAAAATAGCTTATGAAGAGTATGTTTACAAATTAACTGCTAGTAAACACTTGTAAAATACCTGATCAAGAGGTCCTAGGCCAACGTGACTCACCTGATAAAAAAGTTCTTTGCAACAGCAATCCTGAATTCACGTCTATAATGAGAACCTCGGAGAACTTGGATAAAACAAGAACTATGTTCAGATTTGGATGATAAGTAATCCTATTACAGTCCACTTCTAAATCTAAATATCCGTCTTCTCTAATCTTCCACACTTCGTCAGCCATTTTTCACATATTTATTAACCCTTCCATAAACTGAGTTGTTCTCGATGTCTAATCAGAGTTCAGTCAGCACTCCGCAGAGCTTCAGTAGGTGAGGTCTAACGAGTCGAGTCAACGAGTGACGGACGATAGACGATACGGAACGGGGGACGGGATGGAAGGCCGACTACTCAGTCAGTCAGGTCCAGGTGTCAGACAGAGTCAGTACTCAACAAGCAAGTAAAAAAAGAGAAGAACAAGTATTAATGGGAGAGTAAAGGGAGTATTAGGAGTAAAGCTTGAAAATTAAATTATACCATTGATTATAATACAAGTGTTTTTTTCCTGAATGCCTATTGGCTAACTTGGTAGTTTAACACCGTAGTCAATTTTACACAAACTTCTGAATTTGATTTCCTTTTATCACCTTGTGGTTGCTGGGTCTCTCTCTGGGTGCTGCTGGGGTTGCAAGGCCTGTGTGTTGCAGGCTTAGGCTAAAATTTTGATGTATTGACGTTTCCTTGTACATATTATGCTTTCAGGAAATAAATCATTCTCATTCTCATTCTCTCATTGGGTCAAAAGTCTATTTGGTTAATATGCATTTTAGGGTTTGCACGCGATTTTTGAAATTTCTTTTTTCATTCTACTCGAAATTTAACGCTGATTCCGAAAATGACATTCTTTTTCCGCGGAAAACGACCATAACGCGGAAAAACGTCCAAAACGACCAAATTTTTTATTTTACCAAAACACGTCATGTGGGTACTCAAATTAACCGGAATATTAAGCAGATCACGACCATGCAAGAATCTTTTGGATCCGAGGTCAAATAAGCGAGATTTTCACAAAAACGTGATAGTACCAGCAATAACTCCAACTCACTAGGGGACGGGTGGGAATTCGGGGTTTTTAGGTTAGGTTAGGTTGGTTAGGTTAGGTTGGTTAGGTTAGGTTGGTTAGGTTAGGTTAGGTTAGTTAGGTTAGTTTAGAATAGGATGGTTAGGTTGTTGCAATAACTCCAACTCACTAGGGGACAGGTGGGAATTCGGGGTTTTTAGGTTAGGTTAGGTTGGTTAGGTTAGGGTAGGTTGGTTAGGTTAGGTTGGTTAGGTTAGTTTAGTTTAGATTAGGATGGTTAGGTTGGTTAGGTTGTTTACGTTAGTTTGGTTAGGTTGTTTAGGTTAGGTTGGGTTGGTTGGTTAAGGTTGGTTAGGTTAGGTTAGGGTAGGTTGGTTAGGTTAGGTTAAGTTGGTTAGGTTGGTTAGGTTAGGTTTGGTTGGTTAGTTTGGTTAGGTTAGGTTAGGTTGGTTAGGTTATTTAGTTTAGGTTGATTAGGTTAGGTTAGGTTAGGTTAGGTTTTGCTTAGTATCATCCCTTTTACCTGTTAAATTAAAACATAAACAATTATAATAAAATAATGACCAGCTGATCCTGATCAGCTGGTATTTTAACACAGACAAAAGTTGGAGCAAAAATCCAAAATAGCATCGCATATTTACGTGAAAATCTCGCTTATTTGACCTCGGATCCAAAAAATTCTTGCATAGTCGTGATCTGCTTAATATTACGGTTAATTTGAGTACCCACATGACGTGTTTTGGTAAAAAAAAGTTTTTTGTCGTTTTGGTCGTTTTTCCGCGTTATGGTCGTTTTCCGCGGAAAAAGAACGTCATTTTCGGAATCAGCGGTAAATTTCGAGTAGAATGAAAAAAAAAATTCAAAAATCGCGTGCAAACCCTAAAATGCATATTTACCGTTTATTTTTTTCACATTTATCTGTAACAAACATATACCTACATTTTTTTAGTCACTTATGCCATTTACGTTTATGTTTTTTTTTTTTTTTAGTTTTAGTTAGTATGTGTGCTCTAAAGAGGGATAATTCTAAGGGAGATATAGGCTAGAAGGATATAAGGTTTGGATTTGAGATGCTCTTCTCGGCCAGGGGTACATCTGGCCCATCTGGCCTAACCTAACCCGAAAGGGAGGGCCACGGGAAGAAGAGGAAGAAACCCAATGCTACAGGATATTGTTTGGTAAGTGAGTGGTTGTTCTGTGTGAGTTTATATATTTTTCTTGATTGTTCGTAGATAGTTATTTATTTCTCTATGCATTTCTAACCCTAGGTTACAGATATGTTACCGGATCGATCCCGAGAAAAGTCAGTAGCTTTTTGATGGTTCGAAACTGGGCCCAGCTGTTCCTAACCATTGGGCTTTAAATAAATGATCCTGACTAATGAAACCACTGATCTTAGTCAGTAACAAAGCTACACAGGTCATCACACACCATTCTACACTAAACCTTCACTCATATTTGGTTTAAAATACTACGCACCTAGGTGGCGTCCCCATCTCAATGATTGATAATTGATAATTCCAATATAACATGTTCTATTGATTCTACAGTCCCTGCAGTGCATTTTAAGCATAGTGGTGTGAAATATAGATTCATTCTATGAAGTGTTTTTTAACACTAACTGTGTGCCCGTTCAACGCACGGGGATCAAATCAAATCATTTTATTGGGGCAAAGTAACAATGATACAGTTTGCATTAGCCAGGTCAATACAAAAGTCCTGGATCTTATCTTAGTAGTCAGTTGAAACGTTCTTATTTAAAGAACAGACAGACAGACAGACAGAAAATCTTTATTCAAAATCTTAGAGATTTGAAAGGCGTCAATACAATATTAATACAGAATTGAGATGAATTATTGTCAAATACAATCAAAATTAGGCCAGTCCATAAATTATTTTATGCTGTAGAATGGCATCTTGCAGAACCAACGGGTGAGTCGAGCTTTCAAGGTTTTAGGGTTGTCATCTTTCAGCTCTCCTGGCAGCATGTTGAAGAATCTTGATCCGGCATAGGTAGGCTTACGTTCGAAGAGTCCAAGGCGATGAGCAGGGAGGTTGTAGTTGGTTCTATTTCTCGTTTTATAGCTGGGGCGTACTTCTTCATGTCGCTTGAGATTCCTGGTTGAGGCCAAAATAATGGTTTCTATTATGTAGAGGCTGATTACTGTAAGTAGATCATTGTCTTTGAAGAAACCTCTAGAACTTTCCAGCCAGTCGGCATCATACATGATTTTTAGAGCTTTTTTCTGCAGTATCAATACACGTTCCAAGTGAGTATGAGCCGCAGACCCCCAAACTGCTATTCCATATCGCAGATGGCTTTCAAATAGGGCGTGATACGCCACAAGCACAGCCTCTTGCGTGCAGACGCTCTTAATTCTCCTCAGAGCATATAGAGCGCTACTAAGCTGTCGACATAGGTGGTCTAGATGGTCTTGCCAAGAGAGTCGTTCGTCTATAACTACTAGGTGTTTAGTATTCTTCACAGTCAGTAGGCCTGGTATAGCTGTTACATCTTCTCTTTTGTTTCCAAAGGTTAGTTGAATGGTCTTTGATTCGTTGAAAACCAAGTCATTACTACTACAGTAGTCCTCCGCATACCCAAGAGCCACGTATGTTCTCATTTCCAGATTTTCAACAGATTCACCAGATGTCAGCAGAACAGAGTCATCTGCATACATCACTGTATGGCAATGTTGGTGAAGGAAATCAGGCAGGTCATTGGTAAACAATATGAATAAGATAGGTCCAAGGACCGATCCCTGTGGTACTCCCCTTGATGTTGACAAAAGTACAGATCTGGTCTTAGATTTTATTCCATTTCGGACTTCTTCTAACTCAACCAATTGATGCCTTCCTTGAAGATAGTTCTGGAACCACCTCAATGCTGAATCTTCGAAACCTAGCAGGCTGAGCTTTTCCAGTATCAGGTCATGACCAAGACAGTCAAAAGCCTTGGTCATGTCCAGAAATATGCCAGTAGTTGTATCACCCTCCTCGATTCGGTCAATGATGTATTCAACCACTTCCACCAACGCTGTCAAGGTGGACCGTTTGCTCAAAAACCCGTGCTGATGATTAGTTAGCAAGTTGTTCAGATCAAGATGATGAAACACTCTTTTTATCACTATCTTCTCAATAACCTTTGAAAATGTTGATATGAGCGAAATGGGTCTGAAATTTCCAACGTCTTCTTTTGGCCCCTTCTTGTGTAGTGGTACTACTTTTGACAGCTTTAGTTTGCTTGGAAATTGACCGTGCTCAAAGGAGAGATTTGTAATATAAACCAAGGGAGGCGTTAGTTCCTCAGATCAGTACTTTAAGATTATCGAAGATATCTCATCCAGCCCAGCAGATGGTTTTGGTTTTAGCTTACGGATTATCTCATGTAGTTCATTGGCTGTCAGTTGGATGTAAGGTGTTCATGGGAAAGGAAATGCTAGGGGGAGCAACCCCTACTTTTTGCTGTAACCGTACTGTCTGAGTTCCTTGAAGGGTTTTTCTGCAACAGAGGAAAAGTACGTGTTGAAATGATCAGCAAGAACTTTGGAGTCAGTGACAAGTTTTCCGTCGATCCTCAGTTTTTGGTTGCCGTTGTCCACTTTTTTCTGAGTTCTTTCTGAGTTTATTGTCCTCCAGATGGCTTTGCTTTTGTTATCAGATCTTTGTATGAACTCAGAATTTACCTTTCTTCTTAACTTTTTCAGGTTGGTGTCATAAATCTTTTTCAAGTCAGCAGCAAGGCGTTTGTCATCTTCTTTTCCACTGATAATGAATGAATCCTGAGCGGCTAGGAATTGTGCTCTCATACGGTTCACTTCTTCATCATAACAGTGAAAGCGTCTTCTTCTATTCCTGATATGAGATTTTCTCAGAGGACAAGTCATGTTCAGCATATTAGTGACTATGCTAATGAAGTTGTTGTAGGCACCTTCTACCTCAGAAGATCTGTAGACCATTTCCCAAGTCTCCTCCTGTAACTGCAATTTAAGATTTGCCAAGTTATCTGAGTTTAACAAAGTTTCTGAGCAAAAAGATGCCGTTGGCTTCTTGAGTTTTGCATTCACATTAATCTCACACAACTGGCCTGTATGGTCGGAGATACCAGTCTTGATCACTTGAACAGCCACGTCAGTGAGAAGTCCATCAGTTGTGCACACAGTGTCGATGGAAGTAGATGAAGTCGGAGAGATTCTCGTGGGGGGAAGCGAGATTCTAGTCATGCCATATTCAATTAATAGCTCGTTAAACTCAGTTTTTTGCTTAGAAGGCTTGAGGTCATCAATGTTAATATCACCTACCAATATCATCGGGTTACTTTTCTTTGACAGTGACGTAAGAGCCTCAGCTAAGGTTTTAAATGCTTCGGAGGTTTTCTCCACACTGTTACTTGGGGGCATGTAGACTCCTAGAATCTGAAGACATTCTGTGCTATTAGGCCAGGAAACCCTTATAGCAGAAAACTCACACACAAGAGGAAGGGTTTTTGGAACAGTAGGAACAGCAGTTGGTTTGCATATTTTCAGATGGTTGCACGAAATGATGGTGAAATGACGGCTTACTATATGAAATGAAGTACTAAATACGATTTTGTTTAGTAATTTACAACTCACAGGCCACGGACTATTGATACATAAACAACGTAAAGCGTAAACAATTCATGATGGTTTGCTCAACAAATGTTATACTAAAATGCGTTATCATTTTCTTAGCACAAACTAACATTTTTGAATCCAGACAGAAAAGGCAAAACTTATACAGTAAGACATCAATTAAATTGAATACGACTGTAATAAATAAGGTGCAACACTAACAATAACTAATTTGTAAATAGTGATGTATTCCGTGTTGGTACGTAAAAATGATTCTCGCTGCTGCCACCAACTCTAAGGAAAAGAAACAGTACAAAAACAAAGGTTTACAGTTAAGAACTATAGTACATCCAACCAACTAAATGCGTAAATCAAGTCCCAAGGTTATTGATCTCTGGCTATTTGGTTTGGATTTTCTCACAAAAAGTTACCGAAAATCAAAGTTATTTCCTATTAATTGCATTATTTGTAAAAAAAACTTTTAATGTTAACAAATCTGTGACAGTATGAAAAAAAAACAACCTTATCCCAACAACTTTTTGTTATTTAATAGAAGACGTATTCTATAAACCATGTTTGGTATCTATATTTATAAAAGAGGAAGTTTGTATATATATACATGTATTTCAACGTTATGGACTCTGAAACCGCTCGACAGATTGTAATGAAACTTTCAGTATTATTAAGCATTATTCAGAGATGGTTTGTGTGAGGTTTGGTGCAGATCCGTCAAAATTGCTCCGCCCCAGTGGTTCTGGAGTTTGCCATGTTAACCTTAGCCCCCTGCAGACGGGGACAGTAGTGGCGTCCAGTAGACCTAGCCATTAATGGCTGCCAGTAATTGTCCGCCTACTGTCTATATGTGTGATGAGGTACTGGACGCTTCAACGGCCAGTAGCTACTAGCCGCCAGTAAAGACAAAATAGTTTGAGTTTACTGGCCGCTCAGAGGACAGTAGTGTGGTCACGTGACCTACTGACAGCCATTTTTCCTAACCTTAAATGTTCTAGTCTAGTCGCAATTAGAGCACTGAGGAAACTGTTGTCGGTCCGTGATTTCCGTAACGAAATGTACAATCTAGGCCTATTATTAAGTTTTAACCTATAACTTACAGACGCTGGACACATTCATTTGAATATTAACAGCTGGTTCAACTAAACAATTTGATTCTGTGATGTTCAATAGCATTAAAAAGTTAATAGGTTTACCAACAGGGTGCAGCAATATTATTTTTAAAATTTTATGCCAACAATACATGTAATTGTGTCTACTTGGTTCAATAAACGAGTTATTGAGTTATTGAGCTAATTTGCAACCAAAAAGGTGAGTGAGCGTAGCGAACGAACTTCAACCTGGAGGTGAGTTAGCGTAGCAAACGAGTTAAACCTGAAAGCAAGTGAGCGCAGCGAACGAGCTCCAAACTAAAAGTGAGTAAGCGTAGCAAACGAACTTCAACCAGGACGTAGAGCGATGTGAACGAGCTCATCTTGAAAATGAACTCATCTTGACATAAAACCACATTAGGACAGGACGACGTCTGTCGGGCCAGCTAGTCTTCTATATATTAATACGTAAGCAGTTTTCTTTTCACAGTCATAACTCGATAACGGCTTGACGGATTTTAACGTTTGAGGTGTCATATTAAAGGTATTTTCCCGTAGATGTACAAATACGTCTCAGAATATTGAGAAAGAGTATCACTTAAGTACAGTTAAAGCACAGAAAACATATTACTATTAACCCAGAATGTCAACCGCGTGGTAAAAAGCATTAAGTGTTTTGAGAGAGCTTTGCCTGTCAATCGTAGGCAGCGCCACCAGCGTTGCCATGCACTCAGCATAGCAACGCTGGTGGTTAGTCTATGCCCATGTAGCACAGATGGTTGGGCCAACGTTGGTAAATTGTGGAGCCACACAGTTGGCCAACGGTAGAAATGTCACCTCTTTAAACTGTTTTCCAGCCAACCATTGTCCAACCGTTTTATTTCACACAAAATAATAAAGATTTAGTACGAAAAGCATAATTATTAGTTGAGTAAATTGATTAAATAGTTCATAAAAACAAATTTTGAAAAAAAAACTAGAACAAAATTTTTTTGGCCCAGACGGGTCTCGAACCCGGGTTCTTCGACTTATGAGCCTCTTACTTTACCACTGAGCTATCTGTGATTGCTGATATAGAGAGTTTTCAAGTGGTGAAAGAGCAGCCGACAGTTGCAATGGTCGCAATACTTCAATTTTTGATACTACACAGTATAATATGATTCTGTTAATCTGTTAAGGCATCATAAGTAGTTTTTTTTTTTGAGTTAGAGAGGATACTGGTATTTGAATGATTAATTAATTACCGTTAGATTGTTAATGCTATTATAATTGCCTGTTATATGATTAATTACTCTTTCCCCTTAAATTGTTGCAAATAAGTTAAAGAATATTAATTTAAAAAATATTTGCATTATTAAAATTCATTGTTGTAGCGCCGGAACTGTAATATATAAAATATCTGGTTTTACAATACCTTTATCAGTTCCAAAAACTTTTGGAAACTTTTGGAACTGATAAAGGTATTGTAAAACCAGATATTTTATTATAATTATGTTGTGAAAGCTAGACCCAGAGAATGAAAGTCGTGTAAACTCAACTATGGACCATTGTTGGTCCAACAAAAGTATCTTTTGTTGGTCCAACCGAGTGAAAAACGGTTGGACAACGGTTGGCTTGATGTATGATACCCAGCAATGCATATTAATGTATTTCATTAACAATAAACCAATGTTGGTCCACAGTTGTAAATATTGGTTGGCCCAACTACGAGATATACAGTTGGACAACGGTTGGTTGGTTGTGGAAGCTCCAACCAACCATCGACCAACTGTCCCACAGTTGGCCAACGTTGGCCCAACCATCTGTGCTACATGGGTGGTTATAGTAGTATGTTTTCTGTGGTTAAAGGCTAAAGTTTGGGAACGGTGGCGCTATCTGTTGACATTAGATAAAACTCAATTCCCTTTGTTCACAACTAAACATATGGACGTAGTTTGAAATAGTTTTTAAGTTTAACCGCAGAAAGCAGGGCTTACTACTTCCAGAGCAAAGCCGGAATTTTTATTTTTATTTAAACATCTGTTAACTAAGTCTGGTTCTGGTTCATAAATAAATAGTTTCCTAATAAGACTTGACAACAAATTGTTTGTAATGGTTTACCTTACACGTATCTTACCGAATTCTGTTGTTTGTTTAACTTTCGAATTTTATATAAAAAATTAAAATTAAATGCTACCAGTAAGACGAAGAACTGTGAGTTGCTGGAGGGAACGTGAACATGAGCGCTTGCATCAACCTCCCAATTGATCATTTGATGAATACAGAGTGGCAGTACCTACCGCAGTGGTGATACATCCAACCTCGGACAAATGAACATTAATGTTTACATTGTGGTGGCTTACATTTTAAGCAAGAGAAGACTGGCCGAGGCGGTTCCATTTTTACTCTTTGTTGCCATAAATAAAAAGGTTTTTTACCTCATTTGTGGAATTCACCATACTTTCAGAAACTTATTGGAAACTCCCAATCTGAAAAAAGGGCTGTGAGACTTAATCACACAAATTATTTGGATAAAATTTGTCCATTAAATTTCGCCTTTGCCATGGTCAGCTCTAAAGGGCATTTAGATGAGAGGATCACACATGGGACCTATAATTTCAAGATCCATAGGTCCTCTGGGGACGCGCCGGTCCTCTAATTTCTCAAGAAGGTCATGGTCCTGAATACGCACAGGTGTATAAGTACGACTTTGGCACTGGAACCCAACAGCGCATTAAACGCAATTCTAACAAAAATGCAATGAAAAAAGATGTGGGGAAAAGGGTCACAATGCCAACCCATTTGCCAAATTTGTTAAAACTATGGCAGAAATGAGTAGATATAATATGATGGTTTTACCTCACTTTCGGCGTTTTTGGGCCCAGAACTTTTAAAATTTTTTGGTGAAAAAACACCCCAAATAGGTAAAATATGATGGTTTTACCCCATTTTGGGCGTTTTAGAGGCTATATTGGGGCATTTTTTGGTTAAAAAATGTTATTAATACTGAAAAAACAAGCCTGGAAAATGGCTCATTTTTTTGGCCACTTTTTTAAAGACCCGGCTCTCGGCACGCGAACTCGTGTGTGCTCCCGACCCATAGGCATACTTCTGATCCCCAGCGATGACAAACTAAAAGTCTTATGAAAAAATGTTTGAAACAAAAATTGAGGAACATCTAATCATCTATACTTCTTCCACTGAAAGTTTTTCTCTGACCGAAAAATAAAAAAAATCCTTGCTTACTCACTTTTTCATGTTTACTCAAAGTAACCTTTTTATATTTTCCTTAATTAATAATTACACACTGGCACAAATTAAATTATATTTATATTGTATTAAACAGTAGTTCATGTAGAATTTTAATATATAAATTTCATGCTATAAATATTTTTATTAGAAGCTAGACAAACATGTAAGTGATAGGAGGCGCATCACTTTGAACATCATCATGCCCCCGACATTGCCGTGCTGGCAACCACCCTGGACACCTGGAGTTTGAAACCATTGCTATTGCTGAAATTATATTATAACACATTTACATACAAAAGAAACTGGTAAATGGTTTTAAATTTTTAAACTTTTTTATGCTGTATTATTATGTAGAAGGCCATGTAGTATGTAGGCTGGAATTTCAGCCGTTTTGTTGTATATCAAGCCTTTTTGAGATATAAATATTTTTAAACAATAAAGCAGACCTTTATTCACTAATGCTGATATTATATTACAATGCATTGGCATACAAATGAAAACGGTTTGATTTATTTGTACTCATATAAAATAATATAATTCTTTTGAGTTATAGGGATGTCTGGTGATTAAATCACAAATTTAGAACATTTATAATGGACTTTTAAAATAATGGAATTAAGTATAGACTTATAACATTTTCATGATAACTGTTTGATTTATTTGTACTCATTTAAAATAATGTTAAAATAGTATTTGATTTTTATGTTGTATTATTGTTTTTTATCAAAAGTTGAAACCAATGTAGTGTGCCTAAATGTTTATTTACTGTTTTTCTGTATCTCAAGCTAATAGATAGAATAGGACAAAGAGGTGTTTTTGGTGTTTTACCTATGAGAATAACATGGGGAGATTTTAAGCCACTTTTTAAAAATTGTGCTTACTCTCTATTCATTTCTATGCAAATGTCCATCTCCAAAAATATTTCCAATCCTCATTAATCTTTGTATCATGTGAGATTTGCACCAGTTGGTTTGAAATATTTATAAATATAACGTGTTGCTGGAATTGCCTTAAATGGCAAGAAACATGTAGTCTTGGGACCTCTGGTAAAATATTGGAGTTTTCCTAGTTTGGACTAAATATTTTTGAAAATTGAAAAAAAATATGTTTTTTACTCAACTATTTTAGTGTCTTGAAACATGTATTACCGAGGAATCAGGCAAATATTTCGTGCCGAAATTATATTTTACCTTACGTGAGAACTTGGAATCATTATTTAAACTCAGTCCTGCTCCACAGTATAATTGCAGGCTTGCTTCTTGTCCCAAGTGGTGAATTGTGTACAGTTTATGTGTGGTGCAAAGACTGGTTTCTCTTTTTAGTTGTGACCAGCTCATTCCTAAGATGCTAGATGGTATCCACTTTGCCTCTGAACATAAGCAAATTGTAATCTTCAGTTTAGGACTTAAAGTAAATGTCGGATGCGATGCCTCTTTGATCAGAGGTTTGGGTTGTGATTAGCTCAACCCCTATCACCAATAACAGCATAGATCCATTGAACTATTATGTGTTATTGTACTTTGTGCTGATTAATATGTGTTTGGCACAACACACAATCCCACATCTTGCTAATTGTAGTTGGTAGTTTAGGTGGTCAAAGTAGAAGTAGGGAGCATTGACTTTCTACAATCATGATGAGATATCCAGCCAGAGCCTCAGACTGCAATAAAAAAATAGATGAAAATGCAAACTCTAAAGGCCCCGACCATGTTTCATACTTCCAGGCTGGAACAACCTTCACTCGGAATATTGTATATAAATTGTTTATATACATAAGACTCTTGTAGTGAATGTACTCTTCGATGAAAAGACAAAATAAAGATGAAAACTACTTTATGCAAAGAAGAGAAAGTAATTGTGAAGGGTAGCTATAAACAATCGTATTTTAGTGAGCAATGAAAGTTGCTATAATTATTGGGATTGTTTTGGATAAGTTTATAGATATGCATTGTGTTTACAGGAATTAATCATAGTGGGGATGCCATTTACATCGAGACATATCGATTTTGTTAAAGTGATAAAATGAAGACCATGATAGAGGTGGATAAAGATTTTATTTGTTGAGCAATCGATGTGAGAAGGAGTTTCTTGTTAAACAATAACCTGGAAAACCAATACAACATAATGCATTGTCATCCCTCATTGGTATTGTACCTTACAAGCTCTTTTGTTTTTTACTCATTTTCAAAAACATATAAATTACAAAATAAGCCATTTGTTGTTTATTTTACTGTTATGTATTGTAAGTTTATATATTTAAATAAATGGTTAAATAAATGTAAGTTGAAAAATGAGCCTTATTTTGTCACTAGTTTATTTACATTGATTTGAATCACATTTTTGAACTAACAGATGATTAAATTATTAATTGTATAACATTTGAAACATAGAGATACAACATTTACATTATTAACTGGAAACTATAGATCTATATTATTGTATGAACATAATTTCTGTATTTCATATATGTAAAAGCAATGAGACCATGCTAAATTACAGAATTCAATAACAAAGGAAGTTGATATTGTGCTATATACCTGAGGGTGTAAATATAGAGGTGGGTATTTCCATAGAGACCTAATGATGAATCAGAATGTGAAAGTTCTATGGTAGAAATATCAAGAAAGCAAGAGTGATCATCAGAGGTAACATGGTCATTAGGGAATTCATAGAGAGGGGTCAGTCAGGTTGAACTAGTATATTGCAATGATTCATCCAATATAGAAACAATAGTTACAAATAACCAGAACCAATCACTGAATATTGTAGTTAGTCTTCCTATCCTACTGTTAAAATATGAAACTCATTTTTACATGAGTTAGTGAGTTCATGCCCGGCAACATGAGTGTAATAATGGTTCCAAATGTATTTATCTTATTTTATGGTAGATTTCATTGTGTATGCTTACTCTATGGTAAAACTCTTTGAGATCATTTAATATTTAACACACTTAGATTAGTGAATAAATCATCAAAGTGTGATATAAATATGCTGGGTGAAATGTATTAAAACTTGCTATTATGTGTTATTGTACTTTGTGTTGATTAATATGTGTTTGGTAAATTAGCATGGCACAACACACAATCCCACATCTTGCTAATAGTAGTTGGTAGTTTAGGTGGTCAAAGTAGAAGTAGGGAGCATTGACTTTCTACAATCATTATCAATTAATTTTATCAATTAAAGGATTGTCAAATGTCTCGGTTTTGCTAACTATGACCTGGTGTCCCGAAAAGGGCTCTTAAGACCATAAGATGACAATACATAAAGTTTGGACTATTGACTGTGATGTGAATTTATGCATACTTCGTCATTGACTGTGACTGTGATGTGAATTTGTGTGTATTTCATCACATAAATTTCACACTATTTTCACACATTTCACACCACTATTATGATGTGTTGTGCCTGCATGGGTGTGTTGAGCCATGGATATCATAGACCACCAAGCTATAAGGACGTATGCTAGAACTGATCTAACCTCTGCCAAACCCTGAATACGAACCTGGAGGTACAGACTTTGGACCAAGGATCAATAATTGTAAATAGACAAACCTGTGTGATAGGATATAGAACACTGAAACATGCAAATGTTAGAAACTTTAGTCTTTTATTTATTTACCCTTACCACCCTCTGTTTTGGAGGAAACTACCTTACAACCAACATGATGAAGATTGCATTAATACTTGGTCATTATAAAATTGATCAAACATAAATCTGTATTTTGCCATTATTCATTGACCTTTCTTTGTCTATTATGAAAAAGCCATCCAACACTGGTGGTAAAGACTTCTATATTGATTAATTGAAAAGTCATTACTAATATGATTGTTATATACAAGATTTTAAATTTATATCGTCTTGTTTGGATAATATTAGAAAATGTACGTTATCACGTAAATGTTTGCATACTTTCCTAAGTACAAGCAGTTAATATTTTTATGTTGACTCATTGAGAGAAATCGTATACTATTTGTACTATAAAAGGTCTATTTATGCATATCAGTCCAGCAAAAGTTCTGTTATAATCCAGTCACAAGTCAATCTCAATTGCATCCATAGTTTCTCAGTCAACCTGTCAGTCATTTGGTTACAGTCTGTTTTCTAAGTCTTCATTAACCGATGTTACATAACATTTTTTATTTGAAACACAATATTCTATAAAATTTTCATTGACCGGTTTTTGTTGATTGTTATAAACAGTACTTGATATACAAACACATACGTTGTCATCAGTCAGGCGTCCAAACAATTAAATAATATCGTTGAGAAGAAATCGGTTGTTGTATTTAACAACATAATGGTCGATTCACACACGGTACGTAATAGTTTAATCACATCACAGTGTATACAGCAACTGACTGTGATTGTGATGTGAATTTGATTAGTTGTGTGAAATGTGAGAAAATAGTGTGAAATTTTGAAATTGCTTCCAGTTTATTCGCTGTCATCAAGCAGGTGTTTGAAAAATCCAAAAATATCGTTGAGAAGAAACCAGTGGTTGTATTTGACGACACAAAAGGTCGATTCACACACGACAAGTCACAGTTCAATCACATCAGTTAAGACAAAGTGTATACAACAACTGACTGTGACTGTGATGTAAATTTGATTAGTTGTGTGAAATGTGTGAAAATAGTGTGAAATTTTGAAATTCTTTCCATTTTATTCGTTGTCATTAAGCAAGCGTTTAAAAAAAATCCAACAATATCGTTGAGAAGAAACCAGCTGTTTTATTTGACGATATAAAAGGTCGATTCACACATGACACGTCACAGTTCAATCACATCAGTCACGACACAGTGTATACAACAACTGACTGTGACTGTGATGTGAATTAGTATGTACTTCGTCACAAAAAAGATTACATAAATTTCACACATATTTCACACAATTTTCACACATTTCACTCAACTATCATGATAGTTGAGTGAAATGTGTGAAAATTGTGTGAAATATGTGTGAAATTTATGTAAACTTTTTTGTGACGAAGTACATACTAATTCACATCACAGTCACAGTCAGTTGTTGTATACACTGTGTCGTGACTGATGTGATTGAACTGTGACGTGTCATGTGTGAATCGACCTTTTATATCGTCAAATAAAACAGCTGGTTTCTTCTCAACGATATTGTTGGATTTTTTTTAAACGCTTGCTTAATGACAACGAATAAAATGGAAAGAATTTCAAAATTTCACACTATTTTCACACATTTCACACAACTAATCAAATTTACATCACAGTCACAGTCAGTTGTTGTATACACTTTGTCTTAACTGATGTGATTGAACTGTGACTTGTCGTGTGTGAATCGACCTTTTGTGTCGTCAAATACAACCACTGGTTTCTTCTCAACGATATTTTTGGATTTTTCAAACACCTGCTTGATGACAGCGAATAAACTGGAAGCAATTTCAAAATTTCACACTATTTTCTCACATTTCACACAACTAATCAAATTCACATCACAATCACAGTCAGTTGCTGTATACACTGTGATGTGATTAAACTATTACGTACCGTGTGTGAATCGACCATTATGTTGTTAAATACAACAACCGATTTCTTCTCAACGATATTATTTAATTGTTTGGACGCCTGACTGATGACAACGTATGTGTTTGTATATCAAGTACTGTTTATAACAATCAACAAAAACCGGTCAATGAAAATTTTATAGAATATTGTGTTTCAAATAAAAAATGTTATGTAACATCGGTTAATGAAGACTTAGAAAACAGACTGTAACCAAATGACTGACAGGTTGACTGAGAAACTATGGATGCAATTGAGATTGACTTGTGACTGGATTATAACAGAACTTTTGCTGGACTGATATGCATAAATAGACCTTTTATAGTACAAATAGTATACGATTTCTCTCAATGAGTCAACATAAAAATATTAACTGCTTGTACTTAGGAAAGTATGCAAACATTTACGTGATAACGTACATTTTCTAATATTATCCAAACAAGACGATATAAATTTAAAATCTTGTATATAACAATCATATTAGTAATGACTTTTCAATTAATCAATATAGAAGTCTTTACCACCAGTGTTGGATGGCTTTTTCATAATAGACAAAGAAAGGTCAATGAATAATGGCAAAATACAGATTTATGTTTGATCAATTTTATAATGACCAAGTATTAATGCAATCTTCATCATGTTGGTTGTAAGGTAGTTTCCTCCAAAACAGAGGGTGGTAAGGGTAAATAAATAAAAGACTAAAGTTTCTAACATTTGCATGTTTCAGTGTTCTATATCCTATCACACAGGTTTGTCTATTTACAATTATTGATCCTTGGTCCAAAGTCTGTACCTCCAGGTTCGTATTCAGGGTTTGGCAGAGGTTAGATCAGTTCTAGCATACGTCCTTATAGCTTGGTGGTCTATGATATCCATGGCTCAACACACCCATGCAGGCACAACACATCATAATAGTGGTGTGAAATGTGTGAAAATAGTGTGAAATTTATGTGATGAAATACACACAAATTCACATCACAGTCACAGTCAATGACGAAGTATGCATAAATTCACATCACAGTCAATAGTCCAAACTTTATGTATTGTCATCTTATGGTCTTAAGAGCCCTTTTCGGGACACCAGGTCATAGTTAGCAAAACCGAGACATTTGACAATCCTTTAATTGATAAAATTAATTGATAATGATTGTAGAAAGTCAATGCTCCCTACTTCTACTTTGACCACCTAAACTACCAACTACTATTAGCAAGATGTGGGATTGTGTGTTGTGCCATGCTAATTTACCAAACACATATTAATCAACACAAAGTACAATAACACATAATAGCAAGTTTTAATACATTTCACCCAGCATATTTATATCACACTTTGATGATTTATTCACTAATCTAAGTGTGTTAAATATTAAATGATCTCAAAGAGTTTTACCATAGAGTAAGCATACACAATGAAATCTACCATAAAATAAGATAAATACATTTGGAACCATTATTACACTCATGTTGCCGGGCATGAACTCACTAACTCATGTAAAAATGAGTTTCATATTTTAACAGTAGGATAGGAAGACTAACTACAATATTCAGTGATTGGTTCTGGTTATTTGTAACTATTGTTTCTATATTGGATGAATCATTGCAATATACTAGTTCAACCTGACTGACCCCTCTCTATGAATTCCCTAATGACCATGTTACCTCTGATGATCACTCTTGCTTTCTTGATATTTCTACCATAGAACTTTCACATTCTGATTCATCATTAGGTCTCTATGGAAATACCCACCTCTATATTTACACCCTCAGGTATATAGCACAATATCAACTTCCTTTGTTATTGAATTCTGTAATTTAGCATGGTCTCATTGCTTTTACATATATGAAATACAGAAATTATGTTCATACAATAATATAGATCTATAGTTTCCAGTTAATAATGTAAATGTTGTATCTCTATGTTTCAAATGTTATACAATTAATAATTTAATCATCTGTTAGTTCAAAAATGTGATTCAAATCAATGTAAATAAACTAGTGACAAAATAAGGCTCATTTTTCAACTTACATTTATTTAACCATTTATTTAAATATATAAACTTACAATACATAACAGTAAAATAAACAACAAATGGCTTATTTTGTAATTTATATGTTTTTGAAAATGAGTAAAAAACAAAAGAGCTTGTAAGGTACAATACCAATGAGGGATGACAATGCATTATGTTGTATTGGTTTTCCAGGTTATTGTTTAACAAGAAACTCCTTCTCACATCGATTGCTCAACAAATAAAATCTTTATCCACCTCTATCATGGTCTTCATTTTATCACTTTAACAAAATCGATATGTCTCGATGTAAATGGCATCCCCACTATGATTAATTCCTGTAAACACAATGCATATCTATAAACTTATCCAAAACAATCCCAATAATTATAGCAACTTTCATTGCTCACTAAAATACGATTGTTTATAGCTACCCTTCACAATTACTTTCTCTTCTTTGCATAAAGTAGTTTTCATCTTTATTTTGTCTTTTCATCGAAGAGTACATTCACTACAAGAGTCTTATGTATATAAACAATTTATATACAATATTCCGAGTGAAGGTTGTTCCAGCCTGGAAGTATGAAACACGGTCGGGGCCTTTAGAGTTTGCATTTTCATCTATTTTTTATTGCAGTCTGAGGCTCTGGCTGGTTATCTCATCATGATTGTAGAAAGTCAATGCTCCCTACTTCTACTTTGACCACCTAAACTACCAACTACAATTAGCAAGATGTGGGATTGTGTGTTGTGCCAAACACATATTAATCAGCACAAAGTACAATAACACATAATAGTTCAATGGATCTATGCTGATACTAGTGATAGGGGTTGAGCTCATCACAGCCCAAACTTTCAATCAAAGAGGCATCGCATCCGACATTAACTTTAAGTCCTAAACTGAAGATTACAATTTGCTTATGTTCAGAGGCAAAGTGGATACCATCTAGCATCTTAGGAATGAGCTGGTCACAACTAAAAAGAGAACCCAGTCTTTGCACCACACATAAACTGTACACAATTCATCACTTGGGACGAGAAGCAAGCCTACAACAATACTGTGGAGCAAGACTAATTTTAAATAGCAATTCCTAGTCCTCACATAAGGTTAAATATAATTTCGACACGAAATATTTGCCTGATTCCTCGGTAATACATGTTTCAAGATCCTAAAATAGTTGAGTAAAAAACATATTTTTTTCAATTTTTTACAAATATTTAGTTCAGACAAGGAAAAATCCACCAGAGGTCTCAAGACTACGTGTTTCTTGCCATTTAAAGGGATTCCAGCAACACATTATATTTATAAATATTTCAAACCAACTGGTGCAAATCTCACATGATACAAAGATTAATGAGGATTGGAAATATTTTTGGAGATGGACATTTGCATAGAAATGAATAGAGAGTAAGCACAATTTTTAAAAAGTGGCTTAAAATCTCCCCATGTTATTCTCATAGGTAAAACACCAAAAACACCTCTTTGTCCTATTCTATCTATTAGCTTGAGATACAGAAAAACAGTAAATAAACATTTAGGCACACTACATTGGTTTCAACTTTTGATAAAAAACAATAATACAACATAAAAATCAAATACTATTTTAACATTATTTTAAATGAGTACAAATAAATCAAACAGTTATCATGAAAATGTTATAAGTCTATACTTAATTCCATTATTTTAAAAGTCCATTATAAATGTTCTAAATTTGTGATTTAATCACCAGACATCCCTATAACTCAAAAGAATTATATTATTTTATATGAGTACAAATAAATCAAACCGTTTTCATTTGTATGCCAATGCATTGTAATATAATATCAGCATTAGTGAATAAAGGTCTGCTTTATTGTTTAAAAATATTTATATCTCAAAAAGGCTTGATATACAACAAAACGGCTGAAATTCCAGCCTACATACTACATGGCCTTCTACATAATAATACAGCATAAAAAAGTTTAAAAATTTAAAACCATTTACCAGTTTCTTTTGTATGTAAATGTGTTATAATATAATTTCAGCAATAGCAATGGTTTCAAACTCCAGGTGTCCAGGGTGGTTGCCAGCACGGCAATGTCGGGGGCATGATGATGTTCAAAGTGATGCGCCTCCTATCACTTACATGTTTGTCTAGCTTCTAATAAAAATATTTATAGCATGAAATTTATATATTAAAATTCTACATGAACTACTGTTTAATACAATATAAATATAATTTAATTTGTGCCAGTGTGTAATTATTAATTAAGGAAAATATAAAAAGGTTACTTTGAGTAAACATGAAAAAGTGAGTAAGCAAGGATTTTTTTTATTTTTCGGTCAGAGAAAAACTTTCAGTGGAAGAAGTATAGATGATTAGATGTTCCTCAATTTTTGTTTCAAACATTTTTTCATAAGACTTTTAGTTTGTCATCGCTGGGGATCAGAAGTATGCCTATGGGTCGGGAGCACACACGAGTTCGCGTGCCGAGAGCCGGGTCTTTAAAAAAGTGGCCAAAAAAATGAGCCATTTTCCAGGCTTGTTTTTTCAGTATTAATAACATTTTTTAACCAAAAAATGCCCCAATATAGCCTCTAAAACGCCCAAAATGGGGTAAAACCATCATATTTTACCTATTTGGGGTGTTTTTTCACCAAAAAATTTTAAAAGTTCTGGGCCCAAAAACGCCGAAAGTGAGGTAAAACCATCATATTATATCTACTGAAATGTGTAGGGAAGAGAGCTTCGATTAATCAAGTCAGATTATTACGTGCATATTAAGAGACAAAAGAAGTGACTTTTCTCACTACAATGATGCTATCTGCATATAGATGTCAGTAGTGGCAATAGGAGAAAGAGACGCCACTTGGGGCGTTTTCCCCCATAAGAATAACATGGTGAGCTTTTTATACCATTGTACAACTCCGTTACTATTTCAAATCTACATCCATTCACATGTATATTCTCAAAATCAAGTGAGGTTTGTACGCGAACTTGGGCGCGCTCCCGGCTCATGGTGCGCTCCCTTGGACATCCTTAGTGGAAATCCATGAGTTCTGGCTACTTGGGAATCCAAGCCATTTGACATACAATAAATCACCTTTTCTCCTAATTACCTTTTCTACTAAATACATGTCTTCATACTTGGTCTTTAACAACTCCTCTGTGTAGAATCCTCCTCTGATTATATTACCATTTCCATCTTTCAAGATATAAGTCACAGGCTTTGTATTCTTAACTTCTGCTATTGTAAATAGCTCCCCTGTCCAATTTGGGGTATAACCTTTACTAAAAACATACTTGGAAATCCTCACACTATCGTCTACCTTATATCTTGGCTTTTTAACTTGCACTACTTTAGAAGTCAACCTCTCATGCACATATTTACTATTCTTAATGCTTACTTAGTTAGGCTTCATTCCTATAGATCTATGCACTTTATTATTATATTTTCGAATTAACTTTGGAAGTAAATCCAACCATTTATAACTCCCCTGAGCACTAAATTCCCTATATAACCAATTCTTTAAAGTTCTCTGAAACCTCTCCACAATTGCAGCCTTAGTTGTAGAAAATGTGAGATAGTGATAAATATTTAATTTTTTCATTATTTTGCTAAAATATTGATTGAAATAGTTATTTGTGCAACTAGTGAGAAAAGTGAGCAATTGACTCACTCGAGAGAAATCCTTACTCACGAGCCGTAGGTGAGTGAGGAATGGTTTCTCGAGTGGGGCAATTGTACTTTGAACTCGAGTTGCACATTATACTTTTCCTACAGTTACCATAAAACAAATAAATTTGTGAAGAAACATAACCTATTTTTACACAGAAGTGAACTTTTAATATAACATTTAATGTGAAGTGACAAATACAACAGTACAACAGCTGACCAGCTGATTTACAGCCAGTGCTGCCAACGTATTTCGCACGCATACGACGTTGCCTGCATGTTACGCGCTCACTATTTCGTGCCGTCACGTTCCAAATCTGGAGTGAGACAAAGTATAACATTGTCTCACTGATGAGCGAATTGGCCACTTTGATTTCTCAAATCAGTGAGAAAACATGTACATTGTTAGGTAACTGTAGGAAAAATTCTTTTCCATTGTCAGATTGAATGTTTTTAACCCCCTTTGGTAGAATGGTTTAATGGCTTCTGTAACCACCAACCCTGTCTTATTCTTTAGCGGAGCAGCATAAGCTTTTTTTAGAAAATGTATCTATTAAAGTTAAAATATATTTATTGCAAGAATTTTCTCTAGCATAGTTTTGCATATCAATTAAATCTATTTGTACGGTTTCGTTTATACCTAATACTTTAAAAGATCTTCTAATGAAATTCTTTCTTGCAGGCTTATGAAGTTCGTATGGAATTTCATTCATTTTTTATAACATCACTCTTTCCTTTAACTGTAAATATATTACCATTAGCCCCAATCAATAGATTATCTTCCATTCTTTTAAATACATAGTTTTCTGGTATATATGGTCTATTATCTATATACTTAAATCCACTCAAAGATGTAGGGTCGGCAACTAATAAATCAGGATTGTATTACATCAAATTAAGTTTTCTTCCTGCATATACAAATTTTGATCCATCATAATACATAGCTTGTGACATTAAACAAATATCATCTAAATATTCCCCCATTGGTAGATTTCTTATAAATTGTTTTTTGGCATCCCAACATTTTTCTTTTTTATCAAAAGTTATAGTCTGTTCTTTTGTAACACAGTCAGTGTCATCAAAGGCAGGTTTAACACGTACTAACCTTTTATTATTAAAATCCCAATAGCCTGCTTCCATTTTTGGAACTGGTGAAACATTCACAGCATCTTTACTATCTGTACCTTCCATCAAATCGCTAAGTTTCTGTTTCTTAGCATTCCAAACACCATTCTCTGATTCTAAAAATTCATAATTATTATCGTCTTGTACAAATTTACCATCTTCTTTTCGTATTAAAGTCTGTTGTAAAGTGGGCACATCATTTAAACTTTCACCCTTTTCCACATTAGTAATTTTCCGTTTCTAAGCATTCCAAACACCATTTTCTGATTCTAAAAATTCATAATTATTATTGTCTTGTACAAATGTACCACCATCTTTACGTATTAAAGTCTGTTGTAAAGTGGGCACATCATCTAAACTTTTACCCTTTTCTACATTAGTAATTTTCTGTTTTTTAGCATTCCAATTTTTATTCTTAGATTCTAAAAACTCATATTTAGTTTTACCTTGTAAAAAGACATCACCTTTTCTAGTTAATGTCTGTCCCAAAGTTGATACATCATCTACAAACTCCCCATCTTTAACATTACCAATTTTACGGTTTAAACAATTCCAACTATCGTCTTGAGAATTTAAAGTAGGGTCATGACTAGCCCTGGTTTCTGCAGGCTTATTATATGGATTATATAAACGATAAAATTTATCTATAAACATATTTTTATTTAATAAATAATTCCACTTTCTCTCAATTCCTCAATAATGGAATCTATTTCATTGTCCACTCCTGAGTTACCGGCTTGGCGACTT
Organism: Macrosteles quadrilineatus; assembly: GCF_028750875.1. Taxonomy (NCBI): domain Eukaryota; kingdom Metazoa; phylum Arthropoda; class Insecta; order Hemiptera; family Cicadellidae; genus Macrosteles; species Macrosteles quadrilineatus. The sequence goes on from NW_026542594.1 coordinate 120,157,590, forward strand.
AGCCAAAAAAGTCTTAACCTATCTACAAGCTCATTAGGATCATCCCAATAAATATAGTCTATTTTGTTACCAGTCAATTGTCCCAAACCTTCACCAACAGATTTAAAAAGAGGTTTAATTATTTTAAGATATTTAGTATGTCTATTACTTGAAATTGGTGCACCATCTTTGTAACTCTTTAAATGTCTATTTGTAGCTTCTAAAATCTCTTTATAATTTTGCAAATCAGCCGGAGTATAATCCTCAGGTTCTTTTAAAGTTAACAATTCCCACAAACCTTTTGTCCCCTTGTAGGTTTTATTTGCAACTGTAACATCATCATTGGCAATATCAACTTCCTTATTTCCAATAAAAAATTTATTTGCTTCTCGTCTAATATCATATGTAGTGTCTGTCATACTACTTTTACTGAGGTAATTTCCTAAATAGTCTGATGCTAAAAGACCAAAATCTAATTTCTGTGGGGTGTGTGGATGTAATGGTTGTAATCTTGGTATCATTGGTTGAAATGATTAGGGAATTTTAGAGAGGAGAGAATAGTTATAGGCTTGATGTATAATGGAAAATGATAGAGATTTACCTTGAATAGTTATATCTTTCTAATCTTGATTTTAGTCTTGAGTTTAATGGTGTTGAAGAAAGAGAAAATCCTTTATAATTTTTAAGATATACTTACATAATCTAGAGAAAATCACCACTAAATAAAAGTAAAAAGATTGAGGACAAAACTTAGATGTATTTCTTGACCATTTTTCACAATAATAATAATAAAAACAACAAGAATCACATGTAGTAAAAAATTGAAAAACCCCAAAACATGTGTTGGAGACAGACTAAAATAAAATAAACCATAGAATACTAAACATTGGTATTCTAGATGGAGTCATTGGGAGAATCTCCATTCGAGGCCTCTCTGTTTTGGCGATTTTTTTTAATTCTTGTAATGGCTCTATTAAAGGTTGGAATGTTTGGAACCTCTCTTCAGCCTCTAGAAACTTTCCACGTTTTAAAGCTCTATATTTCTCTCGTACTTGATTTGCAGAGTCAACCAATTCTTATTGAATGTTTTTAATCTTTTATTTACATTTTATTTATCTCATTTGACAAAGGATTGTACTCAAACACTTTATCATGTATTATCAAACAATATGCAGATGTATTTGCTGGCACAATTTCTGCAGTTTCAATCTCTAATTTAATATCAACAATTCCTTCCTTCACTGTTTCGTTCCGTCTAGAACAGTCTATTGCAATAAGTGGATATTTCTTCATAAACTCAGCCCTACTAATCATAGGATCTGGGATAGTATTATAGTAAGTCTCTCTAAACCTCATAAACATCTCATAAGCTTTAGAGACATCTCCATTTTCAAAGTCGAGATTTAAATCACTATAAGGATAATATTCAGAGTTTAGAAATACTTTGTGATTTTTTAATTTACAGTGATCAAATTCATCAGTTCTTTTTCGTGCACTATTATCCCTAGCTGTTTGGAAACCAAATATAATATACCTAGGCTTCTCCAAACTTGAAGATGTCTTTACTGACCATGTATGTCTTGTGGTATTGGGATATGATGGAAGTTCATGCAGCTCTAAACTTCTAAATGCAATTTGCAAATTTTTATTTTGCAATAACATCTTTTTTAATTGTAACTTTTCCCCATCTGATGGTATCACATGTGGCATCACCCATTGAATTGAGTTAAGTGTAATTTTAGGAATCATATCAGCAGTGCCACTGGCTGGAGCACTAGTGGTTGTTAATATACAATTCAAATCGTTTTTGGATCTTTTCAACACCAATTCTTGTTTGACATTTACTAATACCTTAATAAAATCCTCAAATACGCCCATTAACAGCTCTAATGGCAAACATGTACTAAACTTGCCACCTTTATGGAACTCTTTTAAATTTGTGTCAGAATCAAATGCTACATTTGACAATTTAGTAGTTTTATTGTAAGAGCATAATATTTTCATAAGACTAGAAATTCCTGGGTTTCTTACAATGTCTATTTCTTTACCTGCGACTTCGTATCTAATTTCATCAAATAAGAATGCAAATGCATTATTTATAAAATGACCTTTATCATGATTTTCAATTTCTTCCTTAATATACAGATACAGTGGCGGTTCCAAAGGGGGGGGGGCTACAGGGGCTAAAGCCCCCCCCTTGGACTCTGGAAAAATAAATAAAAACGTACATTTCATCCTTAAAATACGCAATCTCATAAAACAGACATCAATGTAGTTTTTATCAAACTTAAAAGCGATGGCAGAAGTAGTATTAAGGCCCATATTGATAAACTTTGTGGGCACTAGCATAACGAATAAACAAATATTACGCTATGGAAAGTTGTACGCATCATCAAATTTTTACAGCAGTCAGCTGTTGACATGATAGGGCAAAGGCAAGCGCCGAGCGCGCGAGTTAGGACGGGGAAACAGCTGATTTCCTGATGTTCCATAGCTAGTTGTCAAAATTTTCTGCTAGCCACTAACTTTACACAGGCATCAATCAGCCATCAGTGGTAGCACCAGTAGCCTATTACCATTGACTATATATATATATATATATATATATATATATATATATATATATATATATATATAAACACTTGTGTTAAAGTTTATATAGTCAATGATATTACTGAATTGAATTCGATACTTACATATTGTGACAGATCTATAAAAAGGAGAAAAACGTAAAGTTAAAAAACGTGTCTACTTGCTTGCATGACATATATATAACAGGTGAAATGGGCGGTTTTAGGACAATTTGGAACAGTTCTGGCCGTTAGAAATGGCTTTATACAGTCACTAAATGGCTTTTAGGAGATGGATTCGTAGTCTACAGTAGGCCTATGTTGTGAAATTCATGAATGCAAGTTCATCATAGTTTGAGTTTAAAATGTCTACTTGCTCATGACAAAGACAAATAAGAGGTGAAATGAGAGGTTTTTGGACGGTTGGACACAGATATAGACATTAATAATGGCTTTAGAAAGTCAGTATGTAAACAGTTTTTATAGGAGGATATGGCCGTAGCCTACAATATGTTTTGAGATTTATGAATGTAATCGTCATTGTTAGTTTTAAAAATATCTACTTATTCATGACAAATAAATAGGGAAATGGGAGGGTTTGCACACAGTTCTAGACGTTAAAACTGGCTGTAGAAATTCTCCTAACGGCTTTTAGGAGGATATGGCCGTAGTCTACAGTGTGTTTTGAAATTCATGAATGCAATCGTTATAGTTTATTTTTTTAAATGTCTATTTGCTCATGACAAACAACAGGTGAAATGGGAGATTATGGGCAATTGGGCACGGTTTTAGGTGTTAAAATGGCTAAAATTCCGGACCCCCCTGCTTTATTGGGGGGTGCTCCCCCCAAGCCCCCCCCTTGACAAGGTCCTAGAACCGCCACTGTACAGATAACTCCTACATGGGAGGGTAAGCAAATCTTGATTATTAATACATATTCGAATTTCATCAGAATTATTTATTGCCAAAGTGTTGTGGGGAACATAGGAGTGATTTGTAATTTTAACCACACTATCGTCGAATTGGGATTTCCCTGTAACGTATAGAAAATCTTCCATTTTTATTAATAGAAAATTTTAACTTTAGTCCTATTGACTTTAGGAACCTAGCATTTTGTACACTTATAGATAGCTGCCCACTCTTATAAATTCTCATATCTTTTTTATATGACAAGTAATTGTAGTTTCTTCTCCATTAAAGTCAATTGCCTTGTCGTGTTGATCGGCAAATGTAATACTGACAACATCTAAACTTCTCTTATTTACAGGAAAATATATAATATTTCTTGGAACTTCAATAATTTTGTAGCCAGGAGGAGCTTCTGGATAAAAGCTCTGTATGGTGTGTGATTTGTTGCCATTTAAATAGGACCCGTTTGCAATATTACATTTTACTCTAATCACATTTACATTATTAATGTTTATTTTATTTGTAGATTCAAACGGAACACCAGGAGTAGAGAAACCTTTAAATCCCAATAAAACAGACCATAAACATGGTTTTGTACAATCAAACACGTGGCTAGAAAGTAGTGTCGCTTTCATAGTTTTATTATTAGCTGTAAGAAAAAAGTCTGGGATTTGCTTTTGAATTTCCTTTGCAAGCTCAACCACCTCATATGTTCCTTCAGAAATTTCTATTGTAACTGGAGCATTGTGGTCATAATAGAAAACATCATCACCTTCTCTAATGGTTAATTTGTTGCCTTTAAGTTGATTAAATTTTGGAATAAGCCCTTTGAATAAAAGTTTGGATTTAGTATTAATTAACGCTTCTCCATTTTTATCTATTATAACTTAAATAATTATAGAATTATTAACATTAAATATAGAATTATAACTTTGAAAATCTACTAATCCAATTACATAATCATCATTTAATTCTATGGGAGGAAAGAACACTGACTTTAGCTCTGGCTCTGTACCAGAAAATGTTATAGTAAATGAATTCATTTTTATAAAGAATATATAAATGACTAGCTGTAACCCGCGGGCTTTGCCCCGTTTAACTTCTTAATTTTCAAGATTATCTCGTTCGCATGGCTCAATCACGTCCTGGTTGAAGTTTGTTCGCTACGCTCACTCACCTTTAGGTTGGAACTCGTTCGCTACGCTCACTCACCTTTAGGTTGGAGCTCGTTCGCTACGCTCACTCACCTTTAGGTTGGAGCTCGTTCGCTGCGCTCACTTGCCTTCAGGTTAGCTCGTTCGCTACACTAACTCGCCTCCAGGTTGAAGTTCGTTCGCTACGCTCACTCACCTTTTGGTTGCAAATTAGCTGTTGTCATAAATGTAAAAGAAATAATAGTGCTGCACCCTGTTGGTAATTTTTGTAACTTTAATGCTATTGGACATCACAGAACAGAATCAACTTGTTTAATTGAAACAGCTGTTAAGATTCAATAATTTCATTTCTCATAAGGTTAACATGGGAAACTACAGAGCCACTGGGGCGGAGCCCGAAAGGATTTTTGAAATAAGAATATGCCTATATGTTAATCGGGAATGTGAGCTATCATCATGCCAAATTTCAGCCCAATCCGACCAGTATTTTTCGCGTTCACTTGTCACAAACATACATCCATACATCCATACATCCATCCATCCAAACTTTCTCATTTATAATATTAGTAGGATAAACATAAAATTCCACAAATAGAACTATTTAAATCTTGTATTTGATCGGTTGTATGGTAGATTTTATATCCCTCAAAATATTTAATTACTTCTTTTGGAGGTTGGATTCCAAATGGGTCAAAATAAATTACAATATCTTTATTTTTACGATATGCTGTCCAGTGTGTGCCAGATGAACTGCCTAAATTAACTATTCCGCACTCTTTTACTCTTGGTGTTAGATTTTTTAGCTCGCTTTTTAGGTACACCCCCCGGAAGTGAGGCACGTCTTTTGCGGCCTTTAACAGCTGGTAGTTGTCCATCTTTTTTATTAAATTTTAATCCCGTTCCCATTTTTGCATTTGCCTTTATCAAATTTGTCGTTCATAAGCAGCAGCTCTTTCAGCGAGATTTGCGTCCTTGGCTGTAACTCTAGTCCAAGCTAAGTCTGCTAATCTCATGTCTGCTTTGTTCCGAGCAGTGGTATCGGGATTATTCATGTAGAATATGTCATGCTCTTTACAATAAGAGTCTAGTTTATTTTTTGGAGGTACATTTTTAGCTAGATTCTCAAGTATATTCGTTCCAGTTCCACAGTATTGATAGGTTGGTATTTTCAAATTAAATGGAAGGTTATTTATAAGAGTATTCAATAACCCTCGACCCCTGTAAGGCTTTAGGAATAAACCTTTGCCCTTTTTACATGTTTTCTTATCATTTTTTACCATTTTTATTATATAAAAAATGTCTTTTATCCAACAAAAACACAAATTTAGAAAAGTACATACTAAGGAAAATATACCAAAGAAGTTGGGTCTATTTCCTACCAATATTCGATGTGTTATTTGTGGTCCAAGTGGAAGTGGGAAGATGGTTGTAATTTATAATTTAATTGTAAGAAAGGAAGGATTAAAATTTACAAACTTATATTTAATATCTAAATCTTTAGAACAAGAAAAATATAAAAAATAATTGAAATATTTAGTTTGTGTGATGAAGTGAAATTACACACGTTTACTGACTGTGAAATCACACCAAATGATGTAAAATCACAGTCAGTTGTTGTATTTGATGACATAAATAGTCCAAATATTACACAATTTTTCTCAATGTGTCGACATAAAAATATTAACTGTTTTAACTTGTGTCAATCTTACAGCAAAGTACACAAACATTTACGTGATAATGTAAATTTCCTAATATTATTCAAACAAGATGATTTAAATTTAAAACATGTATATCACAATCATGTTGGTAATGACTTTTTATTTGACCAAATTAAAAATCTCTGTCACCAATGTTGGGATAAAACTAAATATGGCTTTTTCGTAATAGACAAAGAAAGGTCAAAGAATAATGGCAAATATAGATTTATGTTTGACCAATTCTATCAAGAGGATGGTAAGGGTAAATAAATAAAAGACTGAAGTTTTTTAACATTTGTATTTATTTTGCAACATTAAATATATATACACATATAATTTATTGAACATAACTATGTTTGATCAATTTTATAATGACCAAGAGCAAGGGTGTTGATGCCATCTTCCAGAATAAACCTCTTGTCATCGTCAAAGGATAGTACTTTCTTGTTCATGGTCAAGGTTTGAAGATGATGATTTGTAGATTTAATTCTTGTCACATTTTCATAGTAATCTTGCCCAGTTGCAAGACAGTTCAAATAATGTTGATGTCTGAGGAGATGTTTAACAGTGGCACCATCAGCTCCTTTAGCTTTCTTCACCTCTAAAGCTTGCTTGTCTTCTTCATATAACCATTTTAGAGGAATGTAAGAATATAACTTTGGTCTTAAACCACAATATTCATACATAATATGACCATCTAATTCGTCTTTAAACTTGTCTGTGACTTTTTTATTTTTATCAGAGTATAAGAAATGGTCTTTACTATATCCAGAGGTATCAAAATTGTGCAAGTCACATTCTATTTCCTTGTAAAAGTCCTCTGTAACTATAGAATACATTAAAGAATCTGTATCTGTCATAAGAAATCTTTTGTTCTTAAATTTTGAAATATAATTATAGTGGAAATCATACATTATTACTTTACTGATATCCAAAATTGTCATTCCTAAATATATAGGTTTATTAAACTTTACAACTAATTTATTTAAATATATAGCATGTAAATCGTTATCGAACTTTTTGCTACAGTCAAACCTTGGATTAGTGACATATTTTGTTAATAGTGACTCATCCTTGAGATATATGTCACGAAACTTTCGTTGATTCATAATTGTTCGACCAAAGAGACTATTATTTAACAATTTGTAAAAGTCTTTTTCGAAATCATTTGTAGCCCATTTTCGTTTTTCAATATTAAAATTAATATAGGGTGCAAGCCATTTTGATTGTCTAAATTTTAAAATTCTGTGGTATTTTGTAACAACCAAACCCAATTCCTCATATTTTTGTAATGCTTTATAATGTAAAATATATTTAGTTTTGTAATTTAAATTTGGTATTAATTTTCCATTCATTTTCTCTGGTGCCAATGGATAGTCATTATGTAAATCATGTAAGTTTTTATCATATTTTAAATCAACTTCTGAAATGTAACCAAACTCATCATTTTGATTGTATTTGTAGTCTATCTCATTAGTCCAACGGAATCCATCCACAGGCAGTGGCTCGCACATTGCTGTAGAGTATAGTGAGTTACAGTCTAAATATATTAAATAGACATTCTCTTGATTGGGGTCATAGTGTTCACCCATATATCTATTATTGGCTTTAGCGTAACGTGTGGAAATCATACTGACTCCTCCTCTAATCGCACTTTCTATGAACAAATGCATGTCAAAATCTTGAAATAATTGTAATTTTATACCAGTCATTCTAAGACAGGCCTCCCATGTTAATCCAGGAAGTGAATACATATGTACGGGGTCCAGTTCGTAATCCTTTAAACACAGGTCTATAAATGTCTTAAACACATCAGCCAGTAGCAGTACATCTGTTTTAAGATATAAATCATGATATTCTTGTAAATTATTTATATTAAAATGGGTCCAGACATTTTTAGCATGTTCGTATTCGTTGGAAGAGATATGTTCTTTAGTTACAGTACTATAGAATGATTCAATTGGGGGGTAGAGACTCTGCAAATTATCTGGTCCCGTCATGTATTCATAGGGAAATACGCCTTTACGTTGTAATAGTGGATTGTCTACGAACCTAAATGTATTTAAATTGGAAGCTAATTTGTATAATGGAAGGGAATTTCATCAAATAAGAATGCAAATGCATTATTTATAAAATGACCTTTATCATGATTTTCAATTTCTTCCTTAATATACAGATACAGTGGCGGTTCCAAAGGGGGGGGGGCTACAGGGGCTAAAGCCCCCCCCTTGGACTCTGGAAAAATAAATAAAAACGTACATTTCATCCTTAAAATACGCAATCTCATAAAACAGACATCAATGTAGTTTTTATCAAACTTAAAAGCGATGGCAGAAGTAGTATTAAGGCCCATATTGATAAACTTTGTGGGCACTAGCATAACGAATAAACAAATATTACGCTATGGAAAGTTGTACGCATCATCAAATTTTTACAGCAGTCAGCTGTTGACATGATAGGGCAAAGGCAAGCGCCGAGCGCGCGAGTTAGGACGGGGAAACAGCTGATTTCCTGATGTTCCATAGCTAGTTGTCAAAATTTTCTGCTAGCCACTAACTTTACACAGGCATCAATCAGCCATCAGTGGTAGCACCAGTAGCCTATTACCATTGACTATATATATATATATATATATATATATATATATATATATATATATATATAAACACTTGTGTTAAAGTTTATATAGTCAATGATATTACTGAATTGAATTCGATACTTACATATTGTGACAGATCTATAAAAAGGAGAAAAACGTAAAGTTAAAAAACGTGTCTACTTGCTTGCATGACATATATATAACAGGTGAAATGGGCGGTTTTAGGACAATTTGGAACAGTTCTGGCCGTTAGAAATGGCTTTATACAGTCACTAAATGGCTTTTAGGAGATGGATTCGTAGTCTACAGTAGGCCTATGTTGTGAAATTCATGAATGCAAGTTCATCATAGTTTGAGTTTAAAATGTCTACTTGCTCATGACAAAGACAAATAAGAGGTGAAATGAGAGGTTTTTGGACGGTTGGACACAGATATAGACATTAATAATGGCTTTAGAAAGTCAGTATGTAAACAGTTTTTATAGGAGGATATGGCCGTAGCCTACAATATGTTTTGAGATTTATGAATGTAATCGTCATTGTTAGTTTTAAAAATATCTACTTATTCATGACAAATAAATAGGGAAATGGGAGGGTTTGCACACAGTTCTAGACGTTAAAACTGGCTGTAGAAATTCTCCTAACGGCTTTTAGGAGGATATGGCCGTAGTCTACAGTGTGTTTTGAAATTCATGAATGCAATCGTTATAGTTTATTTTTTTAAATGTCTATTTGCTCATGACAAACAACAGGTGAAATGGGAGATTATGGGCAATTGGGCACGGTTTTAGGTGTTAAAATGGCTAAAATTCCGGACCCCCCTGCTTTATTGGGGGGTGCTCCCCCCAAGCCCCCCCCTTGACAAGGTCCTAGAACCGCCACTGTACAGATAACTCCTACATGGGAGGGTAAGCAAATCTTGATTATTAATACATATTCGAATTTCATCAGAATTATTTATTGCCAAAGTGTTGTGGGGAACATAGGAGTGATTTGTAATTTTAACCACACTATCGTCGAATTGGGATTTCCCTGTAACGTATAGAAAATCTTCCATTTTTATTAATAGAAAATTTTAACTTTAGTCCTATTGACTTTAGGAACCTAGCATTTTGTACACTTATAGATAGCTGCCCACTCTTATAAATTCTCATATCTTTTTTATATGACAAGTAATTGTAGTTTCTTCTCCATTAAAGTCAATTGCCTTGTCGTGTTGATCGGCAAATGTAATACTGACAACATCTAAACTTCTCTTATTTACAGGAAAATATATAATATTTCTTGGAACTTCAATAATTTTGTAGCCAGGAGGAGCTTCTGGATAAAAGCTCTGTATGGTGTGTGATTTGTTGCCATTTAAATAGGACCCGTTTGCAATATTACATTTTACTCTAATCACATTTACATTATTAATGTTTATTTTATTTGTAGATTCAAACGGAACACCAGGAGTAGAGAAACCTTTAAATCCCAATAAAACAGACCATAAACATGGTTTTGTACAATCAAACACGTGGCTAGAAAGTAGTGTCGCTTTCATAGTTTTATTATTAGCTGTAAGAAAAAAGTCTGGGATTTGCTTTTGAATTTCCTTTGCAAGCTCAACCACCTCATATGTTCCTTCAGAAATTTCTATTGTAACTGGAGCATTGTGGTCATAATAGAAAACATCATCACCTTCTCTAATAGTTAATTTGTTGCCTTTAAGTTGATTAAATTTTGGAATAAGCCCTTTGAATAAAAGTTTGGATTTAGTATTAATTAACGCTTCTCCATTTTTATCTATTATAACTTAAATAATTATAGAATTATTAACATTAAATATAGAATTATAACTTTGAAAATCTACTAATCCAATTACATAATCATCATTTAATTCTATGGGAGGAAAGAACACTGACTTTAGCTCTGGCTCTGTACCAGAAAATGTTATAGTAAATGAATTCATTTTTATAAAGAATATATAAATGACTAGCTGTAACCCGCGGGCTTTGCCCCGTTTAACTTCTTAATTTTCAAGATTATCTCGTTCGCATGGCTCAATCACGTCCTGGTTGAAGTTTGTTCGCTACGCTCACTCACCTTTAGGTTGGAACTCGTTCGCTACGCTCACTCACCTTTAGGTTGGAGCTCGTTCGCTACGCTCACTCACCTTTAGGTTGGAGCTCGTTCGCTGCGCTCACTTGCCTTCAGGTTAGCTCGTTCGCTACACTAACTCGCCTCCAGGTTGAAGTTCGTTCGCTACGCTCACTCACCTTTTGGTTGCAAATTAGCTGTTGTCATAAATGTAAAAGAAATAATAGTGCTGCACCCTGTTGGTAATTTTTGTAACTTTAATGCTATTGGACATCACAGAACAGAATCAACTTGTTTAATTGAAACAGCTGTTAAGATTCAATAATTTCATTTCTCATAAGGTTAACATGGGAAACTACAGAGCCACTGGGGCGGAGCCCGAAAGGATTTTTGAAATAAGAATATGCCTATATGTTAATCGGGAATGTGAGCTATCATCATGCCAAATTTCAGCCCAATCCGACCAGTATTTTTCGCGTTCACTTGTCACAAACATACATCCATACATCCATACATCCATCCATCCAAACTTTCTCATTTATAATATTAGTAGGATAAACATAAAATTCCACAAATAGAACTATTTAAATCTTGTATTTGATCGGTTGTATGGTAGATTTTATATCCCTCAAAATATTTAATTACTTCTTTTGGAGGTTGGATTCCAAATGGGTCAAAATAAATTACAATATCTTTATTTTTACGATATGCTGTCCAGTGTGTGCCAGATGAACTGCCTAAATTAACTATTCCGCACTCTTTTACTCTTGGTGTTAGATTTTTTAGCTCGCTTTTTAGGTACACCCCCCGGAAGTGAGGCACGTCTTTTGCGGCCTTTAACAGCTGGTAGTTGTCCATCTTTTTTATTAAATTTTAATCCCGTTCCCATTTTTGCATTTGCCTTTATCAAATTTGTCGTTCATAAGCAGCAGCTCTTTCAGCGAGATTTGCGTCCTTGGCTGTAACTCTAGTCCAAGCTAAGTCTGCTAATCTCATGTCTGCTTTGTTCCGAGCAGTGGTATCGGGATTATTCATGTAGAATATGTCATGCTCTTTACAATAAGAGTCTAGTTTATTTTTTGGAGGTACATTTTTAGCTAGATTCTCAAGTATATTCGTTCCAGTTCCACAGTATTGATAGGTTGGTATTTTCAAATTAAATGGAAGGTTATTTATAAGAGTATTCAATAACCCTCGACCCCTGTAAGGCTTTAGGAATAAACCTTTGCCCTTTTTACATGTTTTCTTATCATTTTTTACCATTTTTATTATATAAAAAATGTCTTTTATCCAACAAAAACACAAATTTAGAAAAGTACATACTAAGGAAAATATACCAAAGAAGTTGGGTCTATTTCCTACCAATATTCGATGTGTTATTTGTGGTCCAAGTGGAAGTGGGAAGATGGTTGTAATTTATAATTTAATTGTAAGAAAGGAAGGATTAAAATTTACAAACTTATATTTAATATCTAAATCTTTAGAACAAGAAAAATATAAAAAATAATTGAAATATTTAGTTTGTGTGATGAAGTGAAATTACACACGTTTACTGACTGTGAAATCACACCAAATGATGTAAAATCACAGTCAGTTGTTGTATTTGATGACATAAATAGTCCAAATATTACACAATTTTTCTCAATGTGTCGACATAAAAATATTAACTGTTTTAACTTGTGTCAATCTTACAGCAAAGTACACAAACATTTACGTGATAATGTAAATTTCCTAATATTATTCAAACAAGATGATTTAAATTTAAAACATGTATATCACAATCATGTTGGTAATGACTTTTTATTTGACCAAATTAAAAATCTCTGTCACCAATGTTGGGATAAAACTAAATATGGCTTTTTCGTAATAGACAAAGAAAGGTCAAAGAATAATGGCAAATATAGATTTATGTTTGACCAATTCTATCAAGAGGATGGTAAGGGTAAATAAATAAAAGACTGAAGTTTTTTAACATTTGTATTTATTTTGCAACATTAAATATATATACACATATAATTTATTGAACATAACTATGTTTGATCAATTTTATAATGACCAAGAGCAAGGGTGTTGATGCCATCTTCCAGAATAAACCTCTTGTCATCGTCAAAGGATAGTACTTTCTTGTTCATGGTCAAGGTTTGAAGATGATGATTTGTAGATTTAATTCTTGTCACATTTTCATAGTAATCTTGCCCAGTTGCAAGACAGTTCAAATAATGTTGATGTCTGAGGAGATGTTTAACAGTGGCACCATCAGCTCCTTTAGCTTTCTTCACCTCTAAAGCTTGCTTGTCTTCTTCATATAACCATTTTAGAGGAATGTAAGAATATAACTTTGGTCTTAAACCACAATATTCATACATAATATGACCATCTAATTCGTCTTTAAACTTGTCTGTGACTTTTTTATTTTTATCAGAGTATAAGAAATGGTCTTTACTATATCCAGAGGTATCAAAATTGTGCAAGTCACATTCTATTTCCTTGTAAAAGTCCTCTGTAACTATAGAATACATTAAAGAATCTGTATCTGTCATAAGAAATCTTTTGTTCTTAAATTTTGAAATATAATTATAGTGGAAATCATACATTATTACTTTACTGATATCCAAAATTGTCATTCCTAAATATATAGGTTTATTAAACTTTACAACTAATTTATTTAAATATATAGCATGTAAATCGTTATCGAACTTTTTGCTACAGTCAAACCTTGGATTAGTGACATATTTTGTTAATAGTGACTCATCCTTGAGATATATGTCACGAAACTTTCGTTGATTCATAATTGTTCGACCAAAGAGACTATTATTTAACAATTTGTAAAAGTCTTTTTCGAAATCATTTGTAGCCCATTTTCGTTTTTCAATATTAAAATTAATATAGGGTGCAAGCCATTTTGATTGTCTAAATTTTAAAATTCTGTGGTATTTTGTAACAACCAAACCCAATTCCTCATATTTTTGTAATGCTTTATAATGTAAAATATATTTAGTTTTGTAATTTAAATTTGGTATTAATTTTCCATTCATTTTCTCTGGTGCCAATGGATAGTCATTATGTAAATCATGTAAGTTTTTATCATATTTTAAATCAACTTCTGAAATGTAACCAAACTCATCATTTTGATTGTATTTGTAGTCTATCTCATTAGTCCAACGGAATCCATCCACAGGCAGTGGCTCGCACATTGCTGTAGAGTATAGTGAGTTACAGTCTAAATATATTAAATAGACATTCTCTTGATTGGGGTCATAGTGTTCACCCATATATCTATTATTGGCTTTAGCGTAACGTGTGGAAATCATACTGACTCCTCCTCTAATCGCACTTTCTATGAACAAATGCATGTCAAAATCTTGAAATAATTGTAATTTTATACCAGTCATTCTAAGACAGGCCTCCCATGTTAATCCAGGAAGTGAATACATATGTACGGGGTCCAGTTCGTAATCCTTTAAACACAGGTCTATAAATGTCTTAAACACATCAGCCAGTAGCAGTACATCTGTTTTAAGATATAAATCATGATATTCTTGTAAATTATTTATATTAAAATGGGTCCAGACATTTTTAGCATGTTCGTATTCGTTGGAAGAGATATGTTCTTTAGTTACAGTACTATAGAATGATTCAATTGGGGGGTAGAGACTCTGCAAATTATCTGGTCCCGTCATGTATTCATAGGGAAATACGCCTTTACGTTGTAATAGTGGATTGTCTACGAACCTAAATGTATTTAAATTGGAAGCTAATTTGTATAATGGAAGGGACAGAAAGTTATAGGAATCTAAAAATACTAAATCATCAACTGAGAATGAAATGTACTTTTCCATATCCTTGGCTATGCAATTTAATTTACGATCTAACTTTGCATATTTTCCCAAGTGTTGCATTATTAAATGACCATCGTAATTTTTCAAGTTATGGAAGAATACTGGGATTTTCTTTGTTACTTTATAGTTTAAATTACAATCATTGTGGGCAGCTCCACGGTATTGGCCATTTGAATGACAATGATCACGTACCCTATCAAAATATAGAGACTTTTCACAAATGTGACAATGTGTTGAGTTTTGGAAAGATGCCTCTTGCTCTAGAGTCATTACTAGGGGAATATATATCGACATTTGACTTTTAATGAAGTCATAAGTCTCAAATAACCTTTTGAAAAACACATCCATAACATTTGCACCACTATATAACTCTTCAGAAATAATCTTAGAATCTCTCACTACAACGAATGCAAATCCAGATGGAGTATGGCTGTTAGAGTTTATAAAGCATTCAAAATCAGCATAAATCACAAATGGGGCTTTAAGTTGATATTTATAATTTTTAAATTGTAATGTATCTTGTTTAGACATTTCCACTCGTTGGGCATCAAAGTTTTTACAATATGTTATATGACGCTCCAATTTATCATTAGTGTAAAAATGTTGTAAACACAACTTGCAAAAATGTTTCTTATTGTTATGTTTTGTAGACCGCAGCATTAACCTATAAAAATAACGAATTAAACAATAATGTGATTTACGACCTTCTTGTAATAATAATAAATCTACGTGAGTATTACTATTCAGTTTAGTTGTTCTTAATGGATATATACATTTATCATCTTCAACCCCAAATACATTAACACTTATATTATTTTGTCTTTCAAATTTATCTATATCAGATATTTTCACAGGATACTTTATGTTTGTCATATTCAGCTCACTTTCATGTTGTACATAATTGGAGACTCTATTAGCATGTTCATTAGAGTTCCTTGGATATAAAGCTGCTAATACCGACCAAAGAAAGCATTTATTATCAGCATTTTTTATATTTATAACTGCATGTTTCGATTTAATACTCTCTGGTGTGGGAATGTATGACTTTTGAGTCAGGGGCTTATACTTGTAAACATGTAACTGCCAATATTTAGTATGGTCATAAATCCATCCACTGCCTTGGGCTTGATATTTGTGCATGGATGCATCAATCTTTAAAAGTGCATTTTCAATTTGAGGCTTTAAATCTCTTTTCTCAATAGTTAAGGTGGTAAGGCTTCTAAAATCTGCAAAACATTCTTTTTCATTAACTAATTGCCCATTTTGATTCATTGAATATTTTATAAATTCAATTCTCCTTACTAAAGTCCATTTTATCGGAAGAGGACAAGACTGAAGAGTATTTTTAAGTTCAGTTCTAATCGATTCACCAACAAATTCAATCATTGTATATGGACAATTATTGCAAGAATTGACATGTCTTTTAAAATGACCAACCACATTTTTCTTACAAAAATTACAATTCTTATGACTTTGTAATATATGCGATTTTAGAACCACATTATCATCACAGATTAAATCACAAACCTTGCACAGTTTCACCTTCATTTGATGTACTAGCTTGTAGTGGCGGACCAAATTGCTCTTCTTGGAGAGCGAGGCAGCGCAGTGTTGACAGGTCGGCATTACGCACGAGAATGGAATATCACCCGGATGCCACATCTATATATAGACTCGTCCCCGGTGACGTCACCACCCGGGGATTCCCCAGTCGCATGACCGCTTCACTTGGCCCTTGTGACAGTGTCCGTAAAACTGTTAAAAACGCTTATATCTCGAAAACGGCTTGATATACGGCAAAACGGTTGGAATTCTGGCACACATAGTGGGTGTCAACTTTTGATTATAAACAATATTACAACATAAAAAATCAAAAAGTAAAAAAATTTAACATTATTTTATATGGGTACAAATAAAATTTACCATGAAAAATCGTCTAAGTCCGTAAAACTGTCTAAAAATGCTTATATCTCGAAAACGGCTTGAGATTCGGCAAAACGGTTGAAATTCTGGCACACATAGTGGGTGTCAACTTTTGATTATAAACAATATTACAACATAAAATAAATCAAAAAGTAAATAAAAAATTCAACATTATTTTATATGGGTACAAATAAAATTTACCATGAAAAATCGTCTAAGTCCATAAAACTGTCTAAAATGCTTATATCTCGAAAACGGCTTGAGATACGGCAAAACGGTTGAAATTCTGTTACACAAAGTGGGTGTCAACTTTTGATTATAAACAATATTACAACATAAAAAATCAAATACCCCCACCGCAGCAAACCTGCAGACTAAGCGAATTTCCATTTGACTGATTGGATTTACACTGAAATGTCTACTTAAAAATATAACATTTATTCCCGATTTAAATAGAATTAGTTTAACAAGTACTTAGGTTTGCTGCATCAGGGAGGGTAAAATTGTGTTTTTTTTTTGTAAAATGTTAATAGTTAGTAAGAAATAAAAATATTTTCCAAATTTGATCAAAATATGTTCATAAACAAACAAACTACAACAGTTTACTTATTCTCCATAAGAATAACATGGGAATTTTAAATTTACAATTTTTTGGAATTTTCTCCGTAACCGTTAGGCGCATAATAACGCTTCAATATACTAAATTATTTGTTTTTTTTTTAAGCTCTACAAAATAGTTTGGAAATAAATTGCAAAATTTTAAGTTTTTTGGGTCAAAAATGGGAAAACCCTATTTTTACCCCATAAAACCCCCCGTAAACACCCGTTCCCATGGTCCGATCATGCTGGATCGCGAACTCGTTCGAATAAACGTAGGTTTACACGTTTGTACCAAATTTCATCAAAATCGGATCATTTTTGCTTGAGTTATCGTGCTGACGGACACATATAAATATATATATTTATATGAATTTGAACGGATGGTGTTTTTGGCCTCTAGGGACCTCAAAACGAAAAAAAATCGGTCCCGCGTCCAGGTCTTACCATGAGTACTACGGTAATAGCTTATTCCCTATATGGGAAATTCGCTAAAAGTAAAAAAAATGTAACATTATTTTATATGGGTAGCGCGTATTTTATATGGGGGAGCGCGCTCGAGTTCGCGTACAAACCTCACTCGATTTTGAGAATATACATGTGAATGGATGTAGATTTGAAATAGTAATGGAGTTGTACAATGGTATTGAACATTTATATAGGCTTGTATAGGCCGAGAGCTGGATTTTTTTTAAAAAGTGGTCAAAAAAAGCTCACCATGTTATTCTTATGGGGAAAAACGCCCCAAGTGGCGTCTCTTTCTCCTATTGCCACTACTGATGTCGCTGCTATTTTTAAAGCTAAAACAAAGCACCACCGGCCAACAAATCTAATTTTTTTACTTAATAATGTTAAACGCGAATCCGTTCTAGATCCTTCGGTTGGATCCATTTGCTTACCCTCTCATGTTGCAAGCCGGAGACTTTGGTTGGGGCCCCTATATTTAAATATTGTAGATTACTTTTATAATTATTTGCAACATAATATTTTTCATATTTCTATAATCAGTCAAAGAAATTACTGTAGAGCGACTTTTTCATTGGGGTCTAGCTGTTAGTTTTTGTTCTTTGCTCTTTTATTACAAGGTGCAGTTTTGCTAGATTTCGAGCAACGGGTTATCTAGTCTATATAGTCTATATATAATACGCAAGCAGAGTTTTCTTTTCACAGTCATAACTCAATAACGGCTTGATGGAGTTTATCGTTTCAGGTGTCAAATAAAAGGTATTTTCAATGTGCAAATACGTCTCAAAATATTAAGAAAGGGCATCACTTAACTATAGTTAAGGGCTAAAGTTTGGGAACGGCGGAGCTATCTGTTGACATTAGACCAAACTCAATTCCCTTTGTTTACAACTAAATATATGATGGACGTAGTTTGAAATAGTTTTTAAGGTTACCCACAGACTGCAGGACTTATTACTTCCAAAGCTGGAATTTATATTTTTATTTTAACATCTGTTTATTAGGTGTGGTTCATTTTTTATAACAATTTTACTAACCGATCAGCATTACATTGCTATACAGGTTACATTATTAATTACATTGACATAGGTCTGGTTCATAAATAAAGAGATTCATAGCAAGACTTGACAACACATCTATATATTTAATACGCTAGGCATATTTTTGTCGTAATTGTTTTGGAGTGGTGTCGCTACCGATCACCATGTTCAAGGTGTCATTAGAAAGGTCTTAGCATGTAGTTTTGCCCTCAAACAAACAAAAAGTTTGGAATTCCATCAGGGCTCTGCCCCAGTGGCCTTCAAAGTTCCCATGTTATTCTTAGGGAGAAAATGTTTGTTAATATTTGAACGGATGAATACTTTGAAATTGACACTAATATTTGAAACAGATGTACAGTATATACTAAAATGTTGCACAAAATCAAAACATAACCAAAAAAAACGTTCGACATAATGGAGACTATAAGACGTTGACCAGGACGGCCAATAGGAGGAGGCCGACGAACCTTAACTGGCAAACGCGAACGAAATACAAATAATACTATTAATTTTCGTTGATAGCCGAATACAACAAGCACCCTTCCGTGCTGGGTTTAAGCATTGACTATATATACCTAGAGGTATATATAGTATACAGGTATAGGTATATATAGTCAATGGTTTAAGTGTGCTCTCCAACAGTCGCCAGAAGATTTCACATTCAATTTAGGACTGTTGGATAATCGCTGCATAAGCTGTTGATTTTGGAAGACAAGGAGGAGGGTAGGACTAATTTGAAAACAGAAGAGAGGAGATATTAGATGAGTGGCAAATGCGTTGGGAGCTGAGTGTTCTATGTTAACGTTTTAAAGGAAAACGTTCGTATTTATACCTAACTTCAGAAAGAGACTGGAACAAGATTGGGAGATGGGCCATTATGAAACGCAGTTTGTCACAGGACATTGAAAATTTCAAGGCGATTTTGTGGAACACCTTTAACACCAGGTGGAAGAGGAAGTATGTAGATATGGAGAAATAAAAACCACGAGTCACGTCTTTATAAATTACTCACTTCAGGAGACAAATAGGTGAGAACAGGAATATGTCTTGGGTAAGATATGCCTAGAGATGAGAAAATAAAACATGATGAGTGACAAGGAAGCAATTGAGACGTTTAGAAAAGTATGCTAGGGAGATAGGAAAAGACAAAGGATACATACAGGCATTAAAATTTAAAAAAAGAAACAAACAAAACTAAGAAAGAAAATGTATGAAAACTTGCCCATGAAGGGGAGAGGAAAGGTTAGAGCGAATCTCAATGATCCCTATCACTCAGGGCGGTATGGGGAAGGGAGTCGTGCTGGCTTTTGGACACGCAATGTGTCTGGGAACCCAATGCAGCTATGAGTAAGGCTATATTTTTGTAGAAAACACTATTTACAATAAATGTTGATTATATCGATCTATTATGTATATCTTTAGTATTTCCATAATCTTTGAGTCGAATATTTTAAAGTCATAAGAAATTATGACTGTTATTCGTTTTAAAATAACGCCTGTAATACTTAGCAATTGCTTGAATTCGAGCAACTAACAGGTGCACTAGTTGTTTGTAATAGTTTAATTTATTTTACTTTTTTACCTTGCATCGTACTTTAATGAATAATCATGCAAATTTTTTTACAGTTCGGTGTGATGAAGTGAATGTTTAAAAGTGATTATTCACAGTGCAGCTACCCGCGTTACATTACCATATCTATATATTAATTACGTAAGCCGATTCTTTGCGTCAAAATTGTGGGCGACTGGGAAGTCGTAGAACGACGGTAGAGGGCTCAAATTAAAGGTCTCCATCCCGTGATGACGGGAAAAATTGTGAGATTCCCAAAATCTTAACACAAAATTAGATATAACCAACGTAAAATGTTCTCCATAAGAATAGCATTAGAAGCCATTTACTGCTGATTTTTGTTTACTTCAATACAGCTGATCGTGATTTATCACTAACCAAGTAAGCAATATTGCATTTGGATTACTCATTTGCCAATCAATTCTACAATGTAATGTATACTATATAAAACCAACTATATAAAGGGATAAAGTTACCCATAATAATCAAGACTTTTTAGTTATGTCAAAGTTGAAATAAATTGTTTTCAATATTAAATGAAGATCTTATTTGTTTTGATTTCAAAACATATGTTAGATTTAATACACACTTTTTTTGTAAATTTACTAACAATATTTGAGATTTATTGTAGTTTTTAATCAATATTTTGTATGAAGTGGAATAACCTCAACGGTTACTCTTAGAAAACAATTTGGGAATAAAGATGAAGTAGGTTCGTACAGGTATGTTCACTAAGTACTTAAGTACTTTGTTAATTGCTCCAAGCACAAAAGGTTAAAATAATATAGCCTAGCATGCACGGTAGAAAAGAAAGCACCTATATATAACAATAGAACATAGGTAATTTCCTTTTCTTAAAACTAACAAAAAGTATTTATGTCGTGATTAGTTTCGATAACTGGGTAATGGAACCCTAACCAGTCGCAAAATAGTTAGTAATTAAACGTTGACAAGGCCCTTTTTTGTAGAATACGTAAATCAATCGCACCTTAAGGAGGATCACCACCACATATACTTACACTAGGCTAATAATAGTGTTTTTTTATGTTCATCAGAAACAAATTTAGGGTTAAGTTCTGTCAATGGGATGCCTTTACTTAAGACTAATTTTGTTAAACCTTTACAAAATGAGCATATACTTAGAAATAATAACTGGGTAGGGTAGGGATGCTAATTTTGCGGTTTTGACCAAGAACTAAGTTTATGACAACACACCATTTTTTGTCTTTCTTATTTGTCGAAGACAATTTCCATTACTGTATTTCAATCGTGGAAGCCTTTTTATCAGCATTAACCAAAAACCAAAGCTACCTTAATAAACCAATATTTATTCATAAACATGTTTGCTGCCTTTAGCAGTTAAACCTCTGGAACCATTCAAATTCTTTATTGGACATAACGGTATCAACAAAAGCAAACAAAGACAAACAACAAACTGTTTGTTTTTTTTTACACAAAAGATATGTTGTACTGGATTATCTAGGCCTATCCTGACACATAGGTAATTTTATTCTGAGTTTGTTTAAATATTACAATAATTTATTTTCCATTTGAGCTTTTTAGGGACTTATGTCCCTACAAGCCCCTAGTTATCATTTAATTTACAACGTGTATCAAAATTCTTTTGTAGGTAGTGTTTTCTGTTGTTTGGTGAACTTTCGTATTTTATGCAAACTTAAAATTAAATGCCGCCAGTAAGACGAATAACTGTGAGGGCTGAGGGAACGTGAACGTGACCGCTTGCATCAACCTTCCAATTGAACATTATGACTGATACAGCAATTGAGTAGCAGTACCTCCATGGTGATGCATCCAACGTTGGACAAATTAATGTTAAATGTTTACATTCTGGTGGCTTACATGTTAAGCAAGAAACTACTGGTCTAGATAGTTCATTGTTTTACTCTTTGTTTTATTTAAATAGGAAATAAATGTTACATTTTTAAGTGGACATTGTAGTGTAGATCCAATCAGGGAAATGGAAATTCACTTAGTTTGCAGGTTTGCTGCGGCGGGGGTATTTATGCTTTTTGGGAGGGGTGGTTCTGCGATTTTATCCGATGTTGTATTTGGAAAGTTCCTGAGAGCTATCGAAAGAATCTTACTGCATTTGAGATCACCACACCATGTTCTGAGTCAGCTACCTATATCACAATTAAAAATTGTGGATCTAGGTCTCAATAAAAACTTGACAGTAACATAATATTTGAAAGCTGGGCCTAATTTGTAAATTAAACTTAAATTTTAATGGATTAATAGGCGTATACTAAACTAGCCTAGACCTATCTCAAAATATGTTAACTAATATTATGTAAGTTAAGTTGTGTAGCTCGAGTTCTCGTTGTTCATCAAGGCACCCAGTAGGAAGTGTTGGATTAAATAACGAGTTCGAAACGATTACAGAAAACTATGGTTTATTACACAAAAGAAATTTAGATGCCAATTACACTTTTAAGGATTACACTTTATACTACACTATACTGCTTATGTTACAATTTAGATACTTTTACATCACTTTTAATAGTTATAATAATAATACCGGAAGGCGAACGCGAAGGGAGAGAGAGAGACGCACTAGGGTTACGATCAGTTATTCACGACACATGATGGAGGAGAACGACAACGACTGGATTGAGAGTGTTGCATGGGCTCCACCCGGCACAAGGCGGAAGTAGAGGAGGAAAAAGAATGTTAACCGTTCAGTGCTGCGCCACAGACAATATAATACTTTATTGTCTGTGGCTGCGCCCTATCAAAAAATCTGAACATCATTGTGTGTTGCGTGTTTCCGGAACAACTGCGCAGCGGTGATACAAAGGTTAGGGTTCACTTACACTACGAATCAAAGACACTATGAGCCTCCAAATATGTAATTCTTAAAACACATGGCTCACTTACTCTACAAATCATAGTCTATACGAGCTTTGTAAATAATATTGAAGGTTCACTTGCACTACAGGCTCGTATACTATACGAGCCGATCAAAAATATTAAATAAATGAAGAGGGTTCACTTACTCTACAGATCATAGTGCCTATGAGCGAAGCGTATGAATTCTTAAATAATTCAGGAATAATCTCGTATATTATACGAGCCAAAATACTGAATTTATATAAATTACTGGAGTATGCTCGTATACTATACGAGCCTATTTCATGATAACTATTACACAAATAGAAGACGGCTCACTTACACTACAGTTCATAGGCACTATGATCTGTAGAGTAAGTGAACCCTCTACAAATATTAGAAGGCTCACTTACACTACGGTTCATTTAGCTACTCGTCGCGTGGTTTGCAGCGCATCGTTGCAGGCGTGTATGGTAAACCAATACCGCCGTTCTGCCTTACTTCTGCTGTTTACTAGTCGTGCAGCGTGAAAGAGAGCTTATTATGTTAATGCATTGTTGAATTTTTAACTTGTGTACTCGTTGCTAGAAATCAAGCAATTGTCAAGTACCGGTATTACAGGAGCTATTTTAAGAGTTATAACAGACTTAATTTTCAATTAATTAAAAAGACTCACGTAAAAGCTTATGCAACTAATGGAATTACTTACTGTGTTATGAACATTTCTGTATAATTAAAGTTGTAAATATTTTAAAATTGTTTAGAAGATTGCCTTTTTTAGTGTTTTCTACAAACGTGTCTCAACTTATACACATAGCCGCATTAATGTTAATGTGCATGTGCATTTTCGCCAATGATAATGTAGCCTACATGGTACCACCATTACGCGATTATAGTTGAGAGTTTATGTCACTTTTTAAAAATATCCATAAATATTATTCTCTATAATCACTTAATTGTAAATATTTGAATCCTTCAATGCAAGTTTTAATAGAGAATTCTTTGGAGTAGTCTTATTTCTCCTGAAACCACTTGACTTTTATGAAAATACAGATTTAATGTACTTCTCGTGCAGTTTTATTTAGCCTTAGATGGGTTTCCTCTTAGTCCAGTCAATAAATGCTCAAAAGGGGGGTGTAGAGGACATGGAGAGGGGGAAATTTTTTTCTGCGGGAATGTGTTCGGGGTAGTTAGAAGATAAAAATACCAAAAGTCCCCGCCCCTGGCCCTGCTGCTTCAGCGGGGGGAGGGGGGGAAAGACCCCATTTTTTCGTTTTTTACTTCTACACTGAAAACCGTGCATCGTACGGAAAAATTTAAATTATAAAAAGAAAGATGATGAAATTCGCATTAATGTCCTTATTTCTCAGTGTTTCGTGGAAAAGACAAGAGCGCCTTTGTTAATGAAAATTTCAACCCGAATAAAGTGAATAGTGAGTCGGTGGTTCAGTCGGTAGCGTCGCGGACTTCGGGCCCAAGGCAGCGATGTCGTGGGTTCGGATCCTGGTCACTGCCACTAAAGTTTATCAGTACAGTTCACCTTTGTAGAAGGCGGTTCTACTGTACCGCCTTGCTTTGCTGTAAACGTTCCACGCACGGGCGGTTAGTCTATGTGGACGCAGTGTGCAGTAGTGAGGTTGAGGTAGTATTTTAACTACTTTTAACCAGTGTCAAAAGTAACTTTCAATTACAGGCCTACCTTAGGGCTATGCCTCATAGATCTATAAAGCAATTCCTTTTATCATTAAATATAACACGATCGGGTGACATTTAATTGCGAAGCATTCGTTTTGGCTTTGAAATTGTCAGATATTGCATTTGCGAAAGTTTATATGTATTCCTTTTCCTATACAGTAATAGTTTTGCCAGCATATCTGGAAAAATGCACACTTAATATGCAAACCAACTCCTGTTCTGAATAAAAGTTTCAACTTACTACAAGATTCCCGTACGTAGAACGGGCAAACAGCTAGTTATTACACTAAAAATTCAAAAGATTATGTTTGTAGCTACATTTGTCCAGGTTTATGTATATCAATTACCGAAACCAAGACTTAATACTATTGTTCATGGTCTCTCCATAATCCAATTCTTGTTCATTAGACTCAATATCTGCTATCGATGTGAGAGTGCAGTGTATATATTCTTCATCATCCTCATTTATCAGAATTGGCATTCTATTTAAACGGCCCCCTTAGCAGTTCTGGCATGACGGCCAACGAGGAACATTTAATGGACATTTCATTGCATGTACATCTTTCATTGCTACAATCTTTAGTATATTTGCAAAAAACCAAGCCCTATATTTCTCGTGGGTTAGGTGGTTCATTGGTTACAACTGGGAATAGATTACCTTTTTTGCGCTCCCAATCCCACATTTCTAAGGGTAGGTGGTTTTCCAAACAGAGTTGTCCTTGATTAAATGATACAAATAATGAAATGTCATATATTTCTAAACTGACAGCAATGTTTGAAAATCACCCACTTTTCCCTGAAACTCAAGACGTCATGTCAATAGCATCTGGGGTTGTAGGAGTTGAATCCGTTAACTGTTACGATGCTGTATTACAGTCTGCGAGTAATTAATCAAATTGTAATGATTTGCAGACAACAAGCTGTCACGGGAAAATATGGCTTTCCCTTTGTCCTCTGTGAGTTCAACCATCGATATCAATGATTAAAACGTTGCAGCAAAACCTTTAATTCTGTTTCAAAGGATTTGTATAAGTTAAAAAAGTTAATACAATAGGAAATTTATTAAACACTCTGGAAGAATTCGAAATATATAAAGACATAAAAACCAAGGACAGCACACAAATTTTAAATGAAAAACTCAACTATGAATCTCATTATATTTTCAATACTCTCCTCCGTCACTACAATAGACCAATATCAGCTGTTGATAACGCAGACGACAGCCCGGAGCCAAGTCACATCACAACATAACGTTCAGTCTGCTTCCTGCCATGTCCACGGCAGTGCGTGTAATTGATAGGCCTATCATTTTCGTTTTTGTGTTTTGTAAAATGTGTGTATTATTTATTTATTCTGACGACACATCAAGTGGATCCTTTTGTTTGCCTGACGATGGCGGAGATCAGTAAATAACCGCCGAAACATATGTAGCAACATCGACACTACATGTTAAGGATTGTCTGACGAGGTATGTTTTAACCATTATATGTCATATTACGCAATCCTGGGGCTATAAAAATGAATTTTAATTAAAAAAGTTATCAAGATTTAAATGATTGTTAACGATTGAACTTGCTCCATTTCCCTTTATTTAATGAGAGTGGTATTAGTAAAGACCAAAAATGCCTGCACTGTTCAAGTTCTTTGGAACCAACCAACAACAGTTTTAACGACTTTTAATTTGGTTATCGATGGGGTATTTCTCACGCATAAGGATCCTGACCAGTGGCGGTCCCAGGATTTAATTTCCGGGGGGGGGGGCTCCGGTGGTTAACCCCCCCCCCCCGGAAAAAATGTGGAATTTAAAGAACAATAACTTATTTTTATATGCATTTGAGCTCTAAAATATCTCCAAGCCAATAGTATTTATGTTAGCTAATAAAATATTTCGGAGAGGATATATACCTCCCCCCCCCCAAGGGACCGCCACTGGTCAGTAGATATTCATTTGAACAGAGACACCGAAATTATAGTAACCAGGAACAGTTAATTCCTTAACCAAGTTTTCTGCAAATGTACTAAAGATTATAACAGTGCCAGATGTGCAGTTTGTGCATGCAAGAAAATGTCCAATAATTAATTGTTCTCCTGTAGGGAACTTTTTACATGAAATGCTTATTCTGATGAATGAGGAAGATGAAGAATATATTATAGGCCTACACCGAATTCTCACTTCGATAGCCAATATTGAGTCTAATCAACAAGAATTGAATGATGGAGATGTCCTGGATGGTGGTTTTCAGTTCCAGATGGCACCAGTTTTTGGGACAAAAGTCGGACCCTTTCGTCCCAAGTGAGCCAGATCATGAACAATAATATTAAGTCTTGGTTTCGGTAATTGATATAAATAAACCTGGACAAATATAGCTACAAACATAATATTTTTAATTTTTAGTGTAATAATTATACCAAAATTACTTGTTTCCATGACAAATATACATAACTTATTTAAATTTATATAAACTATTTTTAACACAATATATACGATTGATATTATTATATTATATAGGTTAGTGTTCAAAAACCTGTTTTCTATCCTGATTGATGTGAAACAACAACAGGCTAATGGATTATATAAACTTATTTGACAAAAAACGCGTGAAAAATCAATTTATTTAATAATTTTTATATTATTTTGAGAATATCTTTTAAACCAATGCATATACGAAAGAAATGAATAGGATCATTCTTGTAGAGAATTTCATCATCTTTCTTTTTATAATTTACATTTTTTCCGTACGATGCACGGTTTTCAGTGTAGAAGTAAAAAACGAAAAGATGGGGTCTTCCCCCCCCCCGCTGAAGCAGCGGGGCCAGAGGCGGGGACTTTTGGTATTTTTATCTTCTAACTACCCCGAACACATTCCTGCAGAAAAAAAATTTCCCCCTCTCCATGTCCTCTACAATTCCTTTATTGACTGGACTATCTGCAATGATCACAAAGTAAGTTCACGTTCCTTATAGTTAGTGCTTACTGCTTACAGCTGTCCATATTATGTAAAATAAAAAAAATGGCATACAAGTTGTAAAATCTACTCTTCACCATAGGAGTAAAACCTTGCGTTGACGCCATTGCACTCAAACGTCACCAACACAAAACACTCATTAACACTCGATCCTTATTTTATTGCAAAATACGATGTTTAATTGCGTTGCTTAAAATAAATGCTAAAATTACTCGTTTACATTGTAATATCTTTGAATGGAAGTCATTTTGACAGTTTGTAAATAAAAACAGTTGATTGCAAATCTAGCAAAATTAGGTAAGCCCATTCTTTGCGTCAAAATTGTGGGTGACTGGGAAGACGTAGAAATGGGAGAGGGCTCAAATTGAAGGTCTCTACCCCGTGATGGCGGGAAAAATAATTAAATTGCCGAACATTTTAACACAAAATTATAGTCCGTCTGTTTTGCTATGATATCCAGTGGATTAAGACGCTTCTCGGAACTCGACCGACCCGATTTTAAATTAAAATAAATTTTTATTTATATATTTGATTCCTACATGAAATTCTGAAAATAATGAGCCCAAACACGATGTAATTACTTAATATATACAAACTGGATTTCGGACAACGCTGATGACTTTATACTGTAGTTTGTTTATAGTGTATAAAGGATGGTTCATTTTTTTTTTGTGGCTCAACCTTAACTTCCTTAACTTAGAGAAAATTGGTCTGATTTTTATAACTCTTAGGATAAGAAATCACAACTAATTGTAATCTATCTTCTATCTATCTATCTATTCTATCAATCAATCTATCTATTTATTAATTACGTAAGCCGATTCTTTGCGTCAAAATTGTGGGTGACTGGG
Organism: Macrosteles quadrilineatus; assembly: GCF_028750875.1. Classification (NCBI taxonomy): domain Eukaryota; kingdom Metazoa; phylum Arthropoda; class Insecta; order Hemiptera; family Cicadellidae; genus Macrosteles; species Macrosteles quadrilineatus. The sequence continues at coordinate 120,186,372 of NW_026542594.1, forward strand.
AAGTCGTAGAATGACGAGAGAGGGCTCAAATTAAAGGTCTCGATCCGGTGACGGCGGGAAAAATAGTGAAATTCCCAAAATTTTAACACAAAATTAGATATAACGATATAACGTAAAATGTTCTCAATAAGAATAGCATTAGAAGCCATTTACTGCTGATTTTTGTTTACTTCAATACAGCTGATCACGATTTATCTCTAAGTCGGTACGCAATATTAACATTTGGATGATTTAATTGCCAGTCAATTCTGCAATGTACCATATAAAAAACGTTACCTAAAATAATTAAGACTTTTTAGTTATGAACGTTATAGAATGTTGAAATAAAATTATTTTACTGTGAAACTTTTCAAATTTGTGTATTTTTTACGTTAAACATGAAATAACCACATTGACTAAATAATCAACGATTCAAGATTAAATGGAAGACTTCTGCTTTGTTTTTATTTCAAAACATATGTTCAAGATTTATTCCACACTTTCTTTGTAAATTTACTAACATTTTAAATTTGGATTTTTTTTACAGCATCATTTATTTCTGGTTCAATATTTTGTATGGAATGTAATTTAACCTCAACGGCTACTCTTACAAAATAACCTGGGAATAAAGATGGAATAGGTTCGTACAGGGAATATATATTTTGATAGAATATGTAAAGTCAATCGCACCTATAAGAGGAATACAACCACATGAACTTACACTACCTAATTGTATTTTTTTATGTTAATCAGAAAAAAATCTAGGGTTAAGTTTATTCAATGGAATACCTTTACTTTACGCTAATTGTGTTAAGCCTTAACAAAAGGAGTATAAGCTTAAAAATATAAACTGGGTAGGGATGCTAATTTAGCGGTTTTGACCAAGAAATAAGCTTATCTCAACACACCTTTATTTGCCTTTTCATATTTGACTAAGACAGTAGTGGTGAACCCAGAAAGATACCCCACTTTGAGCGTTTTTCCCATAAGAATAACATGGGGATAATTTTTTGGCCACCAATTCTAAAAATCCTGATCTTTGCCCAAATATCCCTATAAAATTGTCAAACCTTATTTCTTAGTTATTCCCCATAAATATATTCGATATTAAGCAAAAATAAAAAAAAACTAATTATTTCATTTATTGACCCATGCATGTGTATATGTATAGTAGTGTAAAAACGCTATTCACTGGATCATGAGGCGGTGCAACCCCCAATTGTACCATAGCACCCTATCATGTGTACAGTTTATTGTGTATCTGTTTTGGTTTAAATATATATATATTTCTATGTAATAACACTATTCAATGAACCAGGAGCACGTGCACCCCTCCAACTGTCCCATAGTATAGTAGTGTAAAAACGCTATTCACTGGATCATGAGGCGGTGCAACCCCCAATTGTACCATAGCACCCCACCATGTGTACACGATATTTTACTCGATTGTTTTGGTTTTAATATATATTTGATGGAGCAGGAGCAACACCGTGTTATGTTTATAGTTGAATTTCAATAATCAGGTTGTCGCCGCCGTTTTATTTGAGGTGCGGCATTTTTGGGCTAACTACATCTACATTTTTGCATTTTTGGGCTTGCTAGTACATCTACCATTCCCCTTTCCAGTTGATATATTATATTTCTATTTCAAAATCATGTATGTGCGTGGTTTGTACGCGAACTCGGCTCATGGCGTGGGTGTGCTCCCTTGGACATCCTTAGTGGAAATCCATGAATTCTGGCTACTTGGGAACCCAAGCCATTTGACATACAATAAATCACCTTTTCTCCTAATTACCTTTTCTACTAAATACATGTCTTTATATTTGGTCTTTAACAACTCCTCTGTATAGAAGCCTCCTCTGATTATATTACCATTTTCATCTTTCAAGATATAAGTCACAGGCTTTGTATTCTTAACTTCTACTATTGTAAATAGTTCCCCTGTCCAATTTGGGGTATATCCTTTACTAAACACATGTTTATATTTGGAAATTCTCACGCTATCACCTACCTTATATCTTGGCTTTTTAACTTGCACTACTTTAGAAGTCAACCTCTCATGCACATATTTACTGTTCTTAATACTCACTTGGTTAGGCTTCATACCTATAGATCTATGCACTTTATTATTATATTTTCGAATTAACTTTGGAAGTAAATCCAACCATTTATAACTTCCCCGAGCACTAAATTCCCTATATAACCAATTCTTTAAAGTTCTCTGAAACCTCTCCACAATTGCAGCCTTAGTTGTAGAAAAAGTGTGATAGTGATTAATATTTAAGGTTTTCATTAGTTTGCTAAAATATTGATTAAAAAATTCTTTTCCATTGTCAGATTGAATGTTTTTAACCCCCTTTGGTAGAATGGTTTTAATGGCTTCTGTAACCACCAACCCTGTCTTATTCTTTAGTGGAGCAGCATAAGCTTTTTTAGAAAATGTATCTATTAAAGTTAAAATACATTTATTGCCAGAATTTTCTCTAGCATAGTTTTGCATATCAATTAAATCTATTTGTATGGTTTCGTTTATACCCAATACTTTAAAAGACCTTCTAATGAAATTCTTTCTTGCAGGCTTATGAAGTTCGTATGCAATTTCATTCATCATCCTTTCCTGTAACTCTAAATACATCACCATTAGCCCCAATCAATAGATTATCTTCCATTCTTTTAAATACATAGTTGTCTGGTATATATGGTCTATTATCTATATACTTAAATCCACTTAAAGATGTGGGGTCAGCAACTAATAAATCAGGATTGTATTCCATCAAATTAAAACTTTTTTCTCCATATACAAATTTCGATCCATCATAACGCATAGCTTGTGACATTAGACAAATATCATCCAAATGTTTCCCCTCTGGTAGATTTCTTATAAATTGATTTTTGGCATCCCAACAATATAGTTTTTTATTATAAGTTATAGTCTGTTCTTTTGTAATACAGTCAGTGTCATCAATGGCAGGTTTAACACGTACTAACCTTTTATTATTAAAATTCCAATAGCCTGCTTCCATTTTTGGAACTTGTGAAACATTCACAGCATCTTTACTATCTGTACCTTCCATCAAATTGCTAAGTTTCTGTTTCTTAGCATTCCAAACACCATTCTCTGATTCTAAAAATTCATAATTATTATCATCTTGTACAAATTTACCATCTTCTTTTCGTATTAAAGTCTGTTGTAAAGTGGGCACATCATCTAAACTTTCACCCTTTTCTACATTAGTAATTTTCTTTTTCTTAGCATTCCAAACACCATTCTTTGATTCTAAAAATTCATAATTATTATTGTCTTGTACAAATGTACCACCATCTTTACGTATTAAAGTCTGTTGTAAAGTGGGCACATCATCTAAACTTTCACCCTTTTCCACATTAGTAATTTTCTGTTTTTTAGCATTCCAATTTTTATTCTTAGATTCTAAAAACTCATATTTAGTTTTACCTTGTAAGAATACATCACCTTTTCTAGTTAATGTCTGTCCTAAAGTTGATACATCATCTACAAACTCCCCATCTTTAACATTACCAATTTTACGGTTTAAACCATTCCAACTATCGTCTTGTAAATTTAAAGTAGGTTCACTACTAGCCCTGAATTCTGCAGGCTTATTATATGGATTATATAAACGATAAAATTCATCGATAAACATATTTTTATTTAATAAATAATTCCACTTTCTCTCAATTCCTCAATAATGGAATCTATTTCATTATCCACTCCTGAGTTACCGGCTTGGCGACTTAGCCATAGAAGTCTTAACCTATCTACAAGCTCATTAGGATCATCCCAATAAATATAGTCTATTTTATTACCAGTCACTTGTCTCAAACCTTCACCAACAGATTTAAATAGAGGTTTAATTATATTAAGATATTTAGTATGTCTATTACTTGAAATTGGTGCACCATCTTTGTAACTCTTTAAATGTCCATTTGTAGCTTCTAAAATCTCTTTATAATTTTGCAAATCAGCCGGAGTATAGTTCTCAGGTTCTTTTAAAGTTAACAATTCCCATAAACCTTTTGTCCCCTTGTAGGTTTTATTTGCAACTGTAACATCATCATTGGCAATATCAACTTCCTTATTTCCAATACAAAATTTATTTGCTTCTCGTCTAATACCATATGTAGTGTCTGTCATAATACTTTTACTGAGGTAATTTCCTAAATAGTCTGATGCTAAAAGACCAAAATCCAAAATTCTGTGGAGTGGATTGCTGTAATCTTGGTATCATTGATATTCTAGATGGAGTCATTGGGAGTATCTCCATTCTAGGTCTTTCTGTTTTGGCGATTTTCTTTAATTCTTGTAATGGTTCTATTAAAGGTTGGAATGTTTGGAACCTCTCTTCAGCCTCTAGAAACTTGCCACGTTTTAAAGCTCTATATTTCTCTCGTATTTGATTTGCAGAGTCAACCAATTCTTGTTGAATGTTTTTCATCTTTTATTTAAATTTTATTTATCTCATTTGACAAAGGATTGTACTCAAACACTTTATCATGTATTATCAAACAATATGCAGATGTATTTGCTGGTACATTTTCTGCAGTTTCAATCTCTAATTTAATATCAACAATTCCTTCCTTCACTGTTTCGTTCTGTCTAGAACAGTCTATTACAATTAGTGGATATTTCTTCATAAACTCAGCCCTACTAATCATAGGATCTGGGATAGTATTATAGTAAGTCTCTCTAAACCTCATAAACATCTCATAAGCTTTAGAGACATCTCCATTTTCAATGTCGAGATTTAAATCACTGTAAGGATAATATTCAGAGTTTAGAAATACTTTGAGATTTTTTAATTTACAGTGATCAAATTCATCAGTTCTTTTTCGTGCACTATTATCCCTAGCTGTTTGGAAACCAAATATAATATACCTAGGCTTCTCCAAACTTGAAGACGTCTTTACTGACCATGTATGTCTTGTGGTATTAGGATATGATGGAAGTTCATGCAGCTCTAAGCTTCTAAATGCAATTTGCAAATTTTTATTTTGCAATAATATCTTTTTTAATTGTAACTTCTCTCCATCTGATGGTATCACATGTGGCATGACCCATTGAATAGAGTTAAGTGTAATTTTGGGAATCGTATCAGCAGTGCCACTGGCTGGAGCACTAGTGGTTGTTAATAAACAAATTCAAATCATTTTTCGATCTTTTCAACACCAATTCTTGTTTAACATTTACTAATACCTTATTAAAATCCTCAAATACACCCATTAACAGCTCTAATGGCAAACATGTACTAAACTTGCCACCTTTATGGAACTCTTTTAAATTCGTGTCAGAATCAAATGCTACATTTGACAATTTAGTAGTTTTATTGTAAGAGCTCAATATTTTCATAAGACTAGAAATTCCTGGGTTTCTTACAATGTCTATTTCTTTACCTGCAACTTCGTATCTAATTTCATCAAATAAGAACGCAAATGCATTATTTATAAAATGACCTTTTTCATGATTTTCAATTTCTCCCTTAATATACAGATAATTCCTACATGGGTGAGTTAGCAAATCTTGATTATTAATACATATTCGAATTTCATCAGAATTATTTATTGCTAAAGTGTTGTGGGGAACATAGGAGTGATTTGTAATTTTAACCACACTATCGTCGAATTGGGATTTCCCTGTAACGTCTAGAAAATCTTCCATTTTTATTAATAGAAAATTTTAACTTTAGTCCTATTGACTTTAGGAACCTAGCATTTTGCACACTTATAGATAAATTCTTATAAATTCTCATATCTTTTTTATATGACAAGTAATTGTAGTTTCTTCTCCATTAAAGTTAATTGCCTTGTCGTGCTGATCGGCAAATGTTATACTGACAACATCTAAACTTCTCTTATTTACAGGAAAATATATAATATTTCTTGGAACTTCAATAATTTTGTAGCCAGGAGGAGCTTCTGGATAAAAGCTATGTATGGTGTGTGATTTGTTGCCATTTAAATAGGACCCGTTTGCAATATTACATTTTACTCTAATCACATTTACATTATTAATGTTTATTTTATTTGTAGATTCAAACTGAACACCAGGAGTAGAAACACCTTTAAATCCCAATAAAACAGACCCTAAACATGTTTTTGTAAAATCAAACACGTGGCTAGAAAGTAGTGTTGCTTTCATAGTTTTATTATTAGCTGTAAGGAAAAAGTCTGGGATTTGCTTTTGAATTTCCTTTGCAAGCTCAACCACCTCATATGTTCCTTCAGAAATTTCTATTGTAACTGGAGCATTGTGGTCATAATAGAAAACATCATCACCTTCTCTAATGGTTAATTTGTTGCCCTTAAGTTGATTTAATTTTGGAATAAGCCCTTTAAATAAAAGTTTGGATTTAGTATTAATTAATGCTTCGACATTTTTATCTATTATAACTTTAAGTTTACCATTTAATAACTGGTTTAAATCATCGACAGAGATCTCTCCTTTTGGTAATGTTATTTTCTCTACTTTGTAATATGTTAAAGTATTTAGAGGTTTTTTAACATTAAATATAGAATTATAACTTTGAAAATCTACTAATCCAATTACATAATCATAATTTAATTCTATGGGAGGAAAGAACACTGACTTTAGCTCTGGCTCTGTACCCGAAAATGTTATAGTAAATGAATCCATTTTTATAAAGAAATATTTTTTATGAATGATAAACATAAAATTCCACAAATAGAACTATTTAAATCTTGTATTTGATCAGTTGTATAGAATATTTTATATCCCTCAAAATATTTAATTACTTCTTTTGGAGGTTGGATTCCAAATGGGTCAAAATAAATTACAATATCTTTATTTTTACGATATGCTGTCCAATGTGTGCCAGATGAACTGTCTAAATTAACTATTCCGCACTCTTTTACTCTTGGTGTTAGATTTTTTAGCTCGCTTTTTAGGTACACCCCTCTGAAGTGAGGCACGTCTTTTGCGGCCTCTAACAGCTGGTAGTTGTCCATCTTTTTTTATTAAATCTTAATCCCATTCCCATTTTTGCTTTTGCCTTCATCAAATTTGTCACTGCATAAGCAGCAGCTTTTTCAGCAAGACTTGCATCATTGGCTGTAACTCTAGTCCAAGCTAAGTCTGCTAATCTCATGTCTGCTTTGTTCCGAGCAGCGGTATCGGGATTATTCATGTAGAATATGTCATGCTCTTTACAATAAGAGTCTAGTTTATTTTTTGGAGGTACATTTTTAGCTAGATTCTCACGTATATTCGTTCCAGGTCCACAGTATCGATATGATGGTATGTGAAGTGGGAATGGAAGGTTATTTATAAGAGTATTCAATAACCCTCGACCCCTGTATGGCTTTAGGAATAAACCTTTGCCCTTTTTACATGTTTTCTTATTAACATTTTTTACCATTTTTATTATATAAAAAATGTCTTTTATTCAACAAAAACACAGATTTAAAATAGTACATACTAAGGAAAATATACCAAAGAAGTTGGGTCTATTTCCTACCAATATTCGATGTGTTATTTGCGGTCCAAGTGGAAGTGGGAAGATGGTTGTAATTTATAACTTAATTTTAAGAAAGGAAGGATTAAAATTTACAAACTTATATTTAATATCCAAATCGTTAGAACATGAAAAATATAAAAAAATAATTGAAATATTTAGTTTGTGTGATGAAGTGAAATTACACACGTTTACTGACTGTGAAATCACACCAAATGATGTAAAATCACAGTCAGTTGTTGTATTTGATGACATAAATAGTCCAAATATTACACAATTTTTCTCAATGGGTCGACATAACACAAACATTTACGTGATAATGTAAATTTCCTAATATTATTCAAACAAGATGATTTAAATTTAAAACATGTATATCACAATCATGTTGGTAATGACTTTTCATTTGACCAATTTAAAAATCTCTGTCATCAATGTTGGGATAAAACTAAATATGGCTTTTTCGTAATAGACAAAGAAAGGTCAAAGAATAATGGCAAATATAGATTTATGTTTGATCAATTTTATCAAGAGGATGGTAAGGGTAAATAAATGAAAGATTTTTTTAACATTTGCATTTATTATATATCTACACATACAATTTATGTTTGATCGATTTTATAATGACCAAACGCAAGAGTATTGATGCCATCTTCTAGAATAAACCTCTTGTCGTCATCAAAAGATAGTACTTTTTTATTCATGGTTAAGGTTTGAAGATGATGATTTATAGATTTAATTCTTGTCACATTCTCATAGTAATCTTGCCCAGTTGCAAGGCAGTTCAAATAATGTTGATGTCTGAGGAGATGTTTAACAGTGGCACCATCAGCTCCTTTAGCTTTCTTCACCTCTAAAGCTTGCTTGTCTTCTTCATATAACCATTTTAGAGGAATGTAAGAATATAACTTTGGTCTTAAACCACAATATTCATACATAATATGACCACCTAATTCATCTTTAAACTTTCCAGTGACTTTTTTATTTTTATCAGAGTATAAGAAATGGTCTTTACTATATCCAGAGGTATCAAAATAGTGTAAGTCACATTCTATTTCCTTGTAAAAGTCCTCTGTAACTATAGCATACATTAATGAATCTGTATCTGTCATTAGAAATCTTTTATTCTTAAATTTTGACATATAATTATAGTGGAAATCATACATTATTACTTTACTGATATCCAAAATGGTCATTCCTAAATATATTGGTTTATTAAACTTTACAACTAATTTATTTAAATGTATAGCATGTAAATTGTTATCAAACTTTTTGCTACAGTCAAACCTTGGATTAGTGACATATTTTGTTAATAGTGACTCATCCTTGAGATATATATCACGAAACTTGCGTTGATTCATAATTGTTCGACCAAAGAGACTATTATTTAACAATTTATAAAAGTCTTTTTCGAAATCAGTTTTAGCACATTTGCGTTTTTCAATATTAAAATTAATATAGGGCGCAAGCCATTTAGACTGTCTAAATTTTAAAATTCTATGGTATTTTGTTACAATCAAACCCAATTCCTCATATTTTTGTAATGCTTTATAATGTAAAATATATTTAGTTTTGTCATTTAAATTTGGCATTAATTTGCCATTCATTTTCTCTGGTGCTAATGGATAGTCATTATGTAAATCATGTAAGCTTTTATCATATTTTAAATCAACTTCTAAAATGTATCCAAACTCATCATTTTGATTATATTTGTAGTCTATCTCATTCGACCAACAAAATCCATCCATAGGTAGCGGCTCGCACATCGCTGTTGAGTATAGCGAGTTACAATCTAAATATATTAAATAGACACTCTCTTGATTGGGATCATAGTGTTCACCCATATATCTATTATTTGCTTTAGCGTAACGTGTAGAAATCATACTGACTCCTCCTCGAATCGCACTTTCTATGAACAAATGCATGTCAATATCTTTGAATAATTGTAATTTTATTCCTGTCATTCTTAGACAGGCCTCCCATGTAAGTCCAGGAAGTGAATACATATGTACAGGGTCAAGTTTGTAATCTTTTAAACACAGGTCTCTAAATGTCTCAAACACATCAGCCAGTAGCAATACATCTGTTTTAAGATATAAATCATGATATTCTTGTAAATTATTTATATTAAAATGGGTCCATACATTTTTAGCATGTTCATATTCATTGGGAGAGATATGTTCTTTAGTTATAGAACTGTAAAATGTTTCAATTGGGGGTAGAGACTCTGCGAACTTATCTGGTCCCGTCATATATTCATAGGGATATACACCTTTACGTTGTAGTAGTGGATTTTGTATGAATCTAAATGTGTTTAAATTGGAAGCCAATTTATATAATGGAAGGGACAGAAAGTTGTATGAATCTAAAAATACTAAATCATCTACAGAGAATGATATATATTTTTCCATATCTTTAGCTATACAATTTAATTTACGTTTATTAAACTTTCCCAAATGTTGCATTATTATGTGACCATCATAATTTTTCAAGTTATGGAAGAATACTGGTATTTTTGTTGTTGTTTTATAATTTAAATTACAATCATTGTGGGCAGCTCCACGGTATTGGCCAGAAGAATGGCAATGATCTCTCACCCTATCAAAATATAGGGGCTTTTCACAAATGTGACAGTGTGTTGAGTTTTGGAAAGATACCTCTTGCTCAGGAGTCATTTGAAGAGGAATATATATTGCCATTTGATTTTTAATATAATCATAAGTCTGAAATAATCTTTCAAAAAACACATCCATAACATTTGTGCCACTGTACAACTCTTCAGAAATAATTTTTGAATCTTTTACTACGACAAATGCAAATCCCGATGGAATATGTATATTAGAGTTTATAAAGCATTCAAAATCTGCATAAATTACATATGGGGCTTTAAGTTGATATTTATAATTTTTAAATTGTAATGTATCTTGTTTAGACATTTCCACTCGTTGAGCATCAAAGTTTTTACAATATGTTGTGTGACGTTCTAAAATATCATTAGTGTAAAAATGTTGCAAACACAACTTGCAAAAATACTTCTTATTGTTATCTTTTGTAGACCGTAGCATTAACCTATCAAAATCACGAATTAAACAGTAATGTGATTTACGACCTTCTTGTAATAATAATAAATCTATATGAGTATTACTATTTAGTTTAGTTGTTCTTAATGGATGTATAAATTTATCATATTCAACCCCAAATACATTAACACTTATATTATTCTGTGTTTCAAATTTATCTATATCAGATATTTTTACCGGATATTTTATATTTGCCATATTTAACTGACTTTCATAGGGTACATAATTAGAAATCCTTTCAGCATGTTCATTAGAGTTCCTTGGATGTAAAGCTGCTAAAATCGACCAAAGAAAGCATTTATTATCATAATTCTTTATATTTAAAACAGCATGTTTTGATTGAATACTTTTTGGTGTGGGGATATATGACTTTGGAGTTAGGGGTTTATACTTGTAAACGTGCAACTGCCAATATTTAGTATGGTCATATATCCATCCACTGCCTTGGGCTTGATATTTGTGTATGGAAGCATCAATCTTTAAAAGTGCATTTTCAATTTGAGGCTTTAAATCTCTCTTCTCAATAGTTAAGATAGTAAGGCTTCTAAAATCCGCAATACAATCTTTCTCATTAACTAATTTTCCATTTTGATCCATTGAATATTTTATAAATTTGATTCTCCTAACTAACGTCCATTTTATCGGAAGAGGACAAGACTTCAGAGTATTTTCAAGGTCAGCTCTAATCGATTCACCAACAAATTTAATCATTGTGTATGGACATTTGATACAAGAATTGACATGTCTTCTAAAATGTCCAACAATATTTTTCTTACAAAAATTACAACTCTTGTGACTTTGTAATATATGTGATTTTAGAGCAATGTTACTATCACAGATTAAATTACAAACTTTGCATAGTTTCACCTTCATTTGATGAATTACCTTGTAGTGACGAATCATATTACTTTTGGTGGAGAGCGACACGGAGCAGTGTTGACAGGTGGGTCTCATTTTTATATATAACAAAAAAAATTGTGTCACTTCTATTTATAGACTTTTCGAAAATTTCAAAATTTTGGAAATTTTAAAAAATTTTCAGCTAGAAATTAAAAATTTGTAAAAATTACTTCAACAGATCCAAGACTAGCAAGGAGCAAGCCCAAGTGATTGACGTTTTCACCACGTCACCACTAGAGGCAAGAAACAACCATGAGCCGGGAGCATGCCCACGCCATGAGCCGGGAGCACACCCACGCCATGAGCCGAGTTCGCGTACAAACCACGCACATACATGATTTTGAAATAGAAATATAATATATCAACTGGAAAGGGGAATGGTAGATGTACTAGCAATTGTGCATGGGGCAGAGGGGAGTGGTGAGGGGGGAGGGGGGGGAGTTAGCCCAAAAATGCCGCACCTCAAATAAAACGGCGGCGACAACCTGATTATTGAAATTCAACTATAAACATAACACGGTGTTGCTCCTGCTCCATCAAATATATATTAAAACCAAAACAATCGAGTAAAATATCGTGTACACATGGTGGGGTGCTATGGTACAATTGGGGGTTGCACCGCCTCATGATCCAGTGAATAGCGTTTTTACACTACTATACATATACACATGCATGGGTCAATAAATGAAATAATTAGTTTTTTTTATTTTTGCTTAATATCGAATATATTTATGGGGAATAATTAAGAAATAAGGTTTGACAATTTTATAGGGACATTTGGGCAAAGATCAGGATTTTTAGAATTGGTGGCCAAAAAATGATCCCCATGTTATTCTTATGGGAAAAAACGCTCAAAGTGGGGTATCTTTCTGGGTTCACCACTACTTAAGACGATTTTCAAAATTCCAATCAGGGAAGCCTTTTTTACCACCATTAACCACAAGACCAACACTACCTTAATAAACCAGTATTTATTCACAAACAATTATATGTTTGCTGCCTTAAGCAGAATGAAACCTATGGAGTGTTTCAAATTATTTATTGAAAACTAGCTGTAACCCGCGGGCTTTGCCCCGTTTAACTTCTTAATTTTCAAGATTATCTCGTTCGCATGGCTCAATCACGTCCTGGTTGAAGTTTGTTCGCTACGCTCACTCACCTTTAGGTTGGAGCTCGTTCGCTGCGCTCACTTGCATTCAGGTTAGCTCGTTCGCTACGCTAACTCGCCTCCAGGTTGAAGTTCGTTCGCTACGCTCACTCACCTTTTGGTTGCAAATTAGCTGTTGTCATAAATGTAAAAGAAATAATAGTGCTGCACTCTGTTGGTAATCCTTGTAACTTTAATGCTATTGAACATCATAGAACAGAACCAACTTGTTTAATTGAAACAGCTGTTAAGATTCAATAATTCCATTTCTCATAAGGTTAACATGGGAAACTCCAGAGCCACTGGGGCGGAGCCCGAAAGGATTTTTGAAATAAGAATATGCCTATATGTTAATCGGGAATGTGAGCTATCATCATGCCAAATTTCAGCCCAATCCGACCTATTTTTCGAGTTTACTTTTCCCATACACACATACACACATACAGCAACCACCTCTTTTTTATAATAGTATAGATAACATCAACAAAAGCACACAAAGACAATCAACACACACTGTTTTTTACACAAAAGATATCTATTCTGACACATAAATAATAGGATTTCTGAGTGTCTTTAAATATTAGAATAATTTGTTTTACATCATTGAGCTTTTTAGGGACTTATGTCCCTACAGGCCAATAGTCTATATATTAATTACGTAAGCCGATTCTTTGCTTCAAAATTGTGGGCGACTGGGAGGTCGTAGAATGACGAGAGAGGGCTCAAATTAAAGGTCTCGACCCCGTGACGGCGGGAAAAATAGTGAAATTCCCAAAATTTTAACACAAAATTAGATATAAGGTAAAATGTTCTCCATAAGAATAGCATTAGAAGCCATTAACTGCTGATTTTTGTTTACTTCAATACAGCTGATCGTGATTTATCACTAAGCAAATAAGCAATACTAGTGTACCTGTTGCTCGAATTCGAGCAATTGCGAAGCATTACAGGCGACTCACGAAGATTATGGAAATACTCACGATCTACACAACAGTTAGATATAATCAAAATCTTTTGTAAATATCTTATCTTTTCTCAAAAAGCTGATCTTGTTTTTTAGTGTTTCTACAAATATTTCCCTCTCATAGCCGCATTAGGTAGTCTATAATAACGATTATAAATGATTATAAGCATAACGATTATAAATTTCTTTTCTTCTACTTTGTTGTGTTCTATGACTTTTTCTATGTTTCCATTGTTTGTAAATCGGTTATTTCAATGATTGCTCAAGAAATGTAGCATATTGTTAATTCAGTTTTATTTTTAGCCTATATCAAATTGTCCAGGATTTCTCGCTTTTTTCCATTGTAATAATTTTACCAACCCAAGTTTCGTCTGAAGATGCAATAAGCCAATGAATATTACCTACGTACAATCTCCAAGAAGTGGTAAAAAAAGGCAGAAACCAAGCCATACAATAGATATAAGTTAACTCCTTAAGAAATAATTTTAAGAGTTAACTTACTGTGATATTAGGATTTTCCACTGATTTGGTAGTAGAACATTATATTGCAAAACATGACACGGTGCAGAATAAAATTGATTTTAAAATCAGAAAAACCCATTGCAAATACTGTACTTCATTTTGACAAATTCAATAAATCACAATTTAAATATTAACAGCTGTTTCATTAAAAAGTAGTGAAGAATTATGCATATGGTAAACAAATTTGAAGAGGCAACTTTAAAGGCTTCTGGGGCAGAGCCCCAAGGGAATTTACCTCGTTCCTCTTTTGATGGCTCATCTATAGACCAAGACCTTTCTTTAGAGACCCCTACCAAGTTTCTACGCCCAGCCGTTCTCTCAAATTAGCTGGGACAAAAACCCAGTTTTTCCTCCATAAGAATAACATGGGATGGGAATTCAAAGGCCACTGGGGCAGAGCCCCAAGGGAATTTACCACGTTTCTCTTTTGATGGCTCATCTACAGACCAAGACCTTTCTTTAGACACCTCTACCGAGTTTCTACGCCCAGCCGTTCTCTCAAAATAGCTGTGACAAAGAAAAACAGTTTCAAATTAATATATAGATTAAATTTGGATTACTTGATCATTTGCTAACGTGCATAATAGAACCACGCTGTTTTGTGTTGTTTCGTTGGAATCCTCATGTGCGGCAAAGTATAAACCAAATCAAATCAAATATGCTTTATTCATAAAGTACAGTTTTGTACATTGAATGGCGTCAACTAAATCTATCTTAAATTAATAATTAACAAATCTGCATATCCTGCATCATTATATACATTAAAAACCAAGAACCAGGAAATGAAAATAATCGAAACTGAATTAGCCTAATTACTAACGCTAAGAGGGGAGGTGGAAAAATACTCTTCCAGTGAATATAACGCTTTCTCTACTAAATAAAGTTTTAGTTTTCTCATGAAATTCTTCCTGCTTTGTTCATTTCTGATTTCATTAGGAAGATGCTTAAAAATTTTTAATCCTATATAGGATGGTTTTTTTTCATATAATTTTAATTTGTGTTTACTTGAAATAAGGAATTTTTTATGCCGAGTGTTGTATGGGTGATAATTTGTCTCAGAGGTGCTCAAGCGGGTTTTTGCTAGAATAATTGTGTCGTAAATACATTGGCAATATACCGTTAAAATTTTCAGTTCTTTGAATTTGTTTTCGGTCGTTTCGTTGTGTTCTAATTTCAAAATTATTCTTATTGCTATTTTTTGAAGTTTAAGTATCCTATCCAAATTTGCTATTGTAGTTGAACCATAAAGGCACAAACCATAGGATAAATGTGAATGGACATTAGCATAATATATGATTTTTAATGTTTTATGGTTACAAAAATAAGACATTCTAGAGAGTGAATATAGTCCTGAACATAATTTTTAAAATGAGTTTATCAACATGTTCATCCCAGTTTAAATTTTGGTCCACAATTAGACCTAGAAACTGTGTACTGTGTTTATGTTCAATTTCTTCTGCATTATATATGATATTTGGTTTAACTAACTTTTTGTTTTGATTTGTTTTAAAAGTTAAAAATTATTTTTCTTTGGATTAAGCTTCAATTTGTTTTGCTCTAGAAAGTTTCCAATGTTTGCCAATTCAACAAAACTTAAAATTTCAACTTGTTGCACTGACTCAGCCGATACTTTGAGATTTGCATCGTCTGCATAAAAACAAAGATTGTTCTGAGGCAAACATGAGAGTGCACCACCAGCATCATTTATATAACATAAAAACAACAGGGGGCCAAGGATTGACCCCTGGGGTACACCACATTTAACCCTTTCAGTTTGAGAAGAATATGTTGTAATTGTGTTATCATGATTGCGTGTGATTTCTACAAACTGACAACGATTATTTAGGTATGACTGAAACCATTTTATTGATTTTTTTGTAACCCCTAAAATGAGTAATTTATCTATCAGTTGGGTGTGGTTGACACTATCAAATGCCTTAGTTAGGTCCATGAAAATTCCAATTGTGAACTCCCCTTTATCAACCGATTCAATTATAGATTCTATGAATGACACTGCTGCTGTAATTACAGATTTTCCAGGCCTAAATCCATGCTGAGTATTGTTTAATAGTTTAAATTCTTCTAAATAATTTAATAACTGGCAGTTTTTTCATACATTTTTGATATTACTGGTAGGAGAGAAATAGGACGGTAATTTGACACAGTTTCTAGGTCGTCTTTCTTATAAATTGGTATTATTTTAGATTTTTTTAATTGATTTGGAAAAATTCCTGATACGAAAGATGAATTTATTAAATGACTTAAAATATGGCTCAGACATTTTTTGGCATGCTTTATAACTTTAATAGGGACATCATCGTGTCCAACAGAATTTTTGTTTTTTAAAGAGTTAATTACTTTTTCCACCTCCTCCGCATCAATAAATTTAAAATCAAAACCTCTTTTAAAACATTGCACATTTTCAATAAGACTTTGATTTTCAATCTTGCTCTCACATTGGTTGCCTCTGACATCCTGATCAACATTAGTGAAATATTTGTTGAACATGTTAGCAATAGTTCTAGGATCACTTAAGCTACAATTTCCCTATTCCAAAGTAATATTTTTATTTCTTGTTCCCTTTCCTTTCCCAACTTCAGAATTTATAATCTGTCATACTGTTTTTTGTATATTGGCTGATTTTTGTATTTTATTTTCAAAATAATTTGTTTTAGCTCTGACTAGTTTTGCCCTATATTTCAGTTTGTTTTGTTTCAACTCGTATTTCAAGGCAGGATTTTTGTTTCTACGAAGTTTTAAGGCCAATTGTAGTAGTTCTTTTTTTCATTTTTCAGGTCTTCTGAGATCCAATTTTGTTTGTGTTTCTTTTCTGTTACAGTAATTTTGGGAAACGAAATGTCAAAAAAAAAAAATTCTTAAATGTACTATAAAATTCATCATATTTTCTTTCAACAGGAGCCATGTAAACACTCTCCCAAATCTCAGTTTCCAAGAGGTTTTTAAATAAATTCAATTTTTGAATATTGAAGTTACGAGTTGTACGTTTTATAGTTGATTGAACCTCTTTTGTATTATTTAGGTTTTTATTTTTTATAAGGAGCATTTGCACATCATGATCTGACAGACAAGTTACAATTCCCTCAACAGTTACCTTGCACTCATGACAGTTTTTAATTATAAAGTTATCAATTGCTGATTCAGATTCCTCAGTAACTCTAGTTGGGAAATTGACCAGATACCTCATTTTATGAACTTTTAGTGTTATTTTTAGTAATTTATGATTAGGGTTATTTTTTAGAACATCAATGTTTATATCCCCTCCTAAAATTATGTTAACAAACTTTTTGGAAAAGTGGGAAATTAACATGCTTAACCCTATACTGCATAATTTTTTCAAATGAGTTAAAAAAATTATTTTTGTAATCCCCATAGGGCAGTTATAACAGGAAAAATAGTCAAAAAAATGTATCTTCAATATTATTCATTATTTTTACATTTTTTTTAATTGGCTCATTTAAGGCGCTTTATGCACTGGCGGTACAAATGTCTAATTTATTGTTGGTCCAAATATGGCACATGATGCATTTAAATTATCAATGACTAAAAAATCTAGATACAAGGAAATCTGGAAAAATAACACAGATTTGAATTTTTCTTTTATTGAAAACCAAGTAATAACCTAACCTATGGTAAACTTTGCATTATAAATGGCAAAAAGCAAAAAAAGTCATGTTTACTCTAATTTGACAATAATACAGTTTTGTAAAAAAGCGCATTGATACTTCTCTAAAACAATGAGTTTCGTCCCTTGTCACATTTACTGGTTATGGAACTTGTAGAAGCAGTTTTTGTCTTTATTGAGGCACAAGGTAAGGTTACACTTGGAACAATTCACATAACTTCTGCTCTCACAGTCAGGTAACTTGCATCTTAGTCTGTTGTTGTTCCAGATTGGCCAATGCCCTGTTTGGTCTTTTCTCACTTCTTTGGGTGGAAGAGCAGAAACATGAGGCTTCTTAGACTTGGTTAGGAGAGCGACATCTAGCTCTGTGCTTGGTCTTCCTCGCTTTGGAGTAATATTTGACCCTAATCTGCACATTGTAATAGCGACAGATTCTCTAAATTCTGCAAGAGGCATTATATTGATATCACCCCTGTCCCTACAGACTCTTTGATATAACAACCAGCTATTGCACATTGTTACATCCAACAAATGGTAGAAAAGTCTAAGGTACCATTTTCTAGTTTTCATTCTAATTTTGTACCTTCCAATAATAGAGTTAATTTTGTCCACTCCTCCCATGTGTTGGTTGTAGGATTTTACAACTTGAGGGCAGTTTACCTTCTGGATGACTTTTTTCTTCTTGCAAAACCTGTCAACTTGCTCTTGTTTACCAATACCTACAAAGGAGGACAGTAAAGTTACATACTTGTTGTCTTTCCAGACAACACAAGACACTTCAACCTCATCTACTTGAACACAATTTTCAGCTGAGAAACCCC
Source organism: Macrosteles quadrilineatus (assembly GCF_028750875.1). Lineage (NCBI taxonomy): Eukaryota > Metazoa > Arthropoda > Insecta > Hemiptera > Cicadellidae > Macrosteles > Macrosteles quadrilineatus. Next base: position 120,204,915 of record NW_026542594.1, read on the forward strand.
GTTCTTTTTCTTTTAGTTCCGTTTCCGATGGGAGTTTGTTTCCTGGTATTCTGTCCCTTCTGACTGTTCCCAATGCATGTATATTCTTCTTCGCTAGATGCACAATAAGTGGCAGAGAGGTATAAAAATTGTCAAAATATATTTGATGATTTTGTGGTGAAACACATCGAGTTAGACGTACTACCACATTGGCACATGACCAAAGATCAGGCTCACCTGGAAGTCTAAGGGTTTCGTCGTTTTCTTGACCAGTATATATTTCAAAATCATAAGCAAAGCCACTAACTCCACTCAAAACGTAAATCTTGTACCCCCATTTGTGGGGTTTTTTTCGGTAGGTACTGCCTAAGATAGTTCTTTGCCTTGGTTGCACACATTTGCTCATTAACACATAGCTTTTGTTCCAGTGCAACCGATTTGAATTTCGATCTCAACTCCTCCACAACAGGTCTCAATTTATAAAGACGATCGTGTCCTGGCTGACCTCTTGGAATAGCTTTGTGATTATCACTGAAGTGAAGTATACTCCTTATGAACTCGAATTTGTTGACTCCCATTGTTTCTATTATAGTTTGGTTTCCAATACTATCTTTCCAGTAGTTACGAACATTCGGTAACCTAACAATTGACATCATTATTAATATTCCTAAAAACTTTTGAAGTTCTAGCAAAGTCACACTCTTATTGGTGTTTGGATCTTGTTGTACTAAATATAAGTTTGATTCTTGCGTAATATTTCTCATAAGAGTATCATTGAAGAAGTATTTAAAAAAAGCATAAGGGGTATCTAGTGTCATGATGTCTTCCGACAACTTTTCATTTTCCTTGTCAAAAGGAATTTTCTTACTTAAGATGCTAGCATGCACCCAAGGTATCTTAGGCTTGTCCTTTTTATTCTTAGTCTTTTGTTTTCCTTTTTTCTTGCTCTTGGTTTTTCCTGTTTTTTTCGCTCTTACTTGTTTTGTCTTTTTTCCAACTGTTTTATATTTTTTTCCTCCAGTTTTACATTTAGATTGTTTTTTTTTAAACACCAGAAGTACTAGGCTGAGGGCTTCTTTCAGGTGGCTGAGGGCTTTCAGGTAGTTGTAAGTGTTCAGTTGGCAATGTGCTACTAGACGGTAATACTTCTTCAGGTTCTTCATCACTTGATGATTCTAAAGCCGATGGGTCGGGTCTTGAAAAAACAGGAAGACAAGGTCCCTTTTTACGACATTCACCATCCTCGTCACTGCTGAGAATGAAATCTGGGTCAGCGTCCACATCATCCAGGTCTATACTGCAATCGGAGAGGGGAATCAATGCCTCTATCTGAGAGTCGGTCAAAATTTCATCCATAATCTGAAAAGAAACATATAAATTAGCTTATGTGTAATAAAACATCTTTAGTAGGCCTATTACTATTTATGAAAAGTTGTGTTTAAAAATTAGCACCGGTAGCCTTAAATTCATAGTGGAACATATATGGCTCAATTAAAAAAAATGAAATGAAAAACTTAAATGCACAGTGGTACATATATGGTCCAATCAAAAAATTATAAGTTACACACTAACTGCATGGTTTTCCATATGTGGACCATTTAAAAATTGGTAATTATCTCCTAGGTAACTAATAAATTTGTAGGTTTAAACATAGTAAAATGTAACTACATACCTTAGGGAACATGAATCAAACATTGGTTTCCATCAGGAATCGATAATCACTCTATTATCAATCTTCAAAACAAGGAAAATTGTGAAACAGTTGTTGGTTATGCCGCCATTTGCAATTTGGGATGAAGAAATACTGTGCTGCAGTCTAGTGGGCATTTTTGAAGGTTATACCAGCTGTTGGATGTACCAGATATGGTTTGCCATGCATTAAAGATTGACAAACAATTTTTTAACCAAAAAATATAATAAAGAAATGGTTGGATCATAAATGATCCACGACGCCACCCTTGAAACATGTTTCTCTACAATAAAAATTATTCACATCAAAATCTTGTATATTGAGTCTGTTAATTTCATTTTCCTTCATATCGTGTTCTGTTAAGATTACAATATGAGGAGTTAATTCATTTATAGTCACTAATAAAGGTTCGATCCGTGAAGGTAAGTGCTGAATATTTTGATGGAATATTTTTATTAAATTTTTTTCTGTACGTTTTTGTTGAGATCATTATTACTGTTGGGTTTAAAGTGGGAGCGGGAGTCGCCATTACAAATCATGTTGCTATCACTTGTATTGGAGCTTTCAATAAAAAAACAGAGACCACTTTTTTACACTTTCACTGCACTCTGGGCCATCAGGAACCATTTTCTTCAAGCTGGAATTCCTTCTGCAGTTGTCATTTGGTGTTGACGTCATTGGACATAAGGGTGGAAATTCACTCATTGAAGAGAAGCTAGGCGACTGGACACAGTTTGACGATGTCTTCCTCTGACACTTTTGAGAGACAGCATCAGGCGAGATCCCTTCAGTGATCTGTAAAGTCTGAAGTTGATTGGAGATGTCATCACGCAAATTCTTGATGAAATCGTCATGTGTCTTCCCATTTCTAATCACAGTGTTAGATTTTTTTAATGAGACACTATTTCTACAGATGCTCCTGTACTCCGCTGAAACTCACAAATACTAGTGGCAAATTTGTCAGTTCCCATCTTAACTCGTACAGTCCCAATCGGAGAACACACCAATCTTTTTAATCCCCTTTTTTGAAGTCTTCAGCGAGTTGCTTGAAGGCAAGCTTATAGTCTTCTATCTTTGGTTTTGCAAAGTACTAACTGGGGTTTGGTCACAAGGGAGTAAACTACAGCTTTTCCTGGTGATCTTTGTAGGGTTAAATGGCTGCTCAGGTAATTTGATTTGAAAGGTCTTCCGTACTTTTCCCTGAAAACAACGGCGACTCCGGCTGTCATATTACGCCGGCAATTCAAGTCTGCAGAAATACTATGTGCAAAGGCAACCTCCTCATCGGCCCCGTACTTGTGGATTAGATTCTTCATATTCGTTTCATTTATTGTGAAATGGTTATTGATAACCCATTTTTTCTTTTCCATACTATGATTTATGACCTTTAAGATCATTTGGGCTACTCTCTTTTTCCCTCCTTGATTTAGGTGTAATCCATGTCGACTGTAATGATGACGTTTTAAAAAGTCAAGGTCAATCAGATACAAATTAACTGATCGAACAGCCAGCTCCCTAATGTAGTTGTTCAGAAGCTTGATATCATTATGAATTGGGTTATTGATGCCCATGTCATATCGAGTGGGGATTGTGGAGAGTATTACCATTCCTTTAGTTTTTGTAGTCAGTTCCATCAGCCATTTTTCAAGGTTTTTAAAGAGGTAATTGAGGTTGTCTTTAAATGTGTCGTTTGTTCCTGCCAGAAGAACAGTTACATCTGTGTCATGTGTCGAGAGTAATGCTGACTGAGCAACTTGCTCAAGTGTGGCGTTAGGCATCACAAGAGCAGTAGTTTTAAGCTCTTCCTGACTGTATCCTATTGCATCAAACTGTTCACAAAGATCTCTTCCTTGGCTATCGGAAAAGAGTGAAATGCTTGTTTTTCTCCCCAGCTTTGTACATGATGCTTTGACTTAATTCTTCCCCGACTTGTTATGTATTTGTCTGAGTGGTGTATTCTGACTGCAGTTAGTTGTTTCAGATTTAGTTTCCTCGTCCAAACTGGAGAGAATACTAAAGTGGTTTGAGGTCTTAAGAGTTTTTTTTATGTTCAGTATGATTATTGTAGTTAAGTCTAGAAGTTTTTTTTATTTTTACGAATCTTTGTTGTTACAATATTCCACACATTAGTAGAAGCATTTGTGGATTCTGATGTTGGGTTTTTGTTTTCTCCAATGTTGTTGTCCTGTATTTCATGTTCATTGCATGTTGTGTCAGTGCAGAGAACGATTTTTGTATTGAAAAGAGCAACCAAATCTTCAGTTTTAATGACACTTCTGTTGTTTATTGTATAAGCAAATAATGATCGCTTAGATATGAGGTCAGTTTTGTCTAATGATTCTGATAGAAGAGTGAAAATTTAAAAACGGGGACGATGTCCTTTTTTAATTTTACAAGTATTTATTCTCTCCACATATTTATAATTTTTTTCCTACAGTCACCCGACAAATTTGGCTTCCTTGTACTGTTTATAGTACAGAAAGCTGCTAATTTGCTGCATATTTAATATTTATACTTTGCCGTACGGTTTATACTTTGTCGTACGGCTTCCCTAGTAGCACAAATATATATTAAATACATATGAATAAATATATTTAAAATCTATTTTATATATCTCAAGTGTGTATTAATGTCAATTATATATAAAATATTTAAAATATATTAAATATAGACTATAAAAAATATGTTTTTGAATCTATTAAATATTTAAAAAATATTTTCCAATAATATATTTTAGTGAATAATATTTAAATAAAAAATGTATTTAATATCACTTCCAAACATCCAATGGGGCCTAAACATAAAAACACAAAATAATAAAGATTTAGTATGAAAAGCACAATTATTAGTTGAGTAAATTGATTAAATAATTCACAAAAACAAATTTTGAAAAAATTACTGGATAAAATTTTTTCGGCCCGGATGGGTCTCGAACGTGGGTCCTTCTCCTTATGAACCTCTTACTTTACCTCTGAGCTATTTGTGACTGTTGATAGAATAGGTTTTCAAATGATGAAAGAGTGGCCGTCAGTTGCAATGGTTGCAATACTTGAAATATTTTTGATACCAGTACTACAGTATAATATGATTCTGTTAATCTGTTTTGGCATCAAGTAGTTGAGTTAAATAGTGCTGTAGTGAATAGTGAGTAGTCTCCACGAATACAAATACAGTAAACTACAAAAACTAATTCAAATACTATGACAAATATTATGTAATTTATGGCATATGTAAATCAAATGATTATTTTTAGAACGTCATATACAACCGTAATTAGTTTCTTAAAAGGTCGTCAGTCACTAGCACCCTTTTCAAGCCAATCATTCGAGATTTCTATGATCACATTCATTGTCACATATTGCAATTTAGAAAATAAAACCCATCAACACTTTTTTTCATTTGACCCACATGTAGCTGTCGAACATGTATACTGCCTCTTAACTATATGCGTAATTTTTTCTTTACGTGCATGATAGACTGACACCATTCAGAGTTTGTATTATTATTTACTTAATTTTAACGCTTTCACAATAGCAATTACAAAAAATGCATGTAGATAGACACTATAAAAAACAATACCCCCGTCGCAGCAAACCTGCATACTAAGCGAATTTCCATTTACCCGGCTTGATTTCTACTAAAATATTCCCTAAAAATTTACAGATTTATATCCTATTTAAATAACATTAATTTTAGTGAGTAGTTAGGTTTGCTGCTACGGGGAAGATGTTGAGATGTGTTTTTTCAATTGAAATATTGATAGCTTAGTATGAAATAAGCCAAATTGCCAAATTTGATTACTTAAAATATATCCATAAACAAGCAAACTAGAACAGTTTATTTATTCTCCATAAGAATAACATGGGAATTTTAAATTTACAATTTTTTGAATTTTCTCCGTAGTCAATGAACATTCAAAAAAACTTCAATATACTAAATTATTTGTTTTTTTAAGCTCTTCAAAATGGTCTAGAGAGAAATTTAGAAATTTAAAGTTTTTAGGGGCAAAAATGAGAAAAACCCATTTTTACCCCATAAAACCCCCCATAAACCCCTGATCCCATGGTCCGATTATGCTGGTTCGCGAACTCGTTCGAATAAATGTAGGTTTACACGTTTGTACCAAATTTCATCGAAATCGGGTCAATTTTGCTCGAGTTATCGCGCTAACGGACACATATATAAATATATATATATATATATATATATAAATATATATATATATATAAATATATATATATATATATATGAATTTGAACGGATGGTGTTTTTGGCCTCTGGGGACCTCAAAACGAAAAAGTAAATCGGTCCCGGGTCAAGGTCTTACCATGAGACCTACGGTAATAGCTTATTCCCTATATGGGAAATTCGCTAAAAAGATGCCAATTATTCATTTGCTAATTATAATAGATTATAGGCTATATAGTATACAAATAAATTATTATTTTATTATTAAAAATATCTTACGTGTTTCAGAATATATTTATAAATACTTTAAATATATAATATAGTTTCAAAAATATTTTATATATATATTTAAAATAGGCCTATACTCAACACATAATTTTTTTAAATATTTAATAGGAAAAATATACATATAAGATATGTATATTATAGATTCTATACTAATTTTATCAATATATATTATGAATCTATTTTATATATTCAAAACTTATATTTAATTTGTATTTTGCTTTGCTTTTTGGTAATATTTAAAATATATATTTGAATATATCAAACTATTATTAAAGATATATTATTTATATATTTTATTTGAGGTTCTATCAAATACAACTTTAAATATATAAAATATTTATATAATACATATTTGTGCTACTAGGGTTATACTTTGCCGCACATCAGGATTCCAACGAAACAACACAAAACAGCGTGGTTCTATTATGCACATAATCCGTATACGCTTGGAAATAGGTTGGCAACACTTAAAGATAATTATACTATGAGCAGCTGATTATCGCAGACTACAAGATCGCGCCACTCATCCTACACTCATCCTTCACTCATATTTGGGTTAAAATACGCACATAGTGGCGTCCCCATCTTAAATAATTGATAATTGATAATTGATAATTGATAAAGATAATAATACTATGAGCAGCCGATTGACTATTATAACTACGATTTAACCTGTCATTTCGAGTTTATAGTTTCGGTATTTCTGAACTTTCTGGACTTTTCTCTTAAACGTTTTTTAAAACATTCCTAAGATCTTAATAAACAAGAAAATACCTTTAAAGCATTTTTTTAGGCGCGGAAACCACTTCAAATTACAAAAACATACGGAACTATATTCTCAAAACGCGGAGCACATTTCTTGCCGAGGAAAAATAGTGGGGTGATACAGACCGGGTACTACTTTCTCTAGGACACCTATTTGTGTTGCCAGCTGAACCTAAAAACGTGTTTGACAGTGTTTGAAAGACTAATTATTTATATGCTTTATAGTGACTGTAGGCAAAATATAATGTGTAACACGAGTGCAAAAGGCCTTTGCTGCACTCCAGATCATTCCGCACGAGCCGCAGGCGAGTGCGTAAACGTTGCTCTCGTGTGCAGTAAAGTGCCACTTTGCCCACTAGTTACACAAATAAAATAACTATTGTAACACAAGTGCAAACTGCCTTTGCTGCACTCGAGATACTTTCAATATACATATTTTTTATAAACAGGGAGAAGATTAAAAAAAGGGTAATTTAAAATTCCCATGTTATTCTTATGGAGAAAATGAAAGCTGTCGTATACTTCTTTATGGATATATGTTGATAAAAATTTTGCAAATATATTTTATTTCGTCCTACTATTGACGTATGGTCAAAAAACACTTTTTACCTTCCCCGTAGTAGCAAACCTAAGCACTCGTTAAATGTAATATTATTTATATTGGGAATAAATATGTCTTATTTATGGAAATATTTTTATAAAAATGTAATCCGACAAGTCGAAATTCACTTAGTCTGCAGGATTGCAACGGTGGGGTTTTTTTATATTATTAGCAAGTTTGGTTGGTTGTGTTAGGTGATGACAGTAATTTTACAATTAAAAATTGTTAATTTAATTAGTCTTATGATAAAAAAATATTTTATAATAAAAAATTATAAAATTAGTTATACAATTTTTCTTAAGTCGACGTGAGGTGCTCTCGCACAATGCCCGAATTCTTCCCAGAAGAGACATCGGCTTCTGACTAGGAGCCTGAGACGCCGGTCACGGCGCGCTGTGTCACATTTTTGATGACTCTACTTGGACAGTTGAAAACTGGGACACTTGATATTTTTTAAAATAGTTATATAAACTCGGACAAATGAAAACTCGGACAGTTGAATTATCTAAATATTATTAGTTATTTATCAAAACTCAGACAAATAAAACTTGGACAACTTATTTTCCTAATATTTTGTAATTTTTAACAAACTCGGACAGTTGAAAACTCGGACAATTGTATGAAACTCACCCTTAGGGAGTATATTTAATCTATGGTTCGTTCCATCCATTAAACGCTTGTCACAGCATGGAAGTTTGTTTGCGCATGCGCGTTGGAGAGGAGTAATCTGCAATCTGCGACTGAGATTGAAACGGATGTTGGCTCTTGCTTTTTTGCTGCCGCCTACCGCTACTAGCGTGGTGACCATTTTATCACCCCCTCAGTGTTGACAAGATATCGGTTCAATATCGTGTAGTCATATCGACCATCACTTGCTACCGCTATCGATTATCGATTAAAACACACTAAAAAGGACTTATGAAAATAAACAAAAATTATGAACTATTAATATTTATTTTAATACTAACGCCGGAATGTTAGTCTGCCTTTTATCCCAATTAACTTATATTTACTTAAATAACGCGTCTTGGGTATACCTAACAAAATAATTTACTAACCTTTTAAAATAATGATTTGACAACTAAGAATCTTTTTACCTTATTATTATTAAACCCCAAGTAGGAAAACAAAACATGGACGGGGTAGTTTGACTCGAAACTCAAGAGAAGGAAATATTTTAGTGTGTTGTATCAGTCCTCTTTTACACAAACCCACAAGCTAGCTAAAATAAACCAAGTGAGAGCCATCGATGTATAATAACTCTACAGTTATTATACATCGATGGTGAGAGCCTGTATCATCACATTACTAGGGCTTAGGCTACTTTTCTTTTTTTTATAGTAGCAGCCTTAACTTAATGGCCTATTATATTAAAGCATTTTCCAACCAAAAGGTGGTTTAATATTGTATATTTCAATAATTCATACGCTAGCTGGAACAGGCCTGATAAAACTGATAATTACCAATCATTATTGCTATATATTATTTCCTAGAAAGTGTTGAAGTTAAAACATTTTACGATAGGCCTATCCTATACGTTCTAATGAACCATCTCGGTGTGTTTATTTAATTAGGCCTAACTTGGTTCAATTATTTATTTGGCCATTAAGCAATGCAATAGGCTATGTCACTCTCGATACAAAATAAATAATAATTAGTCCGCCTTGACTCACAAATGCATGCATGCTAGATAAATATTTCGATACACAACAGTGGCAGATGTAGGACCTCACTAACTGAACAGAACAATCCCAACCCAACAGCAAAGTGAATACCCACATAACAATTCAGAAGCTTAAGTCATATTTTTGGATGTGCTAATAATAACTTAGGCTAAGAAGCCGAAGAAGTATTTTTTATGATAGGAATAAAGCAATTAAGGAGGCGAGGATTGGCTTTGGCTTTGCTCATGCTTGGCGGGACATCATCAGCAGAAAACGGTCGATGGTTGGTTGGATGTCGTCGACGTCGATCACTGGTTGACTGGTTTGGTTATCGAATACGATCCGTTCGGTCGGTTGACAATCGACTGGTCGATATGGTTACGAAAAAATGTCAACACTGTGTTGGTGATAAAATGGGCACCTACTAGCGTCTAGACTAGTGATGGGATAACCGAATAGTTTCCATTACCGAATAATCAATCGGTTATTTTTGCGTCAATCGGTTATTTTTAGTTGAATGAATCATCGAATCAATTTTAGCATCGACTATAGTATAGTCAATGATTTTAGTCATTATTCACTGTCACAAAACACAACTAATTTTTATCTTATGGGAAATGGAATGGCATTTAGTCTTTTAGCGTCAATCGGTGATTTTTAGTCGAACGAATCGCCGAATAAATTTTAGTTTCCTGATGATGTGACAAACTAAATCAACTAAATAACTAAATCACCGAATCGCTTGGTAAGACTAATTTAACCGAACCAGGATAAAATAACCGAATTAGTCTATTCAGCATCAATAACCGATTGATTCGGTTATTTTCATTCGGTGATTCCCACCACTAGTCTAGACTGCCAGTGCAACTCCGAGGATCGTGGATCAGAGGTGCTGTGGCACCACCGCACCATGTACGCTTCCGAATCATACCGGCGCATCAGCATAGCCTATCTAACTGTTCGCGGAAAATTGTTATCTCTATCACTGTCGCTGTCAAAACGTTTAATTTGTAGGTTAAATTTAAATTAAATATAATTAAACTGTCATAACCTAACCAAACTTGCTGATAATGATAAACTCGAATGAAGGTTTACTAATCGAAAAAAATAACTCTGTTCTAAAAACAAAATTATAAATGTCTCAAATTCAATTTTATAATTTTTTAATTATAAAGTTAAACTGTCATAACCTAACCAAACCAACCAAACTTGCTGATATGAAAAAAATTGGTGACAAAATGTTAGCGTTACCAGCAGGATTCGAACCCGGCACCTCCAGATTATCAGCCCGACACGCAATCCACTACACCACCAAGGCTCATGACTCAACTCTGTATCGTTGCGGTAATGGTTGACGTCACGCCATCGTCACGGAGCGGTGGTGGGGGGGTTTTCCGATCTGATCCACGATTCTAGGAGTTGCACTGGCTGCCTAGATTAGATGCTTGTCCTACGCAACGGCACACGGAAGATTTCTGGTATTTACTCAGGGGGGGTCCGCGGAATTGGCTAACTCTGGAACTCGCTAACCCCATGTTAAATGCCCTATCTTCAAATTTGGTCGATGAGAGGAACTCGCTAACTTGTTCGGTTTCGGAATTGGCTAACTCCGGAACCCGCTAACCCGCTCTAGAGCCGGGTTAGCGAATTCCGTCCTCGTACGGAAGTCGCTAACTCGGTCCCTCGGCGGAACTCGCTAACTCCCAATCAGAAGCCTCGCGGGCCGTCCAATGGGAGCCAAGCACGAATATTTTTGGCCAGTGTTGCCGAAAGTGTAGTACCTATATCGTATCGGCACCATAATGTCGTATCCTACGATTAATTAGGAGTAAGAGCAACGTAGTCGATAAAATAAATATATTTAGAAGTATGTTTAACCACAGAGAAGTTCTTATGATTATTAGGGTGGAAAATGCATTATAGTCTTACCATAGACTAACCAACACAAGTAAACTTTACATCCCATTGTAAACTTTGAAGCTCGTTTTTCGTGTCTAGTTCATGTCCGGTGACACTGATCGCTAGTGTCGACAAAATTGTGTTTCTATTATTTTATAGTTAACTTCATGATTTGTTCCTTACTGTTTGGTTATATAACTAGGGGACGTGTTATTAGTTGTGATTAGAACGTTTTATTTGGTTAAACGAGGTTTTAAATTACTGAAAACAAGAAACAATTGTAAACAAAACACGACCTCTAAAGACAGTGCACCGGACGCTGAATTTTTATTTCAGGTTTAGTGTTGCCTACAGTATTATTTTGAGGCTTCTGATTGGCTGAGGGAACATCATTACCGCAACGATACGGATCGACGTTAACGGCCTAGGTGGTGTAGTGGATAGAGTGCTGGGCTGATAATCCGAAGGACCTGGGTTCGAATCCCCACCCATAGCACTATTTTTTGTATTGGACTTTTTCATCATCAACACGTTTGGTTGGTTTGGTTAGGTTATGATGGTTTAATTTTATAATTAAAACATTATAAAATTGAATTTGATCCATTTATAGTTTTATTTTATGAACAGAAACATATTTTCGAATAAAACCTTCATTCGATTTTTCATTATCAGCAAGTCTGGTTAGTTTGGTTAGGTTATGATAGTTTAATTTTATAATTAAAAAATTAAAAAATAGGATTTGAGGCATTTATAATTTTATTTTACGAACACAACTATTTTTTCGATTAATAAACCTTCATTCGATTTTTTCATTGTCAGCACGTTTGGTTGGTTTGATTAGGTTATGACAATTTAATTTCACAATAAAAAAAATATAAAATTGAATTTGAGGCATTTATAATTTTATTTTATGAACAAAACAAATTTTTCAATTAGTAAACCTTCATTATAGTCAATCAGAAGCCTCTAAACGACACTGTTGGCAATATTAATCCTGAAAAACAAATTGTGCGCACCGGACAGAACTAACAATACAACTGTCTTCAGATGATCCATAAGGATGAGAAATGTACTAATTTAAGGGAGTATGTTTTATATGTGGGTTTCTTACTTAAATAGTAGCTTATTGGTATGAAAAAGATAAAAGGCACATTTAATTTGGATCTATTACATGTTATGAAATATCTATTTTCGTAGTCCGCCATTTGTTTCTTTTATTCGAATAAATACTATTTTGTGAACTTCTGCAAATAAAATTATTGAGTTCGTATTTTATATACTGGGCTTGTAGTAACCTTAAATCATAATAAAATGTACACGTTAAACGTCATTACAGAATTACATTGTAGTGGTTATGTATTTTTAAATAGAGCTATTGAATTTAAATAAATATTTATCAATACATTATAAAGTGGTAGGCCTAATGTATTCATGGATTGCATTAAAAGTTAGTTTATGCATAAATACAACTTGTAAATTTCTTTTATCGTAGGCTATTAGCATAGACTAACCAGTATGTTTTATCTATGCTATTAATTTAGAACCCGGGTCATCCTCTTAATTTTGTTGAATTAATATTAATTTTACGCCTTTCAGTAGGCTTACTTTTTAAAAGTCTGGAGTTTTTTTCCAGGCTGGTTCTATCTTATCAAAAAACAAAGCTATTGTCTATTGTGTAGCTCAGTACTGGGGAACGGTGAACCGAGCAATGGCTTGGTATAGTTTATATCGATTGTGAAAGCAATATACTGTAAAGGAAACCCAACACTAAAATCAGGAAAATCCGTCAATTAGTTTATTAAAAATCGTGAATAAAAAATAACCCTGTCACGTTTTATTATATGAATATTATATCTTCTCCTATTTTTTACTAGTGGTGCTTAGGTGTACAATCTAAAAACTGTTTTAAAACATGTAACATTATTGCTAAAAAATTCAACACATTTTAGAATTAGGCAACTATTTACTAGTAGGCCTACAACGCTTTGGTTCAAACTATTAGGCCTAGATAAAAACTTAGTTTATGTCATCATAAGTTGGACGGTTCAACGACGAACATTTAATTTAAAATCTATGAATTAGTTATGAAAGTTACGATGGTTCATGACCGTATTAATTAATGGTTTTGGTTTATTACGACATTACAATTAAATCTGTTTTCCGTGTTTAAGAACTTGCGTGTATTTTAGCTCAATTTCGTAGAGGTTTAATTATTTATTACCAATTAAACTAAATTTTGAATATTTTTCATATTCTATTATTTTCTTTTATACTGATGGCATTTATATTTAAGATCGAAATCATAAACATTTAACTGGCCATTGTACAGTTTAATAAAAAACACTTTTTTAATTGTCTTTTAATTACTTTGGGCTAGTTATCTGTTAAAAGTGGAATTGATAACAAAAAACAATAACATTTACTGTATCTTTATAGACACTGACATTTTGAAATACGGCAGTGTACGATTATTTTGTCGTACAAGGTTGGCAACGCTCCGAGCAGTGGGCGCGGCTGGGTTAGCTGACTTCCAGAGTTAGCGAATTCCGCCACGAGACAAAATCGAGTTAGCGGGTTCCGGAGTTAGCCAATTCCTGACTGAGACGGTTAGCCAGTTCCAGAGTTAGCCAGTTCCGCCATACGACCGAGTTAGCGAGTTCCTGAGTTAGCCAATTCCTACGTCTCCTCAGGGGAGGTACAAAAGAGCCTACGATGACAGCTGTGGACTTCTTATTAGCTGAAGGAACGCCATTACCGTAACAATGCAGTCTGTAGCCATCGGCCTCGGTGGTCTAGTGGTCAGCGTCCCGGGCTGATATGTGGAAGGTGCCGGGTTCGAATCCCGCTGGTGACATTAACTTTTTGTCCAAGATTTTTCATTATCAGCAAGTTTGGTTGGTTTGGTACGGTTATGACGTTTTAATTTTACTATTAAGTCATTATAAAACTTTAATTGAGTAATTTCTAGTTTTATTTAATAAACAGAATTATTTTTTTATTAATAAACTTTTATTATATTATTTCATTATCAGCAAGTTTGGTTAGTTCGGTTAGGTTATGCTAGTTTAATTTTATAATAAAAAATATAAAATTTAATTTGAGGCATTTATATTTTTTTTATGAACAGAACTATTTTTCTTCGATTCTTCTTCGATTAATATGCCTTCATTGCCAAAGTGCTCTCTACTACAGCGCTGTTCACGGAGGAATTTTGAACTAATGCCTCATTCGTACCTCCCCTAAGTCAGACCCAAGATTTCTCAGGTGCCGTTTGACGTCACTAACTGCTGACATCACTTTGAGGGAACACCAATACCGCAACGATACGGTATTGAGCCATCGGCCTCGGTGGGTGGTGTAATGGATAGCGTTGCGGGCTGATAAACCGGAAGTACCGGGTTCAAATCCCGCCGGCGGCACTAACTTTTTATCAGCAATTTTTTTCACATCAGCAAGTTTGGTTGGTTTGGTTAGGTTATGACAGTTATTTTATAATTGAAAAATTATAAAATTGAATTTTAGGCATTTATAATTTTATTTTATTAACAAAACTATTTTTTTTTAATTAGTAAACCTTTATTCGATTTTTCCATTATCAGCACGTTTGGTTAGTTTGGTTAGGTTATGACAGTTTAATTTAATAATAGAAAATTATAAAATTGTCTGTTTCTTCAGACGCAGCAGTTAGTGACGTCAAACGGCACCTGAGAAATCTTCCGTGTGCCCCACCGGCTTCCTACACCTCAGATTCTAACCTATATAGGCCTGGGCCTATCATTGATAATTATTTATATTGGTTGTTACACTACATTAACCTTTACACAGTGCGATTTTTTTATTTTGAATAGGTATACCTTCAAATTGAAAGTAACTTAACATAATAACTTAATCATGAGTGAAAATGTTGTATTGTCCAGAGTCCAGCTTGTTTAAATAGGCCTATTCATTTTTAGTTGTGATTGACTCTGATTGATTAAGGTTAGGCCTATTCACAATTTAGTAAATCATTAATCAAGAATATAAAATAGGCATAGTTATAATAATTATAGCCTATTTGTTATGTTTTACATTATTGGCTTAGGTCTGGGAGACCCTCAGGATATTACTGTGAAAGGGTTGTCTATTGTCAAAAATGCAGAAAGGGTATATTTGGAAGTATATACCTCAATTTTAGCTGCAGGGAGAGGAAATTTGGTAAGATAACTTTGTTTTAATACTTTACTTTAAAATGGTGACCATACGAGCTAGGTATTAAACTGGGACGGATGGCGTCGTCCTGATTGACGTGAACCCGAAAAAAATCTATTGCTGGCCGTTTTGCGGCAAAATACGTCCGCGAGCCATATTACCAAAAATGCCAACAGATAGAGGACACTTTAACGGACAAGACAGTATCAACATTATGTACCTGGGGAGTGGAATAAGGGGGGTAAAACCAGCAATAAGATGTGCGCACGCCCGAAAAAATCTTATTGCTGGCCGTTTTGCGGCAAAATACGTCCGCGAACCTACCAATAATGCCAACAGATAGAGGACACTTTAACGGACACGACAGTATCAACATTATGTACCTGGGGAGTAGAATAAGGGGGGTAAAACCAGCCATAAGTAGTGCGCGCGCCCGAAAAAATCTATTGCTGGCCGTTTTGCGGCAAAATACGTCCGCAATCCATATTACCAATAATGCCAACAGATAGAGGACACTTTAACGGACACGACAGTATCAACATTATGTACCTGGGGAGTGGAATAAGGGGGGTAAAACCAGCAATAAGATGTGCACGCGCCCGAAAAAATCTATTGCTGGCAGTTTTGCGGCAAAATACGTCCCCAATCCATATTACCAATAATGCCAACAGATAGAGGACACTTTAACGGACACGACAGTATCAACATTATGTACCTGGGGAGTAGAATAAGGGGGGTAAAACCAGCAATAAGATGTGCGCGCGCCCGCTGAAATCTATTGCCTGGCAGTTTTGCGGCAAAATACGTCCGCGATCCATATTACCAATAATGCCAAAATATTCTACTCCCCAGGTACATAATGTTGATACTGTCGTGTTCGTTAAAGTGTCCTCTATCTGTTGGCATTATCGGTAATATGGATCGCGGACGTATTTTGCCGCAAAACGGCCGGCAATAGATTTTAGCGGGCGCGCGCACAACTTATTGCTGATTTAACCCCCCTTATTCTACTCCCTAGGTATATAATGTTGATACTGTCGTGTTCGTTAAAGTGTCCTCTATCTGTTGGCATTATTGGTAATATGGATTGCGGACGTATTTTGCCGCAAAACAGCTAGCAATAGATTTTTTTGGGCGCGCGCTCTACTTATTGCTGACTTTACGCCCCCTTTCTTATCCCCCAGGTACATGATATTGATACTGTCGTGTCCGTTAAAGTGTCCTTTATCTGGTAACATCATCGGTAATATGTTACGCGGCCGTATTTTGCCACAAAACGGCCAGCAATAGATTTTTTCGGGTGCGCGCACTACTTATGGCTGGAGTTATTGCCAGGTTCACACAAGTGTCGTCCTGTAATCCAGCTACTAGGAGGTCACGAATTGTGGATATTTATAGGCCTAGGCATGCACTGTAGATGTGATACTCCCTGGTGTGGATTAACGTCCGCACGAGTGAGTACTACGACTATCCGCAGTAGGCCTACTATCCTGATAATTAGACCAATTCGTATATACCAAGGAATAAATGTAGTTCGGATTCCACTATAAACTGTAGGTCCATTAGTTGCCATTAGCTGTATGGGCTATATTAATTAACAGCTGTGTCTAAGGAATGTCGGCTTAGTCACTAACAAGACTACAAGATCGCGCCACTCATCTCCATTCATACTTTGCTTAAAATACCTACTATGTATGGTCGCCATATCATCGAACATTATTAACAGTACATATTTTAAGCTAAATATGAATGGAGATGAGTGTAGGTTTATGCGGTAATTTACTGTAGGTACCTCCAAACTAATTTTAAATGTTGATAGGCGTAACTTATCTTTCTTTATATAATTTTACCTCCAGAATCGAAATATAGGTACCTAGGTAACATTATTTTTTACCACAGATGAATATTACTGAAGACAGCCTAAGTATCGCCGTTCAATAGCCTAAGTTAAACGTCTGAATAAACAAGGCAGGACGGATATGACGTTTTTTAAGAGGAATGAACTGTGGATTAAGCCTTCAGCTGAATGTTTTCAACCATAGTCAAGCATTTGGAAGTGACAACTTTATTACCTAGCTCTTAACTCTGATTCATCAATTTGAAAATCACCTGATTTTTTTTTTTTTAGGGAGAGGTGGGAAAATGCATTTATGCACACAGGTGGCTAGCCTGTAGAGTGGGACTCCAACGGGTCCCACTAAAAAGACTACCCCAGAGACTACCCACTAAAAACCTCCTATAGCCTACTCTTTGGACACTAGCCTGGGAACACTTTTAGCACTTCATCAGAACTAGGCCGAGTTTGCCTACGCCCGAAGGGCTTACACCGTGTCTAGCCGTTCATCTATAAGTATAAAAGAGGATGTTGGTATATTTGGCAGTGATAAACTCAGACACCGCTGGACCGATGGCCACGAAACTTGGTACATACGTGTAGAATTTCATGGAATAGGTTTATACACCATCAATTTCGTGATCCGTCCAATCGGCTCCGCCCCAGTGGCTCTGGAGTTTCCCATATTAACCTTATGAGAAATGGAATTAATGAATCTTAACAGCTGTTTCAATTAAACAAGTTGGTTCTGTTCTATGATGTTCAATAGCATTAAAGTTACAAGGATTACCAACAGGGTGCAGCACTATTATTTCTTTTACATTTATGACAACAGCTAATTTGCAACCAAAAGGTGAGTGAGCGTAGCGAACGAGCTAACCTTAAGGCAAGTGAGCGCAGCGAACGAGCCCTAAACCTAAAGGTGAGTGAGCGTAGCGAACGAGCTCCAACCTAAAGGTGAGTGAGCGTAGCGAACGAACTTCAACCAGGACGTGATTGAGCCATGCGAACGAGATCATCTTGAAAATTAAGAAGTTAAACGGGGCAAAGCCCGCGGGTTACAGCTAGTAAATAAATAAGAATAAGAGTTTTGAATTATCAAGAGTTCGATTTATCGGGAGAAAAATAGACCATTCGAATTACAGAGAGTTCATTTTGTTTATTACACAAAGTTATACAGTACAGTAGCACGTTACAATATTTATTTACGGCTTATTTTTCAGTTACAATATTTGTAGTTTCAAAGAAATCTGTAATTTTTTTTTGTTTTTTACTATTAATTTTTGCTTCGTCAATAACATTCCCAAGGACGAATAGTGACTCGAAGACTTCTGGACCAACTTGATTCTGTAAAGAAAGAAATCTATTGTAAAATGCCATTCTAGTTAAACAGTACAATGTACAGTACAGTAGGCCTACTGTATAACACTTACATACTGTACGTACCTGGAGCGAAAAATGGCGGAGTTTCTCTAGAGCCGTACAGGCTTCCTTCAACGTAACTGGTTCGCACTCCTGATCGTCGTCATCGTCAGTTGGATTTTCAGGTTCTTGTAAATTCAAGATGTCAGAATCAGTTAGGGCTCCAAACACAGCAACTTCATCATCGACTAGGACGAATTCCTCAAATGGAACCTCCCCTATCACTGGATGATTTTCCCAAGGTGTAGGTGGCACAGGTTGAAGTTCATCATTCACTTGTGTGTTGATAGAAAATCCAGATTTCCGAAAGCAGTTGGATACTGTAGATGGCACTACACTTTTCCAAGCCTTTTCAACCATCAACATAGCAGTTAAGATAGAGATGTTAGGGTTTACGTCGTTTTCAATGCCATCTAAAACAATCTTTACTACTTCATGGCGGTAAAATGTCTTGAAGTTTTGTATAATGCCTTGGTCCAGTGGCTGCAGCTTTGATGTTGTGTTGGGTGGAAAAAATTGGAGCTTCACGTTGGACAATTTAGGAGGATTATTATGGACTGAACAGTTGTCAAGAAACAAGATTATCTTTCGGTTTTGGCGTTTCATATCATTGTTCAATGATGATAACCACTCATTAAACAATTCAGTCGTCATCCAAGCCTTTTTGTTCGAACGATAGGTTACAGGGAACGACTGGATACCTTTAAAACACCTAGGCTTTGCAGCTTTTCCGATGAGTAGAGGTTTTAACTTTTCAGAGCCATCCATATTTACTGTTAACAAAAGCGTCAATCTGTCTTTGCTATGTTTCCCACCATGAAATTTTTCGTCTTTGAATGTGAATGTTTTGTCAGGCAAGCATTTGAAAAAAAGGCCTGTTTCATCAGTATTAAAAATGTCATGAGGCTCATAACCCTCAGTTAGTTTAGACAACTCAGCTCGCCAATCAGCACACACATTGTCATTTACGCTTGCGCTTTCACCACAAACTTTTTTAAAAAAGATTCCATTCCTTTTTTTTAAATTTGTCAACCACCCTTCACTGGCCGCAAAGCTGGGAATGTTAAGTTCCTTTGCATACGCTTTGGCCTTTTCTTTCAAAATCAAACCTCCTACAGGTACATTTTGATTTCTGCACTCTCTCAACCAAGTCACTAAACACTCTTCTAGCCTAGGATATTCACCTCTTGTCGTTCTTTTCCTCCCCGCAACCGCATTAACTCCACAAAGTTTGTCCTTATTTTTTAAAATGGTAGACAATGTACTTGGAGGGATTTTAAACTTTTTGGCAACTTCGGACTTCACTTCACCACTTTCTACTGCCGCGATAACTTCTTTTTTTTCCTCGATCGAAAGAGATTTGTACTTATTCCTAGGTTCCATGATGCACAACGCCGCACACGCACAAGACTACACTTAAAAAACTACAAAAGTACAGCAGGTTTAAAAGCAAACACAGTCAACCAGACTACTGCTCTAACTAAACAAACATCAAAACGTCCAAAACTACCGTGAGAACAGGATGTACTGTACTGTGTAGTTTCCTGTTATGACAGGAAGAGATCACTTTGAATTATAGAGTGTTTTGCCGACTAAACTTCGAATTACTGCGTGACTTCGATTTATAGAGTGTTTTTTTGACGAAACTTTGAATTACAGCTTGACTTCGAATTATAGAGTGTTTTCCGACGAAACTTCGAATTACTGAGTTACTTCGAATTATAGAGTGTTTTTCCGACGAAACTTCGAATTACTGCGTGTTCAAAATTGACCTGCCCTCTTTTTGGACTTTGAAATACCGAGTGTATCAAAATGCATGGTAAAAATTTGAAATATTGAGAGATTCTCTTGGGACTGAGCCTTCATTTCGAATTATCAAAAGTTTCGATTTATCAAGTGTTTGAATTAGCAAGAGTGGACTGTACCTACTTCACAATCACTAACTTTTTATAATAGATTTAGATCATTTTCATATCTAAAATGTTTCTCAAACAAAGCATTTGAAAACAGGCAGAATTTAGTTTATGTAAATTCCGTATATTTTCAATAACTTATATACACTTAAACTTATTACAGCGATGAATCCTCATAAAGCCTGACCTACCTTCCTCACATGCCTAAGTAGAGCTGATTAGTCTGTAACTGGTCAATTGTATTGTAACACTTATTTACTATGAACTAGAGATATGTGTCTTTACTGTAACTTATTCAAACCCTCTTGCTCTTGTTCGTATTTTTTGTTTGGTTCGGATTTTAGTAATGGCTTGACAGCCATCTGTGTTTGATTCAGATATCTGACCCCTTTGTTCGAAGTTCTTTTATTGTTGATTAAGAGTTTGTTATTTATGTTATGCCTATTGTGTTATTTGAGTGAAAACCTTAATTTGTCACTAATCGTGATTGGAAATGCCCTCAATAATCCCTTAACATGATGATGGTGTTATCATTGAGTATACACGTATAAAAGGGGTCAGATAATGCTAATAGTTGTTAACGATTTTGGCAACGTAGTTCGTACCGCTGACGCTTGGGTCACAGTAGTCTTTCGGAAGTGCAGTGAGCCTCTGAGGACCTTTTAATCATTTAGTATTCAAAATGTATTATAAAACAACGAAACTACGAACAAACAAGCAAATTTCATCAACAAAAATGACATTTTACAACATAAAATGAAAGCAATAATAAAAAACAAAACAACCAAACTGCCTTACTGACAAGCCCGATAGTGGAGTAGCCGCTGACGCTACTCTGCAACAGCGCTGCTCTGGAAACAATAACCTCCATTGAGTGGTTACTCTAGTATACTCAATGGTATTATCTTACTTTTTTTCTTGTTATATCCATATTCTGTGTGTTTATTTAGGAGGAGTTCTATGGCCGTGAACTGCTTCCTGCAGATAGGGAACTTGTAGAGCAAGGATCAGAAGAGATACTCAAGGATGCCAGCACTAAGGATATTGTGTTTCTTGTGGTTGGGGATCCCTTTAGTGCTACGACCCATACTGACCTCTTTCTTAGAGCTAAACAATCTGGGATTCCATGTCAAGTTATACACAATGCATCTATTATAAATGCAATTGGTTGCACAGGACTGCAGGTAAGAAGCAGACAAAGTTTATTCGTTTTTAAAGATAGGCAATAATTAAGCCTAGTATCTAGACAAATTAGGTATTTTAAGCCAAGTATGAATCGAGATGAGTGTATGAAACCAAGAATAAATCAGTCTAAGTACTATCAGACTATCCAATCACTGGTCCAACTGTTGTGGACACCATTTATGTGACTGGCATCACATAAATGGCAGTGAAATGTTAAGAAACACAACTAAAATGTTGTTAACACCACTGACCAAACGACAAAATACAAAATAAACGAAGCACAAAACTGTGAATGTAACGCTTTGAACTCAGACTCAAGCTTTCATAGTGTAGGAACGTGAATTTTATCTAAGCGATGTAGACTTCAAACAAGTAACTTCAAAACAAGCAGCCGGGTCGAGAATGACAGCCCCTTCTCTCTTCAGTCTTCACCAGCTTCATGATTCGAGAAGAAAACCAAGTCATCCGCTGATTGGTCAGCGAGTTACAAGAAAAACAGAAAAAGGCTAAGACTCATGACATCGAAGGCCGGCAGAAGATGCTTATTCAGGCTGAGAAGGAGAAAAAGAGATATCAGTCCTCCCTCTCCTCCCGGAACATGTCCACAGAAGGAGCTGAACAAACAATCAACCAAAGTGGCTTCTGCACTGACGTCATCTGAGGTCTTAGACTTCAGAGAAGTTATGCATTATGCCAGTTAGTGCCGCGAATAGGTCTAGGCCTCAACACTCAACAGCCAACGTCCAGCTGTTTAACTTTAAAAGTTCATTGTGGATAGTAGCCTCCGGATTGCCAAATAATATTAAAAAGGTTTAAATATCTGCCATCAAGCAATCCATTTAATTGCAGTTGCAACTAGTTTCGACTCCTATGTCGAGTCATCATCAGGCGGTACAAGGACTTCTTCTTTCTTCACATGAAGAGCGTCATATTTAACACGTAAAAATAATTAAACATTTACACACGACACAAAACACGTTACGGACACGAAACATTAACTGATCAGTTACGACAACAGACGACGCTAACCCGGCGGAGTTTAAGTCCAGACTGCGGGTGGTCATTGCAGTGGTGTACTTCCGTTATCTTATCACCTCAGGTTACATCCTAGTCCTGTCTAACACACTTCCACTCTGAAAACACACTTCCACTCTGCTGTATCCTTATGGCAGTGTCATATATAAAATTGGACGAAAACGTTAGTTGGTCATTTAACACATTTTCGTGGTCGGATGTTACTGCCTTATAGGTATATCTTAAGTTAACCAATTTAAAAATCTTATTACAAAAAACAATATTACAGTCTCCTTCAGAACAGAAAACAAACTTGGCTTATTGTTATAATTATAATTGTTATTGTTATAATTCCTGCTCATCAATTTGAATTTCGGCCAAAACATTTGTCTTTGAATCAAATCTTATGTATATATGAAACAATAGTCAAAAGGGTTTGAGAGGAACAGCACACAGTAGTAGCATTTCTTGACATATCCCAGGCATTCGACAAGGTAGCCTATGGCATGGTCTTTTGTTCAAACTAATTCATTTTGCATTTCCAAAGTATTAACCTTGTAATGGTCAAATTTTGATAGGGGTCATTTTTCCAATCCACGAACCGTTTGAGTGCGGCGGTTACGTGACATTGGTATGACAGAAACAATGATCGGTGTTGGCATTGTCGTTAGTTCTAGTTCGGGAATCAGCCGCGGCTGTCTCGGAGCCCTGAAGTAGAGGTGGGGGGAATATAGCAGAGACTAGCCGGACAGTGGGCAAGACATCAGTCGACAGTGAGCGGAAGGTTCGCCCACAACGGTCTCCCGAGACTGTGCATTGGACCTGTGGTCAGCCTACTTCGTATATGCGACTCGCAAGCGAGCGATAAACAAAAAACATAACTCTAACACAAATAAATATTGAGACACGTAAGTACCCTAGTAGTACTACCAACTTCTTATCTCGAGTATGTCCAGGGTTCGCTTGCCTATTATTGCTGGCTTTGTTGTTCGATCCTACCGTCGGCCTTAAGATGTTACTTTTGCGTCAACCTACATGCACGAGTACACTATTGTTGTCCGACACCACCAACGACGCACTGAACAACTATTACCACCTTTCAGAGTATAGTAATTTTCAAAGCCTTCTAGATAATAAGAAAACTTTTCACGTCTAGGTTTGAAATTTACAAACGGAGCAATATTTGTAAGACTTACTGATACCTCCACTTCTTGTGCTTTGTGAAATGTGAAAATAATTGTTGAAACTGTTCTTGTTGTTGCTGTTGAAAAACTTATAAGAATTCCTTGATCTGGTCAGCATCCATTGTGGTCCAGTCAAATGTAATGAAAGTAGTGTAGGTTGAATGATAGAAACAGATTGAATAATAATTTAAAAAATTTTTGAACATAATGTCATTATTTTGGTTTTTACTTGTCGCCAAAAAGTGTAGTGACAGTACTATTATACTTTATACTTTTCTTTGAAATGGCGACCATACAAAGTAGGTATTTTAAGCCATTTAAGGTATTTTAAGACTGGACTAATAACATTTCTTGTCTTATCATTATCTTATCATTTTTCAAAAGCTGATCTTGTTTTTTAGTGTTTTCTTACAAATAGCCTATCTCATTGCCGCATTAGGTTGTCCATAATAATAACAATTATAAATTCTAAAAAAAAACATTATTTATATTTCTTCTCCTTGGTGGTCTATGACTTTCCTATGTTTCCATAGTTTGCAAAAGGGGTCTTTCAATGATTACTAAGAAATGCAGCACAGTGTTAGTTCAGTTTTCTTTTTTGAGCGGAGCGAGCGAAGCGAGCGAAGCTCTTATACGTCGACTTTTATGCATTTCGTAATACGCAAACTCCTCCTAGACGGCTGAATCAATCGTTTTCAAATTTTGGATGGTGAAAAAGACCATATCGGTGAGTGCCAACATCTATATGGCGTTAAAAATAACTCTCAGGAATCCGCCCCACTGGGTCTCAAAGTTTCAATGTAATCCTTATGGAAGCAGTATTTGACACATAAACAAAGGCATATGATCAGCTGTTAACTTTTGAATGCAGTAGATAAAGAAATCGCTGATAGCATTATTCCACATATTATTAGAATAGAAACGGTATGAATCATAAATATAATCAAATGACGACACTAGCTTGAGGTCCGTGACGTAGGAAGTGCTAGAGGAAGTACTAAAGGTGAGCAGTCTGGAGTGTGGAAACTGTTTATGACGATAAGATTTAGGTATCTGCATTCCAAAAACTATAAGGGAAGGGAGGAAAACGGGCCCGCGACGTAGGAAGTGATGAAGGAAGTAGTCAAGGCGAGCTGTCCGGAGTGTGGGATCTGCTTATGACCATTATATTAAGGTATTTGCAATCCTATGATGCTATGGGAAGGGAGGAAAACAGGTCCGTGACGTAGGAAGTGGTAAAGGAAGTAGTAAATACGAGCAGTCCGGAGTGTGGGAACTGTTTATGACGATTAGATTAAGGTATGTGCAATCATAAAATGCTATGGGAAGGGAGGATAACGGGTCCGCGACGTAGGAAGTGATGAAGGAAGTAGTCAAGTCGAGCTGTCCGGAGTGTGGGAACTGTTTATGACCATTATATTAAGGTATTTGCAATCCTATGATGCTATGGAAAGGGAGGAAAACAGGTCCGTGATGTAGGAAGTGGTAAAGGAAGTAGTAAATACGAGCAGTCCGGAGTGTGGGAACTGTTTATGACGATTAGATGAAGGTATTTGCAATCATAAAATGCTATGGGAAGGGAGGAAAACGGGTCCGCGACGTAGGAAGTGATAAAGGGAGTAGTCAAGGCGAGCTGTCCGGAGTGTGGGAACTGTTTATGACAATTAGATAAAGGTATCTGCTATCATATAATGCTGTGGGAAGGGAGGAAAACAGGTCCACGACGTAGGAATGATGAAGGAAGTAGTCAAGGCAAGCTGTCCGGAGTGTGGGAACTGTTTATGACGATTAGATCAAGGTATCTGCAATCCTGAAATGCTATGGGAAGGGAGAGAAAAGGTCCGAGACGTATGAAGTGGTGAAGGAAAAGGAAGTAGTCAAGGTGAGCTGTCCGGAGTGTGGGATCTGTTTATGACGATTAGATTAAGGTATCTACAATCTTAAAAATCTATGGGAAGAGAGGGAAACATGTCCGCGACGTAAGAAGAGGTGAAGGAAGTAGTAAGGTGAGCAGTGTGGAGTGTGGGAACTGCAAACCGTTTTTAGCGGTTAGATTAATGTATCTTCAATGCTGAAATGCTATGAGAAGGGATGGAAGCATCCCCACGACATAGAAAATGGTGAAAGAAGTAGTAAAGGCTAGCAGTGCGGAGTGTGGGGAATGTTTGTGGCAATTATATTAAGGTATCTAAAATACTAAATTGCTATGGAAAGTGATGAAAACAGGTTGACGATGTAGGAAATGGCTTATAAAGTAGTAAAGTATGAGCATAGTGTGAAAACCGTCTATGGCAGTTAGATTGATGTATCTTTAATCCAAAAAGGCTATGAGAAGGGAAGGAAACAAGTCTATGATGTAGGAAAGGGTGAAGGAAGTAGTAAGGCTTGCAGTGCAGAGTGTGTGAACCGTCTTTGGCAATTACATTAATGCATCCT
Source organism: Macrosteles quadrilineatus (assembly GCF_028750875.1). NCBI lineage: Eukaryota > Metazoa > Arthropoda > Insecta > Hemiptera > Cicadellidae > Macrosteles > Macrosteles quadrilineatus. The sequence goes on from NW_026542594.1 coordinate 120,231,165, forward strand.
GCAATCCTAAAATGTTATGGGGAGAGAGGAAAATAGGTCCACGACGTAGGGGGTGGTGAAGGAAGTAGTAAAGGTGAGCGTGTTGAGTGTGGGAATGGAATAATGTATCTGCAATGCTTAAACACTATGGGAAGAGACTGTAGACTGTAGGTTAAAATAATTACGAAGCACGAATCGATACATATTTCGATACATGCAATAGTTTATAATAGTAATTTACAACTGAGTTGACAAAAGCTGATTTTTACTCCATAGAGGATAAAAACTATTTTTACTTCCTAAAGAGTAAAAATGCTACTTTAGACCAGCAACGCATGCATTAAAAACGACTGGTATTACTGCAGTATGACCAAAACAATATAATATAAACCCTTGATGACTCCGCTCAATTTTGTGGATGCCTCAGCGAACGCCACCTAGTAATATATCAATTTATCCAGGCTCTCGCTTTTTTCAATTGTAATATTTACGCCAACCCTAATTCAAATAGTATATATTTCATTTCAACCAAGTCAGTAAATGTTTGTAGAAAACTGTTAAATTAGCAAACTTATTGACTGTTTACAATTAACATATGTTCTTCTTCTCACTTTTAATTTCTGAAAACAGCTGGAATTTCATAACAATTTTTGTTTCCCATGTTAATCTTATGGAGAAATACGAAACTTTAAAAGGCTAAATTAACACCGACGAAAATTAGGCCTCACTCTCTAATTATTTCCCTAAAAAGAAAGTTTCTTGCACAACTTCACGTTAGGCCTACACTCTTTCCAATGACACCAAAAACAAGTCAATCGGTTCAGTAGTTTTGGAGGAGTAATCGTCACAAAAAACCTGCTTGGGTATTAAATAAGTATATAGATATAGATGACTGTTCTCTAGGGAAATGCCTTTTAATTTTTTTTTGAAAACAAACATAAATTCTCTGCACAAAAATTATAAACTTAGCAAAGTGTGTTGTTTATCATTTGTGTACAGAAAATTAGAGTAAAAAAAAATAAATAAAAAGGCATTTCCCTAACAAAATTATATCGCGGCACTACTGAAGACTCTTTCTTAAATAATCGTTGTGGCCGAATATTCTGCAGCTATGCTACATAAAAAAATCTAAGAGATATTAAAAAAACTTGCTTAAACATAAATCTTAACATTTCAAATTATTATGAGATATTTGTAAAAAAACGTGCTAAAACACGCAAAACTTACAATTTGGCACCTAAAATTGCAAAAAACCAAGACCCCTCTTTGGATGAGGGGTTGACCCCCCAGACCCTCCTTGGTCCAGTACTATTTGCCAAGGGCGCAATTTACTCTAGCTACGTCCCTGTCCCTTGCCAATGTTGAATTTGTGGTCTAGAATAATAAACCTACACTCATACTTCATCCATCTTTACCTTAACTACGCACCATGGTGTGTGACTATTGCAGGATATTAATTCAATGTTTTGTTTGCAGTTGTACAATTTTGGGGAAACCGTCTCAATACCTTACTGGACTGATTCTTGGCAGCCCGACAGCTTCTACAGTAAAATCTGTAGCAACAAAAGTCGCGGTTTGCACACTCTCTGTTTGCTAGGCAAGTCTTTGTTTGACATGCTATGCATTTTTTTTCTACTAGGGATGGACAGGATTCTAGTTGTGCTTTGGAATAGGAATTTTACTTTCTACCTAATTTTCTGGAAGAGATTTTTACCTTAAAAACTTTAAGGCATGTGTGATTTGGTTATCCTACTTGTTGATAAGTAGTATTAGCTTTAGGTACATACATTTTGTAATTTGTATTCATCACATCCAATTTTCGTGATCGCAGCATTTTTTAGCGAATTTCCCATATAGGAAATAAGCTATTACCGTAGTACTCATGTTAAGACCTGGACCCGGGACCGATTTACTTTTTTGTTTTGAGGTCCCTAGAGGCCAAAAACACCATCCGTTCAATATTCATATATATATATTTACTAGCAGAGTACCCGTCCTTCGTACGGGATTGGCATCTATATACATAATACGCTAATACGCTTTGTAAACAGAACTCCTCCCACATTTTTGGACCGATTTTGATGATTAAAGTGTCAAAAGAATGGCCCTGATCTGTAGTTTTGCAAAGTGTTTTTAGTTTTTTGAAATCTTTATTAGTTTGGGCAGGATATTCCATCAAAGTTAGGTTTTTTCCCATAAGATTAACATGGGAGAATCTAAATATTTATTTGGAAACTTTGTCTCCACTAATTTGAGAGAACGGCTGGACGTAGAAACTTGGTAGAGGTCTCCAAAGAAAGGCCTTGGTCTGTAGATGAGTTATCAAAAGAAACACGAAGTAAAGTCCCTTAGGGCTCTGCCCCAGAAGCCTTTAAAGATCCCTCGACACATTTGTTTACATTTTGGCCATGTGGATAATACTTTTTAATGAAACAGCTGTTAATTTTTAAATTGTACTTTAAGCAACACACATTTATTGGGAGTTTCTGAGTTCTCCAAATGATGTATTTGCAATGTTATTTTCTGATTTTAAAACTGCTATAACATATAACGTTCTATTACGAAATCAGTGGAAATTCCTTTTATCACAGAACTCTTACAACAATTTCTTATTGAACTATCTAATATCTGTTGTACGGGTTGTTGTCTGCCTTTTTCACCACTTTTGCCTATATTTTATCATATTAATCTACAGATCATCATTATTACATACAGTTCATGAGATTATTGTCATACATGTTTTCAATCATTGGAAAAATCTTCGACTGTGTAATACAATACAAAATAATACAAGTGCAGAAGAGCACGTTGCCCATTTGAGCCGTGTCCATATTTTGTTAAATTAATAGTAGTTTACAGCAACTGGATAAAACATTTTACAATATTTATGCAGAAATATGTGCATGATTTAGAAAGTCATTTAGCTGTATAACTGCAATTTACTATAGACTTTTCAGAGAGGTTACTTCGATATATTCATTCAGCATAGTGAACACATAATATAGATAGCCTATGTATCTCACTTTCGGTATGTAATTATTAATCTAGAAGTTCCTGTTAAAAACAGACACGATTTCGATCAAGGAAAAGTGTATTTGTTAACTTATTATACCAAAATGTGTTATTTAAACAATATTTTGTAGCCTATGTTTTGGTGTAAATTTTTTATTTTCGTATACTGTATTAGTTTTCCTGCGAACTGATTTGAAGGAAAGTGCTAATTGATTTTAGGTTTGAGTATGGAACATGAAATAATACCCAAAGTAGGGGACGAAAACTGTTTATTCCGATCAATATAATTTATTCCCTACGGCCACCAGAACAATCATAGTGAAATCCGCTTGCAGGTTGTGTAGAAAATTGCTAATGTGTGGGAAACATTCAAACATTTTATCATAGGTGATCAATATTACTCAAGGTAAGTGTTTGGCGTTAAGCAGTACCAAACTTTACCTTCTGGAGATGGCGATTACGAATACGTGTAACTACAATATAAATTTGTATTTTCGAAATATGTGTTATTTTTCATGCAAAATGATCCAAAGGAAAAAGGTAATTGAGTTTGAGTTAGGGTATGGATGGAACGTGAAATAATACCGAAAGTAGGGGACGGAAACTGTTTGTTCCGATCAAAATAATTTATCCCACCAGAACAATCATAGGGAAATCCACTTGCAAGTTGTGCAGATAATTGCTAATGAGTGGGAAACATACAAACATTTTATCGTAGGTGATGATGAATCTTAATTGAGATCAGTGTTTGACGTTCAGTAGTACCAAACTTTACCTTCTCGAGATGGCGAGTATCTGGATATGTGAATTTGTATTGCTATGTGCGACTGGAAGGTCAATTCTGACTTTGTCTGTTGTTTTTTTTAGGTTACTATCTGAATGTTTACAAACAGATGTTTGGTTAAAATTCATTTTCATAGCCCCAGGATTGCGTTAATATGACAAGTAATGGCTAAACATACCTCGTCAGACAATCTTAACATGTAGTGTCGAGATGTTTGGTATTGCATTTTGATATTGATTATTATATTTTAAATAAGACTAGTACAAACTGAAGTTTTCCTTAATTTTTAGCAATATTTGCAGCCGATGCGCGACCAGAAGACATTAACATACAACTAGTTAGCCGCCCGTGCTCCGCCACGGGAATATTTTTAAATCACATAAAATCAAATCAAAATCATGTTTATTTCAGTAAGTAAATACATTGTTACAATACTTTGCCAGTAAAAATTTCATAGTTATGCAATGATATAAATAAATAAAATAATATACTAACATAGTGATTAAACTAGCTGTGTGCCCGTTCTACGCACGGGGATCTTATAGTGGTCAGTTGAAACTTTATTATATAAAGAACAGCAGTTGGTTTGCATATTTTCAGATGTGCTGGCAAAACTATTATACAGGGTGATCAACTCAAGGAGGCCTGTTCAATTTCAGAATCTTTAACTTCGGAATCAAATGGCGTCGCCCGGGTCACTGACCCAAAAGTGCCGCGCTAAAGTGAATTTGTATTGCTATGCGCGACCGGAAGATCAGTTCTGACATTGTCTGTAGTTTTTGTTAAGTTACTATCTGGATGTGTACAAACAGATTTTTGGTATTACATTTTGATATTGATTATTATATTTTAAATAAGACTAGTACAAACTGAAGTTTTTCTTGATTTTTGGCAATATTTGCAGCCGATGTGCGACCGTAAGATATTAACATACAATACTATTATTTAAATATAAATTTCTTAGTCTTGTTGATGAAATTTTCAACTATTACATATTAAAAATAAAAATTACTTCTTTTTATAAAATATAATATACAGGGTGCTCAGTTGTACTTATTTACTTAAATATTTAATATATCAGCAGCCCTTACGTGAACACCTAAATTAATATAAAAATAAAAAATTTAAAAATTGTAAACATTTCTGATAAAATATGAGTTATTCATTTTTTGTTCAAACTTTAGAGCACATGCGCGACCGGAAGATAACAACCAATATTTTTTATATTTTTACCCTGTTTTGGTCTTACAATTTAACAACTTTTCCAAGGTATTACAACTCGGGAAAAAAATAGTGAATTTTTTGACCCACCCTAATGAAGATGTCTGACGATAATTTTGGAACTGTTACTACGATTCTGAGCATTGGCCTTTTGTTTAGTCTTAAGTCTTAGCAAAAGGTGTGATAATTATGCCAATTACAACCACATTTAATGGATGATTATCAAAGGATATAACTATTGGACATAGGAGCTGTCTCGTGGTTGAAAAATCGTTCCTTAAAAATCTCTAATCTTTCTCCCTATCTCTCTCTCTCTTTCTTAGAACCCAGATTGGTGTCTGCTCGATTTAAATCCACGTTGCAAACTTATGACCTTGAAAGCAGGTGTCTAGTCTATCCTTTTATGAAGGTACCTACTACATAAGTGTAAGTACAAAAGTTACTAATAATAAAGAAAATTATTTTCTAGATATCCGAGTTAAAGAACCGACTGTTGAAAGTTTAATGAAAAAAAAGCGTGAGTATGAACCACCAAGATTCATGTCAGTCAGTGAGGCAGCAATTCAACTCCTGCAAATCATCTCAAGTCGAGGCTCTGGTGATGATATCTCAGGTTGGTACCAATTCCAGTACAGTAGTTCAAATTTATTATAGTGACTAGCTGCTATACCCGTGCCTTGCGACGGGATCAGGATGCAGAAGAGACAATTATGGTTCCTTGAAAATGCTGTCAAAATGTTTTTTTTATCCTCCATTTAATTTAGAAACAAAATATAAGTGTACCACTTAAATTGACAAGAGTTCGTTTTTGTTTACTCTGGCTTTAGTTTATAAAACATATTCTAGCTATTAATAAATTACTATACAAATGTCATTAATTTAAATATTTTATCGACAAATAACTTACAAAAAGCTGGTTAAATTTGGCAAATCTATAGCAGCATGTAAGAGTAACTTTACCCGTTCCAAAATTCAAGACCCTTAAATTAACACTTTTGCCATTGATTATAGAAAAATAACATTAATACTCTTTCCAATTATCTTAGGAAGGGTGGCTTCTCAGAAATGTTTGCCCGTTCAACGAGACTGGATTCGATTTGAAATGGAATTTTCTCTGGACATGATTTGTTGCGATCGTTGGAAATTTAGCCGTGGGAGATTTTGATCGATTGAGGGGTTGGGAAAAACACAACTCTTCTCCCTAATGTTGAGTCAGTAGCTTTTTTACAGCCCTATTGTCTATTATAGAATCCACATTTTCACATAACTGTTGCTGTGATGGCACTCAGCTCAAAACATTTGATGTTTAATTCCTCGTCTATTTCGTTTAAAAGTGTAGAAAAAGCAATATGTATATCTGAACTTGACAGTGTTTAGTGATATGTTGTTGATTTTGGATTCTTCTGTAATACTGTAACGTGCCTATTTTGAGGGGGGGTCAAACTAGCCTATTCCTATGTCTAGCCTATCCCTGGGCATAGCCTACCAGCCCCTAACTAAGGTTATAGGTTAGAAGGCTAACCTTAGTTATAACATCACTAGTAACTATAGGCATGATACACTGTTGTGTTTGGTAACAAATAAGTGTAGAACGAGAGTTATTAAAACTTCATGAGCGTGACATAAACCGTATACAGTGTTTTATAGCTTATTGACTCACCAGCGATGTGTTTCGCAAGCTAGGGCTCAACCCGGCTTGGTACTTTAAAGAAACTTTCTACACTTAGTAAACCCGCAGATCATGGCCTTAGGCCAATAATCCGTTTCAAAGACGTGAGGAAATGCGGAGTGAGTAATATAAACCGACATCTTGAAGTTAAAACTCATTTTCGTGTGAAACAAACACAACATAACCTACAGTCAACATCAACAAAAAGCTCGAGCGACTGACGATTTAGCGGCTGCAGACGACGGCGGCCGGCTAGCTTTTTTTCGGGTTAAGAAACAGCAGACGTTCCTGATCAGCTGAGCCTCCTACTTTGCTAGAGAGGGGAGCGAGAGGGATGAACCGAGGAACCCTCAGACGGCAAGCAAGAAAGTTAGTTCCTCACCAGCCACGACAACGAACACTCGAGAGCTCTTACGTACTAAAGTAGAGTACCGAGATCGTCATAATAGTTTATTGGTGAAGCATAGTTAACTCGTGTGACACTTCAATACAAATTGTAAGTCTTATATTTCATTAGATATAAGGTAAACCGAGTTAATTATTGCCAGGGTGTAAAATACTAGTTTTTAAAATCAGTTTTACTAGATTTTATATTTTCACTCGTTGTTAAATAAATAAATAAATCTTTATTGTCACATAATGTTTACAAAATATAGCAATGCTATAAAACAGGTGACATTGTCAACACAGTATACAAATACCTTAAAACTAAGGAGTTATAAAAGAATAAAATAAACTAACACTATGAAAATAGAAATAATTGTTGTAGACAAAATAGATAAACTTAAACATTGCATTTAAAATACCAAATAATTACACATCTTGATCACATAAAAACTCATCTATACTATAATATGTTTTCCTTAAAAGAAAATTAGTAAGGCTGCTCTTGAAATGCTTAGACTGTATTCTGTTTTTGAGCTCTTGAGACAATTTATTAAACAATTTTTTGCCCATGTATGTCGGAGTTTTTTCTACTAATGAAAGACGGTGCCGCGGATATTGAAAATTATATTTAAACCTAGTATCGTACTTATGCTTGACATTCTCACTACATAATTTTTCAAAATTTCCCTCCACCATCAAAAGTGTTTTAAAAGTTGTTAAACTCGGAACAGTCATTATCCCTAATTCTTTAAAAATAGGTTTACATGATGTTCTCCAAGGTGCAAATATCATTATTCTTAAAAACCTTTTCTGTATCTTAAAAATTAAATCAATGTTTGATGCAAAGCCTCAGAATTCAATTCCATACTGAAGAATTGAATAAAAGTATGCATAATATAACATCAAACGAGTTTTTAAGTCAATTGTGTTTCTTAAACATATCATTTGATAACATGCCGAATTCAGTCTACTAATCAAATTTTCAATGCTTTTGTTCCAATTTAAATTTGAGTCTACGTACAATCCGAGAAATTTTGCATCATCTTGAACACATAAATTTTGGTCACTAAACTCTCTTGCCTGAGCAGTACAAAACTTTACCGATTGGGTTTTATCTTGATTCATTTTTAAACCGTTAATATTGAACCACCGTTCCAATTCCGATAGGGCTTGTTTAACTTTGAGAGATAGTTCTGAATCATTTTTAGATTTGACAACTGCAGTTGTATCGTCGGCATATAAAACAAGGTTGTTGGAAACATTTTTAGGCAAGTCATTTATATATAAAATAAAGAGTAAAGGTCCGAGAATTGACCCTTGGGGAACACCAACTGTAATTTTTTCCCATTCTGATATTGATTTTTCATTATATTTACAAATTACTGTTCTTTGAAATCGATTTGTCAAGAATGAAGCCAACCATAAAACAGATTCTTTTGAAAAGTTATAAATTTTTAGCTTTTTTAAAAGTATATCATGGTTGACACAGTCAAATGCCTTGGATAGGTCACAAAACACTCCCATTGTGCTCTGTGACCCATCCAAAGCCCATGAAACCTCACTAATGGGCGAAATGGTCTGGTTGGATTAGGTCTCTTACGCAACCCATCGGTGAACACACAAGAGTCTTAAGTCCACTTGATTTGAATTGTTCCGTCAGCTGTTTAAATGCATTGTCATACTCCAGCCTCGATGGTTTTCCCCCAGTATACTTCCTTTGTCACCAGACTGAAGATTGTTGCTCCATTATCACATTGTTTAGTCAATCTGTCAGAAATGTAGTCATTTGACTGAGGTCTTCCAAATTTATTTCTGAAGATAACAGCAACTCCAGCAGACATATGTTTGGGATCTGCAAAATCCCTAGAAATGGTGTGGGCAAAACCCACTGACCGGTCATCTCTCATTTTGTCTATCATGATTCTCATGTTTGTTTCAACAATATTAATTTTCTTGTTGTCAAAATTCAGAGTAGACTTCTCTTCTGCTGCTTCGTTGGCTCTAACTATTTTTTTAAACTTTTCAGCCAGCTTGATTTTACCCCTGTTGCTGAAGTGCAGTCCATGAGATGCAAATAGGTGTCGGGGTAAAAGATGAAGGGGCAGTAGGGAAACATTTGAGTGCAAAGCCACAATGTCCTCCAAATCTTTATTAATTTTTCCAATTTTAACATCCAGTTCTGGTTTGTCATGTCTCCATGGCAGGGAAGCAATCATTAAATTTGTATGATTAGATATCTCAATGACATTTTTCACTTTATTTAGAAGCTCAGGGTTATGGAATTCCACGTCATTAGTGCCTCCAATGACCAAAAGATAATCCTCCTTTCCAAAGCCACTGATCCTCTCTCTAGCACATTCAACCACATTACTGAACGTAGCGTTTGGTTTCACAAAAGAGCAAACATTGAAATTAGTTCTTTGTTCAATGAGGTGGCCTAAGTTTCTTCCGTGGCTGTCTGCCAAAATGATGAGTTTTGACTTATTCGTTCGTGCTTTATTTTCACTGCTTTTTTGTTGTTGACAATTTGTTTTATCTTTTGGCCTACAAAAATTGCTTGATTGATTAGTGTCAGTATTTTCTTCATTACTGTTTTGTAGGACAGCAAAAGGGTTTTTACTTTCAAAACTAATCTCTTGATTATTGTTTTGAGCCACAACATGTTCACCAACCGTTTTCCACTGACTCGCTGCACCATTTTGTAGAGAAGGAAAACAATGAATACAATCAAATTTTGTATTCTTTAACTGTTGATATTCATTTTCCAGCGTTTTATAATCCAATGGACAAACCAATGGACTTAGGCAAAGTCGACTTGATTATGATGGTGTGTTAAACCCATAACGTAACGAATAAATATTACGAGGCCAGTGTATTTTTAATCCATTTTAGTAAGCCCAAAACAATTTAATCTCATCATACGAATTTATTAGTAGTAGTCAGTGGCTACTATGATTAGTTGTGCTAGTTTAGCACGTCCCGATCGGCACGCATGGCGTGTTGGTAGTATTGGCCTTAGGCCTGTGTGTTACGATGTTTTATGGTTTTAACAACGGGTTTGCCATAAAGCCTTTGAGATTGATGTAAACCAGAAGTGGATAACTTGTTTCGGCCTTAGTTGCTTTACTAAAAGTGGAGTTTGTTTGCTTCGTTGGAATGGCCTCCAACTTTAGCTATTTTCGTGTGAAGTAACTAAGCATTTTATTCATTCTGTCTGGTAATTTAATCTCTGTTTAACGATGTTTGGTTAGTGTCATGTGAGATAATCCGTAACTAACCCTTTGAGTAATATTTCCTGTTTAATGATTTTTATGTGTTTTAATATTTTGTGTTATGAGCTTACGACAGGTGATGAGATTGTTTTGGTGCGAATTGGATATTGTTGTCCTATGGTCTGGGACTGGCGAGTCGGCGTGGACTCAGCGTGTCTTCGGCAGCTGTGGTAGCGTGTTGAACCTACCTTTGGTGACGACCATGGAGTTCATCGACGCTTCAGCAGCTGTGGTAGCGTGTTAAACCTACCTAGATTGACAAGCAACTCACGACACTGGAATCAGCGACTTGTTAGCGGACGGAAGATTGACGTAGAGCAGTCAGCTAGCCTACTACGATTCTTGAACGACTGGGGTTGTGTGATAAACCAACCAGAGGAACTCACATCACGCTGTTGGCCAGCTTCGGTGTTCTTCGATTGATTATCCAGCGGCAGTGTTTGCGTGATAAACCAACCATTGCAACGGAGAACAACGGCCAGCGAGACAACCGGGACTTGGCCAACGTGTACCCAACAAGTGTTGAACCGTTGTGGTGGATCTTGGCGTGTTGTAAACCCAAGGACTAGCTCGCATCGGGGGTGGCACTCAACAACGACGAACGGACGGCCACCACGGGACTCACTGCGGTGGACGGGGCAGTGACACGGGACCGTGTGATAAACCGGATCCCCAAGGCCGAGGACTACCGGCTGTAGTCTCGATTGGGGCCACGATGGACGCCCAGCCTGCAGTGAAGGCGTAGTAGCTGCGACGTTAGGTGGGTGATCCGAACCACGACTACAGCGGCAGGCGGAGCTCCCCAGGTACCACCACGACGCTGGGATCTGTGTGTTGAACCAGATTCTCCTGGGGCTACATGTGGACATGTAGACATTTCGGGGATGACGACTAATGACAATGGAAGGTAATCACGTCTCACTGCGGTGGAAGGGGCAGTGACAGGGGTCCGTGCGGTGAGCCGGATTCCCATACGATAACGACAATGACAGGGGTCCGTGCGGTGAGCCGGATTCCCATACGACGACGACAACGACAGGGGTCTGTGCGATGAGCCGGATCCGCATACGACGACGAGAACGACAGGGGTCCGTGCGATGAGCCGGATTCCCACGATACGACACCAGCGACTAGTGTTCCTGCAACGAGGAGGACACACCTACGACTGAGACGACAGGTATCCCTGCAACGTGCAGGATTCCTAAACGACGGCAGAGACAGGGGTCCGTGCGATGAGCCGGATTCCCATACGATAGTCTCAAGCCCCCACGTAGTACGTCACATTTATGGCGCCCGAACAAACGACGGCAACGACGGTATTCCTGCAACGAGCAGGACACCTATACGACGGCAGACACAGTGGTCCGTGCGATGAGCCGGATTCCCAGACGACAGCACCGACAGGGATCTGTGTGAGAAACCAGATGCCCAGACGACAGCGGCGACGGATGGGAAGTATGACTAGAGTCTGCGGTAGCACCAACGGTGGTCACAACAGATCCAGCCTGCAACGACGGCCAGGTGAGGCCGGATGAGCCCCAGCCTACTACGACGAGTGGGGGGGCGGAATGAGCCTCAGCCTGTGGCTGTGACGACAGGAGGGCGACAGTGGACCCCAGACTACAACGGCAGACGGAGTCAACCCATACTTGGTGTGCAGAACCCAAGTGCCTGGCTGGATGTCGTGTGCTGAACACGAAAACGATTTCGGGGGTGGCGACTAGCTTCCATGGAGGGCCACCACGTCTCACTGCGGTGGAAGGGGCAGTGACCGGTCCGTGAGGATTATTCCGGACCACGGACGTCTGTGTGATGAACCAGATGCTCGAGATCTCCGACGCGGTAAACCTCGGCCAAGGCGACGGCACGGCTGAGCGTGAAAGTAACATCTTGTCGCGAACCCTGGAAGGCCAACCCAAATCTCCGTACTGAGGCCTATCCGGAAACTAAATGTGCTGTATAGCACGTGGTACTTGAACCTGGCATGTAAACTAGTGTTATATGTTTCAGTGTGGAAAAGTACGTCACAATACCTTGCTCGGGTATTTGAGTTGTATTTTCCTGCTTAAAATATGATAGTAAGCAAAGTTTATGATATAATATGTCTGCTGTAAAAATATCCTTTACCTCAGAAAAAGTACTTAGCCTAATACAGACTTGATCTTGCCTTTTGCGGCAGAGTTTTAAGAGTTTAGACGTACACTCTACCTCACTTACTCTATAAGTTGTCTTAACCTTCTTTTTTGCTTCTTTTTAACAAATAACACATCTTTTATAGTCACACTTGGGAACAACACTTGGTGACGATATCGAGGATGATGAAAAAATACTCGTATGTAAGTCATTTTCAGATTCACAAAAACCATCTACTTCTGCAGCAGTTTGCTGTTTGATTTTTCGAGTAATTATATTATAGTCATCAATTCAGCTCAGGGGCTAAATCATGTCTTTTGAATGTTATTGTCACTAACATATGACGCATAACAATGTCGGTGCCATTTTAATTTTATTCCATTGTAAGAATAGCTATATTATCTTTTCTTAATATACTACTCTCTCTAATTCTCTCTATACTAATCTCTGTAGGTTTAAAAACAAAAACTAGGTCCCTTTTATCTTGACATACGAGAGCTATCCAGAAAGTAGATTATGTTTTTGTCTGTATCGGCTAGGGGCAGGGCTAGCGAGACCATCTTTGATGACTGGGACGGGTGGCGTCGTCCTGTAATCCAGCTACTAGGAGGTCACGAATTGTGGATATTTATAGGCATGCACTGTAGATGCGATACTCCCTGGTGTGGATTAACGTCCGCACGAGTGAGTACTAGGACTATCCGCAGTACTATCCTGATAATTAGACCAATTCGTATATACCAAGGAAAAATGTGGTTCGGATTCCACTATAAACTGTAGGTCCCTTAGTTGCTATTAGCTGTATGGGCTATTAATTAACAGCTGTGTCTAAGGAATGTCGGCCTTAGTCACTAACAAGACTACAAGATCGCGCCACTCATCCTACACTCACCTCCATTCATACTTGGCTTAAAATACCTACTATGTATGGTCGCCATTTCATTGAACAGTATTAACAGAACAGTATTAACAGTATTTGTGTTAGTTCATCATGCAGCTCAGTCAGCATCTAGCCGTGCTAGTAAGTTTCTGCTGTACTCCGTTTGGTTACTGTGACAGTTTAAAATGTCTGTGTTAATTGAAAATGTCGTGAGCTATGAATTGCGTGCAGTTATAAGGTTTTTGACTGCAAAAAACTGTACACCGATAGAAATGGGTCATCAAATTTTAAAATGGTCAGTTCGGCTAAAAATCTTCACGACGAAGAACGAAGTGGAAGACCCAGCATTGTGACTGCCGAACTTGTTGAAAAAGTCGGTGCCGATGTCCGTAAAACTCAAAAGTTCACAATAACAGAGCTCTCTATGGGTTTTTCACAAATTTTGCGAAGTGTGATGCACGAGATCATAACCGAAAAGCTTTGTTACCAATCTGTAACCAAACAGTCCATTAATTTTTTTTTGCACACACTTCACAGTTTGCGGCATTTTCAATTAACAAAGACATTTTAAACTGTCACAGTAACTAAACGGAGTACAGCAGAAACCTCTTACTAGCACAGCTAGATGCTGACTGAGCTGCATAACGAACTAACACCAAGATGGTCGCGCTAGTCCTGCCCCTAGCGGATACAGACAAAAACGTAATCTTCTTTCTGGATAGCCCTCGTATTAACAGAGATTTTGGTCAAAAATCTTTTTCTTTTTCTCACTATTTACAAGGTAAGCCATTTAAATATTTTCCTAGTTACTACTCATGTTCAATATGACGATAGTAGGAGAACCGTAAAGGCAGAGTAGGCCTACAGTGGAGTTGAACTAACACAAACATAAATAGGATACGCCATTTCACTGTACAAAACTTAACACAGACTTAACACTTATTAACTTGGAATTAACCGCACAAAAAATTGTTTACTTAATTTTTACCACGAAACAACGCACGTCTGACCCTTCATTTGTCAATCAGCTGATATGCATTGTTGCATTATTTCCAACACGGTTTAGTGTTATAGGAAATTTATTTTGAATAATATCATAGACTATCGAACACAAGTAGACTTCTCATCTCATTGTTAATTGTAAAGCTTTGTTCATATCTAGTTCATGTTGGCGACACTGGGCGCTAGTGTCAACAAAATTGTACTTCTATTGTTTTACGGTTGATTTTATGATGTCTGCTTTTCTTTTTGGTTATGTAAAGTAGGTACTCTTTTCCTACAGTCACCCGACAAAGTTGGCTTCCTTGTACTGTTTATAGTACAGAAAGCTGCTAATTGCTGCATATTTATACTTTGTCGTACGGTTTATACTTTGGCGCACATCAGGATTCCAACGAAACAACAAAAGACAGCGTGGTTCTATTATGCATGTAATCCGTGTACGCTTGGAAATAGGTTGGCAACACTTAAAGATAATAATACTATGAGCAGCTGATTGACTATTATAACTACGATTTAACCTGTCATTTCGTGTTTATAGTTTCGGTATTTCTGAACTTTCTGGACTTTTCTTTTAAACGTTTTTAAAACATTCTTACGATCTTAATAAACAAGAAAATACCTTTAAAGCATTTTTTTAGGCGCGGAAACCACTTCAAATTACAAAAACATATGGAACTATATTCTCAAGTCGCGGTGTACATTTCTTGCCGAGGAAAAATAGCGGAGTGATACGGACCGGGTACTACTTTCTCTAGGGCACCTATTTGTGTTGCCAGCTGAACCTAAAAACATGTTGTATAGTGTTTGAAAGACTAATTATTTATATGCTTTATAGTGACTGTAGGAAAAATATAATGTGTAACACGAGTGCAAAAGGCCTTTGCTGCACTCGAGATCATTCCGCACAAGCCGCAGGCGAGTAAAAAGTGCCAATTTGCCCACTAGTTACACAAATAACTATTGAGCTTGTAAAAACGACATTTTGAGTTTTATTCACGATAAAAACCCAAAGACTAAACCTTTATAGTCAATTAATTAATCAACAATGCATATCAGCTGATCGGTAATGAAGTAGAGAAAACAGGGATACCAAATTATGACCTATGTTTGCCTCAACAGTGTCTCTTGGAACTTGTAATTTCGGTTGCTTTAAAAAGAAAAGAAACAGCTTGTAAATTGAAGATATTTAGCTTGAGTATAAAATAACTAAAAAACCCAACAAAGATGCAACAAAGTGATAAGTAATGTAAATAATGTAGAAAACTGTGTAAATAACAATGGTAACTTGTTGAGAAATCATGTCAGTTTTTTAGATCCTCGGGCAAACGGAACGGCAATGTAAAGGGGAGATCAGTAAATACCATGCCAAACATAGCCAATGATCAGGAAAAAATTAAAATAATAAGAATTTTCTATCAAAATATTAATTCACTGCCTTGTAAAATTGAAGCACTAGAAATTACACTTGAAGAGATTCCAGCCGAAGTGGTGGTGATCACTGAACATAAAATGGCTGAACAGTAATTAAAACGGTTAAATATTCTTAATTATCAAGTAGTAATTTTTTTGCAGGAAGAATAAATTTGGTGGTGGGCTTGCTATTCTTACAAAAAATGGATTTAACATAAAAGAATTAAGCTTAATAACTTCTCAGCCAAAGAAGGTTATTTGACCCCGAGAAACAAGACAAAGTATTCACCCAACAAATTCAACTCAGCTTTTTCTTTGCCCACTGAAAATAGATTTGATTTGTTATCTGATAGCTCTGATGATGAAATCGAAATACTGAACCAGAAACATGTTTCTCCTGCTGCTAATTTAAAATCCAAGACAAAGACAAAAACATCAAACAAAGCCAAAAAAAAGTCAATATTGAATATTGTGACAACTCAAAATGAATCAGCAAAAAACAAACCTCAGTTACTTGTGGTATCTGATAGCCATGGGAGAAATATTTCCCACATGATGGAAAATAAACTTGGGAAAGAATACAATGTATCTGTTGTGGCTGCTTCAGGAGGCAACTTCAGTTATGTAGCTAAGAATTTGAGTCAACTTACAAGAAACTTTTCAAAGAAGGACCACGCTGTATTTATTGCAGGCTGTAATGATTCTGAACAGCAAGCTCATCCAGTGAACATAGTAAACAGTTTTAGTCTTTAAAATCTTATCAATGTTTCCTCAAGGACAAACCTGCATGTTGTCAGTATCCCACATAGGTTTGATTGCAACAGATTGAATACAAAAATTGACATCATGAACAAAAACATAAAAAAATTGCTTGGAAATACAGATCTCTCCTACATTGACATAACTCAATTGCATAGAAGTTGCTTCACAAGTCATGGACTTCATCTCAACTATGGAGGTAAAAAAAAACTTGTTGAATCAATTGTAAACAGCGTTCAGGCTAACATCAAGATGCAAAGTACAGCTGTTGCTGTTGAGGAGAGTGTGTCAGCGAGACCTGCGAGGTCAACACCTGCTGCAATGTCGCTGAAGGAATTCCCACCACTTCCCTCACAATCCAGTAACGGACTCGAGCCAACCTCTCTGGCTGAAGAGCTAGAGCATGCTAATAACATTGCTCTGGTTGAGGCAGATATGAGGGAGTACCTTGAGAAATGTAGAAATGACCAAGAAACTGCGTTCGCTCACACAATATCAAGAGATCTACATCATGACAGGAATATGACAGCGGGTGTGGCTGTTGCTTTTCGTAAGGAATTTGGCAGACCTCAGCCCTCCAGCTGCCTTAGTGACTTTTTGGCTTGCCAGGTAAATAAGAATGAGGCAACAGTTTTTAGTCTCATGACCAAGCCAACATATGCTAGCAAGCCCTCTGTGGCTGATTATGACCAAGCTTTTGAAGAACTTGAAACAGCTTTCAAAGAGAGAAAACTTCGCAGACTTATTTGCTCCCCAATGGGCTGCGTGCGAGATCTCATTGATCCTCTACATTTTGCGACTAAAATAGTTGGTTTTCAAAAGAACACAAATGCAAAAATACTAATTGTAACCAATGATCAAAGGACAAGCAGAAGACCTCTATGGAAAGGACTGACTCATACAGAGTTTGTTGATAAATTACAACTAGCAATCAACAGATGTCGATCTTCAGAGAATAGACAGCAGATCTCCGGAGGGGGTATCAGGATGGGTTCTCCTTGGGGCGCGCCACATTCACCTCCAGTAATCCCTGTCTGCAGTTCACCTGTTGAGCAGAACCATCAGCAATCTGGTGGATACACAGCCCGTGTTGGTCTCCCTACAGTGGATCTGCAGTCTTCAACAAGCCTGTTTTCCAATGACACATCACATCACCAAAAAAACTCCCCTGTGAAGCCACAGGTACCAATTACATAAATTTTAAAAACTTTTGCGTAATGTGTAATTCAAATCATCGTTCTTTTTAAAATAATAATAGCAGAAAACCCAAAAAGAAATCTTTTGTATGGCCTATCTGTGAGGAGGCTAGGTTAAGTAAAAAATATGCATGGTTAATGCACTTGAATATACAAGGAGGAATTACAGATAAAAAAAATGAATTGGACCTACTTTTGCTTGAGTCTAATATATTTGTGCTTAGCTTAAATGAACATTGGCTTAAAAAAGATCAAATTAATATTTTAAACGGTACCTATAGAAAATTACACAGTTGCTGCTCATTTTTGTAGAGAAAATACAGCTCATGGAGGCTCATGTATATTAATAAAAAATAATTTGAATTTCTTTGAAAGAAAAGATCTTTGTATATTCAGTGATGAGTTAGTTTTTGAAATGTGCTGTATTGAGATAGTTTGTTTCAATGCAATTATTATTTCCATTTATAGAATTCCATGTATTTCAAATTTTAGAACTTTTTTAAATAAATTAGAAAATGTGTTTATTTTACTGCAGAAAGAGCTAGGTTTTAAGGATGTTTATATTGTAGGTGACTTTAATATTGACATTTTAGATACATGTACTTTTCCACAACAGAGATTGGATTTTTTGAATTTGTTAGATATTTTTGGTCTAGGTATAAATATAGAATCACCAACAAGAATTACGCCGAACAAAATTTCATGCATAGATAATATCATAACATTCAAAATTAAGCCAATTGATACAAAAATCTGTATGAATATTGAAACTGGTCTCTCTGACCACAGGTCTATTTTTATTTCTTTACAGGGAAATGACGAGGATAGACAAAAATTACACACTTCTTTTAAGCAAAGAATTTTTTCTGAAAGAAATATTAATAACTTTATAAACTCTATCAGCAAAATGAAATGGAATACTACAAAAAATAACGACCTTTTTCTAAACAGTAATAATTTTTTTGGTTCTTTTCAAAGAATTTTTGAGGAATCTTTCCCTTTCAAACCTGTTAAAATTAAAAAGAAAACAGTAAATAAAAAATGGTAACACAAGGTATTCAAATTTCTAGTCAAAAGAAAAGAATGTTAAGCAACTTAGCAAAGAGTTCTACTGATGTTAACTTTATTGGCTATGTAAAAATGTACAAAAAAGTTTTTAAATCTGTTTGTAACCTAGCAAAGAAAATGTATAATTGTAGTTATATAAATAAGGCCAGTAATAAGACTAAAGCAGCATGGGTTGTGGTTAAAGCCGAACTTGGTTACAAGCCAATCAATAATTCTTTTCCTGATTTAGTTATTGATAGCAAGTTAGTCTCAGATGGCACAGTTATTGCAAGTCACTTTAATTCTAAATTTATTGAGGAAGGGAAGGATTTAGGGGTAAATTTTTCCAAGAGTAAGGCAATGGAACTAGTAAAAAAATCAATCACACATAGGCCTGATATTTCAATTTTTAACTTTAGTTTAGTTACACCTCAGCAAGTTATCAAAATAGTCAAGTCACTAAGTGATAAAAAAACGGCTGGTTGGGATGGGATTTCAACTACTATGTTAAAAAAAGTAATTAAGTTTGTTGCTGAGCCATTGTCCATAATCATCAATCAGACTTTAACCAATAGCACTTTCCCTAATCATTTGAAGTATGCAGAGGTGAAGCCATTATTTAAAAAAGGTTCTAAGAGTAATTCAGATAACTACCGACCTGTTTCTGTCCTGCCTTCTTTTTCAAAGATATTTGAAAAAATTGCATTCAATCAAATGTCCTATTTTCTGGAATATAATAACTTATTAGCTGATGAACAGTTTGGTTTCAGGAAAAATCAAAGTACCACTTCCACTGTGGCTCATTTTGTAAATTCAATAACACAGAGCTTGGATGGGTCACAGAGCACTATTGGCGTGTTCTGTGATCTATCCAAAGCCTTTGATAGTGTACACCATCAAATTCTTCTTGATAAATTATCCTCCTATAGATTCTCAGAATCAGTTATTTTGTGGTTGAAATCATATTCAAACGATCGCTTTCAAAGAACAGTTATTATTAAAGAAAACATTAAGTATGCTTCTGAATGGGAAAAGATTGTTATGGGGGTGCCTCAGGGCTCTATATTAGGACCGTTATTGTTTTTGATGTACATAAATGATCTACCTAAGAATGTTAAACCTAGTTTGTTGTTATATGCTGACGATACGACAGCCATCATTAAATCAAAAGACAGTCATGAACTAAGTTTAGCCTTGAATCAAGCTCTTCAAGATCTGTCAAAATGGTTTAAAGTAAACGGTTTAAAAATGAACCACATTAAAACACAAATAGTAAAATTTCAAACTGCACAGTGTAGGGACGATCTTGATGGCTTTGTTTATTTTGATAATGAAAAAATAAATCTTAGCAACACAGCTAAATTTTTAGGAATTGATGTAGATAGTTTATTGAATTGGAAGAATCACATTCATAACACCTCTAAAAAGTTAAATTCAGTATGTTTTCAAATGTTGGTCTTAAGAAATGTTGTTGATTTAAACACTAGACTAATGATTTATCACGCTTTATTTTCGTCAGTTTTACAGTATGGAATAGAGCTTTGGGGCGTCACATCTGATTCGTATCAACTTTTTAAACTTCAAAAAAGAATACTTAGAATTATGACTTTTAAACCCGTAAAACATTCTTGCAAACAACTTTTTAAAGAACTAAAGATTCTAACCGTCCCTAATTTGTATATTCTTAAATGTTTATTGTATGTGAAATCAAATTTTGAAAAACTCCACAGTGAAAATAATTGACACAATTATAACACTAGATTTCATACAGATTTTCAATATCCTATACATAGATTAAATCTTGTGGAAAGGACACCTTCTTATATGGGTAAAAGATTTTTTAACAATTTGCCTGGGTACTACAAATCTATAATAGGATTAGTATCTTTTAAAGAAAAAATTTTTGAATTTTTATTGGAAAAGAATTATTATAGTATTGGTCAGTTTCTTGAAGATAAATCAATGTGAATTGTTTGTTTTGTTACCTACTATGTATTTATTTTTACCAATATAAGCTAGTTTATTTTAGTATAGTTTGACAATGTCACCTGTTTTGTCTGGCTGTGCCAGAGCATAAAAAAAACGTTTTGTGACAATAAAGATGACTTTGACTTTGACTTTGACTTACCTTCAGTACAAGAACTATTAATAGAACAAACTTTTGAAATAGCAGGTATTTACAGATCTCCAATAGATGCTAATTTGTCCTTGTTCTTGGAAAAATTAAGAAATTTTTTAGATATAGTTCACTCAATGTACAGAAACATATTGGTAGTAGGTGATGTAAACATAAATACCATGGCTGAAACAATTTCTGTTGAATCAAGAAAACTTTATAATTTGTTAGGACAGTTCAAAATGATACATTTAATAGATTTTCCTATTAGAATTACAGCTTATTCAAAATCAGCTATCGATAATGTATTCACAAACTTGAGTCGGTCAGAGGTTCAAGTTGAAGGATATAACACAATGCTGTCAGACCATGATGCACAATTGATAAAAATAATAGATAAGAGTAAAATGTATAAAAAACAACCTAGAATAGTATTTATTAAAAAAAGAAAGTTTACTGATGATAACATTTGTGGTGCCACTAAACTGTCTAACACAATAACCATGTGTTCTGTATTTACTTTAATCATTTGTTTATTTTTTTGTTATCCTAGCAACCTAGGTAACAACAGTTTTAACAACAGTTTTTCTGATATGAATCTAGTGGATTACACTACTTAACTATTCTCTGTAAATTAAATGACCTTTTACTAGAATGATTTGTTTTAGTGCGTCTATCCGCTAGAAATGGTGACCCCGACTAACAAGTAAATTATTTCAAACTAAATTGATGTTTTTCCTACACTAAATTTCAACCTTCTACCAAAACTTCATTTATTTTTCACCTTTCTCGAAATTATCGTTTTACGCCATGGACCAAGAACTTTTGGAGCGCCTAGCTCAATTAGAGAGTGAGAATGCCAACCTACAAAGACAACTTCAAGATTTGAATGGAAGACAAGAACAAAATCACATTTCTGTACATCCTCAAGAAGCCAACCTACCTGATCTTCCACCAGTTCTACCACGGCATCAGCCAGATCATACAGCCCATTCTGACGAACGACATGAAGATCATCACATCCACCGGGTAAGCATAAAACTTCCACCATTCTGGAAAGAGAAACCAAGGCTCTGGTTTTCCCAAGTTGAGGCTCAGTTTACACTGGCTCACATTACGAGTGAAACAACTAAATACTCTTATGTCATTTCACATCTTGATGAGCGCTATGCTAATGAAGTGGAGGATCTTATAATAGATCCACCTGTTGAAACTCCTTACTCTACTCTCAAGTCTGAAATAATCAGACGGTTGTCTCTATCTGAGGAGCAACGCATTCGTCAGCTATTGATGGAGGAGGAACTAGGTGACAAAACTCCTTCTCAGTTCCTACGCCACCTTCGATCACTTGTAGGTTCGACCACAATCCAAGATAGTCTACTGAAAACTATTTGGATGCAGAGACTTCCTGCTCATGTACAAAGTATTTTGCAAGTGCAAACAAGTGCCCAAACTGACACACTTGCAATTACTGCCGACAAAATTCTAGAAGTCCAACCTAACGCATCTTTTTGTCATTCTCTAACTAGTAGGCCTACATCTTTGAATGCCGTTAATTCACCAAATCCTAAATCTTCAATTTCTGATGACTCAAAATTAACTGAAGTTTTGTCAAAATTATCTGCTTTGGAGTTACAAATGAAAAATATGCGTAATGATGTTGATTCCCTACGTAAAGGCCGACCTAGGTCACGTCAGAGGAGTTTGTCAAGTAACCGTTATCACGCAGGTAGCCCCTCTGACACTTCAGAGCAAACCAATCTATGCTGGTACCACAAGCGTTTTGGCTATCAAGCTGAGAAGTGCATTCCACCATGTGATTTCACTTCTCCGACAAACTCCAAAGGCAGCCAGTGATGGCGTCAGCTGACTGCCAAGCTGGAGGGCGCTGCCTACGTCGACCGGACTACCAATACAAAATTTTTAATTGACACTGGATCTGACATATGCTGTCTCCCTAAATCATTTGTTTGTAAGAACCAAAAGCGTATTGAATATGAACTTCGTGCAGCAAACAACTCTGCCATTCACACCTACGGTATGATGACATTAACATTAAACTTAGGGCTGAGACGAGCTTTTACATGGAATTTTGTCATTGCTGATGTTAATACAGCGATTATAGGCTCTGACTTTTTAGCACACTTTGGATTGCTTCCTGACTGTCGTAATCAACGGTTGATTGACAGTGTAACAAACCTTTCTGTTCTTTGTCAATGTACCTCAATCCCTCATTTCAGCATCAAAACTATCACACCCAATTCTTCAACTTCATCAATACTGGCAGAATTTCCCATGATTACCCGACCCTCTGGTACACCAAGAAAAGTGCTCCATTCAACCTTGCATTTCATCAAAACGACCCCTGGCCCCCCAGTTTCATCTCGTCCACGTCGACTCGCTCCTGATCGGCTTGTTATAGCCAAAGCCGAGTTTGATGCCATGCTCACCGATGGTACTGCACGTCGATCTGATGGACCTTGGTCATCACCCCTTCACATGGTCCCTAAGAAACCTGATGGATGGCGCCCCTGTGGAGACTACCGTGCTCTCAACGCTAGGACTATTCCTGACAGATATCCTGTTAGACATATCTACGATTTCACCCATTCTCTCAGAGGTTGCAAGTATTTCTCTGTGATCGACCTAGTGAAGGCCTACACACAAATCCCTGTCAACCCTGAAGACATCCCGAAGACAGCCATTACAACCCCCTTTGGATTGTTTGAATTCCCCTTCATGTCCTTTGGCCTCCGCAACGCAGGACAAACTTTTCAGCGTTTCATCGATGAAGTAGTTTTTGGTTTAGACTTCTGCTTTCCTTATATAGATGACGTCTTAGTTTTCTCTAAGGATGAGACTGAACATGAAGCCCATCTACGAACTCTATTCAATTGGTTTTCTGATTATGGCATACTCGTTAACGTAAATAAGACTGTTTTGAAAGCTCCAAAGGTTACCTTCCTAGGATATGAGGTATCATCTGCTGGTACTCGACCACTTCCTGAACGTGTTGAGGCTCAGACTAATCCAAAAACATAAAAATAAAAACAATATTAATAGGGACAACATTGCCGAAAAACCAAAATACATATGTGTTGATTATTCTCAGACCATACATGATTGCTTGGGAAAAGAATTCAAGAAAAATAACATAAAGTTGACCTTCAACACTAGCAACAGATTAAAAAATATATTAGCCTCAAAAACGGCCGCAAAGGACATACATTGTAAAACTGGCATTTTATAAACTGAAATGCGCTGAATGTCCTAGTATGTATGTTGGCCAAACAGGACGAAGTTTCAAAACAAGGTTTAAAGAGCACAGACCAGTTTCCGGTGTAACCAAACAAAAATCCACCTTCGCACAACATTTAATTGACTTTAATCATACAATGGGAAATATTGATGACAGCTTGGAAATTCTACACACTTGCAGAAAAGGGAAAAAGATGGACACTCTAGAGGAGTATGAAATATACAAAAGTTTTAACAATGTTAACACCCGTGAGACTATATTAAACGAAAAACTACAATTCAGTTCACACACCATTTTTAATTCACTCATCAATAACTCCGTCCATCCTACAACAGCTGATCCTTGCCCAATATCTCTTTCTCTCTCACACAACTGATAAGCATAAGCTGGTCTAGTCTGTCCCTTGCTACCTGTGCGGTCGGTCATCTTTGTTAGAACAGGCCTGTTTTTTAAATGTTTAACTGTTTTTATGTATTTATTCGTGTCCGTACTGTGTTTATTTATTCTTCTGACGATGTTAACAACTGATCAACTCTACACTATGTACCTGAAGCTGAGGATGGTGTTTTGACATCGAATCATGTCCTCAATAGACATATTTTATTAAGCTGTGACGGGAATTACGTAAGTAATTTAGTCTTACATGATAACATTAAACAATTTATCCAGGATTTAAAGTGTGAGAATTGGTTTGAACTGTACTATACTCCAAATGAATCAAAGTTTAAGTTTAGTACCTTTTTTGACATCTTTATGTTTCATTTTAATAATAATTTTCCGGTTACAAGTGTTAGAGAGCATCTTGAAAAAAAACCCTGGTTCACAAATGAGCTAAAAAACGAATATAAAAGGCTCGTCCAAACCGAAGCGGGAAAGTGACGGGAGTGGTGCGGGAGCGGGAAGGGGGTGAGTGACCGGCGGGAACCAGCGGCAGCGATACGTGGCGGGAAAGAGGTAGCCCACACCGAAGCTGCAGACAGCGGGAAGCGGGACGACTCCTCCGTTCATTTTCATCTTAGCTACAGAGTGCAGAGTGGTTGTGTTATGTAAAGAAAAAAAAAATTCTTCACTTATATTCAAAATATACTCTTTACTTAATTGATCATTCCATCAAGCAAAATCACCTCACACCTTTATGTAATACAATTTAGGTATTTCATACAGGTGTGAGTATAACAAAAAGTTGCCCCCCTGGTGGGGTTTTAATGAATTTAATTTAATTTTAATTGAACTACTGAGGACATTACAATCACAGAGCTGCGCAGTGGAGTTAAAGATGTTAAGTGTGGGCCCTGTAATTAAACATCCCAGAAGTCCGATTTATGGACCGTGAGAGGTCTGATATGTTGTCCTCCTTCACACCTTCTTCAGCTTAATTCTAACACTTCTTAAAACTAAGGGATGTGTTTATTTGAACACTCTATGAATTGAAATGTCAGTTCAGATGAAAGATTGTGATGTGAATTGTTTTCTTTGTAAAACTGTAATACTGCAAATAATAACATATTAAAATATTGATTGAAAATATTTATGAAACTGTTTGTTCAGAAACTATTTATCAAAGTATGACTTCAAGATGTTTGTATACACTGGATTTCGGTTAAGCCGATTATTCATGAATTCACCAACTTGATATTAAAAAATGTGATCATCAACACTCATTGTGTATACTTTGTATACTTCTTCAGTTAAACCAATACTCTTAAATTTACCAGTATAATATTAATAATATAATATAAAACACAGGATAATGATAAGATGATGATTTGTAAAAATACTGTATAATGAATCAGAATTACGAGCTGTGATACAAATATTGAATATAAACAATGTAATAAACTTTATGCACAATTTATTAATATTTGAAAGAGAGAGTGAGATAATTGATTGTAGTTGTTTGGTGGTTTGCCACATTTTAACACTGCAGAGTCTCGGGAAAACCTAGCCTTGACGATTTTATTTATTTAGTTTAGGCCACCAGACTCCCCAAGGATGTTCGTATATATCAAACTGGCCAGTTTACAATTTAATCAAACAGGGACTATTATGTAGTTTGTGATCTACATCACTCCTTGCTGATCAATGCAACGGGGCCAATCGACTACTGAGTCGATTAATTGATAATTTTTATTAAGTATTTAATGTTTATGAATTTAATGGGAGTCTATCCTCATGACCTTTTGTCAACCCTAGCCTTCGACCGAGCACTCTGTTACCCCCATTTACGTTACACAATCAAACTCTCACTATTTAAAAATGTAACACTCTATTCAAAATTATTACCTTATATGAGATACAAAACGTTATAAATAATAATACTGATGATGATAGAATTTGACCTTTGCATAGAACACAAAATAATAATATCACAGACAATCATTGTTCTTAAAAATAATAGACCATTTCAATTTAATTTAATAAATAATTTTCAATTGACTATAATTACTAATGTAACTTAAATTCTTTGCATAACGTGATAAAATTCAATTAAACATTTTTCATCCTGAATTGCGACCATGTGCTCAAGGTATACCAAATGAAACATGAAATTTTCAGACCAGCTATGACATGATTTCTGACTTGTAAAGCTAGTGGAACATGTGAAAAAATGGCAGATTGGCAAGACTATTTTAATACTAAAACACAAATAACACAAACATTTACTTACGTACACATGTCGACACATACACATTCATTCCGACGAAGATTCACGCGTACCGAACATTTAAAAACTGACTCGTGGTAATTTGTGACTTTTTGTCTGACCGAGCGGAACATCACGACACGGTTTTTTCTGGTGTAGGACTTATTAATTCTTGTTTTTTCGAGCTGGCGTTTAATGATTCAATTGAAAATACCTTCACGACGACCCGCTATTCGCTAGAAACTGACATTTGCTATCGATATGATGCATGTACGAATTTTCATCACGAACGCGAACAATCAATCCGGCATCTCAACTGTCTCGACTTAATACTAATAAAACACACCCCCAAATGCAATTCGGCGAAATTTTGACAATTGCGATCGTTTGATGCACGTACAATTTCCGCCCGAACGCTAATTTCCGAGCTACGAATTAAGATATTAATAAATTCGTCCTACACCAGCGACAAAACGCGACTTCACATGTTGACTACGCGATTACTGAGCCACGAGTGACGACGAGACGTTTGCACGCGACACGGTTCGAGTGTAGTATTCCTCCGCGTTACGTCATGTTGGACTGACTTGTCCATTGCCTGGCGCAGATTTTAAATCTTTGAATTTAAAATCGGCACAGTTAAGTGAATGTTTGTGTTTTATGCGTTCATTTCATGAATCGTAATGTAAAAGAAGAAGCTTCTTGCTAGCAACAGCTAAGGATGAAGATGAAGCTGCAAGACGGCGATCTGTTTGGGTTCATGAAATGAATTTAAATAGCCAGCGTTGCCACCAGCCATGAAAACCTTGAAAAACTTGAATTATGCATGAATTCTTGTGACCATGAAAAAAGGCATGGATTATGCATGATTTCTCCATTGGACCATGAATTTTCAAAATCAGGAAAAATTGTTCTACTAGTATCATTAAATTTGCCAAAATTTCATATTTAATAACAGTTTAGTAAAACGAACACCAAGAGAGAATACCATTTGGAGACGAGTATTAACAATTTTCCACGTTCAGAAACAATTGCTTAGTTCATTCCAATTCATTTTGGGTTAGATGCTGATGTCAGCTAAGTCTTCCGATGTATGAGATCTTTGACTGTATATGGTTCGAAAAATCATTAGGTGGCCTACCCCCACGTATGGGTACAGGGGTATGGGGACTTTAATCACAAAAATAGAAGTTTTAGACCAAGCACGAAATTGAAACGGGGCACATAATAAAACAATAAAATCGAATTTCTGGCTCTCACGCCTGATGTTTTTAGCTTTGTGGATAAAACCACAGACAATAAACCATTAATTGTGTCTATAATCTGTGATAAAACCAATAAGTACATTGTGTAATAAGATAAACCAGAACACAGGATATTTCATGACATTCATATGGGGGGAAAACAGGACTTTTTGGCCGGGTGAACGAGATCAAACTAAAAATTAGTGTAACCAAGCGGTCAGACATGCTTAAAGATGATGTTCGTTTTCAAGCGGGCATACGAGGACTGTTTTCCACAGCAGCACGGACTCTATCGAATGTTAGTTGTCTGACGTCCAATATTTGACTCGATAACAAACGCACGATGCTCAGATAACCACTGCTCTATGACCACAGATAATAACATCGTGTAGGCTTTCCAACGAGCCTAACCCCACCACTCTCAGACGACATGTTGCTGAACAGTTTGCTACATAAAATAGATCGGTTTTTATGCCGCAACTTGTATGAGCGTATTGAGTATGAACTACCAATGAAAACCATGAATTCTGCATGAATTTTGTCATCTCACTATGGTGGCAATCCTGTAGACATTAATTTGGCGAAATACCACCATACCCTTATGCCGAATCTAAGGAAAGACGAAAGGCGGTTTCAAAGGGGGTTATCTACTATCCAAAAACTACTTTAAATTTCAATAATTTTATGGTGAGGTGGCTAATAAATAACAACTCTTAACATCATGAGCCATGTACCCATGTGTTCCCGCGGCGGTACGAGCAGGAAAATCCAACATGTTAAAAACCGGCGGGGCGGGACGATCGAACAACGCTGCGGGACGGCGGGAGCGGTACCGCTCTAGTGTGGGTGCTCACATCTAACACCATGTGTTTTAAAATCCTGCGCGGGAATTCGTCCCGCCACCTTCCCGCTCCCGCCACCTTCCCGCTTCGGTTTGGACGGGCATAAAAACTTACTGATGGAAACTAAGAGCTACAGAAATTCAGCTTCGGACCAAAAGAGAATAACCACCAAAAGTAAGTTTAAATCATACAAAACTACATTGAGTAGTCATAAAAAATCCTTTTATGAGAATAAAATAAAAAAATCTACAAATAAGTTGTAATTAAAACATCATGGAAGATCATAAATTCAGAGGTGGGTAACAATAGAGCTTAACCACCAAGGTTCAATAGTAAGCAATCCTCAACAAATTTGTTAATTTTTTAATAACTTTTTTGTAAGTCAATCACAAAATAAACTTCACAAAAATGAAAACAAAAATGATAAAAAATATACAGCTAAAAAATTTAAGTTTAGGGAAATAAATGAAAAAGAAACCGATAAAATAATAAGTAATCTCAAAAATAGTTTTAGCACAGGGTATGATGAAGTTCCTGGACCAATAATTAAAAAAGCAAAAGGTATTGATTAAACCCATTACATTTTTGATCAATTCATCATTGATAACTGGAATTTTTCCACAAATATTGAAAATAACAAAAATTAAACCAATTAAAAAAAAAGGAAGTCATCAGAAGTGGATAATTTTAGACCAATTGCTCTAATTACTATATTTTCAAAAATTTTTGAAAGAGTTGTTGCGAACCAGCTGATTGAGTACCTTGAAACTAACAAGTTGTTTGATTGTTGCCAGCATGGTTATCGTAAAGGAAGGTCAGTGGTAACTGCAGCAACAGAGTTTATTGAATCTGTGATCGACTCAGTTGATAAAGGCAAGAAAGTTGTAGGCATATTTATGGACTTGAGTAAAGCTTTTGATAGCATTAATCATGGGACTTTATTACATAAATTGAAATTGTTTGGGATTGAAGGGAAAGAATATAATTGGCTTAGTACATATTTATGTAACCGACAACAGTTTGTAGAAATTTTAAATTTAAAAAACAATAGATTGCTCAAATACAAATCCACTCTTAAACAGGTAATAAGAGGTGTTCCTCAAGGGTCCATATTAGGACCTTTGTTATTCACATGCTACATAAAAGACATGCCAAAATTACATAATAATTATAGCTTATGTCTTTATGCTGATGACGCTAATCTTCAAATAAATGGGCACTCTATTGAGGAGGTTGAGTTGTCATCATTTCAAACCTGGCTCTTTTAGATCAGTTTTTCCAAAATAATAGTTTAGTACTAACTCTAGTAAAACAAATTTCATTGAATTCAAAACTTATCAAAATAATACAAATATGCTGACACCTACCATCATTCTAAATGAAACTGAATTAGAGAAGGTGTATGAATCTAAATTTTTAGGATTAACTATAGACAGCAACTTGTCTTGGAACAGCCATGTCAATAATCTAGTTTCTAAATTAAACTCTGGGTATATGCACTAAGGAGGCTCTCAAAAATTTGTTTAACAGAGACTCTGAAAATAGTGTATTTCGCCTATATTCATTCAAATATCGCCTTTGGTCTTTCATTATATGGGACAACTTTCATTCAAAATTTGAACAAAATACTAAAAATTCAGGAACAATCTATTCAGATTATATTAAAATTAAATTATAATGAATCGGTAAAACTCTTTTTTTCTAAAATTGGTATCATGACTGTATATGCAATGTACATTTATGAAACTATAATTTCTGTGAAAACCCGTCAGGACCAACTTCATTTTGTTGGAGATACTCATAATTATAATACAAGATTCAGGAATAGAATTGGCATTGACAAACATAAACTTGGATTTTATGAAAAAAAGCCAATGTATATGGGGTCAAAATTTTATAATATGTTACCAAAAGCCATTAAATCTGAGAAAAATATTAATAAATTCAAAAATCAACTAAAAAAATATCTTATTGATTTAACATTATATTCTTTCTCCGAATTCCCATGTTGACGTGTAATAGTATATTACGTTACTAGTCCTGAAAATAAATGTTTACCGGACGAGTGTGGTCGTTCCCGTGCGAGACAAAGTCGAGTACGGGATTACCATACGAGTCCGGTACACACATTTTGGACGAGTTACGTACGATAGTTTACGCCATACTACTTAATTCGTCCAGATCCTTATATATTTCCACCAACTAAAGGACTAAACATCACCAGTCATAACCTCCAAGAGAGGTTATGTTTTTGTTTATAACCAATCATTGCCACGCAAATACAGTATAATCAGCTGATTGGTGTCCGGTAAAACTCATTGCAGAACAGTATTACGCAATGAAACCCCATTTGAATAAGCTGGCGGCAAACAGCTGTTTTCTGGACTAAATCCTTGCGTGGGAAGTTCGTCAAAATAGTGTAGTGTGGCGTAATGAAAGTTTTTAGTTCTGTTTTCTTTTCATGCATATAACTATCTTTTGTTTTGACAGCCTTAGTATTAATCAATCTTAGTTATAATGTATCTTAGTGTTAATTAATATTGACACCATTCTATGTACAGAGTACTAATATTGAATAAAAATTTTATTGATTGATTGATTGATTGATACAAATTTCAACACAGTAACATTTTTAAAGATCATAATTTTATAAGTAAACTAGCTGGCCCGACAGACGTCGTCCTGTCCTAATGTGGTTTTATGTCAAATGCTCGTTCATTTTCAAGATGAGTTCATTCGCATGGCTCAATCACGTCCTGGTGTTGAAGTTCGTTCGCTACGGTCACTCACCTTTTGGTTGCAAATTAGCTGTTGTCATAAATTAAAAAAATAATAGTGCTGCACCCTGTTGGTAAGCCTATTAACTTTTTAATGATATTGAACATCACAGAATCAAATTGTTTAGTTGAACCAGCTGTTAAGATTCCTTAATTCCATTTAAATATGAGTACTCCTAAGGTTAACAGGGGAAACTCCAGAGCCATTTTGACGGATCTGCACCAAACTTCACATTAACCATCCTTGAATAATGCTTAACAATGGCTGAAAGTTTCATTACAATCTGACGAGCGGTTTTGGAGTCCATAAAGGACAAACAAACAAACATACATACATTGGATTTTATATATATATAGATTGACGGTTGTTGCAAAGTTCTACATAGAAGTAAATTGACGGTTGTTGCAAAGTTCTACATAGAATAGTTCTCTAGTTATAGGTGTTTAGTAAACAGTGCCCCCCTGCCATATTGCCCTCCTCCCCGCCATATTGCCCCCCTTTCCCCCTGGGATGTCGACCACGCTGGGGGGCGACAACATGCGTTTTCGTGATCACTAAAGTGCCTATAACAACAATCAGAAATAAAATTGCGTCAGCCTTTTCATGCATACTCGACCCCCTTCAGATCCTTCAGACTATATGGGATATAACTGTACTACAGAATTTAATTTTTTACATCAATAAAATTCCAGCGATCCCCCGGGTTCAAATCCCGCCAGTCACCAATGGATTTGATCCAAGTGATAATACCACTGAAGTAATGTGAAAAACAATCCCAGGATGAGCCTAGCGTCTTAGGACAAAAAAAAAACTATTTAATTAAAAGAGAACAAAGGTAAGCCTGCTGTTAAATTTAGCCATCAAAATGTGTTAAAACCCTGGCCTACAGCCATCTTTACCAACAACTACAAAACTCTAGGATAGGGTAAGAATTATTGTAAACGAGAGGTCGTCCAGTGGTCGAAACTCGACCAAAAATATGTAATGTACAGACTTCTCTATTTTCTCCCCACACTGTAAATAAAACATGTGATTTGAGTTTCTTCCATTTGTTTTGATTTTCTGTTTATATTCCGTTGTTATTTCGTAACCAGCATAGCAACCCATAAAATCCATGTTAATTTTATCAAAATTTTAAACTAATTTTTTGTGCTTATCTTTGAGCCTATTTTAATTTATAAAGGGATTCTGCACACCTACAGGAAAATATCTTTCTAACGGTATGCGTAGATTTTCCCTACGATTCACACGAGCTGAGAAAAAAGGTTTTAAAGAAACATGCTTGCCTATTAATATATAGATAGATTGTGTTGCAAGTAGGTTACCCAAAAAGGCTTCTCAGTGAGAAATAAAAATAGCGTTAAGGATAAAAATACTTTGTAATTAAATAAATGAATAAATACATCCATATTATAGTATACCTTATAAATTATTTAGTCTAAGTTTGTTTTAATAAATTAACAGATCATCTAGCACTATGGTATTCAATGGCAACAGTAAATGACACACAGCATTAACAGTACACACAAAGTAATTTATATATAACTAGCTGTTACCCACCGGCTTCACCCCATTTGACTTCCGTATTAATAAAACTATTGATTGGCTAAGTTAAGCTGAAATAAACAAAACAGAATACAGTCATACAAACTAATAATCACACCTGATTTTAATAAGGTAATAAATTGAAAGAAATGAATAACATTCAAATAAGTACAGCTGAGATATTTTTAACATTAGGTATATGGAAAGTTCCCTTTAGAAAGGAATTACGACCTTAAAAGGCAATTTATGAAAAAATGGATAGTTTTGCGAAAGGTTTCTCGTCGTGACGAACATTTTAAGTGTAGTATGGTTTATAGGGGTGTGACTTGTAGTTTTCTCAAAAGTTCATAGGTACTTTGGAATTTATATATGGATGAATTGTTAAAATTATGATAGCATTGGTGACTATATTTTAAATAGTTAATACATAACAAATTGGCAAAGAATTTATGGTACTATGACTGACTGAAAAGGAAAACAGATATTTGAAAAGACATCTAGTACAATAAATAGTTATTTGTGCAACTAGTGAGAAAAGTGAGCAATTGACTCACTCGAGAGAAATCCTTACTCACGAGCCGTAGGCGAGTGAGGAATGGTTTCTCGAGTGAGGCAATTGTACTTTGAACTCGAGTTGCACATTATACTTTTCCTACAGTTACCATAAAACAAATAAATTGGTGAAGAAACATAACCTATTTTTACACAGAAATGAACGTTTAATATAACATTTAATGTGAAGTGACAAATACAACAGTACAACAGCTGACCAGCTGATTTACAGCCAGTGCTGCCAACGTACTTCGCGCGCATACGACGTTGCCTGCATGTTACGCGCTCACTATTTCGTGCCGTCCCGTTGCAAATCTGGAGTGAGACAAAGTAATTAGAGTGAGACAATGTTAACATTGTCTCACTGATGAGCGAATTGGCCACTTTGCTTTCTCAAATCAGTGAGAGAACATGTACATTGTTAGGTAACTGTAGGAAAAATATGTTTTGACCCAAAAAAATTAGCACAAGCAAGGAATTTGGTACAGATGTTGGGTGTACCTTCCTTTTGAACATCCTAAAAGTTCTCTAAAATTGAAGCTGTGCTGCGGCCACCATATTGGAAAATTGCGGCATATTTCTGTATTTTTGGCTATAGTGACTTTATTATTAGAGATACAGAAAAAGCTAAATATACAAAATGTAATCCATCTAAAAATAAAAATACACATTTTTGGTATTTATCATTTTTCTCTAAACCCAACGATTGTTGAGTTATATACGATTAAGTATAGTTAGTTTGTTTATTTATAAAAAATCAGTGAAACCATAGACTAACCAACACAAGTAGACTTCTCATCCCATTGTAAATTTTGAAGCACGTTTTTCGTGTCTAGTTCATGTACGTGACACAAAGGCGCTAGTGTCGATGAAACTTTGTTTCCATTATTTTAGGGTTAATTTCTTGATTTGTGCTTTACTGTTTGGTTATATAACTAGGGGACAAGTTATTGTTTATGATTAGATCGTATTATTTGTTTAAACGAGGTTTTAAATGGCTGTAATAACGGGAAACAGATTGTAAACAAAACACGACCTCTACATAAACCGTACATGAACTAACAATAAAATTGTCTTCAGCTGTTCCATAAGGATGAGAAATATACTAAGGGAGTATGTTTTATCTATGGTGAAACCCATCAAAATTGACAGTTACATACACAACACACGGTAACATCTGTACCAAATTCCTTGCTTGTGCTAATTTTTTTTAGGTTTATAGAATTTTTCGCTCATTTTTTACTTTAATAATTATGTCAGATAGAAGAATTCTATTTATTTTGTAGTATCATATTTAGATGCTATTAAATCATTGTAAATTATGAAACCAGTATTCAGAAGCATAATATTAGCACTGATTTTTTGATACTGAAGTAGATATCCTGTTTAGTATATAAATCAGCAATAGCCTATTTTTTTGTTAGTCTAAAATGTTTTTTATCCCTAATACTCACTACTGAGTTGGTTTATGTGACATAAAAGATTCTATTTGATGTGTTAAGAAAGTTGGCTTATTTGACAGAAGCCAGTAATTTACATCCGTGCACTCTGTTGGCTCAATTAAACTAC
Organism: Macrosteles quadrilineatus; assembly: GCF_028750875.1. NCBI lineage: Eukaryota > Metazoa > Arthropoda > Insecta > Hemiptera > Cicadellidae > Macrosteles > Macrosteles quadrilineatus. The sequence continues at coordinate 120,266,465 of NW_026542594.1, forward strand.
ATCTGGTGTTTGTGTGTTGCAGAAATGACAGAGATGACCGAGTGTGTAGGTGTGGCGAGAGTGGGGGCGCCAGACCAGCGTATCTGCTACGGACCACTGCGGTCATTCCCCGACCTGGACCTTGGTGCTCCCCTCCACTCTTTGGTCATTGTCGGAACATTGCACCCACTAGAGCAAGAGTTCTTATTCAATGTTGCTGAAACAATAACATGAAATTAAAGTTTTTTAATGTACGAGTTCTCATACTATCCTTATCTACTATCTTACTTATCTAACTACAGTAGAATCTCTTTAACACTTTAACTGAAACACCAGTCCGTGAGACCTGAGGGAAAATAGATTTTTCTGTAGTAGCATAACTGCTGGACGTGCCTGCCCCTACCACTCAGTACCTTTGCCCCTCCTACTCTTCTCCCTACCCCACCCATCATCTTCAGTTACCAATTGAGTCAATTGAGTGAACATCTCCATTTTCGGTTTCTAGGGCCGGACCTTTTTAGTAACTTAGGCCTATATCGCGCTGCCGGTCCGGTTGTTTCGATTAGTAAATCGTTAAACTGTTATAATTTTTTTTTATCTATACTTATAAAAGGCAAAGCCCTCACTGACACACTCACTCATCACTAATTCTCCCACTTCCCATTTACCTAGGAGGCTGAAATTTGGTACATTGATTCTTTAGGCATTAAATAGGAAAACTAAGTTGGTTTATTCTGATCGGACTCTCGGACTCCGCCCCAGTGGCTCTGGAGTTTCCCATGTTAGCCTTATGATTTTTCATATTTAAAAGGAATTAATGAATCTTAACAGCTGTTTAAATTAAACAAGTTGGTTCTGTTCTATGATGTTCAATTGCATTAAAGTTACAATGATTAACAACAGGGTGCAGCACTATTATTTATTTTAATTTATGACAACAGCTAATTTGCAACCAAAAGGTGAGTGAGCGTAGCGAACGAACTTCAACCTGGAGACGAGTTAGCGTAGCGAACGAGCTAACCTGAAGGCAAGTGAGCGCAGCGAACGAGCTCCAACCTAAAGGTGAGTGAGCGTAGCGAACGAACTTCAACCAGGACGTGATTGAGCCATGCGAACGAGATCATCTTGAAAATTAAGAAGTTAAACGGGGCAAAGCCCGCGGGTACAGCTAGTCTATATCTATAAAAAAGGAACTATGTATGTATGTATTAAACGTTATGGACTCCAAAACAGCTCGGCAGATTGTAATGAAACTTTCAGGCATTATTAAGCATCTTCCAAGGATGGTTTGTGTGAAGTTTGGTGCAGATCCGTCAAAAGGGCTCCGCCCCAGAGGGTTTTATGTGGGCCAATGTCAGACTTTTTAACTACAATGTTTACAAATAAATATGACTACTAGCTGTTACCTGGCAACTGTTTTGTAGGTTTGAATAGTCACAACATTCTATATTAGTCATGATTTGAAATAGTGCCACAATGTTTCCACAGAGTGCAGCACAGAAAACTATTTTACTTTTGAATAATAAAAAAAAAACCCAATCGCAGCACACCTGTGCACTGAATAATAATCGTGCGTGCTATCTCAGGTATTCAAATGTCTCTCAATTTGTCACTAACCCACAACATTACTGTCATTAAACGAAGGAAATCCAATAATACTAATGCGAAACTTAAATCCACCGAAGCTGTGTAACGTTACCAGTTGGAAAAATGACACCAAAATTGATTGAAGCAAAAGTTACAGTGGTAAGTTTAAAGGTATATAGTGTTAATCTCAAGAATACTGATGATTTCATCCGAATTACCCTCTCAATTTAAGCAACTACAATTTCCTTTGCGTCTTGCTTCCGCAATCACCACTATAAGGTTCTAGGGCAATCCCTGGCTATCGTCGGTTTAAATTTAGAAACACACGGACAGCTGCATGTTGTGTGCTCACGTGGTGGTAGGTACGGCAAAAAACTGATATATTTATACACCTAATGAAAAAACAATAAAAACTTTGTTTATCCACTGGCAATTAAGTAAAATATTCTTTTTTATTTTTGGTATACACTTTTATTATTCATAGTAAAGAACAAATTGCCATTTAAAATAATAGTTGTTAAAGGCAGCAACACGCGCCGGGTAACTGCTAGTACCTTAAAATTTATTATTTTATGCTGGCAAATTTTAAGCGATGGAAACACAGCCAACCTTAAAGACGGTCAATGTTCATGACTCTGACTTTGACACTCGCATCAATAGAATGCTTTATGACAAAGTGTCCGAAAATGAAAGCTCATGTGAAAAATAAACGATTCTGACGATGACCCAGACTTGGTTCTACCAAGTGATCATGAAAGTAGTAGTAGTGAAGATGTAGTAGTTGAAGATGACACCCTTCTTGATCTTAAAGCTATGGAAACTGATTAAAACGTTCCACAAGCACCTGCACTGCCTGATGATGTTAACCGACGGTTGAGGAAAAAGGAGTTTGGGCCTCCCTACTGGTGGACTACTAAACGAAGAACACTTAATGTGCTCTACCAGCCTTAAAAGGACCAGCTCGAATGCTTGGAAACAAACCTATGAAATTTCAGGTATGGAATTTGTTATTTGAGAAAAGTATGCTCAACTCAGTTGTAAATTTTACAAATGAAAAACTTGCATCAGTAAGATCTACTTTGGAGGCAACAACAAGTAAGTCAAATTACCGGTCTACAGATAGTGCAGAAATTAATATTAATGCCTACCTTGGCTTACAACTACTTGCTAGCATCCTATGAAAACCAACCATGAGGATATGACTTCACTACTCTCAAAAGACGTAACCAATAGTCCTTATTTTACGTGCACAATGTCTTATAAGCATTATGAAGTTTTGACAGCGTGTTTGAGATTCGACGACTCTACAACAAGAACACACCGCAAACAATCAAATAAGGCAGCAGCAGTGAGTAAGATTTTTTTAAAGTTCATTGAGAACTGAAAGTATATTGTTTGAGTGAATACTTGACAATCGATGAAATGTTCGTTCCCTTCTGTAGAAGGTATGCCTTCAACAGGGGTGCCCACAGAATGATTTGATAGCACGAACTGCGCTATACAATTCAATTTTGGGGGGGAATTTGAGATTTAATGATGTTTTTTTTTAGATTTGGGGGGGGGGATTAACAAAATACAACTCTTTGTCAACAAATAAATATTTTTATAATGTATGGACATTAAAGACAAGCTGTGCTCACAATCAAGCATAAATATAAAACATAACACAACTCGTCAGGTTTAGCATGGCCGGTGAGATGCGCTAGCACTGTACTGGCGGCAACCGAGTGGCGAGTGAGCTCGCTAGTGTAGCTTTGTTTACATCCCGATTCCCGCCGCCCGTGTTAACGTGTATGTTGTACACCAACCAGGAAACAGGTTGTAGTTGTATGAAATATTTTATCAACTAATAAGTTAACACTTTTAGTTTCGTGATATTATTACAGATTTATTAGAGTATGTAACCATATTACAATTTTGTCGGTTTTAGTAATCATTTAAATTTAAAGATGTGTTGATGCTTTGTTGTTCCGTGTTCGTGGTTCAAATGGGGTTAGGCCTACTTCAACGGTACTGCAATTTTCAGAATTGTGAGTTATTATTAAAAAATGCAGTTCTTGCCATGATTTAAATTTTAAATTTGCAGACTAATTGTATGTTTGTAGATAGATAGTTTTTAGCAGGCCAATGCCTATTAGTTTGGAATTATTTACTATTTTAATAACATGTTTAGTAGACGAGTAGAGTAGACATAACAGAAACACTAGACCTACTAAATAAAATACTTGAAGTAGTCTACTAAATTAATAGAATTATTTATACTTTCAGCAAAATATTAGTTATATTTTTATTTTAATATTATTAACTCACAGTTGTGATGATTGACTCACGGTAGGCCTAACTTAATTTCGTTTAATTTTAGCTTTGGAAAATTAATGAAGTGGATAATCTTTTAACATTAAACTTTTCTAACCTCGCTCTTGAGGAAAAATTAGCAATTAAAAAGCTAGGATCTCACCAACCTAAAGGCTTTACATTTTCTCAAGAAGATGGTCCTAAGAAAATTATAACATTTTGCACTTCTTGGTTTGAGAAAAAAACCTTGGCTTACGGCAAGTGTGAGCAAAGGGAGTCTGTTTAGTTTTTATTGTATATTGTTTGGGAAGGAGAGTAATAGAGACAAACTCAATTACGACAAACTCGCGATAAACCAACGTTTTCAATACTAAGATGAAGAAAATAACGTACCATTTTTTAACCAACTCAACTTCTAGTCAGGTGCCTCAAATTATAAAAACCCATCTATTATATGTCTAAAATTTCCGCCCATACCCCCCAGACCCCCCGGACTGATCCCATGGCCAGGGGGGGGGGGTGAAATTTTGGGGGGACTCGCGCTATTGTCTTTGGGGGGGATGGGCACCCCTGGCCTTCAAGGTGTAAATGTCATAAAAGCCCAACGAATGTGGAATCAAAGTCCGGTGTTTGTGTGATTCCAGTACGTCATATTTGTACAATGCCTACATATACACGGGAAAAGACTGAGATGGCATTGGTCTTACTCCTACAGAGTTGCAGCTGCAAAAGCCAACTCAAACAGTCGTTCGTCTCTGCAAACCTGTGGAACATACTAACATGAATGTCACCTGCGACAACTGCTTTACATCTATCGAGGTCTGTTGATGTGTTGACAAACAAAAATGGTATATGAAAGTAAGCTTTTTAATTACTTAAGTATGCTAATTGCTTCATTTAACAAAAGTTAAAGTCTGTCTAGCACCTTATGAGAGCATTGTTAGGGATTGGATATCAACAGAAGAGAACCTCGTAATTACCATAAGGTATTGTATATAGAAGTACGAACTAAAAGTGTCGCCCATGTTTCGGTTAAAGTGTTAATCCGAACTAATTGGGACAGGGGGTAGTTAAGATGCTCTTTCATTTGATATGTCACAAGGGGTACCTTGCTCTAAAAAAAAAATTAAGTTCCGGGGGGGAGGGGGGGAATATCTCACAAATTTATGAACCGATTTTCAATTTTTTTTCATCAAACATTTTCTTTTTTCATGCTCTTTTATTTGATATGTCACAAGGGGTACCTTGCTATTTAAAAAAATTAAGTTGGGGGCAGGGGGGGGAATGTAAATGTAACGGTGAACTCAAAGAAATTGAGCCCCCTACGTCAATAGATGATTCCCGCCAACTGCATATTTCTATCTATTGTGGTTTTTACATAAATAAAGATGCAAGTTTTTAAAAAAACACCCTGTATATAGAAAATACAATGTTTATTTAATACAGTAGTAAACATAGTGATTAAACAGTACTGTACATTACAATAGAAACAATTACGGTGCGTAACTTTAACTTATATCAATAAATACAGTATACAATAAAAAACTACTGTACAATATAGAGTACAATATAAGGCGTTCGGATTAAAGAGGTTCTACTGTATCTTATCTCATAGTGCATTAATTTATGGGCAGGATGAGAGCACCCTTGAGCTTGAGTTTCCACTTAAGTTATCCGACACGGCTTATTGAGCTACAATATGTTCGTATTACCCTGTACAGCAGACTCACGATTATCCGCGGTAATAGGTGGCTGAGCGATCAGGTATAATCGAAATCTTGAATAAACCAAACCTAACCTACTTGAAATAGTTAAAAATAGTGATGGGCGGATCTGGATCCGGATCTTGAAAAATTCTGATCCGTATCTTCGGATCTGGATCCGGATCTTGAAAAATTCTGATCCGTATCTTCGGATCTGGATCCAGATACGTACTGTCATAAGAACATGAAACTTCCTGCTAGGTAAGCACGACCACCAAAAGGGTATCTCTGTATATTTACTTAGAAAAATATTAGATGGGGGGGGGGGTCTTGACTTTTCATTCACCCTGAGTGGACAGACAGACTTGTATATGGATACAGAATTAATGAGGAAAATAAAAAATCATCTTAAAAGATTTCTGATTGATGATGAGTTTTATTATTTAGGAGAAATGATAAAAACATAACGCAAAACATGGTTTGTTTTTAATTTTTTTTAAATCACAAATAATTTAATTTAAATTGTGTAAATAATTGTAAGTAGTTGTTACACTATTGTGTATAAGAAATTGCAATAAATATTTTTGTATATTTTAGTTTTTTTTATTTGACTAAACAATTTAAAATAACAATGACGCATTCATGTACGACTTGTAAGTTTTGAATAAAGATTTATTTGATTTGATGCTATTATATGGACACAGATAGACTTGTATGTGATTTTAATTATTTTAACTATTAATTTTATTTAAAAATACATTACTATGACGAAACACCTGTTTTTATGTATGAATTGTACAATGATGTATGAATTGTTGTATGATTGTTGAGTTGCATAAATGTTGAATGTATAAAAAACCGTTTGTAAAATAAATTTAAAAAAATTTAAATCTGATCCATCAAAAGCCGGATCCACTCAAGATCCGACTTTTAGTCTTGTAGAGGGACACAGATCTGTGTCCCTATATCCATGTACATGACCATATCCCTTGTCCATATACAAGACTATATGTGTAATTGTCTATAGTATTGTATATGGACACAGATAGTCTTGTACATTGACACAGATAGTATTGTAAAAGCCGTGATGCGAGTGAAGAAACTCTGGATGCGCGAAGGGGGTGATGTAGCAAGTTGGGGAGAAAGCTCCCCCTCTCAGAGTCGGTAACCACTGTTGTACTAGCCACCCACCCAACTTCAGTCCCCCCCCCATCCAGCCCATCCAGTAAAATGTACGATTCCACTGATATTCAAAACTTTAAAAGAATATTTATTCGTAGATTTAATGTAATCCTGAGGACCTTTCTGGAAAGATAAGATGTTTAGTTATAGCTTTATTTATAAGTAGGCTACTTACATTTAACAATCTACAAAAAAAAAATATATTAACCACATACCATCTACATAAAGATTTTTATTATGGTTCTATTATTTTCCTGTGAGTGCCCTGTAATGACATTGAATAGAATTCCAAATGGACTGTTAGAGCTTAAAAACTGTTTAAATGTATCAAAGTTGCTTTAAAAATAGAATAAGGACATTACAAAGATTCACTGTCGTGTATATAATCAATGAATAATGATTATTTATTTAATAAACAGCCGCGATTTTGCAAATAATGTTTTTATTTGCTTCAATAACTGTTCCCTCTTTTACTTTCAGGACTATAATTTTATAAATATAGGCTACCTTTATAGTAATGCAGCCTAGTGCTTGTGTATTGGGAATACATCATGTTCACTACTGACATTTCTTAGTACTAATTAGTATGATTACAATTTAAGACATTTATGATAATCTTGTTAAAGTGAAACTGATATTTTTTAATATTCACGAATATTACAATAGTTTATGTTTAGTAAAATAAGTTTTCTGTTAACATTAGACAAAAGAATTTGTTTTGTAAATAAACAATATTAAAATCATGAAGTTCATAAAAATATCAGTTAAAACAGTAATAAAAAGTCATTGCGACATAAAATGAAATAAAATAAAAACCTTTATTATTTACAAATAGCATTTACATCAAATAATTTATACAGTCAAAATTATACTACCATTTCGGTAAATATAGAAAGTAAAAATATACAGTTTGTCAATATACTTTTCACGGGTCGAGTCGATTAGGCTATAGTCTAATTATTTTAATTGTTTTAACAATGTTTTTAACAGTATGACGAAACATCTGTCCATATGAGTAGAACTTTAAAAAGAACGTTTAGTGTTAGTAAAATCAAGGCCGGTTTAACCCATACGCAAACTACGCGGACGCATATGGCGCCAACGGGACACATTTTTTTCAGAAGACAAAATTGGAAACAACTTAACTGAAAAGTGAACAACTTAATTTTTTTGCTCAGAGTCAAGTATCCAAAGCACCACACCAAAGGCATTTATTCTGTTTGTACCAACAGCACTTGAAAAATGCATATACTTGTACAGCACTTCAACTCAAGGACTCAAGGCATTGATTTGCAGTTTCTATTTGTAGTGAGCTGACGCTCGGCAGCGTACAGCGCGGCGCCTGTGGGTTTCATTTCATGACTCAGGCTCGAGAGAAGCGCGCCAGCGCCACTATTGTCATAACACAACAAGAAACTTCCCCCTCCCTTCTACCCCTGATCACCCTGCCCTCCTAGAGCAGAGCGAGAGCAGTACGTTGTATTGCACTCTTAGTTGTATGTATACCGTATCGTACTGGTATTGTTTTGGTGATTGTTGATAAGTAAATGATTACGAGAGTTTTAAGCTTATTTTATAATTAGTGCAGTAAGTAAGAAGAAAGTATTATAAACAGTTGTTGTTGTTAGTGTAAATATTGAGACATTGGAATTAATGATACATTGGATTCGTTTCGTAATAGTAAATGAATGAGTAAAACATTTTGCAAGCCGATACTATGAAAACAATGGTAGAAAAAAAGAAACCGTCGGGCACTTATTATAGAAAGCGTAAGGTGACTTTGGAGGAGGAAGATAAAAAACAAGCCAAATCAATAAGTAATAGGCTTTATAAAAACTCCAATTATCCAATTAATCCTGTAAAAATTGATTCCACATTTAGGAAGAAATTGTTAACTCTAGGTTTTGCTAAAGTGTATATGATGAGTAAAAGTGTCAAAATGTTAAATTTCTTAGAATAATAAACAGTAGTTGAAAATATCTTTTATTGCAAGTATTCTTCTAACCCAAACTTTAAAAAAGTTTCTTCCCAAAACTTTTGGGAAAAAAATTCACAAATATGTAGGGTCCAGTTATGTACATGGTGGGTGGGGTGGGAGGGAGGAATTCTAGGTGGCGCTGATTCGGGTGTTCGCTTAACTCTGAAAAATTCCTAGAACCGGCCCTGAGTAAAATAAAAAAAAAATCTGATACACCAAAACCGATCTTGCCCAAGATCCGATTTTTAGTCTTGTAAACAGATAGTCTTGCACATTATATGGACACAGATAGTCTTGTATATGGAGTTGATTATAATTTCAGTTCAGTATGGAGTTGAATACAATTCATGACGTCCAGAGCTTGTAGAATGGCTGTGTTTATAGCAGTTAGTTACTGTACTTTTAGACATGATGAGATTTGGGCGTCGTACAATGGTTATATATTTTATTTTGGAAGTTGTGACACTGACTTGAACGTCATGTAAGGCTCGTCACACACTGCGTCCGGTCCGGTAAAATCGGATCCGGCCAGGTGAATTCAAAAACCATTAATTCAAATGGAAGTCCCCACACTGCATCCGGTCCGGTGCTTCAGGTCCGGTCCGGTAAAATTATTTCGGTCGAGAAGCGATAGGCTTCCGGCATGCTTCCGACGCCGGAGAGCTCGGGCATGCGCAGACGACTTCTACTCACCTCGTGACAGTGACAGGGGGCACTGGCAGTAGCAGCAGACGTGGTTTTGTGGTTATTGTTTACGCTGTACGACTTGTTACAAAATTTCATCGGAAGAGAAACTGATTGTGCTAATACAGGCGTACCCTGTGCTATACGACCTAGGCCACAAGGACGTTTAAGCAAGAGCTGCTGCAACTACGAAGATCTCTTCACTGTCACTGTCACTCATTGCTTTAGGGAAATTTGGTTAAAACAAACTACTGTATGTTGTTGAATAAACACTTCTTCAACTCACAATACCGCTATCCTCGCATAGACTCAGACTGGTCGCCGGAACTGGAACGCCGGATGCAGTGTGTGGAGATTTGCCGGATCCGGTGAAATACACCTGATCCGATTTTACCGGACCGGACGCAGTGTGTGACGAGCCTAATGCAACCCAACAAAGCTGGACACCTTGTATATTATTAAAAAACCATTTCAAGATAGTTAAAATATAGATTCTAAATTGCCACTTTTATCTAGTAATTTACAGTAAAAGTTAATCCACAGTCACATTCTGGTTGTAGTGGATCCACATGATTTCCGTTGAGATTAGGAGTTTCTTAGTTCTTAAATCTGTCCAAAAATAATGTTTCCAAACATGACATTTTCCAAATTGGTCAATATATAGTTAATGATTGAACTAGTCATTTACCTTCACTAGTCATTCACTTACTACTCAACTGGAAAGCTTGAAGATAAAATCTCAAAAAAATATAACATTTAATAAATTAGCCTATCTGTAATATAAATAGGTTAACATACCTTACTTCGTCAATCCTAAAATTAGTCTATGGCGACTAGTTTTGAAACATCAAGGTTTAATTGTCGAGCCTCTTGCCTCTTGCCTACACAATAAGATGACGACGACAAGATGTCTCAATATTTTTAAGAGGCAAGAGGCTCGACAGTGAAACCTTGATGTAACCTTAGAATTGACGATGTAAGGTATGTTAACCTATCTATATTGTCAATAATGATGAATACTATATGTAATGTTATTTATCATTATTTTTTTTAAATATAAAGTCAGTGTAGCTTTTTGATAGTTAGGAACTGGACCCAACGTTCATTAGGAATCGGCTGACATTACAGTGGTACTGTAAGTAACAAGGCAACACAATGCTTCACATCCAGCCCTTACCACAGAAAACAGGCTTTAAAGGGGATGGGGATCCATCTGCTATTGCCTTACAGAATTTCTAAGAACCAACTATAAATGCAGACTCCAAATCTGCTATCTCAATACGTGTGAAGTGTGAATGAAAATAACCATACAGATTCTTTATTAGCCATACTAAACAAACCTCAAAGTCAAATTTGCGTTATGGTCAAGATATTTCCTAAAATAAATGGAACCCTTGCGTTCAATCCAGCTTATTTAGTTGGACCTCAGATTCTTAAAACATAACAATTAATTGCCAAGGAGTTAAGGCCAATTAAATCGTTTGTTTAGATAAACACAAGCACAAATAGGTAATTTTATCCGTATTGGTCATTTTTTTTTAACACGTTCACTGCTAAAGGAAATGATAAAATTGAATCGTATGCTAAAAAACTTTACTGTTGTATAACATTCCTTTTTGTGTCCTTATTGAAATACAATTTTGACGTCATAATAATGGGTCAGTACTGACCCATCAGGAGCCAGAGTCAGAAAAAATGGAAATGTCACTGAATACATAATATATGTTCTAAAGATATATGTAGTCATTATGATAAAATAACCAACATAAAATAGTATATCAATTGATTGGAATTGATTATGACTTCATAATGTGACGTCATATACATGGGTCAGTGCTGAGCCATCAAGAACCGGAGTATAAAAAATTTAAATATTAAACAAAAATGAGAGATATAAAAGATTTGAAATGTTAATATTATTGAAAAAAAAAAAATTTAAAAATTAATTGAAATTGAATATGACGTCATAAAGCACAAAAAAGTAGCAAAGCGAGGGGCGTTCACAGTAATGTGGGTCAGTACCGACCCAGCCGCCACGGCGGGAGCGAGACGTGGGAACCAACTCAACGGTGAACAAAGCAAGTCACACACTACACGCTAACGTGGTGTAGGTCCACCTTCGACTGACGCTAGGCTAGCACTGATCAACATATTGATTCAATGCAGTGTGGGTTAGTACTGACCCGGCAGCATGAGCGATTTGATCGCACCCGCAGCGAACGTGTTAAATTGACATCTGAAATGTATTATTGATGTATTATAGAACTGGGACGGGTGGCGTCGTCCTGTAATCCAGCTACTAGGAGGTCACGAATTGTGGATATTTATAGGCATACACTGTGGATGCGATACTCCCTCATGTGGATTAACGTCCGCACGAGTGAGTACTACGACTATCCGCAGTACTATCCTGATAATTAGACCAATTCGTATATACCAAGGAAAAATATGGTTCGGATTCCACTATAAACTGTAGGTCCCTTAGTTGCCATTAGCTGTTTGGGCTATTAATTAACAGCTGTGTCTAAGGAATGTCGGCCTTAGTCACTAACAAGACTACAAGATAGCGCCACTCATTCTACACTCATCTCCATTCATACTTGGCTTAAAATACCTACTATGTATGGTCGCCATTTCAATAAAAAGTATTAAAGTATTAAAAAACATACTACTATAACCCAGAATGCCAACCGCATGGTAAAAAGCATTAAGTGTTTTGAGAGAGTTTTGCCTGTCAATCGTAGGCAGCGCCACCAGCGTTGCTATGCTGAGTGCATGGCAACGCTGGTGGCGCTGCCTACGATTGACAGGCAAAGCTCTCTCAAAACACTTAATGCTTTTTACCACGCGGTTGGCATTCTGGGTTATAGTAATATGTTTTCTGTGCCCTTACTCGGGTTGTGATATATCTAGTTGTGTCTGATTTCATATGGAGAATTAGGAATTTTAAAATAATATAAACAAATTTAAATACGAGTAATTAATATACAAACCAGGTTTCTTCTTTTGGGCTGTTTTTAAGTTCCGGAAACAATTCTTCAATTAGTTCATCCAATAAACAGTAGAAGAGCTGTAACATAATGCATTTGAAATATTAGTGATTTGGTTTATCAGTGCTAATGTACCTTAACTATGTTATACCTCTTGAAATGTGTAAAAATAACTTGTTAGTTTTAAAATGTTTGAAATCTAGAATTCAGAGAGTTCAAAAGCTATATTGAAATCACCCTTTAATAAAATTGAAATTGCAAATGTAAAAAAACCATTAGTGATGTGTTAAAACTAAATCATAAAATCTCAAAACCATCAAAACTTTGAAAAAGATTCGGTGTTGCGATTCAAGATTCAAAAGGACCATATAGAAATACAAGATTTTATAAGTTTGAATTTTGAAAATGCTGAAATTTGTTTGGTGTCATTATTATAGTTTATAACACTGTTATCTTCCTTTGAAAAATTAACTGCCTTTCTACCAAGAGCTTCAATCCACTCTCTTTTAGTAAAATTGTAATCAGACAAGTTGAAATTCGCTTAGTCTGCAGGTTTGCTGCGGTGGGGGTATATGTTACTTAATCCTACTTTAAGATAGCCTATCAAACAATGTTCAATAAAAAGTTAACTAAAGGTACGATTATATTAGGACAATGGCGTCCGGGATGCTGGTGTCCGAGAGGCTAGCGTTCCACTTTGAGCCGAAAATGACGTGATTTGTGTTGGGATGCTAGCCGCTCGGACTGTCATTTTATATTATGTTTTGTCACTTATTATTTATATCTATTTAATTAAATAACATTAGGTTTACGAGTACCCAGGTTTGCTGCTTCAGGGAGGCTAAAAAAGTGTCTTTTTAGCAAATTTCCCATATAGGGAATAAGCTATTACCGTAGTACTCATGGTAAGACCTGGACCCGGGACCGATTTACTTTTTCGTTTTGAGGTCCCCAGAGGCCAAAAACACCCTCTGTTCAAATTCATTATATATATATATATATATTTATTTATATATTAATAAATTAATAACTTAAAGGGTACTAAAAGTTTAATTATGTATTTCATTTACTAATATTTATATATATTGCAAAATTATGAGTAATACAACTGAATTTGATAGTAAAGTTACAAACAAGGTTTATCCGATTGTTGGTAGATCAACTTGTGAATCTCACAATGTGATATATCAACTATTGTGTAAACATTGTCCAAAAGATTACATTGGCCAGACTTCAAACTCTTTAAGAGTTTGAATGACAGGCCATCGTTTTGATGTGGTACATGAAGACAAAAGAAAACCAATCTATAATCATGCCGCTCACCATAACCAAAATTTTGAAGGCTGCTACACCCTTAAAGCCCTTCACAAAGTAAACCCACATCAAAACCTTAAATGCAACCAACTGGTCTTAAGAAATTCTGAATTGGCTCACCAGTTGGTACTGAAAACAAAGTTCCCCTCTGGTTTAAATTTAAGATAGTAGAAAAGTGATTCAACTCAGCTGAATTTAGTGAATTTTAATTTTAATTTTCTTTTAGGCTGGTTTTATTATTTTCTTTGATCTGTACTCAATCATATGTTCTCAAAATTCAACTATTTGTAAACAGTTCATATTTATTTGTTTTGTTCATTTTACATTTTTCATTAATTTCTCTTTGCTTGAAAACGTTTGTATTAAACAAAAATTTGCAATGTTTCATGTTTCATTTATCATAAACTCTATCAAGATCTCCTCAAGAATATATAAATACAGGGAGCGGCAGAAATATCTGACGGTTTTCAAGCGAGTACCGTCCGGCAGCCAAGTGGAGGAGGGTGGTGGGGAGCGGCTCATTCTCAAGGCCAAGTGTGACAATTTTAGTCGCTATAGAGCAGTGGACCGGTATACATCGCGCGTTTGTCGTTGAGGCGTATTTTAAAAATGGCGATTTTGTTGTTGATAGCAACGTAAGTTTCGTAGGCATTTTAATGTGGCTCGTGGGGAACCTATCCCATCCCGAAACACAATCGGATACCTTTAGATCCACAGGATCAACTGCAAAACGTAGGCCTACAGGCCGTCCAAGGTCAGTGAGGACGCCGGAGAACGTGGAGCGAGTGCGACAAACTGTGCTAACGAGCCCGCATCGCCCGGCGCGTGGACAAGCTGCTGCTCATGGCATGTCTGAGCGCTCTATTCGACGAATTTTGCTGAAGTTTTTGGACGATTGCTATTTTATATGGGTGAAAGTGAAGGTCTGAGTGCAAAATTCGTCGAGTAGAGCGCTCAGACATGCCATGAGCAGCAGCTTGTCCACGCGCCGGGCGATGCGGGCTCGTTAGCACAGTTTGTCGCACTCGCTCCACGTTCTCCGGCGTCCTCACTGACCTTGGACGGCCTGTAGGCCTACGTTTTGCAGTTGATCCTGTGGATCTAAAGGTATCCGATTGTGTTTCGGGATGGGATAGGTTCCCCACGAGCCACATTAAAATGCCTACGAAACTTACGTTGCTATCAACAACAAAATCGCCATTTTTAAAATACGCCTCAACGACAAACGCGCGATGTATACCGGTCCACTGCTCTATGGCGACTAAAATTGTCACACTTGGCCTTGAGAATGAGCCGCTCCCCACCACCCTCCTCCACTTGGCTGCCGGACGGTACTCGCTTGAAAACCGTCAGATATTTCTGCCGCTCCCTGTATTTGTAACATTTTAAAATAATCGATTTTTTGCCCTTACATATGTTACTTGTTCTTGGTACAAAATGGTACAGGTGTTCTTGGTACAGGGCTGCCAGTATTTTTCTCATTTTTTAAAATTGATATTACTATAAAAATAAATAATTTTCATCACTCCTTAACGAAAGTAACTATTTTCGATAACAGCTGACATCAATGAAAGTATTCGTTTCCCAAGCTCTAATTTAGGGCGAGGGAAAATCGATCAGCTGATTTTCCCTCGCTCTAAATTTACTTTCCCTCGCTCTCAATTAGTTCTCTATTTATTCACTACGCGCGCTAGTGTTTTGTTATGGTTTAATTTAATGATTTGAACCAGCTGTATGTATTGTTCAGAGTTGTTTTATTCTTTTATTTTGATATTTAAACAAAATGTATTGTGAAATATATGTAGGTTTCCTTTTAAAAAAAATTATTTTGATGTTCAATCAAATTAATTGAGAAATAAATATGTAGTTGTAATATTACTGAGGTCTGCTATTCTGTGTTTGTGTATTTTTGTGTCGTGATGAAAAGTATCGTTCATAACTCGTACCGAAAGTTATTATCCGACACTTGCTCCATTATTCCCGTCCTCGGCTTCGCCTCGTACGTGAAAATAGTTCTCACACACTCGGCTTCGCCTCGCACGTGAAATTAATGTTCCCTGTGTTCGGCTTCTCCTCACACAACAACTTGAGCGTGCGACGGAAAATGCCACTTTCGGTCCTAGTAATGAAATATACTATTCCTAATTCCTACATTTATGGTTTTCTAACAACAATTACAGTATCACACATTATTAACACCTTTAACTACTAACATGATTATGTCAAGAAAAAAACAGTTAAGATAAAGGCTTAACCTATTTTACTACTCAGATAGGTCATAGCCATAATAAATTAGTTAAAAATTAGAAATTAGAAAATTAGAAAGAATTTTTAGGAATCAACATTTTGACAAGATAATGTAACACAACTGGTTACTTTTCCCCAACCAACACAATAACGGGTTGTTTAATTTAAACTTTTAAAAGCATAAATGCATTTAGTTAGGGGTATATATAGGGGTTATCGTATTGTAAGTACGATGAATGTGGAAATAGATGGACTTTACATATTTCCTTTGTTAATTTGATAATCTTAATCTATACTATTATATAACAATCTCATGGTGTCTGTATATATGTGTGTTATTCAACATAGTAAAAACTACTAGACAGACTGGGGTTAAATTTTTCAAAATATAGCTTCTATACCAAGAATGGTAATACAGTAGGACTAACTTATTGCCTCTTCAATATTTGTAGAGACTCTGAGATTTGTAGAGACTTTGGGATTTGTAGAGACTAGCATTTAACAATTTGTTCAAATAAAATTAATTTTCAATTTTCAATTGAAATATTATGTTTTAGTCTACCCGAGGAAACCATAAGTTAGCGACAACAAAATTTGAAGTTTTCATTTGGAAGGCATACTGACTAAATAATTTATTTTCTTTGAATATTTTGTAAACGATTTCAGAATCTAAGTCTCCATATGGCTTTCCACAATATTAATGGAATTTTTTTATAACATCAACATTCAAAATTGAGTCGGAGACTATGATGCTTTTAATGTTAGATAGTGTAATACATATTTTTTACTAGTAGGCCTACTTAACAGAAACACCGGTTTATTTCTTTGAAGTGCTAGTTATTTCAGTTATTTTTATCACATAACAACAGCTTTTATCAATAAGATAAACAAATAAATAAGGAAATAGTACGGCATTCTTACCTAAAAATCACTTCTCGCGTCTATATTTACACGAATCAATGTCTTATTCTTACATTTTTTACAAATCTAAGTTCATATTCGTGAAAATGTTTCACACAAAAACGAGAATTGTTTTAAGATGTCTAATTTGACCAAAGAATAGCAGGAAGACATTGTTGCTGACGCGGCGGATCGCTTAAAATCTTAGAACACTGTATATGTATTATTCATTTTTAATTGAGCTTTTGTAATTATTCTTGCATCCAGGCACATCACATCTATCTGACATGCTGTAGTAACAAGCTCAATGTCATTACTAATGATTAAGGGTAGTAGAAACGCGATTATGTACGTCGGTACACGACTCCTCCATTCACTGTAATGGAAAGACGACCGCACACCAAGACACGGATGCGACGTTGCCACTTTTCGCTCGCCGCGGCCTTGTATTAGAGGTGGCTGTGATTTAGGTCATTGGCCTTTATTACGCATCTGGTTGTGTTGTTTCAGAAGAGAAGCAGAGACAAAATTGTTTAACAAAACAAGATAGTAGAATAAAAAAAATATATTTCTCTGTTCAATAATGGAAATAAATGTTGCTGATTATTTTCATAGAAATTAATTCACGGTAATTTGTGTCTTGTTAAGGAGTATGTTTAATCTATGCTAAAGACTGTGAAGTGCAGTTCTAACCTCATAGCTTACTAGTTGCTACGGAGACAACACTTTCATACGACTTTTTCGTCATTCTACTGTACTTAAAGTTCAGTTACAAAAAGTAGATCCTAATATTAACTAAGCTAAGAGAATAATATATTTAAAAGATATACAAATAGATATCTGTCTGATAAACTAATACAAACTCAATTGCTGCTAAATATAGGCTATTGTTAATTAATCAAATAAGAATGGTTGACAGTCTTGTGTTTCCATGCCGGTAGGTTGCAGTAAGCATTGTATTGGAGCATTGTAAGCTAGGCAGCTGAGCGGAGATATCTTAATAATGACACAACAAAATTATTGCCCTTCAAAATGGTCGTGTATACTTTAGAGTTAAGGAAGATGTCATAATATGCTGACGTTGCCGTTGTGACTTTATAATACGAAGCATGATGAAATAAAACAACACAATACCATGATTTATTTGGTTGAAATTAGAGATTATTTCTAGGTTTGTTTACTATTCGAATGTTCGAATATACTCATTAAGATCGAGTCGGGCTCGAATACTTAAGTATTCGTTAAACTATTCGAACTTTCGAATATTCGCACACCCCTAGTTTTATGTCAAATGCTCGTTCATTTTCAAGATGAGCTCGTTCGCATGGCTCAATCACGAGCTGGTTGAAGTTCTTCCGATTTTGATGAAATTTGGTAAGAACGCGTAAACCTACGTTTATTCAAACGAGTTCGCGAACCAGCATGATCAGACTATGGGAACAGTGGGGGATCATCTTCAAATGGTCCAAAGTCGTTTGGTCCACAGTTTATATTGCCGTTCGTTTGGTCCAACAGTTAAGAACTCGTTCGTTTGGTCCAAAATCGTTTTATCCAATTTCATTTGGTCCAAAGTCGTTTGGTCCACAGTTTATATTGCCGTTCGTTTGGTCCAAAATCGTTTGGTCCAACAGTTAAAAACTTGTTCGTTTGGTCCAAAATCGTTTGGTCCAACAGTTCAAAATCGTTTGGTCCAAAAGTACAGGCCAAACTAGAAGTAAAATGTTGCATTGTAGAGTAAACTTATGAAATATACTGTACGTTTATATTGCCGTTCATTTGGTCCAAAATCGTTTGGTCCAACAGTTGTAAAACAGTTCGTTTGGTCCAACACATTAATACGAGTTCGTTTGGTCCAAAGTATAAACTATTGCGTCCCTCACTTTGAAGGCGTTCAAATATCCGCGGTCGTATACAATAATAATATTAATACAATTTTTGCTTTAAACATGTTGACTTTCTATGTTTTTAACGTTAAAGACGCCATGTTTTGTTGTATTCAAACCACTAAAGCGTACATAAACAAACTTAAAGCTCAATAGTGTATCATACGGTTGGAAATCTTATAAATTAACAGTTTTTATCACATTTGGCGACCTTCTAATATACAGAGTGTTCAGTGGACCAACGTGTTTTAAATGTTTATCATACACCTTAATTTGTATTGTTGTACCGGTACCTATTTACAATGGAGTGTTTACTATTGATCATGGTTGTCTATAATTCTTAATCAAAAGGTTAAAATAGAACATGAAAACTACATTAACGCCTACTCATATTTTCTGGACGTCCACAATTTCCTGGTAAAAATTTTGTCTTACAGAATTATATACAAGGATCTTATTTTCTTATTTTAAAATTGATGTTCTTCTGTATAATGTCATGTTTAGCAATATAACGTTCCATTACGAACAGTTATATAATCTTAATATTACAGTAACTCTTTCAATCATTTCTTATTGCATTATGTTATATCTATTGTACTGGTTGGTGTCTGCCTTTTTGACTACTTTTGCCGATATTTTGTCTTATTATTCAAGACTGACAGATCATCACGAGATTATTGTTATACATGTGTATTTAATCATTGGACCATTTCCCATTATGTAATACGATACAGAATAATTAAAGTGCAGAAGGCTTTTACAGTCTATGAAAATGAATGTTAAATAGGCTACTTTTATTTATCATAGACACATCATTAAGGTACATCAATTATAGGTCTACTCTTTGTGATATGCATAATTGTCTGAGACAAACATTCAGGCACGTTGCCCATATTTTTTTTTAAATAATAGTGGTTTTCAGTTACTGGATTAAATTTCTAATAATTTTATGAATAAATGCATGATAAGTTATAGAAAGTTATTAATCCTAAATTTCAGTTTATTACAGACTTTTAGAGAGTTTACTTTGATGTATTAATTCAGCTTAGTGAAAGAATACACAATAGAGCCAATGAATGTTATTCAACTAAAGAAGTGTTGTACATGTTTACTGGCGCTACTCAGCAACAAAAATCATTGATCTCTCTAAGTTACTTACCCAGATGGTGACATAAAAAAGGCCCAAACTCCATACTATAAACAGTTTCTCAGGCCAGAGTCAATTTAAAGCGCTTGAATTGTGGCATTTATTAATTCGGCTTATATTTCTCGTAACCAACAGATTGTTCATCTGCAGAAGAAGTTCAGTGTGCTCTTATCGTGTCTAAAGACATCCAAACACAGAAACCTTAAATTACAGTAGTACCTATATCTTGACAGATGTTTTGCAGTAGCATGTCACCTTTTGTACGATATTACGGACCGCGGCCCACTTGATTGGCCTTAAGTGGGAATTTTTTTAATAACACAACACCTTAACTGTAAAACAAATTTCACAAAGAGTGATCACCATTTTTTTACCATTTACTTTCATGACAGAAAGGTCGTGTACATTTTGTACCGGATCTCCTCATCCTTTCAAAGATACGTTGATTAACAACGTGACGAAGGAAAAGTAAAACTTAACCAGCTTTAGGGTGGGTCTCCCTTTGTAGTAAGAACGTGCCTTCCCAACAAACAGATTCAATTAGCATAGCACTGAACTGATAAAATCGCTGAAGTGTGCAACGTCGTTGCAACAATTGTACTGATCGGAGTCAAGACTGATCACGTTGACATAATTTCATGGTGCGCGCCCCTGACCAGCCAACAGCAATTGTTAAGCATGGCTGTGTTGCATTTTGCCTAGCCAGATTGAAGGCACTAAGGAAATTCCAAGTTAGTGGTCAGCATGGCTTACGTGAGTAATGCTAGGTCACGTAATGGCTGTGCCTGCGGCAACTGAACTTACAAGAATAAACGTGAAAACCCGAACTTACAAGTAAACTTAAAATAATCTTTTCTGGTTTATTATAATCTATATAAATATAATTAGAGATTCATCTGTAAATTGCTCAAAATTATAAATTTTAAGGTTATTTTTACGTTTTATACAATGAAGAAGCCGAAACAAGTATCATCTCGATTTCTGTCTGTCGAAATTCTAGATCCACCGGGGCGTAACCCGAAAAAACTTATTAATCGAAATATGAGCAAGGTATATACAAAATTCAAACCCAATATGATAATTTTTTAATGCGTGATTGATAAACCAAAATATAAACCAATACGATTTTAATACCATTTAAAGATTCTTCCAAAAGCATTCCTCGTATTATATTCATCAAAAAGAAGAGACAACAATTAGCATAGGAACAATAACTCCTATGATAGACGATATAAGAAATATGTTATTCATTGAATGTTCAACAATATTTTGTAACTAACGCAATAGCCATTATTGTTTCTACACTTATTTATTACTCATTAAAAAATGATAAATGCTGACATTTTTTGTTATAATTTCACTCTATTTGTCTCAGTTAGAGCACAGATAATATAACCCCTACTAGTATCTAATCCCCTAGTTGTACGTTATCTGTGGTTAGAGGAATTGTCGTAAGCCTTTAAAGCAACCGTCGATTTCGACTGGTTTTACCTAGTCTATGTGTAACTCTGCATTTTCTTAGGTAAGTAGAAAAAGAACGTTGTTGCAACTAAACCAAAATACGCCAGTTAGACAAATGAAATTGTGACAGACTACAGGAAGTCCTTAAGGTAATGAAAACAATTTTGCCGCATAAAAAATCGTTTATTCAACATAAACAAAGTGATTGAGAGTAATTTTTTGTATACCTAGGTTATCTAAAAATAAAAATAAATAGTCATAGTAACTGTGACCAGACTAGGGGGTGGAAAATTATTTGGGCCTAGGGGCGCAAAAATGCTAAATCCGGCCCTGGTCCAGTGGCTTCTCCTCACGTCTATTTGGCCGAGGTGACAGCTTCCACAGTGGCCGAAGAGGACGATAACTTTTGGAGTTCTATGCACCTAAAAACGGAAGGTCAAGTATGTAAAACTGTTATTAATGACATGAGACAATAATCCATCTTTGAACAATAAAAAAGGTAATTAATTTTATCTGGATCGATGCGGCAATCCTTTTGATTGTTATGCGAGCATTATAACTGCAGTACTCTGTTAACCTGCCAGTTTATATTACCCAAAGCTAATAAATACGTATTATTTTGTTTTAATTTCATTGACCTGTAATGGCTCCCCAGTGAAAGTGTTTTTCCTTTGTATGTATTAATATGTAGAGTTGTATAAGGTGTTGTAAATAGATTATCAATTGGATGGACTTCAGATATTTTGTTGTAATGGACGACGTTCCCCACGCACAGGCTTTTTCTATGTTGGGACCATCCTTTTGTATTATGTTCCCTTGTATTATGTTGGTAAGATATATTTGGTGGAATAAATTATTTTTAAAATGAATTGATTTGATTTCGTGTAACGTCAAGTAGCCATATTTGTCATATAACGTATTTATTATAACGTATATTGAATGAGTCGAAAATATTATAATACACTTATAACTGTTTTCATGTTATAATAAATTATTGCAATTTACTACTTACTATTGAAAAATCCTCCTGTAGGAGGTGACGTTAGTCCGACACAGCGGGCAGCGAACTGGCTGTGGGTAACCGTCAATGTCGTTGACAGTCATTCTATGGACTGCCACACATTGACCACAGAATAGAAGTTGTTGGTTGAAGCATTTTCGATTGGTATCTTTCTATAATTTCGATATTTTACCGAGCACCAAAGTTGCACACCGTATCTCCATATTGGTTTCAATATAGTTTTGTACAGTAATTATTTATTTTCTTGATCAAGTTTTGATTTTCTTCCGTTGAGCCAATTCAATTGATTGCATTTAAGATTTAGTTGTTGCCGTTTCCTCCAAATGTGATGTGTGTTCAACTTAATGTACTTCAGTAGATTGGGTGTTGTTTATTGTGACAGGAAAACAAGAATTTAGGTTTACAGTAAAATACCCCCGCCGCAGCAAACCTGCAGACCAAGCGAATTTCAACCTATCTCATTACATTTTTACTAAAATATTTCCATAAATAAGACATGTTTATTCCCAATTTCAATAACACATTAGATTTAACAAGTGCTTAGGTTTGCTACTACGGGAAAATAAAAAAGTGTAAAAAACAGTGTAAAATAAGATTTAATTCCAATAAATTTACCCATCAAAAACTTTTAACTTAATAATTACACAATAGTTTCTTACCGAAAATGAGGTTTTGCCGGCTCGAGATATTTTTAAAACAATCGAGAACTGCAAAACCATTTTTTGTCCCTGGTACGAACACTATTTTTCACCACACTACTACTATTCACAATAATAATTAATGCACACTGATAATCAACTCAACTTTAAGGTTATGTGAAGAAGTAATTTCAGGAATCAGCAAAAATAATAATAAACAGTTGCTAGGCAACGGTGAAAATAAAACAATTCTATTGCAATGCTGTGGATACTGTTTGTGTACTTAATATGCAAGCGGGCAGCTGATTTTGCGGCCCTAGGGATGTAAAAACCTGCTCGGTCCCCAAATGACGATTACAGCTGGCATGGCCAGCAAAACGTAACTTTCAGCCTCTAATTAACGTATGTAAAAAAGGTAATAACATCATAGTGTGGCGAAAAAAACATTTTCAAACAATAAAACAAATAAAAAAACTCAAAGCTTTTACTTACTTTTCAATGATAAAATCATACATAGTCAAACAATAATTTACAACATCTGGTCTGGTTAATATTACGGGTTGAATGAAAAGAAACATGTGAACTTGCTTCTAAAAAAACATTGCTCACTTAGTATTGAAAAAATATTATTATAAAAATATATTATTATAAAAATATTATAAAAACAAGGAACAAACCCCAAGTGAAAGTGTTACAATACATATTCTTGACCATTTTAAGTGCTTGCTAAATCTAGCACTCTATTAAACATGGTCTCAAATATGTATTACCTTACTTTCTCACGCTAACTGGCAATCACGACAATTAATATTATTGTACACATATAACTTCTAACATAAATATTTCAATTGCAATTTGAAACCAAATACTGTTAAGTACCAACTGAAACCAACTACTGTACAGGTAGTTTATGTTCTACTGTTGGTCAGTCGGTCAATCCTACAGTATGTTTCATCTAGGGTCCTACGCACGCGTGAATCGAGTAGTCAATATAAATCACAACAGGTAGCCTAGTTAACACAAAGACACAAAAATTTCGTAGTAAATATAATTCACTGACATCTTCAATAATTGAACAATGTTTTACAGAAATGAAATTTTCTAACATGACTTAACATTTGATGGCAAAACATAAACTTAAAATGATTGTATGTACTGTGAAACTCAACTATACGCAAGTGTTTTCTATGTATAGTAGTAAATTGCAAATTGAGTGATAACGCACATCCTTTATGGTAAGGGAAAACTACATTTTAAAGTTAAATATTACGACGGCGAAAAACGACAAACACAACATTTGTGTAAACAAAACATTATTAACATAAACATTTACATGTAATTTAATTTGAAACCACCTTTTCACTTTTTTGAAAAAACAACATGAAACTACTTTGAACTGTTTAGTACGCAATTTACACTTAATTTCTATAACACAGTGAAGTTAGCCTTACGTACAGTTATGGCCTCGACATCCCCTTCATTTCTTAATTATCTATCATTCTATTTAAATTCATTAATATCCGTAAAGTGGTTCAAAATATCAAAATAAAAAACGCGTTTATATATATATATATATATATACAGTATCAGGCTAGTATTTTCCGGCACGCGTTGCAGTACTAAAAACTAACTATTAAATGTATACAAAAAAATATAATAAAATTTAAAAATATAAAAATATATAAAAACTAGCAGAGTACCCGTCCTTTGTACGGGGTTGGAATATAAGTATAAAATGCTTATTGCAGTTATACTCAAGCTTTGCGATTGCAATGGGTGGAGGACACAGTTTGATAAAATTTGCTTTTTTAAATTTACAGTATTCTATAGTATTACACATCTACCATAGCCATAATGTTCTACCATTTTACCTAAACAATAGAGCAAAATAAATTATCAATTCGCAAAATATCACAAATTATTCATGAAATGAAAAACATATACATAACTGTAAACAATCCTACTTTGACAGTTCTCATTGCGAATCACAGTTTTTTGTTGCTGCTTAGTTCAAATTAGCTGTTTTCATAAATGCAAAAAAAATATAGTGCTGCACCCTGTTGATAAATCTTATAACTTTTTAATGCTTTTCCATATCATAGAACCAACTTTTTTAGTTGAAACAGCTGACTAAATTCTTTAATTCCCTTTAAATATGAATATTCATAAGGTTAACATGGCGAACTACAGAGCCACTGGGGCGGAGCCCGAAAGGATTTTTGAGATAAGAATATGCCTATATGTTAATCGGGAATGTAAGCTATCATCATGCCATATTTCAGCCCAATCCGTCAAGTGGTTTATGCGTGATTGAACTTCAAACAAACAAACAAACAAACAAACACACAAACTCACATTTATAATATTAGTAAGATAAGATAAGATATAAATATTTAAAAATATAATATAATTTTTATAAAGGTACAACAATTACAAACTCTTTTCTTTTCAATAATTTATTCACGGTTCTCATGGGGAGTAAACATAACATTTTGGGAAGTTTTACAAATAGGATATATCTTCGATGAGAAATTAACTTTATATATTTGTATTATTAACTACATAATTGTTACAAATACCATGACAAACACACAACAAACAAAGATTGAATTTTAATATATAGATAAATTAAATAAACCATCTGTTTAACATTAAATGCAAACTCAAAGCAAAGTCAATGTTTATCCACAAATCTAGGGAATTAAAACGCGTTGTTTTAAGATTGACTGGGGATAAAAAGTAAACATTCCACAAACACATTATATATAAATAAATATATGTATATGTACGTGTATATAAATGCAAACATATCAATTATTAAGAAACGTAACACAAAACAACAAATAGGCCTCGGAAGGCAGGCGGTTGGGTTGACGACGTGACGGCGATTATTTGAACGCCTTCTATGTGAGGGACGCAATAGTTCATACTTTTGGACCAAACGAACTCGTATTAGAGTTTTGGATAAAACGACCCGATCGAATGGTCCACAGTGAAACGTACAGTCTATTTCATAAGTTTAGTCCACAATGCACAATTGTAATTCTGGTTTTGCCTGTACTTTTGGACCAAACGATTTTGGACCAAACGAACTGTTTTACAACTTGTGGACCAAACGAACTGTTTTACAACTTGTGGACCAAACGATTTTGGACCAAACGAACTGTTTTACAACTTGTGGACCAAATGATTTTGGACCAAATGAAATACTCCCCAACTGGATGATAAAACGATTTTGGACCAAACGAACTGTTTTACAAGTGTTGGACCAAACGATTTTGGACCAAACGAACTGTTTTACAACTTGTGGACCAAACGATTTTGGACCAAATGAAATACTCCCACAGTGGGTAACAGTGGTTTAAAACAGTGGGGTTTTATGGGGTAAAAATTGTTTTTTCACATTTTTTACTCTAAAAACATAATCTCACAATTTCTTTCCAGACCATTTTGTAGAGCTTAAAAAAAAAAATAACTTTGTATATTGAAGCGTTGTTGTATTCCTAATGGTTACGGAGATGATAAAAAAAACTTTAAATTTAAAATGTCCATGTTACTCTTATGGAGAATAAATAAACTGTTGTAGTTTAGTGCTTGTTTATGGATACATTTTATTCAAATTTGGCAATTTTGTTTATTTCACTAAGCTATCAACATTTCAATAAAAACACACCTCAATACCTTCTCTGTAGCAGCAAACCTAGGTACTCATTAAAATTAATGTTTTTTAAATAGGAAATAAATCTGACAATTTTCAGAGTATATTTTAGTATAAATCCAGCCACGTAAATGGAAATTTGCTTAGTCTGCATGTTTGCTGTGGCGGGGGTATTAGTTAAATATTAATAGCTTAGTATAAAACAAATTGGCCAAGTTTGATCAAAATATATCCAAAAACAAGCAAATTCCAACAGTTAACAATATTTACTGTAGGAATAACATGGGAATTTTTAATTTACACTTTTTTAAATTGTCTCCATAACTAAAACCGTACAAACACACTTTGACATACTAAATTATTTCTTTTTAAGCTCATTAAAATTATCCAGAGAGAAATTGGGAAATTTTGTGCTTTGTGGGTCAAAAAATGACAAACCCCCTTTTTTACCCCATAAAACCCTTTTCCCGAGGTCAGTTCATGCTGGTTCTTGAACTCATTCAAGTTAATCCCGCCCTACACCTTTAAGCCAAAATTCATCAAAATTGGACAAAAATTACTCAAGTTATTGCGTTTATGGATATATATAATATTTAAGTCTATATGAACGGATGGTGTTTTTGGCCTCTGGGGACATCAAATCGACAAAGTAGATCGGTCCCGGGTCCAGGTCTTACCATGTGACCTATGGTAATAGTGTATTCCCTATATTCGCGCACATGTCGAAAGAGAGAGTCTCAGATGCTAGCCGCCTAGTATAATGCCCCACATTTAAACCAATGCCCCACAAACGATGTGCATCCCGGGAGGCAAAAAGTCACCAGACGATCGAATTTCAGCGTCCCAGCTGAAAGGCACAAAATCGAGCGTCCCGTGGCTTTTTTAGCATCCGACGCTGGCATCCCTAGTATAATCACCCCCATTTGATTTAATGCCCCGCTAGCGTCCTAGTATAATCGTGGCCTTAACTGTACTATTGGCGAATCTATACAGGGTGATCAACTCAAGGAGGCCACCATTGGGATATCGAAAACGGTAAGAATTAGAGAAAACTTTAAATAGGGGACATTCCTTTATTTTTTGTGGCAGTTAAAAATATGATTTTATTTTTTTGAAATTCAGCCGCCATTTTCCAAAATGGCGGCCAACTTTGAAATTTCTTATAAAACACCCTATATTTTATCATGTTTTCGGATAGAACAGGCAATTTAAAAACTTTTTTATTCTTGACATTTTTTCGATAAACCCACTCGTTTAGGAGTTACAGCCTATGGAAAAATGACTTCCGGTTTACATTTTACATCATGTAGCTCCCAAACAAGTAGGTTTATGGCGAAAATGCGATGAGTAAATAAGTCAAAGAAGTCTTAATATTGCATCCACATTCCATAAAGACCATAAAATACACAGTTTTCCACTTTTCAAGTTTGCCGCCATTTTGGAAAATGGCCGCCATTTTTAAAATAATATATTTAATGGTTTTAACGAATTTTATGATCTTTTTGGAATGTGGATGCAATTTTAAGACTTGTTTGACTTATTTACTTTTCGAATTTTAGCTATAAACCTACTTGTTTAGGAGCTGCATGATGTAAAATGTACACCGGAAGTCATTTTTCCATAGGCTGTAACTCCTAAACGAGTGGGTTTATCGAAAAAATGTCAAGAATAAAAATGTTTTTAAATTGCCTGTTCTACCCGAAAACATGATAAAATATAGGGTGTTCCATAAGAAATTTCAAAGTTGGCCGCCATTTTGGAAAATGGCGGCTGAATTTCAAAAAAATAAAATCATATTTTTAACTGCCACAAAAAATAAAGGAATGTCCCCTATTTAAAGTTTTCTCTAATTCTTACCGTTTTCGATATCCCAATGGTGGCCTCCTTGAGTTGATCACCCTGTATATTAATAGCCTATAGTATTTTTTTGTTTAAATGTTTCTTATTGCTAATTTAGGTAGTAAGTAACAATAGACACTATTCATGTACGAAAATTTGTACTGTGTGAATAAAGACTCTTTGAATCTTAATTACGTAAGCCGATTCTTTGGGTTAAAATTGTGGGAAGTCGTAGAACGAAGGAAGAGGGCTCAAATTAAAGGTATCAATCCCATGATGGCGGGAAAAAAGGTGAAGTTACCCAAATTTTAACACAAAATTAGATATAACGTAAAATGTTCTCCATAAAAATAGCATTAGAAGCCATTTACTGCTGATTTAGGTTTATTTTAATACAGCTGATCGTGATTTTATGATTAAGCCAGTAAGCAATATTACATTTGGATTACTCATTTGCCATTCAATTCTGCAATGTACTGTATGCGCCAATGATATATCTGTTATGTAAGTTACAAGTTTATTAATCTCACTTGGTTTTGGATTTGCTTACAAAACGTGATCGGAAATAGTTGCAGTAGAGTATTTGTGAACAACTTTAAAATGTAAACATATCAGTGACAGCTCGAAAAAATAACCCCTATCCAAACAGCTGTTAGTTATTTAATAGATGACATATTCTCTACTCAAACGATTAGTATTTCATAAATGACGTACCGTATGTAGAAAATATTTGGAAAAAACTTTCTCGACAAAAATCACACAAAATCGGGTTTTTGAAGGTTTGTTATTTTATTTACAAAATAATGAGGCCATATTTTAATAGCCAAGACACTGTCACCAACCCAGTGAATACAGGATAATGATTTGAATCTTGAATGGTACTCTAGTTTTCTCGGAGTAGATAGCATAAATTGGTATTTTGGTGTTATTGACACAATGACAGACAGACAGACAAACAGAAAGAAATTGAGATAAGACTCATTTAGGATTTCTTAGGCTATGAAACGTAAAATAACAAAAAAATCACAATTCTACCCAATGTACAGTCAAAACTGTAATTTTATTGTATTAATATGGATTTTCATTAACAGTTACACCTTATTGTACTTGCCATCAGTTATATCCGTTATTTAAGTCCAAGGTTTATTAATCTCACTTGGTTTTGGAATAGCTTACAAAACATGGTCGGAAATAGTTGCACTATTTGTGAACAACGTTAAACGTAAACATATCAGTGACAGCTTGAAAGAATAATCCTGATCGAAACAGCTGTTTATTATTTCATAGATGACATATTTTCTAAACAGATTATAAGTATTTTATAAATGACGTATGTAGTAAACATTGGGAGAAAACCTGTCAAAAATAGCACAATTAGCGTTTTTGAAGGTTTGTTATTGTATTTCCAAAGTAGTGTGGCCATATTTTAATAGCCATAGACAGACAGAAATTGAGATAAGACCCGTTTCGGATTTCTTAGGCTAAAAACGTAAAAATAACCAAAAACTTCATGATTCTAGGCAATATACAGACAAAACTGTAATTTTTTTTATTTACATAGATTTGCGAGAATACTGTGGATGGCTTGTTAGAAACACATGTTACAACTCTTTTGTTTACCGTTTACTTGTTATTTTGTTCAACCAACATAAGTTTTAAAGACTATAAGTCCCTAATTTCAAAATTTAGTTAAAATCCTTCTGCTTGATTTCGAGATATATATCACGGACATTCAGAGAAACAGACTTTGCTTGTATTAGTGTGTGCATATCAACCTGAGCTTACATTTAAGATTTTCTTCTGACTCCTAGCGGGCTGTCTCCCTGAGGAGGTAGCGAATCACTGAATAGTGTTTTCAAATAATTTTAATGCCCAGTAACTTTGTTCCAAGTTTTGTACATCTATCTTAAGTTTATTATTTTTTTTTTTATATTTAACCGTCCTGGGACATTTTTGTCCACCCTTCATGAGTGCTTACATGTTTGTTGAGCAGTGGAGATTGAGTGGCCAAGTAGAGGCCCTGGTAGATAGGCCGACTCCACTCCCCACTCTCTTGCAATTGCATTTCCACTGCTCGGGCTACTTGACTTCGGTTTGACTTCCCTTTAGAATCAAATATTGCCCCTAGAAAATCAACCAGCAAAGGTTGAGAAGAGAAGGAAAAGTCTGCAGCATAAAAAGTTAACAACAGAAAATAAATGTCAGTAACACCAATATGATGCTATTTTATGATCTTCTTTGAGCAGAAACCCATTACATGTTATTTAACGTGTAACATTAACAGGCAAGGCATGGGGGTTTATTAATTTTATTTATATATATAAGTAGAATTGCATCTAACGAAAAATTTAAGTTCAACAAAAGGCTTTCTTGTTCACTGAACAGGTCCTCAATAATTTCCCAGGAGAGTCCCAGAAATGGTACATACTAACTTAATTTGTTATAACATCTATGCATCGCACAAGGGCATATCATGAAATTTTTTGGATGCATTATTGTAATGTTTAATTGTTGGTCGCTCTTGAAGTCCTCATTACACGTGTATTGAATTTACTTTGTCATTATTTACATTTTACTTACATTGAAGGAGTTTGATGAGGTGGGCAATGCGTTGTGGCACAAGAACCTGTCTAAGCTTGCGGTTGAGCCACCATTGCAGCAAGGCATCCACTGTGTTGCCTAACAACTTCTGCAGTGAGATCACAAGCTGTATGGTGGTCTGTGTCCAACTCAACACGTTCACACCTACACAAGTGTTTCAGTTAGTACATACAAGAATCTGTCTGAGCTTGCGATTGAGCCACCAATGCAGCAAGGCATCCACTGTGTTGCCTAACAACTTCTGCAGTGAGATCACAAGCTGTATGGTGGTCTGTGTCCAACTCAACACGTTCACACCTACACAAGTGTTTCAGTTAGTACATACAAGAATCTGTCTGAGCTTGCGATTGAGCCACCATTGCAGCAAGGCATCCACTGTGTTGCCTAACAACTTCTGCAGTGAGATCACAAGCTGTATGGTGGTCTGTGTCCAACTCAACACGTTCACACCTACACAAGTGTTTCAGTTAGTACATACAAGAACCTGTCTAAGCTTGCGGTTGAGCCACCATTGCAGCAAGGCATCCACTGTGTTGCCTAACAAGTTCTGCAGTGAGATCACAAGCTGTATGGTGGTCTGTGTCCAACTCAACACGTTCACACCTACACAAGTGTTTCAGTTAGTACATCAAGAATCTGTCTGAGCTTGCGATTGAGCCACCATTGCAGCAAGGCATCCACTGTGTTGCCTAACAACTTCTGCAGTGAGATCACAAGCTGTATGGTGGTCTGTGTCCAACTCAACACGTTCACACCTACACAAGTGTTTCAGTTAGTACATACAAGAACCTGTCTAAGCTTGCGGTTGAGCCACCATTGCAGCAAGGCATCCACTGTGTTGCCTAACAACTTCTGCAGTGAGATCACAAGCTGTATGGTGGTCTGTGTCCAACTCAACACGTTCACACCTACACAAGTGTTTCAGTTAGTACATACAAGAACCTGTCTAAGCTTGCGGTTGAGCCACCATTGCAGCAAGGCATCCACTGTGTTGCCTAACAACTTCTGCAGTGAGATCACAAGCTGTATGGTGGTCTGTGTCCAACTCAACACGTTCACACCTACACAAGTGTTTCAGTTAGTACATACAAGAATCTGTCTGAGCTTGCGATTGAGCCACCAATGCAGCAAGGCATCCACTGTGTTGCCTAACAACTTCTGCAGTGAGATCACAAGCTGTATGGTGGTCTGTGTCCAACTCAACACGTTCACACCTACACAAGTGTTTCAGTTAGTACATACAAGAATCTGTCTGAGCTTGCGATTGAGCCACCAATGCAGCAAGGCATCCACTGTGTTGCCTAACAACTTCTGCAGTGAGATCACAAGCTGTATGGTGGTCTGTGTCCAACTCAACACGTTCACACCTACACAAGTGTTTCAGTTAGTACATACAAGAACCTGTCTAAGCTTGCGGTTGAGCCACCATTGCAGCAAGGCATCCACTGTGTTGCCTAACAACTTCTGCAGTGAGATCACAAGCTGTATGGTGGTCTGTGTCCAACTCAACACGTTCACACCTACACAAGTGTTTCAGTTAGTACATACAAGAACCTGTCTAAGCTTGCGGTTGAGCCACCATTGCAGCAAGGCATCCACTGTGTTGCCTAACAACTTCTGCAGTGAGATCACAAGCTGTATGGTGGTCTGTGTCCAACTCAACACGTTCACACCTACACAAGTGTTTCAGTTAGTACATACAAGAACCTGTCTAAGCTTGCGGTTGAGCCACCATTGCAGCAAGGCATCCACTGTGTTGCCTAACAACTTCTGCAGTGAGATCACAAGCTGTATGGTGGTCTGTGTCCAACTCAACACGTTCACACCTACACAAGTGTTTCAGTTAGTACATACAAGAATCTGTCTGAGCTTGCGATTGAGCCACCAATGCAGCAAGGCATCCACTGTGTTGCCTAACAACTTCTGCAGTGAGATCACAAGCTGTATGGTGGTCTGTGTCCAACTCAACACGTTCACACCTACACAAGTGTTTCAGTTAGTACATACAAGAATCTGTCTGAGCTTGCGATTGAGCCACCAATGCAGCAAGGCATCCACTGTGTTGCCTAACAACTTCTGCAGTGAGATCACAAGCTGTATGGTGGTCTGTGTCCAACTCAACACGTTCACACCTACACAAGTGTTTCAGTTAGTACATACAAGAACCTGTCTAAGCTTGCGGTTGAGCCACCATTGCAGCAAGGCATCCACTGTGTTGCCTAACAACTTCTGCAGTGAGATCACAAGCTGTATGGTGGTCTGTGTCCAACTCAACACGTTCACACCTACACAAGTGTTTCAGTTAGTACATACAAGAACCTGTCTAAGCTTGCGGTTGAGCCACCATTGCAGCAAGGCATCCACTGTGTTGCCTAACAACTTCTGCAGTGAGATCACAAGCTGTATGGTGGTCTGTGTCCAACTCAACACGTTCACACCTACACAAGTGTTTCAGTTAGTACATACAAGAACCTGTCTAAGCTTGCGGTTGAGCCACCATTGCAGCAAGGCATCCACTGTGTTGCCTAACAACTTCTGCAGTGAGATCACAAGCTGTATGGTGGTCTGTGTCCAACTCAACACGTTCACACCTACACAAGTGTTTCAGTTAGTACATACAAGAATCTGTCTGAGCTTGCGATTGAGCCACCATTGCATCCTCTTTGATGCCTAACAACTTCTGCAGTGAGATCACCTATTAACATATCTCTAAACACTTTATTACCTTCCCTGTAGCAGCAAACCTAAGTAATTCTAAAACCTAATCTTACTAATATTATACATGTAAGTTTGTGTGTTTGTTTGTTTGAAGTTCAATCACGCATTAAATACTGGTCAAATTGGGCTGAATTTTGGTATGATGATAAGCTCACGTTCCCAATTAACATATAGACATATTCTTATCTCAAAAATCTGTTCCACCTCTGCCCCAGTGGCTCCTAAGTTTCCCATGTTAACCTTATGAATATTCTTATCTATATATTAATTTGAAACTGTTAGCGAATTTCCCATATAGGGAATAAGCTATTACCGTAGGTCTCATGGTAAGACCTAGACCCGGGATCGATTTACTTTTTCGTTTTGAGGTCCCCAGAGGCCAAAAACACCATCCGTTCAAATTCGATATATATATTCGAAATATATATATTTATATATGTGTCCGTTAGCGCGATAACTTGAGCAAATATGATCCGATTTTGATTAAATTTGGTACAAACGTGTAAACTTACGTTTATTCGAACGAGTTCGCGAACCAGCATAATCGGACCATGGGAACAGGGGTTTATGGGGGGTTTTATGGGGTAAAAATGGGTTTTTCCCATTTTTAACCCTAAAAATAAAAATTTTTGCAATTTCTTTCTCAACCATTTTGTAGAGCTTAAAAAAAGAAATAATTTAGTATATTGAAGCACTGTTTTATGCCTGACGGTCACGGAGAAAATTTAAAAAAAGTGTAATTTAAAATTCCCATGTTATTCTTATGGAGAAAATGAAAACTGTTTAGGCGCCTTAAAATAAGAAAAAAAATAGCTGAACCTAGAAATAATTAGAACACAGATGAAACCATTGTTGTTCGATATTGAAAGGTATTGTGAATGACATATCAAAAGTCTCAAAAAATATCTTTGGTGGAACACCACCATTTTTCCAAAATGGCGGCCAAATCCAGTTTTTTTTTCTTTTTATTAAAATTCTGACTTTCCAGTCAATATTGGTGAAAAGTCGTAAATACATTTAATGTTCCTCCTGAAATTACCTTTAAAATGATACCAAATACATGTGCCAACAACCAAAAGCAAACCCCGTAGGAATAATAAAATATTTCAAATTATAATATTTTTTATACATTAATGTAATAGTCCAAGCAAACTAAAAAAAAATTGACTCAGGGATCGTATAAAAAATTGCAAGAGAACTTTTTATGGTTTTATTTTTATTGTTGGGTATGCAGAATAACATACTAAAAGTTGCCAAAAATCAGTCCTCGGGAAACCCTTGAAATAATTATTAAAAATGGCGGTTTTTCCCAACATCGGAATTATTTTGAAAAAAAGGCCACATGCTTTATGGCAAATTTGTCGAGATATTGAGTTAGGATCACCACCAATATTTATTGGGTGGTCATTACTTCATTTCGATAGTGAACACGTTTTTGGCCGCCATCTTAGATCCGACATATTGGATATAAATATTTTTATATGTAATTATAGTGTTGTGACACAACATTATGAACTAGATTTCCACACTGATTTCAATGCTGAAATCCGTTTTTAAATACTTTTTTTTCTTAAAATATATTATAACAAAAACTCTCTACCATTCACTACTTATAATTTGAATACTTATTATTATTATTATTATTAAATTACACTACTTATTATTAGGGACGTTTCGTACTGTGAATAGGTATGTGTTTAGATTATTTTTCTCAGATTCTTATTGATGCTTGCAGTTTGTTCTAGCATTTAAATATTCAATGATATAAGAGCTTTTATTTTAGCCATTGATAGTTAAAAGCATGCTAGTTAGAGACGAGGTACAAACCCCAACACAATATTAAATTTACCTTTTTTTAAATCAGTTTTTATTAAAGATTTATATCTCGGGTTGTTAATATGTCTCCAAGTTCGTTCTAGTATCAAAGTACTCAGTAAAATGATTGGCTTTAATTTTATTGATCATTAAATGACATCTGACAAATTTAAAACGAATTATGTAGGCCTACCTTCAATTAACCTTAAAAATTATTATTTTTTAATTTGTCTTTAGTTAAAGACATATACAGGGTTAGTAAAAAGTGTGGAGACACCCTGTTATTTTTTTAACGGCCCATACTAGAAAAACTAAACTCGGCACACCATTATGGCATGTTATGAAGTACTTTTTGGGCATAACCGTTACTTAGTGTTCATCCCCAAAATGGGAAATTTTGGGGGAAACTCAAATGTTTTAAACACAAAGACCCATCGAGTGACCCCTCATTTTAAAGGTCCTGGTAAGAGAAAACCAACATCGCAAATTAGAGGTCTCTATCTCAGTTCAGTAAAAAATGGCAGCCAATTGAAATTCTCATAAGTTCCCAAACCCAAAATGGGGGATTTTGGGGGAAACTCAGAAATTTTAAATGATAAGCCCCATCGAGTGATCCCTCATTTTGAAGGTCATAATAAAGGAAAACCAACAACGTAAACTATAGGTCTCTAACTTAAAACAGTAAAATATGGCAGCCAATTGAATATAAAATTGCAAGTTATTTCCGATTTCTAAAGATTTCAATCAGCTTCCATTTTTTACTGGATTGAGATAGAAACCTCTAGTTTGCGTTGTTGGTCTTCTTTTACCGGGACCTTCAAAATGAGGGGTCACTCGATAGGTCTTTGTATTTGAAATGTTTAAGTTTCCCCCAAAATCCCCCATTTTGGGGATGTACACCAAGTGACCGTTATGCCCAAAAAGTTCTTCATAAGATGTCATAAAGGTGTGCCGAGTTTAGTTTTTCTAGTATGGGCCGTTAAAAAAATAACTGGGGTCTCCACACTTTTTACTAACCCTGTATATCCCCAATTCCAAATAATTTCCAATAAGGAATCCATTGCTAAAATAAAAGTCAATACTTAAACGAATAGCTACAGTATGAGGAGTTTTTCCCGTTTTCACTCTGCACACCCAACACTACAAAATAAAACCATAAAAAGTGTTCTTGAAATTTTTTATACGATCCCTGAGTCTGTTTTTGTACTTGGCTTGGACTATCACATTAATTTATAAAAAATATTATTATTTGAAATATTTTATTATTTCTACGGGGTTTGCTTTTGGTTGTTGGCACATGTATTTGGTATCATTTTAAAGGTAATTTCAGGAGGAACATTAAATGTATTTACGACTTTTCACCAATATTGACTGGAAAGTCAGAATTTCAATAAAAAGCAAAAAACTACTGGATTTGGCCGCCATTTTGGAAAAATGGTGGTGTTCCACCAAAGATATTTTTGGAGACTTTTGATATGTTATTCACAATACCTTTCACTATCAAACTACAATGGTTTCATCTGTGTTCTAATTATTTCTAGGTCAAACCATATATTCAGGGGCCTATGTTGTAGTTTACTTGTTTATGGATGTATGTTGATAAAATTTGGCAAATTTATTTATTTCATTCTATAGTATTGACATATGGTCAAAAAACACTTTTTACCTTCCCCGTAGCAGCAAACCTAAGCACTGGTAAAATCTAATGTTATTTAAATTGGGAATAAATATGTCTTATTTATGGAAATATTTTAGTAAAAATAAAAATGAAATCAGACAAGTTGAAATTCGCTTAGTCTGCAGGTTTGCTGCGGCGGGGGTATTTTTCTTTGTCACAGCTATTTTGAGAGAATGGCTGGGCGTATAAACTTGGTAGAGCTGTCTAAAGAAAGGTCTTGGTCTGTAGATGAGCCATCAAAAGAAAAACATGGTGAATTCCCTTGGGGCTCTGCCCCCGTGGCCTTTAAATTCCCATCCCATGTTATTCTTATGGAGGAAAATGGGGTTTTTGTCACAGCTAATTTGAGAGAACGGCTGGGCGTAGAAACTTGGTAGGGGTCTCTAAAGAAAGGTCTTGGTCTGTAGATGAGCCATCAAAAGAGGAAAGAGGTAAATTCCCTTGGGGCTCTGCCCCAGAAGCCTTTAAAGTTGCCTCTTCAGATTTGTTTACATTACGACCATCTATCTATATATTAATAGGCAAGCATGTTTCTTTAAAACCTTTTTTCTCAGCTCCTGTGCATCGTGGGGTAAATCTACGCATACCGTTAGAAAGCTATTTTCCTGTAGGTGTGCAGAATCCCTTTATAAATTTAAATAGGCTCAAAGATAAGCACAAAAAATGAGTTTAAAAATTTGAAAAAATTAACATGGATCTTATGCGTTGCCATGCTGGTGACGAAATAACAACGAAATATAAACAGAAAATAAAAACAAATGGAAGAAACTCCAATCACATGTTTTATTTACAGTGTGGGGTGAAAATAGAGAAGTGAGTAAGTTTACATTACATATTTTTGGTCGAGTTTCGACCACTGGACGACCTCTCGTATGCATAATTCTACACTACTTTTTAATGCAACAGCTGTTAATATTTAAATTGTGATTTATTGAATTTGTCAAAATGAAGTACAGTATTTGCAAAGGATTTTTCTGATTTTAAAATTGATTTTCTTCTGCATCGTGTCATGTTTTGCAATATAATGTTCTATTACCAAATCAGTGGAAAATCCTAATATCACAGTAACTTTTAAAATTATTTCTTATGGATTTAACTTATATCTATTGTATGGGTTGGTTTCTGCCTTTTTTACCACTTCTTGGAGATTCTACGTAGGTGATATTCTTTGGCATATTGCATCTGTAGACGAAACTTGGGTTGGTGTAATAATTACAATGGAAAAGAGCAAGAAATCCTGATACAATTTGATATAGGCTAAAAATAAAACTGAATTAACACTGTGCTACATTTCTTGAGCAATCATTGAAATAACCGATTTGCAAACAATGGAAACACAGAAAAAGTCATAGAACACAACCAAGTAGAAGAAATAGAAATAATGTTGTTTTTTTACACTAAAACACTAAAAAACAAGATCAGCTTTTTGAAAAAAGAAGAGATATTTACAAAGGATTTTGATTATATCTAACTGTTGTGTAGATCGTGAGTATTTCCATAATCTTTGAGTCGTCTGTAATGCTTCGCAATTGCTCGAATTCGAGCAACAGGTACACTAGTTTAAAAGGAATTAAAGAATTTAGTCAGCTGTTTCAACTACACAAGTTGGTTCTATGGTATTCAATAGCATTATAAAGTTATAAAGTTTACCAACAGGATACAGCACTATTAACTTTTTTGAATTAATGACAACAGCTAATTTGACCCAAGCAGCAACAAAAGGCTGTGATAGACAATGAGAACTTTACTTTTTTCTATTGTTTAGGTGCAGTGGTAGAACATTAAAGCTATGGTAGATGTACTATAGCACGGCCTCCTTCAACTACAGGCCGCGGCGTTCGAAGTGGCAACACCGCATGGGATGGCTACTGCTACGCTACACCACTGAACGCTCGTACCGCGGAGGATTGGAGCAAGCACGTAAATTATCTATTAATTTAGATGTTTTATATCTGACAACACTGATGTGTAGGAAAAGAAGGAAGGAATTATACGAGGCTTTCGTGTCAATACGAGAATATAATACAATATTTATTAAAACCTTTTACAGTACATTGAACATATAAGTATTAGGCCTATAATTGTAGTTTTCTTCCGTCTCTTCTACGTATTTACTCTATGATTTATTATTCGTTAAACACTTAAAAATTAAATCCTATTTACAATGTTATTTAGTTACAGCTTCTATGTAAGCTATTGTTTTATCAATTATTAGAATGATGACGTTTACTATACAAAGTAAAAATGTACATGTTATTAGACTAACGAAAAGGGTTGTGCATGTTTACTAGCGCTACTCAGCAACAAAAACCATTTAATTTATCTCTAAAATATATATTCTTAAAGTGCACTGAGAAGCAGCCAAAAAAAACCACGTAACTTACCCATATAGTTACAAAATGCTCAAACTCGCATTGTGACATTTATAATTCGGCTTATATTTCTCCAACAGAAAATTCATCTGCAGAAGAATTTTATTGTCCTCTTACCGTGTCTAATAACATCCAAACACAGAAACCTTGCCTAAATTGGTACCTATATTGACAAATTATTTGCAGTGGCCTATATTACGGGCCGTGGCACACTGGGTTGGTAACCTTATTGAAAATAACACAACATTTTGGCTGTAAAAAATGGCCCAATGAGTAAATACTATTTAAGCAGCTACTGTCATGACAGAAAGGTCATATTCCTTTTAAACTAGATCACATCATCCTTTATAAGATACGTTGATTAACAATGCACGTAAACATCAATATTACACAACACACCAGCCAATTTACATTATTTTTTTGCTTTTTGGAAATGCCACAATGCTGTGTCATTTGCATTATTTGTTGCCAATGAAGCCGCAGACCATATAAATGAGGAGGTCCCTAACAGTTCAAGAATAAAAGCCAACTTCACTTCAAGTATATTCCACTACACCTAACATTCCGTAGAGAGATTATATTGACAACTTTATGTAATTGATAAGGCTGAGACAACTAACTGACAACCCCCATGTCAAGGAATTCCAGCTTAAACAGTAACCCCACAACCAATTTCTCAAAACTGTGGTTATTGGCACAGAAGTTCGATATGAATTGGCGCGACGTGATGAAGGAAAAATCAAACTTACACTGTAATGGATATACCTCATTTTGAAGTTAGAACCTGTCTTCCCAACAAACAGATATTTTCTTTCAAATAAAATCATACATTAATCTGCATTATACTGATGAAATCACGGATGTGTTTAACTACAAAAGATCCACTAATACGATTTTAATACTATTTAAAGGTTCTTCCAAAGGAAGAGATACCAGATAACATACTAATAACTCCGTACAGTATGGGAAATATTTTATTCATTGAATGATTAACCATAGTTGGTAACTAACACAATTAATATCATTATTGTCTTTAAACTTATTAATCTTTAAACAATGCTCAAAATATGTATAATTTCACTCAATTTATCGCAGTTAGATGAATTAGCGCAAGCCTTGAAAGTAACCGTCCACCTAGTTAACTATAATATATGAATAAGTTTTTATAAATTGATATGGAATGCATAACAGACAAATTACGTACTACTTTGAAATTGTTTTAAGCTTTAAGTACGCTTTTTAAATGTTTATAACATCATATAAAATACTGAACGTTCATTTCTTACTAAACTTTGCTAATAGCAGTGTTTAAAATACATTATAATACAACCCTACTTTAAAGTTGCCATGTTAAAAATATTTCAGGGATTCCCGATGGAGATCCACACAGGCCCGCGCGGCGGCAGAAATGAGTAAATATTTAGCGTTATTCAACTCGCCCTAACTGCTAAACTAAGGCCCCCACAACAAAAATGTTTCAAATGAAAAAA
Organism: Macrosteles quadrilineatus; assembly: GCF_028750875.1. NCBI lineage: Eukaryota > Metazoa > Arthropoda > Insecta > Hemiptera > Cicadellidae > Macrosteles > Macrosteles quadrilineatus. Next base: position 120,307,645 of record NW_026542594.1, read on the forward strand.
TGCCTCATTTAATGTCCTTGACATTTATGAAACTTAAAACTCGCCTGACCAAATAATAAAAAATTTCCTCACAGAGTAACTTTTTGATGTCAAAATCTTTTATTATGAAAACATCACATTAGTTATTGTTATATATTTAAAAAGTTAATCCTTCAAATACAATTAATAAAATAGTACTATTCATGGAAGAAGGACCTAAACTTCAACTGTGCAAAATTTGAAAATTTTATCTGCACTCTAAGGCACTTAAATCACGGTGTATTCTGTGGATGTTCAATTAAATCTTGTTCACTGCAGCGACCCAGTTCGAGCTCCTTGACCAATTTAATATGGCGGAACTGGCGACACTAAGCAGAGTGGTATAGCCCCTCTATTTATATTAGGTGCTCATTGGTTAAGACGGATGTTGTTACACTTTAACCTGTTTAAAATCGTTCTTACCAACAGGAATAATAATGACTATGAGTATAAGTGTAGGTTCAAAGTTTTGGATTAAGCTCTTATGAGCAAAAATATACCTAGTATTAGGAGAGGTCAGCAAGTTAAGGAAATAGAAGAGGCTTCTAACGTCGTTCTTTCAAATGTGGGTGGATTAGATGCAAAAATTGAAGTATTAATTGGTGCAAATGTTGAGGGTAAGTTGTTCACAGGTAACAAAGTTCAGCTGAATAGTGGACTTGTTGCAATGGAAACCTTTCTAGGCTCGACATCAATGGATCGCTTATTTAGCGTGGACGCTGATAATAGTAAGACAGAATGCAGTACCTCATGTGTTAGTATGTTTTCTTTTAGTGATCCTTCTGAGGATATTTCAATTCAATATTCTTAAAATTAGAGACACTTGGTATTACTGATCCCGTAGAACAGAAGTCAAAAGAAGAGTTACATGAGATGACAATAGAACATTTTAGGAATACGGTGAGTGTAAACAAGGAAGGTCGTAATGAAGTGTGCTTACCATGGGTTGGGAATTATAACACGCTTCCTAATAGCTTATAACTTTCAAAGAAAGTACTTCAATCAACAATTGATAAGACTAAACATGGTGGTTACTTCAGTAAGTATGAACAAGTCTTTACAATTTGGCAGAGTGAAGGAATAATTGAATCAGTTCCCAGTGACGAGGTGGATCTCATCAAGCGCTTCATACCACTTAGAGCAGTTATTTAGGACAGTGTGACAACACCAGTGAGACCCAAGTTTGATGCATCAGCACATGTTAACCCATTGGTGTTGTCTTAGCAGCTGACTTACAAGTTCGCTAGTTTCTATTACTGCCAGTCATCATAGTTCTACAAAAATCTGATGTATAGCAGTCAAATGCACTTCTGTAGATATCTGTGAATCCCGCTGACTGTTTTTGAACCATAACATGTAATTTTTAGTCCAATAAATCAAATTTTATTCCTGTTAGAAAGACGCAAATATTTTGCTGTGGGGAACGCAGGTCGCAGCTAAATTATAATTATAACAAAGTAAAATCATTTTGTATAGTATTTTATGTATTTTATTACTACACTATAGTAAAATATATTGTTTTTACTTGTTGGCAACACTTGTAGCCACTAAAATAAATGTCATCAGTCAGCAAAGTTTTCATTTCATGAAGTTAACGTAGCATGGATGATCTTCCGTGTTATTATTTGTTGTGATCATGTAACTGAATGTCATTTAGTAGTGTTTTATTAAACGTTTATTATTGATAGCTTCGATAAATTGAGAAGTGTTTTTGATGGAAGGTCAAAACCTTCGTAGTTCTGAGGTCGATAGACTACTACTTGAAAGTGGGAGTGAGGATGAGTGTGATGACGATTTAGAAGGAGTAGACCTACATGACCAACACCAAACTCAATTTTTTCTATGTTATTTGTTATAAAAGTAAACAACTTGTAATTTTTCTCATAGGGAATCAATTGGACTTAATAATAATAGTGCCATTTGTTGTCTGGATTAAACATGGGATTTGTAAATCAAATTTACTTTTAAAAAACTGTTTTTAATTTTGAATTTTTTTACTTTACACTTTACATTTTGACTATCCAATTACCACTTTTTTGTAGACAGTTTCACTGTGAACAAAATGGCGAAAGAATGATAGCGCTATGGCAAGTTATAAACAGGGAAAGGAAAGGTAAATGTGAAGAGAAAACCCTTACAGAATTAGAAATAAATGGCAAACTCACAAATGACACAAAAGAAATGGCCGAACACTTCAACACATTCTTCTTAAATATAGCAGAAAATACCCTTGACCTAAACAGAGCAATCGTTATAGACCCTGAAACAGTGCTGAATGGAGAAGAACCAGTCTGTCCAATACCCCTTACCTTAACTTCAACATCCTATAAAGAAGTTAAAGCGATAATAAACTCCCTAAAAGCCAAAACATCAAGTGGAATAGTTGAGTTTTCCTCTAAGATGATAAAGCACTGCTCTCAAGAACTCATCTCTCCTCTGGTTTATCTTATAAATAAATCATTTAAAGAAGGCAAATTCCCATCCGCCATAAAAGTTAGTAAAATATACCCCAAACATAACAAAGGACCAACTTTAAATGCTCAAAACTACAGGCCCGTCTCTCTTATCTCCAGTTTCTCTAAAATCATAGAAAAAATAGCTCTGGCTAGATTAATGGCACATCTTAATCATAACAAACTCTTAACTGACAACCAACATGGCTTTCGGAAGAATAAATCTACATCCTCAGCTATAACAGCACTAATTGAGTTTGTCCTAGACCAGATAGAAAACGAACAATACATGTCCGCCATCTTCCTTGATTAGAGTAAGGCTTTTGACTGCCTGGGCCACGACCTGATATGCAAAAAACTCGAAAGACTCGGTATAAGAAACTCTGTGCTGGAATGGTTCAAAAGCTACCTAACGGGACGTTTACAAGTCGTGGAACTGAAAAACTCATCAAAGTAAGTCACAGCAAGTTTCAAATCTTCATAAAGCAAGCTGACGAGAGGAGTTCCACAAGGCTCCGTATTAGGCCCGATTCTATTCATCTAATGACTTCCCCAAACAAATTGAGAGTGAAAATGCTGTTGCAATCATGTATGCAGATGACACAACCATTTTGATCAAGGATAACACAGCCCAAAGCCTTTACCTTAACTCAAAATCGATCTTAAATAAAGCTATCCTCTACTCAAAGAACAAGGACTTAGCAATAAACCCCACAAAAACTACAACTCTGAATTTCAGTAAGAAAAAAATACATAGTCCCTCAATTAGAGGATGTAACAATAGAAAGCCACACAAAATTTCTCGGTGTTATCCTTGATAACAAACTAACATGGAAAGAACCCATCAACCACCTAAGCAAAAAATCAGTACTGGAATATATGTTGTCAGAAGAATAAACTACATAGGCGGACTCTCTGTGGCCAAAACAGCTTACTTCGCACTGGTAGAGTCGCATCTTAGATATGGCTTGACAGTGTGGGGAGGAACTTCAACAAAAAATATGAATCAAATCCTTGTTCTTCAAAAGAAAGCCATAAGAGCCCATGCCAACCTTGTCCACAGACTTGCAGACTAGCATTCACAAACCTAGGAATCCTCACAGTGGTGTCTCTCTACATACTTGAAACCATAAAGTATGTGAATTAAATAAACCCCCCAAGAAACCAAGACTGCACCACTACAACACCAGTTATGGCTCCAAGTTTGCCTTACCGGTTCACCGAACAACTCTTTGGGAGAAAAAAAACCTTCCTACACCGGCTGCAAACTGAGGAACCATCTACCTGACTACCTGAGAGACCTGACTGGCAACAAGCTACATCAGGAGTTGAAGAAGTGGCTAATCGCAAGACCCTTCTACTCAATAAAGGAATTTTATGAAAATTATGGAATGTAACATGTACAATTCACTATTGTATTGACACTGAAATGAAATGAAATGTGTTTATTGTCTTGTGAATTTATACAAATTATTGACAATGTCCAAAAACTGCCAAAACTAGCATAGTCGGTTAATTAAAACAATATACAATATGAATATTTACAAGAATACTACACACAAGGAGACATGTTACAATACATACTTTAATATTACAACCAAATAATCTTATTGTTAAGAAAAATGCAAGGCGTTTGGAATAATGGAAGTTATTAAACCCCATAACCAACTAAATCCAACAGTAATTTGATAAATTTGCTAGTTCTACTTAAAAATTAATAAAAGGCATTTCAAAAAAATCTTTTAGAGAATAAAAAGGGTTGTTCAAAAGCCATTTGTAGAATTTAGATTTAAAAGTTTGTTTAGGATATTTTGTTATTAAATGTATTAGCTTGTTGTATATTTTAGTGAGATTAAAATATGACTTTTAAGAGTTTTAGACAGTCTACAAAAATCTATGGTATAGTCCGTGCGCGATAACTTTGCACTTGGGATTTTTGGTGTTCCGTGTGAATTTTGTATCGGCAACGTCGCACCGCCGAGGCGAGCGCCCGCTTCTTGTCGCTTTGGCTCGATATGTGACAGGTATAGGATGGGGTAGCGAGCCCTGCAGCGTTGCCAAGTTGTGCAAGTCCCAAGTGCAAAGTTATCGCGCGCGGAGTATAGCAACGTTTTTATTCTTTGTATTATGAACATGAGAATTTTGTTTGATAAGGTCGGGATTTTTTAAAATATATGATACAGAGTCAAATATATAAATGTTAATTACAATTACTGTTGGAATTTGTAGCTGAATGAACAGGGGTTTGCAGTGTTCCTGTAGGGGTTCACAAGATATGATTCTAACTAACTTCTTTTGTAAGACTAAAATTTCCTCTATCCTACTGAAATTTCCGTAAAAGATAATATTGTATCTGAAAATGGATTGGAAATAAGTAAAGTAGGCTGTTTTAATATAATTTTGATCTATACAATGTATTAGTTTAGTTATAAGACAAATTACCCTTGAAAGCTTAGAACTTATATAAACTATATGATCTCCCCAAGAAAGCTTCTTATCCAGATAAATACCAAGAAATTTAACATTGTCTACATAAACATCCAACATATTTAATTCACAGGGTTTGATTTAATCATGGTTTGATTGGGAATGTTTTTCAATGAGGAAAAAAGTATTTAAATTTTTAAATATATTTAGAAAAACGAACTCCGTAGGGGCAAGAAGTTTGTATTTGGAGAAAAACAAAGAGTTTAAATTACTTTGCAAACAGAAAAAGGCACAATCTCAAAACGATTTAATAAACAATCTCGGCAACCATAAAAATACAAAACAGACATGGGAAGCTATTAACCGGTTTAAGAGAAAGAAGAACGTAGTAGTCGGTTCAATTGGAGCTGATGAATGGGAGAGGCATTTCCGGAATTTGTTGAATCCAAAAATATGTATATCGAGCGTATTTTATGCTGAACCGTACATTGAAGATCCTTATCTAGATAGCGATATAAGTGTGTGTGAAATTAAAGCAGTTCTGAAAACAGCGAAAAAATGCAAAGCACCCGGAAGCGATGGTATTCCGTACGAATTTTATAAAAACAGTTCAGATAATTTTTTACAAAAATTTTGTAAAGTTTATAACTTAATGTTTAGCTCAAAAAGTGTTCCAAACAGTTTCAAAAAATCTATTATCTTTCCACTGCATAAAAAGTGCAGTAAATAATGTTAAATAATGTTCAGAATTATAGAGGACTTTCTTTTATTGATTGTGTAGCAAAAATATACGCAGGTATTGTTTTTAATAGAATAAATGGTTGGGTAAATGAACGGCAAACTCTGACTGAGTATCAAGCAGGGTTTCGGAAAGGTTACTCGACAGTGGACAATATTTTTAATCTAACAAACATTGTGTCTCTACAAACTGAAGCGCGAAAAGAAAAACTGTTTGCATTTTTTGTAGATTTTGAGTCAGCATTTGATACAATTGACAGGACTGCTTTATTCTACAAGTTATCTTGTTTTGGTATTTCGACTAAGTGTAATTAAAGATTTGTATACAGGTACTTCAGCTGGAATTAAATGTGAACACGGAGTTACAGGATTTTTTGATACTAATATAGGTTTGAAACAGGGATGTGTTGGATCTCCTTTGTTATTCTCACTTTTTATTAACGACATACCAGACGAGTTAGAGGGGGGTTGTAAGTTTGGAGGTTTGAATGTAAATGTATTGTTGTATGCAGATGACCTTGTATTGTTAGCTCCTACCGCAACAGTCCTCCAAAAAATGATCGCAAATCTAGAGCGTTATTGTGATCTTTGGAACTTAGGAGTGAATTTAAATAAATCTAAAATTATGGTATTCAGAAAAGGAGGGAGGTTACGTGGCAGAGATAAGTGGTTTTATAAAGGGAAACGAATAGAGGTTGTAAATCAATATAAGTATTTGGGAATATTATTAACTACAAAACTGTCGTGGGAAAGTCATTTGCGAGAAAAATCTGTAGCTGCAAAATTTGCCATGAATTCGTTGTGGAGAGATTTTTTTAACAATGGAAATGTCCCGTTGAGCTCCAAGGTTTTCGCTTTTAATTCATTGATTAGATCAATAATGTGTTACGGAAGCTAGGTTTGGGGTTTTAAAGAGAGTCAACAGGTTGAGGGAATTTTGAAATTATTTATTAAGAAAATATTTTGCCTTCCAAAGAATGTGCCAAATTATATTTTGCATTTAGAGACAGGAATAGAAAATATGTATTGTTATACCTTAATGTCAAATGTCAGTTATTTAATACAATCTTTGTCGCTCCCAGCGAACAGACTTACAAACTTTTTTGCCAAGCAAGTTATTTTTAAAAACGTAGCCTGGGCTAGAGAATGGAGGAATTTAGGTCAAATGCATGGTATTAACATAGACTTTAATATTGAATGTTTAGGATCAATGCAGGGTCAGCTGATTAGAGTTGTTGTGTCAGTTAGGACGGCGACCAAACAGACCTGGAATCAAGCCGCGCTGGAATGTCGTTATCACCACATTTATAGATCACTTGACTTAAATCTCTGCCATCGGTCTTATCTATCAGATAATATTAGTATGAATTTACAACGTTGGATTTTCAAGGCAAGAGCTGAGGCAATAAATCTGAATTATAAGCCTTGGATTTTAGAACGAAATTTCCATTGCTCACTTTGTAATTTTCAAGAGGACGAAAACATTTTCCATTTTGTAGGTAGATGCCCAGTTTTGTCTCATATAAGAAAGAAGTATTTTTCTAATCACGTATTGGAGTGGGAAGATTTTTTGAGTTTTATGAATGGGAGGGATTGGCGCGCGTTGGGTGGGTATTTAAAAGAAGCTTGGCATTTTAGGTGGGGATTGATAATAAAATTTAACGTATAAAAATTATTTGAAATTGTCATACTACAGAATTAGATTCAAGGTAAAATTCACTGACTTTAAGACAAGATTTTTTTAGGGTGGGGGTATTGGTTTTAATATGTGTATGTATTTGTGTGTGTATATATGGATCTATAACATATATTGGGTTGTGAGCCAGCTATTTTATTTTTTAGTTTCATTCGCTTTAATTAAACATTTTTATTTCAGACTTTTTACTTTTGGTTTTAGTCCAGAATTTAATTTATAGTTTTAAATTAAAAGTGTAAAAAAAAGTTTATGCCAACCACGTAGACGGTTCTATGAACCATTACGGTTTTAGTGTAAGTCATTGTGGCTTCCTGTGAGGAGCCTAGGTTTGTAAGGAAAATCTTTTGTTCAATAAAGCACTTCTTTCATTCATTCATTCATTCATTCATAATTCACAGGGTCTAAGGCTAAAAACAATTTTTTGAGTTTTATCTTTGTTTAAGAGGAAGCCATTAGATTCAAACTTCATTGATCATTGAGCTTCATTAGCTTCATTGATTGAGTTTTGAGCTAACTCTTGAAGTTGTTTAAGATCGGGATTAATATTTTAAAATGTTGTATCATCTGCATACAAATAAGTTTTACTGTTTATACATTCTGGGAGGTCGTTAATACAAATTAAAAATAACAGAGGACCTAGAACAGATCCCTGAGGCACGCCATATTTTATTTTTAATTCTTGGGACCATTCTCCATCAATATTGACTTTTTTAACCGACTTCCCCACTACCAACAAAAGGAGGAGGTTCTCAATTTGTTTGTGGCGATGTTTTTTTTTTTCTATGTATGTTCACCAATTTCTCTGTGATTCTTTTACCGATCAGTGTGGTTCCACCACCAAAATAACCAGGAGAGTTTCTATTTGGTACCTTATATATTATGTTTAAGTATAATATTTGTTTCGGTGAAAAATTCTGAAAACCTTAAATATTCAACATTTATTTTGTTTACATTTGTGCAGATTGTTTACATTTGTGCAGAGAAGGCAATAAATAATAATAACATTCCTACAGCTGTTAGTTGAAACCATTTAAATGAAGCTACAGACAATTCTTCATGAAACAGTTGCTTCATATTGATCAATAAACTATTTCTTGCCATGGAGCCTAAATGAATTACATTGAGAAAAATGCATTTTGTTTTGGTTACTATAAAAAATGTATTTTAACGTTTGACCTGATTTGTGTCAAATCAGGAACACTGAGAATAGTAATTCTGTTTTTAGTATTGAATATTCTTACTTACAAAAACATATATGTTTCAGTGAATAGCTGTATGATATTGACAAATAAAGGTGTATTGTGAAAACCAAAGCATTCGTAAAACAGGTCTAAATATAAATCAAATGCAATTACATATTTCATTTGCAGATTTGGAATGTTTATTAATATTCTCTACCCAGTTACTAATCAATACTATTATGCCTGCTTCGGAAAGTCCTAGAGGAAGATGATTTGCAATTTCGACTAGGCTACATCTTGAGCAAACAAAACCCCCTACATGACTTACACCACATTTAGCTGAACCAATCTTTCATATAATATTTTCCAAAGGTACTATACTAAAGGTACTATGGTGTTAACGACCAATTTTCCACTTTTGAGAGATTTTTTAGTGCTGGTAGCTGAGGCATAACTTTCATATTGTTCCAAAAGGCTTGAGACGTTACTGTATTTCTTTTTATAATGTAGAAGTACACCGATTGCAGGAAACGATGATGTCTGACATTTCAATGTATCTAGAAAAGACAATTAGTTTTTCATTAGGCCTAATGTAATGGACAACTCTTTCTTTCTTAAGGAATATCTAAAGATGTTTATTTTCATACCCATTGATTATGTAACCTGAACAGGTGACTAATGATTGTTCTGTGGAACTTTTGAACTGTGGAAAGTGACATTCAAGAATCCAATTTCAGTTTGATGGAAATTGCCTTTGTCCTTGCTATTATTTTTTTTTTTTTTTTTTGTTATTTGTAATTTTTTTCGGAACCCTCCAAAACTCCATGGACTTCCAGTCTTCGTAGGGGGCTCCTGTAGTGAGCTGACAGATTTATCAGCTGACAGATGTTTTAAATAGTTTTATTGAATTTTGGTTGCTATGAAAATAAAAATAAACAAAGAGACATTCTTTTAGGCTTTTAACTAAAGTGGTTCATTTTTATTTGCTCTAAACAATTAATTGTTAATTACTTGTAAAAGTATGATAAATTAAACAATAATATTTAGTGGAAACCTCTAGACTTTTATTTAAGATATTTCTCCTATTTAAATGAGGTTCTTTTCACTAAAAATTAATTCTCAAACACCAAAGAAAAGATTCAAAAACAAAAGATAAAAAAACCTACATCTCTATGTAAAAAATTCAAAAATATCATGGCCAAAAACAACGTCACTGTGTCATTTAAAACAGTAAACAAACTTGGTCTTTATTGAAAGAGCGGCCCCATACGACAACTCCAATTTTCAATAAGACTGGCGTTTATAAGATAAATTTCGACGACCGCCCTAAATACTATATTGGCCAGACAGGACGTTCTTTCAAAAAAAGATTCAAAGAACATTTACCAAGAAAAACAACAGCTGCCCAAACCTCAAAACTTGGTCTCAAATAACCATAATTATACAAATATTGACAACAACATGACAGTACTACATCTATCTAACAACCATTTTAATAGAAACATACAAGAAGAATTTGAAATATACCGAGCAGTAAAATTTGACAGACAAAATATCATAAATGACAAGTTTTCCTTCCAATCAAATTATATTTATGGCACGGCTATCAAAGTACTTGAGAAAGAGTCGGGAATGAATGGGACCTACAACAGCTGACTGATAACAAGACAAAAGGAGTGACGTCATCGCACCGACCGACCACGTTGACCGGTAGTCTAGACCTTGCATCCATCCGATCGTGTCACATCATTCCTTAATACAGTTACCGTTTTGTTCGTTTAATCGTGTTAAATGTGCCATTTTTACGTTTTAATGTCCGTGTTCGTTTTTTTATGTACTTTATGGGGTCGATGTCTACTTGTACCGGCGTCTAGTTGTACCTGCTGCATTTTGGTGACAGGCGTCTAGTTGTACCTGCTGCATTTTGGTGACAGGCGTCTAGTTGTACCTCGTCCAAAGCTGTAGGTACAACTTGACGATGGTGCGGACGTCTAGTTGTACCTACGTCTAGTTGTCTCTACGTCTAGTTGTACCTCTTAAAAATCTGCAGGTACAACTAGTCGGGTACGCCACCGTCTACTTGTACCTCATACGTCTGTGTCTACTTGTACCTACGACTACTTGTACCTACGACTACTTGTACCTACGACTAGTTGTACCTACGCCAACTTGTACCTATGTCTAGTTAGTTGTACCTACGGCTAGTTGTATCTCCCCTTCAACTTGTCACCAGTTTAAGGGATTTATTTTATTTCTTTAAAATATTTTATTTTCATATTTATTTATTTAAAAACGATCTTACAACAATTTTGTATAAACAACTTGCTACAAAAGCCAGGAAAATTTGGCTTGTCTGCAACTCATTGAGATTCATTCAACGATAGTTTACCGGAAAACTATTTTACTAATATTTGTTTAAATTTTCACAGAAAACACTTACATTTATTTATACATGATATAGGTACTTACAACAAAACTTGTAAGATAGTAGGACAACAACGTAAACTTAAAGATAAGAGCGAGTGTATGCAATTCCAAGATAGAGTTTAGTATGATACCGATCCTATGATAATTTAAGAGTATATTTCGTACCTAGGGCCGAAAATGAGTTTTTTGTCAGCTCGGGATCATTTTTAAGTTCGAGACGAAGATGAAATCGGCCCGTGGTACGAATGATATTTTTCACCAAACTATACAAAACTGAAAAAATATCAATATTAATAGGCAAGCATGTTTCTTTACAACCTTTTTTCAGCTCGTGAACATCGCAGAGAAAATATCCGCATATCGGTGGAAATGTATTTTCCTGTCGATCTACAGAATGCTAAATAAATTAAAATAGGCTGAAAAGACATAAAAAAAGAATTACAAATTTTTTTAAAACTAACATGGGTTTAACGGGTTGCTATGCTGGTGACGAAATAACAACTAATTATGAAAATAAAATCAAAACAAATGGAAAATATTCCAATCACATGTATTATTTACAGTGTATGTTAAATAGAGAAGTCTGTACATTGCATATTTTTGGTCGAGTTTTCAACCACTAGACCTCAACTTCATTGTATACTTCATTGTTCATTGTTCACTGGGAAATCCATTGTAAGCTATAAGAAATGCACACTAATCAATGCAAATGCTTTAAGGTTATGTGAAAAAATATTTTATGGAATCAGCAAAAATAGTAATACGATGTACGATGTCGAATTGCTATGCTAGGCAGCGGTCTATTGCAATTCATTAAGGATACACTGCTCTCCATTCATACTTGGCTTAAAATACCTACTTTGTATGGTCGCCATTTCATAGAACAGTATTAACAGTATATTTAATAATATATATAAATGTTTTAAGTAAATAAGCGATTTTCGGTACTAGGGCTAGACAAATTTAATTACAACTATAGCTGCCATTTCGACCCTGGACAGCAATGCGTAGCTTTCAGCCTCCAATTAACGTCTGTAAAACTACTAAAACATCGTAGTGCGGTGAAAAATATTTGCCAAGCATACTCAATTGACTCGGAACACTGCTGTTTCTGATTTAATTAAGGGTATTATTAAAAATTACTTGTGCAGTAATCAATTAAACAGGGTAACGAATTGAAGGATAGATACAACTAGACTATAAGGACGCAAAATACGCGTAGGTACAACTAGTCGTAGGTACAACTCATGGTGGAAGTAAATAAGGTGTGCTACTCAGCCGGACGAGTTTGAGACCGTTCTGCGCATCGCGACGTGACGTCACCTTGGGGGCAAACCGCTTCGCGCGCGTATATAGCTCAGCGTGACACTGCTCTATTAACATCAACATTTTGAACTGTTAGAATTGAGGAAAAATTATGAAACTTGACATGGACATCAATTATAAGTGGACGATGCGTGTTGTGAAAAAATAGTTTGTAATTGTTAAAAACTTAAGCGTGAAATCACTCTTTATACTTGGCCTTTCTTATAACTAAACATGTAAAAGTTAGTCGGCAACCAAATCACGTACTATTTGGTTAGAAGCATTTGACCAGCGAGAAAGTTTTAGATAAAGATCCAAATTTAACTTTCCTTCAAACTATATACCGTTAGGGGCGTTATTTACTGAGATATGCTAAGTTATATGAGCGCGTGATCGGAGCGCGTGCTGCGAGTCGAGTCAGTTGCCAAGTATTAATCACACATTGCCATCCAACAAATAATGTAGTTTCATGAATATAGTATCATTGATATTTTCATTCCTGTATTTATATTTTTATGTGAAAAATTTTTGTTCTGTTGACTTCAGTGTGTTTTTCCACCTTTAAATATAGGTTATTTCAAATAGTTCACAGAGAATATATAATATTGTCTGCTCGGTGAATAGGGTTAACGTTGCCAAATTGCATTTAAAGTATTGCAAATCGTTGTTGATTAGTTAAAACCAAAGTTTGCAAATAGTGGTTTAAATAATAAATGATCTTTAACGCAAAGGAATGTATTTAACGTAGTATATAAAATAAAATGTACTCTGTTAAAAAATAAGTTGGTGATTTAAACATTGTATTTATAATCAGGTTAAAATATAAAATTGTTTCACTCTTGCAATACCATGATAATAAAATGTGATATTCCAGTTTAATTCGACAGCTAGGATCCTATTTCACTGGGGTTGTTATCTATGTCGCAACTTTGGCTCGGGTGCGGGGGTGTGTGCGGGGGATGATCACGTGTTGTTTGTTTTGTTTTCGTTTCTGTGTTCACCGCGAGTTGCAGTAGATGTCAGTTTTCCATAGGGCACACATCTTTCTACAAAAATGCCCCATTATGTAGTGTACGGTTGTTGTAATAGTTCGAAAAATAAGAAAACGCAACCAAACGTGCGATATTTTAGTTTTCCTCAACAAATCAACAGGAGGCTAAGACAATGCAATTTTGCTAGTGGCGAAAAAAGAAAATTTCTAAAGAAACTTAAAAAAGTTTAGAAAAATCCAGAGGTGATGAAATGTTTAATTTTTTAGATGTTTACTTTCAAGTCGTAAATATTTTTATAAGATTGCAAAATGTAATAAACTATGTTTTTGGTTAAGGAAATGTTATTCATTTCCGATCCTTCAAATTTTATGGCAACTGTTATCAAAGAGAGTTAATTTGTATAAAAACGAAGATGTTGCAACGCATTTTAATGTAAAACTTATTATATCTGTCACATGTTAATATTACATATCCTTATATATAATACGTGAAGGCGATTTCTACAAAACACTTCTCCTCCGTTAATAATGGACGGATTTTTACAAACGACGTGTCAAAATAAAGTATTTTTTGTGTGGACGCCCCCTTTCACCAATTCATATAGTAAAAATCCTCGGGCTTTGCCCCACAGGCCATCAAAGTTGGAGTTTCTCCCATAAGATTAACATGGGGGAATCTAAATATTTGATTGGAAACTTTGTCCCCACTAATTTGAGAGAACGGTTGGGCGTAGAAACTTGGTAGAGGTGTCCAAAGAAAGGTCTTGGTATGTAGATGAGTTATCAAAAGATAAACTAAGCAAAATCCCTCAGGAATCTGCCCCAGAAGCCTTTAAAGATCCCTCCACAAAGTTGTTTACATTTTGGCCATGAGAATAATAATTTTAATGAAACAGCTGTTCATTTTAAAATTGTATTTCAAACAAAACATATTTATTGGGAGTTGAATTCTACAAATAAGTATTTGCAATGTTATTTTCTGATTTTAAAATTGATTTTCTTCTTTATCATGCCATGTTTTGCAATAGGCCTATAACGTTCCATTACGAAATCAGTGGAAAATCCTTTTATCACAGCAATTCTTAAATTATTTCTTATTGAACTATCTTATATCTATTGTACTGGTTGGTGTGTGCCTTTTTCGCCACTTTTGCCTACATTTTATCATATTATTCTACAAAATATCAAATATTTATGTAGAAATATCTGCTCTTATTGTGTCTAATAAAATCCAAACTTAGAAACATTGCCTAAAATGGTACCTATCTTGACAAATTATTTGCACCTGCCTATATTACGGACTTTGGCGCACTGAATTAGTAACATTATTAAAAATAACACGACATTTTGGCTGTAAAATATGGTACAAAGAGAAAATACTATTTAAGCAGCTACTGTCATGACAGAAAGGTCATATTCCTTTTAAACTAGATCACATAATCCTTTGACTGGGACGGGTGGCGTCGTCCTGTAATCCAGCTACTAGGAGGTCACGAATTGTGGATATTTATAGGAATGCACTGTGGATGCGATACTCCCTGGTGTGGATTAACGTCCGCACGAGTGAGTACTACGACTACCCGCAGTGCTATCCTGATAATTATACCAATTCATAAATACCAATGCAAAACAAATGGTTCCAATTCAACTATAAACTTTAGGTCCCTTGGTTGTCATTCGCTGTATGGGCTATTAATTAACAGCTGTATCTAAAGAATGTCGGCCTTAGTCACTAACAAGACTACAAGATCGCGCCACTCATCCTACACTCATCTCCATTCATACTTGGCTTAAAATACCTACTATGAATGGTCGCCATAAAAAAAAACGTATTAAAGGATTAAAGTATTTTAACAGCCATTTTACAGAATTTTTGCTTTTTGGAAATGTTCCATTGCTATGTCATTTGCATTATTTATTGTCAATGAAGCCACCAAGATCATATGAACTAGGAGGCCCCTAACAGTTCGAGAATAAAAGCCAACTTTACTTCATGTATTCCACTACACCTAACATTCCGTAGAGAGATTATGTTGACAACTTTATGTTATTGATAAGGCCGAGACAACTAACTGACATCCCCCATGTCAAAGAATTCCAGCTTTATCAGTAACCCCACAGTCAATTTCTCAAAACTATGCTAGAGGGTTCATTCATTGGCACAGAAGTACAATATGAACTGACGCTACGTGACGAAGGAAAATCAAACTTACACTGTAACGAATATACCTCCCTTTGAAGTTAGAACGTGTCTTCTCAACAAACAGATATTTTTTCTCAAACACTGATGAAGTCGCCGAAGTGTTAAACTACAAGATCCACCAATACGATTTAAATACTATTTAAAGGTTCTACCAAAGGAAGAGATACCATATAACATACTAATAATAACTCCGATGACGTACAGGATAGGAAATATTTTAATCATTGAATGAACAACCAAATTTGGCAACTAACGCAATATTGTTATTGTTTTTACACTTATTACTTTTTGAGCAATGTTAAATGCTCAAAATATGTATATTTCACCTAATTCATCGCAGTTAGATGAATTAACGTAAGCCTTGAAAGTAACCGTCGATTTCGACGGGTTTCCCCTAGTTTCATTTAAAATGTAGAATACAAAGTATATCCTTATAACATGTAGCTACAGTGTTTTGGATAATAAATGCGTGGCCTTATTATCCAATAAACGGTGGCATCGGCTGAGCGCGCGCTCCGTTGCCGCTTGATATAATTCTTTGTAGCTAAAAAAGTAATTCTTTTATCGAAATTCAACCGATACTTCAGTTAAATTAGAACCTTTCCCTAAAACTTTCCCGCAGGTCTCAAAAACCTGACCAAATAATACGTGATTTGGTAGCCGACTAACTTTTTTGTGTTAGTATGAAAAAGTTTGAAGTTTGATCAGTGGTTGAATGGTTTTTAATTGAAATAAATTAATAAAATTTAAATCATAAGCATCCTATGTTAATAGTCCGAGACTATGCAAAGTTTCAGGAATTTTTATCGGTTCTTACTATTAAAAATTACAATTTTATTAGAGCGGCGTCACTGCTCGATATGGTTGCGAGTCATGTTTGCCCCCAAGGTGACGTCACGATACCCCTCCCCGCACCTTATTTACTTCCACCATGGGTACAACTAGTCGTAGGTACAACTAGTTGTAGGTACAACTAGTCGTAGGGACCACTAGTCGTAGGGACAACTGGTTGCGTCCGTACAAGCTAGGTGATACTACTTGTCGGTGGGATACATGTACTGACTGTTCACACGTCTAGTTGTACCTACGTCTACTTGTACCTACGTCTAGTTGTACCTCCTAAAGATCTGCAGGTACAACTAGTCGGGTGTGCCACCGTCTACTTGTACCTACGTCTAGTTGTACCTACGACTAGTTGTCCCTAGGTCTATGAGGTACAAGTAGACGTAGGTACAAGTAGACGGCGGGACAACGAGACGCGGTCCCACTTTATGTGTAATGACGACCTTCATATGAAGTGACCACCCTTTGACATCCTTGATGCCTGAAGATGACTTTGTATAAAGTCGAAACTAGTTGCAACACTAGCAACAATTGGATTACTACGAAGCAGGTATTCACACCAATTTAGTAAATATAAACTTAAGACTTTCTCTGTATTATTTGATCAGTGGTCATCATTTGAATTTTTTTCCTTTGTACTATGTTTAGGTTGAGACTTGATTTTAACATATGCTATGATTCTTTGTTTTGATTACATTTACGTTGTTATTTTGTAACCATCATGGCAACCCATAAGGCCAATGTTAAATTTAAAAACTTTTTAGTTACTTTTAAATTAGGCCCATATAGGCATTATCCAAAATTGAAATTGGTTTCGTCTAAACCTTCCAAACATTTGTCAAAACAACCTTGGTAAGTTTGGCTTAAATATATTCTGCCATAATTGAGTTAAGGTTGCGATGAAATTTTCTGCACTGGAAAAATAAATATTAAAAGTGCAGTCGCAACCGTTTGCCGGGGATAGCTCAGCCTACAATGGCTGGGTAAAGTTCCAGGGTCTGCGATAAGGTCAGGGAAACCACTAGGCCAATAGCCGGGTCTAACCGGTATAGGACTGGCTCATACACGGGCACTGTGAACAAGTCAAAACAAGTCACCAAAACAAACGTGCAATAATCACTACCAGGCCTACGCCGATTCTCCACACTCCTAGGGGGTCGTTGCTGACTACGCAACTCGGGCTTCGTCCTAACTATCCAATAGTTAAGCCCAGAGTGCCTAAAACACGGTGAGTTACACGACGACTTGCCAATAAAAACCACAACGCGTGTTATCACCAGGCGGGGTCTACTAGGCCACTATAATCCAATACACAACTCTAATGCCCAAGCTAAGAATCAAACAGTTCACTCAATAATCGTACCACATAATAATATACAAGTACACTATAGGTAGAGTGACTACACCACTAGTAGCTGGTCTCAATAAATACCAAGCCAAACAAGCAAAACTAAATGGCAATTGCACTATTAAAATATTGAGCTACTTAGCAGCAGATAAAAAAATATTAAATACGTTACAAACCCTAGATAAATATATTATCTGATAGCCGGTACTCCGCTATCCAAGCTACCAAGCTAACGTGTTGGATTACTAAGCAAGCTGTTCAGGTTAAATGAAAATAATTAAATGATTAATCAATACCAACCCTACTGCTACTACAACTACTGCTACTATATCAACGTTATATTGCTTAGCCGGGCTTCTGTTAATAGGCTAATAAAACTAGCTACTAGCCTACTGGCCTCGTGCTTCCAACTACGCACGCTAAATCGTGCAGCCTAGGTTTGTCGGGCCTCAGAGTTATTAGTAATATAACTAACTCTAGGTACAACGCAAAATAATATCTACTACAGTCAATTAAATTATATTATTTGCGCTCTAGCACCTGCCCAGAACCGTCAGGAATACACTTTAATATTATTCCTGACTAATATAAATCCTAACTACCGTCAGGCTTTGACCAGCACGGTTACAACTCTAACTCTCGCAATAAAACCAGATATTAATATTATCAAACTAATAATATCAAGTCGTCCGCTCACCACAAGTGGGTCAGTACCCAATTTACACCAACACTCACTGTCCACCAGTTTCACTCAACACCAACCACGACGACACCGATGTCACCCAAATCACTGGACGTCTCACTAGACACACGCTCGCTCTTCACTGCACGGGATCCGCGACTAGAATGTCCTTCTCGGCTATCCAGTAGTCCCAGGATACCCAAGCTTATCCGAACTGATAAGCCGGGTCAAAGGGCGCTAGCCAGGTTTGCCGCCGCCACTTGCTTACCTCAACAGACGCGCGGCCCAAATAGCAAATATTTACCCCCCTAGGAAAAATAACTCGTTACAAGGTGTTATAAAGTTTGCATTGAATTCGATTCCAAAGAGCTTCGCTCAATTAATGAGAAATAAAATCAAATGGGATATAACATACCAAAGTATACTAAGCAATGAGATGGTGACAAGGGGATGTTGAGTTTCTGAGATTGTTTATCTTCAGTATTGACTGGGAAGCCTTGTCCCAGGTGATCTCCAAACACAGGGGAAGAGGTGATGTTGCGAATGTAGCGAGGAGTCATCTCCTGGCTCATGTCTTTGTATTCCAGTTTGCTGGAAACATACAAAACACATTAAGGGATAGTTAAGAAAGGTGTAAGTTTTTAAGCTCAACTAGTGGCTGGTACAGAGCACATAATAACAGTTCTACCTAATCTTTTATCACATTAGGAGTTATCTCAGGGGTTAAGAACAGCTGTTCAGTTTATGCTGGTTCGGTTCACAAGTAGACTATCATTGCATGCTTAATTTATATAAATAGATTTGCAGTTTTGTCTGTACATTGTGGAGAATCATGCTTTTAGTTGATTTATTGTTTGATACCTTAAGAAAGCCGAAACAAGTCCTGTCTCAATTTTTATTTGTCTGTCCGTCATTGTGAGGCCAAAATGCCAATTTAAGCGGCCTACTCCGAGAAAACTAGAGTAAACATTAGGGATAGTCAAGTCTCGAAATTTCGGGAAATTTTCGGGAAATTTTAATTCTCGTTACACGAGACGAGATTTATTTTTGGCCGAGATTTTTATCAAGACGAGAATTAAAAAAGAAAAAAAAAAAAAAATTAAAAACGCCTGCAGAAAGTCAATGCAATACCCGCAATACAGGAGCGTGTTGTAGTTGCGTTTCCTTTGCGAAGGCGTTTTTATTTAATAAATTCTTTTAATGTAAATATTACTTAAATTATTTTAATAATATTACTTTAATAACATTTGAGAAGTTTTGTTAAGTGTAAGCAGTGTGAGGAATGTTTTATTATTATAAAAAATCAAAACAAGTAACTATTTTATAAAAATTAATATTGCTTTTATTTTATGATTTATTTTATTTTAGGATAAGTTGAACTCTATCCTAACTGATATCACTATTTTTCCTAATCGTAGGCATTTTTAATAAGTTATGCGTGATTAATAAAAAATGTTATGCTGATGTTTTTTAATAAAATATTGTAAATATTCTTTCCTATTATCATTATTTTTGTATTTAAACAGTCATCTAACAATGTTACAAAATCAGGTAAAAATTTTGAAAGTGCATTTCCCGTTGTGTATGAGAAGGGAAATCCCGTCTCGATCTCGTCTCGAAATTTTATGAGAAATAAAAAATCTCGTCTCGTCTCGTCTCGAACTAAAAATCCAATCTCGTCCATCCCTAGTAAACATATTGAAAAATGAAAGACTAGAGTACTTACTCTAATACTTTACTTGAATTTGCGACAATAGGAAAGTAGGTATTTTAAGCTAAGTATAAACCACTTAAAAGATCTCTACTTAAAAGAGAGATCTTCATAGTCTTGAGAGAAGTGTAGGATGCGTGGCGTGATCTTGTAGTCTTGCTACTGACTAAGGCCGACATGTTCCTTAGACAGGACTGTTAATTAATAGCCCATACTGCTAATCTTGGGGGTAACCTAGGTAGAAATAACAACACTGTTTATTATTAGACCTGTCACGGTCCAACATGGTCAAGGAAGGAGACCCGATGAACGATATGAGATACCGGAAAAAGAGTCAAGATAGAGTATGATGGACTGGCCGCACAGGACCCTGGGTTGGAGTAGGGATAGGCTGTTGGCCAATCACATTTATGATATAGATTACAGTAAGCCATTGATTAAATTGTACAGTTTTTATACATTACATTTCTCTGTTCTTATTACTGTTACACCAGTCACAATAGCCTATACTCTTAAATCTTTATAGAATACCAAATAATAACTTAATTAGTAAATTAAGTGATAATACGGCAAATACACATATTTTACAAAACAAAATTCTTTGATTGACCTAAATATTATGGTTTATGCTCCCTCACAGGATATCTTCTGGGAACAAGTGTAGCAGGATTAGGCATCTTTGGAGAGTGACATGAGGCCTAGGTGATTTTACAGAAGTTCGGTTAGGAGTTTGTGGTGAAAGCAAAAGTGGGGTTGCCTGCTGATCAGACGATGAGTTAGGCCTACATGTTACAGCCCTTTGCTGTTTCGGTGGGGAAATTGTAGGGATGGTCAAGTCTCGAAATTTCGGGAAATTTTCGGGAAATTTTCAATCTCGTTACACGAGACGAGATTACTTTTTGGCCGAGATTTTTATCGAGACGAGAATAAAAAAAAAAAAAAAAAAAAAAAAAAAAAATTTAAAACGCCTGCAGAAAGTCAATGCAATACCCGCAATACAGGAGCGTGTTGTAGTTGCGTTTCCTTTTCGAAGGCGTTCTTATTTAATTAATTCTTTTAATGTAAATATTACTTTAATTCTTTTAATGTAAATATTACTTTCATTATTTTAATAATATTACTTTAATAACATTTGAGAAGTTTTGTTAAGTGTAAGCAGTGTGAGGAATGTTTTATTACTATAAAAAAGTCAAAACAAGTAACTATTTTATAAAAATTAATATTGCTTTTATTTTATGATTTATTTTATTTTAGGATAAGTTGAACTCTATCCTAACTGATATCACCATGTTTCCTAATCGTAGGCATTTTTAATAAGTTAGGCGTGATTAATAAAAAAATGTTATGCTGATGTTATTTAATGAAAGATTGTAAATATTCTTGCCTATTATCATTATTTTAGTATTTAAACAGTCATCTAACAATGTTACAAAATCAGGTAAAAATTTTGAACGTGCATTTCCCGTTGTGTATGAGAAGAGAAATCTCGTCTCGATCTCGTCTCAAAATTTTATGAGAAATAAAAAATCTCGTCTCGTCTCGTCTCGAACTAAAAATCCAATCTCGTCCATCCCTAGGAAATTGGGATCACATGGTTGGTTGCATCAACATCCCTACTAGTACTAACAGATACCTCAACAGCATACAGTTGATCCATATGGCGTTTCCACAATTGACCAGAACTTATTTGGACCATGTACATGTGTGGACTAATTTGTTCTATCACAATACCCTGCTTGCTCTCAAGATGTACAACTTTAGTCCCAGGTAAGAAAAAAACAAACAGTTCAAAACAAGAGTAAAAAGTACAAGGTACAAGTAAAAAGTACTAACCACTTATCTTTAGCACCGTTATCTCTGACAAAAACATTTTGATTAGGGAAAAGCGTTCTTGTTTTACAACCTCCTGCATATAGCTTTTTTTGTCTTGTTTATTTCCTACATATTTAGATAAATCGGGTCTAAGTAAATCAAACCTAGTAGAAGATTACGGTTGAACATTAATTGTGCAATGGTCAATGGAAATGGAAAAGGCTGAAAGTTCCACAAAGTAAAATTTTCAGTATTCAATAAAAACTTCATAAAACTTTTACCGTATCTTTTAAAAATCTATAAAATTTATAAAAATACAAAATTTATTTGTATGGTAAGACCTAGACGCGGGACCGATTTTTTTTTTTCGTTTTGAGGTCCCTAGAGGCCAAAAACACTATCCGTTCAAACTCATATATATATTAATATATACTGTATATTTATAATAGAGTTAGCACGATAACTCGAGCAAAAGTGTTCCGACTTTGATGAAATTTGGTATAAACGTGTAAACCTACATTTATTCGAACGAGTTCGCGAACCAGCATGATCGGACTATGGTAACGGGGGTTTTTTGGGGGAATTTATCAATTTCTTTCTCAACCATTTTGTAGAGCTTAAAAAAACAAATAATTTTGTATATTGAAGCGTTATTATGCGCCTAATGGTTACGGAGAAAATTCCAAAAAAATGTAAATTTAAAATTCCATGTTATTCTTATGGAGAACAAGTAAACTGTAGTAGTTTGCTTTGCTTGTTTATGAATATATTTTGATCAAATTTGAAAATGTTTTTATTTCTTACTAACTATTAACATTTTACAAAAAAAAAAAAAAAAAACTGTTTTACCCTCCCTGATGCAGCAAACCTAAGTACTTGTTAAACTAATTCTATTTAAATAGGAAATAAATGTTATATTTTTCAGTAGACATTTTACTGTAAATCCAATCAGGCAAATGGAAATTTGCTTAGTCTGCAGGTTTGCTGCGGCGGGGGTATTTTTATTATTAGTGTAATTTGAAGTTAAAATACCGGTAGGCCTGATGACCTGCATAATAAATTAGACATAGGGCTCCAAAATGAGAGTGAAAATGGTAAAAAAAAATACAGAGTCCCAACAAATAACTCAAACTAAAACAAATTTGTTAAGCTTTTTTTATTTGTTCACCTTTTTATGGTCATTATTTAGAAAAATATCCCCTAACTGATTCTCTGTTTTTTATACTAAAGATAATTCTAAGAGCTTTTTCCTGTTGACGCAGAAATTTTGTCTAGGTTTTTTTGTGGTTCAAATGCATAAGAAAAAAGAATGAAACAGAATAAAAGGCATCATATTTAGCAACTACTAGGGCTTGGTTCACGTCCAACCAGTTTTCATTGGCTAACAAAGTTAAAAATCTATCAACGTTAGTGTCAGAGTAACACCTCCTAGAAACTGAAATTATTTACACACTAACTTGAGTTTATCATTCATACCTAGAGTTTCCAACATCTGTCCATCATGATCTGAAATACATATTATAATACCAGATATATTTATTTTTTTAGCAGTTACATTTGTAATAATGTTATCAATGGCAGTTTTTGACTCTGTCGCTATACTCTAGTAGGGAAATCAACTTTATATTCCAAGTTATCATAAATATTAAAACATGATAGGGGTTTTTTATTTCACGATTCTGAATCAACCACTTGACAGATTTTCACGATTTTTGTGTTGAAAGAAAGATAATTTTGAGAACTAGGGAACGTCAAAGCCATAATTTTAGTTTAGGGTTTAAGTTTTTTAGAAATTAAGTTTTAATTTTTAAAAAGTATAGCAGCCGACGTCAACATTCTAGGCTAGCTTTTGCTATAATACCATTTGCTTAACATAACAGCTGTAAACATTGAGACCACACATATATAATACGTGAAGGTGATTTCTACAAAACACTACTCCTTCGTTAATAATGGACGTATTATATAAAAATCTAATGGTGTCTGTCTGTATGTGTGTTACTAATAGGTGCAAAAACTACTGATTCAACTGGGCTTAAATTTTACAAAAATATAGCTACCATACCAAGGACCATTATAGGACTATTCACACTTCGATACTGACCGTGGGCTTTGCCCCTTTGGCTTTAAAAGTTCTGAGGTGAGGATTTTAAAAGTAAATATTGATTGGTCTCCATGGCTGCAATGAGAATACTCACAATGTTTACATTTGCTTTGACATTTCAATGCATCGATGTTTTCAATGTAAACAAGAAGAACTGCCAAATTGCATATTTCACAATTACAGGAGCACATTAATCCGCTGATCCAATTAAATTAAATATAATATTTCACACAATTATTTGGTTGGTTTATTTAATCTAAAAATGTATAAAAGATAATTTATTCAAAAACTATGTCAATGATTATAGAAATAAAAAAAATATTCTAAAAGCGTTGCTGTATCAACTCAGGCTCTGCTTTCGATTTTTAAAGAGTCTTAAGTGTTATGAAATAGTAGTTTACGCAACGATTGCGTTAAGTGAGTCTTTACGACACGAGTAGAAAATTTAAGGCACGAGCCTTGGCGAGTGCCTTAAAAACTTCTACGAGTGTCGTAAAGACTATTAACGCGAGTTGCGTACACTACTTTACCTACGACCGTTTTTTAATTACTATCAATCTGGATTTAATTACTAACAATCACTACTGATAACTTTTTAGAGAGGTTATGTTTTCGTGTATTGTCATTGCCACTGAAAGTGATGCAACGACTTGTTGTATAATCAGCTAATTTTCCTGTAATTACGTGTTTGTTAAACTTCGTTAAATATTACATCGCTAGCAGTATTCTTACAATAAATAATATTGTATCAGGTACAATTCGGCAAATATTTAATTTATTTTTGGACTTCCACCAACTTAATTAAGAATACGCGAGTATCAACATGAACAAGTCGGATCAACAATTAAATTGGTCAACTGATCAGCTGATCAGCTGATTAGTTGACGTTCGAAGCATTACAATTTTAATTCTTTTCTCTCAATACTTGAACCTCATTGGTCCGTTACCTGTGTGGATATGAGAAAACTATGCGGATATGAAATGAAACTATGCGGATATTAAAGTAAACAGCTGTAAAGTGAAACTTTTCAATTCTAAGAACTGGACTGAAATGGCTACTTTAAAAAACGGTCGTAGGTAAATAATGTTATTGATATATTTTCATGGAAACAGTAAGAAAATTACAATGTATAGATGTTTTGTATGAATTTTGGAGGCTACTATAAATAAATTCGAACTGCTTAACATGTGTTAGATTAACTTAACATAACTTGCACATCACATTGTTTTAGCGAATGTCCCTATAGGGAAGTAAGCTATTACCGTAGGTGGCATGGTAAGACCTAGACCCGGGACCGATTTACTTTTTCATTTTGATGTCCCCAGAGGCCAATAACACCATTCGTTAAAATTTGTATATATGTATATATATATACGCCTGCTATACGTCGAATTTTGTATCAGCAGCAACGAGTTGCATTGGGCCTCTACGTGACTAGTAGTAAATTGTATCAAAATGTATCAATCATGTTGCGCGCATTATTTTGCATCGGTCCTGTACAGCAACCGTAGTATTTAGTACCACCAAGTTTCCAGTTGTATCAGCTATATTATTTGATAAATCTTTATCTTGGCAGTTTTATTTAAGCCTCGTTTATACAGGGTGTTCAAGAAAGGTGGGGACATATTTTACCTAGTGATTTCTTGGGTCAAAATAAAGAGAAAATCAAGACCAACATGTTTTCCAAAATCGCTTCGTTAACCATATATCCGCCATTTTGTACTTTTCACATAAACATTTTTATATTTTAATAGTTTCGACCGATCTTTATGAAACTTAGTATGTAGTTTAAGGTAGAAGAAACCCGTGTTAGAAAAATATTTCATCTTGATTCGACCTAAAATTTCAAAATGGTGGCCATTTAAACTTTTTAACTGAAATTAATCAGAAACGGCTGGTTTTATGAAAAAGTGTCAAGAACATTTTTATTTAGCATTTTTAATTACCTATCAAACGGTACCAAGTTCAAAAAGATCAAATAAGAAATAGCTGAAATATTAAGATTTTTAGTGGTAAAATGGGGTAGAATAAGCCAGAAGTTGGTCATGTTCTCTTTATTTTGGCCCAAGGAATCACTAGGTAAAATATGTCCCGACATTTTTTGAAAACCCTGTATAATTGTACTTCCAACTAATCAATATTATAAATGTGAAAGTTTGTGTGTTGTTTGAGATTCAATCACGCATTAACTACTGGTCGGATATGGCGGAAATTTGGCATGAAGATAGCTTACATTCCCGATTAACGGAAGACATAAAAATGCCTCTACATTGTGGAGGTGTGGTTCCAATTCGATCAGAGGTAGCATTAAAAATGATGTCCCTAATTTCAAAGATGACAACTTGGTATGTAAGATGACGGGTAGTGAAATAACTCCACCGGTTAGTTTTGTGACAAGTACACAGAACATTTCCACAATTTTGTGTAGTGACGTGCGTGTTAAGGAAGAAATGGACATAAAGGGAAATCGTGTGCTTGAGGCCTCACAATCAAATGATTTAGTAATTTTACCGAAGATTCCAGATCATGACGTGTTAAATACAGGGACGATGTTGCATGATGTACGAGATGTGTCACCTCGGGATTGGGGTGCACATGATCTTCAAAGTAAGCCTTGGGACAAAAATAGGAGAGATGTATTATGTGACGTAGGCGACAAGGTCTTGGTTGAGACACCGTTAGTGAGCGGAAAAGAAGCCATAAAGTTTCATCGCCTTTTGAATAATGAGTTTAGGTTGGTGAAAGAGTGAAAATGGTCGAAGGATAGGTTACATGTTGGTAGACTCAAGAGAGACCATAGGGATGATGCGAAAGGGGTAGGATGAGCTTAATTATATGTAAGGAAATCAGTATGTACTCTTGTACAATGTAAATAGTGAAGTATACTTTTGTGTATGATTACGTGTTTTGTCTGTATTTAAAGAGTAGTAGTAGGTGATTTGTTAGTTTGAATATGTATTGTTTAGTTTTGTGTTTTTTATCAATTGTTGTATAATAACTTCCATGTTCATCCTGGTTTTTCCAAGTTTCCCTCCTATCACTCAGAAGTGCTACAGAGATGCTGAAGTGCCGCTTGTTTCATTACTAATATTCTGAACTGAGTAGGGGTATTAAGGGTTGAACAAGTAAGGCTCTCATACCATTCATAGAATTTTGGGCAGAATGCCTAAGTCAAAGGGAATACCTGAGTGATATCCTTTCATGCCTATTGTCCAATATTTCTTATAGGAAGGTAATTTAAGTGTAGGCGGTATCTCGTTTTTGTTGTATATACAGTATTGATTTTGGTTAAGTGATGATATAGGCAGTGAGTTATCTGAATATGTTGTATTGTTTTGAAGATTTATGGTGCAAATTGTGATAACTTTAGATACCTTTCTTTGAGATAATATCCTAGGGTTATTTTTGTATTGGAGAAATTTTTGAAATATGTATTATATTATGGAATAAGAGTAGTGTTAGTGTGTTAGATTTTGAGCGTGGGAGTGTGAAGTTATAAAAGTTCTTAATAGAGTAGTATTTTTTATTACGATATGTATTGGTTTTGAATAGCTTAATTAGAGTATGTAAATTATAATATGTGTTTTTTTTAGCGTTCATTGTATGGAAACATTTTGGAGGTTTCTCTTTTCCGTTTCGGAGAATTAACTTTCAGTTTTTATAGTAAAAAGGGGTGTTTTGTGAGTTTTTTTTTTTTATTTTTAACAAGGGCTGGCCTCAGGATGGTTTACCTTTACTCATTCAATCAGGACTGGCTGGCTGGTGTCGATATGCTTATCCATGTTTGATTAGTTTATTTCATATAGTAATGTTTTATCTTAGTTGTTTTCAGGAACATTAGCATTGTTTTGGGTTTGGAGTCCAGTCCAAGTTTGTAAGCTGACGAGCTGATGTTGGCCGACCTTGCACACTCAGCTAGTTGTCTGTATCAGCACTACTAGAGAGAGCTACCTGGTGACTCAGCACATTCCATCTACCCACTGGAGACAAGGCGCTTTGCACTCATTCATTGCTATCACCATTGAAGAATACATTGCTTTTGTAAAGATGTTTAGGATTGTGGATAAATGTACAGCTACTGAAAATTTTTACAAATAATTTGTTTTGTTTTATCACTTTTGTAATATTGTAAAGTAATTTGTCTTAAAGTTTTTTTTTTTATTGGGGGACTTTTTCGTAAAATTTTTGTTTGAAATTGTCGTTAATTTTTCTTTGAATGTTAAAAAAGAGACGCTGAGGACATCGCCTTGAGGAGAAGGGGGGATGTAAAGGAGGGTAGCCTGGGCAAGCTAGGTTGATGACCTGTGGTCAGGCCTTGCTTGCTGTGAAGCGTGCTGGAGGTGTTTTGTAAACACTGAGGGCTTTGCACTCAGTAGCTGTCAGATCAATAAGGCCACCTGAGGTAGAGAAAGGGGTCAGTTGCCCGGGGCAGGGTGCCCAGGAGAGTTGGGTGAGTACCGCTTTCTCTGTCTTGGGGTTAGGCCCTTTAGTCACGAGTTTTGTATTGGGAAGATTTGTTTTAAGGGGATTGTAAGTTAATTGGGATTTGCGAGTTTGTATAAGAGGGATTCTTTTGGAGACAGATACTTTGTTTAATTAGATCACGAGGAAATAGATTCGTTTTTTGGGGATTATAAATTTAAGGTTCTAGCTGCCTCCAGAGCGGTTCCTACCAGGCATTTATTAGTAGGCTATACTTGGAAAGAACTGTCACTGTGTTATACTTGATTACTTAAAGTAAAGACAATAAAATTTCTGTTTTGTGAATACAATCTGGTCCTCTTATTGAACAGCTACCCAGCTAATAACAAAAGTAATATAAGATTAAAGATTCAGGTTCGCTAATAAGCTATGCTCCCATGTGCAGGATATCTATGAAGCGTGAGGGGGGTTTTCTGCAGTGGTGGCAAGTGGTGGAGGCGCCGGTATTTTGTAAACTTTTACAAAGTTTTTGATTCTGGTACCTCATTTAATTTGGCTCTCAAATATTTTGTTTGTAAATCAATTTTTGTTTGCGGTAAAGAGCGAGTTGGGTTGCTGTTAGGACATGCTAGGTTTGTGCTAGCTCGGCATAGTTAGCAGTATTGCTACATAGGTTCTGCTGTACTTTGTTCAGTAGGGATTAAGCAATCTAGTCTAATTGTGTCTAGTAAGGTATACTGTGAGGCAATATATTCGAGCAAGCATTCTCTTAACCTAGTTTAGAAGTTTAGAGTTACAGTTACAATAGAAAATGAATTGTTTAGTTTACGAAGAGAATGGATGTGGGTCTAAGTTTAACTGAGATAAAAAATTTAAACAAGGAACAAGCAAAAGAAGTGTTTCATAAACTAGAATTACCTATACCTAAGGGAGCTGACTTAGAGTTTTTACGATCTAGTCTAAGGTTAATGAAATTAGATGATAAGCATAAGCAAGAAGGTAATACATTTTATGAGGATAAAAGAACAGCTATCGAATGAAAATTTAAATGGGGAAGTTGTTTACGAAAACCATAGCAAGGACAAGTACAAGCACGAGGTTGAGAACGATTACGAAGAAATCGACGATTTCAGCTCAACTTTGGGTTCTGTTGGTTTTTTTTGTTTCCTATTAAAAAAAAAATAAGAAGTGCAACAGTAATCACAAAAAATAATAAGAAGTTGCTTCAACTCACTTTACATCATGGAAGTAAATTAGTGAAGGAGATTACATACTTTTATGTTCCGTGGGAGTGAGGCTAAGCCATGAGACTGTATACAACAAATGTTTTTATTTACATCTGATTAAGACAGATGATTTTGATGTGATTGTAACTAAACTATTATCTTTTTGAATGAAAACTAAACTGGAAGAAATAAGTGCATTTTATTCTTTTAACTTAAACTAAATTTTACCCATAAAACTAATCCAATTCTTTTAACTTATATTTACTAACTAACAAGAAGAAACTTTAAACTTAACTTCTAAACTTTACTCAACTAAATTTACATAAACGCTTCCACATTTAAACTTCATACTGGACAAGAAAACCTCAATCCTCAATCCTAATTTCGCGTCAACCTAGTTCCAAGTTATTTTGATTTTTAAGGTTATTGCAGTTCATTCTAACGTTAAAAATTAAAATAATACGTAATGGCTATTCCAAGTACTGTATTTGTTTCAATAAATCACAAATTAATTGCTATTTTTAGGTTTCTTTAGACAGAAACATACTACAATAAAGTAATTATTGTTTTTCTATTGAAAATCCAAATCAATATTTAGGCGAAAAATTACCTCAGGTAACCCGAGGGCTCGGATAACCGGAGCTCGGATAATTGGGAGTTTACTGTAGTGCAATTATTTCCAATCACGTAAAGTAGGCAAATACAAATTGTTGTCGTTGATTTTTGTTTTCTAAAATCTGTTGTATATGTGTAACTATATTTAATTATCAAACGGTAATACAAAATACTCTTATTTTATCTTAACATAGCTTTCAGATCACATTTCCTTTATTTGATACATTTATTATTTGTGTTTTGCCACACCACTGATTAAATTAAACTAAGGAAAATATCATAAAACTAAGCAGTACACAAAGTTCTTTTGTTTCTAAAATCAATGAAATATCTATTACTATGTTTACTTAATGGTAAGTGTGAAAATTTAATGGCAATGGATGATGGAACTGATTAAAAGAACTGGTTTTTGTATATTAAGTTGTTTGTTGATATTTTTGTAGAGTAGAATCAGAGATGCAATGAAACATATACTGTATTTGCTATTACATTTTTTACTCCTTGATTCTTTGATAATCATATTAGTTTTGTCTGCTGTCTTAAATGCTAAATTATTTGTTTAACATTTTTTATAGTACCTATAGATATAGTTTCTTTAATATTTCAAAAGACTGTATTGATAAGGCACAGCAATATTTCTAAAGTTTATAACAGCTGACTTAGTTTTGCTAATGATTTATTGTGAGTGAAGAAACTGAAGATGGAAGGATTGTAATTTAATATAAAGAAGAAAGAAATTTAAAAAAAAATGTTCATTTAAATTCAATAATTAGTATTTTTGCAACTTCAAAATTGAAATTTAAAATGTCAATAATAAATTAAAAGATAAGTAATTAAGGGAGATGAAGGTAAATCATGTATGTCAAGTTTTATTCGAAGATTTGTTCAGTTTTTCTCATATCAGTCTACACAAGATTCAAAATTAATCAAAACCAAAATGGTGGTATCCACTACTTACCAGATATAAAAGTCATAACTTAAACGTTTCTATTAAGGCTATAAAAGTTGAATTTCCTTTCTAAAAGCAATGGCCGATGTGTAACTATTATATGCAACAGATGTAAAGATTAAAATGTTTCTATTTTGTGTCCTCTTCCCGTTGCAAAGCTTGAGTACAACAGCTAGTAAGAAATAAAACTAATTGATATAGAAATCATTGGGAATTTCCGAGTCAACGGGTTAAGGCAACTGTTGTCAAGACAACAACATTGAATAGACAGTTTTTCAGAGCAATGATTGTCTACCATGACTAAAGTTGTTATAAGTGCACTGATTTACCTGTGGCGGACTCTGCTTTCAGTTGATGCCAGAAACATGGAGATGAAAGGTTCTAAGTGCTGGCCTCGCTCTTTCCTCAGGGTGATGGGTACCCCTCGCCTAAGCAGACGACCAATGGCACTGTCTTCTGCCACAAACTCCCCAGGACAGGCTAGGAAGGAAAAGAGAAGATCTGAGCCTCTCAATGCTGGCTTGGACAATAGCTTCTGCAAGTACTCCTCATACATCTACAAAATAAAATTTGTAGTTGGTGATGTTCAATTTTTGATATTTATGATTTGAAAATCCATGAGATAGTGTAAAAAGTGTCTGTTACAAATATTTTAAGACACCTATACAAAAATACAGATATAACAAGGTTTTATTTAAAAAGGACAATAACAGAGCTATAGAAAGACATGTGTTTCACATTATACAATAACAAATTATCTGGGGATGGACGGGATTGAATTTTTAGTTCGGGACGGGACGGGACGGGATTTTTTTCTGTGCATAAAAAGACAGTATTTCAGTTACCAAAAATGACCAACGAAATCAATTTTTATCGTTTGTGACACTGATCTATAAAAACAAAAAAATGGGAAACAATTTACAGGTACCTATACCAGGTTCCTATAGGCTACCTATACAGGTAACTTGTGAATCGCGGTCGAAATGACTCGCGGTCACGGTGTGATCGTCAAAATGACCGCGGTCACGGCATGATCGTCGGTATGACTCACGGTCATGGGATGATCGTCGGTATGACTCACGGTCATGGCATGATCGTCGGTATGACTCACGGTCACGGCGTGATCGTCGGTATGAATCTGCGGCCACGGGGTGAACGTCGGTATGACTCACAGTCACGGAATGATCGTCAGTATGACTACGACATCACGGCGCGACCGTGGTTATGACTCCGCGGTCACAGCGTGATCGTCAGTATGACTCCGCGGTCACGGAAAGATCGTCGTTATGACTCCGCGGTCACGGAAAGATCGTCAGTATGACTCACGGTCACGGCGTGATCGTCGGTATAACTCTGCGGTCACGTCACGATCGTCGTTATGACTGAGTGTGCGAATAGTGATTTTTTAGGTTCGAGCTGAGCCGAGCCGAACTCAAGCAAAAAGTTCTGAGCTTCGAGCTTTTTCGAGCCGAACCTTAACCTACTAATGTTTGTGGTATATTCCTGTTTTTACGCCAATATAAAGATAAAAAATACATGTAATTGTTTAAACTTACTCAAATAGGTATTTAATAAGTAAGTATTTTACCAAGTTCCTATATTTTTAATGAGTTTGCTTATCCTACTAGGCCTATTTATTAAAGGTTTAAGGGAGAAAGTAAAAGATAACATTCTTAATAAAAATGCAAATTTATTTTATACAAGTAAATAAAATATCTATACAAAACAATAGATTTATCTTGGAAATATAGCCTATTTGAAAATGAACCAAACATTGGAAACTGAGATCAAGTTGATGATGCCAAAACTAGGAGATGAAAAAAAATAACTGGTAACAATAACATATGAATAGATAATGTAACAAATAAATCCATACTAAAGATTAGGATACACACTTCTTTACCCTGACACTACATTTTAATTTTCTAAAAAGGAAGTATTTTGTTGAAATTAATACAACTCTGTAACGTCTCAATGACTTAAATCTGAATTTCATTTAATTGTATTTATTTTATTTTGTACTTTTTATCAAAGTTTCTCATGGATGGGTTCTTTGCCACGTGACTGATTTTATCCTAACTGCAGAATGTGTGAAATGTGAGATATAATGTTAAGTTATACAGAGCCACTATGTGTAAGTGTTATTTGGTCGCAGCACTCTTAAAATAAGGTGCCAGACAACTACCAAATATGCGTGCTTGTTTAGTGTTAAGCCGCAGCACCAGCGGTCAGCCGGGGCCTGACAAATGCTTTGTATGGAGTTAAATTGTTTAGTGCCACTACTTGTAAGTGTTATTTCGGTTGCAGCACTCTTTAAAAAGGTGCCAGACAACTACCGAATGTGCGTGAGTGTTGAGTGTTAAAGCCGCAGCACCAGCAGTCTGCCGGGGCCTGACAAATGCTTTGTGTGTAGGCCTATATTCTAATTTCTATCCTACTTACTTATCTAATTCAAATTACCTTATTAATATTTCAAATGAGTAGGTACACAATTGGGACTGACCTTATTCCTTGTTTTTATTTTCTTTCACAAATACAAATTTGATTACTATTATTTATTGTTTTATTTGCGCCTGGCAAATGGTTTACACCCGCAGCGCTGACTGTCAACTCGTGAAGTGAAGACTGGCCCGTGGACTGCTGTATTTATACCCGATTTGGTTGCTATGGTGACCATGGAATGTTCTAGAACTTTAAACCCAGATGTTTCCACCAAAAGTTATCTTCCTTTTCCGGCAGCCTGACGTCATCGCTGCCCACTTGATCGTTCTTGATCCATCAGCTGCTGTCGGCTGGAGCTCGAGCTGTCAGAGAAGCTATTGTAAACTAGTAAACAAACATTCAAACAAATGTAATAAATAGGGATGGACGGGTCCCGAAATTTCGGGAATTTTTCGGGAAAAAAATATTCCCGATTATCGGGACGGGATTACATTTTAATCGGGAATTTTTCGGGACGGGATTTGGTCCGATCATCGGCGATTTTGCCGCTTCGCGAGTGCCGATAACGCCGCTATTGCGAGCGATAGGTCCGCGAACGCAGAAGACGAAATCATTTCGACGATAAATAAAAAAACATATTTATTTATTACTAATAAATAAATATGTTTTAATTATTTAGTTAGTTGTTATATTTACATGTTTATCCCTTTGTGTGTGAAATAAAATAGTAATGTACATTTATAACTGTTATTGTGTTGCTGAAATATTTACAATGGATAACCTAACCTAAATACGGTAAGTGGGTAAGCTAACCTAGGTACGGTAAGTGGGTAGAAATATTCTTTATCACCACTATTTACAAAATAAACTATTAGAAACATTATTTCATTAGTAATTTAAAGAACATTAAGAAATATTTAAACTATGAAAATGCGAGATAGGCCTACTTTTATTACAATTGATCTAACAAAAACCTAACCTAGCCTAGGCATAACATAGCCTACAATAATTAAATTAAATTGAAACATTACAACTCGTTAAATCATCTTAACAAATGAAATCAACAGCTACCTACTATAAAATAAACAACGTAAAACTGAGGTCAAAATAAAAATGACTAGGCTATATTATTTAAGGAATATCAATGAAAACAATTAACAGTGTAATAAATCAAAAACTATAAAACTGTTATATGGTAGCAGGCATACTCGAAAATGAAACAAATTTTGAAAGTGACATCCAGTTGAAAATGCCAAAACTAAGAGATGAAATAAATAAAAAAAAAATAATAACTGGTAACAATATTACATAAATAAATAACGTAACCAAAAAGATACACTTCTAGACCCTGCATCAACATTTTACTTGGCAAAAAAAGACAGTGGTTATTGAAATTATAGGCTTATCTTATAAACCTACGTAAATAGATAACGCAACCAGGAAACTACTTCCTTAAGCCCCGTGTACACGTAGCTAGTTTACTAGCAGCTAGTATTCGCTGCTAGCACTAGCTAGGCACACTAGCGCGAAAATTCCCATCTACACGTGGCTAGTTATTAGCGCTTATTATTAACGCTACTCATGTAGAAGTGAAGTGTTCATTGGTCGCAATTAGTCATTTCAGTTTAGCACAAAATGTCTTCTGTTCCCTTAAATCAAAATGTTTTGAGACAAATTTTAAGAATTGGTGTACAAGAGTTGTGTGAACATGAACTTAATCTGTGTGGGTTCGAAAGTAGATTATGAGGCGAGACCTTCTTGGTGCGTCCAATACTCTTTTAAGAGAACTAGCATTGGGAGACCAGAGTACTTTAAGTTGAGAATGAATGCTTTAAAGTTTGAAGAACTGTTGGAACCAATCACTCCACTGATTAAAGAAAAATGATACTGTGATCACTGGCATATGGCGAGTGGCGATTAGCACTAGCACTAGCAGAAGTGCAACTGCCCCGCTAGTACCGCGCTAGTTCGCTAGCGCTAGTGGTCACGTGACCACCCCCACCACTTATTAGCGCTAGTAATATCAAACATGTTCAAAACGACTAGCAGCGAGTAAAATGCTAGCGCGCTAGTAAATTTTTACGAGAGTAGACCGTTTACACGAAGCGAATTTACTAGCGCTAATCAACTAGCTGGTAGTACTAGCCTCGTGTACACGGGGCTTTACGCAAAAGATATAGAACTTTAGCATTTTTGATCTGCTATATTAGGCTATATTTCAAATGAGTACTAGGCAGTGCCTTGTTTCAGGTGTGTCAGCCTATTTTTTAAAATTGAATAGGCTATAACTAACCTAAAAGTATGGTAATTGAAAGCCACTTGGCCTATGGTAAAGATAGTTACTGAGATCAAGAGAAAGTTACAACAGTAAAACATAAACACTCAAAATCTATCTTAATTTAACAAAAATTATTTAATCGATAACTTAACCACGCATGTAGAAAATAATTATATTATAGCCTACTATAAAAATATACCAAACAAACACTCAAAATTTTGAATATAAAAATATAACCTAGACCTAAACAGATAACTCAACCTGTAACCAGATAATTAACAAAACTAATTGAATGGATAACTTAACCATGTATGTAGAAAATAATTATATTACACTATAAAAATATAGGCCTACCAAACACTCAACATTTTGTATTTACAGAGTGCTTGAAAAAGTGTGGTTATGTTCTAATTGTACTTTCATTGCACAACCGACCAGAGAAGTGAAATACACCCTCTTCCTACATTTTAGGCGAAAATATTTTTGTAACAAACTACTTTATAAAATAAAAATAAATTATAACTATGTTACGACTAGAGAAACATAAAATTTTTAAAAGTAAACAAACACTAAACAAAGATAGCAGCCAAGAAGTTAAACCAAAAACAATAACAACAAACAATGATTCAAAAACGGCAACACGCAATATGATTTTTTCACATTGGTGCAGTACACAGTAAAACCAAATGTAGGCCTAATTCATTACCCATTGATAATAGTACCTTTATAATATAACTAGCAGAGTACCCGTCCTTCGTACGGGGTTGGCATATAAGTATCAAATGCTTATAGCAGTTATGAGTGAGGACATGGTTTAAGAAATTTCGGTTCTTTTTGAAGTTCGTTCGCTACGCTCACTCACCTTTAGGTTGGAGCTCGTTCGCTGCGCTCACTTTCCTTCAGGTTAGCTCGTTCGCTACGCTCACTTGCCTTCAGGTTAGCTCGTTCGCTACGCTCACTCGCCTCCAGGTTGAAGTTCGTTCGCTACGCTCACTCACCTTTTGCTGTTGTCATAAATGTAAAAGAAATAATAGTGCTAGTGCTGCACCCTGTTGGTAATCCTTGTAACTTTTAATGCTATTGAACATCATAGAACAGAACCAACTTGTTTAATTGAAACAGCTGTTAAGATTCATTAATTCCATTTCTCATAAGGTTAACATGGGAAACTCCAGAGCCACTGGGGCGGAGCCCCGAAGGATTTTTGGGATAAAAATATGCCTATATGTTAATCGGGAATGTAAGCTATCATCATGCCAAATTTCAGCCCGATCCGACCAGTAGTTTTTGAGATTAGCTCATACAAACACACACACAGACACCACCTCTTCTTTATAATAGTATAGATAGATAGATAGATAAGCGTAACGTAAACAATTATATGATTAAAATCATTGACGAAGCAATTGCTTTATACAAAGTTGGTAAATCGTAACGATTTTAATGAAATAAAAAAATCCACAAATCTTATTATATACCAGTATGGTTGTACCGACAATCCGCCACCACACGGAAGAGGTGCCACCACGACAACGTGCACCACATCAACCCGCAACCATTGATTATACTTCTCCCCCAAGATGTATAATCAATGCTGCAACCCTAAACTGTATCTTCTTGTTGGTGGTTGGTTGATGTGGTGGCACTTTGACGCGTTCCCGCTTTGTCAATGCTAATACCACAAATATTAAAACAGACATGGTATTGTTCATAAACATAAACAAATGTGTTACTGGCTGGAAAGTGTAAATTTAAAATAGTTTAAAATGATTTGTCCAAACCATGTTGTTATTAGCACTCGATTCGGACCAGTTACGTCATTTGTTTATGTTTATAATCCATACCGCTAATATTCGTAGGCAATCTTTAAGTCCTGACTTTTATGGAAATCAATTTATCCATAAGGGCGCCTAATGAGGAGTAAATTATATGGGGTGTTGTTTATTTTATTTTTGTATGAATCATCAGTTTTGATAATTTTTTACGCATGACATGCACATTGCACAATGGGTTTAGTCCCACTGAGCTAGAGATACGACTGGTCACTGTTAGAATTGAGAGACGTTGGCTGCCATATGTACTAGTGGTAAAGTATTTAGTGCATTGTAACTAGGGACAGGCTGGTGGAAATAGGAGATTGTGAAATTGTAATAAATCTATGAGCCAATGAAATGATTGATTCGTCTAGTTGGGACTAACATAACCTAAATTTACATTGTCGATTTTCTGACAAAGTCGCCGTGCCAGTGCTTCTCACCCCAGTATTCTTCTCACTCAGTCTCAGTTTAGTGTCCAAACATTGCGGCAAAAATTATGTGGAGTGACGACGGCAGTGGCATTGGCATAGTAGTTGATTTAGTCAGCAGATTTCGTCTTGTCATTGCGTAATTCTTTTGTTGGTTGGTTCTTCAGTTCAGTTCAGTATTTACTGAGCAAACAACATGTAATGATATAGGCTATGCTTATCGAATTAAATTGACACAATTATGAAACGGAGGAGATTAAATTTAAATGAAAGTTCTGTATCAGAAATTAAAACTACGATAAAAAAATTAAAAAATAAAAAATCAGTAGGATGGGATGGGATTTCAGTTGAAATAATAAAAAATATTATGAACTTTATAGCGGAGCCACTGTGTCTGATTTTAAATCAATGTTTTGATGAAGGAATTTTTCCATACCAATTAAAAAATGCTGAACTGAAACCACTTTTCAAAAAAGGTTCAGTAGAAAACCCAGAAAACTATTGTCCGGTGTCAATTTTACCATCTCTATCTAAAATTTTTGAAAAAATAGCATATGAACAAATGTACTCTTTTTTTGAAAACAATGATCTGTTTACAGATAATCAATTTGGCTTTAGATTGCAAAAAAACACAATATCAGCTGTCTCTGATTTCATAAATCGAGTGTCGGAGGGCTTGGATGGATCTCAGAGTACTGCAGCAGTGTTCTGCGATCTTTCCAAGGCGTTCGATTGTGTGAACCATAATGTATTAAGCAATAAACTTAAATATTATAACTTCTCTGATCTGGCGCTGTCTTGGATACAATCTTATTTAAGAAACAGGCAACAAAGAACTGTCATTAAGAAAAATGGTAGAAATTTCATTTCAAAATGGCAAACCATCAATTGTGGTGTACCCCAAGGATCAATTTTAGGTCCCTTGTTATTTTTAATATTCATTAACGATGTACCTAACAATGTATCATCAAACCTAATATTATATGCTGATGACACTACAGCCATAGTAAAAGCAAAAGATGTACATACACTTAGATTAGAACTTGATCAATCAATTGTAGACTTAACTAACTGGTTTGCGGCAAATGGTTTAAAACTTAATAATGCTAAAACACATATTATGCAATTCCAAACACTACAAAATAAGCAAAACATAATTTTTGAATTACCGTACAAAAATGATATTTTAGCTTTTGTTGAACAAACTAAATTTTTAGGCATAAATATTGATAAAAATTTGACATGGAAACTTCACATTGAAATACTAGCTAAAAGATTACATACAGCTTGTTTCCAGATGTATGTTTTAAGAAACATAATTGATTCTAAAACAAAGCTGATAGTTTATCATGCGATATTTTTTTCCATTATGCAATATGGTATTGAGTTATGGGGCTCAACATCATATGCCTCAACAATTTTTAAGGTACAAAAGAAGTTTTTAAGAATCTTATCATTTACACACAAAAAAAAGTCATGTAAACCGCTTTTTGAAACATATGGAATTTTAACAATGCCTTCACTTTACATTTATAAAATTCTGGTATACTTTAAGAGTAATCCACAATTATTTATAAAAAATCAATTTATTCATCACTACCCAACACGTTCAAAAAATAATTTGCAGTATCCAAGACATCGGCTATGTGTTTACGAAAGATCACCGTACTATATGAGTCTGAGGCTTTACAACGGTTTACCTGCTCATTTTAAAAACATCAATAATATTATAAAGTTTAAGAAAGAATTCAAATTATTCCTTATAAAAAAGATTGAAATACTATACAATAGAAGAGTATTTAAATGATTGTTTTTTAAAAAGTGACTAGTTTAATTTTAATTTTAATTCTTAGATTTATTTTTTTATTTTTGTTAGCTAAGAAATGACAATGTCATCTGTTTCACCAGCTTTGCTGGAAATGTGAAATGTTTTATGACAATAAAGTGATATTATTATTATTATTATTAAGTTAGTTCCTTATTTATTATTTTAATTTTTATTTGCTAGTTCAATAAGTATTCGGTTTGAACATTTCGAACTTTTTGAAAATCACGAGACGAGCCGAATAGGACGCTATTTGGCTCGAAAAAGCTCGATGTTCGAATACTCGCACACCCCTACTCTGCGGTCACGGCATGATCGTCGGTATGACTAGTGACCACGGCACGATCGTCGGCATGACCAGGCGGTCACGGCGTGATCGTCGGTAGGACTCCGTGGTCACGTCGTGATCGTCGGTATGACTAACGACCACGGCACGATCGTCGGCATGACTTGGCGGTCACGGCGTGATTGTCGGTATGACTCGCGGTCACGGCATGACTCCCGGTCACGGGGTGATCGTCGGTATGACTGTTGGTCTCGGGGTGATCGTCGGTATGAATCCGCGGCCACGGGGTGATCATCGTTATGACTCCGCGGTCCGCGGTCACGGCATGATCGTCGGTATGACTAGCGACCACGGCACGATCGTCGGCATGACTCGGCGGTATCTTTGGTATCTTTGTATCTTTTTGGTTACAAAATTCAAAATTCAAATTATTTATTAACCCATAACATCTTTTGGAGTACAATGTACATAGATAGGAGTTTTGTCAATATTTATAAAACTAATACTTCACTGATATATTTGATATAACTAATTACAATTATTCAAACTTTAAAAATGTAATAGTAATACTGTAAACTAACTAAAGCATTTCATTTCATTCATTTGTACAAAAAGAAAAAATATCTGTCAATTCTTAAAACTAAGCTCAAACTACAT
The DNA here is from genome assembly GCF_028750875.1 of Macrosteles quadrilineatus. NCBI lineage: Eukaryota > Metazoa > Arthropoda > Insecta > Hemiptera > Cicadellidae > Macrosteles > Macrosteles quadrilineatus. The sequence goes on from NW_026542594.1 coordinate 120,348,530, forward strand.
GACGAAATACCAGTCTGGTCTGTATCAGGACAGGATCACATTATTACATTATTATTTACACACACAGGGTTACATTATTTATTTATGTAATATTGTTACCAGTTATTATTTTTTTTATATTTATTTCATCTCTTAGTTTTCGCATTTTCAACTGGATATCACTTTCAAAGTTTGTTTCATTTTCGAGTATGCCAGCTACCATATAACAGTTTTATAGTTTTTGATTTATTACACTGTTAATTGTTTTCATTGATATTCCTTAAAAAATATAGCCTAGTCATTTTCATTTTGATCTCAGTTTTACGTTGTTTATTTTATAGTAGGTAGCTGTTGATTTCATTTGTTATATTATTAGACATATTATTTACTTGTATAAAATAAATTTGCATTTTTATTAAGAATGTTATCTTGTATTTTCTCCATTAAACCTTTAATAAATAGGCCTAGTAGGATAAGCAAACTCATTATCAGCTATTATCTGCAGCCTAAACAATTCTTTCAGTATGGGGTATGATGATGTCCCTGTGGTACTTCTAAAAAAAGCTAAATCAGTCTTACTAAAACCTATTACTCATCTTATAAATTCTTCCTTAATTTCAGGTATCTTCCCCAACAAACTTAAGATTACAAAATTAAAACCACTCTTCAAAAAAGGAGACAAGAAAATTGTATCAAACTATCTATGAAAATCTATCATGGAAGATGCATGTAAATAATTTAAAGAATTCATTACGTTACTCACTTAGATCTTTTTTCCACCTCAAATATTGCTGTCCTCTTCCCATCTTAAAACAGGTTTACCACTCTTTAATCAATTCTAAGCTTGAATATGGAATTTCTTTGTATGGAGGTGCCTATGTGTCGAATTTAAAATCTTTAATAACTTTACAGAAGAAATTTGTCAGATTAATATGTAATGTAAATTTTTATTCTCATTCTCTACCTTTATTTGTAAGTCATAATATCCTTCCCTTCAGATATTTATATATTTTTAAAGTATTGACTATATTTTTCAAATTAAGTGGTAATGCAGGACCAACAGTTGATAACATTCACAATTATTCAACTAGACAAACTGCACATAACATTCTACGTTTACCCAAACCAAACTGTACCCTGTTTAAGAAGTGTTTTATTTATTTATCAATTAAAATTTTTAATGTCATTCCTGTTTCTGTAAAGCAGAGTAGGTCATTTAGTGTTTTTAAGAAATCTTTGAAAAAGTGGCTATTAACCAAGTCATATGATGAAATAGAACAGTTGTATTCTTAATAATATTAGTAAGTAATGTCTAGCTCAATGTATTTGCTTTATCTTTGTAAGTATCTGTATTTCAGAGTCTGGGTTTTCATTGTTTCCTTCAATTTCTTAAAATGTTCTCATTATTATAGTTACATACTTTTCGTTTTACTTCCTAGATATTGGTGAATTTTGTTTTCTTTGTTGTCTTTTCTACAAAAGTTATTGGACTAAAGGTAAATTTAATTTATAATTCATTTTGTTACCCTTTTCAGAGAATTTTTTTGTTATTGTTAAGTATTAGTTGAGACTCCCGCCCACACACAGAAGTTTTAATCTTCTTTGGGTGTGTATATTTCTTCGCAAGTTGAAGCAAACTGTTTTTATTTAATTAATTAACAATAAGTTTTTATTACATTGTAAAATAATTTGTTTTTTATAGATCTTTGTAATTTTATTGTATTACTTGTGGAGAAATAAAGATTTATTATTATTATTATTATTATTATCGCCCTATAGCATTGTTACCAGCTATCTCAAAAATTTATGAAAAAGTAGTTTATAATCAACTGGTAAATTTTTTGGAAAAAAATCATATATTTGAGGACTGTCAACATGGCTTCCGCTATGGTCGATCTGTTATTACAGCTGCCACAGACTTCATTGAATCTGTTATAGATAGTCTAGACAATAAAGGTAAAGTTGCGGGTCTATTCATGGACATTAGCAAAGCCTTTGATTCAATATCACATGATTTATTAATTTTGAAATTGAGTAAATTAGGAATTAAAAACAATACTTTAAACTGGCTAAAATCTTACCTTCATGATAGAAAACAGTTTGTCGAAATTATTTACCATAACAACAAAAATTATAAAATCCCTTATCGTTCCGATATTACAGCAGTTAAATATGGGGTGCCACAGGGATCCATTTTAGGTCCCCTTTTATTTATTTGCTATTTAAGAGACTTCCCTCAGCTTTCTGATTTCAGTAAACTTTGTCTTTATGCTGATGACACCAATTTGAAAATCACTGCATCAACCGTTGCTGAATTAAGAAATTAAAATTAATTCCAACCTAACTCTCTTAAAAAAATTTTTTAATGCCAACAATTTGCTTTTAAATCCTGAAAAAACTAATATTATTTGTTTTAAAACTCGATCAGCTCAAAATATAACTCAACCTAATGTTACCATATTTGACAAAAAAATTGAGGTTAAAGACAGCATAAAATTTTTAGGATTAGAAATAGAAAGTACACTTAAATGGAACCGTCATGTTGAACAATTACTCACTAAAATTTCTTCTGGCCTTTATGCATTGGTTAGGTTGAAATTTTTTTTGTGAAAAACAATCTCTAAAAGTTGTTTATTTCTCTTACATCCATTCAGTGATATCATTTGGGATATCTCTTTATGGTGTAACTACTAAAGAAAACTTAAACTCTATCTTGATAATGCAAAAAAAAAGCCATTAGAATTATTCGTAATTTACAACCCAGGACTTCAGTTAAAGATTATTTTAAATTAGAAAACATAATGACTGTTTATGGAATGTATGTTTTTGAAACAGTTTTATCCATAAAAAATAGATTTCAGGAATTGGAGCTAATCGGTAACAATCATGAATATAACACCAGAAATCGGGGCTGTATCGCAATGAGCTATCACACTCTGGAACTTTTCAAAAAGAAACCTAAATATGCTGGTTCAAAATGTTATAACACAATTCCAAAAAGCATAACAGATGAGGTGTCAACCAAAAAATTCAAAATTAAATTGAAGCAGTAACTCATCAGCAAAGCTATATATTCTTTCGATGAGTTGTAGGAGGTAATGTCAATTTTTTCATATATTGTTAATTCTAAGAAACCTTTGTTTTTCATTTTTCAATACCTGTATATTTGACACTATTTATGTATGTATTGTATACTACTAACAAATAAAGATTATTTGAATTTGAATTTGAATTAAATATATAGGAACTTGGTAAAATACTTACTTATTAAATACCTATTTGAGTAAGTTTAAACAAACTGTGCAGATAAAATCGTCGGTATGACTAGCGACCACGGCACGATCGTCGGCACGATCGTCGGCATGACTCGGCGGTCACGGCGTGATTGTCAGTATGACTTCACGGTCACGTCGTGAGGTGTGGAGGAAAAGGTGTGAGGTGTTTATTTCGGGTAGGTTAACCTATCCTAAACTTACCTCCGATTTGCTCGGACAGCTCGCGAGTAGTCCAGGGTTCTAGCTGACAGCCCCCGTCGCTCGCTAACTGCTTCTCGATCTTGTAAATATCCCTTCGTCGTCCTACACGCACGGGTGCACTATAGTGGTATGTCAGCACAACGACGCACTGACTAGGAATAAGTCGGCACTAAATACGCTGCTTACGGAATGAACTTAAGTACTTGACCAGCTTCTAGGCCTAACAAAAGGAATCGCTCCTCAAATAAAAACTAAAATAATACCCTCGTAGTGAACGCAATGATAAAATAACGAAATAAAATGAGTCCGCGCTAATATGCCAATGAACTTCTTGGCTTCGAAATAACTAAATAAAATACTTTTAGATAAAATAAAATAAAACCAATTTAGATAAATAGACTAAAAGGTATAGGCTACTGCGGCACTGCACTCGCAGTGCCGGCCTGAGAAATACAATTCGCAAATCTCTTACAACTAAGATGATGGTAAAGAAAAATAACTTTTACTCGCCAAAGTAAAACGGGGAAAATATGATTAGTACTGTAAGGATATACTGCAGTACTTACGTCAGTCGATACGTAGTTCGCTTAATATTAGTGCTTTAATTGTATCTCGCTCGTTGCGAATCGCATCTACGCCTTAACGCTCGTAGCAGGTCCGCGGTATGTTCTCAGGAGAGAGTGTTTAGCAAACATGCGCTCGCCATCGACTGTCTTAATCATCTAATCATCCCCGGTCCACTGGTCTCGGCTTCTCCTCACCACGTCTACGTCAGCGCCCCGAGGTCGCGGCGGCCAAGTCACGAACTAGGGACCTTGACAAGTGGACGTGTTTACTTCCGATTTGTTTTCGAGCGGGCTCGAGCACTTCGCGGTCTTTATATAATTAAAACTAACCCCCCTAATAAAATTTGACCATTACAAGAGGATATGGTGAGTGTACCTGAGCAGACTCAGGGCGGCCACCTGGGGAGGTGCGTCGAGGAGGCAGCTGGGCATCAGGGAACTCTCCGTGGAACTCTGTCAGCTTTGCGTCCAGAGAGTAGAAGTCTGTAAGTCTGCGCTCCACCACCCACTGTGACGAGTCTCCTGTTAAACACCAAGTCATTTTCATCAAAACAAAAAAACACAGATAAAAGGTGCAATTATGCACATTCTCTAAGTAGGGGATGAAAAAGGCATCATTATCGCCATCAATTACACTTCCAATAGGGTGTTAAAATCACATAAAAAGCGTCACTAATTATCAAACTACTTAACATTCAATGGCCTTAACTATTCTTACAATATTATTTTGTGAAATAATTGTTTTTGGGACCGCCAGTCAGCAACAGCAATGCCAACATTGGAGCTTAAAGGGTGTGTTGGATGAGTTGGTTTTCTTACTAACTTAGGTTTTTAATAAGAAAATGGTCAATGCCAGATTATCTTCAAGATTTGCCAAACTAATCAATCAATCAATCATTAAGATGGTGACGCCACTTAGGTGCGTATTTGAACCCAAATATGAGTGAAGGATGAGTGTAGAATGGTGTGAGATGATCTGTGTAGCTAATCCAAAGAGATATCTGTAGTGATGTGACCAGAGACTTGACACATTACCTACCAACCGTTACACTCCTCTGTGTGACGAATATATAGTGTAACCTGGTAGGGAATGTGTTAAAATGTTAAGTATAATTTAGTCTTAAACATGCTGACAGATGTTTAAATAGTTTTGTTATTTTTGGTTACTAGGAAGAAAAAAACAAAAACAAGGGTCGAGATTGTATACCGACCGTCGATAGTTGTTGTGACAATAATTTAATCAGGAATTAACTAAATTAAATAAGACTTTATTTAAACATGTCTTTTGTAAGAAGACAAAAACAATAACTATCTTTGTTTACATCTCATAATACGTTTTATTTGCAGTCTTTATGAAACATCACCCTCCTTAAAGATCGAGTCTCCTTGGAGGATGTACTTCACGCCCGTGTCTAGTCTTGTAACTTGAGTTGTCCTCTTGTGGTTTTGGACTTCTAGTACAGACACTTGTAAAATTTTGTTCTGTCACATTGCCTGTTTGTCACATTGAGGGTGTACTTTTTAAGTCATCGGGAAATGGTAGAATATGGAAACCGTTTCTTCTTAGGTCTCTTGTATCAGTCCTGACAAGATATGATCGTTGCTCAGTTGCTGTTTTTACAACCGTTCCAGGATTTCCCAAGTCAGATATCCAAACGCTGTCTCCAGATTTCAAACTTCCAAGAGATTTCACACCATGCCTGGTGTCATAATTTCTCTTGTACTTTTCTCTGTAATTCCTCTCCCGTTGTTTCAAGTCACTCAAATCTGGCTTTTCTGTCAAGAGCCCTGGCAAAAGTGGTAGGTTGTCTCATAAACGTCGTCCCATTAGTAGTTGTGCAGGGCTATACTCGTTCGATATACATATATTTTTTCCCTTTTTTTGTCCTAGGACGCTAGGCACGAGCCCGGAATTGTTTTTCACATTACTTCAGGTTAGACCTAGGGGTTACGGCATTATCACTTAGATAAAATCCATTGCTGATTTAGTAGGATTTGAACCCAGGACCCCAGGAACCGGATTCCCGCGCTCTAACCACTAGACTAGCTCGCTCAACAGATTGTAATGAAACTCTCAGGCATTATTAAGCATCTTTCGAGGATGGTTTGTGTGAAGTTTGGAGGAGATCCGTCAAAAGGGCTCCGCCCCAGATGTTTTTAAGTGGGCCAATGTCAGACTTTTTGAACTACAGTGGAGTCCCGATAATCCGAACTTTGGTAATCCGAAAGTCCGCTTATACGAAACCAATAAATATATTTTTATATTTTTTGTATAAAAAAATTAAAAATTTTTAAATTTTAAAATTAATTGAAATTTTTTTATTTAACTTTTAACACAGTTAGCTGTACTTCGTCAAAGTATTCTGTAGCGGCCGGGCAAGATAGACTTTTTTGTAGAGTATTTTAGTAAATATTTCACCATTTTTGTTATTAACATTTTTCATTTTTGTCCCGGGTTCCAATCCCGCCAAATCACAAATGGATTTTATTAAGTGATAATTCTGCAGCCACTAGGTCTAGCCTTAAGTAATGTGAAAAACAATCCTGGGCTCGTGCCTGCGTCCTGAGACAAAAAAAAAAAAAAAATAATAATTTTTTTTTTCAATTTCCGAAAAAAAACTTTTAATCCGAAATGTCCCAACCATATTAGACTAACGGGACTCTACTGTACAATGTTTACAAATAAATATAATTTAAAAGCAGATGTTTACTTTAACCAACTGTTTTGTAGGTTTGAATAATCACAACATTCTGTATTTGTCATGATTTGAAATAGTGCCACAATGTTTCTACAGAGTGCAGCACAGAAAATTATATTACTTTTGAATAAGTCCAAATATATTAAACCCCAATCGCAGCACACCAGTGCACTCAAGAACGTTTAAATTCTCCAATGTTAAATATGAAAACCTTTATCAAAGTATTATAAACAATAAACGGGATGGCAATGTCTTAATATTTTTATACTTTGTTCTATACCCACACAATCTAACAAATTATTAAGCGAATAAAAATCGTGCGTGCTATCTCGGGTATTCAAATGCCTCTCAATTTGTCATCAACCCACCACATTACTGTCATTAAAAAAAGGATCTCCAATTTAATACGGCATTGATCTCCAATGCTAATTTTTTGCCCATAACTTATTTATTTGCAAATTTACTTCCTTATATTATTATATTTTTGGAATCCTCATAAAATTTAGAACAAAGTGGCTATTTTCAAATATTTATAGGCCTATAATTTATACAATTTCATTGAGTGCGAACTTATTTTTTTTTTAATTTTCCAAAATATTTTTTTTTATCTAAAAATTTTTTTTGAAACAAATGTTCCTTATGTTTTATGTATAATATTGAAGCCCATGATTTACCAAACAAAATTGTATATAGAACAGTATAATTAACATTGTTTTTAAGCTTCTCAGATCCGTTTTAATAAAACCTTGCAAATGCGCAAAAAATAGGCAGACATTAAGGCCAAAACTAGGGACACTCGGAGGGTTGTTAAAACCTTTTACTTCTAACAGGATTGTGTTAAGAAATCAACAAAGTTAAGATTAAGGCTTTGCCTATAATACTACTAAGTTAAGTACTTGACTTGATAAAAGGGGTCTGTGGGTCAGACTTTCTTTGGATCGGGATGGGTTAAGCTAAAAATCGTTTATTAATGGATTTTTCCTACAGTCACCCGACAAAGTTGGCTTCCTTGTACTGTTTATAGTACAGAAAGCTGCTAATTGCTGCATATTTATACTTTGTCGTACGGTTTATACTTTGGCGCACATCAAGATTCCAACGAAACAACACAAAACAGCGTGGTTCTATTATGCACGTAATCCGTGTACGCTTGGAAATAGGTTGGCAACACTTAAAGATAATAATACTATGAGCAGCTGATTGACTATTATAACTACGATTCCCTGTCATTTTGTGTTTATAGTTTATGTCCTCTTTTCGGTATTTCTGAACTTTCTGGACTTTTCTTTTAAACGTTTTTAAAACATTCCTACGATCTTAATAAACAAGAAAATACCTTTAAAGCATTTTTTTAGGTGCGGAAACCACTGCAAATTACAAAAATATACAGAACTATTTTCTCAAGTCGCGGAGCACATTGCTTGCCGAGGAAAAAATAGCGGAGTGATACGGACCGGGGACTACTTTCTCTAGGGCACCTATTTGTGTTGCCAGCTGAACCTAAAAAAATGTTGTATAGTGTTTGAAAGACTAATTATTTATATGCTTTATAGTGACTGTAGGAAAAAAATAATGTGTAACACGAGTGCAAAAGGCCTTTGCTGCACTCAAGATCATTCCGAAAACGTTGCTCTTGTGTGCAGCAAAGTGCCACTTTGCTCACTAGTTACACAAATAACTATTTTTTGTTTGAACTTATATCTGTGTTTATAATATTTCTTGATAATAAAATATGAAAAAAAATTGTATTTATGTATATTATTTCATTTTCATATCTTATTTACAGCTTGGGAATTGCCTCAACTATGAGAAAGAAGAAAATAAAAAATTTTTTATCAAGACATTCTTTTTCATTTTTATAACTGTTGAAATAACTAAATAGCTAAATTAAAACAAGTTTTGAATGGATCTTAATATAAAAAGATAATAAACAAATCAATTAACATATCATAATTTTAGGGCCTGTTGACTGGCTTCAAGACTGCAAGAAAGAAGAAAAGAAAAATTCTATGTTTCCACAATGCAATATGTATATTACTCATTCCCTCCTTCCTAACCTCCTAAGTACAAAACCTCACACTTACAATATCATTATTAGTTACAGCATCATAAATACGTAATTTATCCATTATTAATTGGCATTAGTAGGAGGGCCTAAAATAGTAATATGCTAAGCAACATGACAAGTCGAGAACTCATTGAAGAAAAGTTGTTGTGTAAACTGATTTAATATAAAACTATAAATAATAGTAATTGACACACACAGGGGCGGACTGGCCCGCCGGCCCACCGGCCAGTGGGCCGATGCGCCTTCTCAACATTCCAATATTTGCGCCCTCGTTAAACGAAAAATTCATAAAAATAAAAAATGAGACGAGATGTATTTTTTAGAAAGCTAGAGGAAAAACTTAGAGTAAAAGTTTCAGCAGTGAATAGCAAAACATAAAGTTGGGTGTGAGACCTGAATAGACACTGTCGACAAGCGAGAGCAAAGCAGCTCTTCTCTCTCGTACGTGTAGGCCTACTCCGAGTGGAAGCAATGAATACACGTGGAAGGCACTTACTTTACTCTGTGGTCTGAGCTACTTAAAAACAGCTGTCCTCTTCCAGCGTCATTTTACGCCGAACCCGAAAAAACTGCACTGCGACCACGAGTACTAGAAAAATACCGGTATGTATCATAAACATAAACAAATGACGTTTTTGGCCCGAAAATAAACATTATTTAACATTGAAATGAAATGAAATGAAATGATGTTTATTGCCGTTAAACTCAAATACAGGCATTGGCAAGCGTCACAATCAATAGGTAAACAATATAAAATAAACATTGTTGCATTGTTTCACTAACAAACAAAATCCTTAACACTATAAAAACAATTACAAATTAAAAACTCTTTAAGCTGTCTCTTAAATTTACGAACGTCCATTTCATTCCTGAGATCATTTGGGAGGGCATTTAAAAAAATGACAGAATTGTAAAACATTTGCTTTTAAAAAAATGAAGTTTTGTGTCTGGGGATGTTCAAAGTATTAGTAGATCTTGTTTTATATATTGAATTTGTTATAAGATGCTGATAAAGTTCAGAGTTTTTCTTAAGAAAAAGCAGAGTATGAAAAATGTAAATACACGGAAAGGTGAGAAGACCCGTTTCAGAAAAAAAGCGCTTACATGATTGTCTTAGCTTGAGATGACCTAGGACTCTGATGGCTTTCTTCTGCATCCTAAAGATTTGTTTGGTGTGAACGTTTTCAGAACCCCAAATGCCAACTGCATAGGACAAATGTGGATATACGAGGGCAAAATATACAGTTAGCAAAACATCTCTGCTCATAAATTTTGAAAGTCTGCGAAGAACAAATAGTGAAGATCCTAACTTGGCAGTCACACAATCAGTATGAGAAAAATAGTTCAGATTCCTATCCTACATTGCTTAAATGGAACTGCCAAATCATATGTTCAATGCTCAGTATAGGATTCGGGCCAACAACGTCATTTGTTTACGTTTGTGAGCCATACCGGTATTTTTCTAGTATTCGTAACTATGCGACTAAATCCGACATCGGTCGGTGTCACGATGTCGTCTGTGGTAAACAACTAGTGAAGATAATTTAATATTATTCATATTTGTTATAATATTTAATTATTGCTCACACTATAACTATTTCACTTTAAGTCACATTTAATTTTTATCAATATCAACTCAACTCTCTTGTAGAATGGCGTTTGCCGTGCATGTAATAAATAAATAAAGAATGTGAGCTGCCAATTAAAATGTGTCCCTCTTTAGTGAGTGCCTGATTTGTGTCTCTGTGTCGAAAGCTTCAATTTATTTTTATATTCTTTACCTACACAGGAAACATGAACGAAAGCAGTATTGTAGAATCACTACTTTTCCAAAATTTAAATAGATTTAGTGACAGTGTATTTGTTAACTTAACCATTACACAGTAAAGGTTAAACAGTAAACAGTATTTTAATATGTGGCTACAGCCTATTAATTAATTATTTCAATATGCACTATGGCACTAATTTTGTCAACTTTCCTATTTTACTTACAGATAGCCAGTCTAAAATACCTTCGTAGTTCTCTCTAGGCTATTTCATTTGTAGAAATAGGTTAGGTAGGCCTACTTTAGGGTTACAGTTTTGACTTAATGTAATGCTAAAAAGTTTGAGTCAATAAATTGGTTTTGTTCACAGTGAAAGCATATTGTTTGTGTTAAAATAATTTCATAGAAATCTAAAATATATAACTTCTGTTATTTACAGTGCCAAAAAATACAACAGTTGAAAGTTCAGGTTGTAAACAGGAAGCAAATGATTTATATTGTATTGTATGCATGCAGCCAAGCCATGCAAGGGAAAATAAAGAAAATACACAAATATAATACGAAAGAACCTAAGAAAATCATTTGTATTTATATTTTTGTTAGGATAAGTTATTTACTGTCAGAATAGCACCAAGTCGTGTGGGTAAATAGTCTAAATTTTGTAAACCAAACATTGATCAATAGTGTCAGTTATCAGATTTCTGATTTTCCACTGTTAATGCCTCTAGATTGCCTAAAAATGCGAGTTTACAGGTATAATTTTTAAAAAATGCCCCGGGGGAGGACCCCCGGACCCCCCTCTGTACAGGGGGGTATTCCATACCCCCCAGACCCCCCGGTTGGCGCCTTCGGGCTGGTCAAGGTTTACGCCCTAATAGAGTACCCAGTCCGCCCCTGGACACACACATTGTTTATGGTATAATTAGTAAGGACTGTAAAAATTGCATATCATGTCATACAGTATCTAGCATAGATAGACCTACATCAAAAGATTAAAATCTAAAAACAACTGGTTTTGATAACTTATAAATTAAAAGAATTAAAAATCCATAAACCCAAGTCAAGATATTGGTTATATCACAATTAATTAGGTAGGCCTACCTAAAAGGAACTCTTTAACTAATTACAATATAGAAGATTAGATTAAATCAAGAGAAAAGAAAATTAAGTGCCTACTTGGCAACATAATGCAGAGACACTAATGCCCTAATTAGCAACACAAGTCAATGTTTTTATTTTTAAACTGTAAGTCATGTTTTTGATACTGCAGGGTAATTTTCTCGGAAAGGATAGTGGGATGTAAACAAACCCCCCCCCCCCTCAGACAGACAGACAGACCCTCCCCCTCCCCTCTTGCACCACCCGTTTGCTCCAATTGCTGACAAAATTGTCTATCGAAACAAGTAGCGGACAAAAAGATGTATTTCTTTATTCAAAAACATAAAACTGTTACAGATTATTTTCAGACTAGAGTTAGAGATTAAATTTAACAGCCATTATAAAAACTATTATTTTTATGATAAAATAGAATTGGGATATCAAAATAATTATTACCAAGTAATAAATGAAAGTTGTAAAGGATTGGTGATAAAACTCAGAGTTCTTGGAAGTACTTGAGTACAACAATTATTGTCATGATAAAATATTAATGGATTTGGGACTGCTAATGGTTTTGTTATTACATCACTACCCTAGTAATAAATTATGAAGATCGTAAACAAACATCTGATAAGCCTTCTTGGAACCAACTGCCTTTGACTACAGTAAACTGAAAGTAGTTTATTATTATAATAGGTTGTACCGAACAGATTTTGTACACTTTTGCGGTGCGCCGCAGACCCCTAATATTTACACACACGTATATATATAAATATATGAATTTGAGCGGAGGGCGTTTTTGGCCTCTGGGGGTCCTCAGAACGAAAAAGTAAATCGGTCCTAGGTCTAGGTCTTACCATGAGATCTACGGTAATAGCTTATTCCCTATATGAGAAATTCGCTAATAAAAAACAAAAACAAATCCAAGCAAGTACAGCAAGACGAGAAGAGGTTAAGGGAGAAAGAAGAACAGAAAAGATTGCAGAGATTAGTAGATGACAAATCAATTATTTGTGAAGTAGAAAAGCACCCATGTCTCTGGGTTATGGTCTCTAGGTTGCTAACAAAAATAGCAGTCATTTTGTAGTGACCAACACAGTGACCACGGTCACAGTGACATAGTGTGAAGGCGGCCTTAGATTAAAGCTATGATGTCATCATCAGTTGACACTTAGTAGCAGGGGCACTGCCAGGTACATGGCAGCAGAAGCCAGCAGGACCAAGTCAGGAGACGACTTTGAAAAAAGCTTGGAACAAACTCTATTCTATCGTCGAACCTGTCACTATATCTTAGGAAGATTCGGGTAAATGAAGAATTTGCTGATATTATCAAAAAATCATTGGGATTCAAGGATTGTGACAGTGGAAATATCTACCAATGACTAGATACCAGCCGACTTCACTTGCGGTTAAGCTTTTCAACGGTTAATCGACATTTTACATGGTCGACTTTCGGATAATGAACACCCTACTGTTCTCTAAAATAAAATTGTAGGCCAACCTTGTGTGACATCAATGCGCTGAATGTCTATAGTGAAGACAGTGGTTGTCTTGGCAGTGGCAGGGTCAATTCTAGAGAACACGTTGGGTATTGACACTCGCCAAGCACTCAGGTCTCTCTCCGTCTCCAGCTGTAGTGCTTCTGCCTGTACAACACAATTATATAACACACTAGAGAATAGTAGAGAAGGTTAGAACTGTTAGTAACTGATCAAAGTCAGTGTCCATGTCACCCTCCATAGTGAGACTGGAGGTGTCTGTCGTAGGACTGACCCTCCGCCACGGCAACTACTGTAAAGTAGTGGAGAAGATAAGATGTAACTGATCACTTACAAAGTCAGTGTCCGTGTCAGCCTCCATAGTGAGACTGGTGGTGTCTATGTCGTAGGACTGACCCTCCGCCACTGCAACTAGTGTAAAGTAGTGGAGAAAATAAGATGTAACTGATCACTTACAAAGTCAGTGTCCGTGTCAGCCTCCATAGTGAGACTGGTGGTGTCTATGTCGTAGGACTGACCCTCGGCCACTGCACTGGCCTTGAGAGCTCCCTTTAACTTGCTGAGTTTGTTACTGATGCGGAACACTGCTCCTGCTGAGTCTGCTGTCTTGCGCCCACTTCTAGACATTATGAATACACCGGGATTATAACAATACAAGTTACAATACAGTAACTAAGTACAATACGGTGATGGATACAAGATTGTTAAATTAAACTAAAAGTCAAGGATTATATGTTTTAATAAGTTTGTATTATGTTTAGTGAAGATTTTCCAAGGAAATTTTTATTTCACTAGCTGTTTGCCCGTTCTACGTACGGAAATCTTGTAGTGAGTTGAAACCTTATATTCAGAACAGGAGTTGGTTTTTCATATTAAGTGTGCATTTTTCCAGATATGCTGGCAAAACTATTACTGAATAGGAATACATATAAACCTTCGCAAATCTGACAGTTTCAAAGCCAAAACGAATGCTTCGCAATTAAATGTCACCCGATCGTGTTAGTCCATAATCTATCTATCTATCTATCTATATACTATTATAAAAAAGAGGTGGTTGCTGTATGTGTGTATGTGTGTATGGGAAAAGTAAACTCGAAAAATACTGGTCGGATTGGGCTGAAATTTGGCATGATGATAGCTCACATTCCCAATTAACATATAGGCATATTCTTATTTCAAAAATCCTTTCGGGCTCCGCCCCAGTGGCTCTGGAGTTTCCCATGTTAACCTTATGAGAAATGGAATTATTGAATCTTAACAGCTGTTTCAATTAAACAAGTTGGTTCTGTTCTATGATGTTCAATAGCATTAAAGTTACAAGGATTACCAACAGGGTGCAGCACTATTATTTCTTTTACATTTATGACAACAGCTAATTTGCAACCAAAAGGTGAGTGAGCGTAGCGAACGAACTTCAACCTGGAGGCGAGTTAGCGTAGCGAACGAGCTAACCTGAAGGCAAGTGAGCGCAGCGAACGAGCTCCAACCTAAAGGTGAGTGAGCGTAGCGAACGAGCTCCAACCTAAAGGTGAGTGAGCGTAGCGAACGAGCTCCAACCTAAATGTGAGTGAGCGTAGCGAACAAACTTCAACCAGGACGTGATTGAGCCATGCGAACGAGATAATCTTGAAAATTAAGAAGTTAAACGGGGCAAAGCCCGCGGGTTACAGCTAGTTTATATCTAATGATAAAAGGAATTGCTTAATAGATCTATGAGGCATAGCCCTAAGGTAGGCCTGTAATTGAAAGTTACTTTTCACACTGGTTATAAAAGTAGTTAAAATACTACCTCAACCTCACTACTGCACACTTTATTCGGGTTGAAATTTTCATTAACAAAGGTGCTCTTGTCTTTTCCAAGAAACACTGAGAAATAAGGACATTAATGCGTTACCAACAGACATACACACACAAATACAGATGTATGTTTTTTTTGTTTTTTTTTCATATTGGATTTATATTTTTTACTAACTCCAAAAACGTATTCACCAAAACAGATTTTCCTCAAGAATAAACAAATTTTAAAATGAAATATGAGTTTGACAAAATGTAATATGGTTTAAAATTTGAAGGATCTTTTATTTATTTTGTTTATGAGGACCTTTATGGATGAATAAGTATAGGTGGCAACATAATTCTTACCTGGATTTTGCAGGTGAACCCGGCAATGAAGGAGAGCTTGTAACACAAAGTAAATAAATTGTTAATTAACAAACATCACACAAAGTTTGCAATTACAAAATTAAATAGCTGAGCTTGACATTGGCTTTACTGTATGCAATTAGTTTATTTTTTAATTTTTTATAATAGCCTAAATATTTAAAATTGTTTTTCTAAAATTTACTAATCATAAGAAAAACAGATTTTTTCTGATTTAAATTTAAAATTTCCAAACTTCAAGTTCTTGTTAGTTGTTTCTTTTCTAAACAGACAGTGTTTAACTATTGTTAAATATGACACAACAGGTTTATGTAGCTTATAAGTATAAACTGAATACTAAAGAAAAAAAATAGCTTAATTTATATGTTTGCTAGAAACCAGAAAATGAATTAATTTGCAAACAAGCATATTTACCTGGAGCCTGAAACGCTTGAATTAGATACTATTTTAGGTCCACACAGCCATGAGTAAAACTGAAATGAACATCGTGGTTAATTTCAAATCTTTTTTATAACTGAACAAAAAAGATTTTTTTTTTGTTTTTACCTATTCGATTAATTTATTTTGTAAGAATATATCTATATATTAATAGGCAAGTATGTTTCTTTAAAACCTTTTTTCTCAGCTTGTGTGCATCACAGGGAAAATCTACACATACTGTTAGAAATATATTTTCCTGTAGATGTGCAGAATCCCTTTAAAAATTAAAATGGGCTCAAATATGAACACAAAAAATGAATTTGAAATGTTAAAAAATTAACATGGGTGTAACTATGCTGGTGACGAAATAACAACAAAATATAAACAGAAAATCAAAACAAATGGAAGAAATTACAATGAAATGTTTTATTTACAATGTGGGGTGAAAATTGAGAAGCCTGTACATTACACATTTTTGGTAGAGTTTTTGACCACTGGACGACCACCAATATAAAATTAAATGGCAAACCAAATTGTTGTAGTAAAAAATTGTTGGGATTGCGGACTGAGCGTTGGGATTTCCACCACCCATATATAGCCTGGTCCGCGCCCGTGATGCATTTATAGCAACGCAAATTCAACTGTAACAAACTGTGTAACAAAGCCATTAACACTTCTACGATCAAATATTTTAACATTAAATTAATGAATGAAAATTACTTTTGTTTGCTTCTCAGTATAACAATAAAAATATTTGTTTTTAAATGAATAAAAATGTATGGTTTTATTCAGACTTTCATAGTATATTTAATAATTAAAACGGCGACAGAAGAGAAAACAGTTTTTTGCTTTGATAAATATTTTACGTCACACTACATTATTTTGACGAACTTCCCACGCAAGGATTTAGTCCAGAAAACAGCTGTTTGCCGCCAGCTTATTCAAATGGTGTTTCATTGCGTACTACTGTACTGTAATGAGTTTTGCCGGACACCAATCAGCTGATTATACTATATTTAGGTGGCAATGAATTGTTATAAACCAAAACATAACCTCTCTTATAGAGGTAACCTCTCTTATAGAGGTTATGACTAGTGATTTTTAGCCCTTTAGTTGGTGAAAAAATATTAGGATTTGTACAGATTTAGTAGTATGTCGTAAACTATCGTACGTAACTCGTCCAAAATGTGTGTACCAGACTCGTATGGTAATCCCGTACTCGACTTCGTCTCGCACGGGAACGACCACACTCGTCCGGTAAACACTTATTTTCAGGACTAGTAACGTAATATACTATTCCTGGGCAGCTGTCTTGTAACATAATTTTAATGATACGAATATTGATATGTTTTTAAGTAATAAAACTGTTTATTGTCTAGAACTTTATTTAGGTAATGTGTTACAAACGTGTACCTGTATGTTGTTTTTGAAGGTTTACCCAGATGAAAGCAATACAGGATTTTAGTGAAATTGGTGTATTAATATTAACCAGTTACATAATCAAAACAATGACGAATACATATTTACCACACATACGTAAAAGTATACCGTTATGTTTCCACCAACAATATTAGAACAGAAAGCGGTATGGATCATAAACAAAAACAAATTACATAACTGGCCTGAATCCTATACTAATCCAACATTTATCCTACATTATTAAATAAATCCTAAATTATTATGAGATCTATGGATGTTTGTGACAAGTAAACGGGAAAAATACTGGTTGGATTGGGCCAAAATTTTGGGTGATGATAGCTCACATTCCCGATTAACATATATAGGCATATTGTTATCTCTAAACTTCTTTCAGGCTCCGCCCCAGTGGCTCTGGAGTTTCCCATGTTAATCTTATGGGTATTCACATTTAAAAGGAATTTAATAATTTTGTCAGCTGATTCGACCAAACAAGTTGGTTCTATGATATTCAATAGCATTATAAAGTTATAAAGTTTACCAACAGGATGCAGCACTATTAACTTTTTTGAATTAATGACAACAGCTGATTTGAACCAAGCAACATCAAAAAGCTGTGATACCATAGACAAATAGAATAAATATAGACTGTCAAAGGAATGTTCCGGCGCCCACCGCAAGGTTTGCCGTGTAGTTATGGCGCTAAAGGTGAGTGAGCGTAGCGAACGAACTTCAACCAGGACGTGATTGAGCCATGCGAACGAGATCATCATTTGAAAGATTATTAAAATGCCAAGTTTTTTATGCATTTCAACATTGCATAAATGCAGGTTTATGTATCAAAGGAGGCCCATGAAAATTATCGTAATTAATTAATTTAATGACATTTTTACTTTATTTTGGTTATAACGTGGACTATGTAATGGTATAATTGTTGAATGAAACCTTTGATTTATAGCAAATTTAATGTTCTTTCCAATGATTTTAACTATTACTCTCTAAAGTAATTGGTTAAGTTTTTATTACATAAATTGTGGAGAAAAGTCTAATAAAATAAGAAAAACACAAAATCCCCCAAAACAGCCAAACGGTCGAAAATCGGACATGGGTTTATAGGAACTTTTTTGTTCCTTTTAGTGAGTAGAACCCACTGGCGAAGTTAACACGGTCAGTAGAAACTCACCCTGTATACAGGGTGATTGATATAAGTGTGCCCGCTGTTTTATTCGAAAACTATAAGAGATATCAACAAACGTTAAATCGTAAGTGCCTTGGATTTGTTATTTAAAAAATTGTAGTCAAGTCAAAAAAATTATTTTAGCCGCCATTTTTCCAATATGGCCGCCAACTTTGATTTTTCTTATGGAACACCCTGTATTTTATGATGTATTTTGGTAGAAAATGTAATTTTAAGACGATTTTATTCTTGCAATTTTTTTCATAAACCTAACCGTTTTAAAGATAATAATGGTTTAAGTTTCGATATTTCTGCATGAGAAAAGTTTCGATAAAGGCCTAAGCAAGGTACGGCATATAAATATTACAAGCATGCCAGCTGTTTTATTCGAAAACCATTCAAAATTTCACAACTTAAACCATTATTATCTTTGAAACGGTTAGGTTTATGAAAAAAATTACATGAATAAATCGTCTTAAAATTACATTTTATACCAGAATACATCATAAAATACAGGGTGTTCCATAAGAAAAATCAAAGTTGGCGGCCATATTGGAAAAATGGCGGCTAAAATAATTTTTTCGACTTTACTAAAATTTTTTAAATAAAAAGTCCAAGGCACTTACCATTTAACTTTTTTTGATATCTCGTATGGTTTTTGAATAAAACGGCTGGCACACTTATATCAATCACCCTGTATGTGTCCATCCGCACGATAACTTGAGTAATTTTTGTCCGATTTTGATAAAATTTGGTTTGAAGGTGTAAGGCGGGATAAACTTGAATGAGTTCGCGAACCAGCATGATCGGACTATGGGAACGGGGGTTTATGGGGGGTTTTATGGGGTAAAAATAGGTTTTTCCCATTTTTGACCCTAAAAACACAAAATTTCACAATTTCTTTTAAAACCATTTTGTAGAGCTTAAAAAAACAAATAATTTTGTATATTGAAGCATTATTAATTGTTACGGAGAAAATTCAAAAAAATTGTAATTTTAAAATTCCCATGTTATTCTTATGGAGAATAAGTCAACTGTTGTAGTTTGCTCGTTTATGAACATATTTTAATCAAATTTGGAAAATACATTAATTTCTTACTAAACCACAGTACCTTTTAATATTTTACATTAAAAAAAACTTTTTTACCCTCCCTGTTGCAGCAAACCTAAGTACTCATTAAACTAATTCTGTTTAAATAGGGATTAAATGTGATATTTTTAAGGAGACATTTTAGTTAAAATCCAATCAGGTAGATGGAAATTCGCTAAGTCTGCAGGTTTGCTGCGGCGGGGGTATTTTCTATTGGTTTACCAACAGGGTGCAGCACTATTATAATTTTTGCAATTATGATAACTGCTAATTTGAAGTAAGCAACATCAAAAGGCTGTGATACATAATGAGAACTGTCAAAGTAGGATTGTTTACAGTAATGTTTATGTTTTTAATTTAATACATAATTCGTGATACTGTGTGAATGTTTGATAATTTACTTTTTTTTTGTTTAGGTGCAATGGTAGAAAACAAAGGCTATGGTGGATGTGTAATACCATACTGTTTATACTATACTATATCTGTAATACTATAACATACCGTAGTTATAAAGAACCAAATTCTCTCAAGCCTTATCCTCCCCCATTGCAAACGCAAAGCTAGAGTATAACTGCAATAAGGATTTTATACTAACTTATACACCAACCCCGTACGAAGAACGGGTACTCTGCTAGTAACATGGTACATGGTTTAGACAGTTCCATTTAAGCAATGTTAAATAATGTTTACTTTTGGTTCAGTAACATCATTTTGTTTATGTTTATGATCAATACCAGTGTTAAATAAAATTACATAAAAATATAAGTTTTAAGGATTTGAGTTTAAAGGATACTAAGACCTGTGAAATAAAAAATTTCTAATGTTTATTGTTTACAATAGAACATTTATTGGTGAAAGCCTTCTGCCTTACATATATCTTGATTTGTGCAGTTAAAAGCTGAACAATATTTTGCTGAAGGCAATGTTTTTTTACATTGTTAATGCAAATGTAAACTGTATGTGATACAACACTGCGTGGCGGTGGCAGGACAGTCAGTAGCAGTTTAAGGGTGTAGTAGTGGGGGTAGCGGCGGTAGACCAGCTCAGACTACAGCTCGAATACAGCACTGAGATTGCGATCCAGTTGTAATATACAGTAGAGAGTCGAAAATCCGAACGTCAAAAATCTTAACCGCCCCTGAGAGATTAAAAATATTCAATTAGGAAATATTCAATTAAAAATATTCAAAAATTTACAATTTCGTGGGCCAAACGGTTGCCGCTCGGCAGGGAAATGAGTGAACAGGTCGAGCCAGTCTGTGTTTTGTTAGTTTCCAATGTATATATTTTTTCAAGAAACATTACAGTAATGTAAGGAAAATACCAAAGTACAAAATCATTGTTTTAATTTCATTCACTGTATCCTAGATCTGTATTTTTAATACTGTAGGCCTAATTATGTGTTTATATTAGGCATTTCTAGGCTATGTTTGAAAATCCGAACAAATCGGTAATCTGAACTACCTATGGTCCCAATTGGTTTGGATTTTTGTCTCTCTACTGTATAGAGAGATCTATGATTTAGCCTAAAAGCTCTGAGAGATCAAACACTAAGTCAGAAAGTCATGCTGAGTTGGAAAAAGCTTGAGAAGGCTTTATTGGATCAAGCTTTAAAACAAAGATGCTTAGTTTGAGTGTAGCGCGACGGAGAATCTCAGGCTCGCACTTTATTGCTATATTGGCTTCATAAACAGCTTTGTGAAAACCGTCTGCTTGGACTAAAAGTGATGTGTGGATGAAGCAGTATACTTACATCATCACTTGTGTGAAACTGAGGGCAGTAGATGGAATCCAGCAAGTTGTACGCATGCTCATAGGCTTGGAACAGAGGGGGGGAAGTACGCAGCTTGGTTACATCTTTGGAGAGAACTAGGGAAACACAAGAATAGTTAGGCAAAAGCAATACTGACAAGATAAGACACAGCCAACTGTGATGGCAAGGCCAAAAGACAAACAGTGTAGTAGCATCTAGACAGGCTTGTCAATGGATAAAGGCCTTTCTACACTGCACGTGGCATGCGTGGCTGGGTGTACGCCACGCCGGCAATGCTGGCCACACAGCCGTGGATCCTAATAACCATAAATATGCATGTCGAAGATGCCGATGAAAAGTAATTTCGTGATTGGTTTCGATAACTGGGTAATGGAACCCAAACCAGTCGCAAAATAGTTAGTACTCAGGCCCATTTTTTATAGAATATGTAAAGTCAACCGCACCTTTAGGAAAAATACCCCCACATAAACTTATACTAGGCTAATAGTCGTTTTTAAATGTTGATCAGAAACAAATATAGGTTTAAGTTTGGTCACTGGGATGCATTTACTTTGCACTTATTTTGTTAAACCTTTACAAAAGGAGCATAAACTTAAAAATACGGTAATAACTGGGTCGGGGTGCTAATTTAGGGGTTTTGACCAAGAACTAAGCTTACCTCAACACATCTTTTTGCCTTTTCACATTTGATGAAGACAATTTCCAATATTTCAATCGGGGATGCCTTTTTATCATCATTAACCAAAAGACCAAAGCTACCTTAATAAACCAGTATTTATTCACAAACAATTATATGTTTGCTGCCTTTAGCCACAGAAAACATACTACTATAACCCAGAATGCCAACTGCATGGTAAAAAGCGTTAAGTACTTTGAGAGAGCTTTGCCTGTCAGTTTGTAGGCTGCGCCACCAGGGTTGCAATGTACTCAGCATAGCAACGCTGGTGGCGCTACCTATGAACTGACAGGCAAAGCTCTCTCAAAGTACTTAACGCTTTTTACCATGCGGTTGGCATTCTGGGTTATAGTAGTATGTTTTCTGTGCTTTAGCAGAGTTGCTATAACTTTAAAACGGGGATGGATAATAATGCAATCTTTTATTAATCATTTTGCGTTACGATAATCTACAAAAAGAATTATTAGATAAATAAATATTTAAAAAGAATTATTATAGATTTCTGAAGAAGAAGGAGAAGAAAATGTGTTCATTGTAATAAAATATCAATACAGTGTTTTTTATTTAAATGCAAAGAACAATGGTCAAAGACCGTCTGTTTTGTGTTAGACACACTGATTTTAAAATATTTTAAAACAGTTTAAAAAAATGCCATGAATCACATACAATTATTCATAAAATAAACTGATTTCAACTACAGAATATACACAAATAGCACTACATACTAATAAAGATCAGATAACAATTGAATGAATAATAACATTTAAATGTAGCCTACTGAGAATCTGAATTTTTCCTACAAACAGTCAATAATTCATAAAAAAAACCTGTTACTTTTATAATTTACTTTGATAGATACTTAACAAACAATATTTTATATTTTTTTTTAATTACAGTCTAACCTTGATATAACGAACCTCGATACAACGAATTCCTTGATATAACGAATTTTTTTAAATCCCCTAGAACTCTCCATAAGACACAATGTATATTTTACCTCTACTTAACGAACAAACCATAACAACGACCTTGATTTAACGAATTTTTCGTGATTTTAGCTAAAATAAGACACCTCAATATAGCGAATTTATCATTGTCAGAACCTCTACATTGCGAATTTAACCTCTGCATAACGAATTGTCTACGTCTTTCCCTCGATATAACAAATCCCCCACCCCATTATTGTTTTTGAAAAATCTGTTTCTAAATCAAATGAAATGGAAAGGTGACGTCATCGCTTGCGCTAACATTCGTCTGCTCCGTTTTACACATCTCTGTCTGCTGTCGCTGCGCGCGCTATGTTGCAACTGATAACTGATTTCATTCACTGAGGACTGATGACGACGTAATGTTTAGTAAGCTGTGATTGGGCGATAAGTAACTATGGTGAATTGTACAATTTTTGGATAAAGAGAAACCCAAGAAAGAATATAAAAACAAAACCAAAGAGAAAGAATAGCAACATCGTTATTTTAACATTCATTTTTCGAGTGTTTTTATTATCTTTAAGTTGGCTATGATTATACACTTTTATAATGACTTACCTAATAATTTACTGTATTGTTTTCGATACGATTTGTTTCAACTATCAACACCAATGCTATAGTTAATGATTATTATTGACATTCCTCTGTTGTGATAAATCAGTAGGCCTACTGTACTGTAAGTAGCCTACCGGCCTATCACGAGCAGTAGCTTAGAAAACTTTCTACTACTGTTTTGTTTTGTTCTTTACATGGTTTATGACTACGCAATACAATGTTTGGCAAGGTTTTAGGAGGGTTAGAACAAGCTGTGATTTTAAACTTACAGTTTTTTAACCTGTACCAAGGTCAATGCCATTTTCATGATTGCGCAATATTCAAGATCCCTCCCCTTTATTATGCCAGATAATTTAGATTCTACTGTACAATGTAAACACTGTACTGTAAAGTATTGTAGCCTATGCTACTTTAATTGTGTTTTAATGATGTCTAATCCCGACCTTGACCGACGCTGGTTCTGAACCTCGACTTAGCGAAATTCCTGCAAACATAACCTCTATATAACGAACCTTGTTTTAACGAAATCCTTGATATAACGAATATTCAGTTCGGTCCCTTCAGATTCGTTATACTGAGGTTGGACTGTACATAGATTTTTCCCATTTTTGTATTGATATCTCAATTCTTAAATTTAATAATTATACTCCATTATCAATTCCCACCCTTTACTCCACGCCTCTTTAAGATAATTTCCAAGTGCCCGCCAATCTTTGCCATTTAAAAATTAAAAAAAAACTCATATTCATTTAAATATAAATTGTTAGACCAAAATTGACGTTGTAAGGGTTTTATTTTTAGAAGGACGTTATTTTAATTCGAAAGACGATTTTATTGTATTTAGAAGACGATTTTATTTTATTTAGAAGGAAATGTTATTCTACTTAAGGAGATAGTTGTTATTTTTGTAAATATAAATATAATTTGAACCCGAAGGTATATTTATTATTTCGTCGAGTATAAATACTTAATTTAAATCAATAGAATATTTTGTGTTTAAAGCCGAGACGGGCTTTGTTGTCGTCGGGTCGTATCAGTTGTTAAGAGCGATAAGGCGCGGACGAGCACGCACCATCGAGTTGCCCGTCCAAGCGCATTGCAACCTGCACTCACGACCTTTGCACTGATATCTGGAAAATTCCTACTGTCACAGGAGCGTATATAAAGGGCTCTGGGTACGGTGGTAAGACAGTCAAGACCCAGCACTCATACGGTGCGGGTTAGGCGAGTGTAGCAGTACATGCTGCACCGCTAACACGGAGTAAGGTAAGTTTAGGGAAACGTGTGCAATAGTATATATTGCACCGTACGATATTAAAGCGAACGGGAGGGAAGCGCGTGCAATAGTTATATATTGCACCGCACGGGGTTTAGAATAGGCGTTAGGGATTTCGGCCCGCGTTTATTTTACCCAACGACGATATTCGGCCATCGAGGCACTAACTTAAGCGAACGGTAGAGAAACGTGTGCAATAGTTATATATTGCACCGTACGGTTAGGTTGCGTGTGCAATAGTTATATATTGCACCTTGCACCGATCGGGGTTAGAATAGGCGTTAGGGATTTCGGCCCGCGTTTATTTTACCCATCGACGACTTTCGGCCATCGAGGCATTATCCGGCCCGAAGGACCAAATTTATGCCCGATCGATTACTAGGTCTGTGATAGCTGTGATGAAAAGAGTTGTATTGGAGTAAGATTTTGCTTGACTCGCACTCATTTCTGAGCTTAGACTTAGTAATAACGTTAAATCGAACCTTGGACGAAAATTACCCACGCTTCGACTGTTTTATCCGGCAAACTTTATTTGTGAGGTACGTTTTTCGACACCCCGGTAATTTGTAAAGTTCTTTATTAGTCTATGTGTGTTGGTAAATAAATAAATGTCCATGGTTTACAATAATGAACACAAACCTTTTATTTATCAAATTGTACAAATATGGTTATAAATTTAGATGAAATTCTTATCTCAACCGTTCAAACTGTATAAATAACTTCCAGTGATCACAAATTTCAGCTTATTAATAAAAGATAGTGTTTGATGAGAATGTGAAATATGGAAATTTACAATAGGTGAAACCTTTTGCCCTTTTACTGCATGTAAACATGTGATAATTTAGAGGTATTAATTTATCTAATAGTAGGCCTAGGTGTTTGGATACATAACACATGGTTTATAAACATACAACTTATATACAAATTCAAAAGTAAACAATAAGGATAATTTTGGAACATCTCAAATATCCCCTCAGAAATATGGTATTTGAGTATCCAATACTAGATTTTGAATAATGTGAAAAAAATTATCATAGAAAACATTAATATTTGAACAGGAGAATACATAAAATTAACAAGTTATATCATCTGAATAAGAGAAATCATAGTAATGAACAAGGTGAAAAAAATACAAGTTTATAGGTTCTTGGGAGATTAATGAGGTATACAAATTCACTTGAATAGATCAATGTGAAAAGAATGATATTATGTACAATATTTACAATTAGGTCATGAATAGACTTGACAGGTTTTTGGTGATTAAATCTCTTCATTGCTTGGTAAGGTAAATATATGCTTATTATAAATAATGCTTATTGCATAATGCATTACTTAATAATGCTTAAATATATAATGCTTATAATGCTTATTATAAATAAGGTATAAATAATGCTTGATTATTCTTCGGGTTCTTCATTTGGAATGTAGTTGGTTCCTTTACTTCAAGGTGATGCTGGTATTTGTTACATAATCCTGGAGCGTCCAAAAATGTATCTTGATATTTGAGGAGTAAGTTGACAAGTTGACTTTTTCTGTTCGGTGTCTAGTAGTTGGTTTTGTTCAATAGTATCAGCTATAGTGTCAGAATTAATTGTGAGTGTAGGTATATTGGAGTGGTGTAATGTACCATAATTATTATATTTTTTTAGTATATTATTTTCATGTGAGTTTTCATCATAATCATCATCGTTGTTGTTCATTAAATAGCACAAAATTCTATCATAATAATTCCCGTCATACTTCAATAACATATCATTGTTATTTATATTCAATTTTATTATTTCCATAATTTAATCGTATCCATTCCTAATATAAGATTGTGTACTAAGTTAGGTACCATGATTAATTGTAAAGTACTTTTTACACCATTAATACTGACATTCATAAGTAGTATTTTCGAAACTCGTTTAGATTTTTCGCCAACTGCGGTCTTTATATGAACGCCTGTCAGGGGTAATTCTTCAAATTGTCCTAGTCTCGTTTTATTTTCTAATATCCATTGTTCAGATATACAAGTTACATTTGCTCCTGTATCTAAAAGAGCTGTGGTTGGTACATTATTTACAAATAGACTAATTTCAGGACATTTGTAAGTATTATTAGTATTTTCAAGAAAATTATTTGTGTCCTTTAAGTCATCTTGGAGTAAGAAGTTCCGATCACACATAATATTGATAATGTTGGGTAAAATGTCAAATTTGTTCTCAAAGTTATATACAGGTTTAGGCCGTAAAATTCCGATTTTTGGAATAAGCACTGAAGAATCGTTTGATGGTGAAAGAGGTGTAAACAATGAGGAAAGTTGATTCTGGGCCTTTGGTTCATCAGTGCTTCCTAGTTTAAAGCCTGATGATTTGGATTTATATAATTGGTAGTTCCGGTAGTAGGGTTGCTTTTGTCTTTAATTGCAGAACATATGTAAGGTACCAAATTTTAAGGGGGGTAAAAACGTACTACGTATAAATGAACATCAGAACTTACCCGATTTTTAACCACAATAGCCTACTCCGAGGCCTATGTGTTGGCCATAGCTTGGGCTATGGGCCAAAGAACGTAGGCCTATTTTTATTCACAGTGAAGTACACAAACACATCCACAACTACATATTTATTCATAATAGCACTTCGTTTCACATAATAAAGTTAAACCGGCCGATTTTACAGATATTTAACGCCGACGACGACATAACCCCAAACTGGTGTTTATTTGTTGACAGACGACAGACGAAACTAGACCAGCTCAACAAGTGAATTCGATCAGCTGTTATCTAGTAGTACTAAAGTTCGCCGCTTGAGCGCGTAAGCCTCAAGCGGGCAGGAACGAAGGATTTTACTCAAAGACAGGATTATTTTATTCGTTCACACGCCGTCTACGAAGTAACATCGTCGTTACAAGACTACGCATTCCCGCCGATCGCCGATATTACGAAGGTTAGCTATTCTAATAGTTAGACCATTTCTACGTTTTACTTTATTTTCGTTTAACGCACGCATTCTCGTTTTACAACTGTTCTCGTTTCAGAACTCGATCTTGAACCTCTAAATTCTAATAACTTCGTTTTCGCCGACCTGCATAAAACCCGCCAGTTCCTGCCTGCCAGTGACTAGCGGAGGATTATCTTACGTTTGGTTTTGAATCAATTGGCTACGAAATTACGTTTATTCCGTTCGTTTTAACGATTAATTATTATTTAGAATTCAACGTTTTAATACCCCGAGACTTGTCGTCTAAGTTCTAAACCCCGTCTTTGGCGGGTGAAAGAATCAAGTCTTGGGAGCAGGCTGATTTAAACAATCAGCTACGTAAACTAATACTAAATTTATTTTAAATCATCTCACGTTAAATTATCCGTCCAGTTATATTAATTAGGCCCCGACGACTCTGTAGGAATTGCTTTTTACCTTTTATTCGATATTATATTATTTACCAACGTCCTTAGCCAGATAGTTTACAGTTTAATACGAGTATTTATATCACATTGGCTTAAGATTGGATACTCGTTGGCCCTACAGAGTCATCCTAAAAGTTAGGCAAAATTCTCCAAAGACACTTTAACGAAGGTGAGGATGAAATAGCTCCTACTGAGCGTCTGCAGGATTTCCTGAGCGCTTCTAGAGCTCTGAGCCTTCGATTAAATTTTAAATAAATTGATCAGTCAAAGCCGTGACAACTTCGTATCGACCCCTGGATTTTTCTCGGCTCCTTCTGAGCACTCCGGGGAAGAAATTTGAGTGTGGCCGGTTCTAGGGGTAGGACTAGCCTGATTTGGTGAATACTAGTTTATTCCCCCCCTAGAATTTTGCGTCACACATACTTGGGACTGTTCTTGAGATGGGTACTGACGTTCTTCACGGTGTGGTGAGTTGGTGTTGTAGTTTGGTCTCTGGGTGTTGTAGTTTCCTCTTCCTCTGGAATTATTATCTTTCCTGTAGATGTTCTGTTGTCCACTGCTGTAGTTCTGTGGTTGACTGTATCCCCTCGAAGACTGGTTGTAAGAGCCACGGTTGTACTGCTGGTTCGGGCGAGGTGGACTGTTTGGCTGTCTGATCGTCGGCTGGTAGTGGTTACGATTACCCTGTTGGTTACTGCAATTGTGAGTACGTGGATGTGATGGTTCATAGCGGCTGGACTTTGAAGTCATGGTCCGTTGGTGAGCGTCTTTGAGGTCTTCTCGTTGTAATAGCAGCTCAAACTCGTGTACCGTGGTGACATTCTGGACTCGTCTGGCATCTTGTACTAATTCCGAAAAATGGTCGGACAGGATTATAACGATTTCTTCATCGGTCAAAGGAGGTGTTATCGATCTTAGTGTCAAGACCTTCTCTATAAAATATTCGGCTCTTGATAGTCTGCCATCCTGTCGATACTTTTCAACATCGATTCTTTGCTTGATACCACGTTGAACCTCGTGACTCCAATACTTGTTCAAAAACATTGCCTCGAAATCGGTCCAATTTTTTATTTGATATTTGACCAACTCAAACCATTTAGATGTGTGGTGGTCAAGACATTGTTCAATTACATCCAATAAATGTTCAGACTCATCGTTTTATTTCTGATTGTCAACATTCCGTTCGTAAAAACGTTTAAGTTTACTCAAAAATTCTTTTGGATTTTGTGTCTTTCCGTGAAATTTAGGTGGGTTAATGTCTAGGTAATTTCTGTTAGTTCCCGGACAAGTAACATAAAGAGGCGTTATTGTACTAGTTGATTTGGAAATCTGTTGTTCCATGTTATTAATTCGATGACTACGGTTGTCCGTTATTGAATTTAGTTTGACCAAGTTCTCGTTTTGTCCTTCGATTTTAGTAACTAAATCTTCATTTTGTTGTTTTAGGTTATTTTGGCATATATTTATCTGTTGTTGCAATTTAGAATCAAAATTTCGGGTTAGGTTATTGTTCAAAGTAGCAATATTTTGATCAATAAGGATCTGATAAGTCTCAATTTTAGTATTTAATTCATTACGGACTTCTTGAGATTTAATTTCGATCTTTTTGTCAACATTCATTTCAATAGTATTTATTTTGAGTGAGTGTTTAGATATGGTATTGTGGATAGCTTCAATTTCAGACTTTACGGTTTGAACATCTGATTTGAGATTAGTTATTTCGTGAGAAATAGCATTTACGTTATTTTCTATGGATTTAATATCCTTTTGAAGGTCATCTCGCATCAAACTAATATTTTGGTTGAGTTCATTTAAGTGTATATCATTGTCTTGTTTGATTGTGTTCATATTTTGGTTTACTAGATTTATGTCTTGTTTCAGTTCACGAAACAAATATGTAATTTGTGTTAGGATGTTGGAATCATTAGTGTTGCCGATCGGCTGGTGTGACTCATTCATTGGATTGGTCAGTGAGCCAGTTTTGTTTGGTTCATTCAACTGCAGATCAGCTGTTTCGTCGTTCTGGTCGCTTGGAGTAGTACACATTTTGTCACGTGACGTCATACTGCCTTTTTCTGTCTGAAGATCCAGATCCGCCATTTTGATCTTAGGATTAGAACCTACACTGTCATTAACCTCAACAACGTCTGTTTCTAATGAATTTCTATCGCTTTCCAGACCATGAAAAAGAATTGATTCTGGGATTTCTCCAAATAAAATATCATGATAATTGTTACTTGTTTCAACATTATTTGTAGTGTCTATAGTTACTAATGTATTTGAATGTGTTTCGTTGGTTAGAGTTGCTTGACTAGAATGTAAGGTGTTGCTTACGGCATCTTGGTTGCTATAGTATCATTGTTGGTTGTAGTAGACCTATTTCTTAAATTATATGCTTTATCTTCCATAATATCGTATAATAGTGATTTATAATAATAGTTCAATATATGGATGAGGTGTTGTGAATGATATATGGTTATGGATATGCACACAAGGTTAGTTATTCTTATGCTTAGAATTTAGGTTGTCATAGGCCTATTACATCGAGATAGGTTTGGAAGTTATTTTGTATTGGATAATATCACATAAGCTACTTTTTTGCCACACGTTGCAGGCGCCAATGTAAAGTTCTTTATTAGTCTATGTGTGTTGGTAAATAAATAAATGTCCATGGTTTACAATAATGAACACAAACCTTTTATTTATCAAATTGTACAAATATGGTTATAAATTTAGATGAAATTCTTATCTCAGGGTTCTAGGAGTACCGTGCCGGCTCAAAGTAGGCTTATGTGATTTAGGATAGGCATAAGCCTAATGTTCATCAAAAGTTAAAGTTCAATTAGGTAGGCTAACACTTTTGAAAAGATGAAAGTTCAAATTTTGAATTTAGTAAAATGATAATTTAGGTTAAAGTTCAAAAACGGCAGAAGTTAATAGAAATTTTGCAATGTGAGTATTTTAGGAAAGTAGGCCTAAGTCAAGTTCAGTTTGATCTCACCCAAAAGTTTATACAGTCTTCACCACAAATATTTCTTGATGTAGAAATGATAGGTACGGTAATAAGTAATTGAGATAAATCTTGAGGTTTAAATAAATACTGCCAAGTTAAATCACCAATTAAAATTTTCAAATCAGATTCCTTCCTTGCTTCTTCATCACTTTCTATGCAATTCAATCTTGATGTTAAATTCCATACATCTGTTTCAACAATTAGTTCACTGGTTTCTTGATGTCACTGTTCACTGTTACTTTTATGATTGGTTGGTATTATAATGAGTATTTTACCTAACCCGCCATGTTAAACTTCCCTATCCTAAGCGTGATGTATACAACTTCCTTACTTCTCGAGTGATGTAAAGTATCAAAAAACTCACTCGGTGATGTAATGAAACCCATTTAAATAACATTGAGTGGATAACTTAAAAAATATAACTCTATGGAGCCAACGACGTTTAACGCTAGAAATCAGCTGTGTGCTTGAATTTTATTGTTATGTTTTGAAGAATTTTCCTAATCTAGCTTTTGTTTGTAAATGAACCTTACTGTTATAAGATGAGTGAAATGGGTAATGAAAAATATTGTTCGTAACCTCCTGTATATTGTCGGGTCAGGTAAAATCTTGTACGTTACACGTTACGCAAGAGCGTGTTTACATCACTTAGGTAAATTATGCAACGAGCGAAGCGAGTTGCACAACTTTCACCTGCGTGATGTAAAAACGCTCTTACTACACTTGTAATGTAAATAGCTATTAATTATATTTTTGAAAGTGAAAGAGAAGAATAATTTTGTAAAATAATTCAAACTGTATAAATAACTTCCAGTGATTACAAATTTAAGCTTATTAATAAAAGATAGTGTTTGATGAGAATGTGAAATATGGAAATTTACAATAGGTGAAACCTTTTGCCCTTGTACTGCATGTAAACATGTGATAATTTAGAGGTATTAATTTATCTAATAGTAGGCCTAGGTGTTTGGATACATAACACATGGTTTATAAACATACAACTTATATACAAATTCAAAAGTAAACAATGAGGATAATTTTGGAACATCTCAAATTTTAACCTCACAACGTATCTTTTTTTAAATTGGACATTCTGCTATAAAAGGGTACACGTTTCATCCCGGTTGAGATTACATAGTGAACATACATAAATTTTATTTTCCAGTTTTAGAGTTAACTTTTTATTAGACGACCCCCTTTATTTGTAAAAAATGTTTATAGGGATGGTTACGAATAAAAAAATATATCCACCATTTTCCAATATGGCCAACAACTTTGTTATTTCTTATGGAATACACTGTATTTTAGTATTCTTTTAGAATTTAAAAGCAATTTTTTTATTCGTGACATTTTTTCTCTAAACCTACTCCATTTAAGAGTTACAGCGTGTTATATCTAAAAGAAAGGCTTGTGGTGTACATTTGGCATCCTGTAGCTCATAAACGAGTAAATTGAGAGAGAAAGTGCAAAGAATAAATAAGTCACATAACAGTCCTCGTTCAAAAAAATATATAAAATACGTTAAAAAATACTGATTTTGTTGTTTTAAAAATGGCCACGATTTTCAAAAATGGTAGCTTACTTTGATATTGGAACAATTTATTTTATGGTTTTTTTTATGTAGATGTGATTTGAAAACTTGTTTATTCTTTGTATTTTCGCTCTTAAACTTACTTGTTTATGAGCTACAGGATGCAGGATGTACTCACAAACCATTTCTTCTTCGATGTAACCCCTAAACAAGTAGCTTTAGAGAAAAATGTCAAGAATAAAAAGGTTTAAAAATTGTGCGTTTATATTCTAAAACAATCATAAAATACAGGATATTCCATAGGACAAACAAAGTTGTCAGCCATATTGGGAAATGGCAAACATATTTTTAAAATTTGAAACCACTAAAAAATATCTTAAAATAAAGGGTAGTGTCCCATAAGAAGTTAACTCTATATCTCATAATAAAACAGTTATCTATTGGTTCACTTTAGGTGAGACACCCTGTATAATAAAATGAGGCTCTGGCGTACAGCAGCAAATGCACGATATTCATTCATATGTATCCACTACAGTCTGTATATGTACTGAATGAGCTACATAACGTTAATATAAT
Source organism: Macrosteles quadrilineatus (assembly GCF_028750875.1). Lineage (NCBI taxonomy): Eukaryota > Metazoa > Arthropoda > Insecta > Hemiptera > Cicadellidae > Macrosteles > Macrosteles quadrilineatus. The sequence goes on from NW_026542594.1 coordinate 120,381,722, forward strand.
CTATATATGTAACGTTACTTACAACATCAAACCCATATTGACTGTGGGCTACGTACCGCCCATGCGCGCCTCGGTACTACTACGAATTTTCCACGTTTACTCTTACGTAATGAAACGTAGCTCTGTTATTTTTTGCACATATTTCCTTAAACTTGGTGTTTTTGTACTATTTGTTAGTTTTTCTAACCATAAATCTTCTGTAACATGTCTTAAACACGTACAATATTTCCGATATTTGATTTTAAAGTAGTTTTAAATTTTAATTTTTGCAATAAAAGTTGATTGAGGCCTAAAGCATAAGAGATAGAAGAAAGGTTGTTATAACCTTTTTGAAGGACAATATATTTAGGCGTTGATAGACGCTAAAACCACCTTTCTATCATTAACCGTTTGTGAGTTAGACGTGGAAACGTAAACCGATGACCCGCGCAACTTCCCCCCTTCCCCCCCGAGTTGTGACCACCCTAGAAATGCGACATCATCGATTTTTTTCATCTACTAGATGTCCCCAACAATAATCAAAAGTCAAATTTTGTCAGACTTTCAGTGCATACTCAACCCTTTTAGCGCCTGGACTATAAATGGTTATTTCCCCAGGTATGATGATTCTTTGTCAGCTGATCAAATTTTGCATTGGGGAAGGTGGATCCACATATTTGGAAATCACTAGAAAATGTTTCTATGAGCCGTTCTGCAATACCTCTAGCATGGCTGTCTCCTATGACTTCAACTTTTAGAGATTTAAGTCGTTTTATGTCATTACTTGGAAAGTTTGATTTGTCCTGTCTTCCCTTTCCTAAGGTAATACAATTTCTTGAAATTTCCTCCAGATTGGAGGTTGAATCACAACTGATTGAGGCAACCTTTGGATCACATTCTTTATCATTTGACTGGGTACTTTGTTTTCGACAGTACATAAACTTTTAAAAAATATAGTGTATTACATAATAATAATATAAATAGTTAATAATACAATAACCAAAGCTAAACATGCAGTTTTAGGTGTGTTAGTAGAAGTACTAAAAGAATTTGGATTGTAAACCTTTAAAGAAAAATACCATAAAAATGTAAAGAAAAGGTTGTTGAGATCGAGAAAGGAATTTTATCAACAGAAGACGTTCTAGATTTGCAATAAATTCGTAGTAGTTCACCAGTGCACCGCGTCGCTGCTAGAATTTGTCAGAGTACAGTTTTCAAAGTGTTGCATAGCTATATATGATTTTTTTAAAGAAGGGACCATATTTTATTTGTCATTTCTCCATAAGCACGAAGAGGTACCTTTTCTCACGCTAGACATCAACTACTTTAATCATTATTTGAATGTTTTATGTGATTACAACAGTTTTGTAATCAATTTCAAACCGTAAAGGAGGACATGGAGCATATTCAACTGCAAACAACCGTAATCAATATTTTTGACCTCAATCGATAAAAATGTCAGTACTCAAATTTTCATTTTGCCGCGAAGAGGTCCCTTTTTTCCCTCCCCCTTCACATATATTATATTTTTACAAATCTAGGCAGTATTAGATTCTTGGAAATGGAAACACAACCTTCCCAAGTATGATGAAATTATTTAATTTCCACTTCTGATCAAACCTTTTTAGCAGTTTTTTTAGCTTTGTGTGGGAAAAAGCGGTTCTTATGGAGACCGCTTTAGGGAAGTAATCGTCTTTTAAAATCAATAACAAAATTAATTAATAACTAAATTCAAATAGATGTGCAGGTTAAATTTGACAGAAGTATGTATTTCAGTTAATACCAGCAACAGGACCTACCTTTCCTCATTTGTGTGACAAGTTGATCGGGAAAGTTGAGCGTGTCAGGTGAGTGTGGACTAAAGTAAACAGAGTAGAGGTCCCAAGCATCCTTGTACAGAACATCCAGGTCTTCGGAGCTCAGCTCTGGAGTCAACATTCTCCTGTTGAACTCCTCTGAAACAATCATCAGAATATTTTGCCAAAAGTATATACCTTTTATGTACCTTGCTTACATGACCAAGATATTTTTGTAAGCTACACTTCAAGAGGACGGAATGTAGACCATTATAATCATTAATCAACATTCAGTTGTACGTCGCACACTATTCTCTCAAATACGGGAATGGCAATCTACACTTGCCCCAATGTATGATTATCGATAAAAAAAAATAGACATAGACATTGTTTATTCATGAATAAGTACAAATACAATGTACATCTCAGTCATCAAAGACAGATCTTAGAGTAGTCTAGTAAATTATCTAAACAAACAATTTAACTTATCAGTTAGCATATTTATTCTTTAACCCTTTGCGGACGGGTGACGGATATATCCGCCTAAGTCTTTGGCGATAAAGGACGGGTGACGGATATATCCGCTTATGGTTTTTGATGTTTCAGACGGGAAGCGGTTATATCCGCCTTCTCTTCAGACAGACTGGCAGGTGCTTGAGCAGTAACCAGATGTTTCACGGTACCAAGGTGCCACTTTCCTTTTTTTTTTTTGGCTGCGCTCTCCCCCACACTCCCCCCTCTCTCGCGCGCCAACCCCTCTTCTGTGTCGCCCCCCCTCCCGCGCACCTACCACCATTCCTAGGCTGACGTTTCGCGCTCAACATTACGTTGTCTTTATTTATTGTTTACATATTGTCCTTTATTTATTGCCTAACGTTGTCATGGTCATATCTTCAAAGACGGGTGGCGGATATATCCGCTGCATTTCTACTTATTCGCGGATAGCTGATATATCCGCATAGTTAAAAACGAGTAAAAGATTATTTTGACAGTATGAAGTGTTCCATTGTGTTTTTTTATGTATAGCCTACTTGTAAAACAAAACACAAATAAGGAATATTAATTTTTATTTTTTCCTCTTATTTTTTCCCGTCCTATGTCACGATTTAGCCCGTCCGGGAAGGGTTAAAGATGTGTACAAATAAATTAAAATACCATATTAATACAATCAGGCAGACAGGAGTTCCTGTATACTGCAAAACTCGCCTTCCACTAGATATCTCCGCCGAGACTGATGACACCGATGGCCAGAACGAGACCAGGCAGAAAAGGAGAAAAAAGTAATCAGTCCTCTCTCTCCTCCCGGAGCATGTCCGCAGACAGAGCAGAACAACCAAACATTTAAAGTGGCTTCTACACTGACGTCTGCGGTCTAAGACTTCAGAGAGGTTATGTATGATGGCAATTAGTGTCGTGACTAGGCCTTCAACAGCCAACATCTAGCTGTTTAACTTTAAAAGGCCGTTCTGTGGTAACCGTCTATTTTTATCAACTAATAAAATGATTCATTCCCTCTACCAACACCAGGTAAACTGAGGTCTTCTTTAGTATCTAGTTAAACCTGGTTACAATACCTTCAGAAATTATCCCCCCCCCTCAACATTTAGGCCTGTTACACATGGCAGATACGGATCAACTTACTACAAAGCTGTGATACATGATTGAACCATGACAACATATTATCCTCTGTTATGCCTTAAAATGTTGCTACTGAGTACTCTTTAATCTCAAACTTGTTCAATGAGGTAATTTTGGGGTTTTTTTTGAGAGTTAGGAATTGCATGAAAACATACTTGTCCTTCAGTCTAAGATTGTTTATTGTTAACTAACTTATAAGAGAATTAACTGACTCCTCAACTCGGGATTGCAAATTGGTACAAGGACCACCAAACAATAAGGTTGTGTCATCTGCACAAAATATTGATTTAGCTGAAAGAAGATGTGCCGATAGATCATTAATATACACAATAAAAAGCAATGGTCCAAGAATACTACCCTGAGGAACCACGAACTTGCATTCAGCAAGATCCGAACGAATTCCTGAAATCTCAACAAATTGCTTCCTATCTGAATGATAAGATCGGAACCAAGCTAGAGGAACTCCTCGGACACCATTTTTTTTTTAGTTTATAACAATGAATTTTGTGATTAACCGTGTCAAACGCTTTTGAAAGATCACAGAAAACACTCAGGGCAGGTTCACGCTGTTCAAGGTTGGATAATACATCCTGAACAAACTCCACAAACTGCTTGAGTGGTTGAGCGACCCGCCCTGAAGCCATATAGGTTCTGTATGAGAATGTTAATCCATGTTCTGTATCCAGATGGTTAATTGACCTGGAATATATAACCTTCTACATGACCTTTGATAGAGTGCAGATAAGAGCAACCGGCCTATAGTTGTTGACATCAGATTTATCACCCTTCTTGAAGATGGGGACGATTTTAGCAGTCTTGTAAGAATGGGGAAAAATTCCTGACGACAAAGGAGCATTGAACAGATGAACTAAAGGGTCTAAAATAGACGTGTACATTTGCTTTAGAAGAGAGCTAGATATTTTATCAGAGCCTGCAGAAGTTTTTGATTTAAGGGATTTGATTGCTTGCTCTATCTCTTTGGAAGTAACTGGAGACAAAAACATAGAACTCCTTGGAGAGTTCTGCTGGACAAGATTGGCTGCAGTAGACGATTCACCAATTGAACATCCAACAAAGGATCCTGAGAAATGATTCGAAAAGAGATTCACTATTTCTGAAGGTGTCTAGACTAATGTATCCTGGGATTTTTAAGATGCGTAAAGAAGAAGGTTTCAACTCACAGGTCTCTTTCTCTACGAACAATATGCCAAAGGGCCTTTGGCATGCAGTCTGATTTTCCTAACTCAAATGAGATAGTTGCATGTTCCTCAATCAAAAGTCTCCTAAAAATCTTTTTTCTCTCTTTCAAAAGTGCTTTCAAGGCTGGATCCCTAGTATTTTGAACAAGAATACCCAAATCAACATTTCTATCGGCAAAATCCTACAACTCCTTTTTCAATGGTTTTTTATTCCTTCCACGTTTTTCCTTGCTTTTCTTTAGAGGAAATGATCTGTTAAAACACGTTTAGACAATCCCACAAAAAAATTCAAATTGACTGTTTACACCATTTACCTGGTGCAAACTACTCCAGTCTACCTGAGACAAACTGTCCTTAAAGTTAACAATATTACGTTTACAGAAGGATCGTTTCTTGACAAATAATTCTGTTAGTTTGCAATTGGTTTTAACTGTTATTAGCTGAGAATCATGATCTGATATGTGTTTAAAAACTAACTATATGATACAGTCTAACCTCACGAACCTCGATAAAACGAATTCCTTGATATAATGAATTTTTTAAATCCCCTAGAACTTTCCATAAAAAAACAATGTAAATTTCACCTCTACATAACGAACAAACCGTATCATAAACCTTGATTTAACGAATTTTCGACGATCCCGGCTTATGTTATTCACCTCTATATAATGAATTTATCAATATCAGAATCTCTAAATAGCGAACGCAACCTCTACTTAACGAATCGATCGCGTCATCCCTCGTTATAACGAACGGAAACAAACGCAATTCGTGTCTAGACATGAACGCTCGGTCACAGCGACTAGCTTCCTGTCCTGTTTTATTCCAGTTCATTGCGTCTGTCAGTGGCAGTGGATTGTGCAGTGCGTGAGATTCAGAGATTATGAGTGAAAACAATAAATAGAAACGGTGCACGTTAAGCGTGGATACTAAGCGTAAAATTATTAAGTGCGTTGAAGAGAACCCAACAAAGAAAAAATCGGAAATTGCGAAAGAGTTTGGCATACCACCTAGCACCTTGGCTACAATTTTAAAAAGGAAAGACAAGTTCGACAACGGTGATCTGTGTTTGGCAATCAAAAGGTTGAAGTCGTGTGAGCTAAAGGATGTAGAGGAGTGTGTTCTCAAATGGCTGAAGCAGTGCCGGGACAAAAATATTGCAGTAAGTGGTCCAATTCTTCAAGAAAAAGCCCATAAGTTTGCTTCTGAACTGGGACATAAACAATTCCGAGCTAGCAACGGATGGTTGCAAAATTTCAAAAAACGAAATGAAATTATTTTCAGAAAAATTTTGGTGAAAGTGCTAAAGTCGACGATAGTGTTTGTTCCGAGTGGAAAGATAAGCTTGTCACGCTAACCGAGGGATACAAACCGGAAAACATTTATAGTGCAGACGAGACGGGACTGTTTTTTAAGTGTTTGCCGGACAAAACCTTGTCATTTAAGGGCAATAAATGCCACGGCGGGAAAAACAGCAAAGATCGCATAGCTGTAATGTTGTGCGCAAACCGCACGGGAACTCAAAAATTAAAGCCTCTTGTAATCGGGAAGTAAAAAACCCACGATGTTTTAAAAATCTGACTGATCTTCCTACGAACTACATGGCAAACCCAAAGGCTTGGATGAACTGTAAGGCTTTTACAAAATGGCTCCAAAGTTTCCACAAAGAAATGAAAAAGAAAAAGAAGAAAATTCTCATGTTTGTGGATAACTGCACGGCTCATGGAGACATTCCCAAACTCAGTAACATAAAAATCGAGTTTCTTCCACCAAAAATAGGAAAAAACCATATTTTACCCCATAAAACCCCCAATAAATCTCGGTTCCCATAGTCCGATTATGCTGGTTCGCGAACTCGTTCGAATAGACGTAGGTTTATACGTTTGTCCCAATTTTCATCAAAATCGGATGATTTCTGTCGAGTTCTCGCCCTAACGGACACATATATGAATTTGAACGGATGGTGTTTTTAGTCTCTAGGGGCCTCAAAACGAAAAAGTGAATCGGTCCCGCGTCCAGGTCTTACCATGAGTAATACGGTAATAGCTTATTCCCTATAGGGGAAATTCACTAATAAACTAACTAGTGTGTCTTCTGACCACAAAACCAAACCTGAAAGAAATACCCGTCTTTTAGGATTAAATTGTGGAAAATGGAGACAATCTTTCTTTTTATAATGTTAATAACCTCATGAATAGGTTGGTTGGTAGGATCATGTAATTCACTCTCTTCGGGTTGAAGGTTGGCATTCCATCCATTTTTTTATGGGCCCAAGATGGGAGAAAAAACATCTTCTTCCACATCCTCATTTGCTTCTAAGGCTTCCTCAAGGGTAAGAAACTGAGGACCAAGTTTATCTTTGAATATTCTCAGCTGCCTACAGTTTTCTTCTTTATAGCAAGGCAAGGAGTGGTGAGTATGTTGTCGATTAAGTTTTTCTTGGTTGATGCTTGGTTTTTTATGGTTGAAAGGTCGATGCTCTGGCCATAACTTTTGTGTAGTAGGAACCCACCATCAATAACATACTGCACTTGACCATGGAAGTGCTTGTTTTCAATGGGGACAGGGGCTTTAGGCCTTTAAAGATTTGATTTGGTTCTTTGTGCAAACCGTTATTATCAAACAACGAGAAAGAGTATGGACCCAGTTCGTAGGACAAGAAGTGTTTTAGTTCTTCATCAGAATTCTTAGCGATGCTGATACGTTGAAACAATGTGTTGGGGTATACGGGTAAGAATTCTCTACTTTCATCGCGTTATTCTATGGCAAGTGGCTGGACACGGTCTACTCGTCTGAATTTGACATTACCAAAGTTAAAAGTTATCTACAACTCTTTTAATGTATTTCATCCTTTTTTCTCAATCACTATAGCAGTCAACCCTGTGGCCAGCAACATCCCTGTGCTGAGAAAATAAATGGAAAATAAATGGTTTAGTGGGAACGGGAAATGTTCCAGCAGTCAGTCATACATTTTGGCATAGATTTATCAAGTGTGTTTCAGTTCATTATCATGAATAAATAGTTCTAATTATCGTAACATGGGTTGTTTCCATGGAAACCCAATGTAAAACCTTTGTAAAACAGTTAGGGTTTATTTTCATTTTTGGTTTTGCCCAGCATGATCGGACTATGGGAACAGGGATTTATGGGGGGTTTTATGGGGTAAAAATTAGTTTTTCCTATTTTTGTCCCTATAAACTTAAAATTTAGCGATTTCTTTCCATATAATTTTGTAGAGCTTAAAGAACAAATAATTTAGTATATTAAAGCATTGTTATGCGTTATGCGCCTAATGGTTACGGAGAAAATTCCAAAAATCTGTAAATTTAAAATGCTCATGTTATTCTTATTGCGACTAAGTAAACTGTTGTAGTTTGCTTGTTTATGAACATATTTTGATCAAATTTGGAAAATGTATTCATTTCATGTACCAAATTATTACATTTTACAAAAAACCACCTTTTTACCCTCCCTGTTGCAGCAAACCTAGGTACTCGTTAAACTTTTATTTAAATAGGGAATAAATGTGATATTTCTAAGGAGACATTTTAGTGTAAATCCAATTAGGGAAATGGAAATTCGCTTAGTCTGCAGGTTTGCTGTGGCGGGGGTATTTTTAAGTGTGTTCCAGTTTGTTATCATGAATAAATAGTTAAAATTATCGTAACATGGGTTGTTTCTATGGAAACCTAATGTAAAACGGCAGCATTTAGCAATGTTTTTAATTGTTTGTACTTCTGGCCTTTTTTAGTGTGCTCTAGTGGCGAAACGGTTCGTCGTAGAAACAAACATTATATAGGAAACTTGTAGTAAATTTTGTCATCTTTAATTTTACAAAGCAGGATTTTCTCAAAAACCCATACTTACCGAGATTTGCCCGAAAAACCAAAAAAGGTGCCCGAATTTTAAGGTTTTTCACAAAATAACCAATGTTCCGGGCAAAATATCTGTCAGCAAACCTCATATTCGTGTTCAGCGACCCAAAAAACATAAAGAAAAGTGATGATTAGGACTGTACCTAAACTTTCCGCTAACTTCCACTTATATTCCTAATATGCCTAGCCTACAAGTGAAAGCCTTTGAAGTATTTTAAGACCAAGACATATAAAATAACTTAAATGAAAATAGAGTTACGTATCATTGATTGCAGATAGGTACTAACAAACATAGACTAACCAACACAAGTAGACTTCTCATCCCATTGTAAATGTTGAAGCACGTTTTTCGTGTCTAGTTCATGTACGTGACACAAAGGCGCTAGTGTCGATGAAACTTTGTTTCCATTATTTTAGGGTTAATTTCTTGATTTGTGCTTTACTGTTTGGTTATATAACTAGGGGACAAGTTATTGTTTATGATTAGATCGTATTATTTGGTTAAACGAGGTTTTAAATGGCTGTAATAACGGGAAACAAATTGTAAACAAAACACGACCTCTTCATAAACCGTACAGAACTAACAATAAAATTGTCTTCAGCTGTTCCATAAGGATGAGAAATCTACTAAGGGAGTATGTTTTATCTATGCTAAAACAATTGTATTTATTGTTGATTCGTGATTCAGCAGTGTGCTTTAGGTAGTCCGATCTTAATAATCAATAGCTCAAATGAAAGCTGGTATTTCACTTAAGGTTTTTAGACAAGAACAAATCAAACTGCAAAAATTAAAAGAACCCACTGATCCTGTATCCTGATACGGTACTAAATCTTATCTTTCTATATACTTCTGGGTTTGTATACTACATTTGTTTATAATGGTAGCTCTATGGTATGACTAACCAATCCCTGCATAGACAAAGTTACTATTTTTCCATTTACCAACTTGAAAATTAGTGACCAAGAGTTAGAAATATACAATACAATACAATACAATACAATACAACAAATGACCATACCAACATCCAAACAAAACTGGAGAATATAGACAGCTCCTCGGTTTTTCAAAAACTGCATGAAGGCAAACAACAATGACTGATCTTTCAGGATAATACACATATCTGGGCGCAACGCCTGAAACAAAAATAATTGATTAAAAAAATTCTTAACTTAAATATTGCTATTAATTCCTTCATTGTATACTTAGTTAGTGTTAAGCCATTTACTGATTCAGTGCCTCCACTAACCTTGTTGTGAGGTTCAAATGAGAAGTACATGCTGGTGATGTCATCTCTCCAGATTAAACTTTCTAGATATACACACGCAAGTTTTAGTACAAATTAAATTAGGTACTTTTTAGAGTAACTGTAACAGCAAATCAGTTGAATGATTGAGTACTAACTAATAATAATGATTGTAATATAAGTGTCTAGGGTATTCAGTAAATAAATGTCTGCCGGTCCCCAATATGTTTGGGTCAGTTGGGCCATGAATAATTTTTGGCCAAGCTCGTTGGGTATTTTAAGGAAGGAATCTTCCCAGATGAATTGAAGGTATACAAACTCATACCTAACCATTAATCTGGGGATGTAAACGAGGCAAACAGTTACAGACCGATATCTGTGGTTCTCGTCATTGTCAAAGTTGTGGAAGTGGTAATAAAAACTCAGGTTAGTGAGACTACTTTGAATCCAATAGTTTAATTTCTTCTGATCAGTTTGGCAATAGGCCTGGTATGTCAATGGCCGACGCGGTCGGGGCCCTTGCTTCCTCAGTAATTGAGGGTTTCGAGCGAGGCTTAGCCACTCGAGCTTCGTTATATGACCTGAGCAAGGCTTTTGAATGCATTGACCGGGACATACTATTGAAAAAACTTGAGTATTATGGGATAGTCGGTCCTCAAATCGAAATTGTTTAATCCTATCTAACAAATGGGCAACAGTGAAGGGTTCAATGTCAGTTGCTACCCAGGTTGAGTACGGTATACCGCAGGTCCTGGGCCCATTCCAATTATTGGTTATGGTTAACGATTTGCCTGATAATGTCTCTGCTAGTACTGTCATGTTTGCTGATGATGCGACTATTTTAGAAGCGAGAAAAATTTCAAAGACCTTTGTTGCACCATGAATGAAGTAATTCTTTACCCTTTCAATGCTAGAATATTTTTTTGCCATTTTCCGAAAAATGCTAGTGTTATATACTTATTTCATCCGAAAAGTGCTAGGCTTGCCACGGGGCAAAGTGTAGTGGGCGAGAAAAAAAATCGGTAAAAATAAAATTTTTCATCTGAAAAGTACTAAGAAACGATATATTGGGCCTCGAACATATGAGGAATCGAAAGAAACCATCGCTGTTTTGAAACTACAACCAAGTCAACCGATATGCTCATTTAAACTCACATGATTGAAAGTCGCGCCGGCACGATATATCGTAGCTTAGCGCTTTTTGGATGAAACGCGAACAACGATATATCGTTGCATAGCACTGAAAGGGTTAAAAAGGCAGCTGAATGGTATGCAGCTAACAAATTTCTCCTTAACTTGAATAAGACACCGAATATAACCTTCTCTCTAGACATAAGAGCATTGAACGAGGCAGATGATGTCAGTAGCGTTAAAATTTTAGGTGTCCATCTAGATCCTAAGTTAGTTTGGGATACTCATGTTACTAAAGTTTGTTCAAAGCTTTCCAAAGTTGTTCACATGTTGACATAGATTTAGCCTACCTAGTCATTACCTAAGATCTTGTTATTTTGTTTTTTTTTTTAGTGTTTGCTCTATGCTATTTTGTACTGGGGCAATAGTTAAAAAATAAGTGAAGTTTTAGTGATTCAGAAAAAGGCTGTGAGGATTTTATTTATTGTAGACCCTGATGAGAACAGTAGGGCCTTGTTCAAACAAGCCAAGATTTTATCTGTGATAAATGTATATATTTTTGTGAGCTTATTTAGATAACCTCACTTTGTCAAACCAAATCCACAACCATTTCACAAGATCTCTGAGTCATCATGTTTATATGCAACATTGTAGGTTAAGTAAAACCCTTAAGTCTTTCAATGTTTTTAGTATTAACCCTTTGAGCCCCAAGTGCCGATTTATCGGCATGTCAATATTGTGCTGAAAATGACACAGTGCCGATAAATCGGCACCCCAAGGTCATGAGCAGAAAGACAATATGCCGATATATCGGCCATCTACTATTTTATATAGTACAGCGCTATTTTAACGTATTTTGTGTATCAGAAAACGTATTGCGTAGCCAAAGCATAAATAAAATATATTACAAGTAATATTTTGTCAATTTTAATTTTATATAGTATTTGTTATTGTTTCTAAAACGATATCGGCAGGCTGTGTCGTCTGTATCGCTCAGCTGTCTCACGAGTCAGCAACTCTGTTGTTTGTTATTTGAGTAACTGCCGGTGTTTGTTATTGTTTTGTTACGTGGATACCGTAATTTTTACTACAGATTGGTGTTGTTTGAAGTTAATTTCAAAAGTTTTATTATTCTTTTAGTGAGTTTATCAAAACATCATAATGGTAATCAACTATGAACTTACGTCTGTAACTGCATAATTATTTGGGTGCATGCTATAGCCCTTGCATGGACATGGAAACCTATTTTCATAACTAACTAACTAACTTAGGCCTAGTTCCTTTCTATAAGTTCTTTATCCTTTATTTCTTGCATGTTGACTGTTTTTATTTGTCTCAAATATGAGTAAAAAAAGAACTAGGGCAGAATCTCCTGTTAGTGAAAACACTCTGTTGTGTAACATTCAAGAAGCAGGTTTGAATGTATATTCTGCCGACAAGAACAGTGATGACTCTGACTTCAGTGACAATATTGCAAGTTCTGATGCTGATTCATCCTCCTCAGAACTAGTTGACGACACGGATGAAGACCCGACATATAGCCCGGAAAATAGTGGTAGGCCTAGACTAGGTTTTTTGCAAAGACCGATCAGATCACCTCATATGTTTTCCTCTGATGAAGAAGACATTGATGATGTCCTTCCTCTGGCAGATTTGCCTCCAGAAGTAATTGATTTTAATTTAGGCCAACCATCAACTAGCAGTGACAATAGATTTGGCCTAGATATGCCTACAGAAGAAGCTAGACCTACTGATGCTATACCAGATTTGCCAACAGATACCGGTACTCAAACTGCTAGGGATTGTGCTAGGCCTAGGCCTAGAGGCAGGGGTTCACACAGAGGGAGAGGAAGAAGTCAGACTCAAGCAAATCGTAGTAGGCGAAGACCTGTTGAACCTGAGTCCAGTGACTGGGATGAACTCGAGGAGGATAATGATCCGGGTTACCAGCACAACTTCACTTTCAATGAAGTCCCAGGTCCTAAGCATTGCCCACCCAGAAACTCCTCGCCAATTACCTATTTCTCTCTGTTTTTTACTACTGAATTGATAGCAAAATTTGTAGAAGAGACAAACAGATACGCTACAAATTTCTTGCGATCTGCTGAACATGGCTTGTCACCTCAGAGTACATTGAGATCTTGGGTAAATTTAACCTCTGAGGAGTTCAAAGGCTTCCTTGCTGTTATTATAAACATGGGCATAATCCGGAAGCCTTCAATCAGAAGCTATTGGAGCCAGCCATCGTCCCTGTCCACTCCTTGGTTTGCAAAAATGTTTTCTCGAACACGGTTTGAACTTATCTTAAAATTTTTTCATTTGGTTGATGGCAGCAAACTTGTGAAACATGGCGAACCGGGCTATGACCCATGCGGAAGATTTCAACCACTCATCGACCATCTGAACCGGTTAGCCAAGTTTTACTATGTACCCTACCAGAAACTATCTGTCGATGAGTCGTTAGTGGGGACAAAAAAGCGGATTGGCTTGACCCAATACCTCCCAAAAAAAAAACATCACAGGTGGGGAGTGAAGCTGTGGGTACTGTGTGACGCGCTAACCCATTACTGCATGGCACTTTTTTGCTACAAAGGTGCCAAATACAGAGAAAATGATGAAGAAACCACTGAGCATGGCCTGGCATTCTCTGTAGTCAACAAACTAATGAACATCGCCAACTGTTTGAACAAAGGCTTTCATCTATTTTTGGATAATTTTTTCACTACTCTTCGCCTGGCTAGATACTTATATTCTAAATTAACTTGGCTTACAGGAACTGTTAGAGTTGACAGAGTAGGTGTGCGCACTGTGCTACGGGGGAAATATGCTGTTGGACAAAAAAAATACATTCGAAAAGGACCCGCCTTGTACATGGCCTACCGCGAGAAACCGACCAACAAATCTCAGTTTATTCTGCTATCAACCGATAGCAAGGCAGAAAATGTAAGATATACAAAAATGAGAAGTAGGAAAGTAATTGTAAAGACTAAGCCTAGAATAGTCCATCAGTACAACAATGGCATGGGGGGCATAGATGGTACTGATCAAATGTTGTACACTTACCTTGATGAGCGACGTTCGATGAAACCTTGGAAGAAAGTGATTTTTAACATATTTGGCCGCATGATGCTAAATGCATATGTTTTGTACAAACTTAACACCGAAAAACCAATGAGCCGTGCCTCTTTTATCACAGCTGTGGTGGATGAACTAGCAAATTCTTGGTTCGAAAAGAAATACGGAGTTGCCGGTAGAGGTGGGGGTGACGCAACAGTTGGAAAAGGGTTTGGGTTGGAAAAAGTTCCTGATAACAAGGAAAAGAACTGTTCTGTATGCAGTGGAAAAAAAAACCCAGATGGAAAAAGGAGAAGAGCGCGCACTATGTGTTGCTTTTGTAAAGCAGGACTGCATGCGGAGTGCTACAATCGCCACAAATGCAACTAAACGTTAACATTTGGATTTGTAAATACTGTAAATAGCCTTTTTTAATAATTTTATAAACTAGTGTTAGTTGAATACTATTTTCTTCTTTTCTGAGGTCTTTCTCTGATACAGCACATAACAATTTTTAAGACATTATGTGAGTTATCGGTGTTATTTCCATTTACAAACTAAAACTTTTGGTGTTACGGAACATGGTGAAAAAAACTTTTTGGTGAGTAAAACAAAATATTTGTATCAGATATATTGTTAAGATTCTTAGTCTTAGGTCTGTTCCATTAGTTTCTTTCAATTTGATATGCATCTCCTACATTGATACTTGTATACTATAATAAAACATGTTTGTTGCGGTAACTAGGCCGATAACGGATATTGAAGTATTTATCATAATATACCATAAGTTGGTCATTTATAAATATTTTTGCACCAAATCTTTAGGTATTATTTAGAAATGTATAGTGACTAATAAAAATGCAATAGGATGTGCCTCCTCACTTATTCACTTATTTTAGCGAATTTCCCTATAGGGAAGTAGCTATTACCGTAGGTGGCACGGTAAGACCTAGACCCGGGACCTATTTACTTTTTCATTTTGATGTCCCCAGAGGCCAAAAACACTATTCGTTCAAATTTTTATATATGTATATATATATATATATATATATATATAGACTTATATATATATACGTCCGTGAACGCGATAACTTGAGTAATTTTTGTCCGATTTTGATGAAATTTGGTTTAAAGGTGTAAAGCGGGATAAACTTGAATGAGTTCGCGAACCAGCACGATCGGACCATGGGAACAGGGCTTTACGGGGGGTTTTATGGGGTAAAAATTGGGTTTTCTCACTTTTGACCCTCAAAACACAGAATTTCCCGATTTCTCTTTAGACCTTTTTAAAGAGCTTAAAAAAACAAATAATTTAGTATATAAAAGTATTTTTGTTCGATTATTAGTAACGGAGAAAATTAAAAAAAATTGTAAATTTAAAATTCCCATGTTATTCTTATGGAGAATATTGTCAAATGTTGTAGTTTGCTTGTTTATGGATATATTTTGATTAAACTTGGCAAATTTATTTATTTTGTACTAAGCTATCAATATTTTACTCAAAAACACACTTTATTAGTTTCCTTGTAGCAGCAAACCTAGGTACTCGTTAAACCTAATGTTATTAAAATATATTTAACTGAAAATCAATTCAGACAAATGGAAATTCGCTTAGTCGGCAGGTTTGCTGCGGCGGGGGTATTTTATACATCTCAAAATAAAAAATTAAAAAAAGTTTTTATTTTTTTATTTTATTTTTTTATTTTTGTCAACTAAAATTTTTATTTTTTACTTTTATTTTTATGCCAAATTGTTGCCATAGCAGTAAGCTAAAAAATAATGCCAAAATAATTTGTCTATCTCAATATTAAATAAAGTTATAAACAAATTAATACAATGCTGTAAAAACCGCCTATTTTGGCCTGTCATTCCCAGTACTGACCATGCAGTATAGGCATGTCACCTCCAAAAAAATCGCAAAAAATTTTTTGGGGCCCAAAGGGTTAATTTGTTTAACAAACTGCCTCTTAGCGCAAAAGAAGTTAGTAATAGTAAATTTGAGAAAGTTTTGTATGTATAGTGTCAACGAGTTCTTGAAAAAGACTTTCAACTATTCAATGTTACCATTCGGTGTTCAGATCTAGGCCTGTTTATCTGTTTAATTTTAAGTAGGCTAAGATATTTTAAATGTGACTTTGCCCATTAAATGTATATGTTTAACGGCAATAAACGATTCTGATTCTGATTTTATGTTACAGGATTAGCCTGGGACCGTGTCATCCTGAAATCCAGCTACTTAGAGATCACAAATTGTGGATATTTATAGGCATGATCTGTGGATGCAATACACCCTGGTGTGGATTAACATCCGCACTAGTGAATACTACGACTATCCAATACTATCCTGATTATTAGACCAATTTGTAAATAACAAGGCAAAAATTTGGTTCAGATTTCAGTAGGTCCCTTAGTTTCCATGGGCTGTATGGGCTATTAATTAACAGTCCTGTCAAAGGAACATGTCGGCCTTAGTCAGTAAGAAGACTACAAGATCCCGCCACTCATCCTACACTCATCTCTATTCATACTTGGCTTAAAACACCAACCTTTGTATGGTTGCCATATCAATTAAAAGTATTAAAAGGTGTTAAAGTATGAGCAGTTTTTTAGTCAAACCTTTATTTCCCCCATGACTAAAAAAGCACCTGTGAAGATGCTTAAATAAAAATTGATTATTTAATCACCATTGCATTGATGTTCATGTTTGCCACGATCGAGGGAGATGATGATAATGTCTCTGCAACCATTGAAGATGTCCTTGATTTTGCCATGACCGTGGAAGATGTTCACGATTTTGCCATGGCCATTGATGTTTACCATTAGGTAACCGCGAACAATGTTCAAAGATTTCGCCGTGACTGCAGATGTTAAATTTGGCCATGATAGCAGAAGAAGTTCACGAGAGATAATGTGCAGTGTTGTACAAACTAGCTGCAGTTTTACAATTAATATTGTTTTAAATCACGTACTCACTGTACTTACTGTCAACACCACCTAAGGCAACCTAAATTTGGCTTGACGCAATTTTGGTCATTTTATTATTTTTTTTACCTTTTAAAATATGTTGCTCTTGGCAATGATCCCTTAAACCCATACATAAATACATCCCCATACATACATTTATCCCTCCGAGGGTCACGCGTCGAGTTTAAGACGCACAACACACTTTGTGTAGGGTCACGCGTCGAGTTTAAGACGCACAAACATCGTTTACGGCGAAGGCTCTATGACTGACTGAATCGGATTGAACTGGATCGAGTTAGGTATCGTTCTTTCCGTAATATTCTAAGCTTTCTCCAGAGGTCTGTCTCTAAGCGCTATTCATTTTAGTTCCGAAAATATTGTAGCAGACAGCTGACGTGCGTGTATTTGTAAACAGCTAGGTTCCCCCGGACCGATGATGACTGATGTGTTTTATTACGTTTATCATTGTTTTAGTGTTAAAAATCAAAAGTAGTGATATACGTGGTGCATTATAAGAAGATTTAAGTGGTTTTGAAGTGCTGGTTGATGATCCTGAAGAAGTAGGTAGTGATATTGATGTAAATTATCAGCCAGATTCCTAGCTATGGTTAGGCTATGCATTCTTAGCTAAACGCTATGTACTGAAATCCGTTTTTCGCTCATAACTTATTTATTTGATAACTTACCTCGCTATATGATTATATATTTGTAATCCTCATTAAATTTAGAACAAAGTGGCTATTTTCTAATATTTATAGGCCTATAATTTATACAATTTCATTGAGCGTGAACTTATTTTTTTTTTGAAAATGTTCGAAATTATATTTTTTTTTACCTAAAAAATTTTTTTTGGAAAAATGTTCCTTGTGTTTTATATATAATATTGAAGCCCATGATTTTCCAAACAAAATGGTATATAGAACATTAGAATTAACATTGTTTTAAGCTTCTCAGATCCGTTTTAATAAAACCTTGCAAAGGGGCCAAAAATAGGTGGACATTAAGGCCTAAACTATGGACACTCGGAGGGTTAAACCCTTAAACCCAGAATATTAAACAAAAATTAAAATTTAACTTAAACGGTATGCTATAGTATAACACATCTACCAAAGCCATAATATTCTCAATTATGGTTTAGTTTTTGAGTGTCGGTGGTATCAATAATCGACACATCCTAATCTAAAACTTATTTTGAAGGCCTAAATTAGTTTTATATATGCATCGGGATGTAATCGATGCATCGGTTTTTCCGATGCATCGGGGCCAAATCGATACATTGGGATTTTGATGCATGCTAAATCGAATTGCAATTCGATGCATCAAATCAAAATGTTGATGCAATTTCGATGCATTACACACCACTAATAATATTAAGTGGTGTGTGATGCATGTATGTTCTATGATTTTAACCTGCAGAAAGGAATACTTACAGAGGCAATGGATGATGATGGTGATTTGGCGACAAACTGAGCTAAAAACTCAACTTGGTTTTCTGGTGAGCCGGGTGGGTAAGCGGTGAGAGGCTGACGACCCATTAGCAGAAGAAGAAGAGAGTTGAGTATAACAGGGTCACAGACAACATCAGACATGGGCAGCAGGAGCCATCCAGCAACAATCTCTCTCACCAATACCTCAAAGGTCCTGCAAGGAGAAGAGAGTTTAGTAGAACAGGGTCACAGACAACATCAGAAAACTTAATATTTCATCCCAGTAAGGGTGTTGCTACAGCAATGTCTTTGGACAGTTAGTTGTCAAAGTTATGTTTTGTCTTATTAGAATTTATTTGGTTACTAAGGAAATATTGTATGATTGTAAACTTAGTAGAAAAAAGAAAGTTGATACAAACTTATATTTAACTTATTAACTTGAAACTTACATTATAGCAGGTAAACAAATATAACTTTAACTAATCCAAGGATTTTTCAACATGGTAGCAGAGTGTGGTTTCCTGCTTTAAATTTTTTTACTTTCCTGCACTTTTAATTAAACATGACAAACTAAACTTTGAAAATGACTTCAAGATTGGAGCTTCAATCGAAAACTGCCCTACTGCGACTGAAGACATCACAGATCACGGACACAACTACACTCTTCGATACCACGGACTTCACAGAGCTACAACTTGAAACTAGAATACAAACTTTGACTAGCTTTATGAAGAGCGTGGTAGACATTCAAGAACAAACTGGACTCCGGACCTATCACTGATCATGGAGAGACGGGCGAGATCTTCAGAGAGGACGAACTTACTAATTAATACCTTGATGGACTACGATGAGGTTCTACACCTTTTCCACTTTTATTTCAGAAAGGGTCAATTGTATTTCATAATAGTCATTTGTATTTCATAAATGGCAATTTGTATTTCAGATGTAAGATTTTAATTTTAGAAATTGTCAATTGTATTTCAGAATAGTAATTTCAATTTCAGAAATCATCACTTTTATTTCAGAAATGGTCATTTATATTCCATAAATGATTATTTGCATTTCAGAAGATATCAATTGTATTTCAGAAATAATTTGTGTTAACAACTTTGTCATCAGCATTAGGAATTAGCTATGAATTTGTTATGAGAAAAAACCTTTAGTTAGTATAATTTTTATGTCATAGGATGAGATTCAACTCGGAAAAATATCTCATTAGGCCCTGGTCAAATCAGGAAAAAAAACGTGGCAAACTTTTCTAGGCTAACCTAATTAACCTAAACTTAACCCTGGGCTTCTTATAAATTAAATTTGAATCAGATCCGCTACGACTGTGTAAAATTAAAATTGTCTAATCGATCATTTCTGAAATACAATTGACTATTTCTGAAATTCAATTGATGTTTTCTGATATAAAAGTTACTATAGTTCGGCCGCTTAGAAAACGACCTGCGCGCTAATGCTAAACCAATGCTGGAGGAGGTCGCTTTCTAAGCGGCCGAACTATAGTCTGGAATGCAAATGATACTTTCTGAAATGAAAATGATAATTCAGAAATACAATTGATGCTTTCTGAAATAGACTTGACACGTTCTGAAATAGAATTAGAAAAGGTGTAGTGCTTCTTGAGGTAAGATTAGGTAGTTCCCGGTCTACTAACTCACAAATGTGCCTGGGTTGTATTCACTACCTGTTCATTTATGTATTAATAAAACTATTTTAATTAAATAATCATTTCTAAACAAGATAGTGTTTATTCTCCAGATTCATAACATAACATGAAAATCAATAACTAGAGATCAGCTGGTTATAGCAATACCAACATCTCCCTCTTTAACTTTTAAATGGACGAATAAATCTTCTATTGCGTCTAAATAGTCTTCCTTCAATTGATACAATGCAAGTTCTCAATCCATCCACAGATACTATTACGCTAGGCGTCCACGATTCTGCTTTCATGTCTGGCCTCTTCTGTCACACATCTTGCTTCAACAAACTCTATTTCCAAACTAAACCAATGTTAAATACCCCCGCCACAGCAAACCTGCAGACTAAGCAAATTTCCATTTGACTGATTGGATTTACACTGAAATGTCTACTCAAAAATATAACATTTATTCTCTATTTAAATCGAATTAGTTTAACTAGTACTTAGGTTTGCTTCATCAGGGAGGGTAAAACTGTTTTTTTTTTGTTTGTAAAACGTTAATAGTTAGTAAGAAATAAAAACATTTTCCAAATTTGATCAAAATATGTTAATAAACAAGCAAACTACAACAATTTACTTATTCTCCATAAGAATAACATGGGAATTTTAAATTTACAATTTTTTGGAATTTTCTCCGTAACCATTAGGCGCATAATAACGCTTCAATATACTAAATTATTTTTTTTTTAAGCTCTACAAAATGGTTTGGAAAGAAATTGCTAAATTTTATGTTTTTTGGGTCAAAAATGGGTAAAACCTATTTTTACCCCATAAAACCCCCCGTAAACCCCCGTTACCATGGTCCGATCATGCTGGATCGCGAACTCGTTCGAATAAACGTAGGTTTACACGTTTGTACCAAATTTCATCAAAATCGGATCATTTTTGCTCGAGTTATCGTGCTAACGGACACATATATATATATATATATATAAATATATAAATATATAAATATATAAATATATAAATATATATATATGAATTTGAACGGATGGTGTTTTTGGCCTCTAAGGACCTCAAAATGAAAAAAAAAATCGGTCCCGCGTCCAGGTCTTACCATGAGTACTACTGTAATAGCTTATTCCCTATATGGGAAATTCGCTAAAACATGTTTACAAAAATCATCTGACAACAAAACATATTTAAACACAAATAAATCATATGATAAAAAGAACAGACTTAATACAACATCCCGCCTCAAGATGTCCACATCTTTATTAATACTTTTTGCCCGACTTTAAGTGGGTCCAATGCATGAGTGCCTTTATCATAGTGCTTCTTGTATTTTTCTTGTTTTTCCTTCAACTTGTCCGTGACTCCTATGTGTATCTTTGGATTTAGTTTCATTTCTGTTACTGGCAAACGAGTCTTTGTTGATCTTGACATAAGTAACTGCACAGGACTTGCACCCACGTCAGCCAGTGGTGTATTTCTCCACTCTAATAGAGCTGCTTGAAATTCTTCTTCTTTCGTTTACTTTCTTTAACATTCTCTTTGCAATTTTAACTGCTGATTCTGCCTTACCATTGGATTGGTGATTATGCGGTGAAGAAACAACAATTTTGAACATCCAAGTCTGGGCAAAAAGCTTGAAAGTCTTGGCTAACAAGTTGGGTACCACTGTCAGAAACAACAACGTCTGGTATTCCGTAGCGAGCAAACTGTTCTTTACAAAACTGAATCAGGCCTTCTGTTTTCAGTGAATGCACTTTCTTCAGTTCAAAAAATGATGAAAAATAATCCGTCATTATAAGAAAGTGGTCACTGCCCAGCTGGAAGAAGTCAATTCCAACTCTTTGCCATGCTCTAGTTGTAGTATTATGAGGCTGTAAAGGTTCCGATTTCTGAGCTGGAGCATACTTTTGGCAAAGCCAACATGTTTCAACAGTTCTTTGAACATCTCCAGCCATTCCCGGCCAAAATAACACCTCTCTTGCTCTTCTTAAACAAGACTCAACTCCTTGGTGAGAAGAATGTAAAATTTTAAGCATGGCAGGTCTCAAAGAACGCGGAAGTACTATACGCTCTCCTTTTATTACGATTCCATCTACTGTTGATAGTTCATCTCTAACACTCCAGTATTCCTGTAGATCTTGAGGAACATGAGTACGTTTCTCAGGCCACCCTTTTTTAATTGTGTCCACAAGATTATTCATAACAGGGTATCTGCTTGACTCTTCTTTTATCTCCTTGATCCTCTTATCGGTAATATTTATGTTGTCTAAATCGTTAATGTTCTCTAACTCTGCTTAGAAGATTAGGTCGTCAACTGTTTCTCTGCCGGTTACTTTAAGAGGCGATCTGGACAGAAAATCTGCGACATGCATTGATGTGCCTGGCTTGTATTGTACACAAATGCTATATTTTTGAAGTCGTAAAAGCATCCTTTGCAGTCTCTTAGGAGCTGAAATCAAGGGCTTCTTGATACAATGTATATTGAATATTGCCTCCAAGGGCTTGTGATCAGATTCAACTATAATATCTCTATGTCCCATCAAATACTGTTAAAAGCGTTCAAGTCCAAACACAATAGCTAGACACTCTTTTTCAATTTGTGCGTAGGCAACTTCAGTCTTAGTTAATGTTCTTGAAGCATAAGCAACGGGCTTACCTTGCTGCATGAGACAAGCTCTTAGGTCATATTGACTAGCGTCACATTGCACAACACAACTCTGTGTCTGGTCAAAGTACTTTAATGTTGGAGCTTCTTGAACCATCTTGAGCAACTTTTGAAACGCATCTTTCTGTGGGCTGTCCCATACCCACTCACTATCATCTTTCAGCAAATGTCTAATCGGTGTTGCTACTTCTGATAGTCTTGGTAGAAACTTTGATAGGTACACAACGTAGCCTAAGAATCTTGTAACGAGCTAAAATTAAGGAGTTGAATTTTAACAAATTACAAGGAATAATGTTTTATTTGTTATGAAGAGAGAAAAACAGACAGCAAAAAATAATATAAAAATAAAATAAAATATTTATTTGGAAAAAAATATTCAAATTCAATCTACAGTATTTAGAATTTTAACAAGTTACAGCTGGCCCCAGAGTCGGGCATGCGCAGAAGAGTCAGCGAGTTGGCAATCGCGGTAGCCCACGCATGCGCATGAGGCACTCGCGCATGCGCCCGAGGCTCGAATGGGGAGCGCCGAACGAGAGCAACCATGACCGACAGTCTACCTCCAACCCTCCGACACCGACACACGAGCTGACGAGTTGTTAGAAGTAGTAGTACGAGTTAGTAGAGTGAGTAGTACAAGTATAAGTAGTATAACGGATAGTAGGGTGCATCAAACATCAATTGCGACTAAGGTACGCTCTATCTACTATTTTTCGGCTTTTAGCCATTTAGTAGCCTATAGTAGCTTGTTTCTACTGTATTATAAATCCAAACTAAATTTGCAAATTATTCTTACTAGTCCTATACAAATTCTAAAATCACAATAGTTTTCCTATTCAATCATATCATTTGAATTTCACTGTCCATTAAACCCTACAATAGAACAATTACTACCGCAGTAATCGACATTCCTATCTTGTAATCAGTCTTTGAACCGTAGTATCCTACATCAGATTATCTCCTTTCATTTATTTTATTTAGACTCAATTATCATTCATTTCAGTAAAATACCGCATTAATAGTTGCTTGGAGCTTGAAATAATTTCATAACTTAGTAGCCTAATATAATAGCTTGAATTACTAATAGCCTATCATCCAACTATATAAATTGCTTTGCATTATTTTCCTGCTTGATTTGGTGTGCATTGTTGTGTAGATTTGATTGGGCCAAGTGTATATTCACATTTTCCTAATTGTTTATCCTACCCTTACACAAATCTCCATCCTGCAGACCACTGTCTGATTTTATTACCGATTTTCTCCCGCAGACGTCCGCCTGGACTCCATAGTAAACCTAAATAGTGAGCAAAGGCGGTTTATAGGCATCAAATCATCCAAACTTGTTTTAGGCTAAAGAAGATTAATATTTTGATTATTTCAAGCTGTAATCTGGTTTTGTAAGCAGGGGAACAGACACGCGACCCGTGATTAACCCGTAGCTTACATATACAAACCCACCCGATTATCCATCCAACGACCGTTGGGAAGTAACCTTTATCCCTACCGACTACACTCGGGATAACCTTACTTCCGATCCAACGACCGTTGGGACTGATCCTACCTTTACACTCGATTTATCCATCCAACGACCGTTGGGAAGTAACCTTTATCCCTACTGAATACACTCGGTATAACCTTACTTCCGATCCAACGACCCTTGGGATCGATCTTACCTTTAACGACCCACTCGATTTATCCATCCAACGACCGTTGGGAAGTAACCTTTATCCCTACCGACTACACTCGGGATAACCTTACTTCCGAACCAACGACCGTTGGGACCGATCTTACCTTTAACAACCCACTCGATTTATCCATCCAACGACCGTTGGGAAGTAACCTTTATCCCTACCGACTACACTCGGGATAACCTTACTTCCGATCCAACGACCGTTGGGACCGATCTTACCTTTAACGACCCACTCGATTTATCCATCCAACGACCGTTGGGAAGTAGCCTTTATCCTTACCGACTACACTCGGGATAGCCTTACTTCCGATCCAACGACCGTTGGGGACGATTTTACAGTTAACGACCCACTCGATTTTTCCATCCAACGACCGTTGGGACCGATTTTACATTGAGCGACCCAACCGATTTTTCCATCCGACGACCGTTGGGACCGATTCTCAAATTAACAACGTCTCCCAACTATCCGACCAACGACCGTTGGGAAATAACGTCAATTCTCCGACATAGTAATCAGGATTAACCGGCCTTTAAGAATCCCAACCTATTCCACGATCCGGTTTAAATTATTTTACCACCTTGCTAATCTTATTGTTGGTTATGTGGGCTGTGATGAGACTGAAAACGTAAATTGTTGGACATCGTCCTAAACGTCACGGGTCTGAGCCTAAACCAACAAATAGAACCGGACCTTGGCTTGCTGAGCTTTTTGGGCAAATTTTAAGTGTAAACTGCTTTTCCGGGTGACAAGAACGTTGTCGACCAGATAAGCGTTACAATCTCTTGACTTCTTTTGAAGTAGGAGCTGAAAGTTTGCTTATAGCTTCTACTTTGCTAGGATCAGGACACAACCCATCTGATGTAATAAGATGTCCCATGTATAGAATTGTCTCTACACCTATTTTACACTTATCCTTGTTGAACTTTAACCCTTTAAGCTGAGCTTGTTGCAGAAGGGCATTCAGCTTCTTGTCATGGTCAATCTTAGCTTCTTGAACGGTGTTTCCTTTTCCAAATACCATAACATCATCAGCTATTGCCACAACCCCTTCAAGACCTTCAAGGTTTTCGTGAACTCTTCGTTGAAACTCTTCAGGAGCATTAGCAACACCAAAAGGTAGTCTAGTCCAACGAAATCTGCCTTTGGGGGTCCAAAACGTAGTTAGCCTGCTTGATTTCTCATTTAGCTTTACATGCCAAAACCCATCCTTAAGGTCCAGAACACTAAAGAACTTTGCTCAATATAGCTGTGGAGCTATTTCCTCGATAGTCGGTGCTTGATAATGAGACCTTTTTGTGACGCAAAATTCTAGGGGGGGAATAAACTAGTATTCACCTAAGTCAGGCTAGGCATACCCCTAGAACTGGCCACACTCAAATTTATTCCCCGGAGTGCTCAGAAGGAGCCGAAAAAATCCAGGGGTCGATACGAAGGTGTCACGGCTTTGACTGATCAATTTATTTAAATTTAATCGAAGGCTCAGAGCTCTAGAAGCGCTCAGGAAATCCTGCAGACGCTCAGTTGGAGTTATATCATCCCAGCCTTCGTAAAAGTGTTTTGGAGAATTTTGCCTAATTTTTAGAATGACTCTGTAGGGCCGACGAGTATCCAATCTTAAGCCAATGTGATATAAATACTCGTAATGAACTTTAAAATATTTAACTAGGTAAGTCTAGGTAAATAATATAAAATCGAATATAATGTAAAAGCAATTCCTACAGAGTCGTCGGGCCTAATTAATATAATTTGGACGGATAATTTAACGTGAGTGGCTTAAAATAAATTTAATATTAATTTTCGTAGCTGATTGTTCAAATCAGCCTGCTCTCAAGATTTGATTCTTTCACCCGCCAAAGGCGGGGTTTAGAACTTAGACGACAAGTCTCGGGGTATTAAAACTTCGAGTCAATTAAAATAATATAAGTAATAATTACTCGTTAAGCGAACGGAGAAATCGTAATTTCGAAACTAATTGATTAAAATAAAATAAACGATCGCCACCGCTAGTCACTGGCAGGCAGGAACTGGCGGGTCAAGACTCAAGTTACGATATTAAATATAGATAATTCGAATCGGTAATTTAAGAAAACGAAAAAGTAAAATAAGTTAAGTATGCGTATAATAAAGATAAAACAAAAATAACGTGAAACGTAAAAAGGAGCCTAACTGGTGTGTTAGCTAACCTTCGTAATCGAATCGTAGGGTCGTATTCGTAAGTCGTGTGTGAGCTAGTCGGCGGTCAAATAGCGAATAATTCTTGTCCGGCTCAAATCATGATTTCCTCGGTCGAGGCTTAATCGCTCTGGTGGTGAGTTTGAGAACTAGCCAACAGCTGATCGGAAATTCACCTGTTGAGCCGGTCTAGTTGTCGTCTGTCGTTGGTCAACAAACACCATTTCGAGGTTAAGTGATGTTGTAATCGGCGTTAAATATTCGTAAAATCGGTCGTTTTAACTTTATTATGTGAAACGAAGTGCTATTATGAATAAATATATCGTTGTGAGTGTGTTTGTGTACTTCACTGTTATTAAAAGTAGGCCTACGTTCTTTGGCCCATAAGCCCAAGCTATGGCCAACACATAGGCCTAGGAGTAGGATGTTGTGGATAAAAATCGGATAAGTTATGGTGTTTGTTGACTAGCAATACGTTTTTACCCCCCTTAAAATTTGGTACCTCACATTTTAATAGCTTCATTAAGGTGAAAAGGATCTATACAAAGCCGTATCTTGTTAGGTTTCTTCACTACTACTAAACTACTGACCCAATCAGTAGGCTCTGTTACCTTGACGATGACTCCGAGCTGTTCAAGTCTATCTAATTCAGCACATATTTCTTTTTTCAATCGCCTGGGTGCTGCTATTGAAGGTGGTACCGACGGGTCAGTTCTTATGCTGCAAAGACCTTCAAAACTATCTAATCCTTCAAATACAGTAGGGAATTTATCAAATATCATATGTTGATGTGTGGCCGTTTGGTTAGATGCTGTGAGAGCCTGGAAAACCTTTTCATCTGTTGAAATCAAGCCTAGTCGAAGACAATCTGCTGCTCCTATAAGAGGATTTCTCTCAGAATTCAGAATTTCAAATTTCAAATCAAAAATATTCTTTTGAATTTTGTTTTAAGCCCAATGCTGCTTAGTGAGTTTTGCGATGACCCGCCATAGAAACACAAAGTAGTTGGAGCTACTGTTAAGTTTAGGATTTTCATTGTCAAGAATAGTTTATAGATCTCGTAGCCCCATAACGTTACAAGTTGCACCTGAGTCAAGCTGAAACTTTCTGAGCTTTTTGTTGACCATCATTTTTACAAAAAGTCTTTTTTTGTACTGGATATCGTTAAGTTTCATCACTTCCTCTTCACTTTGGTTATCTTGATTTGCTTCACTGTCATTATCTTGGACCAAATTAACTTTACCGGAACTTCGACACACGCTGCTGAAGTGGTTCTTCCTTCTACAGGTGCTGTAAATTTTACCAAACGCAGAGCAGTGTTTTGCTCCCGTGAGGTCATATGGGTTTTTCCACAAAAACGACAAGTCCATTTGTTATTTAAGTGTCTACTCTTTGCTTGAAATGCCACCTCATCTGATTTCACTGTCATTTTTGTAACAATCTTTTCAGTTGTTTCATGATGCATACATATTTCAATAGCCTCATCAAGTTTTGTCTTTTCTACGCAAAAGCGTCCTTTTTAATTCAGTATTGGTTATGTCTACGATAAGTTGGTCACAAATTAGAGTATCTTCAAGGCCTGTCTTGCCCAGATTTGGCAAAGAATCAATATCACACAATCGTATTTGCTCTTTTAAACAACTTATAAAGTCTTTAATTGTTTCATCAGTCTTTTGAACGATGCCATTAAAAATAAATCTCTCATACAATGAATAGTTTGTCCCTAAAAAATACTTATCCAAAGCTTAAATTACCTGATCCAGGGTTGATTAATTGGAGCCAAGTATTTTTTCAATCAAACATAGTCTATCGCGGCCAATTACTGTTGAAAACATGGCCATCTTCAGTTTAGGTGTACTTAACCTTGTACCACCCAATGCTCCTGCTTAAGCTAAGATCAAATAGTTCTTCCATTGTTTCTTGAACACTTCCCAGTTTTCTCTTACTCGCGTTGGGTCACTTAAGTCCAGTGGATTCGGTACTTCTGACATCATGTTCATTTATGTATTAATAAAACTATTTTAATTAAATAATCATTTCTAAACAAGATAGTGTTTATTCTCCAAATTCATAACATAACATGAAAATTAACAACTAGAGATCAGCTGGTTATAGCAATACCAACACTACCATTCTTCCCAATTCAGGACGTTCAACTTCCATTGTTGGTTTTACCAACTTCCCAAGAGGACATGCTACGATGGCAGGAGTTTTGGGACAGCTCGAGCATAGCATTTTGGGATCATATCCTATATACCAGTGTTGACAAAGAAGACCAATCTGAAATGCTCGGCAAGGGCCTAGTTGTAGCTCAGTTGCTGACAATTGTCAAAGAAGATCCATCTTCATCTCTGTACTGTTCTATATCTACACCAATCGTTAGATGACAGCGAGGAAGATATCTCAACCAAGATACTTTCTGGAAATGGTATGACTTTCAATTTGATATCAGACGGGGAAGAAGAAATAGACAGAGTACCACAAATCATCACCTCAAATGGTTCCAGCTACAACAGCTCTCACAATGTACATGCCATGGTCCTAGTTGACGAGTATTGACGAGTATCCTAGTTGATGACGTATTGTAAGCTAGGTAGCTGAGCGGAGTGATTTTAATAATGACACAACAAAATTATCGTCCTTGAAAATGGTCGTGTATACTTTAGAGTTAAGGAAGGTGTCATAATATGCTGAAGTTGCCGTTGTGACTTTATAATACGAAGCATGAAATGTTGGGACGAAATAAAACAACACAATACCATGATTTATTTGGTTGAAATTAGAGAATATTTCTAGGTTAGTTTACTATTCGAATGTTTGAGTATACTCATTAAGATCGAGTCGGGCTCGAATACTAAAGTATTCGTTCAACTATTCAAACTTTCAAATATTCGCACACCCTTACTTAATTTGAATGCATAATTAATAATTGTAGGCCTATTTAACTTGTAGTTGATTAATTAATTAAATTTATGTTTTCACTATAATTTTTTAAAACTGTTTGTTAATTTATTAAAATTGAGAGCATCATTGCATGACTACTCCCTTTTACTTGTTACCAAAGAAGAGAAGTACGTTACGTTAGTTCTTCATTGCATAAGATTCAAGATGGCTAGATTCTACTTACTTTCTTGTAAGAAAAACAAGATAATTTTCAGAATTTGTTCAACTACACTGACTCGAATGTCAACTCGTAATCCTATTGGCTTAGAAATTTACGCAGTTTAGTCCAAATATATTGTTTGCATGTAGCTTTCTCTCAATGTTCTAGCTTTTTTTTTGTTTTGTGGCAAAATGAAAAATGATTGAAAACCATTCCCGATCTTTGCTCTAACCTCTACACTTAAGTTCTCTTTGGTGTCTCGAGTTCTAACGTCATCCACCTTTTTGATTTGAATCTAATTTTCCGTCTGCAATGTTTTATGGTTATGTTTCTAAATTATGTCTCATTATTTACGATTTCGGCAGAAAAATATGTATTATAATTATTTAGTTTTTATCTCGGTTTTTTGCCGTGAACGATCGCTTTTACACACCCATTTGGTTGTTTTATCATAAATGCAGATTTTTAACATGTTATGAGGATCAGAATACAATTTTATTAAACAAATACCATTCCTTTTATCCATTTCTCCTACTAATTTAATATATTTCAGAAGGTTTGTACTATTTATTCATAATTTACATTAATGTAGAAATTAGTTGGTTGAGCCTAACTAGGCCTAGGCTAGTAACTGATTAAATAGTTAGGCTTTTATATGTTGGCTATCTTTTATTTAGGCTATTTGTTTTGCAAATAGGCCATTGACCTGCCACAAAGTAAATGAAGATCTAACAACGAAAATACAATTTAATTACAAGTAGAGGTGTGCAAGCCTGATATTTTCAATTAAGTCAAACTAGAGGTAATAGTGTTATCATCTGCGGTCGTGGAGACATCATGGTCGACTTCTGAGATAACTACGAAATCCAAAATATCAAATTTCTTCCTCCCGCGATGGCGGCAAAAATGACACCTCAAATTATGATTATCTCATCTTGGTCGTGTAGTTATCATCATCGACTCCCGCGGCCGTCTAGACATCATCATCGTCTCCCAGCGTCACGAAAACGTGATCATCGTCTTGCTTGATCACGACAAAATCATTAAATCTCTCACGGTCACGAGAACGTGATCGTCTTCTAGCGCGATCACGGCAAAATCATGAATAGTTCCTGCGGTAACAAAAACATGTCGTCTGGCGCGATTGCGGCCAAACTATGGATATCTCATGCGGTCACAAAAACGTAATCCTCTAGTAGCACGATCGCGGCAAAATTTTCTGTTTATCCCCCACGGTCGTATGGACATCATCGTCGTCTCCTGCGGTCACGGAAACGTGATCGTCGTCTCGCACGATCATGGAAAAATCATGAAAATTCCACAAAATAAAGACTAAATCCCGACTTTCCCGTTTTCCCTAACTACTAGACGCCCTGTTATTTATATATAAATGTTGTATAATAATATGGGTTTAAAAGGGTACGTAGTTTTTAATAATATATTCATATATAAAAAATAGTAGCCCTATCACTCTGATTTCATAATATATATTTATCTATCTCTATAAAAGAGGAAGTATGTATGTATGTATGTATGTATGTATTTAGGCCTAAGGAGCAGACGATTGTCAATGCAAGTGGACAGCTTGACCTTGAAGCTTTGATGGACATTGTTTTGTTTTGCTTCCATTTTATTTTTGTCAAATGAACTGTGATTTTTCAAAACAATAATGTGGGAGCCTACTTAATATTAATAATGGGCAGACATGGTTAAATATACAACAAATTTCAACACATTAGACTACAAAAAACACAATTTATAAAGTTTTCTATGCATTTTTCTTGGACAATGAGGTTATGTTAGCGGAAGTCTATTGTGTTGGTGGCACGGTCGGACCAAGCGAGGAGTCGGACCATCGGAGGTCGGATTAGCGAGGTTCTACTGTATTTTAAAAACACAGCAATTGATGTTGCAGACAAATTATAAGAGTAGATGCTTCAACTCATTCAAATGTGTTCAAAACTTAAACAAGGGAAAATTGTTTAGAATACTAATGAAATTTATAGAGAGCCTACACAACAAAAGGTTAACGTTCCAAGTCGTTTAAATAATATTTATGCATTTGAGTCAATTTTTGGTCCCAATTGTACTATGTGTGATATACTAACTTGCAGTTGCGGTTGTGAGGGGTGAGCAACAGAGGCAGCAATTGTGTTGTCAAGTGTCGTAAGTAGCACAACTCCGCTTGTCGACTAGTCACTGCAGGGTGAACAGCTACATTGCGACCAGTTGCCATGTGCTTTAATGTCACAGTGTGTTTGGCCACCTCACCTAGGCCTCTAGTCAGTAGCAGCTTAGCTATATCAACCTAACATTCATAATATTAAATGAGTAACAGTGAGCATATTGAATTGCATCAGAAACTCATTTTGGATTCAACATTTTAGCTACCTTTTTTATGGACATGAGTTAGCCATCTTCAAGAGAGAATCATCGGTTTAAAAAGTTTGAAGAACAAAAGCGTTTAAAATACACAACATCAAACAAATACAAAAATCTTTATCTGGCCGATTTTTCTAAACAGTACCTGGGGACCAAGCTTTGCTCGGGAAACTTTATCACTACACTATGAGAGTATTCTTTGGTCAATGTAATTCTATCCCAAAAATAATAATTTGCGGTATATTTTTTCTTGACACCTATTTAACTTCTATTAAAATAATAATATCATAGTTCACTGAAATGATGAGATAGAAGAGTTTTTAAAAATTTGTTTGGTTCCCCTAAACGGCCCAAACTATAGGAATTACCCAGTATTTTTCACGCTGAATTCGAAAAAGGCTATCAGCAGTAAGAAAATCTTCTTACCTTCCTTCCTTTGAAGTATTAGTCACTGCAAGAACTTGGACTCGCTCCGAAACCAGAACCGAAACCTTTAATTTACCATTAATTTTTTAAATGTAATAAGTTACAATTTTCCCGAAACTCAGGACACTTTCTGACTGAAAACAATTAAGGTTGATCCTTGTTGGTGAGTACCAAAAAGGAAACTTAGGTATAAACATGGTTGTATATCCAAGTTTGGTTGTCCGATATTGATCGATATTGCACTACTGTATTTCATTGACACTGACAAATTATAGGCTAGGCTGCCCTATAAGTTAATTGGGAGTTTATTTGATATCTAGTCCTAAACTTATAGCCATCTTGGAAAACAGAACTAAAACCTAATCACAGAGATATAAATATAAGTGAAATAAATATAAACACTCATCCTCTGTAGGCCTAAAGCTACCTACCTATTTTTTGGGGGTAAGGATTAGTACTTTTTGAGAGAGTGTCATTGTGTACTGAACACACTTAGATGATATAGGGTATTAGTGATTCATGAAATTATTAATTTATAAAAAACAACCTAACCGAGTTACCTTAATGATGCACCCAGTATTTAATACCAAAATTAAAGCTAAAGGCTATCTATATTAGTTTTAAAACGGAGTAGAATAAGGCACGTATAATCTAGATTAGGCATTGATTAGTGTTAATAAACTAAACATGGATGAACCACTAAGTCAAGCTACTATAGTTCGGCCGCTTAGAAAACGACCTGCGCGCTAATGCTAAACCAATGCTAGAGGAGGTCGCTTTCTAAGCGGCCGAACTATAATCCAGTTGTTCAGGCAGCATTGACCAGAATTACATTGACCAAAGAATACTCTCAGAGTATAGTGTAGTAATAAAGTTTCCCGAGCAAAGCTTGGCTAAACTGAGTCCTGAAAGCATCCATCTCAAAACGGCTAAAACTTACGAACAGATCCTAGGGTTTGATTTATTTTTTTAACTTTATCAGGGTGTCCACAAAAAATTTGTCATTAATTTCCATGACTTTCCATGACTATCCATGACCATTTACCATTCATTTCCATGACTCACAAACTTTACACGCAAATTATAATATAACATAGGCTACACACACAAATAATACTGCCTGGACATGTTATTTTGCAGGAAATACTGAAATATGTAATAACAGATAACAATGGAGTACAATAGGTACAACAGTGAACTAAAAGAAACCGAAAACTCATAGAATAATACAACTGTAATAAATTGAATTGTCGAACATTTGTGAAAAATCCTGAAAAATGCTACAACAGTCCGGGTTACGGCTAACTAGAGCATTGAATGGTCCCCTCAAATCCATCCATAATTGGAAATTTCCATGACTTTCCATGACTTCTTGTCTATTTCCCTGACTTTCAATGACCAAATTTTTTTTCAATGACTTTCCATGACTATCCCTGACTTTCCAGAATGTGGACACCCTGTTTATTTTTCTGAAATATATAGCTAAACTGTCCATTGCAATCATCCCACACCGCTAATAGCAACACTCAAACTTAGTTGGGTAAGCTAGTGGTAGGTTACAATTAATTATTATCCCTGTGACCGATTCAGTGTAACATTTGACATCAGTCAGAATCAGACGACATTATTGACAACGACACGACTCGACAACCAACGAAAAGAGTAATTTAGTGATGATAATCATTATTAAAAGTATTCAAAATAAAATAAAAATAAAATATATCGCTCATTTATATTGGCAAAAGTATTAAATAAACAGTAATAAAGCTGAGGATAATGTAAGAATAGTTTTTTAATGGATTAGAAACTCATTACTCTGGAATGTTTTATAATTTAATACAAATTCTTATACATCAAACGATTTAATGAACTGGAGCAAAGTCGAATCGTTCTCTTTCTCCCCGTCTCAAGTTGACAAAATTGTATGTCAGAAGCTAATACACATCATAAGTACAACAATCGGAAAGTGCTTCAAGAGCTTTCTGCGCATGTGCAAGCTGAGGTACCCGTGGGTACAGAACGTCGAGTTATGTCTTAAAATGTAAACAAATGACAATAATGGCGGAATGTTTTCTCATAAGGCCCATGTTAAATTTTCAAAAGTTTGTACTCATATTATGGCAAAAATTGATTTTTCCTGGCTATACCACTGGTCTAGAACTTATTTTTGACCCAGAACTAAGTTATTCCGTAAATATAAACGTTTTTGTTAGAGCCGATTCCCAGATCGAAGTAACAATTATTCAAACTTTACTCGTATTATATATAGGATATGAACCTGACAGCCAGGCCCGCGGTTAGCATCTGATGTGCTATGGGACAGAGAGATAATTGTGCCCCTTCCCACCTACCTTGTGCGGGGATGTATCTCTTCTTTGCGTCCCCAAACAAACCTAAAACATCTTGCGGCCCTGCTGACAATATTGAGTCTTCAAGAGAATTCAATAAGCTATTATTAACATGATAAAATAGTTTTTGAAATTTCAGTGGAAAACAGCCATCATGATTTAATTATATTAGGGGTTTATGTTAACTTCCCCCTGCCGACTAGTGATTGCAAAGTGAACAGCTTGGTTGTGGCTAGAAGTTATGTCACTCTGTATGTCTGCATCTTAACTGTCTACTTGACGACTACTGCATTCTACCAGAAGATTAAGGAAATTTCAAGTTACATTATTAGATTTTTACTTAAATATTTCCTTAAACACATCAGATTTATTCCCTATTTTATTTTTATTTTTTTAAAAGAGAAGTAGGCTTCTTTTAACATTGCATTTGCCAATCTACATAGGCCTAACAGGCCTATGCGTGAAACGCATCTAGCAAAGCAAGTAGAGAGCCAAGCTTAAGAGTGAACTGTACTGGTGGCAGGTACCAGGATGCAAACCCAAGATATCGTTGCCTTGGGCAAAAAGTCAGTGACACTACCGACTCACCATTACCAACAAGTAGTTAGATTCAACAAGTACTTTGGTTTGCTGAAACAGAAAAGGTATCCTAATAACATGTTTTTTAGTAAAAGGCAGACAGCTTAGTATGAAATAAATAAATTTGCCAGTCTCTAGTAAAATAATGGTTATGAAATCCATACGCCACTTTACTCACTAATATTAGTGGTACAGATTAAGCACATAACATTAGAATCACACACTTAATATAAGGAACACACTTTAAACACAAATGCAAATTGTTAACAACAACATTTAATCAAAGGAAAACCAATTAAATAATAACCAGCGTGGCGTGCGATGTGAGTGTGTACAATGCTCATACGCGCACTCACGGCACGCGGGCGCACGCCCCTCCCTCCCCATTCCCCGCACCGGCCGCGGCGACTACCCTGGTTCCCGCGCGCTCTACCTGCTCTCAGTTAGCTGCTGCCAATCTGTCACCGGTCACGTGTTTTGTATTTTGTAGTTATATTTTGTGTTATAGCATTGACTAAGGAAATAAAATTTTGTTTCTCTTGTCTGTGGCTATTGTTTGTATTGTAAAGGTGCGATGGGAACCAAAAAACCGCAGAGTAAATACAAACCACGGAAACAAAGTAAACGCTCGAAAGTGTTTCGGGTTTCAGGGCTCCAAACAACTGGGAATATAACAAGAAAGAAACCACCAGGCCTTGTTAGAAGTTCGAGAACACCCGAAAACATCGCCAGAAAGAGAGCAGTATTGAATGAATGTTTCCTAACAAGGTGATTTCTCGCTTTGGTGACATGCCGTGGCCGCCAAGATCACCCGGCTTGTCCACTAGTGATTATATACTTTGGGGGTTTCTTAAGGAGCGTGTTCATGCTCACAAACCACACACTCTAGGGGATTTGAAGTTTGCAATCACAGAAGATATCAATGGCATTGAACCTCCTGACCCGAGTTTCAGATGATTTTCAGACCAGAATGAACATTTGTAGATAAGTACATGGCCGTCATTATTTGAAAATGACGTCATGTATATGGCATACATGACGTCATTTTCAAATAATGACGGTTTTATAACAAATGGCAAATGTTTACCTCACTATGTACAGTATTAAATCCAGTTTATTCCTTTTAACTACTGTGTACTACTTATTTAAAAAACGTCCGGTTCCTTTGTGTCACCCTGTAGTTGACAACAGTTCATACTCAATGTCAGTTGACAATCAATGTCAACTAAACTCTTTTGTAAAATGGCATTTGCTGTGCATGTAATAAATAAGTAATAAAAATACTTCATTCTACTCGTAATCAGTGGTTCAGGACCCCGGGTGCTGAATAGCCTAGTTACGTCCCTGCATTTTACTATTAGCATTATTATTACTGTTTAAAATTTTGACATAATTAAAACCATTTCGATATTTTATTTTAATTTTATTACAATTTCTTTATTATAGATTTTTATGATGTCTTTATATACTGCAACTACTAGGAAACTTTGCATCATACTGTAAAATCAAGCCTGTTTGAAGTGATTTCATACATGGTAATGATTGTATGTGTCACCTACGATTTTACAGTATTGACAATATGTAATATTTTTCTGTGATAAGGCCTCAACATTTCATTTATATGTATCGGTCACCTGCTCCTAAAATTAGTAGCTAATAAATAACCTTATTAAAAATACAAAAATGCAACTTTTATGTTTAGGCTTGGGAAGAGACATTAATAAACAAAATGAAGGAAAATGCAGAGGAAGAGAAACTCATTGCGATTCAAAAAAACAACTTTTTGAATGGCGTCCCTTACATAACTGTAATTGGCGATGGTGGATGGGCAAAGTAAAGGGGAGAGCATATTAAATGTGGAATTGACTCTAAAACTCATGAATATCAAATTAAATTTAGACAGAATAGAAAACTAATGTTTAATTGAATCAAGGAAAAACACAAAGTCAATAATCAAATATAAAAACATAAACATATGACTTAAATAAAATTAAAAGTCACATGCTATCTTATATACAGATCATGAGTGAAAGTCCAACACTCCCCCTCACGAATGATCTTGGTGAATATTAAAGGGAGCAAATGTTTCTTTGTAATCAATATGAGGTCGTTCAGCAAATCCTCGTGCTACGAGACGAGCCTTTTTTCTTTATAATGAGCCATCTGCATTGAACTTTTCTTTCAGGACTAGTTGGCAATCTACGACATTTATTGAGCGAAGCTCTTATACGTCGACTCTTATGCATTTCGTAATACGCAAACTCCTCCTAGACGGCTGAATCAATTGTTTTCAAATTTTGCATGGTGATACAGACCATATCGGTGAGTGCCAACATCTATATGGCGTTAAAAAAGTCTCTCAGGAATCCGCCCCACTGGGTCTCAAAGTTTCAATGTAATCGTTATGGAAGCAGTATTTGACACATAAACAAAGACATATGATCAGCTGTTGACTTTTAAATGCAGTAGGTAAAGAAATAGCTGATAGCATTATTCCACAGATATTAGAACAGAAAAGATATGGAATAAATATAATCAAATGACGACACTAGCTTGGGGTCCGTGACGTATAAAGTGGTTAAAGAAATAGTAAAGGTGAGCAGTCTGGAGTGTGGAAACTGTTCATAACGATTAGATTAAGGTATCTGCATTCCTAAAATTATATGAAAAGGGAGAAAAACAGGTCCGCGACGTAGGAAGTGGTGAAGGAAGTAGTAAAGGCGAGCAGTCTGGAGTGTGGAAACTGTTTATGACGATTAGATTAAGGTATCTGCATTCCTAAAATTCTATGGGAAGGGAGGAAAACAAGTCCGCGACTTAGGAAGTGGAAAAGGAAGTAGTAAAGGCGAGCAGTCTGGAGTGTGGAAACTGTTTATCGACGATCAAATTAAGGTATCTGCATTGATAACATTCTATAGGCAGGGAGGAAAACAGGCCTGCGACGTAGGAAGTGGTGAAGGAAGTAGTAAAGGCGAGCAGTCTGGAGTGTGGAAACTGTTTATGACGATTAGGTTAAGGTATCTGCATTCCTAAAATTCTATGGGATGGAGGAAAACAGGTCCGCGACGTAAGAAGTGGTGAAGGAAGTAGTAAAGGCGAGCAGTCTGGAGTGTGGAAACTGTATATGACCATTAGATTAAGGTATCTGCATTCCTAAAATTCAATGGGAAGGGAGGAAAACAGGTCCGCGACGTAGGAAGTAGTGAAGGAAGTAGTAAAGGCGAGCAGTCTGGAGTGTGGAAACTGGTTATGACGATTAGATTAAGGTATCTGCATTCCTAAAATTCTATGGGAAGGGAGGAAAACAGGTCCGCGACGTAGGAAGTGGAGAAGGAAGTAGTAAAGGCGAGCAGTCTGGAGTGTGGAAACTGTTTATGACGATGAGATTAAGGTATCTGCATTGATAAAATTCTATGGGCAGGGTGGAAATTACAGGTCCGCGACGTAGGAAGTGGTGAAGGAAGTAGTAAAGGCAAGCAGTCTGGAGTGTGGAAACTGTTTATGACGATTAGATTAAGGTATATGCATTCCTAAAATTCTATTGGAAGGGAGTAAAACAGGTCCGCGACGTAGGAGTGGTGAAGGAAGTAGTAAAGGCGAGCAGTCTGAAGTGTGAGAACTGTTTATGACGATTAGATTAAGGTATCTGCATTCCTAAAATTCTATGGGAAGGGAGGAAAACAGGTCCGCGACGTAGGAAGTGGTGATGGAAGTAGTAAAGGCGAGCAGTCTGGAGTGTGGAAACTGTTTATGACGATTAGATTAAGGTATCTGCATTCCTAAAATTCTTAGGGAAGGGAGGAAAACAGGTCCGCGATGTAGGAAGTGGCGAAGGAAGTAGTCAAGGCGAGCTGTCCGGAGTGTGGGAACTGTTTATGACGATTAGATTAAGGTATCTGCAATCCTAAAATGCTAAGGAAAGGGAGGGAAACAGGTCCGCGACGTAGGAAGTGGTGAAGGAAGTAGTCAAGGCGAGCTGTCCGGAGTGTGGGAACTGTTTATGACGATTAGATTAAGGTATCTGCATTCCTAAAATTCTATGGGAAGGGAGGAAAACAGGTCCGCGACGTAGGAAGTGGTGATGGAAGTAGTAAAGGCGAGCAGTCTGGAGTGTGGAAACTGTTTATGACGATTAGATTAAGGTATCTGCATTCCTAAAATTCTTAGGGAAGGGAGGAAAACAGGTCCGCGACGTAGGAAGTGGTGAAGGAAGTAGTCAAGGCGAGCTGTCCGGAGTGTGGGAACTGTTTATGACGATTAGATTAAGGTATCTGCAATCCTAAAATGCTAAGGAAAGGGAGGGAAACAGGTCCGCGACGTAGGAAGTGGTGAAGG
Source organism: Macrosteles quadrilineatus (assembly GCF_028750875.1). Lineage (NCBI taxonomy): Eukaryota > Metazoa > Arthropoda > Insecta > Hemiptera > Cicadellidae > Macrosteles > Macrosteles quadrilineatus. The sequence continues at coordinate 120,421,393 of NW_026542594.1, forward strand.
AAGTAGTCAAGGCGAGCTGTCCGGAGTGTGGGAACTGTTTATGACGATTAGATTAAGGTATCTGCATTCCTAAAATTCTATGGGAAGGGAGGAAAACAGGTCCGCGACGTAGGAAGTGGTGATGGAAGTAGTAAAGGCGAGCAGTCTGGAGTGTGGAAACTGTTTATGACGATTAGATTAAGGTATCTGCATTCCTAAAATTCTATGGGAAGGGAGGAAAACAGGTCCGCGACGTAGGAAGAGGTGAAAGAAGTAGTAAGGTGAGTAGTGTGGCGTGTGGGAACTGGTAACCGTTTGTAGCAGTTTTAATGTATCTGCAATTCTGAAATGCTATGAGAAGGGATGGAAGCATGCCCACGACATAGAGAATGGTGAAAGAAGTAGTAAAGGCTAGCAGTACGGAGTGTGGGAATGTTTGTGGCAATTAGATTAACGTATCTAAAATACTAAAATGCAATGGAAAGTGATGAATACAGGTCCACGACGTAGGAAGTGGCTTAGGAAGTAGAAAAGTATGAGCATCAGCATAGTGTGAGATCCGTCTGTGGCAGTTAGATTAATGTATATCCTCAATACTAAAATGCTATGAGAAGGGAAGGAAACAGGCCCCACCACGTAGGAGGTGGTGAAGGAAGTAGTAAAGACTGGCAGTGCAGAGTGGGGGAACCGTTTGGGCAGTTAGATAAATGTATCTGTAATACTTAAATGCTATGAGAAAGGAAGGAAACAGGTCTATGACGTAGTAAATGGTGAAGGAAGTAAGGCTAGCAGTGCAGAGTGTGGGAACTGTCTCTGGCAATTACATTAATGTATCTGCAATCCTAAAATGCTATGGGAAGAGAGGGAAACAGGTCCACGACGTAGGGTGTGGTGAAGGAAGTAGTAAAGGTGAGCAGTGTTGAGTTTGGGAATGGATTAATGTATCTGCAATGCTAAAATGCTACGGGAAGACACTGTAGACTGTATGTTAAACTGATCACGAAGCACGAATCGATACATATTTTCTATACATGCAATCGTTTACAATCAAAATTTACAACTGAGTTGACAACAGCTGATTTTTACTCCATAGAGGCTAAAAACTATTTTTACTCCCTAAATATTAAAAATGCTACTTTAGACCCGCAACGCATGCATTAAAAACTACTGTTTTTACTGCAGTATGACAAAAACAATATAATACAGTATGAACCCTTGATGACCGGATTGGTTATGCATATACCGATGTACCAATTGAAGAACTTCAGAGGATCTTTGGTATCCAACCTCTTCACATACGACGTAGACTGGCTGATCTTGTGGTACTGTACAAGCTGGTAAATGGTCTTCTGGACAGCCCCGATCTGCTTTTCAACATTGACCTTATTGTTCCGAGAGGCACTCGCTCCAGAGCAATTTTCCAGCGCAGATTCCATCCCACATCATATGCGTACAACAGCGGCTTGTCTCGGCTACTGCGTGAGGGCGCTGTGGCGGCTGCTCATGTGGACTTCTTCAGCACTTCAGCTCCTGTTTTTAAAAGATGTGCCAGTGCCTTTTTAAACTAGTGGCTGCCTAAGGGCTTCAGTAAAGTTTCAGTTATTTCTTTGGTGGTGCCTTTAAAGGGCCACAATTGTTTCCAGTTTGTGTTTCCTGTTTGTCTATTAAATAAGTTTCCTGTTGTGTTTGCGTTTGTTAAATTAATTTATGGCTGTTGTTTGTAACTTTAATGCTATTGAACATCATAGAACAGAACCAACTTGTTTAATTGAAACAGCTGTTAAGATTCATTAATTCCATTTCTCATAAGGTTAACATGGGAAACTCCAGAGCCACTGGGGCGGAGCCCTTTTAAGAATTTCGAAACGGGAAATAGTTTACGTCCGATTCGCATACCTACAGAATTTACACACCAAATTTCATAACGATCGGTGAAGTCGTTCCGGAGGAGTTTGCAGACAAACACTGTGACACGAGAATTTTATATATTAGATAGATATATTTATTTATTTTTGTTGTTGTTGTTGTTGTATCTTACTATTTCTTTTGTTAGCCTACCGGTATTGCACTTGTTGTTTCCTTTTTTTCGTTGTTGTCATGTCTCGGTTGCATATTGTTAAATATTGTTGTTGTTATGTTTTTGCACTTCATATTTTACCTGTTGTTGTTATCTTTTGCGCCATATTATTATGTCTTTTGCATGTTATGCCTGCTTCTCTTTTTCATTCTTATTAATTGCACATATTTTAGTAGCCGTACCAAATTTGCTATGTCTTACACTTGAAATGTTTCAGCCTATGAATGTATTTTTGTTTTCTTTTATACTGGTTATGTATTTTGCATGTCATGTCTGCTTTCTAATTTATTCTTATTATTGCTCATATTTATTACCTAATTATGCTATGTTTATAAAGTGATTAAATCCTATTAATGTATATTCTAATGTAAAAATGGTGTTACCGTTGAAAGAATAAATAAATAAATGACTCCGCTCAATTTTGTGGATGCCTCTGCGAACGCCACCTAGTATCTTTCTTTTTGTTAGTTATGTCCCAAGTTTTATTTTTCAGTTGAGATATTATCTCTTCTTTAATAGCTTCATACCAATATGAGGGATCATTTTTTTCTTTCAGAGCTATCTTCATCTGGATTTTCAAGAGCAGAATAATATGATGCATAATCATCAAGCCATTTGGGAGGATTTGTGTCACGGTGAGGACGGGAAGTCGCAGATGTAGATACATTAGTGCTCCGATCATCTTTGTGATTCTTGTTGTAGCTCTCAATTGTTTCTTGATTTGTCTCATTATGAATATCTTCTTTGAATGATTATGTTGGTGAAGAGTTCATTCTCAATTGTGTCTTCATCACTTTCAGGTATCTCATTTTGGACATCTCCGTTTGAAAGATCATCTTGGTGTAGAGCTTCTTGGTGCTTTTCATTTGTTTTCTTGAATCTCACTGTTTTGTATTCAAGTTTTTGTAGGGAAACATTTGTGTTCTCTGCCGAGTCATCGTTTTCTTCTTGATGTATTAAATCATAATCAAAATGTACATTTGAATTAAGAAATTGCCGAAGAATTTTGACATCTCGACTTTCAATTGCATTTCAAAAATCAGGAACCCATATTCTATATGCTTTGGAGATCTCTGAATATCCAACAAAAATTCTCTGTATAGCTCGAGGAGCAAATTTACTTTTAGTTTGTTTCTTGTTCAGAAAAAGGGCTTTGCTTCCAAATACATTAAGATGATTTACAGATGAAATGAAATGAAATTAAATTAAATGAAAAATGTCTTTATTTAAGAGGCGAAGTTAGGACTAGCAAGTCCTCTCTACCACTTAACCTCTAAAAACATATAAATAAACTATCCACTTTATAAATAAAATTAAATAATCTAAGGTACCATATTATAAAAATGTTGAAATGAAATTTAAACCCAAAAAGTCCATTCACACAAGCCGCCAACAACCCGCCACACCAGCGCCAGAGACTCATTCATGCCTGCTGCTCAAAATCATAGATTTTATCTCTGCCCCAAACCTTGCACGGTTCTCTATGGATTTTATATGGTCAGGAAGAAAATTCCACATTCGAATTGCAGATACTAAGAAAGATTTATTAAAAACTGTTGACCGGTGAATTGGTGTAGATAAAAGAAGAGAGCCTCTACGAGTGGAACGGGTACTGATGTCAGAAATGAAATGGAAGTTATCTGATAAATACTTAGGAATTTTACTGTTGATAATGGAGTGTAGAAGACGGAGGGTGTGAAATTCCCGAAGTTCATTTAGCCTCATTAATGAAAGCAGGTTGAAATAGGGAGTGACATGATCATATCATCTAAGGCCAAATATGAATCTGATACAGGAATTCTGCGCTCGCTGAAGTCTGCTAGAAACCTCATTAGTCATGTCATTGATCACCACATCACAGTAGTTGAAATGAGTCAAGATGAGAGTTTTTACTAACATGATTTTCAAGTTCAGTGGAAGGTAGTCTGCAAAACGTTTGATGGTGTGAATAGTCCCAAAGACCCTGTTACAAGTGGAATTTGCTTGGTCAGACCAATTCAAATGTTTGTTCATTATGAGTCCTAAGTTTCTCACTTTGTCGCAGTAGATAAGGTCTTTTCCGTCAAAGCTAAGTCGTGGTGCAGTGAGTAAGTTTATTTTAGTCATTAATCTGGGGTAGCCAACAATCATTGCTTGAGTTTTGTCAATGTTGAGTTTAAGTCCGTTGTTTGTGGCCCAATGAGTTATTGATTCAATGTCAATGTTCATGAGCCGCACAGCAGTACAGATGGTATTCTTCCAACCCACATTTCAAAAGGTGTTTTGTGATCGATTGCTCTCGATGGACATCGATTCCGCAAGTAGTTTGCTGTGTTCAATGCTTCAGCCCAGAACATTGGAGCAAGTTTCGACTCTGTCATGAGACATCTTGAACTTTTAACTTTAAATATCTAACTAACTTTTAACTTTATATATCTTGTACTATTTCCAAATAATCTAATTCCTTTAAATCATTTCGTACTGGGAAAGGCAATTTTGTCATTTTTGACTGAATACATACTTCACAATCACCGAGTTTTTCATTTGGATTGAAGTCAAGTCCCTTAATAGTTCCATTTTTAAGAGCATGTTTTAAATCGCTTTCATTTATGTGTCCAAGTGTTAAATGCCATTCAATAATTTTACAGCTGTTTGTAACAAGATTGGCATTTTCAAAATCATCAAATACAACATAGTAAAGACCATTTATTTTGGTTGCTTGCAAACACTCTTCATTTTTTGAGTTTCTAATTACAGCTTTGTTTTGATCAAAGGTTACACTACATCCTTTTTCAGTGATTTTGTTTACAGATAGAAGGTTTGTTGTTAGATCTGGGACATGCAGTGTGTCTAGGATGTTAACAACTGAATCATAATTAGTAAGTTTTACAAGTCCCTTACCTTCAATTGATGTAGTTTGATTTTTTGATGCAAGTTTGAGTGTGTGATTAGGAGAAGTTTTTGAAAGTTCAACAAAGTCTTCCCTATTTTTACACATATGAGAAGTACTACCAGAGTCAAGACACCAAATGTTGTCTTTGGGTTTACATTCTCCGGATAAAAGACAAAGTTCTTCTGTTTTAAAAGATGTGTGATTGTATTTAGATTTTGCCCAACATTTTTCTGTTGAATGATTATTTCTCCCACATTTTTTACAGAAAACTTTTGAGTTTTGATTAAGTTTTTGTGCTTGCTGTTAAAACTTTTAGAGAAAAATGCACTGTCAGTGCTTTGTTTTTCAACTCCATCCGAGTGTGAATTTACTACTACTGTTTGCCTAGCTTCAAATTCTTCAAGTATTTTAATTTTTAGCTGATCAGGTTTAGGAAGATAATCTCGTGACTCTATTGCAGCTCGAAAGTTCTCAAATGATGAATTAAGACTGTACAACATCATTATGGACAAAAGATCATCATTTATGACAATGTCTAATTTTAATAACTTATTAACAGCATCAGTAAATTCATCTAAGTGATTTCTTACATTATGTCCTTCTTTCAATTTGTGTAGAATCAATTTCTTCAAAAGTGTTGCCTTACGGGCAGGACCTTTAGATGCATAAATATTATTCAAAGTGTCCCAAATATCTTTTGAGGTGTTGCAGCTTTTTATAGTTCTAAGCTCAACTGCAGAGATTAGTAGTATTAAATCTGATTTTGATGTCAAGTCTTGATTCAACCACCTTTTCTTCTTTTCAGGATCTTTATCATCAGGACATGGTTCTACACCACAGACATATTTCCACAGATCTGATTTTATTAATATTGCTTGTGCCTGAATTCTCCAAGTATCATAGTTATTTTTGTTTAGAGGTTCAATTCGGTAATTTACAGTACTAGTCATTTTGTGAAAATGTTATAAGATGTTACAAGAACAAAATTTTACACTTTCAACCTAGGCTGACTGATAAATTATTTAGATTGAAAAAAAATTACTTGGGAATATATTAAATTCATGAGTCTAGAACCCTCTGGGCCCATAACCTAAAGGGGAGAGCATATTAAATGTGGAATTGACTCTAAAACTCATGAATATCAAATTAAATTTAGACAGAATAGAAAACTAGTGTTTAATTGAATCAAGGAAAAACACAAAGGCAATAATCAAATATAAATACATAAACATATGACTTAAATAAAATTAAAAGTCATATGCTATCTTATATACAGATCATGAGTGAAAGTCCAACACAAAGAGGTCCTACGGACATGGAATGAATTCGCTAAGTGGCGTGGTAAGAGACAAATATTATCTGTCTACACAAGTTAAATGGAATTTTTAAAAATGGTCAGCTTTTTTGAATGAGCAATCCTTTTTGTTAAAAGCTAAAAACTGTTATTCTTTAATTAAGAATGGTGCTCCTTATCTTTTATTGAGCGGAGCGAGCAAAGCTCTTATACGTCGATGCATTTCGTAATACGCAAACTCCTCCTAAACGGCTGAATCAATCGTTTTCATATTTTGCATGTTGATAAAGACCATACCAGTGAGTGCCAACATCTATATGGCGTTAAAAAAGTCTCTCAGGAATCCGCCCCACTGGGTCCCAAAGATTCAATGTAATCCTTATGGAAGCAGTATTTGACACATAAACAAAGGCATATGATCAGCTGTTGACTTTTGAATGCAATAGATAAAGAAATAGCTGATAGCATTATTCCACAGATATTAGAACTGAAACGGTATGGATCATAAATATAATCAAATGACGACACTAGCTTGAGGTCCGTGACGTAGGAAGTGGTGAAGGAAAGTAGTAAAGGTGAGCAGTCTGGAGTGTGGAAACAGTTTATGACAATTATATTAAGGTACCTGCAAACCTAAAATGCTATTGGTAGGGGAGGAAACAGCTGCGCGACGTAGGAAGTGCGAAGTAAGTGTAAAGGCGAGCTGTTCGGGGTGTGGAAATTGTTTATGACGATTAGATTAAGGTATATGCAATTATAAAATGCTATTGAAAGGGAGGGTAACAGGGCCGTGACTTAGGAAGTGGTGAAGGAAGTAGTAAAGGCAAGCAGTCCGGACTGTGGGAACTGTTTGTGACGATTAAATTAAGGTATCTGCAATCCTATGATGCTATGGGAAGAGAGGAAAACAGGTCCGCGGCGTAGGAAGTGGTGAAGGAAGTAGTCAAGGCGAGCTGTCCGGAGTGTGGAAATTGTTTATGACGATTAGATTAAGGTATCTGCAATTCTAAATTGCTATGAAAAGGGAGGGAAACAGGGCCGTGACGTAGGAAGTGGTGAAGGAAGGAGACGTAGGAATTGGCTAACTCAGGAGCTCGCTAACTCGGTCGTGTGTCGGAACTGGCTAACTCTGGAACTGGCTAACCGTCTCAGTCAGGAATTGGCTAACTCCGGAACCCGCTAACTCGATTTTGTCTCGCGGCGGAATTCGCTAACTCTGGAAGTCGCTAACCCGGCCCACTGCATGGAGCGTTGCCAACCTTGCACGACAAAATAATCGTACAATAGGCCTACCGTATTTCAAAATATCAGTGTCAATGAAGATACAGTAAATGTAATTGTTTTTGTTATCAATTTCACTTTTAACAGATAACTAGCACAAAGTAATTCAAAGACAATTATTAAAAAATCATGAAAAGTGTTTTTTTTATTTAACTCTACAATGCCCAGTTAAATGTTTATGATTTCGATCTTAAATATAAATGCCATAAGTATAAAAGAAAATAATAGAGTTGAAAAATATTGAAAAGGCACTAAATAATTAAACCTCTACGAAATTAAGCTAAAATAAACGCTAGTTCTCAAACACGGAAAACAAATTTAATCGTAATGTCATCAAACATCAACCATCGTAACTAATTCATAGATTTAAAATTAAATGTTCGTCGTTGAATCGTCCAACTTACGTGTAAAAATATGACATTAGACTAAGCTTTTATCTAGGCCTAATAGTTTTAAGCCAAAGCATTGTAGGCCTGCTAAGTTGCCTAATTTTAAAATGTGTTGAATTTTTTAGTAATAATGTTACATGTTTTAAAACAGTTTTTAGATTGTACACCTAAGCACCACTAGTAAATAATAGGAGAAGATATAATACTCATATAATAAAACGTGACAGGGTAATTTTAATTCACGATTCTTAATCAACGAATTGACGGATGATTTTCTTAGTTGGGTTTCCTTTACATTGGTTTCACAATCGAAATAAACTATACCAAGCCATTGCTCGGTTCACCGTTCCCCGGTACTGAGCTACTCAATAGACAATAGCTTTGTTTTTGGATAAGATCAAGTAATTTTAGGTATGGCCACCATTCATAAGAATTGTAACAAACAAGAACGCCTGGGTCGATTTAGAACCAGCCTGGAGAAAAACTCCAGACTTTTAAAAAGTAGGCCTACTGAAAGACGTAAAATTAATATTAATTAAACAAAATTAAGAGGATACCCGGGTTCTACACTAATAGCCTACGATAAAAGAAATTTACAAGTTGTATTTATGCATAGACTAATTTTTAAAGCAATCTATGAATAAATTAGGCCTATACAACTTTATAATATTGTATTGATAAATATTTATTTAAATTCAATAGTTCTATTTAAAAATACATTACCACTACAATGTATTTCTGGACTGACGTTTAACGTGTAAATTTTATCATGATTTATGATTCAAGGTTACAAGCCCAGTAGATAAAATACGAACTCAATAATTTATTTGCAGAAGTTCAAAACATTCTATTTATTCGAATAAAAGAAACAAATGGCGAACTACGAAAATAGATATTTCATAACATGAAAAGGATCCAAATTAAATGTACATTTTTATCTTTTTGCATACCATAAAGCTACTATTTAAGTAAGAAGCCCAAATATAAAACATACTCCCTTATATTAGTATATTTCTAATCGTTATGGATCAGCTGGAAACAGTTTTATTGTTAGTTCTGTCCGGTGCACTGTCTTTAGAGGTCGTGTTTTGTTTACAATTGTTTCTTGTTTCCAGTCATTTAAAACCTCGTCTAACCAAATAAAACGTTCTAATCACAACTAATACACGTCCCCTAGTTATATAACCAAACAGTAAAAAGCAAATTATAAAGTTAACTATAGAAATAATAGAAACACAATTTCGTCGACACTAGCGATCAGTGTCGCCGGACATAAACTAGACGCGAAAAAACGAGCTTCAAAGTTTACAATGGGATATAAAGTTTACTTGTATTGGTTAGTCTATGGTAAGACTGGATGGATTAATCATGAGAATAATGTTAAACATACTTCTCAATATATTTATTTGATCAACAACGTTGCTCTTACTCCTAATTAATCGTAGGATACGACATTATGGTACCGATACTATATAGGTACTACACTTTCGGCAACACTGGCTGAAAATATTCGTGCTTGGCTCCCATTGGACGGCCCGCGAGGCTTCTGATTGGGAGTTAGCGAGTTCCGCCGAGAGACCGAGTTAGCGACTTCCGTACGAGGACGGAATTCGCTAACCCGGCTCTAGAGCGGGTTAGTGGGTTCCGGAGTTAGCCAATTCCGAAACCGAACAAGTTAGCGAGTTCCTCTCATCGACCAAATTTGAAGATAGGGCGTTTAACATGGGGTTAGCGAGTTCTAGAGTTAGCCAATTCCGCGGACCCGAAGGAAGTAGTAAAGGCGAGCAGTCCGGAGTGTGGGAACTGTTTATGACGATTATATTAAGGTACCTGCAAACCTAAAATGTTATTGAAAGGGGAGGAAACAACTCCGCGACGTAGGAAGTGCCGAAGTAAGTTGTAAAGGCGAGCTGTTCGGGGTGTGGAAATTGTTTATAACGATTAGATTAAGGTATATGCAATTATAAAATGCTATTGAAAGGGAGGGTAACAGGGCCTTGACGTAGGAAGTGGTGAAGGAAGTAGTAAAGGCAAGCAGTCCGGACTGTGGGAACTGTTTGTGACGATTAAATTAAGGTATCTGCAATCCTACGATGCTATGGGAAGAGAGGAAAACAGGTCCGCGACACCGTAGAAAGTGGTGAAGGAAGTAGTAAAGGCAAGCTGTCCGGAGAGTGAAAATTGTTTATGATGATTATAATAAGGTATATGCAATTATAAAATGCTATGGAAAGGGAGGGAAACAGGGCCGTGACGTAGGAAGTGGTGAAGGAAGTAGTAAGCAGTCCGGAGTGTGGAAAATGTTTATGACAATTTGATTAAGTTTATCTGAATTCCTAAAATTCTAGGGGAAGGGAGGAAAACAGGTCCGCGACGTAGGAAGTGGTGAAGGAAGTAGTCAAGGCGAGCAGTCCGGAGTGTGGAAATTGTTTGTGACAATTAGATTAAGGTATCTGCAATTCTAAATTGCTATGGAAAGGGAGGGAAACAGGGCCGTGACGTAGGAAGTGGTGAAGGTAAAGGCGAGCAGTCCGGAGTGTGGGAACTTTTTATGACGATTAGATTAAGGTATCTGCAATTCTAAAATGCCATTGGAAAGGGAGGGAAACAGGTCCATGACATAGGAAGGTGTAAAGGAAGTAGTAAAGGCGAGCAGTCCGGAGTGTGAGAACTTTTTATGACGATTAGATTAAGGTATCTACAATCTTAAAATTCTATGGAAAGAGATGGAAACAGGTCCGCGACGTAAGAAGAGGTGAAGGAAGTAGTAAGGTGAGCAGTGTGGAGTGTGGGAACTGGAAACCGTTTGTAGCAGTTAGATTAATATACCTGCAATGCTGAAATGCTATGAGAAGGGATGGAAATGGTGAAAGAAGTAGTAAAGGCTAGCAGTGCGGAGTGTGGTCAATGTTTGTGGCAATTAGATTAACGTATCTAAAATGCTAAAATGCTATGGAAAGTGATGAAAACAGGCCCCTCGACGTAGGAAGTGGTGAAGGAAGTAGTAAGACTTGCAGTGCAGAGTGTGGGAACTGTCTTTGGCGATTACATTAATGTATCTGCAATCCTTAAAGGCTATGGGAAGAGAGGGAAACAGGTACACGACGTAGGGGGTGAAGGAAGTAGTAAAGGTGAGCAGTGTTGAGTGTGGGAATGGATTAATTTATCTGCAATGCTAAAATGCTGTGGGAAGGGACTGTAGACTGTAGGTTAAAATGATTACGAAGCACGATACATATTTCGATACATGCAATCGTTTACAACTGAGTTGACTTTTACTCCATAGAGGCTAAAACGATTTTTACTCCCTAAAGAGTAAAAATGCTACTTTTACTGCTACATACGACTGTTTTTACTGCAGTATTACAAAAACAATATAATATGAACCCTTGATGACTCCGCTCAATTTTGTGGATGCCTCTGCGAACGCCACCTAGTTTAAGTGACAAAGATTTTTTGACAACTTGTACAAGTCTTTTGTTTACTTTTTACTTGTTATTTTGTCCAACCAACATAGTAACTGGGCAACCCTTAAGGCCAATGTTAAATGTTTAAATGAGTTCTGTAGCAAAATACAAATTTTCCTGAGATAGTGGATGTTGTCAATCACGTTTTTAAGGCCATTCCCTTATCTTTACCATTTCTTTTACAGGGGGCCATTATTGGTGCTCATACACAGAATTTGATTTATCTTGGTATCAAAAATAAGTTCTGCTTTGCCTGTGCTAACCCTAAAAGAAAAGCGGCAAACCATGTATGTTTTAAAAACTACAATGGACCGTCTACTGGAATGGAGAGCAGTGTTATAGTTGAAGGGTTCCATTCCAGTGAAGAGACCTATGGGTTAGTGTATAAACATTACATTGGGGATGGAGACTCAAACGTACTTGCAAAGATTCAAGAAGGTTGCAACTATGGAAGATATGTGACCAAAATAGACTGTGCAAACCATGCGACACGTTGCTTGAACGATCACCTGCACAAACTGGCAGAAAACACCAAATTTCCACTGGAATCTCGGCAACTCCTCTCTAAGCCAGCGCCAGGAGAATCTATAAGTCCAAGTCGTTTGGAGAGAATAGTAAAGGGTGTGCTTACTGCCATAAAAGAAGCAGGCGTTACCAAGAGTAGTGATTACGTCAAAAATCTGAGAGATGATTTAAAAAATGCACCGGACCACGTCTTTGGAAACCACACTAAATGTAGAGATTTTTGCAATCGAAAAAACAACAATGAAGATAACGTAATGGAGAGGACGTACAACGATTTTTGCAACAGAATTCGCACCGTCATTGACAACCTGGAGAGCAAGGCTGACAGCTTGGTATTCAACCAGACAACAAACGTTGCTGAAAGGTATTTTAACAGTTCGGTTATAGCCTAAATAAAAATAAGTCAACAATATGTGTATTTAAAATTAAATCAATACATATACAGAGTGTCCATAAAAACGTTTCAGGAATTTGGGAAATGAATAGTGATACTAAAAGGAAGAAAAAGTGTATGTAAAGGTCATTTATTTCATTGAACGAGTAGCGTAAGAGAAAAATGTCAATAATAAAAAAGTTTATTGATTATATTTATTGGGCTTTAAATAAATGATCCTGACTAATGAAACCGCTGATCTTAGTCAGTAACAAAGCTACACAGGTCATCACACACCATTCTACACTCATCCTTCACTCATATTTGGGTTAAAATATGCACCTAGGTGGCGTCCCCATCTCAATAATTGATTGATTGAATAAATATTAATTTAATATATTAATAAATATTAAATATTTATTTACTGTTTTAGACATGTTGGAAACTGGCGGACATATTTTTAAAATTGGAACCCATCCCAAAAAATATAGGGGAGTGCCCCATAAGAAGTCAACTCTATATGTCATAATAAAAAAGTTAGCTATTGGTTCACTTTAGGTGAGACACCTGTATGTTTTTTTTTATTACATATGAATGTTACAGCATATTATAATTATTTCTGGTAGATGGGAACTGTCGCAAAGTTCACCGGAGGAAAAAGAATCAACTACTCCTCCGGTGGATCTTTCAAACGCAGAAGTGTCGGCGCTGGACTCTGTCATACGTCAGGGCCAAGTTGGCATTTGAGCCCGTGGAAACGTCTCCATCGCAGTCCTGGCCACATTTTTAAGGCGAAAATAATGGCGAGGGAGAAGCGGCGCTTCAAAAGGCGACTGGCTTTTTCTGTCAAGCCTGCTGTAAAAAAACGTAGAATCGGAGGTAATTATGATTCAAACTACGGTCCTAGTGATCAGCCAGCTGATATAGAAAATGACGAACTTGTGATCAAGTGCCAAGCCTTCCTCCAAAAACTGTCTGAAGAGGTGAAGAATTCACCCACTATTGAACGAGACACCATTGGGCAACATATAAATAAGTTGTGGCACGAAACAAGAATGAACCGTTTGACGGCTTCTAAGTTTGGCGCGGTTGTAAAACAGATGCCCCACACGCCCTGTCACAACTTAGTAAAATCCATTCTTTACCCAAGACCCGTGAACACTGAGGCAGTATCGTTTGGAAGAGACAATGAAGACGTGGCGATAAAACTTTATCAGGACAACACCTCCAACCATGTTGAAAAATGTGGTATTTTTTATTCCTGAAGAATTCCCTTTCCTTGGAGCAAGCCCTGATGGTTTGGTAGGCTCAGACGGAATAGTAGAAGTGAAGTGCCTCCATTCTGTCAGCGATCAAAACCTACTGGATGTAGTTGATAAAAAAAACAGATTTGCCTTGAACGCAAAGACGGCCATTTGTGTCTAAAACCAACACATAGCTACTATTACCAAATCCAGGGACAGCTGAACCTGTGTCAAAGGGAATGGTGCGACTTCATTGTATACACAAAAAAGGGAGAACTTTTTACCGAGCGGATCAAAAAAGATGACTTTCTGTGGCAGTCGAAAATGCTACCTAAATTAATTCAATTTTACAAAGAATGCATCTTGCCAGAAATCGTCGAGAGCAGAGTGATTAGAGGGATGAAGATAAGGGACCCCAAGTACATAACTGACGCCCAGGAACTTGTGAAGGCGAGAAAACTCAATTTCCAAGAAAGTTCAAAATAATTCGGTAGCTGATGTGTGAAAATAATACCAATTACATTTTGTAATGCCCAAATATTATAATTAGGCCTAACAATATTTTATTCTATCCATATTGCAATTTTTATAATATCACCTTTCATTATCTGGACCAAAAATTATCTGATATTATAATCAATGTACATATTTAATAAATTTGTTTTTATCTCTTTAGTAATTAATATTATATATTTCCCTTTTATTTACCCAGCTCTACTGGGCTTCCCCCAAGTTTATTTTATTTTGCAATTTTTAATTGTTACCCAACTTTGACATTTCAGTTTAATACAGATTTTATTGTACTTTATTTTAGTAAATGACTCGTACAATACAATGAGATCATATATTTCTACAACATGACGGTCTTCTTCTTCTTCTTCTTTCTTTGTCATGAGAGCCGAAGCCCCCTGACTGCGTACCCGGTACCTATCCTTGAGGACATACCCGGGCCCCATGATGTAGGCCGAAGCTTACGCATCAGCCTTTAGCACATCATGGGCGGATGACTTAAGGTCATCAGGCTCGCCGGCTGCCGAAGCAGACCCTTCGGAAAGAGGGTTGCCCCTCAATCCTAACCAGGGATTCCGGCTGCTTGTTTAAGCGTCACTCCACCTGGGTTCCACCAGGTACAAGCCCTAGAGGACCATAATGGAGCGCCCCGACGCATTTAGTGCAAGCAACACTCGGGACCTATCTAATCCCTGACAGGCAGAACCCGCCATCAATAGCCAGGAGGAAGGGGACCATCAGCACGCTGACGGGGGGAACCCCAACCTCCCATTTACACCGCTGCCCGATCGAGGCCTGACCCATTGCTGGGAACCAGAGATATCCAGAGCGATAGATCCCCAGATACCCCTGGCGGGCTCGGACCCAGCACCCGATCAACTTCGTTTGCCCGTCAGACCCAACATCACTGCCAGGCCATCAGGGTTTCCCAAAAGGAGGCAGGTATAGAAGTGGGACCCACCCGGATGAACCTATCCACCAGAGGTGGCGACACCCTTGACTCAATTGAGGTTCCGGGAAGAATCCCCCACACTCAAGATAACCATACCGTCCGTGCTCAGAGACAGGGATAGGTTTGCATAAGTACCTACAAACCGTTGCCCTCACACTGCGGAAAGTTACGTTGCCCTTGAGTGTCCCTGTGAGCTGCGGGTACTTGCCCGTTTTCACCTCCAGGAAAGGTTACTTCCAAAGTCGAGGATTTGCCCACTGAATGCTGGTCGCACACAACAAGCAGGCCGAAGCCCAAAGAACCACAGACACAGGTAGGTTAGAGATTATGATGTACTTCCATCTCTCCTAGAGCTAAACACCCCTCCATCCTGGATAAAGGAATGTCACTGGGACCCGATGCCCAGTCGACCATGTCTGTGGCCAACTTGAAAATGCCGATACCAACACGGAGCATTTACCTCCCCTCTGGGGGCTAGGTATTTCACCTCCCAGGACGAGGCTACTTCCAAAGTCGAGGATATGCCTCACAAAATGTCAGTCGTACACGACAGGTAGGACTCAGTCACAACCACAGTTACAGGTAGATGAGGAGAGGCGGAATTAACGGCGTCACTGAGAGCTAAACACCCCCCCCACCCTGAATGGAGGGAATGTCACTGGAGGCTCCCCCTAAGGGGCTGGCGCTTACCAGTCGTCCATAACTGTGGTCTACCTGAAGTGCCGGGTCTGACACCGGGCAGTTACCTCCCCTCTGGGAGAGCTAGGGTCCGCGTGGTCGCCCAGGCCACGAACCCACGCAAGCGTGAGCCCCCTGCGGTTAAACATGACGGTCTGGGCAAACTGCGGTAGGCCGTCTGTGGTGGATGTGACAAGACAGCGCAGTGGCTAGGCACTAGCAAGGCCACACTAAAAAAACAGGCCGTATTGCTTGACAAGCATGACGTCACGATAGAAGACGGCAATGACGTAAATATTTGTTAATTTATTTTTCAAGGAAAGATTAAAACAAGCAGCTGATCACAAATGGCAAACATTACGTCGTTGCCGTCTTCTATCGTGACGTCATGCTTGATGAGCATTACGGCCTGTTTTTTTAGTGTGGCCTTGGCACTAGGCAGGACTACTGGGGACTAGGGCGGGTCGATCGATATTGACGGTACAACGCAAAGCGGCTGCGTTGCGTGATGAGTCAGACTGTGCGAGAGAGAAGAAAGATATACACACATACGCAGCGCGCTCGCAACAGCGACAGCGCATGCTGCCTAGCGGATTTAGCGCTCAGCCTTAAAATGAGTCTAATGCCCAGTAACTGTGTACCAAGTTTTGAAGCTCTATTTTTATTACTTTTTGAAATATTAAACCGTCCCGTGACTTTTTTCCACCCTCTATAATCGATATTGTATCGCATATAACCAGTGGGTAGTGACGTCATCACTCGCAGCCCGCTCAGTCTGGCCGATCTCTTATACTCCATGGATAGATCTTGCCCTGTAGCAGACAACCTAAGTACTTGTTAAAACCAATGTTATTCAAACAGAGATTAAATATGACGTATTTAAGAAAATACTTTTTTGTTAATCTAATCAGACAAAAAGAAATTTTCTTAGTATATGCAGGTTTTCTGCGGAGGGTTTTTTTTTATCATATCAAAAAGTATTTCTTTTGAATTATTAAAATACTTACTTTTAAGCCTCTTCCAAGAATGACACTTGCTGCATGACGCACAATATCTTTAAGCTCTTGTTGGAAATCATTATCTCTGGAGATATCTTTCATCCATGTTGTAACATATTCGTCCAAGGTTTTCTGCAGGAGCTAAAACATCACCAACGAATTCAATATTTCAATGAAATGTATTATAAATTAACTTTGTTTTTATACATTTGTCAACGACCAATTTTATTCAAAATATTTTTACATCTTAGAAATGAAAAGGTAGGGAACTTTGCAAGTATTTAATTTAGTGACAAATAAAGTATAAATAGAATATTTGTAGTGATACAGATATGAACCACTACATATCTCTGTAATTGCTCTGAACATAGCTTGCATCTAATCTAAGCTAATCAAAGTGATGCTTTCAAGAAAAAATACTTAAAACAACTTAGAAATGTTGTTGTTAATCACGTAGGTACCATTAAGCCAGTACAACGTTCGTGATGTACTACTCTCTCTCTCTCTCTCTCTCTCTCTCTCTCTCTCTCTCTCTTCTCTCTCTCTCACTCACTCACTCTCTCTCTCTCTCTCTCTCTCTCTCTCTCTCTCTCTCTCTCTCTCTCTCTCTCTCTCTCTCCCTCTCTCTCCCACACACACACTTGTCATCTCCACACACACACAATACACACTCCTCTGCAAGGCCAGATGTAAGGGAGGTGTCTAAGGGACTTATGTCAGTGATTGCTTGATCGACCTCCCGAGGCACCAAGAGGCTAGTCCAAGGTTCCTCATGATGTACTACTCTCTCTCTCACACAATTGTCATCTCCACACATACACAATACACACTCCTCTGCAAGGCCAGATGTAAGAGAGGTGTCTAAGGGACTTATGTCAGTAATTGCTTGATCGACCTCCCGAGGTACCAAGAGGCCAGTCCAAGGTTCCTCATGATGTACTACTCTCTCTCTCACACAATTGTCATCTCCACACATACACAATACACACTCCTCTGCAAGGCCAGATGTAAGGGAGGTGTCTAAGGGACTTATGTCAGTGATTGCTTGATCGACCTCTCGAGGTACCAAGAGGCCAGTCCAAGGTTCCTCATGATGTACTTCTCTCTCTCTAACACAATTGTCATCTCCACACATACACAATACACGCTCCTCTGCAAGGCCAGATGTAAGAGAGGTGTCTAAGGGACTTGTGTCAGTGATTGCTTGATCGACCTCCCGAGGTACCAAGAGGCCAGTCCAAGGTTCCTCATGATGTACTTACTCTCTCTCTCACACAATTGTCATCTCCACACACACACAATACACACTCCTCTGCAAGGCCAGATGTAAGAGAGGTGTCTAAGGGACTTGTGTCAGTGATTGCTTGATCGACCTCCCGAGGTACCAAGAGGCCAGTCCAAGGTTCCTCATGATGTACTACTCTCTCTCTCACACAATTGTCATCTCCACACATACACAATACACACTCCTCTGCAAGGCCAGATGTAAGAGAGGTGTCTAAGGGACTTGTGTCAGTGATTGCTTAAACGACCTCCCGAGGTACCATGAGGCCAGTCCAAGGTTCCTCATGATGTACTACTCTCTCTCTCACACAATTGTCATCTCCACACATACACAATACACGCTCCTCTGCAAGGCCAGATGTAAGAGAGGTGTCTAAGGGACTTATGTCAGTGATTGCTTGATCGACCTCCCGAGTACCAAGAGGCCAGTCCAAGGTTCCTCATGATGTACTACTCTCTCTCTCACACAATTGTCATCTCCACACATACACAATACACGCTCCTCTGCAAGGCCAGATGTTATTCAGAACGATTTCTATATTAATTGGGGTTAATATAGAAGTCATAGAGAACTTAGTAAAACTATCGATAATTATTAAATTAGGATTAGGTGTCCAAGGGACTTGTGTCAGTGATTGCTTGATCGACCTCCCGAGGTACCAAGAGGCCAGTCCAAGGTTCCTCATGATGTACTACTCTCTCTCACAATATTGTCATCTCCACACATACACAATACATGCTCCTCTGCAAGGCCAGATGTAAGAGAGGTGTCTAAGGGACTTATGTCAGTGATTGCTTGATCGACCTCCCGAGGTACCAAGAAGCCAGTCCAAGGTTCCTCATGATGTACTACTCTCTCTCTCACACAATTGTCATCTCCACACATACACAATACACACTCCTCTGCAAGGCCAGATGTAAGGGAGGTGTCTAAGGGACTTATGTCAGTGATTGCTTGATCGACCTCCCAAGGCACCAAGAGGCCAGTCCAAGGTTCCTCATGATGTACTACTCTCTCTCTCTCACACAATTGTCATCTCCACACACACACAATACACACTCCTCTGCAAGGCTAGATGTAAGGGAGGTGTCTAAGGGACTTACGTCAGTGATTGCTTCATCGACCTCCCGATGCACCAAGAGGCCAGTCCAAGGTTCCTCATGATGTACTACTCTCTCTCACAATATTGTCATCTCCACACATACACAATACATGCTCCTCTGCAAGGCCAGATCTAAGAGAGGTGTCTAAGGGACTTATGTCAGTGATTGCTTGATCGACCTCCCGAGGTACCAAGAAGCCAGTCCAAGGTTCCTCATGATGTACTACTCTCTCTCTCACACAATTGTCATCTCCACACATACACAATACACACTCCTCTATGTAAGAGAGGTGTCTAAGGGACTTATGTCAGTGATTGCTTGATCGACCTCCCGAGGTACCAAGAGGCCAGTCCAAGGTTCCTCATGATGTACTACTCTCTCTCTCACACAATTGTCATCTCCACACATACACAATACACACTCCTCTGCAAGGCCAGATGTAAGGGAGGTGTCTAAGGGACTTGTGTCAGTGATTGCTTGATCGACCTCTCGAGGTACCAAGAGGCCAGTCCAAGGTTCCTCATGATGTACTTCTCTCTCTCTAACACAATTGTCATCTCCACACATACACAATACACGCTCCTCTGCAAGGCCAGATGTAAGAGAGGTGTCTAAGGGACTTGTGTCAGTGATTGCTTGATCGACCTCCCGAGGTACAAAGAGGCCAGTCCAAGGTTCCTCATGATGTACTACTCTCTCTCTCACACAATTGTCATCTCCACACACACACAATACACACTCCTCTGCAAGGCCAGATGTAAGAGAGGTGTCTAAGGGACTTGTGTCAGTGATTGCTTGATCGACCTCCCGAGGTACCAAGAGGCCAGTCCAAGGTTCCTCATGATGTACTACTCTCTCTCTCTCACAATTGTCATCTCCACACATACACAATACACACTCCTCTGCAAGGCCAGATGTAAGAGAGGTGTCTAAGGGACTTGTGTCAGTGATTGCTTAAACGACCTCCCGAGGTACCAAGAGGCCAGTCCAAGGTTCCTCATGATGTACTACTCTCTCTCTCTCACACAATTGTCATCTCCACACATACACAATACACACTCCTCTGCAAGGCCAGATGTAAGAGAGGTGTCTAAGGGACTTGTGTCAGTGATTGCTTGATCGACCTCCCGAGGTACCAAGAGGCCAGTCCAGGGGTGCCCAGAGGGGGGGTACTGTGGCGCGTTTGCGCCACCAAAATTTTTGGGGGGGGACTTTTTTTAAGAGATTTTGGGGGGGATTTTTAATTTTTGCTAGCTGTCATAATGGCTGTATAATTTTGTACAAGCAGTCCGAAAAAGTGTTTCTCACTAAAAGTAGCTCATTATCAACGCCAACAACATTTTGCCATTCGTAATTAAGATTGCTTCTAAGAATGGTAAAGCACCTTGTCAGACAATCCTTAACATGCCAGTGTCGAATTTTACATGATACATATGTTTTGTTGGTTCTTTAACTCCAACATCGTCAGGATTTACAAAAGATCCCCTTCTGGAGGTGTCGTCAGAATACGTTACAAACTTTTAACACAAAACACGAAACGATTACAGATAGGCCTATCAATTCACGCATGTACATTGTCGTCGGCAAGACTGGAAGTAAACTGAATCAGGTTCAGGTTATGATTGACCGATGACGTGGTTTGTCGTCTGCGTTTTCAACAGCTGATATTGGACTATTGTAGTGACTGAGAAGAGTATTGAAAATATAATGGGTTTCATAATTAATTGAGTGTTTTCACTCAAAAATTTTGTGCTGTCCCCAATTTTATGTATTCATATATTTAAAACTCCTCAAAGTATTTAATAAATTTCCTTTCGTGCAGTACTGTAGAATTTCGAGACCATCATTTATATCCAGCATATAAATTGGTTATTATTGTCAATGGTTTTGAATGGAAAACTCAATTATGATATTTTCAACATACTTTCCTCCGTCACTACAATTAGTTCAATATCAGCTTTTGATAACACAGACGACAATACAGAGACCACGTCTTTCCGTCATAACCTGATTCAGTTTACTTCAGTTTAGTCCTGCTGACGGCAATATACACGCTTGAATTGAGAGGCCTATCTGTAATCGTTTCGTGTTTTGTGTACAAACGGATTATCTGACAAGATGCGTTCCTACCATTTTAGTCATTAAAGGCAATCCTGGGGCTATAAAAATGAATTGTAAGATTACTTCGTCTCAAAAACCTTTTGTTCTGGTGGCATGGTATTTTGCCCAGCGATTTTTGTAGAAGGCAGCCCGGATGTGGCGAGCAACAAGTCTGACTTATTTCGTGACTCTGCCTATAATTTTTAAACAATTAAGATACTTTATGCCAAAGTATTATTAATACACTTAAAGCTGTTTGATTTCTTAAGCCCTCTAAACATTAACGCCACCTAATATATTGTACAGTTACAGTACTGAGTTGGAGTAGAGTAATTCACCGAGTATATTGTTGAACGTGTTGAAGACGTTGTCTATAGCAATACTGAGCACATGTTGGCTGACAATACAAATTCGGAATTTTGTAAATTGAAAAACTTCTAATTAGTCGGATAAATATAGGAACTGACCTTAAAAAAATTGCAAGAAAACGTTTTATGGTTTTATTTTGTAGAGTTGGGTTTGCAGAATGACATACTAAAAGTTGCCAAAAATCGGTGCACGAGAAAACCACTAAAATCAGAATTTAAAATGGCGGCTGTTTCCAACTTTGGACAAACTAAAAAAACATATTTCACATGCATTTGTTATGCACATTTTTCGAGATATTGACTTGGGACCACCGCCTGTATTTATTGGGTGGTTAGTACTTCATTTTGATTGGGAACATGGTTTTGGCCGCCATCTTGGATCCGCCATAGTGGACATAGATAATGTTTTTTCAATGTAATGATAGTGTTGTGACACATCATTACCAACTATATTTTTACACTAATTTCAATGCCGACATCCGTTTTTGAATATCTTTATTCATTTAAAAGATATATTCAAACGAAAACTCTCCACCATACATTTCTTATGGACGTTTCGTAGTTTGATAATTGTTTTAAAACTATTTTTCTTATATCTCCAGTTCTTATTGACGCTTGTAGTTCGTTCTAGGCTTAAAATATTCAGTAATGTAAGGGCTTTCATTTGAGCTCTTGATCGTTAAAATCAGGCGATTTAAGGACCAGCTACGAACCTCAGAACAATATTAAATTTAACTTTTTAGAAATAAATTTTTATTAAAAGATTTATAACTCGGGTTGTTAATACGTCACAAAGTTATTTCTGGTCTCAAATTACTCAGTAAATGTTTGGCTTTAATTTTATTGATCATTAAACAAAATCTGACAATTTTAAAATGAGTCATGGATCATAATTTAACATTAAAATGTATTTATATTGAAATTTGTCTTTAGTTAAAGACGTATATCCCCAATTCTAAATAACTCCCAAAACTCTTTATAGTCTTATATAATTCGCCAAATTATTGACTTTTATTTTAGCTATGGATTACTTTCCGGGAGTTATTAGGGTTTGGGATATATGTCCCTAACTAAAGACAAATTTCAAAATAAATACATTTTAATGTTAAATTAAGAACCATGACTCATTTCAAAATCGTCAGATTTTTTTTAGTGATTAATAAAATCAAAGCTAAACATTCACTGAGTAATTTGAGACCAGAAAGAACTTAGTGACGTATTAACAACCCAAGTTATAAATCTTTTAATAAAAATATATTTTTTTAAAGTTAAATTTTATATTGTTCTGAGGTTCGTAGCTGGTCTTTAACTCGTCTGATTTTAATGATCAAGATCTCAAATGAAAACCCTTACATTACTGAATATTTTAAGCCTAGAACGAACTACAAGCGTCAAAAAGAACTGGAGATATTAGAAAAATAATTTTAAAAAATTATCAAACTATGAAACGTCCATAAGAAATGTATGGTGGAGAGTTTTCGTTTGAATATATCTTCTAAATGAATGAAGATATTTAAAAACAGATTTCGGCATTGAAATCAGTGTAAAAATGTAGTTGGTAATGATGTGTCACAACACTATCATTACATTGAAAACACATTATCTTTGTCCAATATGGCGGATCCAAGATGGCGGCCAAAACCATGTTCCCAATCAAAATGAAGTACTATTTTGATAGTACTTCAAAATAGTACTATTTTGTACTATTTACAAGGGGGGGGGGATTGCGCCTCTGGGTTTAGGGGGGATGGGCACCTCTGGGCCAGTCCAAGGTTCCTCATGATGTACTACTCTCTCTCTCACACAATTGTCATCTCCACACATACACAATACACGCTCCTCTGCAAGGCCAGATGTAAGAGAGGTGTCTAAGGGATTTATGTCAGTGATTGCTTGATCGACCTCCCGAGGTACCAAGAGGCCAGTCCAAGGTTCCTCATGATGTACTACTCTCTCTCTCACACAATTGTCATCTCCACACATACACAATACACGCTCCTCTGCAAGGCCAGATGTTATTCAGAACGATTTCTATATTAATTGGGGTTAATATAGAAGTCATAGAGAACTTAGTAAAACTATCGATAATTATTAAATTAGGATTAGGTGTCCAAGGGACTTGTGTCAGTGATTGCTTGATCGACCTCCCGAGGTACCAAGAGGCCAGTCCAAGGTTCCTCATGATGTACTACTCTCTCTCACAATATTGTCATCTCCACACATACACAATACATGCTCCTCTGCAAGGCCAGATGTAAGAGAGGTGTCTAAGGGACTTGTGTCAGTGATTGCTTAAACGACCTCCCGAGGTACCATGAGGCCAGTCCAAGGTTCCTCATGATGTACTACTCTCTCTCTCACACAATTGTCATCTCCACACACACACAATACACACTCCTCTGCAAGGCTAGATGTAAGGGAGGTGTCTAAGGGACTTACGTCAGTGATTGCTTCATCGACCTCCCGAGGTACCAAGAGGCCAGTCCAAGGTTCCTCATGTTGTACTACTCTCTCTCTCACACAATTGTCATCTCCACACACACACAATACACACTCCTCTGCAAGGCCAGATGTAAGGGAGGTGTCTAAGGGACTTACGTCAGTGATTGCTTGATCGACCTCCCGAGGTACCAAGAGGCCAGTCCAAGGTTCCTCATGATGTACTACTCTCTCTCTCACACAATTGTCATCTCCACACACACACAATACACACTCCTCTGCAAGGCCAGATGTAAGGGAGGTGTCTAAGGGACTTACGTCAGTGATTGCTTCATCGACCTCCCGATGCACCAAGAGGCCAGTCCAAGGTTCCTCATGATGTACTACTCTTTCTCTCCTCTCACACAATTGTCATCTCCACACACACACAATACACACTCCTCTGCAAGGCCAGATGTAAGGGAGGTGTCTAAGGGACTTGTGTCAGTGATTGCTTGATCGACCTCTCGAGGTACCAAGAGGCCAGTCCAAGGTTCCTCATGATGTACTTCTCTCTCTCTAACACAATTGTCATCTCCACACATACACAATACACGCTCCTCTGCAAGGCCAGATGTAAGAGAGGTGTCTAAGGGACTTGTGTCAGTGATTGCTTGATCGACCTCCCGAGGTACCAAGAGGCCAGTCCAAGGTTCCTCATGATGTACTACTCTCTCTCTCACACAATTGTCATCTCCACACACACACAATACACACTCCTCTGCAAGGCCAGATGTAAGAGAGGTGTCTAAGGGACTTGTGTCAGTGATTGCTTGATCGACCTCCCGAGGTACCAAGAGGCCAGTCCAAGGTTCCTCATGATGTACTACTCTCTCTCTCACACAATTGTCATCTCCACACATACACAATACACACTCCTCTGCAAGGCCAGATGTAAGAGAGGTGTCTAAGGGACTTGTGTCAGTGATTGCTTGATCGACCTCCCGAGGTACCAAGAGGCCAGTCCAAGGTTCCTCATGATGTACTACTCTCTCTCTCACACAATTGTCATCTCCACACATACACAATACACACTCCTCTGCAAGGCCAGATGTAAGAGAGGTGTCTAAGGGACTTGTGTCAGTGATTGCTTGATCGACCTCCCGAGGTACCAAGAGGCCAGTCCAAGGTTCCTCATGATGTACTACTCTCTCTCTCACACAATTGTCATCTCCACACATACACAATACACGCTCCTCTGCAAGGCCAGATGTAAGAGAGGTGTCTAAGGGACTTATGTCAGTGATTGCTTGATCGACCTCCCGAGGTACCAAGAGGCCAGTCCAAGGTTCCTCATGATGTACTACTCTCTCTCTCACACAATTGTCATCTCCACACATACACAATACACGCTCCTCTGCAAGGCCAGATATTATCCAGAACGATTTCTATATTAATTGGGGTTAATATAGAAGTCATAGAGAACTTAGTAAAACTATCGATAATTATTAAATTAGGATTAGGTGTCCAAGGGACTTGTGTCAGTGATTGCTTGATCGACCTCCCGAGGTACCAAGAGGCCAGTCCAAGGTTCCTCATGATGTACTACTCTCTCTCACAATATTGTCATCTCCACACATACACAATACATGCTCCTCTGCAAGGCCAGATGTAAGAGAGGTGTCTAAGGGACTTATGTCAGTGATTGCTTGATCGACCTCCCGAGGTACCAAGAAGCCAGTCCAAGGTTCCTCATGATGTACTACTCTCTCTCTCACACAATTGTCATCTCCACACATACACAATACACACTCCTCTGCAAGGCCAGATGTAAGGGAGGTGTCTAAGTAAGGGACTTGCGTACGTCAGTGTTTGCTTGATCAACCTCCCGAGGCACAAAGAGGCCAGTCCAAGTTTCTTCATGATGTACTACTCTCTCTCTCTCACACAATTGTCATCTCCACACATACACAATACACACTCCTCTGCAAGGCCAGATGTAAGGGAGGTGTCTAAGGGACTTATGTCAGTGATTGCTTGATCGACCTCCCAAGGCACCAAGAGGCCAGTCCAAGGTTCCTCATGATGTACTACTCTCTCTCTCACACAATTGTCATC
The DNA here is from genome assembly GCF_028750875.1 of Macrosteles quadrilineatus. NCBI lineage: Eukaryota > Metazoa > Arthropoda > Insecta > Hemiptera > Cicadellidae > Macrosteles > Macrosteles quadrilineatus. The sequence continues at coordinate 120,447,424 of NW_026542594.1, forward strand.
TCCACACACACACAATACACACTCCTCTGCAAGGCTAGATGTAAGGGAGGTGTCTAAGGGACTTACGTCAGTGATTGCTTCATCGACCTCCCGAGGTACCAAGAGGCCAGTCCAAGGTTCCTCATGTTGTACTACTCTCTCTCTCACACAATTGTCATCTCCACACACACACAATACACACTCCTCTGCAAGGCCAGATGTAAGGGAGGTGTCTAAGGGACTTACGTCAGTGATTGCTTGATCGACCTCCCGAGGTACCAAGAGGCCAGTCCAAGGTTCCTCATGATGTACTACTCTCTCTCTCACACAATTGTCATCTCCACACACACACAATACACACTCCTCTGCAAGGCCAGATGTAAGGGAGGTGTCTAAGGGACTTACGTCAGTGATTGCTTCATCGACCTCCCGATGCACCAAGAGGCCAGTCCAAGGTTCCTCATGATGTACTACTCTTTCTCTCCTCTCACACAATTGTCATCTCCACACACACACACAATACACACTCCTCTGCAAGGCCAGATGTAAGAGAGGTGTCTAAGGGACTTATGTCAGTGATTGCTTCATCGACCTCCCTCCCGAGGCACCAAGAGGCCAGTCCAAGGTTCCTCATGATGTACTACTCTCTCTCTCACACAATTGTCATCTCCACACACACACAATACACACTCCTCTGCAAGGCCAGATGTAAGAGAGGTGTCTAAGGGACTTACGTCAGTGATTGCTTGATCGACCTCCCGAGGTACCAAGAGGACAGTCCAAGGTTCCTCATGTTGTACTACTCTCTCTCTCACACAATTGTCATCTCCACACACACACAATACACACTCCTCTGCAAGGCCAGATGTAAGAGAGGTGTCTAAGGGACTTATGTCAGTGATTGCTTGATCGACCTCCCGAGGCACCAAGAGGCCAGTCCAAGGTTCCTCATGATGTACTACTCTCTCTCTCACACAATTGTCATCTCCACACACACACAATACACACTCCTCTGCAAGGCCAGATGTAAGAGAGGTGTCTAAGGGACTTACGTCAGTGATTGCTTGATCGACCTCCCGAGGTACCAAGAGGCCAGTCCAAGGTTCCTCATGTTGTACTACTCTCTCTCTCACACAATTGTCATCTCCACACATACACAATACACACTCCTCTGCAAGGCCAGATGTAAGGGAGGTGTCTAAGGGACTTACGTCAGTGATTGCTTGATCGACCTCCCGAGGTACCAAGAGGCCAGTCCAAGGTTCCTCATGTTGTACTACTCTCTCTCTCTCACATTTGCCATCTCCACACACACTACACAATCCTCTGCCGCTGCTCTTGTTTGTCTGAGTCACACTGTTACTGCTGCCATTGCCTGTTAAGATACCCAGCAGATTGTCTAACTCGCTACGAGATCTGTAATCAAAAGGCCATAGCAATACCAGGTAATGAGGTAAATTTTGTAACTTTACGTAATATTTATCACATATTTAAGGCTTTCCTTTTTCAGAATTGAAATGTCACTTTTCAGAATTTCCCTGGGGTTTTGGGCCAAAGACCAAAAAGCATGCCAAATTTCAACTCCCTTGCACCTCTAGAAGTGCTCAAACATTTGTATACCTGAGTCAGTTACATATGCGGGTGTATAGTATATGCACATGCAGCTTTGCGCCCCCACCTCTAATTTGTCGACCACCCCTGGAGGCGACGACATGGTTTTTTAAACTGACCTATTCCCCCATTACCAAAATATGAAGTCTATTTAATCAAATCTTTTAATTAAGCTTACATTCAATAACAAGGTGGTTAAGAGTGTTTTGCCAATTAACGTTTTTCGCAACTTTGCGCCCCCACCCCTAAGTAGTTGACCACCCCTGGAGGCAACGACATGGGTTTATACACTCACCTAGGCCCCCATTACTAAAATCAAAAGTCAATTTAAATGAATATTTTAATTATGTTCAATAACGAGGTAGGTAAAAGCGGTTTGCCAATTAAAGTTTTTCACAACTTTGTGCCCCCGCCCCAAAGTTGTCGACCACCCCTGGAGGCGACAACATGGCTTTTTACACTCACCTAGGCCCCCATTACTAAAATCAAAAGTCAATTTAAATTAATCTATCACTCACGTTTAAAACAAGGGAGTTAACGATAACGCCGATTAAAGTTTTTCTCAACTTTGCACCCCCACCCCTAAATGGTTGCAAACACCATTTCACCACTTAGAAAAAAATTATATAAACAATAACAATCAAATCAAAACAAATATATACTAAAATATGGCAATACAATCAGCCTATTTTTGTTTGCATTCTGGGTGACGTCAGCATATGACGGGAATAGCACACCTATGTAATCCACCATCCACCATGACTTGAACCTCTTTGGTCCGTTACCTGTGTTGTTATGTGAATGCTATGCTGTTATGAGAAAGTTTTCAACTCTAAGAACTGAACTGAAACGGATGTTTTAAAAAACGGTCGTAGGTGAATCCAAATATATCAAGTTTTAACACTGTTTCCGGTAAACATTTATTGTTTGATCATTCACACAGCAAAATCAGCAGTATCTGATGGTTCAAAATAGTGTTTCCTCCCCCACCACACCACACAAGGGTTAATTTCTTGTATTTTGTGATGTTTATAATTCTTAAGGGTCATGTAGGGGATATTCTTACCCTCGATGTATAATGGTTCTCACTGTTATAATGCTGTTTATTTCTGAATGCTGTACAGCAATAAAACACCACAAATAGTTGTTGTTGGAGTTTGTATAGATTGACAAACCTATATTATTTAGCATTTTCGAGCAATATTGCTGCTTTTAAATACATCGAAATACATTCTTTGATTATACATAGTTCCTTAGTGAATTTTCTCAAACCAGCCTAATGACCTTGGACCAAGGTTCCTTGCATATACCAACTCGCTGATTCCTGACGCAAGCCCAAAGTGCAGTAAAGAAAGTGCTTTGGTGAAAAAGTATTATGGATTTTGTGTAAGTGCCTTAATTAAGTTAAAACTGCTTGAGCAGCTGATCAACTGATATGAATATGTTTAGGCCTACTGTTAAATAACATATTTGTATGTATGAAATGGTCTTCGTTCATTCTCATACGTGACTTTGGAGCATACTCCTAGTATTGAATTAATTACCTATTAGTCTGCTTAGACAATTATTACACATGTTTTGAAAAAGGGAGATGGATATTTACATTGACATACAGATTAAAAGAAAAACATAATATGGTGAAAATTGAATTATTTTATGGACAAATATCACTATCAGTAAAAATATACTGAATTGTTAAAAATTTTGATCAAAATACCTATAACAAGCAAATTACAACATTTTACATTTATTCTCCATAATAATAACATGGGAATTTTAAAATTACAATTTTTTGAATTTTCTCCACAACCAATAACCGTACAAAAGCACTTTGAGGCTTACTGAATTTTTTTTAAGCTCTTAAAAAAGGTTTAGAGAGAAATTGGGAAATTTTGTGTTTTGAGAGTCAAAAATGAGAAAAAGCAACTCCATAAAAAACGACTTTTTACCCCATAAAACCTCCTGTAAAACCCTGTTCCCATGGTCCGACCATGCTGGTTTGAGAAGTCATTTAAGTTTATCTGCCTTAGACCTTCAAACCAAATTTCTTCAAAATCGGACAAAAATTACTCAAGTTATCGTGTTCACGGATACACACACACATAATATATATGTAGGCCTATAGACATATATATAAATTTTAACGAATGGCGTTTTTGGTCTTGGGGATATCAAAATGACAAAGATAATCGGTCCCGGGCCTAGGTCTTCCTGTGCCACCTACGGTAATAGCTACTTCCCTATAGGGTAATTCGCTAAAAAAATGTAAAAAAAACTAACGTTAAACAAATTAAATTTTGTTTCTAAAATCAATGGTAGATATTATAACTACAGTAGAACTCCAATTATTCTAATCAATTGGAAACGTACCAAATTTGGATAGTTGTATTATTACCAAAATTCTGAGTATTTTAAAGAAATCACATTTTAACAAATCTGAGGAGATTTTGCGATCGAAAAATTCATCCTTTTGTTGCTGTTGAGGAGGATGATTATGATTTTCCGTGACAGCGGGAGGGGATAATGATGTTCTACACGACCAAGGGAGTTATTATTTGGCTGTGACCACGTAAAACCATTCGATTACTTTTCTGTGACAGCTGGAGACGATGATGAATGATGACAAGACTGCGGAAATGCGCAAGATTTTGCGAAATACAATGGCGATGTTTCTGTAAATGCGGAAAATGTTGGTGATAGCTACAGGACCACAAGAGGGATTTTGGATTTGGTTGTAATTACGGCTTCCGCCTTCCTTAATAACAATTCTCATTACTGTAGTTTTAAATTTTTTTAATTCTTTCTATAAGCCATTCAGGTAATTGAAGAATTGGATGGTTGGGGTTCTGATAATTGGAATTCCACTGTATTTTGTATTGTAAATTTAAAGAAGCAATTTCCCTCTACCACGTCATATGCTTGTTGCAAATGCAAAACAAGGGTATGTATAATGGCAATAAGTAGGCCAACGTTTCATATGTCAACCCCGTATGAAGGATAGGGAACTCTGCTATTTACATTCCAGGTAGAATATAAGCGCCCCCTACAATAATGAATATGAAAAAAAAAACATAATTTATTGTAATAAATATATTTTTTTATGTCAACAATAGAGAAGTGGGATCTCGGTAACGTTAAACTAGCATCAAGCACAAATTACCCTATGTATGGGCAGCAAACCTGAGATAAATAACTAGGTGTATCACCACTGAGTTATAACCATAATTATTGCAAAATAATAATTTCACATTAAAAGAAGGAACTCATGTTTGAGAAGCTAGCAAGCCACAACAGTTGGTTACAACTTTGTTTATTTATACAGTAGACCCCCTCTTAACCGACCCAAATGGGACCGGCCCTAGGTCAGATAACTCAAATGGTCGGTTTAAACGGGAAATCCCTAAAATCATAACATAATGAAGTGCCATTCATTTGGAATTATTTAATCATTATTTTGAAGTCTTACTTGCATTGTTTATAAAACAAACTACTCTTATCTAATTTTTTGTATTGATAGAAAAGTCACAAATAAACACAAAACACGGTTAAGTCAAATAGGCTTACTTTCAGTGGAATATATTATAATACTAGGCAAGAGTCAATAAATTTCATAAACTTTAGTACTGCGATGTATTAATTGATGCTTTCCAAATCCATCGTAATACAGTACAGAACCTTTTGTCGAAATTAAAGATACAAGCAACCATTTTGTTACAAGACAGGGTGTTTATTTATAGCCTCTCACTGGAGGTTCGAGGCACAAAAGCTATCTTGACCTTGGAGTTGTTAACCTCCCTTCCCTGCCCTCCCTACAAGTTGCGTTGTTTGTTTACTCCAGGGATAAGAAAATCAGTTCTCAGATGTGCTTGAGCTACGAACGATGATGACAAACTGACAATAGGCTATGCTATATTTTTTGTGATCAATACAAAATAACTTATTCTTAGTCATATCCTGTGGAGATAAGCGTATGGTTCAGTTCTCATCGCCCAGCCTGGGAGCGGAAATGCCGAGATTCCTAGAAAGTGGCGGTTAAACCGAACTGCTCTCAAAGCAAGGTCGGTTAACAAACTGTATTATTTTACGATCGAAGGCGGATAATCCGATTATCGGTTAATTCGAAGTCGGTTAAGAGGGGGTCTACTGTAAACACAACTTTAAACAATAAAGTATTTTTCTTGTCTACGTTGTTGGCATTTTTTAGAGGAGTTGAAAGAGAATTTTATTGAACGCTTTTTGGGAAAGTGGTCCAAACCATATATGCTTTATGGGCGTGCTGGGAATCAAGCCCGTCCCTCCCGCACCAAAATCCGAGACCTTAACCACAAGGCTAACCAAACAACTTAGGCCTATATATATTTAACACTTACTTAAACAATGACTGAAAAGAGAAGAATCCAGCAAAAAAGGCAGCAATGAGGATGAACCCAGTAGACAACCTGTAACATTTGGTATGTCACTTTTGAATAGGCATATTATGCTGAGAAACATGTAATAATTCAATTAATTAAAACTGTCGGCACATAAGAAGGCAAGAAAATATATTTAAAAATACTGAAAAGAAAGCTTTATTGATAACACGACACTGATGAAAATTTACATGTAGGCTAATATTCACAAGCTTTTGTACGTCACCAAATTAGGTTGCGGTTGGTAAAATTTCAAGTACCAGGAAATTTTAACTTGAATTCCATGGTAGTTTGGGTATTGTGAATATAATGTAAACTTGATTTTGTGTGTAAAAAAATGCAATACCTGAAAACAAAAAAATATTTTTCATTATATCACCCAAGCATTATTGAAATAGCATTTTGAAGTGACTTTTCAGGGTTTTAATTGTACAAAAACAGTCTTTAGGTAACATAAACCAACAAATCGATTCATTATAACCTAAACTTTACCTTCCTAATCTAGGCCTAATGTAACTTCAAAACACATAATACAGTTCCGAATTTGCATAAAGCTTGTCCCACCACCGACATGCCTATTTAAGAACTACATATCATTAGTTTGCCAGTCCATCTATATCTCCATAATGTGACATATTTCCCTTTATAGAACACATCATCGACTACAGAATCACTTGATATATATTTATAACTGGAAAAACAAAAATACAGTAGAACTCCAACTATCCAAACTCCAATTAACCGAATCTCCGATTATCCGAATCACTTACTTCAATAACTTTAAAAACGTAAAGCTACAGTAATAAGTTTCGCAAAATATCAAAGAATTGTTATTAAACACATTGAGCCAGTGTGTAATTTTGGACTTTGATGGAACACTATTAACTTAATAACTTGTATAGAACACTTGTACTATGAGCATTGTAAACTGTAAAAATGTTCTGATTTCATTCATTATTAATTCACTTAGTACCGAAAATGAGGACTTTTCTTTAAAATTCCTAGAATTACGGCAAAACTCTGACTATCCAAATTTTTTACTATACGAATGGGGTCTGGTCCCTATTGATTCGGATAATTGGAGTTCTACTGTATATACGTCTAATAACACTTGTAATAATATATTTACACTTATACTGTTTACTCACAAGACCGTAAATACATATAAAAGTTGGCAAGTGGTGATCGATTTCGATTGGACACTCCAATCATCATCAGACCCAATAGGCGAATGACAAGAATCAAAATGGCGTCCCTTATATACTATTGGTTACCGGAAGTACCGGGGAATAAGTTTCTATATAAGTACAACTGGAGTCAAAATTTACTTGTTCATTAATGAGCTTATTTCTATTTTTACATTTTTCCTTGTAAATATATTCATAGTGATCAAGAAGTTATTCATATATTTATAGTCAATGATAGTTTTAATCAATGATGTTCTTCTTCTCATCATCTATGTTACTCTCTTCACTTAACCTGAACATAGCGACTTAGCGTAGGAGCACAGTATTGGTTTTGGTATTCTAGTTAAAGTGAAGTAACGTCATTAGGCCCATTGCTGTTGAGTTGACAGAATCAGAGTTAGTTAATAAAGTTGTCACTTCCAGTTTCTTGACGTTGAAAACAATCAGATGTAGGCTTACTTCGTCCACAGTTCAATCCACTTGTAAATGTCATCCGTCCTACATTGTTAATTAAAAACTTATGTTTGAACAGCGATATCTTCAGAAATAGTCATCAGCGGTGAAAAATAGTGATATATTTGGATTCAGGAGAGGGACTGCCTATTTTGTAGATGTTGTAATGTCTAACTTAGGCAGGGTGCACACTGGAGAAATCCGTTTCAGGAAACCGATTTCATGAAACGAGAAACTTTAGTTGCTCGCAACAGATGGATTAGTTTAACACAGGGCAGTGCACACTGCGTTGCATGAAACTGCAATTTCATTTGTTTCTTGCAACTGGTTTACATGAAATCCAAAAAACAGATTTCGTATAGGCTTCAGTTTCACGTTTCTAAAGGGTGTCCCAGTAAGAACGCCGGATTTGAGGAGCGTCTTATCCTTACCTGTATTTTAATAGGAATTCCCAAATTATCAGCGATGTTATCAGTATTAGGTCCCATTTGTAGTCATGAATCACTACATGACGGAACAACGCGTGGTCATAGTTAAAGTGCACTAAAAGTACGGAAGCTGCGCACTACTTACGGCCGGGACAATGCACCAATTGATCAATCTGTCCGAAGATTGATTTATAAGTTCGAATAAATTGGCTCAGTTCCATACTGGGGATATTTAAAGTCGCTTGTTTTCGCCAATAACCCTCAAACAATCCAAGACTTGAAGGAGGAAATGATTCGTGCCATTAATGGAATTTAACATGAAGTGTGTGAAAAAGTGATGGAAAACTCTGTCAAGAGATATCGAGCTTGTCAGTATTCAGCAGGTTGGCACTTACAAGACATAATACTCAATTACTAATCGGAGATATTATGCTTTAAGATTCATGTTTCATATTGTAAATTTTGCGAGAAAATATATGGTTTGTTAACATTTCAAATCCGGCGTTCTTATTGGGACACCCTTTATTAGTTTTATTGACTTACCTCAGTGTATTGCTATTTTTCCTCAGCACTCAGAGCTAACCTCCGGTTGGTGTCATTCTTTGTTATTATTGAGCTAAGTAATTCCACCAAACGTTCAAAAGGAGGCTTTGGCATTTAAAAAAATCTAAACATTTGACAGGATCACTGCAAAATTAACGAGCTACAAAGTAAGTACTGTCTGGACCATCCCCAATCAACGGGTGACCCCAATACTTCCTTCTTTTCGTATTCTTTAGCCATCACCAATATAGTACCATCATCATCCGAATTCATATCACGAAACTGATGGAATCCCGTTTCTTCTGTGTGCATTTGTTAAAGAAATGGTTTCCTTGAAACCAATTTGATGAAACCAGTTTCTTTAAACGGGTTTCTCCAGTGTGCACCCTGCCTTACATATTCACATTGCCTGCCTAATTTGTTATAACATATGGTTTATGTTATATTTCTATATTGTTATGAGTTTGTTTATAGTTGACTTGTTTACATTCAGTATTCTATCTTATTCCCAATTAAATTAGTTTCATGTTAACTAACTGTCTAAATTATTTGATATAATATCAGAGTAATTACCGCTGCAGCTTAACTCTGCTATTTCTACAACATCAGGTTATGGGCCTCCTGTTTGCTGAATTTTAATTTCTTTGATTATTTTGTCCAAGTTCACCAACTTTGAAAATGTATCAACCTCCTTCAATAGAGAAATTGAAAGGCCGTGAAAACTATGATACATGGAAAGTTGCCGTTCAAGCATATTTGGAAGATTGTGAGCTCTGGAACTGTATTTTGGGAACTGAAGAAGATAGAAAGAAAGTGACAAAATGTAAATCCAAAATCATATTGCTAATTGATTCAGTTAATTATGTCCATGTCCAATCAGCAGAAACAGCCGAGGAAGCCTGGGAAAATTTAGAAAAGGCATTTTCTGACAAGGGTTTGACCCGAAGAGTTGGTTTGCTGCGATTGTTAACAACAAGGCTAGAAAATTGTAAGTCCATTGAAGATTATGTCAATCAAATTGTATCAACAGCCCACAAGCTGACCAACATTGGTCTGAAAGTGGATGATGAGTGGGTCGGAACAACTTTACTTGCTGGACTACCGGATCAATTCCACCCAATGATCATGGGTATTAAAAGTTCTGGTGTCAAGATAACGGCTGATTCAATTGAAACTAAACTACTTCAAGATGTATCTGTGGAAAATGAATCTTCCAAATGCATTGCGATGTACGGTTATGGTCGAAGAGAAAATTCAAAACCAATTTTTCAGAACAGCCACAACACTTCAAGCCAAAAGAAACCCACCGAAGACAAGAAACGTCAAGATAGCAGAGGTTACAAGGGTCCTCGATGTTTCCAATGCAACGGTTGTGGTCACATATCAAGGAACTGTGACAAATCCAAGAACATCAGCACCAGAAATGAAAGAGACAGTTGTAAGTCTAAACAGAAGAATTCACTCTTTGCTGCCTTCTCAATGCGAACAGATGTAAGTAGTGATTGGTATCTAGATTCAGGAGCTAGTGCTCATTTATGTGTTGACAGTGTGATACTTGAAAATAAAAGGAAATCTCCACAATTGAGTATTACCACCGCTAATAATTCCACTATGGTAACTGACACAATTGGAGATACAAACCTTTCTGTACATATTTCAGGTATTTCATCAGATGTTAAAGTTCAAAATGTATATTATGTTCCTCAGTTAAATGTAAATTTACTTTCTGTCAGTCAAATTGTGAGCAAAGGGAACACTGTGATTTTTGACAACGAAGGAGCTCAGATTTTCAATAGTGACAATGAAGTAATTGCCACAGCTTCTAAGGTCAACAACTTGTTTAAGTTAAATGTTCAACCATCTTCAGGCACAGCCATGACTGCAAAATGCAATGATCAAATTCTCTGGCATAAACGTATGGCTCACCTCAACTATGATGATCTGACAAAATTGTCAAATGGCTTGGTGCATGGAATTAATCTATCTGATAAAAAGCCTGACATTCCATGTGAATCATGTGTACTTGGCAAAAGCCACCGACTACCTTTCCAACCGAGTAGCAGTAAAAGTAGTGAACTGCTAGAATTGGTACACTCTGACTTGGTTGGACCAATGGAAGTAAATTCTCTTGCTGGTTCTAAGTATATTCTTACTTTCCTAGATGATTTTAGCCATAAAACATTTGTTTATTTCTTGAAGACAAAGGATTAAGTTTATGAAACATTCAAATCTTTCAAACATCTGGTAGAAAATCAAACTGGGAAGAAAATCAAAACTCTGAGGACAGATGGAGGTGGTGAGTATTATAGCAAGAAGTTTTCTGAGTTCTATGAGAAAACAGGTATTGTGCATCAGACTAGCTGCAGTTATACGCCACAACAAAATGGTGAGCGATTGAACCGCACACTAATGGATCGTCTCCGATGTTTATTGCTCGACTCCGAGCTGCCTAAATGTTTTTGGGCTGAAGCAGTTAATACTGTAATTTACCTGCTAAACCGCTCACCGAGTAGGACAATTTCTTCGACTACTGAAGAATTGTGGTCAGGCCAAATGCCAACCCTCTCTCACGTGAAGACATTTGGTTGCAAAGCTTATGCACATGTTCCAGCCGCAAATCGTAAGAAACTGGATGCAAGATTGACACCGTGTATTTTAGTAGGATATTGCTCTACAACAAAAGGCTACCGTCTCTACAATCCGAGAACAAAATCTGTACTAATTTCAAGAGACGTTACATTTTCTGGATGTGAAAAAGGTAGTATTTTGCTGAAAAATGGCCGGGAACAAGAGGATTACAAGTTTTACATTCCTCCAGAAGATTTAGATTTTCCTGCAGTAGTACCCGAAGAATCTGAATATGACTCAGCAAATTCTGACTTTGAAGTCAATGAAAGTTCTGAACTTCAAGAGAATCCGCTGCCAGTATCCAGTGATCGACCTCAGAGAGTCCTTCAACCTCCCAAATCTCTTGGGGATTATGTAACTTTTTATGCTGCAAGTGATGATGATCGTGCTAAACCTCAACTCGACCGTTACAGCTCTGTACGCCATTTAATGGCATTAGCTGCTGAAAAGGACATAGAAATAGACCGAATGGATGTTGTCTCTGCATTTCCTCCAGAAGAACCCACAGAAGAAATATGCATGAATCAACCTAAACATGAAAAAGCCTCTCGTAAGTATAACCAGAAACTACACTCATGTTTGATTAGAGTAGGAATGACTCAGTCAATCTTTGATTCCAGTGTTTATCACATGGTGAAAAATGGGAGGATGTTAATCGTTACAGCCTGGGAGGACAATTTAGTAGTTTTTCACAATGATAAACATCTCAAAGAAATCCTTATGACACGACTAATAAAAGAATTCAAAATGAAAGATGTGGGGACAGAAAAATTTATTCTGGGATTAAGAATAACCCGGGATAGAAAACACAAGAAGATTGTCTTGATCAAGAAGTGAAAATTTTCTGACGATGACACAAGACAAAGACAAGCACATGAAATGTATCAAGGAGCAAGGAATATACAAGTTGGGAGGATGTTGTAATGTCTAACTTACATATTCACATTGCCTGCCTAATTTGTTATAACATATGGTTTATGTTATATTTCTATATTGTTATGAGTTTGTTTATAGTTGACTTGTTTACATTCAGTATTCTATCTTATTCCCAATTAAATTAGTTTCATGTTAACTAACTGTCTAAATTATTTGATATAATCAGAGTAATTACCGCTGCAGCTTAACTCTGCTATTTCTACAACATCAGTAGACCAGGGTCAACCAATTCAATACATTTATCAAATTATACTTAGAATATAGATATTTACATGAAACTTAGAACGAGGGTATATCAACATGTATTCTATACATATGTTTAGTAGGCCTAGCCATTTAAAAAATTTTACCTCTTTTATTAACAAAAAACCGCCGTCAATAGCTAATTTTATTTTGTTGAGCCGGGTCAATCGGCAAAAAAGGTAGTAACTTTAGTAACACCATCAAGTAGGCATCGGCTAACCTACACTCTTATCAAACCCCGCAGTCTGGTTTTGTCCTTTGCCGACCTCACGCGCATGTACATGATTTGTAATTATAAATGTTTTCGAGTGTGTTTATGTGTATGTGTGAAATAATTTTGACGATGGCTTATGCAAGAGAATATGTTTGACATTTGATGACTGAAGAGAAGATTTGAAAATGGGGTCTTATCCCCTAAACTGTAGTCATCCACGACAATAGAGGACTGATTGACGACAGGATAGTCAAAAAAAGGTACTTAAAATTAAGCTATTATACATGACTAGGTGAACCCCGTTGAAATCGACGGTTACTTTCGAGGCTTACGCTAAGTCATCTTTTACTGCGATAAATTGAGTGAAATTATACATATGTTGAGCATTTAGCATTATTGTTTAAAGAGTAATAAGTGTAAAAACAATAATGAAATTAATTGCGTTAGTATGGTTATCATTCAATGAATTACATATTTCCCATACCGTACGTCATCGGAGTTATTATTAGTATGTTATCTGGTATCTCTTCCTTTGGAAGAACCTTTAAATAGTATTAAAATCGTATTGGTGGATCTTTTGTAGTTAAACACTTCTGCAATTTCATCAGTGTAATGCAGATCAATCTATGATTTTATATGAAAAATAAATATCTGTTTGTTGGGAAGACACGTTGTAGCTTCAAAGAGAGGTATATCCGTTATAGTGTAAGTTTGATTTTTCCTTTGTGACGTCGCGTCAGTTCGAACATCGTACTGTCCCAATGGATAACCCTCTAGCACAGTTTTTGTGGGGTTACTGATAAGGCTGGAATTCCTTCACATGAGGGATGTCAGTTAGTTGTTTCAGCCTTATCAATTTTTTTTTTTTTTTTTTTTTTTTTTTTACGCCAGTGGCATTTCACGAGAGTTACGAGAGATAAATGTTCACTGGATGTGCCGGGGATTGAACCCGTCCCTCCCGCACCGAAGTCCGAGACGCTAACCACTAGGCTAGCAACACAACCAAGTGAATTACATAAAGTTGTCAATATAATCTCTCTACGGAATGTTAGGTGTAGTGGAATATACTTAAAGTAAAGTTGGCTTTTATTCTTGAACTGTTAGGGGCCCCCTCGTTTATATGGTCGTGCGGCTTCATTGGCAACAAATATTGCAAATGACATAGCAATGTGGCATTTCCAAAAAGCAAAATACCCCAGCCGCAGCAAACCTGCAGACTAAGTGAATTTTCATTTGCCTGATTGGATTTACACTAAAATGTCTCCTTTAAAATATCACATTTATTCCCTATTTAATTAACATTAGTTTAGACGAGTACTTAGACTACAACAGGGAGGGCAGGGTGTCTACCAGATTTCTCAAATGGAATTCCCGACTTTTTCCCGACTTTTCATTACCATTTTTATATAAATCCCGACCAAAAACTGGGTCCGTTCTCCATGTTACTACACCTTTTTCCGTCTCGCGATCACTCGCGACACAGCGAAATCACTGACGATCGAAACAAATCACATGCCGAGAAAATCCCGTATTAAATGTAGGGGTGTGTGAAGCAGCAAAACATTTCAATTCAAAGCAACTATTCGATTTAAAAAAATGTTGATGTAACTCGATTCGAAGCAACATGGAATTTTTCTATTCATACTTGTCAGTGGAGTACAATATCTGTTTTCAATCATACATTAGAAGAACCAGTATTTCTGGAAATATCAGTGAGCTTCTTGCCTATTTCATAATTTTTACTTGCAGCATCATGTTGTTAAGCATGTTACCTATTTTATTTTATTGATTATAAATAAAGATATGTTTGGGTGTAAACAAATAAAAACCTTTGTAAGATTTAAATACTGAATCTTTCAATTGGTTTACATTGATAAAATAAGAGGATAGAATCAGAACTACAAGGTATACATAACTTCTTGTATGGCAATAACATGAATGGCGAAGCAATGTCTCAGTGTATGCCATGTACTTGGATGGCAATAACCTGTATGGCTAAGCAATGTCTCAGTGTATGCCATGTACTTGGATGGCAATAACCTGTATGGCTAAGCAATGTCTCAGTGTATGCCATGTACTTGGATGGCAATAACCTGTATGGCTAAGCAATGTCTCAGTGTATGCCATGTACTTGGATGGCAATAACCTGTATGGCTAAGCAATGTCTCAGTGTATGCCATGTACGTGGATGGCAATAACCTGTATGACTAAGCAATGTCTCAGTGTATGCCATGTACTTGGATGGCAATAACCTGTATGGCTAAGCAATGTCTTCTCAGTGTATGAAATGTACGTGGATGGCAATAACCTGTATGGCTAAGCAATGTCTCAGTGTATGCCATGTACGTGGATGGCAATAACCTGTATGGCTAAGCAATGTCTCAGTGTATGCCATGTACTTGGATGGCAATAACCTGTATGGCTAAGCAATGTCTCAGTGTATGCCATGTACTTGGATGGCAATAACCTGTATGGCTAAGCAATGTCTCAGTGTATGCCATGTACGTGGATGGCAATAACCTGTATGACTAAGTAATGTCTCAGTGTATGCCATGTACTTGGATGGCAATAACCTGTATGGCTAAGCAATGTCTTCTCAGTGTATGAAATGTACGTGGATGGCAATAACCTGTATGGCTAAGCAATGTCTCAGTGTATGCCATGTACGTGGATGGCAATAACCTGTATGGCTAAGCAATGTCTCAGTGTATGCCATGTACTTGGATGGTAATAACTTGTATGGCTAAGCAATGTCTCAGTGTATGCCATGTACGTGGATGGCAATAACGTATGGCTAAGCAATGTCTCAGTGTATGCCATGTACGTGGATGGCAATAACTTGTATGGCTAAGCAATGTCTCAGTGTATGCCATGTACTTGGATGGTAATAACTTGTATGGCTAAGCAATGTCTCAGTGTATGCCATGTACGTGGATGGCAATAACTTGTATGGCTAAGCAATGTCTCAGTGTATGCCATGTACTTGGATGGTAATAACTTGTATGGCTAAGCAATGTTTCAGTGTATGCCATGTACTTGGAGGGTAATAACTTGTATGGCTAAGCAATGTCTCAGTGAATAACTTATATAATTAATGTCAATCATTTGAATAATGTCAATAAGTTATATGGATACTGATAGTCAAAGTAACACTATCAATGTAACAGTCAACTACGTATATGGATACTGATTCAATAACGTATGGACACTGATTCAAAAAGGTATTTGGATAATGATTCAATAACGTATATGGATACTGATTCAAAAACGTATTTGGATAATGATTCAATAACGTATATAGATATTGACTCAAAAATGTATGGATACTGATTCAAAAACGTATTTGGATACTGATTCAATAACACATGGATACTGATTCAAAAATGTATATTTATACTGAATCAAAAACGTATATGGATACTGATTCAATAAAGTATGGATACTGATTCAAAAACTTATTTGGATACTGATTCAATAACGTATATGGATACTGAATGCCCATGATTCAAATTGTTATTTTGATCATCACTGAATCAAATTGGAATTCCGATGCATTTTCGATTCATCCCACACCCCTTCAATGTAATCCCGTCCCAATGATCAGGAATATAAGATCCAGAATTTGTTTTAAAGTTTTGGGACCCGTTCATCCCTAATTTTGAAAGGTTAGATTATTCCCGACTTTCGGCCGAAATTCATGACTTTTTCACGACTTTTCCCGACCTTTCAAAATCCCCGACTTTTTCCCGAATTTCCCGGAATTCCCGACTGGTAGACACCCTGGAGGGTAAAAAGGGGTTAATATTTAAGTATGAAATGAATGCATTTTCCAAATTTGATCAAAATATGATCATAAATAAGCAAACTACAACAGTTTACTTATTCTCCATAAGAATAACATGGGAATTTTAAATTTACAGTTTTTTGGAATTTTCTCCGTAACTATTAGGCGCATAATAATGCTTTAATATACTAAATTATTTTTTTTTTAAGCTCTACAAAATGGTTTGGAAAGAAAATGCTAAATTTTAAGTTTTTAGGGTCAAAAATGGGAAAAATCAATTTTTGTCACATAAAACCCACCATAAACCCCTGTTCCCATAGTCCGATCATGCTGGTTCACGAACTCGTTCGAATAAATGTAGGTTTACACGTTTGTACCAAATTTCATCAAAATCGGATGATTTTTGCTCGAGTTATCGCGCTAACGGACACATATATAAATACTGTTTTTGAACGACATGCTTTTAGGCGAGGTGTTACTATTGACGTAGATTTTTGTGGGCTTCACTCACCTTTATTTTTGTTTGTGATGTCCGGGACTCGTCAAAACACACATATATACAACACAAAATCGTCCACGGCATCAAGGTCCGACGTTTCGCGGAACTCAAAACAACGTTCCGCTTCTTCAGGGTGTTAATAAACTATTTTTAGCCCGCACGCGGGTCGAACGCCTAACCTCGACTGCCGGATCAGCTGAGCTTGGAGGAGGACGGGCGGGGGCGGGGGTAGGTGCATTGTCCATTGTTGATAAGCCATTCACGCTCCTGGCCTTATCTCGTAGTTGTTCTAGTTTGTTTTTAACAATGTTTAAGTACACCGTACTGACATCCACCGATGGTCGTGAGAGTGGCTCGTCTTCTATTGCCATGGCTCAGTCGGTAGCGTCGCGGACATCGGGCCCAAGGCAGCGATGTCGTGGGTTCGGATCCTGGTCACTGCCGATAACATTTTATCAGTACAGTTCACCTTTGTACTGTACCGGCTCACTCCTTGCTTTGCTGCAAACGATCCACACACGGGCGCTTAGTCTATGTGGACGGGCAAATGCAAGGTTAAAAGAGGCCGCCAACCTCTTTTTTAAAAAACAAAAAAAAAAAAATTTGAACGGATGGTGTTTTTGGTCTCTAGGGACCTCAAAACGAAAAAGTAAATCGGTCCCGGATCCAGGTCTTACCATGAGTACTACGGTAATAGCTTATTCCCTATAGGGGAAATTCGCTAAAATTTGGCAAATTTATTCATTTCATCCTATTCTATCGACATATGGTCAAAAAAACACTTTTTACCTTCCCCGTAGCAGCAAACCTAAGCATTCGTTAAATCTAATGTTATTTAATTTGGGAATCATTATGTCTCATTTATGGAAATATTTTAGTAAAAATGTAATCAGACAAGTGGAAATTTCCTTAGTCTGCAGGTTTGCTGCGGCGGGGGTATTATATATTAGTATAGATTAAATATATAAACAATAATCCCAACTCACTAGGGGGCTGGTGGGAATTCGGGGTTTTGGGTGGGGGAGATAAAACGTGGTTAATCATGGGGAGAAAAGGGTAATTCGACGGGTAAAAGGGTAATTTATAGGTAATTACCCAGCAAGAATGGGAAATTAGTTCGTATAAATGGGTACTTTCCTTTGCCACCGACGACGACGAGCAGAGCCGGCAGGGATAGAAAGACCATCAGAATTGTATTGTAACATATGATATAAATAAAAACAATAACAAAGTAAAAATAAAGTAGTTTGTTTGTTTTATCTATATTTATAAAAGAGGAAGTTTGTATGTAGCTTATATATATATATATATTTGAACGTTATGGACTCCGAAACCGCTCAACAGATTGTAATGAAACTTTCAGCCATTATTAACAGTGCCGGACTTACGACTTCAGGGGCCCCGGGCAAATTTTCCAATGGGGCCCTAGGATTTCAGTTCAGGGGGGGGGTCCTCCAGTGGGATTAGGGGGTCCTCCCCCGGGAAAATTTTCTAAATTTAGGCTTCAAATAGAGCAATTTAAGGCCAAATAAGCAATAAGTTCTATATAAAAAAAATTTCTTAAAATATAACTATTTTAACATATTTTTATATACAGCATATTTTAATTTTATACACAAAAATAAAAATGTATTGACGGCATATTTGGTATGGTATCATGGTAGGCTACCATAATATATTTGGATAAGAAGTATCGATATATTTTTGTTTATTACGTATTTAAATTATCGATTATTGCCGTCGATTTGTATGGTTTTTCAATATTACTACAATATAGGTGTGATTATTTTATTTTCATAATGGTTTTGGTACCTATGGCATTCTCGTTTTTATAATATGTTAAAGTCCTAGCATGAAAAGTACCATTGGGGACTTTCAAGTTTGAGTTTTTTTATTGAGGAGCAAAATCTTGCAATGTCTAATAAACACTCACAAGCTAAGTATTTATATGAGTAACTGAAAGATGTTTACATGGATCCAATATCGATTAATACAACACAAACATAGCATTGAATACAACATTACTCACTTCAGCTTTGTTTTTGTACTGTTAGTTTGCAGAATTACAATAAAATAACACAAAAGTAAGACAATTTCAACCAACTTGACGTGACCACTAGTCTCAAAGGACAAACTATGGGAGTAAAGTGATTTAAATTGTTTTGGATAGGCGATAAGGCATTTTATGTGTGTGAATGCGCGTGCGTGAGAGTCAGGACTAGACAGGATCCCTTATCAGCTCATTATCATTGATTGTTGCAGCTGCTTCTGCTTATCGCTTGTTTACGATTTCAGTCGACAACGCTCGCCCACTCCCAATAAATGTAATTTTTTGTTAACATCAGACGACTCTAGTTGTTTTAAAGTGTCTATATAGATTTTAAAAATCTTACTGTTGCTACAGTATATGATTTTGACTCCAAAGACGTAATTGGAGATCAAAATTTAGACGCATAACTTAATTAATTACTATTTTACAAAACCTTTCAATTGAACGGATAATATACTTCTACCCCTTAAAATCCTGATTGGTATATACTTAGAGGTAAAAGAAAAGAATAACATTTAATAAAACATAAACGGAGCAATGTTTTTATTTTTAAAAGTATTTGAACTCCAGTGAATCTCCATTTAACACAATACAATTTTACAAGTTACGTTCTACGTTGGGACTAGAGTTTTCATATTTATTGTATTTTTGCCCTAAGCGCGGGACCCCCTTCAACCCATTCGCCGCGTTCGGGCGAGCGGCTTCATTGAAACTGAAACTTGTCCGTCACAGCCTATCACATGCTCAGCTCATGTAAACCAGGCCTAAGCGTGGGGCCCAGTGCAACTCTGAGAAAAAGTCCCTTAGGGTCAAGAATCTCATTCCTAGTAATGCCTTAAAATGCACCTAACAATAACCTTAAACATAGGATAGCGAAAATAAAAATAAAGCTGTTACAAAAGAAGGCCATTTGTTAAGTGTCTGATCAATTTTCGAAGTTAATGATAAAAACTAATGTACAAAGGGGGCCCCTGGCGGGGCCCCCCTTGGCCCGGGGGCCCCGGGCGTTCGCCCCCTTCGCCCATAGGTAAGTCCGGCCCTGATTATTAAGCATCTTTCAAGGATGGTTTGTGTAAAGTTTGGTGCAGATCCGTCAAAAGGGCTCCGACCAAAAGGGTTTTAAGTGGACCAATGTCAGACTTTTTGAACTACAATGTTTACAAATAAATATAGCTGTTACCTGGCAACTGTTTTGTAGGTTGAATAGTCACAACATGCTGTGTTGGTTATAATTTGAAATAGTGACACAATTTTTCCACAGAGTGCAGCACAGAAAACAATTTTACTTTTGAAAAGTCCAAATATATTAAACCCCAATCACAGCACACCTGTGCACTCAACAACGTTTAAATTCTCCAATGTTAAATATGTAAACATAAAACCTTTCTTCAAGAAGAACTGTTAATATTGGAATTAATACTAATTTGAAATAAGAACTTCGCCAATATTTCTGAATTTTTAACTTAAATTTTTATTTTTATTTATTTTATAATTCATAATATAAATTTTATAATTTATTTTATTTATAAAAATTAAAAATTCAGAAATATTGGCGAAGTTCTTATTTCAAATTAGTATAAAAACCTTTATCAAGAAGTATTATAAATAATAAAAGGGACGGCAATGCCTTAATATTTTTATCTTTTGTTCTGTACCCACACGATTTAACATAAATTATTAAGTGAATATTAATTGTGCGTGCTATCTCAGCTATTCAAATTCCTCTCAATTTGTCATTAACCCACCACATTACTGTCATTAAAAGAAGGAACTCCAATTAATAATACTAATGCGAAAATTAAATCCACCGAAGCTGTGCGACGTTACCAGACTGACGATTTTAAAAAAATACACCAAAATTTATTGAAGCAAAAATTATCAGTTGTAAGTTTAAAGGAGAAATCGTCTTAATTCCAAGAATACTGATGATTTCATTCAAATTACCCTCTGAATTTAAGCAACTACAATTTCCTTTGCGTCTTGCTTTTGCAATCACCATTATAAAGCACTAGGGCAATCCCTGACTATCGTCGGTTTAAATTTAGAAAATCCATTGTTTTCACACGGACAGCTGTATGTTGCGTGCTCACGTGGTGGTAGGTATGCCTAATAACTTGTATACAAGTTTTATATATTTATAAATATATTTATTTACTAGCAGAGTACCCGTCCTTCGTACGGGGTTGGAATATAAGTATAAAATGCTTATTGCAGTTATACTCAAGCTTTGCGTTTGCAATAAGGGAGGACACAGTTTGATAAAATTTGCTTTTTTAAATTTACAGTATTCTATACTATTACACATCTACCATAGCCATAATGTTCTACCACTTCACCTAAACAATAGAGAAAAATAATTTAACAACAATTCGCAAAATTTCATAAATTATTCATGAAATGAAAAACGTAAACATAACTGTAAACAATCCTACTTTGACAGTTCTCATTGCGAATCACAGTTTTTTGTTGCTGCTTAGTTCAAATTAGCTGTTTTCATAAATGCAAAAAAAAAATATAGTGCTGCATCCTGTTGGTAAATCTTATAACTTTTTAATGCTTTTCCATATCATAGAACCAACTTTTTTCAGTTGAAACAGCTGACTAAATTCTTTAATTCCCTTTAAATATGAATACTCATAAGGTTAACATGGGGAATTACAGAGCCACTGGGGCGGAGACCGAAAGGATTTTTGAGATAAGAATATGCCTATATGTTAATCGGGAATGTAAGCTATCATCATGCCAAATTTCAGCCCAATCCGTCCAGTGGTTTATGCGTGATCGAACTTCAAACAAACACACAAACTTTCACATTTATAATATTAGTAAGATTCACCTAATGAAAAAACAAAAAACATTGTTATGCAGTGGCACTTAATAAAAATATTCTATATTTATTTTTGGTATACACTTTTATTATTCATCGTAAAGGACAAATTACCATTTAAAATAATAGCAGCAACGCGCGCCGGGTAACTGCTAGTCCTATATATTTAGTCAAAAAATAGCTTTAAAAATATTTAAACAGGTCAATAAAAAGTGATGTAACATCTATCACCTGTGAGAATAGCCTATCCTTAAGTTACCTCTAAAAACGTAAAGTTAAGTTTTCAGTCTTCTTTTAGCGAATTTCCCACAGCTATAGGGAATAATCTATTACCGTAGTACTCATAGTAAGACCTGGACCCGGGACCGATTTACTTTTTCATTTTGAGGTCCCTAGAGGCCAAAAACACAATCCGTTCAAATTCATATATACAGTAGAGTCCCACAAACTCGGCGTAACGTGGACTGAAGGGGTGCCGAGTTTGTGAAATGCCAGGTTATCGGGAACTAGGGTTAAAAATAAGAACAATACAGTTTTTAAGCTTTTCAACGGCATTTTTTATTTATATTTATATTACAAGTCAGTATTAAGTCATCAGATATAGTACAACAAATCCTTAGTACCAGTTACGAATAATTTGAATTAAGCTGGCTTGAGTCCATTATTAACTTGGACTAAAAAAATCACTAATTTTCTGAGCCAGGTGATGGCCGAAGTATCAAGTCTGCCGGGTTATCGAGTGCCGAGTTTGCGGGACTCTACTGTATATATCTATATATATAAATACCCCCGCCGCAGCAAACCTGCAGACTAAGCGAATTTCCATTTGCCTGATTGGATTTACACTAAAATATCTCCTTAAAAATATCACATTTATTCCCTATTTAAATAGAATCAGTTTAACACATAGTTAGGTTTGCTGCAACAGGGAGGGTGAAAGTGTTTTTTTATGTAAAATGTTAATAGTTAGTAAGAAATAAAAACATTTTCCAAATTTGGGCAAAACATGTTAATAAACAAGCAAACTACAACAGTTTACTTATTCTCCATAAGAATAACATGAGAATTTTAAATTTACAATTTTTTGGAATTTTCTCCGTAACCATTAGGCGCATTATAACGCTTCAATATACTAAATTATTTGTTTTTTTAACCGCTACAAAATTGTTTGGAAAGAAATTGCAAAATTTTATGTTTTTTGGGTCAAAAATGGGAATAACCCATTTTTACCCCATAAAAGCCCCCATAAACCCCCGTTCCCATGGTCCAATCATGCTGGTTCGCGAACTCGTTCGAATAAACGTAGGTTTACAGGTTTGTACCAAATTTCATTAAAATCGGATCATTTTTGCTCGAGTTATCGCGCTAACGGACACATATATATATAAATATATATATATACTAGCTGACCCGGCGAACTTCGTATCGCCTAAGTTATAGGTTTCCCCTAAGACAGACCGATGGAAAGAAAGTACCGTTACGTTTAATTTTCAAGATGATCTCGTTCGCATCGCTCAATCACGTCCTGGTTGAAGTTCGTTCGCTACGCTCACTCACCTTTGGGTTGGAGCTCGTTCGCTGCGCTCACTTGCCTTTAGGTTGGAGCTCGTTCGCTACGCTAACTCGCCTCCAGGTTAGCTCGTTCGCTACGCTTACTCGCCTCCAGGTTGAAGTTCGTTCGCTACGCTCACTCACCTTTTGGTTGCAAATTAGCTGTTGTCATAAATGTAAAAGAAATAATAGTGCTGCACCCTGTTGGTAATCCTTGTAACTTTAATGCTATTGAACATCATAGAACAGAACCAACTTGTTTAATTGAAACAGCTGTTAAGATTCATTAATTCCATTTCTCATAAGGTTAACATGGGAAACTCCAGAGCCACTGGGGCGGAGCCCTTTTAAGAATTTCGAAACAGGAAATAGTTTACGTCCGATTCGCATACCTACAGAATTTACACACCAAATTTCATAACGATCGGTGAAGTCGTTCCGGAGGAGTTTGCAGACAAACACTGTGACACGAGAATTTTATATATTAGATATATATATATGAATTTGAACGGATGGTGTTTTTGGCCTCTAGGGACCTCAAAACGAAAAAAAAATCGGTCCCGGGTCCAGGTCTTACCATGAGTACTACGGTAATAGCTTATTCCCTATATGGGAAATTCGCTAAAAAGCAAAGCCCTCACTGACTCACTCACTCACTCACTCATCACTAATTCTCTTACTTCCCATTTACCTAGGAGGCTGAAATTTGGTACACTGATTCTTTAGGCATTAAATAGGAAAACTAAGTTGTTTATATTCTGATCGGACTCTTGGGCTCCGCCCCAGTGGCTCTGGAGTTTCCCATGTTAACCTTATGAGTACTCATATTTAAATGGAATTAATGAATCTTAACAGCTGTTTCAATTAAACAAGTTGGTTCTGTTCTATGATGTTCAATAGCATTAAAGTTACAAGGATTACCAACAGGGTGCAGCACTATTATTCGTTTTTAAATTTATGACAACAGCTAATTTGCAACCAAAAGGTGAGTGAGCGTAGCGAACGAGCTCCAACGTAAAGGTGAGTGAGCGTAGCGAACGAACTTCAACCAGGACGAGCGAACGAGCTCACTTATGAAGTTAAACGGGGCAAAGCCCGCAGGTACAGCTAGTATATATATATATATATATATGTGTCCGTTAGCGCGATAACTCAAGCAAAAATGATTAGATTTTGATGAAATTTGGTACAAACGTGTAAACCTACGTTTATTCGAACGAGTTCGCGATCCAGCATAATCGGACCATGGGAACGGGGGTTTATGGGGGGGGGGTTTATGGGGTAAAAATGGGGTTTTCCCATTTTTGACCCTAAAAACAAAAAATTTTGCAATTACTTTTTAAACCATATTGTAGAGTTTAAAAAAAGAAATAATTTAAATATCTTATCTTTTTTCAAAAAGCTTATCTTGTTTTTTTAGTGTTTTCTACAAATTTTTCCCTCTCATAGCCGCATTAGGTTGTCTATGACAACAATTATAAATGAAAAAAAATTATTTCTATTTCTTCTACTTGGTTGTGTTCTATGACTTTTTCTATGTTTCCATTGTTTGCAAATCGATTATTTCAATGATTGCTCAAGAAATGTAGAACAGTGTTAATTCAGTTTTATTTTTAGCCTATATCTATAATTGTCCAGGATTTTTTGCTCTTTTCCATTGTAATAATTACACCAACCCAAGTTTCGTCTACAGATGCAATATGCCAACAAATATCACCTACGTACAATCTCCAAGAAGTGGTAAAAAAGGCAGAAACCAACTCATACAACAGATATAAGTTAACTCCAAAAGAAATAATTTTAAGAGTTACTGTGATATTAGGATTTTCCACTGATTTGGTAATAGAACATTATATTGCAAAACATGACACGATGCAGAAGAAAATCCAATTTAAAATCAGAAAAACCCATTGCAAATACTGTACTTCATTTTGACAAATTCAATAAATCACAATTTAAATATGAACAGCTGTTTCATTAAAAAGTAGTGTAGAATTATGCATACTAGTGATCGTCCTGTGGTCGAAACTCGACCAAAAATAATTAATGTACAGACTTCTCTATTTTCTCCCCACACTGTAAATAAAACATGTGATTGGAATTCCTTCCATTTGTTTTGATTATCTGTTTACATTTTGTTGTTATTTCGTCACCATCATGGCAACCCATATGGTCCATGTTAATTTTTTGAAGTTTTCAAATTAATTTTTTGTGCTAACTTTTAAAGGCATTCTGCATATCTACAGGAAAATATCTTTCCAACAGTATGCGTAGATTTTCCCTGCGATGCACACGAACTGAGAAAAAAGGTTTTAAAGAAACATGCTTGCCTATTAATATATAGATAGATGGTCGTAATGTAAACAAATCTGAAGAGGCAACTTTAAAGGCTTCTGGGGCAGAGCCCCAAGGGAATTTACCTCGTTCCTCTTTTGATGGCTCATCTACAGACCAAGACCTTTCTGTAGAGACCCCCTACGAAGTTTCTACGCCCAGCCGTTCGCTCAAATTAGCTATGACAAAAACCCCATTTTCCTCCATAAGAATAACATGGGATGGGAATTTAAAGGCCACTGGGGCAGAGCCTCAAGGGAATTTAAAGGCCACTGGGGCAGAGCCTCAAGGGAATTCACCATGTTTCTCTTTTGATGGCTCATCTACAGACCAAGACCTTTCTTTAGACACCTCTACCGAGTTTCTCCACCCAGCCGTTCTCTCAAAATAGCTATGACAAAGAAAAACAGTTTCAAATTAATATATAGATATTGAAGCGCTGTTGAATGCCTAACGGTCACGGAGAAAATTCAAAAATAATATAATTTAAATTCCCATGTTATTCTTATGGAGAAAATGAAAATTGTTATAGTTTACTTGTGTATGGATCTATGTATTGATAAAATTTGGCAAATTTATTTATTTCATCCTATACTATTGACGTATGGTCAAAAAACACTTTTTACCTTCCCCGTAGCAGCGAACCTAAGCACTCGTTAAATCTAATGTTATTTAAATAGAGAATACTTAAGTCTTATTTATGGAAATATTTTAGTAAAAATGTAATCAGACAAGTTGAAATTCGCTTAGTCTGCAGGTTTGCTGCGGCGGGGGTATTGTTTGAATATTGATAGTTTTATTTATTCAAGTTCATTAAAAACGTACACCGATCGTAAGTGAATTGTTACATTCAAAACATCAATAAAACATATAAACAGATCATATTTCCATATTTGTTTACATTAAAAATAAAAATATTTTAGAAACGATATATCGAACTGAATCTATATAAATATTTCTGCAGACATATGATACGAATACATAGAGAAAACAAACTCCTCAAGGAGCATGGAATTAATAATTAATTAAATAAACATATCTATGGGATTACCCAACACAAGTTGTTACTCGTTTATCGTGTTTACAGTAGTTCATGTTGGTGACACTAGGTGCGCTGGTGTCTACAAAATCTGATTTATTAATAGGGTTATTTATTTGTTATTTAGTTTCATGGTTTGTACTTTACTGTTTGGTTGTATATCTGGGTAACGAGTTCTCTTATAAAACAGATTTATGAAATCACTAGCTGTTGTTTTTTGTGAAAAAGAACTCAAACAAACATGTTTTAAGAGAAAATGTCCATAGCCACTTAACTAGGAATAGAAATTTTATTGATGTAAGTAGAGTAAGACTGTCTAGATCTCAAAACTATCATACCCACTTGGGGATAAAAATATTTAACATGTTTCCAGTTGATTTTCGTGCATTGCCCTCAAATGAATTTTCAAATAAACTGCTCTCTTGGTGTAAAGCTAATCCTGTGTACAAATTAAGTGATTTCTTCAATTTACAATTTGTAAACAAAGATTTAAATTTTATAGTTGTTTATAAATAATGTTTCTATTGTTTAGATTGACGATGTCTATTGTAATTCTTGTAAATTAATTAATGACTAATAAACTTATCTATTGTCTATTGTACCCGTGCTTTGCAATGGGAAGAGGACACAAAATAGAAACATTTTAATCTTTACATCTGTTGCAACACTTCCGCCAATGCTTTTAGAAACAAAATTCAACTTTTATGGCCTTAATAGAAACGTTAGAAAAGTTACGACTTTTAAATCTGGTAAGTAGTGGATACCACCATTTTGGTTTTGATTAATTTTAAAACTTGTGTAGGCTGATATGAGAAAAACTGACCAAATCTTTGAATAAAACATTGACAAAATGATTTACCTTCATCTCCTTGATTACATATATTTTTATTTATTACTGGCATTTTAAATTTCAATTTTGAAGTTGCAAAAATACTAATTATTAAATTTAAATGAACATATATTTTTTTAATTTTACTAGATTCTTTATATTAAATCACAAATCCTTCAATCTTCAGTTTCTTCATTCACAATATATCATTAGCAAAACTAAGTCAGCTGTATAAAATTTAGAAATATTGTTGTGCCTTATCAATACAGTCTTTTGAAATATTATCTACGGGAGGAAACTATATCTATAGGTACGGTACTATAAGAAAAATTAAACAAATAATTTAGCATTAAAGACAGCAGACAAAACTAAAATGATTATCAAAGCATCAAGGACTAAAAAATGTAACAGCAAATACAGTATATATTTCATTGCATCTCTGATTTTACTCTACAACAAAATCAACAAGCAACTTAATATACAAACCAGTTATTTTAATCAGTTTTTACGTCTATTGCCTTTACATTTTCACACTTACCATTAAGTTAACATAGTAACAGATATTTCATTGATTTTAAAAACAAAAGAACACTGTGTACTGCTTAGTTTTATGATATTTTCCTTGGTTTAATTTAATCAGTGGTGTGGCAAAACACAAATAATAGTTACACATATACAACAGATTTTAGAAAACAAAAATCAACACAATTTAGTTATTGATAAAAGATTATGATAAAAAATTAGATTAAAATAAACCTTCCTCATAGTTATAGAAAATATTATAGGGCCTATTTAATTTATTTGTATCTGCTGTCTGAAATTGTGAAATATGCAGTTTAGCAGTTCTTCTTGTTTACATTTAAATGTCAAAGCAAATGTAAACAAACATTGTTAGTGTTCTCATCGCAGCCATGGAGACCAATCAGTATTTACTAAAAAAAATATCTTCACCTCAGAACTTTTAAAGCCAAAGGGGCAAAGCCTATGGTCAGTATCGAAATGTGAATAGTCCTATAATGATCCTTGGTATGGTAGCTATATTTTTGTAAAATTTAAGCCCAGTTGGTTCAGTAGTTTTTGCACCTATTAGTAACACACATACAGACAGACACCATTAGATTTTTATATAATAGTATTAGATTAGATATTAAATATAGATACAGCAAGTTTGGTTGGTTTGGTTAGTTTAGAACAGTTTCATTTCATAATCAATAATAATTTTTTCCTCATGAAATCATACAGCAAGTTTGGTTGGTTTGGTTAGTTAAGAACAGTTTCATTTCTAGTCCAGTGCAATTAGACAAAAAATGACCTTGACCCGGACAAAATTGATAACAGGCTGAAAATTGGTGGAAACGTTCAGAACAATGTCCTGAGTGGCCCACACAAAGTCCCAAGAAATCCCAGTTGGGGAACGACTGCCATCTTGAAAAAACTGCCACCATCTTGGAAAATTAGATTTTTTGCTGTATTTTTTGAAGTAATAGTCCGGAAGGCATTATTTATGTCTCAAATTAGGCGTTTTGAACACATGTATGAGGGTAGTGTATAATTAAAGAGTTTAATACGTTCTAAGCATAAATATTATTTATATTAACCTAAAAATATATCTATAAAAATCATATAAATTTACAAAATATTTAAAAAATGAAGCTTTTTCTCTTTTGTTCTTAGTGGACTTGTTAAAGACATTAACCCTTTGATATTTCTTGCAATTCACTATGTTTAGTCTTTGGAATCGGTTAAATAAGGGGTGAATAAAAAGTCAAGACCCCCCCCTCTAATAATTTTCTAAGTAAATATACAGAAATATACTTTTGGTGTTGTTGAAACCATAGTAGGAAATTTCATTTGATGATTTTGAAATTTTTGAGTGTCCCCCAAAAAAAAGGAGATTTTGAGGACAACTCAAAAATTTTAAAGTATATCCTATTCAAGTGACACCTCATCTTGAAGTGTTTACAAAAACTTAAAGAATGGTGAAAACCAGAGTTCGCTATATCTTCTCTATCCAAAATGGTAGCCCGTCAAAAGTTTAATGACGATATTAAATGGGAACTTACTACACATTAATTTTCTTGTGTAGTAAAAAGTAATTCCCCCCCCCCTCTAATTTGTTCCTAAGTAAATATTACAGAGTAATCCTTTTAGTGGTGATGCAACCTTAGCAGGAAGTTTCATTTTATGATTTTAAAATATTTGAGTACTCTCCTCTGTCCAAAATGGTAGCCACTATTACAATTACGAACCAATATTACCATTGATGTTCCATAACGTTTGACGGGCTACCATTTTTAATAAAGATAAATTGGAAACTCTGGTTTTCACCATTCATTAAGTTTTTGTAATCACATTAAAATGAGATGTCACTTGAAGGGGGTTTACGTTTAAATTTTTGAGTTTCCCCCAAAATCCCCCCTTTTTGGGGAATATTAAAAAATTTAAAAATCATAAAATAATACTCCCTGCTAAGATTGGACGACCACCCAAAAGGACATCTCTGTATATTAACTTAGAAAATATTAGAGAGGGGGGTATTGACTTTTTATTCACATAGATGCTTTAATTTGCTATTTATTTATTTATTTATTCCAACAGCAAGATCACTAATTTACAATGTGGATTCAAGAAGCCTAAGTAGTAACAACATGCATTTTAACAGAAAACTTAACTAACTTAAATCTATGGCAGGAGCAGAGCAACATCGGTAACAGGAAATATAATCTTGCCTAGAAAAGCAACAATTTAACAATGAAGTTAAAAATAAATTATGAAAAAGCAATTAATAATTTTGTTTGTTCTGATCTGAAAAATAGAATCATCTAGTTGCTATAATTGATTACCATTATATTTTCATATTGCATATAAACTTACAATGTAACTACTCGCTGTTAAATAATATTGACGGTGATGTAATCTTCTTTGTAACTAGCGCGGTTGGCACATCCGTGTCCAGTGCAGTATCCATGCATCGTGGTACAATTAAGACCATAAGGTTCCATAAGTTGTACTGTATCCAAGAATCCATTTCAACATGGACTTGGTTTGTGCGTATTTTAACCAAATATGAGTGAAGGATGAGTGTAGGATGAGTGGCGAGATCTTGTAGTCTTGTCTCAGTTGGTAGTTAATGAGCCATATGGTGTCAGCAAGACAAGCATCTACAACTATTTTTTGTTCGGAAAGGGCTGTACTGACATCTCCCAACACTACTAAAGATGTCACAGGCTTAGGCGGACGTTGGTAAGGTGTCACTGGCTGAAAGCCATGAGATAGAAGGACACTTTTTGCTTTTGGGATGTACAGGGATTTTGGGATGCTTTTGCTGATCGTGGTACAGGAGCACTTGCATTGACACATTTCGGCTGGTGTTATGCACTCAATGCCACCCATGGCGTGAAGAGTACCATGTCCATAAAGTGTTTTAACGTTGTAATCCACGTTGTCGAAAACATAATGAGCGTAAGCTCCGTCATCTAATGAAGGTGATACATTATCAGCTATCGAAGTCTCATAATTGACGACAATCTTGTATGTCGAGCAAACTCCGAGCTACGATAGAATTCCAAAGACTAAGCATTGTGGGGTGCAAGAAATTGCAATAGGATTAAGGGCTTAAACAAGTACATTACGAAAAAAGAGAAAAAAACTTTTTTTTGTATATTTATATCAATTATTTTAGATGGGGACGCCACTATGTGCGTATTTTAACCAAATATGACTGAAGGATGAGTGTAGGATGAGTGGCAAGATCTTGTAGTCTTGTTAGTGACTAAGGCCGACATGTTCCTTAGACACAGATGTTAATTAGTAGCCCACGCAGCTAATGGCAACTAAGGGGCATACAGTTTATGGAATCCGAACTACATTATAGTACTGCGGATAGTCATAGTACTCACTAGTGCGGACGTTAATCCACACCAGGGAGCATCCCATCCACCTTGCATGCCTATAAATATCCACAATTTGTATAAAAAATGGGACATAACCGTATCTAAATCATTATTATAGATATTTTTAGGTTAATATAAATAAAACTAATGCTTAGAACATAATAAACTCTTTAATTATATATTACCCTCATACATGAGCCCAAAACGTTTAATTTGAGACATAAATAATGCCTTTCGGACTATTACTTCAAAAGATACAGCAAGAAATCTAAATTTCCAAGATGGCGGCAGTTTTTTCAAGATGGCGGCCGTTCCCCAACTGGGATTTCTTGGGACTTTGTGTGGGCCACTCAGGACATTGTTTTGAACATTTCCACCAATTTTCAGCCTGTTATCAATTTTGTCCGGGTCATAACCTAATTGCACTGGACTATTCATAATGAACCATTATTTTTTTCATCTGGAAATCATACAGAAAGTTTGGTCGGTTTGGTTAGTTTAGTTAGAACAGTTTCATTTCATAATCAATAGTTATTTTTTCCTCATGAAATCATAAAGCAAGTTTGGTTGGTTTGGTTAGTTTAGAACAGTTTCATTTCATAATCAACAATTATTTTTTTTGCTCAACAAGTGAGTGTTCGTAAGATCTACATGTTGAAATCTTAACTGCAGTCAGGCCTACTTTGCTATTGAAAACGGGATTTTACGAGAAATACAGAGGGAATTCTAGGGGCAATTGTGGTACGGTGACCTGTCACTGCAACTGCATTGCTATTGTTTGTGGTTTGTGATAAAACAGATCAACAGATGATGTAATATTGTGCAGATTTCTGATAGGCTGATGGTTTATTTGTTAGTTGTTTGTTTAGAACTGTCTCCATGACTCCAATCCATGTTGTTAGTTCAAAGTGAAGTAGTGACAAAGGAGGACGTTGCTCAAATTTGTGATTAATTTTCATTCTGATTGTGTCGGAAAATCACGTTCGCACATAATGTAGAAAACTGGGTGACTCCTAGTGAAATATGTGGATACCTATCAATATGTATTTGTTGGACGAAGTGATTTTAATTTTTGTTCTAGGCTAGTTGCTGGTTGGCTATCGGCAAACCAAAGACATGGTGCTCTCCGTGCGTACCGGTTTTGGTTATCTTTGAGTGAGACAGCAGTAAATTATATGTCGAGTGCATATTTCCTTGTGAATTTTTCACATGGATGTAGTGAATCCAACATTCTTGAAGTGTGGAATTGTGTAAAATTGGTGTATATTGAGGATTTGGAGTAACTATTGTTAGGGTCGGTTTTATTCAATTCCAGTCAAAATATTGCTTTTCCCCCAATTATTATCCTACAAAACTTCATTTTAAGTTATACACTTTTTACACAATTTCACACTACAGAAAGTGTTTTTAAGCTGGGGTCTGGGTCCTAAATTTTTACCGTCTTACTAAACGGTAGGCTTAATTCCAAAACACGAGGAGACGCAAACGGTGGAATCGACCAGTAGGCCTACATGACCGAAAGCTGTCACTAGACTAAAATGAGGAGGTGAAGGATGGCAGAAAATAGGTCACAGTGATCCTGGAATGTAGTGTGATAAATGCACAGTGAAGGCTGACTATACCGACAAGCAATAAATATAATTTGTACGCAAAAAAGTACAAAGCCAGTCAGGGACGGACTTAGGACTTCAGGGGCCTCGGGCAAATTTTCCAGTGGGGCCCTAGGATTTCAGTTGGGGGGGGGCCTCCCCCGGGAAAAATTTCTAAATTTAGGCTTAAAATAGAGCAATTTAAGGCCAAGTAAGCAATAAGTTCTATATCAAAAATCGTTCTTAAAATATCACTATTTTAACATATTTTTATATACAGAATCTTTTAATTTTATACACAAAAAATAAAATTGTTTGAAACCTAATCTCTTGCATTCACTATTTAAACAAACTCTGACCAAATGTTTCAATTGCTTTGTGGTACCAGTGACGGCATATTTGGTATAGTAGCATGGTAGGCTAACATAATATATTTGGATTAGAAGTATTGATATATTTTTGTTTATTACATATTTAAATTATCGATTATTGGCGTGGATTTGTATGATTTTTCAATATTACTACAATATAGGTGTGATTATTTTATTTTCATAATGGTTTTGGTACCTATGGCATTCTCGTTTTTATATGTTTAAGTCCTAGCATGAAAAGTACCATTGAGGACTTTCAAGTTTGAGTTTTTTATTGACGAGCAAAATCTTGCAATGTCTAATAAACACTCACAAGCTAACTATTTTTATGAGTAACTGAAAGATGTTTAAATAGATCCAATATCGATTAATACAACACAAACATAGCATTGAATACAACATTACTCACTTCAGCTTTGTTTTTGTACTGTTAGTTTGCAGAATTACAATAAAATAACACAAAAGTAAGACAATTTCAACCAACTTGACGTGACCACTAGTCTCAAAGGACAAACTATGGGAGTTAAGTGATTTAAATTAGTTTTGGATAGGCGATAACCCAGTAAGCACAAGCACGTGAATTTCACATGATAATCACCATATCTATTTACCAATTTCACGTGAATTTCTCGTACACGACTGGAAAAAATCACGTGAATAGCTTGCGAAGACAACACACTTCTTCACGTGAAAAAAACTCGGGAAAATAACGTAATTGTGTTCCTATTTTTTCACGTCCTACACATTTTCACGTGAAAAACTCATGAATGACACGTGAAAAACTAGTGAATAACATGTGAAAAACTCGTGAATGTCACGTGAAAAACTTGTGAAAGAAACTAGAAAAGCTCGTGAATAACACGAGAATTACTTGTGAATGACTAGTTAAAATTGATGCACCACATAAAAGAAAAGAATTTATCCAGGCCTATAGTTTTTTCCTGAAAATAAAATTTGTATGCTGTCATTTTAATATCATTATTGATACATTACAATTTTTTAGATTACTTGCATATATATTACCCTCTTTTGTGGTAATTGTAAAAGGCCACTCTATGCCTTACACTATCCACATACAAAATATTTATCATACTGCCATTAACTTATTAAAATGTTCACTGAAATCAATGGCAAGAACCATAATTTTTTTGGTGTGAACGTGTTTACTTCTTACTGAAATGATCTATCATCTTATAATCTTACAATTTAAGTTGGAGTACTTTACTATATAATAGAGATACTGTTATATTAGAAAACAATATATGATTCATTCCGTTGCTATTTTCAATGGTCAAACACAAAATGAAAATAACCAAATGTAGGCTATAATATTAATATGAATCTCAATTATAGGCCTACCTGTTATTAGATAACTGTACGGATTGTTACATATAAAATGTTATGGAGGTAAATACATTTTTTTATATGTTACAATATTGATTGTTAACTAACGAACTTGTGTTGGCATTTTTTGTTAAGACGACTTTAGGCCAGCGTTTTTAAGGATTTTTATCGATAAATTCAACAGCAGGCTTACTTTAGTAACAAAAACAGAAGAGAATTCACAATCAAATAGAATTATTAGGTCTACCTGCCTTTTTCGGTAAACAACGCTCGCCCACTCCCAATAAACGTAATTTTTTGTTAACATCAGACGACTCTAATTGTTTTAAAAGTGTCTATATGGAATTAAAAAATCTTACTGGCACTGTATGATTTTGACTCCAAAGACTAAATTGGAGATCAAAATTTCGACGCATAACTTAATTAATTACTATTTTACAAAACCTTTAAATTGAACGGATAATATACTTCTACCCTTTAAAATCCTGATTGGTATATACTTAGAGGTAAAAGAAAAGAATAACATTCATAAAACATAAACGGAGCAATGTTTTTATTTTTAAAAGTATTTGAACTCCAGTGAATCTCCATTTAACACAACACAATTTTACAAGTTACGTTCTACGTTGAGACAAGAGTTTTCATATTTATTGTATTTTTGCCCCAAGCGCGGGGCCCCCTTCAACTCATTCGCCGCGGCCGTACGTTCGGGCGAGCGGCTACATTGAAACTGAAACTTGTCCGTCACAGCCTAGCACATATGCTCATGTAAACCAGGCCTAAGCGTGGGGCCCAGTGCAACTCTGAGGAAAAGTCCCTTAGGATCAAGAATTTCGTTCCTAGTAATGCCTTAAGGCTGAACATCCCTGAAAAAGTTGTGTTTCTGGCCCGATAGATAGCAGCACCTCTGCGGCAAATTTGTACCACTTATAATTTCCGTATTTACTATCAGATTTTTGTTTTGTAAACGGTTTTGTAAATGATATGAATAAGACATTCACGCTATTTTGCTAATGTATTTTATAATTTATTTATAAAAAAGTATTATAACAAATTTTTTCCCCTGTAACTATTTTTTTAGATCGCAGGTAGTCATTTTGTAAAGAGAAATTTTAAAAGAATTTTGCCGTTTTCAGATATTAATTTAGCCAAATGGTTGTATCGGAATTGTTTTTTAAAGAAATTATCATTATTTCTCTCGCGCTCCGGTCCCCTAAGTGGGTGACGACAATGACGTTTCCGTGACCGCGGACGAGGACTGTAATGTTTCCGTTACCTCTGAAAAATATCAGAATTTTGTCACGACCACGAAAGACAGTGGTGATGTTTCTGTTACATCGACATATCACTATTTTTAAGAAGTTATTGATAAATTGCAGGTTTAAGGGTTAGATTTAATTTTCGGATTATTTAATCAGTAATATATCAAAATAGAATACTTGTGTCAGGGGGACCGCGTCTCGTTGTCCCGCCGTCTAGTTGTACCTACGTCTACTTGTACCTCGAGGCCTAGGGACAACTAGTCGTAGGTACAACTAGACGTAGGTACAAGTAGACGATGGCACACCCGACTAGTTGTACCTGCAGATTTTAAGGAGGTACAACTAGACGTAGGTACAACTAGACGTGTATCCCACCGACAAGTAGTATCACCTAGCTTGTACGGATGCGACCAGTTGTCCCTACGACTAGTAGTCCCTACGACTAGTGGTCCCTCCGTCTAGTGGTCCCTACGTCTAGTTGTACCTACGACTAGTTGTACCTACGCAAATTTTTCGTCCTTATAGTCTAGTTGTATCTATCCTTCAATTCGTTACCCTGTTTAATTGCACGAGTACTTTTTAATAATACCCTTAATTAAATCAGGACTGCAGTGTTCCGAGTCAATTGAGTATGATTTGCAAATTTTTTTCACCGCACTACGATGTTTTAGTAGTTTTACAGACGTCAATTGGAGGCTGAAAGCTACGCATTGCTGTCCAGGGTCGAAATGACAGCTATAGTTGTAATTAAAATGTTCCAGCCCTAGTACCGAAAATCACTTATTTAATTAAAACATTTATATATATCATTAAATATACAAGCAGTATATCCTTAATGAATTGAAATAGACCGCTGCCTAGCAATTATGTAATTACTATTTTTGCTGATTCCTTTAAATATTTTTTCACATAACCTTAAAGTATTTGCATTGATTAGTGTGCATTTCTTATAGTTTACAATGGATTTCCCAGTGAACAATGAACAATGAAGTGTACAATGAAGTTGAGGTCCAGCGGTTAAAAAATTCCACAAAAACTATGCAATGTACAGACTTCTCTATTTAACATACACTGTAAATAATACCTACATGTGATTGGAATATTTTCCATTTGTTTTGATTTTATTTTCATAATTAGTTGTTATTTCGTCACGCAACCCGTTAAACAGTGGCGGATCTAGAACACTGACAAGGGGGGGGTGAACCGGGGGGTCTGGGGGGTATGGAATACCCCCCAGAGAAAGCGGGGGGTTCGGGTTTTAGTGATATAAGTGTCCAAAATGACGACTTTTAGACCATTTCTTTGTCTAAAGTTTAGTAAACAAATATTCAAATCGCCATTCAACTTTCCTTGAGAACGGCAGTTTAAACAAACTATCAACTTGTTTTGCTAATATTATTTTCATGATTATTTAATGGAATAATTTTATAACGTGAAGTACAACGCAAACACTTACACTAACTTTAAAATTCTTGTTCGTTTTCAGCAGTGCAGTCATCTGGAGGACTATCCGTGAAATTGTGTTCACCGCAAACGCAGAATAAAGCCACTTATTCTACCCTCGGATTTGACTATACCTCCCTGCCTCACCCACTCAAGTTACTGCCTTAATCTTCCAATGATACTGTACTGTATCGCCTGTTATGCAATACAGTATTGGTGTCATCAAATCTGGACTAAAAATCGTTAAAACAACGTTTTTTTTTACTTCAAACATAAATTTATAGGATAACGATAATAATTTGACATTTGTCAATTGTAGATTATTTTAAATTGCATGTTTGAAGTATTTATTGAACTGATTGAGTATAGGTAACTATTTTAAACAAAGGTCAAATACAATCTAAAATGTTTATTTTTATTCAGACAAACATTATAAATAATTACACGAACGAATGTGGATTTTATAGTGGCAAAAATAACGCGAGAGAGTAACCATTTTTTGCATAAAGAAAAACTATGAGAGACGAGAGTAAACAATATATGTAGCTGAGTTGATTATACAATTTAAACATGAAGCAAATTATTTAATTGCTTTAAAACTAACTAAACATAATCAAAAGCTTCCTTTGCTAAAAAAAAACTAAAACATAAAACTTTACTAGCCTTAGCCTACTTTGCTAGCTTTGCTTATGAATAACAAAACATGGCTTATAACAAGTAAACATAATCTCACATTGGTTTAGAACTAAACGTAAATAAACAGCTCCCTTTGTTGATAAAAAAACTAAAACTAAAAACATCCGCTATGAACAACAAAACATATTTGATTTTGATAGCACATAAACATTATCTTATGTAGTTGAAAACTAAAAGTAAATAAAATAAAAAGCTTTCTTTGCTAATAAAAATTAAAAACTAAAATAGCCTATAATACTTATTTAAGCTGGCCTCGCTTAGGAAAAACAACACTTGACCTTAAAGCTACATAATATTAAAACTTTTGGCCTACTAAAACGTCTTTGGGACATGTAAATAAGTTACAACAAATCAGGTAATTTACCAACCTATTGCAAAATTACAAGAAGTAATTTTAATATGCATACCACATCCACATATGCACATCACATATGCATGTGATTTTTACGAGTAAGGGAAAACTACTAAAATATGTAAACAAACTAGAACACATTTAAAAGTGTTCAGATTGTGAAATTAGGCCAAATAATGCCTAACTAACCAAATAACAACTATTCTCTCACGAATATAATCAGGGCCTGATGGGTCAACTATCGGTCAGTATTAGCCTATTTTTTAGACGACAAAGTCCAATCTTCTGGATTTTTTTGCAGCAAAGTTATTGACAACATTATCAATGTTTATGGTTATGTCTTTGTGAACATATAATAATGCTAGTCCTGTTAAGCGGTCTTCCGTCATTCTTGACCTCATCCAAGTTTTCACTCTTCGTAAAGTAGAAAAACTTCGTTCAGCAGTTGCTGCAGAAATCGGCAATGATGATAAAATTTGCAGTAGAGTCTTCAGCAATGGATAGGCGTTGCTATCGCATTTATCATAAGCTTCAGTGGCTCTGGTGATGTTTTTCAAACTGCTGTATGAACTGGAATTCTTGAGTGAAATTATTTCATTTATTAATTTGGAGACCATCGTATCAAAATTGTATGACATTAAGCCAGAATATGTCTTGCACAATGGTTCAACAGCTTCTTTTAGCTTTGTTACGTCTGGTATTAGGTCAAGTTGTCCTGGTAACAAAATGTTCATTTGGAAACATTTCATAGTATCTTCCGAAAACCGTTCACTTAGATCAAGTAAGATGTGATCTAATATTGGTATGTATACAGCTTTTCGCCAGTAAGAAGCAACTTCATCTTTCTCAGTAGTGGGTTCAGATGCACTTTGATAGTATGCCCGGTTCATTTGCCTTTTTGCAAGTCTAGGTATCTTCAAGTCCACCTCCATTATTTCCAGGGCTTTTTCGGCTTGCCCAAAAACTAATGAAAAAAATTCATCTGACTTGTCACGTTTGTTTTTTAACGTATTTACAGCTTGGTTGACTTTTTCTTTGGCATGAGCTATGTCTATGTTTTGTTCTTGGAGGTATTTACTGAGGATGACAGTTGAAGACAATATGTCACTCAAGCTATATATGACAATTACAAACTCGCAGTTTGAAATACTGTGTAATAACGTATTTGCTTTGCAAGCGGTTGAGGCATCTTCCCATCTTGAAATAGTTTCTAAAGCCTTTTTTATGTTTGGAAGGTCTTCTAGAAATGCCAAAACAGCCTCATGCCGCTCGACCCATCTGGTTTCGCAATAGTTTTTCAGCTGATGGCCTACCACATTTTTGAGAATGTGGTTTCTTTTTGCCGACGCGTTGAAGAACCCAACCACTTCTTTTATTGTCCCCAATGCATTCCTAACACCTTGCACTTTGCTTGATTTTGACAGCGCGAGGTTAAGAGCGTGGTTCTGGCAAATACAGAGTGTACTGTAGGATACTTCCTTTTTAATTTCAGTTACAGCGCCTTTAATTGTAGAAATATTGACGCTGCAACCATCGCAGCCTATACCAACACAGTACTTAAGATTTAGGTCAAGTTTTTTCATGAATTCCAGAACCGTTTTCCCCAGAACCTCACCAGTAACAATAGGTTCTACCTCTACATCTGACTCATTGAAATTTGATTTATGCACATCAATGAATCCCACGAAATCTTCTCTTACACTTCCTTTATATATGTATCGCAATGCTAAAGTCAACTGCGATGAGTGAGATACATCAGTCGTCTCGTCAAAAATTATACTATAATATTTGACGTCATTCACTCTTTTCGTTATTTCTGTTACTATTTCTTCACCACAGATTCTTATTATTTCATTCGCAGTTGTTTTGCTTATGTAGGTTGCGTTTGATTTAGATGTCTTTAAATGATTTTCTAGGTCTTTGTCCCCGCTATCCACCCGAAATCGCAACAAAGCTTTAAAATTGCCTTCATTAGTTACTGGGTCTTCATTCAACTCAGAGAGACTTCCGTCGTCTCGATGACCCCTGAGGGGAATGTTTTGTTTGCCATGTAGGACTATCGTTTTTATAATAGGGACTAAACGAGACCTATTTTCAGTCACTTGTCTTTTCCGTGTTTCGTCCAATAGATTTATTACCTCATTTTGTGGATTTTCATGCATAGATTTAAATGCCTGAGCATCTTGTTCTGCTAAATGGTGATAGCTTGATGATGCATGTGTGTCTAAATCGCCATCTTTCCCTGTTAGTTTAGCATACTTGTTAAGGGGTTCTGTGACCAACTTTTTAAGCTGGACTGTTTTTCTTCCCCCGGCTAAAGTTTGATAGCAAAAAACTGCACAATATTTGCAGAAGAGACCTTGTTTATTTTCGGAAAAAACTAACCAAGGGTATTTTTGAAAATGGCTATTATTCACCCGTCTATGTTCTTCACGCCCTTTTTTCAAATGGACACTCGACGGGAAAATGTAGTCTTTCGGGGGCATATAATGATTGGTCAAAATTTGATATTTTGTGTGGTCATCAAGACATGACATACGCCCCACGTAGGTACCAACATCACGTGAGAGGCTAGACTCACAGGTAAGTGACCTAACCTCATTTTGTGTAGCAGCTACATCTATGGCTATATTACCTTCAGTGCTGCTACAAGGTTGAGGCTCTACAGGTACAGATACATTTTCTTCTGTAGCTCGGTTCCCTTCTTCCACTCGTCTTCGTTTTACAATATACCTATCCATTGCTTAATTCATGCATACAAACGAGTGTTTAGCACATACAAAACTACACACTTACACAGATCACTTGACACTAGAACACTACGTCACTACGAGTACTACGACAACGGACAACGGTAATATTTCGCGGGTAAAAAGAGCGGGAGTCAAGCCGTCAGGCAGTAGGAGTAGAGAGGGCGTGACGTACGGCAGCGGGGTGTGGGGGGAGAGGTTGGCCAGTGCAGCCAACTGTCAGGCGTTGCGATTGCGAAAGTGGAATCCCTACTCTCATTATTTACCATTCTGAATTCATAGCTTCAGTTACCTTAAACGTAGTTTTGTAAACTACCCTCTACTTGTAGTTCCCTAAATAGATGACGAGGAATTTAGTGTGACATAGACAAATGATTATACGCAATGTGTATATTGTACCGTTGTAAAAAAAAAAAAAAAAAAAAAAAAAAAAAACCCCGAGGGGGGGGGCGAAGGGGCCGTTAAACCCATGTTAGTTTTTAAAAATGTGTAATTCTTTTCTATATCTTTTTAGCCTATTTTAATTTATAAAGGCATTCTGTAGATCGACAGGAAAATACATTTCCACCGATATGCGGATATTTTTCTCTGTGATGTTCACGATCTGATAAAAAGGTTGTAAAGAAACATGCTTGTCTATATTATTGATGTACCCGTGCTTTGTAACGGGAAGAGAACACGAAATAGAATCATTTTGATCTTTACATCTGAAAATAGTTACACATAAGCCTTTTAAAAACAAAATTATGCCTTTATGACCTTAATAGGATAGCTGTTGTCATAAATGTAAAAAAATAATAGTACTGCACCCTGTTGGTAAACCTTGTAACTTTTTAATGCTATTCAATATCATAGAACCAACTTGTGTAGTTGAAACAGCTGACAAAATTCTTTTATTCCTTTTAAATACGACTAGTGTCCCTGTTGCTCGAAATCGAGCAATTGCTAAGTATTAGAGGCGTTATTTTAAACAAATAACCGTCATAACTTTTGATGACTTTAAAAGATTTGACTCAAAGATTATGGAATATACAATATGTACATAACAGATCGATATAATCAACATTTCTTGTAAATATCTTATCATTTTTCAAAAGCTGATCTTGTTTTTTAGTATTTTCTACAAATAGCCTTACTCATACCCGCATTTGGTTGTCCTTAATAAGGATTATAAATATAAAAAAAAAACACATCGTTTCTATTTATTTTTCTTGGTGGTGTTCTATGACTTTCCTATGTTTCCATGGTTTAGAAATCGACTCTTTCAATTATTACTAAGAAATGCAGCACAGTGTTAATTCAGTTTTCTTATAAGTATATCAATTTATCCAGGCTCTCTCGCTTTTTCTATAGTAATATTTCCCCAACCCAAATTCGAATACTAAATATTTCATTTCAACCAAGTCAGCAAATGTTTGTAGCAAACTGTTAAATTAGCAAACTTATTGACTGTTTAAAATTAACATATGTTCTTTTTCTCACTTTTAATTTCTGACAACAGCTGCTGGAGTTCAAACTTAACAATATTTGTTTCCCATGTTAATCTTATGGAGAAATACAAAACTTTAAAGGGCCTCAGGGTCTCACCCTCTAATTATTTCGCTAAAACGAAAGTTTCCTGCACATCTTCACGTTACGCTCTTTCCAGTGACACCAAGAACATGTCAATCGGTTCAGTAGTCGAAGGAGTAATTGTCACAAAAAACCTGCTTGCGTATTAAATAAGTATATATAGATTACTTATAAGGTTAACATGGGAAACTCCAGAGCCACTGGGGCGGAGCCCGAAAGGACTTTAAGAATGCGTCTATGTTAATCGGGAATGTGAGCTATCATCATACCAAATTTCAGTCCAATCCGACCAGTATTTTTCGCATTTACTTGTCACAATCACAAACATACATCCATCCATCCATACATCCAAACTTTCTCATTTATAATATTAGTAGGATATATTTTCTCAGTTTTGTATAGTTTGGTGAAAAATAGCAATCGTACCACGGGTCGATTTCATCTTCGTGACTAATACCATACAAAAACACTTCATTATACTCAATTACTTGTTTTTGTAAACTCTGAATTGATTTATTTAAGATAATTGTTTAAAGTTGTTGTTTAGGCTAGTTAATGTTAGTTTTCTACAGAAAGGTAGAGTTTTAGTGGAAAAAACAATGATAGCGGATCTTGACAAGAAATAAGGAAAACCAAAGTGTAATATGGATAAGGACTGACCAAGTGACACAAGTAGCCTACATTGTTACCAAGAACAGGGATTTCTCAATGAGCTGCAGACAAGCCTAATTTTCCTGGCTTTTGTAGCAAGTTGTTTATAAAAAATTGTTGTAAGATTGTATGATTTTTAAAGAAAGAAAATAAATCCCTTAAACTGGTGACAAGTTGAAGGGGAGATACAACTAGCCGTAGGTACAACTAGACGTAGGTACAAGTAGGCGTAGGTACAACTAGTCGTAGGTACAAGTAGTCGTAGGTACAAGTAGACGGAGACGTATGAGGTACAAGTAGACGGTGGCGTACCCGACTAGTTGTACCTGTAGATTTTTAAGAGGTACAACTAGACGTAGAGACAACTAGTCGTAGGTACAACTAGACGTCCGCACCATCGTCAAGTAGTACCTACAGCTTTGGACGAGATACAACTGGACGCCTGTCACCAAAATGCAGCAGGTACAACTAGACGCCGGTACAAGTAGACATCGCCCCGTGTCAGGCAATTAATATTACAGTAATCATAAAAGTTTATTTCTTTAACTGAGAATGCTCATTCCGATGACTAAAATAGCGAGCTGTGTTAGCGCTAAAAACAGCATTGCGAGAGTTGGCGCAAAACACTCTCGCACTCTTAATTTTTGCGTTTTCTGTCTGGACTCCAAAATGTTAGCTTATGCTATGAAAATTATAAAACATTAGTGAAATATTTTTTTAGCAAACCATCATGAATTTTTAAAGCTGTACGTTGTTAACGCATCAATGTTTTGTGGACTGTGCATTTATTTACTTAAGTTACTAGCTGTTTGCCCGTTTTACGTAGGGCCTACGGGAATCTTGTAGTAATTTGAAACCTTATATTCAGAACAGGAGTTGGTTTGCATATTTAGTGTGCATTTTTCCAGATACGATAGCAAAACTATTACTATATAGGAAGGAGGAACCTTCGCAGATATAATATCTGACAGTTTCAAAGCGAATGCTTCGCAATTAAATGTCACCCGATCGTGTTAGTCCATATTTTATATCTAATGATACAAGGAATTGCTTTATAGATCTATGAGGCATAGCCCTAAGGTAGGCCTGTAATTGAAAGTTACTTTTCACACAGGTTAAAAGTAGTTAAAATACTACCTCAACCTATTGCACACTTTATGCGGGTTGAAATTTTCAAAGGTGCTCTTGTCTTTTCCACGCAACACTGAGAAATAAGGAAATTAATGCGTTACCAACAGACATACAAACAAAAATATATAATTGAATTAGGGCATTTGCTATGCTTTGACTAAAGCAAATTACAAACAAAGTAATTATTTGAAAGTTTTGATAGTGTCATCAAATTTTATCGTAATCGTTTTTAGGCCTAATCAAACTCTAAAATTGGTGTAAATCCGTTGGCAAATATATAAATAAGTAAATAAATACACAGTCCACAAAAC
Source organism: Macrosteles quadrilineatus (assembly GCF_028750875.1). Lineage (NCBI taxonomy): Eukaryota > Metazoa > Arthropoda > Insecta > Hemiptera > Cicadellidae > Macrosteles > Macrosteles quadrilineatus. The sequence goes on from NW_026542594.1 coordinate 120,492,333, forward strand.
ATTTATACGTTTACAACGCCAAGCTTTAAAAATTCATGATGGTTTACTAAAAAAATCTTTCACTAATGGTTTTTCATTTTCATGGCATAAACTAACATTATGAAGTCCAGACAGAAAACGCAAACATTATACAGTAAGATATCAATTTAATTTAATAAGAAATAAGGTGCAGCACTAACGATAAATATCGTTGTAAATAGTGATGTGTTTGTAAGTAAAAATGTTTCTTACTACTACCAACGGTTCTAAGGAAAAGTAGCAGTACCAAAAACCAACGTTTACATTTAAGAAAAGAACTATAGTACTTACGACCAATTCAAACTGTCCTTCTAATTAAACTGTATTATAGGTGTTAATCCGTTGGCAAATATAAAAATAAATAAATACACAGGCCACAAATTATGTAACATGTAACGTTAACAACGTAAAGCTTTAAAAACTCACTATATGGTTTTCTCAAAAAAACTTTCACTTGATGTTGTGCAGTTCAGAAGTTATAAATCTCCCTTGGTTTTAAATTTTTTAAGTTTTCAAAAATCAAAGTTATTTTCCATTAATAGTATTATTTGTAAGCAACTTTAAATGTTAACATATTAATGACAGTTTGAAGAAACCACCGTTATCCAAACAAAGGTTTCTTATTTAAAAGATTACGTAATCTCTGAACGATAATCGGTACATATATCTCGCAAAAATTCGGAGGAAATGTGACAAAAAACGCACAAATCTGGGGTTTCGGGCGTTAGTAGTTTTACTTCATAAATAGGAAAAGTACCGATATCGTTGTTGAAAAGTAAGTAGAAACCAAAAATAGCAGCCAGTGGCACATTGGAAAAGTGAGTTTAGCTACATCTGTAAGTTAAACCTCTGTTACGATCACAGCGAAATCAGAAAGATCTTCCAAGATACAAGAAGTATATTACATTACATTAAGTATAGAACATGTAGGAGCAGCAACATCCACGATCACCCACTGCAGTTCTGATTTTTTACTTTGCACTTTACACAACTGTCCTTAAATCCAAACCACTGCCGTCAATGAGTGGAACCCTGTTTTGTAAGCTATTGGTGACGATGATAAAAAATGTAAGTTTCCCAGCACTACATACTAACTAATATACAGCACTGTTTCACGGTATTTTCCCCGGTTATCAAAACTTAAGAAAAATCGTTGCACTTGCGATTAATTAAACCGGTTAAGTAAGGCACAACGTTTTTAATCTCACTTGGTTTGGATGTGCTAACAAAACTTGATCGGAAATGGTTGCGGTATTTGTAAACAACTTTTAATGTAAACATATAAGTGACAGCTAGAAGTGAGAACTAATCCAAACAGCTGATCGTTATTTCATAAAATGTAATAGTAAACATTGGAAAAAAATTTGACAAAATTTGAACCAAATTGGGTTTTTGATGGTTCGTTATTTTGTTTTCAAAGAAGCGAGGCCATGTTTTTATAGCCAAAGACACTCTTACCAATCCAGTAAATACGGAAAAATTATTAGAACCTTGATCGGAACTCTAGTTTTCTAGGAGTAGGCCGTAAAATAACATTTTGAAATGAAATGAAAAATCCTTTATTTTTTCAGGCAAAGTTAGGGCCACATGGCCCTTTCTTACACTACTGACATTAAAAATATAACAAAAATAATGTGACATAGGGATAACTTAATCTAATTAAACATACAATATTTAACAATTCAAGTACCTACATATCTAAAAAAACATAAAAATTTAACAAATAGAAAAACACATTCACACACTCTCGCATACACGCATCAGCAAACGCGCAAGGTAACAGTAGCCCTAGGACACGCCAGCCGAGACCATCTTCTCAAAATAGAGTTTTTCAGTGCCGCCAAAAACTGGGAACGTTTTTCAAGGATCTTAATGTGTAGGGGTAGGCTGTTCCACAGACGACAAGCGGTAACAAAAAGCCCTGCCATAAGCTGTGGTCACATGATGAGGTATACGCAATGTGATCGAAGAATAACGAGACATTCGTGAACTACCCTGAGACACAAATTTAAAATCGGATTTGAAATATTTTGGGGAGCCTGTTTTCAAAATTGAAAAAACCAATGACAAAATTTTAATGAATCTTTGATCATTTAATTTCAGGATGTGTGCCTCAAGGTAGTATGGCGTGATATGCTCCATACGTCGCAGACCACAGACAAATCTCAAACAATAATTCTGTGACCGCTGGAGCATACCCCAGGGGTGCCCAGAGGGGGGGTACTGTGGCGCGTTTGCGCCACAGGAATTTTTGGGGGGGACTTTTTTAAGAGATTTTGGGGGGGATTTTTAATTTTTGCTAGCTGTCATAATGGCTGTATAATTTTGTACAAGCAGTCCGAAAAAGTGTTTCTCACTAAAAGTAGCTCACTATCAACACCATCAACATTTTGCCGTTCGTAATTAAGATTGCTTCTAAGAATGGTAAAGCACATTGTTAGACAATCCTTAACATGCCAGTGTCGAATTATACATGCTACATATGTTTTGTTGGTTCTTTAACTCCACCATAGTCAGGATTTAAACAAAAACCCCTTCTGGAGGTGTCGTCAGAATACGTTACAAACATTTAACACAAAACACGAAACGATTACAGATAGGCCTATCAATTCACGCATGTACATTGTCATCGGCAAGACTGGAAGTAAACTGAATCAGGTTCAGGTTATGATGGACCGATGACGTGGTCTCTGGATTGTCGTCTGCGTTTTCAACAGCTGATATTGGACTATTGTAGTGACTGAGAAGAGTATTGAAAATATAATGGGTTTCATAATTGATTGAGTGTTTTCACTCAAAAATTTTGTGCTGTCCCCAATTTTATGTATTCATATATTTCAAACTCCTCAAAGTATTTAATAAATTTCCTTTCGTGCAGTACTGTAGAATTTCTAGACCATCATTTATATCCAGCATATAAATTGGTTATTATTGTCAATGGTTTTGAATGGAAAACTCAATTATGAATCCCATTATACTTTCAACATACTTTCCTCCGTCACTACAATTAGTCCAATATCAGCTTTTGATAACACAGACGACAATCTTTCCGTCATAACCTGATTCAGTTTACTTCAGTTTAGTCCTGCTGACGGTAATATACACGCGTGAATTGATAGGCCTATCTGTAATCGTTTCGTGTTTTGTGTACAAACGGATTATCTGACAAGATGCGTTCCTACCATTTTAGTCATTGAAGGCAATCCTGGGGCTATAAAAATGAATTATAAGATTACTTCGTCACAAAAACCTTTTTCCTACAGTTACCTAACAATGTACATGTTCTCTCACTGATTTGAGAAAGCAAAGTGGCCAATTCGCTCATCAGTGAGACAATGTTAACATTGTCTCACTCTAATTACTTTGTCTCACTCCAGAATTGCAACGTGAAGGCACGAAATAGTGAGCGCGTAACATGCAGGCAACGTCGTATGCGCGCGAAATACGTTGGCAGCACTGGCTGTAAATCAGCTGGTCAGCTGTTGTACTGTTGTATTTGTCACTTCACATTAAATATTATATTAAAAGTTCACTTATGTGTAAAAATAGGTTATGTTTCTTCACAAATTTATTTGTTTTATGGTAACTGTAGGAAAAGTATAATGTGCAACTCGAGTTCAAAGTACAATTGCCTCACTCGAGAAACCATTCCTCACTCGCCTACGGCTCGTGAGTAAGGATTTCTCTCGAGTGAGTCAATTGCTCACTTTTCTCACTAGTTGCACAAATAACTATTGTTCTGGTAGCATGGTATTTTGCCCGGCGATTTTTGTAGAAGGCAGCCTGGATGTGGCGAGCAACAAGTCTGACTTATTTCGTGACTCTGCCTATAATTTTTAAACAATTAAGATACTTTATGCCAAAGTATTATTAATACACTTAAAGCTGTTTGATTTCTTAAGCCCTCTAAACATTAACGCCACCTAATATACAGTTACAGTACTGTGTTGGAGTAGAGTAATTCACCGAGTATATTTGTGTTGAACATGTTACGTATAATTGTGTTGAACGTGTTGAAGACGTTGTCTATAGCAATACTGAGCACATGTTGGCTGACAATACAAATTCGGAATTTTGTAAATTTAAAAACTTCTAATTCAACGATTAGTTAGATATGTATTGTTAAATGACGTTTCCTATTAAACATTTAATTTTGATTCTCAATCAGCAAGTTTGTTTTTGTACCTCGAGTTTACTAAATACTTTAAATACTCGTTTTATGAGGTAAAGGGAAATTGTCAGATAAATTGGTGGGGGGAGGGTAGGTTTAAATAAACGACAACATAAATTGGGGGGGGGAACTACTCATTTGGCTTGGGGGGGGGATTGCGCCTCTGTGTTTAGGGGGGATGGGCACCTCTGGCATACCCGCCTGTCGCAGTCAAGTCATTGATCAATGAGTTGCAGTAACTGAAGTGGGGTAGTACAAGTGATTTGATCAAATGTAGTTTAGTGTGTTGTGGTAAAAAATTCTGTAATTTTTTCAATGAATGTATGGAGGCAAAAACCTTTTTTCGTGTGTCCGTAACTGCTATGTCCCAAGTAAGTGAAGAGTTGAAAGATATACCAAGATTCTTGACATTGTCGTAGTATAGAAGTGCTTTGCCATTAACTGTGATTGGGTTTATGGAGTCTAAGTCAATTGAAGGTCGAAGTCGAGAATGGCTAATGACAATTGGTTTTGTCTTTTCGTGATTTAGTCTCAGTCCAAGATTCTCAGTCCAAGTAACAATTCGGTTGACATCTTCATTGATCCTTCTGACACAGTCGTTTTCGTTGTTTGCAGTAAAATGGTCATAGATTTGTAAATCGTCAGCGTACATGTGGTGTTTACAGTTGACCAAGGTCAAGTTTATGTCATTGACGTACAGTAAGAGCAGAGGCCCAAGGATTGACCCTTGAGGCACACCACATGTAACAGTCACCCAGTCTGATCTCGTGTCACCAATCTCCACACATTGCTGCCTATCTGACAGATAAGATCTCAGCCATTTAAGAGAATTATGGGAAAACCCTATGGCCCGTAATTTCTGAACCAGCAGGTCATGATTAACACAGTCAAATGCTTTAGAAAAATCAAATAGAGTTAGAATCGTTCCTTGTCGACGCTCCATAGCAAGTTTTATGTCTTCAGTCACTCGAAGGAGTGCTGTCTCTGTACTGTGTGCTGTCCTAAAACCAGATTGATAGTCAGATAAAATGTTGTTTTCCGTGATGAATTCAGTGATTTGACAGTGAACGATTCTTTCTAGGCCTTTAGATAGAGCGGGCAAAATACTTATCGGCCTGAAATCCCCAACCAAGGTTGGGGCTGAGATCTTTTTTAGGGGACGGATAATGGCAGACTTCCAAGAAGAAGGGAAAGAATGGTGCCTTAAAGATGCATTAAAAATTAACGTGATAGTTGGAAGGATGGCATAGAGGATGTCTTTGATAAAACGGATAGGTATACCATCAGAACCGACAGCATTGCTTCGGATTCTGCGGATAGCCATTAAAACATCGGACTGAATAACTGGTTTAAAATTAAACTCAGGATATCTCAGGTGTGGGGTTGGAGAGTTAACTAGTTCATTTAAGTAACTGTCAACTTGATGCTGGTTGGTATTTTGACTGCAAGAAGAAAAGTAAACGTTTAACTCATTTAGAGGAATGTGTACCGGTTGAGAATCAAATTGTTTCCCTAGCCCAAGACTTTTAACCTTGCGCCATAAAACATTTGATGGTTGCTTTTGATTTTCAAAAAGTTTTTGAAAGTATCTGAGTTTTGAATTTCGTAGAAGCTGTTTAACTCGATTACGATGATTCCGATATTGTTGTTTTAGTTCTAAATTGCTGGAGCGTCTAGCCTTTCTAAATAAGCTATCAAGTTGAGTCATCAAACTTTTAATTTCAGGGGTCATCCACGGAACAGGTCTTCGTTTTGTCACACGTTTTGAAACAATGGGAGCATGCTTGTCAAAGAGATTCAATATGGAAGAATTTAGCTCATGAACCATTTCATCGACAGAATTTAAATTTTAAATGAAGTGCCACGGAGTTTGTTGAACATCTAACATGAACTGAGCGACACTCATATTTTTAAAATCCCGATATTTAATAAACTTTGCTTTGGGCTTGGGAGATTTGATTGAGTACACACAGAAAATGAGGTCATGTTAAGATATTGCAGGGATTGGAAGCTGCCCATGATAAATGATATCATGGTCATTGGACACAACTATTAAATCTAAGAGGGTGTCAGAATTGGCAACATGATGTGTGGGATCGAGTGGAAGTACAGTTAAGTTGCACGATTCAAACAAGGTAGTCAGCTGTCTGTGTTCAAAGTTATGAGTCAACGATAGTAAGTCAGTGTTAAAATCACCCATGATCAAAACATGACTGTATTTGAACATCTCGTTAAGCAGAGCATTTTCAAAATCAGCAGATGCCCTGATCTTGGTGGGCGGTAGCACACTCCTAGTAACAGCGCATCTGCTCCAGGTAAACTGATCTCAATAAATAGGAATTCTGGCCCAGCCGAGTACTCTGATGGTGAAGAAAAGACTGTTTTAAACTTTAAATCCTCTCTGATATACACCGCAACGCCACCGCCCTGTTTACCAATCCTGTCATTACGTTGCAGCACATATCCAGGGAGAGACACCTCATTTGAATGAATACTCGGCTTCAGAAAGGATTCAGAATTTGAAATGCTAATTAAATCAAAATTACCGGGACAAAATATTTCTCTAACCTCATCAATGTGAGCACGCAGAGACTGGGCATTGATGTGCGCCGCTTTCAGGTGTTTGGGATAGGGAGATAAGGAGCGAGAAAGACAATCAGCAGTGGACAGTGTAGGGAGAGGGGTGGGGGAGGGGGGAGAGATAAGCGGGTCGTTGCGGCAAGCACTGTACGGCTGTGGACTCGCTATCCCGGGTCCACAGGTCGAAACGTCACGACAGGCGCACCCAAGACCACTGTACAAGCTGCGATCACTGATACACACTCACACACATACATATATATAGGCTACTTAAATTATTAAAGTAAATCAAAATCACTGTAAAGCCTTAAAAACAACAACACGCTTGTCTGGCTCCGCTACCAATTCACAAATGAACAAAAAATAAAAGTTTTTTTCCCTTTTTTAGAATAAAATACATCCAAAGAAACTAAACTCAATGACATTAAATTCAACAATAAAACCTCATATTCATTATACATTACACATTATACATTACGCAAGATATGTAGACGACGCATTCCTTGTAATGAACTGCAATAAACGACAATCTAATCTCTTTCTAAACCACATTAACAAAATTCACAACAACATCACATTCAAAATGGAAACAGAAGAAAACCATCATATAAATTTCCTCGATTTAACCATCACAAAAAACAGCACAGGAAAGGTAGCTATTGGAATAGAAACCCACCCAAACGGACCTCATAATACCTGCCGACTCCAACCATCCATACAATCAAAAAATGGCTGCCTTCCGTTCATTAGTCTATAGGCTATTAAACTACAACCTCAACGACCTGGAATATGCAAAAGAAATTAATATAATAAAAACAATAGCAAAAAACAATGGATACAACCCCACCATAATTGACCCCATTATAAACAAAATGAAAAGGAAAATAAAACACGGACCTGAAAACGAGACTACAGCCCAAAACCCCGAACCAAACCCAAAATATATATCAATCAAATACACTAGCAAAATATCAGAGAAAATTGGCAAAGTTTTCAAGAAATCTGGCTACACACCTACATACCAAGTCAAAAACTGTCCCATACCACTATACGACATAGAAGCAAGTACAAAGGCCCGACCAATAGAAAAAGACAGAGGAGTGTACAAAATAACCTGCAATCCACCATGTAACAAACAATATATTGGCTACACGAATAGATCATTTTCCCAACGCTTCAAAGAACACAACACTAGTCACTACAAAAATCCAACCTCAATAGTAGCAAAACACCTCAAACAAAACCATACTCATTCAATAACATTCCCCGATTCCCTCACTATCCTGAACAGAACCCAGTCAAAAACCACAGCCAAAATACAGGAAAGCTACCAAATCTATAAACAAGTCACCGAATCTGGACCCGACAGCCTACTTAACATAAAAGAGGACTTCAATAACTCCATCATCTTTAAGACCATGTACGAAATAGAAACCAACCGATTTGGCAACCCCGCAGAAAATAGACAACGTCGCAGATACAACAATTCTGGGAATTCCACACCCCAACCCGTCCATCCACCAGACACTGTTTCTGTCAGTCTAACAACGATCCCGGCACAAGTAAACACCCCGCGCTCGCAACACACGCCCGCCGCGCCGCGAGTGTAAACGCTACCATGTGAACCGGTATAGTGACTCTTGTATATATAAACTGTGTATATATTAGAATGTAAGTGTAGGATAGTGAACTCTGAAGATGCCACAACCTGTGGCGAAATGCGCATCAGGTATCAAAAACCAACAAGAACTTCAAGGCAAGAAAAACCAAAAAGGTAACATTTGTAAACAAACTGATTTATTTTTTAATTTATTATTTGAACGTGAACTTTTCCATGCAAAGAATATAAAAACAAATGTTAATAAATAAATTAATTTACTGTTTGCAATACCATATTAAACACACTAAGATAATAAATATAAATAAATTGAGAACATAAACTTAACTTTAAAACTTTGAGATCATAAAATATATTTTTATAATTTAATTTAAAACAAAATAACAACATCTATTTCAGTTTAATAGTAATATTCATTACTATTCTTTAAAAGTGTAAACCAATATAAAAATAGACAAAATATTAAAAAATATATTAAATGTAAATGTATAAAAAAATACATTTTGGCGTCACATACAGAATGACAGAATAGACAAACAAACAGACAGACAGAAATTGAGATAAGACTCGTTTCGGCTTTCTTTGGCTATGAAACGTAAAAATAACCAAAAACTGCATGATTCTAAGCAATTTAGCCTACAGACAAAACTGTAATTTTATTTATATACCGTAGATTTATATATTTGCCAACGGATTTACACCAATTTTAGAGTTTGATTAGGTCTAAATACGATTAGGCTATCATAAAATTAAAAATTTGACACTATCAAAACTTTTAAATAATTATTTTGTTTGCAATTTGCTTTGGTTAAAGCGTAGCAAAACCCCTAATTCAATTCTGTATTTCGTGTATGGAAGCGCGGGAAACCGTCATCCACCGGTGTACAAGCAACACCCCAGCCTTGTTTTGGGGGGAGGGGTAGCAAATGTGAGTGTGACCTTGGAATGAGTCACAGCGGCCCTGTCCTGCACCTGCTTCATGTCTCTCTTGCGTTTGTTATAATTACTGTAAATGTTTAAACAACGATACCAACTAAACCAGCCAAGCGATTTTAAAAATTTAAAATGTAAAATTAATTAAAAATTATTATCTTTAAAATGACTAGGCCTACCTGCAATTTTCATTTTTCATTTTGTAACACAATTATTTTACTATAATTTTTGTAACCAGCAACTTAATTCAAATTTATCTTCAATGGCGTGAATTGTTATCTTATCCCGTTCACAAATCAGTTTTCAAAATGAAAATCGGATGAAAATTCCACCAATAAACACCAACACACAATGACTCCATTTTGGTGCTGCGACGTGTTGGCAGAATTTGGAACTAAACCTGGGATGTTTAGCCTTAAAATGCACTTAACAATAACCTTAAATAGGCTATAGGATAACGAAAATAAAAATAAAGCTGTTACAGAAGAAGGCTATTTGGTAAGTGTCTGATCAATTTTCGAAGTTATTAATAAAAACTACTGTGCAAGGGGGCCCCGGGTGCTCGCCCCATCCGCCCATAGGTAAGTCCGGACCTGAAGCCAGTCATTTGTACCATGAGGCTATGCGACCTCTCGCGGGTTACCTAATAACTTGTTGATATTTAATCCGGGAATGTAATGCATCAGGTTCTCTGCGGAACTAGGCTATACCCCAGTAACACCTATGATGAGTGAACTGGTATGGACTAGCGATACCGGTAGGTCTCTGATTAGGCAAGTGTGTGTAACTTAGGCCTAATCACTTCATAGTCTTCCAAGATTTCTAGAGGAACTGACCAACTTTGACAGTAGACCAATGAAGAAACCAATAACCTATATAACCTACACAATTTGGTGTTGTTTTATCTGTACAAAAAGGTTTCGTATGATTTATCTATGGTTTCACAGGCTCACTTACCCTAGGCTCAAGGAGAACGTAAGAACTTTGATGACAATTATTATACACACATATTGAACAGCTGAATCCTTCATTACATAATTTAAAAGGCGTCCAAGATCAGAATCAGCCATTTTAACCTAAACTTTATAAGCAACAAATTTGAAATTAGTAGATTATTTCAGTATTCACAATGATTTCAAGTTGAACTCGACAGTCCTCTTCGACAGCGAATACAACAACAACAACGGACTAAAGTCAAGTGATTCAAGATTCAAGGAGTATGAAAGATTGACTAGTCTACAATACAAAATACAACAACTCAAAACAATATAGGAATTTGCGAAATGGAAATGCGAAAACAAAACAAAACGAAAATCAAAACAAGAAAAAACACAACCAACGAGCTTCTTCTTCTATTCAATCATATGCTTAAGAGAAGACAGACAGCGATTCAGTTAGAATTAGACTAAGGAATACACGTGCACGTTTGTCATAAAACTATCATAGATTAATGATACCATAGACTAACCAACACAAGTAGACTTCTCATCCCATTGTAAATTTTGAAGCACGTTTTTCGTGTCTAGTTCATGTACGTGACACAAAGGCGCTAGTGTCGATGAAACTTTGTTTCAACTATTTTAGGGTTAATTTCTTGATTTCTGCTTAATGTTTGGTTATATAACTAGGGGACAAGTTATTGTTTATGCTTAGATCGTATTATTTGGTTAAACGAGGTTTTAAATGGCTGTAATAACGGGAAACAAATTGCAAACAAAACACGACCTCTACATAAACCGTACATGAACTAACAATTAAATTTATTTATTTATTTAAATTAAATACTATTTAGTCTATGGTAGTACAACCATAGATTAAACATAAATGTTTAATCTATGGTACAACCATAGACTAACCAACACAAGGTACAACTTTATAGCGTGAAATTTGAATAGTGAAGGTAGACTTCTCATCCGATTGTTAAATCTGTAGCCCACGTGCATGCTTATTGTATGTTCATTGCGTTTGAGTGTTCTAATGTTTATTGTTGATTAAAACCTCTTATTGCCCAAATTATTATACAAATGAGTTAAAAGTTATTTCCTATCGCTTTTATGTTTAATAAGGTTTAGTATTAACAAGTAATTTTTTTTTTAAATTTGTTATTACATGTTTTACCTTTTTTGGGTACGCGGTGGGGCACACGGAAGATTTCTCAGGTGCCGTTGACGTCACTAACTGCTGCATCTGAAGAAACAGACAATTTTATAATTTTTTTATTATTAAATGAAACTGGCATAACCTAACCAAACGTGCTGATAATGAAAAAATCGAATGAAGGTTTGGTTTACTAATCTAATAAAAAAATGGTTTTGTTCATAAAATAATATTATAAATGCCTAAAATTCAATTTTATAATTTTTAATTATAGAATTAAACTGTCATAACCTAACCTAACCAACCAAACTTGCTGATAAGAAAAAAAAATTGTCGACAAAAAGTTAGTGCTTCCAGCGGGATTCGAACCCGGTACATTCGGATTATCATCCCGAAACGCTATCCACTACACCACCAAGGCCGATGGATTAATACCGTATCGTTGCGGTAATGGTGTTCCCTCAAAGTGACGTCAGCAGTTAGTGACGTCAAACGGCACCTGATAAATCTTCCATGTGCCATTTTGTTTGGGTACGTGCACGATTACTAGATTTCTAGTATTCGTAGGTACGTGTAAAATTTTACACATCGGGCAGTTACGGAGTTATCGCATTATAAATAAAATGATAATTTTTTCAGGTTACGGTATAACATGTGTTTTACTTGTGACTATTTGTAAAACAGTGCAAGAAAGCTTATACTATAAAGATAACTTTGTAATAACAGCTTCCTTCATGTACCAAAAAACCTCAAACTCTATTATAATAATATGAAAACTTGAAGTGAAGCAGTTGCAGTTTCTTTCCTTAGTTAGGCAAGGTGTACTTGACAGTTTTCTGCACTTAATTTTACCATAGAATAAATAGTGACCAATGCCATCTCGCCCATCTCTTCCCTCGTTGAAGCATGGAATATGTTTTGGCTGCTGGGTCTCGATGTGTCTTTTGTTCATAATCAGCATCCACTCTGTCATACGAAGGGTGTCCTCTTTTTCTCTCACTATCCTTTCCTTCTCTGCATAGCACTGAAGATTTCACTTTTGAACTCAAGCAGGTGCAGGTCCACAATATTCTTTGGAAGGTTTCTCCTGTGACAATCATTTCTGTACCTAAAATACCCATTCACAATAGCCATGTCAACAAAATAAAAAAATAGTCTCAGGTAGTACTTTTTAGCGAATTTCCCTATAGGGAAGTAGCTATTACCGTAGGTGGCACGGTAAGACCTAGACCCAGGACCGATTTAATTTTTCATTTTGATGTCCCCGGAGGCCAAAAACACCATTCGTTCAAATTGTTATATATATATACAGGGTGTTTTTTTAAAAACTTGCATCTTTACTTATGTAAAAACCGCAATAGATAGAAATATGCAGTTTGCGGGAATCATCTATTGACGTAGGGGGACCAATTGTTTTGAATTCAACGTTAAATTCACATTCCCCCCCTTTCCCCCCCTGACCCCAACTTAATTTTTTTAAATAGCAAGGTACCCCTTGTGACATATCAAATAAAAGAGCATGAAAAAAGAAAATGTTTGATGAAAAAAAATTGAAAATCGGTTCATAAATTTGTGAGATATTCCCCCCCTCACCCCCCCGGAACTTATTTTTTTTTTAATAGCAAAGTACCCCTTGTGACATATCAAATGAAAGAGCATGAAAAAAGAAAAATTTTGGTGAAATTTATTTTTAATTTGATATGTCCTAAGGGCGGGTACATTGCTATTAAAAAACAAGTTATGGGTAGGGGAAAAGGGGGGTGATTATCTCACAAATTCATGAGCCGATTTTAAATTTTTTTTCACCAAATATTTTCTTTTTTCATGCTCTTTCATTTGATATGTCACAAGGGGTACTTTGCTATTAAAAAAAAATTAAGTTCCGGGGGGGTGAGGGGGGAATATCTCCCAAATTTATGAACCGATTTTCAATTTTTTTTCATCAAACATTTTCTTTTTTTATGCTCTTTTATTTGATATGTCACAAGGGGTACCTTGCTATTTAAAAAAAATAAGTTGGGGGCAGGGGGGGAAAGGGGGGTAATGTTAATGTAACGTTGAATTCAAAACAATTGGTCCCCCTACGTCAATAGATGATTCCCGCAAACTGCATATTTCTATCTATTGTGGTTTTTACATAAATAAAGATGCAAGTTTTTAAAAAAACACCCTGTATATATAGACTTATATATGTATATATATATATCCGTCCGTGAACGCGATAACTTGAGTAATTTTGGTCCGATTTTGATGAAATTTGGTTTAAAGGTGTAAAGCGGGATAAACTTGAATGAATTCGGGAACCAGCATGATCGGACCATGGGAACGGGGCTTTACGGGGGGTTTTATGGGGTAAATATTGGTTTTTCTCACTTTTGACCCTCAAAACACAAAATTTCCCAATTTCTCTTTAGACCTTTTAAAAGAGCTTAAAAAACAAATAATTTAGTATATAAAAGTATTTTTGTTCGGTTATTAGTAACGGAGAAAATTAAAAATAAATTTAAATTTCCCATGTTATTCTTATGGAGAATTGTCAAATGTTGTAGTTTGCTTGTTTTATGGATATATTTTGATCAAACTTGGCAAATATATTTATGTTGTACTAAGCTATCAATATTTTACAAAAAAACACGCTTTATTAGTTTCCTTGTAGCAGCAAACCTAGGTACTCGTTAAACCTAATGTTATTAAAATATATTTAACTGAAAATCAATTCAGACAAATGGAAATTCGCTTAGTCGGCAGGTTTGCTGCGGCGGGGGTATTTGATCTTATTCTTATCCTGGGTATTTATTATAGGTGTGGTGCCTCCAAATGTATTTTTAATTTTGATATCTAACTTTATAGTTTTATACCTCCTGGATCCAAATTATACCATTATTTTTCACCGCTGGTCAATATTTCTCAAGATATCTCCGTAAAAATATCAAACATTACAATAAACAAGGTAGGATGGATTTACAAGTGGAATGAACTGTGGCCACTGTGGGTTAACCAAGCCTATAGCTGACTGTTTTCAACCACACGACAACTAGGCCCTACATAAAAAACGTCCGGGGGGATTTTCGGCAAAACCTTCAAATGTCCGGGATTTAGACTAAAACATAAAAAAATAAAATTATTCCTGAACGCATAGTAGACCTAGTATTAGTAATTGCTGGCTCTAACCTTATACAGCGAGAGTACACTTTAAAAGTAAGTGTAAAAAGTTAGAGGAACTGACTACATTCAATAAACAATACCCCCGCCGCAGCAAACCTGCCGTCTAAGCGAATTTCCATTTGGCCGAATTGATTTTCAATTGATCTATTTAAATAACATTAGGTTTAACGAGTACCTAGGTTTGCTGCTACAAGGAAACTAATAAAGTAGTGTGTTTTTAGTAAAATATTGATAGCTTACTATAAAATAAATAAATTTGCCAAGTTTGATCAAAATATATCCATAAACAAGCAAACTACAACATTTTACAATATTCTCCATAAGAATAACATGGGAATTTTAAATTTACCATTTTTTTAGTTTTCTCCGTAACCAATAACCGTACAAAAACACTTTGATATACTGAATTGTTTGTTTTTTTAAGCTCTTTAAGAAGGTTTAGAGAAAAATTGGGAAATTTTGTGTTTTGAGGGTAAAAAGTGAGAAAAAGAAATTTTTACCCCATAAAACCCCCCATAAAACCCTGTTCCCATGGTCCGATCATGCTGGATCGCTAACTCATTCAAGTTTATCCCGCCTTACACCTTCAAACCAAATTTCATCAAAATCGGATAAAGATTACTCAAGTTATCGTGTTCACGGACACACACACATATATATATATATACATATATACAAATTTGAACGAATGGTGTTTTTGGCCTCTGGGGACATTAAAATGAAAAAGTAAATCGGTCCCGGGCCTAAGTCTTACCATGAGACCTACGGTAATAGCTACTTCCCTATAGGGAAATTCGCTAATAACATCTTCAGACAAAATAAAATCAGCTGATTAGTTTGTAAACAAGTATGTTGACTTTCACCACAGCTGATTTAAAAAATTAGGGTGTTTAGTGTGAAATATAAAAACAGTAAATATGTGTGCAATTTTTAAGCCATCCTAATGATTGATAATTTATAAAAGACACTTTTGGGGTTATATGTAATATTTTATTATTGTTTGAAATAATCTAAAATCGTTTAAAAATAACTTTCAAAGCGGACGCAAGCTGTTGCATTGTTGTGGCAGACTTAGGCCGCATGCCTCGGCATGCACTATATCTAACCTCCAGCGGTCACGTATTACTAAAGCTGCCATATCTCTGTTAATATTCATTCAATCTTAAAGATTAAGGTGTCGATCGATTTGTAATCAAATTATCTTTAAAATGTTATTCTTGTAAATCTTTTGTAAACTCAACCGTTTTTTAGTTATTTAAGAAACAAAATTTTAAATGGCCGCCATTTTGTTTCATGAATTTTTAAAATGTTCATATAATAAGCGAAAAACAAAATGGCGGCTGTGTGAGTAACTAAGGCCTTCCGGTCAATTTAAATATGATATTTCGATTTGTTTCTTACCCAGGAACAATACCCTAAAATATCCGACATGAATTCTGAAACACCCTGTATATATACTGTATGTCCGTTAGCAAGATAACTCGAACAAAAATGATCCGATTTTGATTAAATTTGGTATAAACGTGTAAACCTACATTTATTCGAACGAGTTCGCGAACCATCATGATCGGACCATCTTTTACCTTCCTCGTAGCAGCAAACCTAAGAATTTGTTAAATCTAATGTTATTTAAATTGGGAATAAATATGTCCTATGTATGGAAATATTTGAGTAAAAATGTAATCAAGCAGGTTGAAATTCACTTAGTCTGCAGGTTTGCTGCGGCGGGGTAATTTTCTATGTGAGGTGTTAATGGGCGTCACTGGTTGCTTAGTATGACGGAAACTGTCATCTGACATATGTAAATAGTTCTTAAAATCCTGATGATTTTAAAGTCGAAAAGCTCGTAGGAGTGTTGATGTGGCTGTAACTATTTCTACGTTAAAGCCACCCTTTAACCCAAAATCTTCTAAACAATTTCTTTCTTCTTCTTTACTTCCCACAGTTTAAAAAATATAATCAAAACTTCGGCAGCTATTTCCTCTTCGTCGGGGAGCATGGTGTTGTCACTTAGGTACACATTTAGATAGGCTTAAGCGTGAACCAGAACAAAACACATTGTCTATCCTCACCAAATTTTGGTATTTTTGGATTTCCAGCTTGGTTGAAAGTGCTAGGTATCCTAGTCTGTACCACCCAGCAATAAAACATTCAATCATCAACTTAGTCGCTCGTCAACCAGATCACCGGTTGGTAAGCGACCGGGTGTCCTAGTGTGTACCAGCCATATCATGAATCGCCCCACATGAGAATGAAATTATTGTGTCACTGTAATGATATATTATATTTAGAATCTTTGTTTCCTTTTTGGATAAAATTTTTAGCCCAGTCAACCTGTGTCGTAAAACACCGGTTGAAGTAAAAAATTAGTAACAAGCTGATTATTTTCCCATCGACTTCTACCATTTAGAGAAGTGTTCAGCCAAAAGTCCCTACCCCTACCCCCCTTGCTTCCCCCCTACGCCCCCCTAAACATATAAAGTACAAGGGTTTCGTAAATCACATTTCTCTCGATTGTTGAACAACGTATTGAATTGCAATTAGTTTTATTCTCTTTGTTATAAAATTTCCTACAATCCTGCTTTGTTAACTTTCGTCGTAGCTGTTACCGTTTGTTGGTTATTTGTATAAAAATGTAAAGATTTATATATTTTTCAACATATAATTTTATTTTTGTCGCCTTAATTTTTTTTTGCTGACGTTTTATGAAAATATGTTTTATACAAAAGTTGTAGCTGCTTTCATTAGCTTTAAAATTATGTATAATAGTACTTACTTTAATGAAAGTCCTGTGTGACTCAGACGGTGTAATGCAGTATGCATACTCAATCAGTGAGCTAAGTGGGGCTAGCGCGGCGTTGCAATACTTTAATTAATTGTTGTAATATGGAGAGTGTTTTTTTTTTTTTTTTACTTAAGGTACACTATTGCATTATCTCCATATTCCACCTCAGAAAACCTGCGACTAAGCAAATTTTCATTTACCTGGCTGGATATTTACTAAAAAATTCCCTTAAAATCGTCAAAATTATTTCCTGATCAGATTATTTCAATGAATACCTACTTTAGGTTTGCTGCTACAGCCAAAAGGTATTGAATAGTGTCCTTTTATTGAAATGTTGACATAAATAAAATTGATTAAAATATAGGTATAAACAAGCAAACTACAACCGTTTTTTTTTCTTTCTCCAAAAGAATAAAATGGGAATTTTAAATTAAAATGTTTATGAATTATCTTCGTAACCATTATAATAAAAAAATATTTATTTTTTTAAACTCTACAAAATGGTTTGGAAAGAAATTGTAATATTTTGTGGTTTTAGGGGGGAAATGGGAATAACCAACTTTTACCCCATAAAAACTCCCATAAACCCCTATTCCCATAGTCCGATCATGCTGATTCGCAAACTCGTTCGAATAAACGTAAATTGATACGTTTGTACCAAATTTAATCAAAATCGTATCATTTTTGCTTGAGTTATCACACTAACGGACTCGTATATATATATAATCTTAAATTTTACATTTTATTTATGAATTTGAACAGCGGAGGGTGTTTTCGGCCTCTGAGGGCCTCAAAACGAAAAAGTAAATTGGGCTAGGTCTTACCATAAGACCTATGGTAATAGCTTATTCCCTATATGAGGAATTTGCTAAAAAAAACAACCGAAACAAAACCCATATACAGTCAATACAATTTATCTCTACCCTTTGTATTTAAAAAGCATGAAATGTTTTTATATGTACGTAATAATTTTATAGGATGTCATTTTTGAACAAAATAATTGCATTATCATGATTTGAAGTTAAGAATTACTCATACATCGAATTGCAATTTTTCCCTTACAACTTCTTTCCCTCCTGATCTTATATTTCCAACACTGGGCTAAGACGAGTCATCACAGTCGGTTTTTAATTTCTTGTCTTATCAAAGCCGCAGCTGTAGAAACTATTCTCTTAATCTTATCATCGTTATGCCTTTTATTTTAAGAGTACCAAGTTTCAGAGAAAATCTTGCCCACCCTATCTATTAAACAAACTATGGAGGATTTATTTTTATGTTCGTAGTCTTTCACCAAGTTATTTAATAATAACGTTTTGAAGTACTTCGTTTCATAAACCTGGTCTCTGCCTGATATATTTTTCATCAATTGCAAATGGATAGGAATACTATGCTGGCAATCATCATTTTCCTCCATGAAATCACAAACTTTTATGAATGATTCTTTTAATAAATCGTTAACTGGTCTACCACGAACTGCACACGTATTGGGTGATTGAATGGATTGTTTCAAAAACCTAGCATGGACAAGGTAAACAAATCCTTCCAGCCTGGACCTAACCTAATCACCTATTGTTTTCCCTTTTTTCAATACATTTACTTATAGTTTGTTTAGTAGTTGAATTACAGTATGAATTAAATCGACTGCTTTCTTATTGTTTTTTGGTGTCTTAAAATTTTTAAAATATAAAAAAATACAATAATGGGTAGAAACATTGTGTACGAGTGCGGTAACGGATCAGCTATGGAGCGCCACATAGAAATAGTGCACACCATGCATTCATGGTTGATATATGGCGTTACGTAACCATAAAGTACACGTTTCAATATATCATTTTAAAGCTGATAGCAGCTACAATTTTGTTTAAAAAATACTTTCATAAAATGAGGGCGTTAAAAGTTTTGCAAACAAATTAAATTACAAATCCATAGAATATTAATCTTTACATTATTCTACGGATAACAAACAAACGGTAATATTTACGACGTTATTTAACTGGACATGGTTGTAGGGAAATGTTATTACAAAAGGAATAAAACAATTGCAATTCGATGTATGTTAGATTTTTAACTTCCAGATCTTTGTTCAAAGATAACACCCTTTAAAAGTACTACATACCTAAAAAAATAATGACATGCTTTTTAAGTAATAAACTAAATATATTTCTTTTATGAACTTTAAATGTTATTAACTTAAATGGGGTTTCGATTGTTATTTTTTTAGGATACAATAGTGTATCTAAATTTTTTTATATTTTTGTAATACAATAGTGTATCTAAAGTAAAGAAAAATTCTCCACATTGTAATGATAGTACCTACAATGATTGTACAATGATAGTATTTCGCGCCAGCACCAACTTCATCTAGACCAAAACCACTGATTGAGTACACATACTGCATTACACAGGCTGAATCTCGCAGGATTTTCATTAAAGTAAGTACTGTACATTATACATCATTTTAAAGCTAATGAAAGCAGCTACAACTTTTATCTTAAACATATTTTTATAAAACGTCAGCGAAAAAGTTAAGGCGACAAACATAAAATTATATGTTCAAAAAATATATAAATTTTTACATTTTTTATAGAAATAACAAACAAACGGCAACAGTTATGACTAAAGTTAACTCAACATGGTTGTAGAACAGGATGCTTGAGTTCATTAAGCTACTCAGGTTTGACGGACTCTGAAGTACCATGTGGGGAGCGCAAAAAGCCCATCAGTGGCTGACGTGCAACAGGACAAGGTCCGCCCCTACAGAACCAGAATCAATCAATCAATCATGGTTGTAGAAAATGTTATAACAAAGACAATACCGGTAAAACAAATTGCAATTCAATATTTTATTTAACAATCGAGAAAAACGTGTACCGGTACCTTAAGTAAAAAAAAAAAAACACTCACCATATTACAACAATGATAGTATTGCAACGCCGTGCCAGCCCCACTTTTGTAAATTGAAACATAATTAACACAACTGAATTTATTGAACTCACAAATCAGACTAAACTAAAAAGTACACAAAACATAATAATATAAACAGTCATCTGACAGTTGTTATATATAAAACATATGGACTTATTTCTTGATACATAACACTCCCCCCCCGTTAGGTAGTCCTTCAGATATGCCGGTGGTCGACGGATACGAACAGGTCGAGGACTCATGCTCATTGAAGTGTTTTGGGAGTTTGATCTAGAGACACGTGACCGAACAGGTTGTGGACTCGTGCTCATGCTAGTGGAGTCTTGAATTAAACCAGAAACGTTGAAACCAGCATCATCTTGATGAGGGTTAATTGAACCTTCTATACCGCGAGATTGTTGCATCACTGATGGTCGCATTGGTTGTACGTCTGGTGTTCTCATCATAATAGGATTGCGAACCATTGATGGTGGTTGCACTGGAGTGATATGATGTGTTTCTGGTGTTCTCATTTGAATAGGAGTCTGGAGTAGTGGGTGGAATGGTGGGTTTACTGGAGATTCAGGATTATCCAAGTGTGAGTTAGTAGATGCTTTTGATGTTTCTGAGCGTGGTCTCAATTGGTCAATATGACGTCGTATTTCAATGCCTTCTTTTGTTATCAAATGGTAGCTCAGCGGCCCGGTTATTCTAGTGACTTTAGCAGGAATCCACTTTGGTCCTCGCTGATTATAGTTTCTTGCAAATACGGAGTCATTTTCTTTAAATTTCCTCTGAGGTGACTGTTGGTAATCGTGAAGCGCTTTATCCAAGATTTTCTCTTCTTTGTCACTTGAAGAATAATCTGGGTGAACTCTGTCTAAGATGGTTCTATAATACGCCTTCCGAACAGCAGTTCACTCGGTGACATATTAGTAGAACAATTTGGCGTTATATGAGATGATATTAGGAACTGAGCTAATCTTTTTTGCCAATCTCCTTGAAGTATTCGTCGCAAAGAATTTTTTGTCGTTTGGACCATCCTTTCTGCCTGACCATTCGATGACGGATGGTATGGTGCAACCACGACGTGGCGGATGCCATTGCTTTCATTAAACGATCGAAATTCTTGTGAAGTGAAAGCCGACCCGTTATCAGATACTATTGTGTCTGGAACACCATGTGTTGCGAAAAGGCTTCTGAGAACCTTTATAGTTGATCTTGAATCTGTAGAAGGCACCAAAACTACTTCTAACCATTTGCTGAAAGAATCGACAACAATCAAAAACAACTTGTTTTGGAAGGGCCCAGCGAAATCTATGTGGAGACGAGACCAGGGTTGTTTCGTTTTCTCCCAGGGAAGAACTGTTGCTCTTGGAGGGTTGTGACGACTTTGTTGACATGCTTGACAAGAATTCACTATGTTTTCTATGTCTTGATCAAGTTTTGGCCACCAGAAATAGCTTCGAGCCAACGCCTTTGTTCGAACAATGCCCTCATGTCCCATGTGTTGTGTAGAAGCTTCAGAGCTTATTGCCTGAGAGTGGATGGAATGATCACCCTAGTTCCCCAAAGTAAACATTGTTTGTATTGAGAAATTGAATTTTGACGAGAAATGAAAGGCGTAAGGTTGAGATCTGAGTTATAAGTTGGCCAACCACGTTGAGTCCATAATAGTACTTTAGATAGAAGTGGATCCTTTTCTGTTTCTTTTGCTATTATATTAGCGGTGATTGGTTTAACCTCATCGGATTCAATGTATAGCACGTCATTCAAGACTTCATTTATCTCTTGATCAACAACATTGGAGGAACATGGAAGACGACTCAAACCATCAGCATTCGGAATAGAAATCCCTGGTTTGTATACAAGATCAAAGTCATATCCATTCAAAAGGATACTCCAGCGAATCATTCGAGGTGACAGTGTGTTTGGTGTTTGTTTATCCACAGTGAAAAGACCCAGAAGTGGCTTATGATCTGTTCTAATTTCAATATGCCTCCCATATAAGTAGGCCTAATTGTGGAATTTTTTAACCCCTCCAATGATGGAAAGTGCTTCCCTATCTACTTGAGCATATCTTCGTTCTGACTGACTCATTGTCCTGGAATAAAACGCAATTGGAACTTCCTTTTCCCCTCGAACCTGACTAAGCACACAACCAATACCATAAGGAGATGCATCACAAGTTAGTATACGATGGCTGGAGGGATTGTAATGAGCCAGTATACTATCGGAAGAAAGGAGTTTCTTTGTCTTTGAAGCATTGAAAGCAAGTTTATGTTTTTCCTCCCACCGCCATTTAACATTTTTGTCCAATAAGCGATGTAAAGGTTCTGCAACATTGGCTTTGTTGGGTAAAAAACAGTGATAGAAATTAAGTAAACCTAAAAATGCCTGCAGTTGTTCCTTGTTAGTCGGCTCAGGAGCATCTTGAATGGATTTGACTTTGTCCGGGTTAGGACGAATTCCGTCAGAGCTCACAACAAATCCCAAGAAGTCAACTGATGTAGATAACAAAGAACACTTTTCGCTTTGGAGTGTAATCCCTGCATCTCTAAAACGAGTGAATACTTGTCTTAATGTGGTAATCAATTCGTGTATTGTCCCTGCTTTAACCAAAATATCATCAAAGTAAGGGATTACATTGTCCAAGCCCGAAAGCAAACCCTCAATAAAATGTTGAAATATAGATGGAGCTGAGCTAATACCGAATTGTAGTCTTTTTGGTTTAAAAGCACCCTTGTGTGTAATTAGTGTCTGAGCTAGTGCCGACTTCTCGTCAACAACCAGTTGTTGATAAGCTTAGGCTAAATCTAACTTAGCAAAATATTTCCCTTGGTTTAAGTTTGCTAAGAGCTGAGAGATTGGTGGAATAGGGTACAGATGATCTTGGATAGCTTTGTTTAACGTTGCCTTATAATCACCGCAAATTCGTATTTTACCATTGCTTTTTACGGAAACAACTATTGGTGTGGCCCAATCCGATACCTGAACAGGTTCTAACACTCCCTGATTAACTAACTTATTCAGCTCTTCTTCTACTGGGGCCTGCAATGCATAAGGTAAAGGGCGCGCTCTTAAGTGAATTGGGTTATAATTGTGGTCAATTTTCAGTTCGATTGGAGGTCCTTTATAGCACCCTAAAGAATTTGAAAATACATCGGAAAATTCACTTTTCAGATGTTGAACATCCAGCTGAGCTTTACTAAGAACTTCAGATTCATGACAGTTGATTGAAAGTACTCCGTTTACTTCAATGTTAAGACTTTTTAGCCAATTACGCCCCAATAAACTATTTCTATTACCTTCAGTTATGACTAACGGAAGGAAACCATTGAACTTACCGTATTTCACATAAACATTAGTCTGACCTAAAACACTTACAGGTTTACCATTGTAATCCTTGAGTTTCCAAAGAGAAGGTTGCAGTTTACAGTTTTTATGAGAAATTGTATTCCATAGTTCTCCTCCTATGATAGAAACACCTGCACCAGTATCAACTTCCATTAGAACTTTGTGATTATTTATGTTGACAGTTGTATACAGTTCCGGTACTTTAGTGCAGTTAACTTCCTGGACGTATTGAGTTGTTTCGTTATTTGATTGAGGTAAAAACGTTTCTTCTTGTTCATAATTGGTTTCCTCCGACAAAACTTCATGAGCCCGCTGTCCCTTTGATCCGTGTTTTTGGCTAAAATATTCTTTGGGGCGTGGTTTCCCTCCTTTACAAACTCGTGCTAGATGCCCAATTTTCTTACAAATATTACAAGTAGTCTGAAGATGGGGACAATCCCTTCTAAAATGTCTTAGTCCACAACCAAGACAAACATTAGGTGTAACAGAGTGAGCTGGATTGTTGTTAAATTCAACAAATTTCCTGTTTGAATGGTCAATTTTATGTGCATTAGCAAAACTTGAGCTACTGAAAGAAAGTTCCTTACTTTGAGTTTGAAATAATTCATTTGACTTAGCTGCAATAACAACATCCTGAAGTTTAATAGTAGGTTCTTTCAAAATTTTATTCCTTAACTCATCACTTCTAGATCCAATCAAAATTTGCATAATTAATTCTCTATCCAAGTCTTTGAATTCACAGTTCACAGCTAATGTTCTTAGTCGAGAATAGAAAGAGTTAAACGACTCTGATTCTGCTTGATGACACTTCCTAAAATTAAATATTTCAAAAAGGACATTTTGGCTGCACTTTACTTGACGTCCTACACTCATTTGAATGAAAATATCGATCGATATATCGATTAATCGATTGCTTCATTCGATATATCGTTTGGTTAGTTAGGTAAGGTTAACCTAACCTAACTAACCAAACGATATATCGAATGAAACAATCGAATGAAAATATCGAATCGAAAAAAACAATCGAATGAGTGTAGGACGTCAAGTAAAGTGCAGCCGACATTTTTGGTAGGAGCGAAATAGTCAGTTAATAGTTTTATAACATTTTTGTACGTTATTTCATTAGGTTGTGGTAAACTGTCAAAAATGTAAGTCACTTCCTCACCAGCTAGATTAAGTACTAGTGCAGTTTTCCTTACATCATTTGTAATGTCTGCAGCTAAAGCATACCTCTCAAATTGCTTAATCCATGTACCCCAACGCTGTGCGACACTTGCAGGATTTGTATGGGGGTCAAAACGATCAGGCTTATTGAGATCCATTATCCAATTATCCTCGTCACCAGTTTTGTAAATTGAAACATAATTAACACAACTGAATTTATTGAACTCACAAATCAGACTAAACTAAAAAGTAAACAAAACATAATAATATAAACAGTCATCTGACCATTATTATGTGCTCGCTGCATCTGACAGATGTTATAAATAAAACATATGGACTTATTTCTTGATACATAACACCCACTTAGCTCACTGATTGAGTACGCATACTGCATTACACCAGCTGAGTCTCACAGGACGTTCATTAAAGTAAGTACTATTATACATCATTTTAAAGCTAATGAAAGCAGCTACAACTTTTTTACAAAACACATTTTCATAAAACGTCAGCGAAAAAAGTTAAGGCGACAAAAATAAAATTATATGTTGAAAAATATATAAATCTTTACATTTTTATACAAATAACGAACAAACGGTAACAGCTACGACGAAAGTTAACTGAACAGGATTGTAGGAAATTTTATAACAAAGACAATAAAACTAATTGCAATTCAATACGTTGTTTAACAATCGAGAAAAACGTGATTTACAAAACCCTTGCATTTTATACGTTTAGGGGGGCGTAGGGGGGGAAGCAAGGGGGGTAGGGGTGGGGACTTTTGGCTGAACACTTCTCTTGGTAGTAGTCGATGGAAAAAAACAGCTTGTTACTAATCTTTTCCACCTAAAAACACAGGTTGACTGGACTATTTGTGTTTTAGACTGTTGCCAAAATTAACCCAGCTGTCTCTGTCTCTGCTCACCACCACCCGGACCAGCGAGACTATCTATCTACAGCACAGCAACACAGCTAGCTCCTAGTCTGCTTTCTGCTTACGTTTACAAATTTCTAAAACTTACAATATAGGCTATATGTTTTTAGGAATTGTCAGACAATATTCAGTTTAAAAATTCCAAAATGCTGAAAGTTCTAGAACCTATCTTTAAATACTGTAGTCTAAAAACATTTTTGAAAGCCCTTAAAACGCATAAAAGTAATTGTAAATTAAAAAAAAATATGTGACCCCTCCCCCTTCAAGATAAGTTCCGCGAGTCATAATTGTCCTCTTTTTTGATGGAGGGTCTCTGGAAACTTGGGAATTTAGAAGATCCACTCCTCCCATGAATTTGTTGTATGTCTTTATAATTCTAGGACAAAGGCACGTTTCTTTTTGATGATCGGTCAAATCTTGTAATTTGAGAGACAGGCATTTAGTGCAACACTAAATTGAGTGTGGTAGTGTGCAAAGTAGAGTCATTGTAGTTTTAAGATTGTTTTCAGCATTGGAAGAACTAAAAACAGTACCAGGAACGTCCCCTAAGAACTTCTGGGGATAATTTTATTCCACAGGGCTCACTCGATTTTTATTTAACACCAAGCTTCCACTGCCAACGCTCTGTTGTTTATTTTTATTCACTTTGTTTTTCCAACTCAGGGGCAACCAAGATTTGTAAAGAACCAATCAGTTGAGAGTCAGAGTATTTGCAAGTAATATATATTTAAATACTTATTTAAATATATAAGTCAGAGATTTTCTTTTTTTTACTTTACAAAGATCAGCTTTTGAAAATGGTAAGATATTTACAAGAAATGTTGATTATATCGAACTCTTATGTACATCGTGAGTATTTCCATAATCTTTGAGTCGACTCTTTTAAAGTCATCGGAAATTATGACTGTTATTGGTTTTAAAATAACGCCTGTAATACTTCTTAATTACTAGAATTCGAGCAACAGGTAGGCCTACACTAGTATTTACTTTGCAAGTAAACCTCTTATCCTAGTATAAAATTTACTGTACCCCTATTTGATGCTTTTTCATTTTTTTCTTCTCACTGGATGGTTTAATTTAAAGCAGCTACATATCACCTTTAATTGCATATTAATTATCACTTACCGTTCCTTATTTTACCTCAGTGACCACTGAAACCTTAAGAGGATTTTGACCTCCCTTTCTCTTCTTTCCCTGCTAATGTTGATCACAGTCTGGAGAAGTCTTTCTTTGCTTGGTCCTCCAAGTGGTAGTCTTATTTGTAGTACTCATTGGAATAAATTTTTAAATGTTAATGTATCAATTCTCTCCCCCACGCATATCTGGGTGTTTAAATATTCCTCTTAGCTCGCTGTTCTTTCGTATCTCAACCTCTGCCATCATAAATGGCCCGTATATTTTCTCTGCAATCTATTTCTCAAACTCAGCAATAGGGGTTTTCGGTTCTTTGGTCAGTGCCCAAGTTTCTGAACCATACACTACTGTGATAATATGGTATGTTATGAATCCAATTTGGTATCTACTGACACCCTGCATTTTATTGGACAATTTTCTAGAGTTTACTACACCGGTTGACATTGTTTGAATTATCAAGCAAACATTTGGTATGCCTACATAGTGTACTGAATTTGATGCAATACAAACAAAATTAGAAACTAAAAAATAAAATTAGAAAGCGCGCAAATCCAGTCAGCTGATTAGACATAGGCGATGTAGTGCCAGACTACCTGTATATTAATATTTATTTAACCACTCATCCCTGAATGGAAGAAAGATTTTGAATGATCTGGCGAAGAAGAATCAAACGATTCTGCATGTGGTCCGAGGGCATGTCCAGTATATCCCCTCTTACTGTCTGAGAAATCTGAGAGTGACTTTGGAACCCTCCTACATCCAACAAAAGGTTCAGACTGGAGTCTTGTTATGCAGTCTTCCTCGTAGTGACCTTGACATTCAGGTTAATTGGAGTTAGGTTGAGAAGGCGGACAGCTGCTCATCTCGCGCCAGTGATGATGAGACAGGCGAGTCTTTGAACGGCAGACAGATATAGGATATACAAAATCAAGAACATTTGAAAATTACATTTGTTATTCAGGGTGACTTGTTATTAAGGTTCCACTTTATATTACAAATCAGTTCTAGTTATAGGAATCAAATCTGTTAAGTGTTTATTAACATACAAAAATATAAAAAGTATTTTTTAAATCAATAACTCCAATACATGTGTGATTAATATTTAAAATATTTGTATTGTACTATATATTCATTTTCCCACTTCGTACATTTTTTATCATCTAAATTATTTCAAAATTTTAATATGCCTATGTTTTGATGGACTGTGTACTATCACAGACATAAAGAAGTAATGTCAATCACCAACATTACTACCGAAACAGTAGGCCTACACACGTAAATTAGGTGTGAAGTATTTTTTGTGGTTTTTATTTTTTTTGTCTGATTTTAATTTTTCAGAACAGCCAAATTTTTTAGGTTGACAAATAAAATTCTCAACCTCTTCTTAAATTCTCTGACAATTTGTCATTGTAAAATCAAAACCATTGCATTAACTTAGACGAACATTTATACAAAACAAATCAGTCTGATCAAAAACTAACTGAATATTTATCACAGTGAATGTTGGCATGAGGTTTAGCAGAATAAGAAAGTTTATTCAAGGATTTTGTTTTGAAATGATCAGTCAATCAATAGAGAATTACCGGTATGTGATACACTTGAAGATGTCGTTGTACTAAAAAACAGAAAAAAATATCAACCAGGTAATATTAACTCTATACAACAGAAGATTATTCTTTTTTGTTCTTTGTCTTCTTGGAAAAGAAAAGTCTATTAACCATCTTTGTAATGCACTTGGCCATCCAGTACACTGCTATCAAAAGAGCTGTGAAGGTAGCACACACTACTAGCAATACATCTAGAAGCCACAACTGGTACCAGGGCATGTCAACAGCTGCAACATACAATGTTTACGATTTTATCAGAAACCTATAGGCATTTAACGTATGTTATTTTAGTTAAGTAGATGTTTATACATTAACTATAGCCTGTAAAGATGTTACAACTAACAACTTATCTAATCTATATCTATAAAAATACTGGTATCTTTAAAGTGATACAGTCAAATTTGTGGTACAGTAATAGTTTATTTCGGCCTTATACCAAATAAAAATATAAGCATATGGCACATTAAAATCAAGCTTAGAGTGTATAGATTTGCCAAAAAGTATTGGTATAAGAACGAGTTTTCTAAAGGCTCTGCTCCATAGGCCTTTTCCAAAGTGCTACGCTTTACATATTTTTTATCACAATTTTATTTACATTCCGTTCAGTTTTTTTTTTAACATTCAGCAAAATAACAAATAATAAAATGTTAGTTAGTCTCTATCCAAGGCAGGTCGTGTATGGAGTCTGCGAGCCTTCCAACCGGCGAGCATGTTGGGTTTTGCGCTCGGCTTGGTCAATCAATCAATCAATCATTTATTTAAAATGGGGACGCCACTATGTGGGGTCTGACTTAGGGGAGGTACGAATGAGGCATTAGTTCAAAATTCCTCCGTGAACAGCGCTGTAGTAGAGAGCACTTTGGAAATGAAGGTTTACTAATACTAATCGCAAAAATAGTTCTGTTCATAAAATAAAATTATAAATACCTCATATTCAATTTTATAATTGTTTGATTATAAAATTAAACCATCATAACCTAACCTAACTAACCAAACTTGCTGATAATGAAATAATAAAAAAAAAGTTTACTAATAGAAAAAATAATTCTGTTCATTAAATAAAACTAGAAATTACTCAATTAAAAATTTATAATGACTTGATAATAAACTAAAATAAATGAAACTGACATAACCGAACCAAACCAACCAAACTTGCTGATAATGAAAAAATCTTAGACAATAAGTTAGTGCCGCCAGCGGGATTCGAACCCGGGACATTGAGCTTACAAGCACGGCACGCTAACCACTAGTCCAGCGAGGCCGATAGCGAAACACCGTATTGTTACGGTAATGGTGTTCCCTCAGCTAAGCCCACAGCTGTCATCGTAGGTCCTATATACCTCCCCTGAGTAAATACCCACTATGTGCGTATTTTAACCCAAATATGAGTGCAGGATGAGTGGCGTGATCTTGTAGTCTTGATAGTGACTAAGTGCGACATATTCCTTAGACACAGCTGTTAATTAATAGCCCATACAGCTGTGGCAACTAAGGAACCTACAGTTTATAGTGGAATCCGAACCACATTTTTGCCTTGGTATTAACAAATTGGTCTAATTATCAGGATAGTACTGCGGATAGTTGTAGTACTCACTAGTGCGGACGTTAATCCACATCAGGGAGTATCGCATCCACAGTACATTACATGCCTATAAATTTCCACAACTCGTGACCTCCTAGTAGCTGGATTACAGGATGACGCCACCGTCCCAGTCGTCGGACCCGGCAAGCCCGAGCCCCAAAACGAACATGCTTGCCCGTCTGTGGGGACGACCAACATGTTCGCGAGCGTACATGTAAAACACGTATGATAAATAAGTACGAGAATGTCTTTGAAACAGTCTTCAGTGATCATCAGGTAATTTTAGCGAATTTCTCTATAGGGAAGTAGTTATGACCTTATAGGTGGCATGTTAAGACCTGGTCCCAGGACCAATATGCTTTTTCATTTTGATGTCGCTTCCCTAAGAAGCAAAAAAAAAAAAAACTAGTCGTTCAAGTTTTTCTATGTATATATTTTTATAGACTTATATACGTCCGTAAACACGATAGCTTGAGTAATTTTTGTCAGATTTTCAGGAAATTTGGCTTGAAGGTGTAAATCGGGATAAACTTGAATGAGTTTGCGAACCAGCATGATCGGACCATGGGAACGGAGGTTAATTTTTTAAAGTATTTTGGGGTAAACATAAGTTTTTCTCATTTTTGACCCTCAAAACATACAATTTCCCAATTTCTCTTCAAACTATTTTAAAGGGCTTAAAATTAAAAATAATTTAGTATATATAACTGTCTTTTTACGGTTATTGGTTATGAGGATATGCAAAAAATTGTAAATTATTTGAATGTCAAATTTGTGATTTGTAAAAAAATTCCATGTTGTTCTTATGGAGAATAAGTAAACTGTTGTAAATTGCTTGTTTACGGATATATGTCGATCAAACTATTTTTTTTTCGCCAACAGGCTTGCGAACATGCTTGCCCGTGCTTAACATGAGTTCTTTATGTATGTAGCAGTACTATTGTCCAGGAGGTTTGGATCCAGGTGATTAGGGTGATCTTTCTAGCTTCTTTAGATATTTTACACTACATTTTGTTCTTTGTTTGAAGTTCATTGTTGGTGACATTTTGTTATTTCCTCTTCAACTGTCGGAATTCCACTGTCCTTTGTGAAGCATTTTTTTATTGACTTGCCAAGGGGCTTGCAGGATTTCTCACAAAGTTTAAATGGTAAAATTAGTGAAAATGCAACAGCTGGTTGATGTTTTTAACAGGTGTTTGTTTATTTACTTTTTTTTACAGCATTTATTTCTGGTTCAATGTAGACATTATACACAGAAGTGTTAACAAAATTAAAAAGAAATTAACTATAATAACATCGTGGGTTCGCCCAAACCTGGTACACCCTCTGTAACATAATTAATTTAGAGAATAATTTAATCGTCTTTAGGCTTCATTCATCCAATAGATCTTGAGGGAGCCTTCGACGTAACCTCCTGTTCTCAGTTGCTTCACCAAGATGAAAAGTTAATGCACCAGGAACATTGTTTAAAGATGTCAGAAATTTTGAGGTGGTTTTTTCAATAAAGGCCGAGATAGACTCCACTCCTAGTTCTTCATGTATATGCCTGTTTCTAACAAACCAGGGAGCATTCACCGCTATTCTTAGAATTTTGTTTTGAATCACTTGAATTTTGAAGAGTTTGTTTTTTGATATAGCTAATCCCCAGATAGGAGTCATATGTAATCAAGGGCCGAATTATTGATTTGTAGATTAGAACTGTACAAGCTGGCTTCAGAGTAGATTTCCTAATGATTAAAGGGAAAAGCTTTGCAAGGCGTGCATAACCTTGGGACAGTTTTTGATTAACGTGGTAGTTCCAATTAAGTTTTTTGTCCAGCCATACTCCAAGATATTTTATGGCCTGGTCATCAGGGTTCCAAGGTAGAAAGTTACCATATATTTGAATTTCATGTGGCAATGTATGTTTTTTCAAGGAAAATATTTTTGTCTCACATTTAGTTGAATTTAGGCGAAATTTCCACTTGTAGAACCAATCAATGAGAAGATCCACAGAGTATTGCAGGGAATACGTGGCCTCGTGGATGTCGGAATGTTGGCACAGGATAGCAGTGTCGTCGGCGTAGAGAGCTAATGAGGCGTCTTCTGGAAGAGGGATGTCTGCCATGTATAGATTGAACAATACAGGGCCCAAAATTGAACCTTGTGGAACTCCTGCATTGACTCGTCGTACAGATGATTTGGAAGAACTAATTTTAACAGAGAAGGTCCTGTGACGGAGAAACGATTTTACAATACTGGTTAAATATTTTGGAAATTCGAAATTAATCAATTTAAAGACAAGACCGTCATGCCATACCTTATCAAATGCCTGAGATATGTCAAGAAATGCCGTTACTGTGTGTTGTTTCCTCTCAAACCCTTTGACTATCGTTTCATATATTCGTAGGATTTGATGTGTGGGCGAATGTTTTGGCCGAAATCCAAATTGATGAGCAGGAATTATATTTGCAGCATCCATGTAACAGGCAATTCGTTTCAAGATGATTTTTTCAAAGACTTTAGAAAGCGTAGAAAGTAAGCTGATTGGACGGTAACTCGATGGAGAAGACTTCGGTTTATTGGGTTTATGAATAACTGACATTTCCGCATGCTTCCAAATAGAAGGTAAGTAAGATTTAGACAAACATGCATTAATAATTGATGTGAAATATGAAAAGCCTTTGTTGGTGAGATTTCGCAAAATAATATTAGGAATAAGGTCATGGCCAGGTGATTTACGGAGTGGAAGTTTTTTAATTACTGCTTTAATTTCAGATTGGCATGCAAACTTTATTGGTAGTTCAGCAGATAAAAATTGTCCATTCAAAGTTTCTTTCACCATCTCATCGTCACCATAATCAGCAAGATCAGTGGGTTGAAATGTAGTTTCATAAAAATCTGCCAACAGTTCACACTTCTGTGAATCAGTCTCACAGATTAGGTTGTCTTTTTTCAACGTAGGTATGATCGAAGGAGTACTTAAAAGACGTTTAGTTGCTTTCCACATATTTGGGTCACTCGGATTAATATCAGAAACATCCTTCTTATAGTTGTCTATTCTAAATTCCTCGAGTTCTGTTTTCACTCGTCTTCCCAGTTCGTTGAGTTGCCTTTTAAAGTGTGGTAGACGGTATCGCTGCCAAAGTCGTCTAACTTTATGTTTTTCTCTAATCAGACGCATTATTCTCATCGGAGGATGATAGTAGTCGTTATTTGGCGTGGATCGTGAGGGATTTAAGATAGCTTTCCTGGCACAAGTTTTCAATGATTCGGTAAATATTTTTACAGAGTTTTCTATTTCGATGCAAGACGATAATTTAGGCATACCTTCTAAACATTTATCCAATTCTGCACTGAAAATTTCCCAATTTATCTTTCCATTAATTAATCGTTGAGGTGGACAACTAAATTGAGGTTGCGTGAAGAAGGTTACTATAACGGGAGAATGGTCAGAGTCCAGCTCGGGTAAAACATTTTGAATGATTGGAGCTGTAATGTTTTTGTGCAAAACCAAATCTAGTATATCTGGTTGATAATTAGGTTGCCATGGGAAATGTGTTGGTTCTTGTGGCGCATCAATCATTACGTTTGAGTTATTTGTAAGTCGTAACAAACGGTTTCCATTTGGGTTTGTGGTTCTGCAACCCCAAATCTGATGTTTACAATTTAGGTCCCCCATAACAACAGTCGAACAATTTTCTGCAAACAGCACCTGCAAGTCATTATTGTGTAGCCGTTTGTTCGGGGGTTTGTAGACAGAAATTAAGCGAAAGTCTGCACCATGACTTAAATTAATTTTTACACCAACAGCTTCTACCGAAGATAAACGAGGTAAAAATATATTATGATGGTCCAAAGTTCTTCGCACAAAGATTGCAACGCCACCTGAAGCTATTGGATTAGGCCTATCTTCCCTGTATATAGAATACCCATTAATTTTGAAATTTTCCACATTGGTCAGGTGTGTCTCAGTAATGCACGCAATATCGATGCTATGTCTAACCATAAACGCGATAAAAGTAGCACGTTTATCTCTAAGCCCATTGGCATTCCAGTTAAGGAGGGTTAAATTGTTAATTTGAAAATAATTGACCTGATCCATTTGAGAGAATAGAGCTTATCACATTACTTATTATCTTTTTGAGAGTATGAATGAACGATTTCACCACATCTAGGATTATTTGTTCAAAGTTTTGAAACACAGACGTATCAGGAGCATCATCAGATTGTTCTTGTGAGAATGAATTATTAATATTGCGGCGGCTCGTAGCAGCAACTTTAGCAGGCCCGTTTTTGACCCTGTCAGCGCCCTAGGCACATCTAATAGTAGCGCCCCTTTGCAATATATATATAACAGGGTGTCCACCGACCGGGAAATCCGGGAATCATGCGGGGGATTTTTGAACCATGAATTTTGTATTTATACCTAGAGTTTTCAATTCACCGTGATCGCGCATGACCAAAGTGATGTTTCCGTGATCGCGGGAGACGATAATATGTCTACACACGGCCGCGAGGGATGATCAGAATTTTCCGCGATTGCAGAAGACGATGATGGTATCTACAGAGCCGCAACGGATAATTAGAGTATTGCCGCGATTACAGAAGACGATGATAATGTCCACACGACCGCGGGAAACAGCAAGAATTTTGCCGCGATCGTAGAAGACGATGATGATCTCCACACGACTGGAGGACATTTAACATTTTCCCGCAATCGCGGGAGACGATTACGATGTCTTCACAACTGCGGGAAACGATTACGATGTCTACAGAACCGCGGAATACAATAATGATTTCTACGCGGCCACGAGGGATGATCACAATAATGCCGCGATCGCTCAAGACGATGATAATGTCCACATGACCGCGGGAAAAGATGAGAATTTTGCCTCATTCGCCGAAGACGATTATATCCATATGTCCGCGGGAGATGATTACCATTTTGCCGCAATCACGGGAGGTGATCACTACATGTCCAAACGACCAACGGGGACGATATAATGATGTCTTCACGGCCGCGAGGGGTGATCAGAATTTTATCGCAATCGCGCAAGACGATGATTATGGCCACACGATCGCGGGAAAAGGTCAAAATGTTGCCTAATTTGCGTAAGAGGATGATGACCTCCACAAGACTGAGGGAGATGATTACCGTTTTTCTACAATCGCGGGAGGTGATTACTATGTCCACACGACCGTGGGGCACGATATGATGTCTTCACGACCGCGAGGGGTGGTCAGAATTTGACCGCAATAGCATGCAAATACTACCACGATTTTTTTTTAATTTCCAAATTTTTGGCGCCCCCAAAAAAAGCCAATTGCCTCGCGCCCTAGGCACGTGCCTACCGTGCCTATTCGGTAAATCGGCCCTGAACTTTAGCAAATGAAACTCGTGATATGGAAGGTTCCTGAGGCGAAAAGTTTGTATGAATCTCAGGAAAATGAGTAGCAGAATTCAAATCAGGGGGAGAAGGAGTATTTTCTTTTTTCTCAGTAGCGTTTTGATGGCGATTGCGAGGACTACCCCGATTGTGATCCTTGTTGGTTATTTTCTGGTATACTTGACAGCCTCTGTAGTTAGCTGTGTGGCTTTCGCCACAATTAACACATTGAGGAGCTGCAGTTTTTTGTTTAGGACATTCAGAGTAGTGATGTTGACCAGTGCACCGCACGCACCTTGGGGACCCAACTTACAAAAGTTCTTTGTGTGCCCATAGCGTTGACATCGAGAGCATTGGGGAATTTGCCTAGATTTTCTTTCCATTTCGACACTTACAACTGCAAAACATATTGTGGTTAAATTAAAGATAGCTTTGCCGTCGTCGTTGTTTTCTAAGTCTACTGCACAAAGAGGGAGTGGAAGTTTGTTTTTGTTGAGTAACCTAGTGACTCTAATGACAGGATAGTTTTGATCTGTTAGCTCAGTTTTAATTTCATTCTCAGATAATGATGTAGGGACGTTCCTGACAATCACTTCTAGTTTTTTGTCATGAAGGGGTTGAAAAGTATGATATTTAATGTTAGAAGAATCATAAAAGGCTGTCAAATTTCTAAAGTCATCTCTATATTAGACAAGTTCACTTTAAGGGACTGCCCTCGAACTTGAGTCGAAAAAGTTGCCTTTACCATATTTCGGACATATTTTATTATTTCTTGGTGGTTGTTTACGTTGTGCAAAAATATAGGAGGGATTTTTAACTTTGGGTCATTTACTTGGATTTCCAAAGTAGAATCATCCATCTCGCGTGATTGATCCACGCCATTGCCCCTACCATTAGAACTATAAGAATGTTCAGATAGAATTTGATATTTATTGCCTTTACATAGTTCACTTGAATCTAAAACATAGCGTTTCGGTTGAGATTCAGAGGAAGAAAAGGTAAGTTTACGTTTTGGAAAGACAAAATCATCATCAGGATCACTTACATTTTCATCAAAAGGCATAGCAAGGAACTCGTTTGTTTGTTGCACATTATACTTAGCTTTGTTTACATTAGTTGTTGACATTCTTGTAACAGGAGGAGCTTGTAGGTTAGACCTATGTTTGAACGAAGTTTTATTGTTTAATTTAACTATTTCCGCGATACTATGAAACAAGTACAAAGAACAAACAAAGAATTAAACTTGTCACAACTTTAAAAGAGAGCCCAGCTCAAAAATACGTAAAAAAGATAATTATTCACAGAGCAAAAATCAACACAGTCACTATCTTATTTACTTGAAAGAGTTTTTTTATGGTGTTCTATTTACGTTGTGGAAATCTGTGTGTTATTTTTTAAGTTTGGTTTGTTACTGTCACAAGTAGGCCTATTGTTGTGTTAAATGCACACATGAACATGATACCAAAGACTGCCCTAAAACACCTGATGTATGTCTTGTGTGTTGTGCTCAAGAGAGCACTCTGAAAATTACAAAGGCTGTCCTGATTATAGAGATATACAAAATACTCAGTTCTCTCCTCTCCTCTCAGAAAGAAGACTCTTGGGCATAATCAAAGTATGTACTATTCAGAGTTCCACACAAGACAATTCGAATACCAGTAATACCTTACCTAAAAGTTCATTAGTAAAGGAAGTGATAACATTATTTGCTCAAACTGTGTGGAATGGTAGTGATGTTAACCACTTCAATCATCATCATGTTCATGTTAGAGAACAAACCACAGAATCTCCTCACAATCCGTCTGACACTATAAATTTTTTTTTTTAACGATTTGAGAGCATATTATCTAAAATACTTCTAATCTTCTTACCACCGTTGTTGCCCGCCTACAATGGATATTCTCCATAAAGTGGCATTATGGAATGCCAATGGCTTGGCTCAACATATCCAAGAGGTTCGATTATTCATTATCAGTGGAGGAACATTACATGGAGGATGGAGGAACTGCAATCCTAGTTAGGATTGCAGTTCCCCGTCCAAGTGCAGAGTTGTCAGGATGATTAGTGTAGAATAATTTGTAAATATGGAATTTTTTAATAGGTTCCATCCCGTAAAATGAGTTTATGAAATAAGTAAGACGTCTAATTTGTGTTCGGGACACGATTAAACACTATGAACTACCATGTTTTAAGGAAGATTATCTTCAAGCTTCCACCATTGTTTTAGAAGATTGGCTTGGTCCTAGTACAATATCATGTGTGTACTCCCTTCCAAGGCATGTTATAACTCACAATAAATTTGAACAGTATTTGAACACTCTATGTAATAGATTTATTGCAGGGCGTGATTTTAATGCAAAACATCAAGAATGGGGGTCACGTTTGGCTACACCCAGAGGCAGACAGCTTTTAAGATTAGTAAATGACAATCAGTTCACTCATTTTTCAACCAGTGAACCTACCTACCACTGATATGCGAAAAATCCCTGATCTGTTAATCTTTTTTTATTTTAAAAGGTATCAACTAAAATTACACTGAAGTAAAGCCCTGTCTTGACCAATCTTCTGACCATTCACCAGCTGTTGAATCTGAGTACTGAAATACTTCACAATAAGTCAGTTGACATATTTTTCAGTAAATACACAGACTGGAATCAATTTCGAAACTTGATACAAAACCTAAATTTACACATACAGTTACGTAGTCCTGAAAATGTAGAAGCTGCTGTTGATCACTTTGTTGACTGCATTCAAAATTTCACCATGCCATCCACACCTGTACTTAATCGTGTAAAATTCAAGAAAATAGGTCTAGACTACCCAATCCATGTAAAGAAAAGGATAGCAGAAAAGAGACGACTCAGAAAATTTGGCAAAACTCAAGGAACCCAAATGATAAAGCCGGCTTTAACAGAGCAGCACGAAATTTTAATTAGTTATTTGTGTAACTAGTGGGCAAAGTGGCACTTTGCTGCACACGGGGGCGGAATGATCCCGAGTGCAGCAAAGGCCTTTTGCACTCGTGTTACACATTATAATTTTCCTACAGTCACTATAAAGCATATAAATTATTAGTCTTTCAAACACTATACAACACGTTTTAGGTTCAGCTGGCAACACAAATAGGTGCCCTAGAGAAAGTAGTACCCGGTCCATATCACTCCGCTATTTTTCCTCGGCAAAAAATGTGCTCCGCGACTTGAGAATGTAGTTCCGTATGTTTTTGTAATTTGAAGTGGTTTCCACGCCTAAAAAAATGCTTTAAAGGCATTTTTTGTTTATTAAGATCGTAGGAATGTTTTAAAAACGTTTAAAAGAAAAGTCCAGAAAGTTATTCAGAAATACCGAAACTATAAACACGAAATGACAGGTTAAATCATAGTTATAATAGTCAATCGGCTATTCATAGTACTTTATTATTATCTTTAAGTATTGCCAACCTATTTCCAAGCGTGGGACACGGATTATGTGCATAATAGAACCACGCGGTTTTGTGTTGTTTCGTTGGAATCCTGATGTGCGTCAAAGTATAAACCGTATGTGGAGCACTGCTTGCCGCATAGTCACATTCAGCAAGGTAAGATGGGCTGTTGGCTTATTACGACCCTTCAAATCGCCGGGTCCTGATGAGGTAAGACCTGTTTGTTTGCAGGAGGGTCTTGATACAATTATACACCCACTCTGTAAACTTTTCAGAGCCAGCTTAGCCTTAGGACATATTCCCTTAGGGTGGTGTAATTCGCGTATCGCATTTATTCCTAAACCAGGAAAGGATAGTTACACTGACCCTAAGTCATTTAGACCCATTTCTCTATCTTCTTTCTTTCTTAAGATCCTAGAAAAGTTGGTCTCAAGATATATGATGGATACAGCTCTTAGGACACATCCTTTACATATTAATCAGCATGCGTATTATGCGAGACTGCGTTGCACCAACTTGTAAGCAAGATTGAGAAAGCTCTAGAGAGCAGTGAAGTGGCCCTGGGTGCCTTTCTCGATATTCAAGGCGCTTTTGACAATACTGGCACTCCAGCGATTCTTAATGCGGTGAGAGCAAGAGGTTTTCACGGTTAATATGTAGATGGATTGAATCCTTGCTTCTCAGTAGGTTAGGCTCTCACTCCATAATGATACGATCGAGGCAATAACTACTCGAGGATGTCCTCAGGGGGGGGTT
Source organism: Macrosteles quadrilineatus (assembly GCF_028750875.1). Lineage (NCBI taxonomy): Eukaryota > Metazoa > Arthropoda > Insecta > Hemiptera > Cicadellidae > Macrosteles > Macrosteles quadrilineatus. Next base: position 120,531,925 of record NW_026542594.1, read on the forward strand.
CTTTCTCCTCTCCTTTGGAATTTGGTAGCAGACGACCTTATAAGGACCCTCAACGAAAGTGGGGTTTTCGCCTTAGGTTATGCTGATGATGTTGCAATCCTTGTGGTTGGAAAGTTCCACATAACCATAACTGACCTTATGAATAGAGCTTTAAGGCCCACTAAGACTGCAGGGTACTGTAATAGAGCTGCAGAATAAGGTGAAGTATCTTGGTGTAATTTTGGACAGATCACTTCACTGGGGACCACATCTTCAAAAAGTCATCGAGCGTGGCAAATGGTCCCTTATGGCATGCAGGCGGATGGTAAGTGGCACATGGGGGTTACAGCCTAAACTTTTGCACTGGCTGTATGTATCTGTTGTTCGACCCGCCCTTACATATGGTTCGCTTGTGTGGTGGCCAAAGATGGAATCAACTATAGCTGTTAAAGCTTTAGCAGGAGTTCAGAGGCTTGCTCTTATTATGATAACTGGGGCAGTAGGTAGCTGTCCTGGAGCGGCACTTGACTACCTGCTTGACATGCTACCTATTGACATTTATATTAAGGTGGTAGCAAGTAAAACAGCCCAACGCCTTAGATGCGAAAACTTATGGATAGCCTCAGGAAACAATAAAGGGCACTCCAAAATTGTTCAGGTGGTACATAACGATGAATTGGACTTACCTTCAGATCACATGTCCAAAAAATACTCCTTTGGAAAGCCTTTCAAAGTACTAATACCAGATAGGAAGGATTGGTCTGGCGGAAAAGGACCCATACCCACAGGTGACTTAGAATGCTTGATGGTTCTAAGATCAAAAATGGGGGCACTGGAGCAGGTGTGCATTGGATGAATGGAGGCACTGGTATTTGTCTTCCAATGGGGGTGTACCCAACTGTCTTTCAAGCGGAGGTCACTGCCATTCTAGTTTGTGCTCAAGAACATCTTAACAAAGATATCAGAGACAAAACAATCAATATCTTTACTGATAGTCAAGCGACCTTAAAAGCATTAAACTCTTACGAATTCAACTCCAGGTTCGTGTGGGATTGTCTTGCTTCTGTGTCTGAGTTGGGTAGGAGAAATGACCTTACGCTTTGCTGGGTGCCAGGACACTCAGGCATTAAAGGAAATGAAGCTGCAGACAGATTGGCAAATACTGCCTCTGCGACATCATTGTTAGGCCCACAACCCTTCTGTGGCATCTCACGAAACAGTGTATGTTCTGCGATTGCGTCATGGGCCAAGGAAAAGCATCGCAAACGCTGGGTCGATGTTCCCCTTCTTAGGGTCAGCAAGCTTACTCTGTTTAGGCCTTCCAAAAAGGTTGCCTGTGACCTCTTGAGACTAGACAGACGAAGAATTAAATTAATTGTTGAACTGATAACTGGTCATGGAAGATTCAGGAAACATCTACAACGGATGGGCTTATATGATGGTGAACCGATCTGTAGGTACTGTGATAGGTCAGAAGAGACAGCTGATCCCTTACTCTTTGATTGTAACGAGCTCTCTGACGCTAGATCGATAACTCTTGGAAATATGGCTAGAGGTAGATATCTTCCTGAGGATGAACTAATTGGGAAGCTACAGGCATTCATTGGGCGCCTCAACTTGTAGGTCAACAAGAAAGCAATTAAGTATCTGGGGTGCGCAACAATTCGATTTCGGATGAAGTGCTTTAAGGTCTCGACCTGCCCCTGTTAGATAAGATAAGATAAGATAAGACCCGGTCCATATCACTCCGCTATTTTTCCTCGGCAAAAAATGTGCTCCGCGGCTTGAGAATGTAGTTCCGTATGTTTTTGTAATTTGAAGTGGTTTCCACGCCTAAAAAATGTTTTAAAGGCATTTGTTTGTTTATTAAGATCGTAGGAATGTTTTAAAAACGTTTAAAAGAAAAGTCCAGAAAGTTCAGAAATACCGAAACTATAAACACGAAATGACAGGTTAAATCATAGTTATAATAGTCAATCGGCTATTCATAGTATTATTATCTTTAAGTATTGCCAACCTATTTCCAAGCGTGGGACACGGATTATGTGCATAATAGAACCACGCGGTTTTGTGTTGTTTCGTTGGAATCTTGATGTGCGTCAAAGTATAAACCGTACGACAAAGTATAAACCGTACGACAAAGTATAAATATGCAGCAATTAGCGGCTGTCTGTACTATAAATAGTACAAGGAAGCCAACTTTGTCGGGTGACTGTAGGAAATAGTTAGTTGTGCAACTAGTGAGCAAAGTGAGCAATTGACTCACTCGAGAGAAATGTACTTACTCACGAGCCGTAGGCGAGTGAGGAATGGTTTCTTGAGTGAGACAATTGCACATTGCACTCGAGTTGCACATTATATTTTTCCTACAGTTACCATAAAACAAATAAATTTGGTAAAGAAACGTAGCATATTTCTACACAGAAGTGAACTTTTAATATGACATTTAATGATACAACAGTACAACAGCTGACCAGCTGATTTACAGCCAGTGCTGCCAACGTATTTCGCGCGCATACGACCTTGTCTGCATGTTACGCGCTCACTATTTCGTGCCTTCACGTTGCAAATATGGAGTGAGACAAAGTAATTAGAGTGAGACAATGTTAACATTGGTGAGCGAATTGGCCACTTTGCTTTCTCAAATCAGTGAGAGAACATGTTAGGTAACTGTAGGAAAAGATTATTGTACAACACAAAAAACAGATGGTTTGATGAATATAAACAATCTTTGTCGGCTACAGAAGCTACGGATTACTCTTTGTGGAAAGTCACAAAAAGGCTGAAGCACCTTTAAATTTCAATCCCGCCAATTCTTAAACAGGATGGAAGCTGGGCTAAGAGCTACATAGACAAATCTGAAGATTTTGGGGAATACTTTTCCAATGTATTCAAGCCAAATGGTTAGTAATGAAGAAGTGTTTAGTAATTAAGAAGAAATAATATAGACTCTCCCCTTCAACTTGACTTTCCTCTGGAAAAATCCAGACCTTCAAAAATTAAGGCAACCATTAACAAATCCCTAAATCCAAATAAGTCTCCAAATAATCCAAATAATCGTAAGATAGGTTACGATTCTATCACTGGAAAATGTTAAAAGAAATGTCGAGGAAAGGAGTTATTTTTCTTACGTTTCTCTTTAATTCTATATTGAGATCAATTGTTATTCAACCTGCTCTGGGCAATGTTTTTGAGTGCCTTCTCATCGACAAACTTACCTACAATCTCTGATTATCCCTGAACAGCATGGATTTATAGCGGGAAGATCGTCTCTCACCAATCTAGCTCTTCTCCAACATCTAGTCACCTCTGCCTTAGCTTCAGGTAGCCAGGTTGGTTGCATATACTTGGACTTCTCAAAGGCATTTGATACTGTCAGCCATGAACATCTTATTACTTATTGCAAAGTTGGAGGGGTACGGGATCAGCGGCAGTCTACTCAGTTTGTTCAGCTTGTATTTGAGTGTCAGATCTCTCAAAGTTTAATTCAAGGATGCATTGTCTGATCCTTTTGTTGCTCTCTCTGAGGTGCCACAGGGCTCTCATCTTGGGCCGCTTCTATTCTCCCTGTTCATCAATGATATTGTGGATGTACTTGACTCCAACTGTCTCCTGTTTGCAGACGACTTGAAGATTTTTAGAATTGTTCGCTCTAGTGAGGACTGCTTCCGTCTTCAGCAAAGTCTTCAGCGTGTTGAAGATTGGTGTACCGATAACTGTATGAGGCTCAACGTTAAAAAGTGTGTGGTGGCTACATATAGTAAAGCTAGAAGGCCTGTGGATTACAATTACTGCCTAAGCAACCTGCCCCTCGCTAGAAGTGACAACGTTCGAGATCTGGGTGTTGTATTGTCTGTGGATCTGAGTTTCTCATGCCATATTGAGGAAATTTATTCTAAGTCTACCAGGATCTTGGGACTCATCATGAGATCCTCTAGGTGTGGACAGAGTATAGAGGCACTTCGCACACTGTACATTTCTTTGGTGAGGTCAAGACTTGAATATTGTAGCTCCATATGGTCACCCCGCCAACAGTGCTACATTGATCGTCTGGAGAGCGTCGAGTGCCGCTTTCTATGTTTCATTGGGTGTAGGATGGGTTACAAGTACCGGGATGTACCTACCCAGGACATCAGAAGGTCTCTTGGACTTGATACCCTGGCCAAGAGGAGATAAATCAGTGATGGCATGTTCCTGTTCAAGATACTAAGTGGATGAATCAACTGCCCTGATCTGCTTGCGCTGATTGACCTCCATGTTTCCCCGCCTAGATCCACTCGTTCCAATGTGCTGTTTGCTCTCCAACACTGCTCCACGAACTATGAACTTTATAGCCCTCTGCCTAGACTGCATCGACTCCACTTGCAAAGCTTAATTGGTTGTACATGTCTGGACTAAACGACAACATTTAAATTTTAAAACAGCTAAAGTGACAATTTTTAACTATTTAAAAAACTTAATTGGCTTCATGGATCTAAGTCAAAACTTAGTAGTCAAAATAAATTGTAACTGTAAAGTGACAATTTTTAACTATTTCAAAAACTTAATTGGCTTCTAGGATCTAAATAAAAACTTAGTAGTCAAAATAAATTGTAACTGTACAAAACATGGAATCCAGCTTTGGGGATCAGCAAACGTTGAAATTATTCAACGTTATCAATTGAAATTGCTACGTAAAATTGTCAACGCACTTTGGTTTGTTACTGTTGTGTTTTAAATCAAGAATAGATTTGAATAACTTTAATGAACTCATCTATACTTATTTAATACGCAAGCAGGTTTTTTGTGACAATTACTCCTCCGAAACTATTGAACCGATTGACATGTTTTTGGTGTCATTGGAAAGAGCGTAACGTGAAGTTGTGCAGGAAACTTTCTTTTTAGGGAAATAATTAGGGAGTGAGGCCCTGGGGACCTTTTAAGTTTCGTATTTCTCCATAAGATTAATTGAGCGGAGCGAGCGAAGCTCTTATACGTCGACTCTTGTGCATTTCGTAATACGCAAACTCCTCCTAGACGGCTGAATCAATCGTTTTCAAATTTTGCATGGTGATAAAGACCATATCGGTGAGTGCCAAAATCTATATGGCGTTAAAAAAGTCTCTCAGCAATCCGCCCCACTGGGTCTCAAAGTTTCAATGTAATCCTTATGGAAGCAGTATTTGACACATAAACAAAGACATATGATCAGTTGTTGACTTTTGAATGCAGTAGATAAAGAAATAGCTGATAGCATTACTCCACAGATATAAGAACAGAAACGGTTTGGATCATAAATATAATCAAATTACGACACTAGCTAGAGGTCCGTGACGTATGAAGTGGTTAAGGAAGTAGTAAAGGTGAGCAGTCTGGAGTATGGAAACTGTTTATGACGATTAGATTAAGGTATCTGCATTCCTAAAATTCTATGGGAAGGGAGGAAAACTGGTCCGCAATGTAGGAAATGGTGAAGGAAGTAGTAAAGGCGAAAAACTCCTCCTAGACGGCTGAATCAATCGTTTTCAAATTTTGCATGGTGATAAAGACCATATCGGTGAGTGCCAAAATCTATATGGCGTTAAAAAAGTCTCTCAGCAATCCGCCCCACTGGGTCTCAAAGTTTCAATGTAATCCTTATGGAAGCAGTATTTGACACATAAACAAAGACATATGATCAGTTGTTGACTTTTGAATGCAGTAGATAAAGAAATAGCTGATAGCATTACTCCACAGATATAAGAACAGAAACGGTTTGGATCATAAATATAATCAAATTACGACACTAGCTTGAGGTCCGTGACGTATGAAGTGGTTAAGGAAGTAGTAAAGGTGAGCAGTCTGGAGTATGGAAACTGTTTATGACGATTAGATTAAGGTATCTGCATTCCTAAAATTCTATGGGAAGGGAGGAAAACTGGTCCGCAATGTAGGAAATGGTGAAGGAAGTAGTAAAGGCGAGCAGTTTGGAGTATGGAAACTGTTTATGACGATTAGATTAAGGTATCTGCATTCCTAAAATTCTATGGGAAGGGAGGAAAACAGGTCCGCGATGTAGGAAGTAGTAAAGGCGAGCAGTCTGGAGTGTGGAAACTGTTTATGACGATTAGATTAAGGTATCTCCATTTTTTAAATTCTATGGGAAGGGAGGAAAACTGGTCCGCGACAAGGAAGTGGTGAAGGAAGTAGTAAAGGCGAGCAGTCTGGAGTGTGGAAACTGTTTATGACGATTAGATTAAGGTATCTGCATTTCTAAAATTCTATGGGAAGTTAGGAAAACAGGTTCGCGACGTAGAAAGTGGTGAAGGAAGTAGTAAAGGCGAGCAGTCTGGAGTGTGGAAACTGTTTATGACGATTAGATTAAGGTATCTGCATTTCTAAAATTCTATGGGAAGGGAGGAAACCAGGTCTGCGACGTAGGAAGTGGTGAAGGAAGTAGTAAAGGCAAGCAGTCCGGACTGTGGGAACTGTTTATGACGATTAGATTAAGGTATCTGCAATCCTAAAATTGTTATTGGAAGGGAAGGAAACAGGTCTGCGACGTAGGAAGTGGTGAAGGAAGTAGTAAATGAGAGCTGTTCGGGGTGTGGGATCTGTTTGTGACCATTAGATTAAGGTATTTGCAATCCTATGATGCTATGGGAAGGGAGGGAAACAGGTCTGTGACGTAGGAAGAGGTGAAAGAAGTAGTAAGGTGAGCAGTGTGGAGTGGGGGAACTGGAAACCGTTTGTAGCAGTTTTAATGTATCTGGAATGCTGAAATGCTATGAAGAGGGATGGAAGCATGCCAACGACATAGGAAATGGTGAAAGAAGTAGTAAAGGCTAGTAGTACGGAGTGTGGGAATGTTTGTGGCAATTAGATTAACGTATCTAAAATACTAAAATGTTATGGAAAGTGATGAATACAGGTCCACGACGTAGGAAGTGGCTTAGGAGGTAGTAAAGTATGAGCATCAGCATAGTGTGAGATTTGTCTGTGGCAGTTAGATTAATGTATCTTCAATACTAAAATGCTATGAGAAGGGGTGGAAACAGGCCCCACGACGTAGGAAGTGGTGAAGGAAGTAGTAAAGGCTGGCAGTGCAGAGTGGGGGAACCGTTTGGGCAGTTAGATAAATGAATCTGTAATACTTAAATGCTATGAGAAAGGAAGGAAACAGGTCTATGACGTAGTAAATGGTGAAGGAAGGAAGGCTAGCAGTGCAGAGTGTGGGAACTGTCTTTGGCAATTACATTAATGTATCTGCAATCCTAAAATGCTACGGGAAGAGACTGTAGACTGTATGTTAAAATGATTACGAAGCACGAATCCATACACATTTTCGATACATGCAATCGTTTACAATCAAAATTTACAACTGAGTTGACAACAGCTGATTTTTACTCCATAGAGGCTAAACACGATTTTTACTCCCTAAATATTAAAACTGCTACTTTAGACCCGCAACGCATGGATTAAAAACTACTGTTTTTACTGCAGTATGACAAAAACAATATAATATGAACCCTTAATTACTCCGCTCAATTTTGTGGATACCTCTGCGAACGCCCCCTAGTATGGGAAACAAACATTGTTATGAAACTCCAGCTGTTGTCAGAAATTAAAAGTGAGAAGAAGAACATATGTTAATTAATCGTAAAATTGTGACAGAGAGGTTATGCAGAAAATCAGGTAGTTAATGGTTATTTGGTGCTATTAAAATAAAGACTGAAACGTACTGGTGACAATGAGTCATACCATGCAGACTACATTATCATTGACAAAGACCAACACGGACAACCTATTGCGGTTATAAGTGGGAAACATTTCTACAATACACTAAAAGCCAGATCAGCTTTTGAAAAATTATAAAATATTTACAAGAAATGTTGATTATATTGAACTGTTAAGTACATTGTGAGTATTATCATAAGTTACGTAATCTTTGAGTTGACTCTTTTAAACTCATCGGAATTTATGACTTATATTTGTTCTTAAATAAGTTATTTGTTTTTAAATAACTTATTTACTTCTTTGCGATTGTTCGATTTCGAGCAACATGTACACTAGTTTTATTAAAGGTGTAAACAGAAAACAAAACTGTAAAATCAAAACATAAACAATCATAATAAATAATGATCAGCTGGTATAGCATTTCCAGGGCCGGACTTAGGACTTCAGGGGCCCCGGGCAAATTTTCCAATGGGGCCCTAGGATTTCAGTTGGAAAAAATTCCTAAATTTAGGCTTCAAATAGAGCAATTTAAGGCCAAATAAGCAATAAGTTCTATATCAAAAATCGTTCTTAAAATATCACTACTTTAACGACATATTTTTATATACAGTATCTTTTAATTTTATACACAAAATATAAAAATGTTTGAAACCTAATCTCTTGCACTCACTATTTAAACAAACTCTGACCAAATGTTTCAATTGCTTTGTAGTACCAGTGACGGCATATTTGGCATGGTAGCATGGTAGGCTACCATAATATATTTTTGGGTTTAGAAGTATTGATATATTTTATTTAAATTATCGATTATTGGCGTGGATTTGTATGATTTTTCAATATTACTACAATATAGGTGTGATTATTTTATTTTCATAATGGTTTTGGTACCTATGGCATTCTCGTTTTTATAATATGTTAAAGTCCTTTTGAAGTTTGAGTTTTTTATTGACGAGCAAAATCTTGCAATGTCTAATAAACACTCACAAGCTAACTATTTTTATGAGTAACTGAAAGATGTTTAAATGGATCCAATATCGATTAATACAACACAAGCATAGCATTGAATACAACATTACTCACTTCAGCTTTGTTTTTGTACTGTTAGTTTGCAGAATTACAATAAAATAACACAAAAGTAAGACAATTTCAACCAACTTGACGTGACCACTAGTCTCAAAGGACAAACTATGGGAGTAAAGTGATTTAAATTGTTTTGGATAGGCGATAAACGCATTTTATGTGTGTGTATGCGCGTGCGTGAGACAGACAGGACTAGACACGGGATCCCTTATCAGCTCATTATCATTTATTGTTGCAGCTGCTTCTGCTTATCGCTTGTTTACGATTTTGGCCGTAGAACGATTGGCACACATTTTTAGCCGATTAGGAATAGCACGACTGGCACAATCATTAGAGGGGATTAAGAAGGGTCAACCTGTAAGGTTCGAAAAGGCACGATTGGCACAACAGACCCGTAAGGAAGTAGCAGCCAGGAAGCCAGATTGCGGGAAAATGGAAATTGTTTTGTCCCAACAAATTCCCTGCTGTGGTGCTTATTGGAGTAAGCAAGGTGTAAGTTTATGCGACAAATCTGCAGCTACACCTACCTAACTTAACCTAACCTAACTTAACCTAACCTAACTTAACCTTTGAAAATACGTGATATTACCTGTAAATGACAGTAGTAGCAGAGTTGACGGAGAATTTCAAACTTCCCGCTTTCCCTCGTTCGATGGCGTCTACCTGGTCTAGCGGTTGTGCCAATCGTGCCTTTTCCAAGCAGGCGAGTTGACCCTACTTATTCCGCTCAAATGATTGTGCCAATACTGCCATGGGCAGAAGATCCAAAAATGTGTGCCAATCGTCCCGTTCCCACGATTTCAGTCGACAACGCTCGCCCACTCCCAATAAATGTAATTTTTTGTTAACATCAGACGACTCTAGTTGTTTTAAAAGTGTCTATATAGAATTTAAAAAATCTTACTGGCGCTGTATGATTTTGACTGTATGATATTTTTTCGAAATATGCCGTCACTGGTACTACAAAGCAATTGAAACATTTGGTCAGAGTTTGTTTAAATAGTGAGTGCAAGAGATTAGGTTTCAAACATTTTTATTTTTTGTGTATAAAATTAAAAGATACTGTATATAAAAATATGTCGTTAAAGTAGTGATATTTTAAGAACGATTTTTGATATAGAACTTAAGGTAAATGCACCAGTAGCTGACAGTGCTCCAGAAGCTGACAGTTTGAGTTTCTTTACATTATAATGTGGTCTCTTAAAAATATTTACACATGATTGCATTGTTAGAAGAACATATGTTTATTCCTGATTTGATTACAAAAAAATCTGTGAAATTTAGCACATACTCGCTGAATGGTGGTGGTTTGAAAGCAACCCTGTCTGTACACATCACATTTAGTCGATTCCCTTAATGAAACTGTTAAGAAGGTAAGTTTGGTTTTTTGTCATTTCGCAAAATTTCTTAAATATTATTAATGGTTAGGCTCATTATTTTTATCAATTATACCTTTGTTGACAATTTCATGATAAAATTGGGGTTTTAGGGGTTTTAGATTTAAAATTATATCAATGTCAGGCTTTGGTACACAAAAGCCATACAAGTTCCAATAGCTGACAGGGGATATTTGCTACTTGCACAATATTAAATTAGTTTTACCCATTGAAATTTGCATGCTTTTTATAATTTATGTAATCTCACATTTTTATAAAATGATTTTAATTTTTTAATTAATGAGCCAAATATATTTAAAAAATTTATATTTTTTTAAATATATATAATATATATATATTTTTTAATGTAAATATTTTTATTTTAAAATATGTAAAATAAATTTTCTTAATAACGTTTTACATGATTTTATTTGTAACTTAATTATTAAGTTAGATTTTATTCGTCTTATAAATTATAAAACCCTTAGGTTTAGCAGCTAGTACATTTATAGTTCCAGTGTCAGCTACTGGGACAACACATAGTCAGCTACTGGTACAAGCACTTTTTTCACTGTCAGCCATTGGAACACGTACAAAGGTTGAATTAAGTTCAAAAATGTTGTAAAATATATTTTAAAAACCCTTTTTGTGTGACAAATTTGAAAACTACACTAAATTTATAATCCCATAAAATCCGTAATATCTCTTTAGTTCCTATTTATTCAAAACCACGGATTATTAAGTGCGTATAGTTTCTTATACTGTCAGCTACTGGTGCGTTTACCTTATTGCTTATTTGGCCTTAAATTGCTCTATTTGAAGCCTAAATTTAGGAATTTTTTCCAACTGAAATCCTAGGGCCCCATTGGAAAATTTGCCCGGGGCCCCCCGTAAGTCCTAAGTCCGGCCCTGGAAATGCTATACCAGCTGATCATTATTTATTATGATTGTTTATGTTTTGATTTTACAGTTTTGTTTTCTGTTTACACCTTTAATAAAACTAGTGTACATGTTGCTCGAAATCGAGCAATCGCAAAGAAGTAAATAAGTTATTTAAAAACAAATAACTTATTTAAGAACAAATATAAGTCATAAATTCCAATGAGTTTAAAAGAGTCAACTCAAAGATTACGTAACTTATGATAATACTCACAATGTACTTAACAGTTCAATATAATCAACATTTCTTGTAAATATTTTATAATTTTTCAAAAGCTGATCTGGCTTTTAGTGTATTGTAGAAATGTTTCCCACTTATAACCGCAATAGGTTGTCCGTGTTGGTCTTTGTCAATGATAATGTAGTCTGCATGGTATGACTCATTGTCACCAGTACGTTTCAGTCTTTATTTTAATAGCACCAAATAACCATTAACTACCTGATTTTCTGCATAACCTCTCTGTCACAATTTTACGATTAATTAACATATGTTCTTCTTCTCACTTTTAATTTCTGACAACAGCTGGAGTTTCATAACAATGTTTGTTTCCCATACTAGGGGGCGTTCGCAGAGGTATCCACAAAATTGAGCGGAGTAATTAAGGGTTCATATTATATTGTTTTTGTCATACTGCAGTAAAAACAGTAGTTTTTAATCCATGCGTTGCGGGTCTAAAGTAGCAGTTTTAATATATAGGGAGTAAAAATCGTGTTTAGCCTCTATGGAGTAAAAATCAGCTGTTGTCAACTCAGTTGTAAATTTTGATTGTAAACGATTGCATGTATCGAAAATGTGTATGGATTCGTGCTTCGTAATCATTTTAACATACAGTCTACAGTCTCTTCCCGTAGCATTTTAGGATTGCAGATACATTAATGTAATTGCCAAAGACAGTTCCCACACTCTGCACTGCTAGCCTTCCTTCCTTCACCATTTACTACGTCATAGACCTGTTTCCTTCCTTTCTCATAGCATTTAAGTATTACAGATTCATTTATCTAACTGCCCAAACGGTTCCCCCACTCTGCACTGCCAGCCTTTACTACTTCCTTCACCACTTCCTACGTCGTGGGGCCTGTTTCCACCCCTTCTCATAGCATTTTAGTATTGAAGATACATTAATCTAACTGCCACAGACAAATCTCACACTATGCTGATGCTCATACTTTACTACCTCCTAAGCCACTTCCTACGTCGTGGACCTGTATTCATCACTTTCCATAACATTTTAGTATTTTAGATACGTTAATCTAATTGCCACAAACATTCCCACACTCCGTACTACTAGCCTTTACTACTTCTTTCACCATTTCCTATGTCGTTGGCATGCTTCCATCCCTCTTCATAGCATTTCAGCATTCCAGATACATTAAAACTGCTACAAACGGTTTCCAGTTCCCCCACTCCACACTGCTCACCTTACTACTTCTTTCACCTCTTCCTACGTCACAGACCTGTTTCCCTCCCTTCCCATAGCATCATAGGATTGCAAATACCTTAATCTAATGGTCACAAACAGATCCCACACCCCGAACAGCTCTCATTTACTACTTCCTTCACCACTTCCTACGTCGCAGACCTGGTTTCCTCCCTTCCCATAGAATTTTAGAAATGCAGATACCTTAATCTAATCGTCATAAACAGTTTCCACACTCCAGACTGCTCGCCTTTACTACTTCCTTCACCACTTTCTACGTCGCGGACCTGTTTTCCTAACTTCCCATAGAATTTTAGAAATGCAGATACCTTAATCTAATCGTCATAAACAGTTTCCACACTCCAGACTGCTCGCCTTTACTACTTCCTTCACCACTTCCTTGTCGCGGACCAGTTTCCCTCCCTTCCCATAGCATCATAGGATTGCAAATACCTTAATCTAATGGTCACAAACAGATCCCACACCCCGAACAGCTCTCATTTACTACTTCCTTCACCACTTCCTACGTCGCAGACCTGTTTCCTTCCCTTCCAATAACAATTTTAGGATTGCAGATACCTTAATCTAATCGTCATAAACAGTTCCCACAGTCCGGACTGCTTGCCTTTACTACTTCCTTCACCACTTCCTACGTCGCAGACCTGGTTTCCTCCCTTCCCATAGAATTTTAGAAATGCAGATACCTTAATATAATCGTCATAAACAGTTTCCACACTCCAGACTGCTCGCCTTTACTACTTCCTTCACCACTTTCTACGTTGCGGACCTGTTTTCCTAACTTCCCATAGAATTTTAGAAATGCAGATACCTTAATCTAATCGTCATAAACAGTTTCCACACTCCAGACTGCTCGCCTTTACTACTTCCTTCACCACTTCCTTGTCGCGGACCAGTTTCCCTCCCTTCCCATAGCATCATAGGATTGCAAATACCTTAATCTAATGGTCACAAACAGATCCCACACCCCGAACAGCTCTCATTTACTACTTCCTTCACCACTTCATACGTCGCAGACCTGTTTCCTTCCCTTCCAATAACAATTTTAGGATTGCAGATACCTTAATCTAATCGTCATAAACAGTTCCCACAGTCCGGACTGCTTGCCTTTACTACTTCCTTCACCACTTCCTACGTCGCAGACCTGGTTTCCTCCCTTCCCATAGAATTTTAGAAATGCAGATACCTTAATCTTATCGTCATAAACAGTTTCCACACTCCAGACTGCTCGCCTTTACTACTTCCTTCACCACTTCCTTGTCGCTGACCAGTTTTCCTCCCTTCCCATAGAATTTTGGTTGGGGGAGGTAAGGTATACCCTTCTGAGAGTTATGTTCAGAAGGGTATTCCATTTTAAATCAACCCTCCCTCTCCAATATGTAATTAAGTGACATTTTATGACTAAAAGTGTAGTACATTAAGGGCTTTAAGTTTATAATAATATGTTATTAGTACCAAATAATATGTTATTTGATATTTGGGTTATTTGGTTATAACATATAATTATATGTTAATATTATACAGGGTTAGTAAAAAGTGTGGAGACCCCCTGTTATTTTTTTAACGGCCCATACTAGGAAAACTAAACTACACACCTTTTTGGCATGTTATGCTTTTTAAGCCTAATAGCCACTTGCTTACTGTAGGATTATTGTTACCAGCTGAGTTATGAAGTATGAATCATCTGCTATTTGGTTTGTTTACATTATTGTTTAGTTTTTGAAAATAAATAGTTTTTGGTTGAGTTTACTTAAAATGAGTTTTAATAATTAATTATTGTATATTGGCGACGAGACTCCCTTCACATCCCATGAGTTTAAGACTTTTTGTAAGAACAATAACATATGTCATGTCACATCGGCGCCGTATCATCCAAAAACCAATGGTTTAGTGGAGAGGATTATCAGAACCTTCAAGAGTCGATATAGTGCTTGCAAACAAGAAGGTCTCAGTTCATCACTTGCACTTTTACAAGTTTTGCTTGCGTATCGAAACACCCCACAAAAGACCATAGGACAACCACCATCAGTCCTTTTCTATGGTAGAAGATTACCAACAGCTTTGGATAGGTGGAGGTGTAATAGCAGAGAGAGAATATAAAATCAAGTGTGGCGACAGACGTACTACCACGACTTAAAATCCAAACCAAAGGAGTTTTCTGCCAAAGAACAAGTAGTGTGGGTTCAAAATGAAACGAAGAAGGGCTGGAGACCAGGCAGGAACAGTAGAAGAAAGGGCGGGAGAGCTGTCGTACACAGTTGTAGTTGGTGGAGATGTAAAGAGAAAACACGCTGACCAGCTGAGAGCAAGAGAAGGTGCAACTGATCCACCTCAATGGAAAATGCAAATGGAAACTGAAAATGATGATGTACATAGTTTCGGAAACTCAGCCTAAATTGGGTGGGGAGAAATGTAGGATTATTGTTACCAGCTGAGTTATGAAGTATGAACCCATGTAGCACAGATGGTTGGGCCAACGTTGGCCAACTGTGGGACAGTTGGTCGATGGTTGGTTGGAGCTTCCACAACCAACCAACCGTTGTCCAACTGTATATCTCGTAGTTGGGCCAACCAATATTTACAACTGTGGACCAACATTGGTTCATTGTTAATGAAATACATTAATATGAATTGCTGGGTATCATACATCAAGCCAACCGTTGTCCAACCGTTTTTCACTCCGTTGGACCAACAAAAGATACCTTTGTTGGACCAACGATGGTCCATAGTTGAGTTTACACGACTTTCATTCTCTAAGTCTAGCTTTCACAACATAATTATAATAAAATATCTGGTTTTACAATACCTTTATCAGTTCCAAAAGTTTTTGGAACTGATAAATGTATTGTAAAACCAGATATTTTATATATTACAGTTCTGGGGCTATGAATTTTATTAATTATAATAATGCAAATATTTTTTAAATTAATATTCTTTAACATATTTGCAACAATTTAAGGGGAAAGAGTAATTAATCATATAACAGTCAATTATAATAGCATTAATAATCTAACGGTAATTAATTAATCTATATTCAAATATACCAGTATCCTCTCTAACTAAAAAAAAAAATAACTACTTATGATGCCTTAACAGATTAACAGAATCATATTATACTGTGTTAGTATCAAAAATGTTTGCGACTATTGCAACTGTCGGCTACTCTTTCACCACTTGAAAAATCTCTATATCAACAATCACAGATAGCTCAGTGGTGAGGTAAGAGGCTCATAAGTCGAAGGACCCGGGTTCGAGACCCGTCTGGGCCAAAAAATGTTGTTCTAGCTTTTTTTTAAAATTTGTTTTTATGAACTATTTAATCAATTTACTCAACTAATAATTATGCTTTTCGTACTAAATCTTTATTATTTTGTGTGAAATAAAACGGTTGGTTGGATATCAGTTGTGTTATGGTTAGTTGGCCATCAGTATTTTTGGATGGTTGGGCCATTGTTGGTCAATGGTTGGCTGGAAAACAGTTTAAAGAGGTGACATTTCTACTGTTGGCCAACTGTGTGGCTCCACAATTTACCAACGTTGGCCCAACCATCTGTGCTACATGGGAATCATCTGCTATTTGGTTTGTTTACATTATTGTTTAGTTTTTGAAAATAAATAGTTTTTGGTTGAGTTTACTTAAAATGAGTTTTAATAATTAATTATTCTATACTTACCAAACCCAAAATGGGGGATTTTGGGGGAAACTCAAAAGTTTTAAAGGATAAGCCCCATCGATTGAAGGTCCTGATAAAAGAAAACCAACAATGCAAACTAGAGGTTTCTATCTCAATCCAGTAAAAAATGGAAGCTGATTGAAATCTTTAGAAATCGGAAATAACTTGCAATTTTATATTCAATTGGCTGCCATATTTTACTGTGTTAAGATAGAGACCTATAGTTTTCTTTTATTATGACCTTCAAAATAAGGGGTCACTCGATGGGGCTTATCACTTGGAATTTTTGAGTTTTCCCCAAAATCCCCTATTTTGGGTTTGAGAACTTATGAGAATTTCAATTGGCTGCCATTTTTTACTGAACTGAGATAGAGACCTCTAATTTGCGTTGATGGTTTTATTTTACTAGGACCTTCAAAATGACGGGTCACTCAATGGGTCTTTGTATTTGAAATTTTTGAGTTTCCCCCAAAATCCCCCATTTTGGGGATGAACACCAAGTGGCGGTTATGCCCAAAAAGTACTTCTTAACATGCCATAATGGTGTGCCGAGTTTAGTTTTTTCTAGTATCGGCCGTTAAAAAAATAACAGGGGGTCTCCACACTTTTTACTAACCCTGTATATTAAAAAGTTTTGTTTTTTTCTGAGTTCGTTTGGCTCTTTTACCCAACCGATTTTCATGATTGAGGTCTCAAATTGAAGGTATGCACGCACAGATTTGCCATCAAGCATCGGCATATAATTATTTTGTACCTGGGGACCGAGCTTTGCTCGGGGAAAATCATTAGTCCACTCTGAAAGCAGTCTAAGTACTGTATTGGAGACACATAGATCCATTCCCAAACTCCACACGGCTCGCCTTTACTACGTCCTACACCATTTCCTACGTCATGGACCTGTTTCCCTCCATTTCCATAGCACTTTAGGATTGTAGATACCTTAATCTAATCGTTATTAACAGTTCCCACACTCCGGACAGCTCGTCTTTACTACGTCCTACACCATTTCCTACGTCATTGACCTGTTTCCCTCCCTTCCCATAGCATTTTAGGATTATAGATACCTTAATCTAATCGTCATAAACAGTTCCCACACTCCGGACAGCTCGCCTTTGACTACATCCTTCACCACTTCCTACGTCGCGGACCTGTTTTCCTCCCTTCCCATAGCATTTTAGGATTGTAGAAACCTTAATCTAATCGTCATAAACAGTTCCCACACTCCGGACTACTCGCCTTGACTACTTCCTTCACCACTTCCTACGTCGCGGACCTGTTTTCCTCCCTTTCCATAGCATTTTTGGATTGCAAATACCTTAATCCAATCATCATAAACAGTTCCCACGCTCCAGACAGCTCACCTTGACTACTTCCTTCACCACTTCCTTCGTCACGGACCTGTTTCCCTCCCTTCCCATAGCATTTTAGGATTGCCCATACCCTTATCTAATCGTCATAAACAGTTCCCACGCTCCGGACTACTCGCCTTGACTACTTCCTTCACCACTTCCTACGTCGCGGACCTGTTTTCCTCCCTTCCCATAGCATTTTAGGATTGTAGAAACCTTAATCTAATCGTCATAAACAGTTCCCACACTCCGGACAGCTCGCCTTGACTACTTCCTTCACCACTTCCTACGTCACGGACCTGTTTCCCTCCCTTCCCATAGCATTTTAGGATTGCCCATACCTTTATCTAATCGTTATAAACAGTTCCCACACTCCGGACAGCTTGCCTTGACTACTTCCTTAACACCTTCCTACGTCGCGGACCTGTTTTCCTTCCTTCCCATAGCATTTTAGAATTGCAGATACCTTAATCTAATCGTCATAAACAGTTCCCACACTCCGGACTACTCGCCTTGACTACTTCCTTCACCACTTCCTACGTCCCGGACCTGTTTCCCTCCCTTCCAATAGCATTTTAGGATTGCCCACACCCTTATCTAATCGTCATGAACAATTCCCACGCTCCGGACTACTCGCCTTGACTACTTCCTTCACCACTTCCTACGTCACGGACCTGTTTCCCTCCCTTCCCATAGCATTTTAGGATTGCCCATACCCTTATCTAATCGTCATAAACAGTTCCCACACTCCGGACAGCTCGCCTTGACTACTTCCTTCACCACTTCCTACGTCACGGACCTGTTTCCCTCCCTTCCCATAGCATTTTAGGATTGCCCATACCCTTATCTAATCGTCATGAACAATTCCCACGCTCCGGACTACTCGCCTTGACTACTTCCTTCACCACTTCCTACGTCACGGACCTGTTTCCCTCCCTTCCCATAGCATTTTAGGATTGCCCATACCCTTATCTAATCGTCATAAACAGTTCCCACACTCCGGACAGCTCGCCTTGACTACTTCCTTCACCACTTCCTACGTCACGGACCTGTTTCCCTCCCTTCCCATAGCATTTTAGGATTGCCCATACCCTTATCTAATCGTCATAAACAGATCCCAGACTTCTCACTGCTACCCTTGACTACAATGTATCGAGTAATCTTCAGTATAATCTTTGCTAAATGATGTTTTTCCTTTTGTACTGTATTTGTAATTTGCTAGTATACTGTGGGTAGTTGGCTTATTACGAACACATGCTACAACTTCAAGTTTTTTGTTTACTTTTTCCTTGTTATTTAATTCAGCCAACAATGTTACCTAGCAACCCATATGACTAATGTTAAAAAAATGTGATTTTCAGTTTCATTTTTCTACGTAATTAGATTTTTGTTGGCAGTTCTAACTGCAGTAAACTCGTTTTTAGGCCAGAATTAAACTATTGATAACATTTGAAGAAAATCGTCGGAACCGTTTTCGAGATCTTTGTGCAAGCAAGCATACATACATACATACATACATACATACATACAAGCAAACATTGCTCGTATTAGAGTATAGGATAGTCTCACTCGGTTTATTCGTAAACCAAATTTGCTCTCCATGTATTTCTTATGGGAGTTAATTTTGGTTTCTCTTTGCCAAGTTCGTTTAGCTCTTCTACCCGACCGATTTTTATGATTTAGATCTTAAATTGAAGGTATGAATGCACAGATTTCACATCAAGCAGCGGCATATATTTACCTACCCTACTGTATTACTCGACCAAAAAACATAATTTGATTCATTTTCAAATTCTTACTTCAGTTTAAGATGTATTTCACCAGTTATAATTATCTAATCCTATATATTTTGGTCTAAGAACCTTCAGTGAAATACCGGCTTTCATTAAGCTATTATTTAACCATATATATTAACCACCCTCATTGAATCACTACATCATTATTTCCCATATTCATTTATTAAAACTATAAGGTATTTACTTAAAATAAAAGTTATATTTTACCAGCCCGTCCAAACGTAACCACGCATGAACACACACCAAACAACGTTTTAGATTTTACAAAAGGATGGCAAGTCTACTTGCAGTATCCTAGGTCAATGATAAAATTGTGTTTAATATATGTCATCTATCTGTTTATCTCTGAATAAAACCCGTAAAATAATTTGCATAGAATTTATGTTTGTTTGAAGACTTGCGGGCAGAGCCTCGATTTGTAAACGGCAATGGTCTTAGTCCCTATTGTCTACTTATCTCTACTAATTTTACTTATTTCCTATAATCAATGACTAAATAAAATAACCTCATAGTTCCATAGAATATTTTTATATCTATCCAGCTGTTAGTTCAATCAAATTATATCCTTATATATAATTCTGTAAGACAAAATTTTTACCAGAAAATTGTGGACGTCTGGTAAGTCGCAGAAAAGTGGGAGGGGTCTTAAATTAAAGCTCTTGACCCCAGGGACTCGGGAAAAATAGCATAATTCCCATTAAGTTACCAGAAAACGAGATCAAACGTAACATATCCCCCATTATTTATGACTGGGACGGGTGGCGTCGTCCTGTAATCCACCTACTAGGAGGTCACGAATTGTGGATATTTATAGGCATGCACTGTGGATGTGATACTCCCTGGTGTGGATTAACGTCCGCACGAGTGAGTACTACGACTATCCGCAGTACTATCCTGATAATTAGACCAATTCGTATATACCAAGGAAAAAAATGTTGTTCGGATTCCACTATAAACTGTAGGTCCCTTAGTTGCCATTAGCTGTATGGGCTATTAATTAACATTAACAGCTGTGTCTAAGGAATGTCGGCCTCAGTCACTAACAAGACTACAAGATCGCGCCACTCATCATACACTCATCTCCATTCATACTTGGCTTAAAATACTTCATACTTTGTATGGTCGCCATTTCATCGAACAGTATTAACAGTATTAACCATAAGAAAAGCATGGGGACTGAAAAGGTCTGCATTCTAATCACCTGTTTATTATTTATTATTTTATTGTTATTATTGTTTATTATTATTATTTATTTGCAATGTTTACATTTATTCCGAAAGTCAATGTTGTTAAATAATGTTTCAAAATTAAATGTATTAGTTTAATTTATTTGTTTTCCGTTTGTATAATGAGTGAAGTAACTAGAAAGGGTAGGGGAAGACCTGCAAGACGTGGAAGAGTATAAAGGAATTCAACTGACACAAGAAATGCTGAAAGATGACGTCATGTAAAGCCTAACTATGAAAGAAATCCACAAGCTGGTTTACAACCTGCCTTCAGAAGAACGCTAGCAAATGAGTTTAATGTTGTTTCTCACAATCTAGGTCCTCCAGCACGTGCATGCATTGTGGCATATTTCACTTCGCAGAGGAAAGTGCCACAAATGGACATTTCAACGCATGTTGAATGCGATTATAATTTGCCGTTACAATCAATAAGGCTCAGGGCCAAACATAAAAAGAAATTGGAATATATTTACCAGCCCCAGTTTTTACACACGGCCAACTGTATGTAGTCTTCAGTCATGCTAAAACCCCTCAAGACATATCATTTGTAATAAAAACAAGCAGTGACCAGGGTAAAGACAAACGTGGCTATTTTACAAAAAATTTCGTTTTTAAAGATGTTTTGCTGCAACCCTAAACTTTTTTAAGGACAAGACCTAAAAGGCGTATTTCTTCAACACATAATGTTTTTATAAATAAGTTTTGTTTGTTATCTTTTCAAAGTGTTATGTTTTACATTAATTATGTTTAGCAAATCACAAAACTATAAAGAGGTTTTGAACCTGGGGCCAGATTAAATTTTTTTTTAAAGCTAACATAAAATTGATAATTTTTAAAACATATCTCAAGTAGGGACCACTAAAGCACCATTACCACTGAAACCCTAGGCCTAAACTTATGGCTTCGACATTCCCTAGTTCTCAAAATTATCTTTCTTTTAACACAAAAATCCCGAAAATCCGTCAAGTGGTTGATTCAGAATAGTGAAATAAAAAAACCCTGTTACGTTTTAATATATACGAGCTGTTGGCCCGTCCTACGTACGGGAATCGAGTAGTCAATTAAAACTGAATATGATTCAGAACAGCTAGTTAACAACTTGGTGGCCGATTCACACACACTGGCTTTGAGTACAGTGGCTACCACCTTCCACTGCATACTATCACTTACCGTACCTTATTTTACCACCTTGGCCACTGAAACCTCTAAAATGATCCTGGCCTCCCGTTCTCTTCTATCCCCTGCCATTTCTAAGGAAGATACCAGTCTGAAGATGTCTTTCATTACTTGGTCTTCCAAGTGGTCGTCTACCTTGTAGTACTCCTTGGAATACACTTTTAAAAGTTGAAGTATCTTCTCTCCGCCATGCAAAGCCTGCCCAGCCCATTCGAGATCCGAGCCTTTTGGTCTACTTTTGGAATGTAGGCCTACCCCTTTATTAAGTTTCTGAATCATAGAGTACTACTGGGATAGTTATGATATGGTATGAATCGATTTTGGTTTCTACTGACACCCTGCAGCTTACTTGTCAGTTTTCTGAAGACCTGCTACAGTACACCGGTTGACATTTTCATTGCGAATAAAATGTGTACTGTATACAGTCATACTTATATTCAAACATCTAGATAACGATGTATCAACACGTAAACCACTTATATCTTTAAGGATTAAGCACTTATACTTAGACGGATTGCATTTATGACAAAACTTGGTTATACGTTTAAGGTTTAAAATGTTTAGTTCAAAATTACACAATCTCCTGATAACATAGATCTTTTACGGTAGGAAAGAAACTACATTTTAAAGTGAAATAGTGTGTAGGCAAACTCTGACGATCAATATTTTTGTATACAAACAACTTGTACCTAACATAAACATTTCAATGACAGTTAGAAACCAGCTGTTAGTTAAACCACCACTAAAACGACTTAAACTCGTCCGTCGGCTGCTAGACTTTTTGAAAATTAAAACTTAATTTCTAAAAAACTGAAACCCTAAACTAAAATTATGGCTTCGGCATTCCCTAGTTCTCAAAATTATCTTTCTTTTAACACAAATCATGAAAATCCGTCAAGTGGTTGTTTCAGAATCGTGAAATAAAAAAACCCTGTTACGTTTTAATATTATAGATGATGATCCCATACCCTCTCCCCTCGGAACTGCCACTCAAGCAAGTATGTAATCATTTAAATAAGAAGCTACCTATCCTTTATTTTAATATAGCCTAGCAGGTTGAATGAAATTTACATTTGAAATTTCTACTTTTATAAATTTAAGAAACCCAAAATACTAAAAGCATGTGGTTAATCATACCTGGGGACCGCAGGTGAGTGGCTCCCTTGTGTCTGATCACATACTCAGTCCAGTAAACTGCAGTCTCCAAGGGAGACATAGGCCTGTCTCTGAACTGTGCAGACACTGCTTGAGCCTGCAGACGATATCTGAAACATTAGAAAAGAATAATCTAACCGTCCCAACATTTCTCGTCAACTCAACTCTAGAATGCAGTGAACTTCTAAAAAGGAGAAAAAAGAAAAGTATTTTACTTTTAAAACCAAGAGATGTGTTTGTAATGTGTTTTGGACAAGATGATTACCGTCATGGCTATAATAAAATAAGTTGAGTTGTGCAAATTCACTTGGCTAAAATAAAATAACAATAAGTGTTAATGAGAAATCCTGAAGGAAGTCGACCGAGAGGAAGGCCAAATCAAAAGTATTGCAACCAAGTAAAGAGAGACCTGGAGCAAGTAGGAGTAACCGAGGAAGACGCAGAAGATAAAGAAAGATGGAAGGACGTTGTTGGTGCTGCTAAATATCTCCTTATAAATATGCGTGGCCACGCGAATAAGTAGAGTAGGCAAGTAAGTAAAATAAAATAACAGTAAGGTACTAACTATGGAGTAGGGGTAGGGGCACGTGACAGTCGTGACTCACCCTCAACCGGCGCCGTATCACATGTGTTGTTACCGTCGTCTGGTTTTGTTGTCTATTTATTATTAAACTTTTGACAAACTCCACTGCGAGGAATATGAAGACTACTTGACATTCTTCTGACCTGATGATGTGCTCCATTCGAAGCATGAAACAGCTGTAGTCTTACTAACTACAAAGGATCGTTTTGACAGTATAACAAGGTGATTTAAACCACTATATAGTTAATTCAGACGATCCAGAGGCCATTCCACCATGAAATTAGATTTTAGCCAAGTAAATGAGGGTGCATTATAAAAATTATAGTAATTAAACAAAAAACGATACTACATGTTATTATACTTAGGAATAGTTCAATCATAGACAAAAAGAATTAATATAAAGGTTACTTACAGTCTTCGCAATCCTGTTAATTGAGCACTACGGCCGTTTCGGAGATAACTCCATCGTCGGGTGCGTAGTCATTATACACTAATCTGAGCTATTTACATATTTACATTTTTTACGTGGTTTCTTCATTTTCATTGCGTCAAAGTTTAATAAATAGTACATACAACACAAAACACGGACACGACACGAAAACATTAAGGCACGTGCACGGCTAAAAACTGACGACCGACTGATCGAACTTTATCACTGCAAAGTGCAAAGGTTTGGTGGACGACTGGAACAGCTGATAACACGTGTACCAACATAGCTGCTCAAATTATACCTTGTCCTGTTTGATTTGTATTATTTTCTCAAAAATTGGATTGGCTGCTGAGTTAGTCTGGGAATTAATTATTAAGTTCGGTTCTTTAGCTGTACTGGTGTAAATGTGGAAATTTTCAATACAATTAAGTTTGTGACCTTTGCTACCAATGTGGAGTATTTCTAAACTATTAATTTCAGAGTAGTCGTGGCAATACTTTTGGATGTGTTCTGCATAATTTGAGACAGGATTCGGTTTCTTGATAGCACTTATATGTTCTTTATATCTGGTCTTAAAACATCTACCAGTCTGTCCGATGTAGTAGGAATCACATTCTCCACATTTAAGCTTATACGCGCCTGACTTTTCTAGTATAGGCGTAGTATCCCTTTGTCGTGGAGCTGACAACTTACGTTGAAGGTTGTTGCTAGTTCTGTATGCAACTGAATAGTTATGCCTACTAAAATGACGAGTTGCTAAACGTTGGTTGAGTTTACAGAACTCTAGTGTCACGTACTTTTTATCAGTTTTTTCTTTGGCAATTTTATTATTAGCTTTACTCTTGATTCTCCTGTGCAGTTTATCAATCATGTCAGAGCTGTAACCGTTATTCAAGGCAATGTATTTTATTGTATTAAGTTCATTTCTATAATTTTCTTCACTTAATGGTATGTTAATCAATCTGTAGAGCATTGAATTGTAGGCTGCAATTTTGTGAGAGTGGGGGTGGTTAGAGCTGCTATGGATGGTTGTGTCTGTACTGGTTGGTTTTCTATAAATATTAAAAAGGTGTTTGTTATCGGATTTTGTTATTGTCAGTACCAAACCTTTGCAGTGATAAAGTTCGATCAGTCGGTCGTCAGTTTTTAGCCGTGCACGTGCCTTAATGTTTTTGTGTCGTGTCCGTGTTTTGTGTTGTATGTACTATTTATTAAACTTTGACGCAATGAAAATGAAGAAACCACGTAAAAAATGTAAATATGTAAATAGCTCAGATTAGTGTATAATGACTACGCACCCGACGAAATCTCACCAACAAGGGCTTTCCATATTTCACATAAATTATTAATGCATGTTTATATTTGGAAGCATGCGGAAATATCAGTTATTCATAAACCCAATAAACCAAAGTCGATTTAAATGAATTCGAACTGCTTAACATGTGTTAGATTAAATTAACATAACTTGCACATCACATTGTTTTTTTATATGTATATTTAGGTAAATTTAGTTATTGTGTTTTGCTAAACCTATGCTTAAATTAAACTAAAGAATATCATCATCAATAACTAAATTGTACATTGATTTTTTTGTTTATCTTAGTGATAATGCCGCAACCCTTAGGTCTAGCCTGAAGTAATGTGAAAAACAATCCCAGGCTCGTGCCTAGCGTCCTAGGACAAAAAAGAGAACACAGTGTTCTTTTGTTTCTAAAATCAATTAAATATCTATGGTAAGTGTGAAAATGTAAAGGCAATGGTGATGGAACTGATTAAAAGAACTGGTTTCGGTTTGTATATCAAGTTGTTTGTTGATATTTTTGTAGAGTAGAACCAGAGATGCAATGATACATGTACTGTATTTGCTATTACATTTTTTAGTCCTTGATGCTTTGATAATCATATTAGTTTTGTCTGCTGTCTATAATGCTAAATTATTTGTTTAAATTTGTTGTAGTATAGTTTAATATTTTACCTAACCCGCCATGTTAAACTTCCCTATCCCAAGCGTGATGTATATAACTTCGTTACTTCTCGAGTGATGTAAAGTTGAAAAAACTCACTCGGTGATGAAATGAAACCCATTTAAATAACATTGAGTGCTTAACTTAAAAAATATACCTCTATGGAGCCAACGACGTTCAACGCTAGAAATCAGCTGTGCGCTTGAATTTTATTGTTATGTTTTGAAGAATTTTCCTAACCTAGCTTTTGTTTGTAAATGAACGTTACTGTTAGAAGATTAATGAAATGGATAATGAAAAATATTGTTCGTAACTTCCTGTATATTGTCGGGTCAGGTAAAATCTTGTACCTTACACGTTACGCAAGAGCGTGTTTACATCACTTCGGTAAATTATGCAACTCGCTTCCGCTCGTTGCACAACATTCACCTGCGTGATGTAAAAAAGCTCTTACTACACTTGTAAGGTAAATAGCTATAAAAACACTATTGATAAGGCACAACAATATTTCTAAAGTTTATAACAGCTGACATAGATTTGCTAAAGATTTATATTGTGAGTGAAGAAACTGATTTGTGATTTAATATAAAAAAGAGTGAAATTTAAAAAATGTTCATTTAAATTTAATAATTAGTATTTTTGCAACTTCGAAATAGAAATGGAAAATATCAAAAATAAAGAAAAAAGGGGTACACTTCCATATCTGTTGGCACACACAACCGAATGAAAATATTGATCGATATATCAATTATTCGATATATCGTTTGGTTAGTTATATAGGGTTAATCTCGATATAACGAATTAAACAATCGAATAATCAATATTATTCATTATTCATTCGGTTGTTTGTCAACAGATATGGAAGTGTATCCGAAAAAAGATATGAAATGGTGATGAAGGTAAATCATGTACGTGAAAGTTTTATTCAAATATTTGGTTATTTTTTCTCATATTAGCCTACAAAAGATGTTTCTTTTGACATGCTGAATAACGTGACCGTGACAAAGTTGTTCATGTGGTTGGAAGACACCCTGTATACTGTATAATTATGTAAACTACACCGATTTATTTTGGAGGCGTTGGACTGTCTAAAATCCTACATGCGTTAATTATTTTTCATTATTTTTCATTAAGAGATTTCACAACCTATAGTTAGCTTGTACAAAACATACAAACATTATGTGTATAAGTGGTGTTAAGGTACAACCTGATACCAACCTCGGGTCATTGAGAACAGATTGCAGGGCTTGAAGGACGGTTTCTTTGGACAAGTTGTCATAGGATAGTGGAATAGCTACTCCTGCCTGAGCAAGATGAGCCACGTTGTTGGGCTGATCTCCAAACATGGGAATCAGCACCATTGGCACTCCACAATGTAGAGCTTCTGATGTGGAAAGCATTCCACCATGGCCCATAAACGCCCTCACTTTGGCATGAGCTGAAAAAGTGGGTTACTCTGAAATATAGGTTGATTTTCAAAAATATAAAACTGCAAATCGCAAATGAAAATGAAAACAAGCAGCCAATACAGTGTAATTTATTTATTTACTAGCTGTGTCGTGTGCCTGTTCTACGGACGGGGATCTTTTGGTCAGTCAAAGACTTATTAGGTATATTCAGATCATCAATTGGATTGCATAGGTTTGCATTTTCCAGATATGCAGGCAAAACTATTGTGGGAATACTCAAAACCTTCACAAACACAATATCTGCCAGTTTAAAGAAAAAACCAAATATTTCGTGATTTAATGTCACACGGATATATATAGGTAAATATGTTAGTTATATTTGATAAACAACTTCTTGATCAGCATATTGTACGTGTTATTAAATGTATGGAAAGTAAATAAAAGATACTTATAACAACACTTAAAATACCCCTGCAACAGCAAACCTGCAGACTAAGCGAATTTCAACTTGTCTGATTACTGTACATTTGTACTAAAATATTTCCATAAATAAGACATATTTATTCCCTATTTAAATAACATTAGATTTAACGAGTGCTTAGGTTTGCTGCTACGGGGAAGGTAAAAAGTGTTTTTTGACCATGTGTCAATAGTATAGGATGAAATAAGTAAATTTGCTAAATTTTATCAATATATATATATATATATATATATATATATATATATATATATATCCATAAACAAGTAAACTACAACAATTTTCATTTTCTTCATAAGAATAACATGGGAATATAATACATGAATATAACATATGCAGTGAATGAAATAAAATTATTATATATTTGCCTTGTTGAACTTCATTTCATTATAACATGGGAATATTAAATTACAATATTTTTAATTTTCTCCGTGACCGTTAGGCATACAACAGCGCTTCAATATACTAAATTAATTTTTTTAAGCTCTATAAAACAGTTTAAAGAGTTTTTTGTTTTTTGGATAAAACAATGGGAAAACCCCCATTTTTACCCCATAAAACCCCCCATAAACCCCCGTTCCCATGGTCGGATTATGCTGGATCGGGAACTCGTTCAAATAAACGTAAGCTTACACAATTGTACCAAATTTCATAAAAAACGGACTTTTTTGCTCGAGTTTTCGCGCTAACGGACATATATATATATATATATATTTATTTATATATTTATATATACTGTACATGAATTTGAACAGATGGTGTTTTTGGCCTCTCTAGGGACCTCAAAATGAAAAATAAAATCGGTCCCGGGTCCAGGTCTTACCATGAGTACTACGGTAATAGCTTATGCCCTATATGGGAAATTCGCTAATACAGGGTGAACAACTTAACTGTGCCATTATTGGTATCTCAGAAACTAGAGAGAACATTAAGCAGGACAGGACATCGACTCGGAAATCTCAGCTAGGGCTTCAGTAGCTATGTTGCGCCATTGAACAGCGCCGCGAAAAGCGCTTGCAGACGTTCATGGCAACTGCCTTTGTAAACTATACCTCTCGCCACCCTAAGTTGAGGCAGCCCAGACGGACGGGCAGGGTCATTATCGGCCGGTCCCGCCCGACCCTTTATAATCCGATTAGTGACACTTCCGTGAACGCTCTAGTTCCATAATTGTCATTAACAAAGTTAAAAACCGATGTATAAATTTAGTCTTTTACATTAATAACGTCGATTTAACAAACATTTCCGTTTTTGTCCCATCAAAATCGGACAATGTTTACGGTTTTTGGATTTTGGGATCTACACTACTTTGTTTAGCTCACAAACCGTAAACATTGTCCGATTTTGATGGGACAAAAACGGAAATGTTTGTTAAATCGACGTTATTAATGTAAAAGACTATGTTTATACATCGGTTTTTAACTTTGTTAATGACAATTATGGAACTAGAGCGTTCACGGAAGTGTCACTAATCGGATTATAAAGGGTCGGGCGGGACCGGCCGATAATGACCCTGCCCGTCCGTCTGGGCTGCCTCAACTTAGGGTGGCGAGAGGTATACCTATACATGCTAGTAAAAAACAACGAGTGGGGTTTTACAGAACAAAGAACAATCTATGCGTTTCTGGTTTTAGAATTTTCAAGTAACATGAGTTAAAGCAGTTTAAAATTGCCATTTTCGTCTACATTCAAAGAAGATTTTCAGGCTTTATAGTATGATTTTAAAAATATTGAAACCACAACACTGTAATAATTTTAATCCTCTTGTTAAGTGAAGCCTTTGGAAACACGGTTGCCCCAAACCCTTGCGTTTACACAAAACGGCAGAGGTAGGACGGACCCCTAAATGGAGAACTTTAACTAGTTTTTAATGACATAAAGAAATAGGAATTTCATTGTTTCAAAAATGGCTGTCATTTTCCAAAATGGCGGCTAACTTTAAAATTTCTTATGGAACACCGTGTATTTTATGATTGTTTTAGATTCTAGATGTAATTTTAAGACTTTTTTACTCTAGACATTTTCTCTCTAAACCTACTCGTTTAGGAGCTACAGCGTGTTAAACTTAGCTTGTCGCGTCTTTATAGTCCATAGTCATTATGTCATTAGCTTTTTTTTAAGTTTAACACGCTGTAGCTCTCAAACAAGTAGGTTTAGAGAGAAAACGCCAAAAGTAAAAAAGTCTTGAAATTAC
Organism: Macrosteles quadrilineatus; assembly: GCF_028750875.1. Lineage (NCBI taxonomy): Eukaryota > Metazoa > Arthropoda > Insecta > Hemiptera > Cicadellidae > Macrosteles > Macrosteles quadrilineatus. The sequence continues at coordinate 120,561,864 of NW_026542594.1, forward strand.
ATCTAGAATCTAAAATCATAAAATACAGGGTGCATCATTAAAATAAGAGATTTTAAAGTTAACCGCCATAAAGGAAAATGGCGGCCATTTCTGAAATATTGAAATTCATATTTCTTTATGTCATTAAAAACTAGTTGAAGTTCTCCATTTAATGTTTAATGAGATACCAATAGTGGCCCAGTTAAGTTGTTCAACCTATATTTACGTTATAGGTTTTTTTTTAACCTCTAGCATAAAGGTTTAAGAAATGTTTATAATGAAAATTTGAAATTCAGCTACGTTGACACAAAATAATTAAACGTATATTACACAATGGTAATTATTATTTTACATTTAGTAATTCTTTTTCAAATCAATATTTCATTGTGCTCAGAACACCGACCGAGTATATCTCGCTGGGGCAGCCACCTGCTGAGTTTGACGTTGGGTGGTTTTCCTGGTAATGTGTCACTTTCCCACTTCATTAGCACTTGCACTGGAAGTTCAGCAAAGGCATCCATGATGGCATGTCTTTTATCCGCTGGAAAGGACGTCGATTGGATCACCGAACCCATGGAAAACAGGAGAACGCCATCACTCGACTCATCCATGAACCTCTCCAACTCCTAGAACACAGAGGTCATGCTTAACTTCAAAAAAATATCAGCTGGCTCTTCAGACAGACAATTTTTAGATTCAATCGACGACAGCTGAGTCTAGTTTTAAACCATCAAAAGCTTTTAACTTTCCATAGGATCAAACAGGTAGGCACCAATGCGAACACTATAGCCACTCACCGTTGACAGAGGCTGTGCGGGTCGGATGTGCAGCCCTCCTACCTCGACACACGAGGGGGGCAGAGGCCGGGGTCCGTGGTAGCTCCAATGGGAGTTGATCAGCACCACACTAGCATTGCATGCTATGTCTTCGAGCGAGGCGCCCTCTCCTATACTAGCGGCGGCGGCCTCACTCTCGGCCAGGGACTGATGGGCCTTGGCGAGGCGCATCCCCGCGGTCACTACTGTGTTGACAATCCGCTCCACGAGACTCATATGTGAGCCGAGGGGGAGAAACGCGTTGGGAAAGTATGACGGATTATCGAAACTCCCGAGTCTGGGATAATGGTGTGGGAGAATAGACGAAGACATAATCCCTATGTAGGGAACTCTGTATTTATTTACAAATCCGAGAAAGCAGTCCGTGTTGAACACCTCGATCATTAATAAATCAAATATCTTTGGTGACTTCAATAGATTTTGTACCGGTTCGGACATCAATATCCCTGTGCAGCTTTCTACTCCCAAATTGGTGATGGTTAAAAAGTCCGTGAAAGGGTTCATCTCCGATATATGTTCGACTGTGAGAGCGTTAACTAATAGCGGAGAGACTCCGACTAGGCTAATGTCCGTGTAATTGATCATGTGAGGCTGCCTGGGATAGAAGCTGATGACAGTGACATTGTGGCCTCGGGAGGCTAGGTCTTGAACCAGGGGAGCGAACACGTCAAAGTGACTCTTACCGGTGTGAGGAAATACGGCGAGGACCTCTGCCGCGAGGCTTGTAGATAACACTTGACACAATACTAGGCCTACCACTACAACAACCCCCGCACTCTCAGGCCACATCGCAGCAGGCACTACCACTACAGTAACATCAGTGATCCGGTGCCAAACACTACTTTGGACGCGACAGAATTAGCCATTCGCGATTCACGTGATCTGTACATGCAACCCCGGCGAGCTTATTGATAAACGTTGTCTAGGTCATTCATCCTAAGTTAACCACGGTATTTCGGAACATTTAGATACATTATTAACTACTGTATATTAATCTCGAAACAGGTAATGTTTACAGTTCTATTGTTCGATTCAAATAACGGTTAGGTGTAAAAAAATTATCTTGATCACAGTAATCGATTGAGAGAATATCGATTTTGTTGGAAAGATAGCCATAGCTTTGTCTATTCGTATTTGAATCCGTACAGATAATGTACCTATTTTATCTCAGAACACAAGTTCAACAAGCGTGTTTTCGTGACTATTGCTTCAAATTCAAATTGTTTATTTGGCCATTAAACATTACATAATATGCTATGTCTATACATAATTCGATTAAATAAAAATACAACCATCATCAGAGATTGGTCAACAATAAAATCAAACCATGCTTAGTTTAGGTCAAACAGCAGACAAAATTAAGCATGTTTTGTAGGCAAATATTTGAATTACTTCCAACATTATATATTTATCAGAATAGTGTAAGCTAATTTATTCAGGGTTACTTTATGTTAGTATAGACTTCGATTTGAACCTCTCCATTGAAATCCAAGTATAGTATATTACGTTACTAGCCCGGTAAGTGGTGTTTTACCGTGTTGCGGGATTTTCGTTCGAGTACGGTAAAGCTTACCGGGCGAAACGTACGATACTTTACATCGTACTACCATAGATAACAGGAGTATAGACGTGTCTATACTCCTTTTATCTATGGTACTACACAGAAAAATTAGTACATTTTAAACTCATAACTCAATTTATTTAAGACATAACTTAAATTATAATATTTTAATAATTCAGAAAATAAAATAGGCCGTTGCTATTAGCTGTTTATTTCATCAGCTGACTAAGTGCACGGCAAAAAGCTTTTTCATCACTCTGTATTCGAAAATAGCCAATTTCCATACAGCCGAGATCTTAGAAAATCGTCAATTTCTATACACCAACAACAAATAGCTATCATCCGACTTTTCCTGACATAAACATTACTTTCGCTACACAAACAATACTTTGCCTGACATCAACAAAGTTGTAACTGAAGTTCCCCAGTTCCCGGTTAGCTCAAAAGGAGCGAGCACCATTGTGTTTTAATTAAAAATACATAACAGAAAATTATTTGTTTGTTTAGGCAGTATTGTACAGCATTGTATTGTATTGTAATTAATTGTACAGCCGTATTGTGTTTATATATATAAAAAAAAAAATATATTACGAAATATTAGACATTTTTTGTTTAAGTTTTATGAAGTTTTTTTTATCGTGATAAAAAGTAAAGTTCAATACTCGTCACGAAAGTCTCATTTCGAGGCGAGATAGTGTTTTACATTCGAGTCGCTATAGTAGTGAAATATACTATTACCTACGACCGTTTTTTAAAGTAGCCATTTCAGTTCAGTTCTTAGAATTGAAAAGTTTCACTTAACAGCTGTTTACTTTCATATCAGCATAGTTTCATTTCATTTTTACAGCATCATTTATTTCTGGTTCAATGTAGACATTATACACAGAAGTGTTAACAAAATTAATAAGAAATTAACTATAATAACATCGTGGGTTCGCCCAAACCTGAGTCACCCTGTAACATAATTAATTTAGAGAATAATTTAATCTTCTCTAGGCTTCATTCCTCCAATAGATCTTGAGGGAGCCTTCGACGTAACCTCCTGTTCTCAGTTGCTTCACCAAGATGAAAAGTTAATGCACCAGGAACATCGTTTAAAGATTTTAGAAATTTTGAGGTGGTTTTTTTTTCAATAAAGGCCGAGATAGACTCCACTCCTAGTTCTTCATGTATATGCCTGTTTCTAACAAACCAGGGAGCATTCACCGCTATTCTTAGAATTTTGTTTTGAATCACTTGAATTTTGAAGAGTTTGTTTTTTTGATATAGCTAATCCCCAGATAGGAGATGCATATGTAATCAAGGGCCGAATTATTGATTTATAGATTAGAACTGTACAAGCTGGCTTCAGAGTAGATTTCCTATTGATTAAAGGGAAAAGCTTTGCAAGGCGTGCATAACCTTGGGACAGTTTTTGATTAACGTGGTAGTTCCAATTAAGTTTTTTGTCCAGCCATACTCAGTAGTGGTGAACTAGCGGTTTTACCCCACTTTAGACACGTTTTCCCATGTTATTCTTATGGGGATTATTTTTGGCCACCAAATCTAAAATCCTGATCTTTGCCTGTAAATCCCTATATAATTGTCAAACCTTATTTTTACTTATTCTCTATATATATATTCGATATTAAGCAAAAATAAAAAAAAATTCATTTATTCACCCATGCATGTGTATATGTATAGTAGTATAGGTTGTCGGTGCCGTTTTTTGGGGAGCGGCATTTTTGGGCCAACTCCCCCCCCCCTCACCACTCCCCTCTGCCCCATGCACAATTGCTAGTACATCTACCATTCCCCTTTCCAGTTGATATATTATATTTCTATTTCAAATCGATACCCATTCACATGTATGTGCGTGGTTTGCACACGAACTCGGCTCATGGCGCGGGCGTGCTCCCGGTCGCGGGCAAGTAGTAGTGATTTTGAGGATTCATGGACAGAGGAGGGAGGAGTGTAGACCACGTGGGTTGAGGTAGGTCGGGAAGGGAGGTGTGTCCATGACGTCACATGTAAACAGAGGATGGCCTTACAGACAGAGACTGATCCTCTGATTTGGATGACCTTACAGGCAGAGACTGATCCTCTGATTTAGACAGCATTGAAGTTGGACATTTCTAGTTCTATTCTGTCTAGTTCTATTGTCTGCCGCTCAGCTGCACTGCATGCAAGGTGCAAATAGCAATATTTTCTGCTACTGTAGTTATGGATTTGTGACCATGTGGAGTGAGGTAGGTCGCCGACTCAGTACGTGGTGTGGTTCTGAGTACTAAGGTGACGTCACATGTAAACAGAGGATCAGAGACCACGTGGGTTGAGGTAGGTTGGGGAGGGAGGTGTGTCCATGACGTCACATGTAAACAGAGGATGACCTTACAGACAGAGACTGATCCTCTGATTTAGACAGCATTGGAGTTGACTTTACAGGCAGAGACTGATCCTCTGATTTAGACAGCATTGGAGTTGGACCTGTTGTCTGTTTAGTTCTTGTTTAGTTCTATTGTCTGCCGCTCAGCCGCACTGCATGCAAGGTGCATAGCAATATTTTCTGCTACTGTAGTTATGGATTTGTGACCACGTGGAGTGAGGTAGGTCGGCGACTCAGTATGTGGTGTGGTTTGGACCACGCCAATGCATCCTTTGGAGGCGAAAAAATATTTTTTTGTGTTTTTCAGTTTTAATATTTTGTGCACTTCTGTTCTATTAGTTTATTGTTGTAAACTCGATCTGACCATGGATTTTGGGTATCAAAGCAAGTTTTTCGTTGACACCGTTGTTGTAGTTTCTAATCATGACGTCTGTCAAAACGTTGTTGTACCTGCATGGGAGATACAATTTTCTTAGATTGCCACAAGGGTCTTCTTGGACAGTAGCAGTTACCGAGGGACCGTATCTCGTCACGACTCGCTGCAACTCCACTATTCTGTAGGGATGCTCATGTCGCAGCTCTTCGATTTTAGTGTATTTGGGTGCTTGGCACGCGTTAAGCAAATCTACCAATTGCGCCATGTCTCTCACTTATATAAATATGCAGTTACATTACATTGATTATGTTCCTTGATATGTCGTAGGCAAACGCGTTTTCAGAGACTACGATGACATATGCGGTAGTGCCTGAATCGGCTGATGGTGATGCGATTGCGTTTGTGAAATCGAATTCTATTTGAATGTCACTTCTAGAACGGTCTGTATTCATCGGATGAAGATGTGTGTTGACAACACACAGTGGGTAGTGTGAAATAAACTCGCTTGGGTCAATGATCATTGAGCTGTCATCGAAATTCACCTTACGATATCTCATGAATTGCTCGTAAATCACTCTCCAACGTCCCTCAAGGATTGCAGCGTTTTGTAGTTCTTGAGGGTAACGTTGACCATTTATTTTAACTGCAAAGTTCTTTATATTTTCGCTGTCAAATTGCGCTGGGTTCTTTTTCTGATCATTCGTGCGGTTGGTTTGAAATCACATGATTACGAATCTAGGGTTGTATACGTTTCTATAAACGTTTGTAATGTCGAATGTGTACGTAGATCCGAACACACCCTTTTTGTCAATACATTGCCACTGATAATAGATGTAGATCAACTCGTCTTTTTCACTAAGTTTTGTTAGACCATCGATTAGTTGGATTTTGCTAGTTGACGTATATTCCACTATGGGAACTCTGAGAACGAAGGAAGTGATTTTCACTTTGCCGTCCTCAGGATCGGTAGCTGCGGCACCGGTTCCTTTCCAATGGTATAGAGCATCGTTATCTTCAGTTCTTGTGAATACAATCTCGAATCCACCTTTGTACATGGGGTATCGCATGTGGTCAAAGAACCCTAACCCGAGATGCGCTAAGGTTCCAATCGCTTCGAACTTGCCACCACCAAGCGAGTATCTTGATGCGAACCCACAGTTTTGCAAAGCGGGTTTCATCGATTGAGGATAGTTTAGAATACTTTTGACAGTGCTTGTAATTCCCGGATGATCGACCACATCGATTGTTGTGTTGTGTTTTTTCAGTTCGATTCTTGTAAAGAGGTATGGTATGAAATTGTCAATCAGGGCTATAGTGGCAGTCGCATCATATGTTTGACCATTGGATTTTTTTACTACCTCGCCGCAGATGTGATATTGAATTGCCGAGTCGTAAAACGTGTCTCCGTGCGAGTTTGAAGATTGTGTAATTGTTTGGTGTGTTGAAATTCAACTCGGATATTGGCATAACAGCTCGGTACTCGCTTTTCACCACTCCCGTGGAGAAACGTTCGTACAGTGCTTCCATTGTCTACAATAACTTAATAACACACAAGAACAAAAAAATATAAGCTAATTATTTTTTATTTATTTTTTTAACTACATGGTATATATATAGGCTTACTCATCGAACTCCTCGTCCATGTAAACTTTTTGATCATCCAAAAACTGTTGCGAAACGATCTGGAACTTTTTAATGTATTCCCAATCGACTTTGTTTGCGTAGTAGTGTATGAACGACTCGGAAAGTATTTGGTGCTTGCTGACAGCAAACCACGCATGCTCAAAGTTTGGTGCCATCTCACGAAGGAAGCTCTCACTGAATTTTTGCCTCTTCAGAATAGGACCCCAGTCAACAAGATGGAAGTAAATACGTAGCATATCGATGGAGAAATCATAGTGAACTGACAACAGGTCCCAGTTGAGGTACCTATCGAACTTCATAACGAGCTCGTCGGTGAGTACCTAGGTGAGTACACCGTTCGGTGCCTTCGGTTCGCGGGACAAGATTCGCCAAGCGTTGTCCATGCTGCTCACTTATATATACACATTTTTTTTCTACAGGGATATGAACACGCGGATGTACCTAAACCCATCCCTAGTTTACGTTTCAACCACATCGCACCCGTGGTCGCGAGGGTTGTGCGTTGCAGCACGAACAATGTGGTGCAAAAACACATTTCATACGTACTGACGTTTGCAACTTATGTCTTAATTTCCTCAAAATTATTTTCAATCAATACAAGTACGGTTGTTTTTCGTGGTTATGACGACCAGGACAACACTGAGACATCAGAGCAGCATTGTCGGTACAAGCATTTTTGTCCTGAACAATGGGAACGAGGTTTACGGGGTAAAAATTGGGTTTTCTGATTTACTTCACCCTCGAAACACAAAGTTTCCCAATTTTTCTCTAGAACATTTTAAATAGCTTAAAAACAAATAATTTAGTATACAGTACTAACGTGTTGTTGTATGGTTATTAGTTACGGATAAAAATACTAAATTTGTAAATTAAAAATTCCTATGTGTTGTTATGGAGAATGGTGTAAACTGATTTTGTTTGTTTGTTAATAGATCTTGATCAAAATTGTCAAATTTATTTGTTTTATATTAGTCTATTAATATTTTACTATAAACACACTTTATTAGCATCCTTGTAGCAGCAAACCTAGGTAATCGTTAAACGCAATGCTATTTTAGATTTGTTTGAAAATCAAGTAAGTAAAACGGAAATTCGCTAGGTCTGCAGGTTTGCTGTGACGGGGGTATGTAATATTTTTCTTACTCCTTGTGATCCTTTCCCCTTACGTAGTAAAGAATTACAATTAATTTCAATAATCCCCTTTTATATAGAGCATGGAGGTAACTAATTTTATTACTTTATGAATAAATGTTTAAATATCGTAAAAAGTAATATATAATATTTCGAAACACCCTGTATGGAGTGGTTTAATACACTTAAAACTAGTCCCAATCGATTTAAAATAACTAAAACCATCGAAAACCACAGCTCAATCGACCTTAAACGTAAAAACAAAATTATTCAGGAACAAGGGCCCTTCGGATCAAAAAGAGCCCCAAAAAGGGCCTTAGGACGCCCAAAATTTTGGGGACTCATCGGATCTTCATTTCTCATATTATTAGTAACTCACAGGTGAAATTTCATGAATGTACAAATTTTGTTGTTTATAAAACCCTATTTTACCTGTACTATTAGGTTTACTTATCTGGCAAATTATATACCCCAAGGCATTGCAACATTCTGATCATTACAACATGACGATCAATTAGTTTGTTGACAACACGATACTATCATCAAATATATTTCAAATAGTACAAATGTTAGGAAGTAAAGAGTGTTGGGAATTATATTATATTATATCAAATTATATTAAACTAGCGGAGCCAGTTATACTCAAGCTTTGCGTTTGCAATGGGGGAGGACACAGTTTGATAAAAGTTGGTTAATAAATTTAAGGTATGATATAGTGTAACACATCTACTATTGTCATAATGTTCTACTATTGTACCTTAACAATAGAAAAAGATAAATTATCAAACATTCGCACAATATCACAAATTAATCATTAAATTAAAATCTCAAACCTAACTATAAACAATCCTACCTTGACAGTTCTCATTTTGTATCACAGCGTTTTGTTGCTGCTTAGTTCAAATTAGCTGTTATATAATATGCAAAAACAAAATAATAATAGTGCTGCACCCTGTTGGGAAACCTTATAACTTTTTAATAGTATTGCGTATTATAGAACCAACTTGTAAAGTTGAAACAGCTGACTAAATTCTTTAATTCCCCTTAAATATGAATTGACATAAGGTTTACATGGGGAACTATAGAGCCACTGGGGCGGAGCCCGAAAGTATTTTTGAGATAAGAATATGCCCTAATGTTAATAGGGAATGTGAGCTATCATCATGCCAAATTTCAGCCCAATCCGTCCAGTAGTTTATGCGTGATTGAGCAACACACACACAAACTTTCAGATTTATAATATTAGTAAGATTTATTAGTGCGTTGTTCAAGCTAAGTGGTAGACCACGTGTTTTGTTGATAATAGCCAACTTACATAATCACTAACTTTACAATTTAACAATACTAGTGAACCTGTTGCTCGAATTCGAGCAATTGCAAAGTATTACAGGCGACTCAAAGATTATGGCAATACTCACGATCTACACAACAGTTGGAAATAATCAAAATCTTTTGTAAATATCTTATCTTTTTTCAAAAAGATGATCTTTTTTTTTAGTGTTTTCTACAAATTTTCCCTCTCATAGCCGCAATAGGTTGTCTATGATAACTATTATAAATGAAAAAAAAAACATTATTTCTATTTCTTCTACTTGGTTGTGTTCTATGACTTTTGCTATGTTTCCATTGTTTGCAAATCGGTTATTTTAATGATTTCTCAATAAATGTAGAACAGTGTTAATTCAGTTTTATTTTTAGCCTAAATCAAATTGTCCAGGATTTCTCGCTCTTTTCCATTTTAATAATTACACCAACCCAAGTTTTGTCTACAGATGCAATATTCCAACGAATATCACCTATGTACAATCTCCAAGATGTGGTAAAAAAGGCAGAATCCAACCCATACAATAGATATAAGTTAACTCCAAAATAAATAATTTTAAGAGTTACTGTGAAGTTAGGATTTTCCACTTATTACACAACATTATATTGCAAAACATGACACGATGCAGAATAAAATCGATTTTAAAATCAGAAAAATCCATTGCAAATACTGTACTGTACTTCATTTTGAAAAATTCAATAAATCACAATTTAAATATTAACAGCTTTCATTAAAAAGTAGTGTAGAAATTATGAATATGGTCGTAATGTAAACATTTACATTTACAACGACCAAATAAACATGCAATTAAATTTCCTAATTTATAATGTACAATGTGTTTCGCGGACTATGAGTCACTACAACACAGTGTATTAGCATAGATGAAGTATGGTAAGTATGGTATTAGTAACGCTAGGCGCCCACCGGGCAACTCAGCGGGTGACGCGGCGCGGCGCGGCACGGCGCGACGCGGAGAAAAACTTCCGTCCGCTTCTCCAGGGTTCGCGCCCACCAAGCAACTCTAGCGGAAGCGCGGGGCAGCGCTGAGAATTATTCTTTTGGAGGGGATGAACAGTGCACTTCGATTCGGACCCGAACACTCCCGAAGGGCTCACGATACTTTCCGAAAACACCCGAATGAGCGGCAGACGAGGGGCAGACGCCGTTTCCGTGCCTCTACCCCGCGCCCACCAGGCAACTTGAAAGAAGCCTTGTAACAATAAGGCGTATTCACGGCATTTCTGTTTTAGGAAGCTCATTCAGAGTTTACCAACCGAGCGAGACTGAGAATTTGATGAGCCTGGTGTACAGTCTGTTCAAAAACTAAGAGTGTCCAGGTTCGTCGTTTGCGTGCAACGTTACCCTTGGACACTTTTGAATGTGTCCAGTTTCGTCGTGTCGTGTAACGCCACCCCTGGACAACTTAAAAACTTGTCCAGGTTCGTCGTTTGCATGCAACGTTAAACTTGGACACATTTGAATGTGTCCAGTTTCGTCGTGTCGTGCAACGCCACCCCTGGACAACTTAAAAACTTGTCCAGGTTCGTCGTTTGCATGCAACGTTAAGCTTGGACACATTTGAATGTGTCCAGATTCGTCGTGTCGTGCAACGCCACCCCTGGACAACTTATAAATGTGTCCAGGTTCGTCGTTTGCGTGCAACGTTAAGCTTGGACACATTTGAATGTGTCCATGTTCGTCATTGTCTGCTTTTATCGTTGTCTGATTGAGGCGGTGTCTGCTTTTAACGTAGTCCACGTTTAACGTTGTCCAACTTCGACATCGTCCCATCTGGAGGGGGCACCTACCGGTTGCGCGGAGTGGTCAGATTTTTGACGAGGGTTAGTTTTATGGCCCCCCAAGGGTAGAGACCGGTCGCGCGGAGTGGTCACTCTGCTCATCGAACCGTATATAATCTTTTCAACCCCCAAAGGTGTAGGAGAGCAAAAATCCAAGAATTAGCGAGCTCCGATCCAAAGGAGAATTACTTATAGCAAAAAGTCACAAAGAACGTCTCTTGCAAAACTTAACTTTACAATGTACTCGTATAATAGGCCTACTGATGTATTTTGAATATTGATTGTTACTCAAAACTAATTACAAATGTGAAAGTTTGTGTATTTGTTTGTTTGATGTTCAATCACTTATTAATTACTGCTCGGATTGGGCTGAAAGTTGGCATTATAATAGCTGACATTATCGATTAACATATAGACATATTCTTATCTCAAAAATCCTTTCGGGCTCCGCCCCAGTGGCTCTGGAGTTTACCATGTTAAGCTTATGAGTATTCATATGTATAAGAAACTAGCTGGCCCGACAGACGTCGTCCTGTCCTATGTTAAATCCTGTGTTAAATGCCCTATGTTAAATCCTGTCCTGTGTTAAATTAGCTATGTCCTGTCCTATTGTGGTTTTATGTCACATGCTCGTTCATTTTCAAGATGAGCTCGTTCGCATGGCTCAATCACGTCCTGGTTGAAGTTCGTTTGCTACGCTCACTCACCTTTAGGTTGGAGCTCGTTCGCTGCGCTCACTTGCCTTCAGGTTAGCTCGTTCGCTACGCTAACTCGCCTCCAGGTTGAAGTTCGCTCGCTACGCTCACTCACCTTTTGGTTGCAAATTAGCTGTTCTCATAAATTAAAAAAAATATAGTGCTGCACCCTGTTGGTAAACCTATTAACTTTTTAATGCTATTGAACATCACAGAATCAAATTGTTTAGCTGCACCAGCTGTTAAGATTCTTTAATTCCATTTAAATATGAGTAGTCATAAGGTTAACATGGGAAACTCCAGAGCCACTGGGGTGGAGCCCTATTGACGGATCTGCACCAAACTTCACACAAACCATCCTTGAATAATGCTTAATAATGCCTAAAAGTTTCATTACAATCTGTCGAGCGGTTTCGGAGTCCATAAAGGACAAACATACAAATATACAAACATACATTGGATTTTATATATATAGATTAAAGAATCTTTTCAGCTGTTTCAACTACACAAATTGGTTCTAAGATATTCAATATCATTACAAAGTTATAAGGTTTACTAACAGGGTCCAGCACTATTAATATTTTGCATTCTTGACAACAGCTAATTTTAACCAAGCTGCAAAAACAAAAGTCTGTGATACGCAATGGTAACTGTCAAAGTAGGATTGTTAACAGTTACATTTATGTTTGAATTGATAAGTAACTTGTGTACCTGTTGCTCGAATTCGAGCAATTGCGAAGTATTACAGGCGTTGTTTTAAGAAAGAATAACAGTCATAATTTCCGATGACCTTAAAAGAGGCGACTCATCATTATTATTACCTTAAAAGATGACTTAAAAGACGACTGATTATGGAAAACTCACGATATACGTAATATAATCAATATTTCTTTTATACCCGGTTCAAACCGTTCAAACAGCCGTGGCACCTGAGGGATTAGGAGACTCCAAGGGTTTCCATGGGTTCTCCTAATCCGTCAGGTGCCATGGCTGTTTGAACCGGGTATAATATGTTATCATACTTCAAAAGTTGATCTTGTTTTTAGTGTTTTCTCATAGCCGAATTAGGTTGTTTATAAAAACGATTAATTCTAAAAAATTCTATGATCTTCATATTTTGCAAATTGGCTCTTTCAATTATCGTTAAAAAATGGAGCACAGTGTTAGTACAGTTTACCTTTAGTAGTATATCGAATTGTCCAGGATTTCTTACTTTTTACATTGTAATATTTACTTACTGCTTACTGCTTACTTACTGCCATGGCCACTTGTACCCTAGCTGGTACTTGGCCTCGCCAACACGCTGTCGCCAATATTCTCGGTCCCATGCATCTTCCTCTACAAGCCTCATCCTTTCCAAATCTTTTCGTACTTGACCCCACCACCTGGCTTTCGGTCTACCTATTGGTCTTCTTCCCCTCGGATTTCCTCTGAGTGCTATCTTCAGTAGACTCTCCTCCTTTCCCCTTAGGATATGGCCAACCCACCTTAATCATCTACTCTTAACTTCTCCAATGATATCAGGGTCTTGAAATAATTCTCTTAGCTCCCGGTTGTGGCGGATTCTCCATACTCCATCTTCACATACTGGCCCATATATAGTTCTCAAAACTTTGTTCTCAAAAGTTATTATTTTCTTTTCTGAGTTCTTGCTCAGGATCCAATTTTCCCCTCCATATAAAAGTACAGGTCTTACTATTGTTTTGTAGATTCTAATTTTTGTCTTTCTCGTTGTATTTGTTTACATACAAATGCAGAGATTGTAATATTTACGCCGACCTAAATTCAAAAAGTAAATATTGCACTTCATCCTCACCAGTAAATCTTTGAAGTAAACGTTTCCTTAAATTGCAGCTAAAATAAGAGCAATCAAATTATCCAAATGATCATAATGTAAACAAATATGTTCTTAATAAGGATAACATGGGAGCTTTAAAAGCCACTGGGGCAGAGCCCAAAATGAAAGGTCAGTTTGCACATCTTCACACCAAGACGAACATTTTAACAACTGATTTGTTTATACTAAAATACTATTTTTACATGATATATTTCTTTATATTTTTGACGTCAGTGGTTGCTGCTTATTGTAATCGCCCCACGCGAGGTTGAAAGAAAGTCTGGATACTTGTGTCCAGCTTTAAAAGTTACAAATCTGAAGTTAAGTTAGCTACCTTAAACAGAACAGCAACCAGTTTTCCATACTTCTGGAACTTCAAAGACCGGTGGGAAAGAGCTCTTAGGCCCCAGAACTGTAACTATTTGAAACGTTCACAACCCTAAACAGACCACTCCGCGCAACCTGTCAGCCAGTTTTGACAGATTTTTGACCGCTCCGCGCGACCGGTCTGTACCCTCTGGAGGATTCCTGGATTTATTGAGTAAAACGCAAGCTGAGGTCCGGTCCCTGCTTCCTAGAAATCTACACCCTCCACAACAAACAATAGGAACCACCGAAGGACCCCAGGATGTGTGTCCGTTACCCCCCAAAAAAACACACAAAAACGCCTGAGATACCGCATGCGAATAACCGGAGCCCGGTCAGCCAGCGGAGTTTGCGTTCTAGCATTGACTATATACTATAACGTTATGGTATATACAGTAGTCAAAGTCAATGGTTTTAGGCATTGAAGTGGCACGGTAAGCTCTCAGCTGCGTATTGCTTCTGTATTGTCGCGGCACATGTTATAAGCTGTTGTTACCTTAAACAGGTTTTAAGACCCACATACCATACTTAATCAAAATCGGACACCAATACTCACTTCATCCAAAACTTTTTGGGGTCTGATGTGTATTCCCCCAACCTCCACAAAGCCCGGTACCATGGGACGGGATCTCAGCATGGAGCTATGTGTGTTCACTAACACTACACTCACGTTGCGAGCGATGTCCTCCAGTGGCGGTGTGTGTCCCACGAGCCGGTCCACTACGTACTGCTCGTGCTGTATGTAATACGCTCTAACAGCGCGCGTAGCCACGCTGTACACTACGTTCACTATCTTATGGGACAGCCCCATTACGTAAGAGTAGGCCAGGTCGGGGTTAGACACATACGCTGGCAACCAGGGGTTGCCTATTCTGGCCTCCTGGTCTGGACTCAGACTCGCGGACCCGATGCCAATAAACGGCACCGCATATTTGTGGGCTAGACTAAAAAAGCAATTAGTATTGAAAAATTCTATAAGAATGGCATCCACCTTCTTATCGGCACGTAAGAAACCTTTGACAGTCGAATGAGATAATATCTTTTCGCACATATCTAGCCCCATAGTCGCCATAGAGATAAAGTCCGTGAAAGGAGTTTCGATGTCATCGAATCTAACTTGATTGACACGTAACGGCACGAGACCCACGAGACTGATGTCCGTGATGTTTTTGACAGTTTGACGTTGAGGGTAGAAGCTGATGACTGTCACGTGGTGGCCTCTGTCGGCCAGCGCGAGTACTAGAGGCTCAAACACGTCAAAGTGACTTTTACCAGTGTGAGGAAATACCGCGAGAATATCAGCCGAGAGGGCGTGGGCCAGAACACAGCTGACCACCAGTGGTCCAGACCACCACATGCCGAAGGTATAATAATGTCCAATGAAAAAGTATGTGTTTAGTGATGAATAATCATCATATGAAACACATTAGGCCTACACATAAACTGTGATAACACAAAATTAAATTGACAATTATAATAAACAGTTGTATGAGTGACCTTGAACTCGACACTACCTCAATATATCACACTGTTACCTTGTAACAGCCACCAAACAAGTGCACTCTAACAAGTGTACTCTAACATCACACTGCACTGCACTGGCTGGCACACTCACACAGACAAAAACAATAACTAACAAACGCCAACGGAACGCCAAGGCCAAACGTCACGAGACGTTACCGACAGACCACCACCGCCCACCACCGCGCCGTACAGAACGCATCATACCGTGCATAGCAGAACTGTTCGTGGGAAATTGTTATCTCGATCACTGTCGCTGTCAAAACGTATCGTTCGTAGGTCCTAAATAAGTACCGTTAAATTTAAATTAATTTAACTGTCATAACCTAACCAAACTAACCAAACTTGCTGATAATGAAAATATCGAATGATTGTTTACTAATAACAAAAATATTTCTGTTCATAAAATAAAATTGTAAATGTCTCAAAATCAATTATATATATTTTTAATTATAAAATTAGTTACTTTCCTGTTAAAGGGAACATTCATTATTATCGATGATCTTTTTTCGATATATCGATTTTTTCCCTTTACGATACATTACAAATTGACAGCTGATATTTAGGCTAAAATATATCTTCTATATAAATAAAATTACAGTTTTGTCTGTACATTGCTTAGAATCATGCAGATTTTGGTTATTTTAACGTTTCATAGCCTTAGAAAGACGAAACGAGTCTTATCTCAATTTCTGTCTGTATGTCTGTTTGTCTGTTTGTCCATTCTGTGGTACCGTCTGTAACGCCAACATGTTATTTTACGCGGCCTACTCCTAGAAAACTAGAGTACCGATCAAGGTTCTAATCATTTTTCTGTATTTACTGGATTGGTGAGAGTGTCTTTGGCTATAAAAACATGGCCTCGCTTTTTTGAAAACAAAATAACGAACCACCAAAAACCCAATTTTGTTCGATTTTTGTCAAATTGTCTCCCAATGTTTAGGTCTACTATTAAATTACATTTTATGAAATAACGATCAGCTGTTTGGATTAGTTCTCACTTCTAGCTGTCACTGATATGTTTACATTAAAAGTTGTTTACAAATACCGCAACCATTTCCGATCAAGTTTTGTCAGTACATCCAAACCAAGTGAGATTAAAAACGCTGTGCCTTACTTAACCGGTTTAATTAATCGCAAGTGCAAGGATTGTTCTTGAGTTTTGATAACCGGGGAAAATACCGTGAATCAGTGTTGTATTAGTGCAAGAAGACTTACATTTTTTTAATCATCGTCACCAATACCGTAGCTTACAAAGGTTTTCACTCATTGACGGCGCTTCAAGGACAGTTGTGTAAAGTGAAAAGTAAAAAATCACAACTGCAGTGGGTGATCGTGGATCTTTCTGATTTCGCAGTGATCGTACCGTAACAGAGGTTTAACTTAACAGATGTAGCTAAACTCGCTTTTCCAATGTGTCACTTTTGGTTTCTACTTACTTACATTTCGACAACGAAATCGGTACTTTCCCTACTTAGGAAATAAAACTACAAACGTACAAAACCCCAAATTTGTGCGTTTTTTGTCACATTTCCTCCGAATGTTTGCTAGATATATGTACCGATTATCGTTTAGAGATTACGTAATCTTTTAAATAAGAAACCTTTGTTTGGATAAAGGTGGTTTCTTCAAACTGTCATTAATATGTTAACATTAAAAGCTGCTTACAAATAATGCTATTAATGGGAAATAACTTTTATTTTCAAAAACTTAAAAAAATTAAAACCAAAGGAGATTAATAACTTCGGTACTGTACCACATCAAGTGAAAGTTTTTTTTAGCAAACCATAGTGAGTTTTCAAAGCTTTACGTTGTTAACGTTACATGTTACATGTTTTGTGGCCTGTGCATTTATTTATTTATATATTTGCTAACAGATTAACACCTATAATACAGTTTGATTAGAAGGACAGTTTGAATTAGTCGTAAATACTACAGTTCTTTTCTCAAATGTAAACGTTGGTTTTTGGTACTGCTACTTGTCCTTAGAACCGGTGGTAGCAGTAAGAATCATTTTTACATAGAAACACATCACTATTTTCACTATTTATTTATGAACGCTGCACCTTGTTGCTTAAATGTAATTGATGTCTTACTGTATAATGTTTAGCGTTTTCTGCCTGGACTCCAAAATGTTGTGTGGACTCAATTCTGAATTTGTGTGTGTGTATATGTCTATTGGTAACGCATTAATGTCCTTATTTTTGTGGAAAAGACAAGACCACCATTGTTAATAAAAATTTCAACCCGAATAAAGTGTGCAGTAGTGAGGTTGAGGTAGTGTTTTAACTACCTTTAACCAGTGTGAAAAGTAACTTTCAATTGCAGGCCTACCTTAGGGCTATGCCTCATAGATCTATACTGTAAAGCATTTCCTTTCATCGTTAGATAGATATAAAATCTGGACTAACACGATCGGGTGACATTTAATTGCGAAGCATTCGTTTTGGCTTTAAAACTGTCAGATATTGTATTTGAGAAGGTTTATATGTATTCCTAAACAGTTATAGTTTTGCCATCCTATCTGGAAAAATGCACACTAAATATGCAAACCAACTCCTGTTCTGAATAAGGTTTTAACTTACTACAAGATTCCCGTACGTAGAACGGGCCAACAGCTAGTCCTATTATATGGAAAGAAATGAATCTGTTCTAAGCTAACCTAACATAACCAACCAAACTTGCTGTACCATTTGAAAATTCCGTTTGATAACAGAAAAGGCGAGTGGAGAATATTTAATGGAGTTTTTAAATGTTACATCAAGTTTGGTTAGTTTTGTTAGGTTAGTTTAGAACAGTTTTATTTCAATATTTTTTTTAATTTTTGTTTGTCGATTCTGGACAATATTTATTTATCGTAGTTGTCAGCTGATATGTTTCAATTTGTTAATATTGATATATCGAGAAAAAATCATCGATAATAATGAATGTTCCCTTTAACAGGAAAGTACCTAAAATTAAACTATCATAACCTAACCAAACCAACCAAACTTGCTGAAAATGAAAAAAATCGAGTCAAAAAGTTTACGCCTCCGGTGGGTTTCGAACGGTATTTAATCAAGGGAAGTACAGAAGAGCCTTCGATGACGTCAGCTGTCAGATCGGGAACGGGACGATTGGCACACATTTTTGGATCTTCTGTCCATGGCAGTATTGGCAATCATTTGAGCGGAATAAGTAGGGTCAACCATCGAAATAATAGAGATCGATGGGGTCAACTCGCCTGATTGGAAAAGGCACGATTGGCACAACCGCTCGACCAGGTAGACGCCATCGAACGAGGGAAAACGGGAAGTTTAAAATTCCCCGTCAACTCTGCTACGACAGTCATTTGCCGGTAATATCCCGTATTTTCAAATGTTAAGTTAGGCTAGGTTATGTTAGGTTAGTTTAGGTTAGGTTAGGTTAGGTTAAGTTAGGTTAGGTTAGGTTAGTGTAGTGTAGTTTTATTTGGGTCCAGCTAGGGCAGTGCCCGTAGCAGCAGATTTGTCGCGCAAACTTACACCATGGATGAAGTAATTGCTTACTCTAATAACCACTACAGCAGGGACACTACAGTGGGGACAGAACAATTTCCATTTTCCCGCATTCTGGCTACCTGCCTACTATTTCCTTACCGGTCTGTTGTGCCAATCGTGCCTTTCCGAACCTTACAGGTTGACCCTTCTTAGGCCCCTATTACACGAGGTAGCCTGGCGACGTCGCCAGCGGCAGTAGCTGGCGACGCACTGGCCACCAAACCTATAACCAGTTGAGTAGCCAGAATTTTACCGCCGTTGTTGTGAGTGCTTGTCTTACACTTGTACTTGTTATGAGCGGTGTTTACAGTGAATAATGAGTGATTATAAGTATATTCTCCTTCTGTTACTTCAGAAGAAAAGGAGGCAAAGGAAGAGAAAAATGTACGTTCATCCAATGCTTAGTGCAAGAGAATCAAAAGGGTTATATTACACCCTTTTTGATGAGCTCTGTGCGGACAATGAAAAATGTTTCAATTATTTTCGTATGTCACAATCCAGTTTCTTCGAGTCATAAAGGATGATATAGACATTTTATCAACTGAAGTGAACAATTCACACACTCACAACACAACAGAACGCAACACAACAGTGTGCAAGTACCCCCGTGATATGAACTAACCGAGTGGCGACGTGATACTGGCGACCTAGTGTAATAAGCTCCATATGCTACAACGCAGCGTCGCCAATATGGGTAGCCAGTGGCTACCACAGTGGCGACGGGGCTCGGTAGCCAGTCGGTCGCCAAAGTGTGGCTGCGTCGCTGGCTACCCTCGTGTAATAACATCCATAAGAATCAATGCCCCATGACAAGCTGAGTAGCCAGTTTGGTCGCTGGCGACGTCGCCAGGCTACCTCGTGTAATAGGGGCCTTAATCCCCTCTAATGATTGTGCCAGTCGTGCTATTCCAAATCTGCTAAAAATGTGTGCCAATCGTTCTGCGGCCGTCAGATCTCCTCTTGAGGGAAGACCATTACCACAACCATACGAATTTCAGTCACTTCACTGCCTCGGTGGTGAAGTGGATAGCCTGTCGGGCTGATAATTCGAAGGTGCCGGGTTCGAATCCCGCTGGCAGTACTAACTTTTTGTCAAAATTTTTTTTCATATCAGCAAGTTTGATTGGTTTTGTTACGTTATGACAGTTTAATTGTATAATTACAAGATTATAAAATTGAATTTTAGGCATTTATATTTTTATTTTATGAACAAAACTATTTTTTAGATTAGTAAACCTTCATTCGATTTTTTCATTATCAGCACGTTTGGTTAGGTTATGACAGTTTAATTTAATAATTGAAAAATTTTAAGAGCAATTTTATAATTTTTCTTAATTTTATAATTAACTAGGCCTAATAGTGAAGTAAAAATTACGCGCTGTGCTCTCTACTGCAACGCTATTAACGGAGGAATTTTGAACTAAACTATCTTTGTCCCTTAAGTCAGACCCGTTTCGAACCGGCTACCTTCAAATCATCAGCCCGGTGCGCTATCCACTACGCCACCGAGACCGATGACTGTACAACCACAGACACAACGTATCGTTGCAGTAATAGTGTTCGCTCGAGCAGTGGTGGTTGGTGGTGGGCGGTGGCGGTCTGTCGGCAAGTGTTTCTCCAAACGTCTGGCACTAAGCAAGTTTGCCGCTGCTGGGAGAGTGCGGGACATCGAGAACTGCGCGAATGGCAACACTGGTTATCATCACCCAGTCGAGTCAGTACTATACAGTATGTGTATATGCAGCCTATTATGACGTAACTTATTATCAATTTCATTAAACGTTCGTGTCCAAGTTCAGAGATAACTTTAATCTAGAATACGGATGTTTGAGGATAGTATCAAATACATTAAATTATTATAGTATATGGTCAATTAACTGAAGCTGTTTCTAATACCGTTCCGTAGGCCTACACGATTAAAATTTTAAAATTCTTATTAGCAAACATCGATATATTACTCTATACTGGATCGGCAGCGACGATAGGCTGCCAGGTCCGCCAGCGGAGGTTGCGTTCTAGCATTGACTATATACCATAACGTTATGGTATATACAGTAGTCAAAGTCAATGGTTTTAGGCATTGAAGTGGCACGGTAAGCTCTCAGCTGCGTATTGCTTCTGTATTGTCGCGGCACATGTCATAAGGGGACCGCGTCTCGTTGTCCCGCCGTCTAGTTGTACCTACGTCTACTTGTACCTCGAGGCCTAGGGACAACTAGTCGTAGGTACAACTAGACGTAGGTACAAGTAGACGGTGGCACACCCGACTAGTTGTACCTGCAGATTTTTAGGAGGTACAACTAGACGTAGGTACAAGTAGGCGTAGGTACAACTAGACGTGTAACCCACCGACTAGTATCACCTAGCTTGTACGCATGCGACCAGTTGTCCCTACGACTAGTAGTCCCTACGACTAGTGGTCCCTCCGTCTAGTATAGTCCCTACGTCTAGTTGTACCTACGACTAGTTGTACCTACGCGTATTTTGTGTCCTTATAGTCTAGTTGTATCTGTCCATCAATTCGTTACCATGTTTAATTGATTACTGCACGAGTACTTTTTAATAATACCCTTAATTAAATCAGGAACTGCAGTGTTCCGAGTCAATTGAGTATGATTGGCAAATATTTTTCACCGCACTACGATGTTTTAGTAGTTTTACAGACGTTAATTGGAGGCTGAAAGCTACGCATTGCTGTCCAGGGTCGAAATGGCAGCTATAGTTGTAATTAAAATTTTCCAGCCCTAGTACAGAAAATCGCTTATTTAACTAAAAGATTTATATATATCATTAAATATACAAGCAGTATATCCTTAATGAATTGCAATAGACCACTGTCTAGCAATTATGTATTACTATTTTTACTGATTCCTTTAAATACTTTTTCACATAACCTTAAAGTATTTGCATTGATTAGTGTGCTTTTCTTATAGTTTTTAATAGATTTCCCATTGAACAATGAAGAATGAAGTGTACAATGAAGTTGAGGTCCAGCGGTTGAAAACTCGACAAAAACTATGCAATGTACAGACTTCACTATTTAACATACACTGTAAATAATGCATGTGATTGGAATATTTTCCATTTTTTTTTTATTTTTTTTTCATAATTAGTTGTTATTTTGTCACTAGCATAGCAACCCGTTAAACCCATGTTAGTTTTTAAAAATTTGTAATTCTTTTTTTGTCTTTTTAGCCTTTTTTTAATTTATAAAGGCATTCTGTAGATCGACAGGAAAATACATTTCCACCGATATGCGGATATTTTCTCTGTGATGTTCACGAGCTGATAAAAAGGTTGTAAAGAAACATGCTTGCCTATTTTATTGATATATTTTCTCAGTTTTGTATAGTTTGGTGAAAAATAGCAATCGTACCACGGGCCGATTTCATCTTCGTCTGAACTTAAAAATGATCCCGAGCTGACAAAAAAGTCATTTTCGGCCCTAGGTACGAAATATACTCTTAAATTATCATAGGATCGGTGAATACTAAACTCTATCTTGGAATTGCATACACTCGCTCCTATCTTTAAGTTTACGTTGTTGTCCTACTATCTTACGAGTTTTGTTGTAAGTACCTATATCATGTATAAATAAATGTAAGTGTATTCTGTACAACTTTAAACAAATATTAGTAAAATAGTTTTCCGGCAAACTATCGTTGAATGAATTAGTTTTAAGTAGTTAAATTAACCTCGACCCGTGCTATATGTGGAGTTTGTCCGGCAAAATACCATAGTAAAATTAAATCAAATAAATAAAATCAAAAACAATTCATAACAAAAGAATAATAGATACAGAATTAACGTAATTTCTGAAAATCGACAGGGCCCACATATGCGAAGCCTGTGCGTGGGGACCGAGTTGACTCAATAATTGGCAACTAGTGTACATGTTGCTCGAATCCGAGCAATTGCAAAGTATTACAGGAGTTATTTAAAAACGAATTACAGTCATATTTACAATGAGTTTAAAAGAGTCAACTCAAAGATTACCGGTGTGTAACTCAGACTATGTTTATCTTCGTTATTGATAAACCTAAAGCATTCCGGCTGGTTTTCTCCTTCTCAAAATGCGCAACACATGCCATTGATAGAGGGCCAATAGAGAAGGAAAAGTCGTTTTGGGGTAGTGTTAGGGCGCATTTGTAACCTAATAGTTGAGATTGTCCAGGGTCAGGTGCTGACTGATGTGATGAGTTAAGCCTATTACGCGCCACTGTTCTGTAGCTGCGGTCGTTATCACGATTACGCCGTCTATGTTTCGTTGTCGTCGCGTCGGAGTAATTTAAAAGAAAAAAAACAACAAATAAACAAATTATAGCTACACAATACAACGATGAATTCACAAATTTAAGTTACAATCATGCTAACACGATCCGTCATAGCAACACAAAACAACGATAAATACATAAATTTAAGATACAACTATACTAACACGATCCGTCTTGGGGGTTATGTTTACAAAAACTCAAATCTATCTATCTATACTATTATAAAAAAGAGGTGGTTGCTGTATGTGTGTATGTGTGTATGGGAAAAGTAAACTCGAAAAATACTGGTCGGATTGGGCTGAAATTTGGCATGATGATAGCTCACATTCCCGATTAACATATAGGCATATTCTTATTTCAAAAATCCTTTCGGGCTCCGCCCCAGTGGCTCTGGAGTTTCCCATGTTAACCTTATGAGAAATGGAATTATTGAATCTTAACAGCTGTTTCAATTAAACAAGTTGGTTCTGTTCTATGATGTTCAATAGCATTAAAGTTACAAGGATTACCAACAGGGTGCAGCACTATTATTTCTTTTACATTTATGACAACAGCTAATTTGCAACCAAAAGGTGAGTGAGCGTAGCGAACGAACTTCAACCTGGAGGCGAGTTAGCGTAGGGAACGAGTTAACCTGAAGGCAAGTGAGCGCAGCGAACGAGCTCCAACCTAAAGGTGAGTGAGCGTAGCGAACAAACTTCAACCAGGACGTGATTGAGCCATGCGAACGAGATAATCTTGAAAATTAAGAAGTTAAACGGGGCAAAGCCCGCGGGTTACAGCTAGTAGTAAATAAATGTACTCAATGCGTTTCATTGGATTGAAAAATAAACAACAGCAATTAAATTATACAGCTGATCAAAATGTAAACAATTAATTTCTCCATAAGGATAACATGGGAACTTTCAAAGCCACTGGGGCAGAGCCCAAGGGACTTAAAAAAAATGTAAGGCCAGTTTGCAAATCTACGCGACACGCTCTTTCCAATGAGATGTCAATGGATAAAATCGGTTAAGAAATGACGGAGGAGTTCAACCGACAAAGTTTCATGTAGCGTATTAATTATATAGATTTGTCATAGTCTTGTAACACAATTAACTACCACTATTATAATTATCAATACTGGGATTTCAATGGTATTTCAATACTGAGCTTTATTTACGTTTGCGTAGAAGGTAATTAAGATGTGTTTTTGAGAAAAGTTAGTAGTTAAGTGTGAAATAAACTAATTTGTCAAAGTATATGCATCAACAACCAAACTACGCCAGTTTACGTAATGTCCATAAGAATAACATATACATTTTTAATTTGAACTTGTTGTTAATATTCTCCGTGACTAATACCATACAAAAATACTTCATTATACTCAATTACTTGTTTGTGTAAACTCTGAATTTATTTATTTAAGATAATTGTTTTAAGTTGTTGTTAAAGGTAAGTTTTCTATAAAAATGTAGAGTTTAAGTGGAAAAAACAATGATAGCAGATCTTGACAAGAAATAAGGAAAACCAAAGTGTAATATCGATAAGGACTGACCAAGGGACACAAGTACATTGTTATCAAGAACAGGGGTTTCTCAATGAGCTGCAGACAAGCCAAATTTTCCTGGCTTTTGTAGCAAGTTGTTTATAAAAAATTGTTGTAAGATTGTATGATTTTTAAAGAAATAAAATAAACCCCTTAAACTGGTGACAAGTTGAAGGGGAGATACAACTAGCCGTAGGTACAACTAGACGTAGGTACAAGTAGGCGTAGGTACAACTAGTCGTAGGTACAAGTAGTCGTAGGTACAAGTAGTCGTAGGTACAAGTAGTCGTAGGTACAAGTAGACGCAGACGTATGAGGTACAAGTAGACGGTGGCGTACCCGACTAGTTGTCCTGTAGATTTTTAAGAGGTACAACTAGACGTAGAGACAGCTAGACGTAGGTAAAACCAGACGTCAGCACCATCGTCAAGTTGTACCTACAGCTTTGGACGAGGTACAACTAGACGCCTGTCACCAAAATGCAGCAGGTACAACTAGACGCCGATACAAGTAGACATCGCCCCGTTATAAGCTGCTGTTACCTTAAACAGGTTTTAAGAGATTTTTTTCTGACAAATAACTCATGTTATTGGCATTCCCAATAATAATTGGTGTAACTGTATACATAATAACGTACTTTACCTTTACCACTTATTCTTTAGGTTTTCATCAGTGATTCACAAGATAATATTGTCCATAAACTAGGCTTTCCTAAGTATAATATTTGAAACCAAGGTTATACTTATGTCACAAAACAAAATTATCTTTGTCAAATTTTGCCCTAAACCTAGGTTTAATTTTGCAGTCCTTTCTGCAGTTTCCATCTTTGCGAGACGATGGGACAATATCTATAAAAAATCAAACCTTCAGAACATAAGATCCTTAAATTTCGTCATTGGTCACATGATCTCTAAAAACTTTATTAGTGAAATGATAACAACTTAAAGTTATCACTATAGGGTCATCATATTGTATATTTTGTAGGCATATGCCTACTTTACCGTTTTTAGTACATTTTTATTTGCCAAAATCAATTTACCCTCTGTGAAATTAGTATGCCGCCTCACAACTTTCGGTACGTAGAACCAGACATCGGTCTTAACAAGGCATATTTTTCAAAATTTCTAACTATAACGTCATGAATATAATAAAGAAAATCTATTTTCCTACAGTCACCCGACAAAGTTGGCTTCCTTGTACTGTTTATAGTACAGAAAGCTGATAATTGCTGCATATTTATACTTTGTCGTACGGTTTATACTTTGGCGCACATCAGGATTCCAACGAAACAACACAAAACAGCGTGGTTCTATTATAATATTATATGCACGTAATCCGTGTAAGCTTGGAAATAGGTTGGCAACACTTAAAGATAATAATACTATGAGCAGCTGATTGGCTATTATAACTACGATTTAACTAGTCAAGAATGCCATGAAAGCAATTATATTAAAGGTATTAAATTATATTTTGCATACCAGTTTTGGTTCTGGGGGCGTACCCTACCCTGTGTATAACATGGTATATCGTAATAAATAGGGGTTTTTATTATTCACCTCCTATAGACCCGTCGTGCCCCGGGCTGGCCAAACCGGCAACCGTCATTGAGCAAATCCTTGAAAATTGTTACAACAATTTTTTTTATATTATAATATATGGCGGTGCCACGGACCACCCAACCACTACATAACAAATTGATTACAATGTACAATGTATTTTGATATAAATATAATTTATTACACATTTTAAAATATATATACAACCGATTAAAAAATATTACAACGAACAACGTTTATACTACTTTATAATATATTTTATTTTAAAGAGACATCGACTACATCGTCATACTTCGAAGTGTTCAGACATGACAACCCGTTGCAATGGGGGTAGCGGATTTTTATCCCCCTGGAATTTTACCCCCTGGGCAAACGTGACGTCACAAACCAGGGGGTAAAATTCCGGCCGCGAACTTTTGAGTTTCGCGACATCAGCTCGATGGATTAAACGTGGAATTAAATATATATTTTCACGGTTGTGAATTTAATCAGAACACGTCAAATTATAAAAACCTAGAATGTACGGCCCCCTGTTTGAAGAAAAATCTCAGCTATCTTTTTTAGATTCTGCACTGGTCTTAATCATTTTAACAGCTCTAGTCTTTCCAAGCCCATAGAAGGATGACGTGGTATCACAACCACGTGGGCAAATAGCAAGCAATTCCTGGTATCTTTGTACATCTTAATAGCCTTCTCTATACTGTAGAATGTCGTCGAAGGGGCTTTACCATCTACATTTTTACAGAAAATAAATTATTGTCTTCCCTTCAGGTACAAGACTAATAGAAGGACAATAAGATCCGTATCTGTTCCAACGACAATCACTTTTGTGGAATTTATGAGCTGCTGAATGCCAGTTTGAACGATGTCAACATCAGCGTCCCCTGTTGCTTTGACTGTCTTGAAACCAGATTCATTCAACTTGTGACATACTTCCTCGATAATTCTTTCTTTGTTCTTCTTATTTGATAGGAAAGCTTCTTTCTTAGTCAAACATTGTGTGTTTCTGTCAAATTCAATGCCGCACGATGAGATATTAGCTGATCTTCTCCTTTGCTCTTCATCTTTGGTAGATGGTTCGTCCAAATTCCATAGAAAAAACAGCAATACTAAAACAAAAGGCATCTCCTCCATTCCACACTCGTCATTGATTTATATTCGTCTTATAACACCCCAATGCACGGTGGTTAGCGTCTCACGTAGGCTACTAAAAAATTAATATAGGAAGGTGTATATGTTTTTTGTGATCAAGACTAAAATAAACAGATAGGGTGGAATAAGGTTTGGACTTTTCTAAATAAATATGTTTGCAAAAAGATTTTATGTAAACTTTATACCAAGTTATGATCAATCTATTATTACAGACCCATACATCACATTTTAACAATTGATAATTCAAGTTGATTAAATAAAAGAGGAAAGTATTTTTATTTAAGATATTTAAATTAAATATTCTTTACGTCCTATTTAGTATTGTTAGGCCTATCATATAATATCACAAGACCACTCTTCTTTCTTCTTTCTTCTTTCTCTTCTTTTCTTTCTCTTCTTTCTTTTTTTTTTGATATTCAATGTTTAGGCCTACCTAAAAGCCTTAAGGTAGTAAAGAAAAACAAACAACTATAAGAATATTACTTGAAGTTATTAGTAGTTATTAGCCACGCGGGTCGAGCGTCGTCGTCGGTGCGGGGCGGCGCGCTAGCCCAACTTTAAACGACATTCCAAACGCAAGCGATAATCACAAATATGCAATCACTTATATCGTTTTAAAGCTCCAAATACAGACTACAATATTTAATCCAAGTACTTCTGTGTATTTTAACTAGTTTTGGAAATATGGTTAAAAATATAAATTTAAATCAATTAAGAAAACATTTAATTGTCTTTTTTGTCTAATAACGGCTTAAGTTAACAATAATTGTTAACACGTCAACTTCGTTAAACTCCAAGAAGCCACTATCTCCAAACAGGCTAGTAGCAAAAATCCAAAGTTTGACGATTCGAATGGTAGGCCTATCTGATTTTTGAATTTTGAAAATGAACAAGCATTTGACATAAAACCACATTAGGACAGGACGACGTCTGTCGGGCCAGCTAGTGTTTTATAAATATTTATTTTTTTTTAAATTTAGAATATTTATTTACTGATAGAGAAAATTTCTCACGCACGGACAGTAGCCTATGTGAGAGGGATTTCATATTTAATGACTATGTCTGTATATTATTACATAACTATGGCATTATTATTAAGTACTGTATGTACTGACAAAGTATTGTAACATAGTATTTTACTTACTGAAATAAACATTATTTTGATTATATTTGATAAACTACCTCCATGTGAAGTTTTATTTAGATCTTTTGAGTGGTTCCCGTGCGATTAAGTAGTAGACCTATACAAACACACATCCACCATCTCATATTTACATATTTATTTAATAAACTAGCTGTGTACCCGTTCTACGCACGGGGATCTTATAGATTCAGTTGAAACCTTATGTAAAGAACAACAGCTGGTTTGCATATTTTCAGATATGCTGGCCAAAATATTATACATAAATTCATTTTATGTTGTATGTTGTTGTTCCGGATCGGCATGACAATCAATAAAAGGTTAAATTACCTGTGTCCGCCGGTCGATCCTAATGTATCCTATTACAGGAGATGCATTTCGGTGAAATTAAATCGACATCATCCGTCCTAATATAAGGTCTTGAGCTTCCCCATTAGGTGCGTCTTGGAGTTTTTGAAACACATACATGAACTGTACACTACACATGACGAATAAAACATAAATACACGGTAGGCCTATTTTTATTTTTACTATGGACATGTCTAGACGCGCGTCGGTCGTGTGCAGAGTCTCGACTGAAAACGCTCATTTAAAAAATGTAAGTTTCCCAACAATATACAACACACAGATTGAAGGTCTTTTTCCCGGTTATCAAAACTCAAGAACAATTTTATACACAAAGAATCTCTATTTTTATTTACGGTTATCCTACAAATTATTGCACTTGCAATTTATTAAATCCGTTATGTAAGGAAACAAGTTTTTAAGTTAATTGGTTTGGATTTGCTTTCAAAACGTGATCGGAATTGTAAACAACATTCAATAAACATATCAGTAGAAGAAATAATCTTGATTCAAACAGCTGTTCGTTATTTCATAGATGAATATGTGATAAACATTGGGAGAAAAAAATCGAACAATCCTATATCTATATAAATAAAATTAGAGTTTTGTCTGTACATTGCTTAGAATAATGAACTTTTTGGTTATTTTTACATTTCATAGGTCAGAGAAACCGAATCAAACCTTATCTCAATTTCTGTCTGTCTGTCTGTCTGTCTGTCTGTCTGTCTATCTGTCATTCTCTTGGTAACGCTAAAATACGCACTTTATTACAACTACTCCTCAATAACTATAGCACTGTCCCGCCTGAAACTTATTTTCCAAATACTATACATATATGAGATGGTTTTAGACGTATTTCATCGAATATGAGACAGTTAGATATTTAACAGTAAACCCTTGAAAATCAAGTTTTTGTCGATTTTTGACGTGGAATTTCTGGAAGCCCATGTTAACCTTATGAGAAATGAAATTATTGAATCTTAACAGCTGTTTCAATTAAACAAGTTGGTTCTGTTCTGTGATGTTCAATAGCATTAAAGTTACAAGGATTACCAACAGGGTGCAGCACTAGCACTATTATTTCTTTTACATTTATGACAACAGCTAATTTGCAACCTGGAGGCGAGTGAGCGTAGCGAACGAGCTAACCTGAAGGCAAGTGAGCGTAGCGAACGAGCTAACCTGAAGGAAAGTGAGCGCAGCGAACGAGCTCCAACATACAGGTGAGTGAGCGTAGCGAACGAACTTCAACCAGGACGTGATTGAGCCATGCAAACGAGATCAGATAGTAAAAATAAAAGTAAGCCTACCGTTATAGGATCGACCGGCAGACACAGAGGTAATTTAACCTTTTATTGATTGTCATACCGATCCGGAACAACAAAAAACAACATAAAATGAAGCTATGTATAATAGTTTGGCCAGCATATCTTAAAATATGCAAACCAACTGCTGTTCGTTATATAAGAAGGTTTCAACTGAATATTATAAGATCCCCGTGCGTAGAACGGGTACACAGCTAGTCCTATATATAATACGAGTAAAGTTTGAATACTTGTCCACTCGATCTGGGAATCGGCCCTAACAAAATCGTTTATGTTTACGGAATAACTAAGTTCTGTGCCAAAAATAAGTTCTAGACCAGTGGTATAGCCAGGAAAAATCTATTTTCCTACAGTCACCCGACAAAGTTGGCTTCCTTGTACTGTTTATAGTACAGAAAGCTGCTAATTGCTGCATATTTATACTTTGCCGCACATCAGGATTCCAACGAAACAACACAAAACAGCGTGGTTCCATTATGCACGTAATCCGTGTACGCTTGGAAATAGGTTGGCAACACTTAAAGATAATTATACTATGAGCAGCTGATTGACTATTATAACTACGATTTAACCTGTCATTTCGTGTTTATAGTTTCGGTATTTCTGAACTTTCTGGACTTTTCTTTTAAACGTTTTTAAA
Source organism: Macrosteles quadrilineatus (assembly GCF_028750875.1). Lineage (NCBI taxonomy): Eukaryota > Metazoa > Arthropoda > Insecta > Hemiptera > Cicadellidae > Macrosteles > Macrosteles quadrilineatus. The sequence goes on from NW_026542594.1 coordinate 120,592,777, forward strand.
ACCTTCCTACGATCTTAATAAACAAGAAAATACCTTTTAAGCATTTCTTTTAGGCGCGGAAACCACTTCAAATTACAAAAACATACGGAACTATATTCTCAAAACGCGGAGCACATTTCTTGCCGAGGAAAAATAGCGGAGGGATATGGACCGCGGGTACTACTTTCTCTAGGGCACCATTTGTGTTACCAGCTGAACCTAAAAACGTGTTGCATAGTGTTTGAAAGACTAATTATTTATATGCTTTATAGTGACTGTAGGAAAAATATAATGTGAAACACGAGTGAAAAAGGCCTTTGCTGCACTCGAGATCATTCCACACTCGCCTGCGGCTCGTGCGTAGACATTGCTCTCGTGTGCAGCAAAGTGCCACTTTCACCACTAGTTACACAAATAACTATTTCGCCATAATATGAGTGCAAACTTTTTGAAAATTTAACATGGGCCTTATGAGAAAACATTCCGCCATTGTTGTCATTTTGTTTACATTTTAAGAAATAACGTGACGTTCTGTACCCACGGGCACCTCAGCTTGCGCACGCACATATGGCCTATTTACAAAAGACAGTACACAAAAGAAAAGGAGTCCGATGAATACCATTAAGCGTTGATTAACAATACACAGATTCGCATAATTTCTGGTGGCCTTACTGAATTATTCCAAGCAGATTATTTCGTTTAATTGTTGTTATTAGTTTTGTGGTAAATATTAGTCCGGAGTGTGGTAACTGTTTATGACGATTAGATTAAGGTATCTACAATCCTAAAATGCTATGGGAAGGGAGGAAAACAGGTCCGCGGCGTAGGAAGTGGTGAAGGAAGTAGTAAAGGCGAGTAGTCCGGAGTGTGGGAACTATTAATGACGATTAGATTAAGGTATCTGTTATCCTAAAATGCTATGGGAAGGGAGGGAAACATGGTCCGCGACGAAGGAAGCGGTGAAGGAAGTAGTAAAGGTGAGTAGTCCGGAGTGTGGGAACTGTTAATGACGATTAGATTAAGGTATCTGTTATCCTAAAATGCTATGGGAAGGGAGGGAAACAGGTCCGTGACGTTTACAAAATAACTAAGTTCTGGGTCAAAAATAAGTTCTAGACCAGTGGTATAGCCAGGAAAAATCTATTTTCGCCATAATATGAGTACAAACTTTTGAAAATTTAACATGGGCCTTATGAGAAAACAATCCGCCATTATTGTCATTTGTTTACATTTTAAGACATAACTCGACGTTCTGTACCCACGGGCACCTCAGCTAGCGCATTCTCAGAAAGCTCTTGAAGCAATTTCCGAGGATATGTAGCATATGTTTACACAGACCAAAAGGAAATAACAGTGTGTATATACAGAGCAAAAGAAATGAACAATCAGATTATACCATTGGGCATATTATACTACAACTGAAACCCCAATTTCTGTCAATGTCGAGTACGGTGGTTAAATTAATGAGAGGATGGAACAATCTTTAATTAGATTTAACTCATACACCTCCTTTTACATTAATTGGGTACCGGTTGCAGATTTGTGCTTAATTTATTTTGACTTAACTATTATTTCACGTGCAATTTCACTAAATTCCCTATTGTAATGAATCTTCTAATATAAGTCATGCAGTAGCCTAAATGATCACAACACACTTCGTGGAAAGCTCGTCAAAATATTTTTTTCCAAAAATTACAACGATTTATTTAGAATTATACTTGCAAGTTTATCCTATACTCTAATACGAGCAATGTTTGCTTGTATGTATGCATGCATGTATGTATGTATGTATGTATGTATGTATGTATGTATGTATGTATGTATGTATGTATGTATGTATGTATGTACGCTTGCACCAAGATCTCGAAAACTGCTTCGACGATTTTCTTCAAAAGTTGTAAATACAGTAGTTTATTCCTGGCCTAAAAACGGAGTACCTAATACAGGTACCTAAGAAAAAGGAAGTAGTAAAGGTGAGCAGTCCGGAGTGTAAGAACTGTTTATGACGATTACATTAAGGTATCTGCAATCCTAATATGCTATGGGAAAGGAGAGAAACAGGTCCGTGACATAGGAAGTTGTGAAGGAAGTAGTCAAGGCGAACTGTCCGGAGTGTGGGAACTGTTTATAACGATTAGAGTAAGGTATCTGCAATCCTAAAATGCTATGGGAAAGGAGGGATACAGGTCCGCGACGTAGGAAGTGGTGAAGAAAGTAGTTTCCACCATGGTATAAGGGCGAGCAGTCCGGAGCGTGGGAACTGTATATGACGATTAGATTAAGTTATCTACAATTCTAAAAATGCTATGGGAAGGGAGGGAAACAGGCCCGGGACGTAGGAAATGGTGAGGGAAAGTAGTTTAGGGCGTGCTGTCCGGAGTGTGGGAACTGGATATGACGATTAGATTAAGGTATCTGCAATCCTAAAATGTCGTGGGAAGGGAGGGAAACAGGTCCGCGACGTAGGAAGTGGTGAAGGAAGTAGTAAAGGTGAGGAGTCCGGAGTGTAGGAACTGGTTATGACAATTAGATTAAGGTATCTACAATCCTAAAATGCTATGTGAAGTGAGGGAAACAGGTCCGCGACGTAGGAATTGGTGAAGGAAGTAGTAATGGCAAGCAGTCCGGAGAGTGGGAACTGTTAATAACGATTAGATAAGGGTATTTGCAATCCTAAAATGCCGTTGTAAGGTAGGGAAACAGGTTTACGAAATAGGAAGTGGTGAAGGAAGTAGTAAAGGTGAGCAGTTTGGAGTGTGGGAACTGTTAATGGGGATTATGTTAAGGTATCTACAATCCTAAAATGCTATGATAAGGGAGGAAAACAGGTCCATGACGTAGGAAATGGTGAAGGAAGTAGTTAGGCTAGCAGAGCAGAGTGTGGAAACTGCCTGTGGCATTTATGTATCTGCAATTCTAAAATGGTATAGGGAGGAGGGCAAACAGGTCTACGACTGAGTGGTGAAGGAAGTATTAAAGGTGAGCAGTGTGGAGTTTGGGAGTGGGTTAATGTATCTGCAATACTAAACTCCTTTCAGATTAAACTAATAATTTCCTCGAGCAAAGCTCGGTCCCCAGGTACTATCGGGTTTTTAAACGTCCGTCACTTTATTTACAAAGTAGTGACGCCATATTTTAATGGCTAAAGACAATCTCGCCAATCCAGTGAATACATTAAAATGATTTGGAACTTGATATGTACTCTCGTTTTTCAGAAGAAGGCCGCGTAGAATGGCTCTTGGGCCGTGACAGACAGGCAGAAATTTAGATGAGACTTGTTTCGGTTTCTGTAATGTATAAAACGTAAAAATAACCTAAAAGTTTAAGATTCTGAGCAATGTACAGACACAACTCTAATTGAAAAATAAAGAAAAGATAAGTTAATTGATTATATTTGGCTCTTATAAAATGATAAAAAATCAAGAAAAATTGTTTGATTAAGTTACCACACATAACTCAAGTCTATGCTAGCAGCTGGTAACTAGAGATGCTAAAACAGCTCTTTAGGCAAATATTGGGCTCTTCCAGGTTTTTTTTTTTTTTTTTTTTTTTTTTTAGGGAGAGGAGGGAAAATGCTTTTACGCACACAGGTAGCCAGCCTGTAGTGTGAGACTCCTGAAATTATCAGACTACTCACTAAAAAACCCCCTCTACTCTGTTGGACGCAGACCTGGAATTGTTTGTCACATTACTTCAAGTCAGGCCAACATGTGACCTACTAAGCCCTCAGGGCTCGCACCGTTTCTGGCATTTTGATTCTTTATGACCTACACCGCATCCCGGTCGAGGTCGAACTTCTTGGCGCGGAGAATACTCTGGATGTAATGTGACACACAGGTCCAATAGTCCTCACCCTCCGTCATCATCGGTATGACCGTGTCCACCGACAGCAGTCCTACTAACTGTTCAGCCTCCAGGCGGGGCCTTTCCCAGCGCTTTCAGTGGAAAAATGTATGTTCCGCGTCATCGAGAATGCCTGGGCAGTATATGCAATCGGGTGACACGGCTTTGCCCATCCTAAACAGGTACGACCGGAAAAAGCCGTGTCCCGTCAGAAATTGGGTGAGGTAGAAGTCCAACTCTCCGTACCGCCGATTAACCCACGGTTGGACTTGCTGTATCAGTCGCCTGGTCCAGCGTCCCCGTGTCTCCTGTTCCCAGCCCTCCTGCCACATCTGGTAGGTGCGGGTGCGTTCCTCTGTTCGTGCCTCGTCCTCCCCACGGCGCCGGTAAATTGCCTTTCTCTCTGCCGCCAAAAGTTTGACGGGGATGACTCCAGCAACCACCAGGACGGCGGGCTCGGACACTGTTCGGTAGGCAGATGCTACCCTCAGTGCTGCCTGACGTTGCACTCGGGCGAGCCGCATCCTGTATGCCTCCTTATTTAGTGCGTCTGCCCACACCTCCGCACCGTACAAGAGTACGGACTGGACCGAAGACATTAACAGCCTTCTACGACTGGACCGAGGCCCTCCGACATTGGCCATCAACCGGCTAAGAGAAGAAACAACCCTAGCGGCCTTGTCCGCTGTACGGAAAATCTGGTCCCGCCAGCTAAGCTTGCTGTCTACCATGACCCCAAGATACTTGGCAGAACGACCGGTTTGAACCTCGACGGCTCCCACCCTCAACGGCACGATGGTGTCAATCCGTTTTTTTTGTCAAAATCACGATCTCGGTTTTGCTCAAAGCAAGCGAGAGACCGTGGTCTGCCATCCATGCGTTTATGGTACGCATAACTCGGTTAAGCTTTAGCTGAGCCAGCTCAACGCTGCGTGCAGCTATCAAAGCTGCAACGTCGTCTGCGTACCCAACCAAAACAGTTTCCTCAGGCATTTCAGACCTCAGAAGGCTGTCATAAGCGACGTTCCAGAGGTCTGGGCCGAGTATAGAACCTTGGGCAGCACCAGAAGTGACACCCATCGTCCGCGGGCCTTCGGCAGTCTCATACGTGAGGAGGCGAAACCGGAGATAATCCTCTATGATGCGCATGAGGTATGCCGGCACGTGGAAGGTGTTCTCCAGAGCGTCCAGCATATCGCACCACCTCGCCGAATTAAATGCATTTCGCACATCGAGCGTTACGAACAGCACGACCCTGCGAGAGTAGTGGTTAAAATCCTCAGCTCTCATCACGGCTTGCTTCACCTCCTCAATCGCATCAATCGTTGATCGCCCCATCCTAAATCCATACTGACGAGGGGAGAGGTCCCCCGCAGCAACAACGGCTGAATTCAGCCGGGAACGGATCAATTTCTCGAGGACTTTGCCAGCCGTATCCAACACACACAGAGGTCTGTAAGAGCAGATCTGGGTCTCCCTTGCCCTTCCCAACAAGCACAAGCCTAGCTGTCTTCCAGCACAAGGGGAAAACCCCTTCGACCAGGCAGGCGTTGTACATGCTCAAAAGGATCAAGGGGTTGGTAGTCAAAACCTTCTGGAGGACTTCACCGGGTACCCCATCAGGACCAGGAGCCTTGTTGTTCTTCAGGGATATGACGGCCGCCACCAGCTCTTCAGGGCTGAAAAGTGGGACGTCGTCCACCCTTCCGAAATCCCGCAGTGGTCGCAACGCGTGAGCCGGGAAAAGGGACTCGACTATCCTCTCCATAGTGACCCTGTCCATAACGGAAGGTGGAGAGCGGGTTCCAAGTTTCTTGGTTACAAGTTTGTAACCCAGGCCCCACGGGTTGGAATCAACATCGTCCCTTAATTTATCCCAGCAACTGCGTTTACTCCGATTGATGGCTCGACGAAGATACCTCCTAGCCACCCTATAAGCATCCGACTTACGCCGTCTGTCTAGGGGTTCTCTAGCCCTGGTAGCAAGTCTTCTGGCTCTCAATGTTGCTCGTCGCAATTCCGCAATCTCGGCAGTCCACCAGTACACAGGATGCTTATTGCACCGGTATCTCCTGCGAGGCATAGATTCATCGCAGGCCGAGACAATCAGTTCCATCGTGGATGCAACTAACGCCTCTGCGTGAGGCACGCCAGTTGCGGAATGAATATCCGGCGTTCTTCGTAGGATGGCTCCACGTCCAGTTTTTTAATGTTCCATCGAACGGGCACTTGATGAAACGCTGCCGCTTGTCTCTGATGACCATCCAGGACGTCAAAAATTATGTACTGGTGGTCACTGCCCGTGTAATCCTCCAGGACTCTCCAGGATCTGATCCTTGGCAAAAGGGACTCAGATGCAAGGGTAATGTCTGGGATCGTCCCCCGCATCCCAGGGCGGCGGAAAGTTGGCGTGTTGCCCTCATTCAGGACAACGAGTCCGGCTCTGGCAGCAAAGTCCAGACCTTCCAGGTGGTACATATTACTATAACAAGAATAGGATTTGTTTATAAGCCATTAACACCGATTTAAACAAAACATTGTAAAATCCTTTATCAAACAATGGGTCGCTAGTGGCACTCACGCTACTACCAGGGTCGCTTCTGGCACGATTTTTGCTGTGTCGCTTCTGGCACGGTCGCTTCCGGCACGTAATCTACGCAGCCGTTCTCTCAAATTAGTGGAGACAAAGTCCACATATAGTGTGCATTTTTCCAGATATGCACGCAAAACTTCGTATACAGCACAACACTGTCTCAGTGTCTTTTTCCCGGTTATTAAACTCAAGTTGAATTTGATACACACCCAAAAAATCTCTGGTTAACGACTCTGACTGATGCCTAGAAATTTCATTTCATTTACAGTTACACATTATTGCACTTGCGATTTATTTAATCCGTTATGTGAAGCACTTGGTTGTCTCACTTGGTTTTGGATTTCGTTACAAAACGTGATTGGAAATGATTGCAGTATTTGTAAATAAACGGTATCAGCATTCTGACACATACTTTCTCCTATAAGTTTGTCAACGACCTTTATCATGTGTAAGCGGTGAGAGTAAATACGGAAATGGGATTTGAACAATTTTGTTCAGAATTTAAAGGATTATAACATACTAAATTTTTATCAAAATTGTTCTAGCCATTTTTGGGAAAATCCGATTTTTCCGTTATTTTATGGGGTTTTTATGGGAAAATAACATAATTTACAATAACTTTTAACCCGTAATTTTTACAGAAATGGGATTCGTACCATTTTGTTCAGAGTATAAAGGACTATAACATACTAAATTTTTATCAAAATCGTTCGGGCCATTTTTGGGAAAATCCTATTTTCCGTTATTTTATGGGGCTTTATGGGAAAATCCCCATTAAAAATCAAAATTTCTAAAATGAAAAAAACTATCAAAATAGTAAGGACCATAACATACTATGTTAAATAAATAGCTTATTCCCTATATGGGAAATTTGCTAAAACCAGATTTTTTTCTCTAAAATCCTATTTTCGTTATTTTATGGGAAAATAACATAATTTACAATAACTTTTGAACCATAATTTTTACAGAAATTGGATTTCAACCATTTTGTTCAGAATTTAAAGGGCTACAACATACTAAATTTTTATCAAAATCGTTCGGGTCATTTTTGAGAAGATCCAATTTTTTCGTTTTGTTATGGGTTTTTATGCGAAAATCCCCATCAAAATCAAAATTTCAAAAAATGAAAAAAACACCTGGAGATACCATGGATTAGAAACTACATACCAAATTTAATCGAAATCGGACTACAGGTGTAGTGCCTAGCTCTGTACACATCCAGACACACGCACACACACACGCACACAGACACACACACACACACAGACATCACTTCGAAAACCACTTTTTTTGGGTCCAAGGGGACCCAAAACTAATATATCCACTTAAAACTCAAACTCAAAAATGTTGACGAAAACAATACTTTGACAGCTAGAAAAATTCATCTTCATCCAGCTGTTCATCTTTAACAGATTTTAGTTATTTTATAGATTTCGTATTCTCCAAACAGATTATTAGTATTTAATAAATTACGCATGTGGTAAACATTAGGAGAAAACTTGACAAAAATCTCACAAAATTGGGGTTTTGAACGTCCGTTATTTTAATTCAAAAGTAGTGAGGCCATATTTTGATGGCTAAAGACACTCTTGCCAATCCAGTGAATCCAAAAAAACTATTTGAATCGAATGACAACCGATGATCTAGTTTTTGAGGAGAAGGCCGAGTAAAATTCCTTCTGGGCCGTGACAGACAGACAGACAGAAATTGAGATAAGACTTTTTCGGCTTCTTTCATGTATAAAACGTAAAAAAACCAACAATTATATTATTTTGAGCAATGTACAGACAAAACTCTAAGTTGATTTTAATAAATTCGTAAAACCTCAGAGTAATAAAACAAAAGTTGAGTTTTGTTTTATTACTCTGAGGTAAAACCAAAGGTAAACCAAAGGATCAGCTGATATTAACAATACCTTCCCTATCCCGAAATCTCCCATTTTTACCCTTTTACATTACCCTCAAATTCTCCGTTATTTCCCAACCAGCATTGACAACCATTCATAAAATATATTTATATTTTATTTTTTCGACGGTTAATTATTTGTGTATAGAAATAGACTTTTTGGCAAATGCAAAACTCCGAATAGTGTATACGACCAAGGGAGTGGGCGATTTCGTATTACTAGAGGGGAATTGATAATTAAATAATTCGTTAATTTATCAAACAACCAGTGGCAGGCTTATCATCAACTATTAATTGCATTTTATTTTTACCTCTAGTAATCAGAAAATAATCTCCTTGAATGATTTGATTTAAATTTCAAGATCCGCGCTCGTGCTTGCGCCGTTAGCTGTATGTGAACGTTTCACATATACTGTATGTGAACGTTGGCCCTGGAAATAAATCAAATGCTTAGGGGTCAAACTTTTGATGCCATTTATCAAAATATCCTCTATAATTACAATTTTGCGTTGCGCTGGATCTTAAGCTTTAAAATGACACCTCAATCATAAAAATAAGTGAAGTATGTTCGGGTGAAAAAGGGCTGTTGTTACAGCTTATCGAATTAGGAAGGTAGATATTATAAATATGAAAGCTTGTGTGTTTTTTGTTTGTTTGTTTGAAGTTCAATCACGCATAAACCACTTGACGGATTGGGCTGAAATTTGGCATGATGAAAGCTCACATTCCCGATTAACATCTAGGCATACTCTTATCTCAAAAATCCTTTCGGGCTCCGCCCTAGTGGCTCTGGAGTTTCCCATGTTAACCTCATGAGTATTCATATTTAAAGGGAATTAAAGAATTGTCAGTTGTTTCAACTAAAAAAAATTGGTTCTATAATATAAAAAAGCATTAAAAAGCTATAAGATTTACCAACAGCGTGCAGCACTATAATTTTTTTGCATTTATGTAAACAGCTAATTTGAACTAAGCAGCAACAAAAAACTGTGATACGCAATAATAACTGTCAAAGTAGGATTGTTTTAAGTTATGTTTACGTTTTTTGTCATGAATAATTTGTAATTTTTTGTGAATTCGTAATAATTTATTTTTCTTTATTGTTTAGGTGAAGTGGTAGAACATTATGGCTATGGTAGATGTGTAATACCATTAGTGTACCGTCAATTTAAAGTAGCAAATTGTATCAAACTTTTTCTTCCCCCATTGCAAACGCAAAGCTAGAGTAAACTGCAATAAGCATTTTAAACTTATATGCCAACCCCGTACGAAGGACGGATACTCTGCTAGTACCTATCTGATGTTTAATACAAGTCGTATTGTTGTGTATCGATTAAACAAGTCAATGACATAAAATCACATTCTTGATAGGTACTAGATATTAGAGGGTAATGATTAACCAAAGAGCCTTTGATTATTTATATAAACCAATTAATAAAATCAACTACAACAATGAATCTTGGCCGATACGTAGCGTAGCCAACCACGAGGGGTAGATGTCTGGGGGTCGATTTCCGGGGGTAAAATTCCGGTGTCATGTTTACCGGTATTTGTATTTTGATTAATTACATCCGTTAAGTAAACCGTAAAATGTGATTTGATTGAATAAATAATAATTTATTTGTCCTAAAAGTTCGCGGCCGGATATCTACCCCCAAACATGTGACAAGGCGTATACCCCCAAACAATACGACGTAGGCGTTTTTTCATGGGGGTAAATATCCGGGGGTAGAATTCCGGTGTCAGTAGTAGAATTGGTGTAGAATTGGTGACCCTATTTTCAATGCCGTCACTTCATTGTTTTCATATCTTTTCACTTCTCACTATATATAGGCTAGGCTGTATTTCTTGCACTTTTATTGTCATATAGCATGTCATTATTGCAATTTCACGTAAAAATAGTGTATAACATTTAAATAAATGTTTATGATATAAATAATACCATATCATAGTTCAGTACAATCATAGACAAAAAGAGACACCTGACTGAAGCGAGCGGCAGTTGCCGTTCCCACAATTCAACATCCTCCTCAATTATAAGCTATGTATGACTAAAAAAAATCAGGATTACAAGCTATAGAACAAAATCGGAATTATAAGCTGCGCCACTATTTTACCATTATAAGTTTTGAAATTTAAAACGTTTCATACTTTATAACGTTTTAGAGAAATTGTGGCATCTATTCTATAGTCTATATAATTCAGTTTTTAAAATCTTTGTACAACTAAATCTAGAGTTCTACTGGACCGTTTTTTTAAATTAATGGGTCGTTGGAAAGCTTAATTCGTGTAGATTTGCAAATAATCATGAAAGTTTGTTTTTGTTTTGATTTATGGTGAAAATTAAAAAAAAAACTGTTTTCCATAAGAAATACATTGAAAACGGTGTTTTTCACACTTTTTAGTTGGGCGAGACTTTTGGCTGCCTTTTTCGAGTGTTTCCAAGAAGTGTATGGTATCAATTTGTAGGAAATTTTATTCTATTTCAGATTATCACCTTCCACTTTAGTCGATTTCCTCACCATTTAAAAGTTATTTGCAAAAAAAGCTAAGGAACCTCCGAATTTATAGTAATGAGAAAATACTGAGTTAGGAATATTTTTGTTAAACTTTGTACAACTAAATCTAGACTTCTACTGGACCGATTTGGTTAATTAATGGGTCATTGGAAAGCCCAACTCATGTAGATTTGCAAATTATGATGAAAGTGTGATTTTATTAAATCTTTGTGGTAAAAAAGTAAAAATAACAAAAATACATTAAAAACTGCTTTTTCATGTTTCTGTTTTCAAGTTTCTATTTGTAGCCAGCTTTTGGCTGCCTTTATTAAGCATTTTCAAGAAATGCATAGTGGTTATTTGTAGAAAATGTTATTCTCTTTCAGAATATCACATCCACTTTGGTTGATTTTCCCTCCATTTAAAAGTTATTGGCAATAATCTAAGTGATCTCCAAATTTATAGTGGTGAGAAAATACTGAATTACATATATTTTTGTTAAACTTTGTACAACTAAATCTAGACTTCTACCGGACCGATTTTGTTACTTAATGGGTCGTTGGAAAGCCCAATTCGTGTAGATTTGCAAATAATTATGAAAGTTTGATTTTATTACATATTTGAGGCAAAACAATAAAAATAAACAATATTACATTTAAAACGCCTTTTTTCCAAGTTTATATTTCCAAGTTTATATTTGTAGCCAACTTTAGGCTGCCTTTATTGAGTATTTTCCAAAAATACATGATAGTAATTTGTAGGAAATCTTATTCTCTATTAGAATATCACTTTCCACTTTGGTCGATTTCCGCACCATTTCAAAGTTATTTGCAAAAACGTTAAGCAACCTCCAAATTTATAATAATGAGAAAATACTGAACTAATGATTTTGTTGTTAAACTTTTTACAATTAAATCTACAGTTCTACTGAACCGACTTTATTAATTAATAGGTCATTGGAAAGACTAATTCATTTAGATTTGCAAATAATTAATTATGATAGTTTGATGTTTTAAAGATTTACTAGGTGAGACCCATCAAAGTCTGTTGAGGTGCAAGCAAGACCGTTTGACTATCGATGATAAATAACTCCATTTTTTTTTTAAAAAAATAGTGTTGTTCGTGATTTAACAGTGTGCTTTAAGTACGTCTTATAAATCAATAATTTAAATGGAAGTTGGTATTTCACTGAAGGTTCTTAGGTCAAAACAAATAGAATAACGTAATTAGAATTGAGTAAATATATCTAAAACTAAATTCCATATCCAAGATATAATTACATTTATGTATTCTGATTGAGCGATACAGTATCTTTAACTTTACTGATTAAAACTATCAATATCTCAAGTGAAAGCCTTTGAAGTATTCTAAGACCAAGACATATAAAATAGCTTAAATACAATTTGAGTTAGGTACGTATCATTGATTGCTGATAAGTATTACCACAGGGGTCGGTACTAGGCCCCTTCCTTTTTCTAGTCTTAATAAATGACCTAGATCTGAATGTGCATGCTAGTTCTATCCTGTTTGCAGATGACGTAACCTTTTTTAAGACAAGTCCCTCTGCTGCCACAATTAGGGATGAATTCAGTAGCATCATAAGTGAAGCCAACCCTAGTAGCACAAATATGTATTTTATAAATATTTTATATATTTAAAGTTGTATTTGATAGAACCTAGAATAATATATATATATAATATATCTTTAATAACAGTTTGATATATTCAAATATATATTTAAAATATTACCAAAAAGCAATGCAAAATATAAATTAAATATAAGTTTTGAATATATAAAATAGATTCATAATATATATTGATAAAACAAGAATAGAATCTATAATATACATATTTTATATGTATGTTCTTCCTATTAAATATTTTAAAAAATTATGTGTTGAGAATATTTTAAATATATAAAATATCTTTGAAACTATATTATATATTTAAATTATTTATAAATATATTTTGAAACACGTCAGATATTTTTATTAATAAAACAATATTATATTTGTCGAATATATAGCCAATAATCTTTTATAATTAGCAAATAAATAATTTGCATCTTTTTGTTTTTTATAGTGTCTATCAATTTATACATGCATTTTTTGTATGATAATTGCTATTGCCAAAGCGTTGTCACTCTATCATACACGTAAAAAAATAGCATATAGTTAAGAGGCAGTATACATGTTCGACAGCTACATTTGGGTCAAACGAAAAAAAGTGTTGATGGGTTTTATTTTTTTAATTGCAATATGTGACAATGATCATAGAAATCTTGAATAACTGGCTAGAAAAGGGTGCTAGTGACTGGCGACCTTTTAAGAAACTAATTACGGTTGTATATGACGTTCTAAAAATAATTATTTGATTTACATATGCCATAAATTACATAATATTTGTCATAGTATTTAAATTAATTTTTGTAGTTTACTGTATTTGTATTCGTGGAGACTACTCACTATTCACTACAGCACTATTCAACTCAACTACTTGATGCCAAAACAGATTAACAGAATCATATTATACTGTAGTATCAAAAATATTTCAAGTATTGCAACCATTGCAACTGAGGGCCACTCTTTCACCATTTGAAAGCTAATGCTAACAACAGTCACAAGTAGCTAAGAGGTAAAGTAGGAGGCTCATAAGTCGAAAGACCCAGGTTCGAGACCAACCCGGGTTGAAAAAATTTTATCCAGTAATTTTTTCAAAATTCGTTTTTATGAACTATTTAAATCAATTTACTCAACTGATAATTGTGTTTTTCATACTAAATCTTTATTATTTTGTGTTTTTATGTTTAGGTCCCATGGGATGTTTGGAAGAGATATTAAATACATTTTTTATTTAAATATTATTCACTAAAATATATTATTGGAACATATTTTTTTAATATTTAATATATTCAAAAACATATTTTTTATATATTTAATATATTTTAAATATTATATAAAATTGACATTAATACACACTTGAGATATATAAAATAGATTTTAAATATATTTATTGATATGTATTTAATATATATTTGTGCTACTAGGGAAAATGAGTGGTATAAGTCAAATCTTTTGTTTATGAATGTAGAGAAAACTCAAAGCATGATCTTCTCCTTGAACCCTGGCTTAGTAGATTCTAGTCATAGTGTTAAGTTGCTTGGTATTCACTTAGACCCTAAATTATCCTGGAATGTGCATGTAGAGTTTGTATGTAAAAAACTAAGTAGAATTAATTATTTATTGAAACACTTGAAGAAATATGTATCCTCTGACTATGTTAAAACTGTCTACTTTAGTCTATTTCAAAGTGCCTTTTCCTATGGTCTCTTGGGGAAATAGCCCTTCTGTGATTGATGTACTTCTCGCCCAAAAGAAATGTATTAGAATAATGACCGCTTCTGATTATAAAGATCACTGCAGACCACTTTTTATACAAGAAAAGATTTTAACTGTTGTAAATCTCTACATCCTTCACTGCATGCTTCACACAAAGAAAAATCTTAACAGTTTAACTCTTAACAGAAATGTTCATAGTTATAACACAAGAAATTGTAATTCAATAGCTAGACCCTACACCAGGCTGAGCAAGGTGCTCAATTCTTTTGAACAAGTTGGTGTAAAATTGTTTAACAGGCTGCCTTTTGAAGCCCATCTGGCTGATTTTGACCACTTCAAAAAAGTACTTCAAAGGTGGCTTTCAGTCAACCCTTCTACAGTATTGAAGAATTCTTTGCCTGTGATATTAGCCTAGTTTTTTAACCACATTGATTTGTTTTTATCTGTGATTTTATATTGTGATTTTATCTTGTGTAAATTTCTAACTTGTAAAACTTTCATTGCTAGCTGCTTGCCTAGTGTATTATTTATTCAAGTATGTCGCCCACTGTGATTTAACTTTTTTATACTTAATTACTATTGCATATATTATTTAGTAACCCTGTCTGTATTATTCATAATTTATCTTATAAGTACCTATTTTTTTGTGCATGTAAACCTTAAATTGATGTAGCTTGATTGCATGTACTTGTTTACTATTTTGACATGATCTATTGCATTTTATGTATAATGTTTAATGATCAAATAAATCTATCTATCTATCTATCTATCTATTAAAACGATTATAATTATTGTTGATTCGTGATTCAGCAGTGTGCTTTAGGTAGGATTATTAAGATCGGAATCTTAATAATCAATAGCTCAATAGAAAGCTGGTATTTAACTAAAGGTTTTTAGACCAAAACATAAAGGGTTATGTAATTAGAACTGCTGGAATACATCTTTAATTGAAGTAAAAAATACCGGTAAAAAAACAAATTTATATTTTTTCGTTGAGTAATACATTAGATAAATTAATATAATGATCGATGCTTGATGGCAAATGTGTGCTTGCATAGCTTTATATACAGGGACGCATTTTGTGCATAACTCGAAATATACGTCGTAATGAATGCCGATGATTGATGGCAAATCTGTGGTGGCGTCCATACCTTTGGTTTAAGGCCAAAATTATGAAAATCGGTCGGGTAGAAGACCTTTAACCCGACTCGGAAAAGAAAAACCAATAATTGTTATAGATGGCAATAGTTGGTTTACCAGTATGCATAATCTAAACCATTGACTAAGGAAACAAAAGATATTTTTGTTTCCCTTGTCTGTGTCTAAACAAACGAAACATGTGTTAATAATTTAACAGCTTATTGTTATATTGTTATTTAATTGAGTTTACTTTGATTAATAATGTTGTTGTTAACAATTTGCATTTGTGTTTAAAGTGAGTTCCTTATGTTAAGGATGCGATTCTAATGTTATGTGCTTAATCTACGTACCATTAATATTAGTGAGTAAAGTGGTGTATGGATTTCACAACCATTATTTTACTAGAGATCGTTGTATTTGGCCACAACGGGCTCTGTTGCTAGTAGCTTATAATTTTTCGTGAAAGTGCCACATTTTCAAGATTATAAGCTATAGAAAAATTTCACGATTATAAGCTATGCCATTATAAGGTATGAGACCCCACGGTTACAGAGTGGGTTACAGTCTACACGCTTATGTTTACTCGTGTTTTGGTTTTAAATTTAGTACTCTTTGCTGTACACCAGCTGGTACGACGAGAACAATGTTGTCGTTGTGAAATAAAATCGTCTACATTATCAATCTGTCAGCCACCACTCCACCGTTGTAGTCGTCAATGTTTACACTTTACAGTCTACAGTTAGTGGTGATACTTTGGTCTTTGTTGTGAATTTGGGAATATGTGTTAAACGGATGTCACAGCAATAGTTTCATGTGTTTCACTACTTCTCCTTTTATTACTCAGGGCACTTTATGTACGAGTCGGAGTTTTAGATTGCATTTTGCAATACGCAGGCATCAATAAGAGAGTTTAAAACTGAATTATCTTGTGGCATTGACCTTGCATTGTGTAGGAAGTGTTGTTTCGTTATGTTAAACGCAGTCTCCTTAAGAATCATTTAAAACTTAGAAAAGCGTGTTTTAAATAGAACAAATAGTATTGTAACACAATTTCATTAATATAGTTTGGAGTTAGAGTAAAACATATACATTTGTATGGCACAGTTGCTTAGCCACAATGTGGTTTCAATACATACCCTTTAGTGACAACATTAAAAAGAGGGCTATCAGATACCTTCTTCAGCGATATCTGGGACAGTTCTTTGAAGAAAAATTGACTTTAGATCAATTGACAGTTGACTTGTACAATGGCACTGGGTCTGTCACAGATGTTAGTTTTGATGTACAGGTAATGATAAACTAATATATATTCATAATTAATTATAGGCCTAGTTTCATTTAGTCACATTGTGTTAGATTTTGATTTTAATAAACCTAAACTATTGACTAACCACAAGAAGACGTCTCATATAAATCTTATGTCTGATGTCTTCAGAGGTTAGCGTAGCGAGTGTGTTGATACAAACCCTAATCCAACCCGTGTCGAAAAATACACTCTAGGCCTGAGGTCCCTGCATTAGGGCCGTATTTAGAATCTGTGAGGCCCTGGTGGCTCACACTGGAGATTTCCATTGATTATGAATTTTCGGTGGTAATCCAAAATTAAAATGGGGCAAGCCAGAAAAGTCTTTGATAACAAATAGCCTATTATTTATTATAGCCTATTTTAATTGCTTAAACTACTTCCGCAATCGCGGTGAAGTCTTGAACGTAAGACAAAATTTTAGATCGACAATGTCTTTCTCGGTCACGACTTAAGTTAATTGTTAGCCTACCGGTAGCGTCCCCTGCAGTCAGGCAGGCAATCATGGATATCCTTTACGTGAAAGTCTCATTCTTTCACGATGGAATAAACATAGTGAAAATTTTTCACGATTGCGGAGACATCTACATCTCTTAAGATCAGGACAAAATTACGAACACGAAACAAAATACCCTACAAAATGAACGGAATCGTTCTTTGTGATGACGAAATAGTAAACAACCTTTGCGACAGTGGTAAAATTGAGAAAATCTACTGCGATCTTAGAGGAATTGTTAATGTCTCTTTTGTTCTCGGCATTATAGTGAACATTTTTCACAATCACGGAGACACCGACTATGACCCCAGCAATCACGAGGAAATGGTTGACATCTATGGTTAGGAATGAATTGTGAAAGTTTTCTATGTTCAAAGTGAAATAGTAGGCATAAACATCTTGTGCGATCCCGGAGACTTTGTCATCACCTCCCTAGTCGCGGCATAAATTAATTCTGATTTTCTTTCTCATTAAAAAAGGCTTGATTCGAAAATTTAACCTTTTAACTTAATAGATCATCAATGAAGTTTTAAGAAAAATAGTTTTAAGACAAATAGGCTACTTTGAGGCCCCCGGCAACCACTGTTTCCGGCGTTAGGGAAATATGGCCTTGCCTGCAATTGAATTTTGTAGTTTTACTTGCTTTCAATCAATCAATCAATCAATTTGCTTGCAGGGCCGCGTTAAGGGTCAGTGGCGCCCTGGGCAAACCCAAAAGCAGCACCCCCTTATATATATATATATATATATATATATATATATATATATATATATATAACTATAAGGGTTTTGACCACAGCAGTGTAGGGCGGGGAAGAGGGAAGGGGGTTTGACTCATCAGTTCGCCGAAATTCACAGCAGGTGGGTTGGGGATTGAAATGAAATGAAATGATTTATTGTCGTTAAAACTATGTACAAAGTTCATGACAATCGTCAAAATAAAAACAAAACAATCAAGATGGCTCTGGCAACTAAAATTGGAATGAGGGCAATGAACTTGACAGTAGTTGCTATGCGATGCCTCTTGTCCTGCGCCAATAGCTTATTGCACTACGCAGTGATTTGATTACTGTTCAGTACAGTGTGCAGTTCATTACACACGTATTGAACGAGATTCTACTAAGAGAGTATGTTTTTTCCATGGTTCCTACTATAGGCCCGTGCATAGGCTACATTAGCGTAGGAGGGGCACGTCAACCGTAGGCATGTAGACTACAGCTGGCCTAGGTGCTATTCCCGTAATTTGCTGACGTCACCCAAATTGCAAACAAAAAATCAGCTGATGTATTGCTATATAAGTATATATTTGTTTTGATTTGATTGTTATTGTTTTTATAATTTTTCCCAATGGTAAAATGGTGTTTGCAATCTGAGTAACGTCAGCATACGACAGGAATAGCACACCTATGTATTTTCCTTCCTCCATGCAGGCCTACCGCCCTGCCTCTGATAGTACTGTATAGTGAGTGCGCCCGGTTCACACTGCTGTCTGCCTTTCCCTGACTACTTGAGGTAGGCCTATAACCTGAAGGTCGAGTATTTTCAATCTTGTTGTATTTATTTACTTTTGTAATGAGGGAAAATCACTTAACTACAAGTTGAAATCACCCATTTTATTTTTGAGACCCCGGCTGATAAAACCCTATTTTTCCTAGGGCGGGCGGTGGTTCAGGGCGCCCCTTGGGCGCCCCCCAACCACCGGCGCCCCTGGGCATATGCCCAGTCTGCCCGTTTATAAAAGTGGGCCTGTTTGCTTGCTGATCAAAAATGTATACTTATGCATTTTATACAATAAGTGCAAAAACCATACTGTTCAAGGTTTGTCTGCATCCACATGTTAATGAAAATATCTTTTAATTAGGCCTAGGGCCTAATATAAATTAAAGCTCAACTAGCAATCAACATAGTTCTTTGATTGTCCTAATATGCAGCTTTAGAATGCCTCATTTTATAGTTTGTTAACAAATGATATACCACATATCTCTCTGCCAACCCTTACGTGGTTTATGGTTCAACTCCCAGACCTGGAGTTGAGTGGTCGAGTATTGAATTAATTACCTTATAGCCTAATTTAGGTAAAGTTTAGGTGTACAGTAGAACTCCGATTATCCGAATCAATAGGGACCAGACCCCATTCGGATAATCAAAAACTCGTATAATCGGAGTTTTACCGGAATTCCAGGAATTTTAAAGAAAAATCCTCATTTTCGGTACTAAGTGAACTTTTAATTAATAATAATTTAAATCAGAACATGTTTACAGTTTACAATGTTCATAGTACAAGTGTTCTATAGGCTACATGTTATTAAGTCAATAGTGTTCCATCAAAGTCCAAAATTGGCTAAATGTGTTTAATAACAATTCTTTGATATTTTGCAAAACTTATTACTGTAGCTTTACGTTTTTAAAATTGTTGAAATAAGCGATTCGGATAATTGGAGATTCGGTTAATCGGAGTTTGGATAATTGGAGTTCTACTGTAGTTACGTTACCGGTAGTGGTGTTTTTAATTTGTCGGCTATTCTTGGGGGAGAAAGGAAAAGTTAGTAGTTTTAAGATAAAAAGCAAACTTTGAGCATTAAGTTTTAGATTTTATATGTTTACAATGTTTTTATTATTTTTGTATTATCTGACCTTGCCGAGATCGGTTAAAATCTGGTGAACTAGAATCCAATGTTTTTGGTTTCTGGTAACACCAGTCCACTTGGCGATGTGTGATCAGGACACTGACTTAATGGTCTGATCAATGACATCAAGTATCAGTACTTGGTGCAGATTGAATTACCACCGGCGGCAGATTGGTAAGCTAGCTAGCGGGAGCCAGAGAGTGACCATTGGGATAAATACCACGGTTATCTCTCCCCCTCTTGATTGAATGAATTGATTTTTATTGTAACCACCAGCAGCAATTACATTTAATTTCTAAGTGGGTCATGTTTAACACCTTTGATTGTGTCAATAATAAATTTAAAGATGTTATTAAAACATAGCTATTGTTATAGTCTTAGTCATGTTTTAAAACCTGATGAGACTTTGCTTCCATTCTGTACATTTTAATATTTGTATATCAATACCACAGGTAGAGGTAATTTTTGAAAAATAAAGTAAAAGTGTACCGATACGAGTCAAAATGCTGCTGAAAATGAATTAAAGAACTAGGCTACTGAAAACCCCGAAGAAGTATCTATATATTAATTACGTAAGCCGATTCTTTGCGTCAAAATTCTAGGCGACTGGGAAGTCATAGAAAGATGGGAGAGGGTTCAAATTAAAAGACTTGATCCCGTGATAACAGGAAAATAGAATGAAATTTCCAAAATTTTAACACAAAATTAGATATTACGTAAAATGTTCTCCATAAGAATAGCAGTAGAAGCCATTTACTGCTGATTTTTGTTTACTTCAATACAGCTGATCGTGATTTATCAAGCCAGTAAGAAATATTACATTTGGATTACTCATTTGCCAGTCAATTCTGCAATGTACTGTATACTATATACTATATAAAACCAGGAATGCCAATGGGCCAATGGAATGCCTTTACTTTACAATAATTTTGTTAAACCTACTTACTTACTTCTTACTTCATACTTAATCTTTACATACTTCATACTTAACCTTTACAAAAGGAGCATAAACTTAGAAATGATAACTGGGTCGGTGTGCTAATTTAGCGGGTTTGACCAAGAACTAAGCTTAGGCCTATCTAAACACACCTTTATTTGCCTTTTCATATTTGACGAAGACAATTTCCAATATTTTAATCAGGGAAGCATTTTATCATCTTTAGCCAAAAGACCAAAGCTATCTTAGTAAACCAATATTTATGCACCATCATGTTTTCTGCCTTTAGCCTCTGGACTCATTTAAATTATTATTGAAAATAACATCAACAAAAGCATACAAAGACAAACAACCTACTGTTTTACACACAAAAGATATGTTGTACTTGGATATCTATCCTGACACATAGATAATTTGATACTGTTTAAATATTACAATAATTTGTATTACATTTGAGCTTTTCATGGACTTATGTCCCTACAAAACCACTAGTTACATTTAAAAGAAAAGGAGTGGATATTGGCAATATAACTAGCAAACAGCCTTTAACTAAGTTTGTTCAATGATCAATTTTGCTTTATTTCAGGCTCTCAATGACCTTGGAGAACAACACAATGTACCTTTTGAATTTGTTGATGGGTACATTTCAGAAATGTCTGTGTCAATTCCTTGGGCTTCACTTTTGACACAGTCAAGCTATGTCGAAGTCTCTGGAATGGTTTTGACTGTACAGCCTAAACAGAGACAGGATTCAGGTATATTAGCACGTTTTCATCTTGTTTGCCTCCAACAATTGATAAGCAGGCTCTCCCAATAAGTAAAAAAAATTGTAAAAAGCTGTTTTACAATTGTTGTTAAACAATTTTAAAACATTTTGATTTAAACTTCATATAACAACAATTTTAATCCCTAAGATTGAAACAATATTTAAATTGTTTAACAATCAGTTTTTGCGGTATAAAAAATAAGTTTTAATACGAGTTGTAACTATTTTACAACAATTTTAAAACTGTTTTATTTATTTTTGTTATAGGCCTAAACTATTTTAAAACAATTTTCTAAACAATATATTTAAATTGTTTACAATACTATTTATCAATTGTTTGGGTGGTTCTTACAAGCTTCAACAATTTTAATATCAATTTTCTTAACAATATTTAAATTGTTTACAAACCTTTTAAACAATTACTAGTGGTCGTCCAGTGGTCAAAAACTCGACCAAAAACATGTAATGTTCTTGTATTGACTATTGGATACTTAAGTAGACATCCCATGAATATGGACCAGCTGTCGCAATTTTTTTTTAACGCATATAGTTGTGTGAGCCAGTCACCGAATGCGTGTCTTAAATTCTATTTTCTACCTTATTTTTTGTTGCTGACAAAGTTGATGGGTCAATACAGTTGCTATAGCTCATAATAAGTTATACCATAAGTTTGACTTGGTAAAAAACATTGTGTATTCAACAGAAATTAGTCATTTAGATCAGCGCAATCTGTTGGTGGCTCACATCAACTACGACGAATTTAATTTTAGCGAATTTCCCATATAGGGAATAAGCTATTACCGTAGTACTCACGGTAAGACCTGGACCCGGGACCGATTTTTTTTTTCGCTTTGAGGTCCCTAGAGGTCAAAAACACCATCCGTTCAAATTCATATATATATATATATATATCTAATATATAAAATTCTCGTGTCACAGTGTTTGTCTGCAAACTCCTCCGGAACGACTTCACCGATCGTAATGAAATTTGGTGTGTAAATTCTGTAGGTATGCGAATCGGACGTAAACTATTTCCCGTTTCGAAATTCTTAAAAGGGCTCCGCCCCAGTGGCTCTGGAGTTTCCCATGTTAACCTTATGAGAAATGGAATTAATGAATCTTAACAGCTGTTTCAATTAAACAAGTTGGTTCTGTTCTATGATGTTCAATAGCATTAAAGTTACAAGGATTACCAACAGGGTGCAGCACTATTATTTCTTTTACATTTATGACAACAGCTAATTTGCAACCAAAAGGTGAGTGAGCGTAGCGAACGAACTTCAACCTGGAGGCGAGTGAGCGTAGCGAACGAGCTAACCTGAAGGCAAGTGAGCGCAGCGAACGAGCTCCAACCTAAAGGTGAGTGAGCGTAGCGAACGAGCTCCAACCCAAAGGTGAGTGAGCGTAGCGAACGAACTTCAACCAGGACGTGATTGAGCGATGCGAACGAGATCATCTTGAAAATTAAACGTAACGGTACTTTCTTTCCATCGGTCTGTCTTAGGGGAAACCTATAACTTAGGCGATACGAAGTTCGCCGGGTCAGCTAGTTTATATATATATATATATATATGTGTGTCCGTTAGCGTTATAACTCGAGCAAAAATTATCCGATTTTGATGAAATTTGGTACAAACGTGTAAACCTACGTTTATTCGAACGAGTTCGCGAACCAGCATGATCGGACCATGGGAACGGGGGTTTATGGGGGCTTTTATGGGGTAAAAATGGGTTTTTCCTATTTTTGACCCAAAAAACATAAAATTTTGCAATTTCTTTCGAAACTATTTTGTAGAGCTTAAAAAAACAAATAATTTAGTATATTGAAGCGTTATAATGCGCCTAATGGTTACGGAGAAAATTCCAAAAAATTGTAAATTTAAAATTCCCATGTTATTCTTATAGAGAATAAGTAAACTGTTGTAGTTTGCTTGTTTATAAACATATTTTGCCCAAATTTGGAAAATGTTTTTATTTCTTACTAACTATTAACATTTTACATAAAAAACACTTTTACCCTCCCTGTTGCAGCAAACCTAAGTATGTTTTAAACTGATTCTATTTAAATAGGGAATAAATGTGATATTTTTAAGGAGACATTTTAGTGTAAATCCATTCAGGGAAATGGAAATTTGCTTAGTCTGCAGGTTTGCTGCGGCGGGGGTATTTAAAACTGGTGACAGCTTTAACACGGGGATGGAATTTTAAGGTACAGGCTTCTCTATTTTCACCCCATGCTGTAAATAAAACATGTGATTGTAATTTCTTCCATTTGTTTTGATTTTCTGTTTATATTTTGATGTTATTTCGTCGCCATCATGGCAACCCATAAAGCCCATGTTAATCTATATATTAATACGCAAGCAGTTATCTTTTCACAGTCATAACTCGATAACGGCTTGACGGATTTTAACGGTTGATGTGTCAAATTAAAGGTTTTTTCATGTAGATGTCCAAATACGTCTCAGGATAATAAGAAAGGGCATCACTTAAGTACAGTTAACCCATTGCACTCCGACGTCCGAATTATCGGACGTTGTCATTTCGGCCAAAAACTCCGTGGTCCAAAATATCGCACGTCAGCAAAATCTCCCGAAAAATCCGACGTCCGAAATATCGGTCATCAGTAAAATCGATCGTACTGGCTATATGAATAGTCCAAACGCGCTGATATTGTGACATATTTGTTAGAAAGAGTTGTGAAATGTTACTCTATGCTTTTTTTTCTCTTACGTAGCCGTAATTTTTTGCTTGTCATTTTTATTTTGTGGTCTATGGCGCTGGCCGGCTGACGCAATCCAGCTGTCTGCAGTAAGTGAGAGGTCGGTGTTTGTTTATGTTTACTGCTAATTTTTCAGTTTACAGTTGGTTTTTGAGTAAAATTCTAAGCTTTTATATATTTTAAGTTTACAATGGAAAATTCTGACAGTTCTGATGAAGATATTTATAATAACAGACGCAGACGACAATCACCAGTTAGTTAGTGAAAATACACTGTTCAGAAACGTAGTGGAATCTGGTGTTGGTGATTATGATGACTTGAGTGACGGTTTTGTGGAAAACATATCAGATTCTGAAACCTCTGATAGTGAAAACGAAAGTGATGTTTTGTCAGGTTTTGATGATGATACTGATGAAGACCCTGACTATGTTTTATCAGAGGAAGAAAGTTCAGATGAAGATGCTCAACCTACAAAATCTCGTGATAGAAATATGCCTCTTGGTAGGCCTAGTGACATAGCTGAAAGTAGGCCTATTGAGTTTGTAATTTCGAATTCAGGTAGGCCTAGTCCTAACTTATCTTCAAATAGTAGGCCTAATCCCTCAAATAACCAATTGCATGATACCCAATTGCATGATACCAATAATGTAGATTTAATCCAAAATGTCCTTGAAGAAAATGTAAATGAGCCCCTTTTGAACAATGAAGTAAATGTAAATCCACCCTTTTTGAACAACAAAGTAAATGTAAATGCACCCCTTTTGAACTTGAATACAGTACATGCTACTATTGAAGATGTAATAAGAAATTCCGAACGTTGCGAAACCCCTAACCCTGACCCTGATATTCCACCAGATATGGATCCTAGTGAAGAAGAATGGAAACCTGTCCATGAATGTGATGACCCTGGATTTGACCATAACATTTTATTTTTCGAACAACCTGGTCCAAAGCACTGTCCTCCTCGTGATTCTGAACCGATTGATTATTTTTATTTATTTTTCACGGTTACAATCCTAACAAAATTCGTAAGAGAAACTAACAGGTATGCTAATCAGTACATCGAATCACATCTACATAATTTGACCCATAATTCTAGAGCCCATAAATGGAGACCGGTAACACTAGCTGAAATGAAGGCATTTATTGCAGTAATTTTAAATATGGGCCTAAATAGGAAACCGACAATTCAGAGCTACTGGGCAACATCTGACTCCCAATATACTCCTTGGTACGGAAAGATGTTTAGTCGATCTCGTTTTGAAAGTATTATTCAATTTTTTCATATGGTAGACAATTCAAATTTGCCTAAAATTGGGGAGCCTGGATATGACCCGTGTGCAAAATTTTCGCCCCTGCTAGAAGCCGTCAACAGACTGTTTAGTCTGTACTACACACCACAGCGTGAGTTGTCGGTTGATGAAAGTTTGATTGGAACTAAATCAAGATCTCAGTTGTTGCAATACCTCCCAAACAAACACCATCACAAATGGGGTGTTAAGTTATGGATGCTGTGCGATTCCATTTTGAGGTATTGCCTTGCGTTCTATTGTTACAAGGGAACAAAAATTACTGGACAGAAAACCACAGGCCTAGCCTACAAAGTTGTCCACAAACTGCTTGAGGTAGGCCAGTATTTGTACAAGGGTTACCATGTTTTCATGGATAACCTTTTTACTAGTATCCCTTTGGCTACAAGTTTGTACGAGAAACTTACATTCATCACCGGCACCGTACGAAGGAATAGAAAAGGCATTCCATCTAAACTAAAAGAAAAATTCGACATTGGCCAAAGGACCTACATGAGAAATGACAATCTTTTATTTTTAGGCTTCAGAGAGAAAAAAATCAGAAAAACCCAGTTATTTTATTATCTTCTAAACGTACTGCTAAGTCTATTGAAAAAATTAAAAAAAAGAACAAATGAAAATTTAGTAAAAGAAATTCCTGAAATGATTGATGCATACAACCGTTTCATGGGTGGTGTTGACGGCAATGATCAAATGATGTATTGTTACTTGGATGAGAGACGCACCCTAAAATATTGGAAAAAAGTCACCTTCAATATATTTGCAAGAATCCTCCTGAATGCCTATTTAATATACTCAGAAAATACCAGCGGAAAAGTAATTTCAAGATACCACTTTACCATTTCTATTATTGAGGCGCTGTCTTCACAGTGGTACAAAGAAAAGAATTCTAGTAGAGCCCAAAAAGAAGATGGTCGTGGTGATGGACCAAATGACAAAACTCAATTCGGCATCACATCTTAACCTGGAAGACAGGAAAGGATCTGCTGTGTGTGCAGTCCTCTTAGCACAAGAATGGGAGGCAAGAGGAAAAAAAACCGTACAATATGTGTTTGTTGTGGTAAAGGACTACATGGCATTTGCTTCGGCGAACATAAATGTACCAAATTATAACAATTCCTGTTTGTAAATAGTTTTTTTGTCTTGTGTTTGCATAATTTGTAAATAGTTTTTTTGTCTTGTGTTTGCATGATTGATTGCATGGACTTTTTTATGACTTTTGCATGGCATGTTTTATTGATTATTGTAAAAATTAATGAGGTTGAATAGATTTACTTTTTGAATATTCTTGACATTTTTATTTTAGAGAGCACAAAATGCCAGAGACTTTTATAAATGTGTTAGGCACTTCAGAAGTGGATATACAGCAAATGCATTTGGCATTAAGGACAAAGAGGGCAATATTTTACTACAGAAACAGGAAGTGACCAACAGATGGAGAGAGCACTTTGAGGAGTTACTAAATGGGGAAGAAATTGACAATAATGAAGAAATCCCCATGTACCATGATGTACAACCTCTTGTTGAGAATCCAAGTATTGAAGAAGTAGAACAAGCATTAAATTCCTTAAAGGATAACAAATCTCCTGGAGAAGATGGTATAGTAGCAGAATTATTTAAAAAAGGTGGCAGGACTACACTAGAAAAACTCCATGATATAATATGTAGAGTATGGAACGAAGAAAAAATGCCAAAAACATGGAAAGAATCTATAATAGTGCCAATATATAAAAAAGGAGACAAAGGAATGTGTGGAAATTACAGAGGAATATCTTTGCTCAGTCATGGATATAAAGTTTTATCAAAGATTATTCAAAAGCGACTCGAGGAATACACAAGTAGTATAATAGAGGATCACCAGGCAGGATTTGTAAAAGGGAGATCTACAATGGACCAGATTCACATACTTGAACAAGTTATTAGTAAGCACTGGGAATACAATAAAGAAGTACATGGGCTTTTCATTGATTTTTCGAAGGCCTATGATAGCCTTGACAGGGGAAGAATATATCAGCAGATGGAAAAGTTTGGGATCCCCAGAAAACTAATAAAACTAGTAGAAATGTCCTTGAATGAATCAAAATGCAAAGTAAAAATAGATGGAGAGTTATCAGAGAGCTTTGAAGTAAGAACAGGCGTAAGGCAAGGTGATGGAATGTCACCTATACTATTTAACATAGCCTTAGAAGAGGCCCTCCAACAAGTAAGACAAACAAATATAGGTTTAGAAATGGGAACAAAAATAAACATCCTAGCTTTTGCGGACGATGTAGTAATTCTGTCCAAAAACAGAAATGACCTAGAGGAGCTAACCAGACTGTTCATAAAAAAATCAGAAAAAATGGGCCTTAAGATTAATGATGAGAAGACAAAATATATACACTTGTCGAGACAGCCAAATGAAGTGAGGACAAATGAAATTAGTATAGATGGACATACTTTTGAAGTTGTTGAACAATTTAAATATCTAGGGGTAATTATATCAAGCAGCAATAGTGAAGAAATGGAAATAAATTATAGGATTGCTCGGGCCAATAAATGTATGTATTCTTGTAAGAAATTGTTGACTTCAAAGATTCTCTCACATAAAACGAAAATAAAAATATATCATAGTATAATTCGACCAGTATTAACATATGGAGCTGAAACTTGGATTTTAAATAAAAAAGAAGAAAACAAAATGATTGTTTTTGAAAACAAAATTTTAAGAATGATATATGGACCAATACAAGAAAATGAAGAATGGAGAAAAAGGCATAATAGGGAGATAAGGAATATGTACAATGATTATGATGTAGTAGCACACGTGAAAGCAAGGAGAATAAGGTGGGCAGGACACGCACTACGGAGAGAACGAGGTTCACTACTAAAAGAAGCAAGTATAGGAAAGCCAGAAGGGAAACGACCATTAGGAAGGCCCAAGAAGAGATGGTGGGATAGTGTTTCCAAGGACGTCAGAGAAGTGGGGGCAGAAGTGGAAGAGGCAGAAGATCGAGAGAGATGGAAAGCAGTTGTTGGTGCGGCCAAATCGCGCCTTGGGCATAAATGGCCATTGGAGTGAGTGACATTTTTATTTCATTTTGCGTTTTCAACAATCATTAGTGCTAAGCTAAAGGCCCTACACAAAAACTTATTTTAAGTTTTTTCTACAATATTACTTTTACAATACCAAAATTTGATTTTTGGAAGAAATAGTTTGAAAAATGTTATGATTTGTGATACAGTCTTGGGGTAACCCTCATTTATCAAGACGAAAGTATTTTGGAGTTCGGACAAAAAAACTTTCAAATTTGCCTACAACTTCTTCATTTTTCAAGGTAGGTGCATGGAACTTGTGGTGTTTTGTTCAGAACTAAGTAGAGAATTTGAGAATACTAACATTATATATGGTCTCAATGATTTTTTTTTTTAGATATACACGTTCATACATAATATTTTTCTAAAAATAAGAAATCAAACGTATTATAATAAAAAATATGCTCTCTTCTGAAGGCAGCATGACCAACTCCGAAGAACTCCAGGTGGGCTTGTATCCGAGACGCATAAGACTCGGTACAGGACTCTGGTACATGCAGGAGGTAGGGTAGTGCAGCTTGGCAAAAACGTTCTGTAGCCGTGTACTCTGAGGAACCTGGAAGTTCAACATCTGAAGAATCTCGGGGCATTCCACCAGGTAGTTGACAATTTTGTACAGGAAAATCAGATCTAATGCAGTTCGTCTTGATAAGAGCGGCAGCAATTGTAGTTGAGCTGCAATCTGATCAGTATTAACATCCGTATAGCGAATCCCTGCTCGAACACCAACCAGGCGAAGGAAGCGCTTTTGAACCATTTCCAAGGAATTAATATGGCCAACTTGGAACGGAGACCATACAGTGGAGCAATATTCGAGAATAGGTCTCACCAAGGAAACATACAAGATCTTCAAAGTATTGGTAGAGAAAGCACCACTCCTTGAAATACGGGCAATTAAACCCAGTACAGAATTGGCCTTCATGCATATTCTCTGTATGTGTTCACCTGGGTCCAAAGTAGGGGTTATGAACACTCCAAGATCCCTAGCCCCATTCACTCTCCTTAGCTGAGTGCCTAGAATTGTGTAGTCGTAGACAAGCAAGTTCTGACATCTTCCAAATGACATAACTACACACTTTCCAGCATTAAGTTCCATCAGGTTATCGGTGCACCACATGACAACGGTATTAAGAGCTTCCTGGAGTTCATGCTGATCTTGCAGAGAAGACACTTTCTTGTAGATCTTGATGTCGTCTGCGAATAATAGATACTCGCAGCCCAACGAATCCCCAACGTCATTGACAAACAAGCTGAACAAGAATGGTCCCAAGTGTGACCCCTGTGGTACACCAGAAGTCACCTGAATCGGTTTGGAGATGTTGTATGAAAGCTTGACTCTGAGTGTACGTCCCGACAGGTAGCTGTCAAACCATTCCAAAAGAGGGCCGGTGATACCAAAGGCATGCAATTTCTTAATGAGAATAGCATGGTTCACTCGGTCAAAGGCCTTAGTAAAGTCTAGGTATATACAATCGGTCTGTTCACCCAAAGAGAAAGCAGAGAGGACATTGCTGGAGAATACCATCAGGTTGGTGACAGTGGATTTGCCAGAACGAAAGCCATGTTGTTGAGGGATGATTGAACTCCTGTAGGTGAACTCCACAACATCTAGAACCAAACTCTCAAATAACTTTGCCAATGCGGACTGAATAACTATTGGCCTATAGTTGTTGACGTCATCTGCATCACCACTCTTGTGAATAGGGACCAGAAATCCAGGCTTGAGGTTTCGTGGAAAAATGCCTCTTCTAAGAAGGGAAGTGAAGAGGATTGAGAGATGGGGGGCCAAGCTGTCCGAACAAAACTTGAGTGCAGCAGGAGTTATGTCATCCGGACCTGCACCTTTAGAGACATCCAAATTCTTAAGTTTCTTATCCACGTCTGAGGCAGAAATATTCCAGGAGGAGAGAGTAGGACCAGACATATGTAGGCTAGGAGCGGGATGATCTGCGCCAGGAGTCCTATAAATCGTCGAAAAGTAATCGGCAAACAGGTCGCACATCAGCGAGGGGTTGTCGGCTGATACACCATTGTATTGGATACTACTGGGAATGCTTTTGGTTTTATTTAAAGATTTTACATGACTCCAGAAAGATTTTGGATTAGATCTTAAACTGTTCTCAACCCTCTCTAAGTATGATCTATGGCAGGCTTTGACCAAAGATTTACATGTGTTCCTTATAGTTCATAGTTCTGAATTCATCGTAAATCTCGATGTCAAGTGTCTCTTTAAACCTTTTGTGTAGATGTTTTTTCTTGTAGACCAGAGATTTAAGTTTAGGAGAAAACCAGGCAGGGAAGTTGGATTTCTTAATCACTCTAAGAGGTGAACTTTGCCGAATACAGCAGGAGAGACTTTGGCAAAAATTCTCAAAGTAGCTTTCAACATCCGGTAAGTCAGATGCAGGGTAGTTAAGGGACTGAATCCAATGGTTGACGTTCTGCAACTGACATTTCTTGAGGTCATAAACTAAGACTGATTCATCAATGCAAGGAGACTCGTGTAGCAACAAGGATATCTCAAGGGCAGGGTGGAAGTCCTCTTGAGGGAGAAAAATGTCCAACGCTGAAGAGACATTAACATTCGTAATATTAGTAAATACCAGGTCGAGTAGATTTCCCCGTGAGTTGAGGACTCCATTCCTCTGCTGTAGATGCAAGAAACTGGCCAAGTTGATCAAGTGCTGAGAGGCCAAATTACACTGAGACACGGAGTAGTCTAGCCAGTTTGTATCAGGCAGGTTGAAATCACCAACTATTACTGTGCCAGCATTCATGTCGCATAAAGAGGCTGCCTCTTCAACAGAATCACAGAAACGGGAGTAAAGGGAGCTGTTAGACTGAGGGGGAATATAGACTCCTCCAAACACTATGGTTTTGCCAGCAAGTTTTACTGACAAGAATAGGCATTCCACATTCTCACTGGCAATGCGTAGCCTAGTTGATACAAGTTCCTGACGCACTGCAATAAGTACACCTCCGCCTGATTTTTTGTTGCTAGTCATGACGGATCGATCACTACGATAAACAATGAACCCATCAAATCCCAGTTCGCAGTTTTGGATATCAGAAGATAGATTAGTTTCTACTAGTATAATAATATCGTAGAAGCATGATGAGACAGCTTCTCTAAGTTCAGATAATTTGGTTCGGAGTCCATTAACATTCTGGTAATAGACATTGAGGGGTCGATCACCAGAAACATCTACTCGTTTTTTGAAACTTTGGAAATTATTGCAGGTATACCGTTTCTGTACTTAATCGTAATATCGGTTTCACCAGCTTTAGTGCGCTTCTCTAGCTCCTGCTTCAGTTGTTTCAAATGAAGGCGTTCACGATCGGTCCTATCCCTAGTGATGCCAATAGTTGAAAGTTCTGTATTGGAGTTTTGAAGATCATTTTTACAAGCAGTAAACAGTTCAAGAAATATTTTTACATCTTCAGGACTCTTGAGAATAACTTTTAATGGTCGTGACTTGTCTTTATTCTGCTTACCAATTCTATAAAGTTTGAAATCCTCGGCGCGATCAGCATAATTAATTGCCAGCATTAAATCTTTAATAAGCTTTTTATCGTACGAAATTCTAGTAGGAATATCTCTGTTGGTGCTTTCAGGTAGGTCATGGACGATAATGTTGCGTGCCCGTTTGGAGCGATCCTCAATTTCGCCAATAATATCCTCAGGACATACAGCAGACTTTGATGAAGTCTCAAGAACTTCAACTTTCTCTTCAAGAGTGCCAATGCGTAACTCAGAATCAGATATACGATTATCAATCGATACAAGTTTGTTATTAACAGCTTTCATGTCATTTTTTATTTCCGCTAAATCAGATGATTTAATGTTGTCAACTTTTTCGACAAGACATTGAACAATTGTTGTGAGGTTTCTGATTTCTTTAAGCAAATCATTTGGTTGATCCATCGTTTTGACACAATCAGCACGCATACATTGCCAAATAAATTTGTCATCATTTGCAAGGCGAGAATAATCAGAGGTACTTATTTTAGCACAATCTTTATGGAACCATCTATTGCAGTCTGCCCGGCATTGCGCTCCTTGTTGTCGAGCCGTGACATCTTTCAAACAGATTCCGCATGGATGAGGAACGGGAACGGCTTCCGCCATGGTGCCTATTTGGTAGGTTATTCGGCTGAGGGGACTTTATATAGTGTATATTGCCGGAGCTTGATTGATGTACAGATGAGGATATTTAATAAAGTCCTTCTATGTTGAAAATCACAATCGATAATGTATAAAAGATATGAAGTTCTCTCACAGGACAGTTTAAATAAATCACCAAAAACTTCTGAGTCTAATTCACCTACACTAGACGTGAATAGCAAAATCTATAGTAACCAGAAATCCAACACAAGAGGTATAGCTGTAAATCGTGAAAAAACCACTTCTATAAAACACTTCATAAAACTTGTAATATTGGCAGACAGCCATGGTAAAAATTTAAGTTCTCTAATTGAAGAAAGGAGCTCTTTAAATGTTTGCTCATTCGTTAGATCTGGAGCAAAATTTGACCAGGTAATATCCATGAAGTCAAGGATTTCTGGATTTGTGCAAAAGTTTGAGTAAAAAAGATCACCTCCTAGTTATTGCGGGTACAAACAATGTTGAAGCTACAAGTAATAAGCGACTCATAGATGATATCCATAAGCTGATCAGTCACACCGATCACACAAACCTCATGTTAGCTACAATTCCTATGCGTCACGACAAACCTAACCTGGACCTTAAAATTAGTAAAGCCAATGCTGATATCGAGAATCTTGTCGTTGATCAAGAGAAGTTCAAACTACTACCATTACATGTAGGCCTACTGCCCCGTCATTACTATACCAATCACGGTCTGCACTTCAATAAAAGAGGAAAAATAAACATTGCGAAAACTATAGCTCTACTTATTCAAAATGGCAATGATAAGAAATCCATGAGGCCTATTTTTACAATGAATTCAGGTAAACAGTCTATTAATGTGATGGATGCAGATATGAGTCAGGCCATTGACCAACTGAGAGATGATAGTATCCTAGCTTTTGGCCACTCAATATCAGTGGATTTCAACGATCCCAAGCATATGTCTGCTGGAGTGGCAGTGGTGTTTAGACACAAATTTGGTAGACCACAAATGACTGACTTGGTTGACAACAATTTAACTTGTCAAACACCATTGAATGGAGCCGCAGTCTACAGTCTTGTGACTAAGCCAGCCTACTGGGGGAAGCCAACACCGGATGATTATGACAAGGCATTAGAAGAACCTGAAGACCTTGATATGCTCACCTATGGGGTGTATTAGGGATCAAATCCAGCCAGAGCATTTTGCCAAAAATCGGCGGTATGACTCCGCGGTCACGTCGTGATCGTCGGTTTAGTTTAGTTTATGACTCGCGGTCACGGCATGATCGTCGGTATGACTCATGGTCACGGCGCGATCGTCGATATGACTCCGCGGTCACGTCGTGATCGTCGATATGACTCCGCGGTCACGGGGTGATCGTCGGTATGACTCGCGATCACGGCATGATCGTCGGTATGACTCCGCGGTCACAGCGTGATTGTCGGTATGACTCGCGATCACGGCGTGATCGTCGGTATGACTCCGTGGTCACGGCGTGATCGTCGGTATGACTCCGTGGTCACGGCGTGATCGTCGGTATGACTCCGTGGTCACGGTGTGATCGTCGGTATGACTCACGGTCACGGTGCGATCGTCGGTGCGGTCTCTAGTTAAGTTTTATACTAACCAAAACATAAACAAAAAAAAAAAACCTTGGGTCACTAATATCTAAAATATCTAGTGTAAGAAAAAGAGAGCTAAGCAGATTGCTAAAGAGTCAAATAATGAAGCACCATGAGAGCGCTCTCAGACCTTGTTGAGGAGGTGTCATGGGCCTTGGATGAGTCGCATAGCACGATGGGGGTGTTTTGTGACTTATCCAAGGCGTTTGACTGTGTCAGTCATGATATCCTCATTCAAAAACTAGAGTCGTATCCCTTTTCTGGAAATTCAGTGTCATGGTTGAAATCTTACTTAAATAATCGCTATCAGAGAACAGTCATTTGTAAAGATACTTTAAAAGTAAAGTCAGAATGGGAAAAAATTAGAATAGGTGTGCCTCAAGGTTCAGTTTTGGGCCTCTTCTATTTCTTATATATATCAATGATCTTCCAAAAACTGTTTCAAATAATCTAATTCTGTATGCAGATGATACTACTGCAGTAGTTAAAACAAAAAACAATGAGGGATTAAAACATAAAATTGAAGAAAGCCTAACCGAATTGGTTAAGTGGTTTGAGATCAATGGATTGAAAATGAATGAAGAGAAAACCAAATTTGTAAGATTTTGTACACCTCAATCAATGGCACTCACTGATCAATCTCAACCAACTGATGATAATGTAAAATTTTTAGGGCTATATATTGATAAACACTTGACCTGGAGTAAGTGCATTCAGTCGGTAATCGGAAAATTAAATTCAGCCTGTTTTCAAATGTTATGTTTAAGAAATTCTATAGACCTGAAAACTTCTGTCATGCTCTATTATGCTTACTTTTATTCAATAGTACAGTATGGAATTGAATTTTGGGGGTACGCCTCTGAAATTGAAAAAGTTTTTAAAATTCAAAAAAAGTTTATAAGAATTACTAGCTTGTACCCGCGGCTTCGCCCGCGATGGTATAACCAATATGAAGTAGAAAAAGAAATAAACAGAGTATTATAGTATAAACCAATAGAGGTGGCTTATATGGATGCTTGGCTTACCACAGTAAGATAATAACATTATTTATTGCCTAAAGCATAGTTTGAAAATATATCACAATTGAAAAATGTATAGTAGTTTGAAAGAAAACAAACACACCACCTTATGAAAATAAAAACTTAAACATAATTGTAAACCATTATACTATGACAATTCTCATTGTATCACATCTTTTTGTTATTGTTTAGTTCAAAACACCTGTCATCAATATTTTATTTTTGTTTATTGGTAACTAGCTGTAACCCGCGGGCTTTGCCCCGTTTAACTTCTTAATTTTCAAGATTATCTCGTTCGCATGGCTCAATCACGTCCTGGTTGAAGTTTGTTCGCTACGCTCACTCACCTTTAGGTTGGAGCTCGTTCGCTACGCTCACTCACCTTTAGGTTGGAGCTCGTTCGCTGCGCTCACTTGCCTTCAGGTTAGCTCGTTCGCTACGCTAACTCGCTTTCAGGTTGAAGTTCCTTCGCTACGCTCACTCACCTTTTGGTTGCAAATTAGCTGTTGTAATAAATGTAAAAGAAATAATAGTGCTGCACCCTGTTGGTAATCCTTGTAACTTTAATGCTATTGAACATCATAGAACAGAACCAACTTGTTTAATTGAAACAGCTGTTAAGATTCAATAATTCCATTTCTCATAAGGTTAACATAGGAAACTCCAGAGCCACTGGGGTGGAGCCCGAAAGGATTTTTGAAATAAGAATATGCCTATATGTTAATCGGGAATGTGAGCTATCATCATGCCAAATTTCAGCCCAATCCGACCAGTGTTTTTCGCGTTCACTTGTCACAAACATACATCCATACATCCATACATCCATACATCCAAACTTTCTCATTTATAATATTAGTAGGATGACTTTTTTACCATGGAAATCTTCATGCAAAACAGTTTTTAAAGAATTGAATATTATGACTATTCCAAATTTGATTATTTACAAAACATTGTTAGAGGTGCATTCAAATTTTGATGACTACATTAGCGAAAACTTTGACCACATCTATAACACTAGATTTAAAAATAATTTCCAATATCCAAGACACAGACTAAAGCTTGTAGAAAAAACACCTAAATACATGGGAAAAAACTTTTTAATAAACTACCCTCAAATCTAAAAACTTTAATTAATAATAAATCTTTTAAAAACAGCCTTGCTGATTTTCTGATAAGTAAAACATTTTACAGTGTTAATGATTACCTCAATGGAACTAACCAATCAATATGACTTTTATTTTGTATGACTAGAAACTTATTTTTTCCGTTATCGTTTAACCAATTTTGCCAACTTGTTTAAAACATTTTTTAATGCATAAGACATATTGTTGTACATTAGGTTAAGTTAGTAATAATCTTGACAATGTTATCTGTTTTTTTACCTGTGCTATGATTCAAAACGTTGATGTGACAATAAAGAATTATTTATTTATTTTTTTATGTAACGAAAACAGGCCATTTCACAGTAGTTTAGCGAAAAATATACGTCAGGCTTAGATCTACTTACAGACATAAAATACAGTTTGATACAGTACAATCAAGGGTTTTTAAAAGAATATTTTTAAGATTGACCAGTTTTTAGTTACTTTTGACATGACAGGTACTTCCATGTTTGAGTCCATGTGGAGTTCGATGAGCTCGAGCATGCAACTGGCTGCAGAGTGTATGAAACAGAACCCTCCAGCTCCAGAGGAGAAGGAAAACGAGACAATGGAAGGCTTGGAAATGTTTGCCAAGACTATTGATTCAAGTAGGTCCTGCCCTTAATTGTGCGTACACTAGTGTTTTATCTGAAATCTAAAACA
The DNA here is from genome assembly GCF_028750875.1 of Macrosteles quadrilineatus. NCBI lineage: Eukaryota > Metazoa > Arthropoda > Insecta > Hemiptera > Cicadellidae > Macrosteles > Macrosteles quadrilineatus. The sequence continues at coordinate 120,629,888 of NW_026542594.1, forward strand.
AAAAAATAATTTTATGGTCAGTTTTCCAAAAATTGCTTTTAGGACTATTGAATTTTAGTTAAAAATCCCTCCTTTCATTCATTCATCATGTAAATCCAGGAAGTTGTTAATAAAAAGAGTATGTAATGAATATACATAATAGTTACAAAAAAGTTTTACTAAACCACTCTTCTGAATCCAAAGAATTATACAGCCCAAATTAAGAAATACAAATTAAGACGGTAAAAATACTAGCCATATGACATTCCCTTACAAAAAATGTAAAAGATGGCAATGGGGTAAGCAACACAACAAACACTTATACAGGGTGTTGAAAATGTCTGGAACCAACATTATATCTCGTGAGTGGTTAAAAAAAAACAACTGATATTTTGTGTACGGATATACTATGGTTTTACCTATCTTTTGGTGCCTTATGAAAATTTTTACCACTTCTAGGGAACGTCCTGTGGAGGATGCAGTAAAAAGTTTTAATAGAAGCCTATGGTAAATGATACATCATTTTAAAGGCCATGTTTTTCTGAGTAAGGAGCCACAAGTTTCATCTCAAAAGGACCACCCTAGCAAAAATGGGGAATGTTTGAAATTTAAAAAACCACATATAGGGAACGGAATTTTTAAATTTCAAACAGTCGGCATTTTCGCTAGGGTGGTCCTTTTGAGATGAAACTTATGGCTCCTTACTCAGAAAAAAATGGCCTTTAAAATTATGTACCTATCATTTACCATAGGCTTCCATTAAAACTTTTTACTGCATCCTCCACAGAACGTTCCCTATAAGTGTTTTTTTTTATTTCAAACAGTCACCATTTTTGCTAGGGTGGTCCTTTTGAGATGAAACTTGTGGCTCCTTACTCAGAAAAAAATCGCCTTTAAAATGATGTATCATTTACCATAGGCTTCCATTAAAACCTTTTACTGCATCCTCCACAGGACGTTCCCTATAAGTGGTAAAATTTTTCATAAGGCACCAAAAGATAGGTAAAACCATAGTATATCCGTACACAAAATATCAGTTGTTTTTCTTTAACCACTTACCAGATATAATGTTGGTTCCAGACATTTTCAACACCCTGTATAGTTTGAGTAAAGAATAACAGTATTTTAATTTCAAACAATGACTATTTCTGGTGCTTATTAATGAGTGCTTAAGTGGTTCAGCTCTAACATTTTCCATACTCCTAACATAACCAAACTCAATAGTTTTTTCAAAAAAATTTAATGTTTTGTTACTTAATAGTATTTTTGTTTTGTTTTGTAAAACAGGTTCTTTATCTCAGAACAGTTTGTGTAGCACTAACTTAGAATATAGTTAATTTATGTAAGATATTTAGCAGTTGAAAGTTATACTTTACATAACTCCTTTTGTAATGCAATTTTCAGTTTTGAGCAGAATAAAAGTGAAGTTTTTGAATTCTACAATTCGCCTCGAACATTTGCCCAAAGGAAGCAAAACTGGAGTTGCACTTGAAATAAAGATAAGGCAGTAAGTATCATTAAAAATTCTTATAGGCCAACAAATACAATTCAGTACTTTGGTATTATACCGACCACATCAATAAATCAACTTCCAAATAATATTTTAATTAGTTTAAATGTAAAAAATCTTAACGTAACCTAACCCACCTTAGGTTAGGTAAGGTTGGGTAAGGCTAGGTTAGGTTTTAAATATAAGTTGTGGTCGGTATAATACCAAAATACCTACAATTCAATAATGGTTTACTGTGGTTTAAAATGTTTAGGGAGTACCTACAGCTATTTACGTTTTCTAATCTATTTTTCCAGGGGGGTAAGTTATTGTTCTAAAACCTCAGACCTATTGTCAAGAGCGATCCTAGACCTCTATTTTAGGGAGGGGGCAAAGGGTTCCCTCCTTGAAAAATTTGAAAATGACGTGCTTAAATGAGCAATTTTTAAGTTAGTTTGTGAGACATAAAAAATTAAATTTACCTAGTTTAATATGTACAGCTCGTGACACCTAAGCTGGCACTTGGCCTAGCACGGGCAGTGTAGGCGGGAGGAGGGTGGAGGTAGGGAAAAGACCGGACTGCAAACATTACCGCTGCCTCACGGGGTTGGCTCCTCTTGTATTATGTACTTGAGCGCCTTCATATGGGTCACGAGGACAACTGATACAACCCGCATGACTGGACATAATGTTTTTGAAATAGGTACTATTAGCGATCAGCCAAGTGCCAGCTTAGATGTCACGAGCTATGCAAGCTTCCCAGTTCATTTCAAGGTTCAAGAAATTTGTTGAAAAATAAACTTGTATAATGTGAAGTTTTTGTATTTTTAAGACTTGTAGAATTTCCCTAACACGTGTCTTTAACAATGAAAGAATACCGCAAAAGTACAACACATTCAGTTTAAAATTATAAAAAAATCATAGAATTGATGTTTTTGTAATGGACTATTTCATCAAGGTTGTATACCTATTCCCAAGCATTATTGATTTGCCAAATTAAATTACCCTTTCAACTGGTGCTGATAGATGTGCATGTTAAACAGAAAATGTATTCCAAAATCAGACCAAGATTTAAAACCAGAACTTATTTTATTGAAGAAGTGTTTAAAAACTTTCACCCAACACGACTGCATTATACCTGCTCAGTAAGCAGCAGTTAACCTACACAAAGTACACTACCCAACAATGCCCGTCGCCGTCACTGCCCACGCCTGCAAAATAGGTTCTCCGTGATCTTATTTTTTTTCTACGCTAGAGGGTAAAGAGGTCAAGGAGAGTACTTTTAACTCAGATAAATTCCCGCAAACCCTTTCAAGCTTTGACTATTGACATAACTTCTTTATTCTTTACATTATTAACTTGTTGATACTCTTCTTTATCCAATGGTCAATTCAATTTTTCAATCATATAACTTAAAATGAATAATAACATTAATGGCGGAATAAAGATAAAAAAAGAATGCGGCCGAACGTCGAACGCCAGAATGGGACACTGCTGTATATGCCTGAAAGCGTCCGTCGTCTGCCAATCTTCCCTACTTTTCACGACGTACAAAAAAAATATTCTGACTCGAACGATCCTGAGTTTAAGGTTTAGAGGTTAGAGTTTGCAATTATTCCTAGCATTCACCACAAGTGTATGGTCACTACAATTTGAACGATTTGCAGCAAAAAATATTAAAGTTTCCCTGGCATAATAGTTTATTTGTATAAAAAATATATTTGGGGTGGGGTCACGACCCCCTTGGTCCCCCCCCCCTGGGGCCACCCTCAACAAGCATCAGCAGCGGAGCGAGCTAGCACCCTTTTACCATGCTTATCAGTTCCGCTAAGCCTCGGATAGGCCTATCCTAGTCTAGGACTGGACAGACGAGTCTAGACAGTCTGATCGATGAAGTAAGTTTGGTAGAAACCCGTTAGCGGTTAGTGACAACTTTCATTATTATTGCTGATCAAGGTAGATAATATTGGTGTAATAAATTCCATGACTTTAAATTACAAGGGTTAGAGTTGTAACCGTGCTGGTCTAATCCTGAGATCGTAGCTAGTATTTTAAAGTCTCAGGAATAATACTTAAATATTCCACTGAAGGTTCTGACGAAGCTCCGTAGCGCATTTAATAGATTTTTCATAAATTTGGTTAGTATAAGTTTGTGCCAGGCCACTATGTAATTATTTTAATAATACCTCCAAGGCCAGCCTTGGCTACAGGATTTAGAGTGCATAGTTGACCGCACGTGGCCATTAGTCTTGTAGATAACTATTAGTCTTATTATCCTATTAATTCTTATTAATTCTTATTAATATTAAGTCTTATTATCTATTAGAAGTAAAAAAACAATCTGTATTCTTGTTGAAACGGCTAAATGTACATAGCCACAACACAAGGCTCAAGCATGAAATTGACATTCCCTTTTGTAGATTGACCAAAGCAGCCAAAAGCTCTAAAGTTATAGGGCTTAAACTGTACAATATACTACCTCATCATGTCAAGAATATTGAATCCTTTGCTAATTTTAAAACTGTTGTAACAAATGGTCTTCTAAAGCACCCACTTTATTCTGTTAATGAGTTTTTGCATTTGAGTGCTACTGATTTTATTGATTTTAAGTAACATGCATTGTTATTCAACAATTTTTATTTTATGATATTTATTCTCAATTGACAACTGTATCTCTTCTGTGATATAGGCTAAGTTTTACATGTATGTTATATAAGGTCTACTGTGATAATGTTCATGACTCTGTTACATTTTCTAGTTTATAGTTTTCTTTGACAATGTCTATTGCACAACTGTGTCTAATGACAATAAAGGATTCTTATTCTTATTCTTCTTATTCTTAAATAGAAGCCTAGCTAATAAATATCGTGTTGAGGGTAGTAGTGTTTTTATTTTGTGACTTTCATTTAACTAAACAGCTCATCAGTGATCCAGCACTTGATCTCGGTAGCTTGGCTAGTGTGGTACCGGCTATCTGAAATAGTCGAGTGAACTACTGTTAGATTGTTAGCTTGGGCATCTTAGAGTTGTTTATTGGGTTTTAGTGGCCGAGTAGACCCCGCCTGTTTTTAACTCGCATTGATGTTATTATTGGCAAGTTGTCGTTTTACTCACATTGTTTTAGACACTCTATGCTTAGTTATTGGATAATTAGGACGACACCCAAGTTGCAAAGTCAGCAACGGCCTCCTAGGAGAGTGGAGAATCTGCGTATGTCTGGTGGTGATTATTGCACCATTGTTTGGCGATTTGTTTTGACGTAAATGTCAATAATAGATTTAATTTATTAGGTACTGGAGTCACAATGGAAACTTAATTTCAAACCTTTCTTGGCATAAAACCAATAATTTACTTTAAACGTATTCATTACACTAAATACTCTATTTGAGCTTGTGGAAACACCATGTTGAGTCTTATTTGCAATAAATTCCCAAACAAACTAAAACTCATAGATAACTATGCATTTCAGCTGATCGGCAATGAAGTAAAGAAAAAAAGGGATTCCGACATATAAGCTTGTTTTGTCATTAAAATGTGTCTCGCTGTACTTTAAATTTGGGTTGTGAAGTACACAAGCAAATGTAAATATATGTCTATTAGCACGATAACTCAAGAAAAATGATCTGATTTTGATGAGATTTGGTATAAATATTTAAACCAAAATTACACAAGGAAGGCCAACCCATCAGACCTTTAGCCAATTCTATCAACAGCCCTGCCCATAAACTAGCCAAAGTATTAGACAGAATAATTAGAAACAAAATAGAACTCCCCAACAACAGATCACTCAAAAATACTATGGATCTTATAAACAAAATAAAAGACCTAGACCTCCCGAAACACACATACTTGCATCATTCGACATAAAAGATCTATATACTAGCATCCCTATAACCGAAACGCTCACAATACTTGAGCAAAATTTAGTCAAACGTAACAAATTGAACGAATCATTGATTAAAGATTTGCTCAGCCTTACTAAAACAGTATTGGATCAAAACTACTTTGAATATGACAACGAATTTTACATGCAAAGCAAAGGTCTTGCTTTCTAGTATTATGGCAGATATATTTCTAAACCATATTGAGAACGAATATATCTTAAATTCCGACCACAACAAGATGGCAAGTAAGATAACATATTATCACAGATACGCAGATGACGTCTTGGTATTGTTTCACGGCAACCGCAGACAAATTAGTCTATTAAGCAATCACCTAAACAAAATCCACCCAAACTTAACTTTTACTACAGAGATTGAAGATAATAAACAAATAAATTACTTAGACCTCACCATAACCAGAAAAGATGGCAAACATACATTTAAAATCTTCAGAAAACCTACATCTACCGACCAAATTATTCATCAATCCTCCAACCACCCCATAGCCCACAAATACGCAGCCTTTCACAGCATGATAAACAGACTAATCAACGTTCCTTTACCAAAAGAAGACAACAACTCTGAACTCAACGTAATAAAACAAATAGCCTATAACAATGGTTACAATCCCAATATAATAAACAAACTCATATGGCGACATAAGAACAGACAAAACAAAATAGACCGGCCTAAACCCCAGAACCAATTTGTTGTGATGACATATCACGGCCGAATTAACAATTCCATCCATAACATCAACAAGGTAAGTAACAAAGGTTACCGAATTGCCTACAAATCGAAAAACAGCCTAACCCAGATCCTCAACAAACCAAAACATAGCAGAGTAAACGATTACGAAGCTTCGGGGATATATAAACAGAAATTCCAATACAAACCAGTCCACATATGCTGAGCATCTTATAAATCATATGCACTCATACTCGACCATAGACCAAGACCTAGAAATTCTACATAAAGGCCCAAAAAGCAATAAGTTGGACATAATTGAACAATTTCATATATACAGTAATACTAAATCCAACCCGTCTGAAGTCCTCAATGACCAACGTAATTTCTCAGCAAATATAATTTTTGACACACTTCTGAAAACAAATAATCAATCAAACACCTAGCCACATCAATCCAAATACATCCAAGACCATATTTTTTCATTCCGTAGTCAAATGTCAACATAACCTCAACCCACAATCCTGACTATTTTGACAGTTCTGCCGGCAGCGTGTTCCCTGACTGAAGTGAGGTTATCCCACTTTTTATAAAACCATGGTTTTTATCCCTAACCTCTGTATATTATTTATGTCAACTGTAATGTGTATCGTGTTAAATGTCATCATTTCTACAAAACCCATCGGGTGGATCTTATAATAAGCATTTGGTCTACCTAAACTTCCGACTGAAAATGGACCTACGGGTCTGAAATTAATTTCGGACAACCACAATAATGATTGCTAAGGTAAGAGTTTACATTATCTATTTGATAAATATTTAATCCTACATCTATTTTAATGAGTTAGCGAACCAGTATGATCGGACTACAGGAACGGGGTTTTATGGGGTAAAAATTGGGTTTTCCCATTATTAATCTAAATACCCCGCTGCAGCAAACCTGCCGACTAAGCGAATTTCCATTTGCCTGGATTGATTTTCAATTAATCTATTAAATTAACATTTATGTAACGAGTACCTAGGTTAGCTGCTACAGGGAAACTAATAAAGTGTGTTTTTTATTAAACTATCAACAGCTTAGTAGGAAATAAATAAATCCGCCAAGTTTGATAAAAATATATCCATAAACAAGCCAACTACAACATTTTATTATAATACTAGCTGGCCCAACAGACGTCGTCCTGTCCTAATGTGGTTTTATGTCTAACTAGCTGTACCCGCGGGCTTTGCCCCGTTTAACTTCATACGTGAGCTCGTTCGCATGGCTCAATCACTTCCTGGTTGAAGTTCGTTCGCTACGCTCACTCACCTTTAGGTTGGAGCTCGTTCGCTGCGCTCACACGTCCTGGTTGAAGTTCGTTCGCTACGCTCACTCACCTTTACGGTTGGGGCTCGTTCGCTGCACTCACTTGCCTTCAGGTTAGCTCGTTCGCTACGCTACCTCGCCTCCGGGTTGAAGTTCGTTCGCTACGCTCACTCACCTTTTGGTTTCAAATTAGCTGTTGTCAAATATTTAAAAAAATAATAGTGCTGCACTCTGTTGGTAATCCTTGTAACTTTAATGCTATTGAACATCATAGAACAGAACCAACTTGTTTAATTGAAACAGCTGTTATGATTCATTATTTCCATTTAAATATGAGTACTCATTAGGTAAACATGGGAAACTCCAGAGCCACTGGGGCGGAGCCCGAGAGTCCGATCAGAATAAAAACCACTTAGTTTTCCTATTTAATGCCTAAAGAATCAGTGTACCAAATTTCAGCCTCCTAGGTAAGTGGGAAGTGGGAGAATTAGTGATGAGTGAGTGAGTGAGTCAGTCAGTGAGTGAGTCAGTCAGTCAGTGAGGGCTTTGCCTTTTATATATATAAGATGCTCGTTCATTTCAAGATGAGCTCGTTCGCATGGCTCAATCACGTTCTGGTTGAAGTTTGTTCGCTAAGCTCACTCATAAATAATAGTGCTGCACCCTGTTGGTAAACCTATTAATTTTTTTATGCTATTGAACATCACAGAATCAAATTGTTTAGTTGAACCAGCTGTTAAGGTGCTTTAATTCCATTTAAATATGAGTACTCATAAGGTTAACATGGGAAACTCCAGAGCCACTGAGGCGGAGCCCTTTTGACGGATCTGCACGAAACTTCACACAAACCATCCTTGAATATTGCTTAATAATGCCTGAAAGTTTCATTACAATCTGTCGAATGGGTTCGGAGTGCATAAAGGACAAACAAACAAACATACATTGGATTTTATATACATAGATAGATTCTCCATAAGAATAACATGGGAATTTTAAATTAACAATTTTTTGAATTTTCTCCGTAACCAATCACTGTACAAAACACTTTCATATACTAAACTAGCTGTAACCCGCGGGCTTTGCCCCGTTTAACTTCTTAATTTTCAAGATGATCTCGTTCGCATGGCTCAATCACGTCCTGGTTGAAGTTCATTCGCTTCGCTCACTCACCTCTAGGTTGGAGCTCGTTCGCGTGTTTTAAGGGTAAAAAATGAGAAAAACCCATTTTTACCCCATAAAACCCCGTTCCCATGGTCCGATCATGCTGGTTCGCGAACTCATTCAAGTTTATCCCGCCTTACACCTTCAAACCAAATTTTATCAAAATCGGATAAAAATTACTCAAGTTATTGTGCGGACGGACACATATATATATATATATACAGGGTTTTCATAAATGAATGGTGCAGTTTTGAATGCTTATAAAATAATTACTGTGCGAGGTAGAAAAAAATGGTTGGCACCTCTGAATTCTTCAGCTCATTTAGTTTTATTACTCTGTCTTAGAAAACAGCTGTTTCATTGTTGTTGGTTAAATTGTGCAATAACCTCAAATATTCGATTCTGATCAAAAAACATGTTTTCTGATCAAGAGAAAGCCAAGTGTGTGCTGTTGTTGAGTGAATTAAGGTCTGTTGTTTTAGTGCAAAGGGCTTTTAGGGGATTATTTAACAAAGCTCCACCTTGTTACACTCTGGCCTCAGGTCGCTCAGTCTGGGGTGGGTCGATGTAAATGAACAGAGTGTTTATCCTTAATAAATCGAAATTCTTCATGAGAAGGGCGCCACCTAGTTTTAACCTTCCTAGGAACCAAACTAGGAAATATTCCAAGGTAAAGGATGATGTGATTAATTTTGAAAATAAGTTACTAAAAAGGGAATGGCAGAGGCTTCTATTAAAACAAATTAAATTGACCAAACATACAAGTCTCAAATAATATTTCTATAAAAATTCAACTATTATCCATGAAAGCAGATATTATTATCTTTTCTTTTTATCTACCAGCTAAATATTCAATCAAACAAAACTGATATTTTTGATTTGAAACACTATGACTTCTAAGATAAGGCTACTAGGCAATGTGAATGAATACCAAAGATTTGATTACCCAAGAAAATATTTACTGATCAGTTGCAAAACATTTGTACCTTTAACTTCCATTTTTATAACTACCAAAATTAATTAGAAATTGTCGGCCGACACTAAGATGAATTATTGAGCACAAATAAAGACATATAATACACAGTAATAAATATATATGACCCTGGAACAAATACTTATATCTAAACAAAATAGATCCTGAAAATGTCCAAATATCTCATAATAAATCCCAAAATAGTAAACTAATGTAATATTAAAATAATTGTCCTATCTGTTGTTTGAGAGCGTTGGTATAGTTGAAGTTAGGTTGTACACAGGTTGACTGCACGGACACAGGTGAGTCTGTCAAAGTCACAGGTCGTGTTGAAGTCGAGGTCCTCTAGCCACAAATGGAATAATGCCAGAGCAGGTCCAAGATACCACAGTCCACATCCAAAGGGCGATAGGTAACCAAAATCAAGTCCGCAGACTTTTTCCCTGTGCAAAACCCACACACTCTAGTATTGAAGATTAACACACTTTAAAATAGTAAATTATTTTAAATCTTTCAGAAGTCCGTTAACACAAATGGTAAGTCCAGAAGAATTCAGAGGTTTATACATGAATTGGTAAAGTTCAGAATAACGCATATAACTTCATATTATTCGGTGTATAGCATTATTTACCTTTGAGACTTTCAATTCAATGGGCTAATTTACTACTTTGAGTTCAGTAGGTACTAAAGCACTATAAAGTTAATTAAACATTTGGACAAATAATCTCTGAGAGTATATACATATTTTACCCAGCATCAGAAGTAATTTTCTTGAACTGTGTTCCCTACTTGCAATCATTACTGAGACATAAAAATCACTTCCAACTCAATATTTACAACTAAAGTTTACAGGGACAAATATTTCATAGCTAAACAACATTTAAATTAACTAGTAACATAAATAATAACACAATTCTCATGAGAATTTGGAATATTTTGTTGAAATTAATTAATAATAATTCAAAGAATTACTAACACTTATATCAATTCATCGACTTTAACCTACACAACCTTTCAACACCTGAATTTTACAGTAAATCAAACATTACATAATATTTTAATATTTTAGAATCTTCAATAAGCATGTAAATCATCTTTAAACATAATAATTACTAGCCTACATTTAGTGTCATTAGTTAATCATCAAAATCATTAATACTTTACCCTATCTGACTCATATTTACACAAAACAATTAATTTATACAAAGGAAACAAATATTTAAAACTTACATTGGGATACAGAACAGCATTACTATCACAATTAATTAAATTCTCAGGTAAATTAGCAAGTTAAAATTAGAAAGCACATGGTCAGCAATTTTCATGTTTTTTTTTCCTCTAGACAAGTTTTACTTTGCACTATATTACAAAATTGTAAAATTCCAATCATACTAACTAACCATGAAAATGTCATATTTATGATTCTTTAAGACTGACTAAAACTATATGACTAACAAATTGACAAAATATCTTACTTATTAAATAATAATGATTTACTCTGAAATATTCCAAATTCTCAGTTTGCATGTCTGGCCATTAGTTCCAAATCAAGAACCAGAAAATATTAAATTAAAATGTATTTAAATCATAAATGGATTAAAATTGTGTTCAAATTATTTACAAAATTGATCATTGACTAATCTTACCTCTGCCAAATAAATCCAAAAGGAATGGACACAAGGGAAAAGGTTGATGTTCACAAGGCTGGACACTGGTCTTCTAACTGCAAACTCTTCAAAATGGCTAAACTATACTGAATTACTTTAAAACATCCTCACTGCATGGAGTTGCCTTGTAGAAGAGGTCAGATTTGCTCATAGTTGTAACTGTGACATGTCAGGATGCAAATTTCCTGTCTGGCAGGGGTTGGGGAATAGGAGTGGACAAAGTCCAGCTAGGCACAGGCTGTTGCTCACCAAGTTAATATTTCAGCTGATGGGATTTATTTAATGCCTTCAAAACCCTGACACAAAGTCATGACAGCAAAGTAAATAATGTTGCGTTCTCATGGGAAGGAGCTCCTAAATTCCCATTTGATCTCATAATGATCATGGCCATTGATCATTCAGAACAAGTATTTATTATACACAAAACTGTCACAACACTCCCCTACCAGAAGAAATTTTCCTAAAATTTCTCTAAAATCCAATAGACTTTAGTTTATGTATCTTTTTAAGTCATTGACATGCCATTTTCCAGCATCTTTCCCTTGAAGATCTTCTAAAGAATAGACCACATTGGAAATCTTCTTGGTAATCCTGAAGGGTCCAACGAAACGATCAGTCAATTTAGCAGAGAAACCAGCAGCGGCATCCGACTGTGAGAAATTCCTTTTGAGCACCAGGTCATTATCCTTGAACTCTTGAGGTCTTCTACGAAGGTTATAGCGGTGACTACTCTTCTCATGAGCCTGTACCAATCTATCCTTAACCTCCTTGAAGATATCTTGAAGTTTTCTTCCATAAGGTCCACAGTCTTCCACTGTCCCAACATCATCAGATTGAAGATCTACACCAACTCCAGAAGCAGATGGTTCACGGCCAAAATTGAGGAACGCAGGCGAAAATCCTGTAACTTCATGTACAGCCGTCCTAAGCGCAAATCCTATTTGAGCAAGATGCTTGTCCCACTCTCGATGACTTGCCCCAACATAGGCACGTATCATAGTGATTACATTTCTGTTCACTCTTTCAGTAGGGTTAGATTGAGGATGTCTACTAGGATTATAGAGGATCTTGCATTTGTAACCTGCCGCTAAGTTCTTAACAGGTGCACCCGTAAATTCTGAACCATTGTCGAAAACTAAGTATTTTGGGACACCATAAACTAAGAAAATGTCTTCTTCCAGATGTTGAGCCACTGCTCTAGCTGTCGCTGCTCTAAGTGGTTTGAGTATAGAAAATTTAGTGAAAGTATCAGTTATTACTAGGATGTATTTGAAACCTTTGGTCGATCTTGGGAAGGGACCCATTAAGTCAGCTGCGACCATCTTCCAGGGTTCATCAACACCCCGCCTTTCACCCATCAACCCAGCAGGTACATTTTGATTGTACTTAGTTCTCTGGCAGATTTTACAACGAGAAATATAGCTAGCAGCGTCCTTCCTCATTTTGGGCCAATAATATTTTAATTGAAGTCTTTTGTATGTTTTGAAAGTGCCTAGATGCCCTGCGGTAGGCTGGTCGTGACATTCTTCCAAAGCTGAAGCCCTACTCTCCTTGGGAAGTACCAATTTCCAAACTTTGTCATCTTCTTCTTCTTCTGACAATCCTATTTGATCATTAAGTCTCTTCAATAGCTGATGGTCCTTCACTCTCCACTGTGGATACTTTTGACCCTCAGATCTGACATTTTTGAGCATCCTTGCATACCACTTATCCTTGACATCTACCGGAATGACTACATCACAGTGAAAATTTTCATCAGGCTCAATAGCGGCAGACCTAGACAACAAATCAGGAACGATATTCTCCTCCCCTTTGCGATGGACCAATTCGAAATCATAGGGTTGCAGTCTCAACGCCCACCTTGCTAATCTACCCTGAGGATCTCTCAAATTATATAACCATAAAAGGCTGTAGTGATCAGTTATAACCTTGAACTTTGTCCCTTCAACATAAGGCCGGAAACGTTCCACCGCCCAAATCACTGCTAAGCACTCTCGCTCAGTAGCTGAGTACTTTTGTTCTTGTTGGCTCAGAGTTCGACTCGCATATGCCACAACAACTTCTCCCTGATTACTTTCCTGGGACAACACAGCACCCACACCAACACCTGATGCGTCACATGAAATAACAAAAGGCTTGGAAAAGTCTGGGCAAGACAAAATCGGTGAGGTTACAAGGCAAGACCTAATATCCAAGAATGCATCTTGAGCCTCCTTTGACCAAACAAATTTTGCACGCTTCTTGAGTAATGTGGTAAGTGGGAAAAGACGAGCAGCAAAATTTGGAATGAACCGCCGATACCATGAGGCTGTCCCACAAAACTGACGGACCTCTTTTTGATTTTGGGGAACTGGCAGATCAATAATCGCTTTGACCTTCTCTGGGTCAACTCTAAGGCCCTTTTCACTGACCACATACCCGAGGTATTTTAATTCAGGACGGCAAAACTGACATTTGTCTCTGTTTAGGGTAACCTTTGCTTCTTTAATTCTTCTCAAAATCTCAGACAATACTTCAATATGTTTTTCAAACGTAGGGGTGACAGCAATAACATCATCAAGGTAAACAAAACAATAGGGTTCCAAGTCAGCTCCTAGAACATTATCCACAAACCTTTGCCATGTCGCTGGAGCATTGCTAAGTCCCATGGGCATTGTGACAAAATGAAAAAGTCCTCGACCAGGCACAGTAAAAGCTGTTTTCTCACGGCAGGATGGATCCAATGGAATTTGCCAAAAGGCACTTTTTATGTCTAAGCTTGAAAGATAACGGGCGTCTCGAAGTCTGTCTAGAATAGTTGTAACCTGTGGTAAGGGATAAGCATCCTTTTTTGATACTGAATTTAGTTTCTTAAAGTTCACACAGACCCTTTTAGAGCCATCAGGCTTGTCAACCAAAAGAATTGGGGAAGACCAATCGCTTTTTGAAGGTTCAACTACACCAAGCTGCAACATCTTATCTAATTCATCGCTAACCATCTTTTGGCGGGCTGGAGACATTGGATAGTAACGCTGCTTCACAGCTGGGGCATTATCGGTATCAATAGTGTGAAATACTTTATCTGTCCTTCCTAATGCAGGTTGTGGTCCACTGAAATGTTTGTTAACTAATTCATCCAATTGATTTTTTTGATCAGCAGTAAGATGCTCTTCTCCCTGAATTCCACCACTGAGTGAGCTACAGTAAGAGGTGTTAATGGCTTTGGAAAACTCCCATCTACGGTGATGAAGGTCAGCAACAATGTGGAATTTTTCCCAAAAATCAATTCCCAAGAGTAGATTATGCCTAAGTGTTGGAACATACAAAACCTCAAGGTATTTAGTCTGTCCTTCAAGAGTGATGGGTAGAACAATGGTTCCCTGAATAGAATGCTTTTTTGAGTCCGCCGTCTCAACAAATTGAACAGAAGGTGATCGAAGCCTAGCTGGAAATCCATTGAAAACCCAATTTCCTTCCTTGCCCAGAATGGTACGAGATGCACCAGAATCCAAGAGTGCACGCATCTCACGACCAAAAACTCTTACATCCAAATACGGACGGGAATCTCCCTCAACTGATTCGATAACAAAAGCAACCTTGTTTTTCCTTTGACTGACATCACTGTTTCTGGACTTTGCATTTTTATTTGGGGAGGCAGCGTGGTTACCCAATCTGGCTCCCCACTCTATGCGTTTTTTGGACAACATGAAGAGCATTCAAACTTTTTAACATTCTTGGCCCCGCAACCATAGCAGAAAGTTGTTCTGGGCTTAGTACACGCTCTCTGTGCATGTCCCTCTTCATCACAATTCCAGCATTTCATCTTGGTTGACCTGCGAGAATAACTTGCATGAGACACCTCAGCAACACGCTGTTTAATCCCAGTGACCTTTTGGTAGGCTAGGTCAGGTTCTAATACTGGAGCATGGGTAGACATGGCCTTCCAGTTAGCCGCCCTCAATCGACCTAACTCAGCTTTTCTTCCTACAACCCTTAGTTGGCCTACAGAAACTATTGGAAACATACATAATTTTTCTTGTAGATATTGATTCAAATTCTTTAACATCTGCTTCAATCGACTATCTTCGCTTACAGGAACAGATAAACGACTATACAGCCCTTCCATAGACGCTATGTAAAGATCTATTGATTCAAGCTCTCCCTGTCTACGATTCATAATCTCTTGTATCAACATGTCATCGTAGTCCGGTGTTTGGAAAACCTCCTTCAGCTCCTTGCAAAGATCAGGCCAATTTGAGATTCTTCCTACAGTAGACCTATACCAGATCAAGGAACTCCCAGTAAACAAGTCAACTGCAGATTTAAACAACTGCGATTCCGTTAATCCTCTGGCTCGTCGCAACTCCTCCACTCTCTGTAAAAAGCTGCCAACACTCTGACCAGAACTATTGGAAAACTGTAAACCCCATTTGTGTACGGGAACAAATCCAGGCTTCTGATAATGTTCATTCAGCTCGAGACTAGAGTTACTATTCACCTTATGCGAAATAATGGGACCTGACTTTAATGATCCACCAAGTGGTTCAGAGACCCCTGGATTACAGCTCAAATTCATTGAAGTTCGAAAAACAGGTTTATTTTCTTTAACTGTCGATTCATTATTCTGTGTTAAGTCAGGCGGTATAATTTGCCCCTCAGACTCCTTAGACTCAGTTTCGATTTCTTCTTCATGTTGATTTAATGTCTTAGGTTCCTTGAAATCATCTAGAAGCTTCTTTGTCTGGATCTTCAAATCAGCTTTTGTTTCCTCCTCGTCGCTGTCCGATGAAGCAGGTACAGGAATCCTATCAACCCTTAAGTACAAATGCCAAAGCCGAGCAACAATTCGTTGATATTCGTTATCTTTAAAAGTTCCTTCGTATGCCCCTATCAGCGAAGACAAGTCCTGAAATATTTCATTGCAAATATCAAGTTCCGATTGAGGATCAAGATCACTTACACAACCTGGTACCACCTCTGTGTTTGATCTGAAACACTGAGAAAGTTTTTTCCGGTTCTCCCCAGCAGTACCTTCCACAGGAATATTCCTAATCTTCAACTCATACTGCACTTCGGTTTTCCGTAAATGGTAGGCATTCATATTGATTGTTGCTACTAGATTATACACAGAGACACTTATGCTCATCAACTACCAGGTCATAAATATGTACAGATATAATCATCAATGGCCAATGACAACAGATTTCTTCAATAAAACCATTAAATTGCAAAATACAACAAATATACACATAAAATAACAGTAGACCTCAATCAGTAAAGTCCTCCAATCCAAAATGACCATGTAATCACTGTATAATATCAGCCAAAGATGTAGGCTAATCAATGCTGAAATTCTAAGTCCAAATTGTTGTAGCAAATCTTCTTAATAATCCCAATAATAATAAAAGCAGCTTATTAATTTCAAAAATTCTTCAGGCCCCACGTTGGGCGCCATTTGTTACACTCTGGCCTCAGGTCGCTCAGTCTGGGGTGGGTCGATGTAAATGAACAGAGTGTTTATCCTTAATAAATCGAAATTCTTCATGAGAAGGGCGCCACCTAGTTTTAACCTTCCTAGGAACCAAACTAGGAAATATTCCAAGGTAAAGGATGATGTGATTAATTTTGAAAATAAGTTACTAAAAAGGGAATGGCAGAGGCTTCTATTAAAACAAATTAAATTGACCAAACATACAAGTCTCAAATAATATTTCTATAAAAATTCAACTATTATCCATGAAAGCAGATATTATTATCTTTTCTTTTTATCTACCAGCTAAATATTCAATCAAACAAAACTGATATTTTTGATTTGAAACACTATGACTTCTAAGATAAGGCTACTAGGCAATGTGAATGAATACCAAAGATTTGATTACCCAAGAAAATATTTACTGATCAGTTGCAAAACATTTGTACCTTTAACTTCCATTTTTATAACTACCAAAATTAATTAGAAATTGTCGGCCGACACTAAGATGAATTATTGAGCACAAATAAAGACATATAATACACAGTAATAAATATATATGACCCTGGAACAAATACTTATATCTAAACAAAATAGATCCTGAAAATGTCCAAATATCTCATAATAAATCCCAAAATAGTAAACTAATGTAATATTAAAATAATTGTCCTATCTGTTGTTTGAGAGCGTTGGTATAGTTGAAGTTAGGTTGTACACAGGTTGACTGCACGGACACAGGTGAGTCTGTCAAAGTCACAGGTCGTGTTGAAGTCGAGGTCCTCTAGCCACAAATGGAATAATGCCAGAGCAGGTCCAAGATACCACAGTCCACATCCAAAGGGCGATAGGTAACCAAAATCAAGTCCGCAGACTTTTTCCCTGTGCAAAACCCACACACTCTAGTATTGAAGATTAACACACTTTAAAATAGTAAATTATTTTAAATCTTTCAGAAGTCCGTTAACACAAATGGTAAGTCCAGAAGAATTCAGAGGTTTATACATGAATTGGTAAAGTTCAGAATAACGCATATAACTTCATATTATTCGGTGTATAGCATTATTTACCTTTGAGACTTTCAATTCAATGGGCTAATTTACTACTTTGAGTTCAGTAGGTACTAAAGCACTATAAAGTTAATTAAACATTTGGACAAATAATCTCTGAGAGTATATACATATTTTACCCAGCATCAGAAGTAATTTTCTTGAACTGTGTTCCCTACTTGCAATCATTACTGAGACATAAAAATCACTTCCAACTCAATATTTACAACTAAAGTTTACAGGGACAAATATTTCATAGCTAAACAACATTTAAATTAACTAGTAACATAAATAATAACACAATTCTCATGAGAATTTGGAATATTTTGTTGAAATTAATTAATAATAATTCAAAGAATTACTAACACTTATATCAATTCATCGACTTTAACCTACACAACCTTTCAACACCTGAATTTTACAGTAAATCAAACATTACATAATATTTTAATATTTTAGAATCTTCAATAAGCATGTAAATCATCTTTAAACATAATAATTACTAGCCTACATTTAGTGTCATTAGTTAATCATCAAAATCATTAATACTTTACCCTATCTGACTCATATTTACACAAAACAATTAATTTATACAAAGGAAACAAATATTTAAAACTTACATTGGGATACAGAACAGCATTACTATCACAATTAATTAAATTCTCAGGTAAATTAGCAAGTTAAAATTAGAAAGCACATGGTCAGCAATTTTCATGTTTTTTTTTCCTCTAGACAAGTTTTACTTTGCACTATATTACAAAATTGTAAAATTCCAATCATACTAACTAACCATGAAAATGTCATATTTATGATTCTTTAAGACTGACTAAAACTATATGACTAACAAATTGACAAAATATCTTACTTATTAAATAATAATGATTTACTCTGAAATATTCCAAATTCTCAGTTTGCATGTCTGGCCATTAGTTCCAAATCAAGAACCAGAAAATATTAAATTAAAATGTATTTAAATCATAAATGGATTAAAATTGTGTTCAAATTATTTACAAAATTGATCATTGACTAATCTTACCTCTGCCAAATAAATCCAAAAGGAATGGACACAAGGGAAAAGGTTGATGTTCACAAGGCTGGACACTGGTCTTCTAACTGCAAACTCTTCAAAATGGCTAAACTATACTGAATTACTTTAAAACATCCTCACTGCATGGAGTTGCCTTGTAGAAGAGGTCAGATTTGCTCATAGTTGTAACTGTGACATGTCAGGATGCAAATTTCCTGTCTGGCAGGGGTTGGGGAATAGGAGTGGACAAAGTCCAGCTAGGCACAGGCTGTTGCTCACCAAGTTAATATTTCAGCTGATGGGATTTATTTAATGCCTTCAAAACCCTGACACAAAGTCATGACAGCAAAGTAAATAATGTTGCGTTCTCATGGGAAGGAGCTCCTAAATTCCCATTTGATCTCATAATGATCATGGCCATTGATCATTCAGAACAAGTATTTATTATACACAAAACTGTCACAACCTCACAGAAATAACATTACGCGTTGGAGTAAACAATTCGTAGAAACTGGATCGGTACAAAAACGGAAGACTTCTGGGAGACCGCCTGTATCAGAGGTAACAATTCAAAACGTTAGCGAATCTTGTCTTAGAAGTAAAAAAAAATCTCTTCCACGTCGGAGTCTGGAGCTTGGAATTCCAGTGACAACTCTGCATAAAATTTTGCATAAAAGGCTGCATTTTCATGCGTATAAAATTCAACTGTTGCATGGTATCAAACCGAATGATAAAAATAAACGTGTGGAGTATGCAACTTACATCTTAAATCAGATTGAAGAAAATGAATCATTTTTAAATGATGTAATGTTTTCAGATGAAGCAACTTTTCATGTTAATGGGTGTGTTAATAGACACAACGTTCGAATTTGGGGTTTTCAACGTCCTCATGAGATCATCGAAAAAATCCGAGACACACCAAAAGTAAACGTCTGGTGTGGACTGACTAAAAACCAAGTAATTGGACCTTTTTTCTTTGCCGAGAAAAGTGTTAATGGTAATGTGTACCTGGATATGCTAGAAAATTTTTGTTTTCCTCAAATTGACGAGTTTGATAATGTCAATATGATGTATTTTCAACAAGATGGAGCACCAGCCCATTATAAGGACTTTGTTCGTGTTGCTTTGAATAACAAGTTTGAACAAAGATGGATAGGTCGAGGTGGCCCAATAGCATGGCCTCCTAGAAGCCCGGATTTGACTCCATGCAATTTTTTCCTGTGGGGATACGTAAAAAACATCGTATATTCTCAGAAAATCCGTGATGTTGCTCATTTAAAGGAAAGGATTTATGAGGCAGTATCATCGGTTACAAGAGACATGCTGCACAGCGTATGGGCCGAGATCGACCATAGATTAGATGTCTGCAGAGCTATGGGTAGTGGACACATTGAAATGTAAAATGCTTCAGTATATAAAACTGTTTTTAATGGAGATTCTAATGAAATAAATATTTTTAATGTACTTTATATAGTTTTCTTTTAATTTAAAGTTAAAATTGCACCATTCATTTATGAAAACCCTGTATATACATAGATGCATATATACATATATACAAATTTGTACGAATGGTGTTTTTGGCCTCTGGGGACATCAAAATGAAAAAGTAAATCGGTCCCGGGCCTAGGTCTTACCATGAGACCTATGGTAATAGCTACTTCTCTATAGAGAAATTCGCTAAAACAAAAAAAATTGCAAATTCTCTCCATAGATTTTGTAGAGATAAAGAAAACAAATAATCTAGTACATTGAAGCTTACGCTTGTTATTTAATACGCTTAATAATAAAGAAAAAATTAAAAAAAGAACTGTAAATTTAAAATTTCGATATTAATATACTGTAATGGAGAGTACGGTAAGTTAACTCTTGTAGTTTTCTTGTTTAGAGCATAGAGAAGTAAAATACCCTCGCCGCAGCAAACCTGCAGACAAAGCAAATTTCCCTTTGCCTAATTGGATTTACACTAAAATGTCTCCTTAAAAATATCACATGTATTCCCTATTTAAATAGCACTAGGATTGCTTTCATAGCAGTGAAAGCCAGTTGAGCAGAGCGATCAAGATTCATGTTTTTTAATAAAGCAATAAATAAATAAAATGTTTATAGACATAATACAATTATTAAATAAATGTAACTTATCAGTTTCTCAGTTTCTCTCAGAACTATCAACATCTATAACAAGTTTCATTAGTAAATATGTGGACATTATAACTTATACATATACTTTGTGTATAGTTTCCTATGTTTGCTTGCTAATCTCATTTGAACCCACTAACCCACAGTTCTGGTTGAACCCGACCTTAAACCAATCAACATTTTCTCAATCTTGGCCAGATTTTGCAGTTCATGCAGAAATAATCCTGCATGGATTCATACGATTAGCAGATGTAACTTTTTAAAGACTTGTCTGCTTTAAGAGAATTGAACAAATAGTTGTCACCATACCTTATGAGGTTTGTTTTATTAAATTGTGTACATTTAACATAATTATGAAAAGCATTGTTTTCAAGCAGGTGCTCTACATCCAAATATCTCCAAACATTGCAAGAAGTAGTTGTTTGTGCGTTTCGGGGGTTTATTGCTCGTCTTCATTTTCTACAAATATCAGGCAGTTTTTGAGAATGCATTCTGAAATTTTCTTTAATATGACACTCTTATGCGAATTAGGTATTTTATTGTAAAACGTAAACGCAAAAGCTACTTTATCCTTCTTGGGCAATAATATACCCCATGTCGTTGCCAACACAATAACAATCAATACAACAAGTGTTTACCAACACGATAATATCATCAAAAATATTTCAAAGTAAATAATGAGAACACATTAATATGTACTAATGTCAGCTTTATGGTAAAGAACAGCCTATTTAGACCAAAATAATGATTTAAGAATACCTTACTTACCTTACCTATTAGGCCATTTAAACCTCAGAAGGTTTTTGGCCTCGGCAACAATGCCTCGCCATCTCTCTCTGTCTTGCATCCATTTAGCCTCTGCCCCCAATCTTCTCAAGTCCTTTTCCACTTGGTCCTTCCAGCGAAGTCTTGGTCGTCCCAAGAGCCGCTTTCCTCTTGGTAGTCCTTCATTTATCGCTTTAATTGTTGCATTTTGTTCTCTTCTTGCAATATGGCCTGCCCATCTGAGTCTTCTGCTTTTGATTTGGGCTATTATGTCCGGGTCTCTGTATAGCTTTTGAAGCTCTTTATTAGTGCGTATTCTCCAAATTCCATCTTCATTTATGGGACCATAGATGCACCTTAAAATTTTGTTTTCAAACACCATCAGCTTTTTTCAGCCTGTATGGACATTGTCCATACTTCTGACCCATACAATACTACAGATTGTATGATGGTTTTATAGACCCGTAGCTTGGTCTTTCTTGAGAGTAGTTTGCTTTTTAAAAGCCCTTGTAAAGCCCAATAACATCTGTTGGCATTTATTATTCTTGTGTTGATTTCAGCAATTTCTTGGTTGGCTTGATCAATAGTCACTCCTAAATATTCGAATTCTGTCACTCTTTCAAATGTGAGGTCCTCTACTTGTAAGTTTTCACTAATATTGTCCATGTGACGGCCTACCCAAAGATATTTTTAGTTTTCTGTTCATTTACCTGTAGCCCTACTTTTTTTGCTTTCTCTATTAGAGTTTTGGCAAGGCTTTTCAAGCTATGTTCATCTTCCGCGACCAGCGCAATGTCATCTGCGAAGGCTAAGACATTAAATTTTGCTCCTACTTCTATTCCTTGGCCTCGACTTTTTACCTTTTGAAGGGAGTTTTCTAAAGCCAAGTTGAATAATAAAGGTGAAAGCCCGTCTCATTGTTTAACTCCAGTTAGCACTTCAAATTCTGTTGATAACTCATTATTGATTCTGATTTTGCATCTAGACTCTTCAGTGCATGTTTTAGCCAGGTTGATCAGTTTGTTTGGGATCCCCATCTGATGTAAGTGTTTCCACAATTGATTTCTATTAACTGAGTCATACACTTTCTTAAAATCAATGAATAGCAGATGAACACATTTATCATACTCCCAATATTTTGACAGGGCTTGACGTATGATAAAAAGCTGATCAGTGGTTGATCTTTGTATTCTGAATCCTGCTTGGTGGTCACCAAGGATTTCCTCTGAATACTCTTTCAGTCTCTTTTCCACGATTTTTGATAGTATTTTATACGTCGTGTTTAGCAAAGAAATTCCTCTGTAGTTGTTGCAGTCTCGAATTACGATTTAAATCTTTCATATTTATAAAAGAAGAAGTTTGAATGTTTGAACTTTATGAGCTCGGACATTGTTGGACCGATTGCCACAAAACTTGGTACATACGAGTAGAATTTCATGGAATATGTTAATAGACTATCAATTTAGTTAATATATATATTTAATTGCAGTCAACCTATTGTACGGACGGCCAGGAGCGTATTAACAACCGCGTGCACGGCTTGAGGAACTGACATGTATTTTTTCCACTCGTGAATATAACTTTTTCTCTGAATTGCATGAATACTCGTTATTTGAAAAACATGCGTTTCTCGGTAATCACCCTATACTTCGATGGCTGGGGTAGTTAATGGTCCTAATGGGGAAGTAACCTAGTCTACCCACAATACTTTGTGTGAGCATTAACATATACTCTTAATCAAACTTTCTCTGTGTTTCAGCATGGACTATTGTGATGAGGCTAGTGTAGTTAATGATCCTAATGAGAAAGCAACCTAGTCTACCCACACTACCTTGTGTGAGCATTAACGTATAATATTAATCTCACTTTATCTGTGTTTCAGCATGGACTATTGTGATGAGGTTGGGGTTGTTAATGAGGAAGCAACCAACGTTGCGTTGTTATATAATGTACTTTTTCATAATAGCCTAGCTAAGTCACTATTGCCGAAGGCGTTTTTTGGTTACTTCTTCTTCTTATCCTTAAAGCGGAAATGTCATTCTGTTGTAGGGTTATGTCTGTCTCATGGTGTTGTATTAATGATGTAGAGATAGAAATGTGGTCAATCTTATTTTCGGATGATTTGCTTAATAAACTAAAGTTGTTCTTTAATGGTGAAGTTTATTAATGCCCTCCGCCTCAACAAAGGTTATGGGCCCAGTAGAATTTATCAAATGTTTGTTAATAAGTGTGATTGAAGTGGATAACAAATTATGGCGTTGAGCAGCGTTACGGTGCCTATCTTAATAGGTAACAATTTCAATAACTGGAAATTTAGAATTACTGCCATCCTCGAAAAGGAACAGTTATTATCAGTTTTGAGTGAAGATCAGCCTACAGATGAAACCAAGAAAAAGGAATTTCTTGTGAATGATGCCAAGGCTAGGGCTCTGGTTATTCAGGGTGTTTCAGATAAACATTTAGATCTAATTAAAGATGCAAAATCTGCTAAAGGTATGTTAGAAGCTCTACAAAATGTGTTTTTAAGATCTAGTTCTTTTTCTAAGCTGACTTTGTGGAGAAAATTAGTCACTTTAAAGTGTAATAAGAGAGATAACCTTGAAGACCATTTCTTGAAATTTGACACTTTAACAAGGGAATTGGAGGAGTTTGACACAAAATTAAATGAAAGTGATCGTGTTTGCCACCTTCTGTTATCGCTTCCTAAGGAATATGAAACTGTGGTTACAGCTTTAGAGACTCAGCCTAACCTCAAGTTAGATTTTGTCAAGTCAAGATTACTTGACGAGGAAACTAAGCTCAAGGGTAGCAGAAATTTTGTTGTAAATAGTTTAGAATCAGATAATGAAGTTACATTTACCACTTCTAGCTCAGGATGTTTCACTTGCGGTGACAAGACACATTATGCTTCACACTGCCCCAAACGAGGCGGAACTTTTGGTAGGAGTAGGCCTAACAATTTCTCTAGAGGTAGATTTCAGAGAAGCCGTAGGCCAGTTAGAGGATCATCATTTAGAGGACCCCGTTATAACTTTAGACCACATGAAAGGGCAAATAATGTAGGCCTATCAAACGAACAGCCTATTTCTTTCATTGCCATGACAGGCAACAATGAAGTCGTTTCAAATATTGCTAATGAGAATCAAACCTTCATTCTAGACTCGGGGGCGAGTAGTCATTTAGTAAAAGAAGAGTTGGAGAAGTATATGTCTGAGGTAAAATTATTAACTAACAATATAAACATTCATGTAGCTAATGGTCAAGTTATGTCTACTAATAAAATAGGTACCTTGAATGTTATCTGTCAGAACATAAATATAACTATTGAAGCATTGATTGTGCCAAATCTTAAACATAACCTACTAGCAATAAGTAAATTAACAGAGAAAGGTTTCCAAATTGTGATTGATAAGGATAAGCTAACGATCAACTCCAAAAACATCAAATTAACTAGTATTTGTGAAGGAGGCCTATATTCACTCAAGCTCAAACCGGTAGTAAATACCTATGAATGTAATTTAACCACACCTGATGACCTATGGCATAAAAGACTAGGTCACCTAAACAGGAAAGGACTTGTCAAGTTGGGTCTTCCATATTCAATGGACAAATGCACTGCTTGCATAGAGGGAAAAGCAACAAGATCGCCGTTTATGAAAAATAACAAGAAGTCAACACACATCGGAGAACTGATTCATTCAGACATTTGTGGGCCAGTAGATCCGGACACTCATGATGGATACAGGTATTTCCAAGTCATAGTAGATGATTTCTCACATTTTACTGTTGTAAATTTATTAAAGTATAAGAATGAAGCTGAAGAAAATCTAGTCAATTATGTTAAGCTGGTAGAAACACAACATGGTTTTAAAGTGAAGAGGATCAGACTAGACAACGGAGGTGAGGTTACGTCAAAAACCTTTAAAGCTTTTGCCAAGTCTAATGGTATAGTACTTCAGTACACGCTACCCTATAGCCCTCAAAGCAATGGGAAATCCGAACGTATGAATCGGACCTTACTTAATATGGTTCGAACCAAACTTGCGGAATCAGCGGTGCCCAAAGACCTATGGGGAGAAGCAATCAGATGTTCGGCATATGAATTAAACCGATGCCCCTCAAGTGTTTTGGAAGATGAAACCACTCCTTGTAAAATTTGGTACGGTCAACAAACTCTATCAAAACTCAAAGTTTTTGGCTGTAAAGTGTGGTATACCTGTATACCTAAAGGTAGTAAACTTGATCCCCGTTCAAAGTGTGGAGTTATGATCGGATATTGTGGAGGAGGCTACAGAATATGGAGTCCAGAAGAAAGAAGAGTAGTTTTATCAAGAGATGTAGTATTCATCGAAAATCAAATGTATTTTAAGTCAAATAAAATTAACATTGAACAGCCAGAAGAAAGTATTCAAGAAACTAACAAGAGTCCGATGAAGAAATCCCCCACTAAGCAGTCACCAACGTGTAAAAAGAGTCCGATAAATCAATCGCCAAGACCCGTGAAGCAAGGTCCCACAATTGAAGAAGCGGAAGAAGAATTGGAGCTTGAAGATTCAGAAGAATTTTCTGTACCGAAATCGCCAGCCGATCCAAAGTTAGTCAACAGACCAACTAGAGAAAGAAGAAAACCTGTTTATTTACAAGATTATGATGTATATAATGCTTATTGTCTTTTAACCAGTTGTTTCCAGCCTGAAACTTATCAAGAGGCCGTCAAAAGTGAAGAATGGAAGCAGGCTATAGGTGCAGAATTGAACGCTCACCAAGAACTTGGAACGTGGGAAGCAGCAACATTACCGCCTGGTGAAAAGGCCATTGACCTGAAGTGGGTGTTTACCTCTAAATGCGATGGAACCAAAAAGGCTCGTTTAGTGGCTAAAGGATTCCAACAGCCTACAATGTATGATGAGCTAACCTATGCGCCTGTTTGTAGGATTCCTACCTTAAGAATTTTGTTGTCACAGACTGTTAATAATAATTGGCCTTTAAAGCAGATCGATGTGCCGGCAGCATTCCTGAATGGTACGTTAAAAGAAGACATCTACATAAAAAGACCCGAAGGTGTAAACGAAGAAAGCGAAGTTTATAAACTGAAGCGTGCATTATATGGATTACGTGTATCACCGAAGTGCTGGAATGACACGATTAATGAAACTGTTGAAAAGTTTGGACTTTCTAGATCGAAGCATGATTATTGCCTTTACAGTGCAAAAGGCATTTATTTACTTTTGTTTGTTGATGATGCCCTAATAACTGGCGACAGTGAAAAAATCGACAGTTTAATCTCTTATCTTTATAAGGAATTTAAAGTAAAAATGTTAGGAGATGCTAAATGTTTCCTTGGTATGGAAATCCTGAGAAATGAAAATTGTATCGAAGTCAAGCAAACTAGGATCATTGAACGGCTCCTCAACGACTATGGTATGGACAGTTGCCATCCCGTGTCAACCCCACTTGAAAAAGGCTTCCAACTCACAGAAGATGAACTAAATAATGAAGTGCCTTATAGGAGTCTAGTATGCAGCTTAATGTACATTGCAGTAACATCGAGACCTGATATTTCTTACGCTGTGTCACTACTTAGTCGGGTTCTCGACAAGCCTTCAAATCAAAGCTGGAGAGCAGCCAAACGAGTTCTGCGGTACCTGAGCGGGACAAAAACCATTGGTCTGACGTTCAACAAGGGAGTTCCTAATCTTCTGGGATATTCCGATGCTGATTGGGGAGGAGATATTGAATCAAGGAAGAGTACTAGCGGCTTTGTAGCGCTCTGCAGTGGAAATCCCGTAGCTTGGTTCTCGAAGAAGCAGTCCTGTGTGGCCCTATCTACGATGGAAGCTGAGTACTACGCAGCATCAGCAGGGGCTCAAGAGCTAGTGAACCTAATTGGAATAGTGTCAGTGTTCTGTGAAGGTGTGAAACCAAAGGCCTGTCTAAGTGTCGATAATGCTAGTGCAGTTTCATTGGTGAAAACCTTTCAAAATTCCAAAAGAGGGAAACACATTGATATAAGAGCGCATTTTATTAAGGATCTTTGTCAAAAGGGCATCATTGATGTAAAATATGTAAGTACTTATGATAACCTAGCTGATATGTTTACTAAAGCCTTAAGCAAAGACAAATTTATTCCTTTGCGAAATGCTGTAATGAATGTTAAAGGTTAAATTCACTTTCTGAACTAGGCCTAGGCTGTTATGTTATTTTGTGCCATTTAAATATTTATAGGTTTGTTTATGTGTATATATTTTCTTTTTATGATCTTTATGGGCAGATATAAATATGTACTTTAATTGTAACAATTCATGCAAACTATTTTTGAAAGGGTTAAAATGTTCAAGACAAATCAAATGAGCTAGGCCTAATGAGGCAATTTATCCAATTTTTGATGTTATATGCAAACTTAATATTCTATGTTACAAGTTAGGTCTATAGGAGTTTGTCTCATGTTGTATATGTTTTTATGGTGTTAGCCTATCTTTGTAATGGATTATTCTAAAGAGTAGGCCCTATTTCTCATGTAAAAATCAATCATTTATTTTTTGTAAATTGTGCTATTAGGCTATGTCCTATTTCTCAAAACTCAATCATTCATTTTGTAAATTGTGCTATTGTCCCATTTCTCATGTAAAACTCAATCATATTTCTCATGTTAGGTAATTCTCAAATTAATTTCCTTTAGGCTAGGCTACTGTAGTTTATCGATTAAAATTTTTCTTTGAGAGTTATAAAAATATTAATCGAGAGGGGTGTGTTATATAATGTACTTTTTCATAATAGCCTAGCTAAGTCACTATTGCCGAAGGCGTTTTTTGGTTACTTCTTCTTCTTATCCTTAAAGCGGAAATGTCATTCTGTTGTAGGGTTATGTCTGTCTCATGGTGTTGTATTAATGATGTAGAGATAGAAATGTGGTCAATCTTATTTTCGGATGATTTGCTTAATAAACTAAAGTTGTTCTTTAATGGTGAAGTTTATTAATGCCCTCCGCCTCAACAGTCTACCCACACTACTTTGTGTGAGCATTAACATATACTCTTAATCACACTTTCTCTGTGCTTCAGCATGGACTATTGTGATGAGGCTGGGGTAGTTAATGATCCTAATGAGAAAGCAACCTAGTCTACCCACACTACCTTGTGTGAGCATTAATGTATAATATTAATCTCACTTTCTCTGTGTTTCAGCATGGACTATTGTGATGAGGTTGGGGTTGTTAATGAGGAAGCAACCTAGTCTACCCACACTACTTTGTGTGAGCATTAACATATACTCTTAATCACACTTTCTCTGTGTTTCAGCATGGACTATTGTGATAAGGCTATCGAGTTAATGATCCTAATGAGGAAGCAACCTAGTCTACCCACACTACCTTGTGTGAGCATTAACATATACTCTTAATCACACTTTCTTTGTGTTTCAGCATGGACTATTGTGATGAGGCTGGGGTAGTTAATGATCCTAATGAGGAAGCAACCTAGTCTACTCACACTACTTTGTGTGAGCATTAACATATACTCTTAATCACACTTTCTCTGTGTTTCAGCATGGACTATTGTGATGAGGCTAGTGTAGTTAATGATCCTAATGAGAAAGCAACCTAGTCTACCCACACTACTTTGTGTGAGCATTAACATATACTCTTAATCACACTTTCTCTGTGTTTCAGCATGGACTATTGTGATAAGGCTAGTGTAGTTAATGATCCTAATGAGGAAGCAACCTAGTCTACCCACACTACCTTGTGTGAGCATTAACATATACTCTTAATCACACTTTCTTTGTGTTTCAGCATGGACTATTGTGATGAGGCTGGGGTAGTTAATGGTCCTAATGGAGAAACAAACTCATCTGCTTTTTCTGTAAACAAATTTCATTTTGAAGGCGTTTCTTTCCATTCAGATGAATTCCCTGCTGAATTGAGAACATTTTCAAGATCATTAATAATTGATAAGGTAAGTCCTCACAATTTTGTTCATTTTACAGAATTTCACATATGTTGAGGGAAGCTATTCCAGTAGATCTTGTCTCGAGATGCGTATCAGTTACTAGTTTTAAAACGTCAGGAATCAGAAATATTTATTAACCATTAATCATATTACAGGAAATAGGAATCGTTATACATTATTGACCTTTAATATTTTAATGGCGTGAACTTCACTATCACTCTGAGCCAAAGAACAACTGTAAACATGTTCATACATGTTAATTTGCTCAGACTTTTGTTAGCTACTTTACTATTGTATTAACTGGGGGTTTCCTTTAAAAATATCTAGATTCATTACAGTGCTCAGATTTGCTATTTCAAGCTTTGATTGCTTTGTTTTCAGGTTTGGATATAACCATAGACTAAGCAACACAAGTAGACTCCTCATCCCATTGCAAATTTTGAAGCATGTTTTTCGTGTCTAGTTCATGTACGTCCACACTGAACGCTGGGGTAGACGAAATTTTTTTTCTATTATTTTAGGATTATTTTCATGATTTTTGCTTTACTATTTGGTTATATAACTAGGAGACCAGTTATTGTTTATGATTATATCATTTTATTTGGTTAAATGAGGTTTTCAATTACTGAAATAACAAGGAACAAATTGTAAACAAAACACAACCTCTACAGTTGGATGTACAGAACTAAGAATAAAATTGGCTTCAGCTGTTCCATAAGGATGACAAATCTACTAAGGGAGTAGGTTTTATCTATGATATAACTCTCTGCAAAGAATTTGTTTAACTTATTTTAAGGGTGCAAATCCAGAAAAAGGTACATTCTCACTTACAGATGAAGAGTTATTTAAGATTACATGGGCTGTCACAGTGCATTGTTGAGCTTGGAGGTTTAGTTGTTCCTTGGATTTTCGGAGCATCTGTAGAGGAGAGGTTCAGTTGCTCTTTGGGTCTTCGGAGCGTCTGTTAGGAGAGGTTCAGTTGCTCTTTGGGTCTTCGGAGCGTCTGTTAGGATAGGTTCAGTTGCTCTTTGGGTCTTCGGAGCGTCTTTTAGGAGAGGTTTAGTTGTTCCTTGGATCTTCGGAGCATCTGTAGAGGAGAGGTTCAGTTGCTCTTTGGGTCTTTGGAGCGTCTGTTAGGAGAGGTTCAGTTGCTCTTTGGGTCTTCGGAGCGTCTGTTAGGAGAGGTTCAGTTGCTCTGTGGGTCTTCAGAGCATCTGTTAGGATAGGTTCAGTTGCTCTTTGGGTCTTCGGAGCGTCTTTTAGGAGAGGTTTAGTTGTTCCTTGGATCTTCGGAGCATCTGTAGAGGAGAGGTTCAGTTGCTCTTTGGGTCTTTGGAGTGTCTGTTAGGAGAGGTTTAGTTGTTCCTTGGATCCTTGGAGCATCTGTAGAGGAGAGGTTCAGTTGCTCTTTAGGACTTCGGAGCGTCGGAGAGGTACAGTTGCTCTGTGGGTCTTCAGAGCATCTGTTAGGATAGGTTCAGTTGCTCTTTGGGTCTTCGGAGCGTCTTTTAGGAGAGGTTTAGTTGTTCCTTGGATCTTCAGAGCATCTGTAGAGGAGAGGTTCAGTTGCCCTTTGGGTCTTTGGAGGGTCTGTTAGGAGAGGTTTAGTTGTTCCTTGGATCTTCGGAGCATCTGTAGAGGAGAGGTTCAGTTGCTCTTTGGATCTTCGGAGCATTTGTTTGCTTCTTACTCAGTGATGGAGATGTGGGTGTTGGCAATGTGTGTTGAATGTTGACGTGAGTATCACTGGATGGAAATGTAGGATTCTACTGTAGAGGAGTATGGTCTTCATTATCACCATGATGGCTTCTGATAAATCTGACAACTACATTGGAGATGGTTTTCTCTTTTGTTACTAAAATGTAACCCGTGCCTTGTGTGGTAACGTCTTTCAAGGGTCCATAGGTCAAGAAGCTTAATTTCAATTATCAATTAATTACACATTATTATGGAAGACTCTAACATAAATATAATCTGTTTTAATGAACATTGTTTGAATTCAAATCAAATAAGTATGTTATCTGGCTTTAAAAACTACATGTTGGTAGCATATTATTGTAGAAATACTGGTGCGAGAGGGGGATCTTGTATTCTCTTAAAGCAAACCCTTATTTTTAAAGAAATGACTGACTTTTATATCTTTAACGAAGAAAGCACTTTTGAAGTCTGTAGTATTGAAATACCCTCTACTAAGGTTATTGTAATTTCTATCTATAGAACTCCGTATGAAAATAATTTAAAACAATTTTTAGATAAGCTAGAATCTCTTCTTTGTAAACTGCAAAAGTATATAAAAACACATCAGATATACATAGCAGCAGACTTCAACATAGATATTTTACCAAATTCATACTCACATAATAATAGAACAAAGTTTTTAAATTTAATTAATATGTATGGCTTTAATATGAACTTCTGTTCACCAACCAGAATAACACATAACACAAGTACCTCCATTGACAATATTTTAACTAATGATGTTCTGAGACCAGAAGTAAAGAGGTCCAAAATGAATCTTGAGTTAGGTTTGTCAGACCATAGGGCACTCTTTATTGAAATGCCAAGAAATAAACTGTTAGATGAAAAGGTAGATTGCAAAAGAAGGTTGTTTTCACAAACAAATAAGGCTTTATATATATAGATGTATTTCAGAAATTAACTGGAGCTTATCACTTGTAAAGGACGCTCAGAGAAATTTTGATAGTTTTTTGCATGACTTTTTAGTTTTTCTCAAAAAGGTTAAAAAAAGACAAACTTAAAAAAAAGCTGGGTAACTAAAGGAATTAAAGTATCTAGCAACAAAAAAAGACAATTGAGTATTCTTTGTTTGAAGTTCATTGTTGGTGATGGTGAGTTAATGTTGTTCAAAGGTTTATTGCGGACATTTTCCATCACGAAAGTAAAAAACAATACACAACGTTTCGGGATCTGGAATCTGATCCCGTCTTCAGGTGAAAAAACTTAACTAACACATTACAACTAACAATACACAAACGCCCAACCTAAGTTGGAATACACTACCGAGGGTAGTAGTCAAAAAATATGCACTGTATAGCAGTCAAGTCATGATACAACATGCAATTAATAACAAATCACAAAACACTATAATCTATAAAAGGTTTACGTACAAAAAACTCACACAATGGAACACTAACAACACCGTACGCTATGACTCCACCAATGAAACTGAACCAACATGGCTGACCAATCGGAAACACGGAGACAACAGAAATGGCTTCCGGTCCCTGGAAAAGTAAAACCAACAGAATGGCAGAGCGATGTACGATGCCGCAAGATGGGTGTTAATTATGTTTATTCCTATCACGAGTTTTACTACGAGTTAACATAACGTGCGAATTTTGAGGAGAACTCGTTATTTCCCTATTTATTGAACAATTAAGTTCCCTATCCTTTAGTTCCTTGTTCAAAATGGGTAGCCAAAGTGGCCTTATTTCAACCGATGACTGACTGATTGGTTGGTCTGCTAATTTAATGTATGAGGCTTCAATGAGTTTACGTTTGAAAAAATGAGGTTCCTTATGGACAATTTTTGCCTCTTCAAAATTCATACGATGATTTTCGGACCAGCAATGATGAGCGATCTTAGATTTTTCCACTAAACCTTTTTTGGTGTTTTCTCTGTGTTCTTTGATTCTAATGTTCAATGGTCTTTTTGTCTCGCCATAGTAAGGCCTGGAACAATCATTGCAATTTATTCTGTAAACACAGTTTTTAGTATCCTGAGTGTCATTTTTGGGTTTTGTTTTGACGAGACTCTGCCTAAGTGTGTTTTGTGTCCTAAATGCTGTTTGCACATTAAATTTCCTAGCAACCCTTCTGATCTTTTCCGACAGTCCTGACACATACGGGATTGACATGTGGACGAGTTTTTCCTTACGATTTTGTAAAGGTTCACGCGTAGCCCTATCTTTCTTGCATTTGTTTATAATGGATCGAGGGTATCCGTTACTAGCCAAATCCTGTTCTACTTTCTTAATTTCATCCTTTAACTCATCCTGATTGGAGCAAATGCTCTTAGCCCTGTCAAACAGAGAGTAAGCAACCCCCTCCTTGACAGAAATTTGGTGGTTTGATTGAAAGTTTAGATACTGCCCTGTGTGTGTCTTTTTTCTATAAACAGATGTTCTAAGACTGTTCAAATGCTTTTCTACGCACACGTCCAAAAAGGGGAGTTTGTTTTGTGATTCCACCTCCATGGTTAGTTTTATGGAGGATAGGTAGTTTTCCTTAGAGTTGGAGGTAGTTTTCCAACTTAGGTTGGGCGTTTGTGTATTGTTAGTTGTAATGTGTTAGTTAAGTTTTTTCACCTGAAGACGGGATCAGATTCCAGATCCCGAAACGTTGTGTATTGTTTTTTACTTTCGTGATGGAAAATGTCCGCAATAAACCTTTGAACAAAATTGAGTATTATTGCCAAAACTAACCAGGACATTAATTTAAAAAAAATATTACCGAAACTACAGGAAAATATTTAAAACTGTTTGTGATAAAGCTAGAAAATTGTTTAACTGTAAGATAATATCAAGTGCTGATAACAAAAGTAAAGCTGTATGGAGTGTTGTGAAGTCTGAGCTTGGAGTTTTAAATGCCAAAAATGTAGACTTCCCGGATGTGTATGTAAAAGATGGTCAAATCATTGCTAACTTCTTTAATGAAAAATTTGCTAATGTTTCCAAAGATAATAATTTTAACTCCTATATCTATTCAGCAACTGAGCTAGCAAAAAAAAATGTATATTAATTCGGATATAAAATTTCAATTCAGACATATAACAGTATCGGACGTTAAAAAATCAATTAAAAAATTAAAAAATAAAAAGTCAGTTGGATGGGATGAGATTCCTATTGAAATAGTTAAGAATATAACAAATTCTATTGCACAACCGCTTTGTCTAATAATTAATCAATGCTTTGATGAAGGAATTTTTCCACATCAACTGAAAAATGCGGAACTAAAACCACTGTATAAAAAAGGTTCGCCGGGAAATCCTGAAAACTATCGTCCCGTATCCATTTTACCATGTTTATCAAAGGTTTTTGAAAAACTTGCATACAACCAAATTTATTCATATTTTGAAGACAATTTCTTATTCACAGAAAAACAATTTGGATTTAGATCTGGAAAAAACACAACAATGGCTGTCTCAGAGTTCATAAATCAAGTAACGGCTGGCCTGGATGGATCGCAGAGTACAGCGGCGGTGTTCTGTGATCTATCCAAGGTGTTTGATTGTGTAAATTATGACGTTTTAATGAGCAAACTTCGACATTATTCATTTTCTGACATGGCTTTGTCTTGGATTGATTCTTATTTAACTAACAGGAAACAAAGAACATCAATTATAAAAAATGGCAAAAAGTTTATCTCGAATTGGCACGAAGTTAAATGTGGTGTCCCACAAGGCTCGATATTAGGTCCTTTATTATTTTGAATTTTTGTGAATGATGTACCTCAAAATGTATCTTCTAGCCTCATATTATATGCTGATGACACTACAGCCATAGTTAAAGCAAAAGATATACCCAATCTAAAATAAGAACTCAACCGCTCACTTATAGATTTGTCCAGTTGGTTTACAGTAAATGGGCTGCAACTCAATAGTTCTAAAACACAGGTTATGTTATTTCAAACAATCCAAAATAGAGAGAATCAAAATTTTGAATTATGCTATCAAAGCGATACTTTACCTTTTGTTGAACATACAAAGTTCTTAGGTTTAATAATTGAAAGAAATTTAACATGGAAACCACATATAGACATAATAGTAGAGAGATTGAATACAGCCTGTTCTCAAATGTATGTTTTAAGGAATATAATCGATTTGAAAACTAAACTTACTGTATATTATGCAATGTTTTATTCTATCATGCAGTATGGAATTGAACTGTGGGGCTCAACTTCATATGCCAACACAGTTTTTAAATAAAAAACAAAAGAAATTTTTAAGAAAATATGACATATTAACAATGCCTTTTTTATATCTATTTAAAATGATGGTTTCCTTCAAAAGTAACAATCAATTCATCCATCAATACCCGACTCATTTAAAAAATAATTTTAAATTTCCAAGACATCGCCTCTGTCTGTATGAACGATCACCATTCTATATGAGTCTCAGACTTTACAACAGTCTACCTGCCAAATTCAGAGAAATTACCAATATTTCAAAATTCAAAAACGAGTTTAAGATGTATCTTTTACAAAAACAGAGTTTGAGTCTATTTCTGAATATTTGAATAACAGTTAAACATTTTTTTATTAGAGTAGGCCTACATTTATTTAGTTTATAGGAATGTTTTGTAAATCTAGTTTTAATAATGGACAATGTCACCTGTTTCATCAGCATTGCTGAAAACTTGAAATGTATTGTGACAATAAAGGAATATTTCATTTCATTTAATTTATTTCATTAGGCCCCCAGTGCCACGAGACTATCAGCACGGATCGCATTACATCTTAGTCTAGGGCCCCCCTCACTTGGTTCTGTAGGTGGACCAACACCCAGTGGCAGAAGGTAGCTCTCCGCAGCTAACAAGTGAGAGTTGGAGTTTAGGTGTGGCTAATCTGCGGAACCAACCCCGCATGCGAGGTTTGGCCGGAACAGCGCGAAAGGTTCTCCCACTCCCTAAGCCCCCAAACCTTCCGATCTCCCGGCTGCTCTTTAGTCCCTGGCTCGCTTGATCTGTGGTGGGAGTCGCAAGAGATGGTTTTCTCCACTACTTCTTCCTCTCCCACTATCTCGCTTTCTCCCGCTACTCAGATTTAATTTGAAATTTCGGGTTAAATAAATCTTTTGGTGGGGGTAATGGATCATCATGATAATTTATCAAATATGGCGATTTAAATTGATGAATTTTATCAAAATTATAAAATAATATACTAATTTGTAACAGGTTTTTATAAAATAAACATGTTGCATCTTTGATTGTAAAAGATAAATGATGTTAGACATTGTTTCAGACACTGGATTCTGAATTGGACCTTTCATTAAAAACGGATACGAAACCAATCATTATTGCTAAGCTCGGAGGCCGCCAAGAAGTGAGATTGAAAATAAAAAAGGGAGAGAATATTCAAGGACCAAAGGTAGGTAATAAAACTAGCTGTTATCCACGGGCTCCATCCCGTTTGACTTCATAAGTATTAATAAAACTATTGATTGGTTAAGTTAAGCTGAAAAAAACAAAACAGAATACAGAATACAAACAAATAATCACACCTGATTTTAATTAGGTAATAAATGGAAAAAATTGAACAATTCATCAATTGTATTGAACGTTTAGTTTTATAAACGCTATGATTTTTACATCAATGTATAATAACTCCCTGGATTGCACACTCAGGTTGAAGTAGGGCTCTGAAAACGGTCTGTTGCTACCTCGCTCTGCCCGCCAGGTGTGGGGATAAAGGCATGACTCACCCTAGTGCCGAGCGTCGTGCCCGCTCTCGCCGCGTATTGCTATATTAGTTTTGTGGAAATATTACTAACAAAATTGATTGTAATGAACTTAAGGAGGTTTTATAAGCAGATATAATTAATCTAAGTACTTGCTCACACTTTACAGACTATGTATCAACAGTAAATCTCAGAAGAAATTTAGTGATGTTATTTATATTTGAACATTGGCCAGAACAAAATATCACAACAATTATTTGATCACACAAGCATGTCATCATTTGCTGCTGTGAGCCCCAATTATTATTGGGAGACTTTGCAACATGTAAGAATAGACATTTTGTTTATTTTACTGTATGTTTCTTTCTGATACTGTGATTAACGTGTTTCAAAAATATATTATATGTTGTTAAATAAAAGGAGTGTATAATATTTTATGCCAATATCTCCAATTCATTGATTATTCTCAGTGAAGTAAAATAATTACAAAAAATATTTCCTCAGGTTAATATTAAATACTACTGTAAATCCAAAATTTATTCTTTGATTCAACAAATTTTTTAAAAACTAGACTAAGGTAAGCAATAAAATGCATAAACATACGCTTGTAAACTTAGTTACGCATTCTTCATAATGTAAAGACATATTTGGTGTAATATAATGATAATTAAATACCAGAAACTTAGTATTTAAATCCCGTAAACTGATGTCTAGCCGGTCGAGCTCCTAGCGCCAATGCCGCGCCAAGCGATTTTTGCCTATTTTCAATCGCTTAAAAATAATACAAGCAAACTCTGTATAAAAAAAACTTCAAATAACAAATAATATTCATCCTTTATCCTAAAACTTTGCCGCAAGAGTTTTTTTCCTGACCAAAAAATAAAAAATTTCCTTGCCTACTACATTTTTCATTTTTTTTATTGGTGTTAAAAAACTATCATCAGTTTTAATTTGCCAAAATAAATTATAAAAAATATGTTAAGGTTGAAACTAACTACATAGTAATAAGCACTGGTTTTTACAGAAAAAAAATGTCAATTTGAAATTTTATGTTAACAAATAAGTGTAGCAGAGCAGGTTGAGTGAATGTATGTTTGTGTAAATCAGAGAGGTTCATTCGGCCCGTCCGCCTCAGTATCCCACCAATTCAAATGGTGGGCACATACCATTTTTCCACCACACAGCGTGATATCCAGTAGAGCATTATACATCGGTGGATTTTTATTTGAAAGCGGGTAGTTCTTATGTGGTAAGAGTTTATAAAAGAAAGTATATTGCATCTACAAACGACTGTTTAATGATTTGAGGAGGGACAATGTTACTGTTTTGCCTAGTACTGTATGAATAAGAATGACTAACAAATTTTGAAGGGTATTTTTTTTACATAAAATAGTTTTAAAAAATCTTCATGGATGGCAATGGTAGAATTTTAAGTTTGTAAAAGTTTTCTTTACATGATTCATCTTAGATATTTACTCAAGGGAGGTACAGAAGAGCCTTCAATGACGTCAGCTGTCGGATCTCCTCTTAAGGAACACCATTACCGCAACGATACGGAATTCAGTCATCGGCCTCGGTGGTGTAGAGGATAGCGTGTCCGGCTGATAATCCGAAAATTTACTTATTAAATTAAATTTAATTATTAAATTAAACTGTCATAACCTAACCAAACTAACCAAACATGCTGATAATGAAAAAATCGAATGAAGTTTTTACTAATCTAAAAAAAAACTTTTGTTCATAAAATAAAATTATAAATGCCTAAAAT
Organism: Macrosteles quadrilineatus; assembly: GCF_028750875.1. NCBI lineage: Eukaryota > Metazoa > Arthropoda > Insecta > Hemiptera > Cicadellidae > Macrosteles > Macrosteles quadrilineatus. Next base: position 120,668,588 of record NW_026542594.1, read on the forward strand.
TCAATTTTTTTATTTTTTAATTAAACTGTCATAACCTAACCAAACCAAACAAACTTACTGATATGAAAAAAATTGTTGACAAAAAGTTAGTGCTGCCATTGGGATTCGAACCCAGCACGGCAGCACTAACTTATTGTCAACAATTTTTTTATCATATCAGCAAGTTTGGTAGGTTTGGTTAGGTTATGACGGTTTAATTTTATAATTACAAAATTATCAAATTGAATTTTAGGCATTTATAATTTTATTTATGAACAAAACTATTTTTAGATTAGTAAACCTTCATTCAATTTTTTCATTATCAGCACGTTTGGTTAGTTTGGTTAGGTTATGACAGTTTAATTAAATAATTGAAACATTTTAAGATTAATTTTATAATTTTTCTTAATTTTATAATTAACTAGGAGTGAAGTAAAAATTACGCACTGTTCTCTCTACTGCTGTTAACGGAAGAATTTTGAACTAAACTATGATGTCATCGTTGCTTCATTTGTACCTCCCTTAAGTCAGACCCTTCATGTTATTGCAATCCTAGTATGGCTCTTAGGGCTTTATCTTTCCAGACGAAAGCTTACTGTATGACAATATCTTTTAAGGCCCAATTTCACAAAATTCTCGCTAACGATGGTTTAGTTAATTTTTGGTAAGAACTAACCGATGATATAAACCACAGTTAAGGAAGTCTGGTTTCACATACAAAAACGCGTCAAAACTAACGCTGGTTTTATAAAGGAGGGTTAAGAGTAAAATTCAGGTGGCAGTGGCAGTGATCTGTCATAATACCAGGCTATTATGGGAGCAAGTAAACATAATCTAGAAAATAAATCAGTGTTTATGAGGTAGTGAAAAACACTGGAGAGAAGATAACAGGAATACAATAGAATCTGAGCAACAAGAACAAATAACAACAGAGAACAAGAATAAATAGCAAAACAATTAACATGAGTAAATAAAGGCAAAGCAATGTTGATGAAACATATCCAATTGAGGAACAAATTGATTGAGTTTAGCAGTCAAGTCAAGATTCAAAATAAAACTTTTTACAAGGAAGTTCAAGATTCTGTTTGTTAACTAACCAGTTTCTTGGTACATTTGAAGTAGTGAAAAAAAATCGGAGGCAACAGAGTTACAAGAAAGAGACACAATAAAGATAACATCAAAATAATGATCTTCTATAGGTACTAGCAGAATAATGACAATATAGGTTTAGTTATTTTCCTTAATAACGTCTGACCAAACGCAAAACAATTATTGTTTGAATGTTGGGTTAGGGTTACCCAAATCCGGGAAAAGGAAAAGGGAGCCTATTTTTTTCAAACAATGAAAAAAGGAATTTGATAATGTTGGTATAAAAATACTCTTTTCAGTCAGGATAAAAGAGTAGCTCTTGATCACCAATCAGCTCAACGCGATCGCTGATCACATACCTAGAGATACACCTTTACTAAAAACCTTGTGGGATAACCTAAAGCAATGTTGCCTAAAGAAAAAGACAAAACGTTTTGATAGTTCATATCTAGTAATAAAATCAACTTCGTCTTAATCAGTGGCGTACCGACGGGGGGGTGGCAGGGGCGGTCCGCCCCAGGCCCCACACCAACATAGGCCCCCAAATCAGGGCCGTATTCCCCTAACTTCAAACACGGCCATTGCCGAGGGCCTCTTGGCCTAGGAAGGGGCCTTACTTGGGTCTCAAAAATTGGAAAATAAATTTTGCTGTTGAATATAATAATCTTGTAATATTTCATGTCATTTCATTCATTATTTAGTATTAAGTTTCTTAAAATGTTAACTTTTATTCCTACACCTTTGTTAATAATCACTCCTCAGAAAAGCTGGCCTAATATTCGTTTTCCTAATTTATATAATTTCATTAATATGTTCAATTAATCATTAATAATATTCATTCAATAGCCTATAGGCTATATATTTTTTTTACAAAGCCCACAACTTAATTATTTATTAAATATGTAAGAGAATTGCAATGTTGCTGCTTTAGCCTAATCAAAGCAGATTATGGCTGTCCAGTTGGTAACCCAGAGTTTGTGGGTAAAAAATGGAGCACATGAAATGCTTGATATCACCCCACTTTTCAGGATTCTCTACGGCGAAAATTCGTTTGATTAGGGGGATGTCTCAAATCAAAGAAATAAAATTACCCAACTTAAATTACTTAACACAGGTTATCAGTAAGGTAACAGTTTTCTTCAATTCTCAATGCTGGAAAAACGTTGTTGCAACATGTTAACTCGAATTGAAGCAGATTGTTTAGCATTCATCAGAAGTTATCAGTTAAAACTGAGAGCAGAAATAATGTAGGTGAGCCATGGCGACGCAAATAGAGGTATTTAAAATTAGTTTCTAACAAGTGTTTAAACAACTTCTAAGATGTAACTAAAATTACTCGAATTTAAGCATAACGTTTTCCTCGGCGTTATGTTTCATACTATGCGGCTCATTGAGCCGCACGGGTTCTCTAGTTTCTTATGATATCATTTCAAAATTAGTCCTTAAGGAATCAAAATTTAAGAAGCAGTGAAAGTGATCCCATGTGTTCAACAATGAATTATGTGAACATTGAAATTGAAAGAAAAGGAAGCCATTGGAGAAGTTGAAACTGTTAGTTAGAAGGAGTCTAAATTTTATCTAAATCAAATTCATTCATCAAGAAGACCAGTTTATATCAAGTTATATCACAGTAGCATAAACCTCAAGAGGACTCAACTCCATCATTGTTATCTGAAAAATTAAGTATAAACTTTCCTTTAAACTCTTTTAATTCAGTGCTAATTGGACTTACCTTTTGGACAACATCAAAATTAGATTTTCATTGTTGAGATTTGTAAGTTTAACACCTTAATTAGGCCTATTTGGACACTATTCAATTTATTAATTATTAGCATTCAAGCCAGCACGACACCCTACCCTGAGATATATCACATCTAAATTATTTGAACCTTTATTATTCAAACTTATATTTTGTTGCATTTTAATTTCAACCCCAAACACCATTGTCAATCCTTTCATTGTAACGTCAAGCCTTTTCTCATTGCATGTTGTTCATTTGTTTAAATAAAATACCTTTTGTAATTCATATATCTGCGACGCTGCTTTCTGCACTGGAAAAAATATTACAGGTGCAGTGCAGTCGCAACCGTTTGCCGGGGATAGCTCAGCCTACAATGGCTGGGTAAAGTTCCAGGGTCTGCGACAAGGTCAGGGAAACCACTAGGCCAAAAGCCGGGTCTAACCGGTATAGGACTGGCTCATACACGGGCACTGTGAACAAGTCAAAAACAAGTCACCAAAACAAACGTGCAATAATCACTACCATGCCTACGCCGATTCTCCACACTCCTAGGGGGTCGTTGCTGACTACGCAACTCGGGCTTCGTCCTAACTATCCAATAGTTAAGCCCAGAGTGCCTAAAACACGGTGAGTTACACGACGACTTGCCAATAAAAACCACAACGCGAGTTATCACCAGGCGGGGTCTACTAGGCCACTATAATCCAATACACAACTCTTATTGCCCAAGCTAACAATCAAACAGTTCACTCAATAATAATACCAGATAACAATACAAGTGCACTATAGGTAGAGTGACTACACCACTAGTAGCTGGTCTCAATAAATACCAAGCCAAACAAGCAAAGCTAAATGGCAATTGCACTACTATTAAATTATTGAGCTACTTAGTACAGATAAATAAATATTAAATACGTTCCAAACACTAGATAAATATATTATCATTATCTGATAGCCGGTACTCCGCTATCCAAGCTACCAAGATAACGTGTTGGATTACCAAACAAGCTGTTCAGGTTAAATTAAAATAATCAAATGAATAAACAATAACAACCCTACTACTGCTACTGCTACTACCAACTTTATGTTACTTAGCTGGGCTTCTGTTAATAGGCTAATAATATTAGCTAGAGATATAAAGTCAATGCTACTGGCCTACCGGCTCCTTAACCAAAATCAAAAGAATGTCGTCCACTCACCAGTAGTGGGTCTTAATACCCAACTCGACACCGACACTCACTGTCCACCAGTCTCACCAGTCACACCAACGTACACGCCACTCGTCTCCACAGGACACCAACACTAGTCTCCTCACTCTACGAGATCCACCACTAGAATGTCTCTCTCGGCTATCCAGTAGTCCCAGGATACCCAAGCTTATCCGAACTGATAAGCCGGGTCAAAGGGCGCTAGCCAGGTTCGCCGCCGCCGCTTGCTTACCTCAATAATCAGTGATCGGCCAAATAGCAAATATTTACCCCCCTAGGGAAAATAGCTTGTTACATATCTTTGTCAACTTATTAACTTTAAACATTTGTAGAATAGGCCTAGCCTAAAATGAATATTGTAAGGTGAGTTTACAAATTGGCGCACCAACGTGTTGGCTTGAATAGCTCATTAACTTTATTGCAATTATCACTATAACTAGCCTATAAGTTTGTTAGATTTAGGAGTTTGCATTGTTAACTTGTCCCGTAATGGCCCTTGTTTCCCAAAATAATCAACACAACAACATCGCATCTTTAATAACTACGCATGACCTAACAAATTTTACATGAAAATGTCGGAAAATAAATATAATTTACGGCCTAAACGAAACTACCCGTCTCTGGATAGAATGTCGAGTTCAAGCGACGACGAAGACGACGACATAAATGACAAAACACACAACAGCCATTTTGAGCAACCAGCAGAACAACAAACCCAAGAAGAAGCCTCAAATTTCAACGACCACCGGATTCATGTTCACCGGATCCATTGACCAATCAGACAGCGTTGATCATTCGACTTTACCCGCCTTTGTTCCGCCACACGAACTGCCTCTAGCCGAAACGCCATCGACCAAAAACACAATTGTGCCGTCGTGCCGAATGCAGCCGGACCTAAACGACATTCCCCGAACCTCGTCAAATGTGATAGACGATATTGCAGACAGCCGTCGAACAGCTGATATCATTCAAACACAGTCTCAATCCGTTCATAATGTGAATCACGAGCTCCTTACACATTCCGACACTTCAACTGATGAATTAAACGTCACAAATCTTCCAGTACAGACACCCACAATCGATATGAACATGTTAGTTAACCTTATGACCAACTTGAGTAATAAGTTTGAACAAACCAGTGCTGAATTAAAGTCAGAAATAACTGCAGAATTAAAGTCAGAAATCCGTGAAACTAAAAACGAAATCCGTGAAACTAAATCAGAAATCCAAGAAATAACAAAACTGCAGATTAATCAAACTGAAGCTAAACTAATTCAAACATTTAACAATAAAATAAACGAAACCTACCAACAAATCCAAGCTTGTAGAAACGCATTTAAATCACAAATACGTGAAACTAGAGAAAGTCAAATTGAAATAAAGTCAGAAATAAATGCCATAAAATTAACACAAAGTATTTTAACTGAAGAAACAGCTAAATTAAATGATCGGCTAATGTTAAAAATTGAAGACTCTCAAAATCAGTTGAAGCAATTTGTTGTTCACAGCATATCAAAACAACAATCTGATTCCGAAATAACGCATAACAAATTCCAAGAACAAATCATCTCAACAGTAAAATCACAGATAGAAGAACATAAATCTAATTTTGAGCAGAAAATAGAAGAAATCACAGTTAAAACACAACTTGACAATGAGCGTAACTTAAACATAAATTTAACTGCCCTACAAAATGAAGTATTGCCTAAAATCACCCTACAAACTAGATTAATTGAAACACAACAGCTCGAAATTCAGACTCTCAACCAAAATTTAATCAAATGTGAGTCTGAAGTAAACAACTTAAAGCAAGCTAACCCAAAAAATGGACAAGCAGGTGCGATTCAAGTAATCTGTAGCGGTAATGAGAATAATGATCGTCAACTGCCGAAATTTAATGGACGAAGAGGTAACCCAATGGAATATCTGCGCAAACTTAAGCGATATTACGAGAGAGGGATCGAAAGGAATATGAACTGCAATCAAACTGAATACCTTAAAGACCTATTGGAAACGTCATTTGAAGGACCCGCATCCCGATGGTTGCAACTAATCAGATCAGACATTCTTGATTGGGACCATTTTGCTAAGGAATTTGAGTGCAAATATTGGAGTCAAGCCGTCCAAAGAGGAATAAAAGCCAAGATTGAGTCCGAAAAATATCGAGCGAATGGAATCTTGAGCCGTGCGGAATATTTAACCGAACGAGTACTTTTATTGCAATCCATCTCCCCTAGTTTAAGTGAAGAGGAGATTGTATCATTATTGGCAGAGCGATTCGATTCAATCATCCAGGACAATGTTAATGTGCAAAATATCACCACAATAAGAGCCATGGAACGACTTCTACAGAAGGATGACATTCGAGACGGACCTAAGAAAGTTAAGAGCTACAACAACAGTCATCAGAACAGCAGACCGTCTAGCCCTAACATACAGAACCCGCAACGTTACCATGATCGATCTACTAACCAACAAGCTTACGTGCCTAAGATGAACCGCCAGAACTTCCAATACAGCGATAACTATGTACAGAACAACCAACATCGTAGGAATCAACAAAATTAACGATACAACAGAAACAATGGTAATGAGTCCCAACAGTACCAACGGGTGCACCGAGACTACAAACCATATCATCGTGACCACTACCCGGACCGGAACTATGGCCAAAACTACAAATATAATCAGAATCATCCTACCAAGGAACAAAACCAACTATGTGCGATGTATAGGCAAAATTCCAACTCGCCTAATAACCCGATTACTCCACCCATGGATCCACAACTAATCAGCCACCATTCAAGTTCTCGTGTTTCACGATCTCCACAGAGGTCGGAAAACCACTCGGCGCTGTAGATTACGGCCGAGAAAGAATTATGTCAACTGATTCTTCGTTGAATACAGCTACAAAATACGAAATCCTCGGTCAATCTAGGAATCATATACTTAACCATATACAGACAAATAATATATTATGTGATAAAAACTTTCTCTTAAAAGATGAATCCGAAACTAATGTCAAAAAAAATTACATTCAAATTAACTGCCCAGAAATAAACATAAAATTAAATAATATCAACACAAATGCCTTAATTGATTCAGTTTCGTCAGTTACTTGTATAGCCGAATCATGGTTTCAAGAAAACAGAATAAACCTACAACCATTTGAAGAACTCCCTGTAAATAATACCGTTATAAAAACTGCTGTAGGAGAAAAGAGTAAGCGTGTTTCCCGAACGATATATGTCCCAACCACAATTAATAAACATACCATGCTTACTGAATATTTAATAGTGCCAAACTTAATAAAGCCAGTCATCCTTGGAGTCAATGTACTATCCGCCCTTAAAATGGATTTGAATTTTAATACAAATGAAATCAATATGCAAATCAACAATAATAATGTTACAGTGAAGTTTAATTTGTGTCATCATGAAGGACAAATATGTCAAATAGTAGTTAATAATAATAGCCATAGGCCAAATAATAATATAGATGATAATTTTGATAATATGATGTACGATGTGTACCACAATAACGTAATATATAATGAGTATGATAGCACAACACACAACTTCAATGATCAACAAAGTAATCCATCAAAGGACACCACATTAACATTTGAGGAGATTAATACATCATTAGCACCAAACACATGTATCACTCAGGAAGAACAAACAATTCTAAGTCAATTATTAAATAATTACAAACACATTTTCTCTGAACAACCAGGCATATGCAATAAATATTCTCACGATTTGCGAGTAGATAATCCGCAACACTTTAAAAGCGCAACTTATCCTGTACCACAACAATATCAAGATGCAGTACAAAAAGAAATTGATAGGATGGAATCCTTAGGAGTAATTGATAGGAGTAAAAGTACATTTATCAACCCGATAATTCCAGTCATTAAGAAAACTGGAGAAATCAGATTATGTCTTGATGCCCGAAAAGCAAATGAGATTATTAATCCTGATTTTGAATGCAACAGAAGTGTAAATGAGATTCTTGGGAAATGTAAAAATGCAAAATTCATAAGTAGTATTGATCTTACCGCATCATATTGGCAAATACCACTTACTGAAAATTCCAAACAATATACAGCATTTCAATTCAGAGGCAAAACCTACCAATACACTGTAACACCATTTGGTATCTCTACCTCACAAGCCGCCTTGGTTCGAGCACTAGGCAATGTATTTGATTCAGAGGCTGAAGATTTTACTGCAATTTATGTAGATGATATCTGTATAATTTCACCCGATTTTGAGTCACACATAAAACATCTAGAATATATATTTAAGAAATTAGAAGAAGCCAACATGACAGTTCGATTCAATAAATCAAAGTTTTGCCAAAATTCTGTACCATTTCTAGGGTACACGTTAACAAATGATGGACTTCAAATGGACCAGAACAAAGTGGAACCCATATTGAATTTCCCTACCCCTAAAAACAGAACTCAACTTAAAGCTTTCCTTGATTGTATAAATTATTACAACAAGTTCATAGATAAATTTTCCGCAACCACACAACCCTTGATGCGACTAACTTCAAAGAAAAACAAATTTGTTTGGACCAAAGAAGATGACGTCACCTTTATGAAGATTAAAGAACTATTTCTAAAAACTAACACCTTAACACATCCTGACCCATCTAAAGAGTTCTTCTTACAGACTGATGCTTCCGACTATGCAATAGGTGGACATTTATATCAGTTACGAGAAAATGGAGAGAAAGCTGCCATCATGTTTATATCAAGAACACTTCAACCATTCGAACAGAGGTACACTACGACTGAAAAGGAACTCCTTGCCATAATTTATTGTCTACAGAAGTCTCGATATATCATCCTTGGAACAAAATTAACTATTATCACAGACAACCACGCACTTACTTTCTTAAAATCTTGCCGCCTATTAAATAACCGATTAGCCAGATTGATACTCACTATACAAGAATATAACTTTGAAATTGTTCATTGTAAATATATAGATAACATTACTGCTGACACACTAAGTCGCCTTTCAATCGACCAATCCACTATCTCATATAACAATCCAAAGGAATTAACAATTCACTATATTGAAAACATCCCCGATCAACAACTGAAGAGTGCATTACGAAATCTACCACAACTGCAGAGAGAAGATATTAAACTACAACCTATAATTGAAATACTTGAAGAACAACCAAATTCAGATTTTGCACAGAAACTATCCAATAATTTCCGCATCTATAAAAATACTCTTTATCAAAAGTTAAGAGACAAATGGTTGATTGTTGTTCCTAATTGCATGATTAAAGATCTCATATGGGAATGTCATCTGTTTTACCTACACTGCGGAGCCAAAAAATGCTTTCAGTTATTACAAGAAACTTTCATATTTCGTAACATGAATCGAACTATAAGGAAATACCTATCTACATGCGATACTTGTCAGAAATGTAAGATCAGTAACCAACCATTGATGGCTACAGTGAAAGGAGTGCTATGTACAGGAAAGAATAAACAACAACTTGCCGTTGATATCATCGGACCTCTTCCTACCAGTGTGTCAAACGTTAAATATATTCTTATAGTCATCAATATATTCACAAAATTTGTAAAATTATATCCCATGCAAAAAGCTAGTACTAAGACAATATTAAACAAGTTATTTACATTGCACTTCCCAAATTATGGATATCCAAAAAGAATCCAGTCAGATAATGGAACCCAATTTAAGAGCGGAGAATATATTCATAAGATGGAACAAAATAATATTGAATTAATCTTTAATCCCGTGTACCATCCATGCTATAATCTTGCCGAAAGACCGATTCGAGAAATAAAGCGATGTTTGCGCACATATTGCTCCAATCAACACAAGAAGTGGGCAAAATATATCCCTGACATTAATGCAGGTCTCAATGAGCTTTACCATGAATCAACCGGATTCACACCCAATGAATTACAATTTGGTGTTAGAGATCGCCGATTTTGGGAGAAATATTTATCTGAAAATCCATTCAACACCGAAACCCCTATAGAACAAAATCTTCTGATTGCTAAGCGTAGGTTGGATACCAAAAGACTCAAGAGATCAGCAAAATTAAATCAAAATCGAAAACCTCAAACATTTGACAAAGTATTAATAAAAACACATCCCCTCTCCAGAGCCATCTATGGAGAAACAGCAAAACTTTTCGAAGTTTATGAAGGACCGTTCTTTATCAAGCAAATATTAGGAAAATCCATGTATCATGTAACAAGAGAGAATGAAGATATTTTACTCGGACCATATCACATATCTGCTTTAAAACGATACATAGAACCAATTATAGAAGAGGAGATGGCAAATGGTGAAGAAGATCTCAGCGACATAAACTCTCAAAATATTGTGTAAATAAAATCCTCTATTCAATCCATGATCATCGAGTGTCACAAATTATATTAGAGGAGATCGTCATGAACCTTAATTGTGAGTGCGTGTACCCTTTCCCCATTTCCCAAGTGAAAATTGTGAGAACATATCCTTAACATTGCTTCTATTGCTATTCCCCTTGTGTCAGGTCATGAACTATCTTAACCCTCACTAATTTCCCCATTTATGTTTTGTTCCTGTGTTTATGTAAATTTAGATTAAGAAGTTTCTAATCATCCAATAATATCAATCATTTAATGTGACCCATAACTAGCTTTAAATATGATTCATACTAAATGATTCATGAATTCCATTTCATATTCGTTCGAAATTTGTCTTTCATTCCATATCATACAAATTTCTGAGGAGATAAATTGTAATATTTCATGTCATTTCATTCATTATTTAGTATTAAGTTTCTTAAAATGTTAACTTTTATTCCTACACCTTTGTTAATAATCACTCCTCAGAAAAGCTGGCCTAATATTCATTTTCCTAATTTATATAATTTCATTAATATGTTCAATTAATCATTAATAATATTCATTCAATAGCCTATGGGCTATATATTTTTTTTACAAAGCCCACAACTTAATTATTTATTAAATATGTAAGAGAATTGCAATACATCAAAATTTCTTATAACATCATTTCAAAATTAGTCCTTAAGGAATCAAAATTTAAGAAGCAGTGAAAGTGATCTCATGTGTTCAACAATGAATGATGTGAACATTGAAATTGAAAGAAAAGGAAGCCATTGGAGAAGTTGAAACTGTTAGTTAGAAGGAGTCCAAATTTTATCTAAATCAAATTCATTCATCAAGAAGACCAGTTTATATCAAGTTATATCACAGTAGCCTAAACCTCAAGAGGACTCAACTCCATCATTGTTATCTTCAAAATTAAGTATAAACTTTCCTTTAAACTCTTTTAATTCAGTGCTAATTGGACTTACCTTTTGGACAACATCAAAATTAGATTTTTCATTGTTGGGATTTGTAAGTTTAACACCTTAATTAGGCCTATTTGGACACTATTAAATTGATTAATTATTAGCATTCAAGCCAGCACGACACCCTACCCTGAGATATATCACATCTAAATTATTTGACCCTTTATTATTCAAACTTATATTTTATTGCATTTTAATTTCAACCCCACACACCATTATCAATCCTTTCATTGTAACGTCCCTTTCCATTGTAAGCCTTTTCTCATCGCATGTTGTTCATTTGTTTAAATAAAAGACCTTTTGTAATTCATATATCTTTGTCAACTTATTAACTTTAAACATTTGTAGAATAGGCCTAGCCTAAAATGAATATTGTATGGTGAGTTTACAATCTGTTCTCACAATCACCGGAAGTGTCCGCAAAGATTGCGCGATCGAAAATCACGACTCCAAGCGATCGCGGGTGACGATCATAAGGTCTTGCAACCGCAAAATATGTTCCATGTTCACGATTTCGCCGCTATTGCGGGGGACGATAATGTTGTCCACGCGTTCGCCGGAGATGTTAACGATTTCGGCATGTAGAATATATCCCTGCGTCCGCGAAAGATGTTCACTATTCCACCGTAAACATAGAACATGTTTACGATTGCTCCGCGGTCTCGGAGATAACCCGCGCAACCGCGGGAGACAGAGATTACGAACCCACAAACAAGGACGCTCACGATTTCGTCTTCGCCGAGGACAATATCGTTCTTTTTTGCCCCGATCACAGAAGTCGTTTGGACCAATTATAGTAAAATATAATGTATGATATAAAGATAGGCTAATATAATTATATAATGTATTTTATACAAAAATAGTAGGCCTATCTCCTAAATAAAAAAAATTGAAATAAATGTCAGAAAAAAAACCTGATTTGTGTTACTTCTTGGAGTGCTCGTGCTTATTTTGAATCTCCAACTCATAAAAACTTAAAATGTTAAAAACTTAAAGGAAAATTTAATTTAGCATCATTCAATTTTTCTCAAATACAATAATAGATTACAATTAAAATAGTTGAAGTAAGCTAATTTAATCAGTGATACAAAATACATTAAAAGCGTGTATTTTCTTTTTAGTTCTAATCACTGTTTAGGGTTACTATTTTAATAAACACCATGGTACCCTGTTTAAAATAATATTAAACATAAAATGATTTTAAACAGGGTAGGTCTACTGTGGTATTTATTATTTCACTTGTATATATATGTATGTAAAAAAGGCCCTCTCATCTAAGCCGCCCCAGGCCCCCAACTATGACAATACGCCACTGGTCTTGATTATTAAAATCATTAACCCTTCCTATTATCCACCTAGTTCGGGGAATAACATCACTACCACTCTTCATCACTATCACTTTCAAAAGCTAATTCCTATTGTATGCTCTTCTAGAATTTAGCCTTTCTATATAAACTTAAAACTTAAGGCCAGATGATATTTACTTAACGAAGGATTAAAGAAGTTAACTGGTCAAAATTGGGCAGTTAATTATCTAATGACGAGTTAGTCTAAACTAGCTCTAACGGTGAGTGGTGAAATACCATTTCGTCAGTTAAGAGTTAACTGCAGTTAGAACATGGTTTAACGGCGGTTTATGTGTTTGGTGAAATCGGGCCTAAGTCAGTAAAAAAAAACCCTAATGTAGAGAAAACAACATTAGACTTTTAATTCAATAGAGCTACTTAATCATACGTGAAGAAGCTATTGCCACATACACTTTCCTCTAAGAACAAATGTTGTTTAATTTTTTCTTAATTCAATTTGAAGAATCCTTTGGTTGTAGGAACTAAAAAGACCCAGTTTATTGTATCCAATCTTCAACCAACATCGACCATGTACTAGTGTTGGACACTACCCACCTGGCTGTGAAAACACACAGTTCCTTTGATAGATGTATTTCTTCTTGGCTACGCTTCTGCTCCACCCTTGCTGAACAATCCATTGTTTTTAACTTTTTGCAAGTCTGGCCACATTTGAAGTAGGAACAGTGTTCCTCATCTTCCCACCGAAAGCAACCTGGACTATAACTGCAGCATAGGGGAGTGGAGCTATACGCTAATAAGGCCAAATCAAATCTTGATTTTTTTCAGAATGTTTTTCAATCTCAACTGTTGGTTTGTATCCTACCACTTCCACTATGTAGGGGTGTCAACTAATTACCACACCATTAAAATATTTTTTAAGCGAGTCAAAACCTAATGTATCAAAACAAGAACCCAAAACAACATTGTGCTATTAAATAATTTGAAATATCAGCCGTCACCCTCTCAGCACAGTAACTGTAAGGTGAGTGAGGAGAATGATCGTGGTATAACTGCTATAGTCTGTGTATAACAGGTCGACCTGGAGCTGAACTTAGGCTCACTCACTGTGTTCCTGTCTCCTAGGCAGCTCCACCTCTTGTTAGAACTGGTCCACGGACTGGCAGCCCCCGATACGCAAGATGACAGGTATGCTTATGCTCAGAAGCTTGTACCATTGTTTTTACTTGTTATAACTGATTTTAGTAATTAAATAATAAATGTTGCCAATCATTTGAGAAATTATTTAACATACCTAATGAAAAGCTTAGGTTTGTACCTTATGTATGTTAATGCTTGAGTGTCTTCTTAGCCCAGTAATAAGACTTTGTTGCAGGACTTAAGTTTTAGAACACCTCTTTAGGAAAGGGAATGACCAGAGAAGGGTATTTTGATTGTCTCCCATAAAAAGTTTATATCTAGCCTCAACCAAATATTAAACATGCAAAATAGCAAATATAATATTTATTTAAATTTTCATTACAGAATGAAAACTATGTTAAATAAACAGGCCACAAGATTATAAAAAGTAAAACCAGTTTACTATAGACTTAATATTACCTTTTATTGATCTCTTCAGTCTATGGGGGCAAAACAAAACTTTAAAACAAATTAGCCACTACTGTATACCTGTGCTTTGCAACAGAGTTGTAACGTGACTACCCCACATAACAAGTAAAAAAGCTAAAAGCAATATTGACTATTAAGCTAAATACCCCCGCTGCAGCAAACCTACCGGCTAAGTGAATTTCCATTTGCCTAGATTGATTTTCAATCTTATATATTAAATACCCCCGCCGCAGCAAACCTGCAGACTAAGCGAATTTACATTTGACTGATTGGATTTACACTGAAATGTCTACTTAAAAATATAACATTTATTCCCGATTTAAATAGAATTAGTTTAAAAAGTACTTAGGTTTGCTACATCAGGGAGGGTAAAACTGTTTATTTTTGTAAAATGTTAATAGTTAGTAAGAAATAAAAACATTTTCCAAATTTGATCAAAATATGTTCATAAACAAGCAAACTACAACAGTTTACTTATTCTCCATAAGAATAACATGGGAATTTTAAATTTACAATTTTTAGGAATTTTCTCCGTAACCATCTTCAATATACTAATTTATTTGTTTTTTTAAGCTGGTTCAGAAAGAAATTGCAAAATTTTATGTTTTTTGAGTCAAAAATGGGAAAAACCTATTTTTACCCCATAAAACCCCCCATAAACCCCCGTTCCCATTATCCGATCATGCTGGATCGGGAACGCGTTCGAATAAACTTAGGTTTACACGTTTGTACCAAATTTCATCAAAATCGGATCATTTTTGCTCGAGTTATCGTGCTAACGGACACACACACACACACACACATATATATATAAATATGAAAAATAGGGCTACTATATATAAATAAAGATTAAACATTAATAAACTTAGTACCCAAGTAAAATTATTTATTAAAATATTTACTGACTATAGTTTCGGCTCTAAGGCCATTTTCAAAGTAAACAAAAATCAAAATAAGATATGTAAATAAATAAATAACATATGATATTATAAAAATTTTCTAACTTGTAACATAATTTTGTCTTCATTGATTAATTTATATACTATATGATGTGTTGTACTTATTTTCATTAATATTTTCTCAATTTTGCAATTGTTTCATATATTGGATTATTCAATTTTGGAATCATTGTATTTAAAATATTTGATTTGTTATTTTCGTAGTTCATATAAATATTAATTTCTTCTTTTACATTCAATTTTTCGGTTTGGATTTTAGTAAATGATCTGCAAAATTTTATTTCATTGATGTTTTGTTCTTCGATTTATATGCCTGTATATGTTCGTTGAATCTAACTTTAAAATTTCGATAGGTTTGACCAATGTAGTAGTTGTCACAGTCAGAACATTTAATTTTGTAGATACCAAATGCATTGTATATGTTTGCTGTATTGTTTGTTATAGGATTGTTGGTTTTATTGTGTATGATTTTAAAAATGTTATTTTTTGTTCTGTAGCTTAATTTTACCGGGGTATGTTTGAATGTTTTCCTGATTGCTTTGTTAAAATTGTTGTTGTATGGGACGCACATGAATTTCTTTTCTTCTTTGTGTTTCGAATTGTTTTCTAAGTTTGATTTTAATTAATTTCTTTTCTTAATTTTCTTCTTGATCATATTATCAATCATTTTGCTTCTATATCCATTTTTTTCAGCTAGATATTTTATAGTGTCGACTTCTTTCTTGTAATTTTCTTTATTTAAAGGAACGTTGACTAATCTGTGTATTAATGAATGAAAAGTTGCAATTTTGTGTGTCCATGGATGATTTGAATTTTTTTTGCATTATTATGTCTGTAGTTGTGGGTTTTCTGAATATGTTAAAAGAATGTTTGTTGTTTTGGATGGAAATTGTTATATCTAGGAAATTGATTTCTTTTTGTTGGGTTTCTTTGGTGAATTTAATTTTCTTATTAATATTGTTGAGATACGTTAATAATTGTTCAGATTCATTGTCATTTCCTTTAAATAAGCATAAAATGTTGTCTACATATCTGTACCAATAAACAATGTTGTTTATGAATGGATTTGTTTCATTAATAATTTTGGATTTTTCCATTTCCGTCATAAAGATTTCTGATAACAGTCCTGAAAGGGGAGATCCCATTGGTAGACCATCGAAAGACGAATCATAACTAAAGTAATTTTGCTTAACAGTTACCTCTGTAAGTTTGATAATATCATTTATTTCATTTATTTTCAATTTGTTGTGGTTTATTAGGTTTCTTTTCAATATAGATAATGTTTCTTTGGTTGGAATATTCGTATACATATTGTTTACATCGAAAGATAAGAGTAAAACATCGCTAGGAATATCTATATCTTTAATTTTGTTGATAAGATCTTGGGTGTTTTTCAAAGAAGAATCAGATTCTAAATTTACATTATTTTTGATTTTGTTGTTTAAGTATTTTGATAGTTTGTATGAAGGTGAATTTATGAAGTTTACTACAGGTCGAATTGGTATGTATTTTTTGTGGGTTTTTGGCTGTCCTCTTAAATTTGGTGCTTTTGAATTTGTTGCTTTTAATAGGATTTTATCTTTCTTATTGATACTTTTGCATTTCGTTATAGTATCATTTATTGCTTTTGAAAATCCATCCGTTGGGTCTTTCGTAAAAATTTTATATTCATTGTTTTCAAAGAAAGTTTTAACTTTGTTGTTGTATTCATTTTTAGATATGATAACAACTGAATTGCTTTTATCAGCTTTAGTTATGATTGAATTATTTTCTTTCAATTTGTCTGTTATGGATTCAATTAGTGTTATGTTTTCTCTTGTTTCTGATTTTGTTGTTTTGTTAATAGTGTTGTTACCTAATTTATCAAATTCGTGAATGAAATTAAATCTCATTGGATCTTGAACATCATCGTTTTGTTTTTTAATTGCTATTTCCATATCTATTAGATCTCTTTCAATTGTTTTAATTTTGTAATCTAAATTTAGATTTGTTTTTAAAGACTTACCTAACAGTTCATTTTCTTCATTGGTAAATTCAATGTTTGTTAAATTTTGTACTGGTTGACTGAATTGTTTCTCTATGCCATTGTTCTTTAAAATTTTATGTTTTTGTGTTTCAATTAGAATATAATTTTGAATATATTTTATTTTATTTGAAAATAATGATTTTCGGGACGGGACGGGACGGGATTTTTCATGTGCATGAAAAGAAAGTATTGAGTATTTCAGTTACCAAAAAAGGCAAAAGAAATCAATTTCAATGATTTTTGCAGATCATTTACTAAAATCCAAACATAAGTTTACTAAGATCGAAGAAAACTTAAAAATATTAGAAATTGAAAAAGACAGAGAAAAATTGAATGTAAAAGAAGAAATTAATACTTATATGAACTACAAAAATAACAAATCAAATATTTTAAATACAATGATTCCAAAATTGAATAATCCAATATATGAAACAATTGCAAAATTGAGAAAATATTAATGAAAATAAGTACAACACATCATATAGTATATAAATTAATCAATGAAGACAAAATTATGTTACAAGTTAGAACATTTTTATAATATCATATGTTATTTATTTATTTACATATCTTATTTTGATTTTTGTTTACTTTGAAAATGGCCTTAGAGCCGAAACTATAGTCAGTAAATATTTTAATAAATAATTTTACTTGGGTACTAAGTTTATTAATGTTTAATCTTTATTTATATATATATATAAATATATAAATATATATACTATATGAATTTGAACGAATGGTGTTTTTGGCCTCTAGGGACCTCAAAACGAAAAAAAAAATTACCATGAGTACTACGGTAATAGCTTATTCCCTATATGGGAAATTCGCTAAAAAATTTGGTTTTTCTTTTCCTAGTTCGTTTGGCTCTTCTACCCGACCGATTTTCATGTTTGAGGTCTCAAATTGAAGGTATGCACGCACAGATTTGCCATCAAGCATCGACATATATTTCTCTATAATCCCACTCGGCTTATAAGTAAACAAAATTTGCTCTCCATGTATTTATTATGGAATTTAAATTTGGTTTTTCTTTGCCGAGTTCGTTTGGCTCTTCTACCCTACCGATTTTTATGATTGAGGTCTCAAATTTAAGGTATGCACACACAGATTTGCCACCAAGCATCGGCATATATTTATCTATAATCACACTCGGCTTATACGTAAACAAAATTTGCTCCCCATGTATTTCTTACGGTAGTTAAATTTGGTTTTCCTTTTCCGAGTTCGTTTGGCTCTTCTACCCGACCGATTTTCATGATTGAGGTCTCAAATTGAAGGTATGCAGGCACAGATTTTCCATCAAGCATCGGCATATATTTATCCATAATCCCACTCGGCTTGTACGTAAACGAAATTAGCTCCCCATGTATTTCTTATGGGAGTTACATTTGGTTTTCCTTTTCCGAGTTCGTTTGGCTCTTCTACCTGACCGATTTTCATAATTGATGTCTCAAATTGAAGGTATGCACGCACAGATTTGCTATCAATTATCGGCATATATTTTATCTATAATCCCACTCGGCTTATAAGTAAACAAATTTTTCTCCGCATTTTTTTTTTGTGGGAGTTAAATTTGGTTTTTCAAGGATTTCACATCAAGCTTCGGCATATATTTACCTACTGTATTACTCGACCAAAAAACATAATTTGATTCATTTTTGAATTCTTGCTTCAATTCAAGATGTATTTCACCAGTTATAATTTTATAATCCTATATATTTTGGTCTAAGAACCTTCAGTGAAATAGCGGCTTTCATTTAAGCTATTCGTTATTCAAATCAGACGAGTTTCAAGCAAACACAAGGTGAATATCCAACATAAAAACTATTTTTCATAAGGTTTTTCTATGATTAAAAATCAATCTCTCCAGTATTAATTATGTTTTTTATATGTTTTAGACTCCAAATAATCAGTAAATTATAGGCTTTAATTTGAGCTATTGATCGTTTGAATCAGTTAAGCTCAAGATACTGGATTACTCAATAAAAAATCATAAATTTGATTTTTTCGTATATAATATTTATTTTAACGCTGCGGAGCAGCATGGGTCCTCTAGTTAATATATTAAATTAACAGTTATGTATCGAGTACCTAGGTTAGCTGCTACAGGGAAACTAATAAAGTGTGTTTTTTATTAAAATATCAATAGCTTAGTATGAAATAAATAAATCCGCCAAGTTCAATCAAAATATATCCATAAACAAGCCAACTACAACATATTATAATATTCTCCATAAGAATAACATGGGAATTTTAAATTAACATTTTTTTAAATTTTCTCCGTAACCAATCACCGTACAAAAACACTTTCATATACTAAATTATTTGTTTTTTTAAGCTCTTTAAAAAGGTCTGGAGAAAAATTGATTAATTATGTGTTTTAAAACCCCCTGTTAAACCCCGTTCCCATGGTCCGATCATGCTGGTTCGCGAACTCATTCAAGTTTATCCCGCCTTACACCTTCAAACCAAATTTTATCAAAATCGGACAAAAATTACTCAAGTTATCGTGCGGATGGACACATATATATATATAGATATATATATATACATATATAAAAATTTGAAGGGATGGTGTTTTTGGCCTCTGGGGACATCAAAATGAAAAAGTAAATCAGTCCCGGGCCTAGGTCTTACCATGAGACCTATGGTAATAGCTACTTCCCTATAGGGAAATTCGCTAAAACACAACATAACACAACTAAACACCTCATAACTAAAACAGTATTAAGTAGTATTAAGCTAAAAACTCTACTTTTTGGTAAAACTCCTTTTACCTAAATACCCCAATTTCATCCCTAAACGACATGGAGGTCTGGTATGGAGGCATAACCATATATGCTAGTAACTAGTGAATGTAGAGGCTGTAAAGTTGTTTTAAACACCTTTATTTTGAACTTTATATTTGTGTTGCAGCAATGTGGCCAGGTGTTCACAGAAACCTATGGAGTCAGGCGACTTTGACAAAGTAGAACAACAGCTCATGAGTCAGCTTCAGTCTGTCACCACCAGAGGTCTCCACACTCTGCAAGGCTGGTCCTCGGCACCTCTAGGTCAGAGAAATTCAATTACAATTATCTGACTTTGCCCGTTAACGATAAAAAACTGTGAGATTTTGTACAATTTCCTTGAGTCAAAGCTCAAGGAGATTGTACAAAATCTCAGTTTTTGATAGTCAGATATACATTTTGTGTCTGGACAACCTCTTTTGTCACAATGTACTCAAAAGATGGGCATCAAGATTCAGGCACCAGGACTTGAAAGAGAAAGTACATTTTTGTATTTGCACACCCGGCATACCACACAAGTTTTCAACTCCTACAATTACCTACATACGTCCCTACTACGTCTCATGTGTAATTGCAAACCGAGATCTGTGGCAGAATGGATGTGGATGTGGATTGCTTTAAGTTATATTTTTCTCTTTTAGAAGGTTAGTTTTTATTTAATTAGTGATGATGGTTTTAAAACAAAAATAAGTTAGTTTTCAAAAACATTACCATCCTTGTTATCATAAAACTGAATCTGAATTATTCACCATAAACCAGCCGTGACAAGGTTGGATAATTAAGTGTATTTATTTATTGTACCATCATTGATGGTTAGCTTCTTAAAGCTTCTAATTTAACCTCTTCTTACTCAACATTCTTTAAAATTAATAATTTCTTTCTTGGTTGTTCATTTAGTATGGTGGTTTTCACAAACTATTTAATTAATTCTATTCACAAATTGAAAAACCGGTATCAGCAATCTGACACACACTTTCTCCCGTTATCTTTTCAACAACCCTTATGGCACATGTGGCAAAAGCTGCAATAACTTTTAAACAGTATTTTTTTACAGAAATAGGGGTTGTACCATTTTGTTTAGGGTTAAAAGGAAAGGACTATAAGCATAGGCTACACACAATTTGAATCAAAATTGGTCAAGTCTTTTTCTATCCAATCTTCCCTTGAATTAATAGGTTTTTATGGGGAAAATCACTAAAGTTGCACTTAGCGTACTTTTGAACCATAGTTTAACAGCAATGGGGGTCTATTTTGTTAAGAATTTTAAGAACCATAACCATAGATTAACCAACACAAGTAGACTTCTAATCCCATTGTAAATTTTGAAGCTTGTTTTCCGTGTCTAGTTAAAATGTACGTCTACACTGCTCGCTAGTGTAGACAAAATTTTGTTTATATTATTTTTGGGTAATTTTCATGATATGTACTTTACTGTTTGGTTATACAGGGTGATTGATATGAGTGTGCCATCTGTTTTATTTGAAAGTTATAACAGATATCACAAAATGTTATTCATTGTGACCCTTGGTTGGAATATATTATTGATAAAATAAAAGGATTACCTTATCCAACCACAGTTGCTGGTATGACAATAAAATTTTGTCATACCAGCAACTGTGGTTGGACAAGGTAATCCTTTTATTTTATAAAAAAATGTTTTATCAAAAGCCGTGATGCAACAGTGCAAAGGAAACAAAGTCAAAAGAAAGACTATTTATCCTGAGGTACTAGTTTAGTTATTTATTGTTTATTTCATACCTAATTAAAAATATATTTAATTATTTTACATAATAAATTATAAACAAAAGAAATATCTGATATAGTGTACAGATCTGTCTCTTGTTCTTTTATTTTCCTATTGTGCTTTTTGTCATTCAGTAACAACACTACTTCTGATCTTCTGGTTCGGCATCAGCAAGTAAGTCAACAAAGTGGTTAGGTCTAAATGTTTTATAATTTTAGTAAAGTTTTATAACAGTAAAATGACTTTTTCTTAAGTTAGATGGGGTTTCAAAAAACATATTTCTAAGATAAAATAAAATATTTACAAGACACAAACTACCATGAATAAATTTCTTTGAAAATAATCTGTAACAGTTTTATGTTTTTGAATAAATAAATATATCTTTTTGTTTCTACTTCCTCATTTCATTATACAATTTTGTCAGCAATTGGAGCAACCAGGTGGTATAAGAGGGGAGGGGGAGGGTCTATGACCTTGAGTGCAACCCGTGCCTGGCCGGTGAGAGTGATTTACGGTTTTTTGTTTACATCCTACTACCCTTCCTTCCGAGAGAAATATCGTGCAGTTTCAAAAACATTGACTTACAGATTAAAAACATTGACTTGTGTTGCTAATTAGGGCAGTAGTGGCTCTGCTTGTGTTGCAAAGTTGGCATTTAATTTTCTTTTCTCTTGATTTATTATAATCTATATTATCGTAATTAAGAGTTCCTTTTTGGGCACCTAATTAATTGTGATATTGTTTGACTTGAGTTTATAGATTTTTAATTCTTTTAATTCTATCAAAATCAGTTGTTTTCAGATTTTAATCTCTTGGATTAGGTCTATCTATACTACTGTATGACATGATATGCAATTTTTACAGTCCTTACTAATTAATTACCTATACCATAAGCGATGTGTGTGTTAATTACTGTTTTTGAGTTTTTATAGTAAATCAGTTTACACAACATCTTTTCTTCAATGAGTTCTCCACTTGTCATGTTGCTTAGCCTATTACTATTTTAAGCCCTATAAAAATAATTCTTATGTAAAGCTGTAGGCCTACTAATGCCAATAATAGATAAATTATGTATTTATTTATGATGATGTAACTAATAATGCTATTGCAAGTGTGAGTTTTTTATACTTAAGCCTGGTTTACACAGGTAGAGTTGTTGGTAGTGTAGAGTTTATAGTAGAGCTACTTTCTTGTCCACTCTACCGATTTTAAGCAAGCGACTGTTCACACATAGTAGAGTGTTGATGATAGTTTGTGAACTGTTTGTTCCACCTCCATTCCCAAAATGAGTGTTATAAACCAGTTACAAGACAGTGTCACTCTACCAGAAACTCTACTCTACTGCCGCGGATCACATTTACACAAGTATAGTGTGCAGGAGAGTGACAATTTTGCTAGTGGTGGGGGAAGTAGAGTAGAGCTACTATGCCACATGTTGCTAGTAACTCTACTCTACCACCTACTATCTACTATACTAGGTACTAGGCGCTAGTGGGTGTTTACACGGGTAGAGTTACTCTACTAGAAACTCTACTCTACCCACAACTCTACCCGTGTAAACCAGGCTTTAGGAAGTTAGGAAGCAGGAAATGAATGATATTGAATGATATAAATATTGCATAGTGGAAACATAGAATTTTTATTATCTTCTTGCTTGCAGTCTTGAAGCCAGCCAACAAGCCCTAAAATTGTGATATGTTAATTGATTTGTTTATGATCTTTTAGCAAATTTCCCTATAGGGGAGTAGCTATTACCGTACACACAGTATATTTTCAAAGACCTGGAGCCGGTACTGATAAACTTTTTCATTTTGATGTCCCTACAAGTCAAAAACACTATTCGTTCAATTTTTTGTTATATGTATATAATATATATATATATATACGTCCGTGAACGCGATAACTTAAGTAATTTTTGTCCGATTTTGATGAAATTTTGCTTGAAGGTGTAGGGCGGGATAAACTGAAGATGAGTTCCCGAACCAGCAAGATCGGACCATTGGAACAGGGTTTTATGGGGATAAATGGGGGTTTTCTCACTTTTAACCCCCAAAACATAAAATTTCCCAATATCTCTTTAAACCATTTTAAAGAGTTTAAAAACCAAATAATTGAGTACATTGAATTGTTTTTGAACGGTTATTGGTTAAAAAAAGAAAATTCAAAAAATTTTAAATTTATAATTGCCATGTTATTCCTTTGGAGAATAAGTAAACTGTTGTAGTTTGCTTGTTTATGGAAATATTTTGATTAAACTTGCAAATTTATTTATATTATACTTTGAAGCTATAAAATCGTTGATCTTTTATTAAAATCACTTTACCACCGGTATCCTCCCTGTAGCAGCAAACCTGTACTTGTTAAACCTAATGTTATTTAAATAGATTTAATTGAAAATCCAATCAGGCAAATGGAAATTCGCTTAGTCTACAGGTTTGCTGTGGCGGGGGTATTTATATTAAGATCCATCCAAAACTAGTTGTAATTTAGCTGTTTAGTTATTTCAACAGTTATAAAAATGGAAAAGAATGTCTTGATAAAAAAAAATATTTTCTTCTTTTTTGCAGTTGAGGCAATTTCCAACCTGTAAATAAGATGTGAAAATGAAATAATATACATAAATACAATCTTTTTTCATATTTTATTATCAAGTAATATTATAAACACAGATAGAAGTTAAAACAAAAAAATCCGGTAATTAATGATTTTTGGCCCGACCCAAACCAAAAAAGTCTGACCCACAGACCTCTACTGAATTTTCATCAAGATTGTTTTGGCCGTTTTTGAGAAAATTAGATTTTTTCTTTATTTTACAGGTGTTAATGGAAAAATCACAATTAAAAATAAAAATAAAAAAATAAACGCTTGGTGATACCAAATTTAATCAAAATTGGACCACAGGTGTGTCACACACACCTATTTTTTTATAATTATTTGTGAAGTTGTGTACTCTATAAATTGGCCAGTAAACAGGGGCCTGCAGGTCCAATTATATCTATTTAAAATCACTATGCTTGGTAAACTCGCTGATCAATCCAAGTTGTGTTTCAGACGATAGTGATGAAGAGTTCCTGCCGGTGAGAGGAGTCTCAAACAATCTCAGTGACTCTGTCTTTTCTGAGGCAAGAAGTCTCAATGCCTCATTTTCTTCATCATGCAGCTCATACAGGTAAAATTAAAAGCCAGTGAATGCAAATTTACCTAAGTTAAATTTATTTAAATTTAGTTTATTTTCCTTGAATTAAGTGATTTGATTTTGCTCTTTAAATACACAAAATATTAACATATAGATTCTCTTCAAGTACAACAAATAACTGTCACAGTACTGGTGCTTGTAAGTCGTTAGACTATTTAGTGTTAACAGCTTCCATTAGACATTGGTTTTTATTTTTTATTAGGGATATGAAACCTTCTAAACCAAGTCCACTCATGATCTTGTACCTAAGAAGGATGAGTTGGGTTTGAAAAATCCTATTTTAATCCCTGGCAATCCTGGATTAGGAATACACAGTTACAGGATTTAAATATTTTACAATTACAGGAAGGTATTTAACTTCAAGTAAATAAACTAGGATGACTTCAAAATTAAAAGAATGCTCAATAAACAATATTTCCCACATAATTTATGCTCGCTTTGAGCATCCAGCAAGTATCCTTAGAAATTCATTTAGTTTGATCCGTCACATCAAGGGCCAATATTATACATCACCTTGCTGGTTACAGGTTACTTAATATTCCTTTTTAGCTGCTTGAAAGTTCCATCGAAAACTCAAAATTTGCTTAAACTTCCTGAAACATCCTTATCTCCAGTTCAAGCAATCTCTGTGGCTTTGAAAACCCTTGAACTTATTAAGTAGTTTATAGGGAGGACCCACAAAGAAATTTGGGGTAATCTCATTGCTTCACCCCATATTATGACAAATGCACGTGTCCAAGTCATTTTACTAGAAACTAGAGCTTTGAATCAGTTAGTTTGAACAAGCAACAAATTTTTCCCAACTTAGTTTTGCCATAGCTATAACTAAAGTATCGTTATAAATAACGATACGTTAATGAAATAATACAGAAAAGTTTCAACATTACATAGATAGGTTGCTTAGGTCTAAACCCTAGGTGAACATCCTCATAAATAAATTCCTCATAAATTGGAAGTCTTGGAGATCATATTCATTTTTATTTGAGATGGGAACGGCACCTATGTGTGTATTTTGTCGTCGTCACTGTACGCGATTCACTTACTTGTGATATCACGGACGAAATGAAATTCAGGAATGACAAAATATAGGATTTAATTTTAACACCAAAATGAGCTTGTGTTCTTTACAAATCAAAACAACAAACTAAACATGTTTACATTATTCATAAAACAATTAAAACACATGGAAATAACTTATAAAAGCAAAACAGACTTTAAGCAATAAGTAAAACCAGTCTCTCAGCAAAAGTGCTTTTAGCGAATTTCCCTATAGGGAAGTAGCTATTACCGTAGGTCTCATGGTAAGACTTAGGCCCGGGACCGATTTACTTTTTCATTTTAATGTCCCCAGAGGCCAAAAACACCATTCGTTCAAATTTTTATATATGTATATATATATATATATATACATATATAAAAAGTGATTGATATATATATTTACATATATATATAGATATATATATAGATTTATATATATATATATGTGTCCGTGAACAGGATAACTTGAGTAATTTTTATCCGATTTTGATGAAATTTGGTTTGAAGGTGTAAGGCGGGATAAACTTGAATGAGTTCGCGATCCAGCATGATCGGACCATGGGAACAGGGTTTTATGGGGGGTTTTATGGGGTAAAAATTGGTTTTTCTCACTTTTTACCCTCAAAACACAAAATTTCCCAATTTTTCTCTAAACCTTCTTAAAGAGCTTAAAAAAACAAACAATTCAGTATATCAAAGTGTTTTTGTCCGGTTATTGGTTACGGAGAAAACTAAAAAAATGGTAAATTTAAAATTCCCATGTTATTCTTATGGAGAATATTGTAAAATGTTGTAGTTTGCTTGTTTATGGATATATTTTGATCAAACTTGGTAAATTTATTTATTTTATAGTAAGCTATCAATATTTAACTAAAAACACACTACTTTATTAGTTTCCTTGTAGCAGCAAACCTAGGTACTCGTTAAACCTAATGTTATTTAAATAGATCAATTGAAAATCAATTCGGCCAAATGGAAATTCGCTTAGACGGCAGGTTTGCTGCGGCGGGGGTATTATATATATATTGAAGTTTTAATCAATGACTTAAAATAGTCATATAACGACAATTTTAAACCCAATATGAGTGAAGGATGAATGTAGAATGGAGTTGATGTCTTGTGTAGCTTTGTTACTGCCTAAGACCAGCTTTTTCATTAATAATAACCACTGAGCTACTCAACTATATACAAGGTCTCAGTAAGTTAACCTTAAACTTATAAAAATGTATACCAGTATTGATATAATACTGGGTTACTAGGCCCCAGTAACCCAACGTGGTCAATATAAACATTTGATTGGTCTATGACAATGTGACTGAATAGGTTATTGACAGTTTTGGCTGGCGTACATACCTTGAAAAATCATATTAAACATATTTTTTTAAATTAAGTTTGAATAGGATAAATTAATAATTACGTAATGTTACTAACAAGTGGACGTCCGTTATGTCCTAGCTTTTATAGTATTTTCAGCGGTGCGGGGGGGGGGGGGGGCGCGAGCTAGGGGGCCCGTGAGCCTTGACCGGGATTTTCGGTAAATTTTACCGGCACACGGGCCCGCGATAGTGTGACAGGCTCAGCCACACGGGTCCCCTATCAAAACAATATTTATATGAGAATTAAAATATGTTTTTATGATGAAAATGTGTTCAATCCTATAGTTCAAGTATTTTACAACAGCTAAACTAACACTATTACTTTACCGATCTATATAAATTATCTACCAACCTAAGTAAAAGAATTGTCGTCGGTCATGCGGGTTGCATTAAATGTCCTCGTGGATTGTGTGAATGTGCAGTCAAAATTGGTTGCATAATAATAGGGCCGTATTTATAACCAATGTGGCCTCTGGCCTAGGAAGATAAAACATTAATGTTAATCCTCCTATCCCCCAGCGGGTGACACCATAGAGGATCCTCTATGATGATTCGACTAAATAAACTTGACAATTTTGTTACGACCAAATCGGCAAATTAACCTAGGGTGCTATAGGGCACTAGCTAATAAATAAGTCCATTCTTTCATTGATGCTAAAGAAGGATTTTCATTTCATTTCATGTCTTACTATTAGGAGGCTGCCCTTTAGATTTGTTGACTTCACACTTTAGATGTTTGGATGTGTTTACATCGAGTCAGGTAAAAAATGTTACTTACCTAAGGGCCTCAGGCCAAATTAGATCGGGTCAAAATCGGGTTGTTTTGGAAACGGTTAATTTTTATAATAGGCCTATTGATATGTTTTAACATTGTTTAATTGCAGCTGACTTTTAAGTTGTTATTATTATTGTTTTTGTTTTACTAATTTTGACTCATAAATAAGTTCAGTTCTATTTTATTAAACTAATTTACCTATCAATTTATGTATGTGCTTCAAACATAAAACAGGCGACGAGGATGATTTTATGGAAAACTTAAGAGTGCAAGATAGTTTATTCAATTCCACAGTCTAATCCTTATATATAATACAAGAAGGTGATTTCTACCAAACACTACTCCTCCGTTAATAATGGACGGATTTTTACAAACCACGTGTCAAAATAAAGTATTTATTGTGTAGACGCCCCCTTTCAACAATTCCTGTGATAAAAATCCTCGGGCTTTGTTTCACAGGCCATCAAAGTTGGAGTTTCTCCCATAAGGTTAACATGGGGGAATCTAAATATTTAACTGGAAACTTTGTCCCCACTAATTTGAGAGAACGGCTGGGTGTAGAAACTTGGTAGATGTGTCCAAAGAAAGGTCTTGGTCTGTAGATGAGTTATCAAAAGAAAAACTAAGCAAAATCCCTTAGGACTCTGCCCCAGAAGCCTTTAAAGATCCATCCACAGAGTTGTTTACATTTTGGCCATGTGAATAATACTTTTTAATGAAACAGCTGTTCATTTTTAAATTGTATTTCAAACAAGACACATTTATTGGAAGTTACTGAATTCTACCAAATAAGTATTTGCAGTGTTATTTTCTTATTTTAAAATAGATTTTCTTCTTTATCATGTCATGTTTTGCAATATAACGTTCCATTACGAAATCAGTGGAAAATCCTTTTATCACAGCAATTCTTAAATCATTTCTTATTGAACTATCTTTTATCTATTGTACGGGTTGGTGTCTGCCTCTTTCACCACTTTTGCCTACATTTTATCATATTATTGTACACATATCAAATATTTATGTAGAAATATCTGCTCTTATCGTGTCTAATAAAATCCAAACATAGAAACCTTGCCTAAAATGGTACCCATCTTGACAAATTATTTGCACCTGCCTATATTACGGACTTTGGCGGGTTTTTGGGGTCAGGTTGGTAACGTTATTAAAAATAACACAACATTTTGGCTGTAAAATATGATACAAAGAGAAAATACTATTTAAGCAGCTACTATCATGACAGAAAGGTCATATTCCTTTAAAACTAGATCACATAATCCTTTATAAGATACGGTGATTAACAATATGTAAACGTCAATATATATGTAACAGCCAATTTACAGTATTTTTGCTTTTTGGAAATGTCCCATTGCTATGTCATTTGCATTATTTGTTGCCAATGAAGCCGCCAAGACCATATGAACTAGGAGGCCCCTAACAGTTCAAGAATAAAAGCCAACTTCACTTCAAGTATTCCACTACACCTAACATTCCGTAGAGAGATTATATTGACAACTTTATGTCATTGATAAGGCTGAGACAACTAACTGACATCCCCCATGTCAAGGAATTCCACCTTCAACAGTAACCCCACAATCAATTTCTCAAAACTGTGCTAGAGGGTTCATTCATTGGCACAGAAGTACGATATGAACTGACGCGACGTGACGAAGGAAAAATCAAACTTACACTGTAATGGATATAACTCCCTTTGAAGTTAGAATATGTCTTCCCAAAAAATATTTTCTTTTAAAATTAAATCATATTACACTGATGAAATCACGGAAGTGTTTAACTACAAAAGATCCACCAATACGATTTTAATACTATTTAAAGGTTCTTCCAAAGGAAGAGATACCATATAACATATTAATAATAACTCCCGATGACGTACAGTATAGACAATATTTTAATCATTGAATGATCAACCAAATTTGGCAACTAACGCAATTAATACAATTATCGTTTTTACACTTATTACTCTTTAAACAATGCTCAAAATATGTATATGTCACCCAATTTATCGCAGTTAGATGAATGCCTTGAAAGTAATCGTCGATTTCGACGGGTTTCACCTAGTTCATTATAATGTCTGAAGATACATTACCAGCAACTCTTAATAATCCTATGTTGTTAAGTCAACCTTGATGTGAAAAATTTAACCCTAATTCATGCGACATTGATGTTTGGAATATTAAATTCAAGGCAAATTTATGTTTGGGCAATATTACAAATGATGATATTAAAAGATCTTTATTCATTGACTGCCTGGATAGTACAGTTCTTAAAACATTGGTAACTATTTGCAAACCAAAAGATATTTGTGAATTCACTTATGAACAACTTTATGAACTTTTGGTAAAGCATTTCAAGCCAGTAAAGTTTAAAGTTGCTGAAAGAGTCAAATTCTTTTCACTGAAGCAAGGTGATAAATCTTTGTCCACTTTTGCAAGTAACTTAAAAGAATTAGCCAGCAGTTGTGATTTCCCTGGTGACTTTTATCAAGATGCTCTCATTACATCTTTCATAATGGGCATAAATGAAGATTCTATTAGAGCCAATTTACTTCAGAAAGATTACACAGATTTCAATACTGTACTTGAATTTGCTAGAACATTAAGTTCAGTTTTTACCACTTCAGCAAAGAAAAATATGATTTCATTTTCCGATAATGAGAGCAATGGAGAGTTCTAATTACAAATTCAAACTATTTATGCTATTCTTGTGGTGGTGACCATTTTAGGAAACAATGTAGATTTAGAAATGCAATATGTAATAATTGTGATACAAAAGGCCACTTGGCAAAAGTTTGCAAAAATAAAAGTAGAACGGATTTTCATTAAAAAAAATTGGTGGACATGGAAAAGGAACATACAACCGCCAAGTAAATTTCACTGAAAATGAAAAAGGAAGAGATTCTAGAACCGTTATCGACTCTAACATACTTGATTGTTCACCTAAGTTGACAAATGAAGCTATTTTTTCTCTTGGTCTTCAGTGTCATAATGTGAGTGTATTTTCTCCAATTTGGGTTTCTATCTGTATCAATAGTATTTTAATTAATATGCAACTAGATACAGGAAGTTGTGTTTCTGTTATATGTCGACGAACTTGGGAAAGATTGGGAAAATTTCCTTTGTTACATTCAAATACTAAACTGACATCTTATAGTGGTCATTGCATAAACTTGATTGGTGAACAAACAGTTAAAGTGGCATTCAGGAAAACTAAAAGAGAGCTAAAGCTGTACGTTGCTGAAGGTGGCACTCAGGATCTTTTAGGTAGAGACTGGATCGAGGAGCTTAAAATCAACGAATTGCCACTTAATTCATTACAAAGTGTTTCTTTATGGGTTTCCAAGGAAGGTGATGACATTTCAAAGTCAGGGTTTCAAAGTTCACTTCCAAGAATGAGCTTAAGTAAATTAATTGATTATAATGATGAACTCTTTTGTAACAAAAGCGGCCATTGTACAAAATTCACGGCACACTTAATTTTAAAGGAAGACGCTTCTCCCGTTTACAAAAAGGCAAGGCCAGTTCCGTTTGCAATAAAAGACAAAGTGTGCGAGGAAATCGACAGGCTTGTAAAAAAGCTGACCTGATAGAACCAATTGACTATTCTGATTGGGCTGCACCTTGTGTAGTTGTCAAAAAACCAACTCAAATAAGAATTTGTGCAGATTTTTCATCAGGATTAAATCAGGCTTTAAAGATTCAGAAGTTTCCTCTACCTACACCTGAGGAAATATTTGCTAAATTGAATGGAGGAGAAAAATTCTCAGTCATAGATTTATCTGATGCCTACTTGTCAATACCAGTTGATAGAGATTCGCAAGACTTACTAGTGATTAATACCATCAAAGGACTTTACAGATACAAGCAACTTTGTTTTGGAATCACATCCGCTCCAGCTATATTTTCTAAAGTTATGTACAACATGTTGAATGGGTTGCCAGGCGTAGCAAACTATCTTGATGATACAATTGTTACAGGGCACAATGATGAAGAATGCTACAAAAATCTAGAGAATACTTTCAATAAAATTAAAGAGTTTGGATTCCAACTAAACAAAAGATAAATGCAAGTTTATGGAAGAAACAGTGACATATCTTGGGTTTGTAATAACTAAAAATGGCTTACAAGTTTCGGATTCTAAAGTTCAAGGCATTGTTGATATGCCACAGCCATCAAATGTCAAAGAATTGGAGGCATTTTTAGGGATGATTACATACTACTCCAAATTCATACCTGAATTTTCTAAAGTTTGTTATCCTTTAAATCAACTGCGGAAGAAAGGAGTAGATTGGTTGTGGACTGACCAATGTAAACGCAGTTTCAACAAATTAAAAGCCTTGTTAATGAATGCACCTATACTAACATTAACACATTACAATCCAGAGTTACCCATCATTCTTGCTGCAGATGCATCAGCTGTAGGAATCGGTGCTGCAATTTTTCATAGATTTCCTGACAACTCTGAAAAGTCTATTGCATATGCTTCGAAAACATTGACTTCCACTGAAGCAAACTATTCTCAAATAGAAAGAGAAGGGCTGGCCATCATTTTTGCGATAAAGAAGTTTCGCCCATATCTACTGGAAAAACACTTCATTTTACAGACCGACCACAGACCCTTGCTTACAATCTTTGGATCTAAGAAAGGGGTACCTACCACAACTGCCAATAGACTTCAGCGTTGGGCACTGATACTGTCTAACTATACGTATGACATTGAATACATATCTACAAAAGATTTTGGTAAAGTCGATGGTTTGAGTAGGTTACCATCATTTCAACCTAATTCTTTTGATTCAAATGATGAGGGGCACCATACAATAGTAGCGACAATTCAAACAGAAGTACAGTCCGAGATCCCCATTACTTGTACTGAAATCGCTGAGGAGTCTGTTAAGGACCCTGTTTTGAAGAAGGTGATGCACTATGTAAAAGTTGGTTGGCCTACTAAGTGTCCAGATGAGAACTTGAGGCCTTACTTTTCTAAGAAAGATGCACTGACTCTACATAATAACTGTCTTCTGTGGGGAATAAGAACTGTTATTCCACCTAAATACCGAACTTACATCATGGACTACTTGCATGAATCTCACAATGGCATGGTCAGAATGAAGTCTGAGGCTCGGGGTCATGTGTGGTGGCCAGGTATGGATGCTCTAATTGAACAGACGTGTCACCGTTGCCGTGAATGTAACTTGTTTGCTAAAAATTTACCAAGTAAAACACATCTAGCCAACTGGCCTAAAGAAAGTGAACCTTGGAGTCAAATCCATTTAGATTTTGCTGGACCATTTTACGGACAAATGTTTCTCTTAGTGATTGACGCTTTCTCGAAATGGCCAGAAATAGTACCTATGTCGTCTATTACAACAGAAAAGACAGTAGAAGCACTCAAGAATTTGTTGTGTAAATATGGAATACCTAGAACAATCATCTCAGACAATGGAACTTCATTTACTTCGCAAGGTTTTAAAGATTTCTGCCTGCGCAATAATATAAAACATATTACGACTCCAGTAGCTCACCCAAGTTCTAATGGACAAGTGGAGAAAAATGTAGATACCTTTAAAAGAGCTCTGAACAAATTACAGTACAATAAAGAGCCTAGCTTGTTAACAGACAACTTGAGGACATTTTTATTTCTCTATCGAGCTACACCTCACACTGCAACTGGACAAACACCTGCATTTTTGTTCTTGGGTCGTAATCTGCGAACTAAATTAGATTTTATCAAACCTTCACAAGAGATAAACCTTCTGAAGTGCTGCGATATAATAAAAACAGAGGCTTTTCCATTGGGACTAAAGTGTACATTCGTACTTTTGTTGAAGGTAAAATGGAAAATAGGAACCATACTTAGACAGTTAGGTAGGAACACATGGTTGATTGATTCTAATGGACACACTAAAAGACATACAAGTCAAATTCGGAAATGCTACCAAGACAATGAATCGGAAGAGGAAGACGACCCCTGCATTAAACGATTACCACAGCTACTGTCTTCTTCAGATTTCCAAGTACAAAATCCAGAAAACCATGGATCACCAGCTGTATTTCCTAGCCCTAGAGCAATCGCTGCAGTAGCTTCACAACATCCGAATGTCCCTCCTCAGCTACGATCTAGAACATCCACAGCAGAAGCTTTACCCTACCCGAATGTACCTCCTCAGCTGCGAAGATCAACAAGGACCTTCAGGCCACAGAGGAGGTTAATTATTGAAGAAGCCTAAACTTGGTGGAAAGAAGTGATATGTTTTAACATTGTTTAATTGCAGCTAACTTTTAAGTTGTTATTATTATTGTTTTTGTTTTATTAATTTTG
This sequence comes from Macrosteles quadrilineatus, assembly GCF_028750875.1. Taxonomy (NCBI): domain Eukaryota; kingdom Metazoa; phylum Arthropoda; class Insecta; order Hemiptera; family Cicadellidae; genus Macrosteles; species Macrosteles quadrilineatus. The sequence goes on from NW_026542594.1 coordinate 120,703,121, forward strand.
ACTCATAAATAAGTTCAGTTCTATTTTATTAAACTAATTTACCTATCAATTTATGTATTTGCTTCAAACATAAAACCTATAATGTCGAATTTCGAGCCGAGCAGAGCCTGGACTACAAGCTTGAGAGATCAAGCACAAAGTCAGAAAATCAAGCTCGAGCCGATTTTGTCAATATTCAATACAATAATGCACAAAAAAAAAGTAAAAGCTTTTATATCCGTGAGGATCACGCTCACGAAATTGAAGGATTAGGCCTACGCTTTTGCCGCGATCGCGGATATCGACGAGAACATTTCCCTGCGGGTGACGATGACGATGTCTCCGCGGCCGCAGATGTTCAATATTTTGCCGCGATTGCAGAAGACGATAATGACGTTTCTTTTTTAGCAAGAGATATATCTAGGATTTGTCCGACGCAATTACGGAAAAATGATTTACCCGTCACCACCGACGGGTCGCGGGGAGATATTAGGCCGTGATATTAGATTGGGCCGTGAACGCGGGAGACGATGATACTGCTATATAATGATGTCATAGGTTTGGTTGCATTTGTAATCACGGTAAACTATGATAATGTTTCTTCCATGACTTATGACTTCGGGAAGTATTTACTATTTTGCCGCGATCATGGAAGACGATAATGATGCCTCGGGAGATGCCTTGTCAAGTTTATTGCAAAATTGCAAGTTTAGGCGGTAATACATGAGAAAATGTTTCTAAAGCTCATTGGGGGGCCTGGCGAAAAAACTTGCGGGGGGGGGGGGGGGGGGCGCGGGTTGTTATCGCCGCCACTGAGTATTTTTAACCCTAGATTACTAACCTGATTAACACGTTACTAACCATTCGTAAATTTTACTAATGTAATATTGTTAATGACTAATTTCATATATATGTATGACCATTGATTATTCTTTACTATTTCTGCTGTATAATTTATTTGTAAAGATTAATTATCACATGTTTTTAATCCTATACTCTAATATGAGCAATGTTTGCTTGTATGTATGTATGCTTGCACCAAGATCTCGAAAATGGCTCCGACGATTTTCTTCAAATGTTGTAAATAGTTTATTCCTGGCCTAAAATTGAGTTTACTGCAGTTAGAACTGCCAACAAAAATCTAATTGCGTAGAAAAATGAAAGTGAAAGTAACATTTTTTTAACATTAGTCTTATAGGTTGACAAGTAACCATCTTGGCTGAATTAAATAACAAGGAGAAAGTAAACAAAATTCTTGTAAGTAGTCAATCCACAGTATACTAGCAAATTTCAAATACAGTACAAAAGGAAAAACATCAGTTGTTACTATTGATTGAGCAAAGATTATACTGAAAATTACATAGTAGCAGGACTTTTTTTTATCTATGATTGTAGTAAAGGCTAGAAGAGTGGAGTGTGGGAACTGTTTATGACGGTTAGATTAAGGTATCGGCAATCCTAAAATGCTATGGAAAGGAAGGAAAACAGGTCTGCGACGTAGGAAGTGGTGAAGGAAGTAGTAAAGGCAAGCAGTCCGGAGTGTGGGAACTGTTAATGCCGATTAGATTAAGGTATCTTCAATCCTAAAATGCTATGGGAAGAGAGGGAAACAGGTCCGCGACGTAGGAAGTGGTGAAGGAAGTAGTAAAGGCAATCAGTCTGGTGTGTGGGAACTGTATATGACGATTAGATTAATGTATCTGCAATCCTAAAATGCTATGGGAAGGGAGGAAAACAGGTCCACGATGTAGGAAGTGGTGAAGGAAGTAGTCAAGGTGAGCTGGCCGGAGTGTGAGAACTGTTAATGACGATTAGGTTAAGGATCTACAATCCTAAAATGCTATGGGAAGGGAGGGAAAGAGGTCCGCGACGTAGGAAGTGGTGAAGAAAGTAGTAAAGGTGAGCAGTTTGGAGTGTGGGAACTGTTAATGGGGATTAGATTATTAAGGTATCTACAATCCTAAAATGCTATGAGAAGGGAGTAAAACAGGTCCATGACGTAGGAAATTGTGAAGGAAGTAAGAATAGCAGTGCAGAGTGTGGGAACTGTCTGTGGCATTTATGTACCTGCAATTCTAAAATGGTATAGGGAAGGAGGGCAAACAGGTCCACGACGTAGGGAGTGGTTAAGGAAGTAATAAAGGTGAGCAGTGTGGAGTTTGGGAGTAGATTAATGTATCTGCAATACTAAACTGCTTTCAGAGTAAACTTATGATTTTCCCCGAGCATAGCTCGGTCCCCAGGTACTATTGTTAATATGATGAAGCAAAATGTTAAATAAAGTAATAATTGAAATGTTGTACTGAAAACTGACTATTCTTATTTGACTAGGATAACTGACATTATAATATTCGTGCCGAAACAAAAAAAGAACCATGTCCAACAGAAAAAGTAATAGGGAAGTTAACCCTCCAAAAAGGCATGCCCCTGATCAGAATTAAAATATTGTCAAATTATCAAAGAAATTTTCTGAGAATAGAAACAATGACTCTCGAGGAATAGTATTGAGACAAACCAGCATTACTTCTATTAGTTCAAGGAAAACAAAAAGTAAATCCGCAAAATAAAGCAACGTTAGACAGAGACAAAAGGAAATAGAACTTGAAAAGTTGGATGAATTACAAAAACTGGAACGAAAAAATGAGGAAATGGAGCGATAACAGCTGGAGAAGGAAATGGAGCGACAACGGCTAGAGAAGGAAATGAAGCGACAACGGCTGAGAGACGAGAGGGAGCTAGAGCGACGCAAACAAATGCTGGAAATAAGGGCTTCTATGAAATCACTATTGGCAAATGGTAGACAAGTCTGCGGATCTGAGGTAAGCCTAGGCCAAAGCTTAATATCTCAGAGAGAGGAGAGAGAATATGAGAGTAAAGTCGTAAAGTGGCTGAATGATAATGAACCGACAGTTAATCAGTGTTCATCAACCGCTATGACCACGACTGCATTTGAAAATACTGTAAAATTGTACTCTGATGAGGACAACCTAGCTAGACTTAGAAACTGTCCTTGAAGAAGGCAAATCCTTCGAAATGGTGGAACCTCTTTTTGTTTCCAATAAAAACTTGCATGCCATAACGAAAACGTTACAGATGCGTTTCGTTAAACCCGAGTATATCATTGAGTCTATAATGAACCAAACTAAAATGCTAGCACCTGTATCAGAAGACGACATTGTTGGTCTCATAGAATTCTTACAACTACAACCATTCTCAAATTTACCTCGACAGCTGAGCCCTTCATAAGGAGTACTACATGACAAACTCATCAGTGAACTGTTAGGAAAATTGCTTTATCAAATTAACTATAATTGAATTGGGCTCAACATGTGAGCAGTATGTGTATAACTAGACCTAGCTTACGTGATTTTTCAGACTGGTCATAGAGACAATGTTCTATCATGAGTATTTATTTTCATCCAAATAAGGACGTCACAACTAAAAAGAAAAATGACTTCAAACCTGTGTTGACCAACTCTTCAAAAGCAGTTCCCGCAGTTTGCTTACTTAAAGAATGATATTGACAAATGCTCCATGCTTCGGAAAGCTCATATTTCCGAAAGGTGAAAAATGTAAGGAGAGAAAAAGCTATGCTTTTCTTGTTTCAAACAACATCAACTTAAATTTTGTAAATCTAAAAGAGCTTGTAGTATAAACGGTTGTAAGCTGTGCCATCACCGTCGAATAGGAATAGGTTAACTGTGGAATTCACTAACTCAGACGGGTGGCAGAACAGGCTGACCCTAAAACTCGCTAACCGTCCCAGACAGGAATTGGCTAACTCCGGAACCCGCTAACTTGATTTTGTCCCACGGCAGAATTCGCTAACCCGGCCTCGCCCACTGCACGGAGCGTTGCCAACCTTATACAACGAATTAATCGTACACTACCGTATTTCAAAACGTCAGTGTCAATAAAGATAATTGTTTTTTTTTCATTATAAATTCCACTGCATTATTACAGCTACCAAAAACCATAAAATGTCACAATTTCTTTCCAAACAATTTCGTAGAGCTAAAAAAATTAAATAAGTTTGTACATCAACGTGTTGTTGTATGCCTAACGGTTACGGAGATAATTTAACCAATAAAAATTGTTATCTAAATGCCCATGATATTTTTATGGAGAATAGACTGTTGTAGTTTTCTTGTTTATGGATATATTTTAATAAAATTTTGTAATATTGTTAATTTCATACTAAGCTATCAAAGTTTAAAATAACAAGCATATCTCATTAAGTTACCTTCATTGTACCAGCACACCAAAGCACTAATTAAAATTTATCTTATTTAATAAGGAAATATATCCGACAATTTTAAGGGAATATTTTAGTGAAAATCTAGCCAGACAAACGTAAATTGGCTTAGTCTGTAAGTTTGTTGTGGCGGGGGCATTTAGATATACAATAAATAGCAACAGAAATCATTAGACTGTGATTTGACGACTATCCACATGGAGTTTAGAAATATAATTTAACCATGCTACATTTATTAAATTAAAATTGTATTTGTTTTAATGCAGGTAAATGGTTAAAAACTATTTCGTGACCTAGTACGAAATATACAGATGTGCCGATGCACGTATGAAAATACTTTAAACTATATGGTTTTACTAATGTACATGTTGCTTGAATTCGAGCAATCGCAAAGTGTTACAGAAGTTATTTCAAAACGAACAACAGTCATATATGAGTTTAAAAGAGTCAACTCAAATATTACCGGTGTGTAACTCATGGAGATACTCACGATGTATATAACAGTAATCAACATTTTCTGTAAATATTTTATCATATTTCATAACCTGGTATTGCTTTTTAATGTTTTCTACAAACATTTCCTGACTAATAGCCGCATAAGGTTGTCCATGTTTATCTTCGTTATTGATAAACATACGCATGGTACCACCCTTGTTGCCAGCAGTAAGTTTAAAAATTTCAGTCATTCTTTAATAAAGATAAAATCTTTTTTCGTCACCTTAAGGACTTCCTGTTGTCTGTCACAATTTTATTTGTTCAATTGGCATATTTTTAATTATAATAATTAATTGGCAATAACGTTAATTATATTTACCTGAGAAAATGCAGAGTTAAAGACCTGATGTTTGTTCAGTTGGTTTTTGTTTCCCTTAGCTATATATAAATAATAATAATGAAATTCCTTCAATAAAAATTTTTGATATTTTCATAGGCTATTATTCTAAAATCACTTGACTTTTATGGAAACATAGATTAATGTCATTGACATATCAGATTTATTTGGCCTTAAAGGGCTTTCCTCTGCAATGATCACAAAGTTAAGTCCATGTCTCCTACTAAAAATTGTAGCACTTCGGCTAACATCCTCGTTCATCGTTTGTAGGAATCTGAATCTTGTAAGTGTTCTTCATTATATGGGCTAATAACGATAACAAATTCTGTAAAAAATATTATCTCTATTTCTTCTACTCTGTGGCGTTCTATGAATTTTTATGTTTCCATAATTTGCAAATAGGTTCTTTCAATAATTTAATTTTTAAAGATTTAATTTTCGTAGGACGCATTTCCTTGAATTGCAGCTTAAATATTAACAGCAATTAAATATCCAGCTGATCATGATGGAAACAAATATTTTCTTCCTAAGGATAACATGGGAACTTTAAAAGCCACTGGGGCAGAGCCAAGGGACTTAAAAAAAATTTAAGGTCAGTTTGCAAATCTATGCGACACGCTCTTTCTAATGAGACGTCAATGAATAAAATCGGTTAAGAAATGGTGGAGAAGTTCAACCGACAAACTTCGTGTTGGCGTATTAATTATATAGATTAGTAAAAGATTTGCTTAGATTGTAGATCCAAAAACATACAAAAACTTTCATAGATCTTTATTTATTTCCATGATAAATTACACAATTTTTACAATTTTGAAAATAGAATGTAACATATCGAAACTCTATATTTTACTGGTATGGTAAACAAGTCAACTTTAAGATTGATATTGTCGCCTATTCCAACCAGCAGTGTGAGGGTGGGGGGATCCACAGGTGGCTTGTACGCCTCTGATTGGTTCTGTGGCAGGCAGCAGAGCGTTCAATGCACCTGTCTGTTAATTGATTGATCTGTACCAGTAACGTTTGGGTACAAAACAAAATAAGTTTGGAACGTTACAAGAAGCAGTCTTATTGAAACTTTCCGGTCTTTTGCAATATTACTACACCTAACAGAAAGAGGCTCTAATTAAAGGACACTCCAAGATGTTGTCCATTATATAGCTTCCCACTCCATATCTTGAAGTTTGGGAATTTTCCTCTAAAATTGAAAGTGTTTTTAAAATTCAAAAGAAAATTATAAGAATTATGACCTTTTTACCATAGAAATCTTCATGCAAAACAGTTTTTAGAAAATTGAATATTATGACTATTCCAAATTTAATGATTTACAAAACATTGTTAGCTGTGCAGTCAAATTTTGATGACTATATTAGTGAAAACTTTGACCACATTTAAGACCACCAGATTTAAGAATAATTTTCAATATCCGAGACACCGTTTGAAGCTTGTAGAAAAAAACTCCTAAATATATGGGGAAAAAGCTTTTTAATAAACTACCCACAACTCTAAAAACTTTAATTCATAATGAATCTTTTAAAAGCAGCCTTGCTGATTTTCTGACTAGTAAAACATATTACAGCGTAAATGAATACCTTAACGAAGCTAATGAAACAATATGACTTTTATTTTGTACAAAGTTCTTATTTGTCTTACTCTTACTATTCATAGAAATTCATTTTTTACTTTTATTGTTGAGCAAATCTTTATTACTTGTTTAGGGGTATTTTAGTGCATAAGACATATTATTGTATATTTTAGGTTAGTTTTACTTTTGACAATGTCATCTGTTTTTTAGCTATGCTATAATTTAAAACGTTAGGTGGCAATAAAGAATTATTTATTTACTAGCAGAGTACCCATCCTTAGTACGGGGTTGGCATATAAGAATAAAATGTTTATTGCAGTTATGCTCATAAGCTTTCTGTTTGAAATAGGGAAGGACACAGTTTGATAACATTTGCTTCTCTAAATTTAAGGTAAAATTTAAGGTATATGTATTACACATATACCATTGCCATAATGTTCTACCACTAAAAATTAATTATTAAAAATTCGCCAAATATCACAAATGATTAATGAAATTAAAAACATAAACAAACTGTAATCAATCCTTCTTTGACAGTTCTCATTGTGTATCACAGTTTTTTGTTTCTGCTTTGTTCAAATTATATTAGCTGTTTTCATAAATGCAAAAAAATAGTGCTGCACCCTGTTGGCAAATCTTATAATTTTTAATACTTTTGCATATCATAGAACAAACAGCTACTTTATCAAATTTTAAACAGCTGACTAAATTCTTTTATTCCCTTTTAATATGAATACTCATAAGGTCAACATGAGGAAATACAGAGCCACTGGGGCGGAGCCCGAAAGGATTTTTGTGATAAGAATATGCCTAAATGTTAATCGGGAATGTAAGCTATCATTATGCCAAATTTCAGCCCAATCCGTCCAGTAGTTAATGTGTGATTCAACTTTAAACAAACAAACACACAAACTTTCACATTTATAATATCAGTAAGATAAGATAAGATTTATTTATCTATCTAACTCAGGAGGTATAGTTGATTGAGCATGACAAACTGCTTCTTAGCCGATGGAAACCAATCTTTAATTTAAAGTTAGAAAGATTTTGTCACAGGATTCTTTTCAAGATAAAAGCTTCTTGATATCTGACCCAACTGCAGTAGTAAGTTGAACAAACCTTCCTCGGAAACATTGGACTTTATTAAGTGCTTTGGCTAAGGAGTAGATAGACATAATTACTTGGAAGTTAAAATGGAGAGTAACAGATGGTAGGCCTTGTGCATGTGGGGCTGAGAGTCAATCTATAAAGAACACTTAGATTGATTTCTGTCGATGATTGATATCCTTCACCTTCTTCCGTACAACATAAGTGAGGAGTGAAACTGGACTCAAATAGCTTTTAGCTCCTTGGATTTGGCTCTGTGAAAGTGTATCATCGTTCTGTAAATTTGTTGTGCTCCATCTGTTATTCATATTTCTATAATTATTTATAACTTTTTTTTAATTATAGATTTTCGAAATATTAATTGTTTAGTGAGTAATTTAAGACTTGGGGTTTTCAGCAAATCCAATACCAGTGTTTCGTCTTCAACTGCTCCAGGCCAGCAAACAAGGAAGAAGAAAAAAGAGCATAAAAGTGAGTATAAAAATGGCTTGTAATTGATGTTTAATGTTTTGTTACTAATTATTTATTAGTATTGAAATGCACTGGTCTTTGGTTAATTCTGGGTGATAAGTCAGACTTTCAGGAGTAAGGTTCTGGCAAACCCTGCCCTTATACAAAGTCTTCCTATCTCTCGATAAAAGTACTGGTACCAAAAACCTTGTAATATCGGCACCAGTACTTTGGTACTAACAGGGTATGGGCCTTTTTCCTTATGGATTTTGGATATCGATATTGGCTGTTAGATTTAGCTAGTTGTTTAACGATGACAGAAATGCCCTGACAGAAAGGGGCATCGGGCGATTTTTGTTCACATAAAGAATGGTGACCTGGGGGTAAAATAAATGGCAGTTCTGCACAAAACTACTTTGTTGGCTTATGTACTTATATTAGTAATAAGTAGGGATTAAGCCGGTTGTTCATGTCAGTGGTCTGTTTTACCAGTTTTTAGTAAAAAAATCCAAACCAAGAATTGACATACAAAGTCGGTTTTATCTGATCAGTTGTGAAATATTTTTGCCATGGTTAGGACTGTTAGGAGCACATAAAAGATTCATCGGATGTTGGTTTACGACTTTCATAATTTATTCCTAGGATAGGCCTAATGATGCAATTACATTCTCGTTATTATTTTATCATGACACTAATAAATAATGTTGTTAAGTTTTTAGAGTACTCAAAGTTGAGTAGATTCAAGTAATCACCAAAATAAATAAAACAGTTGAGCTAAAATCTAGTTTGCTTACATTATTAATTAATTAACAGTCCTAAGGAACATGACATAGACATAGACATACTTTATTTGCACAAAACATGCCATACATGTCATAACATTTAGAATAGGTGCATTGTCAAAATTAAATCTATACCTACCTATAAATTGCAAAGCTCTCACAGACTGACTGACTCACTCACTCACTCATCACTAATTCTCCTACTTCCCATTTACCTAGAAGACTGAAATTTGATACACTTATTAAATAGTCATTAAATAGGAAAACTAAGTAGTTTTTATTCTGATCTGACTTTTGAGCTCCGCCCCAGTGGCTCTGGAGTTTTCCATGTCAACCCTATGATTTTCATATTTAAAAGGAATTAATCAATCTTAACAATTGTTTCAATTAAATAAGTTGGTTCTATGATGTTCAATAGCATTATAAAAATACACGGTTTACTAACAGGGTGCAGCACTATTAACTTTTTGTTTGAATTTATGATAACAGCTAATTTGAACAAGGCAGCAACAAAAAGTTGTGATACACAATGAGAACAGTCAAATACTAAATTATTGTGCTACTGTGCAAATAGGGTAATTTCATTTTTAAGTGCACAATTCATCAACTTATTGAACTTAGTTTTTTCAAATTTTTATAAAAAAATTGCACTTTTGTTTACCCCACAAATAATGTCTTGGAAACGGAGTAGCGTGTTAATAATTTCAGTGCATTACTAATGAAGTCAATGACTTGGATGGAATCCATGCGTAAAACATGTAACATTTAAACTTAAATTATAATTAAACACTTAAAATAAAAAATAAGAAAATGTTCTAAATATAAGTTCTGTAAAAATCTTCAATTGAGTAAAATGCCTTGTCAATAAGTAAATTATCTATTGTCTCTTTAATTTTGGTTTTGTTTAAACTTATAGCATGGTGGAAGCACATTGTACAATCTTAGGTCAGCAATGGAGATTTTTCATGTAAGGTCAAACGGTGTCTGGGGAGTCTAACTCTAAATGTATATTCATTTCGGGTTTCATACCTGTGCTTGAAATCTATTGTTTCTGGTAGCTCATTTTTAAATGTAATTTAATAATTCTAGAATATACAACCCCGTTAATGTCTGAATTTTTTAAATTTTTAAAATGTTTCTTACAAGAACTGCGTGGATGAGAGTTGGTGATAATGCGAATAATGCATTTTTGTAACCTGAATATAAATTTTATACCAGTAGCTTGACCCCATAAAATTATGCCATATCTTAAAAAATCTTAACACAGACTCCACATAAGCATGATGAACGACTTTAAGTGTCTCAATAGAAACACAGTCCCTTAAATGAATTAATAAAGATGATATCAACCTAATTTTGGTATGTAAATAATTCAAATGTGAATCCCATTTAACCGTGTCATCTACATAAACCCATAAGAATTTAAGAGCTTCAACTAAATTAAGAGAACAGTTTTCCATATTTTTGTATCTAGTAGAAAATTTTATAATATTTGTTTTTCAACATTAAGTTAAATGTTGGCCTTAGTCAGTAACAAGACTACAAGATAGCGCACTTATCTCCATTGGCTTAAAATACCTACCTTTGTATGGTCTGGTTGCCAATTAAAAAAGTATAAAGTACCCGATTGGATGTTTCAAAATGTATATCGGGGTTTTAACGCTTTATAACTTTTATTACATTAATATAATTAAATCGAATCAAAACATCTTTATTTCCCTTACATGGGTACAAAAATAATGTCAAATATAAAGTACTAAAATAGCCTAAATATATACATTTTAAGTACTAAATTACCAATGAATATTTATTCAATGAGTAAATATCAATGTGCCATTGTATAAGGCGCCTTTCCTATCAAATGTTTTGTTTTAATTTAGCTTTAAATGATTTATAATTTGATTACTCCTTTATAGAGGCAGGCAATTTCCTTAGAATTAGTGATCCAGCAAAAGTTGGTTTCTTTTTGGAGAATTCCAGCTTATATTCAATTCAATTTCAGAGTGCAGAAACCTTCTCCGTTACCAATTATCATACAAAAACACTTTGGTGTACTAAATTATTTGTTTTTTTAAGCTCTTTAAAAAGGTCCCGAGAGAAATCCATAAATTTTAAGTTTTGAGGGTCAAAAATAAGAAAAACCAATTTTTTTTATCCCATTAAACCCCCTGTAAAACCCCATTCCCATGGTCCGATCATGCTGGTTCGTGAACTCATTCAAGTTTATCCCGCCTTTCACCTTTAAATCAAATTTCATCAAAATCGGACAAAAATTTCTCAAGTTATCGTGTTCACTAACACTTACTTTTTATTTAATATATAAACAAAATTAGTCCTAAAATTAAACCCTGTGGCACCCCCACTTAATTCTACGTTTATGAGAATAATTAAATGTAGTTAAATAATTGTTTTTTTGTTTGATTTTATTTCAACAAATTGCAACCGACCATTCAAATAAGATTGATGAAACCATTTTACGGGGACTCCCATTATCCCAAGACCTTCCAGTTTATAAATTCAGATTTAAATGACTTAATAAACACATTAAATTATTACATTAAATGAAATTACCATTATAAATGACACATCAAATGAAAAAGCAACTCAAAGAGTTTTATATAAAAGCCTACAAGTGTTCAAGGGGAGCACCATTCGTCACACGGCTCACATCAAGACGATGTTATTCTCTTTCAGATTATTACCTTCCACTTTCGATCACTTAACCATTTAAAAGTTATTTGTAAAAAAAAGTTAAGGAACTTCTGAATTTATAGTGGTAAAAAAATACCGAGTTAGAGATTTTTTTTAAACTTTGTACAAAATAATCTACAGTTCTACTTGACTAATTTTGTAAATTAATAGTAACTATTTACAGAATAGTAATATGTCATACTCATTAAGATTAGGTTTCAAATTGTAAATTTTGACTTTGTAAGAACTTTTCTTAAGTTTGTCAATAAAATGTATAAACTTGACTTCATTTTATAGGTATTCTAACTGTTGTTAGTTAAGTAATTTTACTGGTTGATTCAAACAGTTTATTCTACAAAATAAATTAAAATGATTCATTCATTAAACTATAGTACCACTAGGGTACAACTATTTAATTGTTTAACATAATTCATCTCCTTTTTTCAATAGCTCTTGTTATAATAGCATATGTTATACAGTTTTTCAGCTACATCATTTTACCTAATATTATGATTACTTGTGAGTATAACCTTGTATTGTAACCTTGACTTTTAAAATAAGACAATTTGTGAATTGTATAGATACCATAATATAATGAGGTTTGGGTATTTAGTCTAACCTAATCTTGCTTTGAAATATTATGGCCTCTATTGAAGCACAAGTGAAAATTTTAAACGTGTGATTGACCATTGCATAGTTAGAAAAAAATTTGATTTATTAAGTGATTTAATGAAAAAAAAAACAAAAAAAACTGACAACCGATAAAAAAAACTAACCAACCCGATGAATAAGCAACCGACCCATTACTAATGAGTCAACTCTCAAAACTGCAGATAGCCAAATAGGACAACATCCATAAGCATATATTGCTATCACTGACACACACTCTTGCTTGGTAGTTTATCCATAACCAATAATTTTAAGTGTTAATTAATAGAATGGTAAAAAATATTGTTTGGTTATGAACTAAAGTGAACCTTTGCTAATAAAAATAACATATCTATATATATATTTATAAAAAAAAATAATAAAAAACAAGTGAGCTCGTTCGCATGGCTCAATCACGTCCTGGTTGAAGTTCGTTCGCTACGCTCACTCACCTTTAGGTTGGAGCTCGTTCGCTCCGCTCACTTGCCTTCAGGTTAGCTCATTCGCTACGCTAACTCGCTTCCAGGTTGAAGTTTGTTCGCTACGCTCACTCACCGTTTGGTTGCAAATTGGCTGTAGTCATATATTTAAAAAAATAATAGTAGTGCTGCACCCTGTTGGTAATCCTTGTAACTTTAATGCTATTGAACATCATTAGAACACCATAGAACAGAACCAACTTGTTTAATTGAAACAGCTGTTAAGAAGTTCCTTTTAAATATGAAAAATCATAAGGTTAACATGGGAAACTCCAGAGCCACTGGGGCGGAGCCCGAAAGCCCGATCTGAATAAAAACTACTTAGTTTTCCTATTTAATGCCCAAAGAATCGGTGTACCGAGTTTCAGCCTCCTAGGTAAATGGGAAGTGGGAGAATTAGTGATGAGTGAGTGAGTGAGTGAGTCAGTCAGTCAGTGAGGGCTTTGCCTTTTATATATTTAGATTCCGTTATCAGTTCCAATATCCTTGATAATTAAACCACCCTCATTGAATCAATGTACATCGTAATTCCCCATATTCATTTATTTAAACTATAAAATATTCAGCGCCTCCAAACGTAACCACAACTAAACACACGCCAAACAACTTTTTTAGATTTCATAAAAGGATGGATAGTCTAATTGCAGTAACCTAGGTCAATGATGACGTGTTCAATCTATGTCATATGTCATTCATCTGTATATCTTTGGATAACACCCGTCTGAGGTTGTGGTGGTAATTTAAAATCGTATTCCTGAGGATTCTTGATCTCCATCTTTATGACATCAATATTTTCGGGCCTAATCCAAACAAAGTTCAAGCATTCAAAAACATTGATTGTAAACAAAAAGCTGCCAAGATGAATTAAAACATGTAAAAATTGTGATTTTCCTACCCTTTCCAAAAAAGTTGAGCAGTAAAATAATTTGCATATCTTTTTTATTTAACTCGTGTACAGAGCCTCGACTTGTACACATCGATGGTGTTACTTATCTCGGTGGTCTACTAATCTTACTTATTTCCTATAATCAATGACAAAATCAGAGTAAATAACCTCATAGTTCTATAGGGACATTGTAGTTGTTAGCCTCCGGATTGCCAAATAATATTAAAAAAGGTTCAAATACCTGCTATTAAGCAATCCAATTTTGTTGTTGACACAACTAGTTTCGGTTCGGAGTAAGATAACGGACGTACACTACTGCACTGACCACCCGCAGTCTGGACTCAAACTCCGTCGGGTTAGCGTCGTCTGTTTTCTTAACTGATCAGTTACCATAAATGTCTCGTATTCGTGTTTGTGTCGTGTTTAAATGTTTATTTATTATTTTCGTGTAAATATGACGCTCTTCGTATGAAGAAAGAAAACTGTCCTTGTGCAGCCTGATGATGGTGTCACACAGACACCGAAACTAGTTGTGTCAACAACAAAATTGGATTGCTTAATAGCAGGTATTTGAACCTTTTTTAATTCTATAGGGAATTTTTATAACTAACCAGCTGTTAGTTAAAACACATTATATTGCTCTAAAACAAATCAAAGATTACAAAGATTGCTTTAAAAAATAATTTGAACATCCTAGTATTTTACTATGTATATTAAATTAATCTGTCATCCTCTTACAGAAGAATTGAACGTATCAATGATAAGCATTACACATAGTATAAATAAGTCAACCCTAAGTATGTCTTTAAATTGTTATCCAAATGCTGAATTTGTGACACAAAAGCTGAATGTTTACAGCTGTTATGTTAAGCAAATTATTTTATGCCAAAAGCTAGTTTAGAATCTTAGCGTCTGCTGCTAGACTTTTTAAAAATTAAAACTTAATTTCTAAAAAACTGGGACCCTAAACTAAAATTATGGCTTCGACATTCCCTAGTTCTCAAAATTATCTTTCTTTCAACACAAAAATCATGAAAATCCGTCGAGTGGTTGATTCAGAATCATGAAATAAAAAAACACTGTTTCGTTTTAATATCATAGATAATGATTTATTTGACAGGCTCTACAGAGTCTGGGGTTAGTCTTGAGGAAAGCCACTTGCACGTGAGACTGAGCAGCCTTGCTGTGGTTCTGCTGCATGAAGATATACTGACAGTATCTCCAGAAACAGGCCAACTTACACAGTCGTCCTTGCAGCAGATGGACCATACGGCTCAGGAGTTCTTCAACAAACTTGGCCTGTTTGCTGTTTCCGTTTATGGAAGAAAGGATTTTGAGGTTGCCAAACAAATCTTTTTGGATGCTTGTCAACTAAATCACATCAGGTACATCAAATTTGTTCTTAATTTTTATTTTAGCAAATTTCCCATATAGGGAATAAGCTATTACCATAGGTCTCGTGGTAAGACCTAGACCCGGGACCGATTTATTTTTCATTTTGAGGTCCCCAGAGGCCAAAAACACCATCCGTTCAAATTCATATATACAGGGTGAGTTTTAATTGTCCCCCCCCCAACTTTTTTCTCCATTTTTTTCAAATATCAATCCCAGACCTTTTCCAAACATTGTTGGGTAGGAAGTATCTCATTTTGACAAGGTGGTCATTTCCGGCCGCCATCTTGTATTCGCAATATTGGATGCAAAATATTTTTTTTCAAACATAATGGTGGGGTTGTGACCCATTATTTCAAACTAGATTTTTACCCTGATTACAATGCCACAAACCGTTTTTAAAAATCTCGATCCATTCCAAAGTTATGAGGGCTTTTTATAACTTTATTTTTAGCCCTTTTTAACATTGTGCATTTACAAACTAAGACCATAATCTCAAAATAGTGCTAGATAAAAATAAGTATACACCACCAGTCAAGGCGGAGCCAGGACAAACTTTCGGTGGGGGGTCAGGTCAGTGGCGGTTCTTGGACCTTGTGAAGGGGGGCTGGGGGCCCTCCCCCGGAAAATATTTTATATTTTTAAAGTAGTTTAGTGACTTTCTAAAGCAATTTTTAACGCCTAAAACTGTCGTCAATTGTTAAAAAAACTCCCATTTAACTTGTTGTTTGTCATAAGCAAGTAGACATTTACAAATTTAAATTATGACAATTGCATTCATAAATTTCTAACCATACTGTAGGCTACGGCTAAAAACAGTTTGGTACTTTCTTTAGCCTCCCTTGGAATCACCACTGGGTCAGGTCATGACTGTGGATAACAGATTTAAGCACTTTCAAACACCAATTCCCATTCTTATTTCTAAAATGTTGATGTAAAATATTACGGGATGATAAATCTGTTTTGTTTGAGTAAAGTATTTTTGTTGAACCTACATAGTTTTGTTACCTCTTTAATAGATCAGATTTATTACTAGAATTATTATAATTATGAAATATGAATAGTTACTGCAAAACATAATAAAACATATAACATAATCCTCTGTTGTGGTTTCTATTTTATAATTTAACTTGCACTTTTTAAACCTAGTGTTATTTTTACTACTAAATTTTAGGATTTTGGGGGGGGGGGTTTGACCCCCTAACCCCCCCCTGGCTACGGCCTTGCCACCAGTCATTGTCAACCTATTTTCACTTGGTTGTGACGGATGCAATTTTTTCGGCCGCCATCTTGGATCCGCCATTTTGAAATGTGATAAATTATTTTAAACATGAAGGGGGTGTTGTGACCCATCATTTCGAATCACTTTTTTAAGCTGAACTCAATTCCACGATCTGTTTTTCATTTTCATATTTTGCTTTTGAAATATTGACATTTTTAACAAAAAAAATTGCTATATTTTTATAAAGAAAGCTTGATAACAAAAAATGGATTGCGGCATTGAGTTCAGCTTAAAAAATGAATTAAGATGTTCATGATTATGCAGTGACAGGAGAAGATGTACTTGATTTTGTCATGTCTGAAAGACGTTTACGAGTTTGCCATGACCAGAGAAGACGTTCACGACTTTTCCTTGACCGCAGGGGATGTTTTTGATTTGGTTGTAACCCTGGAAGGCTTTCACGATTTCACCTTGACCATGGACGGCGTTTACAAGTTCACCATGACTATGGAACTCAACCACTATTTTGACTGGCTCAACATCTTGCAAATGACTGTGGAAGATGTTCTTGATTTTGTAGTTACGACAGAAAATGTTTACGATTTTGCTGAGACCATGGTAGAAGTTATAAATTTAATTGGGACAACAAAAGATGTTCTAGGTTTCAACGTAACCTCAGAAGATGTTCACGATTTTACCTTGATGCATATAATAATTTGCTGTGAGCTCAGAAGATGTTTTTAATTTTGCCATGATCGTGTAAGAAGACGTTTACGATTCTAAAACAATAAGGTGGAGATCATGCACAATATTAACCGACTGTAGTATTATACAATAATTATTTCTTAAAATAAACACTTTCCAAATAACTGCCCGGCCCAATTTTGGCCCAAAACTGGAGAACTACCATTTTGACCTGACTTTGTATAATTGTTTTGCCTGCAGATCCCCAGTTGTTTGGCAAGTGTTGAGGCAAAGACTGAAAGTTGTACTATGTTACAGACTGCTGGCAGCTCCTGTGATCATGGAGAGTGATGAGAAGCGTTCTACTAGCCAGACTGTAGTGGGAGGTGTGCTCACAGCTGCCTGTGTACAACTGTTGGAGTGTCTGGTAGAGAAGGTGGCTTCTAGTACCAAACCAGATGTGGAGTATGTGGAGGTGAGGCAAAAACTGTTAAATCTGTCTTTATACCAAGCACCACGATTTCTAATTCACCGTAAGTGTATTTGCCATTTGGGGTTTACCATATCTTTCTACCCTGTATAGCATAACATAATTCAGATCAGCCCAGTTTACCTCCCTCATCAAATAGTTTTTTTACTATTGACACGTTTTAAATTAAACTGTGTGGAATTATCTCACTTGTTTGGACATAATAGCAGTAGTCTAATACCACTTTTTTTATTTTTAGTGGAAAGAACCTCGTATTAAAATAAGACGTTATTTATACCAGAAGAAATTCTTGAAATGAAAAGTCTAAAGATTTTCCACCAAACATGATTGATTTAATTCAACATACTTTTTAAATTAACAAGCAATTGTTTAGTACAAATAAATTTAATCAGTTTTTGTTGGGAAGCCTAAAATTATGTGACAACTAAGTTATATTTAACATTTTAAGTCTCTGGTTACATCACTACAAGAGCCCCCTGTGAAGACTGGAAGTCCATGGAGTTTCGGGAGGGTTCCGAAAAGTCACAAAACGAAATAAAAACAAATTAAATTAAATAGCAGCAAGGATAAGCGTGATTTCAATCAAACTGAAACTGGATTCTTGAATTTTACTTTTCTTCCAGACTTCGTCGTATACGACTTTTGAAGATCCACATCTTTTGAAGTTTGAGATACAGTTGAGGGCTTAACTGAAGGACATAGGCCGTATCATTCTGAAGGACATAGGCCGGTTTAACTCTGTCAAGACTTTTTAACATTTAGAACAATAACATTAGAACCATTCAGTTTTATTGTGATAGTTTTACCGTCTTTCTTGATCACTGGATGAGGTCCAGTGTATGGATGTTGTAAAGATTTTCTCATAGCATCCACCCTCAGAAAACCGTGCAAACATGTGTCCAAATCACGAAAATTGAAGGTGTGGTTGATGCTGTGTCTCTTGATATTTGTTGGTTTTATTGAGGAAATCTTCAGTCGTAATCGAGACAAAAAATTTGTCGGATCCCCTAGGGGTGCCGGCTTAGTTGTTGGCATAAAATACTCGCCAGGGAGACGTAAAACCTCTCCAAAAACCATTTCTGCAGACGAGGTGTTCAGATCCACACGGAAAGTATTTCTTATTCCAAGCACTGTGAATAAGGATTTGACCCAAGTGGAGGCGGAGTGGCACATAATGGCGGCTTGAGTTGTCTGTGGAAACGTTCCACCATGCCATTTGCGCATGCGTGGTAACTTGTTGTCCTTAATCTTGAAAATCCACACAAATTTCCCAACTCAGCGAAGAGTGCAGATTCAAATTGTTTACCCTAGTCTGTTGTTATTCGCAAGGGAACACCATACCTTGATATCCAACAATTGAAAAGAGCTGACGAGACTTCTTCGGCAGAGATACCTTGCAAGGGGTGTGCTTCCGACCATCTTGTGAACCTATCTACTCTACTGTAAGACAGTAACAAAGATTTCCCTTTGGCAAATTGTAGATTTGAACATATTCATGTGGATATAATCGGCCCATTCCTGTAGTAATGTGACCAGGGACTTAAAATGTTAAATATTATTTAGTTATCATCTAATTATCAGCTGACAGATGTTTAAATAGTTTTGTTATTTTGGTACTAGGAAGATATAAACAAAACTATTTAAACATATGGCAGCTGATAATTAGGTGACAACTAAATTATATTTAACATTTTAAGTAAGGATGGAAGGGATTGAATTTTTAGTTCGGGACGGGACGGGATTTTTATTTCCTTCCCGACTTTCGGGACGGGACGGGACGGGATTTATTCCTGTGCATTAAAATTAAGTCTTGAGTATTGCAGTTACCAAAAAAGACAAACAAAATCAATTTTTACCATGTGTGGCACTGATCTATAACAACCAAAAAATGGGTAAAAATTTTAAAGTTATAGAAACTTGTGACTCGCGGTCACGGTGCGATCGTCACAGCGTGATGCTCAGTATGACTGCGCGGTCATGGTGCGATTGTCGGTATGACTCCGCGGTCACGGCGCGATCGTTGTTATGACTCACGGTCTCGACGGGATCGTCGGTATGACTCCGCGGCTACGGCGCGATCGTCGGTATGACTCGTGGTCACTGCGCGATCGTCAGTATGACTCGCGGTCAGGGCGCGATTGTCGGTATGACTCGCGGTCACGGCACGATCGTCAAAATTATTTCACCTCCTGCGTTCACGGAACTATCGTGAACATCTCTCGCGATAGCGTCGTCATCGTCACTCGTGAAGCGGCAAAATCGCCAACGATCGGATCAAATCCCGTCCCGAAAAATTCCTGAATTAAATATAATCTCGTCCCGAAAATCAGGAATATTTTTTTCCCGAAAATTTCCCGAAATTTCGGAACCCGTCTATCCCTAATTTTAAGTCTCTGGTCACATCACTACAGATTCTAAAGAGATAGCCTTTGAATGATTCATGTCTTTCCATTGCTTACCTGAGATTGTTTTGCTCTTCTTGAACCAGATTTTGTAATTGGGATTTTGCTGCATGTCTCATGTTTGTTTTACATGTCCATTCCATTTACATTCCCATCTTACAATACAAGTAGTCAGCTCTAGCTTTTTCTTACGCTTTGCAGAGATCATCTCTCAACACACTCAATGTTGAATGTAATGTAAATAAAATTAACGTTTTTTGTTGCAGCTTTTAAAGTTTGAGCAAGCAGTGTCTGTGAGGGACAGTTCACCCATTCAACCTGACTTGAGACTACAGTTCAGGCGCACCAGTCCAACTAGTCAAAACACTGTTCCTCGTGTCGATATCTCGTAAGTCCTAGCCTAGTGTATATGTGTTTTGGCTTGAGCAATCAGTGACTATGAGGGACGGTTCACCCCTTCATTCACACACCCAACAAGTTCACTTTTGTACTTGTTTTGAAAAGTACAATTTGGGGACCGTGAATGGCGTAAGGTTGATTGCTGTTTTTTTGTTTGCAGAATTCTCCTGCAGAACTGCCAACTGGAAGTAGATATGTCCATTGTAGATAGAATATCAGCAGTGCTCAATCCTCAGCCACTTTGCTCTCCTATCAATCCAAAACCTGTGAGTAACATCAGCCAGTGGTACTAAAGCGTAGAATCAATATAATATCAAATGCTATCAGCTTCTTTTGGAATGCCTTTTGTTGAACTAAAGATAGGTTTACACTAGCATGTAGCAGTGGCTCCACTAAATTACACCAGTTTTAGTGTCACGCCACTAGAGGTTTAGACACAAAAGTGAATGTTTAAGCCATGCCACTGTTATTGGCGAAGTTTTAGTTGACGACCGCTGTTATAGTTCGGCCGCTTAGAAAGCGACCTCCTCCAACATTGATTTAGCATTAGCGCGCAGGTCGTTTTCTAAGCGGCCGAACTATAGTGATTGATACGGTTAGTGAGGAGTTGTTAGAAAAAGCAAATGACATCGTGAGGAGAATTAAACCAAGGAAACCAAGGTCCTGTTGGGAAAGAAAATGGATCAGTAGAAGAATGCCCGATGACTTGCTCTTCTGGATTTTCATAAACTCATTTATAATATTAAGTTTGATAATAAATACAGTACTTTGTTTTATTGGTAATTTATTATTTAACTGCATTTACAGACTAGTTTTGTTCAAGAAAAAGCTCTAGGCCAGGATTTTGAATTGTAAAAAAAGGAGGATAGCTATCTGTTGTGTTCGTGGGCTAAACGGACTTTGGAAGTGGACTAAATAAATACGAGAGTTACATGTTTATGAACATCGTCAATGTGTTTATATCATCATCGTCGTCATCCACGATTGTGGCAAAATCATCTCCCGCGGCCACGGAAACGTCATCGTTGACGGCAATATCGGTAAATCTTCGGCATTATCGGTACTGGAGGTATTGGTACCAACATTTCACAATCTGTTCTCGGTTCCAGTTCTTTTGCCAAGAAGAACCGAGATTTGACATGAAGTACCGACCTATCACTAATTTATATATAAACTTATTCATACTTTGAACATTTTCTTCTCATTCCTAGCGGCCATGTCCCCAAAAGCTCCGTTGTCCATTTTAGTTCAGATTTTTTGCTATGTGTTCTGCTAATAAAGACCTTTTATTTGACAAGCATATCAACATCAACCTAAAAAGTGTGATGTTGATCATGATTACGTTTAAGATTTTTCTTTTGACTCCTAACACACATTATTTTTTATTTATTGCTTTATTAAAAACATTGAAACTTGCTCCGCTCAACTGGCTTTCATTGCTATGAAAGCAATCCTATAGCAATAGCATTGAAATAAATCATGCATATACTTTGAGGTAAAAATAGTATACTTCTATTTCATCACTAGGGCGTAAAGTGATTCTTTTCGACCCGAGCTTAAGTTTCATTTGGAAAATGAGGGAGGGTTGAAAAGGCACGTTTTGCCCAAGTGATGAACTATATTTTTTGTCACATTGCATCATTAATGTATCATTAATGCATCAACTAAGCTAGAAAACAAAAATACTTTTCATGTAAAGATAACCTGTCAAAACCAGCTTGTTTCCCATTCTGCTAATGTCAATAAGCAGCTTGTTTCCCATTCTGTTAATGCCAATAAGCAGCTTGTTTCCCAATCTGCTAATGTCAATAAGCAGCTTGTTTCCCATTCTGCTAATGTCAATAAGCAGCTTGTTTCCCATTCTGCTAATGTCAATAAGCAGCTTGTTTCCCATTCTGCTAATGTCAATAAGCAGCTTGTTTCCCATTCTGCTAATGTCAATAAGCAGCTTGTTTCCCATTCTGCTAATGTCAATAAGCAGCTTGTTTCCCATTCTGCTAATGTCAATAAGCAGCTTGTTTCCCATTCTGCTAATGTCAATAAGCAGCTTGTTTCCCATTCTGCTAATGTCAATAAGCAGCTTGTTTCCCATTCTGCTAATGTCAATAAGCAGCTTGTTTCCCATCCTGCTAATGTCAATAAGCAGCTTTTTAGTAAGTGAAGTGATTCAATAATTTGGTTTATTTCGATTGTGTTACTGTATGTGCATTATAACAATGATACGTTGAACTATTGACAAGAATGCAACAATAAGCTAAAACCTAACCTAATAAATCATTTGATTAATAATTTTGATCCATGTGATTGCTTACAATAGAAATTTACAACAGCTGACTTTTACTTCATAGAGACTAAAACTGCTACTATAGACACGCACCAAAACAGTCTGTCTAACATACTCCAGACATTAAAACGGCTGTTTTTCTTTTACTCCAAGGTTAGTCAATATTAGAAGTTCAAATTTTTGAAGCTCAAAGTCAGTGATAATTTTAATTTGTTAATAGCTTAAATGTCTTATGTATTAAATGTTTGTTATTTTTTCAGGGAAATTTAGATTTGACAGGAATTTGTCAGCCTATGGACCAATACACACAGCCTGACTGTAAATCTGACTTTAAAATCAGCTGCCCTTTAATCAGCATTAAACTGAGGTATGTGCCTTTACATGTTGTTGTTATTTCGTCACCAGCATGGCAACCCATAAGAACAATCTTGGGGTTTTTTTAAATTTTAAATTCATTGTTTTTTTTCTTATTTTTGAGCCTATTTTAATTTATAAAGGGATTCTGCGCATCTAGAAAATATCTTTCTAACAGTATGTGTAAATTTTACCTACACACGAGCTGAGAAAAATAAAAAGGTTTTAAAGAAACTTGCCTAAAGTTTTCTTGCCTATTAATATATAGACTAGAGGTAGTCCAGTGGTCGAAAACTCTACCAAAAATATGTAAAGTACAGACTTCTCTATTTTCACTCCACACTGTAAATAAAACATATGATTGGAATTTCTTTAATTTGTTTTGATCAGGGTGTCTACCAACCGGGAAATCCGGGAAAACCGGGAATTGTACTTAAATTTTTACTGGCCATGAAATGTACGGGAATGGTCCTTAAATGCCAGACTATGTCCTTAAATTTTTAATGGGCCATAATTTTATTGATCGCTAGTTGGTTAGGAGCACATAAAAGGTTTATCAGATGTTTGTTTACATTTTCATAATTTATTACTAGAGTAATTATGCAATAAAAATCCCATTAACAATCTCAAACCCATTAATATTTTATCACGACAATCATGTGTCAAGTCAAGTACTTCCAAGAACTGTTGACTCAGCAGCTAGCTCATAAAAGTTGTATCACTTTTATTCCTTTACAACTTCTTTTTTTATTACTAGGGTAATTATTATTAGATCCCAAACCTATTTTATCGTGAAAATAATAGCTTTATAATGGCTGTTAAATTTCACTTCTTACTTGTACTTTTGGCTTGAAGATTCAATTTGCCGCGGCCAGTGCCTAGTGCCATAAAACTGTTTATGGTTTCATATTAAACATGTAAATAATCTACAGTCTTATTTTGTAAGTTAACCCCTTTTTTATGGACATTTTATCTTTCAATTGACAAAACCACAAGCATTGTTGTTTGCATTAATGTTTTATCACTATGTAGGCCTGCTTGGTTTCAAATTATGTCATTGCATTTTCTGTATCTTTGTCTTATATTGTTGGCTATTCAGGTTTCAATGTTTTTTGTTTCCCATATATTTATTTATTGAGTTGTATGCTTTAAGCAATCTAAATCTTATGAACTAGAATGATGATAGTGACTTTGCTGCTATTATAACCTCATTGTTTGTTACTCAGTTTATATAGGCCCTCCTAATTAGGTCTAGGCCTGGGTATTTTGATTCTTGAAAGAGCTGTAAAATATATTAAGAAAATGTAATTGAGCCTAAGATAAACAACTAATGATTGCTATGTGTCGATATTAACTTTGCAAATGAAAATACAATAATCTTACTCTGTGCTTATTGCTTATTAATAGCCGCTTACCATACCTTGATTTTGTACTAAGAATTGAGTAACAATATGCATTAAAGATTTTTTTTTCAAAAGTAGTCTAGAACCTAACATTGTGCCAGGGCGAATCATGCCAAATTAATCGGCCTGGATCGGATAAGGTATGTTATGAAGTTTACGTGACCGATGGAGATATTTGTCGCTATCGCAGGAGACAATGATTGCGTTTCTCTGTTACACTATAAAAGCTTTACCTAAAGTATAGGTAGGCCTATGTTTGTTTACTTTCAATAAATTTCTATTTTGAAATTTTTAACTCTTATCTATTATTATTTACTTTTCTCTCTGGTACAACTACAGTGAATAACAAGATTAATACAGTTTGACAAATCAGGAAAATTATTCGGTAGGCCTAATGACACCGACAAAGGTTACGGCAAAGTGTCCTTAAATGTACGGGAATTGTCCATGAATTTTTTATCCAGAATGTAGTAGACACCCTGTTTGATTTTCTGTTTATATTTCGTTGCAATTTCGTCACCAGCATAGCAACCAACAAGGTCCATGTTAATTTGTTTTTAAATTTTAAATTCATTTTTTGTGTTTATTTTTGAGCCTATTTTAATTTATAAAGGGATTCTGCACATCTACAGGAAAATATTTTTCTAACAATATGCGTAGATTTTCCCTGTGATGTACAAGAGCTGAGAAAAAAGGTTTTAATGAAACATGCGTGCCTATAAAATATAGATAACATCAAGCTTAACCTATACCAAAGAAAACATACTACTATTAAACCCAGAATGCTAAACGTGTGTTTAACACGTGGTTAGAATTCTGGGTAATAGTAGTATGTTTTCTGTGCCTATACTCAATTCCACATTGAACAAGCAGTATGCTATTAAATTACTGGATACATCATGCGTAATGTCATGTAGGTTGCGTCAACTGTCCTTGCAACCCTCTTAAGGCACTAAAGAAGATTTGACATGTATCACTTTTAGGTAACTTTATGCTTTTAATAAATTGTTATTTATGTTTAATCATTTGGATTTTTACTCTAATATAGTATGAGTATTCTAGTAGTAAAAAAGCGTAATACAAAATAAAAAACATGAGGAGTGTTTACCAGGTCCTAATGTTTTTAGGACCCCTAGTGTCACTGAAACTGCCACTTGAAGATTGATTAAATTGATAATAAGACTTTTGTTTATGAAATCAAGAGAATTTGCTTTGTTTATTTTTCAAAGTTGATACGTTGCTACAATAATTATATTTTTGACAAAAAAATGTCCTCTCTTTTGATGATGTAGGTTTCCTATCCCGGACTTGCGACCCCTGTATGATATGGACCGTCCGCCCTGGTGGAAGCGAAATGTTCGCAAAGACATTCTTTTTGCTGACTTTGAACATCTGGTCTTCTTCACCTCGGTGGACTCGTCTGAAACAAGCTCAAGCTACGAAGTCAAGTGCAAGGCCCTCAATGTGCTCTTTCAGGTTAGCTTTTCTCACAAAACATCTGATCAGAATAAAAATTCAGGGTTGGTACGGTCAGGGAAAACCTGGAAAAGTCAGGGAATTTGGTTGGTCTGGAAAAGTTAGGGAATTATGAAAAAATTCTTGAATTTCTCCTGAAAGACTATGACAACATTTCGGATTGAGAGGTACTGACGGTTCGGTAGCGGATGGACAACTGACCATGAGGTCTGCTCTTCTGGTCCTTCTTCGCCATTGCCCCTGGCGGCGGGGTAGGTAACTAGCGTCCTCCCCTCTACGATGACGTCGGACCCCTGCCCCTACGATGCCGCTGACAACGCGGGCGCGGCTTACCCCGAACATAGAAAATTGTTATATCATAAAATGAAACTTATAAAAATCAGGTTTTTACCCCTTGACGGATTTTGGGTCGTTACAAGACTACTATTTTACAGATAAGGTACATTCTGCACCTAAACATGTGTTATGAATTACTGTTTTTAGTAATCAGCTGAAGTATTAATTTACTTGTTGTTTGTATTAAAGATTTGTTTACCTTGACAACTATGTAACAAATTAAGTTTATTAAAGCCTTATTTTCTAAAAAGGTTCAGTTATTCACAACAAATTTAATAAACTTAAATTTATTAAGATAATTAAATAATCAAAATCAAAATGGAAAAACTTTTAAAACCAGAAAGGTTTGATATTAAAGGCCTGGTTCCACAGGATGCGGAATCTCCGCCGTGCGGTGCGATTTTTTCCGCTGCGGAATTAAAACGACACTGGTTTAATGGAGTTCCCATGTGTGCGGTTCCACTGACTTGCCATTCCGCATCCCGAAATTTCCGTTCCGCATGGCGGAGAAATCATACTGGTCTGAGAGCAGTAGCAATGCGGATTCCGCCAGCGGAGAAGAGCCATCAAATATTGTGACCGTCAGTTTCATTATGTCTTGTGCTGTAAAAAGAGTTATGGATGAACGTTTTTCTTCGACCAAAGAGGAAGAACTTGTCGAGTTGGTGTCTCAACATGATGTGGAAATCGCATGTCAGTGGATTTCTGAGAAATTAGCGAAGACGTATGCACACAATCACACCAGAATACATTCAATGATAAAAGTAATGTTTTTTTTAGGTCACGTTTACCTATACACAACATTTGAGCCAATTATAAAGTAATACCTATAATCGCAACACCGACTTTCAACAAACTAACTGCTTAAATAAATCATTATAATACATTTAACTTAACATAAACTGTCGAAAATGGTAGACCTGACGAACAAGTATCCTGAGACGTTTGGGTATCAAGTGTTGAACGGGATCTGATCGTGATTGGAACCCCTTAAGTTTCGTTAAATAAATAGCAAAAATATTAAGTATTGGTACAAACCCTAGTGTAACCGCTAGTTTCATCTCGGCATTCAATGGTTGTTTGTCTCGATTAGTAGCGTTGGTGGGTAAGTCATCTTTGATGAGATCAACCAAAAAGAAAAATTGGTCTTTTGACACACGGAAGTACTTAGTTTCGTTGTAAACTAAATTATTACGAACCAGAATGTTATACGCCCCTTCACTGTCCCGATTCTTAAATATGTCACTTCGGTCACTGCGACTTGACACTAACAAGGATAAAAGATCGACAACATCATCATCAATGTCATCATATAGCATCAAAGCCAAAAGGGCTTTCCTCTTTCTATTCATACTCGTCGCTAGTTTGGACAGAACTGAATCTCCGCAACGTTATTTTCGCAGTCTGTAGAACCACCCCTCTGATTTTCCGCTGCGTAATTTTCCGCTGCGAAAAATTACGCACCGCATGGCGGAGATTCCGCATCCTGTGGAACCATAGCTTAATCCTGAAAATTCTTCTGCAAGTAGAGCATTCAAACACTGGTTCAGGACACTTGAAAATTTCATATCTGACTCAGCAGTTACTGAAGAGAGGAAACTTAACGTGTTGATTAATTTTCTTTCTTACAATGTCTACGAGTATATTTCTGAATGTTCCACGTTTAAGTCAGCAGTTGAAATTTTGAAAACTATTTATAATCCTAAGAAGAATGAAATTTATGCTCGACACATGCTAGCAAACCGCAAGCAGAAGAAAGAAGAAAACATAGACAAGTATCTACAAGAACTTAAACTTCTAAGTAAGGATTGCAATTTTCGTCCCATAGATGGAAATACTTATCGAGATGAAGCCGTTGGAGATGCCTTTATAAGTGGAATTATGAACCCCCACTAAGACTAAGACTACTAGAAAACCCGTCCTTGACATTAAAAGAAGCTGAGGACATTTCACGTTCACTTGAGTCTGCACAGAAGAGCTGTGAAGCATATGGATCTTCAAACCAAATTGAAGTCACATATTGCAACACTTCATCAACACTACCAGATCAACTGGATGAAAATATAGATCCTGAAGAGTCTCCTACTTCAGCTTCTGTAGCAAAAAACTTTAAACAGAAGTGTTTCTACTGCGGTGGCCGGCGTCATTTTACTCGAAACGACTGTCCTGCCAAAGATGCTACTTGCTCTGGTTGTAAGAAAAGGGGACATTTTGTGAAGGTATGCAGGTTGATGAAAACTCAAGGTAAGACATTTAATGCCTCTTCTTTGGCAGCTGCCTCCAATGGACTGTCAAAAGCAGTTGTGCGGGGTTATGCAAATAAAATACCTGTTGAAGTTTTGGTTGATACTGGAAGTACGGATAGTTTTATAAACCGAGCTGTGGTAATTGAAAATGGTTTTCATGTAATTCCAGAACGGAAACAGGTATCTATGGCTTCCACAAACCTAAAGTCACCCATCAAAGGTTATGTTAATGTGAACTTAGAGTTCTCTGACCATAACTATGAGAGAGTACAACTGTTTGTTATTGACAATCTGTGCACTGACATATTGGTTGGTCATGATATAATGAAACTGCATTCTTCAGTGAACCTAGATTTTGGAGGGGATAAGTTACCTCTGTCCATTTGTAATGTTGCCTGTGCTTCTGTGGAACCACCATGCCTTTTTCATAATCTATCACCTGACTGCAAGCCCATTGCAACTAAGTCTCGTAGGTATTCTAATGATGATGAAAAGTTCATCAACTCTGAAGTGCAAAAACTCCTTCAAAGTGGTATAATTGAAGAAAGTTCATCTCCCTGGCGTGCTTGTTACCAAAAGCTCATCTCATAAAAAGCGATTAGTAATAGATTATAGTCAAACTATAAATAAGTTTACCCTATTAGATGCCTACCCCTTGCCTAATATTGAAAACATAGCTAGTAAAATAGCAGTACTATAGATTTAAAGGAGGCTTACCATCAAATACCAATATCGGAACATGAAAAATGCTTCACAGCATTTGAGGCAGCAGGAAAACTTTATCAGTTCTGTAGGGTTCCATTTGGTTTGCCAAATGGTGTGTCTGCTTTTCAGCGCACGATTGATAAGATTATTTCCACTGAAGAACTAGAAGGGGTGTGGGCTTTCATTGATGACATAACCGTAGCCGGAAAAACTCAGTCAGAACATGATGAAAGGCTGAATAAATTCTTAAAGGTTGCTAAGAAATATAATATTACTCTAAACAATGAGAAGAGCAAATTTTCTCAAGACATAATATCAATCCTAGGATATCAAATTCGCTACCAGTCTAAGCAAGCAGATCCAGAGCGTCTGAAACCCTTGTTAGATTTGCCATTGCCAGTTAATGCATCTCAATTAAAACGTGCATTAGGAATATTTTCTCACTACTCAAAGTGGGTTCCCAAGTTCTCAAACAAGATTCGGCCTCTGATTGATTGCAAATCTTTTCCTATATTACCCTCATCTTTGCCAGCTTTGGCTTTTCAGGAAATTAAACAAGACATAGGAAAATCAATACTTACCGTGATTGATGATCTTTCTCCATTAGTTGGGGAAACAGATGCATCTGACTTTGCTATCGCTGCCACCTTAAGTCAAAAGGGTAGACCTGTCGCTTTCTTTTCAAAAACATTGACCGATTGTGAATAACGTCATTCCTCTATTGAGAAGGAAGCCCTAGCCATAGTCGAATCTCTAAAGAAGTGGAGACATTTCCTCATTGGGCGACATTTTCTATTAATCACCGATCAACAGGCTTTGTCGTTTGTGTTCAACAGTCGGCATACTAGTAAAATAAAGAATGAGAAAATCACTAGATGGCGTCTTGAGTTGTCACCTTATTCTTTTGACATACAGTACAGACCAGGCAAAGAAAACGTCACCGCAGATGCATTTTCACGCGTTTGTGGAGCTGTCACAAACATAAATTGTGATGACAAGCTTTTTGCACTTCACCAGTCACTCTGCCACTCTGGTATCACTAGGATGTACCACTGGGTAAAAAGTAAAAACCTCCCTTACTCAGTTGAGGATGTTAAAACAATGACAAACAAATGCCCAATGTGTGCAGAGATTAAACCTCGTTTCTACAAAACTACAAATGCTCACCTTATCAAGGCCACAAAACCTTTTGAGCGACTAAATGTAGATTTTAAGGGTCCTTTGCCATCTTGCACACGTAATCGATATCTATTGACTATAATCGATGAATATTCACGCTTCCCTTTTGCATATCCCTGCAGTGATATGTCCTCAAGCACAGTAGTTCGCTGTTTAGAAAATCTATTTTCAATATTTGGAATGCCAAACTACATTCATTCAGACAGAGGGACATCTTTTCTTTCAAAAGAACTCAGAGACTACCTTCATGAAAGAGGGATAGCCACTAGTCAAACGACTCCATATAATCCGGCAGGGAATGGCCAAGTTGAAAAGTTCAATGGAACATTGTGGAAAGCAATCTTATTAGCTCTGAAGTCCAGGTCACTAAAGGTAGAACAATGGGAAGTTGTACTCAATGATGCATTGCACTCCATAAGATCTCTTTTGTGCACTTCGACTAACAGTACGCCACATGAAAGGTTTTTCATTCATCCTCAACTGTATCCCTCAAGCACCTTTCTCCAAAGGGGGATGTAAGTCTACTAGAAGACCAAGTCCTTCCAACGCTAAAAGAAAATCCTCAACTGGTGACAGATTAATCACAACCACATGTCATTCCAGAGCCGAGCATTAATCCAGATCCAAATGTCAATCCAGAACAGAATGTCACTCCATTTGATATCCAAGACCATGAGTATCAACCAAATGATGATTATCAACCGAACTTCATTCCTGAACAAGACTCTGAAGAAAACCAACCTCTAGAAAGGCCGAAAAGATCAAGAAAACCACCAAGTTACCTCGCTGATTACATTGTTTAAATTTTGAGGGGGAGAATGTTATGAATTACTGTTTTTAGTAATCAGCTGAAGTATTTATTTACTTGTTGTTTGTATTAGAGATTTGTTTACCTTGACAACTATGTAACAATTTAAGTTTATTAAAGCCTTATTTTCTAAAAAGGTTCAGTTATTCACAACAACATGTTTTTACCAGGGTGATGACTAATGGCAAAAAGAACAACATAAGCACTCATGCACATTTTTATATTGATAGTTATTTATCGATACGGGGGAGGAATCGATATGTACATAGTTTGAAACAAGTTTTATATTTGGGATTGATTAAGCAAGTTAAATATTTAAATTTTTCTAATATTTCTTGATTTTGATTGGTTTTAATCGACTTGCGGTATACCTGGAAAAAGTATAATATCAGTCTGGAAAACCTGGAAAAGTCAGGGAATTTTGTTTCCCACATTTAGTACCAACCCTGAAATTGTTCCCTTATGTCAGTGAGATAATAGTCAATAACTTATCTCTTTTGTATGAACATAGATTAACTACCTTTCCAAGCCTTTTTTTACAAATGAATTTTGTTCTTTTTCATTGGTATGTGTTACAGGAGGGAGACACTGATAATAAAGTGCCTATTGCTTATGCTCAAACAGAAGAAAAGACCAGCCTTTCCAATGAAAACTTGCTCAGGTATTGTATGATTGGGAAAAGATTATTTATCACTGTACCTGTGCTTTGCAACAAAAAGGATCCTGAAGAGAACTTTTACTATCTTTAAATCTGTGTTTAAAAAAGCTACACACCCCCCTTTGGATTCAGAAACAATATTCAATTGGACCTCGTAGTTTGAATAAATATCTTTCTTTTAAGCTAGGTTAACTTATAAGGCTACTTAGTACAAATAATATGAGGCGCTGATGCATTTACAAAAATAATTTACCAACACGATTTGATTTTCAGATGAAACACTCAATTACACGTTTATTTACTTGAAAAACTATTTCACATAAAATTAATATGTTTACCGTAACCATTAAACTTTTGTAAGGAATTTTTACTTGGAGCTAAAACAATCAGAGTACATTAAACATCAACAGGTACATCTGTTTGAGGTTATGTGTTGAATTATGTAAACTATATCACAGTAAGCAAAATTAAAATAATGAAACATTTTATTTCCTTTTGTTAAACAAATTTACCCCCATTATTTGTTGATCAGGGCACAAATTTCATCAATGTAAATAATACATCAACATAACAACAACAATAGGACATAACCTAGGCCAAAATCTAAAATTTAATATTTGAAAATTTTAATTAGTTTCTGCTTTTTGAACTGTCAAATTGAAGTATTTACAGCTGACTTCAAATAATATTTCACAATTTACATTCTTCCAAAATGAAAACATGAAACTTTGAAAGCATAGCCCAATGTAAATTAGAAAACAGGATTAGGCCTAAATGTTAACCACGTATATAATCAACTTCCATACGGAATTCTATTTAAATCGGTTCAGTGGTTCTGGCATCCTTTAGAAGACAGACACTCACACAAACACACACACACACACACACACATACGGGGTTTTACCGAATACTCGCAAACACCTAATTGTGGCATCTTTCAACCTGCGGCCACCAGTGGATGAAGGAAGGTGGTAGAAACATGTCTGCATCGATATTTTTAATGAACACTCCATTTTAACATCTAACATTCCAGTTTTTAAATTGTGGCACCATGCCACAAATCGGTATATATCAACAGTGTGTGGACAGGATGCCACTAATGCGTTGTAGTGCTTGAGCGGTGTGTGCGCCCCCCCTACTTCTCGCGTGCGCTGTTGCCAGTTCTCCGTTCTAGTTCCTTCATTCCGTTCTGTATTCATGTGGCTATGCCCTAGCCGCTGTAGCTCATTTCCCGCGCTCATGACGTCATCTTTTATTAGTGTAAGGATTTTATATGAAGTTTTTTTCAAAGCTCCAATAATTTTTACAATTATTGGATTTAAAGTCAATGGACCAAATGAAATGTCGTGAGGATTACATAAAACTACATGCTATTTTGTTGATATTTTATCGTCACATTGTATGTATGGTTTACGAACTGAGATACTTGGAATAAAGGCCTTAATGTGCTGGGTAAATTATCAGTTTCATGGGAATCTATATATTAATTACGTAAGCCGATTCTTTGCGTCAAAATTGTGGGCGACTGGGAAGTCGTAGAACGACGTGAGAGGGCTCAAATTAAAGGTCTTTATCCCGTGACGGCGGGAAAAATAGTTAAATTCCCAAAATCTTAACACAAAATTAGATATAACGTACAATGTTCTCCATAAGAATAGCATTAGAAGGCATTTACTGCAGATTTTTGTTTACTTCAATCCAGCTGATCGTGATAGACTGAGCCAATTCCCGTTTGCCTGATTATAATTTCACTAAAATATGTTAGAAAATTGCCCTATTAACATGTTTGGAACTATTGTGATAGGTTTTCGTTTACAGTGCATACCATTAAACTAGGGGTCTGCGGTGCACCGAAAAAGTCGGTACGCTACGGTACAAGCTTAATTACCGTCATCGGTTCGGTACAGCATTTTACACGGTACAAATTCGGTTCGGTACAGCCTATTATAATAATAAATTACTTTCAGTTTACAATCGTAGTCACCGGCAGTTGGTTCCGAGCACATAAAAGTCTTATCAGATGTTTGTTTACGATCTTCATAATTTATTACTAGCGTGATGATGCAATAAAAAACCCATTAGCAGTCCCAAATCCATTAACATTTTATCACGACAATAATTGTTGTATTGAAGTACTTCCAAGAACTGTTGAGTTTTATCACTTTTAATTCTTTACGACTTTCCCCAATTCTGTTTTATCATAAAAATAATAGTTTTATGATGACTGTTAAATGTTATCTCTAACTTAATCAGTATTTTCGTGAATATTGAATTTGCCGCTGGCCATTGCCTACTGCCATAAAACTGTTTATGGCTACATATTAAACTTGTAACTAATCTACAATCTTATTTTATGAAATATTTGCTATGGATATTTTATCTTTCTATTGACGAAACCACAAGCATAGTTGCAATAGTTTTTTTTTACAGTACTGTTTCAAAGTAGAAAAATCTAGCCTACTACTGTGATGTTACGTAAACAATAGATTTAATGTTTCCCGAAAAAAAGTCGGAATAGAAACAATAGAAAGGCAACACAATAGAAGGGTGGGAGGGGTTGGGCAATGACCTCGAAAGGAGCGCGGGTAGTGAGTCAAGTATGACCGGAGGGGGAAGGGGTGGGTAAGACCTTGAAGCTATATATAGACTTGCACTACTTCCCTAAACCTAAAGGACTGGCCGGCGAGTGGTATTCCAATCACAGGACAAGATACGTTGTTTTCTGGGTATTCATTGCCCGGTTTGACTTTGGATTGTCTTACTGTGTAGAAACTTTGAGTAATAACGAATAAAGTTAGAACTA
This sequence comes from Macrosteles quadrilineatus, assembly GCF_028750875.1. Lineage (NCBI taxonomy): Eukaryota > Metazoa > Arthropoda > Insecta > Hemiptera > Cicadellidae > Macrosteles > Macrosteles quadrilineatus. The sequence continues at coordinate 120,737,653 of NW_026542594.1, forward strand.
ACCACGATTATTTACCATTGATTGTGTACATATTAAATGATTAAACGATAGGGACCATGGATATATACAAACTTTTGTCGTGATTTTAATTTCAACATCAAAATACAATATTGCACAATCGTGATATTTTAGGCCATTGACCTTTATTATGCATCCGGTATTGCTGTTTCAGAAGAGAAGCACGTTGATAAATTATAAATTGATATTCCCGTAGTTAAAAAGAATTATTTTATAAACCTATAAAACAAAATCATAAAATCTTACATAAAGATAACAATAACGGAAATTGTAAAAAGGGTATAAAGATAACAACGTCTTCTTTCTCTTTGTTCTTCTATTTCTTGGGTTTCCCTTCATCACGCATTCAACAAGTTGCCATGGTTACTAATCACCCATGTCGTTATCAGCTTTTGTGACATAGCGCACAGCAGGGGGTAAAACTTGACAAAATCGGTAAATTTTTACCTATTATTTAATTACCAATGAATGTACTACTTTATTGGTATTTGGTATTGTATTAATAATCGGTCCAAATGGCATATTTTTGTCAAATTTTACACCAAATTTATTGAAATTTCAAGGTGAATATTAATAAAACAATTATTACCAAATATTTGTATTCATTTAAAAGATTGATTTGTGGTATTGGGTTCCCCACTGAGTGCAGCCGAGCGGCACTAATGAGGGTCGGACCTTCTTGGGGGTGAACAATAGACGGCTTATCAGACCCTCCCCTCCCCCGTGGTCTGGAGAAAGCTTGTAAACAAACTATTGCACAAGCGTGACTTGACATTGAGCTGCTTCAACTATAATTTTGTCAAATGAACTGTGATGTTTCAAAATCAAAAACAATAATTTGGGACCATACTGCTTAACAATAATGAACTGCAATTATTGTTGAACATACAATTCATTTTTAACAAACTAAGATTATACAATTCAAATACAATTATAAAAATTATCTTGGTATTTTACTTGGGGTAATGAAGTTATGTAGGCTAGTGTAATTCTCGGTTCATCAAGGTTCTACTGAATTATGTTTGGCAGTGAATAAGTGTAGAATGCAATTTATAAATTCAGGGATACACACCTTTTACACAGTTATAAAGTCTAATTGCCCAACATCAAATCTTACTCTGTGATAATCCAAATTTTAGTTTCAGAAAAAAACTTTGCAAGAATTGTATCCATCTTATAACTTAACTAGTTTTGAAGCTGATAAAAAAAATGGTCTTTGGCCATTACTTCATCATAACCTCCAGTTTTTCATTGTCATCTGCTGTGAACAGCTGGCAAAACTACACTGTCTTCTACTGAATGCTTTTATATGTTTTTAAAATTAAAAAAAAAACAACTAGACATTGTGTTGGTTGGAAATAATTTACCAGTTTTGTGAAATTATCTTGTCAATAAATGTTTCAAACATGTTTATTCATAAAAACTCTTATCCTATTTTTAAACTACTTTATCATGGCTATTCAAAGTATCTCAGAGTAAAATAGGTAAAGCCTTTATCTCAACTGTGATTTTTCTTAAAACAGTCCTCGTAGTAAAAGGTTTTGTTTTAATAATATGTGGTACAGTAATTGTTGTTAGAAAACCATGAATGTAGGATACTATCCATTTTCATAGTAATGTCTATGTATTAAAGTTAAAAATAATGGTTTAGATACAGTTCTGAGAAGAAAACCGCAAAAATACGGGTAGCCGCGTACCGTACCGATTTTGTACCGAGAACCGAGGTACAAAATATTGTACCGTACCGACCTTAAATTTTCTGTACCGCAGACCCCTACATTAAACACATTCTTTTATTATAGGTATATGTGTGCCACACTATAGGATACCGTATAAATTAAAAGACCATATTTTCTTAGACCGTTTCCTCTCCCATCACTGCAATGATCATGTTCTACTTATATGCCATCCCCGTACGAAGGTCGGGTATTCTACTAGTTATTAATAAAGTTGAGAATACTAAAGGTTCTACAAAACAAAACATTGAATAATAAAAATACATTTGTATGAAAGTAACAGATAGATTGACAAAATTGTAAAACGATCGTATAATATCTAACAATATCAAATTATTTACAGTATCATGGTTACAACTTTTAAACTACTTTTGTTATGACTCAATGTTAACCTCTTTAGGACCTTTCATTTTATGCTTTTGTTAGTGGGGACTGGTTAAAACACCACAGTAGGTTTTACAAATATGATTGTGAGATGATATTATAATCTGAACTAGATTATGTGTGTTGATAATAATACGTATTTTAATTTAAGTACTTTAATTGATTCGGTTATATGTTTACCTCATATAACATTTGAACATGGATTGAAACATTAGATGTCTTTGGAATACTCTGAGAGTGAGAAGCAAAACATAACTTTCAGCAATGATGCATCGAAATCTACCTTTACTGACTGATTCAGAAATGTAATTGCAAAATATTTTGTCAACATGACTAAAATGTTAAAAAAAATAGATGTATCAGCACGAAATAGTTTGTAAGATAATAAAATCAGTCTAGGACAACTTATATAGCGTTCTAACCTCAAACATTGTTATCGTTTCAGTGTACAAATTCAATTGATACAAAATAACTACGTTACCAATTTATGTTTGTAAACAAAAATCAATTTTTTAATGGTTGCGTAATAGCTATTTACATTACAAGTGTAGTAAGAGCGTTTTTACTTCACGCAGGTGAATGTTGTGCAACGAGCGGAAGCGAGTTGCATAATTCACCTAAGTGATGTAAACAGCACGCTCTTGCGTAACGTGTAACGTACAAGATTTTACCTGACCCGACAATAAACATGGGTTTACGTACAATATTTTTCATCATCCATTTCACTCATCTTCTATCAGTAACGTTCTTTTACTAACAAAAGCTAGGTTAGGTAGGAAAATACTTTAAAGCATAATAATAACATTCAAGCGCACAGCTGATTTCTAGCGTTGAACATCGTTGGCTCCATAGAGTTATATTTTTTAAGTTAAGCACTCAATGTTATTTAAATGGGTTTCTTTACATCACCGAGTGAGTTTTTGATACTTTACATCACTCGAGAAGTAAGGAAGTTGTATACATCACGCTTGGGATAGGAAAGTTTAAAATGGCGGGTTAGGTAAATCAATTTAAATTATTATTAACTACACAAATTATTAGTAATGTAAAACATTGTTCACCACTCGGAGCAAAAGTATATTATTTATGGTACTTAAATTGTTTTATAGTACGTGGCAGTATAGTATTATTAGTTTATTAGTTGCTTGTTGCACTGTTCTACACACTGCTCAAGCTCTACAGCTCATTAAGTGGCATCCTGTCCACACACTGTTGATATATACTGAATTGTGGCATGGTGCCACTATTTCGAGTGTAGGCTGGCGCGAGAATTGGCAACGTAGCATTAGGAAAGTTATAGTTCCGGCGGACGGCGCGAGGCGCGCTAGCTACCTGTATGGTTTCGTGTTCCACAATTCGGTGTGTACCTGCGCTACTTAAACTCACATCAACGAGTTCAAAAATACTCAATTGTGGCATGTGATGTTTAAACGACGTAATAATGCTGGAAAACCTCAAAAATGATCGAATTAGCTGTGGCACCCTGAAAAAGGTGCCACAATTTTTGAAGGTGCCACAGTACGGCCGTGTGCCTGTGAAGGATGCCACTATTCGGTGAATACAAACACACACACCCACACACACACACACACACACTTAGGGGTCTTTGCCAAATACTCGCAAACACCAAATTGTGGCATCTTTCAAACTGCGGCCACCAGTGGATGAAGGAATGTGGCAAAACCTTGTGTACATTGATATTTCTAATGAACTCTCCATTTTGATTTTAACATCAAACACTCCAGTTTTTAATAACGGCACCATGCCACAATTTGGTATATATCAACAGTGTGTGGACAGGATATGCCACTAATGTGTTGTAGCGCTTGAGCAGTGTGTTTGTCCCCCCTACTTCTCGTGTGCGCTGTTGCCAGTTCTCCGTTCTACAGTAGTTCCTCTGTCTTCATGTGCCTATGCCCTAGCTCGTTGCTCATCACTTTGTCTTTCTTACTTTATTTTTATTTGTTAACATATTTTACCATACCGGCATAATAATTGTACCATACCAACAGTTTTGGCAATTGGATTTAAAGTCAATGAACCGAGTAAAATTTCAGGAGGATTAAATAAAACTGTAGGATATGTCATAGATAATAATATTGTAGTCTATGCCGTCAATATCTTCAACTTGATTGCTAGGAAACAAAAAAAAAACTTGAAAGTAAGTACAAAATGAAACTAAAAGCTCTACAAACATATTGAATTGAAATTAGGGAATTAATAACTTCTTGATGATTTAAATATCAATTTAATTTTAAAAATTTGTTGCTAACAAAAAAAACATTTTTGGAAGCACCCACTTGTTATAGCATTTTTGGAATATTATATATATCAAGCTAATAAGGGTTATGAACTTTTGAGAAAACCGTAAGCCGTATACTTATCAACCACATACTTGAAAGGCCTTCATGTGCCCAGTAAAATATCAGATTTTCGAAAAACTCTCTCCTAAGGACACAGACCTTGATTAAGGTATTTGGCAACACTGACTCAACAACTCACTGGCTACCATTTTGGACATGTAGAAAACTCTCTCTCTTCCTTAGTTGAAAATGCTGTCAGTGACAGTGAAATATTCTAATGTTTTGTGTATATAGTGTAAAGTTTTGTGTTTTGTGTAAAGCCTGCTATCCTCTCGCCGTTGTGCTCTATGTTACACCTTGATCTCTTATAGGTTTGTGTTGAGAGTGAACCCAGCTATGGACATGGCAGGGCTGGAGGAGGACATGAGCCCTGAGCTGCCCAACACTGCTGCCAGTATGATGCATTCCATGTACCAGGAGGAACCTTCCCCCTTCAGCTCCAAGAGAGTGGTACATGAGAGTGACACACCACATCAGTGTGAGCCTAACACAGATCAATCTCATCTACTTTCTCTTCCACCTACTGCCTGAGAAAGTATAAGTGTGAAAATATCGGTGTATTGTTTTGTTACCTTTTATTTTGTATCTGTTAGCACCCCGACTAATTTTCTCAGGTAATCTAGCTGAACGCCATCTCTGTAAACAAAAAAATCCAAATAGGAATGATATAGATGATAATGATGATGATAATGAATAATGATTTACTAGACAAACTTTACTTTTTGGTTTTCAGCAAAAAATGTATTAACTAGTCCCTGTTTAAAAATGTAAACAGCTTATTTATGGTTTTAAACTTAAATCTAATGGTTAGGAATTCATAAACCACATACTCACTTATAATTGCTAAAATTTCTAAAAAGTCTGCAGTCAAAATAGCTGTGTACTAGCTTAGATAAAACATACTCCCTTAGTAGATTTCTCATCCTTATGGAACAGCTGAAGACAATTTAATTGTTAGTTCTGTACGGTTTATGTAAAGTTTGTGTTTTGTTTACAGTTTGTTTCCCGTTATTACAGTAATTTAAAACCTCGTTTGGCCAAATAATACGATCTAATCATAAACAATAACTTGTCCCCTAGTTGTATAACCAAACAGTAAAGCACAAATCAATAAATTAACCCTAAAATAATATTATAATAATATCTATGGTTCTTACCGTCAATGCAATCAGGGGTGATATTCCACTACGGCCGTTTCGGAGATGACTCCATCTCCGACAAATTGACTTGTTTGGAAAATACCTGAATAACATACATCCCAGGCTTAAAATCGCAACAGAACACGAGAAAAATTCTTCAATTAACTTTCTTGACTTGACAATAACTAAATCGGACAACAAACACCTTTTTAATATCTACAGGAAACCCACTAGCACAGATACAACCATCCATAACAGTTCTAATTAATCACACCCAATCCCACAAGATGGCAGCTTATAACTCAATGCTACACAGATTGGTTAATATCCCTCTAAACGAAGAGAACTATAGCAGTGAATTAAACACAATAAAGTACATTGCCTTGAATAACGGCTATGTCCAGTCAATCCGTTGTAAAAATCAACCATACGTGGACAAAATTGGCGTCTGAGAAATTTTGTCTGAAATTTATGTTTTTTGGGGCTCTGAATCCGAATCTGAAGTTGTCCAACAAATATTTCTTGAGCGTTCTGAGATATTCGCAAAAAACATCAAAATTTTAGCACTTTTTTCAGTTTTTATATTATAAGTCAAAAACTATGAATTCTAGCGACTTTTACTCCTTACAAAATGAAAGTGGGCAAAATTTCCTTCAAAATGCACTATTCACACTTGAAAATCGATTAGAAATAACCTTCACTAGAACGCATTGAAAATTGGTTATTTTTCTAACTTTAAAAAAATTCAAGCTTTTGATCTGGTTTTTAATATTACTCAGCAAACACCCACCCCCTTCCATCCCATAACTATCTCAACCCCTTATATCTCATCAAACCTCCCCCCCCCCTCAGCATAAAATACCCTACCATACCACACGCTCTCCCCAAACCCAAACCGTTCATTTTACTTATCTTGAACGGATTGTGATAAATAATGTTAGAGAGGTAGGTTTCTATGGTAATGATTACAATTTATTCATAGTTCATATTCACTATATCTACATAACTAATATTATTTTTAAAATGTACACGTATAATCAAGTCATTGAATAGTCATTGAATAGTCATTGAATAGTCATTTATTCAGTCTTTAAACAATACATTATTGTAATTGACATCGTCATTATTATTGTAAAAGATATAAGATACGATACTTATAATTATTAAAATTTGACATGAAAATTCCAAAATATAGGCTGCTCTTATTGAACATTTAACAGGTTTAAAATAATTTTTAAAAAATAGGCAAACTTAACAAACTTAAATTATGAATAATAGTGGGTCTTTCTTAAAAAGGCTAATGGTTATCACAGGTGTACAATGAACATAGAGGGACAAAATTACTAACATTATCACAGATGGAATATGGTAAAAAAAACATATCAAAATAGTGAACATGAAATATATGAAAATCAATTACAGTAATAAAATCCTAGCCTAACTTAAACAAAATTTCTAACATTATCACAGATGGAATATGGTAAAAAACATATCAAAATAGTGAACATGAAAAATATGAAAATTAATTACAGTAATAAAAATCCTAGCCTAACTTAAAAGCATTTAACATTAGCAAAAAATGAGATCACATTCAAAAAATTCCTCAATTTTGTAAAATGGGTGAGATGAAAGCCACATAGTTAATTTTCTTTTAAAGACACTTAACGGCAAGGACTTGACTTGGGGATGAAGCTTATTAAATAATTTAATACCTAAAACAAAATGACTGTTTGCAGTTTTCTGTAGCCTACAGTGAGGTACATCAACTAGACCCCTATTCCTTGTGTTATAACCATGAATGTCTTGGCGCAAATCATACTCGTTTTCCTTTTTCTTAACATTAATCAGACAATGCAGGATAAAAACATTAATGACAGTTAAAATGCCAGTGCCCACAAATAACGGTTTACAATGTGCTCTTCGGCGAGATCTAGTTATGATTCTCACAGCCTTCTTTTGAATTAACAATACATTATTTACATGGGTACTATTTCCCCATAACAAAATACCATAACTTAAAATTGAGTGAAAAAAAGCATAATACACAGACTTTAAATAATTCTGAGGCAGACTAGAGCTAAGACATTTAAGAAGATAAATACACCTAGACAACTTACCACTAATGAAATCAATGTGTTGAGACCAGGTCAAACAGTTGTCAATCACTAAACCTAAAATTTTTATGTCATTTGGTTCATTGTAATCCTCGACTCTATTTCTAGTCTGACAGAGTAAGTGTTGAGTTTTATTCTCATTAATAATCAAACCATTAGCACTAAACCATTGCTTGGCTTCTAAAATAGTATTTTTGGCAATATTAGACAAGACATTTGTATCATTGCTTATACTAAGAAAGGTTGTGTCGTCTGCAAACATTGTAGTTGAAGAAAGGGACACATTGGCAGGTAGGTCATTAATTGATAAAAGGAATAATAAAGGCCCCAAGATAGAACCCTGTGGTACTCCCATTATTACATCCAGACATCTTGAACGATCACCCTTCAACTCTACAAACTGAGATCTTCCATGCAAGTATGATTCAAAAAACTTCAAACATGAACCCCTAATGCCGTAAAAACTTAATTTATCTAATAACACAGAGTGATCTACAAGATCAAATGCCTTGCTCAGATCACAAGCAGTAATCTGAGCAAAGCTACCGTCTTCAAAAGCTTTAATAATTTTGAACAACATCGACTCAATTGCATCTATTGTGGATAACTTTTTACGAAAACCAAATTGAGTCTCGCTAAGAATATTATTACTTGCTAGGAAGAAACACATTTGGTTATAGATAATACGCTCCATAATTTTACCAAACAAAGGAACTAATGATACAGGCCTATAATTACTAACCTCAGATTTCTTGCCTTTTTTGAACACTGGAACTACCCGTGAAATCTTTTGGGATTCAGGAAAAACTCCATCGTTTAGGCAAACATTTACACAGTGAGTGAGTGGTACTACGATTGCACTTATCACAGACTTTAACACCGCGTTTGACACACCATAAGCATCTTTGCTTTTTGACATTTTCAGCTTTGACACCACACTTAACACTTCATCCTGAGAGACAGGCAACCACTGGTTCAACGAGGCTTGCTGATGGTACTCCGTGTTATGAAGTAGGTCGCTAGAAGAGACAGGAGGTGGGATGATGGATGCCTTCGCTGACTGCACTGACTCCAAGAAGAAGTTGTTATGCTGCTCTGCCGAGATCATAGAGTGCACCCTTTCCGCAGTCGAGGTTGTAGACTTACGAATCAGAGACCAGGCAGCCTGACACTTATTACTGGATGATTCAATAAAGTTCATGTTAGCAGACATCTTTGCTTCATTCACTGCATTTTTATAAAGGTTTCGTAGAGCTTTGTAGGCTTTAAAAGATAGTTCAGATTTAGTTGATCTATGTACTGTAAGATAGGCCATAACTCTTTCTCTCATTATCTTTAATTCAGGAGTATACCACTTAAGAACTACTTTTCTCTGATTTTTTGAGTTAAAGGATTTTTTGCGAAGTGTCTTTAAAGGGCAACTTACATTATAAATTTCCATAAAACTATCAAAAAACAATTTAAATGTCCGTTCAGCAGACCCATTACCTTTTGAGAGCACTGGACACCAATCAATATCACATAAATGTGAATTTAAACTGTTCAAACAAGTGCTCAGGTGGGGGCGTTTAGGCCCTGCGCAAGATGGTCCTGACTGTGGCTCCTGTGACTCTGGCGATTCTTCTACTTCCAGGTTGTGCTCCTCGAGTTCCTCGTGGTGGTCATCAGGATCTCTCTGGTCCACGTTGCTGCATTCAGAGGCCTCACAATGGGCACAGAGTCTATAGCAAAATAGCCCATCCTTTCTGCAGCTACGTACATACTTTAGTGTTGCAGCCTTTTTGGCATTTACATGCAATAATCGAAAGTAAGCTTTCGGGGGCTGGAGGCTTTGTGGACAGGATGGGCTGGAGTCCATTGACAGTTCTTTTCCAGCCTAACTGTTCAGGCTGATGCTGATGGCCAAGCCATATCTGGACCTGAAGGTAGACCCTCAGGAGGTGAATATGAGCAGCGTTCGTTGTGGGGGGCAGGGATTCCCTTTTAACCGAGTTCTTGAAAAGTGCTGTCTTGTATACCTTGTACCTTAGGTCGTCCAGGTGTGTGCTGATAATTCCCCCGTATAATTCTGCTAAGAAAGACTCTCCTGCCTCTAACATGGAATCCTGATTAAAGGTCGGGTCATGGGAAGGTGTCCTGAAAAGGGCTAGCTAGGAAGACAGCTGGGGGGGTTTGTCCAGCAACTTCAAACCCTTAACCTTTCCTTGGCCATATAGTGCGGACAAGGTGTCACAGCCGGTCACTGCATGAACGAAAAGGATGTTCTGGATCCTTTCACTGACCAGGCTCTGAGGATGGTACCAAAGTGGTTTGGCTTTCCCTCTCCCAGGCTTGAAAAGAAATACGTTGGCTGGTGATGCTAAGCCCACTAGTAGCACCAGAAGATCAATATCTTCTCCGACAACAGTGACTGAACTACTTTGAGCAGACATATTGATGGCTGTAGTGATGATCAGTCGGTCTGCGTCCTCTTCTGCCTGCTCACACCACATGTTTGAATTGGCAAGCTTATCCTTTAGTAGGGATATGAACCGATTCTTATTCCGATCATTTCCCAAGAAATCTTCTTGAGAAACGGCTGGTTTCATTCCTTTTTCGAACAGCACTTCCACAGAGTGTTTTTTGGTGGCCCTTCTCAAACGTTCAGCTTGTTTGGTCGTGGGATAATCGGGGTACCCGTCAAACAATACCACGGGGTTGGAGTAATGTCGTTTTATATATCTTACGAAAGAGTCACCAATCTCATCAAAGGTATGGTTACTCTCCCAAACCACCCTGTGCAGTAGAAACCCTCCATCTATAACGTGTTGGGTGTCTTTTGGTACTTCGGAATCGGGCAAATGGTGGAAGGATTCTCGATGAGCACAACCTGGAAGTAGATGATATAGAAGAATCGCCAGAGCCACAGGAGCCACAGTCAGGACCATCTTGCGCAGGGCCTAAATGCCCCCGCCTGAGCACTTGATTATACGTGTACATTTTAAAAATAATGTTAGTTATGTAGATATAGTGAATATGAACTATGAATAAATTGTAATCATTACCATAGAAACCTACCTCTCCAATTTTCAATGCGTTCTAATGGAGGTTATTTCTAATCGATTTTCAAGTGTGAATAGTGCATTTTGAAGGAAATTTTGCCCGCTTTCATTTTGTAAGCAGTAAAAGTCGCTAGAATTCATAGTTTTTGACTTATAATATAAAAACTGAAAAAAGTGCTAAAATTTTGATGTTTTTTGCGAATATCTCGGAACGCTCAAGAAATATTTGTTGGACAACTTCAGATTCGGATTCAGCGCCCCAAAAAACATAAATTTCAGACAAAATTTCTCAGACGCCAATTTTGTCCACGTTGGATACGGATTGACTGTACTAAAACTGCACAGGAGAATCAAGAGAAAAGTCAACAATAAAGTCGATAAAGATGACAAAAAATACGTCACATTAGAGTTCTGTAAACTAAACCAACGTTTAGCAACCCGTCCTTTTAGTAGGCACAATTATTAAGTTGCTTACAGAACCAGTAACAGCCTTCGACGTAAGCTGTCTGCTCCTCGACACAGGAATACACCATTATTGGAAAAGCCAGTTGTTTACAAACTTAAGTGTGGATAATGTGACTCGTATTATATTGACAGACTGGTCCAATGGCTTTAAGACCAGATACAAAGAGCACATAAGTGCCATCAAGAAACCAACCCTGCTTCATATTATGCCAAACACATTCAACAGTAGTGCCATGATTATTTCGACATAAACAGTTAAAAAAAACTACATATTTGCAATAAAAGTCACAAACTAAATTGCATCAAAAATTTCCACATCTACAGCAGTACAGTTAAAGAACCCAACTTAGTAATTAACTCCCAAACAAATTCAGCAGCTAATCCAATTTTTGAGAGAATAATAGAAATCAAACAGGAAAGAAATAATTTGAGTAGATAAGGTTGGCACACCGTGTTATCAGCTGTTCCAGTCATCCACGTAACTCCTGCAGTGACCAGGATTGAACAGTCGGTCGTCAGTTTTCAAGCCGTGCACGCGCTGTAAATATTTTCGTATATTTGTGTTTTCGTGTGTCCATCCTGTTTTTATATGTGTATTATTTATTCAACCCCTGACGCAATGCAAATGAAGACAATTCGTGTTAAATGTGACAAGACTATAGTTTAGTGTACCACTACGCACCTGACGATGGAGTCATCTCCGAAACGGCCGTATTGGAATATCACCCCTGATTGCGTTGACGGTAAGAGCCATAGATTCTATTATTATTATGATATTTTCACGCAATCTGCCACACTCAAGAATATTTCAAATAATAGAAACAAAATTTCATCGACACTAGAGCCCAGTGTACATGAACTAGAACTAGACACAAAAAAAAAAAAAAAAACATGCTTCAAAATTTACAATGGGATGAGAAGTCTACTTGTGTTGGTTAGTCTATGCATAGACAAAAAGAATTAAATATAGACTGTCAGCTGTGCTGCGGTTACCATGGTTACCATAGGTTCCGGCGCACACCGCTGTAGTCTACGTAGCGCGTACGCCGTAACTACATGGCGCTCCAAGTGGTGTGCGCCAGAACCTATGGTAACCGCAGCACAGCTGACGGTCTATATTTAATTATTTTTGTCTATGGTCTATGGTACTAGTTTATCCATAACCTAGTTTAGGTAGCCATTCTACCTAAATTGCTTTATTTCACTCTACTACACAATACAAACAAAGCAATTTTCAATCTTTATCAACATGTACAAATGTGGGATCAGGGTGTCTACCAGTCGGGAATTCCGGGAAATTCGGGAAAAAGTCGGGGATTTTGAAAGGTCGGGAAAAGTCGTGAAAAAGTCATGAATTTCGGCCGAAAGTCGGGAATAATCTAACCTTTCAAAATTAGGGATGAACGGGTCCCAAAACTTTAAAAAAATGTTCTGGATCTTATATTTCTGATCATTGGGACGGGATTACATTTGAGGGGTGGGGGATGAAACGAAAATGCATCGGAATTCCAATTCGATTCAGTGATGATCAAAATAACGATTTGAATCATGGGCATTCAGGGTCCATAATATACGTTTTTGAATCAGCATCCATACGTTATGGAATCAGTATCTATATACGGTATTGAATCATTATCCAAATAACTTTTTGAATCAGTGTCTATACGTCATTGAATCAGTATCCATATACGTAGTTGACTGTTACATTGATACTGTTACTTTGACTATCAGTATCCATATAACTTATTGACATTATTCAAATGATTGACATTAATTATATAAGCTATTCATTGAGATGAGACATTGCTTAGCCATACAAGTTATTACCATCCAAGTACATGGCACACACTGAGACATTGCTTAGCCATACAGGTTATTGCCATCCAAGTACATGGCATACACTGAGTACTGAGACATTGCTTAGCCATACAGGTTATTGCCATCCAAGTACATGGCATACACTGAGTACTGAGACATTGCTTAGCCATACAGGTTATTGCCATCCAAGTACATGGCATACACTGAGACATTGCTTGACCATACAGGTTATTGCCATCCAAGTACATGGCATACACTGAGACATTGCTTGACCATACAGGTTATTGCCATCCAAGTACATGGCATACACTGAGACATTGCTTAGCCATACAGGTTATTGCCATCCAAGTACATGGCATACACTGAGTACTGAGACATTGCTTAGCCATACAGGTTATTGCCATCCAAGTACATGGCATACACTGAGACATTGCTTGACCATACAGGTTATTGCCATCCAAGTACATGGCATACACTGAGACATTGCTTGACCATACAGGTTATTGCCATCCAAGTACATGGCATACACTGAGACATTGCTTAGCCATACAGGTTATTGCCATCCAAGTATATGGCATACACTGAGACATTGCTTAGCCATACAGGTTATTGCCATCCAAGTACATGGCATACACTGAGACATTGCTTAGCCATACAGGTTTTTGCCATCCAAGTACATGATATACACTTAGACATTGCTTAGCCATACAGGTTATTGCCATCCAAGTACATGGCATACACTGAGACATTGCTTAGCCATACAGGTTATTGCCATCCAAGTACATGGCATACACTGAGACATTGCTTGACCATACAGGTTATTGCCATCCAAGTACATGGCATACACTGAGACATTGCTTGACCATACAGGTTATTGCCATCCAAGTACATGGCATACACTGAGACATTGCTTAGCCATACAGGTTATTGCCATCCAAGTACATGGCATACACTGAGACATTGCTTCGCCATACAAGAAGTTATGTATACCTTGTAGTTCTGATTCTATCCTCTTATTTTATCAATGTAAACCAATTGAAAGATTCAGTATTTAAATCTTACAAAGGTTTTTATTTGTTTACACCCAAACATATCTTTATTTATAAAATGAATAAAATAAAATAGGTAACATACTTAACAACATGATGCTGCAAGTAAAAATTATGAAATAGGCAAGAAGCTCACTGATATTTCTAGAAATACTGGTTCTTCTAATGTATGATTGAAAACAGATATTTCACTCCACTGAGAAGTATGAATAGAAAAATCCATGTTGCTTCGAACCGAGTTACATCAAAATTTTTTTAAATCGAATCGTTGCTTTGAGTTGAAATGTTTTGCTGCTTCACACACCCCTACATTTAATACGGGATTTTCTTGGCATGTGATACGTTTCGATCTTCAGTGATTTCGCTGGGTCGTAAGTGACAACATATGTTGACGAAGGTACCGTGACCGCGAGACGGAAAAAGGTGTAGTAACATGGAGAATGGACCGAGTGTTTGGTCGGGATTTATATAAAAATGGTAATGAAAAGTCGGGAAAAAGTCGGGAATTCCATTTGAGATATCTGGTAGACACCCTGGGGATACATTTTTTCCCCTAATAAAATGCTAGGCTGTAACTAATATTTGAAACATTTCTGTAGTTTATGTTCAGATTTAAACAAATTTAAGTCTCATTTGGTGGCTGACTGGTGGCCGGTTATAGACTACCTCAGGCTGCAATAAAGTATTAGAGATCTTAGGTGATTGCTTGAACAAAAAAGAAAACTCTGAAAAAAAGGTAAAACCATCTGTGAGTTAATTAATTACAATCGAAAAAAAATGGAAAAGAGTGGGAAACTCAGAACTATTCATCTTCTAAATAGAGGAGGAGAGGAAGTGAGCAAGCTGGATAAAGTATGTGAGGCACCCAACAAGCATTTTACAGTACTACCTATAGGGGAAAGTTTGTCAATTGAAGAAAGAAATTATTTAACAAACGACACACACAAAGCACAGTCATATTTTCTTGACCCTGTCATAGAAAGTGGAATAAAAAAATTATAAATTCAATGAAAAGTAAAACCTCGGGTGGACTTGATGAGATATCTCCTAAAATGCTGAAGACGATTAGCAAATACGTAGCCAGACCGTTATGCCACCTAGTAAACCATTTGTTTGTCGAGGAGACATTTCCATCAGTACTGAAAGTGGCAGTGGTTATTCCGGTTTTTAAGAAAGGAGATTTAACACTTTATGATAACTATCAGTCTGCTTTCTACAATGTACAACATTTTCAAAAATGCTGTTTTGAATAGACTTTATGACATCCTTGAAACACATAAAATACTTGGCCCCAAACAACAAGGCTTTTGAAAGAATAAATCAACTACAAGTGCCATCCTTAGCTTAGTAAAAAAGATAATGAAAAACTTAAACAAACAGTATGTAACAAATAATTTTTTTTACCTAAGCAAGGAATTTGGTATGGTAAACCGTGATTTATTTTAAAAAAGAATCTTTCTCTTGGGAATCAGGGGAATAGGGCTAGAGTGGTTTGCTTCCTATTTAACGGAAAGGACACAGCTGGTTTCCATACCTTATGTTGATGCAATGGTTTTATAAAAACCTGCTGATTTTAAACACAGAGAAAACTCAAATGTTGAACTTCCACATATCTAATAGGCCATCGTCAACAAACAGCTGTGGCCTTAATGTTCTTCTAGAAGACAATATTGTAACCTCATCCCAAAGTGTAAAGTTTCTTGGTTTGATACTGGAGGAAAATCTGAAATTTCACCTTTACATTGAAAGTGTAGGCCAACCAGTAAAGTCTGTACTCGGGTTTTCATTCTTGAAACTCTGAAACCAACGGCTGGTAGTGTAGTGAGGTACTCCTGTCGGCATACTATGGCATAGTATTTCCATTTATATGCTGTATCTGTCTGGAGAATTGAAAACCAAAGGACTTTGCTATTGTTTCGTCTCCAAAAAAAGGATCTAGAGTTATCTTATCCTTCTAAAAACCCAAACACTCCACTTCATTCTTTCAACATAATTTTAAGTATAACGCTACACAGCTGTACAACAGTCTCCCTCTGGTGTTTTAAGACCGAGCAGGATCACCAGACTTTTAAGAGAGCAGTGAAGAGACTGCTCTTAAATAAGGTTTACGTCCTGGATTTATAGGCTGGTAGTCATAACCGGAAAATAGTTTCACAAATGTTACTACCTAAGAAAGTTGCATATTTTAGATTTAGTTTATTTTGTCATGGTTGACGCTAATTGTATTGGTTAATTTGGCTGAATAAATTACTTATTACTTATTTATTGTTCAATCTAGGTGATGGCGAAGAACTCATTATTCCTGGTGACCGGGAAGAAATGGATAAATTTATCAAAACCGCTTCAAAAAATACCAAACTTCAGATTCAAATAAGTCTTCCAAAGGCTAATGTTCACTTCCCATCGAAACATATTTATGAAGTTGTCTACAATAGGTGAGTAGCATATTTTGACTTAATGGAAGCATTATTATGCTCTCAGTACACTGCTGAAAACTTAACAATTTAGTACCGGGGGACCGAACCATGGCTCGGTATAGTTAATTTTGATTGTAAAAGCAAGGTAAAGGAAAGTCACGTTTTATTTACAACTTATTTTGGCTTTTATTATTTAAATTTCAGTGGAATTTCAGTTTATTATGGGGGAAATTTTAACCTGATAATCCTCAACACAACACATTAATTTATTTTACAGTCGATGGTAAAAATCACTCGTTTATAAAGCCTATACTTACATAAACATTAGACAGTTTTTTTTAAGTTAAAACAACTGATTGACAATTTTGTTTAGATTCTAATTTACATAAAATAAATATAATACTTTTAACACGTTCACTGTGTTACGAGCTCCCGAGGTCTCGTATGCTACCCAACCCAAAGTGCGGGACCCATAATTTGGCTTTTCCCTTAACACGTTGAGTGTGAGGGGAAAAACCTTGCTTCAGTGTGAGCTCAGCCTCGCACGGGGAACGTTGTTTCCGATAGCCGCTAATTGCACCAGTTTTATATTTCAATCCAGTGTAATTCGTTTTCAGATACAACTATTTTATCGGTAGATGGGATTTTTCCAAATTTAGTGTAGTGTGGGGTTTTGGCTTGGATTTAGTAAAATGGAATGGAATAGTGATAATCATTTCTGCAATAAAGTGGAAGGAACCTAACCTCAAAATTGTGCTTTACACCTTTTTGCAATATTTGTTGATTGTGTAACCGGATTTTTCGTCCCTGCTTTTTCCCTCCATTAGGCAATACTGAGAGCCTGCTGTTTAGTGCTGCTATCTTTTGGGTTCTTATCAAACTACGTCCACAACGACTGAAACGCAGTACATGTTATAATATGCCTTTCCTGTTGAATGAAACTAAACTACAGCACATTGGCTGCTCCTAGCACCATAAACACAGGTGGCCACAAATCAACTGCGTGGTGGATGGTACGCGTACATTGAGTTACAAATCATGACCTTCGTTGTAAAAATGTGTTTAAAGTGTAGTTGCTCTTCGTTCCGTGATTATAGACTTTCTGATGACCTCTTCCAAGTGATTCTATGTTCTTTCTTTGCCTGAGCATGACCCCATTGCTGGGTTGAATTCAGACGCCCCTAATCGGTGACATGATCTTAGAGACGGATTAAGGTATTTTCAACTGTAGTATTAATTTAAATCGTGATCAGGAGGTAAAAACAACAAAAATGCATGTATTTTTAGTCTTCTTATCATACATTTTAGGCCTATTTGCTCTTTTTTATGTATGAAAAGTCTGGTTAGCTCGTCCAGGTCATTTCTGTTTTTGACAGGATGACTACATCGTCCTCAAATACTAGGATGTTTATTCTTGTTCCCATTTTCAAGCCTATATTTGTTTGCCTTACTTCTTGGAGGACATCTTCTAAGGCTATGTTAAATAGTATCGGTGACACTGCATCACCTTGCCTTACGCCTGTACTTCAAAGCTTTCTGACAACTCTCCATCTATTTCAACATTACATTTTAATGATCCATTCAGGGTCATTTCCACCCCTTCATCATTTTTCTGGGGATCCCTAACCTTTCCATCTGTTAAAAATGTTAAAATACTCCTTTCCTATCAAGGCTATACAAGGCCTTTTAAATAGCTATTTACAATACAAGAGTAGTTAGAGCGTTTTTACATCACGTAGGTGAATTCTCCTAAGTGATGTAAACAAGCTCTTGCGTAACATGTAACGTACAAGATTTTACCTGACCCGACAATATACAGGAGGTTAGGAACAATATTTTTATTATCCATTTCACTCATCTTCTGACAGTAACGTTCATTTACAAACAAATGCTAGGTTAGGAAAATTCTTTAAATCATAACAATAAAATTCAAGCGCACAGCTGATTTCTAGCGTTGAACGTCGTTGGCTCCATAGAGGTATATTTTTTAAGTTAACCACTCAATGTTATTTAAATGGGTTTCATTACCTCACCGAGTGAGTTTTTTCAACTTTACATCACTCGTGAAGTAAAGAAGTTGTATACATCACGCTTGGGATAGGGAAGTTTAACATGGCGGGTTAGGTAAAATCTATGAAAGGCTCTTGTACTTCTTTATTGTATTCCCAGTGCTTACTAATAACTTGTTTAAGTATGTGGATTTCATTCATTGTAGACCTCCCTTATACAAATCCCTTATTTACATTCTCCTAAAATACATGATTAAAAACTGATTTTGATAGGTGAAAACATCTACCATGTAAAAATGTGTGTATGTTACTAGGTTTAACATTGCAGCCCAGTTGGTTCAGTAATGTTTGCATTCACCTGTAGACAGACACACAGACAGAAACTTCCACAAAATCGAAAAATATTACTGGTTGCTTTACTTGTGCTTTGTAACGGGATGAGGATGTAAAACAGATTTCTCATCAAGACCTTTCATTCAAGTATGTGGTTGATCGGTCTCTTAGGCTTACGGTTTTCTCAAAAGTTTGCGTTTCTTATGAAGATTATTAGGGATGGATGAGATTGGATTTTTAGTTCGAGACGAGATGAGACAAGATTTTTTATTTCTCATAAAATTTCGAGACGGGATTTCCCTTCTCATACACAACGGGAAATGCACGTTCAAAATTTTTACCTGATTTTGTAACATTGTTCGATGACTGTTTAAATACAAAAATAATGATAATAGGCAAGAATATTTACAATCTTTTATTAAAAAACATCAGCATAAAATTTTTTTATTAATCGCGCCTAACTTATTAAAAATGCCTACGATTAGGAAACATAGTGATATCAGTTAGGATAGAGTTCAACTTATCCTAACATAAAATAAAAGCAATATTAATTTTTATAAAATAGTTAGGTACCGTACTTGTTTTGACTTTTTAAAGTAATAAAACATTCCTCACACTGCTTACACTTAACAAAACTTCTCAAATGTTATTAAAGTATTATTATTAAAATAATTAAAGTAATATTTACATTTAAAGAATTAATTAAATAAGAACGCCTTCGCAAAGGAAACGCAACTACAACACGTTCCTGTATTGCGGGTATTGCATTGACTTTCTGCAGGCGTTTATAATTTTTTTATTTTTTATTCTCGTCTCGATAAAAATCTCGGCCAAAAAGAAATCTTGTCTCGTGTAACGAGATTTAAAATTTCCCGAAAATTTCTCGAAATTTCGAGACTTGACCATCCCTAAAGATTATATATAGATGCAAACAAAGTTAATATAAATGTAAATAATGTGGTCTTTTTTTCCATGGGGACCAACCAATATTTCCTTCTAAATGCTCCACCTCAAAACTTAAAATGTCAGTAGGAATTTTAAGGAATATGCCGACTGGGTTCATGACCGTTATTGTGTAAAATGTTTACCTATCCGATTCTTGTGTTTACCTAGAACAAAAAGATCAAATTCAGATTCCTAGCCTTTGGATTACTTTATTAAAATAAAAAAAATATTTTACTTTACCTCTTTTAAATAGTCCAACAATTATTTGGTTGAATCAGCTTAAACGTAATTTGCTAAAGATATAGCACTATCTTATTTGCACACCATCGTATTTTATTCATGCATTTTGTTTTTATGTTTGTGTCATGCGTAATTTAAATGTGTGTCACAATCTTAGTTAGCTGCAATCTTTTGAATGTTGTTTTTGCAACAAAACATGTTTAAACTGATTCAAAAAAATAATACACATAAACTACTTATATTTTAAAATATTAGGCTACATAGGTTCCTGCAAAATAATCTAGGTAATCATTGTGCCTTGTATTAAAATAAAATTATGGTTAAACTATTGTTATTCAGAGATGCACGATGTTGTTTCAGACTCAGTACAGATCTGTCTCTTTGGTCACCATCACCCCAAGGCAGTGGGGGCTCTGTCTCCTCTCCCCCCCTCTCTGCCTTTGTGTCTGCTTTCACCATGTGCAAGTCAGCTATACAGTTTGGTAAGTATAGGTCGGCCGCTTAGAAAGTAACCTCCTCTTACATGCGTGACAAATCCTCGCGCAGGTCACTGTCTGTCCGGCCAACCTATAGGAAGAAATGTGTACAGGTATAGAGAATCAGTAATGCGTATTTTTTTAACATAAAAAAATTTGTTGAAAAGAAGTAAATTTTGTGTTACATGGCTTAGCGATTGGCACAATATAAAAACTGAGAATGTGCAAGTTTTAAACCAATATGCATTGGAATGAAGACTTAACCAGCTGGAACAATAAGGAAGAAATAGAAACATTGAGATCAATGATGTGGCTGAGCAAGAAGAAGAAGATGTTGAACAAATAGTGGTGGATGTGGAATTTAGTTTAGCATATGTGACTAATAAAGTTAAAACCAAGGGAAGCTTCTTCATTTACAACAATAACTGCCCTTCCATCAAGAGTTTCGGACTACTCACTCTGAAACCACCGACCTACAAAATATGTTTTTGGCCAAGATACCATTCCCGTTATATCTCTTTTCAGTTAGGTGTACATGCTTAAACCTAATTGTCCAATAGTACAGTCAGTTCTCCCATAACTTTATTTTAGAGTATTATGTCTCTTAAAATAACATTAAGTAATATAAAACCTTGTGCGATGTTTAATTGTGGTTCTCAAAACCCTCAAAGGCCCTAAGCAGTTGCATGTTTAAATTGTATATACGATGTTTTCACCAATCGCGTTTTTATGTGTGAATGCACACACATAAAATTGGCTTTTCTCAAATCTAAAGTGAAAGCCATTTATTAAATCTTGATTTATCGTAAATACACACAAAAAACATGAAAACCCAGTTGGTAATTTACTATCTATAAAAGGTATAAAATTACCTGAGTACTGCCAGAGTGATCCTGTTTGTTCCTTAATAATATAAATACAATTTTGGGAAAAATAAAACAAAAAATAAATACGCAATGTTTACATTAGCTGGTATATTTAAAACAGCTTATAGAAACCTCGTAGAAGAACTTCCATTAGAAAATGACTGAATCTTTGACGGCCTGTGGGCAGAGCAGGGGTAACTTTTGACTCTTCTGATATTTTTCCCACTGTCCTTGGACCTTAAGCTTTAAAATGAATCCTCAACAGCCATGTTACCTTTTTCCTAGCTCCAGATATTTAGATTAAATATATTGATTCAAACAAGAATTTTACATGTAGCTCAAAGTTGTTATTTCAAAATATATGTGAAAATGATTACGAGAAAAATATATCGAGATAGACTCTAAACCCCGAGATCAAAGAGTTGAGTGATATACATTTTTATGTTATTGTATTTCTATAATGTATGTAACGAAAGTATATCAATTTTACACTCAGTCTTCAAATGCTTACCAACATTAAATTCAAATTGCGTTCGCTGCAGAAAATTATTGAGATACAGTATTATAAAGAGGTAATGTTTTGTGTTGGACTTACAGTAATGTTTGTTGTAGAGTCAGATTCAGAGTCGGAGGATGGGGAGAACCAGTTCTACTCAGCCTGGGAAACTAAGCCTACTGGTAGGGGGACTACACAGAGCAGAGTCACTGTCAACCTCAGTGTGGGTCACGGCACTGTCAGCCTGGTCACCTCCGTCAAGGTACACACACACTAGCTGTAGGCCCGTCAAGTAGTCAATTAAAACTGAATATAATTCGGAACACCTAGTTTACAGGCATAAAGAAACATTCTGGCAGTTGTAATAGGGGAAATTGTCTTATATTTTACTCATTGTTGTGGCTTGCCCCTGAACTGGTAAGACAAATATAAAATAATAGTGGTTTAGTTACCTTTACTTTCGTCCCTGTTCAATAAAAAGTTGTAATATCTACAACGATCGGAGGATTATTGTAAAAGGACAAATAATATGAATGATAAACGAATCCTCAACAGTATTAGGGAAAAACTAACAAACAATAAAGCCATACTCACAAAAGCCGATAAAGGCAATTCAATTGTTGTTTTATACCAGAACGATTACATAGATAAGGTTACCCGTTTTATCAATGACAACGGCATCACCCTGATTGATAAGGACCCAACTCTTAAGTATACCAGTGTTATCAACAAAGGAATTAGTTATAGTAAAAATCTCCTGAAACCAGAGGAAATTAAAGCTCTAAAAATGATGAACTCTTCAGCACCTTCCCTGAGAGGTCTCCCTAAGATTCACAAGCCTGAAATTCCTATACGCCCT
The DNA here is from genome assembly GCF_028750875.1 of Macrosteles quadrilineatus. Taxonomy (NCBI): domain Eukaryota; kingdom Metazoa; phylum Arthropoda; class Insecta; order Hemiptera; family Cicadellidae; genus Macrosteles; species Macrosteles quadrilineatus. The sequence continues at coordinate 120,760,421 of NW_026542594.1, forward strand.
CTTGTAAATTTCACAACTACACCGGCATATAAGGTTGCTAAAAAACTCGATCAAATACTTAGATTACATTTTGAGTTCTTAGATAGCCACAGTTTAAAGAACAGCTTAGACTTGGTCGAGAAAACAAAACATATAGAATTAAGAAATCACCACACACTAGCCTCATTTGATATCGTTAATTTATATACTAACGTACCCATTCATGAGACACTGCAAATCATTGATAATCATCTTAAGAATACCCAATCTTTAACATCCGAGGCTAGAATTGAACTGATCAACCTGCTAGACCAGGCCCGTTTTTGACCCTGTCAGCGCCCTAGGCACGTCTAATAGTAGCGCCCCTTTGCAATATATATATAACAGGGTGTACACCGACCGGGAAATCCGGGAATCATGCGGGAGATCTTTGAACCGTGAATTTTGTATTTCTACCTGGAGTTTTCAATTTACCGTGATCGCTCATGACAACAGTGACGTTTCCGTGATCGCGCATGACAACAGTGACGTTTCCGTGACCGCGGGAGACAATGATAAATGTCTACACACGGCCACGAGGGATGATCAGAATTTTCCGTGATCGCAGAAGACAATGATGTTATCTACTATCTACAGAGCCGCAACGGATGATCAGAATATTACCACAATCACGGAAGACGATTGGTGTCCACACGACCGCGGGAAACCTCAAGAACTTTGCCGCGATCGCGGAAGACGATGATGATCTCCACAAAACTGCAGGACATGATTACAATTTTGCCGCAATCGCTGGAGACGATTACCATGGATTCACGACTGCGGGATACGTACGATATCTACAGGACCGCGGGAGATATAATAACTATTTCTACACGGCCACGAGGGATGATCAAATATTGCCGCGATCACGGAAGACGATGATAATGTCCAAATGACCGCAGGAAAAGATCAGGATTTCGCCTCATTCGCCGAAGACGATTATCTCCATATGTCCGAGGGAGATGATTACGATTTTGCCACAATCGCGGGAGGCGACTACTATGTCTTCACGGCCGCGGGGGTGGTCAGAATTTGAACGCGATAATGTCCTCACGACCGCGGGAAAATATCCGAATTTTGCCTCATTTGCGGTAGATGATAATAATCTCCTCACGACTGCGGGATACGTTCTTATATTGCCTCGATCATGGAGGACGATAATTTTATGTCCAAACGACCTGACTGCAGAAAATAGTAAGAATCGAAGCCGCAAACGCGGGAGACGATTACGATGAATCCACGGCCGCGAGTGGTTATTAGAAGTTTACCGTGATATCATGCAAATACTACCACAATTTTTTTTTATTTTCAAATTTTTGGCGCCCCCCAAAAAAGCCAATTGCCTCGCGCCCTAGGCACGTGCCTACCGTGCCTATTCGGTAAATCGGCCCTGTGCTAGACATTACCTTAAAACAAAATTACTTCAGCTTCGACAACAAGTTTTATTTGCAATCTGATGGCCTTGCTATGGGTTCCCCCTTGTCAGGAATTCTGTCTGAAATATTTTTGAACTACATAGAGAATACATATATATACTTTCAGAACAAAATCCAAAACAGAATAAAATCCTGTTTTATTACCGCTACGTCGACGATACCCTGGTCTTATTTGATGGTAATGCTCGCCAACTGCAGCTACTAAATAATTACAGTATCTTAACAGTATACGTCCGAAATTAAATTTTACCCTCGAAACAGAAAGCGATAACAAGATTAACTTCCTGGATTTTACAATAGAAAAACTCAACAATAGATTCAAGTACAGTATATACAGGAAACCTACTACTACCAACCAAACTATACACGCATCTTCGTACCACCCTATTAGCCACAAACTAGCTGCCTATAATAGCATGATTAATAGAATGATCAAGATACCACTGTCTCCTGAAGATTACAACACCAAAATAAATATAATAAAGTACATCGCACGTTCTAACGGCTATGAAACAAAAATTGTTGACAAACTTTTAATTAAACAGTTGAAAAAACAGTCGTCTGATAAAACTGAACAACAAAATGAAATAAAACCTAAATACGTTCCCATTGAATATGGCCACAGACTCCATAATTTATTGAAAAAAGAACTCAAACCATTCAACATAATTCCAGCACCTAGAACCTCCAATAAAATTGATAGCCTACTTAAACCCAAATCACAGCAAAATGTTAACCAATTAGAAAAAACTGGCGTCTACAAATTAAAATGTAATGACTGTGATAAGTTTTACATAGGACAAACAGGCAGATCCTTTGTCAAAAGGGCTAAGGAACATAAACCAAATCCCCGAATAAATCCTCAAAAATCTAGTTATGCTCAACACATTATGGACAAAGAACATAGCACTGGAAATATTGAAAATAACATTGAGATAATTGAAGTTTGCAGCAAAGGTTTTACTCTTGACACCCTCAAGGAATTCCATATTTATAAGGCCCTAAAACAGGATAGCGATAGCGTATTGAATGAAAAACTAAATTATAGTTCACATTTAATCTTTAATAAAATCATCCAAACATCTCAAGTTCGTCAGGCAAGTCTATCTTCAACAGACAACCCCCACAAGACGAGTCCATGTCCAAAGAAGGTGCAAGGGTCATGTAATCACAGACGCCGTCGCCCTCAGTGTTCTCCTGCCGACTCCCGCGACGGTACAAATTAACTGTTCACCACAGGCCTGTGTTCCGTCCACGAGAACCTTTTATTTTAATCAATATACGTGTGTGTTTATGTCCGTGTCCGTGTTTGTGTAAATATGACGACGTCCAAGCGACCGACTATGACAAGATACTTCTCGACTTGCTAACTACGTGACCATGACGCAACTAGCGTCGAAACCATGATTTTAGATATTACAACTTTTTATTGAACTGGGACGAAAGTAAAGGTAACTAAACCACTATTATTTTATATTTGAAATTGTCTTGTAAACAAAGGTCTCTTGACCACCTATTCCTTTCATCCAATTATAGGCCTATACGATATGCATTTTAAATTCGATAATTTTATAATAAAAACAATTTTGTCAATGTTAAAAGCCTTGAGGTGAAATTTGCGGCCAATTAGCACACTGATTATAAGTACAGTAGAGAGAGTATTGTCAATTTGAGAAATGTATTGTCCATACCTATCCTTTAATACCTAACAGTGGTCTATCATGCCCTGTTCCATTCTCACATCAGCTATGGACTGCTTCTTTGGGGGCACGCTTCGGAGTGCTACAGACTGCTTTTGCTGCAGAAGGCAGCGGTGAGAATTATCACCTCTAGTGATTATCTAGATCACTGCCGGCCCCTGTTTCGGAGTTTGGACATACTCACTGTACCGTCTAACTACATCCTGGTTTCGCTGGTTTATGTTAAGCGACATGAGGCCTCCTTCACCACCAGAAGCAAAATACATGACCACTACGTAAGAAGCAGATCTAATCTGGACATCCCGAGGCGTAGGCTAGTTAAGACCTCAAAGCACTTCCCGGACTTAGCGTTGAAGATGTTTAATAAGCTTCCAACTAGGGTTAGACTGCTTGAGAAAAACCGCTTTGAACGTGTCTTGGTGCGGTGGCTAAAGGACATGGCTTTTTACTCAATTGACGAGTTTTTTGCCGATTCACTCTCCTCCCTGCTCGCCATTTGTACTCTGTAAATATTAATGATAGTTAAATGTTTTCATATTCAATTTTATGTATGAAGTGATGTTTTAATTTTTTTATTGACATGAACAATCCAGTCTTCTCTGGTAAAAGTTCACGACAGGAGGTAAAAGGTAAAAGGTAAAAGGTTTATATCAATTTCACTGCACTAATTACTAAATAAATAAGTAAACAAAGAAAAGTAAAAACAATGACAGATAGTTTGTTTTGAAACAGCTGTTTAGTTAAATAACATTCATTTGGATAAAGAACTTGTTACCTGTAGAAGGAATTTAAAAAAGTAAACACGCTAGAAAGCTAGTGACTTAATTTTTCTTTGTTTATCATCCATATCGTTATCCGTTCTAATATCCGTGATAATTACCCACCCTAATTTCCCATATTAGTCAAACTATAAGATATTTAGTAGAAATAAAAGTTATATTTTGCCTACATCAGGGCAACGTAACCACACATGAACAAAAGCCAAACAATGTTTTAGATTTTACAAAATGATAGTAAGTCTACTTGCAGTAACCTAGGTCAATTATAACATTGTGTTAAATATATGTCATCCATCTGTTTATCTCTGGATAAAACTCGTCAGAGGCTGTGGTAGTAATTTAAAATTGTTATTCCTGGTCATCCTTGATCTCCTTGTATAATAACATCACTATTTTCAGGCCTAATCCCAAAAAAGTTTAAGCAGTCAAGCGTGTATTGTAAATAAAAAAGCTGCCAAGATTAATTAAAACATGTAAACATTGTTATTTTCCTACTCTATCTTAAAAAAATTGAGCAGTAAAATAATTTGCATAGGCTTATCTTTGAAGAATATTAGGCAGAGCCTCGAATTATATTCAGCAATGGTCTAACTTATCTCTGTTGTCTACTCATCTCCACTCATCTTACTTATATCCTTTAATCAATGACAAAATTGTAGACGTAGACTAAATAAAATAACCTCATAGTTCTATCTAATATTTTTATATCTGTCCAGCTCTAAGTTCAAACAAATTATATTGCACTAAAACAAACCCAAGACTTTAAAGACTGTTCTAAAAAATATTTTAGAACATCATATATTTTACGATGTATATTTAAATAATCTTTCATCCTGCCGAATAAATGAACATATCAATGATTATATCACCACACATAGTATGAATAAGTCAACCCTACAGATGTCATTTCATTTTTATCCGAATGCTGAATATGTGTCGCAAACGCTGAATGTTTACTTACAGCTGTTATGCAAATGGTAATACCAAAAGCTAGTCTATAATGTTAGCGCCGGCTGCTATACTTTTTAAAAAACAAAACTTAATTTTTTTTAAACTGAAACCCTAAACTAAAATTATAGCTTCGACATTCCCTAGTTCTCAAAATTATTGCTGGTGCGTATGCGTGTGTGTGTGTGTGTGTTTTCTTTTGTATATTCTATTTATAATAATTACTATTTTTTTTTAATTAGTAAATTAGTTAAATAAATTGAATTTTTGCTTGATGTGTTAAATATGTATATTTATATTAGATTAAGAAATTTCATTGTATTTTTATGTATTTATATTTAAGTTTGTCAGGTTAAGTGTAAGAGAGGGCCATGTGGCCTTTTTTTTGTTTGCCTGGTAAAATAAAGAATTTTCATTTCATTTCATATAAAAGCTTAGCCTACTGTTTATTTGATTTGTTATTCTTAAATTTAAGAGTTTCTTTTTAAAAACACGGAACGACTAAAGTCTAATTTCCTTTATAAAATCATATGTTTGCTTGAATAATATGACAACAGCGTCAACAGCTGCATTAAAGATAATGTTTAAATGGAGTTTATTGTAATTTTCAGAATCCTTGTAAAATTCTTAATAAGAATATTGAGGAATTGTAATAAACCTATGTTTTGGGATAAATCTTCAATTATGGTTAACTTTTTTATTATTGAGAAAAAATTAACTATCGTTTATGGTGTTAGTTTTAGTTTTATGGTACATTCAAACGATGTGCAAGATTGACCTAATGCAAAATACACAACTTGGATGATAATAATGATAATGATAGGTCATATGGTGTGGTTCATTGGCATGCCAGGTCGCCAGACCTTAAGTCCCCTGGACTTTTTGTAAGGCTATGTGGATTACTTGGTGTTCGGTATTCATATTTTTAGAGTATTTAGAAATTAATCATTATGTTAATTAAGTCACTGGTTAATTAATCATGCTAATGTGTATATAAATCACCACATTTATTGTAATATTATTTAGTCTCAGTAACAATTTATTGTAAATAGACTCCCGCTTTCAATATTCAAATGAGATTGCTAAGCCTGCTCGAATTTCCCGCCACAGTAAGGCCTATTTTCCTGTACTACATACCCATGAATCACCTGACGCCGTGTTTGCTTCAATCGCATTTCCTATTGGCCATCGAATTCCTAGACCCCTCTAAACCGCAATTGCATTTTTAAAAGTGTGAAACCGGCGATCGGGTCTGTCTGTCCACGGTCGGCGTCCATAACTCACGGTGTATTCCGTTTCTCGTATCTCGGGACATTAATTGCCCATTTTACCTCTCTTAAACGTATTTTTAGGCTATAGATTAATTATATCTGGCCTCCCTCTCCTCTATAGTACATTTAACTATATATACATTTTAATCTCCCCCTTTTGTTTGTGATTAAATTACTTAAATTGTGATCTAGTGCTTTCAGACTCTTCAAACCTCAAGACAGTGTGTGCGCGTCCGTGTATTACTTCTAGACTTTCCGTACGTTTTCACCGTGACTTCCGCGTATTAGTGAGCTCTTTGTGATTATGAACTTGGGTGCGTTGCGTACTCCAAAATTCTACAAAACAGAAGCACTCGGTCTAAGGACTCCGCCATCCGCCATCGCTCCACCATAGACGACGCCGCTGCCATACTCTCCACCTTTGGACAATTGGACTCAAGGTACAACCTTAAAGTTTTGTGTGTGTTTTAATTAGACTCTAAAACTAATCTCATTTGCCCCTCACAAGACATTTTATTCCATCTCGGGACCTCAGTGCCCTTCAAATTGCAGATTCGCCATTTTCTCTAATTTAATTATTTTTCTCTTGAACTATTAATTAGTTCTGGTCCTTCGAGTTATTAATTATTTTCATTTTCACCCATTACGCCCCCAACATTTGGTCCTTCGAGCCGGATTCATTGTCTAAAGTCCTGTGGTAATTAATTTCAGCCAATTTTCATCATCAACCACATTTTTAGCGATCTGCAATTTTCAATTTTCGCCATATTGGTAAAATATCGGCTCGCGTTCGTTCCGTTCGTGGGCGTGGTTTAGCAATCTCTCTCCACTCGCGCGTCTGCGCAGGTCACAATCATGTACAATTTGCTGTTCTCTCTAGTAGTAGACAATTTTTCCCTACTTGGCTTTTTTATCCCGAAAACGGGATTTAGTTTTAGTTGCGGGATTTAGTCGCGTGCAGACGGCCGACACTAGTAGCAGACGCATATCTCACACTCACTGTACAGCGTTTGTTGTTGTTTACATTTTCTCATTTAAGGTGTATTGTGTAATAAGGTTGATTGATATTATTAATAACCAACTATTAGGTTATTATTAGGTATTTACTATTATTCTTTGAATCAATATTGCTCTTTTGAATATCATACTAAATAAACAATAATTTGTCATTGTTATTTAACATTGTTTATGCTTTCTGAATTTTGATTTTAAATGAAGTAAAGTTAAATTAGTTCATCTCTGTAATTTTGGTTGACAAACGTGCGATATTATATTTAAGGTAATTTTATCTTGTCAATTAACATTTTAATAAATAGTTCAAAATAACCGTTTTTACTGGTTCTTATTACTAGTGTTGTACATATAAACAAAACTGTTAGCTAGCGTATTTGTATTGTGATTCATATTTCATTGATGGTTATAATTTTATGTTCCTTTCTCATTTATTAGGGTAATAACTTACTCTTTATGTTGCAATTCTTGTTTACTAAGGATTATTCTACACTGTTTCATTAATGAGGCCTACTCTCATTAAACTTATTTAGATCCATTTATTATTTTTGTAAATAACGGTGAACTTTCATGTGACTCATTCATTTGTTCTATCATATCTCTTGTTTTATTGTGCATTATTATTACCGTACTTGAATACTTTCAACTAAGCTCAATTGTTGATTTATAGTTTGGAAATCGAATTAAACCTGCCACACTCATTTAAAAATATTTTATTGCTATTTAACGTGTTGATAACTTAGTGTTTTTCACTATTTGCCTCAATTAAGCTACAAAGTAGGTGGATATATGTTTTAGATATTTATAATATTTTATCTCTATATTATTCAGCGGACAATTAATTACTTCATTGTTAAGCTAATACCATTCATAGGCCTAGCTACAAGCCTTTTGTGTACCCACAACTTCCATTTTCGTGTGAATACTTTCAAGTGAACACTTCACAATGCCTCCTAAAGCATCTGATTTTAAGTCCGCAATCTACACCCGTTCTACGGCGCTGATTAAATCACGTTTTGAAAAACTTAAGGCTACAGTAGATGAATTATCAACTCAAATCGACCCTCTAACACCATTACAACTTAAGAAATTATCCGCTTACGCGTTGGAAATAAAAAAGAAACGCAGTGAATTTGAAAATAACCTTCAACGTGCCTTCGTTCTGGAAGATGAAGGGATCGATGATAAGACTCTTTCCAATGATCAAGATGCTATTGAAGACATGTTCTCTCACATTCAAGCTACGATTGAAACTCTGGTTCCCTCAGAACCACCAAAAACCCCTTCCGCGTTCAGTGAATCGTTTTCTGTTTCAGAAACTCATCCAAGCTCACAAGTACGATTACCTAAACTGGACTTACAAAAATTCTCTGGCGATCCATTAACGTGGACAAGTTTTATCAATCTTTTTGACACTGCAATCCACCGTAATGCTTCATTATCCTCTGTTATGAAATTCCAGTACTTACTCTCTGTCTTAAATGGAGAGCCTCTCAATTTAATAAGGAGTTTAAATCTCACCGCTCCTAATTATCTAGTCGCCTATGAATTGTTACGTGACAGATATCACAACAATCGAAGATTGCAATCATTGCATCTTAACCAATTGTTGGACCTGCCAAACATTACGGCAACTTCACTCAAAGGTTTGCGCCAATTTGTAAACCTGTTTACGGAACACACACAAGCTCTTAAGGCATTAAATTGTGACGTTAGTGACAACAACCCCCTATTGTCCGCACTCCTTTTGCGTAAAATGGACCAGGAACTACGTAAAAAACTTGAATCGTTCCGTTCCAGTCAAACCGAAGATCCAGTTACTCATTCATTACCAGAAATTGGTGAAATAATAAAATTTCTTAACCAAGAATGTTCGCAGACAGAAGATGCTAACATACATAACATGTCATCGGCCCACAGAAGCATTCAACCTTCACCTCACAAAACCATACCAAAAAAGGTGCATTTCCGGTCTGACGTAGGCCTAGCCATGGTAGCTACTTCGAGATCTAATGCTCCCCCCTCTCATAGCTCTCAGACTAAAAATAGTCCTGTCTATAACAAATGTTTTGTTTGTAACAAAAATGATCACAAAGTTTACACTTGTGACGTATTTCAAAATAAATCTCCTCGAGAGCGACACGCCATTGTTAAAAAACATAATCGTTGTTTTTCTTGCTTGGGTGAACATAGCTCCAAAGAATGCCGCTCTCAGTTCACTTGTCGCACATGTAAACAGCGACACCACTCTCTCTTACACCTTGGTGATAATAATCAAACCTCTCAGATGTCTTTTCGACCTCAAGGTCAAAGAACTTCCCCGACCACTTCAGGTCCATCTCACACTCAGACTGGTGATGTTAATTCACAAGCCTCTATCTCCGCCACTGTCGCGGATGTAAGCAATTATTCTGCCCAAAATAACTCATGTACGACTTCGGGTAATTATACTGTATTACTCGGCACCGCCTTGGTCAAGTTGACTTCCCCTCAGGGTATCTCTCATGTGTTTCGTGCTCTACTAGATACTGGCAGTATGTGTGATCTGCTCTCAGAACGCGCTGCGAATCTCCTGAATATAAAACGCCAGTCTTCTCAACTCAAAATATCTGGTCTTTCTCAAATGGCTTCCTGTACTAAAGGGTCAACTTACTTGAATCTTGAAACTCTCTCAGGTCGAGTAATAGCCACTGACCATCAATTCCATATTCTTGATAAGATTTCCGTCGACTTACCTCGCTCCCCTATATCACCGGAAGTGCTAACAAAAATCAAGCCCTATGTTCTAGCTGATCCTACTTTTCACTTGCCTGGTGGCATTGACGTGCTTATAGGTAGTTCTCTGCTACCCCTCCTCTGGACTCATGAAAGTTACTCCCTCGGCACGCACATGCCTCATGTGATAGGTACTCATCTTGGCTTTATTCTGATGGGTAAAGCTCCCTGTGCAACTAACTCGGAACCCGTGTCAGGTTTTGCGATCTCTCTTCTCTCTGTTAGTGATAATTTACTACACTCTTCCCTGCAACGTTTTTGGCAACAGGAGGAACCCCCTCACTTCCAGGTTAAGTCACAGGAAGAGCTTCTTTGTGATGAATACTATAAAAAAATCACACTCTCGTGATCAATCAGGTCGTTATGTTGTGCGACTTCCGTTCAAGACGGACCCCTCCATTCTAGGCCAATCTAGGCCCATTGCTGAAAAGCGCTTGTTGTCTATTGAGCAGAAATTTAAAGCTCAACCCCATTTTTCACACTTGTATAAGACGTTCATGTCTGAATATCAAACTCTCGGCCATATGACAAAACTAGATTTTGTTGAAGACATACACCCACACTACTTCCTACCTCATCATGGGGTACTGAAGGACTCTAGCACGACCAATTTAAGGACAGTGTTTGACGCCAGTAGCAAAACCAGTTCCGGTCACTCCTTAAACGATATTCTTTTGACAGGACGTAAATTACAAACTGACATTTGTGACGTAATTTTGAACTTCCGCTCTCATAAAATTGTGTTTTCATGTGACATTCGGCAAATGTACCGCCAAATACAAGTGCACCCTGACGATCAAAAGTTTCAACTGATTATGTGGCGTGACGACCCTTCAAAGGAAATCTCTACGTTTCAACTTACTACCGTCACCTACGGCATGAACAGCTCCCCCTACCTTGCTATTAAAACTTTAATGCAGTTAGCGGAAGACGAAGGTGATGCCTTCCCTCAGGCTTCTCACTCTCTACGTCATCACACCTACGTGGACGACATTATCACGGGTGCTGACTCCGTTGAGGCTGCTCTTGAACTACAGGACCAACTTATCCAACTTCTACATCGTGGTGGCTTTGAACTTCGCAAGTGGGCCTCCAACTCCTCTGCTCTTCTAGAAAAATTTCCTTCGGAACATCTAGAGACTCCAAGTTTCCTGCAAGACGCTCAGCTTCCCCAGTACTCCATCCTAGGTCTCCATTGGTCTCCTGAAGAAGACTGTTTCTGTTACGCTTTCAACCCCCCGTCTGAAAAGCTGACTAAGCGCTCCGTGCTCAGCTTTATTGCCAAACTATATGACCCCTGTGGATTTTTGTCCCCATTAATCATGGTAGCAAAATGCTTCATGCAATTACTATGGACTCAAGGTCTTGATTGGGACGACCCTCTCCCTTCTGATCTCGCACATAAGTGGCATGTGTTCACTAGTAACACTAAAGACCACCTCGGTCAAATTAAGATCCCCCGAGCATTTCCGCTCGCTCACTCCTCTGATATCGAGCTTCACGGTTTCTGTGATGCATCGGAATGCGGTTATGCCGCGGTAGTGTATTTCCGGTGTGAATCTAGTGACAAAACAGTCATTGTGAAACAAATATTGTCTAAGACTCGTGTTGCCCCGTTAAAAAAGGTAACTTTACCCCGCTTGGAATTGTGTGCAGCTCACCTCTTATCAAAACTAGTGCATTATTGTGAAAAACAATTTAACTCTCTTACTACGAATACCACTGTATTGTGGAGTGACTCATCTGTAGTTCTTACTTGGCTACAAACCCCTCCATACAGACTAAAGACCTTTGTGGCTAATCGTGTAGCCCAAGTGCAAGAAATCATTCCCAGTTATCAGTGGCGGCACATAAAAGGGACGGAAAACCCCGCTGATTGTGCCTCACGAGGAATTCTAGCCTCATCTCTCATTGACCATCCCTTATGGTGGACTGGCCCACCATGGTTACAGCTCCCTGCGGCCAACTGGCCCCCCTCATGTTTTTCGCCGTCTGAACTCACTCCCACGGACGAAATTAAAGAAACTCCTCTTAGTGTACTTAGTGCAACAGTCGCCCCTTCGGAATGGGACTTATTGTCTAAATATTCATCTTGGTTGAAACTAACCCGTGTGCTAGCTTATGTACTACGATTCATAAACTATTCCAGGTCTAAAAACAAACTCTCTGGACACTTAAAACTCAGTGAATTAAATCTAGCGGAAGTGACAATTTTTAAACTAGTGCAAAAACTCCATTTCAGTGCGGATATTAAATTATTGAACAAAGGCTCAATATGTTCTGCACAATTACAGAAACTCACCCCCTTCCTCGACCCTAATGGTCTCATACGCGTCGGTGGCCGATTGTCACATTGTTCGCTTGCTCATGACATACGTCACCCTATTGTTCTACCCAAGTCTCATACTGTAGTGAATTTGCTTATAGACTTTTACCACCAGGTACACTTGCACTCAGGTCCGCAACTAACTCAATCACTACTCGCCCGAAAAGTGTGGATTCTATCGGCCAGGAGCGTTATCCGCTCGCGCATATTTAAGTGTCTTGTGTGCTTTAAAAATAAACCACGAAACAAAATTCCTCTAATGGGTGATTTACCTGCTCATCGGGTCAATCCTACTCGTCCATTCTCATCTACAGGCGTAGATTACGCCGGACCATTTAGTGTTCGTGTTTGCAGTCTCAAAGCTCTTAGACAGATTAAGGTCTATTTGTGTATTTTTATCTGCATGGCTACCAAAGCTATTCATATAGAGGTAGTCACCGATCTTACCACCTCAGGCTTCATTGCCGCTCTCACACGTTTTGTGTCGAGACGCGGACTCTGTTCCGATCTGTATTCTGACTGCGGAACCAACTTTGTTGGTGCAAACTCGGAATTACGCAAGGTAATCCGTGAAACCATCCTTACACCTGATTCGCAGGACAAAATTGTTCATTTCACCACACCCAAAGGAATTAACTTCCATTTCAACCCCCCCTCTGCACCTCATCAAGGTGGCTTATGGGAAAGTGCCGTTAAAAGTGCAAAATACCATCTGAAACGGGTAATTGGTGAAACCATTTTAACTTTAACCCAATTTCAAACTTTGTCCATTCAAGTAGAGGCAATGCTAAACTCGCGCCCTCTTACAGCTCTTAGTTCAGACCCTTCCGAAATTTCTGTGCTGACCCCTGGACATTTCCTCATCGGAGCTCCATTAGTTGCCCTGCCGGAACCTCACCTGTCTGAAGTGCCCTTCAATCGTCTTCGTCAGTGGCAGCTTGTCCAGGCTTTTCACCAGCGTATCTGGAGGCGTTGGCAGCTTGAATATCTCCACTCCCTCCAGCAGCGATCCAAGTGGACCACCCCTCATGAGAATTTGAAGACCGGAGACTTGGTGCTCATTCACTCCAATTCACCTCCACTCACCTGGCCTCTTGGACGCATTATCTCCACTCACCCTGGCGCTGATGGAACAGTTCGAGTCGTCACAGTGAAGACAGCTTCTGGGACTTTCACACGGCCTGTTCACAAGGTCTTCCCTCTGCCATGCAATGAAGACTAAGTCCAAGAAACCTACTCTATGTACATATTAGAATTAAGTGTGGTTTACGTTTGCTCTTGTGTTTTTTAATTAATTGTCTGTTGAAGCTGTAATGCTTCAAGGGGGCCGGAATGTTCGGTATTCATATTTTTAGAGTATTTAGAAATTAATCATTATGTTAATTAAGTCACTGGTTAATTAATCATGCTAATGTGTATATAAATCACCACATTTATTGTAATATTATTTAGTCTCAGTAACAATTTATTGTAAATAGACTCCCGCTTTCAATATTCAAATGAGATTGCTAAGCCTGCTCGAATTTCCCGCCACAGTAAGGCCTATTTTCCTGTACTACATACCCATGAATCACCTGACGCCGTGTTTGCTTCAATCGCATTTCCTATTGGCCATCGAATTCCTAGACCCCTCTAAACCGCAATTGCATTTTTAAAAGTGTGAAACCGGCGATCGGGTCTGTCTGTCCACGGTCGGCGTCCATAACTCACGGTGTATTCCGTTTCTCGTATCTCGGGACATTAATTGCCCATTTTACCTCTCTTAAACGTATTTTTAGGCTATAGATTAATTATATCTGGCCTCCCTCTCCTCTATAGTACATTTAACTATATATACATTTTAATCTCCCCCTTTTGTTTGTGATTAAATTACTTAAATTGTGATCTAGTGCTTTCAGACTCTTCAAACCTCAAGACAGTGTGTGCGCGTCCGTGTATTACTTCTAGACTTTCCGTACGTTTTCACCGTGACTTCCGCGTATTAGTGAGCTCTTTGTGATTATGAACTTGGGTGCGTTGCGTACTCCAAAATTCTACAAAACAGAAGCACTCGGTCTAAGGACTCCGCCATCCGCCATCGCTCCACCATAGACGACGCCGCTGCCATACTCTCCACCTTTGGACAATTGGACTCAAGGTACAACCTTAAAGTTTTGTGTGTGTTTTAATTAGACTCTAAAACTAATCTCATTTGCCCCTCACAAGACATTTTATTCCATCTCGGGACCTCAGTGCCCTTCAAATTGCAGATTCGCCATTTTCTCTAATTTAATTATTTTTCTCTTGAACTATTAATTAGTTCTGGTCCTTCGAGTTATTAATTATTTTCATTTTCACCCATTACGCCCCCAACACTTGGTCTACTCACTCATCTTTAGTGGACGATAATCAGGAAATTCACAACCGGATAATGAACACAGATTAGCTAGTCAAAGGAACGTTGTCTTTTAAAATTACTAATAAATTACTAATAAATTACTAATACATAATTCATAACATTAAGCTAAAGTACCACTTTATGACTTTATTTCTGTCAACAGAATCCAGATGCCAGCAGTTCCAGCAATGGCCACATCCAGCTGTTAGTGAAGGAAGTAGACTTGTTTGCTGTCACAGGGTTTAAAGGTGTTCCCCAGCAAAACTACATATGTTCACAGATCAACAGTTTTAACCTTCTACACTGCAGTAAGTCTGTTAGTGCTACGACTGATTCTTTATGTAGGCTAAAAGTATGTCAATTGATCTTGGTAAGGAGTGTTTGCTTTTTTTATGTATAAATACTAGGGATGGGTCGTTTCCAAAAGTGGATTCTCGATTTCACCAATTCTTGGCTTTGGAATCAGAATCGAGATTCGAGCACAAAAAGTCGATTTCCTTTACGATTCCCGACTCATCTGCAAATTTGCGCGATTGGTAAATTACCGCTATTGCCGTGATCACAAGACGACGAATACGTTTCTGTGACCATGGGAGACGATGACAATGTGTAAAGAAAATAAAGAATTTGCCTAATTCACACCTCTAAATTGATTATTCTTTTCAAATTTTGATTGCCGCTAGGTTGGAAGAACAAAGTGGATAAAAATATTTCAACAGAGCGTTGGTAGTGGAAGCTTGATGTTAAGTAAAAATTCAGTGGGCCCTGTATAATAAAATTATCCCCAGAAGTCGTTATGGGACGTCCTTGGTACTGTTTAATTCTTACAAAAACTGAAACAATCTTAAAACTACACTGACTCTATTTTTGCACACTACCATACTAAATATAGTGTTGTACTCAAGGTATATCTTTTGTAGTGGCTTCTTAATGAATGTTATTACAAAAACCTGTTTGAATTAAAGTATACTAGTACCAGAACTGAAATAACAAAAGGTAAATGAGAACCAGCAGATAATTAAGAAATCCAAATATGTATTTATGAAACCAACTTTAAATATTGAATACAATTATTTCAATTCAAGTAATGTGCCAAAATGTGTGTTGGATTCCTACCACGGTATATTTGCCATTGAGACTATTTCACATTTATATTTGAATACTCCTTTTCGTTGGCCAACGACTATAAAACTTAAGTATAGATCTCATCGTGCAATTGGTTACGACAGATTAACTGTAGGTAACTCAAGGTGACAGTATAAAAAGTATTTATTATTTATTGCTACAAGAGTGTTATGGTGGATCCGTCTATATGTGAACACATTCCCACTCTCAACTGCCTAAATCGCACCAGCAACCCACCTCGTACTCCCAAATATATTGAAATTCCCCCAACAATTATTTTAATGGCAAATATACCTTTATTTATTGATTTCAGTAATGATTGTAACACAATATCAGCGTGCTTGTAATGACAAATCTGTATGCAAAGGCTTTGGTTGAATTATAGTAGTTTTATTACAAACAATGAACGTTACTTTTTATGAAGAATATTGAAAATACTGTTGTTCTTGTACTATTACCAAATTATTAGATTAAAGTAGGGGTGTGCAAATAGTGATTTTTGGGTTCGAATCGAATCAAATACTTCATAATATTTTTGAATATCGAATATTACCGAGCAAATATTTATGTTATTAAGACTCCAAAGAATTTTCCAATCACAGCTTTGGAACTCTACTAAGGTTAATAATTCTCATGTTAACCAATGTAACATTTTAAAATAATCAATTTTTGTCCTTACCTATTTTATTTGTTCTTTTTTTTGTAAAAAAATGGGTACAGTTAGTACAGGGCTTCCAGTATTTTTCTCATTTTATTAAATTGATCTATATACTCGTATATAAAGCTCAAATACCACCTACTCATTCATTCATTCATTCACTCACTCACTCATCACGAAATCTGAGAAACCATAAGACCTAGGAACCTGAAACTTGCAGGCATCTTCCTTTTGGGCAGTAGACGCTCACTAAGAAAGGATTTTACCCTCCGACCTCTGGGCTCCGCCCCAGTGGCTCTGGAGTTTCCCATGTTAACCTTGTGAGAAATGGAATTAATGAATCTTAACAGCTGTTTCAATTAAACAAGTTGGTTCTGTTCTATGATGTTTAATAGCATTAAAGTTACAAGGATTACCAACAGGGTGCAGCACTATTATTTCTTTTACATTTATGACAACAGCTAATTTGCAACCAAAAGGTGAGTGAGCGTAGTGAAAGAAACTTCAATCTGGAAAGAGCTAAGCGTAGCGAAAGAGCTAACCTGAAGGCAAGTGAGAGCAGCGAACGAGCTCCAACCTAAAGGTGAGTGAGCGTAGCGAACGAGCTCCAACCTAAAGGTGAGTGAGCGTAGCGAACAAACTTCAACCAGGACGTGATTGAGCCATGCGAACGAGATCATCTTGAAAATTAAGAAGTTAAGGGGCGGTTCACGAGCTCGGGACTTCATAGTCCGCGACCAGACGTTGGTCCCGGACTATATAAGCGCCGACCAAAA
Source organism: Macrosteles quadrilineatus (assembly GCF_028750875.1). NCBI lineage: Eukaryota > Metazoa > Arthropoda > Insecta > Hemiptera > Cicadellidae > Macrosteles > Macrosteles quadrilineatus. Next base: position 120,777,621 of record NW_026542594.1, read on the forward strand.
AACGGGTTCACGAGTCAGAGCCTAATGATGTGAAAGCCGGGCCCAGTGTAGGTTGAGACCAAATCCGTAGCGGAGCCTAATGACAGGGATTCGCAGGGAATTTCTGTTGAAACGTTGGTAACAACCAGTAACAACAGTCTGGAAACACATGTGAAGCCACTGCTGCTGACATACGCACTTCCATACAATAGGATGATCGTGTCCGTGTGAAAAAAGGCTGAACCAAAACGTCCAAAACGATTATTTTTCTCGTATTTCATTGTCCAATGCTCACCTATGATAATCTATCTAAGTTTATTGATTTATAAACACAACAATCCACGTTTGTATGAAATCAAATAATGGAAGTCTTTAGTGAAATATATTTTTCTGAATGCATTATTATAATTCAATTAAGATGCTTGACATAAAATAACCGGGTATTTATAACCGGATGAATGCCTATTTTGCATAAATGCCCGATAATTTAGGATGGTGATTTTTGGATAGGATAATTTTAACTAAACTTATTTAAATGGTACAATTACTGAAACTAAAATGTATTTAGAGGTACTGATTATTAGATATAAAAATCGTATGTGTGTGCTGGTTTTAATCGTGGCTGTAACCTAAGAATATTCTTTCCGTTATTCTTACACTCTTTAATAATCTGTAAAATGTTTAAAATAATATTCTGTAGTTAGCTCGTAATATTATTTATGTTGGCAGCTATGGTTTTTAATTCACACTAGCTGTTACCCACGGGCTTCATCCCGTTTGACTTCATAACTATTATATAATAAAATTATTGATTGGTTAAGTTAAGCTGAAATAAACAAAACAAAATACAGTAATACAAACAAATCAGTACAGCTGAGGTATTTTTAACATTAGGTATACGGAAAGTTCCATTAAGAAAGGAATTAGGGCCTTAAAGGGCAATTTATGAAATAATAAACCTACTTGTTTAGTAGCTACATGATGTAAAATGTACACAGGCAGTCATTTTTCCATAGGCTGTATAGTGGGTTTATCAAAAAAATGTAAAGAATGAAAAAGTTTTTAAATTGCATGTTCTATCCGAAAACATGATAAAATAAGGGTGTTCCATAAGAAATTTCAAAGTTGACCGCCGTATTGGAAAATGGCAGCCATTTACAAAAAAATTATTTAATTATTTTTGAACCTCTTTAAAAACAAGGGAATGTTCCCCACTTAAAGTTTGCTGTAAACTCATTAGTTACTGAGATCCCAATGGTGGCACACTTAAAAAAAAAACACCTTGTAGATATTTCATAGTCATGTCATATTCAATACACACGGCGACCAGTAAGTAGCCTACAACACAAGACGGTGATATCACCGCGAACCGTACTCAACGACTGACGATTTGCTTGATGTTTCCCACTGCAAAAAACTATTTTTGATAATTATGTTGGATAACGATGGTTTAACTGTGGCTGATTAGTTATATGGTTATATTTATATTCTACGCATAATTTTGTCGTTTAAATTGTAATGATGTGGGGTTTATCAGTAAAAATATCTTTCTTACGATACTACTTTGTTATGTGCATAATTTATCTGTCGTTTTAAGTTGTTTGATGATTTTTTTCATGTTTTATGAGCCTTTTTACCATTTTTACATATTTTTTTAATATAGTGTTTAGGGTAATGAAATTGTTCGGAATTTAATGAGGAACCATATTTAAACATTAGTTTTTAACAAATAATAAAAATAAAGGAGCTAATTAGATAAAACCGGCATCATGTCACCTTAAACCTGCCTCCTACCAGGAGACCAAACACCATTGTTCTTTTGGGCCCCAACCATCTCATTTGGGCTCGGACTTGACTCGTGGACCCACCGGGACTAATGATCAGAAGCCGGGACTATCTGTAATTAGACTCGTGAACCCAACTTTTAAAACCGGGTTTTATCCCTGCACTAATTGTGTGCCGCCTATCAGTTTGGTCCGCGGCTTATATAGTCTCGAGCTCGTGAACCCGATTTTTTAAGTCGCGGCCCAAATACCGGTTATTTCCGGATTCTGGGCTCGGACTACGATAGTCCCGAGCTCGTGAACCGCCCCTAAATGGGGCAAAGCCCGCGGGTTACAGCTAGTATTACTATAAAAATGAATAAATAAATAAATATAGGATGGAGAGGACACAGCTAACTCACCTGATGAAAGGTTGCAGATGAGTCAAAGAACACATAAAATCACACACATAATTTACTTAATATTTCGCCTCTTTCAGAGGCTTCTTCAGAAGTAGGCCTAGATGGTAGTTACAAAACAACAGTTTAAATAGGATGACACAGTTTGAATTCAAAATGTCTGACAGGTTGTCCAACTGACACTGCACAAAGCACTAAATACAGGCACATTGCAATATTGTATTTACATATAATATGTACATTGAAAAGCAAATTAGTTTTGTCCATGAAAATAAATACTTAAGAGTTAGCTGTGAGGGTGAGGATATGAGGATATTATCTAATGTTGAGGTTAGGTGGGGTTCTGGAGTTGGTCACAAACTGGTAAGCTAATTCCCATCTTCTGAGCATTGAACTATTGCATTGGTTCTTTGGCAATGATTTTAGAGCTTTTATGGTGAAACAGTCATCAAATAGAAGTTGGTGGGATAAGGCATGTTGTGCAACTGGTTTTTCTTTGCTAGTTTTAACATCATGTCGATGGCCGTTCATGCGTTTTCGGAGAGTCTCGGTTGTTAGGCCTATGTACTGGGCTGGACAATGTGAACATTGAAGCTGGTAGATAAGGTTCTCTGAGCTGCAGGTATGATGGCCTTGGATTCTGTAATTTTTATTATGGTATGTGCTGGTAAAAGTTTCTGTAGGATGGTGTATCTGGCAAGATTTACATCGGTTTTCATTGCATGGGTATGAGCCCGGTCTTGGTTTCTCAGATGGTATTTTTGATGGATTTGGGAGTTTTGGGTGGACTAGCATATTCCTCAAATTTGGGGGTTGCCTATAGATTATGGAAGGGGCTCTTGAAAGGAGGTTTTTGGTTTGGCTGGAGGACTCTAGGATTTTGAAACCTGTTTTAAGGAGGTTGTTTAGTTGTTGCAGGCCAGGGTGGTAAGTGGTTATCAAATTTACTTGAAGATGGTTGGTATTTTTCTTTGTAGTTGGACGTGGGTTCTGAGCCGCTTGGATCTGAGATTTTACGAGAGTGCTAGGATAGCCTCGGTTTTCGAAGGCTTTTTGAAGTTGGGTTTGGTATTGTGTACGGTCTTTCGGTTCTGAAATTAGGCGATTTCCCCTTAGGGGAACGTGATAACCCACGTCCAACTACAAAGAAAAATACCAACCATCTTCAAGTAAATTTGATAACCACTTACCACCCTGGCCTGCAACAACTAAACAACCTCCTTAAAACAGGTTTCAAAATCCTAGAGTCCTCCAGCCAAACCAAAAACCTCCTTTCAAGAGCCCCTTCCATAATCTATAGGCAACCCCCAAATTTGAGGAATATGCTAGTCCACCCAAAACTCCCAAATCCATCAAAAATACCATCTGAGAAACCAAGACCGGGCTCATACCCATGCAATGAAAACCGATGTAAATCTTGCCAGATACACCATCCTACAGAAACTTTTACCAGCACATACCATAATAAAAATTACAGAATCCAAGGCCATCATACCTGCAGCTCAGAGAACCTTATCTACCAGCTTCAATGTTCACATTGTCCAGCCCAGTACATAGGCCTAACAACCGAGACTCTCCGAAAACGCATGAACGGCCATCGACATGATGTTAAAACTAGCAAAGAAAAACCAGTTGCACAACATGCCTTATCCCACCAACTTCTATTTGATGACTGTTTCACCATAAAAGCTCTAAAATCATTGCCAAAGAACCAATGCAATAGTTCAATGCTCAGAAGATGGGAATTAGCTTACCAGTTTGTGACCAACTCCAGAACCCCACCTAACCTCAACATTAGATAATATCCTCATATCCTCACCCTCACAGCTAACTCTTAAGTATTTATTTTCATGGACAAAACTAATTTGCTTTTCAATGTACATATTATATGTAAATACAATATTGCAATGTGCCTGTATTTAGTGCTTTGTGCAGTGTCAGTTGGACAACCTGTCAGACATTTTGAATTCAAACTGTGTCATCCTATTTAAACTGTTGTTTTGTAACTACCATCTAGGCCTACTTCTGAAGAAGCCTCTGAAAGAGGCGAAATATTAAGTAAATTATGTGTGTGATTTTATGTGTTCTTTGACTCATCTGCAACCTTTCATCAGGTGAGTTAGCTGTGTCCTCTCCATCCTATATTTATTTATTTAATCCAAGCTAAATGCTTTTTCCTAAAAACATAACCTATAAAAATGAATAGTTTCCTACATTTATGGTTTCTAACAACAATTACCGGTAGGGGCGAGGTACTAGCCTCCTACAGTATTTTACTCGGTAACTATAACAATTAATTACTTTCAATTCACTGTCCTCGGTTAGGAGCACATAAAAGGTTTATAAGATGATTGTTTAGGATTTTAATAATTTATTACTAGAGTAATGGGACAGTAAAAAACCATTATCAGTCCCAAAACCATTAATATTTTATGACGACATTGTTGTAGGCAAGTCAAGTACTTCCAAGAACTTGTTGAGTCAGTAGTTTTGCTCTATAAAGTTAAAAAGTGTTATCACTTTTATTCCTTTATGACTTCCATGATTCATTTAATTTAATGTTTAAAGAAAAAGTCAGAATAGAAATGCTAGAAAGGCAAAACGGCAAAACAATAGAAGGGTGGGATGGGTTGGACAATGACCTTGAAAGGAGCGGGCCACAGTGAGTGGAGAAGGCGAGGGGGGAGGGGGAGGGTGCAACCTTAAAACTATATTTAGACTAGAGGGGTGGCTTGGCCTGGGATTCTAATAGCAGGACAATGATACACAGTTGTATTCTCGGGAATCCTTTGCCCGGTTTGACTTCAGATTCTCTTTTTCCGTATAGAAACTTTGAATCTTCAAAAATATAATTTGAATTAACTACAAATATATTCAAACTAATGACATGATTTGCATTTTTACATCAAAATACAACATTGCACAATCATGATATTTAGGTCATTTGGCCTTTATTACGCATCTGGTTGTGTTGTTTCAGAAGAGAAGCAGAGACAAAATTGTGTAACAAAACAAGAAAAAAGAGTTAAAAAAAAAATATTTCTCTGTTAAAAAATAGAAAAAAAATGTTGCTGATTATTTTCATAGAAATTAACTCACGAGTTCGAGTTTGTGTCTTGTTAAGGAGTATGTTTAATCTATGCTAAAGACTGTGAAGTGCAGTTCTAACCTCTAACTAGTTGCTACTCAGACAACACTTTTAGATGACTTATTTCGTCATTCTACTGTGTTACAAAACGTAGATCCTAATATTAACTAAGCTAAGAGAATATATTTAAAAGTTATACAAATAGGTATCTGTCTGGTAAACGAATACAAACTTAATTGCTGCTAAATATAGGCTATTTATTGTTAATTAATCAAATAAGAATGGTTGACAGTCTTGTGTTTCCATGCCAGTAGGTTGGAGAAGCCTATCGTATTGGAAAATAGATCTGACTCTGCCTTGTTTTTTACCTCCTCCCACGATGTTCCAGTTACGAATATTAAAGTATCATCAGCAAATAAGATTACTTTTCCATTTGTTTGAATTTTAGAAATATTATTAATATAAATTAGGAACAGAACAGGGCCAAGATTCGATCCCTGGACCACACCATACTCCAGGGATCGAATCTTGGCCCTGTTCTATTCCTAATTTATATTAATAATATTTCTAAAATTCAAACAAATGGAAAAGTTATCTTATTTGCTGATGATACTTTAATATTCGTAACTGGAACATCGTGGGAGGAGGTAAAAAACAAGGCAGAGTCAGATCTATTTTCCAATACGATAGGCTTCTCCAACCTACTGGCATGGAAACACAAGACTGTCAACCATTCTTATTTGATTAATTAACAATAAATAGCCTATATTTAGCAGCAATTAAGTTTGTATTCGTTTACCAGACAGATATCTATTTGTATAACTTTTAAATATATTCTCTTAGCTTAGTTAATATTAGGATCTACGTTTTGTAACACAGTAGAATGACGAAATAAGTCATCTTAAAGTGTTGTCTGAGTAGCAACTAGTTAGAGGTTAGAACTGCACTTCACAGTCTTTAGCATAGATTAAACATACTCCTTAACAAGACACAAACTCGAACTCGTGAGTTAATTTCTATAAGGTAAAAAACAAGGCAGAGTCAGATCTATTTTTACTAAAAAAATGGCTTGACCAAAATATATTATTCTCAACATATCAAAAACTAAATTCATGCCGATTTCATTACGTAAGACTACCGAATACAAACTTCAAAACCTAAAAATTCAGGAAGTCATTTCAACAACTTGTGTTTTTGTAGTGAAATTGAAAAAGTTGATTCATATAAATACTTGGGTATTGTTTTCGATTCAAAGATGAAGTGGTCGGAACATGTTGAATATCTAAAAAATAAACTACGTAAATATATTTATGCATTCAGGCAACTTAGTGATGTTCTCGAAGAGCGAGAAATTAAAATCGCATACTATGGGTACGTTCAGTCATTGTTATCATTTGGAATTATTGCTTTTGGTGGTGCTTACAAAACTATCTTGCAGCCTCTCTTTGTAACGCAGAAAACAATTTTAAAAGTTGCATTTAAAAAACATTTTAGATAATCAACTGATGACCTTTTTGCAGAATCAGGAGTTTTGACAGTCCGACAGTTATTTTTGAAATTTATTTTAGTTCACATGTACAAAAACTTTGAGAATATTTTTGAAAAAATTACTCATTCCCACAATACGCGCTTCTTGCAAAACGTAGGTATATTTGTTCCACAGACCTTAAACTCATTTTCACACACAAACTGCTTTCATTTAACCCAAATTATCTATCGAAAGTTGTGTGACAAATACCAGAATGCCGACATATTTAATTCTCCATCTCTTTCTTTGTTTAAGAAGCATGTAGTAGCGTGGCTTGTAGGATTGAGCTCAGAGGACACCGAGGCTGTTATCGCGTTGGGCTGACCTGACCGTTGACCCTACACTACAACACACAATCACTGATACAATGACTAACTAATACACTACCCACCACTCACCTCCATTCGACCTATTCACTTGATCACTTAATTATTAAGAGAAATCATGATTCTTTTTAGTTCAGGAAAATATCGTAGTCCAGTTCCAAGCAAGATAAAAATTTTACCCAGCAAGACGTGCTATAACAATTACACTCGCTTACATTTCCCACTATACAATTTACCCGCAACTCATGTCTACGCACAGGCCCCTGCCTATGTAGACATTTTGATAAGGTATTTTTATTTTTTCTCTTTGTGCCATTTAGTTATACAGTATTATACTTTTGTAATTATTATATTTTTTAACGTTAAGGATTGTATAATTATTATGTAAATACCACAAAATGTATTATGCCAGTTGGGAAATAAAATGTTATTTCATTTCATTTCATTTCATTCATTTCATTTCATTGGAGCATTGTAAGCTAGCCAGCTGAGCAGAGTGATTTTAACCACACAGCAAAATTATCGACCTTGAAAATGGTCGTGTATACTTTAGAGTTAAGGAAGATGTCATAATATGCTGAAGTTGCCGTTGTGACTTTATAATACACGAAGCATGAAATGTTGGGATGAAATAAAACAACACAATACCATGATTTATTTGGTTGATATTAGAGATTATTTCTAGGTTTGTTTACTATTCGAATGTTCGAATATACTCATTCAGATCGAGTCGGGCTCGAATACTAAAGTATTCGTTCAACTATTCGAACTTTCGAATATTTGCACACCCCTAGATTAAAGTGGATACGAACTAGACTTAGAAATATTTAAACCTGACAACATGTGCTGAAAAACAGGAAAGAACAAACCACGACACGAAAAATTCAACAGTTTGTACAATCCACTATGTAACTAATTATTTAATATCACAATTAATAAACAACATGGACCTCCAACACTTAACACTTCATGGATTACAAGGAACACGGGTAAGGGTGAGCTTTTTTAAAACGTGAAAAAATTGAATTTTGGCGCAACGACAACGTGAAATTTCAAATGTGGTCTGTGTTAGTTGGTAACAGATGAAAACAATTTTTACCAAAGTTCATTTAATTTCGAACACGCTGAAATTATACCCCTGCGGGATATATGCTTAACGGTTTTCAAAATTAAATTTTGGCCAACTAACACCGCGAACTTTGAATGATTTGCACGATTCGGTTAAAAACTCACCCTACGGAAAGGAAGCTGGACACACATTGAGACACAACGACACAATCTGGATTCTATGCCCTCTCCCCGCCGTAGGGGGTTGTGGGTACGTCTCGTCAGCTGATCCTAGTTTCGCTCACGTTTCGAATTTTAGTGATGGGCGGATCCAAGAAAATGTCGGTACCGGATCCGGATCCGGATCTTGAAAAATTCGGATCCGGATCTTCGGATCTTCGGATCCGGATCCAGATACACACTGTCATAAGGGCGGGTTAAAAAAAAACGTAATTAACAGAATGCCAATTTAAATCATACTTTTATTATTTTTTATGTTGTACAGTGATACAGACAGCTTTGTGTTAGTAAAAAAATCGGTGTTGTACATTGATACAGACAGCTTTTTGTCTTAGTAAAAAATCGGTGTTGTACAGTGATACAGACAGCTTTTTGTCTAAGTAAAAAATCGGTGTTGTACAGTGATACAGACAGCTTTGTGTTGGTAAAAAATTGGGGTTGTAAAGTGATGCAGACAGCTTTTTGTGTTAGTAAAAAATCGGGTATGTACAGTGATACAGACAGCTTTGTGTTAGTAAAAAAATCGGTGTTGTACAGTGATACAGACAGCTTTGTGTTTAGTAAACAAATCGGGGTTGTACAGTGATACAGACAGCTTTGTGTTAGTAAAAAAAATCGGAGTTGTACATTGATACAGACAGCTTTGTGTTTAGTAATCAAATCGGTGTTGTACAGTGATACAGACAGCTTTGTGTTGGTAAAAACTCGGGGTTCAACAGTGATACAGACAGCTTTTTGTCTTAGTAAAAAATCGGGGTTGTACAGTGAAACAGACAGCTTTGTGTTAGTTAAAAAATCGGTGTTGTACAGTGATACAGACAGCTTTGTGTTGGTAAAAAATCGGGATTGTACAGTGATACAGACAGCTTTTTGTGTTAGTAAAAAATCGGGGTTGTACAGTGATACAGACAGCTTTGTGTTTAGTAAACAAATCGGGGTTGTACAGTGATACAGACAGCTTTCTGTTAGTAAAAAAATCGGTGTTGTACAGTGATACAGACAGCTTTGTGTTGGTAAAAAATCGGGATTGTACAGTGATACAGACAGCTTTTTGTGTTAGTAAAAAATCGGCGTTGTACAGTGATACAGACAGCTTTGTGTTTAGTAAACAAATCGGGGTTGTACAGTGATACAGACAGCTTTCTGTTAGTAAAAAAATCGGTGTTGTACATTGATACAGACAGCTTTGTGTTTAGTAATCAAATCGGTGTTGTAGAGTGATACAGACAGCTTTGTGTTAGTAAACAAATCGGGGTTGTACAGTGATACAGACAGCTTTGTGTTAGTTAAAAAATCGGTGTTGTACAGTGATACAGACAGGTTAGTGTTAGTTAAACAAATCGGTGTTGTACAGTGATACAGACAGCTTTGTGTTAGTAAAAAATCGGTGTTGTACAGTGATACAGACAGCTTTGTGTTTAGTAATCAAATCGGTGTTGTAGAGTGATACAGACAGCTTTGTGTTAGTAAACAAATCGGGGTTGTACAGTGATACAGACAGCTTTGTGTTAGTTAAAAAATCGGTGTTGTACAGTGATACAGACAGGTTAGTGTTAGTTAAACAAATCGGTGTTGTACAGCGATACAGACAGCTTTGTGTTGGTAAAAATCGGGGTTGTACAGTGATACAAACAGCTTTTTGTGTTAGTAAAAAATCGGTGTTGTACAGTGATACAGACAGCTTTTTGTGTTAGTAAAAAATCGGTGCTGTACAGTGATACAGACAGCTTTGTGTTAGTTAAAAAATCGGTGTTGTAGAGTGATACAGACAGCTTTGTGTTGGTAAAAAATCGGTGTTGTACAGTGATACAGACAGCTTTTTGTGTTAGTAAAAAATCGGTGATGTACAGTGATACTGACAGCTTTTTGTGTTAGTAAAAAATCGGTGTTGTACAGTGATACAGACAGCTTTGTGTTAGTAAAAAAAATCGGTGTTTTAGAGTGATACAGACAGCTTTGTGTTAGTAAACAAATCGGGGTTGTACAGTGATACAGACAGCTTTTTGTGTTAGTAAAAAATCGGTGTTGTACAGTGATACAGACACCTTTTTGTGTTAGTAAAAAATCGGTGCTGTACAGTGATACAGACAGCGTTGTGTTAGTAAAAAAATCGGTGTTTTAGAGTGATACAGACAGCTTTGTGTTAGTAAAAAAATCGGGGTTTTACAGTGATACAGACAGCTTTGTGTTAGGAAAAAATCGGGAAAAAATTTGAAAAAATCGGATCCAACAAAACCGGATCCAGCCCAAGATCCGGAATTTTTTGGATCCGATCCGGTGCCGGTTCTAGCTCGGATCCGGCGGATCCGGTAGTCCGATATCCGGATCCGACCATCACTAGAATTTGATGCTTATTTTACATCAAATTCGGTACAATGTCTACATGACCACAGGAAATTATTAGAATGTTGCCGTGATTGCAGGAGACAACGATGATGCTGTTTCTGTTTTATATATAATACAATAATATTCAGGATTTTGCTGTTATTGTGGGAGACAATAACAATATCTAGAAACCAAGGAGATGATAATGATGTATACTCAACCGCGGTGGATGATCGGAATTTTGCCCGGATTGGGGAAGACAGTGATAATGTCCACTTATCATTATCTTATCTTATCTCACTGGGGCAGGCTGAGACCATGAAGCACTTCATCCGAAAAGTTTAATTATTGCACACCCCAGAAAGTTGTTTTATTGATAGACTCTCAGACAGGCATCCGATGAAAGCGTGTAGTCTTCCTATTAATTCCTTCTCGGGAAGGTATCTACCTCTTACCAAATTACCAAGAGTAATCCTTCTAGCTTTTCACAATCAAAGAGCAGATGATCGGCTGTCTCCCTGACATACCGCAATGCCTACAGATCGGTTCGCCATCAAACAAGCCCATCTGTTGTAAATATTTCCTGAATCGCCCATGGCCAGCTATCAGTTCTACTGTTAGTTTTATTCTTCACCTGTCTAGCTTCAAAAACTCAGAGGCAACCCGTTTAGAAGGCATGTGCAGAGTAATCTTGCTAACCCTAAGGAGCTGCGTTTCCACTCAACGTTTTCAATGCGTTTCATTGGTCCATGAGTCAATAGAGGTGCTCTCACTTTATTGTGATATACCACAGAAAGGTTGTAGACCAAATATTGTTGCCGCTGAGGCAGCATTTGCCTCAGCTGATAAGAATTTTGTTGCAACTGAGGAAAAACTATAATGATGTATTCTGGACCGCGGGAGACAATAATGATGTTTGCAAAACCATATTAGCTGATCAGAATTTAGCCGCGATTGCAAAAGACGGTGATAATGTCTACATGACCCAAGTAGATATTTAATATTTTACTGTGATCGCAGATGATGTTTTGTAACATTTCCCTGACAGCTGAGCGATAAAAAAATTATGCATGGAGATTTTTGTCAGTTATTATTTTTCGGATGCTATTTTTTTTGTAGTAAGGGGCCATGCTCTGAATGTTTGCACTGTGTCCCGCACCACCTAAGGACGGCTCTGATTTAGACTATAATTTATAAATTTGCATGAAATATTTAGTTACAAGATAAAGACAATTTCATGGTAGATTAAGAGTCTGAAACAATTTGCTAAACAGGTGAAATGGCGGAAGGTAGCTGTACGTTTGATGTGAAGAGTTTTGCACCACCAGACACCTTGTCAGGATCCAAGGTGATCTACAAGACAGAGGCTGGGGCAGTGGTGCGTCAACGTGGAGTAGCAGCAGACATGCTGTCAGTGGCTGTTAGCTCTAGAGTGGACGACCGCAGAATCAAGGTGCTAGACTGTTATGTGACCAAGTCCTTAGTTGTGTCCACTTATTCAAATGACATCATTTTCAACTTCTGCTTTTCCCCTCCTATTAAAAAAATATTATAAATAGATCCCAGCGCTTCTTAATGCACTAGATTATAACTAGTGCAAAGCCAAAACCGCGTACTTTAGTGCATAGTCTCACATAATATTGGTGTAGCATTTATTTTGGTGATGTTTTTGGAACTGACCTGGGCCCAGACCAGATGCACCAGTATTGTTTATCAAATAATGATATATGTACAATTATATATAATCATAATGATTTCAAACATAATTTTTAATTTTTACTTTGCCAGCAAATGTTTACTCTCTTTAGTGATGCACTAAAGTCAATGAACTAATTTGTTTCAAACATTTGACTAAAAAGTTTATAACAGAAATGTTCTCATATACTAGTCGTGGCTCATGTCTCAATTGGTAAATATTTAAAAACATTTAAGCTAGCATATGTCTCTGGGCATGCTCTTTAAAAACCGCTGCATGCATTATGTGCTTGGTAGGTAGAGTGTACATTTATTGAATATTCTTATCATTACACGATACAGTAAATAAAATAACTGCTGTTGACAGTTGATGCGGGTAGCTTGTGGCATCAGAGGTGGTACATTGCGTCACAAAGTGACTCACTCTCACCACTCGTGGCTCATGCAGCTACTAGACATGTTTGATGTCATGGACTATCCTGTGGCTGGCTACCAACCCTCCCAGGTCATACTGGAGCTACATCAACACCTCTGGGACTGTGTGGTGGACTACAGGTAAAGTACATCACTACATCTACTGGTCAGTGCCATCGATGTTTAATAACTCACTGGATTGCGTGCTCAGGTCGAAGTACGGCTCTGAAAACGGGCCGTCGCTACCTCCCTCTGTCCGCCAGGAGTTGGTAAAAAGGCATGACTCACCCTAGTGCCGAGCGTCGCGCTTGCTCTCGCCGCGTATTGCTATGTTAGTTTTGTGGAAATATTCTGCATAAAATTGATTGTAACGAGCTTAAGGAGGTTTTACAAGCAGATATTATAAAAAATCTAAGTACTTACTCACACTCTACAAACTATGTGCAAAAGTAAATCCCATAAACAATTTTGTGATGTTATGAAAGAGTTAGATATATTTATACACGGCCAGAACAAAATCTATATCTATAAAAGAGGAACTATGTATGTATGTACCTTATGGACTCCGAAACCACTCGACAGATTGTAATGAAACTTTCAGGCATTAAGCATTATTCAAGGATGGTTTGTGTGAAGTTTGGTGCATATCCGTCAAAAGGGCTCCACCCCAGAGGGTTTTAACCCTTACCACTCTCGTGTCGGCCGTGAGCCGACATTGGCCGTTTCGCAATCTTATCACGTGATGGCTTACAATTTTTTTTTTTAATTCTAAGAATTTTACAGACATATTTTTTAATTTTTATTATTAGTGTAATTGGAAGTTAAAATTAGTGATGGGCGGATCCAAGAAAATGTCGGTACCGGATCCGGATCCAGATACAAAGTTAAGGACGGGTTTAAAAAAAACTTAATTTTTACAGAAATACAATTTTAATCATACTATTTGAAATTTAATTGGTAATGTTTTAACATTGACGAGGTGTTAGCCCGTCCTACGTACGGGAATTCAGTAGTCAGTTTAAACCGTGTACAATTCAGATCAGCTAGTTCACACATATAAAGACAAAGTTTCTTGCAGTTTTAATGTAAAAAAAAACGTCTTGTAAACAAATGTTGTGTGGCCAAATATGTTTTTATTCCATCATAGGCCTATATGATATGCATTTTAAATCCGATAATTGTACAATAAATCAGCAATTCTGCAATTTTTACGATGTGAAAAGCGTTGAAGTGAGATTTGCAGCCGATTCGCACAAACGCACACTGATTATAAGTAGCCCACATTAGAGAGAGTAATAGTAAATTGAGAAGTGTATAGACCTAGTCAACGATACCACCTTCCATAGCATACCTGCCTCTTCCATAATTATTATCACCACAATACAACTACTATACACAATTTCCAGTAGGTCTGAATAGAAACGACCTAAAATAAAACGATAATATCCAATAAAATTCACAGTACACATAATTTAACTTTGGTGTCCTAACATCAAAACTAATCGTCACACCTATCCTTTATATCAATTTCACTGCATTAATTGCCAAATAAATAAGCGTAAACAAAGAAAAGTAAAAACAATAACAGTTTGTTTTGAAACAGCTGTTTTGTTCAAATAATATTCATTTGAAAAAAAGAACGCAGGAATATAAAAAGTAAACACGCTAGTAAAGCTAATGACGTAATTGTCAATGTTTATTATCCATACCGTTATCAGTTCTATCCTTGATAATTACCCACCCTCATTGAATAAATGTACATAGTAATTTCCCATATTAGTTAATTTAAACTACAATATAAAAGTGATATTTTCACGTTTGGGGGCGCTGATATAGGCGCCCCCAAACGTAACCACAACTGAACACGATTTCATAAAAGGATGGTTTGTCTAATTGCAGTATCCTAGGTCAATGTTGACGTTGTGTTCAATGTTTGTTATATATCGATGGTTCAATCTATGTCATCCATCTTTGTATAAAACCCGGCTGAGGTTGTGGTGGTAATTTAAAATCGTGATTCCTGATTATTCTTGATCTTCTTTTTATGACATCAATATTTCCGGGCCTAATCCAAACAAAGTTAAAGCAGACAAACATTGATTGTAAACAAAAAGCTACCATGAAGAATTAAAACATGTAAACATTGTTATTTTTCTAATCTTACCTCGAAAATTGGAGCAGTAAAATAATTTGCATTTATCCTTTTTAAGACTCGTGTACAGAGCCTCGATTTGTACTGTGGTTTAATTAATTTTGGTTAAAACTGTGGTATAATTATCTCTACTAATCTTACTTATTTCCTATAATCAATAACAAAATATGAGTAAATAAAATAACCTCATAGTTCCATAGTTTATATTTAACCAGCTGCTAGTCAAAACAAATTATATTGCTCTAAAACAAATCTAAGATTACAAAGATTGCTTTAAAAAATAATTTGAACATCCTAGTATTTTACTATGTATATTTAATTAATGTGTCATCCTCTTACAGAAGAATTGGACGTATCGATGATTAGCATTACACATAGTACAGTATAAATAAGTCAACCCTAAGTATGTCTTTACATTTTTATCCAAATGCTGAATTTGTGACACAAAAGCTGAATGTTTACAGCTGTTATGTTGAGCAAATTATTTTATGCCAAAAGCTAGTTTAGAATCTTAGCGTCGGCTGCTAGACTTTTTCAAAATTAAAACTTAATTTCTAAAAAACTGGGGCCCTAAACTAAAATTATGGCTTCGACATTCCCTAGTTCCCAAAATTATCTTTATTTCAACACAAAAATCATGAAAATCCGTCGAGTGGTTGATTCACAATCGTGAAATAAAAAAACACTGTTTTGTTTAATATTATAGATGTAATAAGATATAAGAATAATATAGCTCATATGGCTAGGCAATATCTCAGAATATGTCGACGTAAGGAAGTTTCAAAATCAGATATTAATAACTACCGTCCAGTATCAGTATTAAGTAATTTTTCTAAAATATTTGAAAATGTAATAAGCTAGTTAATAGTGTAGACTAGTTAATTATTTTGAAAGTAATAATTTATTTTATAATAAACAATTTGGTTTCCGAAAAAACTTAAGCACAGTTTCTGCTCTCACTCAGTTTGTTAATGAGATTGCAGAGGCCTTGGACAGGTCTCAGGCCACAGCAGGTGTTTTCTGTGACCTGTCTAAGGCTTTTGATTGTGTGGATCACTCACTCCTGTTGCTGAAACTTAATGATTATGGGATTGGGGGAAGTTGCTTTTCTTTAATACAATCTTACCTTTCTGAAAGAAAACAAAGAACTTTAATTTTAGAAGATAACAACAAACATTATTCACCATGGGAAATTATATCCACAGGTGTTCCCCAAGGCTCAGTATTGGGCACACTTTTTTTTATTTACATTAATGATCTTCCAAAAGCTATTAATAAAGAACTAATTCTTTTTGCCAATGACACTACTGCTTTGATCAAAAATAATAATACAACTGAAATGTTTTCTTCTCTGCAAAATGTGGTAAAGGATATGGAGCAATGGTTTTTAGAAAATGGGTTGAAACTTAATGTTGAAAAAACAAATATTATTAAATTTTCTAGGGTGTAGGCCCTTAAATGAGAGTAGTAAGGGTTAAGGGGTCCAATGTCAGATGTTTGGAACTACAATGTTTACAAATAAATATAATTTAAAAGCAGAAGTTTACTTTCACCAACTGTTTTGTAGGTTTTAATAATCACAAAATACTGTATTAGTCATGATTTGAAATAGTGCCACACTGTTTCCACAGAATGCAGCACTGAAAACTATTGTACTTTTGGATACGTCTAAATATATTAAGCCCCAATCGCAGCACACCTGTGCACTCAACGATATTTAAACTCTCCACTATTAAATATGTAAACATAAAAGTTACGCCTAAAAAGTTATATATTTATACACCGAATGAAAAAAAAAACATTGTTTATCCATTGACAATTTAGTAAAATAAATATTCTATTTTTGTTTTTGGTATACATTTTTATTATTTATCGTACATGACAAATTACTATTTAAAATAACAGTTGTTAAGCGCAGCAACGTGCGTCGGGTAACTGCTAGTATCACAATAATTATTTGATTACATAAGCATGTCATCATTTGCTGCTGATCATCATCATTGATGAGGCTGATAGTCTCGGCCTGCGAAGAGTCAATGCCTTGCAGGAGATCCCGGTGCGATAAGCAACCTGTGTACTGGTGGACAACCGAGATCGCAGAACTGCGACGGGCAGCATTGAGAGCCAGACGTCTTGCTACCAGGGCCAGAGAACCTGAAAATAGACGTCTTAAGTCTGACGCTTACAAGGTGGCTAGGAAGTCTCTTTGCCGGGCCATTAACCGGAGCAAACGCAGTTGCTGAGAGAAATTAAGGGACGATGTCGATTCCGATCTGTGGGGCCTGGGTTACAAGATAGTAACCAAGAAGCTTCGCACCCGTTCTCCACCTTCCATTATGGACGGAGCCTCTATGGAGAGGATCGTAAAGTCCCTTTTCCCAACTCACACACTCTCATTGCGGGAGTTCGGAAGGGTGGACGACGTACCGCTTTTCAGTCTTGAAGAGTTGGAGGCGGCCGTTCTATCCCTGAAGAACAACAAGGCTCCTGGACCGGATGGGGTACCTGGTGAGGCCCTGAAGAAAGTCTTTTCAATAAATCCACAAATCCTTTGGAGCACGTACAATGCCTGTCTGGCCGAGGGGAAGTTTCCCTTCTACTGGAAAACAGCTAGGCTTGTGCTTGTGGGGATGGAAAAGGAAACCCAGACCTACCCTCCTCTTACAGACCTCTCTGTATGTTGGACACTGCTGGGAAAGTCTTGGAAAAGTTGATCTGTTCCCGACTGAATTCAGCCGTGGTTGCTGCAGGAAATCTATCCCCTCGTCAGTACGGCTTCAGGAAGGGACGGTCAACAGTTGACGCTATTGAGGAGGTAAAGCGAGCCGTAATGAAAGCTGAGGAGTTTAACAACTATTCTCGTCGGGTTGTGCTGCTTGTAACCCTTGATGTGCGAAACGCATTTAATTCCGCGAGGTGGTGCGATATGCTGGACGCACTGGAGAACACTTTCCACGTCCCGGCATACCTCATGCGCATGATAGAGGACTACCTCCGGTACCGCCTCATCATTTACGACACTACAGAAGGCTCCAGGACGATGGATGTAACTTCTGGTGCTGCTCAAGGATCCATACTGGGCCCGGATCTCTGGAACGTCGCCTACGACAGCCTCTTGAGATCCGAGATGCCTGAGGAAACTGTCCTAGTTGGGTATGGAGATGATGTTGCGGCTTTAATAGCTGCACGTAGCATTGAGCTTGCCCAGCTGAAACTTAATCGAGTCATGCGAACCATTAACGCATGGATGGCAGAACATGGTCTCTTGCTCGCTCTGAGCAAAACTGAGATTGTGATTCTGACTAAAAAGAGGATTGACACCATCGTGCCTTTGATGTTGAAGTTCAAACCACTCGTGCCGCAAAGTACCTTGGGGTCATGGTGGACAGCAAGCTCAGCTGGCGAGACCAGATCACCCGTACGGCGGACAAGGCCGCTAAAATGGTTTCTTCCCTTAGTCGGTTAATGGCCAATGTCGGAGGTCCGCGGTCCAGCCGCAGAAGGCTGTTGATGTCTGCGGTCCAGTCCGTGCTCCTGTACGGTGCGGAAGTCTGGGCAGACGCTCTCAATAAGGACATATATAGGATGTGGCTCGCCCGAGTGCAGCGTCAGGCAGCACTAAGGGTAGCATCTGCCTATCGAACAGTGTCCGAACCCGCCGTCCTGGTGGTTGCTGGAGTCATCCCCGTCAAACTTAAACAGTCAGTATTTTAAACATAAAAGGGTACCTTACGCCTAAAAAGTTATACAGGGTGTATATAAAGTCCCGCACTGGCTTAATATTTTCTAAACGACAACAGATAAATCAATAAGATTTGGTACATCGACACCACACCTAAATAAAAGAAGTATATAATATTTGATGCCAATATCTCCAATGTATTGATTATTCTCAGTGAAGTAAAATAATTCAAAATTATTTTTAGGTTTATATTAAATACTACTGTGAAGTGTGAATCCAAAATTTATTCTTTGATTTAAAGATTTTGTTTAACCATAGACTACGGTAAGCAATAAAGTGCATAAAAATATGCTTGTAAATTTAGTTGCTATCCTTCGTAAGGTAATGACATATTTGATGTAATATAATGATAATGAAATGCCAGAAACTCAATATCTAAATCCCGTAAACTGATGCCGAGCTCCTAGCGCCAATACCGGGCCAAGCGATTTTATGCCTATTTTTAATTGCTTAAAAATTATACAAACAAACTCTGTAAAAAAAGCTCAAATAAAAAATAAAATTCATATTTTAATCTAAAACTTTGCCTCAGGAAGTTTTTTCCTGACCAAAAAATAAAAAGTTTCTTGCTTACTTCATTTTCCATGTTTTAATGGTGTAAAAAAAAAAAACTATCATCAGTTTTAATTTGCCTGAATAAGCTATAAAAAATATGTTAAGGTTAAAACTAACTACATAGTAATGAGCACTGGTTTTTCCAGAAAAATTACATAAATTTGAAATTTTTGTGTTAACAAATAAGTGTAGCAGAGCAGGTTGAGAAAATGTATGTTTGTGTAAAACAAAAAGGTGCATTCACCTTTTTCACCGTCCACTTCAGTATCCCACCAATTCGAATGGTGGGCACTGCCCATTTTCCCACCACACAGCGCGCTATCCAGTAGAGTATTATACATCTATCGTCAGTGCATTACCAAATTGATAACACGTTCACTACTATCATCAGCTTTTCATTGTTATATTCACGATATGTACAAGCTCTTGAATATTAATAAACAAACATTGTTTTAGACCAGTGAATTTGCCGATGCGGTGTCTACTGTCTGTGGGCTCTCTGAGCATCTCCAGCAACATGGCCGCCAGGACTAGCTGCTCCACTCTGCGCTTCATAGCTGAGGATGCTTATCTGTTCATATCAGACAAGACCTCGCCTACTGTGGATATCCGGCTTGACTACATCTGTGTTTTGGATCTTGGGTAATTTGTTCCACTTCTTTTACTACACTATCTTACTAAATCTTAAGGTTTGCAGCTTGGAAACTCTTAGGATAATCTATTATTCTTTAATTCATTCCCACATATCTTATGAAATCACCATTTACGGAGCAACAACTAAGGCAAATTTGGATAGAATACTTAAAACAAGAAAAAGCTAGTAGAGTGATCATGAAATTAAAAAGAACAGATTCAGTTAAAAATATCTTTCCTGAATTGGGTGTGTTAACAGCTTACAGTTTGTATATTTACTAGTGGTCGTCCAGTTGTCGAAAACTCGACCAAAAATATGTAATGTACCCGCATTGAATATTGGATACTGAAGTAGACATTCCATCTATATGGACCAGTTGTCGCCATTTTAAGCGCAATCTGTTGCGCACACCACATTTGCTTTTGCTGTTCCACATCAACTACGACGAATTAAATTAAAACGTGCAACAACTTAACATGGGGATGGAATGTCTAGTTGTAATTCAAAGGTACAGTCCTCTCTATTTTCACCCCACGTGGTAAATAAAACATGAGATTGTAATTTCTTCCATTTGTTTTGATTTTCTGTTTATATTCCGTTGTTATTTCGTCACCAGCATGGCAACTTATAAAGCCCATGTTAATTTTTTTTTATTTCAAATTCATTTTTTGCACTTATATTTGAGCCTATTTCAATTTTTAAAGGGATTCTGCACATCTTCCGGAATATATCTTTCTAACAGTATGAGTAGATTTTCCCTGCGATGCACACGAGCTGAGAAAAAAGGTTTTAAAGACACATGCTTGCCTATTAATATATAGATAGATGAGACAATTATTTTTGCAAAACACTTTCATTTATTATCCACTGCAAGTAAATATAACACACGCTTTCAAATTAACCTTCCTAGACATAATTTAGAATTCTACACCAAAAAACCTTCATATACAGGATTAAAATTCTTCAAAAATTACCTATTTCACTTAAAAAATCAAATAATACAAACAGATTCAAAAGCATATTAAAAGACTTATTGATAAGAAACCCATTTTATTCTATTACAGAATTTTTAAATTGTTATCTCGAAACGTTCATTTGAATTTCAGATACTACCTAGTTTTACTCTGACGTAATCTTCTAAGATTTTGTGATTTTTTTTAAAGTTATAGCACTCATTTTTAGTTTTACTATATAGATCTTTTGTAATGAATGATTTTAATTATTTAGTTTATAACGAGAGCTCGCCCCGTGGTCGAAAACTCGACCAAAAGTATGTATTGTGTAAACTTCTCTTATTACACCCCACGCTGTAAATAAAACATGTGATTGGAATTTCTTCCATTTGTTTAGATTTGCTGTTTATATTTTGTTGTTATTTCGTTACCAACATGGCAACCCATAAGACCCATGCTAATTTTTTTTTATTTCAAATTGATTTTTCGTGCTTATTTTTGGTCCTATTTGAATTTATAAAGGGATTCTGCACATATACAGGAAAATATCTTTCATTTGGTACCAACCGCGTGTAATTCGGTCCTGTAGTATGGTCAGGCTAGCTGTCATAAGTTTTGCAAAAGTTTTTTAGTATATAAGATTTTTTGTTTATGTTAGTTTTTAAGTTTTATGACGCTTTTTAAGACATATCGTCTAAACTTGAATAAAGAATATTTGATTGATTGATTATTAAACCGGGATGACTTATTATTGTCTAGTAGTCGGGAAAAACGGAAAAGTCGGGAATTAGTCTTTATTTTGATATCAAAGTCGGGAATTTTCATGATTTTGCTGCGATCGCAAAAGACGACGATCACGTTTACGTGACCGCGAAAAACAATGATGATGATGTCTACATGGCCGCGGGAGATGTTCACGATTTTGCTGCGCGGACGATGACGATGACGTTTCCGGAATTGCGGGAGACGACGATAATGTTTCTGTTACCGTGGGAGCCAATGTTGATTTGGACACAGTCGCGGGAAATGATCATAATTTTGCCGCGATCACGGACGACAACGATGACGTTTCCGTAACCCCAGGACCCAATGGTGATGTCTACACGGTCGCAGGATATAATCATAATTTTGCCGCGATCGCAGACAATGACAATGGCATTTCCGTGACCGCGGGAGAAGACGATGATGTCTACACAGCCGCATGAAATGTTCATGATTTTGTCACAATCGTAGATGACAACAATGACGTTTCCGTGACCCAGAACACGACGATGATGTCTACACGGCCCCAGGAAATGTTTATGATTTTGCCACGATTGTTGATGACGTTGATGATGTTTCTGTGACCACGGGAGATGACGGTGATGTCTACACGGCCGTAGGAAATTTTCATGATTTTGACGCTATCGCGGACGACGACGATGACGTTTCCGTGACCGGGGCAGTCAATGATGATGTCGACACGTCTGCGGAAGATTTCATGATAAAAAACCCTAACTGGCAATTTATAATTTTTCGTTGCTGTAACAATACTTAACAATACTTTATGGCATCAAGACGGGATGTTTGTAGTACAATTAAATTATTTAGAAAATTTGGTTGAACTATAAATAAAAATTGGTATCGGTATCAAGAAACGAGAATTGATACATTTTGGTATCGACACTCACTATTTGTTGAAAAAATCTAGTCTTGAAAAATCTGGAATTAGTCTTGAAAAGTCTAGAAGTAATATTGAATTGTAAAATGGAAATAAACGAGACACCCTGATTAAACTATTCTATTCTTATACTAAAATGTTCAATTGAAACTCTCTTGTTGTTAATTTTAAGTAATTTTGCCCAATGTCTGTGTAACAGTCTGTTTGAGCTGTCGCTGCGCATGAGTGAGAGCCCCCGTGTAGACTTGAGAGCGTCCAACAATGTGGTTCACATCCGCACGTGCTCAGACTCTGCCCGACTGCTGGCCCAGCTGATCACATACCTTGCATCTAGTGGAGATCTGGAGACCCCAGAGTCCCCCCCGCCACCTCCCCCCACTGGCATACCTGGGCCCCCGTCTGACATGAGCGCTTCTACTGTACAACGGGTTAACACTCTCATGGAAGATGCAATGATTGACGACATCACCAAAGAAAACAGGAAGAATAAAAGTAATCAATTTGATAGTATTACTAATTTGATCAATATAGCTTTCAGGATCAGTAATGCTGAATATTAACATTCATGTGCTTATTTAATATTAACTAGTGGTTGTCCAGTGGTCGAAAACTCGACCAGATACATGTAATGTACACGTATTGACTATTGGATTCTGAAGTAGACACCCCATCTATATGGACCAGCTGTCGCCATTTTTTTTTAAACATGTAGTTGTGTGAGCCAGTTACTGAATGTGTGTCTTAAATTAAATTTTATTTCTTATTTTTTGTTGCTGACAAAGTTGATGGGTCAACAGTTGCTATAACTCATAATAAGTCATTCCATAAGGTTGACTTGGTAAAAAACATCCTGTATTCAACAGAAATTAGTCATTTAGATCAGCGCAATCTGTTGGTGGCTCACATCAACTACGACGAATTTAAAACAAAAACTGGTTACAACTTTAACATGGAGATGGAATGTAAAAGTACAGGCTTCTCTATTTTCACCTCACGCTGTAAATAAAACATGTGATTGTAATTTCTTCCATTTGTTTTGATTTTCTGTTTATATTTCGTTGTTATTTCATCACCAGCATGGCAACCCATAAAGCCCATGTTATTTTTTTTAAATTTCAAATCCATTTTTCGTGTTTATATTTGAGCCTATTATAATTTTTAAAAGGATTCTGCACTTCTGCAGGAAAATATCTTTCCAACGGTATGCGTAGATTTTCCCTGCAATGCACACGAGCTGAGAAAATGGTTTTAAAGAAACATGCTTGCCTATTAATATATAGATAGATACAAAGGTGGTGCATCAAAGAGTCATTACTAGTAATAGTATATAGTAATTATTATTATCCATAAAACACAATTACAGAGAAAAAGAGAGTTCAGGTAATAGTAAAAACACAACAACAAAACTACACCAAATAAAAACAATACTATTAACTATACTCGGTTCACAACATTTAGGCGGTTTGAGGGGAAGTTCCCTCACTTTTTTTTACTTAATGTATGTTGCTTAATCAGCTGTTGAGCTATTATTTTAAAGGTAAGGATAGAGTGGAGGAGGGGGTAGATTTCTTCTCCTAAAACCCCCTAAATATTGTGACCGAAGTATAGTAAAAATAATAATAACAATAATCTAGTAATTAAGAGTGGGCAGTATCAGTCGGCCATATTGGATTGATGTCCCATAAGAACGATGTAATCTTTTGAGCGCCGTTGTTTTTAAACATAGAATTACATTCGATGCGTCATTGGAAAGAGAATACAATTCGACAGGGGGTTTGCTTTTTATTTTTTATTTTTTTAAAGAAATATTTAAATAATTATAGCAAAAATACACTTGTTTAAGTTTAAAATTTTATAGAGGTTTTTTTAAAGGAATATGTGAAATTCGAAAAAGCAAATCCCCTGCAACATTTAATTAATTATCGAATAAAATTTGTTTTACGTAGATCCGACGTAAACTGTATACGTGATAGGGTTTAAGAAAATGCATGTTTTTGCTGCCCATCTCGGCGGCAACTCGGCGTAGTAGTCTGGCAGATCGCCTCGAGATAGCTGCACGCTCACGCTCCTTCCGCTTAGCATTTGGCGGGAACTCAAATCAGGTTATGTATCTACGTTTGTGTATAATGTGTTGCTAGCATCATTTAATAACACGACCTTGAAGCTATATATAGACTTGCACTACTTCCCTAAATCTAAAGGACTGGCGAGTGGTATTCCAATCACAGGACAAGATACGTTGTTTTTCGAGTATTCATTGCCCGGTTTGAATCAAAAATAAAATTAGAACTAACCACGATTATTTAGTATTGATTGTGTAGCCTATATAAAATGATTAAATGATAGGGACCAGGGGAAATATACAAACTTTTGTCATGGTTTGAATTTCAATATCAAAATACAATATTGCACAATCAAGATATTTTAGGTCATTGACCTTTATTATACATCCGGTATTGCTGTTTCAGGAGAAACACGTTGATAAATTATAAATTGATATTCCCGTGGTTAAAAAGAATTATTTTATAAACCTATAAAACAAAATCATAAAATCTTACATAAAGATAATAACAATAACAGCAATTGTAAAAAGGGTATAAAGATAACAACGTCATTATACTTTCTCTTTGTTCTTCTATTTCTTGGGTTTCCCTTCATCACGCATTCAACAAGTTGCCTAGTTGCCCATGTCGTTATCAGCTTTTGTGACATAGCACAGCAGGGGGTAAAACTTGACGAAAATCGGTTAATTTTTACCTATTAATTAATTACCAATGTACTTGATTGGTAATGTATTAATAAATTGGCCGGTTTTTGTCAAATTTTACACCAAATTTATTGGAATTTCAAGGTGAATATCAATAACACAATTATTACCAAATATGTTTATTCATTTAAAAGATTGATTTGTGGTATTGGGTTTCCCACTGAGTGCAGCCGAGCGGCACTAATGAGGGTTGAAGTGAACAATAGACGGCTTATCAGACCCGACCCTCCCCAGTGGTCTGGAGAAAGCTTGTAAAAAAACTATTGTTGTACACGCACGTGACTTGTTCACCTTGGGCTGCTTCAACTTTAATTTTTTCAAATGAACTGTGATGTTTCAAAATCAAAAACAATAACTTGGGACCATACTGCATAACAATAATGGACTGCAATAATTGTTGAATTTAAAATCCATTTTTAACAAACTTATAACTTTTTAACTTTTAAAACTTATCTTGGTATTTTACTTGGGGTAATGAAGTTATGTAGGCTAGTGTAATTCTTGGTTCATCAAGGTTCTACTGAATTATGTTTGGCAGTGAATAAGTGTAGAATGAAATTTATAAATTCAGGGATACACACCTTTTACAGAGTTATAAAGCCTAATTGCTCTAATTAACTTGTCACAACATCTAATCTAGAGCCCAGTTTAGAGTATTAGTGATGTTTTCTAAACTTGGCAAACCCCAAGAATGCCACTTAAGGCCAATAATCTGTTCCAAAAACGTAAGGAAATACAATGTGAAAATAAAATTGAGATAGAAATCCTTGTCTTGTGAGAACCAGGAAACAACATAAAACATAACCTCAAGTAAACAAACCTAAACGTTTTGACATCAGTCCTGCTGAGCTTAAGTGTTGTGTGAAGATTTCGGCTGCTAGTGTACTTAATTCAAGCAACCAACTTTTGAAAATAGATGTTGTGAATTGTGATTTTCAAGAGAGAAAAACTGTGGACGTGGCTAATTTGAAATTTTATGATTCAAAATCACCATTTATGTTTATTTACACAGCTTTACAGTGTTTTATATGTTAAAAATGCATATGCAGCTTATTATTAACCGCGCCGAACTATCCGAATCCGAAAATATCCGAATCCGAACCTCCCAATCTCCGATCCGATCTGAACCGAGCCTCAACTATCCGATCCGAATCCGATCCGAAATGAAATTTCACTATCCGCACACCTCTACAAACTAACATGTCTAAAATTAATAAAAATTAAATTCCGGTGCCTTTTTGTCCCACCCAATATTTAAAACGAGATTGTGGAAATATAACTTATAGGATTTTAAAATTTATATATTTAATGAATTTAATCATTCATCTTTAGTGTTAACGGGCGAATTTCATTTTTTAATTAGTATTTACTGATGTATTAGAACTAATTAGTTTACTGGCATACACAACAATAAAAGAATTAAACAAACTTATATTTTAAAGTCAAATCATTGAGCCCATGGATTACTTGATATTTTGAATAGCATTAATAGGTGTAAAAAGTAGCTTAAATAGTAAACGACGTTTGTATGACACAGCTTTCAAAAATGTCTTTACTAGTGTAACAATTTGGCGGAAAGTAAATAAAAGAAGTCTTATAACACTTAAAACATATATTTGCGCTTATACTGTTACTCACAAGACGGTAAATATACAATAAAGATTGTAGCATTTAGTCTCACTTACCTCTTTAGTGTATATTTACCGTCTTGTGAGTAACAGTATAAGCGTAAATATATGTTTTAAGTGTTATAAGACGTCTTTTATTTACTTTCCGTAAATTTAATAACACGTACAAGGCTGATCAAGAAGTTATTTAACAATTTGAATGAGAAAATATATTTTTCCCAATATTATTCTAAGCTATTATTATCAGACGGGACATTGGTAACAGAGCCCTATATGCAATTCAAACAAAATCAACTAACTCTAACCTAACTCATACCTCTTAGATTTATCAGCCAGCAGGTTTGAGGTAACTAATTTTGAATTAACTATTATTTGATATGGAATTCCAAAACATTCCCTATTGTAATGGATCTTCCAATATAGGTTATGTGGATAATGATCAGAACAATCTTCACGCTGGCGCTCCTTAAAGTGATGACACTAACAATATATTTTAATTGTTGCTATGCACGTGTCTAAACAGGTAAGAAGACAAGACAACATTTTCATTCTCATAATACAAGGAATAAACTACAGCTAGACATAACAGCTCATAGACTTAAAAAAAGTAGCAATAGTCATAGACTAAACTGCATTAATTTTTTTAATAAATTGCCTGATTCGGCCAGAACTGTATCCTTCAAGATATTCAAATCTAAATCATAGACTAACCAACACAAGTAGACTTCTCATCCCATTGTAAATTTTGAAGCATGTTTTTCGTGTCTAGTTCATGTACGTGACACAAAGGCGCTAGTGTCGACGAAACTTTGTTTCCATTATTTTAGGGTTAATTTCATGATTTGTGCTTTACTGTTTGGTTATATAGCTAGGGGACAAGTTATTGTTTATGGTTAGATCGTTAGATCGTATTATTTGGTTAAACGAGGTTTTAAATGGCTGTAATAACGGGAAACAAATTGTAAACAAAACACGACCTCTACATAAACCGTACAGAACTAACAATAAAATTGTCTTCAGCTGTTCCATAAGGATGAGAAATCTACTAAGGGAGTATGTTTTATCTATGTCTAAATTATGTGAATGGTTGATAAGTAATCCTTTCTATGGCATCCATGAATTTCTAAAAAGAAAAGTTGATATTGAATTTTGATGTGTATTTACATGATCCATATTCTCTAGATATATCGTCATTTAATTAACTAAGTATTTGGTAAAACTTTGTATTTTATTTGTTAATTTGGAATGTTTTGTATGTGTTTTGACTATGTCTATGGCAATAAAATTCTTGATTCTTGAACAGGCAGAAGATGGGGGAGGTAGCTTCGACAACAAAGCATTGTTCTAATCTATCACAAAACTGGTACAAAGTTGTGTTCATTTCTGGACATTTGAATCAGTTGTCTAAAATGCCAAAAGATTAAACATCAATTGCCATACACTTTGACAACATGACAACAATGAATCGGGCCTTTGTTGTTTGTGTAAAAGATTAAACGCGGGCAAAGACTGAAATACTTTATAATAATTTTAGGAAAAGAAATAACAATGCCCTTTATTTACAGGTAAGATGAAAAATATCTTTTAGCAAACAGATAAATATATGGTTGCTTGATAAAAGTTACTCCAACTGCTTATTTCGTGTCAATTATAAAATTAAATATGACCCTTCTTCATGTTTCGTCACTTCTAAAGACATAGAGTGACCCAGGTCAAGGATTACCCAGAAAACACTAAAGTTTGGGTATGGGACCAAAGAGAAGAGGGGGTAATCTAGGAGAAGTTAGAGAAAAGGAAATATAATGTTAAAAAAAGGTAGGAAGATTATCAGTAATTCAAAATTCTTATTCCCAATGTTCTCTTGAGAAAGAGAAAATCCTGATAGAGAAAATTGTGAAAGAGAAAATCCCCATACACAGACACATTCTTCAACCCCACACAGACCTTCACCAAGACCTACCAGAATTGTTAAACCTACCAAGAGATTCATAGAAGGACTTTAAGAGGGAGATGTCCTGAAGTCTGCATTTGTGATATTAATAGTTTGTTTATTTGGTTGTCACCTGATTTTATATATTACTAGCAGAGTACCCGTCCGTCGTACAGGGTTGGCATATAAGTATAAAATGTTTATTGCAGTTATACTCAAGCTTTCGTTTTCAATGGGGGAGGACACAGTTTGATGAAATTTGCTTCTTTAAATTCACGGTACCCTATAGGTTAAGTGCTTAGTTAGTTAAGTTAGCCAAATTAATTTTATTATTTTTTTTATTATAATCTATCTATCTATATATTAATAGGCAAGCTTGTTTCTTTAAAACCTTTTTTCTCAGCTTGTGTGCATCGTGGGGTAAATCTGCGCATACCGTTAGAAAGCAATTTTCCTGTAGGTGTGCAGAATCCCTTTATAAATTTAAATAGGCTCAAAGATAAGCACAAAAAATGAGTTTAAAAATTTGAAAAAATTAACATGGATCTTATGCGTTGCCATGCTGGTGACGAAATAACAACGAAATATAAACAGAAAATCAAAACAAATGGAAGAAACTCCAATCACATGTTTTATTTACAGCGTGGGGTGAAAATAGAGAAGTGAGTACAATACATATTTTTGGTCGAGTTTCGACCACTGGACGACCTCTCGTATCAGATAATTGGGTGGACCGATGCTTCTAGGTGTCGAGATTGCTTCGGCAAAAAACTCAACAAACCCAACAGTCCATCGCCAGTGCTAATGCGACGTTGCAATACAGCGCTTAACGCCTGGTGAGGGTTCGGCAACACCGTGCCCGCGCCTTCAGTGACTCATCAATCGATCGATGCCTGTGACGTTGAGACTGCCACGAACGTAGTTCAACAAATGTCCGCTCCACTCCACGCGCGCTAGTGTGCCAATTTTGAGATTTTGGTTTACTGGCACCCACTCTTAACTACAATGTAATAAATAAACTTATCATATTATGTTATGTGTACATGTTTATTTTTTGTAGGTGGTAACAGTCAGAAGCAAATGGGAGTAGAGGTGTTTCTGTTCCCAGACGAGACTGTTCACATAACAGCCAGTCACGATACTCCAGTCCTGGACACATCTGACACTGACAGTGACGAGTTTGTTATGGTCGAACACTCTGGACTTTTGGTAATACAGTATATCAATCTAGTACATTAAATAATTCAGCTAGCAGGAATAATTATTAGTCAATTCCACATTTATTTTACTTTAATATCTCAGAGATCACATAAATACTATTTGTAAGAATGAGCTTGTTTATTTTTCTAATAATGTATATGCAAAATACTGTAAGCTAAACTATATACTGCTAAAAAATATACAAATGAAGATCACCAAGTATACCTCTCGATGTCAAGTGTATGTCTTCTGCCATTTTGTAACCCGCATTCGGGTGCGTTTGGTTATTATCAGGTCGGGGAGTTATGCATCCCTGATAGTTTAGCCGGGCTGGGTTACTTCGGGTATCTATTTTGATCGATTTCCCCCCTTTTGTGTCCTAAAATGGTTTCCTGGCTCAGGCGGGAATATTTCATTGCCAGGAAACGATTGAAGAAAAGGAAGGGTGAGATTTTATTTAATAACTTGGGATAGCTCCTTCCGATACTCTGTTAAAAACCTCTTCGGCGTAGTATTTGTTTTTTGTTTAATTTATTCCCTATGTCCATCTTCCAAGGATGGTGCAGAAAGAGTTTGAGGGCGACTTGATTACTTAAAATGCTACAATTTTGGTGTAAGTGGATTAGTTCAAACCCGCATGAGAGTGGAGATAGGAATAGTTGCAATAGAACTTGCAGAGTAGAGTGGACAAGGATGGTTTACAAAAGAGTAAGACACTAGAAACACTCATAGATCTTGCACACAAAAACTTATTACCAGGTTTCCCGGAATAGGTTAACACTAACTTAAAACTAACTCATTTCCGGTGTGCTGGAATTAATAGAAAAAGAAGAAAAGAAAGTTTGTGGCGGGTAGCTAACACGGGCTAACTGCCTCTACCAAAGTGACAGAGAAGAAGACTTAGAGGTATTAGTTTTAGTGCAAACTAAAGTAGCTTATTTCTATTATCTTTTTTTCCGGTGTGCCCGAATTAATAGAGAAAGAACGAAATATATTTCGCAAGTAATATATAAAGCTGGTAAAAGCAGCTACCTGCACTCACAACCTATACAAATCACTCTAATGGCGACAGTCCAGGTACCAAGGAAATGGGAAGAACGGAAATAAAAGTTGGGCTTCACTATCTTCACTGCCAACCAAAATTCCTAAGCCGTGTACCCAAAGCTTTATCTAAGCATTATTCCATGATTTGAAGCATTTTCGTTGGTTAATGTGTTAGTAGCAGAATCAAATCGTAAGTTAAAATATTAACCACATAGTTCATCAGATCATTAACTAATAGTAGTCTACAGCAAATAATTGGATTATCACTACTGTGCTATGCACTGGTTCTATTAAAAAAGACAATGAATAGCTACAGAAAAAAATTAAAGATTGCTAGTTAGCAAGAAGCCAACTATGTGAGAGTTTCGTTCTAATAAATCAACTATTTACTCTCATCTTTCACCTCCATAAATCAATTAGCTCACAGCTAAATTACTGCTAATTACGATAAACATTGCCTGAACACTAAACACCACACCTTGTATTTTAGGTAATACCGTATATCACGGACCTACCCGAAAAACAAAACACACAAATATGAAAACCAACCTTGTGTGGCTGAAACCAATTCAAACTCAATGGATTAAAACAATAGAAATATAACAAAACGATTTATAACGGGCCGGAGCTCGTTTGGCCGTTACTTATTCAAACTTACGGTCCAGAAAAGTTGTTTAACAAACTAAATTCAGATTGCCAACAAATCAAAGCCTATGAGTTATACATTTAGAAAAAGCTAGTTGAATTAAACAATTCACACTTTATTTTACAACAGGATGATATTTAAAATAATCTTAAGTTTAAATAAAACTCTCAGTTCAATTAACAGGGTGTCTACCAACCAGGAAATCCGGGATCACCGGAAATTGTACTTAATTTTTTACTGGCCATGAAATGTATGGGTATTGTCCTTAAATGTCAGACTATGTCCTTAAATAGTTTTATGGGCCATTTTAAGTAGGGCATAAAAAGTCATAGTTGGTTAGGAGCACATAAAAGGTTTATCAGATGTTTGTTTACATTTTTAGCGAATTTCCCTATAGGGAATAAGCTATTACCGTAGGTCTCATGGTAAGACTTAGTCCCGGGACCGATTTACTTTTTCATTTTGATGTTCCTAGAAGCCAAAAACACCATCCGTTCAAATTCATAGGCCTATATATATATATATATATATTTATATATTTATATATATATACTAGCTGTGTACCCGTTCTACGCACGGGGATCTTATAATATTCAGTTGAAACCTTCTTATATAAAGAACAGCAGTTGGTTTGCATATTTTAAGATATGCTGGCCAAACTATTATACATAGCTTCATTTTATGTTGTTTTTTGTTGTTCCGGATCGGTATGACAATCAATAAAAGGTTAAATTACCTCTGTGTCTGCCGGTCGATCCTATAACGGTAGGCTTACTTTTATTTTTACTATCTGATCTCGTTTGCATGGCTCAATCACGTCCTGGTTGAAGTTCGTTCGCTACGCTCACTCACCTGTATGTTGGAGCTCGTTCGCTGCGCTCACTTTCCTTCAGGTTAGCTCGTTCGCTACGCTCACTTGCCTTCAGGTTAGCTCGTTCGCTACGCTCACTCGCCTCCAGGTTGCAAATTAGCTGTTGTCATAAATGTAAAAGAAATAATAGTGCTAGTGCTGCACCCTGTTGGTAATCCTTGTAACTTTAATGCTATTGAACATCACAGAACAGAACCAACTTGTTTAATTGAAACAGCTGTTAAGATTCAATAATTTCATTTCTCATAAGGTTAACATGGGCTTCCAGAAATTCCACGTCAAAAATCGACAAAAACTTGATTTTCAAGGGTTTACTGTTAAATATCTAACTGTCTCATATTCGATGAAATACGTCTAAAACCATCTCATATATGTATAGTATTTGGAAAATAAGTTTCAGGCGGGACAGTGCTATAGTTATTGAGGAGTAGTTGTAATAAAGTGCGTATTTTAGCGTTACCAAGAGAATGACAGATAGACAGACAGACAGACAGACAGACAGACAGACAGAAATTGAGATAAGGTTTGATTCGGTTTCTCTGACCTATGAAATGTAAAAATAACCAAAAAGTTCATTATTCTAAGCAATGTACAGACAAAACTCTAATTTTATTTATATAGATGTGTCCGTCAGCACGATAACTCGAGCAAAAATGATCCGATTTCTATGAAATTTGGTACAAACGTGTAAACCTACGTTTATTCGAACGAGTTCGTGAGCCAGCATGATCGGACCATGGGAACGGGGTTTTATGGGGGGATTTATGGGGTAAAAATTGGTTTTTCTCATTTTTGACCCTCAAAACATAAAATTTCCCAAATTTTTTCTAGACCATTTTGAAGAGCTTAAAAAAACAAATAATTCAGTATATTGAAGTGTTTTTGTATGGTTATTGGTTACGGAGAAAATTATAAATTAAAAATTCCCATGTTATTCTTATGGAGAATAAGAAACTTTTGTAGTTTGCTTGTTTATGCATATATTTGGATCAAACTTGGCCAATCGATTTATTTTATACTAAGCTGTTAATATTTTACTGAAAAACACACTTTATTACCCTGTAGGCAGCAAACCTAGGTACTCGTTAAACCTAATGTTATTTGAATAGATTTAATTGAAAATCAAATCAGGCAAATGGAAATTCGCTTAGTCTGCAGGTTTGCTGCGGCGGGGGTATTATAATTTATTACTAGAGTAATTATGCAATAAAAACCCCATTAGCATCAAACCCATTAATATTTTATCTCGACAATCAAGTGTCAAGTCGGGTGAGGTTCATTTTTCCGAGTTTTCAGTTGTCCGAGTTTGTTAAACATTACAAAATATTAGAGAAATCAGTTGTCCAAGTTTCATTTGTCCGAGGTTTGATAAATAACTAATAATATTTAGATAAATCAACTGTCCGAGTTTTCATTTGTCCGAGTTCATTAAACTATTTTAAATTATATTAAAATATCAGTTGTAGGAAAGTGTAGTCTAACCTGTTGACCTCAGGCAGGGAACGGGATGCCCGAGGTGAGGATATTGACTGCCACACCCATCCTGGTTGTAGAGAACCACTTCTGTAAACCAACTGGCAAGACTGACTTCCTGAAGGCTCCTCCTCACTTCCCTGCCCCTACACACAAGTACACCCTGAGAGAGATGACACTGGTGTGGCACATGTACGGGGGCTCAGACTTCACCACCACGGTGCCATACAAGAAACATGTCACCATACACACTGAGAGGTACTTCTAGATGTCTATTCTTCTATTGGTTGCGAGTCCCATGCCTCACTTTAAGTTTAAGTTTCCTAAAATGATTCAACACAATTTAATTTATTAAATTAAATTAGCAGATTTTTAAAAATTGCAGATTTTCAGTTCTTGACATATACTCATGTCATTCATGGCTATTGGTTAAAGTATTTTGTAGGTTATTATTCAATTTTTAATTTTTATAAGTTCACCCAACCAAATTTTAATGGCCTAATTGTTTTACTATTCTGGAAAAAGTTACTAAATAAATTCAGCTTGAGTGGCTACTATTCTCTGTATAAAGTGGTTGCTATATCACATAGTTTGTTGCTATATCTAAAACTCTGTTCGTAAACTGTTTGTATACTGGTAAGCGCTAGAGGATTATACAACTCACACAGACCGGCCAGCCTACAGTCGCTGGTTCAAGGCTGGCTCACCTACTAGGCACAGTCATTAAGTGTGGTGGGATTTTTTAAATTTTTTTTCTAGTGATGGTCAAAACCAGAAAGTTCAAATCTTGAAACCAAAACCGCAACTTAAAAATCGAATCCCGAATGCTAAAAATACAGTTAATTATAATATTTTTATTATGATTATACGATCAAAACTGAAAGAGATTAACTCTTGATCCAGACATAATAACATAAATTTGAAAATGTACCAGATCAACTTCAAACCCAAAGACAAAATATTTTTTTATAAACCAAATAACATTAAAATACCGGGTGTTTATAAATTAATATCGGGGTTTTAAAGTTTTATAACTTTTATACAATTAAAACAAAAATTGCCAAAAATTAAACCAAAAATTTATTTGAGCTAAATTTTGCCTCAAAATTGAAAAATGTGAAAATCCTTGTTTTTAATAGTAAAAATTAAAAACGGGGAGAGGCAATTTTTTGCTGCCTTTATTGAATATTTTCAAGAAATGCACAATAGTAAACTGTAGGAAATTTTATGCTCTTTCCAAAAATTACCTTCCATTTTGGTCGATTTCCTCATCATTTAAAAGTTATTTGCAAAAACGTTAAGCAACCTCCAAATTTATAGTGTAGAAAAAAGTTGGGAGATTTCTTTTTCACTGTACAATTAAATCTACAGTTCTACTAGATCAATTTTGTTAAGTAATTTTTCGTTTGGAAGACATAAACTGTTTGAGTTAGCGGTAAGTTTAATAGTATAAAAGTTATAAAGCGTTAAAACCCCAATATTCATTTATAAACTCCCGGTAAATGAAACTCCTGACATAAACATAAAAACATGAATATGAGATTAATTAGAACATTTAGTGGTCTTTCTGTTTAATAAATATCGATATGAAACTGAATTGTAAGTTGTTCCAGTATTTAAGATGCCTTGTGCAGTTCAGAAGTTTAGAATTTACTAACTTTACTACTAGAATAACTTAGAATTTACTAGTTTCATTAGTGTTAATGGAGATTCTTTTGCTCAATTGCTACCTGCTTGTGTGTAAACAAGTGTTATCTATATATATAATTCCGTAAGTCAAATTTTTGTAAAGAAATTGTGAGTGACTGGATGGCCGTAGAAGGATGGGAGGGGTCTTATTTTAAAGGTCTTGACGTGAATTTTGAGGGAAAACTATTCATTTTTCTTATTTTTTTACCATAAATTCGCAACAGAATAAAACTTTTCCCATTAAAACAACATGGGGTTTAATTTGTTTACATCTTTTGAAATTATTAAAACAGAAGTCATTTACTGCTGATTTCTGTTTACTTCAATACAGCTGATCGTGCTATTTCTTGAAAACAGTGATCAATACACGCATTTGGTTTACTTTTAGCCAGTCAACTATGAAATGTATACTATAATAAAACTGAAATCTTGAAGATTAATCGGAAAAACGTCTCCATTCTTTGTTTATATTTAAATCATATACTCAAGTTTCATTTTTTCATGCTTTTACGTTATTGTCGTGTTAAAGGAATAAACGACATAGAATAAATATTCTGTATAAATAATCAAAGAGTCAAAATTAAATCTAACTTCTGTTTTGTTTTTATTTTTAAATCATATGTTCAAGTTTATTTTAAATGATGTTGTTTTCTTTATATTTCTACACATTTTAAGGTTAAGGTTGTGTAAATATATACAACTAAAATAACCTATAAATGTTATTGGTTCTAAAATGGTGTATTTGCATTCCTTCGTAAGTAAATTTTTTTAGTGCAGTGAATATACAACGTAGAGTAATCATATTCGATCATACTTTTATAAAATCACCAGGGATTCAAGATGTTTTGGTATGTAGGCTGCTGGATGTATATTCTTTTCATTATAAGTACTGTAATTAATATGAACGCCAGGGGAATACCACAAAGGCGGGGAACTGTTCATAGGAATGACAGTGCGCGTAGGAGAGCAAGAGTAGATAATGACGAACTTAATCAAGATATGTTACAACCCCTTTTTAGGAGACCCATGGTAGACGAGAGAAATGTAAAGATCCATGATGCAGGATTACTGGACCAAGAGTGCATTCAATGTAGTGCTCTTCATTTTAGAGAAGAACTAACGAATAATCATTTTATGACATGTTGCCATAACGGACTTATTAACCTTCCTCAGTCAAAAACTAATGTAGAACTTAAAAGTTTGTTTGAAGAGAGTCCACAACTGTATAAATTCATTCGACAATGCAACAGTGCGATGGCTTTTGCTTATTTTTCAGCCAGTAAGAAAGATATTCCAGGAAAAGGACCATACTGTTTCAAAATTCAAGGACAGATTTATCGTTCAATCTCAGATTTGCTGCCTCAACATGATAAAGACCCCGTGTATGGCCAATTGTACATTATTGACACATCAACAGCAACAGATTCGTCAAAGGCGTCAAGAAAATAGTGACTTAAAACCTGAAATATTGTCAAAACTAGCTGAAATTCTATTAGAAAATCCATTTGCACAAATTTACAAAAGAGCTTCGGAAGAAATGGTTGTACAAGGTGACAGTGAATTAGAACTTAGGTTTGTAGACAGGATAAATATGGATCGTCGTAGGTATAATAAGCCTACTGCAGATGAAATTGCAGGCGTCTTCAATTCATCTGAAGGCAAACCTCCAATGAATTTTTAAAATTCCAAACAGGGAAGCTTTTATTTATCCTCATTAACCAAAGCTACCTTAGTAAACCAGTATTTATTCACAAACAATGATATGTTTGCTGCCTTTTCATGTTAAACCACTGGAGTGATTCAAATTATTTATTGAAAATGACATCAACAAAAGCAAACAAAGAAGAACAACAAACTGGTTTTTACACAAAAGATATGGTGTAGGGATGCCTATTCTGACACATAGATAATGTTATTCTGAGTTTGTTTAAATACCGGTATTGCAAAAAGTTGTTTTACATTTGAGCTTTTTAGGGACTTATGTCCCTACAAGCCACTAGTAAACAATAATGGCACAAAAAATGTCAGAAGTTTAAAAAAAAGAGTGCAGAAGTTTTCAATTTAGAAAGTTATCTTGAAACTCGTCGATTGAATCTCAAAACCGAATCTTTTCTTAAGTTTTGATGGCTTTGAGATTTGAGATACAGTTTTGACTCATTTTTTTCACTTTTGAACTAAAATCTAGTTGGTAAATCATCATCAGCCTACAGACCAAGTCGGTAAGGAAGTCTGACCAGTGAGTGTGTGTGTGAGAGAGAGAGAAAGATATCGGTGATTATGTTTAAAATATAATATTTAATATATAATATTAATATATTGGCTATTGTTCATATGTAGGGCTATTGTAATTATCTATACTATTATTATAAAATTGAGGTGGTGTCTGTCTGTCTGTCTGTCTGTCTGTCTGTCTGTCTGTCAGTGCGGCTGCCACAGTTAAAAAACTAAACCGATACAATAATTGGTTAAATTACCTGTGTCCGCCGGTCGATCCTGTAGTATCCTATTGCAGGATATGCATTTCGGCGAAGTTAAATCGCCATCATCAGTCCTTAATATCCTGCAATAGGATACTACAGGATCAACCGGCGGACACAGGTAATTTAACCTTTTATTGATTGTCAACCGATCCGGAACAACATAAAATAAACCGATACAGCCAAAATTAAGCACAAAGATGGTCCATATATCTAGGAATGTCATATACCTATTCACTTCCCTGAGTTGCTCTCGGGCTACGCCCCTTAGATATCTGGAGTTTTGAGGTGAGATTTTCAAAAGTAAATATTAGTATTGGTCTCCACAGAAGCATGAGAAAATTCACAATCTTTGTTAACCTTCGCGTGACATTTCAATGTAAACAATCAGAACTGCTAAATGCTTATTTCACAAATTCAGACAGCTGATACAAACAAATGAAATAATAGCTATTTACATTACAAGTGTAGTAAGAGTGTTTTTACATCACGCAGGTGAATGTTGTGCAACGAGCGGAAGCGAGTTGCATAATTCACCTAAGAGATGTAAACACGCTCTTGCGTAACGTGTATCGTACAAGATTTTACCTGACTCGACAATATACATGGGGTTACGTACAATATTTTTCATTATCCATTTCACTCATCGTCTAACAGTAACGTTCTTTTGCAAACAAAAGCTAGGTTATGAAAATACTTTAAAGCATAACAATAACATTCAAGCGCACAGCTGATTTCTAGCGTTGAACGTCGATGCCTCCATAGAGGTATATTTTTTAAGTTAAGCACTCAATGTTATTTAAATGGGTTTCATTACATCACCGAGTGAGTTTTTTTCAACTTTACATCACTCGAGAAGTAAGGAAGTTGCATACATCACGCTTAGGATAGGGAAGTTTAACGTGGCGGGTTAGGTAAAAATATTTTACCCAGCCCGCCATGTTAAACTTCCCTATCCCAAGCGTGATGTAAACAACTTCTTTACTTCACTCGGTGAAGTAATGAAACCCATTCAAATAACATTGAGTGCTCAACTTAATCAAATATACCTCTATGGAGCCAACAAAGTTCAACGCATCACTGATCACTGACAACATCACTGATTTCTAGCTGTGCGCTTGAATGTTATTGTTATGCTTTAAAGTATTTTCCTAACCTAGCTTTTGATTGTAATTGTAAAAGAACGTTACTGTTAGAAGATGAGTGAAATGGATAATGAAAAATATTGTACCCTTTTATATTGTTGGTTCAGGTAAAATTTTGTACGTTACACAAGAGCGCGTTTATATCACTTAGTTGAATTATGCAAAAACACTCTTACTGCACTTGTAACGTAAATAGCTATTACACAACTATGTTGTAGGTTTATTTATTGTTAAACTTTGTCATAGATTCCTATTCTAAAACGATGTCATTGATTATGGAAATAAAGAAAGATTCTATAACTGTAAGGTATGAAAATTATGTAATTGATATAGTTTACAAACAGCAGGGCAATTACAATGTAGGACATACTTTTTTTTACATTTGGTGTTTTTTTTTACAAATTCAAACTATTTAACAAGTGTTTGGGTTAGGCGTTATAGTACATCTTCCCGTTGCAAAGCACGGGTACAGCAGCTAGTTAATACTACTATACCAGTCGAAATGCATTAGTCATTAAAAATAATTTTAAAAAAAGGTACTTTTTGTTTATTTCTTCTATTAATAATAAATAATCACACTAATATTATAAATATTTACAGTGGAAGTACTCCCTCATCACCTGCCACCAAGAGACATGTCAACATGAACGCCAATTACTCAAAAACTTGCCCCCAGGAGGTGAGAATTTTCCTGTTGTTTTGAATTAAGTTTTATGTATAGTTAAATTGAATTTAGTCAACTTACTCCATTGATTTACATTTTTAGTTGAAGTTAAAGTAATATATTATTGTTATTTATTCTAATAGTTTATTTATTATTGTTACTGTTGAATTTTTACAGATATTTGTGTCTTTGTTGTCTTTTTTTTTATTAATCACTCAAGAGACAATTAAGGACTCATAAAACTGCATGCTACTGATTCAAACTGACAAAACTGTATGGTAAATAAGAAAAAATATTTTTAGTGCAGACAAACCATTTGTGGTTTTTGCACTTTTGTAACCTATGTATTGTTAAATTATTGTGTAAATAAATTTCTTGATTGATTGATTGATTGATGATTGTTTTAAGAGTTCTATCGATGCACATTACACACAGTACATATCTATTGCTTATGATTTAACAGTTAACAGTGTTTCAATGACTTGATTGACAGGTGAATTTCAACCAGCGCTACTCCTCAGAACATTCAACATCAGATAACAGTGAGCACAAGTCTGAGTGGTGGACCAGAGGAGGAGTGGGTCGACAACACGACATGCTCATGGAGCTGCAGCTTAACAAGGTTAGCCTACCACATGTAACCTAAAACTTCATCTCTGGGTACAATGTAATAAAAGTATAATGACCAGGTCACATCAGTTAAATAGTTTAGTTGCAGCATAAAGTCTAAATAACATTGAGCTACACTAGTTCTAAATGCCTCATAGTTATTTAGTTTCAGTGAAATGATAATAAACTAGCCTGAACTGACTGCTACAGTGAATTTCGTAATTAGAGACTTAGTATAACATTTCAGCTTCATCACTTGAAAGTTTTCTCTAACTTTTCTTAAAACTTTTTAATAACAGGTACTTAACTTTAAAATGCGCTAGTACATCCACAAATTAAACTTCTTCATGAAGTTATTTTAACTTAATATTTTTAAATCACTGATTGAGTTATTGTTAACACTGTTTAATAAGTCCTAACTGTTATAACATGACAAATCTGATCCTGTCTTCAAAAGGCAAGGAGCTTAAAACGACCAAAAGCCAGGCAGTGCTGTGAAAGTAAAACACAAACACTGAGAACAACAAATGTTTAGATCTGGATTATAAAATTCTAAACAAAAGAAAAATAACTATTTCCCACTTTTTTATTTGATTTGCCTTTTTGAATCCAGTTTTTGCACATCCGGGTGCTGCCTGTTTCATCTAATGATCTATTTGTGTTCTAAGTCTGTCCTTACCTGAAGACATGATCAGATTCAAGTTCCCAACACATCATGACATTTTTGTGTTATTATAATCCTATGATCATGTTGAAGGTGAGGTTCCAACACGAGGTTTACCCGGACAACACGACCCAAGCTTCTCGCCAGGTGCTATTGATACACGAGGTGGACATCCGTGACAGACTGGCAGTGTCTAAGATCAACAAGTTCCTCTATCAGTACACCAGTGAATCCAGACCTCGCCAGTCACATGCTAACATGGTACATCACCCTTTCTAGACATTGAAATATAATTTTGCAGGGTTTCCAATGAACAAACTTTATGTTATGTTTGTCTGTTAAAAACTCAATCAGTCAAATTTTAAATTCACTTAGTCTGCAGATTTGCTGCATCGGGGGTGTTTAACATTTATTGTTTACTTACTGCTTAAAAATACCACCTGTTGTGTCTAAGTTTAAAACTATTATTTACTAGCAGAGTTCCTGTCCTTCGTACGGGAATAGCATATAAGTATAAAATGCTTATTGCAGTTATACTCGTGCTTTGCGTTTGCAATGGGAGAGGACACTACTAATATTATAATATAAGTGAGAAAGTATGGATGTATGGATGGATGTTTGTGACAAGTAAACGCAAAAAATACTGGTCGGATTGGGCTGAAATTTGGGGTGATGATAGCTCACTTTCCCGATTAACATACATACACATTCATATCTCAATAATCCTTTCGGGCTCCGCCCCAGTGGCTCTGGAGTTTCCCATGTTAGCCTTATGAGTATTTATATTAAAAGGAATAAAAGAATTTTGTTAGCTGTTTCAACTACACAAGTTGGTGTTATAATAAGCATTAAAAAGTTATAAGGTTTATCAACAGTGTGACATAATTTTATTTTTGAAAGACA
The DNA here is from genome assembly GCF_028750875.1 of Macrosteles quadrilineatus. Lineage (NCBI taxonomy): Eukaryota > Metazoa > Arthropoda > Insecta > Hemiptera > Cicadellidae > Macrosteles > Macrosteles quadrilineatus. The sequence continues at coordinate 120,819,851 of NW_026542594.1, forward strand.
TGTTTTTAGGCGAGGTTTATTATACTGTTTTGATCAGCTTGTGGGCTTCACTCACCTTAATTTGTTAATCCAGGACTCGTCAAAATGTAACACAACGAAGACACACAACACACAAATACACGCACATAAAAAATCGTCCTTGGATTTACTCCGACGTTTCGCAGGACCAAAGATAACGTCCCGCTTCCTCAGGGAATTAAAACTTTATTTTTCTCACGTACACGAGCTGAACGCCTAACCACGACTGCCGGATCAGCTGTTCCTGTAGAGGGGGGGGGGGGAGGGCAGGGGGGTTGGTGGACGTACTGGTTATTGTAGATAAGCCTTTGACATCCTTGGCCTTGTCTCTCAGCTGTTCTAGTTCCTCTTTAATTACTTGTAAATAAACAGTACTAACATCCACCGATGGTCGTGATAGAGCAGGGCTACAGATATACAAGGACTGGCTCACTCCTTTGATGTTAGCGGTCGCCGCCTGATCCTACTTCCCCTCCCCCGCCACTCCTCAGTGACGTAGCGGAGATACATCGGCACGAGGCGTGACGGTAGCCTAGCACGGCAGTGCATATGTCGCCCGGCATCTACGCGCATATTAATAATTGTGTTTATAATAATGTAGTTTTATAGTGTGATTTTTAAAGCGGGTTTCTTTAACCCTCCAACTTTCAATGAGCGAACTCTGTAGTGGCAAGGCATTTTTGGCGACTTTGCAGTCATATTTTCGAAAATTCATATAAACTAAACCAACAGATCAAACCTATGAACCGTATTTATTATTTCCAACTTGAAGTGTTCGTAATGAAATGAAGAATTTGAAAATGGCAACAAAATAAATATTAAAAATATTGTAGAAAATATTGTCAGTAGGTAGAAAAATTGCTGCATGAACCAAAAATGTTTCATAAGATATACAAATTGTTTGGAATTTATTTCCCTACATGGAAATGTAAAAAGATTCCAATTACCATTTATACAAAGCTATGGCTCAAAAACAATAAAATGACAAGTTTCACGATTTTGCACAACAAATTTAAAATAAAAACCAAATAAATGTATTATCAAGAGACAAAGTAAAAGTAAACATTTTAGGCAATAATATTGGAGATCAAATGAAGTAAGAATTGTTTATGTATACTGATCATTTCAATAGATGTTTATGACTTTTAATAAATGTTTATATTTGTCTAGAAAAACATTTTGTTATTCACACGTATATATTACTTTTAAAACCCCACAAACCAACTATATAAAATAAAAGTAAACTTATTCCCCTACATGAATATACATTATACATAGTTATAAAGGCAAATATACAAAAATAAATATTTTATAGTTTTTCTATAAAATTCTGCTGTACCTTTTTCATTTGGCGATTAAATCGTTTGTTAATTATGACGAAATGTTTCAAAAACGGGCTAAATGTAATGTCACAGACCTCAAATTAAGAAAGTATATCCACATAAAACAGTTTATAAACTAAATAAGTACAATTTTTACAACTAATAAATACGATTAAAGTGATAAAGTCAAACCCGCGATATTCGTTGTTGGTAAACAGTCAATGAAGTTCACAAAACTGGCTAAAAAATAGTGTCTGAAGTTTCTTAAAGTAATGTCACATTACAGTCGAGGCACAATAAATAATATCGTAACGAAACATTTACAACTTATAATCACGATGTAAACTGATAAAGTAAAATCACACCAAAACTCGACTTGTTAGTTATTGGTCAACAGAGATTGAGATTAGTTAGTCAGGCAACTTAATGTATTTTTGCAACTATATGTTATTTTAATGTATTGAAATATGTAGGTCCTATAATAAAATGTAATTGATTAATTGAAATTCTTTCCTATAAAGTTTCAAAATACCTAAGTATAGGTAATTTATTTTTATACAACCTCAATGTATTTTATATAACCTCAATGAATCCTAAAAGGTATGAATAAGTAATAAATAAATACAATTACTAATCCATACATTAAGATACATTCGAGCAATACGAACACAGATACTACACAGTAACTTAATACATTGGATCAATAACTACAGTATTCTTAGCCATCGCTTTACATTCCACTCCCATCCTTAAATATCTACTAAAGTTAATTTTTTACTTTTTAAAATTGATGTTATACGTAATCCTATTTGAAAATCAATTACTTTTATAAAATACATTAATACCTAATAAAAAATGTCCAACATAGCAGTCTCTATACAGACTGGGTTGGGTTATGTTGATATTGCCAAGTATGAATGTAGTGATTTTGTGCTCTTCAATAAAAGTGGTTAAAGTAAATTCATATTAACTATATGGTAATAAGAAGAGTAAAAATCGTTTTTTTTTTTAGTTTTGCAGACGACTGGAAATATAATAAATACCTGTAAATATTGTGCAAACTGTTTTAATTTGATTAAAAAGTTAGGAGCAAAGTTAACCTCATTGCCAGCAGGTTAGAACAATTTTCTAATTAAATTATTTTATTAAATTTTATTTGACAAACAAATAAACTTTTATAAGTGTATGCCTGTAAATCTTTAGTGGATCTAGCATATTCAGTTATATTATAATTTTACATTAGTAGCCTGCACAATCTACTACATAGACAATTACAAGTTTTTCGCAAAAACACTACTCACCATTATATGCTTTGTAATAACCAGTGCACAAATAACCCATAATTTATTACAAGTATACAGCTAATATAAATAAATATTATAAGGAGTTAGATCAATAGTACCTACAGCACTGATCAGGACACTTTATCTTCAAGAAATAGCTCACAAACGAACCTGTCTTCAACTACTTGAACCTAGGTCATAAGTTCAACATCATCTGTGATAAGAATCAAGCTAGACAGAATAAGGATTTGTTATCTACATTCATTCTGATTTATCAATCACATAGTTCATAATATCATCACAGCTAATTTACTATCTGCTTTGGTTAATTTAAATAATATTTGGTCTTGTACCATGTCTGGTTTATATTTAACACCAGATTTTGAAAACTGATCAAAGATACAGTTACGTGATTGGGAGAGTAAAGGTGTCATTTTTAAAAATGGAACAAAATTTATTGTTTAAAGAAAATGACTTAGTCTTTGGTAAGGTCAAAGGGTATCCATTTTGGCCAGCGAAAATAATAAATATTGACCGTGTGACCAACAGAAATGTTACTAAATATAAAGTTAATTTCTTTGCAACTAATGAGACTGCCATTTTACACAAAGGAGATCTTTTCCATTACCAGGAGAAAAGATTTCAATTTACTACAGAGTCAGTAGCTCAAAAACATAAGGAAATATATAAGAAAGCTTTGGTTGAAATTAAAGCAGCCTGGGCGTTAGCTAAAGCTACTAACAAAACAATGAGCCCATCTACTACGGTTCAGAGTAAAAAAAAACCCAACTAAGGATACCTCTCTTAATCTACCCATACACATGAGTACAGCATGCAGCTCCACTCCTAGGGGTCATGGTGGTCAAGAAAGCTTAAATGGAACGTTGAATATGGTATCATTAGTGGACAGATACTCTGAACTAGAAAGAGAATTGATTCAGCAAAAAGCCCTAAATGATGAGTTAAAACAATCTAGTAGGGAGGATTATTTTACACAAATTCTGAAACAAGAACTGGATAAGACTAAAGCAGAAAATAAAAACCTTCAAGCAGCAATACAGATTGTACAGGAAGAAAATAAAAAGCTCATGCAAGACATTCAAACTAAGAATGAAAGTAGGTGTCTTCACTGTTTCCCTCCAATAGAAAGATCACCCTAAGATAAACAATGGCATTTGGTCAGGCAAAAATCAAGAAGAGGGGTGATTTCTACTAACAATGAGACAAATTTTGTATGCAATAACAGCTATGACATACTTATATTGGATGAAGATGAGGGGGAGACAGGAGCAAAAAATATAACATTGGCAACTGAAAATAAAAATTCCAACAGCAATAAAATACAACAAAAATTAAAAAGAAAACATGCTGAAAATTTAAGTGAGTTAAACAAAAAGAACGAGAAATCTAAACTTATTATTCTCAGCGATAGCCACGGAAAAAACTTAGGACATCAAATTGAACAGAGAACTTCATTAAATGTATGCTCATTCGTAAGACCAGGAGCTAGAATGGAGCAGGTTATTGAAGAGGTTGAAAACCATGCGAAAGAACTTACAATGAATGATTACCTTCTGGTAATCGGTGGCACAAACAACGTAGAGTGTTCTGACGCTATACAAATAACAGATAGTGTTCATGATCTTATTAAGAAAGCACAGCATACAAATTTGTTACTAGCTTCCTTACCGATGAGGCATGACAGGCCAGACTTGGACATCAAAATCTCAAACATCAACTCTGAACTTGAAAGGATTGCTGAAGATCATTCACAAGTGGGACTTCTGCCTTTGCACTTGTTGCCGAGACACTATTTCACTGATCATGGACTACATTTTAATAGGCGAGGAAAATCTAATATTGTTCTAAAAGTTGCTGCCATATTAACAACATCTAACAAAAACTATTTTGACCAAAAAGACAAAGCTGTAAATTGTATAAAGACCGATACTTGATACCGATTGTTGATAGCAAGATCAACATTGTAGAGGTGGACATGTTTGATGCAATGGATCAATGGAAAATGGATGTCTCGGCTGCTTTTGCACATACCATATCTGCTGATTTCTCTAATCCTCGACACATGTCAGCTGGTGTTGCAGTAAAATTCAGGAGAAAATGGGGTAAACCCATTGCTTCAGATTATGTTTTGGAGAAATTAACGTGTCAGAAAATCAGGAATGGAGCTGTTGTTTATAGTCTGGTAACAAAACCAATATATTACACCAAGCCATCCTCTCAAGACTACGATAGCGCCTTCAAGCAGTTGATAAATGATTTTAAGAAAAGGGGGCTGAAGACTTTGGTTTGCTCACCAATGGGATGCGTGAGGGATTTGATCCAAATAGAGCAATTCATGGCAAATCTCTTGGAGTTTCAGCGCAGTACAGAGGCTACTATATATATTATTTCTTACTACCAAGCATCTTCCCGAGTTTTACAAAACGGACTATCACACCCACAATTTTTTAGCGCTCTGAAAAGTGCAGCAAGCAAGATTGGAGGTATGCAATGCACCAGGACTGCTGATTTAACACAAAATGATGAATCTACACTGCCTCCACCATGCAACGAAGATCAAGAGGATGGTAACGCTTCACAACCTGACGGAATTTCTTTGGAGCCTGAAACACAAACACCCCTGGTAAATCGGCCCTCACCATCGCAGCCTCACCTGACTCCACAGAACTGTAATTTTAACTCTTCTCTGAACCACCTCGTCAACCTGACTTAAATTTAAAATTGGCAAAAAATTCAAAAACAAAATTATCATCTATTCAAAATTTTAAATCAATTAAAATATTTCATCAAAATATTCAACACCTCTCATCTAGAAAAGAGTCTTTGGAAATTGTAATGGAGGAGATAAAACCCAATATTATTGTTTTGACTGAGCATAATATGACAAAAGGTAATCTAGAAAGATTTAATTTAAATAAATTTTCATTAACTGCCGAGTATTGCCGCACCACCACTTCAGGTGGAGGTATGGTGATATTTTCAGAGAAGGGTTTGAAAGCTAGGCCTTTAAATTTAAAAAAAGATAAAAGAGCTTACGGAGGATAAGATTTTTTGAATGTTGTATAGCAAAGTGTAAAATAAATAAATTTAAGTTTGTTCTTGAAGGTATATACAGAAAGCCTCAGATGCAAAATATGGAGTTTCTTAATAGATTGGATAGGATGTTAGAATCTCTAGTTGCTTTAAAGGATGAGACAAATTTTATTATTGTAGGGGATTTTAATATTGATGTTTTAAGTCTAAGACCAGAGGTTCAGGATTTCAAAAATATTCTTGCTTATTATAGTTTTAGTTATTTAGTAGACTTCCCCTCAAGAGTAGGGCCTACATCAGCAACGGCCATAGATAATGTTCTTACCAATTTAGATCAATCCCTCACAGAAGTAACAGGGTTTATCAAAAATCTTTCAGATCATGACAGTCAATTACTAACGCTTAAACTGCCGACTGATCATAATTCACAAACTAAATTTCAATACATTGAAAGTAGGGATTTTTCAGAAAAAAACATGAATATTTTTCTCAGACAACTCCAAAATGAGGACTGGTTACCTTTATACATGGCTAGGGTAGAGGATAAGTTTGACACTTTTGATAACATAAAAAAAAGAGAGTAAAAAGGAATTTAAATAAAAATAAGTGTGGCTGGATTGGTACAGAATTAATAACTGAACAACAAAACATTGTGGAGTTGACTAAAGAAGCTAAGATTACAGGTAATATGGAGCTCTTAAATCACTGTAAGAAATTGAATAAAAATTACAAAAATAAGCTATTAAGGGAAAAAAATCTTATTATGATGAAAAAATAAAAAGTTCAGACAATGTATCGAAAAAACTTGGGAAATAATCAATAGGGAAACAGGTAAAAATTCAGACAGTCTAAAGAAAATAATTTATAAAGTAAAACATGAAAATTCTGTAGTAAGGGATCCAAAAACTATATCAAATACTTTTAATACATTTTTTATTGAAGCTATAGAGGATTTAGTGCAAAAAACATCCTTAAACTCTTGTTCTCAGTCATCACCTGGGCCAGCACAAATACCTGATGCTTTCCAAAATGAAATGAAATACAGATTTCAATGCACCCCAGTCAATGAGAAAGAGATAAAACATATCATCTCGTCCCTTAAAAATAAACTTTCTAGTGGTCATGATGAGGTTCCCTTGAAACTAATCAAGCATGCAGGGGAGTCATTACTAAAACCCTTAGTGCATTTAATTAATAGCTCATTAATAACTGGAATTTTTCCTGACAATTTAAAGATTTCCAAGATTGTACCAATTTACAAAAAAGGAGATGGAATGGAAGTAAACAATTATCGACCTGTTTCTTTATTGCCTTCAATTTCAAAAATATATGAGAGGGTGATGTACAATCGCTTGGTTGATCACCTGTTAAAAAATAATCTATTTGATGATCAGCAACATGGTTTTTGCAAGGGTAAATCTGTAACCACTGCTTTGGTAGACTTTACAGAGACTATTATAGAATCGGTTGAGAAAGGAAATAAAGTAGTTGGTATTTTTATGGACCTCACAAAAGCATTTGACAGTATTTCACACAAAATTCTTTTAAATAAATTAAAAATTATAGGTTTGCCTAACTTACAATTAAAATGGTTTGAATCGTATCTATTAAACAGAAAACAGTACGTGGAAATTACATCAATCAAAGACAACCAAGTTTTAAATCACAATTCTAATATAATGGAAATTAAACATGGCGTCCCTCAGGGATCAATTCTTGGGCCACTGTTGTTTCTGTGCTACGTTCAGGGAATGCCCTCTATTATAAATAATACTAATGACACGCAAAGCAATTTGATTCTCTATGCTGATGACTCAAATCTAATATCAACATCTAAAACATATCAAGGTCTTGAAGTATCATGTAGGGAACAGATAAAAAATATCAAATCTTATTTCACAAGAAATTGTTTATTTTTAAACACGGATAAAACTAATAAAATGTTTTTTTTCGACGGCACAAAACAAAGAAAAACCTACCATAAGAATAACCATTAACAATAGTGAAATAAACACAATAAACGTCACAACATTTTTAGGGATAGAGATTGATAATAATCTGAGTTGGGATGATCATGTTCAAAAAGTAACAAGTAAAATTTCTACAGGACTATATATTTTATATAGGATGTCATTTTTATGTAATTTTGATACTTTAAAAACAATATATTATGCTCATATTCATTCACATTTATCGTACGGGCTGGCAATTTATGGGGGCACTACAAAGCAAAACTTAGACAAAATCTTAATACTTCAAAAAAGAGCTTTGCGAATAATGCTAAATCTAGAGCGTGACGCTTCGGTAAAAAATAAGTTTTGCAATTTAAACATACTAACAGTGTATGACCAATATATTTTGGAGTGCACAATTTGCACAAAAAGTCAGCTCCACAATCAAATCTTCCGTAGTGATATACATTCCTACTATACTAGAAATAGAAATACAATTGACATCCCCCAACATAAACTTAGCTTTTTTGAAAAAAAGCTACTTACATGGGGACAAAATTTTTAAATAAATTGCCCTTGAATTTAAAAACTCATATGGATAAAAAATGTTTCAGGGATAAAGTTAAAGCTTATCTTTTAACAAAGAATTGCTACTCTATAGAAGAGTTTTTAATTTGATTTTTATTCACCTTTTAAATCTGACAAGAATATTAGTTTTAAATCTATCAGTTTGTAATTTATATCTCTTCATATTTGAATTTTTGCATATACTTGCTGTTCTTAATGTATAGATTTGTTTCTATTGAGAATGAAGGTTTTTATTTTTTTGTATAAAACCGATATTAATTGTTGATTATATATGTTAAGATTTCTGTAAAACTATTTGTAGCCTATGTATTGAATGTATTGACTCTATTCATGTATGCACATACAGACCGAATAAAGATTATTGATTCTGATTCTGATTCTGATAGAGCTTAATGTGCTAAATGTGCTTAATGAGCTAAATGTGCCGTAATACCAGAGCTCACACAGGCAAAGATATACGGTGCCGGGAGCCCGAGGTATCGCCGTGACGTCACAGCGCCGGAGTGGTGGGGAGCCACCTGGCATCACTTTCTGAGCTCGCGTGGCCTAGCCCTTGTATATCTCTAGCCCTGGCGATAGAGGCTCATCTTCAATAGCCATAAATAGCGACTCTGCCATGTTCCGTTTCCTCCAATCCGGTTCTTTGTATAGAATTTTGCTGGAATCCCATTTTACTGTATGATTTGTCTCTAATACATGTTCACAGATTCTCGAGCCATACCTATCTTTATTTTTAACCTTTTTAATGTGTTCGTTAATCCTCACCGTCACTGGCCTTGACGTTTGCCCTACGTAGTTTCTATCACACGAACAAGGAATTTTATAGATCTATAAAATTCCTTGTTCGTGTGGTGAGTAGGGCTTCGCCCTGCAGCAGCCGCTCGGGAAGGGTTAAACAACCTGAAGTTTCCCTTGTTTTCACAAAATTAAAATCTCATTTTCCCGTCTCAAAGGTCAGGAAGGAAATGAAAACTCCATCCGATCCCATCCCGAACTAAAAGTACGATCTCGTCCTTTCCTACAGAAATATTCATTTTTAAATGTTTCAAAGGTTGATATCACCTAATTTAATACCGTTGCTGATCACAAGCTATATGGTCCTTCCTTTTTCCAGGTTGTAGTGAAAGCTACTCACCTCCGCCCAGACCCACTGTTGCCTGTACAGGAGTGCTGTCTCAGGGTCTCACTGCTTCCTCTGCGTCTCAACATCGACCAAGACTCTCTACTCTTCCTCATCACTTTCTCTAATGAAATTGCTGGCTTCTGTGAAAAAGAAGGTACGTGTAGCAGTATAGTGTCTATTTAGTTATTGAAATTATACTGTTTAGTAACAAATGATTATTTGGACCCTCATATTCAAATTTCAGATTTCAGAGGTATCGTCTAGTTAGTGAGAAAAGGTTGGTACGGTTCGGTACGGTACAATATTTTGTACTTCGGTTCTCGGTACAAAATTGGTAATACTACCAGTAATTTTGCGGTTTTCTCCTCAGAATTGTATTAAAACCATTATTTTGATTTTAATACATTGATATTACTATGAAAATTGATAGTATCCTACATTCATTGTTGTCTAACAACAATTACTGCCCCACACATTATTAAGACCTTTTACCTCTCACAGGATTGTGTCAAGAAATAAACAAAGTTCAGATAAAGGCTTCACCTATTTTACTGCTAAGTTAAGTCCTTGCCTTGCTAATAGGGGTCTGTGGCTCGTCAGACTTTTTTTTGCTTGGGTCGGGTCGGGCCAAAAATCATTAACTAACAGATTTTTTTGTTTGAACTTCTATCTTTGTTTATAATATTACATGGTGTCTACTCTCCGGGAAATTTGGGAAAACCGGGAAAACTCCAGGAATTTTTTCTTTCCTTGAAATGTCCTGGAAAACTCCAGGAATCCACCCAAACCTCCGGGAATCCGGAGCCCGGTCATCGGAATCGTCGGATAACAGAAACACTACCGCTTTTGTTGCCGAAATTGAAACGAGCATTGGAAGCATCGGAAACGATTATCGGTGTCGCCGATTCCGCAGGATATGCTCGCGGGTATTGCCGCTATCGTGGGAGACGATTATCGGTGTCGCCGAAGCCGCAGAATTTGTTCGCGGGTATTGCCGCGATCGCGGGAGACGATTATCGTTGTCGCCGAAACCGCAGGATATGCTTACCCATTGCCGCGATCGTGGGAGACGATTATTGGTGTCGCCGAAACCGAAAAATATGCACACGGGTGTTGCCGCGATCGCGGGAAACGATTCTAGGTGTCGCTGAAATCATAAAATATGCGAACCTGTTTTGCCGCGATCGGTTGCAGGTTTGACGAGACTGTAAGATATGCTCACCGGTATTTCCACGATCGCGGGAGATGATAACTGGTGTCGCCTTACCTACCAGTTATACTGTTTCATTATGTTGTATAAAATATTATTCTTTGGAAAAGTTTTGTTTCAAATAAAAATAATTAATAATTATCAGCGGGTTCCGATTATAGCTCTTAAAATTCAGGAATTTGTCTTGAATTCTCCTGGAAAACTCCTTGAATTTTTCAAACCAGGTTTAGTAGACACCATGTATTACTTTAAATAAAATATAAAAATAGTACTTCTGTATATTATTTCATTTTCATATCTTATTTACAGCTTGAGAATTGCCTAAACTGCAAGAAAGCAGAATTTTTTTTATTTATCAAATCATTATTTACCATTTTTATAACTGATGTTGAAGTAACTAAATAGCTAATTTACAAAAAGTTTTGAATGAAACTTAATTTAAAAAGATCATAATCATAAACAAATCAATTAATCAATTATCACAATTTTAGGGCCTGTTGACTGGCTTCAAGACTGCAAGAAAGAAGAAAGTTACAAATCTATGTTTTTACAATGCAATATGTTAATATGTAGGCCTATCATTCATTCCCTCCCTCCTAACCTCCTAAGTACAAAACCTCACACTTGCAATAGCATTATTAGTTACATCATCATAAATACATAATTTATCTATTATTGGCATTAGTTGGCCTACAGCTTTACATAAGATTTATTTTTTGTATTGCCTAAAATAGTAATAGGCTAAACAACATGGACAAGTGGAGAACTCATTGAAGAAAAGACGTATAAACTGATTTAGGCCTACTATAAAACTCTAAAACAGTAATTAACACACACATTGTTTACGGTATAATTAGTAAGGACTGTAAATATTGCATTCATGTCGTACAGTAGTATAGATAGACCTACTGCTAGAGATTAAAATCTAAAAACAACTGATTTTGATACGGTAACTAATAAATGAAAAAAATTAAACATCTATTCACTCAAGTCAAACAATATCACAATTAATTAGGTACACAAAAAGGAACTCTTAACTAATATATTGATTATATTAAATCAAGAGAGAAGAAAATTAAATACCAACTTGTCAACATGCCACAGAGACAAAGAGTGCCCTAATTAGCAACACAAGTCAATGTTTTTAAACTGTAAGTCAAAGTTTTTGAAACTGCAGGGTCTTTTCCTCAGAAGGAAGGGTAGAAGTATGAAAAACAAACCATAAATCACTCTCACCAGCCAGGCTCAGTACTCAAGGTCATAGACCCTCCCCCTCCCCTCTTACAATTAATACGACCCTTTGCCTGTTACACCACCCGTTTGCTCCGATTAATTGCTGACAAAATTGTAAAACGAAACAAAGAAGTAGCAGACAAAAAGATATATTTCTTTATTCAAAAACATAAAACTGTTAAAGATTAAGTTATTTTCAAAGAAATTAATTCATGACTAGAGGACCTATGCTGCTCCGCAGCATTAAATTACTTGAAGGAATTCCACGAATCCGATCTGTATCATTAACTTGCACTAAATTTCTCATCATATTGTTAAGCACAAAAAACAAAACAAAAATGTTATTAGTTTTTAGTTATATTTTTGTATGACACCATTGAATTTTCTTAATGAAACTACAAATAAAGAATGATTTGATTAAAATAAATATAATATCCGACAAATAATCAAACTTATGATTTTTGATTGAGTAATATAGACTAGGCCTGTTTCTTAAAAAAGGTAATGCAAGAAGCATTATGAACAAGAAGCACATGTAACAATTGTGGAAACAGCGTTTTTAGGGTATTTCAACCCTTCTGAGTACGAATCTGCCTGTTGCCAAAGCGAAATTTGAACCGGAAGTGCGGTATCCAAGATGGCGGCCAAAACTCTGTTTGCCCTATATCTCCCTTGTTAGTTTGCCTAAAATAATGGTTTAAACGTGTATATAGGGGGGTTTTCAGATGCCAAACACATTACGAAACTCAAAATTTACTTAAATTAAGTTTTGATGGCATATTCCAAAATGGCCGCAAAAAACTAATTTCCGCATACCTCATTTGTTTGTTGGCTTAAAATGATTATTTAAACGTCTGCATAGGAGTTTTCTCGGATTCCAAACAAATTGCAACACCCAAAATTTACTTGCGGTACATTAAGTTTTGGGGGCATATATTCCAAGATGGCACTCAAGATGGCTGCCAAAAACTCTTATATCCGTATATATATATATATATATATATATCCCTTGTTTGTTTGTTTAAATTAATTATTTAAACGTCTACAAAGGTATTTTTTCGGATGTAAATCGAATTGCAACACTCATTATTTACTTCCTTTGAGTTTAGAGGACATATGTTTCCAAGATAACAATACAAACTTTGTTGTGCTTACGTGAGCTGTGTGCGTATTATTGTATTTAGTGTTTAAAACCAGTCAGATATCTATTAGTGGCTGAATATGTCCTACGATTTTTGAAGTGCCAATTAATATTTAGCAATGTTAAAGTAGAATGCAAATTTTTTCAATGTACTCTGGTGGCACCGTAGATAAAGCGTAGTCCAAAAAAACCTGTAAAAATTTTATTTTGGACCATACCTAAAATCCGCAAGAGTTTGAGTAATGGTCTTAAATTAATTGGTCGCTTTTCGCTTTATTTGGGTTTATTATTAATTATTTGGGACCAAATAAATTAGTCAGCAGGTTTGCTGCTGTGGGGGTAATTAACTCTGAAGGATTTAAAATAAATAAATAAAATCCTGTAATAAATGAAGACTTAACTCTGAAATGGTCTTTTTCTTATATTTCTTGTTCTCTTCCGAGGACAGAAGTTTTGACGGCCATGTTGGAACCTATGTCCTCTAAACTCAAAAAGATTAAATAATGAGTGTTGCAATGTGTTTGGCAACCGAGAAAATGCCTTTGTAAGCGTTTAAATAATTATTTCAAGCCAACAAACAAGGGAGATATGAGGAAATTAGAGTTTTTGGTGGCCATCTTGGGCGCCATTTTGGAAGATATGCCCTCAAAACTTAATTTAAGTAAATTTTGAGTTTCGTAATGTGTTTGGCATCTGAAACCCCCTATATACACGTTTAAATCATTATTTTAGGCCAACTAACAAGGGAGATATGGGGCAAACAGAGTTTTGGCCACCATCTTGGATACCGCACTTCCGGTTCAAATTTCGTGTTGGTAACAGGCAGATTCGTACTCAGCGGGGTCGAAATACCCTAAAAACGTTTTTTCCCCAATTGTTGCATGAAATGCTTCTTGCACTTTATAGAGAGGGATTTTATAATTATGGGCCTGCTCTAATACAGATCATGAGCTTAACTGATTCAAACGATCAATAGCTCAAATTAAAACCTATAATTTAATGATTATTTTAAGTCTAAAACATATAAAAAACTAGAACAATACTGGAGCTATTGATTTTTAATCATAGAAAAACGTTATGAAAAATAATTTTTACGTTGGTTGTTCACCTTGCGTTTGCTTGAAACTCGTCCGATTTGAATAACTAATAGCTTAAATGAAAGCTGGGATTTCACTGAAGGTTCTTAGACCAAAATATATATAGGATTATATATTTATACCTGGTGAAATACATCTTAAATTGAGGTAAGAATTCAAAAATGAATCAAATTATGTTTTTTGGTCGAGTAATACAGTAGGTAAATATATTCCGATGCTTGACGGCAAATCTTTGCGTGCATGCCTTCAATTTGAGAACTAAATCATGAAAATCGGTCGAGTAGAAGAGCCAAACAAACTTGAAAAAGAGAAACCAAATTTAACTCCCATGAGAAATACATGGGGAGCAAATTTTGTTTACGTATGTGTTTACGTTGTGCGTGCATACCTTCAATTTGAGACATCAATCATGAAAATCGGTCGGGTAGAAGAGCCAAACAAACTCGGAAAAGAGAAACCAAATTTAACTTACATAAGAAATACATGGGGAGCAAATTTTTCGTTTACGTATAAGCCTAGTAATATTATAGATAAATATATGCCGATGCTTGATGGCAAATCTGTGCGTGCATACCTTTAATTTGAGACATCAATCATGAAAATCGGTCGGGTAGCAGAGCTAAAAGAATTTGGAAAAGAAAAACCAATTTTTTTAAATATATAAGATACCTAGTTTGTGTCTTGTAAATATTTTATTACAAAAAAGAAAATTACTGTTGTAAAATACGAAAATACTGACTACTGATTAGAGTTAGAGATAAAATTTAATAGCCATTATAAAACTATTATTTTTATGATAAAATAGAATTGGATTATCATAATAATTTTTAGGCTGTAGTAATAAATGAAAGCCCCTAGTAATAATGAAAGTTGTGGATTAAAAGTCATAAAACTCAGAGTTCTTGGAAGTACTTTGAGGACAACAATTATTAACAAAAAACTGACTATGCTATAACTTTAGCTGTTTTATGACATTGTCAATCATTTGTAGAAATTCAAAGGACAATAAACACATTTCATTTCATTGTCGTGATAAAATATTAATGTATTTGGGAATGCTATTGGGTTCTTTATTGCATCACTACCCTAGTAATTATGAAGATCGTAAACAAACATCTGATAAGCCTTTTATTTGCTCAGAACCAACTACCGTTGACTAGATAGTACACTGAAAGTAATTTATTATTATAATAGGCTGTACTGATCCGAGTTTCTACCCCCTAAAATGCTGTACCGACCGATGGCAGTAATTAAGCTCAAAATGTACCATATCGACTTTTTCGGAGAACCGCAGACCCCTACTTATTTTAGACGTTTCCTTACAGCTTCCTTAACTCATTACTAGGGTAATGAAACCACCCGGATTCAACTTTAAGATTCGAGTACTTAACTGATTAAAGAAAATATTTTAACATTGCAACTTGCGACCAGGTTAGTCATTGCAACTTGAAGAACAATATGAACCTGCATGTCTCACAATGTTGTCTAAGTTTGATCAAGAACAGTAGCCTGGTGCTAGCTATCGGGGTGTACAACTACATACACTTAATTTTTGATTCACAAGACGACTTGTTATTTTAGACGATATTTCCAACATGGTAACAGAACAGAGTGGTTAAATTAATTGAGAAGAAGTTAATAGAATAGTGAATGATGAGTAATGAAAAACAGATTGAAAAATTAAGAGGGACTGAGAATTTCACAACATGGAAAATAGTCATGAAGGTAATCTTAGAATGTGAAGGAGTTTATGGAATTGTTAGTGGAGAATTCGGAAAACCAACAGCAGGTACACCAAATTATGACGAAAAATTGGTAAATTGGTCAAAAAATGATGCAAAAGCCAGAAAATATATTGTTTTATCCCTTGAGACGAATCCTCTACTTAGAGTAAGCAATTGCTCTACAGGAAAAGAGATGTGGGAGAAACTTGTCCACATTTATGATGTCAAGTCAACTGAAAATATTGACATATTGAGAAATAAGTTCCATAACATTTCTTGGGAACCTACCCTTGGAATGAATAGTCATCTGGAAAAGTTTGACGAAATCCAAAACCAATTAACAATATACGGTAAGCCTATTAATGAAGACGATTTGTGTGCTCGACTCCTTCAAACTCTACCAAAGGAATATGATCACATATATGTGACTTGGCACGACTCACCAAGGGAGGTGAAGACATGGGAAATTCTACAGAAGAAATGTCTCAACTTTGAATTACGTCTAAAGGACAGAGACGAGATGGATGTAGCAGTAGCCATGGTTTCCAAAATAAAAGTAAGTTCTAAACAGCCAAAATATATGGGAGCCAAAAATGCCAAAAAGGGAGACTTGCAAAAATTAGGAGCGATAAAATGTTTTTCATGTGGCAAAAATGGTCATCTATCTAAAAACTGTCGAACAGGTGTAATTTGTTTTAAGTGTCACACAAAAGGACATAAATCAAATGAATGTACCCGTGAGATACAAAATGCAGCAATGATGACTCGATCAAATCTAGAGGTAGGCCTAATTGATAAGTCATTTTTCAGTGAATGTGACAACTGGCTTGTTGACAGTGGTGCTTCTCACCATGTGACAAACCGCAGGGAATGGTTTGCCACTTACAAACCATTTGATACTCCTAAAAAGATGGACAGTGCTCACCAAGGTGTTCATATTCAGGCCTTGGGGTCAGGAAAAATAGACGTTATGGTTTTTGATGGTAAACAGTGGACTTACAGGTATTTCGATGATGTTTGGTACTGTCCTGATGTTGCTTGTAACTTATTCTCTGTGAGGAAAGCAGGTGAAAAAGGCATTCACCAGACTGTGAAAAACAATGGTAAGTCATGGGTGTTTTCTCAAAATGGAACAATCATTGCTTTGGCTATATTTAATACAGCTAATCAATTGTATAATATGGTTGTTAAGGTCATTCCACCAAAAGAATCATGTTTTATTTTGAAGAAAATAAACAATAACGATGATAAACACTACTTTAACATTGAAGAGAGTAGCAATGATATCGAGCATGATCCCCTTGACAGTAGGCAATCAATTCTAAATGATGAGACCAGAAATCAGCTTGTTGACAGAGATATTGTGTATCCAGGAACCAATGATACTGATGAGCAAGACATGTTGTGTCCTAGTGATGATAACGCTATTCCAGGTGATATATTACAAGAGGAGACTTATAACCTGAGAAAACGTGATGGAATAAAAATACCTATGAGATATAGAGATGATTCTGTCATGTGTGTCAGTGACAGAGATAAAAATGAGCTTTTAGCTTCTGCAATACTTACAAACGAAGTACCGGAAAATTATGATGAAGCAATTAGATCTGAGCATGTCGTCAATTGGAAATCCGCTATGGATGAAGAAATAAATTCATTAATAAAAAATAAAACCAATGATTTGGTTGATCAACCAAAAGGAAGAAAAGTCATCGATAATCGCTGGGTATTTGCACTGAAAACAAATTCTGAGAACGAGATCATTCGTTACAAGGCGCGTTTGGTCGCAAAAGGATTTACTCAGCGTCCTGGTATTGATTATGGTGACACTTTCAGCCCTGTAGCTCGGTTTAAGACGATGCGAACTATGTTAGGCTATTCAGTTCAGTACAATCTTGCTATCAAACAGTTTGATGTTAAAACAGCATTTTTGAATGGCAATCTTGATGAGACTATTTGGAAGAGTAAGCTTCAACGGTGTGTTTCCCAATCTTCAATGGAAGCAGAATATGTTGCTGCTAGCGAGACCTGTAAATCCCTTCGTCTTGTGAAAGAGATTGGCGCAATTGAAGAAAAGTCTATTCCTATACTACATGTGGACAATCAAAGTGTGATTAAACTTATGAACAATCCAATGTTCCACGATCGCTCTAAACATATTGAGACGAGATACCATTATGTTCGACAGTTGGTCTCTGGGAAACAGATCACTGTCAGATACATTCCAACAGAAGAACAAACCGCTGATATTTTAACAAAGGGCCTATCATCATTGAACATGTTAGAATGAAAACTTTCATTGGGATGGTGACCTCTTAACTAAAACTTATTTTTCTAAAATGTTTTATGGACATTACGGGGGTGTGTTGAAGATATAATATATTCATATTATAATGTCCATAATAGTTATGTTAGAAAAGAACATATGATGTTTCCTTGGTAACAGAGTTTAGTTGTTTGTTATATTTTGATGAAGTAAGATGTATACACAAATCTAAGTTTTTCATTCTATCAGTTTTACTATTAAATTAACTTAATTTTTGATCCACAAGACGACTTGTTATTTTAGACGATATTTCCAACACATACTACTACTGAAGGAAAACAACATTCTTACTTTATCGAGGGATACTTAAACCCTCAATATTTGAAATATATATTAATATTTAAATATAATATTGATAATATTTATCAATATTTGAAAACTTTTTGAGACATAGCAAATCACTAAATTTTCTTCAGAAATTAATATTCTTAATCAAGGTAAAAATTAAATCTTACTTAATACATTTTGATATAAATAAGTGTAAATTAAATAATGGCACAATCAACCTAACTATTGAGCTGACTAATTATGTTTCTACTGTAGGTATTTTATATATTCGTACCCCAATGCGATATCTTTTTACCTGGCCCTGATTTGCAGTTTAGTAATGGTAATGGTAATTGTTTGCAGAAGATGAGGCGTTGGTTCCTGTGTCACCTAAACACTTGCCACCAGTGATGGGGGTGGATGAGGACAGGTGTGCTTCCCTCCCTCCCCCCGTCCCTGCCCCTGCCACTCAGCTGCTCATCATGCTCAATGACACCAGTGACACCAACGACATCTGCGATAACACCACCAACAACACGGAACAGGACCCAACACCAAATTCTCCTATATTCTTCAGGTGAATCGATTGAACACTTTACATATTAAATAGCTCCATTCAAGCTACTTTGGAAAAAACTTGATTTACTTTATTGTTGTACTTTTTTATTTTATGGATACTTAACCTACTGAAAACTTCTATTTGTGACTTCAATTACATTAGCAAGAAGTCCTGTATACTCAATTGATTGTGTTGTGGCTGTTGTGCCAAACATGATTATATTACCTAGAATAATATTAATGTACCTAGGTATTTCTTCAATATACAAAGCACAAACTCCGATCGGATTTTTATTTTAAATCCTCAGTGAGTGGTACCTAATTTTAACCCTTTGTTTGAGTGCCTCGAGCGGGTGAAACAATTTTATTTGAGATTTGCCAGGCCTACATGTAGTGTTGCTTCTAGTAATGCCAGCCATTTTCCCACTTAAATGCAGGTATTTAGGAAAATTTTCATAAAATACTTATTTTTTAACATCTTTGGCCTAAATTTGTATTGTTTTGTGGATTATTAGATCGTGCATTGTAAAAATACAGGGTTGGTAGGGTCAGGGAAAACCTGGAAAAGTCAGGGGATTTTCTCGGTCTGGAAAAGTCAGGGAATTATGGAAAAATTCTGGAATTTCTCCCGAAAGACTACTTTTTTATAGATATGCTACATTGGGCTCTAAACATGTTTTTGTCAGGGTGATGACTAATGGTAAAAAGAACGACTTTTAAGCACTGACACACATTTTTATATCGATAGTTAGTTATCGGTACAGTGGAGGAATCGATATGTATCCAGTTGTAAACAAGTTTTGTATTTGGGAGTGATTAAATAAGTATAATATTTATATTTTTTTTAATATTCCTTGATTTTGATTAGTCGATATCAACTTACGGTATATCTGGAAAAAGTATAATATCAGTCTGAAAAACCTGGAAAAGTCAGGGAATTTTATTTTCCAAATTTATTACCAACCCTGAAAATACTAATAAACGGTCAAAATAAAATCAAGCACCTATAGGCCTGACTTACCAAGTCCAGGCACACTTTATGTGATTACCCACAAACTATCACCAAATGCACAAATAGGTTGTGGTATTATAACTTTTTAAAACTTTAAAATGTATTTTTCAATGATTCATGGCATTTCTCGTGCAACCTCGACCGCGTCTCGCTACAAAACGCTCGGCACTCAAGCTACGACAATGGTGCGTCTCGGAGCGAGATGCGGCGGTACTCAAAGGGTTAAAAGTCTTGAAACAATGTATGAAAATAGCCATTATTTTCTATGAAAATGATGACAGCTATAAAATTTTGATGCATTATACATTATAATGCTTTGATGAAAACTTTAAATGGTTGCCTTTTTGTATTAGATTAAGAAGAAGAACTCTAATTTTGGCTGTTCTTTCTCTAACATTAAAATTACCCAACTATATTGTGCAACAAAGCTTTGCTCAAATTACCAAGCAATATACAGCTACAAAAACAACATTGTGTTTTAGGAGGTTTGAGTTCACCCCAGAGGTGCCCATCAGGTTGGACTACGAAGGTAAGCATGTGGATATGAAGCATGGACCTCTGGCAGGTCTGCTGATGGGACTAGCTCAGCTCAACTGCTCAGAGCTGCGTCTCAAGCGGCTGTCACATAGACACGGGTGAGTGGCAAACATACTGTACCTGCATCATCTTCTGTGATTTCAACCCTCTCCTTGACTGACTTGACCCACCTCTCACCATCTCCCTACCCTACTATATTTGTTCTGGTCTCCCTTGACGTCACCTTCCATCAGGATTAAATTTGGTTATTTTCTTCGATTGAGATTCTTCTTCCCTTCTCATCAAGCTCCCATCCCTTATTATTCTTCTACTCTTTACTTCAATCTCTGCAAAATGTCAGCTCAATCGGTCCAATACGGTAGTTTTCACATGATGGAACTTCATTATTATACACAAACATTCATACTTTCACATTTATAATATACTCACCATTGCAAATGCGGAGTTGTATGATCTTTTGTAATTATGAGTATATTTTGTATTAAAAAGTATGTTTCTTTCTGTATACATAATGTGGAAATAAACATATATTAATATTTCATTCATTCATTTCATTCATTCATTCATCTTATATTATTCACTAGCAGAGTACCCGTCCTTCTTACGGGGGTTGGCAAATAAGTATAAAATGCTTATTTCAGTTATACCCAATCTTTGCGTTTGCGATGTGAGAAAACACGGTTTGAGAAAATTTGCTTCCTCAAATTTACGGTATGCGATAGTATTACACATCTACCATAGCCATAATGTTCTACTACTTCACCTACACAATAGACAAAGATAGATTATTAAAAATTCGCGAAATATCATAAATTATTCATGAAATTAAAAACATAAACATAACTGTAAACAATCCTACTTTGACAGTTCTCATTGTGTATCACAGTTTTATGTTGCTGCTTAGTTCAAATTAGCTGTTTTCATAAATAATGAAAAAAATAATAGTGCTGCACCCTGTTGGTAAATCTTATAAATTTTTAATGCTTTTGCATATCATAGAACCAACTCTTTTAGTTGAAACAGCTGGCTAAATTCTTTAATTCCCTTTAAATATTATGAATACTCATAAGGTTAACATGGAGAACTGCAAAGCCACTGGGGCGGAGCCCAAAAGGATTTTTGAGATAAGAATATGCCTATATGTTAATCGGGAATGTGAGCTATCATCATGCCAAATTTCAGCCCAATCCGACCAGTATTTTTCGTGTTTACTTGTCACAAACATACATACATCCATACATCCATACATCCAAACTTTCTCATTTATAATATTAGTAGGATAATAGTATTAATGTTTTTTGTGTTTCTTTTATATTTGATGTAGCCCTGTTGATAAAATTTTCAATGAACTCAGATTGTTGATAATTAGCTAATTTTACATTACCCTTGTGACAACATAAGAATATATTTGTGTCTTTGTTAGTCGGTTCTTACTCAAAATTCATAGATTTGCAGTAGCCTAAAATCCAATTTAACAATCCCTATTCAAAAGAGTCGGTGTTTTTATTGTGGGGACTTCCAGAGCACATCTTACACCATCACTGTTCTTTCCTACTTTTTTAGTTTGATGGTTCTCTACTTGTTTTTTTCATTAAATGATTTTTTTACTATTCACACCCTGGGGATTATGAGAAATTTTTATAACACTGTAAAGACCCGAGTCAACATTTCCACTAAACATAAAGCGACACACTTCTTCGTCAGAACCGAAATCGTAAGTCACAGTTTCTCCAGCAACTTCCCTGTGTACTCAAAATAAATAGTTAGGGTATAGTTCACTGATACATTGTAGTTTCACGTATCCGGCGTACTCGCCATCTCAAGAAAGTAAAGTTTGGTATAGCTGAAGGTCAAACACCGATCTCGAGTAAGATTTATCACCTACGATCAAATGTTTGTATGATTCCCACTCAATTTTCTTACTTACAAGAGGATTTCCCTATGATTGTTCTAGTGGCTGTAGAGAATAAATTATTTTGAATATTTTGATCGTAACAAACAGTTTCTGTCCCCTACTATGGGTATTATTTCACATTCCATACTCAAATTTAAGCTCAATCACCACTTTCCTTCAAATCACTTTGCAGGAAAACTAACACATTATTCGATAAGGTTTGGAGAGAAAGGGCTAATTGCCTGAGAATAGGTGTGAGAAAGGATAGGATAAGCAGGCTTACCTTAAGAAATGTAGGCATCCCATTTCATTCACTACAGAACACGGAAGAACAAACAAACAACAACACAACAACCAACAAACAACAACAAACAAACAAACAAGTTGTTTGTATTTTCTTCCGTGTTCTGTAGTGAATGAAATGGGACGCCTACATTTCTTAAGGTAAGCCTGCTTATCCTATCCTTTCTCACATTATTCGATAATTTAGTTATAAAAAAATTGAGGTACAAACGTTAACAAATACATTTTTTCTTGTTCATTGGAATTGTTTGTTCATAAACAAGAACTCCTAGATTAATAATTACATACTTGGTGAGGTTATAAAAATAATAACAAATGTCTCACAGCTGACAAACATTAAACATCTGATAAATGATTTATAATTATAAATGAATGTTGTATTCTTCAATAAAAGTTTTATTGACTCCACCTTTAAAGGGCTGTAGGTCGTAGCCCTTTAAAAAATATAAATTCTAAGGAAATTCGGCAAACTTACCTATTATCCCATTTAATTTGACACATAAGTCTTGTAGATCGGTCCAGTAATCACTGAGAAAACAGACTTACAACTGTGTATTAAATATATAGAAGATTAATAAAATTTAGATGAAAACACTATTAATGCTTGTAAACATCTGTTTGCTAAATGTATTCTGTGTTCCACCTTGATTCCTCATAAACTTAGATTAGATATGGTAATTCCAAGTATTTGAATCCATATACCTTATCAATTTCTCTCCCATCGATTCTATAAAAGCCTTCTGTGTACGGTCACATTATTACCTGCCCGTTTTAAGATAGACTAGAGGACCCGTGCTGCTCCGCAGCATTGAGCCATAAGATGAGATAATATCATATATTAAACTGAATGTCAGTGACAACATAGAATTAATAATGCATAGGGACAGGTCGATTCCAAAAGTCGATTCTTGATTCTACTGAATCCTTGGCTTTGGAATCAGAATCAAGAATCAATCCGCTCAAAGTCGATTCTGATACTTATTTCTGACTCCTCGGCGAAGATCGGGCTATCAGAAAATTACTGCTATTGCTGCGATCGCACAAGACGGCGATAATGTCTATGCGACTGTGACAGATGTTCATGATTTTGCTGCTCTCGCGGAAGACGACGATGATGTTCCATTACTGAGGAGGTTATTCTGGGTTTTGCCGTGACCGCAGAAGACTATGGCAATATCTACACGACCAGAGGAAATTATCACAATTTTGCCGCGATTGCAGGAAACGATGACGATGTCCACACGGCCGCAGATAACAAGATCACAATGTATAGATGGTCACGGGAGATGATCATAATTTAGCCGCAATCACAGAAGACGATGATAATGATACACGACTGCAGGAGATTCAGGATTTTTCCTTGACCGTGGGAGACAGTAACGATTTATACATGACAGTGGGGACGATAATGATATCTATCTGACCGTGGTAGATGATTTTAATTTTGCCACGATCGGGCGAAGATGTCCTTGTAGTTTTATTTAAACTTTGACGATTTTCCTCTTGATAAGGCATCTTACTTATAATTGACCATGGCTGAAAACTGGTTGAGGCAAGTAGACTCCAACTCGATCGATTGTTTGCCGCCTTGTTAATGGTGATGCAAAATTCTGAAAATGCTATCTCTATGGGGAATTTTCTTCGCTTAAAAGAAAATGGCACAGTTGTATCTGATGGCAAAAGATCAATGAGCGGTAGCAGTATACGTTGCCCAATGTGCATTCTTCTTATTATTTATAAATATAAACTGTTGTCATGCACTTGTTTTACAATAAGCCTTGTGCCATTTAAAAGACTTGTATAATTTAATAAATTCCATATCTGAGAAATAATCAAATTGATGTTTTTTGATTGAGCAATACAGTATTTGAACTTAACTGACTCAAACAATTAATATCTCAAATGAAAGCCTTTATTTCTAGGAGTATTTTAAGACAAAGACGTATAGAATAACTAAAATAAAAATTGAGTTAAGTATTATTGATTGCAGTTAAGTCCTAAAAATAATTGTAATTATTGTTGATTTGTGATTCAGCAGTATGCTTCAGGTACATCCAATCTTAATAATCAATAGCTCAAACGAGAGCTGGTATTTCGTTGAAGGTTCTTAGACCAAAACATATAGGATTATTTAATTAATTAAAAATTGTGAAATAGGTACATGTTTAATTGAAGAAAGGATTTGAATACAATCAAATCTATTTATGTTTGTTGTGTCGATTAATAAAGCACAGTAGATAGATTAATGAAGATGATTGATGGAAAATCTGTGTGGTGAAACCTTTAATTTAAGACCAAAATTATAAAAATCGGTCCAGTAGAAGAGCCAAACTGACTCGGAGGAGAAAAACCAATATTTTTTTTATATATAGATTTTTGCCTCCAAGCCTTTTTAGTCATTATCACCAGTTTCGGTTCAGGGGAGTTATATAGCTGATTCTCCTTTTCAATAGAACATTTGTACACTATGCATCACCTATGGTCCCACTAAGGACAGATGACCGTGAACTTACAACTATATTTATATTCCTGTAGCATATTATTATTTGTATACTACATTATTTCTTGAGTTTATTATAATACTCCCAAACATAATCCAATAGAATGGTTAGACCAAAACATTAAAACAACAAGCGAGACGATCCTCAGATAAATAGATAAGTTAAGTAAGTCTTAAAACTTTGACTCATTAAGAGAGGTGCTTTCCACAGAATGACTGACAACAGTTGGCTTGCTCTTTTGCTCCCTAAAGGTCGATTCACACATATCAGTCCAGTCACAGTTCCGTTACAGTCCAGGAAGTCTCAGTTGCGTCCGCAATTCCTCAGTCAACTCCCCGTCAGTTGGTTTCAGTTCAGTCAGTCTTCTGTCTCTAATATTTACAGTGATGTTACAGTTAAACATTTTAAATTAAAACCCTATAGTCCAGCAAATTTTTGTCCAGACAAACAGTATTCAAAATATAAACACAATCATTTTAATAACAAAAACACTATTTTCTAACCTTAAACACGTCCATCAGGCATCCGAACAATCCAAAAATATCGGTGGAATGAAATCTGAAATTGACTGACGGACGCCAAAAGAGCGACTGACAGACCTGTGCCTGATGAGTCTAGATAAGGCAATAGAAAATGCATTTAAGAATATTTTGGTTGACTGTAACGTGACTTATATGTCTGAACTGTGACGTGCCGTAATTGATATGTGTGAATCGACCTTAACTCATACACAACCTCAACTACTGGTCTGTTAAGTGTCAGGGCTAGTTTAGGGTAACATTAAATACAGCACAGGGTTTTAATCAGGTGTTACGTTGTGATTTCAGTTTGCTGGGATTTGAGAAGCTGCTGTCCTACATAATGTCTGAGTGGCTCAGTGATATAAAGAAGAACCAATTGCCAAGTCTGTTGGGTGGGGTAGGACCTATGTACTCTGTCGTGCAGTTGTGTAAGTGCTAATCATAATTGATATTGTAAGGTCTTACCTTAGCAATCCTATTTTTTTCTATCCGATATCAATTTCGAACCCAAAGGTTCATGTTCAGTCGGAGTCTAGGTCGACCAAATTTTTTTAGTAGTATCCACCGAATGGGTTTCGTAGAAAATATAATAACATTGGTCGGCAGGCATAGGAGCCTGGGCGTAGGAACCTGAGTGCA
This sequence comes from Macrosteles quadrilineatus, assembly GCF_028750875.1. NCBI lineage: Eukaryota > Metazoa > Arthropoda > Insecta > Hemiptera > Cicadellidae > Macrosteles > Macrosteles quadrilineatus. The sequence continues at coordinate 120,846,154 of NW_026542594.1, forward strand.
ACAGACTAGAGATACACTTGTGTCACTGTCTGTCTGGTAGTAATAGCTTGAAGTATGGTTGGTGGGTAAGGGGATGGGGGCGAGTTTGCGATTCTAGAGTTTTTACTTCTACGGCTGAGGTGTTGCCAGTTCTCTGCGACTTTACCGCATTGTTTTTTATGCTCTTCTAGTTGGTTTATGCTTTTATTTTGCTTTTGTTGAATATTATTGGGTTGTTGTAGTCTTCTTTTTTCTTTTTCATATTGATGGATGTTAGCCTCCGGATTACTGTATAATACTTAAAGTGGTTTAAATACCTGCATTTAAGTAATCCAATTCGTTGCTTGTGTTGCAACCGGTTTCAACTCCGTGGAGTCATCTTCAGGCGTCCAAGGATATAAGTTATCACTTCATTTGAAGGTCGTCATAGTTTTTAAAAAACGAATATACACGTAACACGAACATTGAACACTGAACACTGACGTTTAACATACAAAGTTACTGAGAAGGTTAGCGACGCGTACCGGCCGGATGTAAAGTCTAGACTGACATCCGGCCGGTACGCGTCGCTAACCTTCTCAGCAACTTTGTATGTTTTTTAAATGTTAAACGTCAGTGTTCAGTGTTCAATGTTCGTGTTACGTGTATATTCGTTTTTTAAAAACTATGACGACCTTCAAATGAAGTGATAACTTATATCTTTGGACGCCTGAAGATGACTCCACGGAGTTGAAACCGGTTGCAACACAAGCAACGAATTGGATTACTTAAATGCAGGTATTTAAACCACTTTAAGTTCTTTTTTCTTTAGCAAGGTATCAAAATGCGGTAGAACCTCAAATTTCCAAATGAAAACCAACTGACCAGGACTGTCTCTGCCAAATGTTCTTAGTAAAAAAAGTATTAGTACTCAAAGAAACTATTGGAATGTATATGCAATTTTATTTAGCTTAGGTAAACAATGAATACCACGTTATTAGCGAATTTCCCTATAGGGAAGTAGCTATTACCGTAGGTGGGACGATAAGACCTGGAGCCGGAACCGATTTATTTTTTACATTTCGATGTCCTTAGAGGCCAAAAACACTATTCGTTCAAATATTTTATGTATATACAGGGTGAGTCTTCTAAGCTGTCCTAAACAGATTACAGATAAACGGCTTGACATACAGAGATGAAAGAAAACTTTACCCACTAATTCATACCCCAGGAATAACGTACAAATATTTTTTACATTTTTAAAATAAAGGGTGTTCGAGTAACTGGGGGTCATTGGTTCAAATCTCAGAGTTTTCAAATGTAAACATATGTCATGTTATGCATCATTTTAAAGCTCTAGACTAGACATACAATTTAGTGAAAACAGAACTGCTTTATCTTTATCCGTTTCAAAATGGCGGCCATTTATATTTAAAATAAATTGATATACACCCTGTATCTTGGAAACCTCTAAACCTATTTTCGTTCTGTTTGAAAATTCTTGATCCTCGTGAGTTCAGCTTTAATTTGATATGCGACATGTCATCATTTCAAAAACTAAATATTTTTTCAATGATTTTATTTTTATTTTTTTTTGTAGCCTTATATATAAAAAACTTTAAATGGCAACATGTCAAATGGCGTATCTGCAAAAACCAATAACTTTTAAATTTAAACCCACCGTCTATCTTTGCTCGTTTTCTAGTAATTGACCAAAAACTCCAATTGCCCATATTTTTTTTTTTTTTTGTCCTAGGACGCTAGGCACGAGCCTGGGATTGTTTTTCACATTACTTCAGGCTAGACCTAGGGGTTGCGGCATTATCACTTAGATAAAATCCATTGGTGACTTGGCGGGGATCGAACCCGGGACCTCAGGGACTGAAGTCCCGCGCTCTAACCACTACGCCAGCTCGCTCCCCAATTAAAACAACCCTAATTAATTGCCCATATAAAACAACCCATGTTAAACATGCAGTACTGGAGATTAGTGGATGCAGATACACTATTCAATACAGAACTGCACGTTTAACATGGGTTTTATACGGGCAATTGGAGTTTTTGGAATTTGTTATTGCAATTCATTTTAAAATTGGAATTGATATCTTATGTTGATTTTTTATTGCTAAATCTTCACAAAGCGTTGCTGTAGCATGAAAATGTTCCAATTTTTCAGTTAACAATATCGTGAGTTGAGGTTTGTTTGGATTATGTTTGTTTTGTTAAGATATATATAATATTTTTAAGTTTTATGTGTTTTTCTTTCTTTATCTAATAACACTCAGCCGTGTGACAAGATTTTTTTAAATGTATTATCATTGTTCCACTTTCAAATTACTTTTACCACTGTTGCAGTGAAAATATAATATTTTTTGTTAATTCTCTACAAAAATAATAGCAAACTTAATTATTAGTTACTGTGATTTTCTGCCCACCTTCCCCTTGCCATCAATTGCTCCAAGATATTGACTGTAGTGGTTGTTGTTGTTCTCAGTCCAAGGTATTAGGGACCTGTTCTGGCTGCCCATCGAGCAATACCAGAAAGACGGGAGGATTGTTAGAGGACTACAGAGAGGAGCCAACTCATTCACTACTTCCACAGCCATGGCTGCTCTAGAACTGACCACTCGCATAGTTCATGCTATTCAGGTCAGCGTCTCTGTTAACGGCTATAGGAACACATATTTTCATCATCTTTTATAATATCTATAATTTTTTTTAAGTAATATGTTTTCTGTTTGTCTGTCCTACCGTTACATAAAACTGTTTCTCTGATTTGATGCATATTTAAGAAAGGGATACAAGGAGTGTCATAAGCATTTTATTGTTCTTTAATAACATTTCCCGCTGTACTTCAAAGTTTAGGAGGCATTAATTGATTGCACTCTGTAATAAAAAATAACCTCATTGTTCATATTAAATTTCCTTTAATTACATTTACTCTGTTTGGATTTAAATAAACTTATCAGAAATTATTCTGAAAGAAAGCATCATATTTAAGACTTTTGATCAATGGTGACATTGTACCTTTTTATACAGTACTAGTGGTCGTCCAGTGGTCGAAAACTCGACCAAAAATAATGTCCACTTGATTTATACGGTATTTTAAAAGAACTCTATATACTTCTCTTTTGTTTTCTCACCCTGTTGTTAAGCATGAATAAAGCAAATAGTTAGTTATAGGAATATAAATTTGGATATTTTTACTTCTCCAATAAAGAGTACGAGTATGCAAATTCAAGGAACTTAGTAAATTTTGTTTTCTGGTTCCTACCAAAAATTTCCTAAAAATAATGTAAAAAACCTTATCTCAATTATGTTGCAAACACAAACTTGATCATATCTCTTTTAGAGTGTCGCAGAGACAGCATTTGACATGGTGTCACCCGGGCCAAGTGTGCGGCGGAGGAGAAACAAGCGGGGTAGCAAGTCTCGGTCCCGCTACACTCCCCCTGCTGACTTTAGGGAAGGAGTCACAAATGCCGTTGCCCTAGTTAAGGAGGTAATTCATTTTCATTGTCTATGACTCGTGTGTTTTGTCAATTATTTTTTAGTAACTTTCATTATCTATTTAATGAAAATTAAAAATACAACATAATAGTGCATCAGTAATGCTAGAGTGTTCATAAAAATATTTATTATTATTTTTTCTTTCACAAACATCCAACTATTTGAATTGAATAGAGCTGTCGTCTGACACTATGACCAATGAGAGAGGACATTTTGGGTGTGTCCCTTCTGATTCTGGGGTAACTGATTCTCTTCTATCCAATGTTAATAATTTTCTTCTGTTTCTACAGGGTATTGGAGAAACTGCGCACACCCTTGTACAGGAGGCCTTGGCAGAACATGAAGACAAGGGAGCGGTATGTATATGTGTTAAATGTTTATGTGAAAACTGAAATTCTCTTGTAATGTTTATATCAGGAATATTTTTTCCTACGTAGTAAAATTATTTTAAATTCTAATTCAATGCCACGGATGCCATGCTTCAATCTCACATACTTGATCAGTACTAGTAAACAACTAAAACTACACTAACACTTCTGTTGCTAGTAATAATGATCTTGAAATAGTATGTAGTGAACAATTAAAACGTTTTCAATCTTATTTCTCTAGAAACAGTTTGTTTTTAAATCATCAAAAAACAAATAAAATGTTCTTCTCAACAGTGCAAAATAAAGAACATCTGGAAATGTCCATATCAATAGAGCAAAGTCAAGTAGTGACATTAAATTTCACAAAATTCTTAGGTTTAATAGTGGATAATCACTTCAATTGGGATCTAAATGTTCTACATTTAGCAAAAAAAAATACTTCAGGATTATACGTCTTAAAAAGAATATCATTTTTGTGTAACCTAGAAACACTCAAATGTATTTATTTTGCTTACCTCTGTCATGGTCTAGCAATCCATGGGGGCACTAGTGCACAAAACCTAGATAAAATCCTTTAACTAAAAGAAAATCCTTGCGAATAATGTTAAACCTGGAACCTAAAGCATCTGTAAGAAACCACTTTTCACAATTAGATATTATATTAACTGTCTATATGACCAGTATATTTTAGAATACATTATTTTCCCCAAAAGTCAAATTCATAAATATGTGTTTTGCAATGATATACACACATACGAGGGTCATTCCAAAAGTAAGGTCCGATTCGCTGTAACTATTTGAACTGGGCGCCAAGGACAAAATATGCATGCGCGCCGACTCCTGGTATGCCTTGAGTATTAAAAACTAATTAATATACATACAAAGGGATTTAGAATTTTAGTAAGAAAATATCACCAAGATAAAACTTGTTATTCCATAGAAGATTTATTTTTATAACTTAGGTTGAGGAAGAGAGCAACTTATCAATCCAATAAATGATTTTTACTCCAAAACAATTTTAATGATATAGGAAAATAAAATACAATTTTCATGATCTGTTGTAGGAAATTAATAAATTTGTCTAATAGTATCAGCCCTCTTGTTATATTATCAACCATAAAAGAGTAAATAAACCATAATTCATATTAAACACACACTATTAACATGTACGGATAAAGAATTGTATTGCATAGATTCATTGACGGAAAGTAAATAAAAGAAACGTCTTATAACACTTAAAACATATATTTACCCTTATTCTGTTACTCACAAGACGGTAAATATACAAAAAAGATGGTAAATGGTGATCGATTTCAATTGGACACTCTAATCATCATTAGACCCAATAGGCGAATGACAAGAATCTTGAATGGCGTCCCTACTTATATCCTATTGGCTACCGGAAGCACCGGCCAATACATTTTTATAAGTACAACTGCAGTCGAAATTTACTTGTTCATTAATCAGCTTATTTCTATTTTTACATTTTTCCTTATAAATATACAACTATCCCCAAGCATTCATTACATATCCTTTCTTAAAATTCTTCAAAATACATAGATTATCCTCTATTTTTTCTATTGAGTGTCCATTTTGTAACGGTGTTGTGCAACATTAATTTGATCTTTCCGGTTTGTTGTTCCTCCAGACAGATATGTAGTTTTGGAAGCGGTTGACGAAGTTCACAGTCTGTCCAATGTAGAAGTTGTCACAATCGTTACAACTGATTTTATAGATGCCCGAAGCGTCGAATTTGTTACAATCTTCTATTTTTAGATGCAGTATTTTACTCATGGTGTTCTGAGTCCTGTAGGCTATTGAATCTCCGTATTTCTTGAATCTATTAGCAGTCCTTTGTGTTGTATTCCCCGTATAGCTAAATGTGACATATCTGGTGTTTTCCTCTTTTACCTCTTCTAATGTTGTTCTGCTGTGTAGTTTATTCTGGCTATTGATTTTTCTCTTTGTCTTTCTTGCGATGTACTCTATTGTCTTGGTTCGTAATCCATTAACTTGTGCGATCTTCTTAATGGTGTCCAGTTCATTCTTCCTATTGGCTTGGCTAAGTAGGATCTCATATGCTCGGTACAGCATGGATCTAAATGCTGCGTTCTTGTGAATTGTTGGTTGGATAGACTTGATGTTGATTGTAGTGTCCGTTTGCGTAGGTTTTCTGTAGATTTCAAACTCAATCTTGTTGTCTTTTCTCTCTAACGTGAGGTCCAGGAAGTTGATCTTTTGGTTTTCTTCAAACTCGTTGGTAAAGGTGAGGTTCGGATAGTGGCTGTTAAGTGTCTGCATCATTGTTTCGTGCTCTTGCTCTTGGGATTGTCTGAAGATAACAAGCATGTCGTCTACATATCTAACATACAGTTTTACATCATGATTCTTTCTTAAATTCTTTAACATTTCTTTTTCCTGATGCTGTAAAAATATTTATGACAAAATTGCCGAAAGTGGACTTCCCATAGCTAAACCATCTGTTTGTTCATAAAATCTATTGTTAAATCTAAAATAATTTTATTTCAAAACAGTCACAAGCAATTTTACAATCTGATTGACATCTTCATTGTCTAAACTATTCTGTAAAAGCCTACATTTAACAAGATCTACAGTTCCAGATACAGGTATCTTGTGTAAGGAAGTTTTCCCTTTTGAAGGAGAAAAGTCCCTTCACACTCCTACACAGTATTTCTTTATTTTTCCTCAAGGGTTTTTATCCTGGGTTAGTGACAACTCGGTGACTGCTATAAACTGATCTACTTTATTATGCACTATATACAATATTTACAAAAGTGTCTTCAAATGAAATGGCCTTGTAGTACCAAGGCAACTATTAGTTTAGCATCCAGTGCTCAACGCTGTACTGTCCCTGGTGATCCTCTGGAATACCGTCCCAACGGCGTACCTCCCAGAGAGCAACCTGTCGTTGCTGTCACCTCTCGTCGGCTGTCTGGCTCCAACTGCCCAGCCTTCTAATAGTGGTGTAGACTCTTCGCAATGTGCAGCACTGTCTCCTGCTGACACCTCTCGTCGGCTGTCTGGCTCCGACTGCCCAGCCTAAAACAGAATCTCCTATTATACACTGTCTACTATTGCACGCAGTGGAAGGGGGAGATTCAAAGGATGGCTGGGGGCTCAACACGCCCGTCCAGCCAGTGCTGGCTCAACACGCCTATGCACTAGGGGAAAGGGAATAGTACTGGGGGCTCAACACGCCCATCCCGTACCGGAGAAAGGAAAAAGTACTGGGGGCTCAACACGCCTATGCACTAGGGGAAAGGGAATAGTACTGGGGGCTCAACACGCCCATCCCGTACCGGAGAAAGGAAAAAGTACTGGGGGCTCAACACGCCTATGCACTAGGGGAAAAGGAATAGTACTGGGGGCTCAACACGCCCATCCCGTACCGGAGAAAGGAAAAAGTACTGGGGGCTCAACATGCCTATGCACTAGGGGAAAGGGAATAGTACTGGGGGCTCAACACGCCCATCCCGTACCGGAGAAAGGAAAAAGTACTGGGGGCTCAACACGCCCATCCCGTACCGGAGAAAGGAAAAAGTACTGGGGGCTCAACACGCCCATCCAGCACCCAGGGAAGGGTCACCGGTGGCTCAACACGCCCATCCGGTGAGGCCAACTGACTCTCCTGCCTAAGTGCCCTCCCTTATATTTACAAAAGTGTCTTCAAATGAAATATTTCATTTAGATTAAACATCGCTATAGGTACTCTTTGTTGAAGTAAATATCTGCAATCTTCGTGGAAATCTTGACTCTTGTATCCGATTGTTGCGATTTTGCTGCTAATTTTGCTTGACTAGCTTCACTAAATAACTTCTTTATCAGCATTGTACGTGTTATTAAATTTACATATACAAGTTTTTACGTATATTTTACGTATATAATATATACACGGATTTTACCCCCAAAGGGTGGGGGAAAGTACTCAGTATCGGGCCCTTGTACTGAGCTCCTTCCCCAGCTCATTATCCTGAGAGAATTTACCTGAGTGAAAAGTACTGGGAAAAAGTGCTGAGGGAAAAGTGCTGAGGGAAAAGTACTGGGGGAAAACGGCACAATTCTATGTGTAGCTTGATCACTTCATAACAGTTGGTGTACAGATTTGAGATATCAAATGAGACTAACCTACTATTCGACTCTATATCTATGTTCTTTACAAGTTAAACAAATTCATAACTATTCTTTACACTGTATATATATTCAAATTCAAATCATTAATGAGCTTACTTGCTAATAATTTTGAAACATTGTAGGTAGGAGCACATTTAAAGTTAACTAAGGGTCTGATGGGTACATTCTTCTTGTGTATTTTCGGGATCCCTTTCATCAGGGGCGCTTTGGAATTTAGGATGTTCGATAAATATTAACATTCTTCGGTAATCACTCTGGTGCATCTCTTCACGACATCGGACAGCTCTTTATGGTACCTCTGTGTTGGATCTCTTTTCGGCTCTTTGAAGTTATTTTCTTTGATAAAATCTTTGGTCTTCTTTAAATATTCTTCTTTACCGAGCACTTTATGATTGCGTTGCTTTTGTCTGCTTTCACAGCGATTGAGCTATTCTCTTCCAGTTTCTTCTTTATTTTGTTGCATGTCATCAGTTCTTCATTTCTGCTGGGATCTATGGGTCCTTGGCTGGTGAAAGCGTTGGCTGTCACTTCCTTCCGAACGGTATAATGGTGTACGTCTCTGAGTGATTTTACATTCGCTTCAACTTAAGTAGCTAGTAGTTCGATTTTGTCCTTCTTCTTCATTGGGAAATTGTACTTCATTCCGTAGTTCAGTATTTTCGTTTCTTCTTCACTGAATTAAATGTCTGTAAGGTTGATGGCTCTCTTCTGGAATTTGTGTCCTGTACTCGTCCTATACAAGTCTTCATTAGGTATATTCTTCTCTATGAGCTTGTTTAATTAGTCGTTTATCCGTAAATATTTCCGGTCCATGGCGTCTTCAACCTTTTCACTGACGTCTTTGTGTAGTAGATTCCATGCGATAGGACCGTATAATCTCAAAAACTGTAGATGGATGTCGTAGGCAATCAGGTTCAGTTCTTCTTTTTCACAGTAAAGTTGTTGATCATATTCTGGATGAATAATACCTCTCCTTGTTCCTTGGTTCTTTTGGCGCCAGTGGAGTTACAGTTGATCTTGATTTTTGTGTATTGTGGTGTTATTCTCTTTTTGATACATTTGTGGCGTCAACTTAGCCACAGCTGTGTTGCCTTTAGTCTATACTTTATTGTAATATTTATTATGTAACAGCTGTTGCTTTTTTTTTTTGTTAAAACTGTTCAGTTTTGACTATGTTATGATTCAACACACTTCTTCATTCGTTTGTAAATAAAACTTATCAAAATATTCATCATCATCATCATCATTCGTTCATATAGTGGTGATATTATTTCATTTAGATTAAACATCGCTATAGGTACTCTTTGTTGAAGTAAATATCTGCAATCTTCGTGGAAATCTTGACTCTTGTATCCGATTGTTGCGATTTTGCTGCTAATTTTGCTTGACTAGCTTCACTAAATAACTTCTTTATCAGCATTGTACGTGTTATTAAATTTACATATACAAGTTTTTACGTATATTTTACGTATATAATTTACGTATATTCATAACACATACAATGCTGATCAAGAAGTTATATAGATTTATCGATTGATGTAAATCAAGTAAGAAACATAATGTAGCCTACTTGTTGTTTGTGTTTTTGGTTTCGGTGACTCTATTCATGTATGTTTGTACAGCTTGAATAAAGATGATTTGATTTGATTTAGTACACACAAACGCACATATACATTTACTCACACAATCTGCACTACAATAACGCGGGTAGTGTTGTTGCCTTTTAGGGCATTAACTAATCTGAAATAAACTTACCTAATCAAAACCATGTACAAAGTATTTAAATATTGTAAAGTAAATCGTTTTCATGAACAAATCTCATTACCGGTACTTAATACTTTGTCAGACACATTTGTGGGCATACTATAAAATGCCTAAGCATTATAACCAATTTAAGTCAATGTGAATAAATTCCTATTATTATTACTACATTTTATACTTTGCTTGAAAGCTTTAGGAAATATACGATGTTTCTGAATTCAGTACTCTGTCAGTAACATACACATTTTAATATCCATATTGAGTATTATATATTTCATTTTAAAAGCTTATAACTTTATAAGAGATATTAAAATGGTGAAACCATCTTTTACTTTGATGAACTATGTACATGTGTCGTGAGGAGATAGAATGAAACTGTTTAGTGTATCTGTATACTGACTTTTAAATAATAGTCATAGTCAAAGGTATTAACTATAGAATAAAGTGAAATCCACTTTACTATGTTTACTTTACTCCACTAACTCATGTTACTGTTACTTGTTTGATGTACATGATAGTGTTTTGTTGATATCAGTTCGGCGCCGTTGGAGGTGTGTTGCGCCAGATCCCCCCCACCATGGTTGCTCCAATCATTCTGGCGTCTGCCGCAACTTCCAACCTGTTAGGCGGCGTCCGCAGTCAGTTGGTGCCTGACGCGCGGCGTGAGGCTCAATACAAGTGGCGTGACCAGGGCGACAAACATCAGTAGATTCTGTTGGTAATATTTTGAAAAAAGCAGATTCTTGACACCGGTGTTAATCTATTTTTTTGCCATCTATATCAGTTAATTTGATCTACTATTCAAATAGGTTTTAAGATTATGGTTATAAAAACTTATGGTGTTAAACAAATTGAAGATTTTTTGAATAATTTTTTATCGAGATGATGGGAAGAGAATCTTTATAAAGCTTAAATTGTAATACTTAATTGGTTCAGTCTTATCCCACTTCAAGTAAAAGTTATCAGTAAAACCTTTCTACTCCATCCCAGCCTGGTCCTTAACTCTAGGTAATCCAACCAGACTGGACAGACCTACCAATTAATATACTACTTTATAAACTGTACTTGCCCGGGTAGTTTATCATCAGCGTTCTGTAAATTGTCAACTAACTTGATGTTGAATGTATTATGTTTTTTCACCTTAAGAGTTTTATGTTTCATGGCAGAGTAGCCTATTTTTCACAGTAATATATAGTATGTTCTATCGTTATAAACGTTTTTACCATATCAGCTTAATTATCTGATGAAATGCAATCAAAAGAGCCGCCAATGGCAATTTTTCTGAAAAATTACAAAATAAATGTTGAAAATTATAATGTGTTATGATTATGACTATTATGATTTAGCCTAAATTTGTTGAATACAGAAAAAAGAAAAACTTGTAGTTTCTTTTCATTTCATACATTCTTTATTTTACAAGAGTTATAACCAAAATGAGACGAAGTAGGGAGGTTCTGCTGTATAAAAATCTGTCTGCTGCTATTAGCATTTAAATGCTAGAACCGTTAACTCAAATATATTTTGTTTGTCAGCAAAATTGTTAAAATAAACAAAAAAAATTGTGTCATAAGACCAGAAGTAGTGAAAGTTTTAATTTTTTATGTCTGGAAACTTAAGTTAATGTTTTGTGTACCAAAATAATTCTGACTTTGTGAATACAAATATTTTGGAACAATATGCTTTAAATTTGGTCGGTGACTTTAATATGTAAGAATTTTACATTTTTATCAAAACTATTAACTGGAATTTTTCAATTGTGAAAACTATCTTTCAATTTGATAATAACTTATCAATGATACCTACCATTTATAAGTATAAATTTGAAGCTGTGTTATGTTTGTGATTATAAATAATTGTAAAGTTGGTGCAAAGCGCTAAGTATGTGTTACTCACTCACTAGTCTTGGCTTTATCAAAATCAAGAAACTGGGTCTTTCAATAATGAAGTACTGAAGAAGGCAATATGCTTTTTACACAACTAGTAAGATAGCTTTTACCAAGTAGCTTTGTAGTTTTTATATTATTTTTTTTCATTGTTAGTTATTTAGAAACAATAATGATTGCGTATATTTAAACAAATTAATTTGTTTAACACATTTTTTATATTTGTTCAATACAAGTCCTTACCTTCCTGACTCTTTGATTCAAATATCCAAATGATTCCTCAAACAACAAACACAGGTATCCTCTGGAGTTCTGCTGACTGTAGGTTTACTACTTGTTGGTTTTACTTTCTATTTTGTTTTGATGAAATATCTGTTACTTCTTTCCTCTTCCTCTTTGTTCTTTTTCCCTGAATTTTTAAGGCCTTCTTAAAGCTGTACCCTTTCACATGATAGAATAGTGTTTCAATTTCAAGTTTTATAATCTTAAATAACTGGATGTTGTTTAAGATAGCTACACAGTGTTGATATGTTCCGATATTTATAATATATTTCTTCAGAACAGTTTGTGTCCAGTTTTGAATTCTTTTTTGTAAGTTTTTACTCATTATAACACTGGATGTATAATGTGACCACTGAGTATTTATACTCAATTCTAAGGTTATGTTGAACCAGTTAGTGGTTAAACATGGGGTTTTGGTCCCCGAGTTCAAATCCTGCCAATCACCAATGGATCTATGTAAGTGATTGTGCCGCAACCCTCTAAGCCTAGTTTGAAGTTATGTGTAAAGTAAAACGATTCCAGACTAGAGCCTACGTCGTTAAAATGTTAATGGGGAAAAAGTCTATCCTTATGTTGGGTAAAAAAACAGTGGTAGTTTTGTAACAATCAAAACCAAGACATTACCATTATTTTTTTATAATAAATCTAGTTTGACCATTGTGTGGAAGGTTTTCCTCTGTTATAAGTAAATAATATGGAAATTCTGTAAACAAACTTACAATATTTTGATACATTTTTATGTACGGTAACTGAAACTAAATGTATTTTGTGTATTTTTTATGTATATAAACCAAATAAAACTGTGTTCAGTTTTGGCTCTTATTTACATTTAATTCATACATAAATATCCTAACAAGATGGTATACATGGTTGGACAAAAGAATGGACACCCCCTATATTAACTTGTTAATGGGTTACACTAGGAAACCCAAACCATGCACACATATATATTTTTTAGTTTCTTGTAACAGTAATAATGAATTTAGCTTCCCTGTTACAACCTATAAAAACGTTAATAGGGAATATTGTTGTATATTTTTACATGGGGTTGTGACACAAAATTCTAGGGGGGGAATAAACTGGTATTCACCTAAGTCAGGCTAGGCCTACCCCTAGATTCGGCCACTCTCAAATTTCTTCCCCGGAGTGCTCAGAAGGAGCTGAGAAAAATCCAGGGGTCAATACGAAGTTGTCACGGCTTTGACTGATCAATTTATTTAAAATTTAATTGAAGGCTCAGAGCTCTTGAAGCGCTCAGGAAATCCTGCAGACGCCCAGTTGGAGCTATATCATCTCAGCCTTCGCTAACGTGTTGTGGAGGATTTTGCCTAACTTTTATACTGACTCTGTAGGACCGACGAGTATTCTATCTTGGCCGATGTGATGTAATACTCGTATTAAACTTTAAACTAATTAGTTGAAGACGTTGGTAATTTATCTAATATCGAATAAAAGGCAAAACAATTCCTACAGAGTCGTCGGGGCCTAATTAATATAATTGCGGACGGAGAATTTATCGTGATAGGTTTAAAATAAATTTAATACTAATATTCGTGGCTGATGATTGTTCAACTCAGCCTGCTCCCAAGACTTGATTCTTTCACCCGCCAAAGACGGGGTTTAGAACTTAGACGACAAGTCTCGGGGTATTAAAACGGTGAATACGAGTTATAATTTAGACGTGATAATTATTTGTCAAGCAAACGGAGAAATCGTAATTTTGAAACTAATTAACTAAAATTAAATAAACTATAGCCACCGCTAGTCACTGGCAGGCAGGAACTGGCGGGTCAAGACTCAAGTTAAGTTATTAAATTTAGCCAATTCGAATCGGAACTTTAATAAAGCGAATATGAATAATAGATTAACAATGCGTGAGATGAAAATACTGTAAAACGTGAAAAGAGCCTAACTAGTATGGTAGCTAACCTCCGTAGTAAAATCGTAGCGTCGTCGTCGTAGTCGTATTTGTGTGAGAGGCTTCTAGCGAGCTACTCGGCGGTCAAACAGCGAATAAACTTGTCCGGCTCAAATCATGATTTCCTCGGTCGAGGCTCAATCGCTCTGGTGGTGAGTTTAAGAACTAGCCAACAGCTGATCGGAAATTCACCTGTTGAACCGGTCTCGTCGTCGTCTGTCGTTGGTCAACAAACACCAGCTTGAGGTTATGTCGTCGTTGTCGGTGATAAATACTTGTAAAATCGGTCGGTTTAACCTTGTTTGGTGAAACGGAGTGCTATTATTAATAAATATGCAGTTGTGGGTGTGTTTGTGTACTTCACTGTGATTAAAAGTAGGCCTACGTTCTTTGGCCCATAGCCCAAGCTATGGCCAACACATAGGCCCAAGGGCGGTCCTATACATATATTTTGAGGGGGGTCACCGGGGGGCCTGGGGGGTATGGAATACCCCCCAGCAAAGGAGGGGGGTCCGGGAAAAAGGGGGTTCCCACCCGGAAAAAATTTGGAAATAACGTGCTAAAATGAGTGGTTTTTAAGCTATTTTGAGGACCTAGTTTAATGTGTTCAAGCTTCCCAGTTTATTTAAAGGTCAAAGAAATGTCTAAAAATAAACTTGTATAATGTCATGTTTTTGCATTATTGAGACTTGTGGTTTTAATATCAAAGGAATACAGCAACATTACAACACATTCAAGCATTAGGTATTTATTTACGAAAACACCCTTTCAACTGGTGCCGATGTGCATGCTAAACAGAAAATGTCCAAAATCAGACCAAGATTTCGAAAAAGATAACTTATTTTATCTAAGAAGTGTTTAAGAACTTGCACCAAACACGACTGCATTATACCTGCCCAGTAAGCAACAGTTAACATACACAAAGTACACTACCCAACTAACGTTGCGTCGGCGTCCCGTCACTGCTACCGCCTGAAGAATTGGTTCACAGTGTTCTAATTTTTTCTACGCCAGTGCCAGTGAAATTTTACAAGGGGTCAACGTGAGAATAAAGTTTTTGTGCAACGTTTTTGTGGTTGTGCCAGGAATTAAACAACGATATAAAACACTCCGAATAAAATCCGTCCCTTCCGCATCTAAGTCTGAGACACTACCATTTTGTTGTTGTTTTGTGGCTAGCAACATGCCAATTGGGTTGTGTTATTCTTAAATATGATATCAGGTGCTCTCAAGTTTTGAAATTTGCTACGGTAATCATTGAATTACATTACTGTAATTAAAAATTCCTAACGCTGAACTCAGATAAATTAATATTCAACTACCTTTCAAACTTTGACTATTGATTGATACAACTTCTTTTCTTTATCCAATACCCAATTCAAGTTTTCAATCATCTGGGTTAAAATGAATTATAACATTAAATGCCGAAAAATTAAATAAGAAGAAGAATGCGGCCGAACGTCAGCATCGGACACTGCCGTTACCATATATGGCTGAAAGCGTCCGTTGTCTGCCGATCTTCCCTAATTTTCATAACGTACAAAAACATAATCAGACTTGAACGATCCCAAGTTTTAGGTTAGACTTTGTAATTAGTCCTTTCGTTCGCTACAAGTGTAAAGACTACAACGAATTTCAATTTGGTAAAACGATTTGCAATAAAAATTATTAATGTTTCCCTGGTATAATAGTTTATGTATATAAAAAATATTTTGGGGGAGGTCATGACCCCCCTGACCCCCCCCCCCCCTGGGACCGCCCTTGCATAGGCCTAGGAGTAGGATGTTGTGGATAAAAATCGGGTAAGTTATGGTGTTTGTTGACTAGAAATACGTTTTACCCCCCTTAAAATTTGGTACCTCACAGGGTCTATTAGGCTGATGAAGAATAAAAATGCCGCAATTCTATTTAAGGGGTTCAGATAAGAGACCTCTTGTTTTCGCTGATATTCTTTTAAGCTTTAAAATGAGGTGTCACTTGATGAAACTTTCTATTTAAAATTTTTGAGTTGCAACCAAAATAACCCATTTTTGTTTTAGGACGAAATTGGGATGATAAGAAAAAGTGCACTTTTATGCCATATAGAGGTGTGCAGAGTTTTGTTTTCCTTGTGGAACCCATTAAAAAGTTAATATGGGGTTTCAATACTTTTGGCCAACCCTGTGTGTTAATATTGCTTTGATTAACAGTTACAGAATAAGATTAGAATTTGTGTCAAGTTTGATATCAGTTAAGGTAATTTCAGCCACACCAGTGGAGTAGGGTGGTGAGGAGCCTGGACCACTGTGTAGTTAGTTGCTTGGCTGGGCTATAACATTGTACAACCACAGTCATGCAAAGCCACATTTTGAGGGCTTCTGAATGAATTCATTTGACAAATAGTCATAACTTACAGCAGAGTGGCATATGGAGAACAGTAGTGTCCGCTTTGCAAGTACTACACTAGTGTTTGTAGACGGTATATTACAGATTCTTTAATACACATACTCACACGTACTCTTTATATACATAGACATATGTGTAATGTGCTATAACATGTCATTACAATCTTGCTGTTAGCTGTTAGCTAAAAAATTGTAACAGAATAAAGTATTCAGCCAATCTTTGAATATGTAAGAAACATATACAATTATCTTTTGCGAGTATATTTAAATAAATAAATAAATATATATTTATTTATTGTCACATAAACGTTTTACAGATTACATAGCGTAAGCAACAAAAACAGGTGACATTGTCAATATAATCATAATAAGTACCTAAAATACTAAAAATAAACAATGATTCTTAGAAATAATTATTTGGGTTATTTTATAAAACATAATATTTAGGTTATTTAAAATTTAAATAATTAATTTAAAAAATTGCCATCATTCAAAAAATTTGTCAATACTGTAATATATTTTGTTTACAAGAAATGAGGCAAGGCTGCTCTTAAAAGTTGTTTTGTTTATTAAATCTTTATATTTTGGTTGCACTTTATTAAAAAAATTCTTTCCCATATACTTTGGTGTTTTTTCTATTAATTTTAATCGGTGAATCGGAAACTGAAAATTCTTTTTGAAACAGGGTGTTGGATGGTCAAAATTCTCCGCACATAAGTTTTCAAAATTTGACTGTACCATTAATAAGGATTTAAAAATTATTGAACTTGGTACAGTCATTATATTAAGTTCTTTAAAAATTGGTCTACATGAATGTTTTCGTTTAGCAAATGTCATAATTAAACTTCTTAAATTAAACTTTAACTTTTCTTTAAACTTAAACTTTATTTTATATTTGATTCAGAATTTTTTTTAGGATAAAACATTGCTTTCAACATGATTGGTGCCAGATAATATAATTAAAAGCTGTAATAGACATTGTGGTCAGAGGTGGATAGAGAAAACACGTGGTGAAGAAAGTTGTCAAATTCTTGCTAAAGATCACCAAGTGCTCTGTGGTGTGTCAGTGTGTGGTGTGCAAGTGTTGTCATCTACTCGTCACCCTCTCCGACCTCTCCGTCATTATCAGGCTCCAGGGCCGGGAGGTTGGTGAGAGTGATGGGGACTTCCCTCTCATCCTCCTCCGAAGGGGGACACTTTTGGGCGTGGATCTGTAGGATGCCATCTGACGACAAACTAGAGATGATGGCAGCCTTGTCTACCTACAATACATCCGTTTTGTAGCTTATAAGGGTGTCCATTAATTAAGGTCTTCAACAAATTCCAATAGCAGCCAATCAGGCTAGTTTAAAGGTCGATTCACACACATCAGTCCAGTCACAGTTCCGTTACAGTCCAGTTGCAGTCCAGTCACAGTTCCGTTACAGTCCAGTTGCAGTCCAGTTACAGTCCAGTCACAGTTGCATCCGCAATTTCTCAGTCAATTGTCCGTCAGTTGGTTTCAGTCAGTCTTCCGTCTCTAATATTTACAGTAATTTACAGTCAAAAAATTTAAATTTTAAACCTATATTCTATTAAATTATCATTGTCCATCTTGTTGATTGTTACAAACAGTACTCAAAATACAAACACAACCATTTAAATAACAATAACACTATTTTCTAACCTCAAACAGTTCCGTCAGGCGTCCGAACAATCAAAAAGTATCGTTGGAAAGAAATCTGAAATTGACTGACGGATGCCAGCAGAGTGACTGACGGGACTGCAACGGATGAGTGTAGATAGCGCAATAGAAAATCCATCAAAGAATATTTTTGTTAACTGTGACGTGCCTGAAGTGACTTTACTGTGACGTGCCGTAACTGATGTGTGTGAATCGACCTTAAAACTGACACCAGCGGTGTATTCTTTAGATACCCAACTTTGGTACCAAATATGTTTTAAAATTAATGATTACATTGCGATGGATACTTAATTTTTATTTTGCGGTTAAGAGCTGTGCAATATGAACTGTTCTATATTTTGCAATAGGAACGGACATTTCCTATCGCTAGTGTTTTAAACACTATGTTTTGGGAACTAAGAAAACTTAACTCCTCCTGTTTTCAAGTGACCCTAAATTTACATCATTAACCCAATTATCAATAGAAAATGTGCATTCAATTATTCTTAAAACTAAAATACCACTTATATTGTAGCCCACCGTTTCCCACCCCACAACTTTTAGTCTCATCTTGGATGTTGACAACAATTTGAGGGAAAATCAATGCCCCTGCGTGAACCAACCCAAGTGAATCAAACCCCTATTTCAATTCATTGCCAGTTTACGGATGAGTGTTTGGACATTGTGACTGGAGTTTCCTTTATACCTTTATTTACAAACAAACCACATATTAAACTACTCTTGAACTTATCAGACACCCAATATATCCTGATACTAGGAATGTATGATAGGATAAAACCCACAACACATTTAAACTTCCATTACCTTACTGTCTAGCCTGTATCTGCGTACAAAATGTCTTGAAACTGCTCCATGTTCGTCATCTTTCTCCTCATGTTTACCTTCCACCTCAACAAAATCTTCCACCACCTAGAAGATGATAGCCACACTGTCAATATAAGTCTGACACTAATCAATATAATGCATGTTGATGTTTAACCATTTTGAGACTTATTTCATTCATTTTTATCACTGTGTTTTATCACACTTTAATTAAGAAACAGGTGTTCTGTACCACAACACTATTTTTTTATGGAGCGGAGCGAGCGAAGCTCTTATACGTCGACTTTTATGCATTTCGTAATACGCAAACTCCTTCTAGACGGCTGAATCAATCGTTTTCAAATTTTGCATGGTGATAAAGACCATATCGGTGAGTGCCAACATCTATATGGCGTTAAAAAAGTCTCTCAGGAATCCGCCCCACTGGGTCTCAAAGTTTCAATGTAATCCTTATTGAAGCAGTATTTGACACATAAACAAAGACATATATGATCAGCTGTTGACTTTTGAATGCAGTAAATAAATAAATAGCTGATAGCATTATTTCACAGATATTAGAACATAAACGGTGGTATGGATCATAAATATAATCAAATGACGACACTAGCTTGAGGTCCGTGACGTAGGAAGTGGTGAAGGAAGTAGTGAAGGTGAGCAGTCTGGAGTGTGGAAACTGTTTGAGACGATTAGATTTAGGTAGGTATCTGCATTCTTAAAATTCTATGGGAAGAAAGGATAACGGGTCCGTGACGTAGGAAGTGGTGAAGGAAGTAGTAAAAGCGAGTTGTCCGGAGTGTGGGATCTGTTTATGACCAATAGATTAAGGTATTTGCAATCCAATAATGCTAAGGGAAGGGAGGAAAACGAGTCCGCGACGTAGGAATTGGTGAAGGAAGTAGTCAACGCGAGCTGTCCGGAGTGTGGGAACTGTTTATGACAATTATATTAAGGTTTTGACAATCCTAAAATGCTATGGAAGGGAAGGAAACAGGTCCGTGACGTAGGAAGTGGTGAAGGAAGTAGTAAAGGCAAGCTGTTCGGGTAATGGGATCTGTTTATGACCATTAGATTAAGGTATTTGCAATCCTAAAATGCTATGGGAAGGGAGGAAAACAGGTTTGCGACGTAGGGAGTGGTGAAGGAAGTAGTCAAGGCAAGATGTGCGGAGTGTGGAAACTGTTTATGACTATTAGATTAAGGTATCTACAATCCTAAAATGCTATGGGAAGTGATGAAAACAGGTCCACGATGTAGGAAGTAGTAAAGTATGAACATATTGTGAGAACCGTCTGTGGCAGTTAGATTAATGTATCTTCAATCCTAAAATGCTATAAGAAGGGAAGGAAACAGGCCCCACGACGTAGGCAGGGGTGCCCACAGGGGGGTTTGATGTCGCAAAATGCGACATCAGAAATTTATTTGGGGGGGATTTTATGATTTTGGGGGGGATTCAAGCCAGTGGTTGGTTAAAAGCACATAAAAGATTAATCAGATAATTTTTACGACCTCCTTAATTTATTACTGGGGTAATTATGCAATCAAAATCCCGTTTGACATTTTATCTTGATTAATTAATAATTTTATAATTGCTATAAAATATACAGGGTGTCTCAGACCACCCGGCCGGCTTGTATAGCTACAATATGAAAGCAAATGGAAACCTAATTGCAACTGGAACCCCCTATTTTGACCCCAAGGAATTCAGCTAAATTATTTTCAACCCCAAAAAAGCACCCCAAAGGGCAGATTTTGGGGGGTGGGGGTGGTTTTTGGGAAATTTTCAAATGTAAAGGGGGGTCGTGTTATACCTCTTTTTAAAGGTCCTTTAGTCCTGAGTATTTTAGTGGAAAAGGATTTAAATTATCTTCATCCCTATTTACAGGGTGTTCAAAAACGTACAAAAAATAGACCTTTGAACTACTTTTCACTGTAAAGAGGTGGAATTTCGTGGGGGGTTCAAATTTTGATAACACTTTAATTGCTAAATGAGCTTTCAATAAACTCTGGTTTTAACCCTTTTGCTATCTTTTTACTTATGTTACGCATTTTCAAACTTTTTTAAGTTTCAAAAGCTGTTATCTCAAAAATTTCAAAAGGCAACATCGGTTTCATTACAAACCACATTGTAGCCCTTAAAATTTGCTATAATTTTTGTATTTAATGTTTTTTAGTATCTTCATTGGTTAAAGAGATATAACGAAATTAGTGTATTTTAATGTTTTATTAAATGGTATTCAAAGTGTTTGCTGTTGCAAATGTAAACCTGTAGGTCTCAATTAAAACAATTCTTGTCTAAAAAAATAAAATAGTACTCAGATTGTTGATCTTGGAAGATTGATAAAGGTAAGAACACAACTGCAAATATTCTTAGTTATTTTACAATTCCATGGCTCTATTAGTGCTTTGAATGAATAATTTGTTTGAATCAGCATTAATAGCCTACATACCGATGGACTTCTACAAATGCTTAAATTGCCTTCCATTTTGTTCCATGCAAACACCAACTCTGTTTATGCACGTAGTACTTCTTCTCCACTATTATGGTACTGTATTGCTATTTTACTACCGCAGGTGCATTCACCTCTCGTAGAGATCCAGTAAGTTCCTTATAATTTGTTTTATCTTATCAAACGTGACCAGTTTCACGCACACGCTCATTGATTTCATGATGATTTTTTTTTATTTACCAGTAGCATTTATAGACAGTATTAATTCAAAGCACTATTAGAATTTTGTAAATTGTAAAATAACTAAGAATATTTGCAGTTGTGTTTTTTCCTTTATTAATCCTGCAAGTTTAACAATCTGGGTAATTTTAAAATTTTTTTTAACATAATTAGTTTTAATTGAGACCTAGACGTGTACATTTACACACACTTGCAAACACTTTGAATACCATTTAATAAAACATTAAAATACACTAATTTCGCTATATCTCTTTAACCAATAAAGATACCAAAAAACATTAAATACAAAAATTATAGCAAATTTCAAGGGCTACAATGTGGTTTGTAATGAAACCCATGTTGCCATTTGAAATTTTTGAGATAACAGCTTTTGAAACTTAAAAAAGTTTGAAAATGCGTAACATAAGTAAAAAGATAGCAAAAGGGTTAAAACCAGAGTTTTTTGAAAGCTCATTTATTAATTAAAGTGTTGTCAAAATTTGAACCTTCCACGACATTCCACCTCTTTACAGTGAAAAGTAGTACAAAGGTATATTTTTTGTACGTTTTTGAACACCCTGTAAATAGGGATGAAGATAATTTAAATCCTTTTCCACTAAAATACTCAGGACTAAAGGACCTTTAAAAAGAGGTAAAACACGACCCCCCTTTACATTTGAAAATTTCCCAAAAACCACCCCCACCCCCCAAAATCTGCCCTTTGGGGTGCTTTTTTGGGGTTGAAAATAATTTAGCTGAATTCCTTGGGGTCAAAATAGGGGGTTCCAGTTGCAATTAGGTTTCCATTTGCTTTCATATTGGAGCTATACAAGCCGGCCGGGTGGTCTGAGACACCCTGTATAGATACTTTTATGTGGATTTCCACTTTCTGACTCGTATTATGTTTGACAGTGAGAACAACTCCATGCCAACTGCTGTCAAAGGATTATGGTTGGCTCATTAAATTGTATCTGCAATTTGAGTTTGTTTTTACCTTTCATTATGAACTCATTCTCAAATATTCTCATTGCCTTGAGGACCTATTGATGGTTTTTTAGGTTTGTTTATTATAATATATACTTGATTCATAAAAAACCAGTATTATGATAATGATAATCATTTTGCTAATTTTACAACATGAACAACAACATGAAAGCTTGTGATAATATTTTGGCTCTCCCAAATAATTATGCCTGGGTCATTTATTCATTGGAAGAAACTGACATACAGTACGGTGACGATTTAATTAAGGTTTTTGATAGGCTATGTGTTTATGTTAACTTCAAGAATTGAAACGCATGATTCTGGATTAATTAAATTGTATTTGTTATTGTCTTTTCTTGAATCTAGAAAGAGCTTCAAACAAATGTTAATGGTAGTCTTAATATACAATTATTTTTTACGCCACACTACACTATTTTGACTAACTTCACATGCAAAGATTTAGTCCAGAAAACACTTGTTTGTCGCCAGCTTAATCAAAAGGGGTTTCATACAGTAGGCCTACTACTGTACTGTAATGAGTTTTGCCGGACACCAATCAGCTGATTATACTGTATTTGGGTGGCAATGAGTGGTTATAACAAAAACATAATGACTAGTGATTTTTAGTCCTTTAGTTGGTGGTAATATATAGGGATTTGAACGGATTTAGTCGTATGGCGTAAACTATCGTACGTCACTCGTCCAAAATGTGTTGGCCGGACTCGTATAAAAAAACCACTACTCGACTTCATCTCGCACGGGATTCAGGACTTATAGTAACGTAATATACTATTTTACCACACTATGATGTTTTAAACTGTTTTACGCCACACTACATTATTTTAACGAACTTCCCACGCAAGTATTTAGTCCAGAAAACAGCTGTTTGCCGCCAGCTTATTCAAATGGGGTTTCATTGCGTACTACTGTGCTGCAATGAGTTTTACCGGACACCAATCAGCTGATTGTACTGTACGGTACTGTATTTATTTATTTATTTATTTATTTCCCAACGGTTTACACCAGTTTACAAGAATGTATACAATATTAAAAGATGGCAAAATACATGCAACAGTGAGTAGTAACAGCAAGAACATAATTAATGAACAAAAATTAACAAGTAACAAGTAAATAGATACTATATAATAACAATCTTGAATAACAATAACAATAGCAATAACAAAAATAACAAAATAGACAAGGAAAGACGATAAATTAACAATAAAAATTAGAAGCAGTGAAGATAGTTTTGGATAATACCAAAATCAGTGTATTTAGTATTTAGGTGGCAATGAGTGGTTATAAACAAAAACATAACCTCTCAATGACTAGTGATTTTTAGTCCTTTAGTTGATGGAAATATATAAGGATTTGTACAGATTTAGTAGTATGGCGTAAACTATCGTACGTCACTCGTCCAAAATGTGTGTACCGGACTCGTATGGTAATCCCGTACTCAAACTTCGTCTCGCACGGGAACGACCACACTCGTCCGGTTAACACTTATTTTCAGGACTAGTAACGTAATATACTATTACATATAGGTAAATTAATTGGTGGCTGAAAGTTACGTTTTGCAGGCCATGCCAGCTGTCATCGTCATTAGGGGATCGAGCAGGTTTTTACATCCCTAGGGCCGCAAAATCAGCTGCCCGCTTACTTTCTTAAAACATTAATGCATATTAAATACACAATCAGTATCCATAGCATTGCGATAGAGTTGTTTTACTGTCACCGCTGCCTAGCAACTATTTATTATTATTTTTGCTGATTCATCATATAATTATGACCTTAAAGTTGTAGTTGTGTTGACTATATCAGTGTGCAGTGCATTATCATTGAGGTGAATTAGTGGTAATAGGGTATAGTGTGGTGAATAATAGCGTTCGTATCACGGACTGAAATGGTTTTGCAGTTCTCAATTGTTTTAAGTCCTCGACTTCATATCGAACTTAAAAACTATCTCGAACCAGCAAAACATCATTTATTAAGTTTAGGCCTAGTAATATTTTTGAGACTGAAAATGTTACACTTATTTAAAAAGGACCAAACTCAGGAAGTGGATTAAAGGGCAATTTAGAAAATATCTCAAACTTTTTGACATAACTTTAAGTACTTTCTACCCTACAATTTAATATGGTAAAAGAATTGTTTATGTAAAAACCCTGATCCCAAAAAAGTGGTTTTCGAAGTGATGTGTTTGTCTGTCTGTATGTGTATGTATGGTATGTATGTGGTATATGTGTATGTATGGCACAGAGCTACAGACCACGCCTGTGGTCCGAGTCCGATTTTGATGAAATTTGGTATTTTAGGTACCAACCCATGATCTCTCCAGATGTGTTTTTTTTATTTTGGATTTTTAATAGTGATATTCCAAAACCCTATAAAATAATGGATGAATAAAATTTTCTCAGAATTGGCCCGAACGATTTTGATTAAAAATTAACATGTTATACTCTTTGACTATGACAAAAATTGTATAAACCCTCTATGCCGTAAAAATTATGGTTCAAAAGTTCAAGCAACTTTTGTGATTTTCCCTTTTAAAACCTATTGATTCATGGAAAATCGGATTTAAAAAAAACTTCATGGCCAATTTTGATTAAATTGTGTGCATGTTAAAAATCCAACTCATTTAACTAAAAACTAAACTAACAAATAGTTTGCTACTAGAGTTTTAAAGCAAAATTTTCCATTTAAATTTGGTTAAAAGTTTGATTCAAACGCTTAAATTCCCATAAATTTAAAGAAGTGTCGGGGGCACCCCTTCCCTCCCCGCATTATAAACATAACTATGGGTTAGCCCCCAAACCTTCCGGCATGGGTTAAGCAACGAATTTGGGAGGGATTCTGCGACGTGAGCTTTGGGGGGGATGGGCACCCCTGGACGTAGGAAGTGGTGAAGGAAGTAGTAAAGGCTGGCAGTGCAGAGTGAGGGATCCGTTTGGGCAGTTAGATAAATGTATCTAATACTTGAATGCTATGAGGGGAGGAAACAGGTCTATGACGTAGGAAATGGTGAAGGAATTAGTAAGGCTTACAGTGCAGAGTGTGGGAACTGTCTTTGGCAATTACATAATGTTTCTGCAATCCTAAAATGCTATGGGAAGAGAGGGAAACAGGTCCACAACGTAGGGGGTGGTGAAGGAAGTAGTAAAGGTGGGCAGTGAGTGTGGGAATGGATTAATGTATCTGCAATGCTAAAATGCTATGGGAAGAGACTGTTGTAGACTGTAGGTTAAAATGATTATGAAGCATGAATCGTTACATATTTCGATACGTATTCAATCGTTTACATTAGAAATTTACAACTGAGTTGGCAACAGCTGAGTTTTACTCCATAGAGGCTAAAAACTAATTTTATTCCCTAAAGCTGGGTTTTCTTAGGCGCGGAAGCGGAGAGAGGAACGCGGAGAGCGGAAAAGAGATTAACATGGGGTTCCGCTCCGCTTCTAGGAAAACAGTGACATCAAATTACCTAAGACAAGTGGAGTCCGCTCTCCGCGTTCCTCTCTCCGCTCTCCATTTCCGCGCCTAGGAACACCCGGCTTAAAGAGTAAAAATGCTACTTAGACCCGCAACGCATGCATCAATGACGACTGTTTTTACTGCAGTATGACAATAGTATATTTCATTACTAGGACCGAAAGTGGCATTTTCCGTCGCACGCTCAAGTTTTTGTGTGAGGCAAAGCCTCACACAGGGAACATCAATTTCACGTGCGAGGCGAAGCCGAGTATGTGAAATCTATTTTCACGTACGAGGCGAAGCCGAGGACGGGAATAATGGAGTAATTGCCGGATAATAACTTTCGGTACGAGTTATGAACGATACTTTTCATCACGACGCAAAAAATACACAAACACAGAATAGCAGACCTCAGTAATATTACAACTATTTTATTAAAATAAAATAAAATTTTCTAAAAGGAAACCTACGTATATTTCTCAATACATTTTGTTTAGATGTCAAAATAAAAGAATAAAACAACTTTGAACAATACATTCAGCTGATTCAAATCATTAAATTAAACCATAACAAAACACTAGCGCGCGCAGTGAATAAATGGAGAACTAATTGAGAACGAGGGAAAGTAAATTTAGAGCGAGGGAAAATCAGCTGATCGATTTTCCCACGCCCTAAATTAGAGCTTGGGAAACGACTATACTTTCATTGATGTCAGCTGTAATCGAAAATAGTTACTTTCGTTATGGAGTAATGAAAAAACAATATAATATGAACCCTTGATGACTCCGCTCAATTTTGTGGATGCATCTGCGAACGCTACCTAGTTAATTTTGGTTCATACACACCAGCAAAAAAATTATTTGCTAAACCATATTGTAATCACTCAGTCTTTAAAACTATTAAATACTATATTTCTTACCGAAAGTCAAAAATACAGTGTTTTTTCTCTATCCTATAAAAATAACTCTTTGTTACAAATACAAAATCCCAAAACAAAAACATCTTAGCTCATCAAGATTGACCAATAGGCCAACCCTTATCGTAACTAAACACCAATAGTGCAATTTAATAAAGAAAATTAAAACACTTAAAGTTTAAAAATGTTCTTACAGTACGGTAACTATATGATGATGTTATAGATATTTGAGCATGTGTTATATGAATACAATAAATTAAAAACATAATTTTGGGGATTGTAATTGAATAAAAATTGTTTATAATTGAACTTCAGTAACTATGTTAGGAGAATTCTAAACTTTATTGTCTATTACACAGAACAAAAATACATAAATCTAAGCTATGACTCACTTTCACACTAAGCTCATCTGGCGAAAAGTGTCTCACATCAAGATTAATTTTCAGTGCTTCTTTGTCATTGACAATGTTTGCCATTGCCTTGTTCTGTTTGGTCCGTTGTTGCATCAGACGTACCGGGAGACCCAAACCAAAGCTGGGCTCCAACACTGGACTGGACAAGTCATCCATCACTCTGTTTATAAAGTTGCGCATGATAGACATCTGCACAAGATATTACCATTCATTCATAACATTGTATTATTAACATAGCCAAAACTAACATGTTATGACATTCAGAATTAATAATTAAAGATTACTGATACAAAGTTATCAGATTTGAACCCCATGTATAATGATGTTCATATTCAACACATACAGGGTGAATTTTAAATGAGTTCCCCCCCTACTTTTTTCTGCATTTCTTAAGATATCATCTCCGGACCACGTCAGATCATTGTTGAGTAGTAAGTACTTCATTTTGACTGGGTATACATTTTTGGCCGCCATCTTGGATCCGCCATATTGGTTACAAAGTTTTTTTTTCAAATGTAAAGGTAGGGTTGTGACCCATTTTTTCAAACCAAAATTTTAAGCTGATTACAATGCCGCAATTATTTTTTAAAAATCTTGATTCGTTCTAAAGTTATGAGGACTTTTTATAACTTTATTTTTAGCGCATTTTAACATTGTGCATTTACAAACTAAGACCATAATCTCAAAATAGTGCTAGATAAAGATAGGTATACACCACCATTCATTGCCGACATATTTTCACTTGGTTATGACGGATGTAGTTTTTTCAGCCGCCATCTTGGATCCGCCATTTTGAAATGTGATCAATTAATTGAAATATGAAGGTGGTGTTGTGACCCATCATTTTGAACTACTTTTTTATACTGGACTCAATGCTGCAATCCGTTTTTGGTTATCAAGCTGTCTTGATGAAATATTAAAATAGTCTTATTTAAAATTTCAATATTTCAAAAACCAAAGATGCAAATGAAAAACGGATTGCGGCATTGAGTTCAGCATAAAAAGGTAGCTCAAAATGATGGGTCACAACACCACCTTCATATTTAAATTAATTGATCACATTTCAAAATGGCGGATCCAAGATGGCGGCTGAAAAAACTACATCCGTCATAACCAAATGAAAATATGTCGGCAATGAATGGTGGTGTATACTTATCTTTATCTAGCACTATTTTGAGATTATGGTCTTAGTTTGTAAATGCACAATGTTAAAATGCGCTAAAAATAAAGTTATAAAAAGTCCTCATAACTTTAGAACGGATCAAGATTTTTAAAAAATAATTGCGGCATTGTAATCAGCGTAAAATTCTGGTTTGAAATAATGGGTCACAACCCTACCTTTACATTTGAAAAAAAATTTTTGTAACCAATATGGCGGATCCAAGATGGCGGCCAAAAATGTATACCCAGTCAAAATGAAGTACTTACTACTCAACAATGATCTGACGTGATCCGGAGATGATATCTTAAGAAATGCAGAAAAAAGTAGGGGGGGAACTCAATTATCAATTATCAATTATCAATTAGTTAAGATGGGGACGCCACTATGTGCGTATTTTAACCCAAAT
The DNA here is from genome assembly GCF_028750875.1 of Macrosteles quadrilineatus. Classification (NCBI taxonomy): domain Eukaryota; kingdom Metazoa; phylum Arthropoda; class Insecta; order Hemiptera; family Cicadellidae; genus Macrosteles; species Macrosteles quadrilineatus. Next base: position 120,874,894 of record NW_026542594.1, read on the forward strand.
ATGAGTGAAGGATGAGTGTAGGATGAGTGGCGCGATCTTGTAGTCTTGTTAGTGACTAAGGCCGACATGTTCCTTAGACACAGCTGTTAATTAATAGCCCATACAGCTAATGGCAACTAAGGGACCTACAGTTTATAGTGGAATCCGAACCACATTTTTCCTTGTAATTTACGAATTGGTCTAATTATCAGGATAGTACTGCGGATAGTCGTAGTACTCACTAGTGCGGACGTTAATCCACACCAGGGAGCATCACATCCACAGTGCATCCCTATAAATATCCAAATTCACCCTGTATAAGTTTCTGGACAGAACTATTCTCCATGATCACCATGCAGTAGGCCTACAGGCTTTTGGGAGATGTTCCCGCTATCAACATTACTGGAAACATCATGCTTATTGTCCTGCATGCATGTCATCCGTCAACTAAACTCATGACCCACGTCACGACCCTTGTGAAGGAGCTTTGTGGCATTTTATTAGTTCTGCAGCTTCATGCTCTTTATAGAATGGCATTTTTGTCTTCATGATTTGTTTTTTTTTTACTTTGGTCTTGTTAAAATTGTTATAGTAGTACAAAAGATTTTAGTTACTGATATGGTTAATTGGCGTTGTTCACAATCAAACTAATCACTAATCAGTAATACATGTTGATGTTTAACAATATTATGGTGTTGATGTTTTAAGTTTAATGCTGTTCTGCATTATAGCAGGATACCACTGGACTGTTAGTATTAGTTGTGGTTCACTGTGTTGTACTTTACCAGGAAAAACTTATTTGCTGACCATTTGTAATCACTCGGTCTAAAACTATTAAATAGTATATTTTGTCGGACGGGATTTAATCAATTTACTCATCTGATAGTTGTGCTATTCATACAAAATCTTTATTATCTTGTGTTTTTATGTTTAGGCCCCATGGGGTGTTTGGGAGTGATATTAAATACATTTTTTATTCAAAAATTATTCACTAAAATATATTATTGGTTCATATTTTTTCAAAAGCATATTTTTTATATATTTAATATATTTGAAATATTATATAAAATTGACATTAATACACACTTGAGATATATAAAATAGATTTTAAATATATTTATTCATATGTATTTAATATATATTGTGCTACTAGGGTTATACTGCTCACGCTCAGTGAACATGAAATGGACTATTTGACTGGCTACCAAAAGTCTTCTATTACACCTGAGTAAATTAATTTTTTGACAGTGAGCACTGTTATTTCAGTCAAGCATGAATCTTATGATGATTTTTTTAAATAAATCTTTCTGTAGATGAAGATTGAAAGTTCACCAATACATTTAATTGAATGTTATCCACTTTGTGTGAGAGAATAAGTGCAAAATATAAAACATTTCATTTTTGGTGTACCTATAACACTATAAGTTTCTGAATTCTAATATAACCAAAATGTAATGATCCCTTATATCATAATGAATATTTTAGAACTAATTCTGGAACATATAATTTATTTTAATGGCTTGAAAGAGCTTTTAAAAATACTCTTAAGTTTTATAAATTTTATGCCCTTGGATAACCATACCTTGGACACAGGATGAATGATCAACACATTAGGTTTGAAACTGAAATGCAACTGAGTGATAACAATACAGGATCAAAGAGGAACTGAGGTTTTGAAATAAATTGCATGATAAAGTGGCCTTTAACGCTCGCAAACCCACATTGTTGCACTGACAACAAAGCCTTGTGCTAGAAACTTCAACAGTCTTGATAAATTGCTTCTGCACAGAACTAATCAATACAGTAAGTGTTCAACACTAAAATTGTTAGTCACATTATTTTTGCAACACTAATACAGGTAGCACTTTGCCGCAACAAATACTCATCTCTGTAGAAATAGTACATGACTGTGAAGGGAAATGTATTGGAATTAAAGGTAATTATAAAGTCCCCATCTTAAATAATTGATTGATTGATTGATATAATTCAAAGTTACAGTTGATTTGCATCAGAATTTTTGTAATAACTAAATAACTAAATTAACTAAATGTTGATAAAATAATACAGGGTGAATAAAAAGTCAAGAACCCCCCCATCTAATATTTTTGTAAGTAAATATACAGAGATATCCTTTTGATGGTCGTGCAATCCTAGCACGAAGTTTCGTTTTATGATTTTGAAAATTTTGAGTGTACCACGAAAATGGGGATTTTTGGGGCAACTCAAAATTTTCAAACGTAAACCCCATCTAAGTGACACTCATTTTGATGAGTTTATAAAAACTTAAAGAATGGTGAGAACCAAAGTTCGCTAACTCTTCTCTATCCAAAATGGCAGCACATCCAAAGTAAAATTTTGTCTACTCTTTTATTGATTTTCTTGTGTAATAGAGTAATTTTCCCTCCCCCTCTAATTTGTTCTTAATTAAATATTACTGAGTTATCCTTTAGATGGTCATGCAGCTTTGGCAGGAAGTTTCATTTGATGATTTTCAAAATTTTGAGTGCCCCCAAAATGGGGTACATTGGGGGCAAATTAAAATTTTGAAATGTAAACCCCCTTCAAGTGACACCTCATTTTGAAGTGTTTACAAAAGCTTAAATAATTGTGAAAACCAGAATTCACTATCTCTTCTCTATCCAAAATGGTAGCCAATATTACCTATATTCTAATATTACAACCCCCAAACAACACACATACATAAAAGTTATGTGAGTTATGTTATGTGGTTCATAAGCTGTGTCTGCCTGTAATATATATACTGTACTAGCTGTAACCCGCGGGCTTTGCCCCGTTTAACTTCTTAATTTTCAAGATGATCTCGTTCGCATGGCTCAATCACGTCCTGGTTGAAGTTCGTTCGCTACGCTCACTCACCTTTTGGTTGCAAATTAGCTGTTGTCATAAATGTAAAAGAAATAATAGTGCTGCACCCTGTTGGTAATCCTTGTAACTTTAATGCTATTGAACATCATAGAACAGAACCAACTTGTTTAATTGAAACAGCTGTTAAGATTCATTAATTCCATTTCTCATAAGGTTAACATGGGAAACTCCAGAGCCACTGGGGCGGAGCCGATTGGACGGATCACGAAATTGATGGTGTATAAACCTATTCCATGAAATTCTACACGTATGTACCAAGTTTCGTGGCAATCGGTTCAGCGGTGTCTGAGTTTATCACTGCCAAACAAATATATATATATATACAAACATCCTCTTTTATACTTATAGATCTTGAAATCCAACAGAAGGATTTTGACTAAATTTTGGAATTAATGACTTAGAGCCCTAAACACAATATTGGTTACAACCACTAACTCAGGTAAATTCGTATTTCACTACACAACTTGTTACATTTACAAATTTTACATTGGCCTTATGGGTGACCATGTTGGTTGAACAAAATAACAAGTAAAAATTAAACAAAAGACTTGACACATGTGTTTATATCAAGCCATCCACAGTACTGTATATAGGTCGGCCGCTTGGAAAGCGACCTCTTCGTGGCATTGGTGCGAGAGAGAAATACCGAGCTATGGGAGTGAGACAGTCTATGGCTCTACCCCCACTCGGCTGCCGCCCGCACCCCTCCTATTGGCCGTTTTCACACTGCACGACACGACAATGGCACGTCACCGACACGGCACTGCCCTGGTGTTGTGGGAGTTGGAATCCTGTGTTACCAAATGGAACTGCTTACACACACACCGACACGGCAGTTCCGTGCCGGTGCTGTGTCGTGCAGTGTGAAAACGGCCATTGGCAGAGATGGGGAACATACCCTCCCTCGCCGTTACCTCCCCTACATGCGCTAAGAATCCTCGCGCAGGTCGCTATCTATCCGGCCGACCTATAACAAATTATGAAATACAGTACAAAGTGATAATCATTAGTAGTTGATGTAACTATTGGCAAAGATTACACGATATAGGGGAAAATAGAGCAAGTCAGTGTTGATAAGTGATGAGTGTTTCGTGTTGGTACCGTTGTTTCACTTTTATTTAAGGATAGATTTTTAAAAATTTTTATGCACTTTTTTATATTTTAAATAATTTGGACAGCCGTTAATAAGTTTAAATTCCATTGGAACTTAAATAATAAATGCCAAAATTAGTTGTAAAAACGGTATTTCCTTTATATTGCTTTTAAAATCAAAATAAACTATATCAAGCCATGGCTCGGTCCCCCAGTACTTATTAATTATTTCTTCCATTACATTGATGTTTCTAATTTTTTTATGTGTAGACTTCAATACATTTGACTGACACGGGCTACCATTTGGGATAGAGAAGAGATAGTGAACTCTGGTTTTCACCATTCTTTAAGTTTATGTAAACACTTCAAAATGAGGTGTTACTTGAAGGGAGTTTACATTTTAAAATGTTTAGTTGCCCCCAAATTCCCTTATTTTGGGATGACACTAAAAATTTTCAAAATCATAATAGGGAACTTTCTGCTATGATTGTATGACCACCGTAAGGATATCTCTGTATATTTACTTATAAAATATTAGATGGGGGTGTCTTGACTTGTTATTCACACTGTATAAACTTAACTTAAACTGAGTTTATGTTCTGTGCATAGTTATTAGGGCGTGATGTTGTGTGAAAACAATTTGTCAAAAAGATTGTAATGTGATTATTGTTCAGTAAACTTGAACCATTTCATATAATATAACACTATGTTTTCTTCAATGTACAATATCTTTTCCTTGCAACATGTGTTCTTAATCAAATTAAATTATTATATTGTTAACATATGTTGTATTCAAAAATGTAAATAAATCTGAGTTCTTGTTCTTTTGTAACCATTAAAAGTGTGTTCATTTTCTCTCTCTCATATTCATTAACACGTTCGCTACCAAAATTATATGGAATTTACGTTCGCATAGACCAGTGACGCAATTGTGCGTCGACTCGTTTCTCACAATAGACCACCGACGCATATTTGCGTCAGCTGGTCACATTGAAATAGACTAACGACGCACATTTGCGTCGGTGTTCTAATGTTATTAAACAGCGTATTTCTTAGCAACGGTCTATTTTAAAGTCCGGATTTTATCGTATCGGTCTAGAGGGATATCTGCCGCAAATGTGCGTTGCTTGGTCTGTGGATATGACGATTGGTTACGTCACACAACAGTTGGCAACATTGTTTTTTACATTGTGTATTCCGCGACATCACAGAACAGATGTAAACGTTATAACCTTTGGCTAGTGTTTAGTGGAGTTTCTTTATTTGTTTGTGTAAAAGCTTGAAACAACCAAATTTACGACGACGCTTACGTGCGTCGCCTGGTCTATTGAAACGAAAATGTAATCTTTTTAACTGGATTTCATTAAATAGACTGACCGACGCATATATGCGGCGTTTTAAAATTTGCTCATAACGAAAAATAAAAACAATATTTATTGCTTACTAATTCACTTAAGGTTATTATGAAGTCAATTAGTCCATTTAAACGATATTTCTCTTTTGGTCTGTCGGCAATGTTATTCCTATATCACTTGGTCCGTAAGGAACGTCATGATCATTCCTTTTAGTCTGTAGGAGTGACCGGAGCGACGCAAATGTGCGTCGCTCGGTAGCGAACGTGTTAATCTCAATATCTCCATATCTCTACATATTATCCCTCTGGTCCTTCGAACTAATTATCATTAAACCCCTTTCTCATTTCTATTCCCATTTTTCAATCATTCCCTATAATTTTAATAACCATTCCCTACAAATCATTCAATTATTAGTGTTATTTCTAACAGATGGAATTGGGTTATGAAGTTCTCCTACAATCTCAAATTTCATATTTAAATTAGCTTAGCTGATTTCCTTGAAACAGGTAGTTTTTGTCATGAGGATTAATGATCAAAGCAATTATTATATAATTTTTGAATAAATTTATTTTTTATGATACTAAAGCTTAAATTATGTTTCAATCACTTATAACATGAATGGAAACTCAGGATGCCCATCAGCCAAACTGGAACAAAATAAAACATAAAATTTAAAGAGCTATAATATAATATTTTGAATATATTTCACAAAAGGTGATACATTTCAATTGATTTTAATATACTCGGTCACAATATTTAAAGAAATAAATTGAGTTTCCCTTTACCCAGGAAATGTTCATAGTTTTTCTTTTATCTATTCCAGCCTATAATTGAAATGTAATTACAAAATTGTTGAAGAATTGTTGAATTCCTGTGACACATTCACTCTAAAACAGTTTTTTTTTTAATTTGTTCAAGCATTAACTTACCCTTTAAAAAAAGAAAAGTCTACGATCCTTCCAGCTTCGCCTTTGTCAAGCTTCTTCAGAGCTGACATATCTTCTTGCTCCAATTTGAAATCAAATATCTGTTGACATTTCCACCAAAATTTTAATACTAGCTAATATGCTACCAATTTTTTGAAAGGGTGTTTTTTTTTAGCTCAACCTAAATTATTAAAAATTGCTAATTACTAAAAGTATTGTGAGACACATTCAATGACAAAACAAGCTTGTAATATGTTGGTATCCCTGTTTTCTTTACTTCATTGTCAAGCAGCTGATATGCATTGTTGCATAGTTATCTGGCTTAGGCAAAAGTCTGGAACCCCCCAGTTAACTTTGTAACGCGTTGCAGTAGGAAAACCAAACTCGGCACATATTTACATCATAAGAAATTGCACTTTATCATCAAAGTTACAACTTTGCCCCAGTCCCCAAAAGGGGTCATTTTGGGGCAGCCCCAAATTTTCAAATGTAAACACCTATCATGTGAACCCTCATTTTAAAGGGTTTATCAAGAGAAATTGAATGGCGCAAACCAGAGGTCAATATCGGGACACTAATCAAAATGGCAGCAATTTTAATTATTTAAGGGAAGCAGTGCGTGAAAATGCTCAAAAAATTAACTTTTATTAAATTATGACAAAATATTGTGTATTTTGTGCTGTTTAAGAAAATATATAACACTTTATACTTGGATATTTTCTTACATAAGAAGGAATCTTTAATCCTCCTTTAAGATAAATTAAGGAAACTACCCATTTTCCCGGGTTTTCCTGATTTACTAAGCTTGTCATAGTATTATCTTCAATCAAACTGCATATTTGCATTTAGGATAAAAAACTGAACAATTTGAGTACCCATAGTCTAATATTGTAAATAAAAATAATTTTCCCGGATTTTTGAAAGAGGGCCCTTCTGGATTTTACCGAGCCTGCCCTTCAAGGGTTCAAATGTGAATTTCCGAAAGTTAGTTTTAATAAGTTTAGGTACCATTCTAAAGAAAACTACTTAACTAATCAAGCCCAAATTTTACACAATACTTCCTGTTACCTTGGTGAATAATTTTATGCATTTTTAGAATGTTACCATTAATTTTACTTTAAAAATAAATTGTTTATTATAAAAAAAAAACTATTAAAAATTAGTAATTTTTATTAAATTTTATATTTTAAAAACTATACCTAATTTCTTGTTTATATAGCATGAAATCATAGAAAACAATCTAAGGAATGAATATAAAAAAATTTAAGTCAATATCTCTAACGGTTTTAAAAATAAATGTACCTATCTTATCACATGTTTTCCCATAAGAATAACATGGGAGTGGTATTCGCACACTGCTCCCCTTAAGATGAGCAAGCAAGATAAAGTCTGGACACCCCCAGTTAACTTTAAAAATTTAATATTTTAATACTGACCAAAAGGTCAATTTTCTTTTTTTATAAAGGTATGCTGAGTTTAGTTTTTCTGCTATAACCTGTTAAATTTTAATAGGTGATATTTCAAAATGACAGCCATTTTGATTAGGGGTGCGATATTGACCTCTAGTTTGGGCCATTTAATTTGTCTTAAGAAACCCTTTAAAATGAGGGGTCACATGATAGGTGTTTACATTTGAAAATTTGGGGCTGCTCCCAAAATACCCCATTTTGGGGGCTGGGGAAAAGTTGTATCTTTGATGAAAAAATGCATTTTTTATGTTGTAAACATGTGCCGAGTTTGGTTTTTCCACTGCCACACGTTAAAAAGTTAACTAGGGGTGTCCAGACTTTATCTTGCTTACTCATCTTAAATTAAAATGGCTGTCATTTTGTGACGCTTGCGTCACAGCTGAGCCGCTATCAACCGTTGCAATCCGCTTTAGTCGTGTACACTGGAGGGAGTAGGGAAGGGGTAGAATAAGAAAAATATAAAAGTAATATAAGTAATGTACAGAGTTTTCGAAAAAGGATTTATTAGACGTGTGATAGGAATTTTTTAACACAAACAGTTACCAAAACCCCGGAAGTCCCCCAGGTCAAATGACACATTTTTTACATGGTTCAAATACAAGCATTGGGTGATTCAATGATCAAAAGATTAAATTATTACACTACAAACACATCACAATGTCCCTTAGTCATAAACAGATCATTTGGGATATCAGGAGCTAACATTCACGAAGTAAAACAATTTTTAAAGATACAGAAAATCAAATTTGAAACACATTCCTTTGTTAATTTTCTTAGGTACCAATGATATTTTTAGGGAAAATGATAGCAACAAAATGTGTATCCAATTCAAATCCTTGTTAAAATTCATTAGGAGAAATTCCCCAGGTATTACAATGATAATAGTACAACTTCCGACGTACCCCAGAGCAAAATTCACACCTTCCAAAATAAATCAGATTTAACAGTTTAACGTGTTTTCAAGCACATTGAATAATGAAAGTACTAGATTTTTTTCAATGCAGAATATGTTACACGATGAGAAAGACTTTCATAAATTTTATAGCCACAATGGTAGGATAGACGGCATTCATTTGAATGATAGAGGAAACCAAAAATTTGTGTTTAATTTAGTCAATTTCCTGACGTAAACAAATAGCATAAAAGGAGTAGCGAAAATGTATCAAATCAAATGATTGTTTATTTGTTGTGATAATAGAATGAATGTTATTTAGGTTTTTATTGTGGTAATTAATTAATAGAGGTATTGAATTAATGGTTATTTATTTATGTGAATTATTGGAAAAAAGTAAATTATAAGATAGGAGAGTGATAAATAATGAACAGTCTCATTTTGTGAATAAATTTATAAGCGACAAAAGTAAATATGTTTGAGCCGTCTAAGGTACAATATCCGTGGGACAGCCGTCCATCACCAGGTGTATCTTGGATCGAAAAACTAAATGCGCAGCAGGCGATAAGCCAATGTAGGGAATGGGACATTGTGCCAGCAGATACATTGGAATTAAATAGAGGAATTTTAAAAAAGTCATATCAGAGTCACACAATCTCTTGACGTAAATGAGTCAAACTCAGACTCAACGTCCGCGACAAACAAAGAAACACCAATAGATCTAATCGGCGTTGGTAAAAAAGCAGGAACAGAGCCAAATCAAACGGCGACAGCTTCTCCCCGCGACCAGGAATCAGAGCATAATGAATCGCACCCCGGACAGTCAACCAACGAAAGCATTAATAGGCCGACAGGCACACCTCAAGCGATCGACTGGATGGCAATTGTTCAGTCAACGGCAGCGGTGGTGGGACAAAACATCGCAGCCGCGTTAGCTATAAGTAGTCGCGAAGTCAACCGTGAACCGACAGCGTCGACTAGCGCACCCCGCGTACTATATGACATGGTAGCGGCGTTAGACAGATGTACAGGTGCAGATGGTCAAACGTTATTAAAATTTCCGATAGGAGTCAAACAGATTTTTGAATTGTCACTAACCGAAGAGAAACAAACCTTAGTACCTAGCTATTTTGCCAAAAACAGACGGTCAGTTAAGGTCACTGTGGGTGTCAGCCATATCCAATAATGTAGCATACTCCAGTTTGTACAACCAAATCGTAGAAACGTTTTTCCCAAACAGGGCAAAGCAGCAATTAATCGTGAATTCAGTATACCGCACTCAGGGGCAAAATGAACCACTAAGTGAATTCATAACAAGCGTACAAAACTCTGCCAGAATTTTACTGGATTCTAGTGTGAATTTACTGGATGTAATTCTAACAGGGATGAATCCATCAAGTCGAGCCAGTTTGGCGGGATTTCCGGCCCCAAGATCGGTAGAGGAATTACTACACTTAGTACCACGAATGGAAGTAATTAGAGGGTCAGCGTGTGAGACAGATAGGTCAAACAATGAAAATCGACGACCAGATCATTTTGTTCCAAATAGGCCGCGTTGGCATGTTAGGAGTGGGGACTCAAATCAGACGTGGAGGTGCCAACAGAATGGAAATGTCAGAGCGAACCAGGTTCCATTTGGACAAGCGCGTTTCCCGTATAGGCCCAATTCATTACAATACGGCGCGAATCGACCAAATGGCGATCAGATGTTTAGGTCGCACCGGATGCATCAACCGCAACGTCCATTTTGGCAACAACCGACACAGCTTCAAAACACATCAAAATAGATCGAGTGAGCAGTATCAAACTCACAGGCACACACAACCGGGCAATGTTCAAAAGTCAAACTTCAACCGGGGGCGGCAATAGGCGCGATCCGCCCTCGGAAATGTCAAAGCGCTGATTCAAACGCGGAGCAAAGTATTATAAATAATAACAAATCCAAAAATGCTCCAAGAATTCCCAAATTACATTTGTGTTCAATTCCGGTTAAATTGGGTAACTTCACTATTAAAGCATTAGTGGACACAGGTAGTTCTTACACAATAGTTTCACAGGAGTTTTTTCAAAAAATTAGGAATCTCAAATCAGTGTTAAAATCCATAGAGCAAACCAACAACTTGGCAGTAGCGGTAACAGGAGATAAAATTATATTTTTAAATAAAGCAAATTTGCACTTTAAAATATCTCTATTATCTTGGAACCATCACTTTATGGTCGCACCCAAACTACCAGTGGAAGTAATATTAGGTTCAGATTTCTTACACAAATCAAAGGGGGTAATAAATATGAAAGAATTTAAACTAAAGTAACCTTCCCTTATGGTTCAGGTCATTCAATGGCAATTACTCCGAACGACGACATTAATCACACAGAATCGCCATTTAAAGTAGGTGAACAACTTAATCAAGAACAGATGCACATTATCAAGACACAGTCAATGTAGCATTAAGGAAGACATTAACACAACTCAAACATCCGAAAAGCACCAAAGCCCTCAGAAGTACAGTGGTGACCGTCGCTCTGGCCCGCCGCTGGAATGCCCATGAGCACCACGGAGCCACGCCACGAGGCACCGCACTGGATAACGCGAATCCAAAGGCACCACCACTGTCACCGAGTACCCAATGTCCGGCGCGACCACTAAGGGTGGCACCACCCGAAACCCTGCCTTCCCACCTTACCAAAAAAATTTTTGTTTCAAGCCGGGGAGGTTGTGACACTCGCGTCACAGCTGAGCCACTATCAACCGGTGCAATCCGCTTTAGTGCGTACACTGGAGGGAGTAGGGAAGGGGTAGAATAAGAAGGGCAGTCGGCAGTCGTCACCTGGAACTACTGGAGAGATTACGTCGTCGAGGAATGGAAATGAGACCGATAAGTTATAGTGTTAAGTTTAATTATTAGATTTATATCAATCATGTTCTAATTCTTTTCAGTAAAGGGGGGGGGGGACTAAGGGGTTAGGGATTCTATCATTAATTAAATATTTATATTATGTAAACTGAGATAACCGTACCTTTCAGGCCCATAAGGCGCGAAGGGAGTTTTTTAGCTTATTCTTATTTATTAGTATAATTGGTTGAATGCATTACTAAATTTAGATCATCAAAATGGCTGTGATATAGATGTGGCTTGGCTCAGTTATTTAGTTAAGTTAAATAAAATATTCTGACTTAGAATGGTAGCACGCACGGGAAATCTCTGAATTTAATTGAGCCTCAAATCGATCCTATGAGCCCAGTACCGCTACACATTTTAAATAGGGGTGTGATATTAACCTCTGGTTTGCGCCATTCAATTTCTATTGATAAACGCTTTAAAATGAGGAGTCACATGATAGGTGTTTACATTTGAAAATTTGGGGCTGCCCCCAAAATACCCCCTTTTGGGGACTGGGGCAAAGTTGTAACTTTGATAAAAAAGTGCAATTTATTATGTTGTAAATATGTGCAGAGTTTGGTTTTCCTACTGCAACACGTTAAAAAGTTAACTGGGGGGTTCCAGACTTTTGCCTAACCCTGTATGAGATTAAGTGTTATAGGGAAATTATCTATATATTAATACACAAGCAGTTTTCTTTTCACAGTCATAACTCGATAACGGCTGGACGGATTCTAACGTTTGAGGTGTCAAATTAAAGGTGTTTTCAGGTAAATGTGCAAATACTAAAAAAAGAATATTAAGAAAAGGCATAATTTAAGTACAGTTAAGGGTTAAAGTTTCGGAATGGTGCCGCTATATCCGTCAACATTGGATCAAACCATAGACAAATAGAATAAATATAGACTGCAAGGAAGGTTCCGGCGCCTCCAGTGAGCATACAAGAATTGAGAACAAGATGCAAATGAACACTGTCATATGCTTAAATAATCAGATGATTATTGTTGTTTTTTTTTTTTTGTTATTGTTTACATTTATCTTTTGAATTGAATTAGTTCTAGAATAAAGTTTTACCAATTAATTTACGTGTATTTAGTATATTTATGAAGATATATCAATGGCGACGAGTGATAAAAGTGAAAATGAAACTAGAAAAAAAAAACAACAATAATCATCTGATTTGATACTGAAACAGCTGATGAGGACACACCATTCGGCGACAGGACAATCTCCATACTTGCTTATGTTTGGAAGAAACATAAGAACCGAAATGGACTTAATGGTTGAGACTAAACCTACCCTGCAAAATAAATGTCAAGTTATAACTAGAAGAAGTTTCTCAAAGGGACAAGGTGTATTGATGAGAAATTACTCAAACGTCTCAGGAGAAAAGTGGTCAACAGGAACAATCGAAAGGCCGCTTGGGCATGTGATGTACCTCGTTAAATCAGAAGACGGGCGGTTATTTAAGAGACACTGCGACCAACTAAGAGCAGCTTAATTGGGGGGAGGATTGTCATATGCTTAAATAATCAGATGATTATTGTTGTTTTTTTTTTTGTTATTGTTTACATTTATCTTTTGAATTGAATTAGTTCTAGAATAAAGTTTTACCAATTAATTTACGTGTATTTTGTATATTTATGAAGATATATCAAACACCTTGGAAATGCTACCAGACAGGATGGTGAAGATCACAGATCTAGAAAAACCATACAATGTCAACATTGTTGACAGGGATGCCTGGGACAAGGGTGAACCTGAATACATGAAAAGGGGGATCACTTGGTATACGTATGGCTCGAAAAAGCCAACGGGCACGGGGGCTGGAATATATGGAGTCAGACCCAATGCGCAGTTCTGCGTAAGCCTGGGAAAAATGGCCACTGTATTCCAGGCAGAAGTTGTTGCCCTGTCAGAGTGTGCAAGAGTGTGTTTGAAGCGCGGTCTTATAGGCCACACTGTATACATGAACTCGGACAAAAAGCAGCACTAATGGCACTTGACAGTTTTGACTTTACCTCCAAGGCTGTATGGGACTGTCATCAGGCCATGAAAGCCCTGAAAAAGAACAACAGGATCATCCTTAGTTGGGTTCCAGGGCACAAAGGTATTGCTGGCAATGAGGGAGCTGACAAGTGGGCAAACAAAGGAGCTGAAAGCCCGCTCATGGGTCCAGAGCCGACGTGTGGCATTGCTTACAGCACAGCACGGAGAGCTGTTCGCTAGTGGATGGGCATAGAACATCGAAGGAACTGGGAAAGAACAGAAGGAAATGTACAGTCAAAGAGAATGCTGCAGGCACCTACAGATGCGATAGCGGCAGATGCCCTTGGGCTGAGTAGGAAGACCCTGCGGAAGGTGGTTGGCTTTATTAGCGGCCATTGGGTATTCCGTGGACATTTACACAAGATGGGAATTCAAGTTGAAAGTCTCTTATGTAGGAAATGTGGAGAGGAGGAGGAGTCACCATTCCACGTGATATTTATGTGCCCAGCCCTACAAGGTCTGCGCATGAGAGCCCTTGGCCTATCGACTGGAGATCAAAGGGAAGAACGGGTCACCATAGTCAAAAGGATCTCATGGTTCACAAAGGACCTGGGATTTGACAAAGAATGAGGACCTGTGAATGAGGGTGCACAATAAGCTTTTCTAGCTGCACTGCAATCCCATGGTTACTTGAAGCCTGGCCCTCTATAAAAAAAAAAGGTTCCGGTGCCCATCGCTAGGAGATGCCACATAGTTACAGCGCACACTGCTGCAGTGTCTGGTTGGTAGCATACGGCTCTTGCGCTCCTCGTCTGCAGCGGTGAGCGCCGTAACTACACAGCACTCCTAGCGGTGGGCGCCGGAACATAATTGCAATGCTGCCGGTCTTTATTCGTTCTATTTGTCTATGATCAAACTCAATTCACTTTGTTTACAACTAAACATATGGACATGGTATGAATTAGTTCTTAATGTTAACCCCAGACTGCAGGACCTTATTCTTCCAGAGCAAAGCCGGTGTTATAACTTTAACATATTTTTCCTAAGTCTGGTTCATAAATAAAGTACTTTACATTTGTATTTCCTAGCAAGACTTGACAACAAATTGTTTGTAACAGTTGAATTGATTTACCTTACGTTATATTTTACTGAATTATTATGCTGTTTTGGTTACAGTTCGGTAATGTTTAAAAGTGCTTTATTTTATGTACGAGATTGAAAGAGGAAACCAACAGAGCATTAAATAAAATGTTATCAAAAAAATAATGAAATCTTATGGGTGAAATGGGGTGACATCTTGAAAACACCTACATATTTAAGACTCCACCAATCTTTTAAGATTGTGGCAGAATTTTGTAGGGAAGAGAGCTCCGAGGAGTTAAGTGAGATTCTTATGTACATTATAATACCCCCGCCGCAGCAAACCTGCAGACTTAGCGAATTTCCATTTGCCTGATTGGATTTACACTAAAATGTCTCCTTAAAAATATCACATTTATTCCCTATTTAAACAGAATTAGTTTAATAAATACTTAGGTTTGCTGCAACAGGGAGAGTAAAAAAGTTTTTTTTTAATGTAAAATGTTAAAAGGTACTGTAGTTTAGTAAGAAATTAATGTATTTTCCAAATTTGATCAAAATATATTCATAAACAAGCAAACTACAACAGTTTACTTATTCTCCATAAGAATAACATGGGAATTTAAAATTACAATTTTTTTTAAATTTTCTCCGTAACAATTAGGCGCATAAAAACGCTTTAATATACTAAATTATTTGTTTTTTTTAGTTCTACAAAATGGTTTTGAAAGAAATTGTGAAATTTTGTGTTTTTAGGGTCAAAAATGGGAAAAAAGTATTTTTACCCCATAAAAACCCTCATAAGCCCCCGTTCCCATAGTCCGATCATGCTGGTTCGCGAACTCATTCAAGTTTATCCCGCCTTACACCTTCAAACCAAATTTGCAGATGGACGCACAAATTATCGTGCGGATGGACATATATATATATATATATATAGATTAGATATATAAAAAGAAAATCGGTCCCGGGCCTAGGTCTTACTATGAGACCTACGGTAATAGCTACTTCCCTGTAGGAAAATTCTCTAAAAACTGAAGGATGTAACTTACATCACTACAATGATGCTACCTTTTAACATGTACAAAATGTTACAGCTATTTTTAAAGCTGAAACAGAGCACCAATTGGCCAAAGAAACCTTATAGTTTTAGCAAATTTCCCTATAGCGAAGTAGCTATTACCGTAGGTGGCGCGGTAAGACCTAGACCCGGGACCCATTTACTTTTTTATTTTGATGTCCCCAGAGGCCAAAAACACCATTGGTTCAAATTTTTATATACCTATGTATATATATATATATATATATATATATATATATATATATATACGTCCGTGAACGCGATAAACTTGAGTAATTTTGGTCCGATTTTGATGAAATTTGGTTTAAAGGTGTAAAGCGGGATAAACTTGAATGAGTTCGGGAACCAGCATGATCGGAGCATGGGAACGGGGCTTTACGCGGGGTTTTATGGGGTAAAAATTGGTTTTTCTCACTTTTGACCCTCAAAACACAAAATTTCCCAATTTTTCTTTAGACCTTTTTAAAGAGCTTAAAAAAAACAAATAATTTAGTATATAAAAGTATTTTTGTTCGGTTATTATTAACGGAGAAAATTACAAAAATTGTAAATTTAAAATTCCCATGTTATTCTTATGGAGAATATTGTCAAATGTTGAAGTTTGCTTGTTTATCGATATATTTTGATCAAACTTTGCACATTTATTTATTTTGTACTAAGCTATCAATATTTTACTAAAAAACACACTTTATTAGTTTCCTTGTAGCAGCAAACCTAGGTACTTGTTAAACCTAATGTTATTAAAATATATTTAACTGAAAATCAATTCAGACAAATGGAAATTCGCTTAGTCGGCAGGTTTGCTGCAGCGGGGGTATTTTTAACTAATAAATAATGTATGGCGCGTAATCCATTCTAGATCCGTCGTTAGATCCACATTCTTACTCTCTTCTATTCCCAACCAGAGTCTTTGGTTGGCACTCCTCATTAAAACCGGCCCAAAACAGAACAGAGCATAGAAATTATTTGACAATGCAAGAGTATGTGTCGTACCGTTTGGCGTCTGAAAATCTCACTTTACACTAGGTGGTTGACCTATATACGTGAGCTTAGAGGGCACTCGACTACAGTGCACGAGAGATAACCAAAGCAGTGTGAGAGAGGATCTATATTTAAATTGTAGATTACTATAATTTTTTTCAACATAATATGTTCATGTTTTTATAAGTCTTTAATTGAGGTCTGCTAACTGTTTATGTTTTCGTTATTATTCTTTTACTCTTTTATGACAAGTTGCAGTTTTGCTTGATTTCGAGCAACGGGATATCTAGTTGTAAATAAGACAACATGTACTGCAGAGGCACTCCTCCGCTTGATGTACTTACGCCACTGGTAGCGGGACTAGTTTTCAGCTACCGGTAAAACATTTTGAACTTGTACACCTTCACCACAGAATAGAACTATTTTTGGGCATAACTGGTTAACTGTTTAGAATTACAACAAAGTCCTGGTTTACATTTTTATGAATTTTAATAGATCAAAGTAAAAAAAATCAGACTAACACTATTAAGTACCCTATGGTGTTTGTGTCACCCTGTGCATTTCACCATTTGTGTGGTATCTTCAGGGGTCTTATTGTGAATTAGTCTTCTTATATAGTCTATATTTACCAAAATATAGAAACATGTGATGACACAAACATCTTACCTACAAGAACTCAGGCAACAACAACAAAGGTAAATCAAATCTAATCTAATTCAAGTTTTTGAAACTGGAACTGGGATAACAAAATATATTTAAACCCTAGTAAGTTACTTTACAGAAAATGCTATGACTTTATTTACCTTATTTGTAAATAAATAACAACATTTTAAAAATAAATATGGGTAAATCTAAATATTTTACGAACTTTAAGTAGAATATGCTAGACATGGAAAGTCTAAAGCTATGGTCAAGAGACACAAAAATAGGTACTACTGTCTATAATAATTTATACTTTTACTTCCTATACCTATGAGTATACCATCTGAAACTAAGGTATAAAACTTTCTGATGGCATATAGCATAAATTACTTTAAAAAATGTCATTTGGAATAAAATTAGTTTTCTGTGCAGATTTTTGTTGATTATACATGAAGGAATAAGTAAAGGGAATAAACTAATAGCAAGACCTGAATGTTGCTGTGTATGCGGCTGGGGTTGATGCTCTTGGGTATGACAGCAATCCCTCGCTGCACTGAGTACCTCAGTAGGACCTGGGCTGCTGTCTTGTTGTGTCTTTCTGCAATCTCTACTACTACTGGCTCAGACAACAGGTCGGGTAACTCCTTGCTGTGCCACAACATATAACATGGTCATGTCAGGTAAATCTTGGCTGTGACACAATGTGCTCATATGTCATGCAAGGTAACTCCTAGCTGTGTGTCACAATTAACGTACATGTACATATACATATACATTGGCATAAATAAATGTATATATCAAGTCAGGTAACCCATTTCTGTAACACTATGGCTAGTATAACATAACATAGTAAAACATAGCGGGACTAGTTTGCAGCTACCGGTAAATCATTTTGAACTTGTACGCCTTCATCACAGAGTAGCACTATTTTTGGGCATTACTAGTGTTGTACATTGAATGAATAAAACCATTATAAAACGAAATTACCTTCAGTTAGGCTTTATTGAACAAAGAATCTAGCATGATATAAAAGTTTACAATATGAACCAAAACATCAAAGTAAACAAAAACAATTTCTAAACATTTAAACAAATGTTTCAATGTACAGACAGAAAGGAATTATATGGCATTCTTCCCCTCCTAGCTGACAAAGTCTTTTAAATCCAAAGGCGGGTGTTTACTCCTGGAGCTTCTCCTTAGAGCAACATGGTCTTGATTCAGTATTTCTTCTTCTTGGAAGATAGGCTCAGATTCTACCTCAACTTCAGAACTTCTTACATTTATTTGTAGATTTAAGTTTGAGCCTTCTTCATGTCGTAGATTTGAGTTTGAGTCTTCTTCATTTCGTAGATTGGAGTTTGAGTCTTCTTCATGACATGACACTTCTCCTACAGGTACTACATGCCTGGAACTCACTGTAGTTTCACGGCCATCTGCATATCTTATGTGAGAATTATATGGTTAAACTTTGATGGCTTTCATGGTTAAACTATATGGTTAACTTATATGGCGTTAAACTTTGACGCAATGAAAATGAAGAAACCACGTAAAAAATGTAAATATGTAAATAGCTCAGATTAGTGTATAATGACTACGCACCCGACGATGGAGTTATCTCCGAAACGGCCGTAGTGCTCAACTAACAGGATTGCGAAGACTGAAAGTAACCTTTATATTTATGTGAGAATACTCAGGATTCCCCTCAAGGAGCAGTACTTCTTCAACGAGTGGTTCGTATTTTGAGCTCCTGACAGGCCGTTTTATGGGCACAGGACCTGGGTTCATGAGCCACGAGGGAGTTGTCTTACCATTACTAGATCTTCTAGAAAAGAGAAATAGTCTTTCATGTGGTGTTGTATTCATTGAAGTACACAATAACGACCGGATAGAGTGCAAAGCTTCTAAATGTACTTTTTCCCATACACACAATGTATGGGATTAGATTACAATTTCCATTTGATTAGATGTTTTATTAAAAAATGTATATAAATAAAATTAGGTTCAATAGGTACCTAGGTTTTCTGCTACAGGTAGGTTATTATAGTGTGTTTTTTTAAGTAAAATATCAATACCTTACTATAAAATAACTAATTTTCCAAGTTTGATCAAAATATATCTATAAACAAGCAAACTGCAACAGTTAACTAATTCATAAGAATAGCATGGGAGTTTTAAATTTACAATAAACAAATATTTGAGCATACAAATTTTTGTCGTGTTTACTAAAAAGATGGCGAATGGTCACGATTAGAATATTAACCAAATGGGTTTTCAAAAGGAGATGGAGCCTGTTATTTAAGTAATATTAATTCGCACCAAGCACCGAAAATATTGTATGCAGTAAGGTAATCTACCATATTTTGTAAAGTACGCAATAGTCATATTAATATTTTATCTTCATGTTTTACCCATTTAATAGTTAACATTTTAGTATTTTGATGGCACCACCACACTAACTAACTATACTTGACATCCCATTGTAAATTTGGAAGGGTGTTTTTCGTGTCTAGTTCATGTTGGTGACTAATTAAGTATGGTATAGTATAGTTAGTTTTATTTATGAAATACCCCCGCCGCAGCAAACCTGCCGACTAAGCGAATTTCCATTTGTCTTAATTGATTTTCAATTAAATATATTTTATTTAATAACATTAGGTTTAACGAGTACCTAGGTTTGCTGCTACAAGGAAACTAATAAAGTGTGTTTTTTTTTTGTAAAATATTGATAGCTTAGTACAAAATAAATAAATTTGATCAAAATACAAAATATTTCCATAAACAAGCAAACTACAACATTTGACAATATTCTCCATAAGAATAACATGGGAATTTTAAATTTATAATTTTTTTTAATTTTCTCCGTTACTATTAACCGAACAAAAATACTTTTATATACTAAATTAATTGTTTTTTTAAGCTCTTTAAAAAGGTCTAAAGAGAAATTGGGAAATTTTGTGTTTTGAGGGTCAAAAGTGAGAAAAACCAATTTTTACCCCATAAAACCCCCCGTAAAGCCCCGTTCCCATGGTCCGATCATGCTGGTTCGCGAACTCATTCAAGTTTATCCCGCTTTACACCTTTAAACCAAATTTCATCAAAATCGGACAAAAATTACTCAAGTTATCGCGTTCACGGACGTATATATATATAAGTCTATATATATATATATATATACATATATAAAAATTTGAACGAATGGTGTTTTTGGCCTCTGGGGACATCAAAATGAAAAAGTAAATTGGTCTCGGGTCTATGTCTTACCGTGCCACCTACGGTAATAGCTACTTCCCTATAGGGAAATTCGCTAAAATCGGTGAAACCCATCGCAATCGACGGTTACTTTCAAGGTTTACGACAATTATTCATCCCACTTAGTTGATATCAGAGTGATAGTGGTAGTGCCATCAAAATATTAAAATGTTATTTTATTAAATGGGTAAAAATGAGTATAAAATATTATTGCGTAGTTTACAAAATATGGTTGATTTCCTCACCGCATACAATATTTCCGATACTTGGTACGAGTTAATATTACAGTACTTAAATTACTTGCTTCATCTCCTTTAGAAAACCCCTTCGGTTAGTATTCAAAACGTGATGAATAATCGCCATATTTTTAGTAAACACAACCAAAATTTGTATATTTAAATTTGTAAATTGTAAATCTTAAGCTACCATGCTATTATTATGAATTAGTTAACTGTTTCAGTTTGTTTATTTATAGATTTATTATTTTATGCTAAGTTATTGATATTTTACTAAAAAAAACACACACTATAATAACCTACCTGTAGCAGCAAACCTAGGTACCTGTTGAATCTAATTTTATTTAAATACAATTAATAAAACATCCAATCTAATGGACATTTGCTGAGTCTGCAGGTTTGCTGTGGCAGAGTTGTTTTACTCATAAAATAAGCTAAAATTTTAAGATTTTATAGTATCACACTATTTAACTAAATGGGATAAATTATCATAACCCTTGAAAGTAACGGTCAATTTCTATGTGTTTCACCTATTTTTGATAAATAGAAAAAACTAAATATACTTAATAACAAATAACTCAAAAACCGTTGGGTTTAGAGAAAGATGGTAAATACAAAAAATGTGTATTTTTAGATGACCTACATTTTGTACATTTAGCTTTTTCCTGTATCTCTAATAATAAAGTCACTATAGCGAAAAATACAGAAATATGCCGCCATTTTCCAATATGGCGGCCGTAGCACAGCTTCAATTTTAGGGGACTTTTAGTATGTTCAAAAGGAAGGTACACCCAACATCTGTACCAAATTCCCCGGTTGTGCTAATTTTTTTTAGGTTTATGGAATTTTTATCTTATTTTTACTGCACTATATGAACCAAAACATCAAAGTAAACAAAAACAATTTCTAAACATTTAAACAGATGTTTCAATGTACAGATAGAAAGGAATTATATGACAACTAGTTCATGTAAACTGGTGCTGAAGCATGTCATATTATATTTTAGATATATTTTTAAGACTAAAAACAACTTATCATCATCTGAGGCAAACATTTACAAGTTCACATTTTGAGTTGCCCACCTAATGTGGAGGTCCTGAAACAGCTTGGCACTCCCACGGCTGCCGAGTGGAGAGTAGGCACACACGGAGATGTCATGTTCCTTGCAGAACTCCACTAGTTCTTGCTGTTGTAGGAAGGCATGCACTTCTATCTGCAGGTTCTCTAAAGGCTCTGCAGCAATCTTCAGTATCCTCTGCAGTTGAGACTTGTTGAAGTTTGAGACCCCAATAGCCTTTGCTCTCCCCTTTTGTTTTTCTGCCTCCATTGCCTACAAAGAGCGTGAAGAAGAAATAAGAATTAGTTCATAAAATACCGAATAAGTCAATATTTTTGTTTTTACAGAGTCAAAAAGGTATTTTGCTGAAATAACAAAATCACATCCAGGATATATTTTTCAACAACTCTCTAATATTAGGGAATGCTAGCTGCTCATCAAATGGGGGCCATGTTCCCCCCCCCCCTGGTTACCTGAACCAAAATATAGCCTACTACATAAATTTAGCATAAATTGCACAATAATAGTTTTTATGTAGATAAATGTTGTCATTGATTTTAAAACAACTTTTTTTGACAACTACTTTGGTTCCAAAACTTAACCAATTACTGTATAGCGTGTAGCCGTTCTGGCGTGGCAGCCGAATGGTTAGGTTCGCTAGTTCTACTCTGGACCCAGAAGCCATATTGTCATTGGGGTTATCAATTAATTATGTTATACAAAAGTATAACAAAAGTACAACACTAGATGTTAACAAGACGAGAGCTTGAACTGTTCCCTTTCAAAAAGCTGTAACACGCCAATGGCACAGATAAAAAATACTAAAAATCAATAACTATTTCTAATTGGAATGAAGAAGTCTCAGTCCATGGTCCAACCTTCCAAACAGCCTGTAGGTCAGTGGTAGGGTCCAGGATGATGTTGCCGTCTCTGTCGGTGGGGTGCAGTCCTAGACCGTCCTGAAAGGCGAAGGGAGTGTGGACCAAGTAGAGATCCACGTAGTCCAGCTGCAGAGCCTCCAGAGAAGACGTCAGATACTTGTCAACACCTTCAGGACGGTTACCTGCTGGCGGCAACTGCAATATCAGTAACTAAGTAAAAATCTGAAGGGATAGATAGATAGACACAACATTTTTATAAAAGGCTACAGATTACTGGCAAACTACGCCAAAATGGTAACAAAGGCATGTTTTATGGGTAAGCCCTCATCAGGCCCTGCCGTATATATGTCCAAGCCCTGGCCTGGTAAACTGACATGATAACGTCCGTTCTCAATATCGGTTGTTTTCTAAGGAACCGGTGGTATCGAGGATTTCATTTAGGTACCGACAAATCCCACCATATTTTATTGAGACTCCGAGTAACTATAAACATGTTATGCCTTACCTTGGTGACAATGAAGAGTTGTTCCCTGGTCACCTTGCCCTCGGTCAGCCAGCGATGCAGCACTCGTCCGATCACATGTTCGTTCTCGTAGGCAGCGGCGGTGTCTATGTGACGGTAGCCTGCCTCTAACGCCGCCTCCAGTGCCACTTCCAGCTCCTCCTCTGTCGCCTCACAAGCAACACAAACTCAATCACAATTCAGAACTTATTTGGAACAAGTAAATTTAGCATATCTAAAACCAAATAAAAAACTTTTCTAAAATTTGTTAGAGAAGTTTTTTAGTTAAAACTTTTCTAAGATTTTTGTGTTTGTATTTTCTACGCCAGTGGCCTTTTTTACGTTTTAAAAGAGAAAAGTCTAAACCTTGATCTTTTAGCGAATTTCCCAATAGGGAAGTAGCTATTACCGTAGGTGGCACGGTAAGACCCAGGCCCGGGACCGATTTACTTTTTCATTTTGATGTCCCCAGAGGCTAAAAACACCATTCGTTCAAATTTTTATATCTTCTTTTTTATATATGTATACATAATACATATATATATATATATATATATACGCCCGTGAACGCGATAACTTGAGTAATTTTTGTCCGATTTTGATGAAATTTAGTTTAAAGGTGTAACGCGGGATAAACTTGAATGAGTTCGCATGATCGGACCATGGGAACGGGGTTTTACGGGGGGTTTTATGGGGTAAAAAATGGTTTTTCTCATTTTTGACCCTCAAAATACAAAATTTCCCAATTTCTCTCTAGACCTTTTTAAAGAGCTTAAAAAAACAAATAATTTAGTATATTAAAGTGTTTTTTGTACGGTTATTGGTAATGGAGAAAATTCAAAAAATTTCTCTCTAGACCTTTTTAAAGAGCTTAAAAAAACAAATAATTTAGTATATTAAAGTGTTTTTTGTACGGTTATTGGTAATGGAGAAAATTCAAAAAATTGTAAATTTAAAATTCCCATGTTATGGAGAATATTTTAAAATGTTGTTGTTTGCTTGTTTAGTTTATGGATATATTTTGATCAAACTTGGCAAATTTATTTATTTTATACTAAGCTATGAATATTTTACTAAAAAATAAATGTTATTAGTTTCCTTGTAGCAGCAAACCTAGGTACTCAGTATTATGTTATTTAAGTAGATTTATTTAAAAATCAACTCAGACAAATGGAAATTCGCTTAGTATGCAGGTTTGCTGCGGCGGGGGTATTTCTACCTAACGTTGATCTTTTTTTCGATAACATCATCATATACCCAATATAGTATGTTTTCAATAACACAACACTTTGTTTGGAGTCCATCTTTATATGCTTTACTTAAACCTATTTGAGGTACTGTATATAATATTGGATTTAGGGCTTAGGAATAAATATTCTCAAAGTTTGTATCTGCTAACTTTTGGAAATTCCCTACCTAAATACTTAAAATAGATTCAAATACCTACTTAAAATAGGATTGTAAAGAATGTAAAAACATCTTTGCACAATGTTATTAACATTCAAATTTTAGTCCGTATAGTCCGGATGATGAGCATAACCTGTAAAATATCAGTACCATTTAACCAACCCCAAGGAAAAACTTAAAAATGTTTTACTATTTTGTAGCCTACAGGATGTATCAAATCCAGAGAAGTAAGTTCAATCAATTTGAACAAATTGTCAAATACACAATCAGAAAAGTATGTTGATATACAGTGTGTAAATTAAGTCTTGAAACAAATCTGTATTTTTTAAACTGTAATAGATAGAAATATTCAGTTTGTGGCATTGATTGTTAACGAAGGTTCCACAATTTTTTACATCATCAATATTTTTCAACCCCTTTGACAGGGTTGTTGAGGGTGGGGATGACTTATTTTTTTTAATAACAACCCCTATTGAGTGACTCCTCATTCTGAAGGGTCTCTCAAAATAAAAACAATGACGCAAACCCGAGGTGGATATCTCATCCCTAGGCAAAATGGCGGGTATTCAAAAATTTGATTTATGTGAAAAAACACCCATTTTGGAATACCCACCATTTTGGCTAGGGGAGAGATATTGACCTCGAATTTGCGTTATCGTGTTTCTTTTGACAAATCCTTCAAAATGAGGGGTCATTCAATAGGGGTTGCTATTTGAAAAAAATAAGTCACCCCCTACCCTGTTAGGGGGATTTAGAAATATTTTTGATGTAAAAAATTGCGGAACCCTTGTTAACAATTATTGCCACAAACAGAATATTTATATCTTTTTCGGTTTTAAAAATACAGATTTGTTTCAAGACTTAATTTACACACTGTATATGATTGTCATATTATACATAATTTTAAATCTCTTGTTAAGAGTCGGTATGACAGCCTGACATCTTGGATTTTCTGCCCATAGCAGCAATGTTATGGTTGTCATAATACGGCATTGTTTATTAAGCAAAAAGGTTGCAAAATATATCATTTTGAAGCTATTGAAACCGTGGATGTGATTCGCTATCTACTTTTTAGTTTTAATTGTTATTATTTTGTCCAACTACATAAATATATTGACTTATACTATGATTTTTCTCAACATCTAAAGCAAAAGTTTTAAAATCCGAAAAGCAATTCACACGGAATAGTATATTTCGTACCTAGGGCCAAAAGTGAGGTTTTGCCGGCTCGAGATAGTTTTAAGTTCGAGACGAAGTCGAGAACTTAAATCGATCGAGAGCTGCAAAACCATTTCGGTCCGTGGTACGAACGCTATTTTTCACCACACTATAACCTATTACCACTATTCACCACTTTTATAATGCACACTGATAGTCAACACAACTACAACTTTAAGGTTATGTGAAGAAATAATTTGAGGAATCAGCAAAAATAAAAATGAATAGTTGCTAGGCAACGGTGACAATAACACAATTCTACTGCAATGCTATGGATTTTGATTGTGTATTTAAAATGAATTCATGTTTTAAGTAAGTAAGCGGACAGCTGATTTTGCGGCCCCGGCCTGTAAAAACCTGCTCGGTCCCCAAATTACGATTACAGCTGGCATGGCCAGCAAAACGCAACTTTCAGCCACCAATTAACGTATGTAATACAGTCAAAAACATAGTAGTGTGGTGGAATAGTATATTTCGTACCTAGGGCCGAAAATGAGGTTTTGCCGGCTCGAGATAGTTTTAAGTTCGAGACGAAGTCGAGAACTTAAATCGATCGAGAGCTGCAAAACCATTTCGGTCCGTGGTACGAACGCTATTTTTCACCACACTATACCCTATTACCACTATTCACCACTATAATAATGCACACTGATAGTCAACACAACTACAACTTTTAGGTTATGTCAAGAAATAATTTGAGGAATCAGCAAAAATAAAAATAAATAGTTGCTAGGCAACGGTGACAATAACACAATTCTATTGCAATGCTATGGATTTTGATTGTGTATTTAAAATGCATTCATGTTTTAAAAGTAAAAGGACAGCTGATTTTGCGGCCCCGGCCTGTAAAAACCTGCTCGGTCCCCAAATTACGATGACAGCTGGCATGGCCAGCAAAACGTAACTTTCAGCCACCAATTAATGTATGTAATACAGCCAAAAACATCATAGTGTGGTGAAAAATATATTAAAAAATCACATAAAATTTTCTGCTCGGTAATCAAGCTTACGGTGCATGATTTTCAACATGAACACATGTTTTTGCTGATCGGCGCTAGGACAACACTTTTAGCCTGGCATCTGACGGTCAACAACAATGCAAAATTACCCTCTCCTGCCGACTCTTAATAGAAACAACTGAAGTTTTTACCTAAGGTATTTCTAATCAATAGGAGAGACAAGAATCACTCATTGAAAAGAAATTAGGCCTACGTATAGTGTTTGGCCGTTTAGATGCAGCAAATTATACTATTCGGCCATCAGTTTCTAGTCAATGTCGTTTGTAATGGCTGGAAAAGCAATTTATAAAAGAATGCAAGATCACAGTGAGTTTAGCCTTCCAATCTCAAACACGTCTTTTATAGCCTATAGTTGGTCATAAACAATCAGTTCCAGTTCACTCTAGAATGGAGACACAGACCTTCACGGTTCAGGACTCAATAAACCGCAAACGCTAACATGTAGTCGCCTTCTATTGTCACTGCATCACCACTCCGACTCCGACTCAGAGTGCAGACTAGGCGTACAATGCAGTTGTCTACTTGCAAAATTGAGCGGAGCTAGCATATTAATCCAATACTTTTCTAAAGTCAATGCTACATCTGATTCTCGTAAATGAGATATATAGGCATACTTGCAGTATCCAATGTCAATGGTATATTTGGCTCACATAAATGGAATGTCTGTTTGCAGTATAAAGTCAATTACTGTAGGAAGTCTCTGGTTCACGTAAATCAGTCTACTTACAAAGACTATGTTTCATCTTGGTTCTCATAATATAATGCCTATTTTTTGCAGTATCCAAAGCCTATGGTTACCTAAAATGTCCATTTACAAGTTCTAAAGTCAAACGGTTAAAACGGTAATTTACTGTTCTAAAGTTGTACGTATAGTTAACGTAAACGAAAGGTTTACTTGCAGCATCCAAAGTCAATGATCCATTTATTTAAGATAAATAAAATGTCTATTTGCAGTATTCAAAGTCAATGATAATGGCATCTGTTTAAGTGTTGAGTCTGGTTCACTTAAACGAATTGTTTACTTGCAGTATCCAAACACAATGACACATTTGGTTAACGTTAATGTATTGTCTACTTGCAGTATCCTAAGTCAATGGTTAATTTTATTCACATAAATGGAGTGCATATTTTCAGTATCCAAAGTCAATGGCTCGTCTGGTTAACGTCAATGGAATGTCTACTTGCAGTATCCAAACTCAATGATAGGCTACATTTATTTGGCACACGTAAATTAATTTGTCTACTTGCAGTTTCCTAAGTCAATGGTATCTTTGGTTCACATTAATGGAATTCTCATTCAAAAGTCTGCTTTATTTACGTACCGTCCAGTTCACGTAAATGGAAAGTCTACTTGCAGTATCCAAACTCAACGGTAGGCCTATATTTGGTTCACATAACATGAATATATATTTGGAGTATTTAAAGTCAATGGTGCATCAGCCTAATTCCGGTGCCCTAATCATGGTTATTCATTTTGTAGTAAATTATGCTCAAAGATATTAATCCGATTGTTCTTCCTTTTTTTCTTTGTTCGGTATTTCTAATGTACTTTTTTAGATGATTTGTTGACTATGCTGCGACTCTTGTTTACCTTTTAATTGTTATCTCGTAAATACTGTCATGGTGCACAAGACCATGACCTTTAATACACCTTCAATACACATTAAAGACCTTTAATACACATTAACCCATAAGGCTCATGTTAAATTTCTAAAATTTTAACTTAGGGAAATGCCCAGTGGTCTGATTAGTACCATTTTAGATTTATACCTTCCCGCGGATGGTTATACTATGACTGTACTAAATTTCCTGCATATCGCTTCTGCCGTTCTGGAGGAGTATTTGTAAAACAAAAGCAGGAGTGAAGTAGAGCTTTTCTTCGCTCCGCTCAGTAAAATAAAATTAACGGACGCAAAAACGCCGAGTATAGAGTACAGAACATAGAATACGTAAAACAAAGTAAAACATCGATCAACAATGACGATATTGACTACATGGTATGGATACTAAGTTGGACAAATTTAATTTCACCAATGGTTGGTCAAGATGGGCATTTGAACGGATGGTGTTTTGTCATCTTGGGACATCAAAACGAAAAACTAAATCAGTCCCGGGTCCAGTTCTTACCATGAGACCTGCAATAGCTTGTTCGCTTGTTCCCAAAATAAAAAAAATATTAATAATAGGCCTATGCAATATAAATATGTCAAAGTATGCATGAACATCCAGTTTAAGTTTCCAGTTTGAAGTTTACTCCAAAATAACTTTCTGGGGTCCCAATGGTGGCCAAATTAATTTCATCAAGTAATAATTTAATCAGCATATTTTCTTAAACAATGTTAGACCCTCCGTATAACCGGTGATTTAAACGAAGGATTGGAATGAATGCTCTTTATATCGTATGTAACCAGAGGCTACATAGGATAATAAATAGACGAAAGATCATAATGAGCTATTTAAATTGTAATAATTGCTATAATATTTAATAGGATATAATCATAATTGTTTAACATAATAACGATAATATTTAATTCATTTATTTCCAATATGTATCATACTACTAGGAGTACGCTCCGAAGTCACGTATGAGAATGAACGAAGACCATTTCATACATAAAAAAATGTTATTTAACAGTAGGCCTATCCACATTCATATCAGTTGATCAGCTGCTCAAGCAGTTTTAACTTCATTAAGGCACTAACACCAAATCCTTTTTCACCAAAGCATTTTCTTTACTGTACTTTGGACTTGCGTCATTAAAGCAGGACCAGGAATCAGGGAGTTGGTATATGAAAGGGACCTTGGTCCAAGGTCATTAGGCAGGTTTGAGAAAATTCACTAAGGAACTATGTATAATCACTGAATGTATTTCGATGTAAGCAGCAATATTGCTCGAAAATGCTAAATAATATTAGGTTTGTCAATCTATAGAAACTCCAACAATTACTTTGTGATGTTTCATTGCTCTACAACATTCAGAAATAAATTATAACAGTGAGAACCATTATACATTGAGGGTAAGGACATCCCTTACATGACCCATAAGAATTATAAACATTTCAAAATACAAGAATTTAAACCTTTTAGGTGTTGCATGGGAGGAAACACTATTTTTGAACCATCAGATACTGCTGAATTTGTTGTGTGAATGATCAAACAAATGTTTACCCGAAACAGTTTTAAAACTTTATATATTTGGATTCACATTTTAATACATTTACCTACGACCGTTTATTAAAATAGCCGTTTCAGTTCAGTTGTTAGAATTTAAAAGTTTCTCATAACATCATAGTTTTATCATAACACAGGTAACGGACCAATGAGGTTCAAGTCATGGTGGAAGGAAAATACATAGGTGTGCTATTCCCGTCATATTCTGACGTCACCCAGATTGCAAACGAAAAATCACCTGATTGTACAGTATTGCCATATTTAAATATATATATTTGTTTTTGATTTGATTGTTATTGTTTATATATTTTTGTTCTAAATGGTGAAATGGTGTTTGCAATCTTGGTGACTGTGACTTCAACAGCAAATTACGGGAATAGCACACCTTTGTATTTTCCTTCCACCATGGGTTCAACTATTGAGATAGAGGAATTAAAATTGTAATGATTCGAACTAATCGGCTAATTTAATTGTCGAGTGGTGCTTAACAATCAGAGTTTGGTACAATGTTTCGTTCCATAATTTTCAGTGGCTATGATACTATAAACGAAAACATAACCTCTCTTCTCAGAAGTTATGAGTAGTGATTTTAAGTAATTATAATACTGTCGTAGGTAAAGTGGTGTACGCAACTCGCGTAAATAGTGTCAACGACACTCGTAGAAGTTTTTAAAGCCCTCGCCAAGGGCCGTACCTTAAATTTTCTACTCGTGACGTTAACACTGTATTTACGCATTCGTTACTACTGTAGCTCTACTACTTTACTTTACCATATCGTAAGATAGTTTTAAATGCAAAATTATTATGCAGGAGTAAATATTTTGTATCAAGTATTTTTTTCTCCTGCTACTTCACATCCAACCAGCACATTGCAGAGTACTGTCAGATGGTCAACTCTCTGGAGGACGAGATCTTAAAAATCGATGGTGTTGGTGAGGTGACTGTTTGAAGGGATTTCAATGCTAGGGCGGTGGAATGGGGTTTACCCCAAACAAACACAGAGGGTCAGTATGTTGTAGAGATGGCAGCCAGGCTACCTTCATATATCCTTAATACAGGTGACATTTTCATCATCTGTCACCCCTGGCAAGGAAAGATGATCCCTAACATCTCTCTGGCATCTGAAGCCCTAGCCCAAGAGTCACGGACTGGTGAGTCTCCAAGGACTACTCTGCAAGGGACTTATCAGGCAATCGTCTTCAGGGAACTTCCCGAGCTTTCCTGAGTTGGGTATCCATATGCCAATTCAGCTCATCCGTCTCAATGTTGGGACCTCAGTCGTCTTTGTCAGGCCACTTTTCAGGGTTACATCAAAAATCAAACTGTTGGGGACATTAGAAGTGCCGAATTTCAAGCCACATTGAAGATGCGTCCCACCATCTTCGGCATTTGACTGTTCCATGCCTAGGACTTTCGCCCACCGCAGAAAGAAGCCAGTTTACTGGTGGAAACCCAAGATTGCAGGACCCCAGAGAATGTGCCTAGGGCTCTGACGAGCAGCGCAGCATGCCAAAAACCGGCCTGAAGGTAATGCTAGATCGGTAGAGCACAAGGCCCCCATGCGAGATGACCATGGTGATATCAACTGGAGTAACATCAGGTGCTGGAAGCAACTGTATCAGGACATCCAGAATAATCCTTGGGTGATAGGCTACAAGATTGTAACCCAAAAGCTAGTGACTTGATCACCCCCTACGGTCATGGATCATGGAGCCTGTCGCCGTGGCTACTGTCATTGAAGTGTTATTTCCAAAGCACCCACCGTGACCAGCAAGGGAATTTGGAGATTAGGGCGCGTTACCAGCTTTTCGGGAAGAGGAACTATCCTTCGTTGTCTGATCCCTGAGAAATGGAAGAGCACCTGGTGACTACAATCTTACTTTACATTGTAAAAAAGTAACAACAACTATACAGACGGCTATATTCAACCCTAAACCACTGCCACACAATCAATACTTCTTAGTTTTTTTTATAACTATTTTTATAGTTATTACCATGAACTAAACCTAGCGAAACTCAACTAAGCTAAGTGTAAAAGATTCATCTTAAAAATAACCTGGGCCCTATGGCCCAAAATGTTAATATTTGCAATTTCATGATGATTATATTTGATCTAGTGAAACATGTTGATCTTGTTCAACATGTTTAGCTGATGGCATTCCTGCAGAAATCTTAAAGCTTGTTGGTGTTCATTAGACTGTTACTTGACATACAAATCAGTTACCTATACTCAAAGAATTCAGTACACAATACAGCACTTGTGATCATGGACTCTGCTATGCTGTAAGTTAGTTAAAACCAATCTTTAAACTTAAAGTGTGACCCTTTTTTACATTCTAAGTGCTATTGAACTTGGATTTTAATGCAATGTAGTGTAAATTTTAATTGGTTGCTTGTTTTTATGGAATTTAACTTTAAAATCTTAAAGAGGGTCCCCAATTTCAAAGTTTTACATCGATGGAAGTATTGTTTTGTTTTAAAATATGGGACTCTTATATCTTATAATATCTTATCTTATCTATAATAATATCTTAAACATTCAGTACATCATGAATTGCGTCTAAAAAATACCTCCAACTCAGCAAACCTGCAGACTAAGCGAAATTCAATTTGCCTTATTTAAATTTCACTTAATCTATTTAAATAGGTAACATAAGGTTTGACGAGTACTTAGGTTTGCTAATACATGGAGAGTAATAAAGTGTAATTTTTAGTAAAATGCTTAATAGCTTAGTATAAAATAAAAAAATACCGTGGGAATTTTTATTTTAGCAAATTTCCCATACAGGGAATAAGCTATTACCATAGGTCTCATGGTGAGACCTAGACCCGGGACCGATTTACTTTTTCCTTTATGGCCCCAGAGGCCAAAACACACTCCGTTTAAACTCATATATATACAGGGTGACAAAAAAGTCTAGAAACGGCTTGATATCTTTTTAACTAAATTTGTTAAAAAATTCAAATCTTTCACACCAACTTATATGTATGAAAACTATTTTTTGCAAGCATTACCATTTTTTTACTTTCACCAGGGGACGGCCCATGAGGAGTAGGTACATAATCTTTAATTTAAGCATAGGTTGATATTCACATCTTTTTAAAGGTCTGGTCAAGTGGAGTTCATTGCCCGAAACCGTGTCAAAAAAGGTTAATCTGTTACAAAATGGCGGCAGTCCAAAGTTCTTGCAGAATATACCTGCACAGGCTTAGAGTTGGTAAATACTCATAGTCAACATTAGCCGGGAAATCTGAAACCCGGTTAAATTTGTTTTGAAGATTGAATAAACTTAGTCTATGAGCTAGCTGACTTTAAAATACAATTTCAGCTCTCAAGCTAATGTTTAATACGAGTATTTACCAATACTAAGGCCTGTGCAGGTATTTTCCGCAAGAACATTGGACTGCCACCATTTTAAAACGGATGGACCTCTTTTGACGCGGTTTCCGGCAATGAACTCCACTTGACCAGACCTTTAAAATGATGTGCATATCAACCTATGCTTACATTAAAGATTATGTACCTACTGTTAACACCGCTGCCCCCGCCATCACTAATATCATTCGTTTTGTCCTCCACCACTTCCAAACCGGAGGAGGACATCATAGTTAAATATATTATTATTGGCAGAACACAGGTTGTTGGTAATTTGAATAATAAAACAGTATATTATAAAAGAAAGAGAAGAGAGAGATAGGTCTTGTTTGGATGAACAACAGAATGTAATTGATATTTTTTTACAAAATATAAAAAACATAAAACAGCTGAACTCTGAACATATGATATTAAATACAAAGTAAAAAGGGAAATTAATAGTACAGAACAAATGGTAAATATAATGTAATGTATAATGTAGTGGTAACACCTACTCCTCATGGGCCATCCCCTGGTGAAGGTAAAAAAATGGTAATGCTTGCAAAAAGTATTTTTCATGCATGTAAGTTTATGTGAAAGGTTTGAATTTTATAACGGATTTGGTTAAACAGATATTAAGCCGTTTCCAGACTTTTTTCACCCTGCATATCATACTAATATTATAAATGTGAAACTTTGTGTGTTTGTTTGTTTGTTTTAAGTTCAATCACGCTTTAACTACTGGATAGATTGGGCTGAAATTTGGCATGATGATAGCTCACATTCCCAATTAACATATTGGCCTAATCTTATCTGAAAAATCCTATCGGGCTCCGGCCCAGTGGCTCTGTCGTTCCCCATGTTAACCTTATAAGTACTCATATTTAAAAGGAATTGAAGAATTTAGTCAGCTGTTTCAACAATTTAAGTTGGTTCTATGATATCATAGACAAAAAGAATTAAATATAGACTGTCAGCTGTGCTGCGTTTACCATAGGTTATGGCGCACAGCACACCGCTGGGAGCTGCTCCATGTAGTTACGCGCTATGTAACTACTTGACGCTCCCAGCGGTGTGCGCCACAACCTATGGTAACCACTGCAAGGCAGAAACAAAAACTTATGTGCAATGGGAACTGTCAAAGTAGGATTGTTTACAGTTATGTTTTATGTTTTTAATTTATTGAATGATTTGTGATTGTGCAAATGTTTGATAGTTTATTTTTTCTAAGGTTTAGGTGCAGTGGTAGAACATTATGGCTATGGTATATGTGTTATACTATAGCATGCCGTAAATTTAAAGAACAAAATTTGGTGAGTCGGTGGCTCAATCGGTAGCGTCGCGGTCTTCGGGCCCAAGGCAGTAGTGTCGTGGGTTCGGATCCTGGTCACTGCCACTAACTTTTATCAGTACAGTTCACCGTGGAACTGTACCGGCTCACCCCTTGCTTTGCTGGATACGTTCCACGCACAGATCTGTATTCTATGTGGACAGGCAAATGCAAGGTTAAAAGAGGCCGCCAACCTCTTAAAAAAAAAAAAAATTTACCAAACTGTGTCCTTTCCAATTGCAAACGCAAGGCTTGAGTATTACTGCAACAAGCATTTTATACTTATATGCCAACCCTTATATGCTTATATATGCTTATATATATGCTCAAGCAAAAATTATCTGATGTTCGTGAAATTTGGTACAAACGTGTAAACCTACGTTTATTCGAACAAGTTCGCAAACAAGCATGATCGGACTATGAGAATGGGGGTTTATGGGGGGTTTTATGGAGTAACAATTGGTTTTTCCCATTTTCGACCCTAAAAACACAAAATTTAACAATTTCTTTCCAAACCGTTTTGTGTAAATTAAAAAAGGAAATAATTTTGTACATTGAAGAGTATTTGTATGCCTAACGGTTACAGAGATGATTAAATAAATTGTAAATTTAAAATTCCCATGTTATTCTTATGGGGAATAAATAAACTGTTTTAGTTTGCTTGTTAATGGATATATTTTAATCAAATTTGCCATTTTTGTACTACTAAGCTATCAACGCTATCATACTAAGCTATCAACATTTCAATTAAAAAACACCTCAATACCTTCCCTGTAGCAGCAAACCTAAGAACTCATTAAAATTAATGTTATTCAAATAGGAAATAAATCTGAGAATTTTAAGGAAATATTTGAGTAGAAATCCAGCTAGGAAAATGGAAATTTTCTTAGTCTGCAGGTTTACTGCGGTGGGGATATTTTATATTTTCCCCGTATTAAATAACCGTACAACAATATTCCAATGTACTAATTTACTTATTTTTCACGCTGTTCAAAATGGTTTAGAGAGAAAATATTTTATTTTGATATGGTCCAAAATGAGAAAAACCAAATTTTACCCATTACCCTGTTCCTGTAGCTCGATCATAGTTCTGCGCTCTCTCGTCTGACCAGATTTGTACAAAATTTCATTGAAATTGGATGGTATATAAATGAATCTGAACGGATAGGGTTTTTTGCCACTGGAACATCAAAACTAAATATTAAAGTGGTCCCAGGTCTATGTCTTACCATGAGACCTGAGACAGTAATAGCTTAGTTTATTCCCAATACTGTATATATGAGAAATTCACTGGATAGTAGCTAAGAAACCAAACTAAAAAGTTGTAGGTCTAAAACTATTTTAAATTATCCATAATCTTAAAACAATAAGGGGTTTCCCTGTAACATCCTTTTTCCAGCCAATTTACTTTAAAACATAGGTAATGTAAGTGTCAGATTTTTATATTAATTGTTAGGTGTAATTTTAGCTAATAATCAAGCTGCAATTGCAAATGGTAATTTCCTTTAGGGCTTTGACCCCTCTACGTTGAATTTATATCCAGAGTCCATTTTCAAAGATCTTTGATCTTTGGGTCAGCATGTCTGGTATAATGACAAACTTTCTTTATAAAGGTTTAAATCTGCATTGTAATTTACAGTGGCGGTTCTAGGGCCTTATCATGGGGGGCTTGCAGGGTGTTCTTCACCAGAAGGAAGTCCAAGAGCTTCTCGCACGGACAATTTTCTATTTTTAAAGCCATATTTAAGGTCTATAACCACCGTTACGTTTTTATAACAAAATTCATGTTTGAATTTATACTTCCAGGGTCCAATTGGGGTGAGGGGCTTTCTAAAGCATCTATGCCCCCCCCCCTTTGAATTGCCACTGGTAGTTTAACAGCTTTTACTTTGTGTGAATGTTGAGCCACAGTCAGAATGTAAACAAGAGACTAAGCAGTTCACTTGGTCTATGTAAATGATGATTAGTGGTATTATATAATAGTTGGCAAAACAGTTTTTTTACTTTGCTGCATCACTGGTCCATGGTCTGTGAGGACTGTGAACCAAGTGATACCCGCTCTAGATGTGTAATATTAAAATGTACCCTGGTCCGTGACAATGATCTCAGCATCGCATATGTGGCAATCGGTAGCGAGCGTGTTGAAAGGAAGACATGATGAGCGTTATTTCACACTCGTTTTAACGGATCAGACTATGATACAAAAATAATCAGATTACCAAGGCACTATTGGCTGTTATTTTGTGATGCATACTGTAAGCAGGAAAACACAGTGAACAGTTTCACAGAGTACTTACGATATATTATCGCATGAAATGTTTGTTTGATATAAATATGTAGGCCTATTCAAATACTTCATTCAACGTTATAGTTTTTTCTGTTGTTATTATCAGTATATCTATAAAAGCCCTGCCACTCTGCTGCATATAGGTTAGGTTAGTTAGAATCATTTTAGTTTATGATAATGACAAAATATAATTTTTTAAATTCAACCTTTTTCATAAGTAGGGACCTAGTCTTTAAAAAGAAGGTAGTTATTACTGTACCATGAACTAAACCTAGCGAAACTCAACTAAGCTAACCAAATACCCGCAGAACAGTGTAAAAGTTTCTTCTTAAAAATAACCTAGAGGCCCTATGACCCAAAATGTTCATTTTAACATAGCTATTTTATACAACGTGAAACAATATATGTTACCCACATAGCCTATAATATTTTTTTTGGTAATACATGATGTTATGTATGTAGCCTACCCCTACCAAAGATGCAATTAGCGTTACTTTATATGACCAGTCTAGCCTAACCTAAGGGTAAAAACACACATACAGCGACTGGGAACAGAGCGGAACGGCGCGATTTAGAGTGACAAAATCAAACCAGTACAATCAAGTAGTAACACGCACACAAACTGCTGTTGCGAGCATAGCGAAGCGAAACGGTTAACTTAGGAACAATCTCGTTTGTTTTTCTATTATTTGGGAGCGGAGCGGGCAACGATTCTGTGGACATTTTTAGGTCCACTTTCGCCAGTAGGCTGCTCTGTATGCCCATTCCACCCTAAACAAAACTTACCCAGAGTGTTTCAGAACCTTCTCGAACCTTTTATTTTTGAAAGAATGCATTCAAAGGTTGAGGTAGAATGGTATTGCATAAATCATGATTAATACTTCTTAACACATCAGATGTGCGTCGCTACCACACGTCTGTTCCAAATGACGCCACATTATACGTTCCTAATCCAGTTACTTTTAAAACTGTTTAAAAACAGATTGCCCTCAAAGAAAACCTAGTACCGTATAGGAACGGTAGTGCCTCTTAACCTCATTAGCCGAAATGGATGGAATCAACTTCACTTTATCTGCCCGCACCTATAATATTGATTATGAAATTAAATTGTTCTAAACTATTACATCTAACCTAATCAAACTTGCTGTAACATTTCAAAATACGGTTTGATAGTAGAATTCTGAAATTTAGGCTAACTGTTCTTAACTAACCTAACCTAACCAAACTGTCTGTAGCATTTCAAAAATTGGCCCTTTTGATAACAGAAATGGCTTTCGCGCTCAATTGACTGTTCTAGAACGTTTAATCCTTATATTAATATGCGCGTCTTTTGCTTCAAAATAGACAAATTTTAAAGGAACCTCCATCTTCGCAGAAATTTAATGTTCGAGTGAGAAGGTAAGTAATTCATAATGGGGTCTAGAGTAACTGTTTTTTTTTTTCATTATTTTGCAATACTGGAACGGGAAGGGGTTGTGACGTAATTTTGACATGTGAATAGTCACTTTGTAATGTTCTAAGCCAAGTCTTTTGCCACGGCCACCTTTAACTTGTCAAGCGCCAAACATCACATAAGATAACATGGCAAACAGGTGACACCAGCTCATTAATTTGCATACTATCCATTTAAATTTAGATTTAAGAACAAATGTATTCAAAGATTGAAAATAAAACATAGAGAATTGAAGACCAAAACAAGATTTTAAAATCTAAAATATATTTTTGTACATTTAAAAGGGGTTTTCATAGCCCAGTACCGGTAAGCAAGTTTTCATATTATTAACAAATACTCAAATACTATTAGCTGCCTCAAAAAACAACAGCTGTTACAAGCCTACTTGCGATGTTGCCACTTCTAAGGCCGCGGCCTTTTTGCTGTGCTGCAAGTTGCTGCAAACTTGCTTTGTGGTATCTTGGAAATGATCGAGCTCCCGTTCGTGTCGCTCTCGCTTAAGTCGCTGCATGTGTCCGACATCAGTCGCTCACACTCTCGACGCTACAGCCCGCCTGCTCCGCTCTGAATTGCTGTATGTGTTTTTTTACCCTAAGACATATTAGGTAGGCCTATAGAAGCACAATTAATTGGACATAAGTTATCTAGATCCTAACATTTATAGGTACGGTACTACAATTCAAAATGGCCTTGATTTACGCAATATCGTAGCCTTAAATGGTATCTTCATTACGCAATTGGCTATTATTAAAAATTGAAAATAGGGCACTGCATTGGAGTTGCTTATTTGGATAAACCCAAGCAAAAAATTGCCAACTACGACTTGGCTTATTTTCTAACTCTGTCGACTATTAGGCCCCTACAGGCCTAGGCCTAACTAAGTAAAATTAGGATGAAACATGTATTCATGGTGATACTCCAAAGTCAATTAAAAACCAAGAAGTACATGCCTAGGAGTAAAGTTTGGCAGAGATCCTGTGATGTATTAATATCGTTTTAAATATAAATAAATTGAGGCCTGTATCGATTTTGATTCGGTTCGATACATAAGAAGCTATCGTTTCCACAATATAATTTTGTTATTTGAATGTGTGTCGAATTGAGCTAAATTATTGATTTTCAGTAAATGAAATTATCAATACAATGCAAGTATTGATAAAAATGCAAGCATTTTTGAAAAGGTAATTTGAAGTGTTTTTCTCAAGATTTTAATTTTACAAAAACAGTATGCAGGCGACATAAACTAACAACTCGATACATTATAACCTAAACTTTACCTTCCTAATCTAACCTAACTTCAAAACACTTAATGCAGTCACCAATTCGCATAAAGCACGACCTACCACCCTGACATGCCTAAATGAGAACTGTAATTTTACAGTTGCTTGTCGTGTGGTTGAAAACACTGGAGTCTAAACCTTC
This sequence comes from Macrosteles quadrilineatus, assembly GCF_028750875.1. Classification (NCBI taxonomy): domain Eukaryota; kingdom Metazoa; phylum Arthropoda; class Insecta; order Hemiptera; family Cicadellidae; genus Macrosteles; species Macrosteles quadrilineatus. The sequence goes on from NW_026542594.1 coordinate 120,914,736, forward strand.
GCTAAATCATCACGATGTTGTCCCCTGGCGCTGCGGAGTGGGGGAAATGATTCTCCCTCCACCTCCCCTCTAGACGGCGTCCAAACAAGCCCGCGTTGTTTAACATGCATATCATATACCTATGCTGCAGTTTTTCAATAAGTTAAAAAATGAATATTTATAAAATTAAACTGTCATAAACTAACCTAACCAACCAAACATGCTGATTATATAAAAAATATATAAAATAATAATCGAATGAAGGTTTACTAATCAAAAAAATAGTTCTGTTCATAAAATAAAATTATAAATGCCTTGAATTCAATTTTAGAATTTATTAATTACAAAATTAAACTGTCATAACCTAACCAAACCAACCAAACTTGCTGATAATGAAAAATCGAACAAGGTTTACTAATAGAAAAAAAATAGTTCTAAAATTATAATAGCTCAAATTGAATTTTATAATGTTTTAATTAACAAATTAAACTGTCATAACCTAACCAAACTTGCTGATAATGCAAAAATCTTAGACAAAAAGTTAGTGCTACCGGTACCGAGAGGATTCGAACCTGGTACCTTCAGATCCTCAGCCCGGCACGTTATTCATTAGACCACCGAGGCCGGTGGCTATAAACCGTATCATTGCGGTAATGGTGTTCCCTCAGCCAATAGAATGCTTTGCTTCCCCCACTCCGCAGTGCCAGGGGACAACATCATGATGATTTAGCGAAGGTTTAGACTCTAGTGTTGAAAACAGTCAGCTGTAGGCTTAGTTAACCCACAGTTCATTCCATTTGTAAATGTTATCCATCCTACCTTGTTTATTGTAATGTTGTATATTTCTATGGCTATATCTTGAGAAATATTCATCAGCGGTGAAAAATAACAGTATATTTGGATTCAGGAGGTAAAAAAATATAAAGTAAGATATCAAAATTAAAAATTCGTTTGGAGGCACCTATACGGAATAAATACGTATCGTTTGGTTACTTAGGTAGGTAAGGTTAACCTAACCTAACTAACCAAACAATATATCGAATTAAACAATCGAATAATCAATATTAGCCTACTCATTTGGTTATTTGTGCCAACAGATATGGAAGTTTACCCACACAGGCTGCTATTCTTGTCTTAAGTACAGTAATTTAATTAGCCTACTGTTTTCTAGAAGCGGAGCGACACACATTGTTATTCGCTTTTCCGCAATCCGGGCCGAGAAAAACCTAGCTTAAGTTAAGGCCCAGAGATATAGGCTACCTACCTATCTAAGTTAAAGGCAAGAAGAAATTTATCTATATAAGGCCTAGGTCCTTAAGCTTAAGTTAATTGGACTGTAGAATAGGCCTAGGTAGGCCTAGGCTATTAGCCTACCTTTGATTGTACGCTACCCGAACACGAACGTTGTCAGTTTTGATAGGGCACACTCTTGTCAGTTTAAAATGGGCCAACACTTGAAAGATCATATCTCAACAATGACAATTAATTTTTAAACAACACAGTAATACTTATATTTCCTTCCTTGCCAATGGCCATGAATCCCTCAGATTTTCTTGGTTAATGCATCGAGCCTCTTTAACCTGGATCTAGTCTTTTAGTTGCGATTGACGACTGTAGTATCACAAACTACACTTCAAAGTGTAACCATAACACCCTAACTACTACAATTTAATTACTTTATTACTATTTAACTAACGGTGTTAACATCAACATAAAACTCAGCTCATCAGACAGCACCCAACAACACGAACACACAATCACGAAACGAATCACAACACAATCCAATCGACGACGACTCGACGACGACGATAAACAAATTTTGAAAAAAAGTGACTCTTTAAAAAAAAAATAGTAATAATTAGGCTGATATTATTCAAGCCTACTGAACAAACAACCATAACAACATGTAACTACCTAAATAATTTTATCGAATGTAAGTTAATAAATTTCGGTGGATATTTTTAAATCCGATATTTATTTCCACAGATAAATATTCTTTTAAATAGTTATAAGTTAGTGTAAAGCGTTCTTATGCGTAAAACTGTTTACTCCATGGATGAAAGAAATAATAGACAATTTGGTCTCTTTGTCTAAAGCAAGAAGCAAAATAACAAAATTGTTGCTCGTAAAATGTAAACAAAAAAAAGAAGAAGAAGATAGCTCCTAATGTTATTCTTATGGGGGAAAATTAAAATGGTTTTTTTAGGATTAAATAGTAATTACTGAACAAATATGCTCCAAAAACGATCCCCGGCATGATATTATACTATAGAATCTTTGTGCAAAACATCAAGTTGATAGATGTAATCGTTCTCGAGTTTTTGTAATCCATAGAGATGCTTTTCGTACCAGTATGAGAATTCACTTCGTTCATTCAATTATTATATTTAGTACGTCTATCATCTGCGGTTTTGTAAATAATAATGTGGTTTTGTTGTATTAATAGTCAAAGGTAAAACATAAAACACAAACTAATCCAGGTCTGATCAAGCCGCTGATATATTATTTAAGGAGACCAGAAAAAAGTTTCTATAACTAATTCTACCCATATAGTTTACTCGCCAAAACTTTATGGTTCCCGCTCAAAATCATAACCAGCACCAACAATTACATTTTTTTCGAAAGCCACTCAAAGCACTTTTTATATTTTTATACAAACGATGAGCCCCCATACCACCCACCCATAGACTAGTTGATACTGTGCGCTTAAGGATTTGATTCTCAAACGTCATTTTCCGTTATTTAGGAGGTGGCAACTTTGATGAAACGTCGTGTCAAACGTGAGTTGGTGGTGGTTTGTATTTGTTGCTGGGTCTAGACATTAGTAGTCACGCACGCATTCTGTACCATTTGCATTAAGATTACCAATTCAGCAGTCAAAGATGTTGATACAGGACGTGATATGTTTATCCTGTCTCGCTTGAGGAAGTTCTTGTTTACTTGGAGTGTCAAAGTTCATATTTAAAGATACCAGAATGTTATCGTCAAAATGGATATAGGAAACCAAATAAACCAACAGATTTGGCAAATGCCTAATGTTCTGCACGATTGGTCTATCTTAATTTCCTCTGACCGCGATGTTATAAAGGAAATGTCTCCACAATAATGTTTAGTTGTATCGGGGAAGATTAAAAATAAAACCAATGCGTATGCGTAGACTACATTTTGCTAAAACTAAATGTCGCGTTTTAAGGTAATTTATGCTTTTAGCCTATATTAAAATACTGTGAACTCGTAAGAAATTGAATACAGTACTGTAATCTGTAAATTAGGATTTTAATTTAGCAGTCAACCGGTGGTTTTCCATGCATTTTTACAGATACAAGTTTTGAAATAGAATTAATGTCTTCATTAGATTGCATTATTCCAAAAAAGGTAAAAAAGATTTCATTGCCATGAATGGTTTGTTGATTTAATGTGTATTGAACTATTTATATTGTTGGATACAATGAAGACAATGATTTTATTTGGCCAATCAACAATATTGTTACAGGCTATGTCAGTGTACACGCATAATGTACAAGCATAAAATAAAATAAATATCAAGAGTTAAAAATCAAATAAAGCAAAAATCTATCAAGACCAACCATGTGCAAAAAAAAGTGTTCAAGACCATGCACAAAATAATACAAAGCAAACCAATTCGTGCAAAATGCATGCACTATGCAAAAATAGGAAACAGGCTGTTCAGGGGAAAACTTACTTAACTATAAATACAGTGTCAAAAAAACTCTTTAAATTTGAAAAAAAAGGATTTTCAATCAGCCAGTCTAATATTGCGGTTTGGAAGTTCTTTCTTTCCAGATTTATCACATGACCAGGAAGGTGATTGACAGAATTCATAGAAATGGGTCTCCAAATGTTTGTAAAACATTAATAATCTTTTCACAAACGTCGACAAACTTTGTGTAGCCATCCCATTGGAATGACATTGAGTTTCAAACTGATCAGAAGAATAGTCAAGTTTTAAATAAGTGTTTCAAATCACAGCTTATACCACGCTGATTCCTTTCCGTGCGTTTATTTTGAACGACAATTCCATCGATATGTGTTTAATTTTTTTTACTAAAAACTTTTGTTCTTAAACAAGATAAAAAATAAAGGTGTATCCAAGCAGATGGCATTTGTTCCAATAGTAAAACAGAATTTAGGTAAAATAAAAGAAGGCACCGAGGAAGTTATTTAGTCAAATTTTCATAAATAAACAGCGTCAAGATATTGTCTATACAAACTGAAACGTCTGCCGAGGCTGTGCTGAATTGAATCAGGAATTTACGGTATACGTTTATGATTGGTAGGTAAATAAAATTACGCAAATCAGCGTAGATTTGCGCTACCGCTACCCCATATATTATCTTGTAGAGCAATCACCAAAAGCATAATCAGGTATCTTAAACGTGTTCGAGCGTTACACTTTATGTTACTACTGTAGTGACTCACTTGCCAAGTGCCGTATCCCACCATGGGCATGTGTCCGCCGCTAGCCAGTCGTGTGTAATCCATGGTGCACACTGCTCGGGGACCAATGCTAGACTGTAGACTGACTCAGTTACACAAGGCCCGTACTCTCACCAGTCTCCAATGTCAGTCTTATCGATTATGTTCCATTCAGCCAAGACGCTCCTTGAAAAAGGTTACAATAACTGCTTCCAAACACTTACCGACTGACTCAGTGGCAGTTGCATAACACAGTGCAAATTGCGGTCGCGTGCACAACTAAAACACTGGAACTCTTCACACGTTTTCCTCAATAAAAGCTAATATAACAATTAGCAGTGCATCGATTTGATGAAGCTTGATTGAACTAAGACTACTCTTAAGAATTAGGGATCGCTAAAGTGGTGGACCCAATGGGTTCAAAAAAATTTCCGAGTTGCGGTGACAGCTTTCTCAACAGGTGTTTGCTCTTGACGCATTTTTTCTGAATCTGTCACCAGACGCGTACTTGTAGCTGGTGAAGTTAAAAATTTACAAACTTCTCGTATTTTCAAAAAAATCATGCTGTTGTTTGTTGAACAGAATTTGCTGTTTTCGTTTGCTACTGTATACAAAAAATACCCCCACCGCATCAAATCTGCAGAGTAAGCGAATTTCCATTTGCCTGATTGGATTTACATTAAAAAATCTCCTTAAAAATATCACATTTGAAGGGGTGAGTCGATGAAGGGGGTAAGTAACATTTTGTTACTTTTGAGATAAATTGACCTAAAGTTTGCAGGTTATAACTTTTTAATTTTTAAAATTTTTTAATTCTTCAAACGTTATTAGGAAGGGCAGAGAAGTAAAATTTGTTGCACAATACTTAATAGAAATTTAAAAGTTCCTTACTATTAAAGTTTTAACTTTTCTATTACTTACCTCCTTTATCCACTTAAAAAATTGTTTCGTAGTGGAAGAAGGGGTTAAGTGATGTAAACGATTAAAATAAATTATTTTGGGGGGAAAATACTTTATTTCAACATGTCACCATAAAAAGTACATTTAAATAAGGTTGTTGCACCAAAATAAACTTAAATGTAACAAGTCAACTTACTTAAAGTCTTTATCATAGACTTTATGTGCTGACTTTTAATTTTGTCCCAAAAATAGTAACTAAAAGCCAGTTATGCTTAAGAAATACCAAAATATTAAAAATACCAAATATTTTTTAGATGTGCAAGTAATAACTGTCTTTTATTAGATGCTTATCAGTCTTATCTCTGCAATTTTTCTAAGAAATATTTATTTTTCATGTACAACTAGTGTACCTGTTGCTCGAATTCGAGGAATTGCGAAGCATTACAGGCGACTCACGAAGATTATGGAAATACTCACGATCTACACAACAGTTAGATATGATCAAAATCTTTTGTGAATATCTTATCTTTTCTCAAAAAGCTGATCTTGTTTTTTAGTGTTTCTACAAATTTTTCCCTCTCATAGCCGCATTAGGTTGTCTTAAGTAACGATTATAAATGAAAAAAAACATTATTTCTTTTCTTCTACTTGGTTGTGTTCTATGACTTTTTCTATGTTTCCATTGTTTGCAAATCGGTTATTTCAATGATTGCTCAAAAAATGTAGTATATTGTTAATTGAGTTTTATTTTTAGCCTATATTAAACTGTCCAGGATTTCTCGCTTTTTGCCATTGTAATAATTTCACCAACCCAAGTTTCGTCTACAGATGCAATACGCCAAAGAATATCACCTACGTACAATCTCCAAGAAGTGGTAAAAAAAGGCTGAAACCAAGCCATACAATAGATATAAGTTAACTCCATATAAGAAATAATTTTAAGAGTTACTGTGATGTTAGGATTTTCCAATGATTTGGTAATAGAACATTATATTGCATTATTTTTGTAAAAAAATACAACCGACTTCAAACGCTCTAAAAAGAATGAAATAATTTCAATAAAGCAAACTTTTGTATTAGGCAAGCTCACGTATTTTAAGTCGGCGCGGCTCTATGATGATTTTTGATACAAAATTGAAAGAATGTGTCCATATTGCATGTGACTATAACTAAAGGTGTTAATCTGCATGTCTTTTTCATAGTTATGCGTTAAGTGTTATTTTATTACCGTAATCAGAGATCGGCATTATAGTGGTATTAACGAGTATCTTTAAAAAGATTATAACTCATTTAAATGTTTCTAACTTGGAAAAGTAACGTTTTAATACTAAACTAGCTTCTTTTCCCTCATAATATCAAACTAAATTATTTTCCTATTCATATAGAACATTTGTGTGTGTTATTTTCATAATGCATTTATTCTGAAGTAAACATAAAATACAAGAAAATATTTCCTTTAATTTATAAACAAAACAGTTCAGTGTGTTTTTTATATATTTATGTTATCCAGCTACAATTTATTGATTTTCAAAATACACATACAATATTTAATTTCAATTTGCAGTTTGAGCGCCGAAATACTACGAAATATTTTCCTTTGAAATACGTGAGCTTGCCTAATACAAAAGTTTACTTTATTGAAATTATTTCATTCTTTTTAGAGCGTTTGAAGTCGGTTGTATTTTTTTACAAAAATAAATTATTTCATGAGTTTTAGTGACTGTATAATTTTTTATATATTAATTACCTGAGGTTTTTTCATAAGCAAAACTGTTTGAAACAATCAAAAGTTCCACAGATCAATCATTATTTTAAAACTGCTTGAGTCACCTGTTAAGGTTACATAATCAATGGGTATGAAAATAGACATTTTTAGATATTCCTTTCAGAAAGAAAGAGTAAGTAAAAAACTAATTGTCTTTTCTAGATACATTGAAATGTCAGACATCATCGTTTCCTGCAATCGGTGTACTTCTACATTATAAAAAGAAATACAGTAACGTCTCAAGCCTTTTGGAACAATATGAAAGTTATTCCTCAGCTACCAGTACTAAAAAATCTCTCAAAAGTGGAAAATCGGTCGTTAACACGTATAGTACCTTTGGAAAATATTATATGAAAGATTGGTTCAGCTAAAAGTGGTGTAAGTCATGTAGGGGGTTTTGTTTGCTCAAGATATAGCCTAGTCGAAATTGCAAATCATCTTCCTCTAGGACTTTCCGAAGCAGGCATAATAGTATTGACTAGTGGCTTGTAGGGGCAATAGCCCCTATATATATATTCTAGTAAATATTTTGTACAAATTATTAGTCTCATGGGTTACCCTACCTTGAATTATCGTTTAACATTTTTGTATATTATAATATGTATAAAAGTTATTACATACCTGCATAATGCAATTTTTTGATGTCTGTTCTGTTTGAAATATAGATTCCAAAGGACTGTTCATGTAGTGTGTTTATAATACAAACTTTCTAATCATGATATACATCTAAGGAAGATTTTCAATAATAATCTTCATGACTATTAATTAAATATTTATCAATTCCTTTGAATATAGACAAATTCACTTAAATAAAACACATAGAGATAATGTCATCCTCCAAATTGTATAATGCTAATTATAACAAAATCTCTCTAAAAACAACAGAGTATAGTATCCATTTTAATCGAATCTTTGGTCTTTATTTTGTTCTAGTACTATTTTAACATCATCTGGCAACTTTAACCGGCTAAAAGCTACATAAAGTTGACCATGGGTAAACACGGGTTTTTTTCAAATAAATGCCAACTTTTTGAAGGTTTGGCCTTGCGCTTTATTTATAGTAATATCGAAAGCTAATCGCAATAGGAATTGAATTCCTAAACTTAAACGGCATATTAGGATCTTTAGATGTTAGTTTTATTTTTGGCATGAAAAATATGTTCCCTTTGCCTACTCCAGTAATTACTTCTAACTTTACACTTTTTTCAGACATACCTAACACAACTAATCTTATTCCATTAACTAATCCAGACCCTGGAAAAAGTCTATATTTCAGCTTTATAATAGTATACATATTACAGTACATATTACCATATGCTTTAAATTAAATAAACCACATGTTTTTAAGTAACCAAAGCAGACATGACCTGGATTCCCATGTTATTTAAATGTAAATTATTTTATTACGTAACGACCTTTTGGTGCATAATTAAGAAAAATGAATAATTTTCCCCAAAACTTCATGCCCAGACCTTTAAAATGAGACCTCTCCCAGCTTTCTACGGCCTCCCGTTCGCTCACAATTTCATTGTAAAATTTTGGGCTTACGGAATTAGATATATAGATATGTTATAGTAACTGGGTAGAGAATATTAATAAACATTCCACATCTGCAAATGAAATATGTATATGAAAGGTTGGTTCAGCTAAAAGTGGTGCAAGCCATGTAGGTGGTTTTGTTTGATCAAGATATAGCCTAGTCGAGATTGCAAATCATCTTCCTCTAGGACTTTCCGAAGCAGGCATAATAATATTGATATGATATAGTAACTGGGTAGAGAATATCAATAAAAATTCCACACCTGCAAATGCATGTTTAGTAATTAAAATATTTAACACTTTTAAGACAATTGACGATTATGCACTGTCACACTTCTTAGGTCGTGTAAGGAATAATTGCATTTAATTTATATTTAGACCTGTTTTACGAATGCTTTGGTTTTCACAATACACCTTTATTTGTCAATATCATACAGCTATTCACTGAAACATATATGTTTTTGTAAGTCAGAATATTCAATACTAAAAACAGAATTACTGTATACACAAATCAGGTCAAACGTTAAAATACATGTTTTATAGTAACCAAAACAAAATGCATTTTTCTCAATGTAATTCATTTAGGCTCCATGGCAAGAAATATTTTATTGATCAATATGAAGCAACTGTTTCAAGAAGAATTGTCTGTAGCTTCATTTAAATGGTTTCAACTAACAGCTGTAGGAATGTTATTATTATTTTTCCTACAGTCACCCGACAAAGTAGGCTTCCCTGTACTGTTTATAGTACAGAAAGCTGCTAATTGCTGCATATTTATACTTTGCCGTACGGTTTATACTTTTCCGTACGGTTTATACTTTGCCGCACATAAGGATTCCAACGAAACAACACAAAACAGCGTGGTTTTATTATGCACGTAATCCGTGTACGCTTGGAAATAGGTTGGCAACACTTAAAGATAATAATACTATGAGCAGCTGATTGACTATTATAACTACGATTTAACCTGTCATTTCGTGTTTATAGTTTCGGCATTTCTGAACTTTCTGGACTTCTTTTAAACGTTTTGAAAACATTCCTACGATCTTAATAAACAAGAAAATACCTTTAAAGCATTTTTTAGGCGCGGAAACCACTTCAAATTACAAAAAACATACGGAACTATATTCTCAAAACGCGGAGCACATTTCTTGCCGAGGAAAAATAGCGGAGTGATACGGACCTCAGGTACTACTTTCTCTAGGGCACCATTTGTGTTGCCAGCTGAACCTAAAAACGTGTTGTATAGTGTTTGAAAGACAAATTATTTATATGATTTATAGTGACTGTAGGAAAAATATAATGTGTAACACGAGTGAAAAAGGCCTTTGCTGCACTCGAGATCATTCCGCACTTGCCTGCGGCTCGTGCGTAAACATTGCTCTCGTGTGCAGCAAAGTGCCACTTTCACCACTAGTTACACAAATAACTATTTCGCCTTCTCTGCACAAATGTAAACAATCTGCACAAATGTAAACAAAATAAATGTTGAATATTTAAGGTTTTCAGAGTTTTCACCGAAACAAATATTATACTTAAACATAATATATAAGGTACCTAATAGAAACTCTCCTGGTTATTTTGGTGGTGGAACCACACTGATCGGTAAAAGAATCACAGAGAAATTGGTGAACATACATAGAAAAAAAAAAACATCGCCACAAACAAATTGAGAACCTCCTCCTTTTGTTGGTGGTGGGGAAGTCGGTTGAAAACATGACACGATGCAGAATAAAATCAATTTTAAAATCAGAAAAACCCATTGCAAATACTGTACTTCATTTTGAAAAATTCAATAAATCACAATTTAAATATTAACAGCTGTTTCATTAAAAAGTAGTGTAGAATTATGCATATGGTAAACAAATTTGAAGAGGCAACTTTAAAGGCTTCTGGGGCAGAGCCCCAAGGGAATTTACCTCGTTCCTCTTTTGATGGCTCATCTATAGACGAAGACCTTTCTTTAGAGACCCCTACCAAGTTTCTACGCCCAGCAGTTCTCTCAAATTAGCTGGGACAAAAACCCAGTGTTTCCTCCATAAGAATAACATGGGATGGGAATTCAAAGGCCACTGAGGCAGAGCCCCATGGGAATTTACCACGTTTCTCTTTTGATGGCTCATCTACAGACCTGTCTTTAGACACCTCTACCGAGTTTCTACGCCCAGCCGTTCTCTCAATTTAGCTATGACAAAGGAAAACAGTTTCAAATTAATATATAGATCTTTTACTTCTTGGAAGCAGTTACGTCCTATCAAGAATAGCTAACAACTCGTTGAACTAAGTGGGTCCAATACGGTCACGGTCCGATACATTTAAAAAACACACTAAAATGCAAATAGGTAATGTCATAGACTAACAAACACAAGTGTTTTATCTATGTTAATGTTCAAGGTAATTTTCATTGTCAGCTGTTTTGGATATGATGTTAGCTGCAGTACGTGCTACTATTGCCTAACAATAAGGGGGTAAGTGCAGGGGACAAGTGCGCAGAGTTATGGATGAAGGGTGTAAGTGAAACTTAAAAGAGGATGAAGGGGGCAAGTGAAGCACTTACCACCTTTATACACTCCATTTGGGTGCATTTCCTGTACTTAACCCCTAAGTTAAAAAATTACTCAGCTGTTATTATACTTAGGACTATGGGAGTCAGTGTACTAAATAGAGCATCACTTACACCCTTCATCCATGCATCTAACTCAATTTTTACAAAATTGTTACTTGCCCCCTTCATCCACTCAACCCTTAATTTATTCCCTATTTAAATAAAATTAGTTTAACGAGTACCTAGGTTTGCTGCAATAGGGAGGGTAAAAAGTGTTTTTTTGTAAAATGTCGATAGTTTAGGATAAAATGAATGTATTTTCCGAATTTGATCAAAATATGCTCATAAACAAGCAAACTACAATATTGAAACTGACAAAAGCTGCAAACACAACAGATATCAAAGCATTCACCCGACTATGGTCAGACTAACCTCACCCGCCGAACAACGCAGACACCAATAGCCCCTGGCGAAATGCATGGTTAAATTTGTGCCGGAACTTAAGCTAAAAATAAGTTGTGTAGGTACTGAAAAATGGGCTTACAGTTCATCCTACAGTACATCTTATATCAGGCTGCAGGTGAAAGGCGTTTTTATAGAATGCTAAAGCAAACATCATTGGTTTGTATATATCAAAATGTGAGAGTCTTCGTTTGCTTCAAAGAGATGTACGGTAGCGTAGAACATCTCATAATGTAACTCAATTTTAAGACCACACACTCTGGACGAAACTAGTATTTATGCGTGTATAATTTTGTAAAAACTGCAAACAAAAGAAGGCGATAACAAGAGGGTCGTTGTATTGTGATCCATATTGTAACATTGCGAGTTATTGTCTGGAGCAAATGTTCAACAAATAGTGATTGTAGAATTTCGGTAGCGTGTGGAGTGGACTGTATTTATAAGTTAAGCGGAGTTTGATTCTTCAAATTAGAACACTGAGATACAATTGACAAATATGTAGTTTTAATATTAACAAATAAACTTTCAACGATTTTACAGAACTTTAAAGAGAGATTACAAAAGAGAGAGGGATCTTGAGTCTTGATGTGTTTGTTTTTTTTTCAACTAACAAAATTACTAATAAATTATTTCATTGTTAAATCACATATGTTGTTTTAAACATTAAAACAAATTAAAAACCAATGCCATCTGTATTTATTTTTAGTTGATAGAAAGCATTATTATAACAAAGTTAATTATACTGAATATTACTGAACATACCCCCGCCCGTGAACCACTAAGAGGGGTTCACCTAATAATTGAGAAAAAAAAAATTATTTAGAAATGAACATATTTACAACATACTTTTGGTTAACAGTCTAACTTCTTTCGTTATCATGCATCATTGATTGGTAGGGGTGAGACTTTAGTTATAGGTCTGGAGAGTGTTCCTGATGAAGTTTTTAATTGTACAACTCGTACAAGACCATCTTGCCCTGGGGAGGTTGAAATGACACGTTCCATTTTCCATGAAAGGGGAGGTTGGTTTGGTTCATGCAATAGGACAAGATCTCCAATTTTGATGTTAGGTTGAGGACTTCTCCATTTCCCTCGTTGTTGCAACGTGTAGAGGTATTCTTTTTGCCATCTTTTCCAAAAACTTTGGGTTAAGGCTTGAACAAACTTCCACCTTGACAATCTGTTTGTTGAGACATCATTTAATTCAGGTTCAGGAAGAGATAAAAGAGGTCCTCCAATCAGAAAATGACCTGGAGTTAAGCAATTTTTGAAGCGTAAAATGTAAGCGATGACTCGCTGGAGGGTTGACCAAGATGAAAACCTGTTGAATAAGTCTGGTTTTTGAGTTGTAAACATTATTGGTAAAGGTTCGGCCTTACGTTCTGGCAGTTGTTCGTCTTGGAGAGGGGTGAAGCGAGGAATAGGCCACGACTCCTGATCCAGAGTTAACCCAGAGATAATCCAGAGATCGGGACCGTTCTACCATAAACTGTTGTCTTTCATAGAAACGGAAAGGGTTTCTCTACTGGCAATGTCAGCTGGATTACAATGAGTTGAGACATGTTTCCATATGTAAGTAGGAGTAAGTTCCTGAATTTCAGAGACTCGATTTGCAACATAAACTTTTAAGCGGTAGGGTACAGTTTTTATCCATGACAAGACTACAGATGAATCACACCAAGCATGTAATTCGTTGACAAGATAATCTTGAGAGAGTAGACAGTTGCAATAGTTCAGGAGTTTGGACAAAAGATGGGCACCACACAATTCTAGTCTAGGGATGGAGATCTTCTTAAGATGAGCAACTCGAGCTTTGGCAATTAACAGATGTACGTTGATTTCTCCGGAAGAACTTACACATCGCAAGTAGACACACGCTCCGTAACCTGTTTCAAACCCATCACAAAATCCATGTAAACTGATATGAACAGCATCAGCTACGGAAACATATCGAGGTAAGCTAAGTTCACTTAAGAAAGGAAGTTGTTGGAGGAACTTAGACCATTTTTCAGTTAGATCCGGAGGTACAGGCGCATCCCATGATAAACATAGTGCCCATAAAACTTGTATCAACGCTTTTACCCAAAGAGTGACTGGAGTCAACCAACCGTTTGGATCAAATATTCTGCTAACTGTTCCAAGTATACCTCGTTTAGTGGGAGGTGTGTCTGGGATATTCAACTGATAAGAGAAAGCGTCTGAGTTAGGTGACCATTTTATACCTAGTACCTTGAAATAAGGTTGATCTGAGGAGTTGAAATATAGAGGAGTTTCTTTGTAAGAGTCGGGAAGAGTTTCCATGATTTGAGGGCAGTTGCTAGTCCATTTCCTCAGTTCGAAACATCCTTTTAAGAGAAGTTGTTCCACCTCATTTCTTAGTACCAAAGCTTGTTTTATGCTGTTGGCACCTAAAATTAAATCATCTACATATACTTGTTTCTTTTAAGCCTCAGCTGCCAGAGGGAACTTTGCGCCTTCATCGATGATAAGTTGGTGAAGTGTCCTTAGTGCCAAGTAGGGTGAACAGTTGAATCCAAACACAACCGTAGTTAAACGGTAAACTGAAAGGGGGTCGTCTTTGTCATCTCTCCAATACAACATTTGATAGTTTCTATCATCTGGGTGGATCATTATTTGACGAAACATTTGTTTGATGTCACATGAGAAGACAATAGGGGAAAGTCTAAACTTTAACAGAATATCATTAAGATCATTATGTAGTTTTGGCCCGGTATGTAGAATATCGTTAAGGCTGACACCTGAGGAGCTGCGTGCGCTTGCATCGTATACTACACGAAGCTTGGTGGTTGAGGAATCTACTTTGACAATAGCATGGTGAGGTAAGTAAAATTGTTTATTATCACTGTTTGGAGGAGGGTTAACAGGTTCCATGTGACTAGATGACAATAAATCATGTATGGCTTTACTATACTCTGCTTTAACTTCAGGCTGACTTTCTAATTTTCTTTCAAGTGATATGAATCTATTGCGAGCGCAAAATGATGAGTCACCAAGAGGGGGATGATTTTCTTTTATGGGTAGCCTAACAAAGTAGCGTCCATCTGAATCCCTAGAAACCGTGTTTAGAAAGTGATGTTCACAAATTTCTTGTTCAGATGTTACATGAAGTTTGATGGGAGGTTCTTCTAGAGTCCAAAATTTCTGCAGAGAATTGTGCAAATCAATATCTCGAGTACTTAATAAAGAAGAAACATTACCCTTGCATTGAGGGGCTGTTTTGTGAGGGACTACAGCAGGAAGAGTTGGGGCAGATCCTATGATAAGATATCCAAATACAGAATTCATGGCAGCAGGAAGATCCTTGTTAATGATGATGCGTTCACCAGTGATCTCTTTAGCGAATAGATCAGCACCTATGAGCATATCTATCTTACTAGGCAGATGAAAAGTTGGATCAGCCAGGACCAAATGTTTGAAGTATTCTTTAACATTAACTGGAACTTCTGAGTGTGGGAGGTTTGAGGTTATTCTGTCTAGAATAAGGACTGGGTTGTTATCAGCAATCATTTCTCCGCTAAGAGACGATATGTTAACTTTTGACACGCCTTTAGATTTAACTTCTACTGATGATAGGCCATCTATCTTGGAATTACTGGAAAATGTCCGTTTGAGCATAAGCAGGTTAGCAATATTTTCTGTTACGCAGCTTACCATAGATGCAGAGTCAATAACGGCTCGGGCTACAACTGTGTTACCGTTATTAGCTTTCAAGTGGACCAATGCAGTGGCTAGCAATATAGTGGTATTAGGGTTTGAGGAGACAGCTACAAAGGGAGGTTCAGGGTGATCATATGTTTTATTCATTTCCTTGGGTGTTGGAGCATTATCTTTAGGCTTTTGATTAAGCTTATCATTAGGCCTATTATTAGTTTGATGTAAGAGGGAGTGATGTTTCAGTTTACAGTGAAAACATGTTTTATTTGACTTACAGTCTTTGACAGAATGAGCGGTACCTAAGCAGTTCAAACAGAGGTGATTTTTCCTCACAAAGTTGTATCTTTCCTGTACGGACAAATCTTTAAACTCTGAGCATTGGTAAATGTTGTGATCACTTTTACTACAAAATGTGCATGTGGCATTTGAGTCTCTGAAAGCTAGTAAAGTAGTGCGGTTTGGTGTAGACTTATGTAGGCCTATCTGAGAGGAGCGAGGGCTGGACCTCTTACTATTTTGAGTGAAACCTAAATTGATGCTATTGCTTGAAGTAGTTCTAGGAAACTGAGAGTTAGAGAGGTTAGCAGCTTCTAAGTAAGCACATTCATTTTCTAAAAATGTTATTACTTCACCTACGGTTGGAAGGTCTTGAGAATTTAGACGTAAGCTTTCAAACTTTTTGCGAATGTCTGCGTGTAATTTCCTTAGTAACATGGCTGAGAGCAAGATATTATCCTTGGCTATGTCATGATTGAGTGCAATGAGTGCTTGGGCATTTTCGTTATATTGAGAAATGAACGAGCGAATGTTCTTGAGGGAGGAGTCACTTAGGTTAGGTAAGTCTATTATGTTGTTGAGGTGTATGCTTATGATTTTCCTACTGTTTTGATACCGTTTTTGAAGAAGATCCCATGCTACATCATAATTTTCAGCTGTGATTGGTAAATTCTTTATAAGATTGAAAGGTTCTCCCTGTAGAGTAGAAAGCAGATATTGAAATCGCTCAACTTTAGATATGTTTTCAGTATCATGAACAGATACTTGAAACAGGCTTACATAAGCCAACCATTGTTCTGGTGAACCATTGAAAGTTTTGAGAGATAGAGGTGGGAGTTTTAGAGAGTGGCTATCTTGGTTTGAGGAAGAGCTACTAGGCCTATGGGGTAGGCTACTTGATGGAGTATTTGTTATTGAGTCAGTGTTTAGAACAGGCCTATGACTTGTAGGATCTTGAGAAAGGTGTTTCTTCGTGAGAGTTTGAATTCCTACATATAAGTCAGATATAGTATCTTGTAATTGAAAGAGTGTATCTTCTTCATAATCATCGGGAAGCGTGTCACTATTAAATAGTTTCTCAAGGGAGGTTTCAAATTCTGAGTATTTTCTAAGTGTTTCTGAATCTAAGAGTTTCAACTTATTTATTTGTTCTTGGGACAAATCAGGTAATCAATCTAAAGCTTGAATGTTAGTTTGGATTTTGGCTAAACGATTCGCAATTGAGTTTAATTGCCTAGAGAGGGTGACGAATTTCATTTTTGTTGTACAACAAAACAATTATTCTGAGTACTCAGAGAGAGAGAGATTAGAGATTGTCATTATTTTCTGCAATACGAGACACAGATAACAGATGGCATTGTTACATTAGTGCTAGTGGTTGCTATGAGCATTACAAAATACCAAATTGTACAGTTTGATACAAATTGAAATGTCAATTAATAAATTACAACAAAAACAATATGCATAAAATATAGAGGAATCAAAGTTTGAATCAAAGTCCTTTAGATATTGACCTTTTAGATCTACAGTAGTCTTGATAGTCTTCTTACTTCTTACTGATGAGAAAGGAGTGAGTAGTTCATTTTTAAGGTTGCAAGTTGGAGTTTGAGTAGAACTAATTGTGACTTATAGTTACCAAAAGAGCTGAGTTTCAGATGATCTGCGGCCGAAGGACCATGTAGAATTTCGGTAGCGTGTGGAGTGGACTGTATTTATAAGTTAAGCGGAGTTTGATTCTTCAAATTAGAACACTGAGATACAATTGACAAATATGTAGTTTTAATATTAACAAATAAACTTTCAATGATTTTACAGAACTTTAAAGAGAGATTACAAAAGAGAGAGGGATCTTGAGTCTTGATGTGTTTGTTTTTTTTCAACTAACAAAATTACTAATAAATTATTTCATTGTTAAATCACATATGTTGTTTTAAACATTAAAACAAATTAAAAACCAATGCCATCTGTATTTATTTTTAGTTGATAGAAAGCATTATTATAACAAAGTTAATTATACTGAATATTACTGAACAGTGATGATAGCTTACATCCAATCACTCCATATACCGTTGAGTTCCAGGGCACTCTGTAGGCCTACATCTCTGCTGAATGCTGGTTACTGATACTAGGTATGTAAAAGAGGTGTTTCAGAATCAATGTCTAAGAAATATATACAGTAGATCTAAACTATGTTTTAGGTACTATCGTAGTTTCATGTCGTTATATTTCCTCAGGAATGAATTTTCCAATAACACGAGGTGCGACCAGTTTATAAAAAGTAGATTGTTACTGATTGTAATTGGACATAAAATACAATCTGACTGACCAGTTCTAAGAACAAAACAAAAATTGTAGATCCAATAAATTATGTATTGAATAAATAAAAAATATATAATTATAAGAGTCTATAGAAGGGACGTCACTCTGGGGGTTTGTTCTTGTGAGAGCGTCTGTTCTTGCAGCGGTAGACGTCGCAGGAGTTAGCTGTGCCGGGGGTAGCGGTGGCGGCGGCGCGGAAGATGGACGTCAGACGCTCGGTGGCGGCGGTGGCGTCTATAGCCCTGCAACAGACAGTTTACAGATCAAGATTTTTTAGGCTTAAAAGGCAATGAAAATTATCTGGAATTGAAATTGAAGAGACGCATGCAGAGATATTTAATCATCGCACTTTTTACTTGGGTTCACTCAGGGTTTCAAGCAAATCCTACTCTGTGAAACTACTAAGTACTGTAGAATTAAGCTCGTATCTACAATTTATTGAATCTCGTGCAATTATTTGCGAAATACATTAGTTTTTGAGAGTTGTGTATTTGCATTGACTTTTGAATACTGTAGTAGACATCCCATCTCTATTGACCAACTTTGGCAATTCTTTGTTTAACAATAAACATAGTTGAATGAGCCACTCACAGAGTAAGATAGAGTCTAAAACTTATTCTAGCAAATTTCCCTATAGGGAAGTAGCTATTACCGTTGGTGGCACGGTAAGATCTAGGCAAGGGACCTATTTACTTTTTCTTTTTGATCTCCCCAAGGGCAAAAAACTAATTTGTATATATGTATGTATATATATATATATATAATCGGTTTATTTTTGCTCGAGTTATCGCGCTAACTAAATGTATATATATATATATATATATATATATTTATTTATTTATGTGTGTGTTAGCGCGATAACTCGAACAAAAATTATATTTTGATGAAATTTGGTACAAATGTGTAAACCTACGTTTATTCGAGTTCGCGAACCAGCATGATCGGACCATGGGAACGGGGTTTTACGGGGGATTATATGGGGTAAAAAATGGGTTTTCTCATTTTTGACCCTCAAACACAAAATTTCCCAGTTTCTCTCTAGACCTTTGTAAAGAGCTTAAAAACCCAAAATAATTTAGTATATCAAAGTGTTTCTGTATAGTAATTGGTAACAGAGACGATTCATGTTATTTTTTGAAGAATATTGTAAAATGTTGTAGTTTGCTTGTTTATGGATATATTTTGATCAAACTTGACAAATTTATTTATTTTATACTAAGCTATAATGTGTTTACTTAAACATGGGTACGACATGTCTAGTTCTATTTATATTAAAAGATATTTGCAATAAAAGTAAAATGATAGACGGGAACATGGTACTATTGTTGCTCAGGAATACAGGGTGGGGCATTAGCAGACCACCCGTGCACATATTTTTATGAAAACGCGAAATGAAATTATTCTCCCCTTATTATCACATACAAAGAATCCATTTACTAAATCATTTTACTACGACCGTTGTTTAAACTACCTGTTTCAGTTCAGTTCTTTAGAATAAAAAAGATTCAAATAACAGCATTGTTTACTTACTTTACATTCGACCGTTCCGTTGTTTAAACTAGCCTTTTCAGTCCAGTTCTTAGAATAGAAAAGATTCACAGCATTGTTTACTTACTTTACCCTCGACCGTTGTTTAAACTACCTGTTTCAGTTCAGTTCTTAGAATAGAAAAGATTCAAATATCAGAATTGTTTACTTACTTTACCTTCGAACGTTGTTAAAATTGGCTGTTTCAGTTCAGTTCTTGGAATAGAAAAGATTCACATTGTTCATAGCATTGTTTACTCACAAAACAGCATTTTTATCTTTTCTTTTTTCTTAACAACACAATGGACCAATGAGGTTCAAGGATTGAGAGAAAAGAAGTAAAATTATAATGCTTCAAACTTCAACTAATCAGCTATATTGTTGAGTGGTGCAATTAGTGTTTGGTACACTGAGAATAAACGAAAACATATCTCTCTTAGAAGTTATGAGTAGTGATTGTTAGTATTAAAAAACCGTCGTAGGTAAAGTAGTGTACGCAACTCGCGTAAATAGTCCTAACGACACTCGTAGAAATATCCGCTTTGGGTCCCCCTGAACCAAGACAAGTTTTTTTTTAGTGTGTGTATATATATATATATATACAGAGCTATGTACTACACTTATCATACGATTTAGATGAAATTTGGCAAATGGGTACTAATCTGTGGTATCTTCAGGCATTCTTTTAATTTGTTATGATATCAGATTGTTCCATAAAAGCCTATAAATAGCACAAGTAATTTTGGTCTGATTTTTAAGAAATTTCGCTTCTCAGTGTAGCAAAGAATGGATAAACTTGAATGAGTTTACGAACCAGCAAGATCAGGTTTGGGGAACAGAGTATTGGTATGGGTTTCAAAATTTCAAAATCTTTTCCCAAATTTTACCTTTAAAACAAATGGCAAATTTGTATTACATCCATCTTGTAGAGCTCAAAAAACAAATAATTTTGTATTTTGAAACTGTGTTGTAAAATTAAACATTACAAGATTGTCCCAAAAAAAATTTTAGTTTGCTTGTTTATGGATGTATGTTGATAAAATTTGGCAAATTGATTTATTTAGGTAATCCTATATTTTAAACATTCGGTGATAAAAACACATTTTACCTCCGCTGTAACAGTTAAACTAGGAACTCGTTAAATCTAACGTTATTTAAATGAGGAATAAATATGTCTGTTTTTTGTTCATATAAATGGAATGGCTATTTGGAGTATCTAAGAGCAATGGGGGTGCATTAGCCTAATTCCGGCGACCCTAATATAATTGGTTATTCATTTTGTATAAATTATGCTCAACGTTATTACCCGATTGTTATTCTTCACTGTTGTTATGTATTTGTAATGTCATAGTTTAGATTATTAATTGACTAACATAATGTTACGACTCTTTTGTTTTATTGTACTACTATGTTTATTGTTTATTGTTTTTTTGTCCAACGGTCAAAAACTCGACCAAAAATGTGTAGGCATAATGTACAGTCTTCTCTATTTTCACCCAACCCTATAAATTAAACATTTGATTGAAATTTATTCAATTTGTATGGATTTTATGTTTATAATTCGTTGTTATTTCGTCACCAGCATTTCAACCCATAAGGATCATGTTATTTTTTAACCTTTTTTTATCAAGGGATTCTGCAGATCTGGAGGAAAATGTCTTTCTTAACTATCTCTAACTATCTATCTTAAAGATAGATATCAAAAGACTTATCTATCTTCATCTATCTTAACAGTATGCGTAGCTTTCCCCTGCGATGCACACGAGCTGAGAAAAAAGGTTTTCAAGAAACATGCTTGCCTATTAATATATAGGGGCTTGCAAATAATGTTATCGCGACCAATAAACCCATAAAGCCATAACAAAACTAAAAACATAAACACAAACACAAAGCGTGTTAAATACTTAAAATTTAAATTCACGTAGAGAAAAGCCCTTTAGTCCGAATTGTACCATTTCAGATCCATGTCTTCCCATAGTTGGTTAATATGACTGTGCTAAATTTCATGCAGATCGCTTCAGCCGTTCAAGAGGAGTTTGCATGGAAAACACAAGCAGGAATGTAGTATAAGAGCTTCGTTCGCTCCACTCAGTTATTAAAATTATGTATTCAAAGTAGTAGTAGGCATGAATATATTGTTTTTAACCTAGTCTTTAATCGGAACCCGTAACATGTTACGCAAACATGTTAACATGTTATTACACTAAGTTATTACCTGACAACTTCCTTCGTTATCTGGTATTCCTGAGCCTTGGTCCCCAGCTGACAGGCGATGCGCTCCAGACACACCCCCCTGGAAACGACCTTGAGGATGTTGGCGGTAGCGGGGTCCAGAGACCGCTCCAGATCTTCGTCCTCCTCTATAGAGCGAGCGTAGTACACGAGGTAGGGGATCACAAAGTTCTTGAACGCGAAGAACACAAACGCACCAACCAAGAGAGCTTTGATGGGTTCTATGAGAGTGTGTAGTCTAGTGAGAGCTATGGCAACCTTTGCGCAGACGGGAGCGATGCCTAGGAAGGCGCCCCCGGTGGGAGGGAAGAACCCGCCACCTGACGGTCCTGTAGCAGCGGCACCACTGTTGGCAGCAGCGGCACCGCTAGTGGCACCACCTTGACCTGACGCAGGGTAGGGCGCAGACCACGCCGGAGACTGGTACAACCCCCCAGACTGCTGAGGTGGAGGGTAGTAGCCTCCCCCGTCACTCTGGCTCGAGACGAGGTGAAGTAAACATGAGAGCAAGCCTGAAATAATTCGAGAGGTAAACACGAATAGTATGTATAATATGGTAGCCTATAAGCTAATAAGAGACAAAACTTAATGGTTGAAATTGTAATACTGGAATTATTAATATATGCTAATTACGACAATTCCTTTCTCAAGACTAAACTGATTTTCACTTCAAAATGCAAGAGGTAATAAAATGTAAAGCAAAAAGAAATATACATTTGACTGAGACTTATGTAATTTAATAATGGACTAATGCAGGAGAAATATTTTACCGAGGAAGCACTACAATATGAAAAAATTATGTAATTCTGTAAGAGTGATAAATGGTGTACCACTGGAGTTCCCAAAAATGTCATTTTCGCCATACTGCAGTAAAAAAGCCGTTTTAACGATTTCACTATAGGGAAGTAGAAGTAGCTGTTATATCGTACGTGGCACGGTAAGACCTAGGCCTGGAACCGATTTAATTTTCATTTTTACGTCTCCAGAGTACAAAAACACTTTATATATATTTTTTATATATTACATATCGCGGTTTATACGTCCGTGAACGCGATAACCTAAGTATTTTTTATCTGATTTTGATAAAATTTTGCTTGAAGATGTAGGGCGGGATAAACTTGGATGAGTTCGCGAACCGGCATGATCGGACCATGGGAACAGGGTTTTGTGGGGGGTTTTAGGGTAAAATTGGGTTTTCTCACTTTTGACCCCCAAAACATAAAATTTTCCAATTTTTCTTCAAACCATTTTACAGAGCTTGATAAACAAATAATTAAGTATTTTGATGTGTATTTTTTACGGTTATTGGCTACGGAGAAAAATTTAAAAAATGCAGCAAACCTGCAGACTAAACGAATTCCCATTTCTCTGAATTAATTTTTAATTAAATCTAAAAAAAAAAACATTGGGTTTAATGTGTACCTAGGTTTGCTGCTAGAAGAAATCTAATAAAGTGTATATTTTAGTAAAATATCAATAGCTTAGTATAAAGTAAATAAATTTGCCAAGTTTGATCAAAATATATCCATAAACAAGCAAACTAGGGCCTACATCATTTTACAATATTCTCCATACGAATAACATGGACATTTTAAATTTACAATTTTTTGAACTTTCTCCGTAACCATTCACCGTACGAAAACACTTTGATGTACTAAATTATTTTTTTAAGCTCTTTAAAAAGGTCTAGAGAGAAATTGGGAAATTGTGTGTTTTGAGGGTCAAAAAAGAGAAAAACCATTTTTACCCCATGAAACCCCCGTAAAACCCCGTTCCCATGGTCCGATCATGCTGGTTGGCGAACTCATTCAAGTTTATCTCGCCTTACACATTTGAACGAAATGTCATCAAAATTGAACAAAAATTACTCAAGTGTATAAGTGAATACACGTCATTAAATGAGCGAGGGTTAAAAAGTCACTTTTTGCCCGTGTGGTGAACTATGTTTTCGTTATATTGCATCATTAATTAACAAACAAAGTTAGATATCGAAATAATTTGTATGTAAAGATAAACTCTCAAAACGACTTCCAGCTTAATAAGGAGATGTTTAGTAATTCAATCATTTCGTATATTACGATTGTATTACAGTACCTACATTATACCATCGATACGTCGAACAATCGACAACAATAGGCTAAAACCTTACCTAACAAATCAATCGATAAATAATTTCGATCGAAATGATTCTCACAATCGAAATTTACATCTAACTGTTTAAAACAGCAGATTTTTACTCCCTAGAGACTAAAAAGGATTTTTACTCCCTAGTCCTTTTATGTGCTCCCTAGAGAGTAAAATGCTACTTTAGACCCGCGACGTATGCATTAAAAACGGATGTTTTTGCTGCAGTATGACGAAAAGAGTTTTTAGTCCCTAGTAAAAGTTTGCTGTCGTTAACTCGGTTTTAAATTTCTATTGAAGCAATCATATATGTATCGGAAGTAGGTATGTATCGATTGTTTTGATCGGCAGTTGACTATTCAATGGTGGAAGCTTATTGTTACATTCATGCCAGAAGTTCAAACATGTAGATAGTATAATATACACTAGCAAACTAGTAATAGACGAAATGACTGGATCACTTAATAAACAGCTGCTTGTTTGGGGCGGGCATTAATTGCGCCAACTGATCTGATTCAGGTAGTCGGGTATTCCTGAATTGCGCCAACTACTCCAGGGAAAAGGTTAGATAAGATTAGGATAAGATAGGTTAGGATGACGCGTAAACAAGGACATCCCTTCTGCCGGCAAATCACCCCCACCTGGCTTGGGCATGGCGCAACTAAGGGACATTTTTGGAACTCTTTAAGGGCTTGGCGCATTTAATGAACTCTTTGTTGCAATTAATGCATGACCCTTGTTTGCATTCACAAAATTTGAAACAGGTTAGAAGTCGTTACGAGAGGTTATCTCGACATAAAAAAGTATTTTCGTCTTTTAACTTAGTTTGCTCAAATAATGGTGAAATAACACGAAAAATTTAGTTCATCACACGGGCGAAATGTGTCTTTTCAACCCTCGCTCATTTCCGTAAAACTTGACCAAAGGCCGAAAAGAGTTTTTTTTACGCCCTAGAGATAAAATATACTATTAATAATCACATTTTATAAACTAAACACCTAACTTAAAATAGTTCTCAAATAAGTATCATTATTATTTTTTCCATGATTTGGCACAATCGACGTTATAATACACGTTTGAACGATGGTTAGACCTCGTTTAATCTCTAGAACACAACTAAATAACAACTTTGATCATTACAGGGGAAATGAAGCCATGCAGTTCAATGGTGCGACAGATGTAAATCAATAAAATCAGTTAAGTACCTAGTAATAAATAACAAGATAAGTGAGCAAAGTGTTGTAGTGTTTACCTGTAAAGAGCAGCGACAGCGACATGACGGACGACGGGTTGGCGCTGTTGGGGTGGCGCTACTTATGTAGGACCGCTACCCCTAATGTTGTCAACTACTTAATCACCTCTAATGATGGACACTTGGGTGAAATTGTCACTGAGAAAAGCGAAATTTCGCTCCTGAAGTTATAAATATACATTTACATAAAGAACTTGTGATCTTCGATTCTCCGATCGACGTCCTGCGTAGATGGACGTGATATGCTTTGTGTTGTAATATGCATTATCATCGATAGAATCTAAATATTACTAATTTAACCGAGCTCCGTGTTTTTATTCATACAACACTGAATTTTTTTTAATTATTAAAATGGATTTTCTATGTACAGTAAACACAATATCTATGTTGTCACAGCTAATTTGAACTTTTGGACTATTCAGCGAAGTTAGGCGGTCCTATAGGCACTCTTTTCCTCTGGCACTATTGGGGCAGACACCGTTTTGACACCGAAATTCGTTTTAATTTTTCAAACACGTTAACGGGATGACCAAAATACTATTTTTTTTTTACTTTATGTTCATTTCAGTTGGTTATATGGGCCTTTTAACTTACATAAGTGTTACACTGCCAATAACAGCTAACCAAATTGAACCCAACCTAACCTGAAACATTAATTCTAACATAACCAAACTTCTATTACGTTGGCAAGTTCCTTTGATGTCTTAAAAACCGTGTAGATGGTTTCGTTCTTTATTCAAATTCATTTTTTTTTTTTTTTTTTTTTTTAAGAGGTTGGCGGCCTCTTTTAACCTTGCATTTGCCCGTCCACATAGACTAACCGCCCGTGCGTGGAACGTTTACTGCATTAAGTCAGTAGGTTGGATTAGGTAAAACCAATCTCCCAAATCTAAACTAACATCAAAACCCTTAATACAACCCGAATTCGCATATCGATCGATCTAGTTTACTCACATGCGTAAATATGGCAAACTAAAACGGGAATCTCGGGATGAAAGCCACATTTCCCCCAAAAGTGCCTACCCAAGTAGCACAAATCGTTGGCCCAACGTTGGGAAATGGTCGGCAGAAATTTTAACGATTTGCCAACGTTGGCCCAACGGAAACTGGTATTCGTTGGCCCTACAAAGGAAAGAATCGTTGGGCCTTCGTTGGGCATTCGTTGGGTTTAAGTATAAAACATTCTAAAACTAATTTTAACAAATTGATTTATTTAAAAGTACATAAATGTTATGGCAGCAGAATATAAGACAAATATTGTAAAAATTTGGATCAATAATGAATGTAGTCAGATGATGTTGTGATACTAGATACAGTGGGGACTACCTGCTTAACATATAATAATTATTATAATTCATTTTTTTTATTCTTTAACTTATTTAAGCAAGTTTTTAATAGTTATAGAGAAAAGATTAATTAATTATATAACAATCAATTATAACAGTAGGCTACTAATCTAATGGTAATTAAATAATCTATATTCAAATACTAGTATCCTCTCCAACTACCAGAAAAACAATTCAACTACTTGAGGCCTAAACAGATTAACAGAATCATATTATACTGTAGCATCAAAAATATGTTAAGTATTATCATAATTAACACAAATAACCTGATGAGTGTAGTCGTTCACGTGCGAGAAGAAGTCGTGTTTTCTGGGCTAAATCCTTGCGTGGGAAGTTCGTCCAAATAGTGTAGTGTGGCGTAAAAATCATGATTCATTGATAAGCGGAGACCACGGGATTATTCACCTACTAAAAAAATCATAATAATTCATCAGTTTTACAGGAGTCTGGGATAAACCGAGTATATACAGCTACAGTGACAACATAAGGTTAAACTTCTTTTCTACCCAAAATCCTGCGTTTGAATTTAAGTGGTGAGCGGGATGCACATGGACTCTTTTCTTTCCCAACTACCGCTGCTTTTAGCGAATTATTACCGTAGGTCTCATGGTAAGACCTAAGCCCGGGACCAATTTACTTTTTCATTTTGATGTCCCCAGAGGCCAAAAACACCATTCGTTCAAATTTATATATATATGTGTGTGTGTGTGTGTGTGTGTGTGTGTGTGTGTCCATCCGCACGATAACTTGAGTAATTTTTGTCCGATTTTGATAAAATTTGGTTTGAAGGTGTAAGGTGGGATAAACTTGAATGAGTTCGCGAACCAGCATGATCAGACTATGGGAACGGGGGTTTATGGGGGGTTTTATGGGGTAAAAATAGGTTTTTCCCATTTTTGACCCTAAAAACACAAAATTTCACAATTTCTTTTTAAACCATTTTGTAGAGCTTAAAAAAATAATTTAGTATATTGAAGCGTTATTATGCGCCTAATTGGTACGGAGAAAATTCAAAAAAATTGTAATTTTAAAATTCCCATGTTATTCTTATGGAGAATAAGTCAACTGTTGTAGTTTGCTTGTTTATGAACGTATTTTGATTGATTTTGGAAAATACTTGTATTTCTTACTAAACTATTATCATTTTATAAAAAAATATTTTTTACCCTCCCTGTTGCAGCAAACCTAAGTACTCGTTAAACTAATTCTATTTAAATAGGAAATAAATGTGCTATTTTTATGAAGGTATTTTAGTGTAAATCCAATCAGGTTAATGGCAATTCGCTTAGTCTGCAGGTTTGCTGCGGGGGTATTGTTATTTTGTGCTGTCACATCAACAATAAATTACCGTTGGATTAATTTGATACCACTAGATTCTAGTGGTATGCCTCCCAGTGATGTTAGGAGCATTTCCCTCATCACTCACTACATCTAATGGACATGTTAAGTACAACTTGAAAGCTGTAAACCCGTACTCGGTACACAGATTTATTCTCAAACAAAACAATGAGAGAGTAAAATAGAAAGTGGAAATGCATCGGGAAAGCTTATCTCAATTAGTGATAATCACCTTTCACCTTCTAGCTTATCATAAATCCTCTCTTGAGTACAATACATAAGCTATTTTGATAGAATATGATTGAAAAGGATCAATTATAGTAAGAAGTATACTTCGTACTTCAAAGTAAACTAGGAATTTCAATATTATGAAACAGTCACAGACTTTGATGAATTATAACTACCCTTTGATTATTGATAGACTTAAGAATCTTGAAATACCTATAATAGAGAGGTTAGAAATATTATCTGCGCATACCAATCACCAATGTGGCTCAATATAGCTGATCGATGCCCAATCATTCACCCACGTAACCAAACCATTAAACCTTACGAGTCACCCCAAACATAAACTCGTAGTTTCTTAATGACTGTTCTGAAACCACTCCTTTATCTGGTGCTGTCCAAAAATGGAGCTGACCTCTTTACAGTAATTATGTCTAAAAACAGTAAAAAACAACACTGTATCTTTGGAATGCTTCCATTCTCAGAAACATGAAACAGTGGATTCAATTTCAGGTTCTTTGTAAACACATTTAAGAATATGAAACTGGCTAATTTATTCAAAGGGTTTGTTCAAATTGATTAAAGTATGTACTGGGACATAAAAACAAGCATCATATCACATTCCTTCACTACATGCAAGGGAGCAAACATTCTTGATCTCGATCTTACAAAACAGTCGATTACCCGGAGTAACCAGGACGGCCTTTAAAAAACAATTCCCATATATCGAATGAATGAATGAATTGAATGAATTATTTCTTTATTCCAACAAAGTATATACAGAATATGTACACAAATATTTAAAGGAAGAAAAAAAACATAAGTGAATTTAAGAATAAAATAAAATTAACCTTTGCATTACATCTTTGTTTAAAAAAAGCATACATGTTTATAAGGAATAAGCCGACATGGGCAGCGAGCCTGTGCGTCGACTGTAGTTGCGTCCAAAACATAAACATTAATAATCAAATGAAATAAATAAATAAATGACATGGGATATGATGTGGTGAAAATATGATGTAAATGGAGTTACAAGAAAAAAAAAATTGTGAGATGAATAGCTATGTGAAAAAAAATATTAGGTGGCATAACTAAGTTTAAATAAAAATAAATGAAATGTAATGGTGACAGGAATTCTACGGCTTTCAAAGTGTGTCTAGAGGGGTGGGGCCACAGCAGGGTAAACCAGCACTGCGCCAAAATCCAGTTCTAATCCCAAGGTCTACTCTAGCATTCATTCGCATGTGTACGGGTACATCTGAAGTGCGCCACTCACCAGGTGGGTGGTCATAAAATGTCTCTTAATCCCCCTTCACAAGTGCACCATCTCCAGTCATGCGTAATTATTTTGTATAATAGGCTTATTGGGCTCTTCATGTTTTGAAAGAATACTAGCTGCTGTACCCGTGCTTCGCAACGGGGATGCGAATTAGGGAACGCAAGAGAATATTTTGTTCTTTTAATGTGTTGAATAAAATAATCACACATCCACAATTGATTAAATTGAAACAAAATTCAAATGCACCACTATATTGGAGTTCATTTTTTATTCAGATGTACCAATTGGAAATTATTAGGCTACATAGTACGAAATTTAAAGTGGTGTTGATACCGTTACGATTATATTGCAACTATACATATTTCATTATATTTTTAAAATAACTTATTAGTTATTGATGATATGCTTTAGTTTAATTTAAGCATAGGTTTAACAAAACACAATAACTAAACTTACCTATAAATACACATATAAAAAAAAACAATGTGATGTGCAAGTTATGTTAAATGAATCTAGCCTCCAAATGTATACAAAACATCCATACATTTGTAACTTTATTACTGTTTCCAATATATCAATAACATCAATAACACTTAAGACACTTTAAAAATCGAAAGCATGCCTGAGTTGATACAGCAATGCTTTTAGCGAATTTCCCATATAGGGAATAAGCTATTACCGTAGGTCTCATGGTAAGACCTAGACCCGGGACCGATTTACTTTTTCGTTTTGAGGTCCCCAGAGGCCAAAAACACCATCCGTTCAAATCCATATATATATATCTATAAATAAAATTGGAGTTTTGTCTATACATTGCTCAGAATCATAAACGTTTAGGTTATTTTTACGTTTTATACATTAAAGAAACCGAAACAAGTCTCATCTAAATTTCTGTCTGTCTGTCTGTCACGGCCCAAGAGCCATTTACGCGGCCTTCTCCTGTAAAACGAGAGTACCTATCAAGTTCCAAATCATTTTAATGTATTCACTGGATTGGCGAGATTGTCTTTAGCCATTAAAATATGGCGTCACTACTTTGTAAATAAAATGACGGACGTTTAAAAACCCAATTTTGTGCTATTTTTTATAAAGTGTTCTCCCAATGTTTATCACATATCTATGAAATAACGAACAGCTGTTCGAATGAAGATTATTTATTCTAGCTGTCACTGAGCGCGTTCTGGGAACATGCACCGGTGCACCGGTGTTTCCCCGGTGCAAAAAATGTGTCGTTCTGGGAGACCGGACCGGTGAGTTAACCTAGCAGACAGCTATTTCCTCTTTTTCCTCCACCGGTGCAAGATTTATGCACCGGAGAAATTGTACGGTGCATAATACACCGGCGGCCTCTGATTGGTCGATTGGTCAGTTTCTTGGACAACGACAACAGCATGGAGCTACGGCAAGATGGCGGGTCCATCGAATAATCTAATAGTTCATCAGTTTTATAGGTTATGTTGCGTAATGAGTGAATTTATTCTATGAGGGTGTTATTACGTATTAAGTGAATAATTAATTTTCAAATAATTTATTCTGTGAGAACAAGTTTGTTTGGTTTAAATATTATAAAGCAAATAGTAGGTGAATGTGTAAATTATAATCCGATGTGTACCGTAAACCGGTGAATAACCGTTCTGGGATACCAAGACTCTAGCCCCGGGGCGGTACCGGTGAATAAAAAGTCACCGGTTAATCTGCACCGGTGCACCGGTACGTGTTCCCAGAACGCGCCCACTGATATTCTGCTGATATGTTTACATTGAATGTTGTTTACAAATACCGTAACCAATTCCGATCACGTTTTGAAAGTAAATCCAAAAACGTTTTTCCTTACATTAGGTACGGATTTAATTAATCACAAGTGCAATAATTTGTAGGGTAACCGTAAATGAAAATAGAGATTCTTTGTGTATAAAATTGTTCTTGAGTTTTTGATAACCGGGGAAAAGACCTTGAATCAGTGTTGTATATGGCTGGGAAACTTACATTTTTTTAAATGAGCGTTTTCAGTCGAGACTCGGCACACGACCGACGCGTGTCTACATGTCCATAGTAAAAATAAAAGTAAGCCTACCGTGTATTTATGTTTTATTCGTCATGTGTATAAGTGTACAGTTCGTGTATGTATTTCAAAAACTCCAAGACGCACCTAATAGGGAAGCTCAAGACCTTATATTAGGACTGATGATGGCGATTTAATTTCGCCGAAATGCATTTCCTGTAATAGGATACATTAGCATCGACCGGCGGATACAGGTAATTTAACCTTTTATTGACTGTCATACCGATCCGGAACCACAACAAACAACATAAAATGAAGTTATGTGTAATAGTTTGGCTAGCATATCTGAAAATATGCAAACCAACTTCTGTTCTTTATACTGTATATAAGAAGGTTTCAACTGAATACTATAAGATCCCCGTGCGTAAAACGGATAGGTACTCAGCTAGTATATATCTAAATATATATGTGTGTGTGTGTGACCGTTAGCGCGATAACTCGAGCAAAAATGATCCGATTTTGATGAAATTTGGTACAGACGTGTAAACCTACGTTTATTCGAAAGAGTTCGCGAACCAGCATAATCGGACCATGGGAACAGGGGTTTATGGGGTGAAAATAAGTTTTTCTCATTTTTGACCCTAAAAACAAAAAAATTTTGCAATTTCTTTCTAAAACATTTTGTAGAGCTTAAAAAAAGAAATAATTTTGTATATTGAAGCGTTGTTGTATGCCTAACGGTCACGGAGAAAATTAAAAAAAGTGTAATATAAAATTCCTATGTTATTCCTATGGAGAAAATGAAAACAGTTAAATACTATTCAAATGGGGAATAAATGTGATATTTTTTAAGGAGATATTTTAGAATAAATCCAATCAGGCAAATGGAAATTCGCTTAGTCTGCAGGTTTGCTGCGGCGGGGGTATTATAAGGTAATTGGTGTCGGAGAAAATTCAAAACATTGTAAATTTAAAATGCCCATGTTATTTACGGAGAGTACATAAACTGTTGTAGTTTGCTAGTTTTTGATTATATTTTAATGAAACATGGCAAATTTATTTATTTTTTACTAAGCTATATATTAGTATATTAATAAAAAAGGACTTTATTAATCTCCCTTTAGCAGCAAACCTAGGTACTCATGAAATCTAATGTTATTGAAATTGATTTAATTGAAAATCAAATCAGGATCAGGGAAATGGAATCTCACTTAATCTGCAGGTTTGCTGTGGTGGGGGTATTTTGCCTATTCCATGAAATGCAGGGACGGTAGTGCAACCTTTGATTGCAAGGAAAGTGAATAGGTTGCTGCAGATCTCTGGAGGGAGTTGAACAGACAAAACACTGAAAGATTTTTTTAAATTTTAGTTTTAACGGCCGCTATTTTGAAACGACTTGATCAAACTCGACCATTGACAACCTAGGCCGAGATAATTATTCAAGCACTTGTGTGCCAAATTTCATAAAAATCGGTTCAGGCATTCGGTCATCATAGCCAATTCATGGCGACCCAGCATCCTCTTACGGCCGCCATCTTGATGACGTAATTACGGACGACCGAGGTCCTCAAAAATTGGGGTCTGGGCGGTTTTAGGTTCAGAAACTTGTATACTATAACCACCTAAAATTGCAGCCTCCCCGACAGAACTGAAATATTTTCCTGCTACCCAACCCGACTATTTGGAAGTTTTTGAATGGTGAAGTTGCCGCACCAGAAATACTTTGTCTAATTAATTTCCACTTTCCTCGACACTTCAGGCACATTCAACTCATCAACAAAGCTTCTTTTTCTACAAACTACGCCTTCCACAGTAAAATTCCACAGCTCACAGACTTGGAAATCAAGCATGCAACATGTTGACATGCTTACCTGCAAACTGAAAGCCATAAAAAAGATTCCTCTACTTAGTTGTGTTTGATCAAATCTTTTTCAATGTATTTTTGTTTACTGTATTCCTGTTACGATTTCGTTTTTCATGTCAACGTCTAAGCAATCATTTTTTATTGTCAAGCAAGATGAAACCAGGGTTGGTACCAAATTTGGAAAATAAAATTCCCTGACTCTTCCAGACTGATATACTTTTTCCAGATATAGGCCTACCGTAAGCCGATATCGACTAATCAAAATAAAGAAATATTATAGCCTACTTATTTAATCACTCCCAAATACAAAACTTGTTTACAACTGTATACATATCGACTCGCCTTGTGCTCGCTGGGGGCTCCGCCGTTTTTAAGGGGGGTAGTGGGAATGTTCCTCGAGGGACAGGATTTTGTCTGGGAAATTTTTCTGCGTTTAAAACTTTTAACTTTGCAGTTGCTAGGTAATTCATAAAGAGTATGCTTTTTACGGGGTGATTAAACAAGCCTTTACATATTAGAGTTCAATTATTTCTCATGTAACTTGCCACTTATGTTTTTATTGTGAAAATGAGGTTTACCGTGTGAATAAATAAATAAATAGGCAATGGGACTTTTTTAGGGGAAGAGTTAAGTGAATATCCAACTAGGTATAAATGGAAATTTGCTTAGTCTGCAGGTTTGCTCCAGCAGGGGTATAAAGAACTTTATTTGGGATTTTACTAATGATATAGTATATTGGCCCTAGCATTATTTTTAGTTAGTTATTGAAATATACCTTCTGGCCAATTCCATTTTTCATTTGTAATTCTCAGCAGTAATTAAAATCCTAATGATAAAAATATATTTTACCTGGCAAACACAAAATGCAAAACATACCTCGAAAGATTTGTTGTTTAAAGGAAAAAGGAAAACTCAGGTAGTGAAGTTTCTGCGATCTTAACAGTTTACTTCCATGAAAAATTGTTTACAATGATCGTTTAAACAAAATCCTAAAGTAGCACTCAACAATGGAATGGACTAACAAATACCTCAAACTCTGATTCTTACTAGAGTATCACCATACAAACCAATGAAATATATCAAATGTGATTGTTGTACAATCTAGGAAAATACAAAAATGTAATGGTCAGTGAAATCATACATTTTTATTTATAAAATTTGAAATTGAATCTTGACACAATAATTGTTACAATTTAATTAAAGAATGAAAATGTTACTTTGTACAGATACAATGAACTTGTACATTAACACTTACAAGATTTCATCTCGAATATTTACAACGGGTGGGCTGACTCCTCCATTTCCTATGTTAATTGCAAAGTTTAACAGATCGGTACTTTTGATGACCTCGGTTTGTCAAAATAACAAGTCTTATATACAAACAAATGTAAGTTCCACTGGGAAACAACATTTTCAAAAGTTGGTGCACAAGTTAAATTTTAACAAAAGAAGTAGGATATGGGGAAAACACTTTTTTTAAATGTATTGGAATAATTTTTTTTATAATTTCTGTTCTGAATAAAATTAAATAAAAATGGTTAAATTATCATTTGGAACAAGGAGGAGCCTTTGCCGACGGGGTAGTTTGAAACAATAGGCCTACAATTTACACTCTTACAAGATTTTATATTTACAGAATCCTTCTCCTACCCTCAGCAATAACTATTCTATTGCATAGAAAATTTGTTAAATACATTTTCCTACTGTCTTTAATGGACTCTTTCGTACAAAAATCACTTATACCAAATTAAAAACTACACAGATTGCCCGATCCCAACATTTCTTATATGTAGATAAATTAATAGAATTTACAAAGTACAGGTCGGGCAGGACAGTCTGGTGTGAGGTTTGTGCAATCAACAGGTTCAATCCACACCAAAGCTCTAAGATCAAATACGTTTGAAACTCCTGCGATCATAACAGAAACTATTTTTTTAATGCTAAGAGCAAAAATTGATAAAAGTAATTTTTTATGCTCTACAATTTACCTATATTTTCTTTCTCATAGCTAGGCTTGTATAAAGATTTTTTTAAACCGTTTTAAAGAAGGTTTTTTACTGGCCCACAAACAAAAGTTTGTGACATCTCCACAAAGCTTCAAATTAAACATTGAAGTCAACTTTTGTTGACAGTATTTTAATTTAGTGTTAACATGTAATCTAGTACTTGATTAAAATGTTTGGGTAACTAGAAATTCTCAATACATTAAGATTAAAACGAAATTGAAACTACTTTTTAAAACTAAATAAAAAATAAATGCTTTGAAAAATACAAATAACTAAAAGTAAAAACGATTACTCAAAACACATTAAAAGTTAGGAATTCAAGATGGTAAGTTTGTAGCACGAATACTTGAAAAGAAGTGGTATGGATCATGAAAATAAACAAATGACATTTTTTTTTTTACTTTCAGGCCAAAAACGTCATTTGTTTATGTTTATGATCCATATCAGGTCTTTACTAGTATTCGTGGTTTGTAGCAAAAGAAAGTAGTCAAGAGACAGTAAATATGTTTAAAAATTTAAATAAGTCTCTTCATGCATTTTAATTCTCCCCTTCTCTCAAAACATCAATTATACAATAGTACACACAATCCAATTTAAGAATAGTATTAGTTCACTAGCAGGCATTCCTATTTGATTTTCATCCTTAGAGTCCTTGGAGGCTAGCGGCCATCTTGGATAATTTCAAACAGCTGCTGAAGAGTTATTTATCGTCCAAAAATATTTTTTAAACACCCAAGTGATTATAATTTAAATATCTAGTATACTGTGAGATTAGAAATGTTCTTTGTAGTTTTGAATTGTTCTCCAAGGGGTCCACGGAAGCAAATGGCCATCTTGGATTTGCCCACCATAAGATCAATGTTAATTTCAAACAGCCGCTGAAGAGTTATTTACCGTCCAAAAATATGTTTTCAAACACCAGAGTGATTGTAATTTAAATATTTTGTTTACTGTGAGATTAGAAATTTTCTTTGTTGTTCTTTAATAATTGTTTTATGAGTTAGAACGCCTATGCTTCAAGAACTCTTAATTACCAGCTGGTTTGATTAGTTTCATTCTGGTCAACTTTATTTGGATTGACTGCTAGGACTACTCTGCAAACAAAGTTCTGAACACGGGTAATGAAGTGTTCATAAGGGAAGAGTATTTAAAAATGGTATATTTTGTAAATAGGACCTAGAGTGGCTCTTTCGGCCACAGTCTGAAAACCGAGGTGAAGCCGTGGTCGGGAAATTAGTGTCAGCTAGCTGTGTATGAAGGAAGGAATATAAACAAGAGTAACAAGAAATGAGCCTGTGCATTTCATAAATATTGATTGATTTTATTGGTATGGCTGGAGAAACACCATGAATTTACATACTGAACAGTATACAGGCATAGACTAAGCTATTAGTCAAAAGTGCTGATTGGTCTGTCATCTATGTTTGGGGATGATTCTTAAAATGTTTTCTGTAATCCTTTTCCTATAAAAAATATAACGTTAATTTTCAACAAGCAGATTCCCTAACCATCTACCCAATTGATGCGGTCCAAAACGACCTTTAAAAAAATAATATATTCCTATTTTAGAGTTTTAAAGTAACTAACAAAACAATTAATTAATATCAACACAAAATGAAAGAAAATACGTCTAGATCAAAAGCTACATTATGGAGTTAATTTAACAGTATTTTATTCTTTTATTTTTCAAACTTATCAATTAACACGTTCGCTGCGGCCCCATCAATGGCAGGCGTAGCCCCGGTGCGGCGCAGTGTCGAGTGAACCCGTTTGGCTTTCAAATATTTTGGTCTGACGAAAAGCAAATGACGTGCAGTGATGTTCTGCGTTACGACATTAGTCGACGTAGTTTGCTGAAACACTCACAGATAACAGCACTGTCTGGAACTAGCCGGTCCCATTGTATTACCAATTGGAGGGTGAAAGACAAGTTGATTTCTAAGCTTGCCAGAAGGAGATTTTACTTTACGGGAAAATTTACTACCAACCTAAATCACAATAAAGCACCCATTACTAGCTAAACGCAGACATAAAAATACCCGTTCTTCCTGGTGTGGTTCTACGCAGAAATTGAATGAAATGTAGGCCACTCTTGGGTGAGCTTTCAGGGTGGCAGAAAGGAACTAGAGCACTCACAGGAGAGTGGCCCGAAGCGAACGTGTTAAGAACTACTCCCATTAGCTATTGAAGATCCTTAATTTCCGACTTTAGTAATATTGTGTAGATAAACATTTTGCTCCTTCAATTCAGTTTAACTTGTTGAAAAGATTTATGATAACATAAAAACCAGAAATCATTATAGGCTATATAAAAATTAATACTCTTATTTTTAGTACTCCATTTATCTCGCTTTATTTATCTACTACCATTGGGATACTGAAGTAGACTTCCCATCTATATGGACCAGTTGTCGCCAATTTTTTTATTAAAAATTAATATAGTTGTGTGAGCCAGTCACAGAATGTGCTAGTTTGTACAAATTCTATTTTCTACCTTATCTTTGCTGCTGTCATAGTTGATGGGTCATATCAGTTGCTATAGCTCACAATAAGACGTTCCATCAGTTTATCTTGGTGAAAAAGTTTTGATATTCGGTAGAAATTATTAATTTAGATCAGCAAAATCTGTCAGCGGCTCACATGAAGTTTAATTAACATGGGGACTTTCTATGTCTAGTTGTATCAATAGCCAAAGCTACTACTTATTTCAGTTTTCTAGCTTTAAGTTGCAAGAATGAAGAAATCATAAGCCATTTTGTAGTCTAAGAGTTGTAGCATAGAGTCTAAATTGTCATAAAATGTTTCTCCCGTGAATTATTTCTTTTGATTAAACTTTTTAATTACTTCTTAGATTTTTATATCAAAGCCCATACACATTTGAGTGAGTGAAAGAGCTCTACAGGTATCTTTAGTTGGCTAAAATTATTTAGCACAGATACATTTTTGTAACCTTTAGCCTTTGTCCACTGAGCCTAACAAAAGTGCTCATTATTAGAACTTGTTGCACAGTATCATTTAAGCTTCCAGTTAAAGATTTTTAAAGACTGGAAATTTACCATTACTAACCGCACGTCTTTTTCAACGGTCATGGCTTTTACTACCTATTTCAAATATAATTATAGTTCTAAAACTTACGAGCTTTTTCATATTTATTGTAGAACTTAACAATTTGCAGTATATCGAAAAACTACAAAAATAAATTAATATGACAAGTAAAATATATGAAGTTAGAAGGCTTACCTATATAATCTCTAATAAACTCACTCAAAACTGGACACTGAGGAAAAAATTATTGTTATGTATATATAATTATAAATATAAAATGTTTTTAAAACTAGAAAAGTACCTAGCTTATGAATGAACTAAACAATAAATTGTTTATAAAACTGTACATGACAATTTATTTTAACTTTATTCAACCAAAGTCTTTAAGAATATTGCAGACAAAAAGTGATTTAAGTAAGAAGGTGAGGTTAACTAAATTTCAACTGAATATGGATAAAATGATGGACCCAAAAAATATATCTTTTAGAGTTGTCACAAAAAAAAAAAAGGAAAAATGATTTTTTCCCCAATGGTTTGGTAAACAGTCTATTTTTAGGACGTTTAAGTTTATATTACTCATGTAGCCTAAATTATATCTAAAACCTTTCTCTGGAGAAAACAATACACATAGCCAACAAAATGTATCTTTCAAACAAATAAATAAATTTAAGTAGAACAATACTACCGAGTTTTTGAATAATTCAAACGTCATAGTTGAGGAGCATCATTGTAGAGCCTTGTATTTTTTATACAATCATGTACACAATTTTTTACCCTCCACTGAAACATAAACTTTTTTACTGTACTTAACAATAATAATAATAATGTACATAATAATATAGAAATTGCAATTACACCTAACTACAATGCATTTATTCACATGTACAAATCAAATATAATATATATAAACAATCTGCCTTACATAAGGAATTTAAGGGTGATGGTAATCTAACAAAGTGGTGTAATAACATTACTTAAAGAGTTTCATCAACTCTTCTAATTAGCTTTTAAGTTCAAAGAATCACACTATCATTCAGTACAAGTGAGTAAGAAATGAAATCTGAAAATGCAATACTTTTATTATAGCAGTTTATTTGATAGTTCTGAGCAATTGACTACTGTGTTGTGTAGATAAGAATGTTTTGTGTAAAGTGGTAGACATTACACTGTACAATTTCCACTTGAATCATAATTCAAAACTAGTCTTTGGTCTAACCAGCAACACTTAGGTGTTTAGTAAGTTTTGTTTCAAATTTTGATGGCATTGGTAAATACAGCATAATCCCACTAATCCAAGCAATCTTTTTTTAGATAAGATAACATTTGCATGATACCAAAACACAAGGGTGTGTATATCAAGGCGCAGACGAGTCAAGAATGAGAGTTGAATGAATCAGGTGATAGTTTTGTTCCAATCAGGACACAGTTGATTAAAGGCCCCAATGATCAACACAGCTGGGGCCCGTTTCCTTCTGATTAGTAGGCGAGCACTTTATCCACTCACCTATCCAGTCTACTGGGAATGTTTGGCACTTTTGACAGAGTTTTCAGGTCAGACATACTATAAGCCTTTTAGCGAATTTCCCATATAGGGAATAAGCTATTACCGTAGTACTCATGGTAAGACCTGGACCCGGGACCGATTTACTTTTTCTTTTTGAGGTCTCTAGAGGCCAAAACCACCATCCGTTCAAATCATATATGTATATATATATCTTACTAATATTATAAATGTGAAAGTTTGTGTGTTTGTTTGTTTGTGTGTTTGAAGTTCAATCACGCATACACCACTGGACGGTTTGGGCTGAAATTTGGCATGATGATAGCTTACATTCCCGATTAACATATAGGCATATTGTTATCTCAAAAATCCTTTCGGGTTCCGCCCCAGTGGCTCTGTAATTCCCCATGTTAACCTTATGAGTATTCATATTTAAAGGGAATTAAAGAATTTAGTCAGCTGTTTCAACTAAAAAAGTTGGTTCTATGATATGGAAAAGCATTAAAAAGTTATAAGATTTACCAACAGGGTGCAGCACTATTTTTTTTGCATATATGAAAAAAGCTAATTTGAACTAAGCAGCAACAAAAAACTGTGATTCACAATGAGAACTGTCAAAGTAGGATTGTTTAAAGTTATGTTTAAGTTTTTCATTTCATGAATAATTTGTGATATTTTGAGAATTGTTGATAATTTATTTTTCTCTATTGTTTAGGCAAAGTGGTAGAACATTATGGCTATGGTAGATGTGTTTTATATTTTTTATATGTGTCCGTTAGCACAATAACTCAAGCAAAAATGATACGGTTTTGATGAAATATAGTAACAACATGTAAACCTACATTTATTCGAACGAGTTCGGGAACCAGGATGATTGGACTACGGGGACGGGTGTTTACACAAAAAAATTAGCAAATTCTTTCAAAACCATATTGCAGAGCTTAAAAAACAAATAATTTAGTATATTGAAGTGTTACTATGGGCCTAATGGTTACGGAGAAAATTCTAAAATATTGTAAATTTAAAATTCCCATGTTATTTTTATGGAGTTAAGAAGGGTCAATCATGTAAACACTGAAGGTGCTAGCTTGTTGACAAACAATTGAAACCCGCTACTTTAATATAGCTATTACCATTTCAGTGAACTAATAGAACATGCTATTTGCCAATTGACTATCAATTATGATTCTATCTAATAGTGACACCGTCTGGATAAAAACCACCCAGAAACTCAAAACCACCCAAACTTTGGAAAAGATGCACTTTTGAGATTTGATCGGCGAGTTTTAAGATTGATTTCTTAATAAATGTTCAAATTGATATCATATTCACATAATTATATCAGTATGAACAGTTTAATTTATATTATTGTTAATGGAAAATTATCTTTTTAGGTTTAAGTATATTAGTTGAATAATAAATATACTTGTTATTATGCCAGGGTCAGTAGTAGTCCAATTCATTTCAGTTTTGATTACATAAAACATTTTATTATTACATGTTTTTTTTTGTTTGTTTGTAACCTTAACCAGACAGGTAAAAAGTTTTGCGTTTGATGTTCAATATTCAATTTTTTAAGTTAGTTTTAATTTTTGAGATACAAAACTTTTGGTTTTAGACATCTAACAAAGGACTTTTTTCAAGCTATCAAAAGACTACCCACAGAAAAATGCTTTATAAACATTCCCCAGATTTTTGATGATTGAATATTAAAAATACTATTCAGCCAAATCTATGTCTTTACCAAAACTTTGCTACATTTCCTCACTTTTTTACTGACACTGTGATTCTTTTAACTTAAAAGTTCTCATTCATAAAATTGCACCTATTATATAAAAATCACATCTTAAAAACGATAATACTCGTCCTTCCCCACTCTCACGTCGCAAGCAGAACTTTGGTAGAGGCAGGAGCCGACACTGCACTAATTGCTGTTCCGATTAAGTCCGTTCTAGGAAATAAATATAGAAAATAGTCAAACCCGCTTATCAACAAGCAGTTGAATACTGATAAGTAAGAGATTACTGTAGGGGCTTATATCACTGACTGACTGCCGGGGACTTTTTGTCAGAGTCCTGACTCGAGGGGGCTTGGGGGGGTCCGCGGGCAGGTTCGCCCCCTGTACCCCATGAGTTAGGCCCAGTCTCTGTGAAGGAGTGTGCGTCATGGTCCAGACTGTTGGCTGCATCGTACTGCGTGTTCTCTAGCCGTGTGATCAGTCTCTCGTCCTCATCACCAAACTCTCCTCCCATCAGAGACGGCTCGCCCACCACCATCACATCCTGTACACATACAACATTATTGGCATACAGCTATACAATGATTATCAGTTTGTTTAATAGGAAAATGTCAATATTCATCATAAATACACAAAAACAAATAATTAAACCTAGAAACTCCAATTCATGCAAATGTTTTCCCATTACTCCTATTATCTAGGCCTACTAAAATCCTCAACACACATAAGCTTACAAGCTTGTTTCATCAATCATTGACAGATTGTGTTTGATGACCTGTTATGGTTGTAATGTGTGTGGACTTAACATTTGTACGGTGAGGACCGTAGAGAGGGAAATATGGCATTATTCTTCACTGCAGTTGACTAACTTAAAGATAGAATTATAATGTTTGTATGTATCAAATACCTGAGATGCTAAGGAGAAGTTGGGACCCGGTGATCTCTTCTTATTTGGCAGAGGAGGAGCATTATTCGCAGCACCACCACTTTGAGAACCTTTCCTTTTCCGTCGCTTGTTAGCAGGACGTTGTGATTCTATAAATATGAATACAAAATTGTTAACTGAACAATACTATAACATGAAGACAAAAAAGAAACAGGAGAAATCATTCTAAATAACAAAGTAGTGGACGTTTTATAGGCCTACACAAAAAAGAAACAGAAATAACTCATTGGAATTATTAACTATCTTATGAAAAGAATAAAACATTTTCACAAAATTGAACACAATGCAGTAAATAGCTCACAATATGAGCTCCTGCATCAGCTCAAGGATTACACACGGCTCCACAGAACATTCACACTGGTTGCCTACAATGATGAAGTAGAAATTGCAACTTAAAACATTAGAAATAAACTCTTTTTCATGCCATAAACCAAGATTTATACATATTTACCCAACCAGCCTATCCCAACTAAACTTACCTATCCCAAGCTTGATGTAAACAACTTTTATACTTCACTCGGTGAAGTAATGAAACCCATTCAAATATCATTGAGTGCTCAACTTAATAAAATATACCTCTATGGAGCCAACGAAGTTCAACGCTAGAAATCAGCTGTGCACTTGAGTGTTATTGTTATGCTTTAAAGTATTTTCCTAACCTAGCTTTTGTTTGTAAAAGAACGTTACTGTTAGAATATAAGTTAAAGGTTTATGTTGTGTTTCCAAGTAAAAATATCCTGTATTTTATTGTAATCAATAAAAAAAGTTTACTTAAAAACAAACCAGTTTATATACGTAGATTAACTTATTCACACCCCGTTCTCCTGTATATTGTGGGGACATAAAAATATTGTACGTAGCCCCCCTGTATATTGTTGGGTCAGGTAAAATCTTGTACGTTACACGTTACGCAAGAGCGTGTTTACATCACTTAGGTTAATTATGCAACTCGCTTATGTCGTTGCACAACATTCACCTGCGTGATGTAAAAACGCTCTTCCTACACTTGCAACGTAAATAGCTATTATAACACTATTACTTGGAGAAAATCTCATGTCTGTAAAAAATTTAAGACTCTTTAAATCAGGGTCCGCTTAGTTCATTAATAATTGATCATCTGTATATTATTGCAATCAGTAATACTACGTTAAGTGACTCAAATAGACATCTATAATGGGACTGACCTGGGGGAGCGATCATTCTCTGCCACTTCTGGAACAGAGTGGTCTTGAGACAGTCTCTGGGAGGCAACGCGTATGCCTTGTGTCTGGACATGAGCTCCTGCATCGGCTCCAGGATCACACACAGCTGCACAGAACATAGAATCATAAATCATTAACCTTTTATGAAAAAGTTTGCACCAGTGTCCCCTGCAACCCATGTGACATCGGAGTTCCTTGTCAAGTCAACTTTAGTCATTACGAGTTGGAACTGAGAGTTAGTAAAAGTTGTATTTTTTGACCAGTAATTCTTACTAAACCTGAGATAGTATATTAGTTGTTACTGTTCATTGTTTAATAACCAATGTAACTGGTTGACAAAAAAAGTTCAAGCTAATCTCAGTCATGTGTTTATGCTGTGTTATAAACAGTTCAGTAGAACATGCATCACTTGCTTATTGTAAAGACTCTAGAAAAACTATGAATTTAGTGTTCTTGTGGAAAGGGTCACCAGCAGCTGAGAGGAGATACGAAGACCGGAAGACGTACGCAACAGGGGTGTGCGAAGCATTGGAAGTTAATCAAAATTCTGAATCTATTTGTTTCGATGCATTGAATCGCAATTAGATTCAATGGCAGTCAAAATAACGATTCGATTCATGTAGAAAAGGGCCAATTTTTTTTTACAATAGAATTATAAGGCATATACTGTGACATTGTCCTACTAACTGTTGAGCCTCCAGGCGGGGCCTTTCACAACGCTGGCAGTGGATAAAGGTATGTTCCACGTCATCGAGAATGCATGGTCAGTATATGCAATCGGGTGACACAGCTTTGCCCATCCTGAACAGGTACGAACGGAAAAAGCTGTGACCCGTCAGAAATTGGGTGAGGTAGAAGTCCACCTCTCCGCACCGCCGACTAACCCAAGGTTGGACTTGCTGTATCAGTCGTCTGGTCCAGCGTCCCTGTGTCTCCTGTTCCCAGCTCTCCTGCCACAGCTGGTAGATGTGGGTGCGTTCCTCTGTTCGTGCCTGGTCCTCCCCACGGCGCTGATAAATTGCCTTTCTCTCCACCGCCAAAAGTTTGTCGGGGATGACTCCATCGGGTTCAGACACTGTTCGGTAGGCAGATGCTACTCTAAATGCTGCCTGAC
This sequence comes from Macrosteles quadrilineatus, assembly GCF_028750875.1. Lineage (NCBI taxonomy): Eukaryota > Metazoa > Arthropoda > Insecta > Hemiptera > Cicadellidae > Macrosteles > Macrosteles quadrilineatus. The sequence goes on from NW_026542594.1 coordinate 120,959,373, forward strand.
ACTGCACTCGGACAAGCCGCATCCTATATACCTCCTTATTGAGAGCGTCTGCCCACACCTCCGCACCGTACAAGAGAACGGACTGGACCTAAGACATTAACAGGCTTCTCCGACAGGACTGAGGCCCTCCGACATTGGCCATCAACCGGCTAAGAGAAGAAACCACCCTAGCGGCCTTGTCCTCCGTACGGAAGATCTGATCACCAGCTAAGCTTGCTGTCCACCATAACCCCAAGGTACTTGGCAGTACAAACGGTCTGGACCTCGACGGCCCCCACCCTCAACGGCGGCACGATGGTGTCAATCCGTTTTTTTGTCAATACAGTGGAACCTGGATAATTCGAACTTCTTTAATTCGAAATCTTCTTTAATTCGAATTTTTCCCGTGGTCCCTAGCATTTTGTATTAAAACAATGCTAAAATAACGTGGATAATTCGAATTTTATTTTGGATAATTCGAATTTTTAAGTGCCAAATCATTAAATTATTACTCTAAATATATTCAAAAATAATAAATAAAAAACATATTCCAAGCCACATTTGACGAAATGTTTGCGTTAGAACAAGTGCCAGCCCTCGCGCGCCTGCGTTTAGTCTGATGACTCATACCTCCCCTCCCGCCACCGCCCTACAGGTCATTGTACCCTACACTCCCTTCCCCTTTCTCCTCTCCCACCCACCACCACTGACCTCTTTTCAGTGTCGCATTGTGCGTGGTCTGTATCGGTTTGCGTGAAGGCCGTTACCTAACGTAGTTTTGCTGTTGTCTTAGACTTTTAGTTTCAAGTGATTACGTGTACAGTACTGTAGTTTTAACGTACCGTACTGCACTACTGTATACATTAACTTTTAGTGAGTGTAACTGTGTAGTGATCATGGCATCAACCTCATCAAAAAACCAGGGTCTTATAAAACTTTGACATTAGCTGAAAAAGTCGCTGTGATCAAAGAAGTGGAAAAAGGAGTCAAGAAAAAATCTGAAATCGCGAAAGACTTTGGAATTCCACCCAACACCTTATCAACTTACTTAAAAAATAAACATAAAATTCTCAGCAGTGCAGAGGAATTTGATAAAGACAGGAAACGATCGCGAGAGCCAGGAAATCCGGATGTCGACAATTGTGTGCTTAAATGGTTCAAGCAGACCAGAGACAAGAAAGTTCCTGTGAGCGGTCCTTTGATTAGAATCAAGGCTGAGCAATTTGCTAAAGAATTAGGGAAGCAAAACTTTAAAGCTAGCACTGGGTGGCTGGATGGTTTTAAGGAGCGCAATAAAATTTTGTTTAAGGCAGTGTGTGGTGAAAGTGGGGCGGTGAACCTGCAGGAAGCTAATCAGTGGAAGAACGATCTGGAAGAGATGATCCAGGACAGAGACCCGAGAAATATTTTTAACGTTGACGAAACCGGTCTTTTTTTCAAATGCACGCCCGATAAAACACTTGCATTTAAGGACGAAAAGTGCCACGGGGGGAAATTAAGCAAGGAGAGAATCACGCTATTGGTTGGTGCTAATATGGATGGTTCGCAAAAGCTGCCTTTGTTGATGATTGGAAAATCGGCCAATCCTCGTTGCTTTAAAAATGTCAAGTCTAAGCCAGTAGAATATGTAAGCAGTTCTAAGGCTTGGATGACAAGTGACCTTTTTGCGAAGTGGCTAATGAAGTTGGACAAACGGTTTGTTAAAGAAAATCGACAGGTTCTCCTTTTCATTGACAATTGCACGGCACACAACACCATACCTGTCATGGAAAATGTCAAAGTGGTTTTTTTCCCAGCCAACATGACCTCTGTTGTCCAGCCCATGGATCAAGGGATCATAAAAAACTTGAAACACTTTTACAGGGGTTTGTTGGTCGAGAATATCCTGTCCGGGGAAGGAAACGCCCTCAAAATAAAGCTGGACATTTTAGAAGCATCGCGAATGTGCAAACAAGCGTGGGACAAAGTGAAGCCGGAAACAATAAAAAACTGCTTCAAAAAGGCAGGTTTTGTTAAAACCGACGAAGAAAGCGCCGAAGAAACTGTAACGGACGAAACTCTACCAATCGACGGCTGGGAGGATGTGGCACCCAATCAAACCATCTTGTACGAGGACTTTCTTAATGTAGACGAAAATGTCGCTGTGTGCGGTGAATTAACTGACGCCGACATCGTAGCAGAAGTCCTCGACACCGAGGAACAAAATGACGATGGATCGGGGGACGAGATCGTCGGGTCACCGGCCGATGAAGAAGAAACGCCAGTACCGAATGCAGCCGACGCCATGACCTACCTGAGAGAAATTCGGCGATTTGTGGAGAGCAGAAATGATGTCGGTGATGTACAGTTTAAATCATTAGATGTTTTAGAATCATTTATCATGGCCGAGAGATTAAACTCAAAGAAACAAGCCAAAATCTCTTCTTTTTTTGTAAAACAATAAATTAGATTTGATATGTTTTTTGTTTAACAATCAGTCAATACGGTCTCCAAACTTTTAGTTCTCTTTGGCCGATATTTTTCTATTTCTGTCCTGTTGTCCTGTATAGGGCCTATTTTGCTTAATATTTTGCTTTGGACTATTGGTAATCGTGTGAAGTTTGCGTGCAGTTCAGCTATTGCTGAGGACATTTTAAGGTTAGTTAATTTTAGTTTTGTACATAATTTCGTTGTCGTTTGAGCGATTGCAAGTTATTTTTATTGTATACTATTACTGTAATAGGCATTATTCAATAAATTAATGTTCAAATAGTATCAATAAAGTTAATAGTTTGAATTTAAAACGTGTTTTTATTGTTTACGGCCCTGGTTATAAGAACTTATTTAATTCGAATTTTTGGATAATTCGAAGTTTTTAGCTGGTCCCTTGAGGTTCGAATTATCCAAGTTCCACTGTATCACGATCTCTGTTTTGCTCAAAGCGAGCGAGAGACTGTGGTCTGCCATCCATGCGTTTATGGTACGCACAACTCGGCTACGTGCAGCTATCAAAGCTGCAACGTTGTCTGCGTACCCAATTACATAACCATAAGGGTTATTGACGTCATAATATACAGTACTGTGACAATGCCTAACCATAGAGGTTATTGAGGTCGTAATATACAGTACTGTGGCATTGGACATTGCATAACCATACAGGTTATTGATTTTGTATCGTAATATATACTATACTCTGACATTGACTAGCCATACAAGTTATTGGCCTTAAAGTTATAATATAAGTCATATGTTTGAATAGGTACATATGGGTCAAATACTACATCAACAAAAATTCAAGATGATGTTTCAATACGACCAGTATAATTTGCATCCCGAAGCCTTCTCCCTTCTGAAAAACCTATGCAAACATTGACAGGGTGTCTACTACATTCTGGATAAAAAATTCATGGACAATTCCCATACATTTAAGGACACTTTGCCGTAACCTTTGTCGGTGTCATTAGGCCTACCGAATAATTTTCCTGATTTGTCAAACTTTATTAATCTTGTTATTCACTGTAGTTGTACCAGAGAGAAAAGTAAATAATAATAGATAAGAGTTAAAAATTACAAAATAGAAATTTATTGAAAGTAAACAAACATAGGCCTACCTATACTTTAGGTAAAGCTTTTATAGTGTAACAGAGAAACGCAACCATTGTCTCCTGCGATAGCGACAAATATCTCCATCGGTCACATAAACTTCATAACATAGCTTATCCGATCCAGGCCGATTAATTTGGCATGATTCGCCCTGGCACAACGTTAGGTTCTCGACTACTTTTGAAAAAAAAATCTTTAATGCATATTGTTACTCAATTCTTAGTACAAAATCAAGGTATGGTAAGCGGCTATTAATAAGCAATAAGCACAGAGTAAGATTATTGTATTTTCATTTGCAAAGTTAATATCGACACATAGCAATCATTAGTTGTTTATCTTAGGCTCAATTACATTTTCTTAATATATTTTACAGCTCTTTAAAGAATCAAAATACCCAGGCCTAGACCTAATTATTTAGGAGGGCATATATAAACTGAGTAACAAACAATGAGGTTATAATAGCATCAAAGTCACTATCATCATTGTAGTTCATAAGATTTTGATTGCTTAAAGCATACAACTCAATAAATAAATTAGTGATGGGCGGATCCAAGAAAATGTCGGTACCGGATCCGGATCTTGAAAAATTCGGATCCGGATCTTCGGATACACACTGTCATAAGGGCGGGTTAAAAAAAAACGTAATTAACAGAATGCCAATTTAAATCATACTTTTATTATTTTTTATCACGAAGCATCGGGTGAGATTAAAATACTAACAGGATATTGTTTAGACGAAATTATAGGCCGTTAGCTTATCATCCAGGTACAAAACTAAAAACTAGAGGTGTGAAGATATCCGAAAAATTGGGTCCGATTCAGTTCGGAAAGACAAGAGACAAACACTGAAACATGGCCTTGCCATATAAGTTATTTGCACCAAGAGACAAACACTAAGACATGACCTTGCCATATAAGTTATTTGAATCAAAAGACAAACACTGAGTCATAACCTTGCCATATAAGTTATTTGCATCAAGAGACAAATACTGAGTCATGACCTTGCCATATAAGTTATTTGCATCAAAAGACAAACACTGAGACATGGCCTTTCCATATAAGTTATTTGCATCAAGAGACAAACGCTGAGACATGGCCTTGCCATATAAATTATTTGCATCAAGAGGCAAACACTGAGACATGGCCTTGCCATATAAATTATTTGCATCAAGAGGCAAACACTGAGACATGGCCTTGCCATATAAGTTATTTGCATCAAGAGGCAAACACTGAGACATGGCCTTGCCATACAAGTTATTTGCATCTAGATACAAACATCGAGACATGGCCTTGCCATATAAGTTGTTTGCATCAAGAGACAAACACTCGGGGGAAAAAACTGTCTTGTACAAGGATACAGACAGCTTTGTGTTAGTAAAAAAATCAGGAAAAAATCGGAGTTGTAGAGTAATATAGACAGATTTGTGTTGGTAAAAAATCGGGGTTATAGAGTGATACATACAGCTTTTTGTGTTAGTAAAAAATCGGTGTTGTAGAGTGATACAGACAGCTTTGTGCTAGTAAAAACATCCGGGGTTGTAGAGTGATACAGACAGCTTTGTGTTAGTAAAAAATCAGGAAAAAATCGGTGTTGTAGAGTGATAGAGACAGCTTTGTGCTAGTAAAAACATCTGGGGTTGTAGAGTGATACAGACAGCTTTGTGTTAGTAAAAAAATCAGGAAAAAATCGGTGTTGTAGAGTGACACAGACAGCTTTTTGTGTTAGTAAAAAATCAGGAAAAAATCGGAGTTGTAGAGTAATATAGACAGCTTTGTGCTAGTAAAAACATCCGGGGTTGTAGAGTGATACAGACAGCTTTTTGTGTTAGTAAAAAATGGGGGTTGTACAGTGATACAGACAGCTTTGTGTTAGTTAAACAATCGGTGTTGTACAGTGATACAGACAGCTTTGTGTTGTAAAAAAATCGGGGTTGTACAGTGATACAGACAGCTTTGTGTTAGTAAAAAATCAGGAAAAAATTTGAAAAAAATCGGATCCATCAAAACCGGATCCAGCCCAAGATCAGGAATTTTTTGGATCCGATCCGGTGCCGGATCTAGCTCGGATCCGGCGGATCCGGTAGTCCGATATCCGGATCCGACCATCACTAAAATAAATATATGGGAAACAAAAAACATTGAAACCTGAATAGCCAACAATATAAGACAAAGATACAGAAAATGCAACGACATAATTTGAAACCAAGCAGGCCTACATAGTGATAAAACATTAATGCAAACAACAATTGTGGTTTTGTCAATTGAAAGATAAAATATCCATAAAAAAGGGTTTAACTTACAAAATAAGACTGTAGATTATTTAAATGTTTAATATGAAACCATAAACAGTTTTATGGCACTAGGCACTGGCCGCGGCAAATTGATCTTCAAGCCAAAGTACAAGTAAGAAGTGAAATTTAACAGCCATTATAAAGCTATTATTTTCACGATAAAATAGGTTTGAGATCTAATAATAATTACCCTAGTAATAAAAAAAGAAGTTGTAAAGGAATAAAAGTGATACAACTTTTATGAGCTAGCTGCTGAGACAACAGTTCTTGAAAGTACTTGACTTGACACTTGATTGTGGTGATAAAATATTAATGGGTTTGAGATTGTTAATGGGATTTTTATTGCATAATTACTCTAGTAATAAATTATGAAAATGTAAACAAACATCTGATAAGCCTTTTATGTGCTCCTAACCAACTAGCGATCAATAAAATTATGGCCCATTAAAAATTTAAGGACATAGTCTGGCATTTAAGGACAATTCCCGTACATTTCATGGCCAGTAAAAATTTAAGTACAATTCCCGGTTTCTCAGGATTTCCCGGTTGGTAGACACCCTGATTGAGAGGGAGGTTTCAGCTGTTGCTTCGACATGTGAAAAGTTTGAAGAGTTTATTATCGGAAAGAGAATAACAATACAAACAGACAATCCTCTACATCAAATTTTAAAATCCAAACACCTTGATGGATTGTCTCCAAGAATTCAAAGAATTTGCTTGAGTCTCATGAGGTATGAGTTTTTAATGACTTATATTCCTGGAAAGAAGCTTCTAGTTCCTGATGCTCTTTCAAGAGCACCTCTCCCATTTTCAGGCACCAATAACCATGAGTTAGAAGAAGAAACTCAACCTTTTGTTCAAATGGTTTTGTCGTCTATTAATATAAACGACTGCATTGTTGCTGAAGTATTGGAGGAACAAAATAATGATCCAACTTTATGTGAACTGAAAAAATTATCATCCAAGATTGGCCCACGACTTAAGGCATCATTAAGAGACGACCTAAAACCATATTATTCAGTTAAGGATGAGCAAAGCATTGATAATGAGATGATACTATGAGGTTCAAGACTTGTTATTCCACCAGTTCTTCAACCTTGGACACTTCAAAGAGTACATAAAGGTAATTTGAAATTACCATGTGTCATTTATGCGCAAAAAACTCAGTCTGGTGGCCAGGAATCTCTTCAGAGATTGAAAGTATGGTGAAATCATGCCCTACTTGTATTCAACATTCCAAGAATAGCCATGAACCATTGCTTCCCTCACCATTCCCTGACAGACCAGGGAAAAGACTTGCAATGGATTTGTTCGAACTTGAAGGTATTTGGTTTTTGACTGTGACAGAGTATTTATTTAAGATAATTGTTTCAAGTTGTTGTTAAAGCAAGTTAATGTTAGTATTCTATAGAAAGGTAGAGTTTAAGTGGAAACGAAACAACAATGATAGCAGTTCTTGACAAGAAACAAGGAAAACCAAGTGTAATATGGATAAGGACTGACCAAGGGACAAAGTGCATTGTTATCAAGAACAAGATTTTCTATATGAGCTGCAGACAAGCCAAATTTTCCTGGCTTTTGCAGCAAGCTGTTTATAAAATCTTGTAAGATTTTGTAATTTTTTGGATATTTGGATATTTAGTTTCCACAATGAAAAAAAAAAATTACTCCAGGTATTTTGAGATAGCTGAATTACATTATAACATCACAAGAAGTTATAATAAAGTGTTAAGCCTTTTTCTGTCGACACGGCATTCCAGAAGAAGTTAGCTCTGATTGTAGGTCTCAATTTCAAGTACTTGAATATTTATATTTCAAGAAATTTTCTAAAGTACGGCTTTAAGCATATAACAAGTAGCTCAACATTTTCCCAAAACAACGGAGAGGCTGAGGAGGTAGTAAAAAAAGTCGCCAAAAATATTCTAAAGAAAAATGTGGAAGACCCTCATTTAGCACTTCTAGCCTATCGGACAACACCACTCTGGAATGGGTACAGCCCCTCTCAGCTTCGGAGCATTACGGAGCACATATCCTCAGAACGGTCGTATGCTTTGTCACCAGATCTAAAGGATCTTAAAGAGAGAGAGAAGAAAAATATCGTAAGAAGTTAATACAATTATGATAAAAAACATTAAGTGCAAACTCTCGATCCTCTTCAGATAGGAGACCTAGTTTGCATTGTGGACCTTAGAAGACATGGCAAAATTGTGAAAATCCTGGACAGCCCTTGCTCATATATTGTTGAAACCGATAAAAGAAATGTAATGAGAAATCGATTCCAACTCAAACTGGCCCCTTATTTAAAAGAAGAAAAGAGTGAACAAAATTTGTCTGAGAATACACGTATAACAGAACCATACAACCACCCAAAGAGAAATATACACAAACCAAGGTGGTTGAAGAACTACCAATCTTAAAAGGTAGGATGTTGTAAGAACAGTTTATTTTATAACACATGTTAGTTTTTTAATTTATAATCATATGTAAGTTTATTTGTTGTTTGTTTGTTTGTTTAAAAAAAGGTAAATAAAGTAAGTTGAGTTTGAGTTATGACATAAAACAGTTCATTCATTTAATTTCTTAGTAAAATAGTACAAAAACAAACTAAAGTTGACCTTTAAGAAGAAATCCTCATGTAATTTCCTTCCAGAAAATCAGGAAGGAAAATATTCTTGCCCTGTACCAAAGTAAAAGTAGAATCCCTATTACCCTGAGGTAGTTGAGGGTGGAGTTGGTGATGCCTTGGCGTGTGATATTCTTGGTCAGCTGGTCCAGCATGCCGGGGTCCTGCTGAGTGTGTAGTCCCACAACAGAGCGAGGGACCAACTCTCTGTGAGTTCTTACTGCTAGGTGCCACGACTTGATCCTCATCAGGTCGTCAAACGTAAACTCTAGGATCAGTCTACCTTCCGTACAAACCTGACAAAACAAAAACAGTTACTTACACCAAACAATAAGGGAACTGAGGAGATATTTAAGTGTTTCCGTAACAGTTTCAACAGAATGGAATAATAAACAACTGTGTGTACCTGCTTATTATAAGCATTGAGATCAGAATAACTTCAAATAGACATACGTAAAAGAACAACTTCTATATATATCTTAATTTACAGTAGTACAGCTCGTGACAAATAAGCTAGCACTTGGCTTAGCGTGGGCAGTGTAGGCGGGGTATGGGTGGAAGTAAGGAAAAGACCGGACTGCAAACATGTCTGCTTACTCACGGGGTTGACTCCCCGTGTTTAATGAACTGAGCGCCTTCAGGATGGTCGCGAGGACAGTTGATGCAACCCGCATGACGGCATATGTTATTTTTGTACTAGATGCTTGTAGCGATCGGTCATGTGCCAGCTTAGGTGTCACAAGCTGTACAAAATGGTATCCTTTAGAGGAAAGTATCAAACCAATTATCCAAATATAAGGTATATCTAAAACACCCCCCGCTGCAGCAAACCTGCAGACTAAGCGAATTTCCATTTGCCTAATTTGATTTTCAATTAAATCTATTCAAATAACATTAGATTTTACGAGTAGGCCTACCTAGGTTTGCTGCCTAACAGGGAGGGCAATAAAGTGTTTTTTGATATAAAAAATATTTTATTTATGTAGATTAATAGCTTAGTATAAAATAAATCGATTTGCCAGGTTTGATCCAAATGTATCCATAAACAATGCAAACTACAACCGTTTAATTATTCTCCATTAGAATAATATGGGAATTTTTAATTTACAATTTTCTCCGTAAATTAACCAATAATTATACAGAAACACTTCAATATAATAAATTATTTTTTTCTTTAAGCTCTTCAAAATATATTTTAGTATATTTTTAAGTTTTAAGAGTAAAAAAAAAAGAAAAACCAATTTTTACCCCATAAATCCCCCATAACATCCCGTTCCCATGGTCCGATTATGCTGGTTCGCAAACTCTCTGCGAATAAACGTAGGTTCACACGTTTGTACCAAATTTATAAAATATATATATGAATTTGAACGGGTGGTGTTTTTGGCTTCTAGGGACATCAAAGTGAAAAAGTAAAAATCAGTCCCCAGTCCAAGTATTACCAAGAGACCTACAGTAATAGCTTATTCCTTATATGGGAAATTTGCTAAAAAAAACCTGTTTACACTACCCGTTCCCGTTCCTGGTCCCGACCGCCCTGTCACCTGGTCGACAGAGTGTTGTATTTACTTTCCTCTGCGCCCGATCTGAGCTCAGTGCGTTGCTTTCCTTTGTTGGAGAACGTTTTTATTAGATTTTAAAAAGTGTTTTATTTTAGTTTTTCCAAGTGTAAATTTAAAGTTTGAGAAGTGTCCCAAAACAGTTTGTAAGATTTGTAAACTTCTATAATTTCCGTCAAAATGTCCTTTTCCTTCTGTGGAGTAGATTCCATCATCTCAAAAACATGAAAAAAACTTTAAAGGCAACTCAGACACTCATATTGTATGACACTCGAAATCATATTGTTAAGCATGTAACCTATATTATAATATTGATTTTACAAATAATAAAGGTATGTTTTAGTGTAAACAAATAAAAACATTTGTAAGATTTATACTGAAACTTTCAATTGGTTTAAATGAATAAATAATATTGGTTTTTGTTTTTTTATTACCTGTCGTCAGTTCCAAATTTTAGCTTCCGTAGATGCTACATGTTTCGACGAGATGCCATTGTCAAGCAGACAGTCCAGGAATGTACATAAAAAAATCCGCTTGTATAGCTTTGTTGTTGGTTTACACACATGACACTTACCACACGACACATAAATAAATAATACATTTAGTTGGATAGGCCTATCATGGGAACGAAACATTGCCGTTACACGACCGGGAACAGACTGTCGACGGAGGGTCAATGAGCGCTATCTAGTTGAATTGTCTATGTTATCAGTAGTTATGGTCAGCTGTTCAGATGATAGGTTTCCTTGTTGGAGTAGGGCGTTAAAAATAAAATTTGATTTAAACTGTAGTTTATCGTTGAGGATATGGCTGTTCTGATCTGGGTTTTTTAAGGATTTATAAATTTTGAACTCCTCCAAGACGTCCATTTTATTTCCATTTTGACAGCAATATATCACTTGTAGACCGGTGTTAATGTCACTCATTATCATGATTACTGTCAATAAGATGTTGGGCAAATGTTTACTTCTGTGTGTCTGTTCTCGGATCTGGACGGTGTTCTTTGTAACGGGTTTTGAATGCTCGTCCCGTTTGTCCAACGTAAAAACTCGGGCAGTCGGCACAATTGATTTTGTAGATTCCTGTTGAGCTGGTTTTTTTCTAATTATTTAAGATGACTATTGTCTTTTAATATGTTATTGGCTTTATTTGTTGTTCTAAATGGTAAAGTGATGTTATTGTTTTTCAGGTGTTGTGGCTATACTCGATGCTTTCATTGAATTCAACTCAAGCATATTTTTTATCAGACTGACGGGTGTTTAGGCCTACTTCACTCTTTCGTTTGATCTGTTTGGCGACGAGTTTATCAATTAGATTATCTTGGTACCCATTTGAAGCAGCGATGAATTTGATTGTATCCAATAGTGATGGTCAAAACCAGAAATTTCGAATCTCAAAACCGAAACCAAAACTTTAAAAACCTAAAAGCAAAACTTTTTTACTTAGCTGGTTACAAAGGTCAAGGTTACAAAAAAATACACATAATCATAAAATAACATCTTGATCAGCATTGTACGTGTTATTAAATTTACGGAAAGTAAATAAAAGAAACGTCTTATAACACTTAAAACATATATTTACGCTTATACTGTTACTCACAAGACGGTAAATATACAAAACAGATGGTAAGTGGTGATCGATTTCGATTGGACACTCCAATCATCATCAGACCCAATAGGCGAAATGTCAATATTTAAAATTTCGAACATTTTGCCTATTGGGTCTAATGATGATTGGAGTGTCCAATCGAAATCGATCACCACTTACCATCTGTTTTGTATATTTACCGTCTTGTGAGTAACAGTATAAGCGCAAATATATGTTTTAAGTGTTATAAGTCGTTTCTTTTATTTACTTTCCATAATCATAAAATGTTAAGTATGCAATCAAAACTGAAAGAGATATGAAACATGAACATGAAACACGTATATTCAGATATACGTGAAATAACATAAATATGTGAATAATTTGACTGATAATCTTAAAACCCAATACAACATAATTTTTCATAAACAACCAACAAAAAAATGACTTAAACTTCTAACACCAACATGAACATGAATATTAGATTAATTAGAAAATTTAGTGGTCAATATTTCTTTTTGTTTAGTAAATATTGATGTGAAACTGAATTGTACCAGTAATAGTATTTAAGATACCTTTTGAAGTTCAGAATAAAATTTACTTGTTTCATTACTGTCAATGGTGATGTTTGCTCTGTTGCTACCAGCTTGTTTGGAAACAGCGTTGAAAACAATAACGTTTCAAAAATAAAACTGCCAAAATCTTCAATTTTGAAACTTTTGAATCTCGAAACTTGGTGATTGAATCTCGAAACCGAAACTTTTCCTAAGTTTTGATGGTTTTGAGATTTGTGATTCGGTTTTGACACATCACTAGTATCTAATTCTATCTTGTATTTTTCACTGTTTAGAGGGACATTTAACATTCTATGAATCATCAGGGTTGGTACTGATTTTGGAATATGAAATTCCCTGACTTTTCCAGGTTTTCCAGACTGATACTATACTTTTTCCAGGTATACCGTAAGACGATATTGAATAGTCAGAATCAAGTATTATTAGAAAAATGTAGGCCTCAATAGTTTTCTCATAAAACCAATAAGAAAAGAATTAAACATCTGGAATCTGGAAAATTAAGAGTACCAACTAACTTAACCTCACACTTTATGTTCTACTTGGCCTTGACTTGACACTAGCAGATAGACGATACGGTGCTTCTGATACTGATATATATCGCTATTTTTTGTTTGCGATATCGAAGGCTTATATCGGAAGAAACATGTGATATTGGAAAAATAACTACCATGCTTGTACCAGAGACAAAAAGTAGTACCTACCAAACTAAACTATTAAATGTTTCAACTAACAGGATACATTTTTTTATTAACTCCTACAAGTGCAGTTTTTTTTAGTTTATTAAAGGTTGAATCAGTATTGGTATAAATTCAATGAGGAATTGTATTCAGTATCGTATTGAAATTGAAATGATGAATGTAGGCCTATCCTTCCGCGCATCGCGGTACTAGCAGTGTTTCCATACGTGGGATTATTATCCCGAAAACAGGATTTTTAGATCATGAGCGGGATTTGAAGGGGATGTGGGATAAAACAGGAGTTTTGGCTATGACGTCCGTTTTTATTTACTATGCTTTATTTTAGTGAAAAACTAGCCTCAATCGAAAAAATTATCTTATCAAAATATAATAGCAATGTTAAAACAACTATTTAAAAACAATAAGTCTAATTTAACACTCAGAATTTAACATCAAAAATCTTAAGGGATTAAACGGGATTTCTTAACCCAGTGACCGGGATTATATTCTTTTGGTCCTGTAGAAACACTGGGAGCTCGGTGCGTTCAATTAAAGCCAGTAATCAGAGGGTGATGATAGAATGTCTGTTGATGTTCGATGTTTTTTTATATCGATGGTAGGTTCCCGATGTTTTTGTTACATCGATGTTTTCGTCAAACATCGATGTTTTTGACCAAGTATTGAGACGTAGATGCAAAATGTAGCATATCTGTAAAAAATGTAGTCTTTCAAGAGAAATTCCAGATTTTTTCCAAAATTCCCTGACTTTTCCAGACCAACAAAATTCCCTGACATTTCCAGGTTTTCCAGGTATTCCCTGACCGTACCAACCCTGATCATACTATTGTAAGCGGCTATTTTTTATGAGTAAGGATGGTAGGACGTTGCATGAATGGTCTGAGTTGAAGTGGTAGGTTTCCGATAGATGTTGTAAGATAATTTTCTGTCATCTTTTTTCTATTGTCAAATCTAAGAAGTTTATTTTGTTGGGTTTTTTCGATCTCCAGTGTGAATTTTAGCTTAGGTGTAATGCTGTTCAAGTAGTTGTGGAGTAACTCAAGTTGCCTAATATTGCCATTGAACACCAATAGAGTATCATCAACGTATCTGAAATAGGAAAATATTTTACTTTGATATTTGTTCTGTTCTGAAAATATATATTCTTTTTCAATGTGACTTAGATACAAATCAGCGAGTATGCCTGATAATGGGGAACCCATAGCAAGGCCATCTGTTTGGGTGTAAAATTTTTCCTCGAAGCAAAAATAGTTTTGGTTTAGTACTTCTCTAAGTAGTGAAGACTGCATTCTTATATATGGTGATCTTTCAGAGGATGTTTACATGAAACAACCTGAAGTTTATTCTTGAAACTTACAAGTTTCTTGAATCTCAAGGTCTTAAGAGAAGTAACTAGGATCCCAGTCTTTTTTATAAAAACGATTAAGGGAAGAAGCTTTTTGTACTCATTTATATAGATGATGGGTTAGTAGCTGGGACAGACAATGGCTTCAGTAATGATTTCATGAAAAGTTTATCCAAAGCTTTTAAAATCAAAACTGGTGAACTTGGCTGTTATGTGGGATATCAGATAAAGAAATGTTTAAGTGGAATATGGATTGGTCAATCATCCTATACTAAAAAACGCATATTACAAAGTTTAGGTATGAGTGACTCTAATTCCATTTCCACGCCATGTGAAAGACCTGCAAACAATGGTCCAGTGGAGACTGTCAATGGAAAAGTTCCATACCGTGAGGCTTGATGTAAATGCTTAATGCATTTAAGTGTATCGAGACCTGATATTTCCTTTACTGTGGGAATGGCTGCGAGTAATATGGAACATCCTACTCAAGCTCAAGGTCGAGTGTCAAGAGAATATTTAGATATCCTCGAGGAACCATGTTGGTATCTTGTACAAGTCTTCACCATGCAGTAATCTGGATGTTTTCACCAATTCTGATTTTACTGAAGAGGAAAGTACTCGAAAATCAACGTCTGGGTTTATCAGTTGTTATGCTGGACGTCCAGTGAGCTGGCAAAGCGAGAAACAGCGTTCTGTAGCACTGTCTACGACAGAAGCCGAGTTTGTGGCTGCATGTGAAGGGGCTAAAAAGAAGCAATATGGCTGAAACGTCTGTTTGAAGAAACTAGTGCACCTGTTGCTCGAATTCGAGCAATTGCAAAGTATTACAGGTGTATTTCAAAACTAATAACAGTCATAATTTCTGATGACTTAAAAGAGTCAAACCAAAGTTAATGTAATCAATCACTTCACTCCAGTTATTGAAACTGAAAACAAACGATCTTGTGTGTATCATGTGTTTACTATGAACAGCTTAGTATGCAATTAATACTAATTATTCGTCTGTTTAAATTAGGAGCGATGGGCGATATGTACATAAAATAGAGCAAAATCCAATTATATTAATTAATATAATTTACAAGTAAACAAAATCTTTTCTTCATAAGAAATATTTTGGGATTTTGATGGCCTGTGGGGCAAAGCCCGAGGACTTTTATTACAGGAATTGGTGAAAGGGTGCGTCTACACAAAAAATACTTAATTTTGACACATCGTTTGTAAAAATCCGTCCATTATTAATGGAGGAGTAGTGTTTTGTAGAAATCACCTTCACATATTATATATAAGGATAAGTTGTCACTCACAATTGACACCTGTTCTGAAAATTGACAATGGCAGTGCTGTGAAACTCGTAAAAAACCTGAGTTTTATCACAGAACAAAGCATATCGAAGTTAAGTATTACTTTGTCAGAGAAATATTCTTGGAAGAACATGTCGATGTTGATAGTGTCATGAAGGGAGTCTACAACCCCGACATCCTTCGTAAACTATCAATCGAGTAAGGTTTACACAGCATACAGTAAACATTATACTTTGTGACATTTAGTTTCATAATTGTGAAGGTATTATTGGAATATTGAAAATTTTGCCTTTGAACTGTTTAAATGTACATTGTCATGTGTTATGATCATGTTTGATACTTTTTATATTTTGTTGCGTTTGATTGTGGCAGCATCGGTGATAATCTCTCCAGCCATAATCTTAACACAAGTGACTGTTTTTTGCAATTGTGACCAGATCTGTGATCATCTTGCAATGGTGGTGAAATTCATGATGATTTCCCATGTATACAGCAACGGCACTGATTTGAGTAGGCCTAGTTTTGGGCAAACGCGTTTTTGTCCAATGACGCAAAACAAGAAAAATCTTAGATTTCTGGGCAGCTTTTTTCCGGTTCCATGCGCAATGTACCCTTACGCAGAGGGATTTTTTCCTGGTTTTCAAAATGTATCCACAATTCCCAGTTTTCTCGGTTTTCGGGAAAGCTGGACACCCTGAATTTTATAGGCCTAGGTCTTTTGAATTATTGCATACAGTTGTAATATGTGATTTTACTTTATATTAAATAGTTAGAGAACAGTACTTTTATTTGCTTGTAGACAATACCAGATCATTCAGTTATTTTTGTAGTCTGACCAAGGGTACACACTTGGGCTGGACAGACTAGCCAGAGGCTACTGTACAAAAAAAGTAGTATTGGCTTTTCTAATGGTAATTTCAACATATTTACACAAACTAAAATAGAAACTTATCAAAATACAAAAGTTAAGCGAGGAGAATGTAAGATTATGTATTGAATCAAATTAGATGATAAAACTTTATTACCTTAGTAAACATAGGCTTTCCATGATGCGTCACCATGGTGCATTGATCACAGTCTAATGTAATACTCGTGTTATGAAATGATTCCTTTGGATGCTTTAGGTTATAATACAATTCGGTCACACCACCTTCAAATATACTTCTGAAATACCGTGGAATTAACGTCCTCCCTATCGCTGTAACAAATGAAACCAGTATTAATTTAATACTAGAAAACAGACTTATACTAGTAATGTACATGTACAAATAGGACTAATAAGTATTTGTGATTTTCTCAACAACAAACTTTTAACAAGTGTAGAGTTGGTTTTAATTGCATCGATTGACTTGTTATATTGTGTATTTCCATATAAAGTAGGCATTTTAATTTCAGTACAAATAGTACTACACAATAACTCACAATAGCCACCAGTAACAGAAGCACATTATTAAATTCTTCAGTGATAAAAAAAGTGATAAAATAGCATGGAAAATGTTTAGATCAAAAATAAATTTGAAATAGAATGATGGTATGCAAACTACATCACCTTTGCAGTTAACATTGAGGACTGAGTTTCTTTAAAAAAATTATTGAAAAGACCAGCACAGCTAAATTTGTATGATTATCAAGGAAACTTTAGGAATTTTTTGTTTACACCGACTGAAAAGCTTGGTCACAATCTTGTTTAACACAACATTTAAAAAATGCTTTAATAATGAACTTCATAGGGAATGAATGAATGAATTACATCTTTATCACCCGAAAAATAAATTACCAAAATGTACATACTGTAGGTTATTCCATGGAGAAATCAAAAAACATAAATGTGAAATTAATAGTATGATTAATTAATCAAATTAACATTACACATAACATCTATGTTTTATAAAAACTGTATAGGTATATAGTTTTGTTTTTCATATATAAGCCAACATGGGTTACAAGTCTTTGCATGAACTGAAGTTGCGTCCAAACAAATTATTATTTGATAGATTTGAAAGAGAAAAAATTAGGAGATGGAATAACCAAAATAGAATGAATTCAATTTAAAGATTTTGTAGTCTTTATACAAAGAGTTAGAATGTCTTACACAACAACTTCAAACCCCTCTATAAAGCATTCAGTTTGATATTTTTAAAAACTGACAATGTTGGATACTTGCATTGTATACCATCACTATTGTTTGTAACAAAGGTGTGTTTTGTTACACCTTGAGGGAATTTTAAATTTGAAAAAGCGCATAAATATTGACTTTGCAACTTTTATGTTTGCATTCACAATCATGTAACTATATTTGTCATATTATAAAAATATATAATCAACAATTAAATTAAAAGGGACAGAATCTAATTTTGGATTGTTCACTGGGTTAAATACTGAATGGCATGACAGTTAAAACAAGTTTATTTTTATGTTCTGTATTTTGACATTAGAGATGGCAAAAATCGTCAGAAACTTCAGTCAGTCAACTTTTTCATTACTCATCCTGTGAGTAACATATCCATAATTCAGAAAATGAGTGCAAGAAGAATAACTTAACCGTTTTTAAGATCAGTATAATATATGAAAATTAGTAATATGAAATAGTATTGGAATGTATATCAAACTTACTGTATCTCTTCGGCCCATCTTCTAAACACAAGGTTAGCGTGAGAGTCGCATCATCTTCAAAGAACTCGGTCGCAAATGCATCCCACCACAGGTTATCACTTTCCTAAATGAGTAAAAAAGGATGAAACCATTTTTATTTCTTTAATTATTATTTTAGGGCATTCCTTGTGGCCAATAAACACACATTTGCTGCAAGTGAAGTAAAGTAGTGATCACAGTTGACTGTCTATGCGGAGCAACTGTATCAAGTATATTACTCCAGTTGCACAGTGATTGCTAACCCCCCCCCCCATTACAACAACAGATTTTGTGCACACATTTTAAAACTGAATGTGCATACAGGGTGAGTATTTGTAGAGTGAATGGGGTGGATTACCTTAAATAATAGTGTCAACCACCAAAAACTGAACGTGCAATCTAGATGAATGGTATATTATAAACAGTCAACTCTCCTGCTAGTTGCACTGAGATAGTTGATGTGACTATGGAACCATCTCATGCATTCAATACTGAACTTTGCCTCAAAATACACCCTGATAAGTGAGTTGTAAAACTGTCAACTTGGACACTTGGAGTGCATCACTTGATTTTGCAAGTATTAGTTACGTCCCTAGTATTTTATAAAATTATCTAACCATCCCACATTACTGTTTTAAATATCTATGTTGTATTTTGTAATATAATTCTAAGTGTTAAATGTACTGTATACATTTTGAACAAAAAACTAAAATCAGGATTCAAAGCAATTTACACGTAAAATATTTTAGAGGTAGTGGTGAAACAATAGATTGACTTTTACAAGATAATCTCTAACTACAAGAATTGAATTCAAAACCTCTTTTTTCTGATAGCAACATGAGATTTAGCCTAAAGAATTCAATGTCAGTGCAGCCAAGTTCAATTTGAATAAAATGCTGTAGCCATAATTACAATAGTATTTGTTGTAAAGTCTACCAAGTATCAATAAATCAAACACATAAAAATATGCATTTTTTATCTAAAAAATATGTATATAAATCTATATTAAATAATATAGATATTGAAAGTATTCTTTTTACACAAATGATATTATGAAGCCAGCTGTTTACCTCGGTGCGTTGCTGCAACCGCTTGTTGAGTTCGTAGATCCGGTAGTCCGGCTGGCCGAAGTACGGCGTATGTCTCCTGGGAACAGGCACACACCTACTTTTAATCAGTATGGGGTCTCGTACTACTGGCATTCTACTGACTAAAACACTATACTATTCAACTCAATTTAGCTCATAAATTATATACACAAAAATGTTAACAACTAACTTATGTCTCCCTAGTAGGTCCCAGCAAAGTTTAGTTCAACTGACTTGTTTGGTATCACTATAGCCACCTTTCACAAGTAAATTGATTTCATTACTTGGAACCACGTTCATTCTTCTCAAGTCACAAAAAAGGGGCCTTAATAGAATTTTTTTACTGCAGGGTCCAGTTTTTAACTGTTAACCCAATTTTACTCTAGTCTGAGACCAAGCACACAAAACTTAAAGAACACGTGAATTATTTATTTTTAAGCTCTTTAATGATTTGAAGAGAAATTGAGAAATTTTATGTTTTAAATGGACAAAAATGAGAAAAACCAATTTTTACCCTGTAACCCACATAATTTGTTCCCATAGTTCGATCATGCTGGTTCACGAACTCATTCATGTTTATCCCGCACTACATCTTAAGCCAAATTTTGCTAAAATCGGACAAAAATTACTAAAATTATCGCGTTTACGGATGTTTATATATATATTTACATATATGCAAATTTTTACAAATAGCATGTTTGGCCTCTAGGGACATCAAAATGGAAAAGTATATCGGTCCCGGGTCTAGGTCTCACCGTGCCACCTACGGCATATTGTTAATACGGGGTGAAGCCCGTGGGTAACAGGTAACAGCTAGTTAAAGTATTATTTTAATTGAACCATAAAATATCCATACTTATTTAACACTACTGAACCGATTTAAATGTTTTTGGTGTTGTTGGAAAGAGCGTAACGTGAAGTTGTGCAGGAAACTTTCTTTTTAGGGAAATAATTAGAGAGTGAGGCCCTGGGACCCTTTTAAGTTTCGAATTTCTCCATACGATTAACATGGGAAAAAACATTGTTATGAAACTCCAGCTGTTGTCAGAAATTAAAAGTGAGAAGAAGTACATTTTATGTTAATTGTAAAATTGTGACAGAGAGGTTATGCAGAAAATCAGGTAGTGGTTATTTGGTGCTATTAATATAAAGACTGAAATTTGTAAACGTTGGTGACAATGGGTGATACCATGCAGACTACATTATCATTGACAAAGACCATCATGGACAACCAATTGCGGCTATAAGTGGGAAACATTTGTACAATACACTAAAAGCCAGATAAGCTTTTGAAAAATGATAAAATATTTACAAGAAATGTTGATTAGGCTATATTGAACTGAAGTACATTGTGAGTATTATCATTAGTTACGTAATTTTTGAGTTGACTCTTTTATTTAAACTCATCGGAATTTATGACTTATATTTGGTCTTAAATGAAGTTATTAGTTTTTAAATAACTCCTTTTTTTGATTGCTCGATTTCGAGCAACATGTACACTAGTAACTACAAACACACCCTTATAATCTCATTATTAAGATTGCTTATATTTAGGGTCTATAACTTTATCTTCGTATTTGGTTATAGTGTGGTGATTAAATTTCTTACAATCCTAAATTACGTATTCCATACACACGCTACTACATAAGCAGGTGTACAGTATCTTATAATGTTTTATTGCTGTCAGTCAAAATAACATTTTTACGCTGCTGCTCGTGATTCTTCCCATTTTATCTTTTTATCTCAGCTATCTTTAATCTATCTATTAGCGTAACGTAAAGGCTACGTGCGAGTGCGGTTGCTCGTGATTTGCTTAAATGTATTTATTATATTCTAGAGTGACATATCAACATTTATACACTGTAAATAAGAAATACGGGCGATCAAAGTTCTGCGTGGTATATTTATTTACTTAGAAAACTGAAACATTGCGACACTGGTAAGGCCAGTTTAAAACATTAAAGTACTCAACGAGGGGACTTCTAGCTCATTTAAAATGGCTAAAAAGTTAAAAAATCATAATATTATATGATCCCGGGATTGGCTGAGACGAATCCCCCGGGATTTCGGGATTCAATGAATGGGACTGAGACCCCTACTCGCTATTGTCTCCAGTGTGTATTGGTGCAAGTATCTCAGCACGAAGCAAATCTGTCTCCCTGCATAGGAAATACGTTGGGCGCATAATATGTATATGTCATTTTTTTATTATTATAATAAAGAGATAATAATAATACAAGAGGGGGTATTCGTAAATTAGCAATTACATGCGCCCAACGTTTTTAGTTTTAAATCTTACAAGTATTTATTCTCTCCACATATTTATAAATTATTTTCTACTTTTTGGTGCGTTTAAAAACGTGTTATTTAAAAAAGTTTTTTATTAATAAATTATTTTCTAGTTTTAAGTCTTCAATGTGTACTGTAAGTATGTTAAATCTATTTATATGGCCTGTTACTACATAACCGAAGCCTTTTTATCTGTAATCAGATGTTTTATCTTTACTTTGAAATGTTTGTTTGTATTTTTAGAAACTCTCAGGAGCAGAACCTGTTCCTCTTAACCTCTGCTCTTTAAAAAAACTGTCATATTAAAGTATTAACTAGAGGACCCATGCTGCTCCGCAGCGTTAAAATAAATATAATACCCGAGAAAAAAATCAAATTTTATGATTTTTGATTGAGTAATACAGTATTTTAATCGCATAAATAAAAGCCGATATTTCACTGAAAGCTCTTAGACCAAAATATATAGGATTATATAATTATAACTGGTGAAATACATCTTCAATTGATGTAAGAATTCAAAAATTAATCACATTTTTCTTTGTAGAGTAATACAGTAGGTAAGTAAGTATATGCCGATGCTTGATGTGAAATCTTTGCGTGCATGATTTCAATTTGAGACTCAATCATGAAAATCGATCGGGTAGAAGAGCCAATCGAACTCGGAATAGAAAAACCAAATTTAACTCCCATAAGAAATGCATGGGGAGCAAATTTCAAGCCGAATGGGATTATATTTAAATATATGCCGACGATTTATGTGAAATCTGTGCGTGCATACCTTCAATTTGAGACCTAAATCATGCAAATCGGTCTGGCAGAAGAGCCAAACGAAATCGGAAAGAGAAACCAAATTTAACTCCCATAAGAATTACATGGGGTGCAAATTTCATTTACGTATAAGCCAAATAGGATTATAGATAAATATATAACGATGCTTGCTGACAAATCTGTGCGTGCGTACTTTCAATTTAAGACCTCAATTTGAGGCCTCAATCATGAAAATTGGTGGGGTTGAAGAGCCAAACGAACTCGGAAAAGAGAAACAAAATTTAACTTCCATAAGATATACATGGAGAACAAATTTCGTTTACGTATAACCTGAGTGGGATTATAGATAAATACATGCCGATGCTTGATGACAAATCTGTGCGTGCATACCTTCAATTTGAGACCTCAATCATCTTAATCGGTCGGGTAGAAGAGCCAAACAAACTCGGCAAAGAGAAGCCAAATTTAACTCCCATACGAAATACATGGGGAGCAAATTTCGTTTACGTATAAACCGAGTGGGATTATAGATAAATATATGCCGATGTTTGATGGCAAATCTGTGCGTGCATACCTTCAATTTGAGACCTCAATCATGAAAATTGGTCGGGTAGAAGAGCCAAACGTAGTCGGAAAAGAAAAATCAAGTTTTTTAATAGGCCTATACAGGATGAGTTTTAAATGAGTTCCCCCCCTTCTTTTTTCTATATTTCTTAAGATATCAACTCCGGACCACGTCAGATCATTGTAGAGTAGTAAGTACTTCATTTTGACTGGGTATAAATTTTTGGCTGCCATCTTGGATCCGCCATATTGGATACAACATTTTTTTTTCAAATGTAAAGAGGGGTTTAAAATTGTACATACAATTTTAAACGCTCTTAAAATTGTATAGAGAGAAATTGAGAAATGTTATGTTTTGAGGGGCAAAAATTAGAAAACCCAATTTTTTCCCCATAAAACGCCGTTCCCATGGTTCGATCAAACTTGTTCGCAAACTCATTCAAGTTTATCTCGCCCTACATCTTCAATCCAAATTCAATCAAATCGGACAAAAATTACTCAAGTTGCGTTCACGGATGTATATAACCAATTTAAACGAATAGTGTTTTTGGCCTCTTGGGACATCAAAATGAAAACAAATACATCAAACAGGTAAAAAGGTAAAAAAATTATAAAAATATGTTTTCTATAATAAATACGTTGAAAACGGGGGTTTTAATGCTTTATATATTTAGCGGCAACTTCTGGCTGCCTTTATCGAGTATTTTCAAGAAATGCAAATAGTGATGTAAAATACCCGGGTATTTAAAACTCGGGGTAAATACCCTGGGTAATTACCCGGGTAAATACCCAAAATCCATAAATGCCCGGGTATTTTGGGTATTTATGAAATCAATTGAAATTCATTTATATTTACCCCTAAATATGTTATTGTTATCATTACATGATAAATTAGGATAGTCTATAACACCTTTTACAGCAACTTGAAGCTTTGCTAGTACCTTTTATTTAATGATCTACTGAAGCACTTAAAAAAAAATACATAAAGTTTCCTAAAGGCATGGGGTTTCGTGTCTTAAATCTAGTAACATCAGTTAAATTTAACTTACTAAAAATAGTAGGCCTATATTAAAAAAGGTTGTGGCTATTTCAATTTTTATCATTTCATAATTTTTTCAATAAATTAAATTTGTTCATGATTTTTTTTCAATTAAATAGCATAAACAAGATTATTTTAATTTATAAATATCCAAATGTTATTAAATTATGATAGTAAACATTTTTTTGTATTAAATGGCTTGGAAGGCTAGACAGACCTAAGGCTTGATTGACATAGGCAGAATGGCAGAATACTAAAAGTAATTAATCTTTTCTGTGTTACCACTTGAGTTTGAGTTGGAAACAATAATATATTTGGACAAACCTACAAAAAGAATATGTATATCTCTTCTTTTTTGGTCTAACTCAATAATTAACTTATTATAATTTCAAAAGATTTATTGTGCTATAGATTCAAATGTTTTGTATCACAAGTTTATGAAATTATATTTTTTTTTATGTTGATACCATTGATACCAACAAAATATCTAGAACAAAAATATTATTAAATCCTGCCATCCTACAGATTGAATTTTAATTATTTCGAGTACACTTCCATATCTGTTGGCACAAACAACGGAATGAAAATATTGATCGATATATCGAATTTAACAGTCAAATAATCAATATTACTCATTTGGTTGTTTGTGCCAACAGATATGGAAGTGTACCCTTATTTTCTTAAGTTGTTTACACATAGGCCACTACTAGGTTAAATTTTCCTGTCTTTCTAAATAATAATTACGAGGTGTTAGCCCGTCCTACGTACGGTAATTTAAAATCGTATTCCTGAGGATTCTTGATCTCAATCTTTATGACTTCAATATTTCTTGGCCTAATCCAAACAAAGTTCAAGCATTCAAAAACATTGATTGTAAACAAAAAGCTGCCAAGATGAATTAAAACATGTAAAAATTGTGATTCTCCTACCCTTTCCAAAAAAGTTGAGCAGTAAAATAATTTGCATATATTTTTATTTAACTCGTGTACAGAGCCTCGACTTGTACACATCGATGGTGTTACTTATCTCGGTGGTCTACTAATCTTACTTATTTCCTATAATCAATGACAAAATCAGAGTTAATAACCTCATAGTTCTATAGGGCATTTTTATAACTAACCAGCTGGTAGTTAAAACAAATTATATTGCTCTAAAACAAATCGAAGATTACAAAGATTGCTTTAAAAATAATTTGAACATCCTAGTATTTTACTATGTATATTAAATTAATCTGTCATCCTCTTACAGAAGAATTGAACGTATCAATGATTATCATTACACATAGTATAAATAAGTCAACCTTAAGTAGAAATTCATAAGTAGAAAAATCATAAGTAGTCAGGACCAGTGCAACCATGCGACCAGGGTATTTATGCCGATTATGCTTTATGCTGAGACCTGGGTATTTATGGCGATTATAACCAGAAGTAAAATGCTAGTAGTGACCATATGAAATTTTGTTTAACACATTTTATCATCATTTTACTATCCTTCCAGGGTAATAATTGCAAAAAAACATCTCAATCTTCTCTAACTTTAATAAATATTATAAATACCCAGTTTTTGGGTATTTACCCCAGGCCGGGTAAATACCCGGGTAAAACCCCAATTTATATTTACCTACCCACTGGGTATTTACCCGGCCCACATCACTAAATGCAAAGTATCAATTTCTAGGACATTCTATACTCTTTCAGAATATCACCTTCCACTTTGGTCGATTTCCTCACCATTTAAAAGTGATTTGCAAAAAAGCTAAGCAACCTCAGAATTTATAGTGGTAACATAATAGTGAGTTAGGCCTAGATATATTATTGTTCAAATTTGTACAACTAAATCTAGACTTATGCTAGACCAATTTTGTTAATTGATGGGTCGTTGGAAAGCAAATCCTATTGATTTGCAAATAATTATAAACGTGTGATTTTATTAACATTTGTAGAGAAAAAGTAAAAATAACAAAAAATGCACCGAAAACGCTTCTATTAATTTTCAAGTCTCTATTATTTGAAGCCAACTTTAGGCTGCCTTTATTGAGCATTTTCAAGACATGCCCAATTGTAAATCGTAGGGAATGTTATTCTCTTTCAGAACATCACCTGCCACTCTATTCTTAAACTTACAAGGATATAACCACGAATACTAACAAACAGCGATAATTATAACTATACAAATTTGTTACTAATTGGTCTTATCGAGGGATTTATTCATACAGGCAAAGTTAGGGCCACATGACTTTAAACTTAACCGGAAAAATTATAATACTAAAATAATTATAATATAAAAAATAATAAAATACCTAAATAAAAACTCCTGTATGTTTTATTTTATATTATAATAATAAAATAATTACAATTATACAATTATAATCATGGATTAGTTTTGTACAATAGTTAATTATAGAGAACACTACCTTAGCATCCACATGTTCAACATATATATAAATATATATATATATATATTAAAAATCAGAAAAAAACAAAGACAAACAAAACAATAGGCCTACACACTTGTTTGGCTAAATTTCACCACACTCACTATCTCTAAGACCGAAACTAAAATATGTAATCTAAAATATAATGGTAAGTAACTCCAATTGATAGACTACACAAGCATAAATCTTTGATTTTTATCGATACGTTCAACAGAGAACAGAGCTGATATCTGGTGTCGAGATTATAATTTCGTCGCCTATGGGAAGATACACCAAATATGCCAGTTAAAATTGTTTTTAAATAGAGGGTGGGTGATCAAAACACCTTACATGTATCTTACTAATATTATGAATGTGAAAGTTTGTGTGTTTGTTTGTTTGAAGTTCAATCACGCATTAACTACTGGACGGATTGGGCTGACATTTGGCAAGATGATAGCTCACATTCCCGATTAACATATGGACATATTCTTATCTCAAGAATCCTTTCGGGCTCCGCCCCAGTGGCTCTGCAGTTCCCAAAGAGTATTCGTATTTTAAATGGAATTAAAGAAATTAGTCAGCTGTTTCAACTAAAAAAGTTGGTTCTATGATACGCAAAAACATTAAAAAGTTATAAGATTTACCAACAGAGTGCAGCACTATATTTTTTAGCATTAATGAAAACAGGTAATTTGAACTAAGCAGCAACAAAAAACTGTGATACCCAATGAGAACTAACTGTCGAAGTAGGATTGTTTATAGTTATGTTTATATTTTTAATTTCATGAATAGTTTGTGATATTTTTGTGAATTTTGTATAATTTATTTTTCTCTATTGTTTAGGTGAAGTGGTAGAACATTATGGCTATGGTAGATGTATAACTATAGAATACTGTAAATTTAAAGAATCAAATTAACATTGCTAACACAAAGCTTGAGTAACTGCAATAAGCATTTTTTTATACTTATATGCCAACCCCGTACGAAGGACGGGTACTCTGCTAGTCTGTCATAAATAAAGGAAACTATCGCCTTTTTCATTTACAAGTAATTTTGCCGCCTCGGGTTATGTTCTTAACGATTGGATTGTTAATTAACCATAATTTCACAACCTTCAGTACTGAAGTTGACAACTTTTTATCATTCCCCGAATGTAGAAAATAGGAGATAATACACGTGGAAAACTTTTAGACCACTGCTGGGCAGCAACTGAAGTACCTACAGCATTCTGCTGACACTACTAAAAACCTGTAGTTATGGGTATTAGTATTACGTATCTTGTGTTATTACGTTCTAGTTGAAGAGATATCTTACGATTTATCCTATTTTATTGCACGATTTTGTTAGTTAGATACAGTATTTTAGTCAGTAAATTCACAATTTTGTCAAAAATATCGTTGTGACAAGCAGCGAAATATTTTGTAAAACGTTTGCCATAACAAAGACTTTAAATAAATTATGTTTAAATTTGATCTCTTGAATTCATGTGTCATTGCTCTTTGTTTGAAATGTGTGTTGGTGTGCATCAATTGAAATATAAACTTACTGGCTGTACACTTGGAAATACTTCAAATACAAACAAAATTGGTATGTTAACGTTTTTATTGATATTTAATTTAATGAATACAACTATTAATTTAATAAAAACTATAAACACAATTTACTACCGGTATATGAAAAGTAACAAAAAAAACAATAACCAAAAGATAAATTAATGATAAAAAGAATCAAAGAAAATAAATTAATAAATATTAACTAAAAACCTACAAACCATTTCTTCTATTTTTAATCTGAAATATTTTCGGGTCTGACTGTGCAGTCTTGGTCAGTCCCATTCAATGATGAATATGAAAACCTTTAGACCAAGCAACTTTTCATTTCCTTGATTGGATTTTAATCGAACTATTTCCTTAAACACTAGCAGCCGGCGTCACTCCGTGACTTCAAAATCCGTGATATATTTGAATTAATTTACATTATCTATTACTCTGAGTTAAGTAGAAAATTATCTATTTATATGTAATAGTCATTAACTTACCACTGACTTGTAATTTTTTAAGCAAACCTTGAACATAACTTTTTAATTAGTTTTTCCAATACAATATGAAATTATGTATTGAAAGAGAAACGAACTTAAATATCAAAACACAAAATTTAAGGAAAGTCATTTTTTTACATTTTATACTAATAACATTACAATATTTTACTTGAATTCACTAAAACCAATTGTAACGATAACCCCATTTTCATATGAATGTATATGTAAGTAAGTTAAACAAACAAAATTATATCATGGCCATCAAGTTTACAAATGTAAACTTGAAAAAGTTCAGATGATTGGCAACAGAATTCAGCACAAACTCTGTAAAAATAGGACGAAGGGCTTTCACGGGATGTCATCCAAACCCGCAAAACAAAAGGCACATCTACAGGATAAGAGCTTTATATTTGATATACAATGTGCATATAAAAATAAATATTTAGGGGTCGATTTGCTGGATAAAAAAATCCAACAAGATATTTTAATTATAGACTAGAGGTCGTCCATTGGTAAAAAAAACTGAACCAAAAATATTATACATATTATGTAATGAACAGATTTCTTTATTTTTACCCCACGCTGTAAAAACGCGTGATTGGAATTTTTTTCCCATTTGTTTTGATTTAATGTTTATATTTCGTTGTTATTTCGTCACCTGCATGGCAACCCATAGGCCCATGAACATTTTTTTTATTAAAAAAAGGTTTTTCTTATTTTTTAGCCTTTTTAAATTATGAAGGGATTCTGCACATCTACAGAAAACTATCTTTGTAACAGTAGGCATAGATTTTCCCTGCAGCGCTCACAAAATGAGAAAAAAGGTAAAAAATGCTTGCCTATTAATATGTAGATATTAGATTTATTTGTAGTCTAATAGGTTTAACAAGTACCTACTTTGGTTTGCTGCAATAGGGAAGTAATAAAGAGTGTTTTTACAACATTCGGGCAAATTACATGATTGTTTTTAGTTTATGATCCATACCCTTTTTGTTTTAATATTCGTGCAGTATTTAATAGGTTTGAACCAGCTGTGTGGAAATGTGAAATCCAAATTTATTTGACAGATCTGCTTGTTTACATTTAATCTTTGTAGGTTTGTTCTTTGCTACCATGGATAACAGTCAATATTCACTTTTAAAACGATCACCTCAGAACTTTGAAAGCCCACCTTGCGGAGTCCTAAGTCAATATCATAGCGGGAATAGTTCTAAATGTATCCTCGGAACTGTAGCTTTATTTTTGTCCAATGTGAGCCCAGTCGGTTCAGTAGTTTTTGAGTTTATCTCATACAAACACACAGACACCGTCTCTTCTTTATCTAAATATATAAAAGACAAAGCCCTCACTGACTGACTGACTCACTCACTCATCACTAATTCTCCCACTTCCCATTTACCTAGGAGGCTGAAATTCGGTACACCGATTTTTTGGGCATTAAATAGGAAAACTAAGCAGTTTTTTATTCTGATCGGGCTTTCGGGCTCCGCCCCGGTGGCTCTGGAGTTTCTTATGTTAACCTTATGATTTTTCATGTTTAAAAGGAATTTCTTAACAGCTGTTTCAATTAAACAAGTTGGTTCTGTTCTATGATGTTCAATAGCATTGAAGTTACAAGGATTACCAACAGGGTGCAGCACTATTATTATTTTTTAAATTTATGACTACAGCCAATTTGCAAACAAAAGGTAAGTGAGCGTAGCAAACGAGCTCCAACCTATAGTAGTATGTTTTCTGTGCTTAAGGTGAGTGAGCGTAGCGAATGAACTTCAACCAGGACGTGATTGAGCCATGCGAACGAGCTCACTTGTGAAGTTAAACGGGGCAAAGCCCGCGGGTACGAGTGTAGGACTTTCGGCCTGGGGTGATTATGGGAAACTTACCCTCCGCAACAAACAATAGGGAACGTGGGTAGCTCTGAGTCTGCTGTCCCCAAAAGATTCCCTATAGGTAAATTGAAAAGATTTTGTGGGTAAGAGGGAAGTAGGGAAGGGGTGATATGGGGTGTTTGACACAGCAAGCTGGCCAAAAACTATGAATAGGATTAGGTACGGTACTTCCAAGAAAGACCTGAGCCCCAGAGCACTCCAGAGCAAGAGCAGGTATTAGATGGATTTAAATCTAAGTTTGGGCTAGTTTAGTTACAAACACCGTGCTAAAAGTTGTATATTTAAACAGTTTTTAACCAATTTTAACGACGATTTGACGACATATGTGTCACCTCAGTTCAAGATACAAAAACAGTGGATATGTATAAATTGACCATCATAATATTAGTTATAGATATTATAGTTTTGTATATACATTATAGCTTTTATAGATAGGCTACTGCAGAAGGTGGGGCCACCATCCGCCTATTGTCACTATAGCTTTCATAAATCACAAACGTTGACGAATTAGTCTCACTTAATATGATTTCAAGGCTTGTTTACAAGAATCCATCCACTCAATAGTACAAAAATATTATCCATACAACAGTATATTATATTATTACAGTGATACAATCAAATTTTATGTAAACGGTTAAGGCCATTTACCAAATAAAAATATAGGCATATGGCATATCAAAATGAAGCTTAGAGTGTGTAGATTTTGCCGAAAAGTATTGATATGGACGAACTCCCTAAGGGCTCTGCCTCACAGGCTGATTTTCAAAAGGCTACGCCTTGCATGTTTTGGAAGTTATTATTTGTTTAATTTAGTGAACAACAGCTGGCCAATGCAATCGACAATATAGTTTGTTTGTTTACATTTTTGTTTACTTATTTTATTATTTACTTTTACGTTCTTAAAAGAGTCGCGGTGAATGGACAGTGAAGCTATTTATAGCTGTTTGTTACAAGTGAGTAACTAAAGGTGTTCAAACCATGATGACTATGAGATTAACAAACCATGTATGTTGTTCGTTCCAAGAGGTTGTCACCGATCTTTAACAGATCGCAATTTCATTGAAAAGTATTAAAGATGTCGTGAAAGAGAGCTGCGTGTTCAGGTACAACCTCGGCCAACCTTAGGACGTAAGGTATGAAGGTTCCACTGCCTTTAACATCCTTTCACATGAAAATTGCTCTTGCGTAACGTGTAACGTACAAGATTTTACCTGACACGACAATATACATGTGGGCTTACGTACAATATTTTTCACTATCCATTTCACTCATCTTCTATCAGTAACGTTCTTTTACTAACAAAATTGCAAAAGCTAGGTTAGGAAAATACTTTAAAGCATAACAATAACATTCAAGCACACAGCTGATTTCTAGCGCTGAACGTCGTTGGCTCCATAGAGTTATATTTTTTAAGTTAAGCACTCAATGTTATTTAAATGGGTTTCTTTACATCACCGAGTGAGTTTTTGATACTTTACATCACTCGAGAAGTAAGGAAGTTGTATACATCACGCTTGGGATAGGGAAGTTTAACATGGCGGGTTAGGTAAAAATTATGATAGGCCTACTTTAATTAAATTACAGTCTGGTGTAAGGTAAACAAAAAACTGCAGTGTTTAAAATAATGTTTACCTAAAAAAACTTCTGGTAGTGTCCTATTTACAAGCAAATACAAAGTGAAAGTAAATAACAATTTGTTATGTAAAAACCAGATAAACACTAAGTATAAAATACTAAATTAAAAACTAAACCAATGTAACAAGAGACAAGTATGTTATAAAAATGCGTTTAAAATATAATCCTATATATTAATTAACAGTCTGGTGTATTTGTACAACAAAATATTAAAATTAAACTTATAACTGCAGTGTTTAAATGATCAATTACTACAAAAAGGCTTCTAGTGATGTAGATATTTACAATCAATAAAAGAAATTTTCAGTTTGTTATATACAAAATCAGAAAATTCAGTTGGATGGAATTAAATGCCCCTATGCATTTCATTCAACAATTAATTAATGTAATTTGCAATTTAATAATTGGAACACACAATTCAACATTGTGCATTTCCAACAAAAATTATGTTGGATGGAATTAAATGTACTGTTGTTATTAGGTGAAATAACACAGAACAAGTAAGTATCAAAATTAAACTTTTACGGCCAAAATTTAGCGTACGCAGCCAACGAAATAAAGAATTCAAGTTAAAATTACTACAAGTATTTTGCATTTAAAGGTTTCGTAATACAGTAAAGTTAAATAGGCACCTTCTAGTGATGAAATGCACTATTTTGTATTGTTTTACTACCTTACACAAACATCTGTTACTTTTATATTTAGTGTTCGCGGCCAACGAAATAAAGAATTCAAGTTCAAATTACTACAAGTATTTTACATATAAATGTTTCGTAATACAGTACTGTTAAATAGGTACCCTCTAGTGATGAAATGCACTATTTTTTATTGTTTAACTACTGTACACGAACATCTGTTACATATTTAGCGTTCGCGGCCTAAGAAATAATGAATTCAAGTTCAAATAACTGCAAGTATTTTACATTTAAATTTGTCATAATACAGTACTAAAAACCACTATCATATACAGCATTAAAAGAAGCATAAAAGATTTATTATATGTAGTAAGAATTTGCGTATTTTTTAATCTAAAATTTTGAAACAAAAATAGGTTTATTTGGGGCGGATATCCACCACCCGTAGACACCATCACTTCATGAGTCGTTAATGCCAAAGATTACAGCAGTATTCTAATACAATAGTAATGTATTTCCTAGAAGGTTGGCTCCAATGCTATTTGCCATGTTTCCTGTGTCCCCGACGACCCTGTCCACCACCCCACAGGTATTTCCGGGAGATTTCTGGGATTTAGTGGGTAAAGCGCAAGCTCAGGTCAGGTACCTACTCCCGAGAAACCTACCCTTTACACCACATAATAGGGGCAGCCCAGGTCGAGTCAGGGGCAGCGCAGGCCGAAAGTCCGTTTCCCCGCGGGTACAGCTAGTAATAGTATAAAGCCGTATAAAGGTGCATTGTCCCTGAAGCGACTCTTGCGATAGTAGCTGAGCGATAGTAGCTCAGCGATAGTAGCTGAGCACTGGTTAGCGTTGTTTCAAATGGGACCATTGTCCTTGACGCGACTGCGACTGGAGCGGCTAGCGGCTGAACACAGCGACTGTAGCGGGTCTGCTCTGAGGGCAGTCAGAGTCGCAGTCGCTGAGCGATTTGTGTTGTGTGTAGACTTGTTTTGGCCGTAATGTCTTTAAAGAATACAAAACTGCTTTCTACTCCTGAAGAAGATGAAAAGCTGTTAGTACAGAATAAGTATTGAATTTATACTTGAAGATTTAAAACGTGGGGCGCATGCTAATTTATAATTATCTTCACCTATTGAACTATTATTATCCATTGCATACTCCCCACGTTTTTCGTTTTAAATCTTACAAGTATTTATTCTCTCCACATATTTATAAATTATTTTTACTTTTGAGTGTGTTTAAAAACGTGGTATTTTAAAAAATATTTTTATTTATAATTATTTTTTACTAATTTTAGAAATAATTTTATTATTTACAGCTGACTTCAATTGATATATTTAGGCCTACATTCTTCCAAAATGTAAACATGAAAAATTTGGAAGTCCAAGGGAAATATGAAAATTAAATTATATAATATTGCATTGTCATCCATTTGTGAGCTATGTTTCAAGTTTCAATTCTCTAGCTCGTCTCGGGAAGTTAGTTATTGGTGAGCTAATAAAAACGTTTAAAAATTAGCTGGTGTCATGTCTCTCATGGCACCAATTCACTCGAAAAGTCAGCAAAATGAACAAAATCGCTCTAGAACAATCGCTTCAGGGACAATGACATGGTTAGCTACTATCGCTGAGCTACTATCGCTGAGCTACTGTCGCTCAGCTACTATCGCAAGAGTCGCTTCAGGGACAATGCACCTTAAGTTCTTCATAACATGCCATAAAGGTGTGCAGCGTTTATAGTTTTTCTAGTGTGAGCCGTTAAAAAAATTACAGGGGGTCTCCAGACTTGGAAAGCCCCAAGTTAAATTTCACTTCTGAGAATTTTATTGGCTGCCGTTTTTTACTAGGTTGAGATAGAGACCCCTAGTTTGCACGGTTAGTTTTATTTTATCAGGACCTTCAAAATGAGGGGTCACTCGATGGGCCTTACCATTTGAAATATTTTAGTTTCCCCCGAAATCCCCCATTTAAGGGATATACACGAAGTGGCGGTTATGCCCAAAATGTACGTCATAACATGCCATAAAGGTGTGCAGAGTTTAGTTTTTCTAGTATGGACAGTTAAACAATTGACAGGGGGTCTCCAGACTTTTTATTAATCCTGAATATATTATATGTATATATATTATACAGGGTGATTGATATAAGTGTGCCAGCCGTTTTATTCGAAAACTATAAGAGATATTAACTATAACTAACTAAAAAAAACTAACTAAACTATAACTAAAAAGTTAAATGGTAAGTGCCTTGGATTTTTTATTTAAAAAATTGTAGTCAAGTCAAAAAAATTATTTTAGCCGCCATTTTTCCATTATGGCCACCAACTTTGATTTTTTTTATGGAACACCCTGTATTTTATGATGTATTCTGGTAGAAAATGTAATTTTAAGACGATTTTATTCTTGTAATTTCTTTCATAAACCTAACCGTTTCAAAGATAATAATGGTTAAAGTTTTGAAATTTCTGCATTCGAGAAAGAGTTCCGATAAAGGCCTAAGCAAGCATGCCAGCTGTTTATTCGAAAACCATTCAAAAAATTTCACAACTTAAACCATTATTATCTTTGAAACGGTTAGGTTTATGAAAAAAATTACAAGAATAAAATCGTCTTAAAATTACATTTTCTACCAGAATACATCATGAAATACAGGGTGTTCCATAAGAAAAATAAAAGTTGGTGGCCATACTGGAAAAATGGCGGCTAAAATAATTTTGTTGACTTAACTATAATTTTTGAAATAAAAAATCCAAGGCACTTACCATTTAACTTTTTTTTTGTATCTCTTATGGTTTTCGAATAAAACGGCTGGCACACTTATATCAATCACCCTGTATATATATTTATGAATTTAAACGGAGTGTGTTTTTGGCCTCTTGGGACTCCCCAGAGGCAAAAAACAGTGGGGGTCTCAAAACAAAAAAGTAAATCGGTCCCGGGTCCAGGTCTTAAGATGAGTTCTACGGTAATAGCGTATTCCCTATTTGGGAAACTTCAACATTTTACTTACTATCCATAAGAATTAAGAAATGTATGATTTTTTAGAAATATTTTGCAACTTGAGTATTAAGTGTATAACAAAAATTCAATACACAAAATTATTATTGTTGCTCTGCCAAACACTTGCCGATTTCATGTTTTGAGGGTCGCAAATGACAGAAAAACAAGATAACCCTAACAATTGTTAGATCTTTGTAGACCTTTAGAGAAAAGCTGCCTAACATAGACATAGATCAGAAATACAAATCTTTTTCATCCATTATATTGATCTTATATTATCATCTGAGCCTAAGGTGTTGTTTTTTCATTGCCAACTCTGGTAAAAATGCTTTTGACGCATTTGTTCTGTTAGAGCAAGCGGCTTAACATAATAAGCAAGTGGTTTAACTCGAACGATAAGCCTAAACTTTGGGGGGGAAACTCCACTATCAGATAATACCTTGCTGAAGAGGCCAACAAGTAGTTGTTGCCGACTGTGGTGGGGTGGGAGAGGGGTGGTGGGTCATGTGACAAGACCCCAGACCCACGCTGGATGAATGAATCCCGCCTTGCCTTCATCCTTCTTCACGCGCTCATAGCTATAGCTGCATTATAGTCCGTATGATGGAACCTGTCTCCTGGCCCGGGCAATAAACCCAACGATCACAAAAACCCCGAACTCTGCGCTCCTGCCCTAACTAGTCACCTTTTAGCTTTGGTAACATTTTTACCCTGCGTAAAATTGTCAAAGTCTTATCAAGTATTTGGGAAATAAATAAAAGAATAAGATCTTTGATACTAACTAAATTAGGACGAATTTGACTAAGGAACAAACAGTATTGAGTAAGTCTTAAGTTCTTTATTCCAGAATTACAAAATAACATTGAATTGTAATAGTCAAGTTGACAATGAAAATGAACACTAATTAGTATATTTCATAACAAGAGTAGAAAGTGGGTCATTACATATTTGAGACCATATGTTTGAAGCGAGAGATTATCGAGCATTTTAAATATGGTCGAGAATATATTGCATAGACACCCGTTCACTCGTGTTTTGAACGTAACTTTTCGCTACACTACAAAGATAATTATTGTCTTAATTAATACAGACATTGAATATTTCTTTACACAGTTAGGAACAATTTAAAACTCATAGCATTGTTTACATTATGCCTTCAATTTAAAGTTAATATTTCCATTGACTGAACAGTTTTGGTTGTTGCAAATTGAAACAGTTGACAAAACAATAACCAAACTTTGTTTAAGTAGGCAAAATCCAAAAAAGATAGTAAACATTACTTTCTCATAGTAAACAATGTAATGATGGATTTTCGCAAAAGATAAACATGTCGAAAACAGCCCATTTCACAGTGTTGTGTAGCGAAAAAGAAAAAAATTTACAACAATTTTATTTGTAAAAGTCAACGGACTTTGATGCCGTTTCGTATGGATTTTTTCAAACCCTCAATGTTTATTTCCTTTCTATATTGTTGTTGCCTAGTCAAATTTGCCCCTGTATTATCGAAGATCTGATATTGTTATGTACTGCCCATATATTTGATAAAGTTTAGGATAAGTAACTTTTCATGTAGTAGTGGGGAAGCTAAATGGTACCTAATTAGGAAACAGCGGCGGGCGGGAGTGTCGCAGAGGGGGTAGCGGATTTGTATCCCCCTGGAATTTTACCCCCTGGGCAAACGTGACGTCACAAAACAGGGGGTAAAATTCCGGCCGCGAACTTGAGTTTTGCGACATCAGCTCGATGGATTAAAAGCGGAATTAAACTTATATTTTCACGGTTGTGAATTTAATCAGAACACATCAAATTATAAAAACCTAGAGTATACGGCCCGGATTTTTACCCCCGGAATTTTACCCCCTGGCCAGATATATAAATTAGTGAGAATGATTAATTATCTTCATTCTGTTTTAATTTAATAGCAAACATTTTATTATTAATAGCCTATATTAATTTATTTGTAACATTAACTAATCGAACAGGTTTTAAATTTTTATTTTGAGATTCTAGTATTAGGATTCGATCTTTGAAGCCAACAGTTGGTTAATATGACGTATAAACAATCAACTGAATGATAATTGTTTCGAACATTTCTTTACAAAATAAATAAATAAAGATAGGCTACTAAATAATGAAATGTTTACAATTAATTAAAAACAGAAATAAGAAAATCAATCATTCAATTTTTAAAATCGGCCAGGGGGTAAAATTCCGGGGGGTAAAAATCCGGGGGTAAAATTCCGAGGGGTAAAAATTCGGGGGTAAAATTCCGGGGGTAAAAATCCGGGGGTAAAAATCCGGCCCGTACATCTTCAGTTGTCTAAACGCTAGTTATATGGACAGGGGGTAAAATTCCGGTTTTTATCGCTAATCTAATTAATCACGCTCTGGCTATTTGCATTCGACTTCCAAATCCGCGTGGGTAAAATTCCGGCCGCGAACAAACTTTTGGCCACTCAGGTTACTACGTCATAGTGACGTCAGCTTTGCCCAGGGGGTAAAATTCCAGGGGGATAAAATTCCGGAGTTCGGGTTTATGGATGGGCCGAGCCAGTACCCAGACCCAGGCAGGTAGACCGAGAGTCACGGGACAGGTTTGATCCAGGGAGCCGTGTAGTCCTATTCCGCCCGAATTTCATTTCGCCCGCAACTTAATTACTCTCAATTCGCCCACGGTCCCAGAATGTCTCCTTAAAAGATATGTTAAATCTTCATAATCTCGAACATTCTTTTGGGTTGAAAAGCTTCAAACGTAGACAAGTATTAAGAGAAACTCCACTGAACAACGTGAGAATGATCTGATGCGGGGCATATACTGTGACTGACAGACAACACGTTAAAATACGTCAATAAACTTTCAATGGTGTTGCTTCTTGCTGCATTAGCCTATTAAAAGCGGATTATGACTGTATTTTAACCCAGAGTTTGTGGGTCAATCATGGACCACATGAAATGGTTGACATCACCCCACTTTACAGGATTCCCTACGGAGAAAATTCGTTGGTTTAGGGAATGTCTCAAATCAAATAAATAAATAACGAAATTACCCAACTTAAAATACTTAACACAGGTTATCTCAGTAAAGCAACAGTTTTCTTTAATTCTCAATTATGGAAAAACTTTGTTGCAACATGTTAACTCGAATTGAAGCAAGGTGTTTAGCATTCATTTGAAGTTATCAGTTAAAACTTAGAGCAGAAATAATGTAGGTGATCCTTGACGACGCAAATAGAGATATTTAAAATTAGTTTCCAACAAGTTTTCAAACAACTAAAAGATGTAACTAGAATTACCCAAATTTAAGCATCACGTTTTCCTCGACTTTATGTTTCATACTATGCGAAAATACCTCAGCTGTAGGCCTACTTATTTGTTTGTTATTCTTTCAATTTATTACCTCAGGTGTGATTATTTCTTAGTATTACCAAAGACAAATAGTGTATTTCGTACCTAGGGCCGAAAATGAGGTTTGCCGGCTCGAGATAGTTTTTTAGATTTTTTTACTAGATTTTTTTAGCTGTAAGTAAAACAGCTAAAAACATCATAGTGTGGTGAAAAAGGTATTACCGTATTCTGTTTTGTTTATTTCAGCTTAACTTAACCAATCAATAAGAACACACGCCACTTTATACTTTAATGCTGATCTTTGTGTTCCAACTTTACATTAATACTATAAAGGAAATTCGCTTGGTTCGTCTGGTTTGTCAAACAAATATTTTAAGTTTCAATAATCGTGTAGTAGGAGGTGAAAGGTGATGGGGGTCATAGTTGGGGGAGGGTGGGTACCTAGGAGGTAGGGCTTCGCCTCCATGGATGAAATGAGACTCCTGACACAGGTAGAGCTGAGGATTATAAGGGTTAATCTGGGACTGTGAGCGAAATGAAACTCGGGCGGAATAGGACATAACCCAGAGAGCACAGAATAGAAAAATGTTATGATTCAACTCAAGCTTTCAAAC
The DNA here is from genome assembly GCF_028750875.1 of Macrosteles quadrilineatus. Taxonomy (NCBI): domain Eukaryota; kingdom Metazoa; phylum Arthropoda; class Insecta; order Hemiptera; family Cicadellidae; genus Macrosteles; species Macrosteles quadrilineatus. Next base: position 120,998,859 of record NW_026542594.1, read on the forward strand.
TTTACCGCTGACGAAACTTTCCTGACCAAAAAATAAAAAAATCTACATCACTTATATTATATTATACTTATATTATATTTTTTTGTACTAATTCTTAATTTAATAATTTCTTTGAGTTTTAAACTGCTGATAAAATTACAATAAAATTATTTTTTTGTTTATTCCAACCTTACTGTCAATGAGAAGCACTAATTTATAGTAGCTGTGCCAAATTTGGTAATTTTAAGTCTACTTTAAGTGTGTCTAATCATCGTACTTTTGGAAAAGGTGATCTACCGCTATATGAAGCAGTTGCCGCCACTTGCCCGTATAAGTGGTGGGGGATTGGCTTCACTGCCCGCAATGCTTGCTGGATATACGCATAGGTAGCCCCTCTATTTCTATCCTGCGCTCCTTGGTTTGATCATACAGACCATGGATTTAATTCTATCAATCTGAATCCATTAAACCCCAAAGCCGGGTAGAATTACTGCCATATAGTGATGGTATGTGTTAAAAGTGCCACATACGCTTGCATTGTATCCCTACGGTGGATTTAACTAAATTAAAACTTACGAAATGTAGTTCTGAATCCTAAAGTAGATACTCACCTGTAAAAAAGAGAGAAATGTTCAAATTAAACAAAATATTATTAGTCTATGCAAACAAAACACAAGTTTATAGGTAACCTACATTAGAACCCACAGACAACAATTAAATATGGTATTATCATAATAGTTTTCATAAACAATGTTACAACTATCGTTCTCTTATCCATTCAGAGACATATTGACGTAATGTTGTCGGAATACGTTGGCATGCTGCTTTTTGGTTCGGAGAGAGAAAAATCAGTCAACATCATCTCACCCAAGCAACTGCAGGCATGAAACACACAGCGAAACAAGCCTCGGATATTTAACATCAAGATGAGCAATTTTATGATCTGATATAGGCCTCCTTACATACTACTGTACTAATAACAACTGCTGTAGCCTATCATTAAAGGAAACAAAAGCAAATATAAATATTACAACAAAATACATTTAAAGGTTAAATCGCCCTTCCAAATTTCATATTAGTTAAGCCTCTATAGAACTACAGACAAGAAGATTTAGCTTTGGTTCCCCATGTAAAAATAAAGTAGATAAGTATATTTATTATCACTAAAAAAATCTTGGTGAAAACTTTTCATGTGTCAATAGGTTGTGTTTAATACCATATTGGTTGGTTTTTGTGTATAGTACAGTAAGTACAAGAAATGCACGTGTAAATACATGCTTTTATACTTGGTTACTATATTTATTACTTTATCCGTTTCCCCTCAGAACTGTTGCTAAACATAAAAACTGTAGAAAAGTTTTACCTTCACAAGTGTTGTGCCACATGTTTGTACAGTTCCCTCATTTAAGTAAATGTATAACGCATTATACAGAGTGCGCCAAAATAACCTGATGGTTTTTAATACTAAGTAGCTCAAGAACAAAATACAATTTTATTTATTAAATAATGCTATATTATTCACACTACTATGCCATTTTCATTTATGTAAAATTATATCACTTGGGTGATGACCTTCTCCGATGACGTAGGCTTTCCATTTTTCTGCATATTCGAAGTCATCTTCCATATTATCATCACCTGAGGAATAGTAGCAATCTCTTCCCGGATACACTGCTTGAGTTCAGAGATGGTTCGAGGTTTCCATACAAACACTTTGCTTTTTAAGTATCCCCACAGCCAACAGTCACACGAAATTAAGTCTGTGGATCGAGCTGACCACAGCACATCACCAAACCAAGAGATCACCTTTACCAGGAAAGAGTTCACGCAAAACTGTCATTGAATAATTGGCTGTATGACAAGTTGCGCCGTCCTGTTGAAACCATGTTTTGGTCATGTCTATTCCTCCTAACATTCGCAGTCGTGGAACCTAAACCCCCTCACCACTTCCACATAGCGTTCCGAGTTTACAGTGACGGTGTTCCCCCTTTCGTCCTCAAAAACATATGGTCCGATGACTCCAAACCGTGCCACACCACACTACTTCGACGAAGTGATTTTTCACAAAACATAACCTTAAAATGGCATAACATAAGCAATTCTTCACTACAACAATTTGGTCTCTAGCTTGAATAACAGCTGTCTTATTACAAAACAGAAACCGTCAGGTTTTTTTGGCACACCCTTTAAATAGCTCGAGGGAGAGAGCTGGTCAAGTGGTTAGAGCGCAGGACTTCGGTCCCGGGTCCGAATCCCGCCAATTCACCTATGAATTTTTTTCTAAGTGATAATGCCGTAACTCCTAGGTCTAGCCTGAAGTAATGTGGAAAAAAATGCCGGACTCATGCCTAGCGTCTTAAGACAAACCTCCTACGAAAATCAACAGTATATTTGCAGAAGTTTACCGCGTGTTTATAAGGTAATAGATACTTCTAAGGCGTACTTAGGATTTTTTTTGTCCTAGGACGCTAGGCACTAGCCCGGAATTGTTTTTCACATTACTTCAGGCTAGACCTACGGCATTATCATTTAACAATCCATTGGTGATTTGGCGGGATTTGAACCCGGGACCCCAGGAACCGGAGTCTCGCCCACTAGACCAGCTCGCTCCCCCCAATTAAGATAGGATTAACAAACACTAATAAATAATGTATCGTTACATATATTTTTATAAGAAACTATGAGGAAAATCGTGACACATGTTAATAAAAAAGAAACACTGTAACATAGTCGTCGCTTTTGAATTGCGTCGATAGTGTCAATGGTAATGGTATGGTACTTTGTTACAGATGGACAGTTGCTCATTGGCGAACAAGAGGTCAGCTGGCGGTTTGTTTTGAAGTTGTCAAAGAGTGGTAAATCCTCCAGAGAGACAGGTAGCGTGCGGCGTGATGTGAGAGGAGAGATATTGATCTTCGGGGGGGGGGGGGGAGGCTGCGGCGTTGACCTCGTCGACCAAGGCCACACACCACACCGGCAAACAACCGGCACATGACACATGGCGATGGCACACGCGCGTAAATGACACACCACACCGCTAAACATGACACACGGCATACGCAGGATTATGACAAACCACCGGTAGATGGCACCCGGCGCACGAAAAATTATGACACACAACACCGACAAACAACCGGCTCATTACAGTATGGCCCTTAATGCTACACCATACCTTTGAGAATACTTAACTTTATTAATTACCATGCCCTCCACCTTGCTTTATTCCCTCAAATTGCCTATTTAATTACTTTTAAGTACTTTTATTTATATTCTAGTTTTTCAACAAACAAGTATGTCACTGATAACGACTGAGCCTACGCCCAGGCTTCCAGCTCATGTAGGTTATTTCCTAAATTTTAATATTGAACATCGCTTTCTGTGAAACCTACTATTCTTTGCCATTATTATTATTATTATTATTATTATTATTATTATTATTATTATTATTAGACCAGACCTATTAAGTATACATTTATTTGTATTATTGTTTTATTTTGTGCAATAGTACCGGTAAGTAAAAAGTCTGTTTCACTGGAAGTGTATGTTTTATGTTTTTAACTGTACTATTTTATGAAAATAAAGTAGGCTATATTTTTATTTGATTTTATACCGAAACAAGCGACACAGCGATAGATGTCACACAAAACGATAGATGTCACACCGGCAAACAACCGGCTTATGACACATGGCTCTAAATGACACACCATGCTGGCAATGTCACACCGGCAAACAACCGGCTTATGACACATGGCTCTAAATGACACACCATGCTGGCAATGTCACACCGGCAAACAACCGGCTTATGACACATGGCTCTAAATGACACACCATGCTGGCAATGTCACACCGGCAAACAACCGGCTTATGACACATGGCCCTTAATGTCATACAACGCCAACAAACAAGCGACATGATGCACAGCGATAGATGTCACACAAAACTATAGATGTCACACCGGCAAACAACCGGCTTATGACACATGGCTCTAAATGACACACCATGCTGGCAATGTCACACCGGCAAACAACCGGCTTATGACACATGGCCCTTAATGTCATACAACGCCAACAAACAAGCGACATGATGCACAGCGATAGATGACACACCACACTGGCAAATAACTAACACGCTGACACATACACACAGGTAGATGATAAACCATACTGGTAAACAGCCAGAACATGACACCACACAAGCCATCAACAGGCACACTGCGTACAGCCGGGTCGCCGGAAGACTGTCCCCCGGAAAACTACCCCCAAGCAGGTTCCTGCGTCATATTGACGTCAGAGACCGGGGGGGCAGTTTTCCAGTCACGGACACTCAACTTTAGTTGTCAAACAGTTCTAATCAAACCTAACCTAACCAACCAAACTTGCTGTAACATTTTGAAAATCTGTTTTATATTCACCATATGCCTTTTCTATTATCCAACGGAATTACTCGAATTAAAATTAAATTTCATAGCATGATTTGTCAAGGGGGGGGGGGTAGTATTCCAGTCGCGGACACGGCTTCCATATTGGTTAGTTAGCAGATTTTGTGACGTCACGTTTCACCTGGGGGTAGTTTTCCGGGGGATAGTATTCCGCATCCCCATACAGCCCATATCATGGCAAATTGTTTCTAATTTTAAGTAAATTCTTTGAACGGTAAAAATAATCAGTCATGCTCACCGTTAGTATGATAGATATGGCGATTCAGAAATATAATGTTTAAAGAATTAATTTTGACGTTACATTTTTCCAAAGAAGCTATTTCCATCGCATCTAATAAACGGGATCCAACCTTGGGGTTGTGGGGGCAATACTAAATGAGGCATTCAGAAAACAATCTGACTAGAAGTCAATTTTTTTTTCAAATCGAGTTTATAACATGGTTAGATTGCTTTTATAAAGAATTTTCAGTGGCCAAGACGACTAACTCCATAGTTCATTAGTTTGCCGTTAGAATGCGCTAGGCCTAAACTGAACCTTTCCCCAGCTGTTTAGGAGGCCAGTTTGATTAACTCAATGTTTCCATAACAACTGTCAACTAACTGATGTTTCATGTTGAACTGTCAATAAAAGGTTATGTTTTGCTAAGTTGATGTGCTAAAAGCTTTATAGTGCTTTTGTATGATGAGTTCTTTCATATCTTGCAAGGCGAAGTTGAGAGTGACGACGATCGCATTACCTACGCAGAATGAAGCTGCTCGTATTGGCTTGAAACCCATATTTATGTTTTATTAAATGCCTATTTGCAATAATACTTTGTTCTTTTTTATTTGATTTAGTTTCACTTTATGTTTATTTGTTAAATAAAGTAACTTTTATACAAATCACTCAGATTGTTTTGTTGAATCTTTTCTGTTGGCAATGTGACTAACTCCATGAAAAGTAACTTTTTTTTCAATTTCAAGAAATTTTAATTTTGCAATAATGTAAATATAGGTTAAAAAGTTGGCCATGATTGTAAGACATATGTTGAGCCTAGTAAAAATTTGCTAAAAATGTCTCAGAATTTCCTATTCAAAGATAACTTTAATTCTCTATATTGCACATTTTCATTGATAGGACTTAGTCGGATTGACTTCTGAACGCCTCAAATCAGTAAATCACTGTTGTACACAATTTTCAAGCATTTTGTGAAATGTACGAAACCACAGACAAGTAGGAAACGAATTTTCACCACTCAGATTTTTTTTAAAGCATTTAACAACAACCACACATTTTACTCTGCGGATGTGTGGATTTAAAGTTTATCTTCGCGACACCCATGGGCACCCGCAGGATTTGGAACAGGCACATTGTCAGCATGGTGTGTCATTAAGGGCCATGTGCCATAAGCCGGTGTGACATCTATCGCTGTGTGCGACAATAGATCAGGAACATTAGGGGGGAAATGTTTGAAAATATGACGTTTAAAACGAGTTTTTACGCTATGTGGTAACTTAAGTAGTATATCAGGGTAACTAAAATTGATGTATTGTACTTCTTTTTAATTTCTAAATAAAAGTAGTTAGGAACATTCCAGCTATTCAATTTATTGCTTAATTGTGCACCCCCCTTGTGGACGCCCATGTCTACACCTAATTTGTTTCATCATCCCATACATAGTATACTCGGCGCCCGTGTGGATTTCAACTTTATATTCCATTTATACTTATGTAAAGTGTTTTTTATTTAATATTGTGTTGTTGCCTGCATGATATTGGCGTTGATTAAATAGTATTGATATTCCATTGCATTTTGTGAAATCCTTTAATATCTACTAAAACGCCCAATTTAAAATGCTGAAATTAAATAATTAGAATACGAGTTTTGCGTGTTATATTTTTAATTATTTAACAATATCAGTTTTTTAAAACAAAAGTTGTATAGATTATTTATATATAATTCGCTGAATGAAGTTGGTTGTTATAAGTTGGCCTCAACTATATGAAAGTTGAGAAAACATTTCTTGTAACGGCTTTGCAGTTGTTTGCATATTTGTAGACCATACACGTACGGTATGTTGATGTTTAAGCAAAAAATACCCCCGCCGCAGCAAACCTGCCGTCTAAGCGAATTTCCATTTGGCTGAATTAATTTTCAATCGATCTATTTAAATAACATTAGGTTTAACGAGTACCTAGGTTTGCTGCTACAAGGAAACTAATAAAATGTGTGTTTTAAGTAAAATAATTATTGCTTAGTAGAAAATGAATATATTTGCCAAGTTTGATCAAAAGATATCCATAAACAAGCAAACTACAACATTTTACAATATTCTCCATAAGAATAAATGGGGATTTTAAATTTACAATTTTTTTAGTTTTCTCCGTAACTAATAACCGTACAAAAACACTTTGATATACTGAATTGTTTTTTTTTTAAGCTCTTTAAGAAGGTTTAGAGAAAAATTGGGAAATTTTGTGTTTTGGGGGTCAAAAGTGAGAAAAACCAATTTTTACCCCATAAAACCCCCCATAAAACCCCGTTCCCATGGTCCGATCATGCTGGATCGCGAACTCATTTAAGTTTATCCCGCCTTACACCTTCAAACCAAATTTCATCAAAATTGGATAAAAATTACTCAAGTTATCGTGTTCACGGACATATATATATATAAATCTATATATATATATATATATATACATATATAAAAATTTGAACGAATGGTGTTTTTGGCCTCTGGGGACATCAAAATGAAAAAGTAAATCGGTCCCGGGCCTAAGTCTTACCATGAGACCTACGGTAATAGCTACTTCCCTATAGGGAAATTCGCTAATAAAACTTATTGGATTGAATTTAGTGACTAAAGATTTGTCACCTAATCTACATCTCCGACAAAAAAGACTGGAAACAGTCTTACAGAAAAATGAAGAAATTGCGTAAACGGGTTTTGTTTGATGATCGAGGAATTTTTCAAAAATGCATTTCGTATTAGAACTGTATGATTTATATGCAGTTTGTATAAACAGTTATAAACAACTAAAATATACACGTTTGTAGTATACTTTGGCTATTCAACCATTAACAAGGACCACCACCCTCTAACAAACCCTCCGCGATTACAAAACTCGGCGCGGGAAAACCTCACAACTCTGAAGTGTCCGTCCCCAAACATTAATTTTTTTAAATGCTCTAGAAATTTACTAATTTATTGAAACTAGAGTGTTTTTTTATTGAATAAGAGCACATTTTCTGTTTAATCAATATTAAAATCATTCATTTTCTGCTCTGTATCAACAACAAAATATATATCAATATTAAATATCATGCTACGACCTTTAGGTCACTTCCACTAGGTCATAGACAGAGCCCAAAAATGAATATACTGTTTTACAAATTGTTTGAATACACGATACAAATCAAGTCCAATCCTAGAACGGAAACTTGGATACACTTAAATGTAAAGATTAATACACATAATTATGGACATTTACTGAATCAAACCTGTTATACAGTTATTGTATTTACCTATTGTGTTATCATTCAATAGTTAGTTATACTCGTGTGGGGGAGGGTGGCCACGTGTAGAGAGAGATAGAGGGAGAGAGAGAGAGAGAGAGAGAGAGAGAGAGTTGGTAGCATATTGATCGCGGATAGCGTCGCCGTTCGCCCAGCTCCCACCCCCACCCCGCCAACCCATACCATCTCACTATACTGCGTTTCATAACTAGGCTCATAATTACTATGTCAATGTGGTTCGATATTTTAAATTTACGGATATTAAATTACACTTACTAACGTCAAAAATATACTGATTACGTTCAGAAAAAAAAAAACAACGTCATGGAGTATGATAAAACCCTGTTTTAATAAAAATAAATTTAATCAAATAAAAATCTGTTTTATTTCAAAAGTTGTTTGTTTACAATATATAGAGAAAAATACGAAAAATAGTATCGCATAGGCCGTACAAGACATGTGCGCGGGACGAGCTCTATTACAATTTTAAATTAATCTAACAATTTAAACTAAATTAATCAAAATAATAGGTGGCGTTCGCAGAGGCATCCACAAAATTGAGCGGAGTCATCAATGGTTCATATTATATTGTTTTTTATCATACTGCAGTAAAACAGTAGTTTTTGATGCATGCGTTGCGGGTCTAAAGTAGCATTTTTATTCTTTAGGGAGTAAAAATCGTTTTTAGCCTCTATGGAGTAAAAATCAGTTGTTGTCAACTCAGTTGTAAAGTTCGATTGTAGGAGTAAAAATCAGTTGTTGTCAACTCAGTTGTAAAGTTCGATTGTAAAAGATTGCATGTATCTAAAATATGTATCGATTCGTGCTTCGTAATCATTTTAACCTACACAGTCTACAGTCTCTTCCCATAGCATTTTAGTATTGCAGATACATTAATAAATTCCCACACTCAACATTGCTCACCTTTACTACTTCCTTCACCACCCCCTACGTTGTGGACCTGTTTCCCTTTCTTCCCATTGCATTTTAGGATTGCAGATACATGTAATGGCCAAAGACAGTTTCCACAGTCTGCCCTGCTAGCCTTACTAATTGCTTCACAATTTCCTACGTCATGGACCTGTTTCCTTCCTTTCTCATAACAATTAAGATTACAGATACATTTATCTAACTGCCCACACGGTTCCCCCACTCTGCACTGCCAGCCTTTAATACTTCCTTCACCACATCCTCCGTCGTGAGGCCTATTTCCTTGCCTTCTCATAGCATTTTGGGATTGAAGATACATTAATCTAACTGCCACAGACGATAGTAGATACCTAATCGTCATAAACAGTTCCCATACTCCAGACAGCTCGCCTCAACTACTTCCTTCACCACGTCCTACGTCTCGGACCTGTTTTCCTCCCTTCCCATAGCATTTTAGGATTGCAGATCTCTTAATATACCCGTCATAAACAGTTCCCACACTCCGGACTGCTCGCCTTTACTACTTCCTTCACCACTTCCTACGTCACGGACCTGTTTCCCTTCCTTCCCATAGAATTTTAGGATTGCATATACCTTAATCTAATCGTCATAAAAAGTTCCCATACTCCGGACTGCTCGCCTTTACTACTTCCTTTACTACCTTCTACGTCACAGACCGGTTTTCCTCCTTTTCCATAGCTTTTTAGGATTGTAGATACCTTAATCTAATCATCATAAACAGTTCCCACACTCCGGACAGCTCGCTTTGACTACTTCCTTCACCACTTCCTACGTCGCGGACCTGTTTCCCTCGCTTCCCATAGCATTTAAGGATTGCAGATACCATAATCTAATCGTCACAAATAGTTCCCACAGTCTAAACTGCTTGCCTTTACTACTTCCTTCACCACTTCCTACGTCACGGACCTGTTTCCCTCCCTTCCCATAGCATATTAGGATTGCAAATACCTTAAACTAATGGTAATAAACAGATCCCACGCCCCGAACAGCTCGCCTTGACTACTTCCTTCACCACTTCCCACGTCACGGACCTGTTTCCTTCCCTTCCAATAGCATTTTAGGATTGCAGATGCCTCAATCTAATCGTCATGAACCGTTCCCACAGTCAGAACTGCTTGCCTTCACTACTTCCTTCACCACTTCCTACGTCACGGACCTGTTTCCCTTCCTTTCCATAGCATTTTAGGATTGCAGATGCCTTAATCTAATCTTCATAAACAGGTTCCACACTCCGGACAGCTCGCCTTGACAACTTCCTTCACAACTTCCTACATCGCGGACCTATTTTCCTCCCTTTTCATAGCATTTTAGGATTGTAGATACCTTAATCTAATCGTCATAAACAGTTTCCACACTCCGGACAGCTCGCATTGACTACTTCCTTTACCACTTCCTACGTCGCGGACCTATTTCCCTCCCTTCCCATAGCATTTTAGGATTGCAGATACCTTAATCTAATCGTCACAAACAGTTTCCACAGTCCGAACTGCTTGCATTTACTACTTCCTTCACCACTTCCCACGTCACGGACCTGTTTCCCTCCCTTCCCATAGCATCATAGAATTGCAGATACCTTAATCTAACGGTCATAAACACATCCCACGCCCCGAACATCTCGCCTTTACTACTACCTTCACCACTTCCTACGTCGCGGACCTGTTTCCTTCCCTTCCAATAGCATTTTAGGATTGCAGATGTCTCAATCTAATCGTCATAAACCGTTCCCGCACTCCGGACAGCTTGCCTTGACTACTTCCTACGTCGCGGACCTGTTTCCCTCCCTTACAATAGCATTTTAGGATTGCAGATACCTTAATCTAATCGTCACAAACAGTTTCCACAGTCCAAACTGCTTGCCTTTACTACTTCCTTCACCACTTCCTACGTCGCGGACCTGTTTCCTTCCCTTCCAATAGCATTTTAGGATTGCAGATGTCTCAATCTAATAGTCATAAACCGTTCCCGCACTCCGGACAGCTTGCCTTGACTACTTCCTACGTCGCGGACCTGTTTCCCTCCCTTACAATAGCATTTTAGGATTGCAGATACCTTAATATAATCGTCACAAACAGTTTCCACAGTCCAAACTGCTTGCCTTTACTACTTCCTTCACCACTTCCAACGTCGCGGACCTGTTTCCTTCCCTTCCAATAGCATTTTAGGATTGCAGATGTCTCAATCTAATCGTCATAAACAGTTTCCACACTCCAGACTGCTAACCTTTACTACTTCCTTCACCATTTCTTACGTCAAGGACCTCAAGCTAGTGTCGTTATTTGATTATATTTATGATCCATACCATTTCTGTTCTAATATCTGTGGAATAATGCTATCAGCTATTTCTTTATTTACTGCATTCAAAAACAGCTGATCATATGACTTTGTTTATGTCTCAAATACTGCTTCCATAAGGATTACATTGAAACTTTGAGACCCAGTGGGGCGGATTCCTGAGAGACTTTTTTAACGGCATATAGATGTTGGCACTCACCGATATGGTCTTTATCACCATGCAAAATTTGAAAACGATTGATTCAGCCGTCTAGGAGGATTTGCGTATTACGAAATGCAAAAGAGTCGACGTATAAGAGCTTCGCTCAAAAGTATGGGTTCAAGATGTATTCAATAAAACATGGGATGAAGGAGTAATAGAGAAGAAACTTCAACAACCCAGATCTTATTTAGTTTCTATTAAAGATAAGGGTATAAAGAGAAGAAATAATCTAATATATAAAATTCTCGTGTCACAGTGTTTGTCTGCAAACTCCTCCGGAACGACTTCACCGATCGTAATGAAATTTGGTGTGTAAATTCTGTAGGTATGCGAATCGGACGTAAACTATTTCCCGTTTCGAAATTCTTAAAAGGGCTCCGCCCCAGTGGCTCTGGAGTTTCCCATGTTAACCTTATGAGAAATGGAATTAATGAATCTTAACAGCTGTTTCAATTAAACAAGTTGGTTCTGTTCTATGGTGTTCAATAGCATTAAAGAGATTTATAAAAAAAAAAAAGATTAGGACTCCAAGCTTAAGGGGAAGATGACAAATAACATATGTTTAATATTCAATTGTTGATGTGTGTTTGTAAATATTTACTTTTGGGTTTTAATAAAAAACAGAGTTGATACAAAACTATGACTTTTACTTAAATAATCATTATTTACAACTAAGCTATGAGACAGCTACGAGAACATTTAATTCTAAGTAACAAAGTAGTCGAGTGAATGGAGTTGCAGTTATAGTTGGAGTATTTTGTCTACGCTAAATATTGTTTGGTGTATTTGTGTATTAATTATTGTTAGGTATTGTATACTGAAGTGATAAGTGTCCCAGACTGATCGAGCCCAATCTCCAACAGCCAACTGCTTACCGAACGATTGTAAACTGGCAGAGATAGGTGTAGATCTCTAATCTCTGATGGTATATTCCTATACAAAAAATTCCCAATATAAAAAGCATTGGTAAGGTTTGCAGATTTTAAAACTTTGGGTACCTGCATACGTACATTTACAGCTCCTCTGGTGGGATATTTATGCGTGATTGGCGTCACTATCAAATCTTGATTGGAGTAGGTATACAAAATAAAGTTTTTATAAAAAGTTGACGCATCGAAAGTAATTGAGTGTTTTTGAATAATAAATTTGTACAGAAACGCTTGTTGAGTTGAAAAGCTATTTTAATAATTAGTTTTTGTATAACAAACAATGGCTTTAAAATATTACTACTATAGTTCGGCCGCTTAGAAAACGACCTGCGCGCTAATGCTAAACCAATGCTGGAGGAGGTCGTTTTCTAAGCGGCCGAACTATAGCTCCTCCCCATACTATAATTCCATATTGAAGTATTGATTGGACAAATGCATTGTATACAGTTTAATTACAATACAATTTGTATTACAGTTATCTCATCAATGTTTAAAATTTCGCATAAGTTTCTAAAAACATAAATTAGTTTTTTTAAGTTTAGTCTTCAAATATTCAATATGGGGTTCCCATCTTAACCTACTATCCAATATCACTCCCATGTACTAATAATTATTATCCAAAGTCCCCTATGAAAGTCAATAATTTTGGGTCATTCATCTGTCAAGTTTTTGGAAACAATAATAGAAAAAAACAAATAACAAAGATTACATAAAGACATATGATGAATAGAATCAGCTGTTTATTGTAAACACCTTAGTAATTGAGTAACAGCTGGTCTACACATTGCTTAATTTAATTTTTGTTTAAATCATTTGTTTTTACATTTGATCATTCTAATGTAAAAACAAATGATTTTTTTTATGTGATACTAAGCAATGTGTAGACCAGCTGTTACTCAATTACTATAGTGTTTACAATGAACAGCTGATTCTATTTATCACATGTCTTTATGTAATCTTTATTATTTGTTTTTCTCTATCATTGTTTCAAGCAACTTTGGCAGATGAATGACCCAAAATTATTGACTTTCATAGGGAGGTAGAAAACTAGTTTCTTCAAAACATGTTTTATACAAAAGTTATGTATTTTTCGTAGAATCCGATTCTGTAATCAAAATTGGTAGCTTACATTTAAAAAAGTCAACTTCCGGTCTGAAAAAGCCACTTCCCGTGTGATTTTGGATTTGAAATTATCACCATTTGGTAGACCGTACCCAATTTAGCTAGTTCTGTATTATTTTTTGTTTGTAAGAAAATGTTTCCAACGTTTGAAAGGGGTGTACGGGTGGTTTTGGACACCCGGTATATATAGCCTATATATATATATATGTATATATATATATATATGGGTGGGAATTTGAACGGATAGTGTTTTTGGCCTCTAGGGACCTCAAAACGAAAAAGTGAATCGGTCCCGGGTCCAGATCTTACCATGAGTAATAGCTTATTTCCTATATGGGAAGTTCGCTAAAAGACAAACTTTGTCGTCAGGGGGTTGCAGTTCCTTCGTATATTATTTATTAAATTTATAAAAAACTATCTTTTCATAATAATCTCAATTTCCTGATAATCTTTCAATAAATCTTTATTAATATTTACCTAATTATTTATTTATTATTTGTTATTTATTTATTATTTGTTATTTATTTATTATTTATAAATATTTACGGTTGATTTCTAGCTAGTTAAATGTACAAGAATAAGGTTGGGTGTTTCATAGGGAGGGGATTTCATAACCTAAACGACATGGCGTGTTATCATAGATCTCTATACATTACAAAGATCATTAGAATAAGGCAGAAGTTAGTCAGGGTTGCATAATTTTAAAACTAAAAATCGTAATATTTCAACTATTTCTTATTCGATCTTTTGAACTTGATATCGTTTGATAGGAAATTAAAAATCCTAAATAAAAGTGTTTTTGACATTTTTTTATAAAAATAGCCGTTTTTTAGTAATTTTGGTTTAAAAATTTAAAATGGCCGCCATTTTAAAATTTTATATTGGAACAAGATTAATATTTTCTAACATGGGTCCATTCTACCTTAACCTACATACCAAGTTTCATAAAGATCGGTTGAAAAAATACAAAAATAAAAATGTTGATGTAAAAAATACAAAATGGGGGCTATCTGGTTAACGAAGCGATTTTGGAAAAAATGTTATTCTTGATTTTCTCTTTATTTTGACCCATAGAACCATTTCCCGGAGTTTGGCTGTTGTTTACTTACGGGACATCCTGTATATATATGACATTACCGTGTTTCCATAGTTTGCAAATCGGCTCTTCCAATGATTGTTCAAAAATGCAGCACAGTGTTAATTCAGTTTTCTTTTTAGTATATCAAATTGTCCAGGCTCTCTCGATTTTTTTCCACTGTAATATTTATGCCTACACAAATTCAAATATAGTAAATATTTCATTTCAACCTAGTCAGTAAAAATGTTTATAGCACACGTTTCCTCAACTAAAATATAAACAACAATTTAATAATCCAGCTGAACATAATGTAAACAAATATATTCTTCATAACATGGAAACTTTAAACACAGCTGGGGCAGAGCCAAAGGGACTTTTCCAAGTTTTAAGGTCAGTTTGCAAATCTACACACCTAGACGAATATTTTTGTATGTGGGGTTAATTCTTAGAGCATTAATAATATATAGATATTAGGATGTTCCACGTTACCTTACACTACGATGGTACACTAATGATGCGTGTGCTTTAACAACTACCCTCATGAAGTATGATTCGTATTCATTATACTATAAGCTTCATAACATGAATCAAACCAGAATGTAGAAAGTTTATATTAATATTTAATTAGTTTTGTTCGGTAATTTGTACAGTATTATACTATATTAACAATTATTAACAATGCTAATGTTTCCCTTTTAACAATATATTGAAGGTATATCTATATAAATAAAATTAGAGTTTTGTCTGTACATTGCTTAGAATAATGAACTTTTTGGTTATTTTTACATTTCATAGGTCAGAGAAACCGAATCAAACCTTATCTCAATTTCTGTCTGTCTGTCTGTCTGTCTGTCTGTCTGTCTATCTGTCATTCTCTTGGTAACGCTAAAATACGCACTTTATTACAACTACTCCTCAATAACTATAGCACTGTCCCGCCTGAAACTTATTTTCCAAATACTATACATATATGAGATGGTTTTAGACGTATTTCATCGAATATGAGACAGTTAGATATTTAACAGTAAACCCTTGAAAATCAAGTTTTTGTCGATTTTTGACGTGGAATTTCTGGAAGCCCATGTTAACCTTATGAGAAATGAAATTATTGAATCTTAACAGCTGTTTCAATTAAACAAGTTGGTTCTGTTCTGTGATGTTCAATAGCATTAAAGTTACAAGGATTACCAACAGGGTGCAGCACTAGCACTATTATTTCTTTTACATTTATGACAACAGCTAATTTGCAACCTGGAGGCGAGTGAGCGTAGCGAACGAGCTAACCTGAAGGCAAGTGAGCGTAGCGAACGAGCTAACCTGAAGGAAAGTGAGCGCAGCGAACGAGCTCCAACATACAGGTGAGTGAGCGTAGCGAACGAACTTCAACCAGGACGTGATTGAGCCATGCAAACGAGATCAGATAGTAAAAATAAAAGTAAGCCTACCGTTATAGGATCGACCGGCAGACACAGAGGTAATTTAACCTTTTATTGATTGTCATACCGATCCGGAACAACAAAAAACAACATAAAATGAAGCTATGTATAATAGTTTGGCCAGCATATCTTAAAATATGCAAACCAACTGCTGTTCGTTATATAAGAAGGTTTCAACTGAATATTATAAGATCCCCGTGCGTAGAACGGGTACACAGCTAGTTAATTTATAAAAACGTTTATAAATTAATTATAATAAATTATAAATTAGGGGAAAATCGTAGTCCTGGATAAATCCTTTTCCCTAACACATGACTGTTGTTCTGAATATTTTAAGACGCAAATTCCAATCTCAGAGCCTTATCAAAGTGTGGGCTATCAAAATAATATGTAATTTACAAATGACGGATCTTTGGTATTTTTATTCAGGGTGTCCCGTAACTCTCTGGACACTTGTATATAGCGTTATTCCTTAGGCCGGTTTTATGCACCGCGACGGTCGCGTGTCGCGGCGCCACTCAAGTTCCATTGAGTTAAATGGGAGCATTTATGCACCGCGACAGCGACAAACTGCCGCGCGAGCGACTCGGAGATCTCTAAATACCCGCGACAGGTTTTAGAATCGCAGCTTAAAAAATGTTTCGCGCGCGGTTCAAGTTATATTGGATCAAATGGGCACGTTTATGCACCGCGACAGTCGCGGCGTGACAGTAGTATTTTTCATACTCCACGTGGTATATTCTCCATATATTTATATTGATTAATGTTAATAATTAGTATACAAATGAGTTCTTTACCTTTTATTTGTAATATAAATTACATCGTTATATCATGTAATGACATTTTTAAGAGGGTTGACCCAATTCCAACTGTAAGTTGTATGTGTTGTTTAAATAACTGGGATTTTGTCATTAACGTGTACAACACTACAGGGTCTATATTTAAACAACTTAATAATCACTTTTACATCACAAACACAACACACAACATTGGATTGAGAACAGACTTTAATTCCCCCACCACCGGATGTGAGTTTACGCAACAAAAAAGTGTCGCTGTCACGTGACATTTTGGTCAGCTGCAAGACGTGGCGCGACTCGCGACTGTCGCGGTGCATAAACCCAGCCTTAAGGTCAAGACAAACACATTTCACCATAGGAACATGGGTCTGTGGTGTCTAGTTTACCGACTGTCGGTATTTATGTGTTTTTTACAAAAAAACTAATAACTCCTAAACGGTTTGAGATGCAGCTTTGATATTTTGCAAAAATGTTAATCTTATTATGACCTATTGTCGTTAAAAATTATACTAAAAAATCATTAACCGTTTCAAAATGGCGGCCATTTAAAATACTTGATGCCTAATTTCACGAAAACAGTCAACTTTAAAAAAAGGCAAGAGACAAAAAAGTTTGTAAATTTTATGTAGTTTTCAATTATATCTTATTTGTTAAGATTGGATAAATAATAAAGAGAAACGTGTTGTTTTCGTAATGGTTGACCAATTTTCTCCATTTAAACAATGCTAAACAACGTAAAAGGAGTATTAGCATTGTTTAAATGGAGAAAAGTGGTCATACATTACGAATAACCCCGCCGCAGCAAACCTGCAGACTAAGCGAATTTTAACTTGTCTGATTACATTTTTACTAAAATATTTCCATAAATAAGACATATATATATTTCCAATTTAAATAACATTAGATTTAACGAGTGCTTAGGTTTGCTGCTACGGGGAAGGTAAAAAGTGTTTTTTGACCATATGTCAATAGTATAGGATGAAATAAATAATTTTGCAAAATTTTATCAACATTATATCCATAAACAAGTAAATTACAACAGTTTTCATTTTCTCCATAAGAATAACATGGGAATTTTAAATTACACTTATTTTTGAATTATCTCCGTGACCGTTAGGCATACAACAGCGCTTCAATATACTAAATTATTTCTTTTTTAAGCTCTACAAAATGGTGGTTGAGAAAGAAATTACAAAATATTTAGTTTTTAGGGTAAAAATGGGAAACCCCCATTTTTACCCCATAAAACTCCCCATAAACCCCCGTTCCCATAGTCCGAATATGCTGGTTCGCGAACTCGTTCGAATAAACGTAGGTTTACACGTTTGTACCAAGTTTCATCAAAACCGGATCATTTTTGCTTGAGTTATCGCGCTAACGGACATATATATATACAGGGTGTTTTTTTAAAAACTTGCATCTTTATTTATGTAAAAACCGCAATAGATAGAAATATGCAGTTTGCAGTAATCATCTATTGACGTAGGGGGGCCAATTGTTTTGAATTCAACGTTACATTCACATTCTCCCCCTTTCCCCCCCTGCCCCCAACTTAATTTTTTTAAATAGCAAGGTACCCCTTGTGACATATCAAATTAAAGAGCATGAAAAAAGAAAATGTTTGATGAAAAAAAATTGAAAATCGGTTCATAAATTTGTGGGATATTCCCCCCCTTACCCCCCCGGAACTTAATTTTTTTTAATAGCAAAGTACCCCTTGTGACATATCAAATGAAAGAGCATAAAAAAAGAAAAATTTTGGTGAAATTTATTTTTCATTTGATATGTCACAAGGGCGGGTACCTTGCTATTAAAAAAACAAGTTATGGGTAGGGGAAAAGGGGGGTGATTATCTCATAAATTCATGAGCCGATTTTAATTTTTTTTTTCACCAAAAATTTTCTTTTTTCATGCTCTTTCATTTGATATGTCACAAGGGGTACTTTGCTATTAAAAAGAAATAAGTTCCGGGGGGGTGAGGGGGGGAATATCTCACAAATTTATGAACCGATTTTCAATTTTTTTTCATCAAACATTTTCTTTTTTTATGCTCTTTTATTTGATATGTCACAAGGGGTACCTTGCTATTTAAAAAAAATAAGTTGGGGGCAGGAGGGGAAAGGGGGGGAATGTGAATGTAACATTGAATTAAAAACAATTGGTCCCCCTACGTCAATAGATGATTCCCGCAAACTGCATCTTTCTATCTATTGCGGTTTGTACATAAATAAAGATGCAATGTATATATGAACGGATTGTGTTTTTGGCCTCTGGGGACCTCAAAACGAAAAAGTAAATCGGTCCCGGGTCTAGGTCTTACCATGAGACCTATGGTAATAGCTTATTCCCTATATGGGAAATTCGCTAAAACAACACGTTTCTCTGTTATTATTTATCCAATCTTCACAAATAAGGTATAATTGAAAACTACATAAAATTTACAAACTTTTTTGTCTCTTACTTTCAATTTTTTTTGTTCAATGTTTCAATGTGTTCAATGTTCAATTGTTCAATGTTCAATGTTTTTTGTTTTTTTGTTGTTAAGTTAACGGTTTTCGTGAAATTAGGCATCAAATATTTTAAATGGCCGCCATTTTGAAACGGTTAAAGATTTTTTAGTATAATTTCTAACGATAATAGGTCTTGATAAGATTAACATTTTTGCAAAATATCAAAGCTGTATCTCAAACCGTTTAGGAGTTATTAATGTTTTTGTAAAAACACATAAATGCCGACAGTCGGTAAACTAGACACCAGAGACCCATGTTCCTATGGTGAAATGTGTTTGTCTTGACCTTAGCAATAACGCTAAATACGTGACCAGAGAGTTACGCGACATCCTGTAAAATTCTTGATGACGACAAATAACACAACATGTTAAATACCTCGGATGCATCAATTCTGCACTTTGCGTGAATTTAAGTCATTAAATTTGTATCCAAACCGGGTCATGAGCAAAGCTGTTTGGACCGATCAAAAACGTCACAGAACAATCTATCTATATATTAATAGGCAAGCATGTTTCTTTAAAACCATTTTTCTCAGCTTGTGTGCATCGCAGGGAAAATCTACGCATACCGTTAGAAAGATATTTTCCTGTAGAAGTGCAGAATCCCTTTAACAATTAAAATAGGCTGAATAGTCTAGTAAATCTGTCAGAAAATATATTGGGTTGCTGTGCAAAAGGTCGGGTAGTTCTGATTTTTTGATATGTTGTTAGTATTGGGCCCATAACATAAAATCCAAGTTATCCACCTCGAGATACTGCCGCTCGCCGCGGGGCGCGCCACTTGTTATCGAAATATCATAAATTTGGCAATTCCTATTGTTTTTCACTCGTTCTCGCGAACCGTTGATTTTACCGAAAATTTTATATTATTACATTAAAGAAGAATAAATTTGTGACAGTTTAAGCCCAACAGCAAGTATGTAGCGTAAATAATGGTCAAAATACAGACCATCAAAATAAATAAATTTTCCAAAGACGTATAAAAATTGTGGTTTTTTTATATTTCCACAATATAGTTGTTTGAAGCAAACACCGTATTGATTTAGAGAGTATGCCAGTTTATTTGCTATTATTAGAAAATAAATGAAAGTATGAATAAAAATACCCCCACCTCAGCAAACCTGCATACTAAGCGAATTTCCATTTTCTTGATTTGATTTTCACAAACCTATTTAAATAACATTAGGTTTAACTGGTACCTAGGTTTGCTGCTACAGGGAGGGTAATATATTATATAAAATAATAATAGTATGATAAAAAACAAATAAATTTACCCAATTTTATAAAAATGTGTCTATAAATAAGGAAAAAACAATAATTAAAAATCTTCGCTTTGGAATAATTTGAGGTTTTTTAATTTAATTTTTTAATTTTCTCCGTAACCAATAACTGTAAAAAAACATTTTAATTGTCTAAATTATTTGTTTTGAAGCTCTACAAAATGGTTTAGAGATACATTGTAAATGTTTTGTGGGTCAAAAATACGAGAAACCCGATCTTGAAAAAAAAACCCTATAAAGCAACCGTTCCCATGGCCTGATCATGCTTCGCGAACTCGTTTTAATAAATGTAGGTTTACATGCCGACAAACAGACCTTCAAAATATACCTTCAACGGCAAAACTACTCTTCCCAAAGCTATCAGATGTTTATACATAAACATTTAAGCTAAGCTTTGGGTACAATACTTTCACATGAAGACAAAATAAAACAGTTTAACATAGTTAACAGTTTATTGAGGCTGAAAGATCAGGCAAAAAAGATCTTCCAATTACAATCACTCTACAGATCTTCCATGCAGCGGGTAATTTTTCCACGGCAAGTGCGCCCATCTATACAGGACATGCTGAATATGAATTGAAATACAGGATTGATATTGAAGAACACAAAAAATTCACAAAGATCGGAAATTTCACTACAAGACGTACAGACATGTTCTGGTGTGGAATTTGGTCTGATTAGACCATCGAACAGGCCCTCATAAAGACAATGAAAAGCCCTGATGGATTGACTCGAGGACGAGGGATAACAGACAAAATTTTGTAACTTGATGGGCGCTTGGGATGACCCGTCCTCATCAAATCTGTAGGAAGTTGAGATATATTATAAAAAATGACGTCAGTTGAACATTAACAGTGAGCAACATGTTGACGTGCGCCATTATCGCATTGCTCGAGACAACGAAATTGATGAAAAGATTAAATAGTGGTTTCCTCAACACACACCATTCAATATAAATGATATGCTGATAATTAGCAAATTTCCTTTATAGGGAATACGCTATTACAGTAGGTCTCATGGTAAGACCTAGACCCGGGACCAATTTACTTTTTCATATTGGTATTCCTAGAGGCCAAAAATACTGTTGGTTCAAATTGTTATAACATATATATATGTATATATATATATATGTATATATATATATATATATATATATATATATAGGCCTATACCAGGTGTCCGAAAAAGACTCCATAGTTTTAAACATACCTCACGATACTATTGTTCAAATGGATGAGTAATAATAATTTCGTGCTGTGTAGAGTATACTTCAAAGTTTTAGTTTCGTACGTTGGCAATAAGTTGCGTAAACCTATTTGACCTTGAACATAGTTTTGTTAATAAATTATAATACAAATAATAAAATATTAATGATAAAAATGAGTAAAAATAGCTTGCATGTCTGCAGGGCTACAAATGATTCGCATATTGAGGTGTGATAGTGTTAAAATAACTTTTATTTTATTACCTTTCATTTAATGTATCAGCATAGCCTTCTCTATGGTATCAGTCGTTGAACAGTAGTTTGTATCTAGTACAATAAATAAATAAATTTTCAAACTAGGTGAGTTTTTTTGAGACCCTGTATAAAAAAAAAACTAAAGATGTTACTAAACTGTATCCAAAAAAGTTATTATCGTCCGTTAGCACGATGATTACCAAAAATCATCCGATTTAGTGGAATTTAGTACAAACATTACTTTTATTTGTGAATCAAGATATGGACTATTTATCATTTACTTTGTATTGTAAGTGACTTAGCCTAATAGTTTTGCTTGATGGCCAAATAAATCATTGAATCATGTAAACGTACATTTATTAAAACGAGATCGCGAAGCATGATCGGCATGATAAGGCCATAGGAACGGTTGCCTTATAGGTATTTTGCCAGTAAGAATATTTTTTTTCATTTTTAACCCTCAAAACTTACAATTTTACAATTGTAGGCTATCATTAAAGAATTTTGTAGAGCTTAAAAACTAATAATTTAGAACATTAAAATGTTTTTTACAGTTATTGGTTACGGAGAAATTTAAAAAATGTAAATTAAAAACCCTCAAGTTATTCCAAAGCGAAGATTTTTAATTATTGTTTTTTTTCCTTATTTAAAGACACATTTTTATAACTTTGGGTAAATTTATTTGTTTCTTATCATACTATTATTATTTTACTAAAAGATATACAGTACTATATTACCCTACCTGTCGCAGCAAACCTAGGTACTAGTTAAACCTAATGTTATTTAATAGGTTTGTTAAAATCAAATCAAGCAAATGGAAATTAGCTTAGTATGCAGGTTTGCTGAGGTGGGGGTATTTTTATTCATACTTTTATTTATTTTCTAATAATAGCAAATAAACTGGCATACTCTCTAAATCAATACGGTGTTTGCTTCAAACAACTATATTGTGGAAATATTAGAAAAACCCACAATTTTTATACGTCTTTGGACAAATTTATTTATTTTGATGGGCTGTATTTTGACCATTATTTACGCTACTTACTTGCTGTTGGGCTTAAACTGTCACAAATTTATTCTTCTTTAATGTAATAATATAACATTTTCGGTAAAATCAACGGTTCGCGAGAACGAGTGAAAAACAATAGGAATTGCCATATTTATGATATTTCGATAACAAGTGGCGCGCCCCACGGCGAGCGGCAGTATCTCGAGGTGGATAACTTGGATTTTATGTTATGGGCCCAATACTAACAACATATCAAAAAATCAGAACTACCCGACCTTTTGCATACCAAAATGTCTTATTTTACTGGACTAGAAATATAGGCACTACAAATGAATTTGAAATTTTAAAAATTTATCATCTTGGACTTTATGGGTTGTCATGCTGGTGACAAAATAACAACAAAATATAAACAGAAAATCAAAACAAATGGAAAAAATTCCAATCATATGTTTTATTTACAGCGTGGGGTGAAAATAGAGAAGCCTGAACCTTTACATTCCATCCCCATGTTAAAGTTGTAACCAGTGTTTTAATTATATTTGTCATAGTTCATGTGAGCCACAAACAGACTGCGCTGATCTATGTCTATGTCTACTTTAGTATCCAATAGTCAATACGTGTACGTTACATGTTTTTGGTCGAGTTTTCGACCACTGGACGACCTCTAGTAAAATTATTATTTTAAACTGCTTGAGTCACCTGTTCAGGTTACATAATCAATGGTTATACAAATTCACATTTTAATGTTTTGGTAAAATAGTTGCTAAATTGGAATTGTCAGAAATGAAACGTTTGCTCCATGACAAAATAGTTTATTAATCAACATGAAGCAATTTTTTTTATCTAAAGTTTTTGGAAAACGTTTTTACAAAGACTCCAAATTATAATTGATGAAAAAGAATTGTTGCCTTCCCATCAGTTTGGATTCCGCCAAAGACATGCCACCATCGAGCAAGTGCATAGAATAGTGAATGTAATCAAGGAAGATCTTGAAAATAAACGTTTTTGTTAATCTGCATTCTTAAACGTAGCCCAGGCATTTGATAAAGTCTGGTATACTGGATTATTTTTCAAAATTAAAACTTTGCTGCCTCATACTTACTATGGAATGTTGAAGTTTATTTATTTGTCAAAACTTTTTAGCGAATTTCCCTATAGGGAAGTAGCTATTACCGTAGGTCTCATGGTAAGACTTAGACCCGGGACCGATTAAATTTTTCATTTTGATGTCCCCAGAGGCCAAAAACACCATTCGTTCAAATTTATATATATATATGTCCGTGAACACGATAACTTGAGTAATTTTTATCCGATTTTGATGAAATTTGATTTGAAGGTGTAAGGCGGGATAAACTTGAATGAGTTCGCGATCCAGCATGATCGGACCATGGGAACAGAGTTTTATGGGGTAAAAATTGGGTTTTCTCACTTTTGACTCTCCAAACACAAAATTTACCAATTTTTCTCTAAACCTTCTTTAAGAGCTTAAAAAACAAACAAATCAGTATATTAAAGTGTTTTTGTACGATTATTGGTTACGGAGACAACTAAAAAATGGTAAATTTAAAATTCCCATGTTATTCATATGGAGAATATTGTAAAATGTTGTAGTTTGCTTGTTTATGGATATCTTTTGATCAAACTTGGCAAATATCTTCATTTTATACTAAGCAATAATTATTTTACTTAAAACACACACTTTATTAGTTGCCTTGTAGCAGCAAACCTAGGTACTCGTTAAACCTAATGTTATTTAAATAGATCAATTGAAAATCAATTCAGCCAAATGGAAATTCGCTAAGACGGCAGGATTGCTGCGGCGGGGGTATTTTTCAAATTAAATACCAACATGTAGTAACAGACGTACATTAAATTGAATCAGGGGTACCGCAAGGCAGTGTTCTTGGTCCTATTTTTTACATTTTGTTCACTTATGATCCTCCAAGAACTCAGTATTACAGTCGCAACGTTTGCGATGACACTCCTTTTTTGCCATCAAATCAGGACCCTATTTTGGCATCATCAAACACAGGCTACATTAGACGACTTGTTTCAGTGGCTACAAAATTTTTAAATTAAAGCAAACTAAAGAGTCCATTGAAGTTATATTTACTATGTCAACAAGAACTTGCCCACCAGTAACGTTGAATAATGTCATGCTTCAACAATCCAACGAAGTTAAGTATTGGTATGCATGTCGAGAGACATGGCATTCTCACGTTTGAAACAAAAGACTTCATTTAAATTTGAAAACAAACAAACTAGATTGGCTTATTGGTCAAATTCAAGATACAGATAAATTCAAAACTATCTGTTGAAAACAAATTACTTTTATACAAAATTGTCTTAAAACCTGTTTGGACTTACGGTATCCAGCTCTGGGGTACCTCTTCCAACTCAAATATAGAAATAATTCAAAGATTTCATTCCAAAACACTAAGAAAAGGTTTACAAGCATCTTGGTATGTATCTAATAAAGTTATTCATCACGATACAAAATTACCTTTTATCAGAGAAGAAATAAAGAAACGAAGTGAAAAATGTAAAAGAAAATTAGAAAATCATCCAAATTTCCTGGTAGTCAACCTCCTCGGTAAAAGCGAATCTACTTAGGCTCAGAAGAATACATCCAATCGATCTTCCAAATCGTTTCTAGTTTAATTTTTTATAAAATGTTTTGTTTTGTATGTTAGTGCACTCGCTGGAGTGTAATTAAATCATGTTAAATTGTCATGACATTTACTTATTGTTCCAGTATAGAACAAATTGTAAATAAAATACTTGTCAAAAAATATATATGAATCGATTGTTTCATGAAGAACTAACTGTATTTAGCTTCATTCAAACTAGGGGAAACCCATCGAAATCGACGGTTACTCTTGAGGTTTTATGTAACTTTAGCTAACTGCGATGATAGAGTGAAAATCTTAGTTAAATTAAGGGAGGATAAGCATAATAATGAATATGAGACTGTGTAACTACCATCAAAAACGTGGTTGGCTTTAGGTTGCCCAAAAGGTTTTTTTTATGAGTCTTATAATTGTTTCTTGTTCATAAGTTTTGTTCATGTTAAAGCCACTTTTACTATATGGGAAAACGATTTCATATAATTAGTCTGTCATATTACGGAAAGAGTATATTACTAATAACTGGTTACATCTGCATTAGGAAAATCATTCAGACCGTATTTGGATTGCATAAGTAAATCACCATCTTTGGTCATAAAATACAGAATTTCATCAGCATATTAAATCAGTTTTTTTGTAATTGATAAAAATATCTGATTCTCCAGAAGGCATAAACATTCTTACTTCGATCCAAGCAATTTTGATTCCTTCTTCTG
This sequence comes from Macrosteles quadrilineatus, assembly GCF_028750875.1. Classification (NCBI taxonomy): domain Eukaryota; kingdom Metazoa; phylum Arthropoda; class Insecta; order Hemiptera; family Cicadellidae; genus Macrosteles; species Macrosteles quadrilineatus. Next base: position 121,025,182 of record NW_026542594.1, read on the forward strand.
CCACATCGACCAATGTATTTAATCATCCTATACTTATTTGCTAATTGATTTACTTCTGGCGTAGTTTTGCCTTAGCCGTATCAATCACATGAAGTTGTGCATTTTAAGGATGGGATGGACCATAACTGTACTGAATTTGACCACAAATCTTGAAAATTTGCTGAACCACATCCATAACCTAGTCCGGCTTGGTTGGCAACAAATTATGCAAATGAGATGAGATGTGATGGCACTGTTGTATTTCCGAATGTTTTGTATGTAGGTCTAGTGAGGTTTATATGCATTGTTCGACCTAGCTAGATATGTACATCAAATTAAAAACCCTCCCCCCCTTTTTAACAACACGGCAACGATTGGGATACATTTGTAAAAAACAAGATCAGCTTTTGAAAAATGATAAGATATTTACAAGAAATGTTGATTATATCGAACTGTTATGTAAATGGTGAGTATTTCCATAATCTTCGAGCCGACTCTTTTAAACAACAATAACTTATTTGTTTAAGTCTTTAGAATAAAATATATTTAACTAATTATTTTTCGTTTTGATTTCAGTGCTACTAGACCATATACTGTAATGTATTTGACGATTGAGATGTGTATTGTATAATTTGTACCCAATTCATGAATAAAATATGTCTATGTCTATGTTATTCGTTTTAAAATAACGCCTAGGTAATACTTCGCAATTGCTCGAATTGGAGACACAGGTACTCTAGTATAAAATAATTTTATATAAAACTAGCTGTAACCCGCGGGCTTTGCCCCGTTTAACTTCTTAATTTTCAAGATGATCTCGTTTGCATGGCTCAATCACGTCCTGGTTGAAGTTCGTTCGCTACGCTCACTCACCTTTAGGTTGGAGCTCGTTCGCTGCGCTCACTTTCCTTCAGGTTAGCTCGTTCGCTACGCTCACTTGCCTTCAGGTTAGCTCGTTCGCTTCGCTCACTCGCCTCCAGGTTGAAGTTCGTTCGCTACGCTCACTCACCTTTTGGTTGCAAATTAGCTGTTGTCATAAATGTAAAAGAAATAATAGTGCTAGTGTTGCACCCTGTTGGTAATCCTTGTAACTTTAATGCTATTGAACATCACAGAACAGAACCAACTTGTTTAATTGAAACAGCTGTTAAGATTCAATAATTTCATTTCTCATAAGGTTAACATGGGATGGGAAACTCCAGAGCCACTGGGGCGGAGCCCGAAAGGATTTTTGAAATAAGAATATGCCTATATGTTAATCGGGAATGTGAGCTATCATCATGCCAAATTTCAGCCCAATCCGACCAGTATTTTTCGCGTTTACTTTTCCCATACATACAGCAACCACCTCTTTTTTATAATAGTATAGATATTTAAACAAAAATAAAAAGGATAGAAATGAAATGTATACCACATGTTGTACCTTGAAGTTAATTAGTTTTTCTACGAATTATGAAAACCTTACTACGAGAAGTACGAGATGTAGAATTTTGCCTCGGAATATTATTTAAGGTAGAGAGGAGAGGTAGGGAGTGAAGGGGGTATTTTTATTTGCAACAACAGTATAAACGCGGCCCGTCTCCATGGCAACAGAAGCTCGGTGAAAATAGAACAGTGAAGTTGGTGTACAGTCTGTGCCGGTACAGTCGGGTCTGCTCGTATTGATTGACAGCGGGATCAGCCGTCATGTCGGACGACGCTATGTAACATGGGTCCGAGCTGGGATGCAGCGGGTCATACACATCTAGTGTCAAACTCGTCTAGATCCTGGCTTACGGAGGTCATGGACAAGGACAACATTAACGTTGATGTAGCGATTTTGCATGGCCAACGATAACTTTAAAATGCTCTACGTATTTCATTCACCATGGAACAAATGAAGATGCAAACAAAACACATTAACGAAGCAATTGCTCAATACACATACTGAACTTGCCTTCCAGCAAGTTGTAGCATCCTAGCTATCTAGTATGTATGACATGTACACACGTCGTACATTCTTGTAGTATGTGCATTGTACGCTTGTAACATATTTATTATGAATTTCGACATCATAAGATGTGATATGTATTATGCCTCACAGACATAACAGTACGTGTATTTTATCACCAGGATGTAAAGTGACTATTTTCAACTCGAGGGCTGAAATAGTATTTCGTACCTAGGGCTGAAAATGTGTGTATGCCGGCTCAGGATCTGTTTTAGGTTTGAGACGAAGTCGAGAACTTAAAGACGATCGAGAGCTGCAAAACCAATTCGGTAGCGGTAACAACAAAACAAGTATATTGTTGATGTTTTAAGTTAGTAAGCAAATAGATGGTTTTCGGCTCTAGGGATGTAAAAACCTGCTCGGTCCCCAATTGGCGAAGACAGCTGCCTTTTGATCCTAGACAGCAATGCGTAGCTTTCGGCCTTGTATCAACCTCTCTAAAACGGCTAAAAACATCGTAGTGTGGTGAAAAGCAGTTGTTGTCGACTTTTTGTCCGTGTGATTAACTATAGGCCTATTGCACCATTATTGAAGCAAACTACGAGAATACTTTTCATGAAAAAATAGCCTCTAAAAACGACTTCAACTTGTGCTAATTGCAAACAAGCAACTGTTTAGTAAGTGATTCTGGTTCAATCGTAGTATATTACGATTGGTTTAGTGTACATTATACTTTCGATATATCGAACTATATTGACAAGAATGCAACAATGGGCTGCGACCGATTGAAACAATCAATACATACTTTCGATACGTGCGATTACTTACTACAATCGAAGATTAGAACTGAGTTTACAATAGCAGATTTTTACTCCCAAGGGAGTAAAAGAGCTATTTTAGACCCACAACGCAAGCATTAAAAAAGGGAGTTTTTAGTGCAGTATGACGAAAACAAGATTTTTAACACTTAAATGTGTCATGTTATGTTATAAGTTGGCCATTGATCCGAGGCCGTAGACAACGTCATATAGTTTAACCATGTTCCTAAGTTTGCGCAAGGCATTTAGACATTCGTGTCACCAACTTTAAATTTGCGACCAATATGTGTTTCCTGTTTTGGATAGATATTTGATAAAAATTTCAAAACATAGAAATCCTCCGAACCCGTAGTATATAAATAGCATAGATAAAACATACTCCCTTAGTAGATTTGTCATCCTTATGAATATGATGAAGACAATTGTATAGTTAGTTCCGCCGGTCCGTAGGATCGTGTTTTTGTTTACAATTTGTTTCTTGTTATTTTAGTTCTTTAATACCTCGCTTAGCAAAATAAAACTATCTATCTATATATTAATAGGCAAGCATGTTTCTTTAAAACCTTTTTTCTCAGCTCGTGTGTATCGTAGGGAAAATCTACGCATACCGTTAGAAAGCTATTTTCCTGTATGTGTGCAGAATCCCTTTATAAATTAAAATAGGCTCAAAAATAAGCACAAAAATGAATTTGAAATTTTAAAAAATTAACATGGGTTTTATTGGTTGCTATGGTGATGACAAAATAACAACACAATATAAACAGAAAATCAAAACAAATGGAAGACATTCCAATCACATGTTTTATTTACAGTGTGGGATGAAAATAGAGAAGTTTGTACAATACATACTTTTGGTCGATTTTTCGACCACGGGGCGTGCTCTCGTCTAATCTTAAACAACAACTCGTCCCCTAGTTATACACAACCAAACAGTAAAGCATAAATCATGAAATGTCGATTTTAGCGCTCAGTGTCACCAACATGAACTAGTTACAAAAAGTTCGTAATACAGTATTCCTGGAAAAATGTAGTAAAATAACAAATAAAAAATAAAAAGGTATTCGACCAAATTGTTGAACTCATACTTAAAGACCTCCATCACATTGAGCAACTGAAAAGTGAGTTCCAATTTCTTTAAAACAAGCATCGAAATGGGATTCGTATTAGCAATATACTTTGATCATTAATGTAATTTGCGAGAGGATAGCTTTGTGTATAAAGAAACCGTTTTACGATTCTAGCTAAAAAAAAATCTCCAATAATTTTAATTAATGGTTTGTATTTAAATATTTTATTCGTAGAACTGTACCGTAAATTAAAATATTAGTTCCATTTTAATTTAAAAAATGCATATACCATTTCTCCATTGCATTTAACATGTAATGGGGAGAAGGGAGTACGAGGAGTCGAGGAGGTGAATGAGTCGATCAACGTGTACGTCCCGTCCCATCCTCGACTACCGTCACCGTCACGCTCTGATAACGGCCCTACGGTACATTCGACCAACCGACCATGGGCACTGGGCACTGGGCACTGGGCAGCCTTCACACTCAGAACGTATGATCTGACAATACAGAAATGTATACATTTGCCTGGGTCTATGGCATTCCCAGTGTAGGACGGAGTTGAGATAATTTTACTGGTTTATAGAGCTAAGACAGTTCTCGATCAGATGAGAGAAATCAAAATGTAGTCTCCAACATTAGTTCTTGTCCTTGGCACAGTAGAAATCTATATATTAATACGCAAGCAGTTTTCTTTTCACAGCCATAACTCAATAACGCCTTGATGGATTTTAAAGTTTGAGGTGTCAAATCATAGGTATTTTCGCGTAGATGTGCAAATACGTCTCAGAATATTAAGCAAGGGCACCACTTAAGTACATTTAAGGGCTAAAGTTTGGAAGGTGGCGCTATCTGTTGACATTAGATCAAACTCATTTCCTTTTGTTTACAAATAAAATAACATATGGACGTAGTTTGAAATAGTTTTTAAGGTTAACCACAGACTGCAGGACTTATTACTTACAGAGCAAAGCTGGAATTTTATATTTTTGTATTTAAACATCTGTTAACTAAGTCTGGTTCATAAATAAAGAGTTTACTAGCCTGACAACAAATTAATTGTTTGTAATGGTTGAATTTATTTACCTTACCGTACATCGTGTTTTACTGAATTGTCATGTAGCTTTCGTTACAGTTCGGTGTGATTAAGTGGATGTTTGAAAGTGATTATTCACAGGGCAGTTACCCGTTACATTACAATATTATCATGTAATTTACAACGTGTATCAAAATTCCTTTGTAGTGTTTTCTGTTGATTGGTTAACTTTCCTATTTCATCTAAATTTAAAATTAAATGCCACCAGTAAGACAAAGAACTGTGAGTGGCTGGAGGGATCGCAAACGTGACCGCTTGCATCATCCTCCCAATTTGACGGATACAGAGTGGCAGTACCACCGTCGTGATACATCCAATCTCGGACAAATGAACGTTAAATTTTTACATTGTGGTGGCTTACATTTTAAGCAAGAAAAGACTGGCCGAAATAGTTCAATTTTTACTCTTTGTTGCTATAAATGAAAGGTTCATTTACCTCATTTGCGAATTTCCCCATACTTTCAGGAACTTATTGGAGACTCCCAATCTGAAAACAGGGCTGTGAAGCTTGGATCCAGAAATTATCTGGGTAAAATTCGTCAATTCAATTGCGCCTTTGCCATGGTCAGCTCTGAAGCTCATTTTGACGAGAGGATCACACAGGGTATATACAATTTCAAGATCCATGACAAGTTTTACCACCGAGTAGGTAATCTAATTCCCCAAGAAGGCCATGATCCTGAATACGCACAGATCTATAAGTACGACGTTGGCACTGGAACCCAACAGCGTATGTAAAACCATTCAAACAAAAATGAAAAAAATATGCGGGAAATAGGGTCACAGTGCCCAATTTGCCATTTGCCTAATCTTTTAAAACTGTGGCAGAAATTTATAGGGACGAGAGCTCCTAGGAGTCTAGTTAGATTCGTATGTGCATAGTAAGAGACCAAAGAAGTGGCTTCCCTCGCTACAATGATGCTACCTGTATAGATGTCGCAGCTATTTTAATGCTGAAAAAAGAGCACCACCTGGCTAAATAAATCATTGTTTTTTTCTTAATTTCAAAAACTAATAGTGTTTAACGTGAATCCGTTCTAGATACGTCGTTAAATCTACTCTTATGTTCCTAACCGGAGACTTTGGTTCGGACATCTAATTTAAACATGCCTAAAACAGAACATATCGTAGAAATAATTTAACAATGCTATCGTACGTGTCGTACTGGTTGGCGTCAAGAGAGGGATTTAGCTTGCTACATTACATTGGTCTGAAAAGCTTATTTTACAGTGTATGGTTGACATCTACGATTTCATATAGGGCACCCGCGGCCTACAGTACATAAGAGATAACCAAAATAATTAAATAATTTAAATATTGTACCTCAGATTACTTTTTATAATTTTTACAACGTAATATTTTTCACGTTCCAATAATCAGTCATATAAATTACTTTAGAGTGACTCTTTGATTGAGGTTTTGCTGTTTATGTTTTTTGTTCTTCATTATTTTATTTCAAGTTGCATTTTTGCTCGATTTCGAGCAACAGGTTATCTAGTAGAGATTAGTCCATATAGAATTATTTTATCGATCAAGCACTCCCTCAAGTTAGAGGACAATCGCAGTTTGATCATCTGATTGGGTCTATTTAACATTCCAGATGCAGAAATAAGTTATGAACGATTCACACACATTTGGCATGGCTCTTGGTGGGCAAAATGGGTATAGTGGATGAACTGCGGTCTCATCTCAAATATCAACATTTGACTGAATGGATGTAAGATGTAAAACTCGCCCTGTACATCGCATGCACGACACTCACAATCATATTACCCAGCTTCATAATTACACACCGTTAATCTTTTACATCAATTCCTTGGAAAGGTTCAGCTAAGTTTTACTACTTTATTTATTAATAACACGAAAGAAGTAGTAGCGATGCCAGGTCATAACTCAACGATCCATCGATGATTACTTTACTTTGTCACTATTCTGTCGTAGGTGCTAGCTGCACGAGCTGCACTATGGATGGCGGGATGCGCCGCTGCCGATAACGCCCAGACCACGGTCGTGGCGCACTCCCAGCCGCATCGTCGCGTCCCTCCGCCACAAAACCGGTTTCAACTCAGGAAGTTCTGCCTTTTGTTTTTTATTACTTTTTGCGCCTCGTGTCCAACTCTAGAAGGGGTCTCAAGCGATCGAGGATCCAAGAGGTACCGAAGAACCGCCATATAGTAGCACATCACTTGGCATTTTAGTATACCGTGATCTAATGACAGGGCATACGATAATAAAACTACGCATACCACGACCCCTAGTCTCTCAACAGTAAATTGGTTAGAAATATAAATGGTTGATTTTTAGTTTCTCTTCGTGTCTCTACGTAGACTTAGGCGAATCGTCGCGCACGTTGTCCTGCAACGACAGCACCAGTAACTGACGTAGGTACTAGGTAGCCTACATGAAACTTCTCAAGTACAGTACTTAGAGTGTTTGTAATCTTAAAAAGGAAGTTGATTTAACTATTCATATCAAAGCATACCTCATAACGCCGATTCAATTGTATTAAATACAGTAATATGATACGAAGCGAGTCCGCGTTCTTAGTTAATCGTGGTATTAAATAATGGAGAAGCACGAATACTTGATACTGTACTTACTTTATAGGCCGTTTTCACACTAGTCGACCCGACACCGACCCGATTTGATTCTGACCCGATAAAATCGGATTTGTCTTCACATAAGGACGACAGTCGGTGACAGGCAGGCGACGAAGCTGAAGAGATGGCTGAATATAACAGACGATTGTATTTATTGTATTTGAGACGGAAATGAATGTGGGAGGAATTATTGGGTTGACCCGATCATTAAAGTTAGGTTTGTTCTAAGGCTCATTCTATTGTGTGTAATTAAATTGGGCATTTTTATATTTTAAGGGTAAAACATGAAAAATACAAATTTTGAAAATTTCTAAACCCCTTCCAAACAACTTGTGCTATGGCCAGGTCTTACTGGTTCGAGAATTCAAATTTATGCCACCCTACACATTCATACAAAATTTCATCAAGATCGGACCAAAATTACTCGAGTTATCGTGTTCACTGATAAAATTATAAATTTTTTAATATAAATTTCAACTAATAATGTTTTGACCCGAAAAAAATTAATCGACCCGGGTCTAAATATTTGAATCAGGTTAGAAAATTGGGGTAGCCTATTTCTCCCCCTGGAATTTTACCCTCTGGGCAAACGTGACGTCACAAACCAGGGGGTAAAATTCCGGCCGCAAACTTTTGAGTTTCGCGACATCAGTTCGATGGATTAAACGCGGAATTAACTTATATTTTCACTGTTGTGAATTTAATCAGAAGACATCAAATTATAAAAACCGAGAGTGTACGGGCCGGAATCTTACCCCCGGACTTTTACCCCCTTTGTGAGATCAGCTCAAAATGTTTTGCCCGGATTTTTACCCCCGGAATTATACCCCCTGGTCAGATATATAAATTAGTGGGAATGGTTAATTCTCTCCATTCAGTTTTAATTTAATAGTAAACATTTTATTGTTAAGCACACATAAAAGTTTACACACATAAAAGTTAGTGATTTTAATCAACTAATCTAATAGGTTTTTAATTTTAATTTTGAGATTCGAGTATCAGAACTTGATCATTGAAGCGAACTGTTGGTTTAAATGATCAAAATTTAACAGCAAAGTCTGTTTACTTAGTTGAGATTACAAGAATAAATAAATAAAGATATGCTACTTAATAATAAAATGTTTACAATGAAATAAAAATAGTAATAAGAAAATCAATCATTCTTAATAATGTCTATATCCGGCCAGTGTGTAAAATTCTGGGGGGTAAAAATCCGGCCCGTACATATATAGTTGTCTAAACGCTAGTTATATGGACAGGGGTTATAATTCCGGGTTTTATTGCTAATCTAATTAATCACGCTCTGTCTATTTTCATTAGACTTCCAAATCCGCAGGGGTCAAATTCCGCCCGCGAACAAACTTTTGAGCGCTCAGGTTACTACGCCATAGTGACGTCAGCTTTGCCCAGGGGGTAAAATTCCAGAGGGATAAAATTCCGGCAACCCGTAATTATTTCTATGATATTATTTCAATTTATTACCTTATTAAAACCAGGTACAAACTAAAAAAAAAACATGCAAAGCGAATTTCCCTATAGGGAAGTACCTATTAAACCGTAGATCTTTGAGACCTACTAAATTTTCTGGGCCGCCGGATTCGCTAATAAAACCGCTGAAACAATCACAATTGCTATGCAAGTTTGAAAACTACTTTGCATGTTTTTTTTTAGTTTACACCTGATTTTAATCTATATATATATAATCCAATGTATGTTTGTTTGTATGTATGTATGTATGTTTGTTTGTTTGTTTGTTTGTCCTTTATGGACTCCGAAACCGCTCGACAGATTGTAATGAAACTTTCAGGTATTATTAAGCATTATTCAAGGATGGTTTATGTGAAGTTTGGTCCAGATCCGTCAAAAGAGCTCCGCCCCAGTGGCTCTGGTGTTTCCCATGTTAACCTTATAAGTACTCATATTTAAATGGAATTAAAGAATCTTAACAGCTGGTTCAACTAATCAATTTGATTCTGTGATGTTCAATAGCATTAAAAATTTAATAGGTTTGACAACAGGGTGCAGCACTATTATTTTTTTATATCTATGACAACAGCTAATTTGCAACCAAAAGGTGAGTGAGCGTAGCGAACGAACTTCAACCTGGAGATGAGTTAGCGTAGCGAACAAGCTAACCTGAAGGCAAGTAAGCGCAACGAACGAGCTCCAACCTAAAGGTGAGTGAGCGTAGCGAACGAACTTCAACCAGGACGTGATTGAGCCATACGAACGAGCTCATCATGAAAATGAACGAGCATTTAACATAAAATGACACATAAGGACAGGACGACGTCTGTCGGGCCAGCTAGTAAGGTTATAAATTGAAAGAATGTCATAGAAATAATTACAGCTGAGGTATTTTAACATTAAGTAAACTTATATGGAAAGTTCCCTTCAGAATGGAATTACGACTTTAAAGGGCAAATTATGAAATAATGAATAGGTTTCTCGTCATGACGAACATTTTAAGTATGTGGTTTACGGGGGTATGACTTGTAGTTTTTTCAAAAGTTCATGAGTACTTTGGGATTTATATATGGACTAGCTGTACCCGCGGGCTTTGCTCCGTTTAACTTTATAAGTGAGCTCGTTCGCATGGCTCAATCACGTCCTGGTTGAAGTTCGTTCGCTACGCTCACTCACTTTTAGGTTGGAGCTCGTTCGCTGCGCTCACTTGCCTTCAGGTTAGCTCGTTCGCTACGCTAACTCGCCTCCAGGTTGAAGTTCGTTCGCTACGCTCACTCACCTTTTGGTTGCAAATTAGCTGTTGTCATAAATGTAAAAGAAATAATAGTGCTGCACCCTGTTGGTAATCATTGTAACTTTAATGCTATTGAACATCATAGAACAGAACCAACTTGTTTAATTGAAACAGCTGTTAAAAGATTCATTAATTCCATTTAAATATGAGTGCTCATAAGGTTAAACATGGGAAACTCCAGAGCCACTGGGGCGGAGCCCGAGAGTCCGATCAGAATAAAAACAGCTTAATTTTCCTATTTAATGCCTAAAGAATCAGTGTACCAAACTTCTGCCTCCTAGGTAAATGGGAAGTAAGAGAATTAGTGATGAGTGAGTGAGTGAGGGCATTGGGATTTATATATGGACTAGCTGTACCCGCGGGCTTTGCCCCGTTTAACTTCATAAGTGAGCTCGTTCGCATGGCTCAATCACGTCCTGGTTGAAGTTCGTTTGCTACGCTCACTCACTTTTAGGTTGGAGCTCGTTCGCTGCGCTCACTTGCCTTCAGGTTAGCTCGTTTACTACGCTAACTCGCCTCCAGGTTGAAGTACGTTCGCTACGCTCACTCAACTTTTGGTTGCAAATTAGCTGTTGTCATAAATGTAAAATAAATAATAGTGCTGCACCCTCTTGGTGATCCTTGTAACTTAAATGCTATTAAACATCATAGAACAGAACCAACTCGTTTAATTGAAACAGCTGTTAAGATTTATTAATTCCATTTAAATATGAGTAAATATGAGGGTTAACATGGGAAACTCCAGAGCCACTGGGGCGGAGCCCGAGAGTCCGATCAGAATAACAACAGCTTGGTTTTCCTATTTAATGCCTAAAGAATCAGTGTACCAAATTTCAGCCTCCTAGGTAAATGGGAAGTAAGAGAATTAGTGATGAGTGAGTGAGTGAGTCAGTCAGTCAGTGAGGACTTTGCCTTTTATATATATAGATATTTAAATAGTTATTTTGCTGCTATGATAAAAAATACAAATGCGTTTTGGCGTTACATTAAAAAATTAAACAATGTAATAAACAAATTTTCCGAATTTTACAAGCATGTTTAACAAATATACTGTATCAATGAGTTTACTAGGCATGCGGCCTCAGGTCCGCCAATTGAGCGGAGTAAGCAAGCATTGATATAAACAAATAACTTTAATTTGTTTTCATGATTCAAATTGAACAAATGATGACGTCACCATAGCATCAATCCAATTGAATTCTCGTGGTGGTTGGAAGAGTTGAAGGAAATATGAAAATATATACATTTAAACAAACAGACATAATTAGTGAACATATATTTACAAGAAAGGCATGTATAGTTGTAACTGTAGCTGTTTCTATTAGGTCATTGATTTTTACTTTTATATATGAGTAATGGTAAAACTGCGTGTTTGTAATAGCATAAAGATAAGTATTATTTTGTCAATATCCTAATAAAGCTTAAAAGATTGCAGTTTATTTAAACAAGTTAGTTTGTATAGCTCCCATTTATGTAATAGGCCTATAGGCTACCTTCTTATTTTTTTCAACTAAAACATTTAGCCAATTAGTGGACTTTGCTCAGCGAACAGAATGACAGAAGAAGGTGACTATATATATATCAATCTCATAGTCAATGGTCACCACAGGAAGTAAGGCGTGGCTAATTTCACGAGCTGATGATGCCCTGAAAAAGATGGTGGTTGCCGCGACGCTATTGGTGACGTTTGCGCGTACTGTACTCAATAAATAGATTAGATTTTAAAGACGGCACTGGATAGAGAATTGATGAATTAAACAAGAATATATTTATTCCTCATGCTAAATTACAGCATGATTAAGTAAAATACTGTATTTATAAGCATAATAAACTACTGTACAACAAAATTATTGAAATCAAATATAAAAGAAGTTTTTATATTAAGCTATGGCAATTTAATTTGAGTCGTTGAACCTGCACTGAAATGAAATGAAATGAAATGCTTTATTTTCCATTAGGCATGAAATGCAATAGGCATCGTCAGAACAAATAACAATATACAATTTTCATAAAATTACATCATAATTAATCGTAGTAATGATACACAATTTTTAGTACAACTATTTTGTAACCATTTTGTAGTACACTGTGTTTATGTAAAGCCTATTGGGTTGTAGTAAATTTTCAACCTGGCATAAAAATGCCAACATGCTGTTCTGCTAGCTGTAATTCATCTTACAGTATTACGGAACAAATTAGGAATATTATATCACGCTTATTTTTATAACTGGACTCCCGTACAGGTCAAGCAATCTAGGCTCTACTTTTCGTAATTATTACCTTATTATCTTAATCTTTTACCCAAAAGGGATTGATGGCGTCAGACTTTCAAATAAAAATATATACATTTAAACAAACAGACATAATTAGTGAACATATATTTACGACAAAGGCATGTATAATTATAACTGTGTCTGTATTTCTGTACTTTCTGTACAGAGAAAATTATTTGCACACTTATAAGTTATAAATTGGACTCTTAGACAAGTTTAGTTACATATTTAATCATAATAAATAGCTATTTAATCATAATAAATAGCTATAACTGAACTTCTGTATATGCCTAGCAGTCTAGGCATTAGGCCTACGCATCGTATTCGTAACTGTACAAGCCTAACCAATTATTTACACGCCTTAGTTAAAGTGGACTTCTATAAAAGCCTAGGTAACTATTTATTTATTGTAGTCGCAACTGGACTTTAGTGTGCAAGCATAGCAAATCACTGTATTTATATAGGATAGGCTACCGTTAATAATATTTGAAAATGCTGAATTCCGCCTGCTTCAGAAATACAGTTTCTACAATTTTCAACATGAATACTCTCTTTTACAGTTTATAAACTAATATTTACCACAAAACTAATAGCAATAACAACAATCAAAAGAAATAATCTACTTGGAATAGTTCAGTAAGGCCGCCAGAAATTATGCGAATCAATGTATTATTAATCAACGCTTAGGCTAGGATTATACTAGGACGCTGGCGTCCGGGATGCTGGCGTCCGAGAGGCTAGCGTCCCACCTCGAGCCGAAAAATGACGTGATTTGTGTTGGGATGCTAGCCTCTCGGACTGCCAATTTATTTCAATGTTTAGTAACTTTTTGTTTATATCTATTTAAATAACATTAAGGTTTAACGTGTACCAAGGTTTGATGCTTTAAGGGTGTGTGTGTAATAATGTGTGTTTTTTAGTAAAATACTGTATTATTAGCTTAGTATAAAACAAATCGTCCAAGTTTAATCAAAATATACACAAGCAAATCCCAACCCATAACAACATTTTCTATAAAAATAACATGGCAATTTTTAATATGCTCTTTTTTTAATTTTCTCCATAACTAATAACAGTACAAAAACACTTAAATATACTAAATTATTTGTTTTTAAGCTCAAAATTGTATAGAGAGAAATTGGGAATTTTTCAGTTTTATGGGTCAAAAATGACAAACCCCCTTTTTTAGCACATAAAACCCCGTTCCCAATGTCTGTTCATGCTGGTTCGCGAACTCATTCAAGTTTATCCTACCCCTCACCTTAAAACAGAGTTTCTTCAAAATATGACAAAAGTTACTCCAGCTATCGCGTTTACAGACATATATATAATATTTAAATCTATACGAACGGATGGTGTTTTGGCCTCTGGGGATATCAAAATGAAAAAGTAAATCGGTCCCGGGCCTAGGTCTTACCATGCCACCTACGGTTAATAGCTTCGAGCGTCCGGTGGCTCTTTTTAGCATCCGACGCTAGCATCCATAGTATAATCGCCCCCATTTGATTTAATGCCCCGCTAGCGTCCCGGACGCTGGCCTCTCGGACGCCAGCGTCCTAGTATAATCCTAGCGATGAGACCTACCTAATAGCTAAAAAGTCCTACATAAGTTAGTTACTCCCTAATTACTTCCCTAAAGTCCCTACAGAGGAAATTCGCTAAAACCCGTTCAAATTGGTCGATCTTTCTCCGATTAATTTTTAAATATTTTAATTTCCTTAATTTGAACACTTTTAGCCAAAATGTAGTTGATTTTTAAATTGAAACATTTATATGTGTGAGACAGAGACAGAGATAGAGAGGAGAGATGCAGTGTACTGTACCGATCGCAGGCGAGTGGTTGGCTGCGTCGCCATGGTAACCACAGTAATTATTAGGGGTAAAAAAGAAAGCAGGAGCAAGAGTAGAGCTTCAATATGCCGGGTTCCCTCCCCTCTCTTCCTTTTCACCACGTTTGCAATTCCAAAAATACCTATCGCCACCACATGTCATAATGAACTAAATTAATATTTTCATTCGACGGCTATACAGTGTACTGTAATAAGGTACGTGACTGTCACTATTTAGATCCTATTCTATTAAAAAAAACAATTCTAAATAAGTAGCAGCAATCCAAAATGACGGACCCGATTTCATTCCAAGTCAAATGTGTTTAGTTAAGTGAAGATGTTCCCGTTAATCTGTTTACAGTTCCTGATGCTGAAGAAGGGGTAATCTCAAGAAACAACCCTCTGCGTCTATAGTTTTATACTTAACAGATACTCCACACTAGTACTAGTAGTCTAAAGTGAGACAGTAGGATAATACCTAGCTACATCATATGCCTGACTGGGACAACCAGTAGGCCTACTGGTAGGGGGTGGGTGCTTATTATGATTTTTTAGGAACGATGTATTGTAGGCCTACTATTTATCTAATTTATTATATATCAAGGCCTATTTTTTCATAATGGGCAATTTTTAATAAATTGCAGGTTGCTGCAGCAAACCTGCAGACTAAATTTCCATTTGCCTGATCGGATTTCCCTTGAAATATTCCTCTAAACATATTTCAATGATTCCTCATTTAAATAGCATTAGGTTTAGTGAGTTCTTAGGTTCGCTGCTTCAAGGAATACATGAAGTTATTTTTTAATTTTCTCCCCTATAACCGTAGTAACATGGAGAAAGTATTGTTTTCGTCAAAATTTTCGACTTTGAGTTTTCAGTGGATATACAGTACCGTATCCGTTTTGGGTCGCCCTGGACCAAAAAAGTGGTTTTCGTGTGATGTCTGTCCGTGTGAGTGTGTGTATGTATGTATGTGTGGATGTGTACAGAGCAGGGTTTAAGCTGTGGTAGCATTTTAGCATTTTGCTATACACAACTTAAAAATGCTACATTGTTTTTGCAGGCTATAGCAAAAATGCTACAAATAAAATTGAAGATGTAATGACCAAACATTTTCAAATACCATTTTTTTAAATTCTTAATAGCTTTATTAATAATGGTGTGTTTATGGCCAATCGCGTTGTTTACGTTTAAAGTCAAAAGTAAAACTCAAAATAACTTATAGGCATACAGTAATTAACTTCTAACTAATGTTAACATTTACAGAAAGTAAATCAAATTCACCTTAAAAATATGAAACATATAGGCCTACACTACGTTCACCTATTGAGTTTAATGATATAGGCCTAATTAAATTGTCCAATCTATTTAAATCACAACTTATACCACATTTCATACTTATATATATTTATAGTTCTATAAATAAACAGTACACCTATGTATTTTTAAGTGTTGTTGGACATATTTTTATTAATTTTCCGTAAGTAAAACTCCTCAAATTCACAAAAATAAATATAAACCCAGGTTATGCAATCCTGTTAATCCCGGGATTAAAATACACCAATCCCGGGATTTCTAGGTATCAAAAACCAACCAGGATCCCGGGATTGAGATCTCTAAAAGAAGAAAGATTGAGATAAAATTGGCTTCAGCTGTTCCATAAGGATGGGAAATCTACTATGGGAGTATGTTTTATAGATGAAACTACTCAACATGTTATTCGATTATATCTTAAAATCTATCATTGATTGTGGATACTGCAACTAGCAGAATTACATGTTCGCATCCTTTTGTTATATCTTAAGCCTTTTATGACCGTGTCTCATGCATGCTTTGATCTTGAAAAATACTTAGTTTTATTTTTACTTAACTTGGTCATGACTCATGACCAAGTTAACCTATCACCGATTCAATAATCGCAAGAAACAGACACTTCTAGCAAAATATCCCCGAGCGATTTTAACGATATGGTGGCAAAAGGAGTGCTGTTTCTGAACTGAGCTGTAAAAAGCAAATAGTGAAGTATTTGTTAGCTGAGTTACGTTATTTAAAACAGTTTTTAAAAAATCACGTAGAAATTTCAGAAATGTTATAGAATTGTAGTAGGAGTTTTTTTGGAGTGAAGGGGTGTGATTTTTGGAAAACACCCAAACAGATTTGATGGAAAATTTTATTCCTGACCATTCTTTCAAATCTTTGTTACCTCTTTACCAAGTTAAAAAAACGTGTTATGTCGTTTTCAGATGTTCGCCATGTTGGATTTTAGGGGGGTTAAAAGTTGTAAATGGGACTTTTGAAAGTTGTATGGCTAATGTAAGGTGACGTTGTATACTATTGTATGGTTTTAAGTCTCTAGCACTTTTCTAAATGGTTTAGATTCGCATATCTACTTCACCAAAGTCGGCAACTTTCGAGGACATTTACCATAAGAATAACATGGTGGGGGAATAAGATATTTCTGGAGGGGGATATTGTAAAATGACATTTTTCAAAAAGGGCGCAAGACCTACAATCGTACCAAATGGCAGATCTCCAGCTAATCTAGAAGTGGGTAATCGTGATTTAAAGACAGATGCACTGTATGATTTATAAAAGGGAGGAAAGCGATTTCGGATGGGGATTTTTATATAGTCCTTATTATATTCATACACTAGCTGTAACCCGCGGGCTTTGCCCCGTTTAACTTCTTAATTTTCAAGATTATCTCGTTCGCATGGCTCAATCACGTCCTGGTTGAAGTTTGTTCGCTACGCTCACTCACCTTTAGGTTGGAGCTCGTTCGCTACGCTCACTCACCTTTAGGTTGGAGCTCGTTCGCTACGCTCACTCACCTTTAGGTTGGAGCTCGTTCGCTGCGCTCACTTGCCTTCAGGTTAGCTCGTTCGCTACGCTAACTCGCCTCCAGGTTGAAGTTCGTTCGCTACGCTCACTCACCTTTTGGTTGCAAATTAGCTGTTGTCATAAATGTAAAAGAAATAATAGTGCTGCACCCTGTTGGTAATTTTTGTAACTTTAATGCTATTGAACATCACAGAACAGAACCAACTTGTTTAATTGAAACAGCTGTTAAGATTCAATAATTTCATTTCTCATAAGGTTAACATGGGAAACTCCAGAGCCACTGGGGCGGAGGCCGAAAGGATTTTTGAAATAAGAATATGCCTATATGTTAATCGGGAATGTGAGCTATCATCATGCCAAATTTCAGCCCAATCCGACCAGTATTTTTCGCGTTCACTTGTCACAAACATACATCCATACATCCATACATCCATCCATCCATCCATCCAAACTTTCTCATTTATAATATTAGTAGGATTAGTGTTAGCTCTAATACAGTAAACAGTGTATAGTTTCTTTTCATCACTCCGTCACGAAAGTAACTATTTTCGATAACAGCTGACATCAATGAAAGTAGTCGTTTCCCAAGCTCTAATTTAGGGCGAGGGAAAATCGATCAGCTGATTTTCCCTCGCTCTAAATTTACTTTCCCTCGCTCTCAATTAGTTCCCCATTTATTCTCTACGCGCGCTAGTGTTTTGTTATGGTTTAATTTAATGATTTGAATCAGCTGTATGTATTCTTAAAAGATGTTTTATTCTTTTAGTTTCATGTTTGAACAAAATTTATTGAGAAATATACGTAGGTTTTCTTTTAGAAGATTTTATTTTATTTTGATGTTCAATCAAATGAATTGAGAAATAAAATAGTTGTAATATTACTGAGTTTGTGTATTTTTACGTCGTGATGAAAAGTATCGTTCATAACTCGTACCGAAAGTTATTATCCGGCACTTGCCCTATTATTCCCGTCCTCGGCTTCGCCTCGTACGTGAAACTAGCTCTAACTCGGCTTCGCCTCGCACATGAAATTGGGGTTCCCTGTGTTCGGCTTCGCCTCACACAAAAACTTGAGCGCGCGACGGAAAATGCCACTTTCGGTCCTAGTAATGAAATATACTATTCCCTTGCGCCCATAAAATAGGTAAAGAATCTGTTATAACATCGTTAAAGTGGTAAAATATTTCTAATTTTGACTTAAAACTTAAACTTTGGGGGCCAAGGAGTAGGCCCTAAAGTTACGGAAAAACATGTAATGACCAAGAGTTAATTAAACTAAGGAGAATACAAAGCTTAAAAAATATTTGAAAAAAATACTTGGGGAGAAAAAAGTTGTGAAAATCATTAAATATTAAAATACCCCCGCCGCAGCCATTCTGCAGACTTAGCGAATTTCCATTTGCCTGATTGGATTTACACTAAAATGTCTCCTTAAAAATATCACATTTATTCCCTATTTAAACAGAATTATAGTTTAACGAGTACTTAGGTTTGCTGCAACAGGGAGGTAAAAAAAGTTTTTTTTTTAATGTTAAATGTTAAAGGTACTGTAGTTTAGTAAAAAATAATGTATTTTCCAAATTTATTATTACCCCATAAAACCCCCCATAAACCCCTGTTCCTATAGTCCGATCATGCTGGTTCGCGAACTCATTCATGTTTATCCCGCCTTACACCTTCAAACCAAATTTTATCAAAATCGGACAAAAATTACTCAAGTTATCGTGCGGATGGACACACATATATATATATATATACATATATACAAATTTGAACGAATGGTGTTTTTGGCCTCTGGGGACATCAAAATGAAAAAGTAAATCGGTCCCGGGCCTAGGTCTTACCATGAGACCTACGGTAATAGCTACTTCCCTATAGGGAAGTTCGCTAAAAATATTACAAAGTTTTGAAAGTAGGCGTTTTTTAGGGGTGAAGATGTGTGATTTTCCGAAAACACCTAGGAGGGTTGTGTATCAATCTTAATTCCTGAACATTAAAAACATTTCAAAATCTTTGCTAGGTCTTACCGTTTTTGGGTTATAGCCGTTTAAATGAAACATGTTTTATCGTTTTAGATGTCCGCCATTTTAGATTTTTGGTTGGGTTAAAATTTGAAAATGGGACTTTTGGAAATTTTCTAGATAATTTTAGTTCCACCATCTTCAAATTTCAAGTCTCTAGCAGGTTTCCAAACGGTTCAGATGAGCATACCAAAGCCGGCAACTTTCAATGCTATTCCCCATAAGAATAACATGGGGGGAGAGTTATAAATTTAGGGGGGTTAATATTTAAAAATGTCAATTTTCAGAATTTTTAGCTGATATAGTTTGTTAAGCGATTAAGTAAAACACAACTTAAAGAAATAAATTAATAAGTCTTCATCAAAACAAGTGTTTCTTCAATAATAATCGCTAGCGACTGCGTCTCCGTCTGCACCAGGAGCAGCGGTCAGCGATAGACGCTAGCGGCTGTTGCGATAGACGGTTCCGGCAAAAGAGACTAACTTCAAAAGCTGCGTTGTCCAAGGCGCGTTTGTTGCGTCTGACGCAGAGCGATGATCGCTGAGCGTCGATTGCTTAGAGGCCCGTTGTCCAAGAACGCGTCTATTCAGTTAAACAGTTGGTTGCTGACTGTGTTAAAATTTATTTTGCTCTCACTATTAGCGTTAAGAGCCAAGTGTTGAAGATCCTATTCATCGAAGAGATAGAAAACGAGGATATTCTGGACCCTTAGTGAACCTCGATTGTGTACCCACAGTGTTTTCAAAAAGAGAAGTGAGGAAGGATATTTTAGAATACCTATCAAAAACCACTTTAATGCAGACAAAAGTGCATTAATTGATTTTTTTTTTACTTTTAATGGCAACAGTTTAAGTTCCGTTAAATCCTTTAAAGTTTAAGTTGTAATAATTTAATTTAACACTAATTTATTATTATTTTGAAATTTTTCTTTACTTAAATACAGATATCTCCTATTCTAAATAACTCCCAATATGTAATCCATAGCTAAAATAAAAGTCAATACTTTGGTGAATTATTTTAGACTAGCCTATAACTTTAATTTAATTTTGATTTAATTTTGTGTTTTTGTTCGTAGCGGGTCTCTAACTCGTCTAATTTCAATTATCAATAACTCAAATGGAAGCCCTTACATTACTGAATATTTTAAGGTTGAAACGAACTGCAAGCGTTAATAAGAACTGGAGATATTTAAAAAAGTTATAAGAGTACGAAACATCTATAAGAAATGTATGGGGAAGAGTTTTCGTTTGGATTTCTTTAAAACGAAAAATAAATAAAAACGGATTCCCGCATTGAAATTAGCATGAAAATCTAGTTTTGTAAATTATGTGTCACAAAACTATCATTACATAAAAACAATATGTATATCCAATATGGCGGATCCAAGATAGTGGCCATAAATGTGTTTCCTATCGAAATGAAGTACTAACCACCCAATAAATACTGGTGGTGATCTTAAGTCAATATCTCGAAAATGTGCATAAAAGATGCATGTGGAATCATTTTTTATTATTTTTCCAATGTTGGGAAAAGCCACCATTTTTTATAACGATTTTAGGGGGTTTCTCATGGACCGATTTTTGGCAACCTTTAGTATATCAATCAGCAGACTCAACACTACAAAATAAAACCCTAAAACATTATCTTGCAATCTTTTTAGGTCATATTCTATATTTCTTTGACTATAGCCATTACATTAAGATACTGTATATTATACGGGAGAACACAGAAACAACAATGCAATAGACGCAATAGACGCTGGCCGTCAGCGATCCCGTCTGCTCCCGGAGCAGTGCCCCGCGTCAGACGCTAGAGACGCTCCCTTGGACAGCGGGTCCATTGAAATCAATGCTTAGCAGTCACTGAGCGTCCATCGCTAGCGTCTAATACTCAGCGTCAGACGTATCAGACGCGTTCTTGGACAACGGGCCTAAACAATGCAAAGCAATGGGCAGCGATCATCGCTGAGCGATAGACGCACCAGACGCTTCTGGGCCTGGCAAAATGGGCCTTTAAGGCCCGTTGTCCAAGAACGCGTCTGTTGCGTCTGACGCTGAGTAATCGACGCTAGCGATGGACGCTCAGTGACTGCTAAGCGTTGATTTCAATGGGCCCGTTGTCCAAGGGAGCGTCTCTAGCGTCCGGCGCTTGAGACGCTGAGCGTCTGACGCGGGGCACTGCTCCGGGAGCAGACGGGATCGCTGACGGCCAGCGTCTAATGCGTCTATTGCATTGTTGTTTCTGTGTTCTCCCGTATACTCCATACTATACAGTATCTTAATGAAATGGCTATAGTCAAATAAATATAGGATATGACCTTAAACAATTTCAAGAAAATGTTTTATGGTTTTATTTTGTAGTATTGGGTCTGCTGAGTGACATACTAAAAGTTGCCAAAAATCGGTCCATGGGAAACCCCCCTAAAATCGTGATAAAAATGGCGGCTTTTCTCAACATTAGACAAATAAAAAATTATTCCACATGCATTTTTATGCACATTTTTTTAGGTATTGACTTGGGACCACTACCAGTATTTATTGGGTGGTTAGTACTTCATTTCGATAGGATACACGTTTATGGCCGCCATATTGGATATACATATTTTTTTAATGCAATGATAGTGTTGTGACACATCATTATATAAACTAGATTTTCATGCTGATTTCAATGCCAAAATATGTTTATAAAAATCTTTTTTTCTTTTTTACGATATATTCAAACGAAAACTTTCCCCCATACGCATTTCTTATAAATGTTTCGTACTTTAATCATTTAATTTTTTTTATATCTCCAGTTCTCATTAACGCTTGCAGTTCGTTTTAGCCTTCAAATATTCAGTAATGTAAGGGCTTCCACTTGAGCTATCGATCATTAAAATCGGCCGAGTTAGAGACCAGCTACGAACCAAAACGCCAAATTAAATTATTTTTTTTTTTAAATTTGTTTTTATTAAAAGATTTATACCTCGAGTTGTTAATACGCCACCAAGTTCTTTCTGGTCTTAAATTACCCAGTAAAAGTTTGGCATTAATTTGATTAATCACTAAATAGAATCGGACAAATTTAAAATGAGTCATAGACCTTAATTTAACATTAAATTATTTTTATTTAGAAATTTGTCTTTAGTTAAAGACGTATATCCCCAATTTAAAATAACTCACAAAACTCTTAAATAATTCACCAAAGTATTGACTTTTCTTTTAGCTATGGATTACATATTGGGAGTTATTTAGGATAGGGGATATGTGTCTTTAACTAAAGAAAGATTTTAAAATAATAATAATTTAGTTAAATTATTACAACTTAAACTTTAAAGGAACTTTAAATGATTTAAAGGAACTTAAACTGCTTCCTTTAAAAGTAAAAAAAAATCACTTAACAGCCTCTTGTCTTTATTAAAGTGGTTTTTGATAAGTATTTTAAAATATCGTTCCTCACTTCTCTTTTTGAAAACACTATGGGTACACAATCGAGGTTCACTAAAGGTCCAGAATTTCCTCGTTTTCTATCTCTTCGATAAATAGGATCTTCAACACTTGGCTCTTAACGCTAATAGTGAGAGCAAAATAAATTTTAACACAGTCAGCAACCAACTGTTTAACTGAATAGACGCGTTCTTGGACAACGGGCCTCTAAGCGATCGACGCCCAGCGATCATCGCTCTGCGTCAGACGCAACAGACGCGCCTAGTAGAGAGAGAGAGAGAGAGAGAGAGAGAGAGAGAGTTCTATTATCTGGTCACTTATGCGGCTATACGCTCGTCCTGAAGTATACTTGTGGGGCTATTGGTCCTTGTGGGGATATCCCCATAAGGACCAGGTCTTTTTTTTGGCTGGAATGGATTATTCGTTCAAAATAATGCGTAAATTGCCCACTTTCAGCGCGAAACGAAAATATCCCCACATGGCACCTTATGATCCTCACACTTAGTTCGCTTTTGCGGCCACCAGAGCTGCGCTGATGCCGGTTTTCTCTCTCCGAAAAGAGAGTAAAGCTTTGGTCCTTATGGGGATACGAGGCCTGATTGGTCCTTTTTGAATTTAGAGAGAGAACTGTACCTCATGATCAACTGTGGGGATATAAGAGAATATCTGCGGTCCCTATGAGGATGTCAATTCTGATTGGTTCGTTTAAATTTTAGAGAGAGAATTTTACCAAATGGTACATTGTGGGGATGGTTTGTGTCTTCAGTGATAGACATGACACTCTTTGAGGAGCACGAGGTTGTAATTTTGTACAGTTATTGTTCTCTGAGTCCGTTGTGCTGCTGCTGAACAGACATCATGAAGCGTGGCGTGGCGTAAAAATCCAAATTTTTACGCATAATTACTATTTTATTAAACCTTTTATAAAACTGAAAAACTGAATGGATAGTATATTTCTGTCCCTTAAAATCATTATTGGTATATACTTAGAGTTTAAAGAATAACGTCCAATCTATCTAAAATCCATATAAAAGATTCGAGTTTTGTCTGTACATTGCACATAATAATATATTTTTAGGTTGTTTTTACGTTTTATACATTATGAAATGAAAAACTAAATAAAAAACTTTTATCTATCCCAAGAATAATAAACTAAAACAGAGAGTAGCTATACAACATTAGAGTACAACATTTTTAAGATAAAATTTGCCTTACTTTGCCTAAATTTGACTAATGGGCAGGTGCCTGTGCGTAAGCCTGGCTGTTATCAGTCTAAAGAAATTGAGGGAACACACTAAAATTTGGAAGATTAAAGAAGCAGAAACGAGTCTTATCTCTTTATTTCTGTCCGTCTGTCTGTCTGTCTGCTGTCCGTCTGTAACACTCAAGATGGCATTTTACGCTATCTTTTCCAGGAAAACGAGAGTACCTATCAAGATCCAAGTCATTTTAATGTATTCACTGGATTGGCGAGAGTGTTTTTAGTCATTAATATATGGCCTCACTACTTTGTAAATACAATTACTGACGTTCAAAAATGCAGTTTTGTGCGATTTTTGTTAAGTTTTCGTCCAATTTTTATCACATAATCATCTATGAAATAACGAACAGCTGTTCGGATCAAGGTAATTTTTTCCAGGTGTCACTAATATGTTTACAAATGTTGTTTACAAATACCGTAACCATTTTCGATTACATTTTAAAAGCAAATCCCAACCAAGTGAGATTAAAAACGTTTTTCTTGCATATCGGATTTAATTAATCGCAAGTGCAATAAAATAGTGTAACCACTTAAATGAAATTAAATAACTATGCATCATCCAGGTCAGGAACCAGAGATTAGTTGTGTATAAGATTGTTCTTGAGTTTTGATAACCAGAAAGAAGACCTTGAATCAGTTTTGTATACGGCTGGGAAACTTAAATTTATTAATGATCGACACCAATAAATTAGAAACAAGGTTTCCACTCATTGACGGCGCTTCAATAAGTGTAAAGTAAAAATTCACAACTGCAGTTGGTGATTGTAACTGAGGTTTACGGATGATGCTAAACTCGATTTTTTAATGTGTCACTTTTTGTTCCTATACCATTGACTTTAATAGTCAATAGTTCATACTCACCGTGTGATGCAATCGCTGGACCATACAGCCAATAGGCCCATAGCCCATCCTTTGGGTACGTACGCCTACCCAATTATTCATAACAAACTTTTTGACGACAATCCGTGATAACCGGTACTTTTCCCTAGAATACACGGCCTACCTCCTACCTACTTAAGAAATAAAATTACAAACGTCCAAAAACCCAACGATGTGTGATTTTTGTCACGTTTCCTTCTATACCAATCATTGTTTATAGAATACGTAATCTATTAAATGACAAAAAGTTGTTTGTATAAGGTTGTTTTTTTTTCAAACTGACACTGATAAGTTTACATTAAAAGTTGTTTACAAATAAAGCAATTAATGTGAAATAACATTGATTGCCGATAACTTTTTACGAGAAAATCCAAAACCAATAAGAGATCAATAAACTTGATTAACGCATATAATTGGTCTATTTACTTTAATTTTTTTGCTGTAAACGTTAGTTTTTGGTTCTGGTTCTTTTGCCTTAGACGAGTTGGTAGCTGAATTATGCAAATATTTGTTATGCAGATATCTGAAACTATGCAAACCAACTGCTGTTCTTAAGGTTTCAACTGACTAAGATAAGATCCCCGTACGTAGAACGGACACAAAGCTAGTAAAACATAAACGGAGCAATGTTTTTATTTTTAAAAGTATTTGAACTCCATTGAATCTCCAACACAACACCATTTTACAAGCTACATTTTACGTTGGGACAAGAGTTTTATATGTATGGTATTTTTTGCCACAAGCACGAGGCCTCTTTCAGGCCTCGATCAGTCGTAGCCTATTGTAGTAAACAAAAACCAGCATTAAATTACTTCTAATGCTATTCTTATGGAGAACAATTTACTTCATATGTAATTTTGGGAATTTCACTATTTTTTCCGCCGTCTCGGTATTGTGACCTTTCCCTTTAATTTGAGCCCTCTCCCGTCATTCTAGGACTTCTCAGTCGCCTACAATTTTGACGCAAATAATCGGCTTACGTAGTAATAGCTATTTACATTACAAGTGTAGTAAGAGCGTTTTTACATCACGCAGGTGAATGTTGTGCAACGAGCGAAGGCGAGTTGCATAATTCACCGAAGTGATGTAAACACGCTCTTGCGTAACTTGTAACGTACAAAATTTTACCTGACCCGACAATATTAAGGAGGTTACGAGCAATATACTTCATTATCAATTTCACTCATCTTCTAACAGTAACGTCCATTTACAAACAAAAGCTAGGTTAGGAAAATTCTTCAACGCATAACAATAAAATTCAAACACACAGCTGATTTCTAGCGTTGAACGTCGTTGGCTCCATGGAGGTATATTTTTTAAGTTATCCACTCAATGTTATTTAAATGGGTTTCATTACATCACCGAGTGAGTTTTTTTCAACTTTACATCACTCGAGAAGTAAGGAAGTTGTATACATCACGCTTGGGATAGGGAAGTTTAACATGGCGGGTTAGGTAAATATATTGACTAGAGCATTTTTCAATAGGCACAACCATTGTAATGTTGATATTTATTTAACGTCATATTTTTGTTATTTTCGTTATCAAATTTGTTATGTAATGTACACTGCAATCGAAGTGTCGTTATTGCCGCGAGTCACGACGGACGATGTAATGACAATTCGGAATTTGGTCAACTCGAGTCGTGAACATCATTGTGCGCTGTGATCGGTGGGCGGGGGAGGAATGACCTTCACAGACCGCGCACCTGCTTAACTGGCCACACCCCAGCGCAATGGGTCCAAATCATCGTTATGTCCAAATGTATGTAATAAACATAAAGGAATCAGCTTTGAAACGTCAAAAAAACTCACACAGAATATTTTGAGTTGTTTTTTGCTGAAGAAATAATACTGGGCAGACCTCCAACAAAAAAAGGTGCGAAGAACGTTTAAAGAGATTTCCTGAGCTGCAAGGAATAGGAAATTACCTGAAGATCAAATGAAAGGTAAACGCAATAGTGCCAGTTTAAACATGTTGGTATTATCTGTCGTTTTTCATAGTCCTCCAATGTATGATTCGTTTATGAATTTAAACACCAACAGTAATGTTTAAACTATCACATTAGTTGTTTTTTCTGTGTTGTTTTATTTGTAATGCCAGTTTTAAAATGTTGGTATTATCTGTCGTTTTTCGTGGTGCTGCATTGTATGAGTTGAATTTGTTTATGAATTTAAACACCCAATGTAATGTTTACTGTTATTTACAAAGGTTTTCAATGGCTTATAAGCCTTAGGGTTTTATGATTGATATGTTTTATGTTTGTACGACCATTTTCTACCACTACCATTTTAGGTTTTATTCTAAACGTGTCTTTTAGAGGAGAGAATTATTTTCTTCTTACATTAAGCAATAATTGTCTCGGTCCTTAAGATGTTTTTGGGGCTTGTCAAACGATGAAATATACAAACAGTTCACAACAAACATGCGTAACGTTTTACTAACCCCAAAAGACATCTGAATAATTAATGTGAGCGTTGCAATACAGACAAGAAACACTACGTTATTAAAATTATTGTTTTGTGCCCTTAGATCTTTTGAAAGTTATTATTTATACAGTTTAATAGTTGAAACTTAATACTTCTGTTAAATTTCTACCGGTACATTCTATAGTTACTTTCTGAAGGGCTACACTGAAAATTTTTACTTATTTTTACTATTGTAAGATGATTATACTTTATTCCCAATTTTTAGGTTAAGTTCAATTTACATTACTGTATTGTTTGTCAGTATATTTTTATGCCACAGTGTTTTAGCAATTTATTTAATAATATACTACACTATTTGTATATATTATACTTAATTAATAATGTAATTAAAAAAAAAAAAAACAATAATGATTTTTGAAAGAAAATGTTTTATTTTAATCCTTAGAGAGTAATCTGGTAATATCTCAAACATTATTAACATGTTTTCAGACGGTTTGAATAAACAGTCTAGTTACCTTGTATTTTTCATGATGT
This sequence comes from Macrosteles quadrilineatus, assembly GCF_028750875.1. NCBI lineage: Eukaryota > Metazoa > Arthropoda > Insecta > Hemiptera > Cicadellidae > Macrosteles > Macrosteles quadrilineatus. The sequence continues at coordinate 121,052,920 of NW_026542594.1, forward strand.
CGTATTTGTCCATGCAGTTTAACAAATTACTTCAATAACAAAAGAATTTAACGACATAAACCAGTAAATTACATAAGTATAAAAAGTAGTTGATGATTATTATTTTAATATTAAAAACGTAATTATATTCCAAAATATGACATAAAATATGAAAAATGTATGACGTAGTATAAATATTTATTATTAAATCCAGTTTTTTTATGTTTATTGAATGTTGCAATATTAATTATAAAAACTGTTATAACTCTAGTTACAACTACTACTATACACTCCAGTAATAAAAAAAGGTCATTCTTTGCTATACTGGAAAAAATAGACACTTACATTGATTAGAAACAAGAATAGATAAATCAAGTAATGTTACTTTTGAAGCCATAAAAAATGGACTTTTAGGCTTTCACGCCATCTAGAATTAGCAACACCACAAAAGTTTTTTTGGCTGGTTCGATGTGAGTTTCCTGCAAAAATATCTACAGAAATATGGGTTGCAGAAAAAAGCACCTGATGGTGTCATGATGGGGTGACTGGGATTGCAGTATTGCAAGCTCAAAGACCACATTGCCTTCTTTGGAGGCGGCCATGCTTGAATGCAAGCCTATTGTAATCGTTTAATTACAACAAGTTAAGCTCAACACCACAATGAATGATAACACTATGTTGCGGTATCAACTTGAAGTGACGACTTTTATGAATAGCATTATAACACTATCTGAGACAGGGATCTCAGATGGTGCGTATTTAACCTGCATATGAAATTATATAATATCAACATAAAAATGATGAAAATATGTTACTATTGAAAAAATTGTATGCACATTAAAATACATTTATCCGAAATTTTATAAAACTTATAATTAAATCTTCAGTTATAACGTTGTCTAAGGAATATAAGAATATATTCCAGGTAAAGTGGTGTCAACATTTGCCTCACATACATAATATTAATGACGGGGGTACGGACATGAATATTCATGTATGTATACATGGTAATTTTTTTATATATTTATTTAAACCATTGCTTATACTTATACAAAGTCAAAGTCATCTTTATTGTCACATAACGTTTTTTTCAAATGCTCTGGCACAGCCGACATTGTCAAACTATACTAAGATAAACTAGCTAATTGGTAAAAATAAATACATAGTAAAAAAAAAACAATTCACATAGATTTGTCTTCGAGAAACAGATCTATACTAAAATAATTATTTTCCAACAAAAACTAAACAATGTTTCCTTAAAAGATACTAATCCTATGATTGATTCGTTGAACCCAGGCAAATAGTAAAAACATCTTTTACCCATATAAGAAGGTGTCCTCTCCACAAGATTTAATCTGAGTATAGGATATTGAAAATCTTTATTAAATCTAGTGTTATAATTGTGCCGATTATTTTCACTGAGGAGTTTTTCGAAATTTGATTTCACATACAATAAACATTTAAGAATATACAAATTAGGGACGGTTAGAATTTTTAGTTCTTTAAAAAGTTGTTTGCAAGAATGTTTTACGGGTTTGAAAACATTATTCTAAGTATTATTTTTTGAAGTTTAAAAAGTTGATACGAACCAGAGGTGACGCCCCAAAGCTTGAATTTTTCCATACTGTTCCATACTGTAAAATTGATGAAAATAAAGCGTGATAAATCATTAGTCTAGTGTTTGAATAATTTCTTAAGACCATTCAATTAATTATATTACCCTTAAACATTTAGCATGAACTGTTTTTACGTGTCCTCCTAATTTCATTCTCATACCTCCACAAAACCCTCTGAGATATCGCCGTAAAGTCCTCTCTTACAGTCCCACAAATCCCTCTCTTATATCCATTGAAAGTTACTTGGTATCCTATTTCACCGTCTAACATTCTCAAAAACTATTTATAGGCCTACATAACCCCACAAATATCTATCTTGTATATCTCCACAAGATCCGCTCACATATCCTCATAACGCCCTCTCTTGTGTCTCCTGGATAATCACCATCGCACAAACCCAAGTAACTGTAGAACTATCAACTCTTTTCTCATATCGCCATAAAGTCCTCTCTTATATTCCCACAAGTCCCCCTCATATATCCTCACAAAACCCTCTCATTTATCCCCACATGCCCCTCTCTCATATCCTTATAAATTCCTCTCTTATATCCCCACATGCTCCTCTCTTATAGCCTTATAAATTCCTCTCTTATATCCCCACATATCCCTCTCACATATCCTCACTATGCCCTCTCTTACAATGACCGTTATATCCTCTGAATGTTCTCTCTTATATCCCCACTAATTCCTCTCACATATCCTCGTAAATCCTCTCTCATAGTGACCGTTATAGCCCCACAAGGACAAAAATCGGCACTTGGTAAATGGACGAATTTTTGAGAGAGGGCCACAAAAAACAACTGCTAAAATTTTATCTAACAATCTTCTCTCACTGGATTCTTTCTAACACTAAAAATGGCAGAGTTCCCACAAGTGACCATACAAACAAGTATCCCCGCAAAGCACCAGATGCTGGACAGAGAGAGAGAGAGAGAGAGAGAGAGTAGCGTGGCCGCAAAGTAAGCAATCGTAGCAAAGGCCGCGCGAAGCTCACTTCGGCAACAAAATTCCAGTCTGACTATTCTCCATAAGCATTTAGCTTCTTAAAGGGTTTAGTATTCATTGGTACGAATTTGAATTTAAGATGATAGATGTTTTGAACCAAGCAGTACTTAACAAAAGTCATTTAAACATGGTCAAGAAACAACCCTCTGCGTCTAGTTTTATACTAAATCGTCTCCATAATAGTACTAGTAGTCTAATAGTGAGACAGGAGGACCTGTACATCATATGCATGACTGGGCAACCAGTACTGGCATATTTATGTTTTCAATTTCATAAAATAATTTGTGATATCGTGGGAATACAATATCAGTAGTGTTTTTATTTTTAAATGCATAAATTTTCAAATTAGAGAGACTACCTATGTTTTTAAAACCGTATTGTTTTCGTACGTTTATTTCCCCAAAACAATGTCTGAGAAACAGAGTAGTGTGTTATTATTTTTAGTAACATTACTGATCAAGTCAATGACTTTATGGAAGGATCTAATGTTAAGGATATGTCTAAGGATAAACAATGTTAACATATTTGGAGAAACGTATGGTAACAACTACTTGACCAATTGAGCAGATGTTTTCCATGAATAGAGCCAATATACCACAGGCCTAATGGAAATAAGCATTTTGTATTTTAATAGTCTCCTAGAGCTCTGCCCTGACCGCTTCCAACATTTCTATGTTGTTCTTATGAATACACTTGATATTATAAGCGCCAAATTGATATAAACCAAGTGTTTGAGAATTATTTTGATAAAAATCGTGGACATTTATGTGTTTATAACTATTTCATAACAGCAGATCTATAGGACAAAACGAACGTCTTCAAGTTCTGAAGCATGGGTATGGTGGCTAGTTGTTAATAATTGAAACAAGTATTCCCTACTTCAAAGCTTAACTGCATTTAATTAAGTTCAGTTAGTTCAATAGTTAACTAAAGCAACTATTTAATTAGTGAAAGGCGACTCACAACTCTCCACTGTTGGAAGCTTTTAACAGTCAACAATGTTTGCAGTAGATGATCGCCTCATCAAACAATCAACCTACGAGACACCCAATTTCATTCTGACTTATTAAAATAATAGTTACTTTTACTGCAAATACATGAAAATGTTACTAATACGGTGCTCTATGATTTTGTATAACACTATAAATCCAGCACATTGTCAAATTAGTAATTTTTCATAATGAGGTAGGACATTTTATCATAGATGTTAATGACTAATTTCATGTATGCTGAATTCTATGTTAATTGATTAATCTTTTCTGCTATATAGCTTATTTGTGAAGATTAATTAATCACATGTTTTTAATTTTGTAATATGATCAAGAAAATGGTAAATAAAGTAACTTAAAACTCACTATTTTTTTATAATTATCCTATTTTATAAAAACTTTGTTAGATGATTCAGAATAATAAAAGTTATTACAAAGGTGCAGACTGTAATATAATTTTATAACAATTGTATATATATATATATATATACTAGCTGGCCCGACAGACGTCGTCCTGTCCTATTGTGGTTTTATGTCACATGCTCGTTCATTTTCAAGATGAGCTCGTTCGCATGGCTCAATCACGTCCTGGTTGAAGTTCGTTCGCTACGCTCACTCACCTTTAGGTTGGAGCTCGTTCGCTGCGCTCACTTGCCTTCAGGTTAGCTCGTTCGCTACGCTAACTTGTCTCCAGGTTGAAGTTCGTTCGCTACGCTCACTCACTTTTTGGTTGCAAATTAGCTGTTCTCATAAATTAAAAAAAAATATAGTGCTGCACCCTGTTGGTAAACCTATTAACTTTTTAATGCTATTGAACATCACAGAATCAAATTGTTTAGCTGCACCAGCTGTTAAGATTCTTTAATTCCATTTAAATATGAGTACTCATAAGGTTAACATGGGAAACTCCAGAGCCACTGGGGCGGAGCCCTATAGACGGATCTGCACCAAACTTCACACAAACCATCCTTGAATAATGCTTAATAATGCCTAAAAGTTTCATTACAATCTGTCGAGCGGTTTCGGAGTCCATAAAGGACAAACATACAAACATACAAATATACAAACATACATTGGATTTTATATATATAGATATGACTAGCTGAGAACCTACCCGTCCTTCGTACGGGGTTGGCGTATAAGTATAAAATGCTTATTACAGTTATATACTCGTGCTTTGCGTTTGCAATGGGAGAGGAAACGGTTTAAGAAAATTTGGTTCTTTTAATTTGCGGTATGCTATAGTATAGTATAGCACATCTACCCGTAATGAAATTCTAAATTTTCACGGTTCTAGTTGGTTCAAATTAGATGTTGTCCTAAATGTAAAAAAATTAATTGAATTGTGTTGCACCCTGTTGGTAAACGTTTTAACCTGAATTCTTTTATTCCTTTTAAATATGATTACTCATAAGGTTAACATGGGAAACTCCAGAGCCACTGGGGCAAAGCCCGAAAGGATTTTTGAGATAAGAATGCGTCTATATGTTAATCGTGAATGTGAGCTATCATATCACACAAAATTCAGCCCAATGCGACCAGTATCTTTTGCGTTGACTTGTTACAAACATCCATATATCCAAACTTTCTCACTTTTAATATTAGTAGGATATAGGATTTATGAGTTTAGACCAAAAATATGTGTTTGATTTTCTTATCCAGTAGACTCCCTCTTCTTCGGACTCCTTGGGACCAAGGCCAGTCCGGATAGCGGTTTTTCCGATTAAACCGACGTACCCAAAATCTTGTTAAAACGGACCATTTAAATGCATACTGTAAACAGTATTTGACTTAAATTTAGGAGAACATTGTATTTAGAAAATGGTCTAAAAACTTTCCCACGAGAACAGTCGTTTCAGTACCGCCCACTTCCTGCCGATCTAGTCCGGATAAACCTATGTGCTGATAAAAATTGTCCGATTTAACACTCCGAAACCCCACCTAGGCTGACGTTAACCAAAACCCCCGGTCTGTGAGACCCCATTTGAAAAATAATGGACCCCGCTTAGAAACACACAAACCGAAACGCTCGGTCTGTGAGACCCCGCTTTAAAATACACTAACCCTGGGCTTCTGAGACGGACATGTTATGAACAGACGACCTGTCAAGGTCACAGCACCCATGCAAAATGAACAAACGATATATCAATAGGTAGGGGAGGAAAAGGGGGGAAGGTATTGGGGGAATGGAATCTACCAAGTAAACAGTGTTGCCAACATGCGTTTTTGAAAATTCCCGTGGGCCTGTCAGACCGGGGTTTCGGTATTAGTGTTAAGACATGTCATTTCCGCCGAGTGTGGTCCAGTTAAACCGATGTCCGGTTAAAAGGTGTCCAGATAAGAGGGAGTCTACTGTACTGATTAGCTTATTGGATTTTTACCTAAATTTAGTTTAAATATTGTTTTGCTCAAGAACCAGCTGAGCTTAGTAAGTAAAACAACAATAAACTTATTATTCAAAAAATCATCTTTTATTAACTGATTTGCACACATGCATAATATTGTCATAGTATGGTAGGCAATCTAGTAACTGCTAGGGGTCTGCGGAATTAGCTAACTCAGGAACTCGCTAACCCCATGGTAAATGCCCTATCTTTAAATTTTGGTCGATGGGCGGAACTCGATAACTTTTTCGGTTTCGGAATTTGCTAACTCCGGAATCCGCTAACCCGAAAAAAAAATTAGTTCCAATCAAATACTGATTATTTTACTTAGCACTCTCCCACCAAAACTGAATCCTCAAAGTACTGAGGCATTCCAAGTAAACTAATTACATGTAGGAGTTTTAATTGGAATAAAACTATTACCTTATGCTAAATCCCAATAAAAAAACAGACAGAATCTTAGTTTCTTTAGAAGTAGTAGTAAAAAAGCAAAAATATCGTAGTCACAAGCTATTTTGAAACTAATCTATATAATTAATACGCTACATGAAACTTTGTCGGTTGAACTCCTCCACCATTTCTACACCGATTTTATCCATTGACGTCTCATTGGAAAGAGCGTGTCGCGTAGATTTGCAAACTGGCCTTACATTTTTGAAAAAGTCCCTTGGGCTATGCCCCAGTGGCTTTGAAAGTTCCCATGTTATCCATATGGAAAACATAATTTTTTACATTTTGATCAGCTGTATAATTTAATTGCTGTTATTTATTTTTCAATTCAATGAAACGCATTGAGTACATTTATTTACTATTTTGAGTTTGTGTAAACATAACCCCAAGACAGATCGTGTTAGTATGGTTGTATCTCAGATATGTGTATTTATCGTTGTTTTGTGTAGCTATGACGGATCGTGTTAGCATGATTGTAACTTAAATTTGTTATTTGTTGTTTTTTTTTCTTTTAAATGCCTCCGACGCGACGACAAGAAAACAAAGACAGGAGGCGTAATCGTGATAACGACCGCAGCTCAATCTAAACTATTAGGTTACAAATGCGCCTTAACACTACCCCAAAACGACTTTTCGTTCTCAATTAGCCCTCTATCAATGACCTGTGTTGCCTGTACAGCGAAGCATTTTGAGGAGGAGAAACCGGCCGGAATGTTTTAGGTTTATCAATAACGAAGATAAACCCATGTAATACAAACTTAAGGTTTTAAAGTGGTAGAATCTCTTAAGGTTTTTGTCCATACAACCTTATATGGCTTTAAGTCAGGAAATGTTTGTAGACAACATTAAAAAAACAATACCGTACCAGAGGTTATGAAATGATACAATATTTACAGGAAATGTTGATTACTGTTTTATATACATCGTGAGTATCTTCATGAGCTACACACCGGTTATCTTTGAGTTTTAAACACGTTGTAAATAACACTATTATTCGTTTTGAAATAACTCCTGTAATACTTTGCAATTGCTCGAATTCGAGCAACATGTACACTAGTATGATATTGTTTAACGATTAAACCCAGTTAACCACAACCGAGCAAGGCTCTGCCCCTGTACTATAATTTTTTTGTCCTAGAATGCTAGGCACGAGCCCGCAACTGTTCTCACATTACTTCAGGCTAGACCTAGGGGTTACGGCGTTATCACTTAGATCAAATCCATTGGTGATTTGGCGGGATTTGAACCCGGGACCTCAGGATCTGGAGTCCTGCTCTCACCACTAGACCAGCTCGCTCCCCCCCCCCTCCCCGAACCATGGATTAACCAATTAAACAACTAAAGTAATAGTTTTCTGAAAAAAAAATATTTATCTAACATGATAGGTTTATATTTCAACAGATAATTTATATAGGCTACACAGATTATTATCACTATACAAGACTTGATTATGTTAAATAATGTTTAGTTCAATATTTCACATTTACTGAAAACGCAAATACTTTACGGTAAGAAAAAACTACATTTCGTAAAAATGTGTAATACCGACGATCAATAGGCTTATTACTGTAAACAACTTGTTACGTAAACATTTTTGTGAGTTTTTGAAACCCACTGTTTGACCAAATTACATTGAAACATACTTAAAATAAACAGTTATTTATGTCAGCTACTAGATATTTCAAAAATAATAGCTTGACACCTAAGAAAACTGAAACTATGAACTAAAATTATGACTTAAAAATTCCCTCTCTTTCAAATTTATCTTTCTTTCAACACCAAAATCAGGAAAATCCATCAAGAGGTTGATTTAGAATTGTGAAATAAAATAACTCTGTCAAGTTGTAATATGTATGATCTGCCTAGAATGAAAGTGGCGTATCTAAGTCAACATTTTCAAATCTGAGTTCTATACAAAATTGGGCTCCTTTTTAGTTCCTATGTTCAGTATGATAGTGGTGTAAGTCAATAGTTCAAAAACTGGCCCACAGGAGCAGCACAAAAAATATCAACTAACCAAAACAAAACAGCTGTTGGTCTGAGAATGACAGTCAGTGTTGTAATCCATATGATGTGAAGCTTTAATATAATGTTTTATGCTAAATAAATAATGAAATATTAGGCCAAACTGTTTCTAAATATATAACCTGACAATTTAAACGGTTTGATTCACAAATACAACAAATACTCATTACTTAGTTCCCATGATTTACACTACTTTCATTAAATAACCTGATTTTAAACTGTTTGTTTCATAAAACAACAATTACTGTATTCAAAACTGGGTTTCGTTTCGGTGACTTACACCACTATTGTTCCAGGCAGCTCAAAGAATATTATACTAAAAATAGGCTTTACCTTTGTCACTGCAGCTCAAAATCTTGTGGTGTAACTATGTTACGGCCGTTTCGGCATTACAACGACGATGGCATTGTAATGCCGAAACGGCCGTAACATAGTTACACCACAAGATTTTGAGCTGCAGTGACGAAGGTAAAGCCTATTTTTAGTTATTATACAGCTCAGGGGCTAAAACATGGATTTTAATGAATATTATACCTCCTCCTATTTACTAGTGGGCATAGGTTTACAATCCTAAAAACTGTTATTAGAACATATAACATTATTACTCCTTAGTTCAACAAAATTTAGGATTAGGATATTACTAAAATTTATATAAAAATTATTATTGTATGTTACTAGTAAATATACTAGTAGGCTTAGGTTTACAAAGCTTTGGTGTTTACTATTAGGCCTAGGTTTACAATTATTCAATAAACTGTTATAAAGCGTATGTAGTATTTTTTACACATAAGTTGGATGGTTCAACGATGAACCTTTAATTTTATGAATAAGTTATGAAACGTAGATAATGACTTTATTAATTAATGATCTATTATGACATCACGATAAAAATTGTCAATTTGAGAACTCACGTGTATTGAGTTTAATTACGGTAGTTATTCTTAATATTCTTCATATTCTGTTATTTTCCTATAATTTTTTTATATGAGCAATGATTACTTGTATATATGCTTGCAAAAAGATCTCGACAACGACTTCAACGATTTCCTTCGTAATAAATTTAAATAATTTATTTCTGGACAAAAAACGTGTTTAAAGCAGTCAAAGATGCCAACAAAAATCTAATTACGTAAGAAAATGAAACTGGCAATAACAAATTTTTTACATATGCCTTATGGGTTGCCAAGTAGGCCTAACCATGTTGGCTGAACAAAATAACAAAGGAAAACTACAAAAATACTTGTAACATGTGTTTATAACAATCCATCTACAGTACAGTAGCAAATTACAAAATAGGTACAGTACAAAGGGAAAAACATCATTTGTTGCTATTGAGCCCCAGGTCCTACTGGTATTAAGATAGAAATCATAAACATTTAATTGGCCGTTGTACAGTTAATAAAAATCCCCAGTTAATTGGGGATTGCAATTTTAACTGGAATAAACAAAGTTAAAGGCAAAATGAATTCAGGAATTTATGTCCTTAGAAGATTATCTAAATTCTGTGATTTAGCCACTTTAAAAGTAATATATTTTATCTTGGTTCACTCACATTTGGCATATAACATTTGTGCATACGGAGCAACAACTCACAAAAACTTAAAAAAGATATTGAAACTTTGCAGAAAACATTTATGACAACTAGACAAAGCTACAAAAAAATTATGACGATTTTTCAAATTCATAAAACAAAATGGCGGCCATTTAACATTTTTATAAAATCAACGGTTTTTGAGTTATTTAAGAAACAAAATTTTAAATGGCCGCCATTTTGTTTTATGAATATGAAAAATCGTCATAATTTTTTTGTAGCTTTGTCTAATTGTCATAAATGTTTGTGCAAAGTTTCAATTTCATATGTTTAACCGTTCTTTAGAAAAAAATTAATAACTGAAAAAAACAAAATGGCGGCTGTGTGAGTAACTAAGGACTTCCGGACAATTTAAATATGATATTTAGGTATGTTTCTTACCCAGGAACAATGCCCTAAAATATTGGTAGAGAGTTCCGGGACACCCTGTATATATGAATGTGTTATGTATGTTAAACAAAACATGACTAATACTAGTTTTCTTGGCCATAATCATACTTATAACACTAGACACAAAAATGATTTGAAATTAGAAACACTGAGATGTTCCAAAATTATCCTTTTTGTTTACTTTTCAATTTGTATATAATTTGTTTATAAACTATGTGTTATGTCTCCAAACACCTAGGCCTACTATTAGCTAAATTAATTAATACCTCTAAATTATCACATGTTTACATACAGTAAAAGGGCAAAAGGTTTCACCTATTGTAAATTTCCATATTTCACATTCTCATCAAACACTGTCTTTTATTATTTAATAAGCTGAAATTTGTAATCACTGGACGTTATTTATACAGTTTGAATTATTTTACAAAATTATTCTTCTTTTTCACTTTCAAAAATATAATTAAAATACTCGATATAATGCCAACCAATCATAAGTAACAGTGAATAGTGAGTGACATCAAGAAACTAGTGATAACTAATTGTTGCAACAGATGTATGAAATTAAACATCAAGATTTTCAATTGTATAGTAAGTGATGAAGAAGCAAGGAAGGAATCTGATTTGAAAATTTTAATTGGTGATTTAACTTAACAGTATTTAAACCTCAAGATCTATCAATTACTTAATACCTATCATTTCTACATCAAGAAATATTTTGTGATGAAGACTACTATAAACTTTTGGGTGTTCACAAACTGAACTTGACTTAGGCCTACTTTGCTAAAATACTCACATTGCAATATTTCTATTGACTTCTGCCGTTTTGAACTTAAACCTAAATTATCATTTTACTAAATTCAAAATTTGAACTTTCATCTTTTTAAAAGTGTATACCCAATTGAACTGTAACTTTTGATGAACATTAGGCTTATGCCTATCCAAAATCACATAAGCCTACTTTGAGCCGGCACGGTACTCCTAGAACCCTGAGATAAGAATTTCATCTAAATTTATAACCATTTGTCCAATTTGATAAATGAAAGGTTTATATGTGTTCACTATTGTAAACCCTGGACATTTATTTATTTACCAACACACATAGACTAATAAAGAACTTTACAACACTTAGATTAGAATTTTAAAAAAAGACCACATATAAGGGTGGCCAATTCTTTCATAAATTGCCCGAAAGTTTGAAAAGTGAGACTAACATTAAGAAATTCAATAAAAATTTAAAGGCACACTTGTTATTCAATGAATGAGTTTTTATATAAAATAAGTTAAATGGCGTTGTTGGTAAAATTTGTTGGTAAAAAGGTGTACTGTATTATACTTGTAAATAGATTAATTTTAATGTACTTATTTTTATTTCTTAGAAATAAGATCTGACACCATTCATTGTACATAAATTGTACATATCTATATATAAAGACATATTTGATTTGATTTGATAAATACAAAACAATGACTTTTTAATGATTTTGTAGTTGCCTTTTAGTTACTTTGGGCTCTAGGTAGCTGTAATAATGCAGTGGAATTTATAATGAAAAAAATTACAATGACATTTTGAAATATGGCGGTGTACGATTATTTCGTCGTAGGCCTATAAGGTTGGCAACGCTCCGTGCAGTGGGCACGGCCGGGTTAGCGACTTCCGCCGCGACACAAAATCGAGTTAGCCGGTTCCGGAGTTAGCCAATTCCTGACTGTGATGGTTAGCCAGTTCCGCCACCCGACCGAGCCAGTGAGTTTCAGAGTTAGTCAATTCCTATGTCTCCTGCTAGTTTAAGGAGTACTAGGGGAATGAGCATTGCTCATGGTATTTAGCCTAATTTGTTCGAGAGGTCAAAGAATTTAAAATATAGGCCTACATATATTGGATTTCCATGATAGTCCATACAGCATTTTATTCACGACCTTGTCATCTTAAGTCACTGAAATACAATTGTAAATAAGCCACATTACTGACACACCAAAAAGAAAATTTTTAAAATCTACGTTTTTTTTACTCGCCATTGTATAGGACTTGATGTTATAATAGATAATCTCATGCCATAATTAATCGTTTATTGGCATAAACTTTGCATCGGGTTTCCTCTGTAAATTAATTGACCACTTGCCAAATGACGCATCATACTAGGCCTAAAGAAAATTTTATTGAAACCAATAAATTCCACAGATAAATCTATTCTTACAAATATATTAAATCTAGTGTAAACTAAAAATAAAAATAAAGTTTTTAAAAACTACACATAAATTAAGCACTCTGAATACTCTAAGATTTAGGTTAGATAATAATAGTTTCAAGACTAAATTTAAGGATTTGCGAGACAAAAAGTTGCAAAGCCTTCTTTGTACATACTCTAGAGTCTAGAGCCTTTTATGTTGTATGAATTTGCACGAGTGTCAAGAGATTAGTTTTCATACTGAACCACATTTTAGAATAATAAGTCTGAATAAAAGAAACATGTCCAAACATAATTATTAATTTGTAACTTTATTTAAACTATTAAAATATATATCTTAATATTTTTATTATGTTGTAAGCTATTTTTGTCTTCAGTAGACATTCCCTCGTTATTAATTTAGGCCTACCTTTCAAATTTTTCATACGGACGATCAATCTATATTGAAATTTTCTACAATAGGTAGCTAAAAATAAGAAAATCTCATGATATATAGGCCTACTCGTAACATCTGTTGACCAGCATTGTTGTGATGCGTTAGTCGTGGGATCCCGGAACGTCGCAACTAATTATGGAATCGAAGAACAACATGCCAATTCCAGAGACGCATCGTATAAACGTTCTTGGCTTTTCCTCGGATTTGACTTTTAGTTCAATAGTGTATGTTTTGTGGTAAAAGACTTGAACAGTCATTGTAATTATCCTATTGCTGAGTAATACACCCCAAGTGTATTATATAATCAATGCTCAATAGTATTCGTAAGAATATCCTTTTTTAGTACTGTATTTAGTAGTTTGCTTCTGTAATGTAGATGATTTCTTACAAACATATGTTACAGTTAATTTATTTACATTTTCATAAAACGGCTATAAGAAGAATGTGTATGAATAAAACTAAAAATGATTAAATAATATTACTGAATTGTATAAACAAAGAGTATTAACAATAGTATATGACAACGCTATAAAGACCCAATGATCATGGACGCGGTCACTGTCGGATCATCAAAAAGCAACGTTACTTTCCCAACATCTTGTTCGTTGTACAGACTATTCAACAGATGAGGGAGTTTACGAACCCTTCATTAAAAATCAAAAAGCTATTTTACAATTTATCAGACTAAATGTTAAAAATACTAAAATTTCACAGCCTTGACATGTTTTTACGAAAAAACATTTTCCCAGATCAGAGCCTAGCATTGGTATTGTTTTTAAAACCAATATATTTTTAACAATTCAAAGGAAATCATTGGAGACGTTTTTGAAATCATTGTCGTAAAAACAAACACATTATCGTATTACCTATATAGTATGAATAAAATGTATCAAGGTAGTAGTGATTAAGCAGTGATGATTGATTGAAAAAATGACATATTGGTGTTATAGTATATACTGTATCTAGTCTTTTTTTAAGGATGTGAAAATTGATTAATGCGAATGAATATTAGGGAATATTAGGAATATTAGTTAGCCGTGTTATGCTTTTGTCGATTGATTTCAGAATCTTAGTTAGCATGTAAAAGAATTATGTACATTTTTTTCATGAGTTTTTACAACTGAAAAAACATAGACCTAAATGATTGAAGGTGCTGGCAAAATATTGTTACAAACAATTGCATTAGCTTTCATCTACCAATCAGAAACTTGGTTTAATGCACAATGTTTAAATTGGCTAAAAATAAAGTTATAAAAAGCCCTCATAACTTTGGAATGGATCAATATTTGATAAAATGGATTGTGGCATTGTAATATACCGTAATGGATTGCAAACCCACCTTGAAAACAATATTTTGCATCCAATATGGTGAATCAAAGATGACGGCCTGAAGTGACCACCTTGTCAAAATTAAGTACTTGCTACACAACAATGTTTGGAAGTGGTCTGGGACTGATATTTGTAAAATGAAGAAAAGAGTTGAAGGGGGGGGGGGGCAATTAAAACTCACCCTGTATCTATACTAATATATAAAAATGAAAAATCACTGAACCGATTGAAATAAAATGTTGTATGAAGGTAGCTTATATACCTGATTAACATATGGGCCATTCCTGTTATTATATTTCCCTTGGCTACGCCCCATGGGCTTCCAAAGTTTCAGTGTTTACATTTTAGAAGATTGTAAATAGTCAAAAATATTAATTGAAGTCAGCTGTAAATACTACAACTTGACAGTTCAAACAGCAGAGGTTAAGGGGTACAGGTTCTGCTCCCAAGATTCTAAAGTTTTATGATTATGAGAATAGTTTGATTAAAATATTTATAAAACTAGGCCTATACTTATTTTCATGGAAACAGAAGGATCATTACAATGTATAATTTTTTTGGAATAATATTGATATGGTAGCTTTTTGTTTACAAATTAGAGCTGATAAAACAAAATCGTTGTTTGGATCAGGATTAATAGATTTTAAAAACTAAGGGATATATGTAGGATACTGGTACAGTTTTAAAAATTTTACTGACTCAATGTTTACACTTTTATTTGTATTTTAATTAAATTTACAAACTAAATTTCCACTATACCTACTTTTATTCTGTCCAGAGGTAGCTACTACTTATATTTTCTTTATCATCTACTTCACATTCGCTTTTTTACATTTACAGAAATCTCCTTAGTACCGTAGTTGTGTTTTTACAACACTGCTTTAATTTGACTATGGAGAATATCATAAAACTAAGCTGCACGCAATTCACTTTTGTTTCTAAAATCAATTAAATATCTGTAACGTAACTATGTTTCTTTACTCAATGTTTTAAATAAAGGTGTAAATTAATGCAAATACATACACGTTTTTAACTATGGAACAATTTAAAATAATAACTGTTATGTATTATGTTGTTGATTTTTATATAACGGAATTCAAGATCAAATATTTTTGCTTCAGTGTCCTCTCCGTTGCGAAGCACGGGTGGTACAACAGCTAGTATTTTATATACGTGTGTCTGTTAGCATAACTCAAGCAAAAATCATATGATATTTATGTAAAATTTGGTAAAGCAGTTTCTTCAGGTCCAGATCTTACTATGAGACCTACTAGGACCGTAATTAATTAGTATCTTTTAATTAAATGGCAAGAGTAATTTATAAGAGTAAGTCCCTTAGTATACCTGAATAAATAAATTATCAAACAAATGTGTTTAAATAAACTTACCCCTGGTCTATCCTGTCAACAGGGTTTGGTCCAGGTATTTGTCCAGGCATAATCCCATGTCCAGGAATAGGTCCGGGGATGGGCCCATGTCCAAATGGTGATCCTGGAGGCATTCCAAACTGATGACCACCAAAAGGCTGTCCGGGGGAAGAGAAATGGGGGTTGGCACCTCCAGGGGGACCTCCCACAAATGGAGGGCCAGATGAGTTTGGTCTTCCAACAAATTGTGGTCCACCTCCTGAAGGTGAGCCAAAAGGCCCCGGCCCATTGTAAGGAGGTCCCGTCGAATTAGAGGGAGGGGGAAACCCCCCAGGTTGAGGGGGGCCTGGACCTGGCGTCGAGGATCCAGAAGGAGCAGGAGATGCAGTGTACTGCGGAGTGGATGAGCCTGGTGGGGGGCCTCCAGAGTATGGGGGGGCTCCAGCAGGGGAACCAGCCCCTGCCGGGGGCCCCTGAAAGGGAGGGCCTTGGTAGCCCGTGTTGGGACTAGAAAAGTTCTGAGATGAGTTAGAAGTAAAAGACTGGGGCTCTGGGGGTGGCCCCTTCCAGGACACAGCAGGATCCTCCAGGGTGGCTGTGAGAGATATGGGAGGAGCGACTCTGCGACTACAGCCTGCAACATAAAACAACAATACATCAACATTCAGCACTAAGTTTGTATTTCAAAAAGAAATCAGAGCCCCTAATTCCTTATCACTATGAGTTACCAGTACATAGGTACAGTAGACTCCCTCTTATCCGAACTCCTTGGGACCGAGGCCTGTCCGGATAACGGGTTTTCCGGTTAAACTGACGTCCCCAAAACTCGTTAAAACGGACTGTTTACTGTGGTATTCGACTTAAATTTAGGAGAGCATTGTATTTAGACACGTGATCACTGGTCTCAAAACTTTCCCACGAGAACAGTCGTTTCAGTACTGCCAACTTCCTGCCAATCTAGTCCGGTTAAACCAATGTGCTGATAAAAATTGCCCGGTTAAAGAGATGTCATTTCCGCCGAGTGTAGTCTGGTTAAACCAATGTGTTGGTTAAAGAGATGTCATTTCCGCCGAGTGTAGTCCGGTTAAACCGATGTCCGGAATAGAGGGAGTCTACTGTAGTCTACTAATCTATATGGGTGAAAGTGGGAACCAAATATAGATTTAGAAATGGTGCATAAAAAATCAATTTAGTATTAATTTTCATTTCATACTTTCTGTAGGCTAATAATTGCTTGATGAATGAGAAATGGTTTGATAAAATTTTCATCGTTCTCCCATAAACCCGTTGTAAAATTATGTTAGGTAGTATAAATATGATTTTGTAAGAAAGCAAGTGTCTTAAAACTAGCCTAATTGTACAATGCCTGGGTGAGATGTCAATGTTTCTATGACTACTATTTGCATAGCCCAAATTATTTATTTTTTACAGAAAGTATCTATATATTAATAGGCATCTTTATAAAATGGCAACCATGACTTCTGCCTAAAAGAAACTTGTGATAAACTAGCACATTGGCCAAACTGTAAAAGGTAGCACATCAATTGTTTAATTCACAACATTTTTATCGAATATATATTAAGCGAACGATATTTTTTAATACCTTAACTATTTGCTTGATTTGTGAAAGTTCTAATGAACAACAAGATATTGTTTTTATCTTGACAACTTTTGAGTATGAAAGTGTACATGGAGGCAATTTCAGATTTGCATTTAAAAATAAAATTACAGTACTGTAGGTTACTGACAAGTTTTAACTCCATATGAAGCATTTTGGTCTTCACTAACCATGACCAAATGACTAGTCTAATAAATTTGTAAATAGAGGCCCAATGTGAAGATGCAAGAAAAATATTTAACACCAAAGGTAGGCTACCAGTAGGCCTATTTTACAAAGTCACTAAAAGTTTTGTTAGATCCTAAACCTTCTTTTTCCAAAACACCAGAGACCCGTTAAATGAGATTGAATAGAATACAGAATTATTCAGATTGGCTGGGAATGCAGTTGGATAGAAAATAAAAAACCCCGCCGCAGCAAACCTGCAGACTAAGCAAATTTCCATTTGCCTGAATTGATTTTAAATTAAATCTATTTAAATAACATTAGGTTCAAAGAGTACCTATATTTGCTGCTACAGATATGACTAATAAAGTGTTTTTAGTAAAATATTAATAGCTTAGAATAAAATTAATAAATTTTCCATAAAAATATATCCATAAACAAGCAAACTAGGCCTACAACATTTTACCAAATTCTCCAAAAGAACATGGGAATTGTAAATTTACAGTTTGTTTCTTTTTTTTCTACGTAATCAATAACCGTAGGGCTTTTTTATATTATTGTTATTTTTTTACTGAGGACTAGGCTTACAAGTAGGGCCTACAAAAACTCTTTTATACTAAATAAATCAAGTTATTTGTTTTTTAAGCTCTTTAAAATGGCCAAGAGAGAAATTGGGAAATTTTCCGTTTTCAGGGTCAAAAATTAGAAAAACCCCAAAACTCAAGTTATCGCGTTCACTGACAAATTTTATACATAGGGCGTTTTTAAAAGAATGCTGGGATTTAAATTTTCATCGCTTGGGTACTATTCAAGGTAACTAAATGTTTAAAACGTCAAATTGAAGTTAAAATAACCAAGTTTTGTTCCCCGTGTAGCAAGAGAGGAAATTTTGACATTGGCATGATGCGCAAAACAGGTGCGCGGTAATAGGCCACTATTGTGACTCATACGCCTGACGCCAGTTGCCACTACGACGTTTACGGCGCAACAGAAGGAACAGATTGTAATTTGTGGTTCGCAGCTAGCTTATATCCATTGCTAAATTAAACCAAATTTAAATCTACTTGATGATAAAGAAACTTGAAGCTCGTTTAATGAGTTTCGTGGCACCGTAGTGTTTTGAAAAGACATTCACCTAGCCAGATAAGAACAAACGATGACATAGTCTAAGAAATCCGAAAATTCTGCATCAGAAGCCCGAAAAAATTGATTGCCCGACGAAGTCTTGGCCATTTTGTGATGTTATCTGTAAAAGATAGAGTCCTTGTGTCTAAAAAGATTCAGTTAACACATTCACTGCTAAAAACCTTTACACAGGTGCTCCTAAACTGCGGCGAGGCCCGGGCGGAGCCCTGGCACGCTAACTGAATCAGCGATCGCTGTTGGCATTGAAATATCTAAGTAAGACAAATCATAAAAGAGCAGTGGTGATTGTTCTGCATTACCCCGAAAGTGGACGTAGTTCACTGAAACACCCAAAGGTAGTCATCATCACTGCCTGGATCAATAACCAGAGTCTTTGTTATATAGCTCTAATAGAGAAAATCCCCGAAAACGGGACGAAGGCATAGACAGGATTTTACGGGAATGTTTAGTACCAACCTACACCAAAATAAAGCTCGCATTCTAGGCTACAGGCTGGCAGCAAATACAACATTGCCCAGCAATGGCTGAGCTCAGATTGAAGCAAAGTTGTTGGCATTGGTGAAGGACGACATTTCCCGCCCCGCACCAGGGGAGCCAGTACCGCAGGACGAAAATTCCCGCACCTCGCACTGAACATGTTAAGACATCAGATAAACCTGCCGATCGCCCTAAGCGTGGGCCTACATACTTTGCCAGTTTTATGCTCATATAAGATTGATGAAAATCTGAACTTTATTAAATCATTCCTATAGGATCAAAGAGTGAGAAGAAACTTTGTTCTTTTCCCTTCAATTTGACGTTAAAATCGTTTAATTATCTTGAATAGTCCCCGAGCAACGACCGTTTAAAATCCCGGCAATCTTTTAAAAACACCCTGGATATATACAGATGTCCCTTGTTAGGTGTCTCAAATTGATTACGGAAAAACGGCTTAACGTACAGGGATGAAATGAAATTATTTCCCGCTAAATCAACCCCAAAGAATAACGTTTAAAAAAACATCCGTTACAGGGTGTGCCAAAAACTGAGGGTCACTAGTTCGAATCTCGGAATTTCCAAATGTAAACATATATTATGTTCCTACTTCATTTTAAAGGTAGGTATTTAATAGAAAAACGTTTTGGCGAAAACAGAAATAAATTATCTTTTCCTACAGTTACCTAACAATGTACATGTTCTCTCACTGATTTGAGAAAGCAAAGTGGCCAATTCGCTCATCAGTGAGACAATGTTAACATTGTCTCACTCTAATTACTTTGTCTCACTCCAGATTTGCAATGAGAAGGCACGAAATAGTGAGCGCGTAACATACAGGCAACGTCGTATGCACGCGAAATACGTTGGCAGCACTGGCTGTAAATCAGCTGGTCAGCTGTTGTACTGATGTATTTGTCAATTTGTCACTTCACATTAAATGTTAGGCCTATATTAAAAGTTCACTTCTGTGTAAAAATAGGTTATGTTTCTTCACCAATTAATTTGTTTTATGGTAACTGTAGGAAAAGTATAATGTGCAACTCGAGTTCAAAGTACAATTGCCTCACTCGAGGTCAATTCCTCACTTTTCTCACTAGTTGCACAAATAACTATTTTCCGTTTCAAAATGGCGGCAGTTTATTTGAAAAAAATCAGTATGTTTTAAAGGTACTAGCTGTACCCACGGGCTTTGGCCCGTTTAACTTCATAAGTATTCGCATGGCTCAATCACATCCTGGTTGAAGTTCGTTCGCTACGCTCACTCACCTTTAGGTTGGGGCTCGTTCGCTGCGCTCACTTGTTTTCAGGTTAGCTCGTTCGCTACGCTAACTCGCCTCCAGGATGATGTTCGTTCGCTACGCTCACTCACCTTTTGGTTGCAAATTAGCTGAGTTGTCATAAATTTAAATAGTCATCCCTTTTATTGTTTATAAAGGTTTTTACGTTTTTAATATTTAACATTGGAGAATTTAAATGTTGTTGAGTGCACAGGTGTGCTGCGATTGGGGTTTAATACATTTGGACTCATGGTGGAAGGAAAAAACATAGGTGTGCTATTCCCACATATTCTGACGTCACTTGGATTACAAACAAAAGATCACCTGATTGTAACTGTCAAATTAGTATGTATTTGTTTTGATTTGATTGTATTTGATTATTGTTATTGTTTGTTAATGTTTTTTATAAAAACAATAACAATCAAATCAAAACAAATACATACTAATTTGACAGTTTACAATCAGGTGATCTTTTGTTTGTAATCCGAGTGACGTCAGAATATGTGGGAATAGCACACCTATGTTTTTTCCTTCCACCATGATTTGGACTAATTCAAAAGTAAAATAGTTTTCTGTGCTGCATTCTGTAGAAACACTGTGGCACTATTTCAAATCATGACTAATGCTAATACAGAATGTTGTGATTATTCAAACCTTCAATACAGTTGGTGAAAGTAAATATCTGCTTTTAAATTATATTTATTTGTAAACATTGTAGATCAAAAAGTCTGACATTGGCCCACTTAAAACCCTGTGGGGCAGAGCCCTTTTGACGGATCTGCACCAAACTTCACTCGAACCATCCTTGAAAGATGCTTAATAATGCCTTAAAGTTTCATTACAATCTGTTGAGCGGTTTCAGAGTCCATAACGTACATATATACACACATACATACATAGTTCCTCTTTTATAGATATAGATTTAGCTTTTTACTGTGATATGCTATATACCTAAGTAAGTTAACGGTTTTTTGAAATAATAAAAATTCCCAAAAAATTTATTTTTGAAAATCTGCAAATGCTTATTGTTTAAAATTTTTAAATATTGACATGTCAAGTGGCACATCATTTTATAGGTTTTTTAATTCTTAACAACTTTGTAACTTAAACTTACTTCGTAGCCTATCTCTTTTAGTTTTTTGTGTAAATAACAAATAACCTAAATTTTACTAATATCAAATGCATGTTATTTGGGTTTAAACCTAAATTAAATGGGGCCTTTAGTGTTAAAGGTTGTATTGAGAGTCAAAGGTTAAATATATGAAAGACTATATATATATAAAACATTTTGAATGGTTGGTGTTTTTGGCCTCTGGGGGCATCAAAATGATCAAGTAAATCATTCCCGGGCCTAGGTCTTACCGTCCCAGCTACGGTAATAGCTACTTCCCTATATCGTTGGGAAAAATATAAATATAAATGGGGAAAAATATAAATACTTTGAGAAAAATATACCAGCCTATAACCTTTGCTAAAAACATTGTAGGCCTATTCTTATGACTGTAAATGGTCATATAGGCCAAGGTAAGATCGACAACATGATCGTCTTCTGCTTTAGTGGAAAAGATCTATGATTATTCAATGAGATTTTGTTCTTAAAACACAATATTAATAGAATAGGCCTACTGATAGAACGCTGTTAATGAATGGGCACACGACCAAAGATCAACTTATTTGCAATCATTCAAAATTTCCCGCTACCTTACAAACACACAGCCTAAGTTACAAGTAGGGGGTTTCTTTATTTTCCGTTTGGCTAGACATCCTCGTAAGCAATATGTTACAGAACACACAGCTTTGTTTTTTATTTCAATGTCGTTATCATAAAAGATGATTTTGGTTAAGGTATGTGTTTGGATCAGCGGGACTCTGGTGTAATAATGTTCAGTCTACAATGGAGAAAACACACAGCAGAAGACGTGCATCAAGACAGCCCTTTTTTTGCGCCCCTGTACTCAGAAGATATAGGCTAAGCACCAGGCTTTATGCACCTGCACTTGACTTACTTGATTTTGACACAATGCTTACTACAGTTTTTACTCCTGCATACCTATCTGCTACCCCTCTCTACTGAATGTAAGTGAGAATGGGAACTTGACTTGGGTTGAATGGACAAACATCACTTTACAAGTTACCTACATAAGTAAACTCAGCGGTCAGTTATTTTATACAACTTGTGATTAGGCCCAAACTACGGTTTCAAAATGGAAAAGGTTTGAACGCCTTCAATGGGTTGAACGGAGATAACTTACATTACTCATTGAAGGTTGCAGAGTTTAGCTCCGCACGTTAAGATGCTGTCCAAAAACACTAGGCCTACTTCATTAGTGTCACCAGTCTTTCCATGCCACACTCCTGGATTTCCTTAAAACAATGTTTGTGGACCCTCCCTTCACCTAGGTTCAATCTGAGATGAGAGTTAGTGAGTTGAATTAGTTAGTGTGCCCTGTCTAACTTATTTTTTGTTTTAATTTCTTACAAATTCGTTACCCACATTGCCTTTTTTATAAAAAAATTTTAAAAAGGTTTTTTTTTAGAATGTACAGATCTCCCTAAAATATGATTATTCTGTTGGATTACAAGATTAGGTACCGTATTTTATAATCAAATAATGTTTTTTTTCTTTTGAGATAAAAGTTAGGTTGCTTCATTGCGGGGTCAGTCCATGTCAAATCAACACACCTATTTTACCTCACCATCTTAGATTTTGATGAAATTTGGTATATATAGGTTACCTTTATGAAGACTAAAAAAAATACCAAATTTCAGCTCAATATCTCAACCCGTTCCCAAAATACGGCCATTTGAAATTTTCAAAAAACGGTCAAAATCGCGCTGCGGTAAAACTTTAAAATAGTCATAACTCTTCTCCTGTTTAAGCTAGAAACATGGGAGAGGTGTCATTGTTTAGCCCTTTTTATGCCCTTTCTAATGATATGCAACACATAATAGGTTATGAAAACAAAAATTTTGTCAAATTCAAAAATAAATTTTCAAAATCAAATATTTTGAAAAACACATATTTTATTTTTTTCAAAAAAATATATTAAGTTAGTTATATTATCCCTAATGTGTACACCAAGTTTGGTTATGGGATTGCAATGGGTTCATGGTTAAAATAATGTTTTATTAGTGGTGGTTTTTACTACATCAACGCAATTTAGGTTAAAATAAAATAAAAATCTCATTAAAAAAATCTGGGTGGATAAAGATCCATAGGAAAATAGGTATAATATCAATGTTACCAGTTATTAACTAATTGAAATTAACTAACTGGAAAAACCTACAAAGTATATCCATCTCTTATAAATATTCTTAAAATAATAACATGACAAAATACCCCCGCCGCAGCAAACCTGCAGACTAAGCGAATTTCCATTTCCCTGAATGGATTTACACTAAAATGTCTCCTTAAAAATATCACATTTATTCCCTATTTAAAAAGAATCAGTTTAAAACATACTTAGGTTTGCTGCAACAGGGAGGGTAAAAGTGTTTTTTATGTAAAATGTTAATAGTTGGTAAGAAATAAAAACATTTTCCAAATTTGGGCAAAATATGTTAATAAACAAGCAAACTACAACAGTACTTATTCTCCATAAGAATAACATAGAAATTTTAAATTTACAATTTTTTGGAATTTTTTCCGTAACTATTAGGCGCATTATAACGCTTCAATATACTAAATTATTTGTTTTTTTAAGCTCTACAAAATAGTTTAGAAAGAAATTGCAAAATTTTATGTTTTTTGGGTCAAAAATGGGAAAAACCCATTTTTACCCCATAAAAGCCCCCATAAACCCCCGTTCCCATGGTCCGATCATGCTGGTTCGCGAACTCATTCGAATAAACTTAGGTTTACACGTTTGTACCAAATTTCATCAAAATCGGATCATTTTTACTCATATGAATTTGAACGGATGGTGTTTTTGGCCTCTGGGGACCACAAAACGAAAAAGTAAATCGGTCCCGGGTCTAGGTCTTACCATGAGACCTACGGTAATAGCTTATTTCCTATATGGGAAATTCGCTAAAAATGAATTTTATAAAATTAGCTTAAGGCGTATTTGGATATATTTTTTTGCTTCCGACATTTTTCATTTATATTAATTCATATATTTAATTGCAAGCTGAGTAATACTGTTCCCAGCAATTGTGCCATTATCATCTCTTGTGATATGTGTGCACCACAGACTTCAAATGCAAACTGAACAAACTCTGTAGTGCTAGTGGACTTGAGCTTGTATCAACTTGAAAAACAAGTAGAGACATGAAAACTTCCTACAGGTAGTAGAAACAAGAGATGATAATGGCACAATTGCTGGAAACAGTATTACTCAGCTTGCAATTAAATATATGAATTAATATAAATGAAAAATGTCGGAAGCAAAAAAATATATCCAAATACGCCTTAAGCTAATTTTATAAAATCCATTTATTTATCATGTTATTATTTTAAGAATATTTACAAGGGATATACTTTGTAGGTTTTTCCAGTTAGTTAATTTCAATTAGTTAATAACTGGTAACATTGATATTATACCTATTTTCCTATGGATCTTTATCCACCCAGATTTTTTTAATGAGATTTTTATTTTATTTTAACCTAAATTGCGTTGATGTAGTAAAAACCACCACTAATAAAACATTATTTTAACCATGAACCCATTGCAATCCCATAACCAAACTTGGTGTACACATTAGTGATAATATGACAAACTTAAAATAATTTTTTGAAAAAAATAAAATATGTGTTTTTCAAAATATTTTATTTTGAAAATTTATTTTTGAATTTGACAAAATTTTTGTTTTCATAACCTATTATGTGTTGCATATCATTAGAAAGGGCATAAAAAGGGCTAAACAATGACACCTCTCCCATGTTTCTAGCTTAAACATGAGAAGAGTTATGACTATTTTAAAGTTTTACCGCAGCGCGATTTTGACCGTTTTTTGAAAATTTCAAATGGTCGTATTTTGGGAACGGGTTGAGATATTGAGCTGAAATTTGGTATTTTTTTTAGTCTTCATAAAGGTAACCTATATACCAAATTTCATCAAAATCTAAGATGGTAAGGTAAAAAATATGTTAAAAGTGTGTTGATTTGATATGGACTGACCCCGGATAAAATCTCCCGTGTTATCCGACTTTAAAACCACTACCGGTAACCTAATTTAAAAACTCATTATATTGTTTTTGAAATATCAGGCCAAGGTAAGTTACTCATAAATAGTTTTGGTACAATTTACGATTTGAAATGCTCACATAAAACAGCTTTTTTGAAAATCATTTATTTTACAATGGCATTAAAAACTGTTTAATGCACTGCCCGCTCCCCTAAAGATGGAAACCAATGAGGACGAATTTGGTAAAGGAGTGAAGACTCTTCCATTGTCACACTGTTGCTACAGTGTCGAGATTTTTAAGATGCCTGTAGTGACTACCTAAAACAATGATCTTTAGTTTTTAGGCCTAGATTATATCGATAAGAACATAATGTTTAAACTTAATTAGTTTCATTAAAAATTTTTGTTGACGCTATTAATTTATGCAGTTTAAGTTAACTTAACTGTCAAAAATAAAGATATTTGAGTTTGAAATTAAATTGGTTCCTAACCGACGGTATCACTTCGGTTAGTATTAGAATTTAACTAGGCTACGAAATTACACGATAAGTTAAAACCAAATTAAATTGAATAAAATTAAAAGCCTAATAGATTGAATTAATTTGTAAGTTATGATTATGTGATGCGGAAAAAACTTCCGAATGCAACCTCTTATGTTTTAAAGGTTAAGCGCACATTATGAGGGTTAGGCCTAATGAATTTTGTGTCTAGAATGGGTTTTAGGCTAAGGCCTATATTATTTCATGTGGGAAACTTGAGTAGGCCTACCCAAAAACAAAAAAGGATTGCCCAACTCAACAACATTTTTGGCTTGGTCTTAAATAAAATCATATGCTATCATAAGTTAACTAATTAATACTACAAAGTGTTCTTGATTGATAATTCGGAAATTTTACAGGATAACTTAATATTTTGAGTATAAGTATTTCTAATCAAATAAAGTTCCTAGTTCTAGAAAAGAGCTACATGTAGGCCTATTCCTAGAACAAAGTGTCATATTTTATTCTGCTTTAAGCATAAAATGAATTAGCAAGAGAAATTGGAAATTAACTTGGTCTGGGTAGGCTACTGTGATGAGGGAGCATTTTTATTTAGGCTACCTAGGCCTATATCAATTTTCAATTACAACTATTTAAAAAAGGGGATGCCACTAAGTGAGTATTTTAACCCAAATATGGAAGGATAGGTGTAGGATGAATGGCACGATCGTGTAGTCCTTGTTAGTGACTAAGGCCGACATGTTCCTTAAACATATCCGTTAATTAGTAGCACATACAGCCAATCAGTTGATATACCGTAACTTAAGGTTAACAACCCTCCGAGTGTTATGTGTCGTAAAAGCGACTCATAACACACTTTGTGTAGTGTTTTGTGTCGCTTTTGCAACTCACAAACACTGTTTACGGCGAAGGGTCTATGACTGACTAAATCGGATTGATCTGGATCGAGTTAGGTTATCGTTTTTTTTTTTTTGGCAGATTCTAAGCTTTCTCCCGAGGTCTGTCTAGGCGCTTTTTTTTCTCGAGCCGATCATAATTGTAGCAGACAGCTGACGTGCGTATTTGTAAACAGCTTGGTTAACCTCGCACCGATGACTGATGTGTTTTATTACGTTTATCATTGTTTTAGTGTTAAAAATCAAAAGTAGTGATATACGTGGTGCATTATAAGAAGATTTAAGTGATTTTGAAGGGCTGGTTAATGATCCTGAAGAAGTAGGTAGTGATATTGATGTAAATTATCAGCCAGATTCCTAGCTATGGTTAGGCTATGCATTCTTAGCTAAACGCTATGTACCGAAATCTGAATTTGCCCATAACTTATTTATTTGCAAATCTACTTCCTTATATTATTATATTTTTGGAATCCTCATAAAATTCTGAACAAAGTGGCTATTTTAAAATATTTGTAGATTTATAAATTATAACAATTTATTTAGCGAAAACATAAATTTTTTCATTTAGGCCTATTTTATAATTTTTGATAAATGTTACCCCCACAAAAATTGTTGAACATTTTTGTTGTAATTTTTTATATGTTACATTGAAGCCCATAATTTTCCAAACAAAATTATATATAAAACAGTAGGCCTATACTTTACATTGTTTTTAAGTTTCTAAGATACCTACATTTTAATAAAACCCTGCGATTGCACAATAAATGGGCGAACATTAAGACCAAAACTAGAGACACTTGGAGGGTTAAATAATGAAAAAAAACTGTTTTTAGCGAATTTCCCATATAGGAAATAAGCTGTTACCGTAGTACTCATGGTAAGACCTGGACCCGGGACCGATTTACTTTTTCATTTTGAGGTCCCTAGAGGCCAAAAACACCATCCGTTCCAATTCATATATATAAGTATGATTGTGATTATTATTATTTATATCTTACTAATATTATAAATGTGAAAGTTTGTGTGTTTGTTTGAAGTTCAATCACGCATAAACTACTAGACGGATTGGGCTGAAATTTGGCATGATGATAGCTCATAATCTCGATTAACATATAGGCATATTCTTATCTCAAAAATCCTTTTGGGCTCCGCCCCAGTGGCTCTGTAGTTCCCCTTGTTAACCATAATGAGTATTCATATTTAAAGGTAATTACAAAATTTAGTCAGCTGTTTCAACTAAAAAGTTGGCTCTATGATATTCAAAAGTACCTATTAAAAGTTATAAGATTTGCCAACAGGGTGCAGCACTATATTTTTTTTGCATTTATAAAAACAAAAACAGCTAAAATAATTTGAACCAAGGGGTAGCAAAAAACTGTGACATGCAATGAGAACTGTCAAAGTTGGATTGTTTACAGTTACTTATAGACTGTTCACACCGGCGTAGTCAGACGTATTAATACTTTTTCGGAATACGTAGCTGACGTAGCTCTTAATGTAATTCATAGAGAGTGTTCACACCGGCGTATTAATAGGCTACGTGAGCTACGGAAGCTACGGCGCTGCCGCTACGCCGGCTAGCTACGCGTAGCTCGCACCACAAGTGGTGACCGATTTCGATTGGACACTCCAATCATCTTCAGACCGTCATATATTTACGGTACCGTCTTGTGAATAAACAGTAAAGGTATAGGCTATATATGTTTTAAGTGTTAGGCTATAGGCCTAAGAAGTTTCTTTTTATTTACTTTCCGTATAAATGTGTACTTATGTTCTGTAAATAACATAACACGTACCGTAGGTAAGTTACAACGCTGATCAAGTAGTTTTAACTTACTCAAAAAACTGTTGCAGGTAAGGCGGTGTTAGGGATTTCTATCAACATGGTAATTTATAAGAGGCTCAATGAACAAACGTTCCGGGCCATTTCGTTATAAGTTAAAGACATTTAGACTAAAACATAACCTAACTTTTCATAACCCTAATGTTTACCTGTTTAGATTGTATAAAGGAATAAAATCCGCTCCATGCACTAAACGAGAAAAATATCTTGAAATCAACAAAAACTAGCCACATATAACACACACAGCATTCCATAAAACATTTTTAACAAAACACAAACTCAAATGTCATTTGCCTTGGGTCGGAAAATAACTTTTGTCAAAAAAACATAAACAACGTCTGTTACGAAAATGTATACTATTACATTTTTTGTTTCGTTGGCCTCCTCGTCCTTGTCTCATTCTGAAAAGTGTAAAACACTCAAATATTTTAAGTTTTGACAAAGTGACTGAATAACCACATTACTCGAACAGACGATCACACCTATCACGCAGCACTGACTTAGTTTAGAGCGGGAGTCACGTTTAAAGCAATTAGGCCTACATACAGTTTCTGTATCGATCGATTGGTATAAGACTAATTTTGGTTTCATCATTATAAAAACAAACTAACACGAAGGATTTTGAAGTTTATTCCCCATGTAAATAAATCCCAACTTCTCATGAACAAGGACCACAGTACACAATACACATACAAACACCGCGCATGTCATACTCTGATTTGATACACGTATTAGCCTGTAGTTAATGATACCGCTTTTTCGACATAAATTTAACAAGTTAATAGAAATAAGGCTAGTTTTAAAGTAACTTTTTCTATTCTATTCCCAGTTAAAATTATTAAAGGACTACAGACTCAACTCATAGTCATGACATTGACTACTACCACCCTGCTGACTGTTCACCAGCTTCTTAACCACTCAAATGTTACTAATGATGTACAAATAATAGGAATTCTAAATTGATCCATAAAATACTTAACTGAAATCAATGTTTTAAAACATACCTTTGACCATCGTATCAAATCGATGAAATGTTTACTATCAAATTTATCGACCTAAAACGAAACGCGAAATTAAAACCCTACGAATTACCGGCACCATTTTTCTTTCAAACTTAACTCACTACAAACAAAACTATATTAAGTTATGGTCTTCAATTATTTTGGAATGTTACACGAATTAAAAGCCCACCTTTTAAGAGGTTAAAGAGGGCTGTAGCAGAACACTCGCGAACTCGGTGGTTGAACGTCAACTAACTTTCTTCTTTGGCCGTCTGCAAAAATTAACCTGAGAGAAGCCACCAATCGCTGCCATTTTTACAGAACGTCGCGATCTGCCAGCGCTGGGCATGTCAAACTAATAATCATACTCCATACTGTCGTCATCTCCAAATACATGCACATAATCTTCACTCGAGGTAACACTATTTTTTGTTTACACACAACCGAGCACGCAACTTGAGGTAAACGACTAACGCTAACGCATCGCACCTTCACCACCATTAGTACACTTTTTTCATCGAGAAGAGTCAACTGTTATAGTTGACAGTGTCACGCCAAAAATCAATAAAAGTTCCACCCTACCAAACCTCCCTCTACTGATAGACTTTCTTTTCAATCATTAATACACATTTACAGAAGTTATACACAAATTGAATTTTTTTACAAATATTTAACATGTGCGCGGTCATTATTCTACCTCAGTAAAGGGCTACCTATGTTAGTTTACAGAACTTGACTTTCGCACACCAATCAACGTTCCCACAAGAAGATAAACTTTCTTGTTGAAATTGAAAGACTTCGGATTAAAATAGCGTTTTCATCGTAGTTAAGTAAATAATATCATTAAATATAATCTTAACAGTTGATAATAAAAAACTAAAAAGTTATTACACAAATGAAGTGGAACAACACATTTTGTCTCTATATTGTCTTACAACCTACGATTTACTCATCACCCGGTACTTTAGTAATTTAGGAAACCGAAATAGTAGTAAGAATATTATTAAGAATTGGCTTATGAAATAGGAGAATTTAAAGACACGATAGTTTCCTAACCGGTATGCAGTTAACGATAAGGATCACACACAATCTGCAATTATTTTTAACTGAAAGAATTTTAAAAATTGTTGTAACTTATCTTACGAATTTATTTCAAAAGTTTTTATTTAGATATTGTAAAATATTTTTTTAATTTTTAATTTTTAATATTGTTTAAAATAATTTTATAAAAAGTACGGTACTAAATTTGTGTGGCCGGTTGGTTAGGCCTACACTATCATTAGTTCTATGACATCAATGCTAAGCCAACTTTTGTAAACAGGAACTCCGCCTCCCTCATTTTTGGACCGATTTGAATTATTTAAGTGTAAAAAAATGGCCCTCATCTGTAATTTTGCAAAGTGTTTTTCATTTTTTTATATCCTTATTAGTTTGGGCATGATCTTCCATCAAAGTTGGGTTTTCTGGTTTTCTCCCATAAGATTAACATAAAGGAATCTAACTATTTAATTGGAACGTTGTCTCCACTAATTTGAGAACGGCTGGGCGTAGAAACTTGGTAGAGATGTCCAAAGAAAGGTCTTGGCCTGTAGATGAGTTATCAAAAGAAAAACGAAGTAAATTCGCATAGGGCTCTGCCCCAGAAGCCTTTAAAGATCCCTCCACAGATTTGTTTACATTTTGACCATGTGGATAATACCTTTTAATGAAACAGCTGTTAATTTAAAAATTGTATTTTAAACAACACACATTTATTGGGAGTTACTATTATCCAAAAAAAGTATTTGCAATGTTATTTTCTGATTTTAAAATTGATTTTCTTCTGTATCATGTCATGTTTTGCAATATAACGTTACATTACGAAATCTGTGGAAAATTCTTTTATCACAGTAACTCTTACAATTATTTCTTATTGAACTAACTTATATTTATTTTACGGGTTGGTGTCTGCCTTTTTCACCACTTTTTGCCTATATTTTATCATATTATTTTAGACATAAGATCATCATAGGTTCATTATTGTCATACGTGTTTTTAATCATTGGAAAAATCTTCTATTGTGTAATACAATACAAAATAATACAAGTGCAGAAGGCCACGGTGCCCGGATTTGAGCCTTGTCCTTATCCTTATATATAATACGTGAAGGCGATTTCTACGAAACACTACTCCTCCGTTAATAATGGACGGATTTTTACAAACGACGTGTCAAAATAAAGTATTTTTTGTGTAGACGCCCCCTTTCACCAATTCCTGTAATAAAAATCATCGGGCTTTGCCCCACAGGCTACCAAAGTTGGAGTTTCTCCCATAAGATTAACATGGGGGAAAATATTTAATTGAAAACTTTGTCCCCACTGATTTGAGAACAGCTGTAACAATATGTAAACCTCAATATATACGTAACAGCCAATTTACAGTATTTTTGCTTTTTGGAAATGTCCCATTGCTATGTCATTTGTATTATTTGTTGCCAATGAAGTCGCAAGACCATATGAACTAGGAGGCCCCAACAGTTCAAGAATAAAAGCCAACTTCACTTCAAGTATTCCACTACACCTATTCGTAGAAAGATTATATTGACAACTTTATGTTATTGATAAGGCTGAGACAACTAACTGACATCCCACATGTCTAGAAATTCCAGCTCTAACAGTAACCCCACAACCAATTTCTCAAAACTGTGCTAGAGGGTTATTCATTGGCACAGAAGTACGATATGAACTGACGCGACGTGACGAAGGAAAATCAAACTTACACTGTAACGGATATACCTCCCTTTGAAATTAGAATATGTCTTCCCAAAAAATATTTTCTTTTCAAATAAAATCATATTACATTGATGAAATCACGGAAGTGTTTAACTACAAAAGATCCACCAATACGATTTCAATACTATTTAAAGGTTCTTCCAAAGGAAGAGATACCATATAACATACTAATAATAACTCCGATGATGTACGGTATGGGGAATATTTTATTCATTGAATGATCAACCAAATTTGGCAACTAACGCAATTAGTTAATATCATTATTGTTTTTACACTTTTTACTCTTTAAACAATGCTAAATGCTCAAAATATGTATATTTCACCTAATTTATCGCAGTTAGATGAATTAACGTAAGCCTCGAAAGTAACCGTCGATTTCGACGGGTTTCACCTAGTTTTGTTAAATTATTAGTGGTTTACAGTAACTGGATAAAACATTTTACAATATTTATGTAGAAATATGTGCATGATTTAGAAAGTCATTAAGCTGGAAAACTGCATAATATACTGCAGACTTTTCAGAGAGGTAACTTTGATGTATTCATTCAGCGTAGTGAAAACATAATATAGATATGTATACAAATAAGAACTTGAACTCTTAGAGAGCCTTTGAATGTTATTAGACTAACGAAAAGGGCTGTGCATGTTTACTAGCGCTACCCAGCAACAAAAACCATTTAATTTATCTCTAAAATATATATTCTTAAAGTGCACTGAGCAGCAGCCTAAAAAAAAATCTATGTAGCTTATATTGACAACTTTATGTAATTGATAAGACTGAGATAGCTAACAAACTGACATCCCCCATGTCAAGAAATTCCAGCTTTAACAGTAACCCCACAACCAATTTCTCAAATCTTTGCTAAGAGGGCTATTCATTGGCACAGAAGTACGATATGAACTGACGCGACGTGACGAAGGAAAAATCAAACTTACACTGTAAGCCTAACTGTAAGGGAGGGATATACCTCCCTTTGAAGTTAGAACGTGTCTTACCAACAAACAGATTTTTTTTTATAAAATCATAGATTAATCTGCATTACACTGATGAAATCACCAAAGTATTTAACTACAAAAGATCCACCAATACGATTTTAATACTATTTAAAGGTTCTTTCAAAGGAAGAGATACCAGATAACATACCAATAATAACTCCGATGACGTACAGTATGGGAAATATTTTATTCATCAAATGATCAACCATATTTGGTAACTAACGCAATTAATATCATCATTATTGTTTTAACACTTATTAAAGTCTCTTTAAACAAAGCTAAATGGTCAAAATATGTATAATTTCACTCAATTTATCGCAGTTAGATGAATTAGCGTAAGCCTTGAAAGTAACCGTCGAGTATCTATCTATATAATTAATACACCAACACGAAATTTGTCGGTTGAACTCCTCCACTATTTATTTACCGATTTTTTTCCACTGACGTCTCATTGGAAAGAGCGTGGCAGGTAGATTTGCAAACTGACCTTACATTTTTGAAAAAGTCCCTTGGGCTCTGCCCCAGTGGCTTTTAAAGTTCCCATATTATCCTTAATGAAGAACATAATTGTTTACATTTCGATCAGCTGTATAATTTAATTGCTGTTATTTATTTTTCAATTTATTCATGTTGAAGCCTTCCGAAATTGGTAATCAATTATAACAGGTTACGTACCTTGACGTCCACAATTCCTTGGTCGATATCCGTTGACTAGTTTTGACTACTACGTAGTCATTATCAAAAACGGAACGTTAAAATATTGTACATTCATTGAATGTTGTCAAATCTTAAATACATCGAACACACAAACAAACATTACACGAACACGGTAGACATTTAACATAATTGGCATATGTTGACTACATTAGCTAAGTAGGGTTGACTAAGTAGGGTTGTTATAGCTGTTTTTTTGTAGGCAGCTAAAGGTATTAGTGTACCTATGTTTTAAGAATACGAAAGCTTGATTACTGGGCTATGAAAATATTGACTCCAATTTTAAATGTACACTACAGAAATAGATTTTCAATTTATATTGTTTTGGTATAACAGTTCTCATAGTGGTGCCTCGTTTAGCGAGCAGTTTCTTCACAGCATAATTATTAAACTCAGTCCCACCATCACTCATAAACCTTTTTACCACATGTCTAGCAGTTTGACATTCATTCAAGTATGTCTCAATACAGTCTGTAACCTCCGTCTTATTTTTTGATGAAAAATACTCTTCTGAATTTAGTAAAGTAGTCCTTGAAAACCATCAGGTAGTTGCGACTTCCTCCTAGAGAAACATTTTCCATAGGACCACAGAGATCTCCACTTACTATTTCTCCTGCCATTGTTGGCTTTACAGTTTGAGAATGTTATGTAGCTCTGTGTTGCTTGCCTAGTACGCAACCTTCACAAAATTCATCTTCTACCTTGACATGTATTCCCCTGCTTTTAAGAGTTTTTAACACATGTGTCTTATTTTGATGAGCCAGAGATTCATGCCACTCTTGGACAGTTTTCTGTTTACCACTACAAACTGTTTCAAATTCTGCTTGTCGTAACAGAACATCCATTTCAATTTCATGAGTCCATTTACACAATGTCCATACAGTTGTGCAATATTATTCTTCATGAAGACATATTTTTCTTTAGTTACTTTGAAACTAAATCCTTTGTTCGCTGTTGTGCTGACTGACATCAGGTTCCTTCCTAGCTTGGGAACATACCATACATTCTCTGAAGTTGTGATGTAATTATCAGTTCTTACCAATATTCACACTTACTCGAATACTTCCCTCTAACTGCCTCAATATCTTCACCGTTTCCCAAAGTGATGTTAATTGATGAAGTAAACCTCTGATATGTGTGAAAGAAGTCCCTCCGGAAACACATATGCTGCGATGCTCCAGAGTCAGCAATAAAGTTGTCTTTCCTGTGTTCCTTTGCTATAAAACACAAGAATGAACCACTGTTACATTTTCTAGGCTTAGTCTTGTTCTTGTCTTCTTCTGATTTCTTTGTACACTGACTAGCATAGTGTGGTCCCCTACAAATAAAACACTTTATTTTCATCTTTACAGAAAGCCTTTTGCCTTCTGAGAATGAACTTGTGCTACTTCTACTAAAGTCAAAGTCAAAGTCATGTGTATGAAATCTAGTGTTATAATTGTGCCGATTATTTTCATTGTGGAGTTTTTCAAAATTTGATTTCATATACAATAAACATTTTATAATATATAAATTAGGGACGGTTAGAAAAAGTTGTTTGTAAAAGTATTCTTTTTTTTAGTTTAAGGTGACACCCCAAAGCTATATTACATACTGTACAATTGATGAAAATAAAGCGTGATAAATCAATCTAGTGTTTAAATCAACAACATTTCTTAAGACATCATATGAAAACAAGCAGAATATAACTTTTTAGAGGTATTATGAATGTGATTCTTCTAATCTGTAAGGTGTGTCCATTATCAGAATTCATAGACTTAGGTAGCCCGGACTCAATCAGACTAATTCTCTCTATTAGCAAATCAACACTTCTGCCTTTCACTGCTATGCTTTTCCAACATACTCTTGAACTCAAAGAATTATTTAGGTAGTGTACTCATTATCCTTGATATCAACACAAGTTCTAGCAGTTCTGAAGCTTTATGCTTTTTAAGTTCATCATTCACTTCTCTGAAGTTTAACTGCAATCTTGAGATATATTTGATCAAATCTTCTCCATCAGTTATACTAGATGTAAAGAACTGTTCATTGTTCTATCTAGTCTCTGACTTGATGATTGTTTATATATATATTCAACAGCTTCTGCCACATTTCATGGGCACTATCACAAGTAGCTGTTAATTCTACATGTGAATCGTCTAGAGCATTTACAATAATAAGTATCTGAGGTAAGGTGTCACCTTTCTTGAAATCCTTAAGCTTCTCTGCTCCTCTGTTTCTTCAGGCCTTGTCCTTTCACCTGTAATCGGCGATTACAGGTGAACTTAATATATAGGTGGTCTTTGAACTTATTATACACAAGTTCAAAGACCAACCAACCACTAGGTTTGCCCATTGTATCTCTGCGGACTTTCATAGTGATAGACATATGAGTGCAGGAGTGGCAACCTCATTTAAAAAGCATTTCAATAAACCCCTTGCTACAGATTTTGCTAATGAAAAACTAACACACCAAACAATAAATGGCACAACAGTCTACGGTCTGGTCACCAAACCTAATTACTATTCAAAACCAGCACAAAAAGACTATGACACTGATTTGAGAACCTAACACAGCACATTGAAAGTAGAAAAGAGTTGAAACCACTGATCTGTCCACCTATGGGATGTGTTAGGGATAACATTCCCCTGGATAAGTTCATCTTTAACCTTCACCAACTCCATCGTAGAAATGGGACCAAAATCATGGTGGTTGTAAATGATGAACACTCGTCAAGAGTTCTCCGTAACGGTGTAACCTACTTGGACTTTGTCAAAAGGTTGAAATCACAGCTTAAAATACAGAACAACTCCTCCGAATCAACAATACATATTCACAGGAAAGAAGGCTCCAAAGTAGCTGAGCTTCAGAGCACTTCAACGACAACCTACGAGGCAGAGCAGACAATCGCAGAGCAGAAAATCGCAGAGCAGACAATCACAGATCAGTGCCCAACAACTCCAAGAGAAGCTAACAACCAGATTGGAAAAGAAAACACCTTGTGTTGTGGAGCGGGTGAAAGACAATATGATGTACGGTAAATCAAAGTTTGGGTGTAGAAGAAAGTTAAAGTGTAGAGGGGGGTGAAGAAGATGTGCTAGAGGGTGAAATTTGGGAACCTGATGTCAGTCAGCACAACAGCGAACAAAGGATTTAGTTTCAAAGTAACTAAAAAAAAATATGTCTTCATGAAGAATAATATTGCACAACTGTATGGACATTGTGTAAATGGACTCTATGAAATTGAAATGGATGTTCTGTTACGACAAGCAGAATCTGAAACAGTTTGTAGTAGTAAACTAATACTATAGAATACTGTAAATTTAAAAAAGCAAACTTTATCAAACTGTGTCCTTCCTTATTGCAAACGCAAAGCTTGAGTATAACTGCAATAAGCATTTTATACTTATATTCCAACCCCGTACGAAGGACGGGTACAGTAAGTCCATAATTCATAATTGAAGCAAAATAAGCATGATATACTGCAATTTGTGTGTCAAAATCTGTTGTATCTTTAATTACTTGTAACACAAATACAGCTGAATTAAGTCTTTTTGATAAATTTTTGATATGAGTTTGCCAATTTAAATGTGAGTCTATTTTTATTCCTAAATAATCAACTGAATCTTGAGAAACTATCAAATTTGAGTTGATTTGAGAATTAGGGTGATCTCATCTTTTATATTGGAGGCAGAGAATTGTATCAGCTGTGTTTTGGATACATTCATGGAGAGGCCGTTGACAGCAAACCAGTCCTCAAGAGAATGGAGCTCTCTGGTGATTGTGTGAATAATGTCGACACCTTTTTGCTCTTTGCAAATGATTGCTGTATCATCTGCATACTGAAATATTGGCATTTTTGATACACTCTTTAGGTCGTTTACAAATAAAATGAATAGACATGGTCCAAGAATTGATCCTTGAGGCACTCCAAATGGAACATCCTCCCAATCTGACATGTAATTATTTTGAAATTTGTTTATTATTATACTTTGTTTACGGGTTTTCAGATAAGAATAAGAAGATTCCATGTCTACTTAATTTTTCAAGAAGTATTCCATGATCAACACAGTCAAAGGCCTTGGACAAGTCACACAACACTCCCACAGTCTGCTGTGCTCCATCCAAGGCCCCAGCAATATTGTTGATCGTTTTGGTTATTGCTTTTTGAGTGTTAAGGTTAGGCCGGAATCCAAATTGAGAGGGGTTGATTAGATTCAAATTCAAATTCAAATTATCTTTATTTATATTATGTACAAAACGTACAATAAATAGTGTCAAAGCTTATAATTACTATGTACAAATACTTAACCTAAACAAAAAATACAGAAAATAAACCTATCTATAGCTGTATACATTCATAAACAGTTCATCTATTGAGTAGATGGGTTTTTCTATCAATAATTCTTTAAGTTTTTGTCTAAACTTTTTTTTATTCTTAATATCTTTTATCTCATTTGGTATTATCTTTAAAAACTTTACACCGGCATATGAGGGCTTATTTTTATACATATTTCTAAGTTGTGTTTCGGTAGAACTATATTATTTGTGTTTCTAGTGTTGTATTGATGGGTTTCACAATGTGTTTTAAATTTTTCCTGGTTATTTTTTACATGTACGATACATTCGAGTACGTACAAACTAAACACAGTTAATATTTTCAAATTGACAAATTGTTGCTTTACAGACTCATTATAATCTAGATTTAACATTATTCTTATTGCCTTTTTCTGTAAAACAAGTATCTTATCTAAATGTTTCTGGGAAGTGCCTCCATACACTACTATTGCATAAGATATATGTGATTGGATATGGGAATGAAAAACTATTTTTAATGTTGCTAGGTCACTTAAATAAAACATTCTTTTCAAGGCATAGATTCCAGAATTTACCTTACGCACAATGCTTTCTACATGATGATCCCACCTAAGACATTCATCAATATGGATGCCTAAAAATTTTGTACAATCAATTTGATTTATTGTGTTGTTATCAATAAAAATATGAGGGCTATACTTATTTTTGTTCTGCTTAGTGCTGAAAGAAATAAAATTAGTTTTTTGTGAATTTAGCATTAATCGATTGTTTACAAAAAATTCTTGGATTTGTGATAATTCTATATGAGCTGCTACTTCCAAATCAATCTGACATTTAGCAGATACAATAAGATTAGAATCGTCAGCATACTGTACGAGTTTAGAACTATATATTACATTGTTACATAGACAGTTTGGCATATTCTTAACGTAACAAATAAAAAGCAAAGGTCCAAGAATAGACCCTCTGCGGGACGCCATGCTTTATACTTTGTGTTGCGGAGGGAATTTTTGAAATTATAGCGTTGTTTATATGACTGATTTCTGTAAATTGCTGCCTGTTGGTGAGATATGACCTGAACCACTGCAAAGGAGTTTTTTGAATCCCAAGATAGTGCAATTTCTGTAACAGCCTTTCATGTGATATACTATCAAATGCCTTGGAAAGGTCCATGATAATACCAGCAACACATTCTTTTTTGTCTATTGATTGTATAATTGATTCCGTAAAATTGATCAGAGCTGTTGTGACAGATTTATCTTTGCAAAAACCATGTTGTTCGTCATCTAAAAGACTATTTTGTTCTAAAAATAGCATGAGTCTTCCATGCATGGCTTTTTCAAAAACTTTTGAGATTGAAGGGAGAATAGAAACTGGACGATAATTTTCTACATTAAGTTCATCCCCTTTTTTGTAGATTGGTATGATTTTAGAAATCTTCAATTTGTCCGGGAAGATGCCAGAAATGAATGATGAATTTATCAGGTGTAATAAAGGCTTTATCAATGCGATTTTTGAAAACTTTATAACTGTTATTGGTATTTCATCATATCCGTAAGAGTTTTTATTTTTCAAAGAATCAATTACTTTAGCCAATTCGTCCTCATTAAGTGGGCTGCATCGGAACACTTTTTGTGGATTTAACAAGTTACAAGTGTACTGGTTGCTCGAATTCGAGCAATTGCTAAGTATTACAGGCATTATTTTAAAACGAATAACTATCAAATCATCCAGGCTCTCTCGCTTTTTTCCATTGTAATATTTATGACAACTCAAAGTCAAATAGTAAATATTTCATTTCAACCAAGACAGTTAATGTTTGTAGCAAAATGTTAAATTAGCAAACTTATTGACTATTTACAATCAACATATGTTCTTCTTCTCACTTTTAATTTCTGACAACAGCTGGAGTTTCATAACAATTTTCGTTTCCCATGTTAATCTTATGGAGAAATACAAAACTTTAAAGGGCCCCAGGGCCTCACTCTCTAATTATTTGCCTAAAAAAAAGGTTTCCTGCACAACTACACGCTACGCTCTTTCCAATGACACCAAAAACATGACAATCGGTTCAGTAGTTTCCGAGGAGTAATTGTCACAAAAAACCTGCTTGCGTATTAAATAAGTAATAGATTTGTCAAAGTCACGGGTTGTGCTGGAGGCAAATCCAGCACAAAAAACAAATCATTTAAGATTATTATTTTCTGAATATTTCTAGTGTTTTATCTAGTTTCTTCTAGTTGGAAACAACTAGTTGGTTTTTGACAATTTTTTCAAAAAATTTTGAAAAGCAAGGTAGCAACGCAACAGGACGACAATTAGAGGGAATTAACTAAATGAGCCTTTTAGTTTTTAAGGGTCTTTTATAGAAGTTAAAGAGCGGAACTCTGTATATGCCTACATTTACAGAATTCCAGGGGATGACACTGACAAATTATTTTTACATAAATTTGAAACTATCTAAAGAAGCAAGGACAAAAAATGTATTTATTTCCTCTGATACAAATATAGATATTCTTAAGAAAAAATCTAATTCTCAGAATCTTTTATAAATTTGCACCTGCTTTGGGTTTACTCCTAACGTTTTTATTCCCACTCGAGTTACCAACTTTTCAAGCACATGTATTGATAATATTTTTTCTAATGTTCAAGCTAAAAATGTTAGTAGCATAGTCTTATACATAGGAGTTTCTAACCATAGTCTCTTGCTTCTATCTTTTAATAAAACATGTACGTCTTCTCCAGTAAGACAGATAAAACATAAAAAGTTCACCCAAAAGTTTAGCAAGGAAAACCTTGACAAGTTTGAAATGGCACTTAAGTCCTGTATTAAACCCATGAAAATCAGAATTTATCATGATAGAATAATCTATATATTAATTTGAAACTGTTTTTCTTTGTGACAGCTAATTTGAGAGAACGGCTGGGTGTAGAAACTTGGTAGAGGTGTCTAAAGAAAGGTCTTGGTCTGTAGATGAACCATCAAAAGAGAAACGTGGTAAATTCCTTCGGGGCTCTGCCCCAGTGGCCTTTAAATTCCCATCCCATGTTATTCTTATGGAGGAAAAACGGGGTTTTGTCACAGCTAATTTGAGAGAACGGCTGAGTGTAGAAACTTGGTAGGGGTGTCTAAAGAAAGGTATTGGTCTGTAGGTGAGCCCTCAAAAGAGAAACGAGGTAAATTTCCTTGGGGCTCTGCCCCAGAGGCCTTTAAAGTTCACTCAGCAGTTTTGTTTACATTACGACCATATGGATAATTTTACTCTACTTTTAATGAACCAGCTGTTAATATTAAAATTGTATTCAAAAGTCTACTGAAACTGTCAAAATTAAATGTTTACACATTATTATTTATGATTTAAAACTGATTCTCCACTGCATGGCAAGTTTTTATGGTTTCAACAAAATGATGAATTTATGATACGTTTTAAATGTTTTGTTCAACAATCTATGCTTTATTGCTCTTAACAAATTTGAAATTTTGAAATCAGTGTGACATATCAGTTTCAAAGGAACATATAATTATTCCTTATCGGGTTAGCTTATACATATTGTAAGGTTCAAGAATATTATTGAATTCAAGAAAGAAGACCAGAAATTCATTCATTGGTTTAAAAGTTTTCTATAATCGGGTTGAAAATTGTGTTATAAATGAGTACATTGAGAATGAGAGCTGTGTTCAAGTTTTGGAATAGGCTATATACGGAGTATGTTTCATCTATAGTTTTGGTGAAGTACGGTAGTTAAATTAATGTCAATTCACTAATTCAGGTATTAAAAAAATGTGTACAGGATTTTTACTTTGATGTACACATCTAGCTAGGTCGAACAACGCCTCTAAACCTCACTACGTACAACAAATTCTGAAACACAACTGTGCCATCACATCTCATCGCATTTGCATCATTTGTTAGGTACCAAGGCTGGACTAGGTTATGGATTTGGTTCTGCAAATGTTTAAGATTTGTGGTCAAATTTCCTACAATTATGGTTCATTCCATCCACGAAATACATGCATAGCTTTATGTAATCGATACGGCCAAGTCAAAACGACCCCTTAAGTTAATCAATTAGCAAGTAAGTACAGGATGATTAAATACATGGGTCCATGTGGCAAGAGAAGGAGTTAAAATTGCTTGGATCGAAGTAAGAATGTTACTGCTTTCTGGATAATCAGATATTTTTATC
Source organism: Macrosteles quadrilineatus (assembly GCF_028750875.1). NCBI lineage: Eukaryota > Metazoa > Arthropoda > Insecta > Hemiptera > Cicadellidae > Macrosteles > Macrosteles quadrilineatus. The sequence goes on from NW_026542594.1 coordinate 121,095,683, forward strand.
GAATAAAAAACTGATTTAATATGCTAATAAATTTCTGTATCTTTATAACCAAAGATGAAGATTCACTTATAAATCCGAATACAATCTGAATGATTTTCCTAAAGCAGATGGAATTAGTCGTTAGTAATATTGACTCTTTCCGTAACATGATAGACTAATTATATGAACTCCAACTCCTTCTCCCATGTAGTGAAAGTGGCTTTGACATGAAAAAAACTCATGAACAAACATTTATAAGACTTCTAAAAAACCTTTTGGGCAACCTAAAGCCGATAAAAAGGTAGGAAATATTGTGTTAAACGAATTCATCAATTACGTTTTTTAGGGAACACAATCGTTATACTTATTATTATGCTTAAATCCTCCCTCATTTAACTAAGATTTTAATAATTTCACTCTATCTATCGCAGTTAGCTAAATTTACATAAAACATCAAGATTAACCGTCGATTTCGACGGGGTTCCACTAGTCTATATATAAAGCCAAAAGTACCCATGAACTTTTGATAAAACTACAAGTCACACCCCCATAAACCGTATACTTAAAATGTTCCTCATGACGAGAAACCTTGCGCAAAACTATCCATTATTTCTTAAATAGCCCTATAAGGTCGTAATTGCTTAAAATGTTAAAAATACCTCAGCTGTATTCATCTATATGTTATTCTTTCAATTTATTACCTCAATAAAATCAGGTGAGATTATTTGTTTTTATTACTGTATTCTGATTGTTTATTTCAGCTTAACCTAACCAATCAATATTTTTATTAATACTTATGAAATCAAACGGGGTGAAGCCCGTGGGTAACAACTAGTTTAGGTAAAAGTATTTAATTAGTATCAATCAACTAGAAGTAAACAATAACAATTAACACATGATAATATAAAACTAAAATGAGCCAACCATTACATCTCTCTCTTTAAAGTTTGAGTTTCTGGGGAGGTTTTATAAGCCGTCTTGATCGGGTTGTTATGTTAGCAGAAGACATTCCAGAGGTGTTTGGAGGAACCGTTGAAAAGTTTGGCATGTCTTCATGATGATCCATCGGACCTCTTGTTGACGGTTGCGGTTAACTGTTGAAAAGTTTGTTAAGCACATACCGTTGTCTTCCTCGGATCGATGATCCTTCTGACTACTTGTTGATGGTTAATGGTTGTGGCGATGATCCTTCTGACCATTTGTTGATGCTTGATGGTTGTGGTAACTTTCCTTTTGAATGTTTGGCATTGGTTGTAGGTGAAACCGGTTTCTTCGAACTATGGTTCCTTTGTCCGTCAGTACTTTATAAGATCGTGGTGAGTTTAACTTTTCTACGACTTGTCCGTCACGTTTCAGATCGGAAATCCAAACTTTGGTTCCTGGGTTTACATCTGATAAGGTTCGAACACCATGTTGTCGATCATAATTTCGTTTGTAATTTTGTCTATAATGATTCTCCTTCTCTCGGAGATGACTGAAGTCTGGCTTTTTCTCCAGATGACATGGTAAGGTAGGCAAATTGTCCCGTGGTCTGCGTCCGTATAATAATTGTGCTGGACTGTAACCGTTGGCAAGTGGAGAGTTCCTGTAAGACGACAAAGCTAAATATGGATCTCCTTTGTTCTTCTTTAGAACAGCTTTTGCAATTTTGACAGCTGCTTCGGCTGAGCCATTGCTCTGATGAAACTGAGGACTGCTTGTTTTGCATAAAAAGTTGTACTCTTTGGCAAATTTTCTGAATTCTGCACTAGTGATGCCGAACTACGTTCCACTATCAGAGTCAGAGGTGCCCATCCCCCCCAAACCCAGAGGCGCAATCCCCCCCCAAGCCAAAGGAGTAGCCCCCCTATTTATACTGCCATATATTTAAACCTACCCTCCCCCCGCCAATTTATCTGTAAATTTCCCCTTTACCTCATAAAATGAGCATTTAAAGTATTTAGTAAAAGTTGAGATAAAGAAAAACAAACTTTCTGATAATCAAAATTGAATGTTTAATAGTAAACTTCATTTAACAATGTATCATTATATTTAACTAATGGACGAATTAGAAGTTTTTCAATTTAAAATTCAGAATCTGTATTATCAGCCAACGGTTACTCAGTATTGCAATAGAAAATGTCTTCAAAACGTACAACAATATACTCGGGGAATTACTCTACTCCAACACAGTAATGTAACTGTACAATATATTAGGTGGCGTTAATTTTACGGGGCTTAAGAATTCAAACAGCTTTAAGTGCATTAATAATACTTTGGCAAAAAGTAGGCTATCTTATTTTGGAATTATAGGCAGAGTCACGAAATAGGACAGACTTAGACTTGTTGCTCGCCACTCTTAGGCCTCCTTCTACAAAAATCGCCGGAAAAAATACCCAGAATTCCTTAATTGCCACCAGCATAAAAGGTTTTTGTCATGAAGTAATCTTATAAAAAATTCATTTTGATAGCCCCAGGATTGCCTCTTATGACTAATAATGGTAGAAACGCATCTTGTCAGACAATCCTTAATAATATATGTAAGGTAGAGTCAAATTTTACTTGCTACATAATATGTTCTGGCGGTTCTTTAACTCCACCATCGGAGGCTTACAAAAGGATCCACTTCTGGAGGTGTCGTCAGAATATGTTACAAACATTAAACACGAAACACGAAACGATAACAGATAGGCCTATCAATTCACGCGTGTATATTGCCGCGGGCAGGACTGGAAGTAAACTGAATCAGGTTATGACGGAAAGACGTGGTCTCTGGATTGTCGTCTGTGTTATCAAAAGCTGATATTGGACTAATTGTAGTGACGAAGGAGAGTGTTGAAAATATGATGGGATTCATAATTGAGTTTTCCATTCAAAATTATTGACAATAATAACCAATTTATATGCTGGATATAAATTATGGTATCAAAATTCTACAGTACTGCGCGAAAGGAATTTTATTAAATACTTTTGAAGAGTTTGAAATTTATAAATACATAAAACTAGGGACAGCACACAATTTTTGAGTGAAAACACTCGATTAACTATGAATTCCATTATATTTTCGACACCCTTCTCAGCCATTACAATAGTGCAATATCAGCTGTTGAAAACGCAGACGACAATCTAGAGACCATGTCAGTCCGTCTCCGTCATAACCTGAACCTGATTCAGTTTACTTACAGTCCTGCCGACGGCAATGTACACGCGTGAATTGATAGGCATATCTGTAATCGTTTCGTGTTTTGTATTAAATTTTTGTAACGTATTCTGACGACACCTCCAGAAGTGGATCTTTATGTAAGCCTGACGATAATGGAGTTTAAGAACCACCAAAACATATGTATCAAGTAAAATTTGACACTAGAATATTAAGGATTGCCTGACAAGGTGTGTTTTTGTTTTTACCATTCTTAGAAGCAATCTTAATTACGAATGGCAAAATGTTGGTGTTTATACAACATTATACATTCATTATGATAGCTAGCAAAAAAATTTCCCCCCCCAAAAGAACCCAAAAAAATTCCCCCCCAAAAATTCCTGTGGCGCAAACGCGCCACAGTCCCCCCCTCTGGGCACCCCTGATCAGAGTATAAAACTTCAGGAATACCGTGGCGAGAAAATGTTGACTTGCATTTCTCAATAACTTTGGAGGCAGTGAGCGATTGTAGAGTTGCAATCTCAAAATATCTTGAGAACTGATCTGTTATAACAATGAACCATTTGCCATCAAGCTTGAACAAATCCATTGCTGCCTTTTCCCATGGACATTTTGGAAACTCGGAAGGAATGAGCGGCTCATTTCGATTTTCTCTGTGTTTGATGCATGTTGGGCATGAAGCTACCATCATATTTATATCTGATGCCATTCCTGGCCACCATAAACTGAATCTAGCCTTTTCTCGACATTTGGTGGCTCCTAGATGACCGACGTGTATTCTATGAAGCATTTCTTGACAAAGACTTGATGGTACTATTATTCTAGAATTGCGTAAAAGTAAGTTGTCCATCAGTGATATCTCATCTTTAACCGAGAAGTAAGGGACTAGTTGAGATGGAAGTTGTGATTTTTCTGGCCATTCAGTATGACAGTATACTGCAATCTTTCTGAAGATGGGATCTGCTTGCTGAGCTTCCCGTAACCTGTTTATGTTTTCATCAGTCGTAGGTATGTTTTCAACCACATTTTGAACAAAGGCTTCAATTTCTTCTTCCATGTCATATGTTTCCTTGCTTGGAATGGGGCATCTTGAAAGACAGTCTGCTGGTGCAAGGTGTTTTCCAGGCGTATATGTCACTGAATATGAGTATCTCATCATGCGAAGCCTCATTCGCTGTAAGCGAGGTGCAATGTCATCCAAATTCTTAGATGAGAAGATTTTCACAAGTGGCTTGTGATCCGTTTCAATTACAATCTCTCGACCAATTATATAGTCTCTGAGCTTGTCACAAGCCCATGTGATTGCCAGGGCTTCACGATCAATATTTGAATATGATGGTAGCTTCTTGCCCAACATGCATCAAACACAGAGAAAATCTAAATGAGCCAACCATTACAAGTCCGCAAATTAAATTGGTATTTCAATGAGAGAGCTAGCCCAGATAAAAACTATGATAGTTTTCTCTTGACTTTCTTAAACTCATTTAATGAGGCTTTTCCAAAAACATCTCAATTGGGAGGGATTAAAGACAAAATAAATAAGAATTGGATTACAAAAGGGATAAAAACTTCAGCAGAAAGAAAAAAAAAAACATCTTCACCAGGAATCTAAATTTAACAGAAATCCTCAGTTTTTGAACTATTACAAAACTTATAAGAAAGTGTTCAAAAAAGTTGTTGCATTAGCAAAACTTAATAGTCCAGCATCTATAGGGGGTTGAGTATGCACTGAAAGCGTAACTCTTTTTGACTTTTGATTATTGTTGGGGGCATCTTGGAGATGACAAAAACCGATGTTGTCACCCTCCCAGCAGGTGCACAACTTGGGGGGGAGGGGGGAAGGTGCTCTGAGACGCGTTCTAGAAAATCGCTTATATCTCGTGAACTAGACACGATAGAAACAAGCTCTAAACGGCATTGTATTAAGATTAGATTATTATTTTCTAAATATTTCTAGTGTTTTATCTAGTTTCTTCTAGTTGGAAACAACTAGTTGGTTTTTGACAATTTTTTCAAAAAAATTTGAAAAGCAAGGTAGCAACGCAACAGGACGACAATTAGAGGGATTATTAACATCACCTTTCTTAAATAAAGGTTTAACTTCTGCATATTTGAGTTTGTCTGGAGATACACCTTGCTCCAGGGACTGGTTTACTATTCTGCAGAATATGTCCTCAAAGACATAAAAACATGTTTTATCACAAAAAGAGGGATTTCATCCCACCCAGATGATCTTGTGTTTGTATGGTATTCAAAACTTTCTTAACTTCTGCAACACAGACTGTCCTAAAATTAAAACTTGTTAAAACTAAAGTTAAAAAGTTGAGAAATGTGTTTACTATTTTTCTCAAATAAGTTAATTGCTTTGATTTTATTTGAATATTGATTTGCGGGATATGCGGCATTTACAAAAAAATTATTAAAATTGTTTGCAATTGCTACAATATTACTCATTTTGGCATTTTCACTGTTTGTAACTTCAAAAGGTGTTTCTGACGATTGTTTTTTTAATCCAAGTTCTTTTTTTACAACGGCCCATGATGCTTTAGATTTATTTTCAGATTTTTTAATGAAATCATCATTTGATTTTATAGTCCAGCATCTATAGGGGGTTGAGTATGCACAGAAAGTGTAACTCTTTTTGACTTTTGATTGTTGTTGGGGGCATCTTGGAGATGACAAAAACCGATGTTGTCGCCCTCCCAGCAGGTGCACAACTTGGGGGGGAGGGGGGGAAGGTGCTCTGAGACGCGTTCTAGAAAATCGCTTATATCTCGTGAACTAGACACGATAGAAACAAGCTCTAAATGGCATTGTATTACCATCTTCATCTGCTTTGAAAAAGTATCCAGGAAAAGTCCATTATCTATGATATTAGTTGAGTTATTTAACAATTTATTTAAAATGTTAAATAAAAACTCCTAAAAAACGCTAAATTATCCATTAAAACCCCTTTAAAACAAAAAAAGTACAGTTTTTCATCGTGCATAATATGTTTTACACGCAAAAGTGACTTTATATGGTAATTATATCGAAATATTACAAGGTTATGCGAGGTTTCAGATGAAGCGGCACGGTGACGCGAGTGACGCCGCTGTGTGGCAGAAATCAACGTGTAGTACAGACTTGTAAATATTGGGTATGTACCGCAAGTGTAACGCATTTTGACTTTTGATTGTTGTTGGGGGCACCTTGGAGATGACAAAAACCGATGTTGTCGCCATTCCATCAGGTGCACAACTTGGTGGGAGGGGGGGGGGGGGAAGTAGCGCTGAGTCGCGTTCTAGAACATCGCTCATATATCGTGAACTAGACACGATAGAAACATGTTTTAAACGGCATTGTATTACTAACCGCATCTGCTTTAAATATTTTACAATGAAAAATCCCATATCAATGATAAAATTGAGTTATTTAACATTATATTAGAAATTACAAATTTAAAGTCAAAATACCGTTTCTACCTATAAAACTCTCATAAAACGAAAATGAACAGTACTGTGTTTAGAGTGCATTCTATGTTCAACACACGAATTACAAAAAATTAAGTGTATTGTACTTTTCTTAAAATAATAAGTACGGAGTTCTCGAGTTTGCGAGAAAATAATTATAAGCTGTTTTTAACACTAGGCGATTTTAAATATAAAAATAAAAAAAAATCTAGGCACAACTACCCAAGAAAAGGCTTAAGTTTGAAATGTATACAGTTTTTATTAAAATAATATTAAAATAGACTTGGAAATGCTGTACTTCATTTTAAAACTGACTACCATGTAAACTACACATAAGAAAACAATGGATACTATTTCAGTCATCTTGTTTGAAACGATCTTAATGATAAGGATTTTTACAATTATTAAAACATTTGCAGTAGGAGCAGCAGTATTAAGAAGGAAAGGAAGCACCTGCAATGACAGCAGCTATATAGCAATCACAACTAATCCATCTGTCGTCAAGGACATTAGAAAAATGCCTTGCACACCGGACAGCTTCAAATTACACCTGTTACGGTGTAGTGCCCAATTATATTTTTGGGAAAAGTCCTTGACAGGAGAAATATTGTCTTGAGATCTATTCCAGTACGGTTTTTTTTTCAAAAAACAGCTCGGGAAAATTGCGCCCCCTTCTTATGACACTGCCCCCGGCTCCTACAAATTTGCTAAAGCCATGTAAATGCAAGACTTGTTCTAGATCAACTTGTAGCTGCTTTTCAAACAAGTCATCCTGCAGATCCTACTGCAAATATTTAAAAAAATGTAGAAATCCTTATCTTTAAGACCGTTTCAAACAAGATGGCTGAAATAGTATCCATTATTTTCTTATGTGTAGTTTATATAATAGTTAAGATTTAAAATGAAGTACAGCATTTCCAAGTCTATTATAATATTCTTTTAATAAAAACCACATACATTTCAAACTGAAGTTTTTTCTTTGGTATTTGTACCTAGATTGTTGTAAAAATTTTATATTTAAAATAGCCTAGTGTTAAAAATAGCTTATAATTATTTTCTCGCTAACCTGAGAACTCCGTACATATTATTTTAAGAAAAGTACAATACACTTAATTTTTTGTAAATTCGATGGTTGATACATAGAATGCATTCTAACCACATTACATTCATTGTTTTATGAGAGTTTTATAGGTAGATAAACGGTATTTCGACATTAAATTAGTAATTTCTAATATAATGTTAAATAACTCAATTTTTATCATTGATATGGGATTTTTCATTGCAAAATACTTAAAGCAGATGCGGTTAGTAATACAATGCCGTTTAAAACATGTTTCTAGCGTGTCTAGTTCACGAGATATGAGCGATGTTCTAGAACGCACCTCAGTGCTACTTCCCCCCCTCCCACCAAGTTGTGCACCTGATGGAATGGCGACAACATCGGTTTTTGTCATCTCCAAGGTGCCCTAACAACAATCAAAAGTCAAAATGCGTTACACTTTCGGTACATACCCAATTTTTACCAGTCCGTACTACACGTTGATTTCTGCCGCGCAGCGGCGTCACCCGCGTCACCGTGCCGCTTCATCGGAAACCTCGCATAACCTTGTAATATTTCGATATAATTACCATATAAAGTCACTTTAGCGTGTAAAACATATTATGCACGATGAAAAACTGTACTTTTGTTGTTTTAAAGGGGTTTTAATGGATAATTTAGCGTTTTTTAGGGGTTTTTATTTAAAATTTTAAATAAATTGTTAAATAACTCAATTAATATCATAGATAGTGGGATTTTCCAGGATATTTTTTTAAAGCAGATGAAGTTGTTAATACAATGCCGTTTAGAGCTTGTTTCTATCGTGTCTAGTTCACGAGATATAAGCGATTTTCTAGAACGCGTCTCAGAGCACCTTCCCCCCCTCCCCCCCAAGTTGTGCACCTGCTGGGAGGGCGACAACATCGGTTTTTGTCATCTCCAAGATGCCCCCAACAACAATCAAAAGTCAAAAAGAGTTACACTTTCTGTGCATACTCAACCCCCTATAGATGCTGGACTATAAAATCAAATGATGATTTCATTAAAAAATCTGAAAATAAATCTAAAGCATCATGGGCCGTTGTAAAAAAAGAACTTGGATTAAAAAAACAATCGTCAGAAACACCTTTTGAAGTTACAAACAGTGAAAATGCCAAAATGAGTAATATTGTAGCAATTGCAAACAATTTTAATAATTTTTTTGTAAATGCCGCATATCCCGCAAATCAATATTCAAATAAAATCAAAGCAATTAACTTATTTGAGAAAAATAGTAAACACATTTCTCAACTTTTTAACTTTAGTTTTAACAAGTTTTAATTTTAGGACAGTCTGTGTTGCAGAAGTTAAGAAAGTTTTGAATACCATACAAACACAAGATCATCTGGGTGGGATGAAATCCCTCTTTTTGTGATAAAACATGTTTTTATGTCTTTGAGGACATATTCTGCAGAATAGTAAACCAGTCCCTGGAGCAAGGTGTATCTCCAGACAAACTCAAATATGCAGAAGTTAAACCTTTATTTAAGAAAGGTGATGTTAATAATCCCTCTAATTGTCGTCCTGTTGCGTTGCTACCTTGCTTTTCAAATTTTTTTGAAAAAATTGTCAAAAACCAACTAGTTGTTTCCAACTAGAAGAAACTAGATAAAACACTAGAAATATTTAGAAAATAATAATCTAATCAACCCCTCTCAATTTGGATTCCGGCCTAACCTTAACACTCAAAAAGCAATAACCAAAACGATCAACAATATTGCTGGGGCCTTGGATGGAGCACAGCAGACTGTGGGAGTGTTGTGTGACTTGTCCAAGGCCTTTGACTGTGTTGATCATGGAATACTTCTTGAAAAATTAAGTGGACATGGAATCTTCTTATTCTTATCTGAAAACCCGTAAACAAAGTATAATAATAAACAAATTTCAAAATAATTACCTGTCAGATTGGGAGGATGTTCCATTTGGAGTGCCTCAAGGATCAATTCTTGGACCATGTCTATTCATTTTATTTGTAAACGACCTAAAGAGTGTATCAAAAATGCCAATATTTCAGTATGCAGATGATACAGCAATCATTTGCAAAGAGCAAAAAGGTGTCGACATTATTCATTCACACAATCACCAGAGAGCTCCATTCTCTTGAGGACTGGTTTGCTGTCAACGGCCTCTCCATGAATGTATCCAAAACACAGCCGATACAATTCTCTGCCTCCAATATAAAAGATGAGATCACCCTAATTCTCAAATCAACTCAAATTTGATAGTTTCTCAAGATTCAGTTGATTATTTAGGAATAAAAATAGACTCACATTTAAATTGGCAAACTCACATTAAAAATTTATCAAAAAGACTTAATTCAGCTGTATTTGTGTTACAAGTAATTAAAGATACAACAGATTTTGACACACAAATTGCAGTATATCATGCTTATTTTGCTTCAATTATGAATTATGGACTTACTAGCAGGGTACCCGTCCTTCGTACGGGGTTGGAATATAAGTATAAAATGCTTATTGCAGTTATACTCAAGCTTTGCGTTTGCAATAAGGAAGGACACAGTTTGATAAAGTTTGCTTTTTTAAATTTACAGTATTCTATAGTATTACACATCTACCATAGCCATAATGTTCTACCACTTCACCTAAACAATAGAGAAATATAAATTATCAACAATTCGCAAAATATCACAAACTATTCATGAAATGAAAAACATAAACATAACTGTAAACAATCCTACTTTGACAGTTCTCATTGCGAATCACAGTTTTTTGTTGCTGCTTAGTTCAAATTAGCTGTTTTCATAAATGCAAAAAAAATATAGTGCTGCACCCTGTTGGTAAATCTTATAACTTTTTAATGCTTTTCCATATCATAGAACCAACTTTTTTAGTTGAAACAGCTGACTAAATTCTTTAATTCCCTTTAAATATGAAAACTCATAGGTTATCATGGGGAATTACAGAGCCACTGGGGCGGAGCCCGAAAGGATTATTGAGATAAGAATATGCCTATATGTTAATCGGGAATGTAAGCTATCATCATGCCAAATTTCAGCCCAATCCGTCCAGTGGTTTATGCGTGATTGAACTTCAAACACACAAACAAACAAACAAACACACTAACTTTCACATTTATAATATTAGTAAGATTTTATGGGGATCGTTGAAAGCAAAAAAGTGTTTATTCTTCAAAAAAGGACGATTAGACATACAGCCAAGGTTCCTCCAGATACACATTGCCAAGAATATTTCAGTCAATTCAAAATTCTCACTTTATACAGCTCTTATATTTATTATATTTCTATGATGGTCAAGAGTAACTTGGATACACTTGTGGAGAGTCAGCCCTCTCACAACCATGATACAAGATACAAAAAATTAATAAAACCAATGCAACATAGACTAAAATTATTTAATTTATCCCCACAATATATGGGACCCAAAATTTATAATAAGCTGCCTTCAACAATAAAAGAAATTGATTGCATAGGTATTGAAATTAAAAAAAAAAAACACAGAAGCCATATGCTTCTGGAGAAGGCATTTCTTTCACTGGAAGATTTCCTAACAAATGTATAATTATTTTTAAGTAGGATTCAATATTATGATTGTTGTTTTGTTACAATAGATTTTAGTTTGATGACAAATCACCTGTCAATCATTGATGTAACGTAATGATAATAAATTTTAAAAATCAGATCACTAATTCCATGATATCTCAAAACTAACTCCATCTGGCGTTTCCACCTTCTCCAAGATTGAGAATTGCTTAGTTTTTCAACATTCATTCTCAAATCCATTCTTTTAATTTTTTCTGTAGCCCATAACCAAATATAAACAATAAAAGTTGGATAGAAAAAATTAGTTTTAGCGAATTTCTCATATAGGGAATAAGCTATTACCGTAGGTCTCATGGTAAGACCTAGACTCGGAACCAATTTACTTTTTTGTTTTGAGGTCCCCAGAGGCCTTACACCATCCGTTCAATTTTATATATACTAGGTGGCTTTCGCAGAGGCATCCACAAAATTGAGCGGAGTCATCAAGGGTTCATATTATATTGTTTTTGTCATACTGCAGTAAAAACAGTCGTTTTTAATGCATGCGTTGCGGGTCTAAAGTAGCATTTTTATTCTCTAGGGAGTAAAAATCGTTTTTAGCCTCTATGGAGTAAAAATCAGTTATTGTCAACTCAATTGTAAATTTCGATTGTAAACGATTGCATGTATCTAAAATATGTATCGATTCGTGCTTCGTAATCATTTTAACCTACACAGTCTACAGTCTCTTCCCATAGCATTTTATTATTGCAGATACATTAATAAATTCCCACACTCAACATTGCTCACCATTACTACTTCCTTCACCACCCCCTACGTCGTGGACCTGTTTCCCTCTCTTCCCATTACATTTTAGGATTGCAGATACATTAATGTAATTGCCAAAGACAGTTCCCACACTCTGCACTGCTAGCCTTACTAATTGCTTCACCATTTCCTACGTCATAGACCTGTTTCCTTCCCTTCTCATAACATTTAAGATTACAGATACATTTATCTAACTGCCTTTATAAAACAGTTCCCCCACTCTGCACTGCCAGCTTTTAATACTTCCTTCACCACGTCCTGCGTCGTGGGGCCTATTTCCTTGCCTTCTCATAGCATTTTAGGATTGAAGATACATTAATCTAACTGCCACAGACGATTCTCACACTATGCTCATACTTTACTTTTTCCTAAGCCACTTACTACGTCATGGACCTGTTTTCATCACTTTCCATATCATTTTAGTATTTTAGATACGTTAATATAATTGCCACAAACATTCCCCACACTCTGCACTGGTAGCCTTTACTACTTCTTTCACCATTTCCTATGTCGTGGGCATGCTTCCATCCCTTCTCATGGCATTTCAGCTTTGCAGATACATTAATCTAACTGCTACAAACTGTTTCCAGTTCCCACACTCCACACTGCTCACCTTACTACTTCCTTCATCACTTCCTACGTCTTGGACCTGTTTTCCTCCCTTCCCATAGAATTTTAGGATTGCAGATCTCTTAATCTACCCGCCATAAACAGTTTCCACACTCCGGACTGCTCGCCCTTACTACTTCCTTCACCACTTCCTACGTCACGGCCCTGTTTCCCTCCCTTCCCATAGAATTTTAGGATTGCAGATACCTTAATCTAATCGTCACAAACAGTTCCCACACTCCGGACAACTCGCCTTGACTACTTCCTTCACGACTTCCTACATCGCGGACCTGTTTTCCTCCCTTTCTATAGGATTTTAGGATTGTAGATGCCTTAATTAAATCGTCATAAACAGTTCCCACACTCCGGACAGCTCGCCTTGACGACTTCCTTCACGACTTCCTACATCACGGACCTGTTTCCCTCCCTTCCCATAGCATTTTAGGATTGCAGATACCTTAATCTAATCGTCACAAATATTTCCCACAGTCCAAACTGCTTGCCTTTACTACTTCCTTCACCACTTCCTACGTCACGGACCTGTTTCCCTCCCTTCACAGAGCATCATAGGATTGCAAATACCTTAATCTAATGGTAATAAACAGATCCCACGCCCCAAACAGCTCGCGTTTACTACTTTCTTCACCACTTCCCACGTCAGGGACCTGTTTCCTTCCCTTCTAATAGCATTTTAGGATTGCAGATGCCTCAATCTAATCGTCATAAACAGTTCCCACACTCCGGACAGCTCGTCTTTACATTTTACTTCACCACTTCCTACGTCCCGAACCTGTTTCCCTCCCTTCCCATAGCATTTTAGGATTGCAGATGCCTCAATCTAATCGTCATAAACAGTTCCCACAGTCCGAACTGCTTGCCTTTACTACTTCCTTCACCACATCCTACGTCGTGGACCTGTTTTCCTCCCTTTCTATAGCATTTTAGGATTGTAGATACCTTAATCTAATCGTCACAAACAGTTCCCACACTCCGGACAACTCGCCTTGACTACTTCCTTCACGACTTCCTACATCGCGGACCTGTTTTCCTCCCTTTCTATAGGATTTTAGGATTGTAGATACCTTAATCCAATCGTTGCAAACAGTTTCCACAGTCCGAACTGCTTGCCTTTACTACTTCCTTCACCACTTTCTACGTCACGGACATGTTTCCCTCCCTTCCCATAGCATCATAGAATTGCAGATACCTTAATCTAATGGTCATAAACAGATCCCACGCCCTGAACAGCTCGCCTTCACTACTTCCTTCACCACTTCCTACGTCGCGGACCTGTTTCCTTTCCGTCCAATAGCATTTTAGGATTGCAGATGCCTCAATCTAATCGTCATAAACCGTTCCCACACTCCGGACAGCTCGCCTTGACTACTTCCTTCACTACTTCCTACGTCGTGGACCTGTTTTCATCCCTTCCCATAGAATTTTAGGAATGCATATTGCATATACCTTAATCCAATCGTCATAAACAGTTTCCACACTCCAGACTGATAACCTTTACTACTTCCTTCACCACTTCCTACGTCACGGACCTCAAGCTAGTGTCGTCATTTGATTATATTTATGATCCATACCGTTTCTGATCTAATATCTGTGGAATAATGCTATCAGCTATTTCTTTATTTAATGCATTCAAAAACAGCTGATCATATGTCTTTGTTTATGTGTCAAATACTGCTTCCATAAGGATTACATTGAAACTTTGAGACCCAGTGGGGCGGATTCCTAAGAGACTTTTTTAACGCCATATAGATGTTGGCACTCACCGATATGGTCTTTATCACCATGCAAAATTTGAAAACGATTGATTCAGCCGTCTAGGAGGAGTTTGCGTATTACGAAATGCATAAGAGTCAACGTATAAGAGCTTCGCTCGCTCCGCTCAACTAGTGTACCTGTTGCTCGAATTCGAGCAATTGCGAAGCATTACAGGCGTTATTTTAAAACAAATAACGGTCATAATTTCCGATGACTTTATAAAAGTCGACTCAAAGATTATGGAAATACTCACGATGTATACAACAGTTAGATATAATCAAAACTGTTTGTAAATATCTTACCTTTTTTCAAAAGCTGATCTTGTTTTTTTAGAGTTTTCTACAAATGTTTCCCACTTATATGTTTATAATAACGATTATAAATGAAGAAAAAAACCATTATTTCTATATCTTCTACTTGGTTGTGTTCTATGACTTTCTTATGATTCCATTGTTTGCAAATCGGCTCTTTCAATGATTGCTCAAGAAATGTAGCACAGTGTTAATTCAGTTTTATTTTTAGTAGGCCTATATCAAATTGTCCAGGATTTCTCGCTTTTTTCCATTGTAATAATTACACCAACCCAAGTATCGTCTACAGATGCAATACGCCAAAGAATATCATCTACGTGCAACACACCTACGTACAATCTCCAAGAAGTGGTAAAAAAAGGCAGAAACCAACCCATATAATAGACAAGTTAATTCCATACAAAAAAAATGTTAACCTTATGAGTATTCATATTTAAAGGGAATTAAAGAATTTAGTCAGCTGTTTCAACTAAAAAAGTTGGTTCTATGATATGGAAAAGCATTAAAAAGTTATAAGATTTACCAACAGGGTGCAGGACTATATTTTTTTTGCATTTATGAAAACAGCTAATTTGAACTAAGCAGCAACAAAAAACTGTGATTCGCAATGAGAACTGTCAAAGTAGGATTGTTTACAGTTATGTTTATGTTTTTCATTTCATGAATAATTTGTGATATTTTGCGAATTGTTGATAATTTATTTTTCTCTATTGTTTAGGTGAAGTGGTAGAACATTATGGCTATGGTAGATGTGTAATAGGCCTACTATAGAATACTGTAAATTTAAAAAAGCAAATTTTATAGAACTGTGTCCTCCCTTATTGCAAACGCAAAGCTTGAGAATAACTGCAATAAGCATTTTATACTTATATTCCAACCCCGTACGAAGGACGGGTACTCTGCTAGTATATCCATAAACAAGCCAACTACAACATCTATATATTTAATACGCTAGCCATATTTTTGTCATAATTGTTTTGAAGCTGGTATGCATCCGTTTACCATGTTTGAGGGGTCGTTGGATAGGGTGTGGCACGTAGATTTGCCATCTATCAAAAAATCTTTGAAATTCCATCAGGGCTCTGCCCCAGTGGCCTTCAAAGTTCCCATGTTATGTTTGTTTACATTTGAACAGATGAATACTTTGAAATTTACCCTAATATTTGAAACAGCTGGTTATACTCAAATTGAAATTAATGGAAACATGGCAATGATTGTGTACACTTTTTTTTGTTTAACAATAATTGGTGTTTCACTGCAAAACACATTATTAGAGTTCAGTGAATTTTGAAGTGAACTGACAGTACAGCAGTTACACGTAATTGTTGTGACTAAAGATCTTTGTTTTACGGAAACTAAATAAAAGGATTATATTTAATGAGTGGAGAATATAAATATCCAAGGAACAATATATTTTATGTAATTGTATCTATTGTAAGAGATGACATAGGTATACATTCTTCTGTATTTGTGATAAGTGTACAAGAATAATGATCTGAAGTTATTGGTATTAGTTATAAACATGTTTTTCACATCCAAAAAGAATTTGATTATATCGGAAGTTAGGAAGGGTGGGTCCCAAAGATTCTGGAAAACACCATTATTGTGTTTAACAGGAATCTTGATATGTCGTCAGGCTTGATTAAGGAAGGTAAAGAAATAACTTTTAAAAACATGTGGAGGAAATGTACAAAAAAATTTCATTTCATTTCATTTCATTTATTTCCCACGGTTAAAACAATTTTAAAAATTTGTCTACATCAAGATGATAATACAATAACAATAACAATAATAAACAATAACAATAACAAGAATAACAATTTACAATCCTAAAATGCATAGCAAAACAACCATAACAATATAAAATGAAAGGAGTCTTCATGGAATTATCAGGAAATGCCAGAGAAAATAGAAGCATAACTGGGAAGCATTTGATGACGCTGTACAAAGGGTGTTAAGCCATCAATGATTTACGGATTCAAGTTCTAGGGTATGGATGTTAGGATTAACAGATTTTAAACTAAACTAAACATTTGAGTATGCAAGTAAGAGTTTTCATGGCAAATAAGTCCCAGACTTCAACCAGAGGTGGTGGTGAAAACGAGGGGGTTTCCTAGAAAGAAAGAAGATTTATCACGGGACCTGGTAAATAAGTCCCAGACTTCAGCCAAAGGTGTTGGTGAGAACGAGAGGGTTTGGTTTACATTTAGGTTATCATCAATTAATCAAAAGACAATCTTTTACTGACCTTCACAAAAGAAACTGCAAAAACGGCAGGTAAACTGCGAACTCAATTAGGCCTTTTACCATCACCAGCTTTAGCAACAAAACCAAGAAACGAAAAAACGCCAAATAAAAAAAAAATCAATACAAATCCTTCTTCTCCTTTAACTAAATTGCACACGATTTCGTGCGCCAGGTTCTCTAGTATAGGCTGGACCATAGTTCTAGGTGTCTGGCTGACGCATGCGTAATAACGAATTTGCATTTAATCATATGTTAGCCCAAGTTTTGACAGATGGGGAATAAACACAGCAAATTAAAGCGCATGCGTCAGCCAGACGCCTAGAAATGTGGTCCAGCCTTTATTATAACATTCTCCATAAGAATAACATGGGAATTTTAAATTAACAATTTTTTGAATTTTCTCCGTAACCAATCGCCGTACAAAAACACTTTCATGTACTAAATTATTTGTTTTTTTAAGCTTTTTAAAAAGGTTTGGAGAAAAATTGATAAATTTTGTGTTTTAAGGGTACAAAATGAGAAAAACCCATTTTTACCCCATGAAAACCCTGTTCCCATGGTCTGATCATGCTGGTTTGCGAATTCATTCAAGTTTATCCTGTTTGTGTCCGGACACACAAAATTGCAACTTTTCATTCATTAATACACAGATTAGTCAACATTCCTTTAAATAAAGAAAATTACAAGAAAGAAGTTGACACTATAAAATATCTAGCTGAAAAAAATGGATATAGAAACAAAATGATTGATAATATGATCAAGAAGAAAATTAAGAAAAGAAATTAATTAAAATCAAATTTAGAAAACAATTCGAAACACAAAGAAGAAAAGAAATTCATGTGCGTCCCATACAACAACAATTTTAACAAAGCAATCAGGAAAACATTCAAACATACCCCATTAAAATTAAGCTACAGAACAAAAAATAACATTTTAGCGAATTTCCCATATAGGGAATAAGCTATTACCGTAGTACTCACGGTAAGACCTGGACCCGGGAGCGATTTTTTTTTTCGTTTTGAGGTCCCTAGAGGTCAAAAACACCATCCGGTCAAATTCATATATCTATATATATTTATATATATATTTATATATATATATGTGTCCGTTAGCGCAATAACTCAAGCAAAAATGATCCGATTTTGATGAAATTTGGTACAAACGTGTAAACCTACGTTTATTTGAACGAGTTCGCGAACCAGCATGATCGGACCATGGGAACGGGGGTTTATGGGGGTTTTTCCCATTTTTGACCCAAAAATCATAAAATTTTGCAATTTCTTTCGAAACTATTTTGTAGAGCTTAAAAAAACAAATAATTTAGTATATTGAAGCGTTATAATGGGCCTAATGGTTACGGAGAAAATTCCAAAAAATTGTAAATTTAAAATTCCCATGTTATTCTTATGGAGAATAAGTAAACTGTTGTAGTTTGCTTGTTTATAAACATATTTTGCTCAAATTTGGAAAATGTTTTTATTTCTTACTAACTATTACCATTTTACATAAAATACATAAAAAAACACTTTTACCCTCCCTGTTGTAGCAAACCTAAGTATGTTTTAAACTGATTCTATTTAAATAGGGAATAAATGTGATATTTTTAAGGAGACATTTTAGTGTAAATCCATTCAGGGAAATGGAAATTCGCTTAGTCTGCAGGTTTGCTGCGGCGGGGTATTTAAAATAATACACAATGAAACCAACAATCCTATAACAAATATTCATATTCATATTCATATTCTTTATTCATATTTTTGTACAAAGGTGGTACAATGAATAGCGTCAATAAAAAGAAATACAACTACAATGATATTAGTAAATATTAACAAGTAAAATAATAACAACAAGTCTTTAGCTAGTCAAGAATGAAATACAAAATCAAAATAACTTAATGCTACCTATGCCAGGGAGGTGGAGAACTCTTCCATAGAATAAATAGCTAAATCTATCTATACTATTATAAAGAAGAGGTGGTGTCTGTGTGTGTGTGTGTTTGTATGAGCTAATCTAAAAAACTACTGAACCTACTGGGCTCAAATTGCACACAAATGAAGCTACAGTTCCGAGGATACATATAGAACTATTCCCGCTTCGATATTGTCCTACGGCTCTGCCCCGTGGGCATTCAAAAATTTGAGGTGAGAGATTTAAAAGTAAATATTGATTGATGGTATCCATGGTAACAAAGAACAAACCTACAAAGTTTAAAAATGTAAACAAGCAGAACTAACTGTCAAATGAATTTTGATTTTACAATTCCACACAGCTGGTTCAAACATATTAAATACTGCACGAATATTAGAACAGAGAGGGTAAGGATTATAAATTAAAATAATGATGTCACTAGCCTAAATGTAAACATTATTTAACATCACTTAAATGGAGCTGTCAAACCATATGTATAAGCATTTTATACTTCTATACCAACCCCGTACGAAGGACGGGTACTCTGCTAGTTTAATATATAATCTTTGAGTAATTTTTTAAACTTATTAAAATCTGTTTCTTTTTTTATATTTTTGGGGATAAATTTTAAAAATCTTTGGCCTGCATTGGACGGTTTTTTTTCATAAAACTTGAGCCTATGAGGTTCAACAACCCCACTTTTTTCCTAAGCTTATAGTAGTGGCTTGTAATCGGTTTTTCACTCAAATCTTGTTTTCTAGCAATAAGAATAACTTCATATATATATTGTCCATAAACTGTAAAAATTTTTAGATGTGTAAAGTGTTGTTTGCATGAATCATCCCCCTTAAGCTTGAGCATTATCCTGATAGCTTTTTTTTGCTGTTTTAAAATAGAGTCCATATTTCTTTGTTTTGTTGAACCGTATAATGCTATGCCGAATTGGATATGGGATTGTACATGAGCAAAATACATATTCTTTAAAGTGTTTATATTGCAATAAAAAGACATTTTTGATAGAGCATAAACTCCAGAATTAATCTTTAGCAGGATCTTTTTAACATGCTCATCCCAATTTAGGTGCTCATCTATCGTTAAACCTAGAAAATTTATACTACTTTCCCTGTTGATGTTTTGTGATTTATATTCTAGTGTTGGATCTGAAGATTTTCGGTTTTGTTGTGTTTTAAACGTTATGAACTTAGTTTTTTCAGAATTTAAATTAAGGTTATGATCATGTAAGTAGTCCCCAATGTTATTAAGTTCATTAGAAGAAAAAATTTGTATCTCCTCCAATGAGTCAGCTGATAAAATTAAATTTGAGTCATCAGCGTAGAGACATAATTTTGAATTTAGTTTATGAATGATCATATTTTCCATGCCCCTCAAGTAACACAAAAAGAGCAAAGGCCCAAGAATAGAACCTTGAGGCACCCCAAATTTGACTGGTCTATAAGCTGAGTTTGATTTCATTACTTTATTTTTATCCGTTAGATGAGATATTTATATTGAGACCTATTTGTTAAATATGAAGTGAACCAATTAAGAGATCTTCTTGATACTCCCAGAATTTTAAGGTTTTCTAGAAGTTTAGAGTGTTTGACACTATCAAAAGCTTTTGAAAGGTCCATGAATATACCTGTTGTAAACTTAACGTTTCAACAAAAGATACAGCTGCACTGACAACAGATCTCCCCCTTCGGAAGCCATGTTGATTTTCATCCAGCATTCTAAAACTCTCCAAATATTCATAAAATTGTAGATACACAGCTTTTTCATATATTTTGGAAATGGACGGAAGTATAGATAACGGTCGATAATTTGATCGTTTATTCGAACGAGTTCGCAAACCAGAATAATCGGACCATGGGAAAGGGGGTTTTCAAGGGGTTAACATGGGTTTTTCTCATTTTTAACCCAAAAAACAAAAAGTTTTGCAATTTATTTCTAAACCATTTTGTAGAGCTTAAAAAAATAAATAATTTAGTATATTGAAGCGCCTAGATACTGTTTTATATTGTTGTTTAGTTTTTTTTATTACAATCCAAGACCCCTAGCTGTGTTGCCATAGCAACAGGGTAATACCCCCGCCGCAGCAAACCTGCAGACTAAGTGAATTTCAACTTGTCTGATTACATTTTTACTCAAATATTTCTATAAATAAGACATATTAATTTCCAATTTAAATAACATGATGTTTAACGAGTTCTTAGGTTTGCTGCTACGGGGAAGAAAAAAAGTGTTTTTTGACCATAGGTCAATGGTATAGGATGAAATAAATAAATTTGCCAAATTCTATCGACATATATCCATAAACAAGTAAAACTACAACAGTTTTCATTTTCTCCATAAGAATAACATGGGAACTTTAAATTACACTTCTTTTTAATTTTATCTGTGATCGTTAGGCATACAACAGCGCTTCAATGTACTAAATTATTTCTTTTTTAAGTTCTACAAAATGGTTTAGAAAGAAATTCCAAATTTTTTGTTTTTAGGGTCCAAAATAGGAAAACCCCATTTTTACCCCATAAACCCCCGTTCCCATGGTCTGATCATGCTGGTTCGCAAACTCGTTCAAATAAATGTAGGTTTACACGTTTATACCAAATTTCATCAAAATCGGATCATTTTTGCTCGAGTTATCGTGCTAACGGACATATATATATATATATATATATATAAATAGGTAATCAAAAACATTATAAAAACATTAGTACCCTTTTAAATTCATTTTAATTAACAAACGACATGTTTCAACACTTAGGTCATAGTCATGTTTGCATTTTATACAAATATATATTATATTTGTACAGATATACAGATATTATATTTGTATAAAATGTAAACATGACTATGACCTAAGTGTTGAAACATGTCATTTGTATTTGAATTTGAACGGATGGTGTTTTTGACCTCTGGGGACCTCAAAACGAAAAAGTAAATTGGTCCCGGGTCCAGGTCTTACCATGAGACCTACGGTAATAGCTTATTCCCTATATGGGAAATTCGCTAAAAAGGGTGCCAGACCATGCCAACAAAGATAAAGTACAACGACATTGAAACATCAGTCTCCAACAAATCTAAACCCTCTTGCGCCCCTAGGAAGCGGCCCTGCGCCCATTAGTACAATGCCATATATCTTCTATAAAATACAAAGCCCTCTCTGACTGATTGACTGGACTGACTTACTCATCACTAATTCTCCTACTGTACTTCCCATGTTGCAAAACATATTTATAGCTTAAAACTAAATACTTAACAGGGGCGGCAAGTGCTAAGTCGAATTTGCACAGTAGATTTAGAGAGAGAGGGAGATGTATACAATTGCTCTTGCAGGGTGAAGTTTTACTGGGAAAAAAGGTCCCTCAACACAATTTGGTTGAAAACCGTCTACTGAGATAACTCAAGCGGTGCAAAAGATTTACTAGTACATGGAGGACACCGATGAATGTCATTTTTCACTTAAAAGTTTGCACGATTTGGTGGACAGTAAGTACACAATTAGTGAAGTTACAATGAAGCGAAAACTATTTGAACACTACCGCAATCACATAACAAACTGCAACCCCAAAACGGGGTTTTAAAAATTAATAGGATTACAGCCCAGTCTGTTATGTTTTATCAATAAATTTAGTGAGTGTTTATGAGCTTAAACATTTAATGCTTTTGTGCAAATAAAATACCATAATGATATTTCATAGAAAGAAGTACCAAAGGTTTTTGTATGTGTTTAGTTTTAGAGAATAGAAAATTCTGCGACTTCCAAGAATAAATATTGAATATATTAGAAGACAAGCAATTGGCAAGAGATCTCATGTGGTTATAGGAGTAAGCCCATTGAGGCCCAAGATTGAGGCCCAGGCCTTCCTGGTTTAAGAAATAGTAATCCATGCGCTTTAAGAGATCAGTATTTGTGGCACTTACTTTTGGGAGAGAAAATAATACAAAAGGTACCTACATATACTCATCATGTTGTCTTCGGGTTAAAGTTAACTTGCTAAATAATAAAAACCTAAACGTACCAAATAGTTAACATTCATTTGAAGCTTAGTAGTTGTTGGTTGTTGGTTCATACATTTAGGCATGGTCACTAATTTATATTTAAAACCTCTAAAACATCTGGTTAATACCTCAGGCCACCACTCTGGCCCGAGTGGTTAGTACCTCAGTCTCCACATACAATAGCTAGTAAATTGTTTTGCTATATTTTCTGTATTGTAACCAAAGTAAATGAGTTATAGTTTTTTATAGTCAAATTATAGTTGCAGGATTACAGTAAAAAACACACAACATATTATTTATTTGTTTGTAATATGTTAAACACTTACAATAACTTTCTAATTACATTTAATTGTAGTTCAAACTCTGCTGCCTATATGGCTTATAATTTTAAATTATTTCAAGACTGAAACATAAATATCAAGTAAAGTTCAATTTGTTGAATGGAACAAAAATTAACAAGACTAACTCATTATACAGTTCCTATCTCACCGATGAAATACTCAGTGAGAATGTATTTTATTATCCAGTCATGTACATTACTGTAGGTTAATCGATACTTGATTTGTAACATATTTCTAGTTATGCATGTCTTCATGAAGAACAATAGGTTCTTCGCTCGCATTGCTCCTCGCAAATTCCAGTAAATCAAGGGCTTCTTGACCAGAGATCACTGTGGCATTAAGCTCGTCAGCAATACCAAATTGGCCAACATTTCCCAAATTTATAAATTCTGGATCGCTTAGAGGCAGTAATTTTTTCTTGCCAGAATATTCTAATGGAACAACAGTTAGACCAAAATTGTTGATGTTAAGTTGGTCTAATTTCACTGCTACTGGTCTGATTGTAGTCGTCTCAAATGTAGTTTTGACGACAAACTGTCGGTGTGGTGTTGTTCGGCAGCAAGTAGTTTTCTTGTGGGGCTGAGGAGCAGACGTCTCTTTACAAGTAGAGGGTGTCTCAGAGGTTATCTCCTCGGTCGGACAAACTGAGGGTACTTCAGTAGTTACACAAATGTCAGCACTTACATTTTTTCTATCATTGTCTTTATCTTGGTTCAACTGTTCCGAGTCCACAGGAGAAACCGCTGAAAATGCTAATCTTGGATTGACTGATCTTCTCAGTTCTCTGCGGGATCTGCATAAAAAAACAACATTAAATATAATTTAAAATGAATTACCGGTATCTTAATAACTGAACATTCATTATGAAGAGTTTCACCGCTAGAACATCATAATAATTTACTTTTAAAGTTGTTTTAGATAAAGAAATGTCAATTTATAACGAAATAATTTTATAATGTCAGGATATTGTAAATTAAATAAGTGAAGGGTGTATTGTTAAATAATATGAAGGCTTGATAATGGATATAATGTTGGATGGAATTGGAAAATAATAGCTAAAAAAGGATTTTTAAAAATCATAATAAAAGCAATAAAAACACAAAAAAAACTTCAAAACACTTAATTATTTGTTTTTTATGCTTTTTAACCCTTCCCGGACGGGCAAAATCGTAACATAGAACAGGAAAAAATTATAAGAAAAAATAAAAATTTATTTTCCTTATTTGTGTTTTGTTATACAAGTATACATAATATAAACACAATGGAGCACTTCATACTGTCAAAATAATTTTTTACTCGTTTTCTAATTATGCGGATATATCCGCCACCCGTCTTTGAAGATATGACCATGACAACGTAAGGCAATAAATAAAGAACAATATGTAAACAATAAATAAAGATAACGTAGTGTTGAGCGCGAAACCTCGAGGGGGGAGCGTAGGGGAGGTTTGATGGTGCGTGGGAAAGGGGGTGGGGTGGGAAAGAGGTAGGCGCAGGAGAGAGGGGGGAGTGCGGGAGAGAGCGCAGCCATGGAATGAGCAGGAAAGTGGCGCCTTGGTACCGGGAAACGTCTGGTTACTGCTCAAGCACCTGCCAGTCTGTCTGAAGAGAAGGCGGATACATCCGCTTCCCGTCCGGAACATCAAAAACCTTGAGCGGATATATCCGCCACCCGTCCTTTATCGCCAAAGACTTAGGCGGATATACTCGTCACCCATCCGAGAAGGGTTAGAATAGTTTAGAGAGAGACATTGGAAAATTGATGTTTAGAGGGACAAAAATGAGAAAAAACCTAATTTTATACAATAAAACCCCCCCAAAAACGGTTCTCATGTGAATTGCGAACTCATTTAAATAAACTTAGGTTTGTACCAAATTTCATCAAAATAGGATGATATTTGCTTGAGTTATCATGCTAACGGACACACACACACATACATATATATATTCTCACTTGAAGATGTCATAGACGAAACATCTGTAATTTTATTAAATAAAAAGAAAAAAGGGTACTTATGTTATTTTATATAGTATCAGTTCTTATATATATATGAATTTGAACGGATGATGTTTTTAGCCTCTTGGGACATCAAAACAAAAAAGTAAATTGGTCCCGTATCCTGGTCTTACCAAGAGACCTACGGTATTAGCTAATTCCCCTATTCCCCATATGGGAAATTCGCTAAAACTAAATTGTTTCTTTTCATATAGTTATAGATAATTCATTTTATATAAGGAACCTTGGTTCCTTTAACTTTAATATGACATTCAAGTCAATCGTTGTGATACTTGACAAACTGTGAACATGAACCTACTGATAAAATGAATCATCCACAACAGATCGTTTGGCACATTCAGTGTCTTCTTCAGAGTAGTTGCATGGTTTCTGAGTTGGTGGTTTCTCAGCTAAAGTACACTCGGACTCTTTGACAACTTCTACCCGAGTTCCACTCTCATCGTTGGCTCTCATGCACAGAACACTGCGGAACATGACACTGGTTGCACCAGTACAGATACAGTCAGACCAAACACTTACCCACCACCTGAAATATAGGCAAAAGTATAGCTCTAGATTTAATACATAATATATGATAGTATTCTATATTCTATAATTTCTCGTCTTTGTTGTGGTTGTGGTTGCTGATGGAACTCGTAAATCAATGAAGTTAACAGCACTAAGCCAATGATAACCATAGTGTATGTGCGAATGCTGTTTTATTTTATGTGTTGTGTAAGCAGTATAGTAATATTCATAAATGTCTTTTCTATAACCATACTAAAGATATAAGGATAACAGTTGTATGGGGATGCAGTTCCTAAGGGAAGAGGTTCTCGTTCAGTCTTGCGACTGTAGGGCTGAAACACATATTGAACGACTGCTCTTTGAACCTTTCCAGGCAGGTTAGCTTTTCTTCACAGCTTAAAAAAATCAATTCTGACTGACATGAATTTGTCAGGTCACTAAATACAGTAGGCCTACTACTGAAATACTGAAAACTACTGTCATGTGACTCACTTGGCCTGGCAGGGGAAGTCGTTGCAAGGGCGCACTATATCCAGGGGCCGAGAACTTTCAGTGCAGTATTTGTCATCTACTACCCCACCACGATCCTCCACACATTTTGCTCTAGCCCTCTGGGAATATTCACTTAATTAATTTGAGCCTCACTCTAAAATACTACTCTAATTTTTTTGTTTAAACTACAGTAGTATTATTCAAATCAAATTACCTACTACATAAAAAAAAACAGTAAATAATACAGTACATTTTTTTCTATTTAGTTTTTGTTCTGCTTCAAACAAATCATTGATAAGTGTTAGTAGATACCAATTTATTACCAAACACTGAACTCAATTTGTATAACTTGAGTCACGATAAATGGGTGATTTTAAAATCTGGTCCGGTGGTCCAACAAGTCTAGTCTTTCAACCCAATCGAATAGATGAAATTGTCCCAGAGTTTACTCCAATACTGCAATTGCTTGGTATACTCAACCATAGTTACTGTATATACCAACACATTTAGGATTATATAGGTAGTTTTGATTACTAAATAAATGTGGTCCTTTGCTAAGCAGCTCATCAGATAAATCTTATGGGTTGTTGCTCCAACATGAAAACAAATAAACACACAGAAGGCCAGCAGCACTGTTTAAAAAAACATATTCTTGTACAAAAACTCAAACTTTGTGTGTTGTCATGTTGGCAGAGTGATGATACCAGTGACCAGCTGGTGGGGAGTGTGTTAGTTACAACACTTTTAACTCAATTACGGCTGGACCGATTGTAATGATTTTTGATTCGTTGGATTGGCCTCTGTCTCGATTAACATATAGGTACATTCAGTTTTGTATGTACCTTGGGCTAAGCCCCCCTGGCCTGTAAAGTGTGTATGTGCTTATGGAGTTATGGAGCTATTGGGAGAATGTAAATTATCGTTATATATAATACGTGAAGGCAATTTCTATGAAACACTACTCCTCCATTAATAATGGACGGATTTTTACAAACAATCTTTCAAAATTAAGTATGGAGTATTAAGATGAAAGTAAACAAATACTAGTTGTAGGTAAATACTTTTACCTACAATCGTTTTTAAAGTAGCCGTTTCAGTTCAGTTCTTAGAATTGAAACGTTTCACATAACTGCATTGTTTACATTCATAACAGCATAGTTTTACTCATAACAAGACAACGGACCAATGAGGTTCAAGGATTGAGAGAGAACTTCAACTAATCGGCTGCTCAGATGAATTTAATTGTTGAGTGTTGCAATTAGTGTTTGGTAAAATGTTTCATTGCATCACTGCCAGTGGCGATAGAGGTTATAAACAAAAACATAACCTCTCTTAGAAGTTATGAGTAGTGATTTTAGTAATTAAAACACTGTAGTAGATAAAGTAATGTAGGCTACGCAACTCAAGTAAATAGTGTTAACGACACTAGTAGAAGTTTTTATAAGGCACTCGATAAAGTGCGTACCTTAAAATTTCTAGTTGTGTCATTAACACTATCTTTACGCAATCGTTGCGTATACTACTATCATTTGACAGTTCAAAGAGAAGAGATACAGGTTCTGCTCCCAAGATTCTTCTAGGTGACTATTTACGCTATTATTTGCTTTTCATTTAATTTACAAACTAAATTTCAATTATACTACCATCTTTTTGACCAGGTGGCTACTACTTATATTTTCTTCTATTATTTAGCCTACTTAGGATACTAAAAATACTTGGAGTTTACCCTTTGCATGCTATTGTAAAATCTAAAGCCTTTTTGAACTATATTTCATGAGTGGTTACGATTGAGTGCCCTGATGGTAAAATACTTAATTCCACCAATAATCTTACTAATATTATAAATCTGAAAGTTTGTGAGTTTGTGCGTGTGTTTGTGTGTGTGTTTGTGTGTATGTTTGTTGCTCAATCACGCATAAACTACTGGACGGATTGGGCTGAAATTTGGCATGATGATAGCTCACATTCCCGATTAACATTAAAGCATATTCTTATCTCAAAAATCCTTTCGGGCTCCGCCCCAGTGGCTCTGTAGTTCCCCATGTTAACCTTATGATTTTTCATATTTAAAGGAATTAATGAATCTTAACAGCTGTTTCAATTAAACAAGTTGGTTCTGTTCTATAATGCCCAATAGCATCAAAGTTACAAGGATTACCAATAGAGTGCAGCACTATTATTTTTTTTTTATTTATGACAACAGCTAATTTCCAACCAAAAGGTGAGTGAGCGTAGCGAACGAACTTCAACTTGGAAGCGAGTTAGCGTAGCAAACGAGCTAACCTGAAGGCAAGTGAAGGCGAGCTCTAACCTAAAGGTGTGTGAGCGTAGCGAACGAACTTCAACCAGGACGTGAATGAGCCATGCGAATACTTATGAAGTTAAACGGGGCAAAGCCCGCGGGTACAGCTAGTTACCAATAAAACTATTCTCATAATCAAAAAAACTTAAGAATCTTGGTATCAAACCTGTACCTCTTAACCTCCTGCTCTTTGAACTGTCAAATTAAAGTATTTACAGCTAGGCAGGGAAGATAATGAGATGTGTTAGCGAATTTCCCATATTGAATAAGCTATTACCGTGGGTCTCATGATAGGACCTGGACCCGTGACCGATTTACTTTTTTTGTTTTGTGGTCCCCAGAGGCCAAAAACACCATCCGTTCACATTCATATATATATACAGGGTGTTTTTTTTTAAACTTGCATCTTTATTTATGTAAAAACCGCAATAGATAGAAATATGCAGTTAACGGGAATCATCTATTGATGTAGGGGGCACAATTTTTTTTTATTCAACGTTACATTTACATTCCCCCCCTTCCCCCCCCTGCCACAACTTAATTTTTTTAAATAGCAAGGTACCCCTTGTGACATATCAAATAAAAGAGCATGAAAAAAAAAAAACGTTTGATGAAAAAAAATTTAAAATCGGTTCATAAATTTGTGAGATATTCCCCCCCTCCCCCCCCGGAACTTGATTTTTTTTTAAAGCAAGGTACCCCTTGTGACATATCAAATGAAAGAGCATGAAAAAAAAATTTTTGGTTAAAAAAAATTTTAAATCGGCTCATGAATCTGTGAGATAATCCCCCCCTTTTTCCCCTACCCATAACTTGTTTTTTAATAGCAAGGTCACATGCCCTTGTGACATATCAAATGAAAAATAAATTTCACCAAAAAATTTCTTTTTTCATGCTCTTTCATTTGATATGTCACAAGGGGTACTTTGCTATTAAAAAAAAATCAAGTTCCGGGGAAGGGGGGGGGGAATATCTCGCAAATTTATGAACCGATTTTTATTTTTTTTTCATCAAACATTTTCTTTTTTCATGCTCTTTCATTTGATATGTCACAAGGGGTACCTTGCTATTTAAAAAAAATAAGTTGGGGGCAGGGGGGGGAAAGGGGGGGAATGTGAATGTAACGTTGAATTCAAAACAATTGGGCCCCCTATGTCAATAGATGATTCCCGCAAACTGCATATTTCTATCTATTGCGGTTTTTACATAAATAAAGATGCAAGTTTTTTAAAAAACACCCTGTATATATATATATCTAATATATAAAATTCTCGTGTCACAGTGTTTGTCTGCAAACTCCTCCGGAACGACTTCACCGATCGTTATGAAATTTGGTGTGTAAATTCTGTAGGTATGCGAATCGGACGTAAACTATTTCCCGTTTCGAAATTCTTAAAAGGGCTCCGCCCCAGTGGCTCTGGAGTTTCCCATGTTAACCTTATGAGAAATGGAATTAATGAATCTTAACAGCTGTTTCAATTAAACAAGTTGGTTCTGTTCTATGATGTTCAATAGCATTAAAGTTACAAGGATTACCAACAGGGTGCAGCACTATTATTTCTTTTACATTTATGACAACAGCTAATTTGCAACCAAAAGGTGAGTGAGCGTAGCGAACGAACTTCAACCTGGAGGCGAGTGAGCGTAGCGAACGAGCTAACCTGAAGGCAAGTGAGCGCAGCGAACGAGCTCCAACCTAAAGGTGAGTGAGCGTAGCGAACGAGCTCCAACCCAAAGGTGAGTGAGCGTAGCGAACGAACTTCAACCAGGACGTGATTGAGCGATGCGAACGAGATCATCTTGAAAATTAAACGTAACGGTACTTTCTTTCCATCGGTCTGTCTTAGGGGAAACCTATAACTTAGGCGATACGAAGTTCGCCGGGTCAGCTAGTATATATATAAAGAAACCCTCCAAATTATATAAGTAAACCTATAAAAAAACAACAAACTAACACCTGGTAATGTCAAAGATTTAATTGCACTCACCAAAACAATGGTATAACAAAATTATTTTGAATTTAATTTGATATATTATAAACAAAATGAAGGGTTAGCAATGGGTTCACACTATCTGGTTTATTAGCCAACATTTACATGCAACATATAGAAAACGAAAAAAATCATTAACAATGTCAACCCAATGCTGAAGGATATCATATATTGGTACAGGTATGTTGATGACATCATATGCTTATTTAACATTGACGACCATACACCAAATCAACTATTGGATTACTTGAATACAATATCAAAATCAATTAAATTCACATTAGAAGTTCAAAATTCATCTATCAATTTCTTATATTTGACCATAGCCAAAGAAAACAATTTAGATAAATTTAAAATTTTTAGAAAGCCTACTGAAAACAATCTCATCATCCCAGCAAATTCAAATCATCCCTGGCAACACAAAATGGCAACATTCCATTCATATATTAATAGACTTATTAACATTCCCATGAATAACAAAAACTTTATTGAAGAAAAGGAACATATTACAAAATTAGCAAAGAGTCATGGATACAGAAGCAAAACCATAGAAAAAATGATAAAGAAAAATGCAGACAGAAAAAACCAACATGTCAAGAAAGAAGACAGAAAACATGCATTTTTATGTCTACCTTACTCAACTACATTTAACAAAGCATATAGGAAAACAGTTAACAACCAAAATTACAAGTTATTATACAGAACAAGAAACAATTCATTTGATTTAATTGACAAATTGTCACAGTAAAACAACAACATCTCAGACATAAAAGACAAATCTGGCATATACAAATTAAACTGCAGTCCCTGCTCAAAATTCTACATTGGCCAAACAGGATGAAATTTTCAAAGTAACCACAAGTAACATATTCAAGCAATTAAATCAAACAACAGAACTACACAAAAATCTACATTTGCAGAACACATACTTTCTACAGACCATACGTATAAAAATTATAACGAAAACATTACCATACTAGAACAAAATTATAAGTGTTAGAAAAACCAACAACAACTAAACATTCAATCACGTGCTAACAAAATTAACAGCTGTATTTATTCATAACATAATATTTTTTTTTGAATTTAGGTTAACACACTTGAAAATGTCATTATAGACGAAACATGTTGAGTTTCGACGTCGAGTCAATATATAGTACGATGAATTTGTTTTCTAAATTCATATGTTATTTTGCGGGGCATTGAGCCGCACAGGTTCACTAGTTTTATTAAATAAAAGAGAATAATAAAAGGGTACTCATGTTATTTTATATATAATTAATTAATATTTATATATGTGTCCGTTAGCGCAATAACTCAAGCAAAAATGATCCGATTTTCATTAAATTTGTATAAACATTTAAAAACCTACATTTATTCAAATGAGTTCGCGAACCAGCATGATCGGACTATGGGAACAGGGGTTTATGGGGGGTTTTATAGGGTAAAAATGGGCTTTTCTCATTTTTCACCCTGAAAACATACAATTTTGCAATTTCTTTTCAAACCCTTTTGTAGAGTTCAAAAAACAAATTATTTAGTATATTGAAGCATTGTTGCATGCCTAACGGTTACGGAAAAAATACCAAAAAAGTGTAAATTTAATATTACCATGTTATTCTTATGGAGAATAAATAAACTTGTCTATTTTAATGGCATTTTTAAATTTTGTTTACTTCATACCAAGCTATCATATTTTTGATAAAAAACCCCTATTTTCTTCCCTGTAGCAGCAAACCTAAGTACTCATTAAAATTAATGATAATTAAATATGAAATAAATATGACAATTTTAAGGGGATAATTTAGTGGAATTCCAGCCAGGTAGATGGAAATTCGCTTAGTCTGCAGGTTTGCTGCGGCGGTTGTATTTTTTTATTGGAATGTCGATAGCTTAGTATTAAATAAACAAAATTTCCAAACTTGGTTAAATATATCCATAATCAAGCAAACTACAACAGTTTATTTATTCTCCATAAGAAATACATGGGATTTTTAAATTTACAATTTTTTTAATTATCTCCGTAACCATTGGGCATACCGGTACAGCAACGCTTCAATATACAAAATTATTATTTAAGCTCTACAAAATGGTTTGGAGAGAAATTTTGTGTTTTTAGGGTCAAAAATGGGAAAAATCTATTTTTACCTCATAAAACATAAAACCCCCCATAAACCCCCGTTTCCATAATCCGATTATGCTGGTTTGCGATTATGCTGGTTCGCGAGCTCGTTCGA
Organism: Macrosteles quadrilineatus; assembly: GCF_028750875.1. NCBI lineage: Eukaryota > Metazoa > Arthropoda > Insecta > Hemiptera > Cicadellidae > Macrosteles > Macrosteles quadrilineatus. The sequence goes on from NW_026542594.1 coordinate 121,128,398, forward strand.
ATAAATGTAGGTTTACATGTTTGTACCAAATGTCATCAAAATCGGATCATTTTTGCTTGAGTTATCGCACTAACGGACATTATATGAATTCAAACGGATTGGTGTTCTTGGACTCTGGGGACCTTAAAACAAAAAAGTAAATCGGTCCCGGGTCTAGGTCTTACCATGAAACCTGCGGTAATAGCTTATTCCCTATATGGGAAATTCGCTAAAATCGGAATTTTGAAAAAAGCCGGGTTTGTTGCAAACTAACCTAGTATATTATGGTCCTTTAAATTCTGAACAAAACTATATAAATCCCATTCCCGTAAAAATTATGTTATTTTCCCATGAAAACTCATAAAAAACAAAGAACCAATTCTGATTGAAATTTGTCTGTTATGGTCCTTATAATTACAGTGTAACCTTGATAAGAAGAACCTCGATAACAAGTCGCCCTTGATAACAAGTGTCATTTTCAAATCCCCTTAAAATTAATATACCCCTAATCACATGTTATTACAAACCTCGATAAGAAGTCAACCTTGATAACAAGTCTTATTTTACAATCCCCATGATAGTCTTGTTATCAAGGTTCTACTGTAATTCTAAACAAAGTAGTGCAACCTCCTATTCCTGTAAAAACTACCGTTCAAAAGTTAATGCGACTTTTGTGCTTTTACCTATTAAATATCATAGTTAGTTACTCTCATCGCTTACCAATGATAAAGGTTGTTGACAAGCTAAATGTAAGTTTTTTCAACTAAGTCAACTTTAAGTAAGCGTATCATTTGAAAATTCAACATATGTTACAGTATTTTCATACATGCATCAGTGCCTCATATAATTTTTACTAGGTAGCGTTATAAGCTAGTCTAGCTTTAAAGAAAGATATTCTTTTTTAAAAAGAGGTCCAATTTAATTTTGTTCCTGAAACCTAAGGCGGATGCGTAACTATTTTATATAACAGATTTAAACATAAAATTTTTCTCCTCAGTGTCATCTCCTTTGTGAAGCACGGGTACAGCAGCTAGTACAATCATAAAAGAAAAGCAATGTCTTACCTGAGATCCACCAGAGCATGGATCAGAACAAGCATCCCAGTCTAAATATTGCCACAAATACCTAGGTATGTAAGTGGGATCATATTCCAAAATAGCATATTGATAGTGCACTCCTTTGTTGATGTCGCGGAAAAATATATAAAATATGAGGTCTTCCTTTGTTGGTCCTCTTATGAAGATTCTTTCCATACCTCCTCTCTTTTCATACACTCCGTGGCTAAGTCCGAATGCTACATCTCCAGCCATCGAATCGTCTGATCCAAGACCATTCAAGTAAAAAACTCTGTTTATAGATCCAGAAACTACTAGAGTGTTACTAGATGGTGCAATCTCCCTTACAAAAATCATACCAGAATCTTTTGGAATGCGTAAAAACTCAATCAGTCCCTTTTTAGAGATTGCCTCATCAAAAACACCTCCCACAATTCTGCATTCAGTACCGTTCCCATGGCACACACCACAAGCGTCCTCTCTAGCAGTTGAGTCTATCATGTAGTCACACCCAACATTCCTGCACATTCCTTGAATACAAACATTCTTTGTTCCAGCTTTGCAAGGAGTTCCATCAGCTACAATAGGTGACCTCATCACCACATCTCCTTTTCTGTTTTGGCACACTAAAGCACATTCGATGTTAATGAAAAGACTCTCATATTGTACCCAATTGTGAAGTTTTCCTCGGAATGGTCTGTCCTCTGTTCGTTTACATTGTAAATCTCTAAAACTTTCAGTAAATCCTTGACATGGCTTTGTTTCACATATTTTATGCCTTATTCGTTCTCCGATACAATATCGTCCTCCATTCTGGGGTTTTGGATTGTTGCAGATTCTGTAGCTACTGGACACCCCGCCACCACAAGACCTTGTACACAAGCTCCATTCAGTCCAGGGTCCCCACTCTCCATTTATCGCTCCTGGTCTCCGACCTACATGTACACACTGTTTATGGAAGCACCACATATCAGAGGCACAGAAAGTACCATCGGCAGGTGGATCACCCTTTGTTGCACACAGTTTATCTGTGATTTGACAATATAGTTTATTGCAAAATGCTCCGACAGAGCAAGGAACGGCTGACATATGAAAATTTAGTTTACATTGTTGAGCGGCTGAATATATTTGCCCTGGTAACATTAAAGGGAAATTGTAAGTTCTAACAACAGGAAAATCAATAAGACACCATGATCCTTGGGTCTGCACAAACTGGGTAATAGCATCTCTGCTACAAACAGACCATGCGGAGCTAGTTTCAGTAATTGTAGGTGCCATATGGTAGGTTGTACCGTCTGGCAAGCTCTCTCCACATCCACTACTTTGGCCGTCATCGTGGTCTGCTCCAAGACTGTGTCCTATCAGATGAGTGATGGTGTTGGCAAGTAGTAAGCCCTCGTCAACACATACAATGCAAGCCTTATCTGGTCTACAGACACTGGTCATGTATGATACCCCCATTGTTTGGCCTTGACATTTATCCATTTTAGATACAAATATTGCCAAGTCATGATGGTGAGGATGGTCATCTCGACCAGGGTTCACTAGAACTTGCCACGTACAAAAATTTTCCAAAAGTTCTTCTGGATTAAATCTATCGCTGTCTAGTTCTTTAATACAGGTTGTGAGCAGAATGAGTCTCACCAGAACAACATTTAGGTTTAATCCAAGTGATTTGTCATTAAAATTACTAGATACCATATTAATGATGGTAAGAATAAAGTTTTCAATGTCATCATCCTCATGCATATGGACAACTTTGTAATCAACAGTTATCATTAGTTCTATGGTAAATATTTTATGGTTAAAATCGTTGCACCTGAGAGGTGCTTCTGTTGTAGATGATCCGCAAAATCCATCCTCTTCAGAATCTCTTTTTTTTATGACTTTTTCCTTAGGGTTGTCACTAGTGCTGTTCGATGATGTTAAAGATGATTTTGTATCATTTAAAAATATAGGCTTTATTTCAAGGCAGTTTCTGCCTTGGCAAAACAAATTACTTGCAGGGTGCTCTGAATCATGAACTTCTTGGCTTTTTACTTCAGGTTCTGTTTCAATCACTAAATGTATCGTGTTATCATCTCGTTTTGCTTTATTGCTTGCATAATTACCCACAATGTTCCCATTTTCAGCATCTTCTACGACAATGTTAAAATCCTGTGAAGAAATCCCCTTATCAGCATTTCTGGTATCTTGAACATAACTCCCACCTTGGCTATCTGTCTCAAATATTTCGGTTGTACCTCTTTTATTTTTCTCCACATTATTTCTCTTTAAATTATTTTTTGTTAAAAACATGCCAATATTTTGATCCAATACAGAATCAATGTGTTCATTATTTGTGGTTGGATTAATTACACTGTATTTTAATCTCCCACTGTTAATGTCTTGGTTTGGTTTTACTTCACTGATAGTTCCTTCTGGAGTTTTAATCCTAATTACTATCTCATCAGCATGGGTATTTGTTGAGTTTTCTGCAGGTTGAAAAGGCTCATCAATCAAATCCACATTTTGTTTGTTTTCTTTTGTAGAACCTAAATCGTCTTTCAAATTACCATCCTCGACTACAATTTTATATACATTTTCATTCTCTATATCACTTAGAGTTTCATCATGCTTATTATAATTTGAATGTTTATCTTTATCTAAAGGTTTGTTAGCTACAAATTGAGTATTATAATTTTTTTCTTGCTGAGGAACATATAACAAGCCTCCACCAATATCTTTTTTTACCTTTGTTTTATCCATATCCTTAACCGGATCAAGAGTATTAACCTTTCTATTATTGTTATACATGTTTTCATTGTTTTGTTTAGTTTTCTTATACAACTGACTACTTTTTTTATTTGTGACTTCACCATCTAATCTTGTTTTCTTATCAGTATTGTGAGTTGGGGTTTCAGCTGCATAAGAGGCTTCACCCTTTTCGTAAGACTTCCAACTTTTTTCACTTGTATCAAGGTGGATATCTCTTTTGGCATTTTTTTCAATATTTGGATGTGGATATTTCTGGTTGTTTGTTAAATCAGTATTTACTTTGTTACCATTTACAGGGCTGTTACAATTTTCTACATCATTACTTTTTAGACTATCAACCTTAACTTTTATGTTATTAAAATCATTCATTTCTCTATCATTCATGCCATTATTACAAGTTTTTTTAAGATGCACATCTGAACTAGGTACTTTATGCTCACTACACGTATTTGACATTTTAATTTTTTGTTCTGACTGACTTAAAAATCTGGCCTTTTCATCCTCTGTGTTTCTTATAGGTTTTAAAGAATTTTCTTGTTTTATATCATAACTTTGAAACTCTGTACAGTTGTTATGAATCTGCTCATCATTTGACATCTGATTGAGTCTAGTTTTGCTGGAATCTCTTGTTTGTGCAATGTCTTGATCTTGGTCAGTTAATTCTCTTTTCACTCTTCTCGGTTTTAAGTAGTTCTTATACGGACCTTTTGCATTTTCATAACTTTCTGCATCAGTTTTGGTCAATAAGTGTTGACCAGATATTGTTTGGCTTGATGATAGTTTTTGAGGTAATATATTAACATCAGGTATTTGTATTCTGCCAAGTTCTTCCCTTAAAGGTTTTGATTTCAGTTTATTTCCATATTCATTCTTTACCTTGTCAGAATTTTGTTGGGGAAATTCATGATTTTGTGAATGATTTTTTAGATGCATATTTTCTTCAGCAATAATTTCATTTTGTTGGTAGACTCTTTTAAAATTACCAAAGGATTTTAAGTTCTCTTTCTTCAGAACCATATTAGGTTGTATATTAGCTACGGGGGGTTTTGTTGTTTCCTCTCTCATTACATCATTCATATTCAAAGCAGAAAAATCTCTTTTCAATTGACTTCCAAACATAGATTCCCACTTTAATCTTTCTCCAAGAGCATCTTTGGCAGAACCTAAAACATTCACATGGTATATGATGTTTATGAGTGAAAATTTAAAAACGTACGTTTTCATGTCCCTAGCCTTTTACTTTGTAGTTACTGGATTTGTAGTTTATTATTATGCGTTTTAATATTTTTTGGGACGGGGCAACATGTTACACACATTTATTTGGTTTTTAATAGGTTCTAGGTATTTTTTTCGTATTTTTAAAGTCTCGAAATTCACGACCATGACGTGTCCCTAGGGTACATTTTCCAACTTTCAAGCTGTTTTTAGACTAATTATTAGGGATGGTCAAGTCTCGGAATTTCGAGAAATTTTCGGGAAATTTTAAATCTCGTTACACGAGACGAGATTTCTTTTTGGCCAAGATTTTTATCGAGACGAGAATAAAAAAAAAAAAAAAATTATAAACGCCTGCAGAAAGTCAATGCAATACCCGCAATACAGGAACGTGTTGTAGTTGCGTTTCCTTTGCGAAGGCGTTCTTATTTAATTAATTCTTTAAATGTAAATATTACTTTAATTATTTTAATAATAATACTTTAATAACATTTGAGAAGTTTTGTTAAGTGTAAGCAGTGTGAGGAATGTTTTATTACTTTAAAAAGTCAAAACAAGTACGGTACCTAACTATTTTATAAAAATTAATATTGCTTTTATTTTATGTTAGGATAAGTTGAACTCTATCCTAACTGATATCACTATGTTTCCTAATCGTAGGCATTTTTAATAAGTTAGGCGCGATTAATAAACAAATTTTATGCTGATGTTTTTTAATAAAAGTTTGTAAATATTCTTGCCTATTATCATTATTTTTGTATTTAAACAGTCATCGAACAATGTTACAAAATCAGGTAAAAATTTTGAACGTGCATTTCCCGTTGTGTATGAGAAGTGAAATCCCGTCTCGATCTCGTCTCGAAATTTTATGAGAAATAAAAAATCTTGTCTCATCTCGTCTCGAACTAAAAATCCAATCTCATCCATCCCTACTAATTATTCATGCCGAAATATATAAAGCCATATTTTTATGTCATCAATTGTTATTAAACTTACAAAAAAGGAGCATATTATAATTTTATTGTCATTGCAAACTGACTAACATGACAAAATAAGTCTGTCCCTCGATTTGGCGTCATTCCATTTGGGAAAAATTTTCAACTTTGGAGCACGACAGTGGCAAGCCTGGCGTCGATGGAGTCAGTTGGTTTTAGAGAATAGTTCGGGGTGTACGTCAGGATTGTAGTGCCGGTCGTTTCGAGTTGAAAGGAGGAATTACAAGATTAATAAAGGAAAGATTGTGTTTTTTGTAATTTTGGTGTGTCCATGACCGTACGTAGTCATTCGATGAAGTAGACATGGTGTTAATTTTTGTTTATAATATATTTCAATTGCTATATTAACCTAGAAGTCCACTTTGTATCCTCAAACATGAGGTGCAGGGCTACCGCCAGAACAGAGCCAAATAACACGTAATTTCACGACCAAAGTTTCACGACCATCGCGGGTTTTTTCACGACCAATCCAGCCTTATGGATTATAGTGTGTTTGGTCGTGACAATAACTTTAATACAATTGTAAATTGAACAGTCTAGTTCAATTGAAACACATAGTTTTATTATAACTAACAGTATAATTGAAGGATTGTTTAGAAAGATTTAGATTATTCCAGACAATTCACGACCGTACCGCTTGTCCCTGACCATCACGTTTATGATTTCTATCATAAAAATTTCAAAAATTAAAATATCGTCATATTTCAATGTTTTATACACAAAAGAAGCACACCTCTATACAAACATAACAATTTTTCGGGTCTCAGGTTAGTTTTTTTGGAGTTACACAAACTTAAAAAGATTTTATTAGCTTTTTTTCTATTTTTTGAGTTTTTTTTATTTTTTTCTAGAAGAGACCAAATATACCAAAATCTCAGTGACCTTTTTATTGTATAATGGTCATAAAAGTAAATTAGTTTATAGCAAAACATAGTTATAAAAATAATATTAACTATTTTTAATATTCATTTAAACGTCCGTTATGGTCGTGACAGGATTTTGTGTTTTTCCACTAAAGATGCTCTTTAAAAAAAAAACTACCAAAGATATTGCGTTACCATGGACATTTTATGAAACTTCAAATGTTAATGAAATAAAAAAAATAATAAAAGTTTTGAAAAAAGGGGAAAAAAATTTGCAAAGTGCTTTTCCTGAAAACGTACGTTTTTAAATTTTAACTCTTATACTAATACTATCCGTTCAAACGAAGAACTCTAGAAATCAGGGCCTCATACAACTGTTTATCTATAGGTAGACAGTTGTGATGGTTAACAGTCACTGTTTCATCCTATCATAACTCGTAATCAATATAGGCATAATTAGGGTTTAGTTTATAAAAATAACTTTTTCTGGCTATAAACCTACCCATAACCATAATCTATAATGTGTAATGAATATAGAGTTTTATTGATGAACTTGTGGGCTTCACTCACCTTAATTTGTTAATCCTGGACTTGTCAAAATGTATACATACAACAAAGAAAAACATACATGCACATAAAAATCGTCCTTGGATTTACTCCGATGTTTCGTTGGACCAAAAATAACGTCCCGCTTCATCAGGGAAATAAAACTTGATTTCTCTCGCGTACATTTTGACGAGTCCTGGATTAACAAATTAAGGCGAGTGAAGCCTACAATATAACAAACCTCCCCTAAAAAACATGTGTTTCAAAAATAGGAATATAGAGTTTGTCATTCAAAATTATTTACAAAATCTTAACAGGCCTTACTAGTTGCAACTTAGTTACCTTACTAGTTGTACTATACCTTCTTTTCAAGTATTAATAATAATTTGAAGACAGGTTCTAGTTACATCCAACACCCCAAAACCAAAGATATAATATTAAATGTTGCTAGCTTTTTTTTAGAAATGTTAAAGTAAAAGTTACCAAGATTATAACATTTCATTCTGGGTTGGATTAGCCAAGAGGCCACCATGGCCTAGGGGGTAAGAAGGAAAGGTTGTGCAAGGGTACTTCAATTGATGTTTTTAAGGAGAAAAGTAAATAAACGGTATCAGCATTCTGACACATACTTTCTCCCATAAGTTTGTCAACAACCTTTATCATGTGTGTGAGAGTAAATATACAGAAACGGGATTTGTACAATTTTGATCAGAATTTAAAGAACTATATCATACTAAATTTTTGTCAAAATCATTCGGTCCATTTTTGGGAAAATCCCCATTAAAAATCAAAATTTCTAAAAAATTAAAAAACTATCGAAATTGTAAGGACCATAACATACTATGTTCAATCAAAACCGGATTTTTTCTAAAATCCTATTTTTTGTTTTTTAACGGGGTTTTATGGGAAAATAACATAATTTACAATAACTTTTGAACCGTAATTTTTACAGAAATGGGATTTGTACCATTTTGTTCAAAATTTAAAGGGCTACAACATACTAATTTTTTTATCAAAATTGTTCGGGCCATTTTTGAGAAAATCCGATTTTTCCGTTTTTTTATGGGTTTTTATGGGAAATTCCCCATTAAAAATCAAAATTTCAAAAAAATTAAAAAAAACGCCTGGAGATACTATGGATTAGAACCTACATACCAAATTTCATCGAAATCTGGCCACAGGTGTAGTCCCTAGCTATGTAGAGGTCGTGCGGAACGAGGTGAAGCTTGGAGGGGAATAGTGGTGTGGCGGGGGAAGTGTCGCTATGCGAGGCGACGATCGGCTCGTCTCCTACCCCCACCATGGATTTCCCCGCTTTAGACCGTTCCCGCCGAAAATCTCAGGCTTCACCTCGTTCCGCACGACCTCTACACATCCAGACACACAGACATCACTTCGAAAACCACTTTTCTGGGTCCAGGGGGACCCAAAACGAATATATCCACTCAAAACTCAAACTCGAAAATTTTGACGAAAACAATACTTTCTCCATATATAGGGGGAGAAAGTAAAAAGCCAAATCTACAAATTTCAAATCTGAATCTTAAAAATTCAAGTTTTAAATCCTTAGCACCGGTACTAATAAAATGTTGACAAAATTGTACATATAGCAAATCTGTCAATAAAATTAATTCACATAATTATTTACTTTGATTGAATCATTTCTAGAATTATTACCATAGTCGATTTTAAAAACGGTTTAGGTCAGAATTGCAGCAACATTAGATCATCTATGGCAATTAAGATATTGCTGGATTTCTCTCCTGAAAAATTATTAATTATTTTATATAGGTAAGTTGCTTTTGTGCATAACTCGAAATATACATTAGATAAATGAATGCCGATGCTTGATAGAAAATCTTCCCGTGCATACCTTCAATGTAAGACCAAAATTGTGAAAATCAGTAGGGTAGAAGATCCAAACAGACTTGGAAAAGAATAACTGATAATTTTTAGATATAGATTCGGACCTTGAACAAATGTCCCTATTCAGATCCCATTAAGTTTTCTTGCTTAAATGAACACGAAAAACAGTAGGTGTAACTAAATACTGTATGAGATTCAAGAATAAACTGTAGATCTGATGAATCTTCTTGAGATTTAATGGGTTTGAGATTAGATTGGCATATCAGTAAAAAGAAGGAATGAGCGTGTAGATAAGCACAAAGAGTAACTTTGGTAACACTAGTTCTATAATTCTTGTAAAATTATGTCCTTCCTCACTCTAGCAAATAAATTTTATTATTACTGTATTTACATCATCCCTTGTTATATCACAAACACTGATACAAAGCTGATGTAACAATAGTTGATTGTTTACCCTCAACAAATTTAAGAATCATAAAATGGAACATATTTTCCTCATAAAATAAACTTATAAATTTAAATTCAGAACAAAATGGTACAAATCCCATTTCCCTAACAATTACGGTTCAAAAGTTATTGCAACTTTTGTGATTTTTAACTATAAAATATCATATTGACTCATACCGCTTACCCATGACAAAGGTTGTTGACGAGCTTATGGGAGAAAGTATGTGTCAGAATGCTGATACCGTTTCTTAATAATTGCATACGTCTATTTAAGCAATCCCTCTTTTTAAATGGCTAACATTATAGTTTTTCAGAATTTACAACTTTAAATACGGTGGAAGTTGTTCTGTCAAAACTAACCTTTAGTGAGGCAGTTTGAAGTACCATGATGGTCTTTTATACCAGATCGTTTATACATAATATGCGGATGCTCCTTATTGTAAGCAGGTTTAAAATCCTTCACTGGTTCAATCAAGTATTCCTCTCCAAAAGGTAATTGAATATAACCTGTCTGAAAAAGTTACAGATTCTATTTATTTTGCATATGATAAATATTATATACAAGCATTGACTATTGGATACTGAAGTTGTACTGAAGTTAGGCTGTGGTTTCCTAGACGCGTAATAGATGCGCAGCGGTTTAGATGTGCTGCGGCTTTTATCCAGGTCCCAAAACGCAGCTGCCGTGAGTGGTTTCCTAGACTGCGTACAATACACATGGTTGGTGCGTAACATAAGTTCACGGGAGAGATTACAGGTGGCTACTATGATCAGTGGCGGCGATTGGGCTTGAGAGGGGGGGGGGCGAAATCTAGATTTATTGTTGATATAATTCTATTTTATAATTTTGATAAATATTCCTTATGAAAAAGGGGGGGGGCAACTGCCCCCCCTGGCTCCCCCTAGACGCCCGCCTCTGACTATGATGTTATACGATGATTTAGATAATGAAATGAATACTTTGGTATTAAAAGTTTTGAAGAAGTGTAAGCAGTGAAAAGTACATGATTAGGAACTGTACGTGGCCCTCGCAGAAGTTTTAACCGTAGTATTAAAGCAAACATGTCAATTTAAAATGTAAACAATAAATTTTAATTTAACCTCTCCAACTTTGATTTTACTGTTATTATATTTAGGCCTACCTATTAGAAACTTACCGAATTGACGAAATAGTATATTATTTACGAGTATAACTGCAATAAGAATGTCATACTTATACGCCAACCCCGTAAGAAGGACGGGTACTCTGCTAGTAAATAATATAGGATAATTACTAAGATGTTCAGGGGTTCTTAAAATAATTATGGGGGCTCTTATATTTGGGAGTTGCTGTTGTGCTGGCTTGAAAAGAATATTTGTCAACATTAGGCTTATTTACAAATTACGAATATGTGAGGACAAATTAATTGTAGGGAACATTTAATAAGGGAATTAAATATTAAAATTATACATTATGGGGAAATTAACACTACCTAACGAATGATATGAAATGTAATACTATAAAAATTTTAATTGTATGACCAACGTACTTCCATAGTATGTCATTTCAAGAGACAAATTTAATCGATTTTTTTGTTGTTGTTGGGGAATTTTGCCATCTGGACAACATTTACTTCCCAATCCATTGCACATGACATGTCTAAAACGCAGCGTAACTCAGATTTGACTGCTCTGAGAGCAGTCGGTGAAATACGCAGCTATTGGTGCGTGCGTATTAGATGCGCACGCATTAGATACGCAGCCTTGGAAACCGCTTACACGAAACTCCATAAGACAAGTGTGCTGCGTCTTAGATGCGCACACGCAGCGCACCTATTAAGCGTCTAGGAAACCACAGCCTTAACAAAATTTTGTGTTTTATTATTACTATGAACCTGCTGAATGCTTAAATGGCCTTTTGCATTAGTTTGCCATCTAATATACAATCACCAAAGTTAATGAATCAAATGTGACCAATGAAGTTTAACTAAGGGAGAACTTCTTCTTTGCACACTAACTGTCCTTTTACGAGGATCCTCAAACTACTCTCTCTGGAACAAAATATTTAATGTTTTCCCCGAAATACTATTCCAGGCGTATCTCCTTTCACTACGGAATTATACCTCTTTTATTGAAAAGTATTAGATATCTTCATGTACGAGTATCATAAGAACGCTTTTTTATATGACATAGTGTTAGAAAAACCTTTCTTGGGTACTTCCTTACTTACTAATTACTTTTAAATGCTTCTGCTGAATAGGGCTGGTAAATGACATGATGATTTCTTGTGGTTCTTATAATCTTCAAAGACCCAAAACAGTATGTACAATAAAGCAGGTCTGTCTACGCAGTATCTTATCTACGATGTTTTTCTACGCGAAATGTATACAAAAAAGTGGCTTTTGTCAAATCTCCAGTAAAATATATTGACAGGAAGCCAAAGAAACACCGCTATGAATGGCCGCACGACTGTAGGTTATTAGAAGTGATTATTAACAAAAAATTTAATTTCTCAGTCATACCAAATTTATGAAATTTACACAGCCTATCAAAACTATCAAAGAAAATCACATTTCCCAGTCACTCATAACCTATTATGGATACATAGTACTAAATATAGTATTTACTTCACTGTTACAGTATTACAAATGCAGCATTTGTAAACAACTTTTAATACAAACATATCTGTGACAGTTTGAAGAAAACATCTTTCCTCCTAACAACTTATCTCTATTCCATATTACGTATTCTCTAAACAGATGATTGGTATTCAGGATTGGTTCTAGGACCTTGTTGAGGGACTACCAGGGTGTTAGGGGTGTGTGGTACCTCCCCTTAAGGAAGGAGGGGGATCCAGGAGTCCTCCCCCAGAAAATTTGGTATTTTGAAATCCGTTTGGGGACTTTCTAAAGCCATTTTTAATATAAAGATATGAGTTCAAAAACCCCCGTTACGTTTTTTGGACAAAATATGTATGATTAAATTTTTTCCAGGCTCCAATGGGGGGGGGGGCTTAAGCTCCTGTAGCAACCCCCCCCCCCCCTTCATAAAACCATAAAACTGTAAACTGTAAATCATAAAACTGTTGGTATTTCATAATTTACGTATGCAGTAGACATTAGGAAGAAAAGTGTTGAATATCTAGGGGTATAGTGAACTCAGCTATTTGGCTCATGGCTTTATGTAAGTACATTCCTTTATTTCCCTAGTTCAATGGTACCGTAGTTCCAAAATTCTTCAAGATTTCAAGGTGTACTAAGTACAATATACTTGATCTCTTTTTTTGTGAGGAAGAGGTGAAAATGCATATACGTACACTGAGATATTCAAAGTCCTCTAAATAGTGCAGGACTCCCGCGGGCTTAATGTCCCTGGACTACCGGCTAGAAAGCCCCTCATCTCCTAGCATACTAGCCTGGAACTGTTTAGCACATTACTTCGAGCTAGGCCCTTTTAACTATGCCACTATAGGGCTACCCTTCTTGGCGGACATGGCACCTGTCGCAAAAGAAGAAGGTGTGCTAGGCTGTGTCTGCGATGCCAGAACAGTACAGACTGTAGGAGGGAGCTGGTGGCCTTCCCAATTTGTGCAAAAGACCCGGAAGTAAACGTGACCCGAAAAAAACTGGGTCAAAAAATACCCGACCCCACCATGCTCCTGTTCCACCCATGGTCAGATGCTTCTTATCTTATCTTATCTAACAGAGGAAGGACCAAACCATAAAGCACTTCATCCGAAAATTTGAATTATTGGGAAAACACAGAAAAGTTGTTTTATTGATAGACCCTACAGATTCAGGCATCCAATGAATGCATGTAGTCTTCCAATCAGTTCTTCCTCAGGAAGGTATATTCCTCTCAACAAATTGCCAAGAGCATCTTTCTAGCATCAGAGAGCTGTTCACGATCAAAGAGTAGGTGATTAGCTGTTTCCTGTACCTACAGACTGGTTTGCCATCATATAAGCCCATTTATTGTATATGTTTCCTGAACCACCCATGTCCAGTAATCAGTTCTTCTTTAAATTTGGTTCTTCGCCTATATAGCCTCAAAAAGTCTGAGACAACCTGTTTGGCGTGTGAAAAGTGAGCTTGCTAACTCTTAGGAGGGCTGTTTCAACCCAGTGTTTTCGGTGCATTTCCGTGGCCCATGACGCAATAGAAGTACTTAGCACACATGCGTGATATACCAAATAAAGGTTGTGGACCAGTATCAGCAGCTTTATTTCCTTTATGTCTAAGTGTCCAGGCACCCAGCAAAGCGTGAGTTCATTCCTCCTACCCAATTCAGACACAGAGGCAAGCAAGACATTCCCATTCCCACAAGAGCTTTGAATTAATTTCTGTGAGTTAAGTGCTAATAAACTCTGCTAATATTCTTGACTATCAGTATAGATACTAATTGTTTTGTCTCTTATCTCTTTGCTAAGATTTTCTCGAACACAAACCAAAATAGCAGTGACCTCTGCTTGAAAGACTGTCGGGTGCACTCCCATGGGAAGACTAACGCCATTACCATCTCGTTTCCAAAGCATACCTGCACTAGTGCCCCCTTGTCTGACCTTAGAACTATCAGTATAGCATTCTAAATCACTTATGGACATAGGCCTCTTCCCGCCAAGCCATTCTTCCCTAGCTGGTAATAGTACCTTAAATGGCTTGACAAAGGAGTATTTTTTGGGCATATGGTCTGAAGATTTGTTCAACAGTACAAGTAAATACAAATTCCTGGTTCACAGAACGGACTCAAACTGTTATAGTTTGCAAATATAATTTCACCATAAAAAGGGTACAGTATTTATAAATCTTTCCAAGAACAACTTATTTTAAAGGTTTTGAGCTCTGTTCAACATTTGTTTTTTGTATTCCCACCCCAGCTTTGCCTCGATTGTAAAACTTGACCTTGGGTTGAAAAGAGTCGCATTACGCCCTAGTGATGAAATACCCTATTTTGTCATACTACAGCAAAAACAGCCATTTTAAATACATGTGTTGCAGGTTTAAATTAGCTCTTTTACTCTTTAGGGGGTAAGCTTTTTTAGTCCCAAAGGAGTAAAAGTCAGCTGTTGTAAACTCAGTTGTAAGTTGTAAACTTTGATTGTAAGTTCAGTAAAATTGCATGTATCGATTGATTTAATTGGTTGCAGCTTATTGTTGCATTCTTATGATAATATTTTGACATATCGATAATGATGATAATGAGTTTGATAGAATAATGTACACCAACACAATCATAATAAAATTAAAAATTCATAAAATATTGACGATGTTTTTATTTTAAATTATAAAAAATAGCGTAATAGTAAAAGTCAGTGTATTTATAAGGTTGCCATTAAATGTTGTATGAAATCAAACAGTACCAAGACCGTTCCCTGAGGATCTCTGCGGGAATATATATATATTTCTTTTCTACAGGGCCCACTTTAGTTTTTATTTAACATCAAGCTTTCCACTGGAAGGTATGGGGGTTTAGAGAGTGGGAGTACCTTTCGTGCTGTTGTGGTCAAACCTCCGGGTTGGTTCGGCAGATTGACTACACCTAAACCCCAACTCTCACTTGTTAGCTGCGGAGAGCTACCTTCTGCCACTAGGTGTTGGTCCACTTACAGAACCAAGTGAGGGGGGCCCTAGACTAAGGTTTTATGCTATCCGTGTTGAGAGTCTCGTGGCACTGGGGGTTTAATATTCAGTGTCTTTAACGGAGCCTTCTGGGAACCAGGGGGAACCCAGTGGTATGTACCTTACCTCTCTAATCGGGTCACTGGGGAGGTGGATCACAAGATACCCGGTACTCGTGGGAACAATATGGATGTTTTGGGAAAAACCCACACCAAACCATTGTTGATGCCCAAGAAGAGTGTGGCCAACAGGTTGCAAGCATTCCTATTGCTGTACTGAACGTAAACGATATAGGCCTAACCCCAATGGAGGAGCAAAGTCCACTGAAATCTGACAATGACTACAAGCTCGCAGAAACCAGAAAGAAACAAAAAAAACACTTTCCAGGGGCGAGATGCAAAGACAGAGGATAGCGGATGCCTTAGCCAAGGGTGAAAGGTGCTATCCAGAAAGGAGAGGAAGCTGGCATGGGTTGCTAAGCACCCGAACCTTAGTCCCAGTGAAGCAGGTTTCTCAGGGAACCAGGTTGCGGGGAAAAAGCAGGGCGAGGGTGGCACCCCCAAAGCTGACCCTACTGAAAATTCCAGGAAGGAAGGTGGAAAGAGGGGGCAAGAGCACCAGTCACCTGAGGATGCCGGAGGCGAGAAGAAGAAGATAGGGACAAAAGAGGGAGAGGGGTCAGACGTTTCAAAGAGGGTACCAGCACCCACCTATTTGGAGCAACTGTCTGTGGAGAAGATGGCCATCGCCAGATCTGAACAACCGGACATGAAGCTGACGGAGCTGTTCATGGCAAATACGTCAGGATAAGCAGCTACCATCTTGAAGGCGGAGACTTGGTGGTTAGTTGTGCTAATGCAGCCACAAAGGATTGGCTGGTCAAGGTGTTCAGGAGCTTAGTCCCTTCGGGGGAATCTCGCTCAAGCTTGGCCCAGCCAGAAACCTTGTGAAAGCTGTGAAGGTCACAACGTTTGTTCCCACCTCAACAGGGGCGACGACCAAGAAGGACGTAATGCTAGGCCTCAAGCTGCAGAACGACCTTGACATGGACCACTGGGCGGTTTTTCGGGGAAACTCAAACTCTGACGGACAATTCCTGGTCATAATAAACGACGAAAACTCCCCGCAGAAGCTGAAGTCTCTTGCGGTTCACCCATTCCTGGGCTGCGAGAGCGTTACCTTCAGGTAGCATGGGAGTAAAGATCCCCAAGTAGGTGAAGGTTGCGGTGCTCCAGATCATTCTCCAGCACAGCAGGACGGCTACGGCTACGCTTTGCCAGAATATCCTTGCCGACCGCAAAAGCGTGGCTCTGATCCAGGAGCCATGGACCGCAGGAGGCAGAATTATGGGGATGAGCACCGCAAAAGGTGAGTTGATATATGATACTGACAGTGACAAACCTAGAGCTTGCATATTTGTCAGTAGAAATATTAAGACACTGAAGGTCACTAGTCTTTGTTCTAGGGATTGTTCCACAACAGAGGTATAGGATGGGTGACGGTGATGTTAGAATCCTACTTGCTTCTATATACCTGCTGTATGACTCCAGGGACATACTTAAACATACTTAAACAAGTTATTAGTAAGCACTGGGAATACAATAAAGAAGTACATGGGCTTTTCATTGATTTTTCGAAGGCCTATGATAGCCTTGACAGGGGAAGAATATATCAGCAGATGGAAAAGTTTGGGATCCCCAGAAAACTAATAAAACTAGTAGAAATGTCCTTGAATGAATCAAAATGCAAAGTAAAAATAGATGGAGAGTTATCAGAAAGCTTTGAAGTAAGAACAGGCGTAAGGCAAGGTGATGGAATGTCACCTATACTATTTAACATAGCCTTAGAAGAGGCCCTCCAACAAGTAAGACAAACAAATATAGGTTTAGAAATGGGAACAAAAATAAACATCCTAGCTTTTGCGGACGATGTAGTAATTCTGTCCAAAAACAGAAATGACCTAGAGGAGCTAACCAGACTGTTCATAAAAAAATCAGAAAAAATGGGCCTAAAGATTAATGATGAAAAGACAAAATATATACACTTCACGAGACAGCCAAATGAAGTGAGGACAAATGAAATTAGTATAGATGGACATACTTTTGAAGTTGTTGAACAATTTAAATATCTAGGGGTAATTATATCAAGCAGCAATAGTGAAGAAATGGAAATAAATTATAGGATTGCTCAGGCCAATAAATGTATGTATTCTTGTAAGAAATTGTTGACTTCAAAGATTCTCTCACATAAAACGAAAATAAAAATATATCATAGTATAATTCGACCAGTATTAACATATGGAGCTGAAACTTGGATTTTGAATAAAAAAGAAGAAAACAAAATGATTGTTTTTGAAAACAAAATTTTAAGAATGATATATGGACCAATACAAGAAAATAGAGAATGGAGAAAAAGGCATAATAGGGAGATAAGGAATATGTACAATGATTATGATGTAGTAGCACACGTGAAAGCAAGGAGAATAAGGTGGGCAGGACACGCACTACGGAGAGAACGAGGTTCACTACTAAAAGAAGCAAGTATAGGAAAGCCAGAAGGGAAACGACCATTAGGAAGGCCCAAGAAGAGATGGTGGGATAGTGTTTCCAAGGACGTCAGAGAAGTGGGGGCAGAAGTGGAAGAGGCAGAAGATCGAGAGAGATGGAGAGCAGTTGTTGGTGCGGCCAAATCCCGCCTTGGGCATAAATGGCCATGGGAGTGAGTGAGTGAGTATGACTCCAGGGAAACACCACCATCCAGAGAAATGAGCTACGACGCCCATCACCTGGCCTGGGGGAGCAGCGACGTAAACGAGAGAGGTGAGAGATTTAAGCTTTATAGCTGTATCTAATTTAGTTATACAAGGAATCCAAACCAACCTTTAGTCAGAGGAGAGAGGTGGTACTAAGGGAAGAAGTTTTGGACACAACTTTGGCTAGCAATTATGCAGCGACAAAGGTTGCAAAATGGAGGGAATCTGATGACCATTCGGCGTCGGATCACAGTCACATTGAATTTACTATAGGTTCGATCTGTACAAAAGAGACCTATAGGAACGTGAGAAGGACAGGCTGGAACCGGTACCGAGAGGTGCTAGGGGACAGACTAAGAGACATGGAAGGGCATGGGGTAGAGAGTATGGCGAATTCTTTGAATGCCGCCGCCATTTTAAGCTCGTACTATGAAACCTGCCCAGAGATTGTAAAGAACATGTGCAGGCAAGCCTGCTGGTGGAGCAGTGGGTTTTGGAGGCCCTGAGGAGGAAGGTTTGTAAACTGTATAATGCTGTAAAGCGTACAGGAAACTGGAACAACTACTCAAGGGTGCTCACTGTTTATAATAGGGCTGTGATCACCTTTAAGGGTATAATGGGCTTGAATGGAATTTCAACCATTTAAAGCTCCTTGTTCCTGGTAGGCCTACCGATGGCATCTATCCTGTGTTCTTGCAGAAGGGTGGGCACTAGACGATACTCCTCTTGGTATGTCTGTTCAGGACAAGCTTAGCCAGTTGAGTAATACCAACAGCATGGAGGACCTCAAGGGTGGTATTCATACCGAAGCCTGAAAGGGACACATATGCTGTGCAAGGCTTTTAGACCTATCAGCCTTACATAGTTTCTCCTGAAGACCATGGAGAAATTAGTGGATGGACGAATAAAGGATAGGGTCCTTGTAAGCCGTCCTTTGCACCCGAACCAACATGCATATGAGAAAGGAAAGTCATGCGAAATAGCCCTGCATGCGCTGGTTTGTAAGATTGAAAATTCTATCTCGAACAAGGAAATAGCAGTGGCTGTATTTCTTGATATAGAAGGAGCTTTTGACAACACTAGTACTCGCTCTATTGCATCAAAGCTGGTATCAAGGAATGTGGAAAGCACTGTTGAGAGGTGGGTAGGCAACATGCTCAAAAGTAGGAGAGGACAAGCATCCCTGTGTAGGACGGTGAGAGAGGTCAAGGACCAAAGAGGATATCCACAGGGATATGGCGTCTTTGTCACCAAATCTAAAATAGTTTAGAAAAAAATGCAAATCTTATGTTTTTTGGGTCAAAATGGGAAAACCCAGATTTTACCCCATAAAACCCCCCAACCCCCATTCCCTTAGTCTACTCATGCTGATTCTCAAACTCATTTGAATAAATGAAGGTTTACACGTTTAAATCGGATCATTTTTAAGCTATCATGCTAACGGACACACACACTCACTCTCTCTCTCTCACACACACACACACACATATACGGTATATCAATCATATTCATAGCCTCCTCCAAGGTCGCGTTTAGACATAAGTGGCAACACGGTCCCGTCAAACCGTAACAGCTGTTGCAATGGACAGTGCCGAGGCCTTGTGTTTTGTGTTAGAGGATCTTATTGCAGTATAGGGTGTTTATCTCCTATGACACTTGTGTTATTTCTGTTATTACCATTAGACGAGTATATTTAGCCCAAAAAAGCTTCCAAGATAGAACAAATGCCTACGAATGGTTTTTCAACGAGTTTTTGGAAGTAATAGGTGTAAAAAGTACCAGAAAAAAAGTCTACCAAAATCGGACAACCGGAAGTCGGGTTTTTCCAAGATGGCTGCTGTGAGGCCCTCAAATCTACAAGATGACTGCAAATTCGTCAATTCATAGTTCAGGATTGGCCGATTTCCACGAAAATTGGCAAACACATGTAGAACTATATTAACAACCTTGAATATGAAAACCAGGCAGACAACGTAACCGAAAGATGGATTTTCAGGGTGTTATGTGCTAAAAATAAGGTTTTTTTTCTCAAATATAAGTTTTTCAAATATTTTGTACGAAGTTTATTATAATTTCAAAATTTATTTTTTCGCCATTAGATTAAGCACAAAAAACCTAACAATTTAGTATATTGAGTCTTTGTTCTGTTCCAATTTGTTACAGATATATTGATATATTGAAAGTAATAACTAGAGTATGTTTTCTTGCCGAGATATGTCAATGGTAATCTTATGGAGGATAAGCATAAGTAAATGTTAATATTAATTTTCAGTAAACCTATATGGAAAAGACTTTGTGTTCTGCTCATATTATCTGTTTTAATTTTTAAAAAAATCCTTTTTGGCAGTCACCATTGCGGCAAACCTACGTATTCGGTTCCTCAATCTTAATCATAAAGAGAATAAGCAAAAATCAATTTCTTATTAGTCCGAGAAATATAAAATATATAATCTTAAAAACAATACAAGAAAACGTTTTATGGTTTTATGTTGTAGTTTTGGGTGTGCAGAATCGGATTTTCCCAACATTGGACAAATTTTGAAAAAAAGATACCATACCGGTATGCATTTTCTATGCACAATTTTCTAAATATTGACTTGGGACCAACACCGATATTTATTGGGTGGTTAGTACTTCATTTTGATGGGAAACGTATTTTGGCCGCCATTTTGGATCCACCTTATTGGATATAATTCTTTGTTGTTGTAATGATAGTGTTGTAACACATTATTACTATATAAACTAGATTTTCACGCATATTCCATTGCCAAAATCTGTTTTTAAATACATTTCGTTTTAAACGTTTGTACTTTGAACATTTTTATGATTATTTTCCTTATCTTCAGTTAGTATTAACGCTTGCAGTTCATTCTTAAATAATTAATGATGTAAGGGCTTTCACTTGAGCTATTGATCATTAAAATTGGACGAGTTAGAGACGAGCTACAAACCCCAACAAAATATTAAATTTTACTTTTTATAAATCAGTTTTTATTAAATTATTTATCTCGGGTTCTTAATACGTCACCAAGTTCTTTCTGGTCTCAAATTACTCAGTAGAGAATTAAGTTTTTATTTTATTAGTCACTAAATAATATCTGACTAATAATAAAAAATGAGTCATGCACCTTAATTTAATATTAAATTATTTGTATTTCGAAATTTGTATTTAGTTAAGTACATATATCCCCAATTCTAATAACTCCCAATGAATAATCCAAAGCTACAGTAAAAGTCAATACTTTGATGAATCTTTTATGAGTATAAAGAGTATTGGGAGTTATTTTTCGATTTGGGGGTATATGTCTTAAACTAAAGAAAAATCTCAAAAAAAAATTTATTGTTTAATAAGACAGACCCATATTAAATTTGTCACATTTTATTTAGTGATTAAAAAAATAAACCCAAACATTTACTGAGTAATTTGAAACCAGAAAGAACTTGGTGGCGTATTAAGAACCCGAGATAAAAATATTTTAATAAAATGTAGGTATTTCTTAAAAATGAAATTGTATATTTTGTTGGGGTTGGTAACTAAAACTAGTCTCTAACTCGACCGATTTGAATGATCAATAGCTCAAATGAAAGCCCTTACATCACTAAATGTTTAAGGCTAGAACGAACTGCAAGCGTTAATATGTACTGGAGATATAAGAAAAAATAATCTTAAAAAATGTTCAAAATATGAAACGTCCTTAAGAAATGTATGCAGGAGAGTTTTCGTTTAAATATATCTTTAAAACAAAAAAAGATATTTAAAAACTCATTTTTGCAATTGAATGGGCGTGAAAATCTAGTTTAAAATAATGTGTCACAACATTGCCATTACATTAAACAAATTATTTACCTATGTCCAATATGGCCGATCCAAGATGACGGCCAAAAACACGTTCCCTATTGAAATGACATTGTCATTACGTTTAAAAAAAATATTTATATCCAATAGGGGGATCCAAAATGACGGCCGAAAACACGTTCCCTATCGAAATGAAGAAATTACCACCCAATAAATATCGGTGGTGGTCTGAAGTCAATATCAATGAAAATGCATGTGGAATTTTTTTTTATTTTTCCAATGTTGAGAAAATCTGTCATAATAAATCTTGATTCTAGGGGTTTCCCCGTAGACCGATTTTTGGCAATTTTTACTATGTTACTCTGCATACCCAACACTACAACATAAAACAATAAAACGTTTTCTTGCAATATTTTAAGGTAGGCCTAATATTCTATATTTCTCGGACTAATAAGAAATTGATTTTTACTTATTCTCTTTATGATTAAAACTGAGAAACCGAATACGTTTGCTGCAATTGTTTATGATTAAAACTGAGGAACCGAATACGTTTGCTGCAATGGTAACTGCCAAAAAAGGAATTTTTAGTAAAAAAATATTAAAACAGATAATATGAAGCAGAACAAAAAGTTTTATCTAGGCCCTATATAGGTTTAATGAAAAATAGTATTAATATTTATGCTTATTCTCCATAAGATTAACAGTGAGTTATCTCGGCAAGAAAACATACCTACTAAAGTTATTCCTTTCAATATCTCTGTAACAAATTGAAGCAGAACAAAGATTCAATATAGCCTACTAAATTGTTAGGTTTTTGTGTTGAATCTAATGGTGAAAAAATAAATTTGAAATTATAACAAACTTTGTTCAAAATAATGGAAAAACGGATAGGTTGAGGTAAAAAATCTTATTTTTTAGCACATAACCCCCTGAAAATTCATATTTGGGTTACTTTGCCTGCCTGGTTTTGATATTTAAGGTTGGAAATATAGTTCTACCACAGTTCTACATGTGTTTGCCAATTTTCGTGGAAATCGGCCAATCCTGAACTATGAATCAATGAATTTGCAATCATCTTGTCGATTTGAGGGTCTCACGGCGGCCATCTTGGAAAAACCCGACTTCCGGATGTCCGATTTTGGTAGACTTTTTCCTGGTAGCCTACTTTCTACACCTATTACTACCAAAAACAGAAGTTGAAAAACCATTTGTTGGAATTTGTTCTATCTCAAGTGCCTATATTTACCCGACTACATGGCAATAGGCACGACGTAGCGACGTCACATACCAACGACGCGGCCTTGTGTTAGAGGAGGGTATGATATTATACATATGAATTTTGAACGGATTATAATTTCCCCTCAGGGAACCTCAAAATTAAAAAGTAAATCGGTACCGGGTCCAGGTCTTATATTCCTTTTATGGGAAATTCGGTAAAACACAATTTTTAGGCTCTGTGTTAATACAGCATTTGATTGTGTTAAAAAAATCCCGTCATGTATTCATTATTTAGTTCCAACAATTGATATTGCTTACCAGGCCATAGCATGTTGATACTGCGGCTCTCGAGGCAGGCTTGCCGACGATTCTCCCACTGTAGTGGCATTGCCGTTGAGATATTTGGCTCATCTTGGCTTTGTTAACATTTTCTATATCTTGTACGTCTCTTCGTTCGACTACCAGTTCTGGAGAAAAGAAGTTTAAGTTGGGCCAAAGTTCAAGTTGGTGTTTTTCTCCTTCAATTGGAACAAAGAAATGGATTGCATCACCATCCGTGTGTTCAATACTATCTCTTGATCTCTTAGGGCGATTTTCTAGAGATTCGACGTTGTAATATTGTGGAAGATAATATGAAACAAATGACCCGTCTTTCGAGACTTTTTCAGGATAAACGATTTCAATTTTATCAATAGTCTGGTTTAGTCCATCAGTATAAAATCCCGACATATGTGGGTTGTGCTCGTTTTCCAAAAAAATACATAGTTTTAGAATTGATGCGAGAGAAAAAAATAATATTATTGAATTCACCATTTTTAACTTCTATTTGAGTGTGTCTTTTGTTGTTGAGCCGATTAGACACATGTTTTACGTAAACAACACTTCAAGCTGACATACCAGTAAAAATTATGTCTAGTTTTACAGGAAGTAAAACGCGCATCTTTCCTGATGACGTCATCGAGGTGCTGTGAAATACAACCGTCAATCGCATTGATCGTCTCCCCTTCCTCATATACATGTGACAGGTGATAGCTCGGAACTGCACCGCAGCCGCAGTGACTAGGGAGTGACATTCTGGCAATGTAACCGCTAGTTGTGTACATGTACAACCGTACAGCTAAACAGTACGCGTGACCCTTCCTCATTTGATCGAATTTGCCATAGGCAATAAGCTATTATCGTAGGTTTAATGGTAAAACCTGGACCCGGGATCGATTTACTTTTTTGCTTTTAAGTCCCCATAGGTCGACCAAGAACATAATCAGTACAAATTCATATTCATCATAATTTATATTAATATATATATTATATTTTTACAAAATACCACAACTGACATATATGACTATTCTCACAAAATATACTATCTAGAATTAATTATCGAATTTGGCATAGAGGGCCTCTGTACGGTGTAGTTGTGAACTAATACGATGTTTCACAAAATTTAAAATCTGGGGGGGTTTTATTTCTGGTGAAATTGGGTGGGTTCCATAATATCGACAACCTTAGAAATTGATCGAAACTGAATTATTCCCAGTTTGTCGACACTGGAATATTCCCACTTAACCGACATCCCAAATAACCGACGTCACAAAAGATCGACACCACAAATTGTCGACATCCCATATTGTCGACAATGAAATAGTTTCACTATGTCGACATTGAAATAGTCCCAGTATATCGACAAGCTCCCGTTCTTCGGAGCTACTCTTGAAAAAACCGTCGTGAAGTTAGCGGCTCTTTTCATCGGCGCTTTTTCGGTTTGTAATAGATGTGGGTTGGTACTCCTGCGGACGCCACAAACGTGTTTTGCAGGGATGTCGGAAACACAATTCAATGACAATACGGTGCGAAATGATGTTTTTATATTTATATAATGTCAATTATACATTGATAAAACGTGTATACAAGTTAAAACTAATTAATTGACGTATTTTAAAAGGCATATTTGAGACCGTACTGTACATTATACGTAGCTATGGCTTAACATACAGCGATCAATTAAAACTCCGAACATAAAAAGTGCATAATCTTTTTTCCCAAGCCCATCACATCAACTTTGAGCTATTCTAATGGTAATATACAATGTGTAGAATACTCAGTATAAATATGATTGAGGCAGTCCAGTGAATTACGAAGCTATAAGGCAAAATGTATATGGTTGATAGTAACTCGTATCAGGAAAAAGTGCACAATCTTTTTCTTAAGCCCATCACATCAACTTTGAGCTATTCTAATGGTAATGTACAATGTGTAGAATACTCAGTATAAATATGATTGAGGCAGTCCAGTGAATTACGAAGCTATAAGGCAAAATCTATATTGTTGATAGGAATTTGCGTCAGGAAAAGTGCACAATCTTTTTCCTAAGCCCATCACATCAACTTTGAGGTATTATAATGGTAATATACAATGTGTAGAACACTCAGTATAAATATGATTGAGGCAGTCCAGTAAATTACGAAGTTATATGGCAAAATGTATATGGTTGATAGGAACTCGTATCAGGAAAAAGTGCACAATCTTTTTCCTTAGTCCATCACATCAACTTTGATGTATTCTAATGGTAATGTACAATGTGTAGAATACTCAGTATAAATATGATTGAGGCAGTCCAGTGAATTACGAAGCTATAAGGCAAAATCTATATGATTGATAGGAATTTGCGTCAGGAAAAGTGCACAATCTTTTTCCTAAGCCCATCACATCAACTTTGAGGTATTATAATGGTAATATACAATGTGTAGAACACTCAGTATAAATATGATTGAGGCAGTCCAGTAAATTACGAAGTTATATGGCAAAATGTATATGGTTGATAGGAACTCGCATCAGGAAAAGTGCACAATCTTTTTCCTAAGCCCATCACATCAACTTTGATGTATTCTAATGCTAATATACAATGTATAGAATAATCAGTATGAGTATGATTGCGGCAGTCCAGTGAATTACGAAGCTATAAGGCAAAATCTATATGGTTGATAGGAACTCGCATCAGGAAAAGTGCACAATCTTTTTCCTAAGCCCATCACATCAACTTTGAGGTATTCAAATGCTAATATACAATGTATAGAATAATCAGTATGAGTATGATTGCGGCAGTCCAATAAATTACGAAGTTATATGGCAAAATGTATATGGTTGATAGGAACTCGCATCAGGAAAAGTGCACAATCTTTTTCCTGAGCCCATCACATCAACTTTGAGGTATTCTAATGGTAATATACAATGTGTAGAATACTCAGGGTAAATATGATTGCGGCAGTCCAGTGAATTACGAAGCTATAAGGCAAAATCTATATGGTTGATAGGAATTTGCGTCAGGAAAAGTTTCGGTTTGTAATAGATGTGGGTTGGAACGCCTGCGGACGCCACATACGTGTTTTGCACGGATGTCGGAAACACAAATCAATGACAATACGATGCGAAATGATGTTTTTATATTTATATAATGTCAATAATACATTGATAAAATGTGTATACAAGTTAAAACTAATTATTTGACGTATTTTAAAAGGCATATTTGAGACCGTACTGTACATTATACGTAGCTAAGGCTTAACATAACGCGAACAATTAAAACTCCGAACATAAAAAGTGCATAATCTTTTTCCCAAGCCCATCACATCAACTTTGAGCTATTCTAATGGTAATACACAATGTTTAGAATAATCAGTATGAGTATGATTGCGGCAGTCCAGTGAATTACGAAGCTATAAGGCAAAATCTATATGGTTGATAGGAATTTGCGTCAGGAAAAGTGCACAATCTTTTTCCTAAGCCCATCACATCAACTTTGAGGTATTCTAATGCTAATATACAATGTATAGAATAATCAGTATGAGTATGATTGCGGCAGTCCAATAAATTACGAAGTTATATGGCAAAATGTATATGGTTGATAGGAACTCGCATCAGGAAAAGTGCACAATCTTTTTCCTGAGCCCATCACATCAACTTTGAGGTATTCTAATGGTAATATACAATGTGTAGAATACTCAGGGTAAATATGATTGCGGCAGTCCAGTGAATTACGAAGCTATAAGGCAAAATCTATATGGTTGATAGGAATTTGCGTCAGGAAAAGTTTCGGTTTGTAATAGATGTGGGTTGGAACGCCTGCGGACGCCACATACGTGTTTTGCACGGATGTCGGAAACACAAATCAATGACAATACGATGCGAAATGATGTTTTTATATTTATATAATGTCAATAATACATTGATAAAATGTGTATACAAGTTAAAACTAATTATTTGACGTATTTTAAAAGGCATATTTGAGACCGTACTGTACATTATACGTAGCTAAGGCTTAACATAACGCGAACAATTAAAACTCCGAACATAAAAAGTGCATAATCTTTTTCCCAAGCCCATCACATCAACTTTGAGCTATTCTAATGGTAATACACAATGTTTAGAATAATCAGTATGAGTATGATTGCGGCAGTCCAGTGAATTACGAAGCTATAAGGCAAAATCTATATGGTTGATAGGAATTTGCGTCAGGAAAAGTGCACAATCTTTTTCCTAAGCCCATCACATCAATTTTGAGGTATTCTAATGGTAATATACAATGTTTAGAATAATCTGTATAAGTATGATTGAGGCAGTCCTCTAAATTACCAAGTTATATGGCAAAATGTATATGGTTGATAGGAACTCGCATCAGGAAAAAGTGCACAACCTTTTTCCTAAGTCCATCACATCAACTTTGAGGTATTCTAATGTTAATATACAATGTGTAGAATAATCAGTATGAGTGTGATTGAGGCATCCCCCTAAATTACCAAGTTATATGGCAAAATGTATATGGTTGATAGGAACTTGCAACAAATAAGAATGCATTATATTTTTTCTATGCACATCACAACAACTTTGAGCTATTCCAATTGTAAAATACATCGTAGTGTATAATATTTATGAATATGATTGAGGCAATCAAGTCAATTATCTGTGGAGAAATCTGAGGTATAATCTGAGGAGAGGTAACCTTAACGAAAGGGAAACAAAATGAAACTGCTTTTTGAAAAAGATAAAAATTTAAACAAGCTATTTTATTTACTTTATAAACATATCGTGTATGAAAATAATCTATTTACACAACCTTAAACTATAAACGTAAGCAAAACATGTTGGAAAACATAAAGATAAAAAACAACTAACTAGAATAATATCTAATTTGTTCCATTATACTGTAATGTTTTACCGAAACTCTGATCCATGATTCCTCTTGATCAAATAATTTTATTTGTAGTTTTAGATTTTAGTCTAGGTGTCCGAATTTGTTGTGCCGATTAGCTTATAGACTTTTCATCCTATTGTAAAACGATTTTTTATGTTTGTTTCAAGACGTTAGTGTCACTGTACGCTTAAGTCGACAATGTATTATTTTATTTTTCTGTGTGAGTTTTATGAGTAGCGCTTTACTGTTCCACTGTATTACAATAGTTGGATAATTTTATTTGCTTAATCAATGTTTTATCACCCCAGCCACAGAAAACCAGCGGAATAAGTGAATTTCTATTTGCTCGATTGGATTTTCATCAAAATATCTCCTTAAATAGTCATGTTTATTCCGAAGTTAAATAATAACCTAAGTTTAATGAGTTATCACGCGAGTTGCTACAACGAAGGGTAATTTTATTTGTAAAATGTTAATAGATTATTACTAAATAAATTTATTTGCCAAATTTCATACAAATGTGTTCATAAACAAGCAAACTGCAACGGTTTAATTATTCTATGTAGGTAATGTATAAATAACATGGAAATTTAAATTTTGCATGTTTTTCATAAATGTTTTTCTTTAACTTTAAGCCTTAGCAACTATTCAACATAATAAATGATTTGTTTTTAAGACATTGAAAATGGGTTGAAAAGAATTTTATATAAAATTTGTATTACTTCAAAATTTAATAGATACGTTATATAAGGTAATAAAGCCGATTCTTTTTTTTAAAAATTCTGTCAAATCAGTGGAGATAGATATCGAAGTTTAAATAGATTTCAACTGTAAACACCATAGCCGGCCTTGGATGGTGCAAACAAAAAATTGATGATAAAATAATTCCCCCTTTTAATTTTTTATAATTAACATAAATATTGTAAAATTTTTAATACTTTTAAATTATTCTGTATTTTATACCCAATGTGTGGGCATTGTACCTAAGGCCGGCTCTGATGAACACACGACTAACACAAAAGGAGACTAAAATATTCAAGAAAAACCAATACCTAATACTAGTACATCTGATGTACAAACAGAACTACATAGAAAGTTACCAAATTACAGTGATAAAGTAAAAAGTTCAAGATTCGTTATAAATTTTGGCAACCATTCACACCACTCAGACAGCCATGGAGAGAAATACTGTTCAGTCGGTTTCTTCCCATAATCCTGGTAACAGATAAGGAACTTTTACCTGATCTGTCTGTCTGCCAGGTTTTCCACAAATACTTGATAAGTAATAAGATTAAACCAACTGTAGGTATTATATACCTTGGATCACTTGATAAAGGATACAAATTGTCAAAAATTTTGAAAAAAATACCATTAAATACATCATTTTTGGACTAAACAAAAATGTCAAATTTTGAAATTTCAAACTCTTATAACTCTTGAACGGCTCGATGCATAGGTATGGGATCAACTGCAGGGTGTATATAATTGAAATATCTACAATATCTGACCAAAAAATCAATATGTCATACTGGACCATATAATGGTTGTATGGTATACAGTTCTGGCGTCAGAGGCCTGGCGGCACTGTGTGTGGTCTTTAGCTCTATGCTTTAGTAAAACTCAATTTTTGAGTAAACTAAAGGCTTTTAAGATTTTTTTCGGTTTATTACCTTGCTCCAACTAGTAACTTGTTGATATATGAGGTTTTAGACATTCTAAAGTGATTACTTTGAAAAATATAAACAAATAATGTATGGTTTGCACGAGAAACACGAATGAAATTCTTGTAAATCTGACTATGTTTTTCAATTTTTAAGCAAACTATTGAATTTTTATCCTCTAAATCGGTTCTATACCATTGAGTATATAGTTCTGTAGTGTAATAAAGCATTTTCAAGCGTTCAAAATATACAACTTTTAAGAAAATAAACAAATAAAGTAAGATTGGACCAAAAATAATTTTGACTATTTTGTAAACGTAAGGTTTTTAACCCATCAAACGAGTGTTTTTGGTCTATATTATAGTTTTATTCTATTTATACATGCTTTGTGCAATTCAGAAAGCCATAATCCTATTCAAAATTATGGTATTTAAGCTTTTTTGGCCATTTTACAGTTGAAATCGGAAGTTTCTATTACGCGTAATTAATTTTCACGTAATGTTTTTAACCCATTAAATGAGTGTTTTTGGTATATGTTGTACTTGTATTCGTTTTATATACTCTTTGTGCAATTCAAAAAGCTATAATTGTATTCAAAATAATATTATTTAAGCCAATTTTAAGCATTTAAAGGTTTAAGACGGGAAATCCGCAGGCGTGCCAACCCACATCTATTACAAACCGAAACTTTTCCTGACGCAAATTCTTATCAACCATATAGATTTTGCCTTATAGCTTCGTAATTCACTGGACTGCCGCAAT
The DNA here is from genome assembly GCF_028750875.1 of Macrosteles quadrilineatus. Classification (NCBI taxonomy): domain Eukaryota; kingdom Metazoa; phylum Arthropoda; class Insecta; order Hemiptera; family Cicadellidae; genus Macrosteles; species Macrosteles quadrilineatus. Next base: position 121,159,092 of record NW_026542594.1, read on the forward strand.
CATATTTACCCTGAGTATTCTACACATTGTATATTACCATTAGAATACCTCAAAGTTGATGTGATGGGCTCAGGAAAAAGATTGTGCACTTTTCCTGATGCGAGTTCCTATCAACCATATACATTTTGCCATATAAATCGTAATTTATTGGACTGCCGCAATCATACTCATACTGATTATTCATGTCATTATTACATTGTATATTAGCATTAGAATACCTCAAAGTTGATGTGATGGGCTTAGGAAAAAGATTGTGCACTTTTCCTAACGCAAATTCTTATCAACCATATAGATTTTGCCTTATAGCTTCGTAATTCACTGGACTGCCTCAATCATATTTATACTGAGTATTCTACATATTGTATATTACCATTAGAATACATCAAAGTTGATGTGATGGGCTTAGGAAAATGATTGTGCACTTTTCCTGATGCGAGTTACTATCAACCATATACATTTTGTCATATAGCTTCGTAATTCACTGGACTGCCTCAATCATATGTATACTGAGTATTCTACACATTATATATTACCATTAGAATACATCAAAGTTGATGTGATGGACTAAGGAAAAAGATTGTGCACTTTTTCCTGATGCGAGTTCCTATCAACCATATAGATTTTGCCTTATAGCTTCGTAATTCACTGGACTGCCTCAATCATATTTATACTGAGTATTCTACACATTGTATATTAGCATTAGAATACCTCAGAGTTGATGTGATGGGCTTAGGAAAAAGATTGTGCACTTTTCCTGACGCAAATTCCTATCAACCATATAGATTTTGCCTTATAGCTTCGTAATTCACTGGACTGCCGCAATCATACTCATACTGATTATTCTATACATTGTATATTGGCATTAGAATACCTCAAAGTTGATGTGACGGGCTTAGGAACAAGATTGTGCACTTTTCCTGATGCGAGTTCCTATCAACCATATACATTTTGCCATATAACTTCGTAATTCACTGGACTGCCGCAATCATACTCATACTGATTATTCTAAACATTGTATATTACCATTAGAATACCTCAAAGGTGATGTGATGGGCTTAGGAAAAAGATTGTGCACTTTTCCTGACGCAAATTCTTATCAACCATATAGATTTTGCCTTATAGCTTCGTAATTCACTGGACTGCCTCAATCATATTTATACTGAGTATTCTACATATTGTATATTACCATTAGAATACATCAAAGTTGATGTGATGGGCTTAGGAAAATGATTGTGCACTTTTCCTGATGCGAGTTACTATCAACCATATACATTTTGCCATATAGCTTCGTAATTCACTGGACTGCCTCAATCATATGTATACTGAGTATTCTACACATTGTATATTACCATTAGAATACATCAAAGTTGATGTGATGGACTAAGGAAAAAGATTGTGCACTTTTTCCTGATGCGAGTTCCTATCAACCATATAGATTTTGCCTTATAGCTTCGTAATTCACTGGACTGCCTCAATCATATTTATACTGAGTATTCTACACATTGTATATTACCATTAGAATACATCAAAGTTGATGTGATGGACTAAGGAAAAAGATTGTGCACTTTTCCTGATACGAGTTACTATCAACCATATAGATTTTGCCTTATAGCTTCGTTATTCACTGGACTGCCGCAATCATACTCATACTGATTATTCTATACATTGTATATTAGCATTAGAATACCTCAAAGTTGATGTGATGGGCTTAGGAAAAATATTGTGCACTTTTCCTGATGCGAGTTCCTATCAACCATATACATTTTGCCATATAACTTCGTAATTCACTGGACTGCCTCAATCATATGTATACTGAGTATTCTACACAGTGTATATTACCATTAGAATACATCAAAGTTGATGTGATGGACTAAGGAAAATGATTGTGCACTTTTTCCTGATGCGAGATCCTATCAACCATATAGATTTTGCCTTATAGCTTCGTAATTCACTGGACTGCCGCAATCATACTCATACTGATTATTCTAAACATTGTATATTACCATTAGAATACCTCAAAGTTGATGTGATGGGCTTAGGAAAAAGATTGTGCACTTTTACTGACACAAATTCTTATCAACCATATAGATTTTGCCTTATAACTTCGTCGTAATTCACTGGACTGCCTCAATCATATTTATACTGAGTATTCTACACATTGTATATTACCATTAGAATACCTCAAAGTTGATGTGATGGGCTTAGGAAAAAGATTGTGCACTTTTTCCTGATACGAGATACTATCAACCATATAAATTTTGCCTTATAGCTTCGTAATTCACTGGACTGCCTCAATCATATTTATACTGAGTATTTTACACATTGTGTATTACCATTAGAATAGCTCAAAGTTGATGTGATGGGCTTGGGAAAAAGATTATGCACTTTTTATGTTCGGAGTTTTAATTGTTCGCGTTATGTTAAGCCTTAGCTACGTATAATGTACAGTACGGTCTCAAATATGCCTTTTAAAATACGTCAAATAATTAGTTTTAACTTGTATACACGTTTTATCAATGTATTATTGACATTATATAAATATAAAAACATCATTTCGCATCGTATTGTCATTGATTTGCGTTTCCGACATCCCTGCAAAACACGTTTGTGGCGTCCGCAGGCGTACCAACCCACATCTATTACAAACCGAAAAAGCGCCGATGAAAAGAGCCGCTAACTTCACGACGGTTTGAAAAAGAGTTGTTCTAATTCATCGTTCAGTTCCTCAACTCACGAGTCGCAATATTTGATTCCGAATTCCGACCCGACGGACATCTACAGGCTGACCATTTATGGACTAAAACTTTTATATTGTAAATATTTATCTTTTTTATTTCTTTCCTTGTTTACAAGAAAATAGATGACTCGAGTGTTACAAACAATAGTTTTTAAGGAGCAATGTGAAATAATTTTTATAGGATAAAAAACTTAAAAAAACATTACCATGCACTAACTTAGGTAAGTCACCAACAAGAAGGTAAGAGCACAGAAAACGTACACTTTTCTGTGGTAAGAGGTAAGATACCAAACAAGAACCTAAGATACAGAATCAAGAATCAATCAATAGAATAAAAAATCAATATTTTTATTCCATTTATTCCAGCTTGTTCGTAGGCTAATTCTGGATCATAGAGCAATATTATTGCAAATGTTTGAATAGGCAAATCCCTAGGCTATTAGGATTGTCTCTTATCCCCACTGACCCAGTGTCAACTTTGAGAATTTGTTTATGTAAAAATATTTGGCTGCACTTTAGTTTAGGCTATGTCCTACATTTATTCAAATGAAAGATATTAAATACATAGACTATTTAGTATTTTGAATATTGCATTCCTTTAGTTAGGTTTGAATAGTCAAGGTAGGGTGGATATGACAGTAGAATGAAGTAGAATGAACTGTGGGTGGGTGAAGTAACTTTAGCCTACAGCTGATTGTTTTCAACAACAAGCAATTGGAAGTGACAACTTTATTTACTAAATATGATTCTGTCTTCGCTCATAGGATTGGCCCCGATTAATATTAATGACTGATCATATTTATCGGCGTTCCAAAGCTCTTAAGTCATAGCCTCCTCTACATATTTTATAGGCCTGCCTAATGCCTACAACTGACTAAATTCTTTACCCTAGGGGGGCGAGCAGAACTTCAGTACCGGGCTCAAATCCTGGCAGATGACCAATGGATTTTATTATTTATTTTTATTATTCTCTTTAGTGTGAATACCACAGCCCTAGACCTAGGCTGAAGTGTGAAATGTGAATTAAAAGTCCGGACTAGTGCCTGTTGTGTCATAGGACAAAAACAATGTGTGTATACAGTTATCTCATTAGTTATAAACTAATAACTAGGCGGCCTGTGCGTAAAATTACACATTTTAACATGATAACAGTAATAATAAAAAGGTTGTTTAAGTCAGTCATTCATAGTTTTCAAAATGAAGCGCATGTGAATTATTTTTCCAACTGTCACCTGACAAAGTGGCCTTCCTTGCACTTATTATAGCACAGAAGGTTGCTATTTGCTGCAATTTACTTACTTTTACCGCACTCTTTTTTTTTTTGCCACACTCCAGTATTCCAACCAAACAACACAAAACAGCAAGGTTTTATTAGACACATAATACATATGTACACTTGAAAATAAGTTGGCTACCCATTCAAGATATTACGACTATGATCAACTGGTACAGCTTACCATTTCACCAATGTGTGGTTTTAACCTAACCTAACCTAGAAACGTGTTGAACAGAGTTTGAAAGACTAGGTAATTATTTATATGTTTTATAATAACTGTAAGAAAAATATAGTTTGTAACACAAGTGCAAACTGCCTTTGCTGCACTCGAGATACTTTCCACACTCGCCTACGGCTCGTGCGTTTAAACATTTCTCTCATGTGTAGCAAAGTGCCACTTCGCCCACTAGTTACAATAGTTTTTGGTGGAACATGAGGATAATATATAATCTGTATGCAAATTTATAGTTTTTTATAACAATTTAAAACTAGGCCCCTACTTAAAATTTATTTGGATTACCGTACCGTACATCTCGTAACATGTTGTTTTAATTAGGCTATAGCTTGCATTTTTGCAAATTGGGAAATAACAATGAATTAATGTTTGAAGCAATTTATTTTGTCCAAACCAAATTATTGATAAAAATTCTAATATTTAGGCCTATATTAACTTGACCCAGATTGCTAACAAATTTTCTTCTACTAGCTGTACCTATTTGAATATCGCAAATCTAGAAAGGAGTCTACACTCTTGTATTATTTGTTAGACAAAAATTATTTGTATAACACTATTTTTTATTTTTTGCAATATTTCTGTACAGAGCTGTAGCCTTCCAGTAGAATGGGGGCGTTGTAATTAATATCCTCCGACATTGGAGGATACAGGGGAGAGTTGCCAGAGGAAGAGGAGATGGAGGATGGGGCGAAGTAAAGACGAAGATTGAAGAGAACTAACATATGGTAAGTTTTGCAATTTCCTTAAATTTAATACTTAGCCTATAAATCCAGGGCCGTGTCCTGAAACCTATGTCGCATAACTCTCCTGAATTCCTAGTATAACGAGCATTATAACTGGAGAGGTGTCCAAAATTTGCTTTTGTTTTTTAGGAAATGTAGGCTATATTTTTTGACAACATAATTATAATTAATTCTGAATATGTCATAGTGTTTACATTTGGTAAGTACTGAAACAAAAATTATTTTAAGAGAAATGGAAAAGCGTTGCCAATAGAAGCAGTTGAAACAAGTAGAACAATTCTGATAGATCAATAAGGTATTTAGTATGAGCGTGGTTCATAAGTCCTTAGAAAAACATAGAATAACAGTTTTGGGATAAATTTGATTTATTTTGTTATAATCTCCTTTTATTTAGCTCTACACTTATCTTAAAGTTTCTCCAACCTCCTTCAAATGCTGTTCAATTAAATAGTAAGTTACCCTACAAACTTGAAAAGCCTACAAAATACTCTTCTGTTTCAGTGATGACCTCATTGACATAAAACGTTGCCCAACAAGCCAATTTGTTATCTTAAGAAATAAAAAAGGTCATTCAGGGCAGTTGACAAACAAAATTATTTGACGGTTTTCTTTGCCGCCCTGTCAATCCAGTGTGTGGCGGAGGGTGGTGGGAATAGGGGTGTTACAAAGCCAATGTGCGAACAAATTTTAGTAGCCATGGAGCTGTGGACAGCTGAGCACCATGTATTTTTGAAGTGGAAGTGTTTTTAACACGTTCACTGCGGGCGTAGCCGATCGGATATGGGCCGAGCTGTGTTCAGGTGCTGCCGTAACAGATCAGATACGCTCGGCAATGCCTTTCGTATATCTTTGTTTTTCCTCTAGCGTCGGTCGAAGGCAGACCTATACTTTGTTAGCGTGTAGTGGGTGACTTGCTTTTGGTTGTGTTGTAGGTTGGTAGTAAAATTTCCCCATAAAATCCCCGTATGGCAAACTTAAAAATCAACTTGGTGTCCCGTCCTTCTCCCTCCTATTGGCAATACAATGGGACCGGCTATATTCCAAGCAGTGCTGCTATCTGTGGGTGTTTAGCAAACTACGTCAACTCTTGTCATAAAACAGGACATCACCACATGTTATTTGATATTCGTCATACCGAAATATGAAAGCCAATCACCCGGCAATCGGGTTTGTTCGACGCTGCGGGCTGCGCCGCACTGGGGCTACGCCTGCCGTTTGATGGGCCGCAGCGAATGTGTTAAAAGTTGCTATACCTGTGTAGCTGTTCAGTAGACGTTTCAATGTGAATCAAAGAAGAAAAGTCCCAACTCGCAACATCATTTTGGGTAGCAACTTTAGAGCTACTAGTTCAGCATTGAAACTAAAATCAACAGGTCAGCCCGGACGCCAAAACACTTCAAGAGAGTGAGGGAGGAAGACTATGTGATGTGGTTGAAAGTGTGATTCGTCGCTCATAACGCAATTTTGTCACGTTTAATCAAATCAATCACTTGTTCTGAAAATGAGATGCACTTTGCTTAGCCACTGGGCTTCAACTGTTGCACGATTGCCGTTTTGTATGAATAAAAAGTGCAGGTCATATCATAAAATTCTTCTACTGAGTGGCCAGACATGTGCAGAGCTACAGCTTATCTACGTGCAGACCCACAGCAAAATGTTGTTTCAAGTTAAGACTTTTCCCCTTGGACCCATGTTGAAACGTCTACGGGACTACCCCTGAACAGCTACACCGGAATTGCCACTTTTAAAAAACACTTTCACTACAATTTCATGGTGCTCAGCTGTCCACAGCTCCATGGCAACTAAAAATGTCCGCACGTAGGCCTTGAAGCGCCCCTATCCCCACCACCCGACACCACCGACAGGCACCGTCTTCCGTGTTTGCAGGGTCATCATCTTTGTCTCCCACGGTCGGCAGTGGTTAAAATCGTGGGCATCCTCGGGGCAATCGTGAACATCTTTCGCGGTTGCGAGGCCTGATTATCGTCATCCCGCGATCGCTGGTAGTCGTAAATTTCGATCAGGCAATCTTTGCAGACGCTTTCGGCTATCATGAGAATACAAGTTAAACTTGGATTATTGTACCCCCTATTTCTAAAAGATTGTGAGAAAATTTATTAAGAGAAAAAAACATTCTTTTGAGGCCCCAAGTGAGTCCCCTTCCCAGGCCGAAGCCCTCGGAAATCACAGTGTCCGCCATTAGGGCAATACGGCCCTGATATTTGGAGGCCTATGTTGGTGTGGGGCCTGGTGCGAACCCCCCCCCCCCTCAGTACGCCACTGATCACATTAAATAATATAGAAGTATGCATAAAAAGACTAGACTTGTCCAGAATACAGTTTTTAATATTAATTTTTGTTCTGTTATATTCCAGGCCTGATGGTAGGGTGGATGGCGATGGAGGCATGGAGGTTGGGGGAGAGGAGGCTGAAGAAGTGGAGACAAATCAGTTTAGATTCATTATGTTGATTAGTTTAATATTTATTTTGTACATCAGTATAGGCCTACTTTTATTTACATTTTTTTCTCATTTAGATTATTAAATTCAGATAATTTTATTGTTTTTATGAAAATGTTTTCTTAAATTTTTAATATTTGTTTGTACTTCTGCCTATTTGTTAAAATGATTACTTTCACTAACTGACCTTGTCTTGGGTGAAAAGAGACATCTTGATATTTAACTAGCAGGGTGCCTGTTCTATGGGCGGGGATCTTATAAGTCAGTTGAAACCTTCTTATATTTTGATACTTAGTAGCCTAAATTAATCATTTACAACTTTATATAGTATAGATCGCTATTCCTGTATTGATGTACTGAAATGAATAAAATTATATGAAATGAAATGTTGTTAGCGAATTTCCCATTTACTCATGGTAAGACGTGGACCCGGGACCGATTTAATTTTTCGTTTTGAGGTCCCTAGAGGCCAAAAACACCATCCATTAAAATTCATGTATAGGTATATATATTTATGAAAAAATAGTTCATATTTATTTGTTTTGTTCATTTTTACATTTTTCATTAATTTCAATTTGCTTGAAAACATTTGTAGCCTACTAAACGAAAATTTGCAATGTTTCATGTTTCATTTATCATAAACTCTATCAAGATCTCCTCAAGAATAATATATATTTTATTTATATATATTAGTAATTGAAATAAATAATTAAACATTTAGTACCCTTTAGTTACTAAGGAACGTGGCAGCGTTCCGGCCCGCCAAGTCCCCCAGCGGTACACAGCTGCTGCAGTGTATATATACATGACGTGACAAAGTGGCTTTTTTACTTGTCTATAGCTCTGAAGAAACAAAAGCTATTAAAATAACTGTTCATCTACTGGATAGGGGCACTCATTCTCAGCAAAATTAAAAAAAGAATTTAAAAAACGGTAGTGTTTTAGCCAAGAAAAACTAGTTTGAAAATTCACAAATTTTCCGTGTTCTCCTTTTCCTTCTCCTCCTTCTCCTTGAATGTTGACGGACCTACAGCCCAAACCACTGGCTCAATTTTGATGTGTTTTATATTGTTTGAAAGCCCTTAACGTGTAGATGTGCCTTTTGAGGGTCACGAGTCGGTGCGTTGACCCATAAATAAATAAATAAAAATGCCTTTATTTACGAGCGTCTTTCAGTAAACCCTTGGCAAGTCCTCAAAGTACGATTTTGGCCCATTTAAATAACATGGGATTAAAATCAAAACATATGAAAGACCAGCTGCGATTAAATCTCAATTAATTTAAATGTTAGAGAAATTCATAGGAACAGCTGATAATGATTTTAAAACTTTTATAAAGTACTAGCTGTACCCGCGGGCTTTGCCCCATTTAACTTCATATGTGAATTAATGTGATTAAAATCACCAAGTTGGCAACTTGGCGGTAGACTTTTGCTCGATCACTTTAAAAAACTCCATAAAACTAGTTTCATTGAGCAAGTATCTCTCCCATTAGTACATTGCTAGGTGAGACCTTATTTTACAAAATTTCACCTTATTTGTGCCACATTTCATAAAATCATAATAGTGATGGTTTTATATTTACTAATTACCTAGAAATTATTATACTTAGTTGGACTAATTTAGTTAGAGAAGTTGATTTATGAAATTATCCTCGAACGTAACTTTAATGAAAAAAACCAAGCAAAAGTTGCCAAACTTGGTGATTTTAAAAATAAAAAATAAAAGTAGAAACAAACATAATGATGTAATTTTACTACAGAAAATAAATTAACAGTCAACTTTTGCCATTACAAAGATGTCATTAATGTTTTGAAGTATTTAACAAGCCATAACATTACATTGTTTTTCTTGGCGGAAAAAAGCAATGATTTATCATCTTTTTTGGATTGCTGACTTGGCGGGGAAAGTGTTACCACTTAGTGGTTTTTTGTTAGATTAATTTATTGAATAACTAACATGTTTGCATCTCCTTTTAAATTATACTAGCTGTAACCCGCGGGCTTTGCCCCGTTTAACTTCTTAATTTTCAAGATGATCTCGTTCGCATGGCTCAATCACGTCCTAGTTGAAGTTTGTTCGCTACGCTCACTCACCTTAAGGTTGGAGCTCGTTCGCTACGCTCACTCACCTTTAGGTTGGAGCTCGTTCGCTGCGCTCACTTGCCTTCAGGTTAGCTCGTTCACTACGCTAACTCGCCTCCAGGTTGAAGTTCGTTCGCTATGCTCACTCACCATTTGGTTGCAAATTAGCTGTTGTCATAAATGTAAAAGAAATAATAGTGCTGCACCCTGTTGGTAATCCTTGTAACTTTAATGCTATTGAACATCATAGAACAGAACCAACTTGTTTAATTGAAACAGCTGTTAAGATTCATTAATTCCATTTCTCATAAGGTTAACATGGGAAACTCCAGAGCCACTGGGGCGGAGCCGATTGGACGGATCACGAAATTGATGGTGTATAAACCTATTCCATGAAATTCTACACGTATGTACCAAGTTTCGTGGCAATCGGTTCAGCGGTGTCTGAGTTTATCACTGCCAAATATATATACAAACATCCTCTTTTATACTTATAGATTTATTTGTAAACATTGTAGATCTAAAAGTCTGACATTGGCCCACTTAAAACCCTCTGGGGCAGAGCCCTTTTGACGGATCTGCACCAAACTCCACTCGAACCATCCTTGAAAGATGCTTAAATGCCTGAGGGTTTCATTACTATCTGTCGAGCAGTTTTGGAGTCCATAAGGTACACACATACATAGTTCTTCTTTTATAGATATAGATTTTAGCGAATTTCCCATATAGGGAATAAGCTATATTTCACTACCCCCACTGCAGCAAACCTGCAGACTAAGCGAATTTCCATTTGCCTGATTGGATTTACACTAAAAAGTCTCCTTAAAAATATCACATTTACTCCCTATTTAATAGTTTAGTATGAAATGAATGCATTTTCCAAATTTGTTCAAAATATGATCATAAACAAGCAAACTACAACAGTTAACTTATTCTCCATAAGAATAACATGAGAATTTTAAATTTACAGTTTTTTGGAATTTTCTCCGTAACCATTAGGCGCATAGCAACGCTTCAATATACTAAATTATTTGTTTTAACTCGAGCAAAAATGATCCAATTTTGATGAAATTTTGTATAAACGTGTAAACCTACATTTATTCGAACGAGTTCGCGAACTAGCATGATTGGACTATGAGGGGGGGGGGGGGGTTTATGGGGGTAAAAATGGGGTTTTCCCATTTTTTACCCTAAAATCCAAAAATTCTGCAATTTCTTCCTAAACCATTTTGTAGAGCTTAAAAAAAAATAATTTTATATATTGAAGCACCATTGTATGCCTAACGGTCGCGGAGAAAATAAAAAAAGTGTACTTTTTAATTCCCATATTATTCTCTTATGGAGAAAATAAAAACTTTTGTAGTTTAGCCTACTTGTTTATATGGATATATGTTGATAACATTTGGCAAATTTATTTATTTCATCCTATACTATTGACGTATCGTCAAAAACCCTTTTTACCTTCCCCGTAGCAGCAAACCTAAGCACTCGTTAAATCTAATGTTATTAAAATTGGGAATAAATATTGATTTATTTATTTTATTTTATTTTCTAAAGCTAGAAAACACAGGGGTGCCCATCCCCCCCTAGACTCATTTTTTCACAAATTTAAACAATTTGTGTTAAACAATTAAACACAAATTTCCCCCCTTTACACATTTTTAATACAAAATGGATAATTTACACGTTGACTGTTTACAATTCATATGTTCTTCTCACTATTATTGTTTGCTTCGCAACGGGAAAAATCTGTTTCATAATCATTGAAATAGATTTATAATAAATAATCTATCATAAAGTTTAAGATTAAATAAACCTACCACATAGTTGTTTTATTTTTTTTGGATCAGCTGTCTGAAATTGTGAAATAGGCATTTGACAGTTCTGGTTTTTTACATTTAAATGTCAATGCCTGTTGAAATATGATTTAGAGTGTTGTCATTAATTACCCTCAGCAACTGTCGACCTCTTGGTGTGGCCAAGCGTGAACCCCACTCTTGATGCTTGGCATTATAGTCTCCTCCAGCGATGAACCTAGTCCCTAGAGTAGTAAAAAATCTGTCAAAATGTTCATAAGCTATAACATGTCTTGGAGGGCAGTAAATTGCAGAAAGAGTAAGAGGTGTCCTTGCATGTCTTCGAGAACAATGCTTGAAGCTTGCAGGTACTGTTCCCTAAAACCTGGAATTTCATGATGTTTTATGCAGTTTTTTACCAATATGGCACTACCTCCGTGAGCTGTATTGTCAGGGTGGTTTGTAGAGTATAAGGTATAATTTGGAATTTTAAAATAGCTTCTATCTGTAAAATGAGTCTCAGAAATAAGTAAAACATCTATTTTATGATTATTAATAAACAATTGAACTTCTTGACCATGCTGAGCCAAGCCATTAGCGTTCCAAAGAGCAATTTTGAGAACAATATTCATTTTAAACGAGAAATGACTGTTGTTAACAGATTAAGAAGTGTAATCTGTTCTGCTTGCTTCGATAGCATACTTTCGAAGCGAGCAAACGAATCTTGGATTATGAATGACAAACCTGCTTCTTGTTCTGTGACTTCGACTTGCTTTCTTGAGTCACAGCCCTCATAACTGTTTCTTGTAGCTTGTGCGAACGAAATACCTTCAGTTATTAAACTGCTCTTACCGGGGACACTAGAGTTTCGGTCACCTGTGTGTTCCTGACTTTTTTCAGGAGTTTTTTGTCGAAGGGGAGGGAATTGCTTATTTTGAGCAGCCTTGTATACGGGACAACCCTTGTAATTTGCCGGGTGTTTTCCGGAGCACAATACACAGGTCGGAGGCTCTGATATAGGCTTAGGACAGACTTAAGTGTCATGATTTTGTGTGCATTTTACACAACGAAAGTTGTTGTGACAGTAGGATCTGGTGTGGTCATACTGTTGACAACGTTTACATTGAACAACTTCTTTTTTCTTTCTAGGTGGTTCAAATGAAACCTTAGCATTTAACAAAAACTGGATCTGAAATATATCCTTGTTTTGAGCGTTAGGTTCCAAATCTACAAAGAAAATAGACTTGGTTTTCTTAGTGAATCTATTTTTAAGATTAGTAAGGTTTCTTACCACATGTCATTTTTCTTCTTGGTTTTCTTAGTGAATCTATTTTTAAGATTAGTAAGGTTTCTTACCACATGTCATTTTTCTTCCATTGCAGCTTTAATGTCATCAACACTTGTTGAGTAGTGCATGTCCGACTGATATGAGGAAAACTCCTGATTTATTGGAGTTCTTCATATCAAAAGGTATTAATCAAAACTACACTAATATCCAATCAAGTCTCGACCTATCCTCTGACCATTCACCGATAATATTGCAAATCAGCACGCAAGTCTTTCATCAAAAAGCAACTGAACGGTTATACAACAAGGGCACTAATTGGGACCTTTTTCGTCAAGAAGTAAACAAAAATTTAAACTTAAAAATTAAATTACAAAGCAATCAAAATTTAGAAGACGCCATTGGCTTATTTATAACTTGTATTCAAAATTCTGTGAGATCATCAACTCCTGTCCTTCCTTATTTGTCGAAACCTGGATTAAGTTACCCTATTTTTGTTAAAAAGAAGATTGCGGAAAAAAGAAGGTTGAGAAGAATCTGGCAAAATAGCAGGAATCCAGTCGATAAAGCAAATTTTAATAGGGCATCTCGAAATTTGAAGCGACTGTTATATGATGTAAAAAATCGCTGGTTTGAGAATTACACCCAATCTCTATCACCTTCCGAAGCTACGGATTATTCCCTCTGGAAAGCTACGAAGCGAATGAAGCGCCCAAAGATTCGAATTTCGCCTATTTTAAAATCTGATGGGAGCTGGGCAAAATGTAACACAGAGAAGTCTGAAGCCTTTGCTCAATACACTTTGAGAATGTGTTCAAACCAAATGCGGCAGTAAACAACGAGGAAGAGATACTTGAATATTTGGATGCTCCGCTACAACTTGACTTCCCATTGCAGAAGTTCAAACCATCAGAACTAAAATCAATCATCACCAACAATCTTCATTCTGACAAGGCTCCTGGTTACGACATCATAACTGGTAAAATACTTAAAGAGCTTCCACGAAAAGGAATAATGATTTTGACTATTTTATTTAATACAGTGTTAAAACTTGAATATGTACCAGATCATTTTAAAAGAGCACAATTGATAGTCATTCCCAAACAGGTACTGTTCCCTAAAACCTGGAATTTCATGATGTTTTATGCAGTTTTTTACCAATATGGCACTACCTCCGTGAGCTGTATTGTCAGGGTGGTTTGTAGAGTATAAGGTATAATTTGGAATTTTAAAATAGCTTCTATCTGTAAAATGAGTCTCAGAAATAAGTAAAACATCTATTTTATGATTATTAATAAACAATTGAACTTCTTGACCATGCTGAGCCAAGCCATTAGCGTTCCAAAGAGCAATTTTGAGAACAATATTCATTTTAAACGAGAAATGACTGTTGTTAACAGATTAAGAAGTGTAATCTGTTCTGCTTGCTTCGATAGCATACTTTCGAAGCGAGCAAACGAATCTTGGATTATGAATGACAAACCTGCTTCTTGTTCTGTGACTTCGACTTGCTTTCTTGAGTCACAGCCCTCATAACTGTTTCTTGTAGCTTGTGCGAACGAAATACCTTCAGTTATTAAACTGCTCTTACCGGGGACACTAGAGTTTCGGTCACCTGTGTGTTCCTGACTTTTTTCAGGAGTTTTTTGTCGAAGGGGAGGGAATTGCTTATTTTGAGCAGCCTTGTATACGGGACAACCCTTGTAATTTGCCGGGTGTTTTCCGGAGCACAATACACAGGTCGGAGGCTCTGATATAGGCTTAGGACAGACTTAAGTGTCATGATTTTGTGTGCATTTTACACAACGAAAGTTGTTGTGACAGTAGGATCTGGTGTGGTCATACTGTTGACAACGTTTACATTGAACAACTTCTTTTTTCTTTCTAGGTGGTTCAAATGAAACCTTAGCATTTAACAAAAACTGGATCTGAAATATATCCTTGTTTTGAGCGTTAGGTTCCAAATCTACAAAGAAAATAGACTTGGTTTTCTTAGTGAATCTATTTTTAAGATTAGTAAGGTTTCTTACCACATGTCATTTTTCTTCTTGGTTTTCTTAGTGAATCTATTTTTAAGATTAGTAAGGTTTCTTACCACATGTCATTTTTCTTCCATTGCAGCTTTAATGTCATCAACACTTGTTGAGTAGTGCATGTCCGACTGATATGAGGAAAACTCCTGATTTATTGGAGTTCTTCATATCAAAAGGTATTAATCAAAACTACACTAATATCCAATCAAGTCTCGACCTATCCTCTGACCATTCACCGATAATATTGCAAATCAGCACGCAAGTCTTTCATCAAAAAGCAACTGAACGGTTATACAACAAGGGCACTAATTGGGACCTTTTTCGTCAAGAAGTAAACAAAAATTTAAACTTAAAAATTAAATTACAAAGCAATCAAAATTTAGAAGACGCCATTGGCTTATTTATAACTTGTATTCAAAATTCTGTGAGATCATCAACTCCTGTCCTTCCTTATTTGTCGAAACCTGGATTAAGTTACCCTATTTTTGTTAAAAAGAAGATTGCGGAAAAAAGAAGGTTGAGAAGAATCTGGCAAAATAGCAGGAATCCAGTCGATAAAGCAAATTTTAATAGGGCATCTCGAAATTTGAAGCGACTGTTATATGATGTAAAAAATCGCTGGTTTGAGAATTACACCCAATCTCTATCACCTTCCGAAGCTACGGATTATTCCCTCTGGAAAGCTACGAAGCGAATGAAGCGCCCAAAGATTCGAATTTCGCCTATTTTAAAATCTGATGGGAGCTGGGCAAAATGTAACACAGAGAAGTCTGAAGCCTTTGCTCAATACACTTTGAGAATGTGTTCAAACCAAATGCGGCAGTAAACAACGAGGAAGAGATACTTGAATATTTGGATGCTCCGCTACAACTTGACTTCCCATTGCAGAAGTTCAAACCATCAGAACTAAAATCAATCATCACCAACAATCTTCATTCTGACAAGGCTCCTGGTTACGACATCATAACTGGTAAAATACTTAAAGAGCTTCCACGAAAAGGAATAATGATTTTGACTATTTTATTTAATACAGTGTTAAAACTTGAATATGTACCAGATCATTTTAAAAGAGCACAATTGATAGTCATTCCCAAACAGGTACTGTTCCCTAAAACCTGGAATTTCATGATGTTTTATGCAGTTTTTTACCAATATGGCACTACCTCCGTGAGCTGTATTGTCAGGGTGGTTTGTAGAGTATAAGGTATAATTTGGAATTTTAAAATAGCTTCTATCTGTAAAATGAGTCTCAGAAATAAGTAAAACATCTATTTTATGATTATTAATAAACAATTGAACTTCTTGACCATGCTGAGCCAAGCCATTAGCGTTCCAAAGAGCAATTTTGAGAACAATATTCATTTTAAACGAGAAATGACTGTTGTTAACAGATTAAGAAGTGTAATCTGTTCTGCTTGCTTCGATAGCATACTTTCGAAGCGAGCAAACGAATCTTGGATTATGAATGACAAACCTGCTTCTTGTTCTGTGACTTCGACTTGCTTTCTTGAGTCACAGCCCTCATAACTGTTTCTTGTAGCTTGTGCGAACGAAATACCTTCAGTTATTAAACTGCTCTTACCGGGGACACTAGAGTTTCGGTCACCTGTGTGTTCCTGACTTTTTTCAGGAGTTTTTTGTCGAAGGGGAGGGAATTGCTTATTTTGAGCAGCCTTGTATACGGGACAACCCTTGTAATTTGCCGGGTGTTTTCCGGAGCACAATACACAGGTCGGAGGCTCTGATATAGGCTTAGGACAGACTTAAGTGTCATGATTTTGTGTGCATTTTACACAACGAAAGTTGTTGTGACAGTAGGATCTGGTGTGGTCATACTGTTGACAACGTTTACATTGAACAACTTCTTTTTTCTTTCTAGGTGGTTCAAATGAAACCTTAGCATTTAACAAAAACTGGATCTGAAATATATCCTTGTTTTGAGCGTTAGGTTCCAAATCTACAAAGAAAATAGACTTGGTTTTCTTAGTGAATCTATTTTTAAGATTAGTAAGGTTTCTTACCACATGTCATTTTTCTTCTTGGTTTTCTTAGTGAATCTATTTTTAAGATTAGTAAGGTTTCTTACCACATGTCATTTTTCTTCCATTGCAGCTTTAATGTCATCAACACTTGTTGAGTAGTGCATGTCCGACTGATATGAGGAAAACTCCTGATTTATTGGAGTTCTTCATATCAAAAGGTATTAATCAAAACTACACTAATATCCAATCAAGTCTCGACCTATCCTCTGACCATTCACCGATAATATTGCAAATCAGCACGCAAGTCTTTCATCAAAAAGCAACTGAACGGTTATACAACAAGGGCACTAATTGGGACCTTTTTCGTCAAGAAGTAAACAAAAATTTAAACTTAAAAATTAAATTACAAAGCAATCAAAATTTAGAAGACGCCATTGGCTTATTTATAACTTGTATTCAAAATTCTGTGAGATCATCAACTCCTGTCCTTCCTTATTTGTCGAAACCTGGATTAAGTTACCCTATTTTTGTTAAAAAGAAGATTGCGGAAAAAAGAAGGTTGAGAAGAATCTGGCAAAATAGCAGGAATCCAGTCGATAAAGCAAATTTTAATAGGGCATCTCGAAATTTGAAGCGACTGTTATATGATGTAAAAAATCGCTGGTTTGAGAATTACACCCAATCTCTATCACCTTCCGAAGCTACGGATTATTCCCTCTGGAAAGCTACGAAGCGAATGAAGCGCCCAAAGATTCGAATTTCGCCTATTTTAAAATCTGATGGGAGCTGGGCAAAATGTAACACAGAGAAGTCTGAAGCCTTTGCTCAATACACTTTGAGAATGTGTTCAAACCAAATGCGGCAGTAAACAACGAGGAAGAGATACTTGAATATTTGGATGCTCTGCTACAACTTGACTTCCCATTGCAGAAGTTCAAACCATCAGAACTAAAATCAATCATCACCAACAATCTTCATTCTGACAAGGCTCCTGGTTACGACATCATAACTGGTAAAATACTTAAAGAGCTTCCACGAAAAGGAATAATGATTTTGACTATTTTATTTAATACAGTGTTAAAACTTGAATATGTACCAGATCATTTTAAAAGAGCACAATTGATAGTCATTCCCAAACCTGGGAAGCCTCTTGACCAGGTAAGTTCTTACCGACCCATAAGTCTTTTACCAATAATGTCTAAGTTATTTGAAAAACTTCTTCTGAAAAGAATACAAGAACTTATTGGCGAATATGTGATTCCTGCACATCAGTTTGGTTTCAGACGGAAACACAGTACCATAGAACAGGTTCACCGAGTTGTTGACGTGATACGTCAATGTATGGAAGATAAAAAGTTTTGTTCAGCTGCCTTCTTGGATGTTAGCCAGGCATTCGATAAGGTGTGGCATGTTGGCTTGTTATATAAAGTAAAAAAGTTTTTACCCCATTCAATTTATAGCATTTTAAAATCCTACCTTCAAAACAGGACTTTCCAAATTAAATATCAAAACGTCCTCACTAACCTACGTCCAATTGAATCTGGGATTCCTCAAGGAAGTGTCCTCGGGCCGTTTTTGTATATTCTCTACACAGCAGATCTCCCAGAAAATGAGTTGGTAGAAATTGCTACATTTGCGGATGATACTGCGGTTTTGTCTGTTCATCGTGATCCATTTCAAGCTTCTCTAAATTTACAGCAAAATCTGAACATAATTACTGATTGGTTTAAGACATGGAGGTTCAAAATTAATGAAACTAAATCTGTCCACATTACTTTTACTCTAAATCAAAATTCTTGTCCTCCTGTCACAATTTAATAAACAACACCCAACTTCCCGAAGTAACTGAGGTTAAATACTTAGGTATCCATTTAGATAGGAAGTTAACTTGGAAAACACACATTTGGAGAAAACGGCAACAACTAAATTTAAAATCTAATCAGTTAAATTGGCTCATCGGAAGAAAATCAAAACTTAGTCTAGAAAATAAATTATTGCTATATAAAACTATATTGAAACCAATCTGGACATATGGAGTGCAACTATGGGGCTCAGCGAGTACTTCTAATATAGAAATTCTCCAAAGATACCAATCGACAATGCTGAGGAAGATAACAAATGCACCATGGTATGTCAGCAATAGGACACTACATCAAGACCTTAAGATGCCTACAGTTAAGGACGAAATCATGACCATAAGTGAACGATATATTACGAAATTGGAATATCATCAAAATCATTTAGCTCTTAACTTATTAAACAACATGGATACAATTTACAGACTTAAGAGGCCATCAATTCTCGACCTGCCCTACAGATTTTTGTAAAGTGTTTTTATTGAAAAATTTGTTGTTGAGAGTGCTTAACAGCTATTTTTAATGTTCCAAAGTCAATTTTTCGTATTACATAATATTTACTTATTGTTCAATATATAATAGAACAGATTGTAAAGTAAATTAATAAAAAAAAAAATAAAAATAAAAAAAATAAAAAATGTCAATGCAAATGTAAACATTGTGAATTAGGCAATGTGAAAAAAGTCCGTCTTCCATGGTGGCAGTCATATAACACTTTCACTCAAATAATAATATAAAATATAAATAAGAATGAAAACATAAAATGTAAATATACAGTAACAAGAGAATTTAAATACTAAATAAAATACTGATGGTCATGAATAAAATATAATAAATATGCAATAAAAATAATATAATAAATAAATAGGTAATATTTAGACAAATTATTACTTAACGTTGATAAGAAATTTTGAATTCATTTGACAAACAGACATTTAACATTTTTAGTGATATGTAAAATATATCAAACTGATAGGCATTACAAGTGCGAGCATTTAGTGGAGAATTGAATCCAAGATTGGTACGAGAGTAACGAGGGGTAAATACAAGAGTGATGCGTGAATTGTGTTGTGGAAGTGAAAATTGATTTGTCCCAGCAAGTCACTATGGTCCATAACACTGCTCACCAGTTTATGGAGATAGATAAGATAAGGCGGCCAACTTCCTTCTGTCACTGAGACTAGTCATATCAAACATGATCAAGAGCTGGTGGTATGAAATGTTGAATGTATAGTGACCAAATGTTTTAAAATACATAAATCTTAAAAATCTTTTTTGAATCACCTCAATATGTCATATTTATGGAAATATTTTGCTAAACATTTAATCATACAAGTTGAAATTCGCTTAGTCTGCAGGTTTGCTGCGGCGGGGGTATTTTATGTTTATGAATCATACCGTTTCTGTTCTAATATCGGTGATAACAGTTACAATAATTCTTTTTTACCTATGACCTTTTTTAAAGTAACCGTTTCAGTTAAGTCCTTATAAGTCAACAGCTGATCTTATGTCTTTGTTTTTGTGTCAAATACTGCGTCCATAAAGATAACATTGATATTTTTAGAGCCAGTGGGGCGGATTCCTTAGAGAGTTTTTTTAACGCCATATAGATGTTGGCACTCACCGATATGGTCTTAATCACCATGCAAAATTTGAAAATGATTACTTCAGCCGTCAAGGAGGAAATTGCGTGAGTCGACGTATAAGAGCTTCGCTCGCTCCGCTCAATGAGTTATGAGTTATACCATTTTAGATAAGGTAGGTACGGTAAGGTGTTTACATATTTCCAGCATGAAGAACCATTTTTTGAACTATATTTTTGAAGACTTTCAGTGTTTGTTCGTGTGTCTGATTAACATGGATATATGGATGTCACTGAAATAGCCACCTTGGAAAATACACCACACAAACTGACCTTGTGAAAATAGGGTCAGGAAAGTAAAAACCAAAAACCTGTCATTGTTAGTGTTAGCCCGGTTGTCAGGCTAGTCAAACTAACCTAAATCTATAACTGAACAAGTTACACACACCTACCATGCTGGTTGGAATATACAGGCAAATCTCAATTATTGAGTTTTGTCTGTACATTGCTCAGAATTATATATTTTTGATTATTTTTACATTTTATAGCTACATTAAAGAAGCCAAAACAACTCAAACAAGTCTTATCTCAACTGTTCTCCATCGTTGATCTCTCCAGCCGGTATACAATGCCCGAGCGGAAATGCCGGAAATGCCATTGATATCATAAAAGGCTCGTACAACGATGTGAGGCTCCCAACGGCTACACAGTTGCGGTCAACCTATGATTCAAATTGTCTTGGTCAAATTGTCAATGCGGATCTTTCGCACGTTATTAAAATAATACTGTACTGTAATAATAATATCAAATATAAATAAAAAATAAAAAATTATTTAATATTTTACTTTACTTCAAACAGAGACATATTAATAACACGTAATTAATTATTGTTTTCCAACCGAAATACTAATTTAGGTCTAAACGACCTTAGGAAATTTAATATTACACTACAATATGAAATATTTTGTCCAACTGAAAAGAAGGGTACTATAATTTCGAAACCTCTTAATGATTGTACATTTAAAATACAGCAATACAACATATAATTAAAGCTCCATATAAAGAATTGTGTCAGTAAAATGGTCAGGATGGTTTTATTGGCCAAATCAATTAAACATGCAGTTAACGTAATCAGTATATTGCTTTCATTTAACAATATACAGTAAGTGTACTATTCCTCTTGTAATTGTTGAATATTCCGAGAATCTACAAATAATCACTAACCAGAAAACTATAAAAAAGTTATTTTAACAAAAACCTCAATGATGTTGTTTATTCAAATTCAACTTTAACACTAACAAATCATCTGTTAATCTATACTATTATATAAAAATCTAATGGTGTCTGTCTGTATGTGTGTTACTAATAGGTGCAAAAACTACTGAACCAACTGGGATTAAATTTTACAAAAATATAGCTACCATACCAAGGACCATTATAGGACTATTCACATTTCGACACTGACCGTAGGTTTTGCCCCTTTGGCTTTAAAAGTTCTGAGGTGAGGATTTTAAAAGTAAATATTGATCGGTCCCCATGGCTGCGATTAGAACAATAATAATGTTTGTTTACATTTGCTTTGACATTTCAATGTAAACAAGAAGAACTGCTAAACTGCATATTTCACAATTTCAGACAGTTGATACAAAGAAGTTAAATATAATATTTTCCATAACTATGAGATGCAAAATTTGATCAGCCCAGCACTCTATCCACTACACCACCGAGGCCGTTGGCATCTACAACCGTATTGTACCGTATCGTCGCGGTAATGATGTTCCCTCAGCCAATCAGAAGCCTCAAAATAATACTGTAGGCAACACTAATCCTGAAATAAAAATTCAGCCTATGAGATAGGTTTATTTAAATCTAACATTTTATCATGGATTATTTATTATACAACTGTCAATGATTATAGAAAAAAAAGATTTTATAACCGTTGCTGTATCAACTCCTCTGCTTTGGATTTTTTTAAAGTGTCTAAGTTATGAGAATAATGTTATTGATATGTTTTCATGGAAACAGTATGACAATTACAATGTATACATGTTTTGTATGAATTTGGAGGCTACTTTTAATAAATCCCAACTGCTTAACATGAGTTAGATTAACTTAACATAACTTGCACATCACATTGTTTTTTACATTTATATTTAGGTAAATATAGTTATTGTGTTTTGCTAAACCTATGCTTAAATTAAACTAAAGAATATAATCAATTACTAAATTGTACGTCATTGATTTTTTTTTTCTAAAATCTTTTGTATATGTATAACTATATTTAATTATCAAACTGCAATACAAAATACTCTTATTTTATCTTAACATATCTTTCAGTTCACATTTTCTTCATTTGATAAATTTATTATTTGGTTTTGCCACACCACTGATTAAATTAAACCAAGGAAAATATCATTAAACCAAGGAAAACTAAGCAGTACACAATGTTCTTTTGTTTCTAAAACCAATGAAATATCTGTTACTATGTTTACTTAATTGTAAGTGTGAAAATTTAAAGGCAATGAACGATGGAACTGATCAAAAGAACTGGTTTGTATATTAAGTTGTTTGTTGATATTTTTGTAGAGTAGAATCAGAGATGCAATGAAACATATACTGTATTTGCTATTACATTTTTTTAGTCCTCGACGCTTGGTGATCATATTAGTTTTGTCTACTGTCTTTAATGCTCAATCATTTGTTTAAAATTTATTATTGTATGTATATAGTTTCTCTAATATTTCAAAAGACTATTGATAAGGCACAACAATATTTCTAAAGTTTATATAGCAGCTGACTTAGTTTTGCTAATGATTTGTGAGTGAAGAAACAATAAAAGGAAGGATTTGTATGGGAGGATTTGTGATTTAATATGAAGAAGAGTATAATAAAATAAAATGTTCATTTAAATTTAATAATTAGTATTTTTGCAACTTCAAAATTGAAATTTAAAATGTCAATTATAAATAAAAAGATATATAATTAAGGGAGATGGAGGTAAATCGTATGTGGAAGTTTTATACAAAGATTTAGTCAGTTTTTCTCATATCAGCCTACAGAAGATTTAGAATTAATCAAAACCAAAATGGTGGTATCCATTACTTACCAGATTTAAAAGTCATAACTTAAACGGTTCTATTAAGGCATAGATTAAAAGAAGTAGACATATCCATATGTTTATACTCCGTTTATCTATGATTAAGGCCGTAAAAGTTAAATTTTGTTTCTAAAAGCGTTGGCGGATGTGTAACTATTATATGCAACATATGTAAAGATTAAAATGTTTCTATTTTGTGTCCTCTTCCCGTTGCAAAGCACGGGTACAACAGCTAGTAAACAATAAATTAATATTAAGCACAGACTGTTAGAAACATGATTAGAGATATTACTAAATTTCAACAGTAATTGCCCGATTGCACCTATGGTCAGGGATTAGTTCCACCCTACGATTGCACTGACAGCCCTTTTTTGGGGTACCCGTTAATACTAATGTTTGCATACTTTTAACTTTTCAGTACGGTATTAAGACGATCTAACGCGGTAAATATTGTTTGTTTGTTAAATAACAAACCAGGTTGATTATACATTGCACGAAAAATACATAGAACCTAAATTGCTTCTCGCCGAATACATTCCAAGTCCATACACAAGTCTGGAAATTCTGCGTTAGCGAACTATAGCCATAGATGAACTAATATTAAAATTAGTATATTAGTTCATACTATGGCTACCAGAAAATTTTGCTCATAATGATCACTAGTACTTTTGGTTGAGTTGGCCTTCAGGGAATTTTGAATAAGTCACAGACTCCACACAGAGGCGTGCGTAAACAGAGAGATTCTTTCTAATTTTTCTTCTGGTCCAAGAACTGTGTAAGTTGAATAGTTGAATGGCCTTTGTGAAAAACGCGTAATATATGAATATAATTTGAGTGAAACTAAAGTGTTAAATAGTCGATGGTGTTACGTTAATTCAACTTTACAACTACCCTACCATATACGTATGCCATATACGAGAGAGGTCGTCCAGTCACCATAAACTCGACCAAAATAATCTACAAGGTACAGAGTTCTCTATTTCCACCCCGCACTGTAAATAAAACATGTGATTGGAATGTCTTCCATTTGTCTTGATTTTATGTTTATATTTCGTCACCAGCATGGCAACCCATATGACCCATATGCAAATTTGTTTAATTTTTAAATCCATTTTGTTCTTATTTTTGAGCATATTTTAATTTATAAAAAGATTCTACACATCTACAGGAAAATATATTTTCAACAGTATGCGTAAAATTAAAATTTCCCTGCGATGATGCACACGAGCTGAAAACAAAGTTTTAAAGAAACATGCTTGCGTATGACTATGAATTACGCAATTATAGATTGGGTTAGGGAGACCGAAAATGGATATTTTTATTCAATCCACAAACTCGACAACTTTGGCAAACATACCATAGATTCATATACTACATCAATAACAAATACATCAGTACTTACTCCATATACTTTGTATGTATAGGGGAAACAGTAAAAAAGGCGGAATTAGATAATATAACATTTTTGTTCTAAATGTAAGTATTTTAAATATTTTCCAGCCTAGCAGTTAATAAAAACTTTAAAGTGGCGCCATAATTTTCGAAATTGATGAATATTATTAAGGAAGTATGGCGTATCGACCAAAAAGCCTCTGAGAAATAATGTACATGATGTCTATCCATCGCAAACATCGTTTTAATTTTTATGACACGTGCAAAACTCATATATAGACGTTGTTACATTTTGTAATTTGACGTCCTATGGAAAAAAGTACATTAAATTTAACGTTTCATTTATAACAGTGTTATATGCTTTATTTTTTACGAAGAATGCAGTTAACTGACTGGAAGTTACTGACTGCTACAGAAATACAAGACCATGAAAACCATTATCCAGTTAGCATATTGCAGTATATTTTTACCATCCAAATCTTTATAAATTAACTAAGAATAAATATGATTATGCATTTCTTTTACGATTTAATTTCCATTCAAATAACAACTTGTAAACAATTACGTACCTTTCGTTTTAATAAAATGGTACCAATGGAACGTTAAAATTACCTTAAGTTAAATTGATTGGACAAATAATTATTTACTAATACAATTTCCTTTTAACACATGCTACCTTAGAGATAAATTTTAAGAAGTTCAGTAAATGTAGAAGAACAACAAATGTCACGTATAGTTTGGTCGTAGAGGGTTGGTAATGGATTGGCTGCTAAATAATGATTTTTAATTCAATTCAGCGAGACTACGCCCCTGATTTCAACTTTCCTCCCGCAGCATGGCTACACTGCTAGGCAAATGCAGTGATGTAGTCAGTGTGTTGGAACGAAATTTCCCGTTCGAGCCCGGCTTCCAACGCGATGACAAAATGCTAATTAATATTGTAGCCTACTGTTTTGATTATGATTGGAAGTCCGGCTCAAATTATGGGGAAGATTAACTAACTATACTTGTAGGGATAGAAGTTAAAAAAGATCTATGAACCTCCATATTTTACTAAGAATTAAGTGGATGCACTGTTTCATGTCATAACTCAAACTCAACTCACTTTACTTACCTTTTTTCAAAACATAGAATAACAAAAAAAACATATGATTATAATTAACAGAAATTAACAGGTGTTATGAAATAAACTGTTCTCACAACAGTAGTTCCTTAGACACAGCTGTTGATTAATAGCCTATACAGCCAATGGCAACTATGGGACCCACAGTTTATAGTGGAATCCGAACCACATTTTTCATTAACTATCTGCCGTTTTAACAACTATATATCAAATGTTGTGACCCCATATTGCACGAAATAAAATATGCATGTATTTTAGTATTTTGTTGTTTATTTGGGCAATATATAGGTATAACATATATTTATAACTTTAAATAATTTTATCGTTGACACATATATAAATGACTGGCGTTACATTTTCTGTAAAACATGGTAAAACTATGCAGTATCGTAGTCTAGGTGGTAAAAAGAAAAACATTTGTTGTTACACAAAATGTAGCCTAACACTATGCAGCAAAATGCGCTCAACCGGTATTACAACTTAGCAACACTTGCAGTAATGAACATATATGGATCCATAAAATGGGGCCTTATGAACTGTATGTACTTTCATGTCCAAGAATTGGTTAACGTTTCTGGCTAACGTAATTGGTTAACATTCTAATCTAAAGTAACTTCTTATATTTCTAAAACATTTTTTTTATGAAACTTATATTTCAAACAAATATTTGTTAGGCTTATTATGGGTTAAACCAATCAAATCTCTAATTTAATTCGAGTGTTTATGATAGAGCGTTAATGGAGTTATGAAACTTGTAGCATTAATAAAATCGTACCATTTTAGCTTGTAGCATATCTTTCCTATTTCCAATTTTGCCAGCTGTATACTTCATAACTTGTAATACAATGAGGCAAGCTTTGAGAAATTGAAGACTGTTCTGAACATACGGATTCACTAAATTATTATTAAATAAAATACTTAGCCATGAGAAATACCACTAAATATCAATAGATATCTATCTATCTAAATATATAAAAGGCAAAGCCCTCACTGACTGACTGACTGACTCACTCACTCACTCACTCACTCATCACTAATTCTCCCACTTCCCACTTACCTAGAAGGCTAAAATTTGGTACACTGATTCTTTAGGCATTAAATAGGAAAACTAAGTGGTTTTTATTCTGATCGGACTCTCGGGCTCCGCCCCAGTAGTGGATCTGGAGTTTCCCATGTTAACCTAATGAGTACTCATATTTAAATGGAATTAATGAAACTTAATAGCTGTTTCAATTAAACAAGTTGGTTCTGCTCTATGATGTTAAATAGCATTAAAGTTACAAGGATTACCAACAGAGTGTAGCAATTTTATTTTTTTTAATATTTTACAACAGCTAATTTTAAACCAAAAGTGAGTGAGCGTAGCGAATGAACTTCAACCCGGAGGCGAGTTAGCGTAGCGAACGAGCTAACCTGAAGGCAAGTGAGCGCAGCGAACGAGCTCCTACCGTAAAGGTGAGTGAGCGTAGCGAACGAACTTCAACCAGGACGTGTGAGCGCAGCGAACGAGCTCCAACCTAAAGGTGAGTGAGCGTAGCGAACGAACTTCAACCAGGACGTGATTGAGCCATGCGAACGAGCTCACATATGAAGTTAAACGGGGCAAAGCCCGCGGGTACAGCTAGTATTTTAATAAACACATTAGCTATGTAAATGAATTTAGAGTTTTCGATTTTACCATACCATACCCTCTGCCAAAAAATGACTTCTCTGAGTTCTCAATGTGGTTTATTTAAAAAATATTGTAAAAAACCTTGATCAGCATCAATGGTTTATATGTAGATTTTGACTCTATTCAGATACACGTATGTTTAATATATGTTATATATTGAATAAAGACTATTTGAATCTTGAATCTTTAAATCTCGAATGCTAGCAACTTATGTAAATCTGGTTAAATAAATGAATTATGACTTTAGAGTAAAAAAAAAAAGAAATAGTTTAGATTATTGAAGCGTTGTTGCATGTCTACCGGTTAAGGATATATAAGAAATTCCCAAGTTATTCTTAAGGATAATAACAAAACTGTTTTAGTTTTATTGTTCTCGGATTTTACTTCAATCAAATTTGGTAATCTTTGTTTATTTCATACTGCTTAGCCAACAACTTTTCAATACATAAACGCGCCGAAATTACCTTCCCCGTAGCAGCAAACCCGAGTAGGTACTCATTGAAATGAACGTTATTTAACGAGGAAATAATCTGACATTTTTCAGAAAATACGAGCTGCTATAGTAACCGAGCTTCGCAACGGGAAGAGAACGTGGTGAAATCGGATGTATAGTTTACAAATCTAGGCCTATTATGGATCTAAGAAAAACACTTAATTTTAACACCTAACTTTGTGTGTTATAAAATTCTACACAGAAACAGGTACTTTTCCATCCTGTGGATGGAAAGTTACCCTTTGCCATGCCTACACACGGAAAAGTTACGTAATGTACTTTTCCCGTGTACTTAGTCAGCTGTTGCTGTTGAAATAAACAGCTAATTTTAGCGGCCTATTTTATTTTTTGAAATCCTACTAATATTATAAATGAGAAAGTTTGGATGTATGGATGTATGGATGTATGTTTGTGACAAGTGAACGCGAAAAATACTGGTCGGATTGGGCTGAAATTTGGCATGATGATAGCTTACATTCCCGATTAACATATAGGCATATTCTTATTTCAAAAATCCTTTCGGGCTCCGCCCCAGTGGCTCTGGAGTTTCCCATGTTAACCTTATGAGAAATGGAATTATTGAATCTTAACAGCTGTTTCAATTAAACAAGTTGGTTCTGTTCTATGATGTTCAATAGCATTAAAGTTAAAAGGATTACCAACAGGGTGCAGCACTATTATTACTTTTAGATTTATGACAACAGCTAATTTGCAACCAAAAGGTGAGTGAGCGTAGCGAACGAACTTCAACCTGGAGGCGAGTTAGCGTAGCGAACGAGCTAACCTGAAGGCAAGTGAGCGCATCGAACGAGCTCCAACCTAAAGGTGAGTGAGCGGAGCGAACGAGCTCCAACCTAAAGGTGAGTGAGCGTAGCGAACAAACTTCCAGGATTTCCAAACTAACCAGGACGTGATTGAGCCATGCGAACGAGATAATCTTGAAAATTAAGAAGTTAAACGGGGCAAAGCCCGCGGGTTACAGCTAGTATAATATATGTTCTGTCCTAAATAAATTGTGTTATGAATGAGTTAAATATGTACTGATTTTTCTGTGTAGTATGATGTAAAGTATCGTGTTACTCACCCGGTACTATAGCTACCGTACTCGCACGAAAATCCCGCACTCGGCTACGCCTTCGGTGAAACACCTTGCCGGGCTAGACTAGTAACCAAATACAGTAAGTAGGCATATATACTATTTCTTTATACAGTACCAACTGCATTTAGACAAGGTGTTTACGTTTCCTAAGCAGCCATTACAGTTTACAAGTAGTGGTTTGTGTGTTTGAAAATACTGTTACAACTCTATGATTTATTTTAAATACCCCTCCCTCCGCAGCAAACCTGCAGACTAAACGAATTTCCATTTGCTTGATTGGATTTACATAATCTCCTTAAAAATATCACAAAATTATTCCCTAATTTTTAAATATAGCATTAGTTTAACAAGTACTTAGGTCTGTTGCAACAGGTAGGGTTTAAAAGGGGTTAAAAAAAATGATATTACATGTAGTTTAGTATGAAATAAATGCATTTTCAAAATTTGATCAAAATATGTTCATAAACAAGCTAACTACAACAGTTTACTTATTCTCCATAAGAATAAACATAGGGATTTTAAACTGTTCGAGTTTTCTCCGTAACCAGTAAGCGCATAATAATGCTTCAATATACTAAATAACTAGTGTACATGTTGCTCGAATTCGAGCAATTACAAAGTATTACAGGAGTTATTTCAGATTGAATAACAGTCATATTTACAATGAGTTTAAAAGAGTCAACTCAAATATTACCGTTGTGTAACTCAGACTCTTGTTTATCTTCGTTATTGATAAACCTAAAGCATTCCGGACGGTTCTCTCCTTACTCCTTCTCAAAATGCCTCGCTGTACAGGCAACACAGGTCATTAATAGAGGGCCAATTGAGAACGAAAAGTCGTTTTGGGGTAGTGTTATGGCGCATTTGTAAGCAAATAGTTGAAGTTGTCCAGGTTCAGGTTCAGACTGTGATGAGTTAAGCCTATTACGCGCCACTACTCTCTGTAGCTGCGGTCGTTATCACGATTGCACCTCCTGTCTATGTTTCGTTGTCGTTGCGTCGGAGACATTTATAAGGAATACACAACAAATAATAAACAAATTATAGCTACACAAAACAACGATAAATGCACAAACTTAAGTTACAATCATGCTAACACAATCCATCATAGCGACATAAAACAACGATAAATACACAAATTTAAGATACAACCATACTAACACGATCCGTCTTGGGGGTTATGTTTACACAAACTCAAATAGTAAATAAATGTACTCAATGTGTTTCATTGAATTGAAAAGTAAATAACAGCAATAAAATTATACAGCTGATCAAAATGTAAACAATTATGTTCTTCATAAGGATAACATGGGAACTTTCAGCCACTGGGGCAGAGCCCAAGGGACTTTTTCAAAAATGTAAGGTCAGTTTGCAAATCTACGCGACACGCTCTTTCCAATGAGACGTCATGGATAAAATCGGTTAGGAAATGGCGGAGGAGTTCAACCGACAAACTTTCGTGTAGCGTATTAATTATATAGATTTGTTTTTTAACTCTACAAAATAGTTTGGAAAGAAATTTGCAAAATGTTATGTTGTCATTACTTTTTATGGATCGCCATATTGGCAATGGAAAGGTTAACAAAAGAATCAATGCATCTGCAGTTTGTTTAGGTAAATTAACGCAGTTTTTACATTTCCTCATTTCCGGTGTAAGTTGCTGATACGTACTACAACTCATTTAATATTTCAAAGTGTAACAATGAACAACGTAAAATCGTTATTTGGGTTAATCTGTTTGTAACACTAAGCTAGCAAGTTAAATGAAAACTATGTATATCCATTATAAATTTCAAATTAATTTCTGATTGAAAAAACGTTGGATGGATACCATATAACCATTGACTATATAAAATAACTAACTATCCTCAAGCAAAGTTTGGCCTAGATAGCAAGTTTTAACTACTTTCTTGCACGAAAAAAAAAACAGTATAATAAATCACAATACAAGTGTGAAAAATGACAAATTATTGTAAAGCCTTCAAACGGCAGAACACAATTGATATACACAAGATAGTTGAGATAGCATTGACAAATTTGAAGGAGACTGCAAGCTGCAAGCGCCGTGAATAGAAGTCGTTCGGAGTTAAAAAAAGAACGACTCTCATTATACTCAACCGATCTGTTCAGCAAGAGCTGTTCACCTTCAATTTGAATCTCCCGCTCTTTGTCGATCTGTTTTGCTTGTTGACATTTTGCGTGTCGATAAAGTGGGAAAATTATACAACCGTCCCACATAACAGACATCCCACATAACCGACATCCCACTTTACAGACATCCCATATTACCGACACTGTCGACATTTTGAGTTGTCGACAAAGTGGGACTAATTCAGTGTCGATCTTTTGGGATGTCGATAAACTGGGACCCCACGGTGAAATTTTACAATATAAGCCTTTATATTTTGGTCTGTAAGCTCGAATCTTAAATCTGATGAAAAATTTATCGTTAGGAATAAAATTATCTATAACTTTTGTATTTAAAAATTGTTTTCTTTGTCAAACGGAATTCGGGTAAAATCCATATTAAGTTATACGGCAAAATCGACTTTTTCTCGTGTTTGCTACTCAAAATAAACGCAGTTCCCAGTTAATAATTATTACCAAACTCAAACTTTCTTCTTCATTACACAAACCAATACATTTTACATAATAAAAATTAAAAATCTATAAAAAGTGTTTAAAACATATTGTGCAAGTAACAGGTTCACCCGTGAACGTGTATTAATAACCACTTGTACTTTTTAACGAATTTTCCTATAGGAAAGTGTAGCTCTTACCGTGGTAAGACCTAGGCCCGAGACCGATTTACTGTCGGCAACCCGCCACCTCGCACGTAGGCGACAACGTGCCACCCCGTCAACCCGCCACCACTCTTTTACGAGGTGGCGGGTTGACGTGTACGCTCAGTGTTCGGTGCCGTCAACGCGCCACCTCGCTCATAGGCGACAACGTGCCATCTCGACAACCCACCACCATGCACTCTAGTCGTAAATCGGTCGGATTTATATTCTGTAGCATCTATATATTAATACGCAAGCAGGTTTCTTTTCACAGTCATAACTTAATAACGGTTTGACGGATTTTAACGTTTGAGGTGTCAAAATAAAGGTATTTTCACGTAGATGTGCAAATACGTGTCATAATATTATGAAAGGGCACCACTTAAGTCCACTTAAGGGCTAAAGTTCGGAAGGAGGCGCTATCTGTTGACATTAGATCAAACTCATTTCCCTTTGTTTACAAATAACATATGGACGTAGTTTGAAATACTTTTTAAGGTTAGACACAGACTGCAGGACTTAAAACTTCCAGAGCAAAGCCGGAATAGATATTTTCATTTTTAAACGTCTGTTAAATAAGTCTGGTTCAAAAAATAGTTTCCTAGCAAAACTTAATAACACATTGTGCGTAATATTTGAATTAGTTTAACTTGCTTCTTATTTTACTGAATTACCATGTAGTTTTGGTTAAAGTTCGGTGTGATGAACAAGTGAATGTTTGAAAGTGATTATTCTTAGTGCAGTTACCTACCCGTTGCATTACCGTATCACGTAATTTACAATGTATATCAAAATTCCGTTGTAGTGTTTTCTGTTGTTTGGTTAACTTACGTATTTTCATCTCAATTTAAAATTAAGCCACCAGTAAGTAAGATGAAGAACTGTTAGTGGCTGGAGGGAACGCGGACGTTACCGCTTGCATCAACCTAACCTACCAATGGAACATTTGAAGGATACAGAGTGGCAGTACCATCGTGGTGATACATCATGCATCATGGATACATCTCCTCAGAAAAATGGACGTTAAATGTTTACATTGTGGTGGCTTACATTTTAAGCAAAGGAAAGACCGAAGCAGTTCAATTTTCATTTCACTCATTGTTACCATAAATGAAAGACCCGTTTACCTCATCTGCGGAATTCACTATCCTTTCAGGAAGTTATTGGAAACTCCCAATCTGAAAACAGGGCTGCGAGGCTTAGATCTAAAATTCGTCAATTCAATTTCACCTTTGCCATTGTCAGCTCTGAAGCTCATTTAGATGAGAGGATCACACAGGGGATCTACAATTGAAAGATCCATGACACGTGTTATCTCCGAGTAAATAATCTAATACCTTTAGAAGGTCATCGTGAACCCGCACAGATGTATAGTTGAGTACGACGTTGGCACTGGAACCCAACAGCGCTTGAAACACAATTCAAACAAAAATGCCAGGAAAAATATGCGGGAATAGGGTCACACTGCCAACCTATTTGCCTAATCTTTTAAAATTATGGCAGAATTTTAGAGGATTTTTAGAAGGGACGAGAGGTGTGATTACTACAGTGAGATTCATATGCTTACTTATGCTACTTAAATAAATGTCGCAGCTATTTTTAAAGCTGAAACAGAGCACAGCCTGGCCAAATAAATCTTAGGTCTTTTCCAAAAACTAATAATGTTAAACGTGAATCCGTTCTAGATCCGTCGTTAGATCCACTTGCTTACCCTCTTATGTTCCCAACCGGAGACTTTCGTTGGCACCCCTAATTTAAACACGCCTAAAAACAGAACATATAGGTAGTACAAATAATTTAACAATGCTATAGTACGTGTCGTACTGGTTGGTGAAAGAGAGAGATTTAATATAATTAATATAATTAATATAATTATTATGTTGAATTCAACAGCTCAGGAGCTAGAATTGAAATGAATTTTAAGAGCGATTTAGCTTGTTACAAAAAGTCTAAAAACTCACTACAGTGTGTGGTCGACATCTACGTTCTCATAGAGGGCACCCACCTACATAAGGATACTGTACGTAAGGATAGCCAAAGCATTACGAGAGCGGATCTATATTTAAACATCGTATACTACTTTTATAATCTTTTTACAACATTATATTTTTTATATTTATAGGCCTATAATCATTCAGAAATTACTTTAGAGTGACTCTTTGATTAAGTCTTGCTGTTTATTTTTTTACTGGTTATTCTTTCATTACAGCCTGCAGTTTTGCTCGGTTTCGAGCAACAGGTCATCTAGTTAAATATATTGTACTTTGATTCAGTTAATTTAGAGAAAGTTAATGTACCTAACTCTTAAATAGCATTTCAGGAAATTTTAGTTTATTTTCGGAAGAAAGATTGATAGGTAATTCAATTATTAACAAGGTGAAAACCCGACGTTTGAAAGGGTCTCACGCCCTTAAGGGTAGGAACTTTTAAATTCTAAAACCTTAATGCAAAACTACGAATTGGTCCGAATCCTTTTAACACCTTAAACGTTGAAATTCGTCCACAAATAAGGGAGGAGTAGTGTTAACAAAACACAGCCCTCGCGTATTAATGTGAGATAATAAAAACGTATACGAAAAACAAAAATATAATGTTTATTTTACTTAATTGCCTGTGAATGAACAATTTCTTTTCATATTAGGCGTATAAATATATATATATATAAGTTTTTATGCGCACCTACCACCACGTGCGCACGCAACATCTATCTATATATTTAATACGCGACATGAAACTTTGTGAACAATAAGGCTTTTTTGTTTTAAGATTTAGCCCCACATAGCCTACTATATACCAAAATGTTCGTCTAGGTGTGTAGATGTGCAAACTGGCTTTGGATTTTCGAAATATATCTTTTTAAGGGCGTGGGCTGCCATCAAAGTTTCTTCCATAATGATAACATTGTGATTGATTAGAATGTCAATACATTAGTTTAACAAAAATTAAATCCCAGCTGTTTTGTTTGGTTTTGAAATGTAAACAGTTTGCATGTTTTTAGCGAATTTCCCATATAGGGAATAAGCTATTACCGTAGTACCATTGACTAATCAACACAAGGGAGTATGTTTTATCTATGGTAGTACTCATGGTAAGACCTGGACCCGGGACCGATTTACTTTTTTGTTTTGAGGTCCCTAGAGGCCAAAAACACCATCCGTTCAAATTCATATATATATATATATATATAAATGCAATATTAAAAACTAAGTACCCTTTTTTAATTCATTTTATTTAACAACGACTAGTTTCAACGATTATGTCATAGTCATGTTGTTTTTATATCTAACAAATACAATAAACATTTTATCTAAATAATAAATACAATCATATGATTTCATAGGTTTTGATGACTTTAGATTTCTTCTGTTTTAAATGGTCTTTATACTATATATAATAATTTTCTCTCTTAATTTAACTGCAGGATTTTTTCAAATATTGGATTGCATTTTGTTGATGTTCATTGTGTTTAGTAAATTTTCTGGGTGTTGTTTATAGCTTTTGTAAATGTAAAAATCTTCTTTAACATGTAATTTTGATTTGTCTTTTTCATATTCAAGGATTTTTAAATTTTCGTGGATGCTTTTGTATTCATGGTCTGTTTGTATTAAATGTTCTGCAAAATTAGATTTCATTGTTGTGCGGTTTCCTGATCTTAATGCTTGAATATGTTCTTTGAACCGTTTTTCAAAAGTTCGACTTGTTTGTCCAATGTAGGATTTATCACAATTAGAACATTTGATTTCATAAATACCTGATTTTCTTATATTGTCTTGATTTTGGTTAGCTATATTTTCTTTTGAAATTTTGTTATTGATCAATTGAAAAGCATTATTTTTTGTTTTATAATTGATTATTACATTTGAACGGTTGAAAGTTTTTCTTAGGGCTTTATTAATTTTGGTATTGTACGGTATACAAATAAATTCTTTTCTCTTTTTGTTTTCTGTTCCTGAAGTAGTTCCTTGTGTTTGATGTTTTCTCTTAAATTTCTTCTTAATCATGTTTTCAATTATAGATGGATTGTATCCATTTTTCACTGCCAAATATATAATAGTATTTTTTTCTTTGTTAAAGTTTTCAGTGGACATAGGAATATTTACAAGTCTGTGTGTTAACGAATGAAATGTTGCCAATTTATGTTGCCATGGATGATTAGAATGTGAAGGTATGATACTGTTTGTTGTAGTTGGTTTTTCGGTAAATTTCTGTGAATGTATTTTTCTTTTGAAATGGTTATATCTAGAAAGTTAATGTGTGAATGTTGTATTTCTTTTGAGAATTTAATTTGTGTCGAGATTGAATTTATGTGCTCGTGTAAATGGTTTGCTTCTGTTTGTGTTCCTTCAAAAAGGCAAAGGATATCGTCAACATATCGGTGCCAGTATATAATTTTGGATTTGTAAGGGTTGCTTTCAATTAAAACTTTGGTTTTCTCTAAATTATTCATGTAAATGTCAGCTAGAAGTCCAGACAGAGGAGAACCCATAGGTAAACCGTCTTCTTGAATGTAAAATGACTGATTATATTGAAAGAAAATAATTTTGGTTTAATGTAATTTTGGTTAGTCTAACTAAATCATTAATTTGAGTTGTTGTGAGTGTTCCATGTTCTATTAATTGTTGTTTCATTATTTTAATTGTGTCATCTATCGGTATGTTCGTGTACATGTCATTTACATCAAATGAAAGAAATAAAGAATTTTGTGGTATGTGAACATCTTTGATTTTGTCAATTAATTCATATGTATTGGCTACATTTATATCATTATTCATGTTTATGTTCTGTTTTATTTTGTTATGTAAATACTTACATAGATTGTATGTAGGTGCTTGACGGAAATTTACAATTGGTCTAATCGGAATATCTTGTTTGTGTGTTTTCGGTTGTGCCCGTAATGTAGGTGACTTTGGATTTGGTACTTTCAATGAAGATTTTTCTTTTTGTGTAATACTTTTGCAATTAGTAATAGTGGAGTTGACTATTTTTGTAAATTCTTCTGTTGGATCTTTTGTTAACAGTTTACACTTTCCTTTTTCATAGTTATGACTATGACATAATCGTCGAAACTAGTCGTTGTTAAATAAAATGAATAAAAAAAGGGTACTTAGTTTTTAATAATGCATTTATATATCAAAATAGTAGCCCTAATCACTTCAGTTTTCTTAATATTTATATATATATATATATATATATATATTTATATATGTGTCCGTTAGCGCGATAACTCGAGCAAAACTCATCCGATTTTGATGAAATTTGGTACAAACATGTAAACCCACGTTTATTCGAACGAGTTCGCGAACCAGCATGATCGGACTATGGGAACAGGTGTTTATGGGGTGTTTTATGGGGTAAAAATTGGTTTTCCCATTTTTGACCCTAAAAACTTAAAATTTAACATTTTATTTCCAAACCATTTTGTAGAGCTTAAAAAAACAAATAATTTAGTATATTGAAGCGTTATTATGCGCCTAATGGTTACAGAGAAAATTCCAAAAAACTAAATTTAAAATTCCCATGTTATTCTTATGGAGAATAAGTAAACTGTTGTAGTTTGCTTGTTTATGAACATATTTTGATCAAATTTGGAAAATGCATTCATTTCATTCTAAACTATTAACATTTTACAAAAAAAACACATTTTACCCTCCCTGTTGCAGCAAACCTAAGTACTCGTTAAATTAATGTTATTTAAATAGGGAATAAATGTGGTATTTTTAGGGAGACATGTTTGTGTAAATCCAATCAAGCAAATGGAAATTCGGCAAATTCGCTTAGTCTGCAGGTTTGCTGCGGCGGGGGTATTAAAAATTATTAAAAACCTGGAAAAGAAATGTTACCTATAAGACACGACGGGAGAAAAGTTTTACATTATATTTTCGTTTAAACATGCCAAGGAACCGACAACAGAGAAATATTGCCGGTCGGACACGGCGAGTCAACATACGGCAAGCAATGCAAAACGTAAGGAGCCCAGATGAGGAGCTGGAACAGTTAGTGGCAAAGTGTACTTACAAAATTACACTTACAATACTACATGTACTTACATGTACTACATGTGTACTTACAAATACATGAATTCAGCAGCATTCACTTAGCGAGATGGCATTAAAATGTCAGAAATGTGGTGCGCTACATTTTAAAGAAGAACAAAGAGGACGAGGCGAAGGATTTTCATCCTGCTGCCATAAAGGAAAAGTGAATCTACCTACCACCATACCAAGAAATCTATTATATCCAGAGCCTACTTAATGGAGCAAATCATTTGAGCAGAAACTACAAAGAGAACGTTAGATCGTACAACTCTGCGCTCGCAATGGTCAGCACTCGAGCTAAAATTGAAGTATATAACGGTAAAGGGCCTTTCATGTATAAGGTGCACGACACAATAAAATTTATTGATTTATCACTCAATTGGCACCTTTACAACTGTCAGAAGGGGTGCATCCCACATATGCCCAAATTCATATCTACAACGTCGAAACCGCTGTTCAAGAAAGAATGCTAAACAAAGCTAATGGCTCTTGCAGCATGCACATTTTGACTCAAAATTTGGTTTATATTAATCCATACGCGCAAGTTTTCAGCTCCGTTCTGCAAACTACTACTACTGAACAGCAAAAAGAACTTAGAATGCATATAGCCAACGATCGAGGTCAAGAACAATGACGCAACTTCTAACGACGTTATTATAATAATATCCTAATTATTATTCGTGCGAATTCGCACGGGTTTACCTAGTACGTGTGAAAAGCATGCATTTTATAAATTTAAACCGGCAATAGTCAGTGATAGTCTTGTGCCAAATAATGGTGATTGCGAAAGCAAGACGCAAAGAAAATTGTATTCACTTGAATTCAAAAGGTAATTCGGGTAAAATTATCGGTATTCTGTGATTAGACCACGAATAATAGAAAAGACCCGGTATGGATTATAAACATAAACAAATGATGTTTTAAAAAAATAGTACAACACCCCATTGCTGTAACAATTAGGCTATGGTCCAAAAGTTATTTCAGCTTTTGTGATTTTGAACTATATATACTATCACCGCTTTCCCATGATATAGGATGTTAACAAGCTTATGGGAGAAAGTATGTTTCAGAATGCTGATAGTAGAGTCCCGTTAGTCCGAAATGGTTGGGACCGGGCCCATTTCGGATTACCGAATATTTCGAATTAAATGTTTTTTTTGTTTTTTTTTATTTTTTTATTTTTTTAAATCTTTTTGTGTCTTACTTCTTACTACTTTTTTTCGGACGCAGGCACGAGCCCGGTATTGTTTTTTACACTACTTAAGGCTAGACCTATTGGCTGCAGCATTATCACTTAATAAAATCCATTTGTGATTTGGCGGACGAAAATGTAAAATGTTACAGTAATAACAAAAATGGTGAAATTTTACTAAAATACTCTACAAAAAAGTCTATCTCGCCCAGCCACTACAGAATACTTTGACGAGGTACAGCTAACTGTGTCAAAAGTTTAATAAAAAAATTCAAAAAATTTCCAAAAAACTTCAAAAAATTTCCAAAGATTTCTAAAAAAAATTTCAAAAATTTCTAAAAAAAATTTCAAAAAATTTTTTTTTATAAAAAAATTTAAAAAATATATTTTTGGTTTCGGATTAAGCGGACTTTTGGATTACCGAAGTTCGGATTATTGGGACTCCACTCTACCGTTTATTTTTACATTTATTTTGTCATTTCTAATGTTTGATATTAAGTAATCGTCCGTGATATGAAATTAATTGAATCACGTATATTGACGCTTCCAATTGGCTGAAGGCCACTGGGGCAGAGCCCTGATGGAATTTCAAATGTGTTTTGTTTTATGGCAAATTTACATGTCACGACCCAACACTGCTCAACTTTACTACTTCCTTCACCACCCCCTACGTCGTAGACCCGACGACACCTTAAACTTGATGATCGAAGGGAGGGAAACAAGTCCGTGACGTAGGAGGTAGTGAAGGAAGTAGTAAAGGCGAGCAGTCCGGAGTATGGGAACTTTTTATGACGATTAGATTAAGGTATCTGCAATCCTAAAATGCTATGGGAAGGGAGCTAAACAGGTCCGTTACGTAGAAAGTGGTGAAGGAAGTAGTTAAGGCGAGCAGTCTGGAGTGTGGGAACTGTTTATCACGGGTAGATTAAGAAATCTGCAATCCTAAAATGCTATGGGAAGGGAGGAAAACAGGTCCGAGACTTAGGAAGTGGTGAAGGAAGTAGTCGAGGCGAGCTGTCCTGAGTGTGGGAACTGTTTATGACGATTAGATTAAGGTATCTACAATCTTAAATTGCTATGGGAAGAGAGGAAAACAGGTCGCGACGTAGGAAGAGGTGAAGGAAGTAGCAAGGTGAGCAGTGTAAAGTGTGGGAACTGGAAACCGTTTGTAGCAGTTAGATTAATGTATCTGCAAAGCTGAAATGCCATGAGAAGGGATTGACGCATGCCCACGACATAGGAAATGGTGAAAGAAGTCGTAAAGGCTAGCAGTGCGGAGTGTGGGGAATGTTTTTGGCAATTAGATTAACGAATCTAAAATAGGTATTAAAATGATATGGAAAGTGATGAAAACAGGTCCACGACGTAGGAAGTGGCTTAGGAAATAGTAAAGTATGAGCATAGTGTGAGAATCGTCTGTGGCAGTTAGATTAATGTATCTTCAATCCTAAAATGCTATGAGAGGGGAACGAAACAGGCCCCACGACGGAGGACGTGGTGAAGAAAGTATTGAAGGCTGGCAGTGCAGAGTGGGGGAACCATTTGGGCAGTAAGATAAATGTATCTGTAATCTTAAATGCTATGAGAAGGGAAGGAAACAGTCCTATAACGTAGTAAATGGTGAAGCAATTAGTAAGGCTAGCAGTGCAGAGTGTGGGAACTGACTTTGGCAAAAAAATGTATCTGCAATCCTAAAATGCTATGGGAAGAGAGGGAAACGGGTCTACGACGTAGGGGGTGGTGAAGGAAGTAGTAAAGGTGAGCAGTGTTGAGTATGGGAATGGATTAATGTATCTGCAATACTAAAATGCTATGGTAAGAGACTGTAGACTGTGTAGGTTAAAATGATTACGAAGCACGAATCAATACATAAAAACAACGCAATAAAAACAACGTTTTTACTACAGTATGACAAAAACAATATAATATGAACCCTTCATGACTCCGCTCAATTTTGTGGATGCCTCTGCGAACGCCACCTAGTTACTGGGAAAGGTGAACGAAATGCATGTTGAAAAATGTAGACGTGGACACCTGGTGCAAAGTATTTGGCCGATTGTTTAATATAAACAAACCCATAACAGTCAGTACTGGGAACTTTAAAGGAAACATTAGGGAACAGAATACAGGGGTGTCCCGTTAATCCCCTCGCACGTTTCTACGAATGGACTTAATCTGAAATTTCATAGATTTTTCTTTCACATCAACAGGCTATTCCAGTTATTGAGGTGTCGGGTCACTCAGGTCAGTTCACTTTCCCATAGTTGCGAGATCGCGATTGTTCTTTAATTTCCAACCTAAATACTGTTTTCATTTCACGTAGTAATCACAAAAGAGAACCAAACTAATATTCTGCTGTTGATAAAACTATTCTATTTCTTGTATTAATTTATTTTATTTAGTCGTCGGATTATACTTTTTGAAAGATTTTTAGACAAAACAATCCAAATCACTGTTTTGGATGATATTGGACACGTTTCTTTAAAATTGTACTAAAACGTCACTTACCAAATACCATAATGTGACGAGATAATACGTTATCTGAAAACAAATGGCGACCTGTTTAGAGTAATAATCTTCCTACCATTTCAATTAAATCTTTGCGTTATAATTTATTTACAATCAGTGAATAAACGGAACTAGCTGCTGTGCCCGTGCTTCGCAACGGGAATATGTACCAAACGTACGTCCATACTGCCTAATCCAAACACTTGTAAGTAGATTGAATTTTTAAACAAATAGCCATCAAATTTTTACAAAAATGTATGCCCTTCATTGTAATTACCCTACTGTTTACATTAAAATATATCAATAACATAATTTTCATAACTTATGGTTATACAATTTGTCTTCATTTCAATAATCAATTGCGTAAATAAACCTACCACATAGTTGTGTAAATTACATAATGTTTACAATTAACATATGTTCTTCTTCTCATTTTTAATTTCTGACAACAGCTGGAGTTACATAAGTAGTGGTAATAAGCTGGGTTTACCCCACTTTCGGCGTTTTAGAGGCACTTTTAGGGCACTTTTTATAGGGGAAAAATGAGAAAAAAATGGAAGAGCTTTTTTTGGCCACTTTTTTAAAGATCCAGCTCTCGACCTATACACCCCTATATAAATTTTCTACTTTTTTAATACTGAAAAACACGTCTGGAATATGGCTAATTTTTTTGGCCACCCGGCTCTCGGCACGCGAACTCGGGCGCGCTCCTGGTCGCGGGTGTGCTCTAGGCATGCTCTTGATCCATGGCGTGCTCCCGGTCGCGGGCGTGCTCTTGGTATGCTCTTGACCCATGGCGTGCTCCATGCTATGGTCGGGCTCCTGCCCCATGCTCACGCTCCTGACTCTAATGAATGACTGAGTGTAACCCAATGACCCCAATCAAAACTAATTGTTAATTTTCTCTGCCTGTCTGGCGCCAGTCTGTCTGGGGCAGGTTTTTTTGACAATTTTTGGGTATAAAAGGGGGAGATTCTATCGTATCCTCACTCACTTGGACCACCTCGCCCGCCTGGACCACCTCGCCCGCCTGGACTACCTCGCCCGCCCGGACCACCTCACCCGCCTGGACTACCTCGCCCGCCTGGACCACCTTGCTCGCCTGGACCACCTCGCCCGCCTGGACCACCTCACCCGCCTGGACCACCTCGCCCGCCTGGACCACCTCACCCGCCTGGACCACCTCGCCCGCCTGGACCACCTCGCCCGCCTGGACCACCTCACCCGCCTGGACCACCTCACCCGCCTGGACTACCTCGCCCACCTGGACCACCTCACCCGCCTGGACCACCTCACCCGCCTGGACCACCTCACCCGCCTGGACCACCTCACCCGCCTGGACCACCTCACCCGCCTGGACCACCTCACCCGCCTGGACCACCTCACCCGCCTGGACCACCTCACCCGCCTGGACCACCTCACCCGCCTGGACCACCTCACCCGCCTGGACCACCTCACCCGCCTGGACCACCTCACCCGCCTGGACTACCTCGCCCGCCTGGACCACCTCACCCGCCTGGACCACCTCACCCGCCTGGACTACCTCGCCCGCCTGGACCACCTCACCCGCCTGGACCACCTCACCCGCCTGGACTACCTCGCCCGCCTGGACCACCTCACCCGCCTGGACCACCTCGCCCGCCTGGACCACCTCACCCGCCTGGACTACCTCGCCCGCCTGGACTACCTCACCCGCCTGGACCACCTCGCTCGCCTGGACCACCTCGCTCGCCTGGACCACCTCGCCCACCTGGACTACCTTGCCCACCTGGACCACCTCACCCGCCTGGACCACCTCACCCGCCTGGACTACCTCGCCCGCCTGGACCACCTCACCCGCCTGGACTACCTCGCCCGCCTGGACCACCTCACCCGCCTGGACTACCTCGCCCGCCTGGACCACTTTGCTCATCACCTGAATCTTCTTGTTTTAACATGTAAGCTAGACTAGTGTAGGCCTAATATATTGTCGCGTGTCGGGTCATGGGATCAATTGGTTGTGACCAATTGATGCTTGTACTCATACTATGTATTTCTTTTAGTTTGAACTTTAGTTTCTTTTAGTTCTTTAAGTTGAATTTAGTTTTGATTTAGAAAATTATAATTGCCAAATCTAATTGTGTGAAATAATTTTGAATATTAAAATATAAAATTCAGATTCAAAATTATTATTTTTATGAATTGAAATTTTTAAAATGTAATTTCTACTATATATAGAAGATGTCAACCTAGTTTTTTAGTTACATTTCAATTGTATGCTGCTTCTCTATCCAAAAAAGCAACCTTATTTTGTTATTACTATTTTTAAGTAAGTCAAAAGTGTACAAGTTATTTTTTTAAAACTTAGTCAAATTTGACTCACCTGGGGACTTTGAGTTAAAAGTTTACAAGTTATTTTTTTTTAAACTTAGCCGAATCTCAATCACTGGGGACTTTGAGTCAAAAGTGTACAAGTTATTTTTTTAAAACTTAGCCGAATCTCAATCACTGGGGACTTTGAGTCAAAAGTTTACAAGTTATTTTTTTAAAACTTAGCCGAATCTCAATCACTGGGGACTTTGAGTCAAAAGTTTACAAGTTATTTTTTTAAAACTTAGCCGAATCTCAATCACTGGGGACTTTGAGTCAAAAGTTTACAAGTTATTTTTTTAAAACTTAGCCGAATCTCAATCTCTATATAATTTTTTCATAGGTAGT
Source organism: Macrosteles quadrilineatus (assembly GCF_028750875.1). Taxonomy (NCBI): domain Eukaryota; kingdom Metazoa; phylum Arthropoda; class Insecta; order Hemiptera; family Cicadellidae; genus Macrosteles; species Macrosteles quadrilineatus. Next base: position 121,203,250 of record NW_026542594.1, read on the forward strand.
CTTCTCTATATAACTAACACTAACTCTGTATAAATTGCTACGCACCATAAAGCTTTCTATAGGCTATTCATTAACTTAGGCCTACAAAATTCCTTTGGCTACTAAGTTAGCCCACATTGAACTGAAAGTCATTTTTATTTCTTAATAAAGATAATTCCTAATTTGTGTTTTGTTTCTGTCTAATAAGGTAAGTGTTTGTCTTAATCTTATAATTATGAATTATTTTAAGAATAAATAGATTTGATAAGTTACAGTATAAATTTATTAATGAAATACAAATATTAGATAAGTTATTGGTTGAATTTAGTTACAGGGTAAGTTAACAATGGTAAATTTTCAAAATGGTGGGGTTTCCAAAGTGGATGATATTATTCTAGGCTTATTGGGTTGGTTTCTTCTAAAGTACTAATTAATATTTAAATAGGCTATGAGCTCTTAATCCAGGGAGGGGTGGTCGTGCCGGTTCGAATGATATATTAGGCTTCTTTAAAATGCAAATAATTTAATTTAGTTATTGTTCTGAAATAAGTTAAGCTAGGTTCATGATGCTATTAATATAGGCTAATAATGTTAATGTCCAAAGAAAGATTCCAAATGGTTTCACTGAATTTAATGAAATAAAATAGAATTTGAAGATTAAATTTTGAATAAAAGTTCAATTTGAAATATGTATATCTTGATGAGTTGAGTTTTTGGGCCTAGTAGGCTGTACTGATTAAATGTCCAATGAAGATTAAATTTGTCCTTAGTTAAATAAGATGGATGATGGTTACCAAATTTGGAGTGTCTGTCTTCTTATAGCCTAAATTGGTACTCTTCAATGCACTTGTCCAATACTTTTGGATGATGAGAAATTTAAAATATAGGTTTTACTTTGGGATTATAAATTTTAGTTTAAATCAAACACAATTTCCAATAGAATGATGTTCACACTGTGAAGAGTTGGCAGGATCTGGGGAGAGGCAATGGTAGAAACTCAGGAAGTCCATGTCCATTGTTGAAGTGATGTACAGCTGGTTAATTTACATGAATGACACTTGCCACAGTAATTTTGATTTTCTTTGGATAATTTTGAAAAATAATACTATATTTAAGATGTTATTACTATATTGCAATTTTCTTACAATTGTATATTATTCTAAATAAATGATTATTGTTGGTTTTTGATGAGTAATTAATAGGTATGGAGAGAATTTGCATAAATATTATATTGTAACATAAAATAGGATGATGTTTCTGTGGGGTGATGGGATATTATATAACATTGAACAAAATTGGATAAAATAACACATTAACAAGGAGGAACATATTAAATAACTGATAATACATTATCAGGGGCATTAACAGACATTATGAGAGAAAATATACAAAATAATACAGAAATTAATGTTAATGATGAATGAATGACATGTAATATTACAAATTGTAGACTCAGCATTCTGCTAAAAAGAGTTTTTATTTAAGATTTAGAATTTAGTTTTGATTTAGAAAATTTTAATTGCCAAATATTATTGTATAAAATTGTTTTGAATATTAAAATTTAGAATTATGATTTGAATTATTACTTCTCATTAATTTAAATTGTAAAAATGTAATTTCTACTATATAGAAGATGCCAACCTATTTTTTAATTTCATATATAAAAATGAAGACCACATGTCAACATTGTTTTGCATCGCTCTCCAAAAAAAGCAACCTTATTCGCCACTACAAGGTAATCCATAAAATGAAGGTGAAACTGTGCAAAGTTTGTGATTTAATCTGTGATAGTAACATAGCTCTAAAATCTCATATTACAAACTCATAAGACTTGTAATTTCTGTAAAAGAAATGTTGTTGGTCATTTTAAAAGACACGTAAATTCTTGTAACAAATGTCCATATACAATGATTAAATTTGTCGGTGAATCGATTAAAACTGAACTTAAAAGTACTCTTCAGTCTTGTCCTCTACCGATAAAATGGACTTTAGTAAGGAGAATCAAATTTATAAAATATTCAATGGATCAAAACGGAAAATTAGTTAATGAGAAAGAATGTATTGCAGATTTTAGAAGCCTTACTATCCTAACCATTGAGAAGAGAGATTTAAAGCATCAAATTGAAAATGCTCTTTTAAAGATTGACACTTCCATGCACAAATACCAAGCCGAAGGTAGTGGATGGATATATGACTATACTAAATATTGGCAGTTGCACGTTTACAAGTATAAGCCCCTAACTCCAAAGTCATATATCCCCACACCAAAAAGTATTCAATCAAAACATGCAGTTTTAAATATAAAGAATGTTGATAATAAATGCTTCCTTTGGTCAATTTTAGCAGCTTTACATCCAAGGAACTCCAATGAACATGCTGAAAGGGTATCGAAATATGCACCCTATGAAAATCAGTTAAATATGAAAAACATAAAGTATCCTGTTAAAATATCTGATATAGATAAATTTGAAAGACAAAATAATATAAGTGTTAATGTATTTGGAGTTGAAGACCGAAAATTTATATATCCATTAAGAAGAACCAAACTGAATAGTAATACTCATATAGATCTATTATTATTACAACAAGGTCGTAAATCACATTACTGTTTAATTTGTGATTTTGATAGGTTAATGTTTTACTCTACAAAAGATAACCGTAAAAAGCATTTTTGCAAGTTGTGTTTGCAACATTTTTACACTAATGATAAATTAGAACGTCATATAACATATTGTAAAAACTTTGATGCCCAAAGAGTGAAAATGTCTAAACATGATACATTACAATTTAAAAATTATAAATATCAACTTAAAGCCCCATTTGTAATTTATGCAGATTTTGAATGTTTTATAAACTCTAACAACCATACTCCATCTGGATTTGCATTTATCGTAGTAAAAGATTCTAAGATTATTTCTGAAGAGTTATACAGTGGCGAAAATGTTATGGATGTGTTTTTCAAAAGGTTGTTTGAGACTTATGACTTCATTAAAAGTCAAATGGCGATATATATTCCTCTTGCAATGACTCCTGAACAAGAAGCATCTTTCCAAAACTCAACGCATTGTCATGTTTGTGAAAAGCCCCTATATTTTGATAGGGTACGTGATCATTGTCATTCATCTGGCCGATACCGTGGAGCTGCCCATAACGATTGTAATTTAAACTATAAAGTAACAAAGAAAATACCAGTATTCTTCCATAACTTGAAAAATTACGATGGACATTTAATAATGCAACACTTGGGAAAATATAATCGTAAATTAAATTGCATAGCCAAAGATATGGAAAAGTACATTTCATTCTCTGTTGATGATTTAGTATTTTTAGATTCCTACAACTTTTTATCCCTTCCATTATACAAATTAGCTTCCAATTTAAATACATTTAGATTTATAGACAATCCACTACTACAACGCAAAGGCGTATTTCCCTATGAATATATGACAGGACCAGATAAGTTTACAGAGTCTCTACCTCCAATTGAAAAATTTTACAGTACTTTAACTAAAGAACATATTTCTCCTAATGAATATGAACATGCTAAAAATGTCTGGACCCATTTTAAAATCAACAATTTACAAGAATATCATGATTTATATCTTAAAACAGATGTATTGCTACTGGCTGATGTGTTTGAGACATTTAGAGACCTGTGTTTAAAAGATTATAAACTTGACCCCGTACATATGTATTCACTTCCTGGACTAACATGGGAAGCCTGTCTTAGAATGACTGGTATAAAATTACAATTATTTCAAGATATTGACATGCATTTGTTCATAGAAAGTGCAATCAGAGGAGGAGTCAGTATGATTTCTACACGTTATGCTAAAGCCAATAATAGATATATGGGCGAACATTATGATCCTAATCAAGAGAGTGTGTATTTAATATATTTAGATTGTAACTCGCTATACTCCACAGCAATGTGTGAGACACTGCCCGTGGATGGATTTCGTTGGACTAATGAGGTAGACTACAAAATATACAAAAACAATCAAAATGATGAGTTTGGATACATTTTAGAAGTTGATTTAAAATATGATAAAAGCTTACATGATTTACATAATGACTATCCATTAGCACCTGAGAAAATGAATGGCAAATTAATACCTAATTTAAATGACAAAACTAAATATATTTTACATTATAAAGCATTACAAAAATATGAGGAATTGGGTTTGGTTGCTACAAAATACCATAGAATTTTAAAATTTAGACAGTTCAAATGGCTTGCACCCTATATTAATTTTAATATTGAAAAACGCAAATGTGCTAAAAATGATTTTGAAAAAGACTTTTACAAATTGTTAAATAATAGTCTCTTTGGTCGAACGATTATGAACCAACGCAAGTTTCGTGATATATAAGTAAAAACTGTAAATATTTTTATGTCGACCCATTGAGAAAAATTGTGTAATATTTGGACCATTTATATCATCAAATACAACAACTGACTGTGATTTTACATCATTTGGTGTGATTTCACAGTCAGTAAACGTGTGTAATTTCACTTCGTCACACAAACTAAATATTTCAATTATTTTTTTATATTTTTCTAGTTCTAAAGATTTTGATATTAAATATAGGTTTGTAAATTTTAATCCTTCCTTTCTTACAATTAAATTATAAATTACAACCGTTTTCCCACTTCCACTGGGACCACAAATAACACATCGAATATTGGTAGGAAAAAGACCCAACTTCTTTGGTATATTTTCCTTAGTATGTACTATTTTAAATTTGTGTTTTTGTTGAATAAAAGACATTTTTTATATAATAAAAATGGTAAAAAATAATAAGAAAACATGTAAAAAGGGCAAAGGTTTATTCTTAAAGCCTTACAGGGGTCGAGGGTTATTGAATACTCTTATAAATAACCTTCCATTTCCACTTCACATACCATCATATCGGTACTGTGGACCTGGAACGAATATACGTGAGAATTTAGCTAAAAATGTACCTCCAAAAAATAAACTAGACTCTTATTGTAAAGAGCATGACATATTCTACATGAATAATCCCGATACCGCTGCTCGGAACAAAGCAGACATGAGATTAGCAGACTTAGCTTGGACTAGAGTAACGGCCAAGGATGCAAATCTTGCTGAAAGAGCAGCTGCTTATGCCGTGACAAATTTGATGAAGGCAAAAGCAAAGATGGGAATGGGATTAAAATTTAATAAAAAATATGGACAACTATCAGCTGTTAGAGGCCGCAAAAGACGTGCCTCACTTCCGGGGGGTGTACCTAAAAAACGAGCTAAAAAATCTAACACCAAAAGTAAAAGAGTGCGGAATAGTTAATTTAGACAGTTCATCTGGCACACATTGGACAGCATATCGCAAAAATAAAGATATTGTAATTTATTTTGACCCATTCGGAATCCAACCTCCAAAAGAAGTAATTAAATATTTTGAGGGACATAAAATCTTCTATACTACTGATCAAATACAAGATTTAAATAGTTCCATTTGTGGAATTTTATGTTTATCATTCATAAAAAATTTTTGTTTATAAAAATGGATTCATTTACTATAACATTTTCGGGTACAGAGCCAGAGCTTAAGTCAGTGTTCTTTCCTCCCATTGAATTAAATGATGATTATGTAATTGGATTAGTAGATTTTCAAAGTTATAATTCTATATTTAATGTTAAAAAACCACTAAATACTTTAACATATTACAAAGTAGAGAAAATAACATTACCAAAGGGAGAGATCTTAGTTGATGATTTAAACCAATTATTAAATGGTAAACTTAAAGTTATAATAGATAAAAATGGAGAAGCATTAATTAATACTAAATCCAAACTTTTATTTAAAGGGCTTATTCCAAAATTAAATCAACTTAAAGGCAACAAATTAACCATTGGAGAAGGTGATGATGTTTTCTATTATAACCACAATGCTCCAGTTACAATAGAAATTTCTGAAGGAACATATGAGGTGGTTGAGCTTGCAAAGGAAATTCAAAAGCAAATTCCAAACTTTTTCCTTACCGCTAATAATAAAACTATGAAAGCGACATTACTTTCTAGCCACGTGTTTGATTTTACAAAACCATGTTTAGGGTCTGTTTTATTGGGATTTAAAGGTGTTTCTACTCCTGGTGTTCAGTTTGAATCTACAAATAAAATAAACATTAATAATGTAAATGTGATTAGAGTAAAATGTAATATTGCAAACGGGTCCTATTTAAATGGAAACAAATCACACACCATACATAGCTTTTATCCAGAAGCTCCTCCTGGCTACAAAATTATTGAAGTTCCAAGAAATATTATATATTTTCCTGTAAATAAGAGAAGTTTAGATGTTGTCAGTATTACATTTGCCGATCAGCATGACAAGGCAATTGACTTTAACGGAGAAGAAACTACAATTACTTGTCATATAAAAAAGATATGAGAATTTATAAGAATTTATCTATAAGTGTACAAAATGCTAGGTTCCTAAAGTCAATAGGACTAAAGTTAAAATTTTCTATTAATAAAAATGGAAGATTTTCTAGACGTTACAGGGAAATCCCAATTCGACGATAGTGTGGTTAAAATTACAAATCACTCCTATGTTCCCCACAACACTTTGGCAATAAATAATTCTGATGAAATTCGAATATGTATTAATAATCAAGATTTGCTAACTCTCCCATGTAGGAGTTATCTGTATATTAAGGGAGAAATTGAAAATCATGATAAAGGTAATTTTATAAATAATGCATTTGCATTCTTATTTGATGAAATTAGATATGAAGTCGCAGGTAAAGAAATAGACATTGTAAGAAACCCAGGAATTTCTAGTCATATGAAAATATTGAGCTCTTACAATAAAACAACTAAATTGTCAAATGTGGCATTTGATTCTGACACGAATTTAAAAGAGTTCCATAAAGGTGGCAAGTTTAGTACTTGTTTGCCATTAGAACTGTTAATGGGTGTATTTGAGGATTTTAATAAGGTATTAGTAAATGTCAAACAAGAATTGGTGTTAAAAAGATCCAAAAATGATTTGAATTGTATATTAACAACCACTAGTGCTCCAGCCAGTGGTACTGCTGATATGATTCCTAAAATTACACTTAACTCAATTCAATGGGTGATGCCACATGTAATACCATCAGATGGGGAGAAGTTACAATTACAAAAGATGTTACTGCAAAATAAAAATTTGCAAATTGCATTTAGAAGCTTAGAGTTGCATGAACTTCCATCATATCCCAATACTACAAGACATACATGGTCAGTAAAGACATCTTCAAGTTTGGAGAAGCCTAGGTATATTATATTTGGTTTCCAAACAGCTAGGGATAATAGTGCACGAAAAAGAACTGATGAATTTGATCACTGTAAGTTAAAAAATCTCAAAGTATTTCTAAACTCTGAATATTATCCTTATAGTGATTTAAATCTCGACTTTGAAAATGGAGATGTCTCTAAAGCTTATGAGATGTTTATGAGGTTTAGAGAGACTTACTATAATACTATCCCAGATCCTATGATTAGTAGGGCTGAGTTTATGAAGAAATATCCACTAATTGTAATAGACTGTTCTAGACAGAACGAAACAGTGAAGGAAGGAATTGTTGATATTAAATTAGAGATTGAAACTGCAGAAAATGTGCCAGCAAATACATCTGCATATTGTTTGATAATACATGATAAAGTGTTTGAGTACAATCCTTTGTCAAATGAGATAAATAAAATGTAAATAAAAGATGAAAAACATTCAACAAGAATTGGTTGACTCTGCAAATCAAATACGAGAGAAATATAGAGCTTTAAAACGTGGCAAGTTTCTAGAGGCTGAAGAGAGGTTTCAAACATTCCAACCTTTAATAGAGCCATTACAAGAATTAAAAAAAATTGCCAAAACAGAGAGGCCTCGAATGGAAATTCTCCCAATGACTCCATCTAGAATACCAATAATACCAAGATTGCAACCATTACAGCAATCCACCCCACAGAAATTAGATTTTGGTCTTTTAGCATCAGACTATTTAGGAAATTACCTCAGTAAAAGTAGTATGACAGACACTACATATGGTATTAGACGAGAAGCAAATAAATTTTTTATTGGAAATAAGGAAGTTGATATTGCCAATGATGATGTTACAATTGCAAATAAAACCTACAAGGGGACAAAAGGTTTGTGGCAATTGTTAACTTTAAAAGAACCTGAGGATTATACTCAGGCTGATTTGCAAAATTATAAAGAGATTTTGGAAGCTACAAATGGACATTTAAAGAGTTACAAAGATGGTGCACCAATTTCAAGTAATAGACATACTAAATATCTTAATATAATTAAACCTCTTTTTAAATCTGTTGGTGAAGGTTTGAGACAAGTGACTGGTAATAAAATAGACTATATTTATTGGGATGATCCTAATGAGCTTGTAGATAGGTTAAGACTTCTTTGGCTAAGTCGCCAAGCCGGTAACTCAGGAGTGGATAATGAAATAGATTCCATTATTGAGGAATTGAGAGAAAGTGGTATTATTTATTAAATAAAAATATGTTTATAGATAAATTTTATCGTTTATATAATCCATATAATAAGCCTGCAGAACCCAGGGCTAGTAGTGAACCTACTTTAAATTTACAAGACGATAGTTGGAATGGTTTAAACCGTAAAATTGGTAATGTTAAAGATGGGGAGTTTGTAGATGATGTATCAACTTTGGGACAGACATTAACTAGAAAAGGTGATGTCTTCTTACAAGGTAAAACTAAATATGAGTTTTTAGAATCTAAGAATAAAAATTGGAATGCTAAAAAACAGAAAATTACTAATGTGGAAAAGGGTGAAAGTTTAGATGATGTGCCCACTTTACAACAGACTTTAATACGAACAGATGGTAAATTTGTACAAGACAATAATGATTATGAATTTTTAGAATCAGAGAATGGTGTTTGGAATGCTAAGAAACAGAAAATTACTAATGTAGAAAAGGGTGAAAGTTTAGATGATGTGCCCACTTTACAACAGACTTTAATACGAAAAGAAGATGGTAAATTTATACAAGACGATAATAATTATGAATTTTTAGAATCAGAGAATGGTGTTTGGAATGCAAAGAAACAGAAAATTAGTAATTTGATGGAAGGTACAGATAGTAAAGATGCTGTGAATGTTTCACAAGTTCCAAAAATGGAAGCAGGCTATTGGAGTTTTAATAGTAAAAGGTTAAACTACGTTAAAGGTAAAGGTTGGTTAGTACGTGTTAAACCTGCCATTGATGAAACTGACTGTGTTATAAAAGAACAGACTATAACTTTTGATAAAAAAGAAAAATGTTGGGATGCCAAAAAACAATTTATAAGAAATCTACCAGAGGGGGAACATTTGGATGATATTTGTCTAATGTCACAATCTATGCATTACGATGGATCAAAATTTGTATATGGAGAAAAAAAGTTTAATTTGATGGAATATAATCCTGATTTATTAGTTGCTGACCCCACATCTTTGAGTGGATTTAAGTATATAGATAATAGACCATATATACCAGAAAACTATGTATTTAAAAGAATGGAAGATAATCTATTGATTGGGGCTAATGGTGATGTATTTAGAGTTACAGGAAAGGATGATGTTATAAAAAATGAATGAAATTGCATACGAACTTCATAAACCTGCAAGAAAGAATTTCATAAGAAGGTCTTTCAAAGTATTAGGTATAAATGAAACCGTACAAATAGACTTAATTGATATGCAAAACTATGCTAGAGAAAATTCTGGCAATAAATATATTTTAACTTTAATAGATACATTTTCTAAAAAAGCTTATGCTGCTCCACTAAAGAATAAGACAGGGTTAGTGGTTACAGAAGCCATTAAAACCATTCTACCAAAGGGGGTTAAAAACATTCAATCTGACAATGGAAAAGAATTGTTTAATCAATATTTTAACAAACTAATGAAAAAATTAAATATTAATCACTATCACACATTTTCTACAACTAAGGCTGCAATTGTAGAGAGGTTTCAGAGAACTTTAAAGAATTGGTTATATAGGGAATTTAGTGCTCAGGGGAGTTATAAATGGTTGGATTTACTTCCAAAGTTAATTCGAAAATATAATAATAAAGTGCATAGATCTATAGGAATGAAGCCTAACCAAGTGAATGTTAAGAATAGTAAATATGTGCATGAGAGGTTGACTTCTAAAGTAGAGCAAGTTAAAAAGCCAAGATATAAGGTAGGTGATAGCGTAAGGATTTCCAAGTATAAACATGTTTTTAGTAAAGGTTATACTCCAAATTGGACAGGGGAACTATTTACAATAGCAGAAGTTAAGAATACAAAGCCTGTGACTTATATCTTGAAAGATGAAAATGGCAATATAATCAGGGGAGGCTTCTATACAGAGGAGTTGTTAAAGACCAAGTATAAGGACATGTATTTGGTAGAGAAGGTAATTAGGAGAAAGGGTGATTCGTTGTATGTCAAATGGCTTGGGTTTCCAAGTAGCCAGAACTCATGGATTTCCACTAAGGATGTCCAAGGGAGCACATCATAAGCTGGGAGCGCGCCCGAGTTCGCGTGCCGAGAGCTGGGTCTTTAAAAAAGTGGCCAAAAAAATGAGCCATATTCCAGACGTGTTTTTCAGTATTAAAAAAGTAGAAAATTTATATAGGGGTGTATAGGTCGAGAGCTGGGTCTTTAAAAAAGTGGCCAAAAAAAGCTCTTCCATTTTTTTCTCATTTTTCCCCTATAAAAAGTGCCCTAAAAGTGCCTCTAAAACGCCGAAAGTGGGGTAAACCCAGCTTATTACCACTACTTACATAACAATGTCTGTTTCCCATAAATCTTATGGAGACATACGAAACTTTAAAGGGCCCCAGTATTTTCCTAAGGCTACGGCCACACGGGCGTTTTTTTCACGCGGTAAAATGTAGCTTATTCTCACGCCGGTTAAAGTCCAGGAGCGGCAAAATGCAGTGGTAACCCGCAGTTGATTGACGAATTCGCGTAATTATGTTATATATCTTCCTCTTGGCCGGAATAGTAACCTTGTTTCTGACTAGTGAACAAGAAATATGAATGGTATATTGAATTCTATACGAAAACAATACTAAAATTATTTTATTTTGTTAACCATTCATTTTATTATTTACATTTAGTATATTTTTATTTTACTATTTATTATTATTTTTATTTTTTTTACCAACGGCAATACACCAATTTACAAAGATAATCAGAGGTTTGACAGCTTCAACAGTGAATGTTTGTGTTTATGACTAGATTAACAATAATAAAACCAAAATTGATAACAATAATAGACCATGAAATGCGTAACAATAATAAAAAAATATAAAAAATCATATAAAAAATGAATATAATATATTAATTTCGATACGAAAACAACAATAAAATTATTTTATTTTGTTAACCTTTCATTTAATTATTTACATTTAGTATAAAAATAAATATAATATATTAATTTCGATATAAAACAACACTAAAATTATTTTATTTTGACATTTATTATAAAAAATAAATATAATATAAATATTTTTATGACAAGATTTTCATCAGATCTTTGAATATTCTAAAATTTTTTTAGTCCAACTAAATGCCTTTCCTTTTAGTAACAAAATATTAAGTGATCCAGTAAGATCGATCTATGTTTAAGATGAAACGTGTAGGTCTACTGAGTAATAGACCCAAAAATATTTTACGCTATCCTGGACAAAATAAGATACATTTATATTTATTTTAACTGGCTAGGACGACTTGATCAAAGCTGCGTGTTGCTCCCGCCCGTGTGGCCAGGGAGAGAGCGTGAAAACAAGCTTCAAAAATGCACCCCAGTCCCTTCTGCGGGCCCGCGGCGGTCGATTTTGAAGACCCGCCTAATCTGCGTGAAAACACCATATTTTAACTCCGTGTGGCATGCCTCATTACATTTAATGCTGCCTATATTTCTCACGTTTTTTCACGCTGCGTTCTTTCGTGAAAAAACGCCCGTGTGGCCGTAGCCTAAAAAGAAAGTTTCCTGCACAACGTCACGTTACGCTCTTTCCAAATGACACCAAAAACATGCCAATCGGTTTAGTAGTTTCGGAGAAGTAAATGTCACAGAAAAACCTGCTTGCGTATTAAATTAGTTAAAAATCCCTCACCTCAGAATTTTGAAAGCCCGTGGAGCAGATAGGTACTAGTTTAATATCGAAGGGGGGGGTAGTTCTAATCCTCGGAGCGGTAGCTTGATTTTTGGCCAATTTGAGTCCAATCGGTTCAGTAGCTTATAGTTTATCTCATACAAACACACATACACCACCTCTTCTTTATGATAGTATATATATATTTAGTAGATGATAGATGGATAGATAAATGTCATTATTATGTGATTATTGTTATTGTTTATATTTGAGTTGTTTACAAGTTGTACACAGATTTAGTTTAGTTAGTAAAGATACTTTTAAATATGAATCAATCTAATATATAAAATTCTCGTGTCACAGTGTTTGTCTGCAAACTCCTCCGGAACGACTTCACCGATCGTTATGAAATTTGGTGTGTAAATTCTGTAGGTATGCGAATCGGACGTAAACTATTTCCCGTTTCGAAATTCTTAAAAGGGCTCCGCCCCAGTGGCTCTGGAGTTTCCCATGTTAACCTTATGAGAAATGGAATTAATGAATCTTAACAGCTGTTTCAATTAAACAAGTTGGTTCTGTTCTATGATGTTCAATAGCATTAAAGTTACAAGGATTACCAACAGGGTGCAGCACTATTATTTCTTTTACATTTATGACAACAGCTAATTTGCAACCAAAAGGTGAGTGAGCGTAGCGAACGAACTTCAACCTGGAGGCGAGTTAGCGTAGCGAACGAGCTAACCTGAAGGCAAGTGAGCGCAGCGAACGATCTCCAACCTAAAGGTGAGTGAGCGTAGCGAACGAGCTCCAAACCAAAGGTGAGTGAGAGTAGCGAACGAACTTCAACCTGGAGGCGAGTTAGCGTAGCGAACGAGCTAACCTGAAGGCAAGTGAGCGCAGCGAACGAGCTCCAACCTAAAGGTGAGTGAGCGTAGCGAACGAGCTCCAACCCAAAGGTGAGTGAGCGTAGCGAACGAACTTCAACCAGGACGTGATTGAGCGATGCGAACGAGATCATCTTGAAAATTAAACGTAACGGTACTTTCTTCCATCGGTCTGTCTTAGGGGAAACCTATAACTTAGGCGATACGAAGTTCGCCGGGTCAGCTAGTTATTTCATACAATTTTCAACAGTACATTAGTGGAATGCCCCGAACCCATTGTGCCAAGAGTAAAAGTACGGTATTAATAGCACTTTGATAATATCCGGAGGCCACCCTTATACAGCGTGCTGCGGCGGTTATGTTAGGTTGGGTTATCATAAATATGTTTGTAGGACTTTCTTAGTTTCGTTGTGAATGGAATCATACCAGATGAGTGATACCATCGCCAAATCCCCTCCAAGTAGGCCAAGGTCAGGTCGTTGACCAATGGCCGGAGCGCGCGCATCACCTGTCACCACCTGTATCTTAGGTATAGTCACTCATGGGGACTTCATAACGAAACGAGGGAACCTAACCTAACATAACCGCCACAGCGCGCAGTATACTCGGCGGAGTTCATGTGGCAGCTAGGGGCGGTGACGCATTCAACTCAATCTTGCCTTCTGGGAGGCAGAACTCAAAAACCGCTAATTGCAATTGCAATCATGTCAAATTTGAACAGTAAGTTAATTAAAGTATGTTCTTTCTAATTATGTGGTTAGTTTTGGCCTTAGAGTTCATGTGGCAGCTAGGGGCGGTGACGCATTCAACTCAATCTTGCCTTCTGGGAGGCAGAACTCAAAAACCGCTAATTGCAATTGCAATCATGTCAAATTTGAACAGTAAGTTAATTAAAGTATGTTCTTTCTAATTATGTGGTTAGTTTTGGCCTTAGGTAAAAAGAATCCTCTAGAAAACAAGTGGCCTCCGAATAATACCAAAGTAACGGTACGGTATTTCCTGAAGCATGAAATGGAATTTCAAGCAGAACATGATAAATTCAATAGAAATCTTGGTTTAAGATATCTCCTAATGAGTTTTTTGGAATATATCTGTCTGGTATGAACTTCTCTGGGCAATTATACCCTTTTTGACTCAAAGGTCAAAGTACGTTACCGGTTGGGTCGAGTCTAGTTCTGTATCCTTTCTCAAATTCTTCTAAATAGAAAAACAGGTGCGCGCTAGTCCACACAAAGTACATTTTAGTATGTTGTACTCTGTATCAACGATGTATATTTTGTTTTATATTTTTGGTTGAATGTATTATTATTTTCACCACAATACGGTTTTAAGAGAAATTAAGTTATAACCGAACAATACATTTTCATCATTTTTGTTAAGGCCCATACACACGTGAATTACAATTAATTGACGAAGTTGTTAGGTATTTTGTAATTCATTGTCATAATGCGAAAAAGAAAATAAGTATGGGTATTATAACAGGTATACACCTACAAAAAATCCTATGAAACTAATAACTTATTTTTCAAAATTATTAAAGTTTCATGTTTTTGTCTTCAATAAAAATATGCGAAAACATAACAAATATTGTTATTTTAATTATGGAATGACCCTTAGTCATTAATTTGTAGTGAGTTTATCTTACAATTTTTTTTAACAATAACCGTTGATTAAAAGGAAAAATTGTCTTGCGTGGATGCGCGTGTACTTTATTTCTATGGCAGATATTTTTAGGAAAACGATTCGAAAATTAATGAATTCACAATAACTAATGTCTAGTTAACTTAACAGTAAACTAGACAACACATGTCCAGGTAAACTGCAAAAAGTGATGCATTTTATAATACAAAGACAACAGTGGCTTTTGCCAACAAAGATGGCGGGTTGTCGTGTACGCCCCATGTTAACTCTCGTCAATCCGCCACCTCGCATGTAAGCACAGAAAAGCGACAACGTGCCACCACGTCAACCTGCCATCACTATTTTATAAGGTGGCGGGTTGTCGTGTACGCTCAATGTTCAATGTCGTCAACCCGCCACCTCGCACGTAGACGTCAACCAGCCACCACGTCAACCCGCCACCACACTAAAGAGGTGGCTGGTTGACGTGTATAAACACGTCTAAGCACCACCAGGACAACGTGCCACCACGGCAACCCGCCACCACACATTTTTCCGAGGTGGCGGGTTATCGTGCACGGTAGAGTCAACGTGCCACCCTGACAACGAGCCACCACGTCAACCCGCCACCTTAAACTTCTTCTTCTTTTTGATGGCGGGTTGACTTGGTGGCGGGTTGACGTGGTGGCGCCTTGGCGCGTTCCCAGAACGGCGAGTGTCTCATTCTCCTGATCTCCTGTCTCCTCTCCTCTGTCCTCAGTCGTTCAGTCCTCACCCTCAACTCACCTCACTGCAGCACTGCACTACCTCACTCATCACTCACACACACGAGACCTTGCCGTCAGACCGTCACCGCCCACCTTCGTCTGTCTAGAAACGGGACAGCGGAATTGAAATCCGAACTGAACATCTGATCGCGGGTTTCTGTCATCACCGAGCCTGTTTTAAATTACGCGGGAACAAAGTACAGTAGCCGTTTAATGTTAAATATAAGTCTAAATATGTTAATTGAAAATTATTTCTTGAATGATTATAAAAAATTACAAATACTATATAAGTCCAAATAAAGATGAATTACATAAAAATCCTAACTATTATTAATTGTTGTTTACACTGTTTAAATAACAAAAGTATAGAAAGAAAAAGTTTAATTCCATGTCGTTCTAAATTATAGCTAACGTAGGCCTATTTTCAGCTGTGAACATTTTAAAACTAGTAACATACCTCGTGTTAAAATTCCTGGTCTTCAAAATATATTTTTCTTAAAATGTAACAATTTAACACATATATTGATACACACTCACACACACAAATAATATTTACATTTATTTACAACATATTTTCTTCATCTTGGAAACTGTAACAACAAAATGAACACAAAAATTTGGCTATTTTAAATGAGAAATATCTTATTGTGAATTTTCTATAGGCCTACTTGTTTATTTTGTTTGTTTGTCAGTGTCACAAGTTACTCAGCATGGGTCTACGTTTATGTTTGTAGGTACCAGTATCTCTGTGAAAATATCTGGGATGTCAGTGTGTGTGTTCAAGTTCAAAAACTTATATTTCAGTAAAAGATTTCCCTAGCATACCACTGGGCCGAGTGAATACAAGTACAGCAAGTATATACTTGTGAGTAAATACTTGCGAGTATTCGTCGTTCAAGTAATCTCTTGTGAATAAAAGCGACTCTTTACTTGCAAGTAAATACTTCCTAAATGAGATGGTATACTCACTGATCTATCGGAGATGAGGGTATACTTGCAAGTATGTACTCCATTTTAAAGTAAACATTATACAGTACAAGTATATATATATATATATTAAATAAATAAATATAGATAAATATATATATATTGTTGAAGGTCTAAGGCCTTCATTTAAACATGTAAAATGTGAAGGTTTTGCATTATTGAGACTTGTGGATGGATTTTCATTAACAAAATAGCTTGAACATAACGAAGGAATACCACAAAGGTTCCATCTTCAATTACCCAAGCATTATTTTGCGGAAATTACTAGAGTCACACATAATTTAAATATAAGTGTATTACACTATACTGAATGTGTTACATGCATTTATCAACAAGTAAATTTAAACAAGCATGGGTTATTGATAACTAGTTGAAAAACAAGTATTTACTCTTTAGGCAAGTATTTGCTGGTGGTTATTCACACCAAATGTATAGGTTTATGAGGGTATACTTCCTTGGAAAGGCTTTTTTAGAAGTACAAGTAAATACTCATGCTTATTCACTTCTGTTCAAGTAAATACTCAAATTATGAAAATTCAAGGCAAGTAAAAAAATGCGAAGAACAAGAACTTTAACTTAGAAAATAAGAATGTGTCAGCTGTTACAATTTCATTTAATTTATAATTGATGGTTGATTATTACCTAATGATTACAAATTATTAAATATATTTTTTTTGCAAAGTTTTATTTACAATCTGTTTTAAATTAAACGATAAGTAAATATGATGACATTTATATAAATTAAATTAAAATTTGGGGAAAAATTATTAAAATGTATTATCTATACTAATAAATAAAAATGAGATGGTGTGTGTTTGTGTGTCTGTCTACTACTCAATAACGCAAAAACTACTGAACCGACTGGGCTCAAATTGCACACACATGAAGCTACAGTTCCGAGGATACATATAGAACTATTCCCGCTTCGATATTGTCCTAGGGCTCTGCCCAGTGGGCTTTAAAAAATTTGAGGTGAGAGATTTAAAAGTAAATATTGATTGATGGTATATCCATGGTAACAAAGAACAAACCTACAAAGTTTAAAAATATAAACAAGCAGAACTAACTGTCAAATGATTTTTTTTTTTTTAACAAGTATTTATTCACAATCTATTCTATACTAGAATAATAAGTAAATTTGATAACCATTTTAACATGGGTTAGTTACACTCCATCAAGTGCACTAACATACAAAAACTTTTAAAAAGTTCAACTAAAGACGATTTGGAAGGTCTATTGGATTAACTCTTTTGAGCCTATATGTAGCTTCACTATTGTCGAGGAGGTTAACTGCCAGGAAATTTGGATGGGTTTCTAATTTTCTTTGGTATTTTTCACTTCGTTTCTTTATTTCTTCTTTAACATAGGGTAATTTTGTATCTTGATGAATTACTTTATTTGTGACAAACCAAGGTGCTTGTAAAATTTTTCTCAGTGTTTTCGATTGAAACCTTTGAACTATTTCTATGTTTGAGTTGGAAGTGGTTCCCCAGAGTTGGATACCGTAGGTCCAAATAGGTTTCAATATAATTTTGTATAAAAGTAATTTATTTTCAACAGATAATTTTGAATTTCGACCAATGAGCCAATTTAGTTTGTTTGTTTTTAAATTTAAATGAAGTCGTTTGTTCCAAATGTGTGAATGCCATGTAAGCCGTCTGTCGAGGTCAAATGAGTTTTGATTTCACAATTCCACTCCACACAGCTGGTTCAAACATATTAAATACTGCACGAATATTAAAACAGAGAGGGTAAGGATTATAAATTTAAAATAATGATGTCACTAGCAGTGACGTAGCCAGGGAGGGGGTCCTGGGGGTCTGGACCCCCCCCTTCCGGTCTTAAATATAATATTTTTTTGTTAAATTGAATGTAAAATTATATACCGGTAATCATATGTCATTGATGTTGGGGTTGATTATTTTCAATGCCAAGAGAGCTAAAAAAGACCGTTTTAGGGCCTATATTTTTTCCCGGATCCCCCTTTTTTACCTGGGGCCCCGGTCGGTCGACCCCCCCTATTTCGAAATCCTGGCTACGTCACTGTCACTAGCCCGAATGTAAACATTATTTAACATTACTTAAATGGAGCTGTCAAACAATATGTTAATATAATTTCATCAGTTACACCATTTGTTTATGTTTATGATCTATTATACTGAGTCTGTTCTAATATATGCTGTAATAATATTTTACAGGCAATAATTCGTTGTAAAAGAAATCATTCATGGATATAGGAAATAATTAAGATTCTATAATCATTGCCAAGCCATTATCCTGAGTTTTATGAGGTTTATTTTTATTTTTGTGTAAACAGCAATATAATCCCCCTTCCGCAGCAAATTTATAGACTTAGTGAATTTCCATTTACCTGATTATAATTTCGATAAAATATGTTAAAAAAATTACCATATTCTTCATATTTATTTCAATTTTCCTATTTGTTTCTATTTTTCGGTTTGTAACTGATGTTGTGATAGTTTTTTTGTTTACAGTGCAAACCATTTAACACGTTCTTTTATTGTACCTTAAAATCTATCATTGGTTTTGTATCGTAGGTAGCCTAAATAAGTACTCACAGTATGAGTACTTTATTTTTTACTTATACTTATACTTTTCCCCCTCAATGAATTCGTGTATTTCACGAAGGTGTCGAGACAAAACCCACCGATTAACAAAACTCTTATCACAAAACTGAGCACTGGCATACATGCATTGTTGACAAGACAAGCCAAAACGATTAAGTTAGTACACCACGCGACCACGCGACAGACAGCATTGAATTTGACGTTTAAGTTTAAGTTCGGCACTGCTCGGTAAGATTCGGAAGCGTTCGGCACAGCGCAGTAGTGGGGGAAGCGTTGTTCCGATTTCAAATTCCGCTGTCCCGTTTCTAGACAGACGAAAAAAGGGCGGTGACAGTCTGATGGCAAGGTCTCCCCTCACACGCTCACTCACTCAGTCAGTCAGTTCAGTGTTCACTGTTCAGTCAGTCAGTCTCAGTCAAGAGTCAGACACTAGACACAGTCAGTCTCTCTTGTTTGCGGCTAGCTGGTTATTACATCATCCTAGTTAACTCTTGAATTCTTTAAGATTTATTTAAGTGAACTTAAGTTTAGTATAAGCAATCTATTACCATGTTGGCGCGATTGGCTGGACGTAATATTCTGGAAAAATCTGCATTTACCTATGACATTGGCCACAGAAATTATTTTAGCACGCTTCTTAAGAAGGTAAGACATGTGTTAAGCATTAGGCCTAGGCTACTTGGTAATAAAAAAATGCGCTTTTCTAGGCCTATCTATCTACCTGTTACATTTTGTCTGCTAAACATTTATTTACTAATTTGGCTGAGGTCGCGTGTACTTATAATTCCTGCTCAAAATGCTTAGGTTAGGTAGTAGGCCTTTAGGTATAGGCCTAAGTTAGTCTAGGGCCTAGGCTATCTCAGTTTAACCTAGACATAGACCTAGCCATTTATTCCTCTATTGTAATCATAGCCTATTTTTTTTAAATTCCCTGCATGGGTACACTTCCATATCTGTTGGCACAAACAACCGAATGAGATTGGGGTGAACCTGGCAAAAACTCAGCAATAAGAAGTGTGCGCGGGCCTTATAAAATCTGTTGCTGGCCGTTTAGCGGAAAAATCTGGCCGCGTACCATATTACCGATAATGTCAGCAGATAGAGGACACTTTAACGGACACGACAGTATCAATATCATGTAGGTACCGGTACCTGTTGGGGCAAAGTCAGTTATAACTGATCTTAACCCTCCCAAGTGTCCATAGTAATAGTTTTAATGTTGGCCCATTTATTGCGCAATCGCATGGTTTTATTAAAATGTATCTTAGAAACTTTAAAAAGTATAACTGTTTTCAGTGTTGGGAAGTAGCGCGCTACAAGTAGCGACGCTACAGTAGCGAGCTACTTTTTTTGTGGCGTTAGCTGTAGCTACGCTACTTTTAAGATTTTGTAGCTTTAGCTGTAGCTAGCTACATTTTTTAAGTAGTTGTAGCGGAATTTTAGCTACTTTTCTCGCTACATTAACATTGTTTGAGATAGTGATTTTTATCATAACCTCAACCTTACGTTGAGATGTTCCAAAATTATCCTCATTGTTTACTTTTAAATTTATTATATTGAAACCTATTTGGACCTACGGTATCCAACTCTGGGGAACCACTTCCAACTCAAACATAGAAATAGTTCAAAGGTTTCAATCGAAAACACTGAGAAAAATTTTACAAGCACCTTGGTTTGTCACAAATAAAGTAATTCATCAAGATACAAAATTACCCTATGTTAAAGAAGAAATAAAGAAACGAAGTGAAAAATACCAAAGAAAATTAGAAACCCATCCAAATTTCCTGGCAGTTAACCTCCTCGACAATAGTGAAGCTACATATAGGCTCAAAAGAGTTAATCCAATAGACCTTCCAAATCGTCTTTAGTTGAACTTTTTAAAAGTTTTTGTATGTTAGTGCACTTGATGGAGTGTAACTAACCCAATAACTAACCCATGTTAAAATGGTTATCAAATTTACTTATTATTCTAGTATAGAATAGATTGTGAATAAATACTTGTTAAAAAAAAAAAAAAAAAAAGAATGTTAATAAACCATGTGTTATGTATCCAAATACCTAGGCCTACTATTAGCTAGGCCTATTAAATTAATACCTCTAAATTATCACATGTGTTTACATACAGTAGAAGGGCAAAGGGTCCACCTATTGTAAATTTCCATATTTCACATTCTCATCAAACACTGTCATTTATTTAATAAGCTAAATTTATAATCACTGGAAGTTATTTACGGTATACAGTTCGAATTATTTTACAAAATTATTCTTCTCTTTCACTTTCAAAAATGTAATTAAAATACTCTTCATATAATACCAACCAATCATAAAAGTAACAGTGAATAGTGACATCAAGAAACCAGTGAACTAATTGTTGAAACAGATGTATGAAATTGAACATCAAGAATCAAGATTTTTTCAATTGAGAATTAAGTAATGAAGAAGCAAGACAGGAAGATGATTTAAAAATTTTAATTGGTGATTTAACTTTACAGTATTTAAAATATCAAGATTTTTCTCAATTATTTAATAGGATACATATATCATTTCTACCTCAAGAAATATATTTGTGGAGAAGACTACTATAAACTTTTGGGTGAGATCAAACTGAACCTGTACTTTGCTAAATACTCACATTCCAAAATTTCTATTGACTTTTGCCGTTTTGAACTTTAACCTAAATTATCATTTTACTAAATTCAAAATTTGAACTTTCTTCTTTTCAAAAGTGTAAATTGAACTGTACATAACTTGTGATGAACATTAGGCTTATGCCTATCCAACATCACATAAGCCTATAAGCCGGCACATTCCTAGAACCCTGAGATTAAGAGTTTCATCTAAATATAGGTATAACCCTACTTATTTGTACAATTTGACTAATAAAAGGTTTATGTATTCATCATTGTAAACCCTGGACATTTATTATTTATTTACCAAATAAAGATTAAAGAACTTTACAACGTGAAACAACCTCTTTCAAACTGAGATTTTCAAAAAATTGGGCCTACTTTCTTGGCTTCATACAGCTGGTTGCAGCCGTTTCATTCCCTATTACAACGTTGTGTGGACATGGAGGCCATTAAATGAGTGTTATCCACATTTTTGGCTCTCATTTCCTTAATTTACTTACTCTATGATTACTGTCAGATAAAATACAATCGCTAGATGCAGACGATGTTTAAACGTTACTGGTGACAAGAGAAGCTATTGAATGCTTGCAAGTGATTGACAGGGAAATTAGTAATCAATTTAGTTTCTTTATTATATCGATAGTGTTTCAACTTGGGTTTTAATGGAAACCAACACTAAACCTGGAGAAAGCTGGTCTATCAACCTTTGCTTCAGCTGTTGATTGTGGTTCATCATCACAAGCCCTTCCTTGGTTAGATTACGAATATTTTTCAAAGGTTTACTAAATTAACAAAGAGCAAATTGACTTTATGAGATTTAAGATATGCCTGGACTACATGATAATTGTAACAAAAAAAAAATCTCCATATAACATGAAACTTGGGAACATTGAAAAAATAGCATAGTTTGCTCCTGCTAACAGCTCTTGTATAGGACTATTCCTAGGCTATGCTATGGTGTATTAGGAATATATATCTGTTTAGTCCTTGCAAGAACAAGCCTACTATAGCCAACTTGTTACATAGCAAAGTAGGCCTACATGTTATTTTTACTTTACAAATTTCAACATGTTTAAATTAAAAGACGATTTCAGGATAAGTTGCTGAATACTGTTTTCTGTACCAACTAGGTTGAAGCACAATTTGCCCTATGCATAATGACAATAAAGGACGATTTCTTGACATTGAAAAGTGTTATTCATAGAACAAGTAACTTATCACTATGGTTAAAAGCTATAGCAATGTAGTTTTTAACATTAAAAGAAAAGAAAGGCAATAAACTCCAATTTCAGTAGGCTATAGGCTCTGCAACACAAAAAAGTATTTTTAAATAATCGTTTTACAGTTTTATTGGTCTTAATTGTTGATATAAGACATCTATAAATGAATCTATATTAAAGAAATAAAATGAGCTTTAAAAATATTGTTTGGGTGTATGTCCTTTGAACTTAATGAAATTTACATACTATAAGATGCTTAAAAATAATGCAATATTTAAAAATAAGTACTAAATATGATGGGAGACCCAACTATTTGGTTCTGTTGTTGTAATGTTAGGTTTATAATGCCAACAAATTAAATACAATCTAGGAATAATTTGTTTTCCAAGTAATGTTAGATACAATACTGACATTTTTTATTTAAATGTTTGTTTAATAAAAATGTAGTTGCAATTAATTTTACATTTACCTAATGTGCGTGGAATAAAAAGTAACGTCTTTGAAAAAGTAGCTAAAATTGTAGCTGTAGTTACATTTCATTGTAGCTGAGTTGTACTTGCTACTTTTTCGGAACTGTAGCTGTAGCTAAGCTACTTTTTTGGAAATGTAGAAGTAGTTGTAGTTAGCTACATTTAGAAGTAGCTTCCCCAACACTGACTGTTTTATATATCATTTTGTTTGGAAAATTATGGGCTTCAATTTAATGGTAGGCTATAACACATTTAATAAATTGTCAAAAATTTTTGTGGGGTTAACATTTCTCAAAAATTATAAAATAAATGAAAAAATATTAATGTTTGCGCTCAATAAGTTAAATTTTTATTAATTATAAGTCTACAAAAATTTAAAATAGCCACCTTGTTCTAAATTTTATGAGGATTCCAAAAATATAACTTATAGTATAAGGAAGTAAATTTGCAAATAAATAAGGTATAGGTGAAAAACAGATTTCGTACATTTTGCGTAAGCTAAGAATGCATAGCCTAACCATACGAATCTGGTGGATAATTTACATTTAATATTACTAATTGGCGTTAACCTGGCAATAACTCCAGCCATAAGTAGTGTGCGCGCCCGTAAAAATCTATTGCTGGCCGTTTTGCGGCAAAATACGTCCGCGATCCATATTACCAATAATGCCAACAAATAGAGGACACTTTAACGGACACGAAAGTATCAACATTATGTACCTGGGGAGTAGAATAAGGGGGGTAAAATCTGCAAGAAGTTTTATCGGGCGCGCGGACAACTAATTGCTGATTTTACCCCCCTTATTCTACTCCTCGGGTAGGCTACATAATGTTGATACTGTCGTGTCCATTAAAGTGTCCTCTATCTGTTGGCATCATCGGTAATATGGATCGTGGACGTATTTTGCTGCAAAACGGCCAGCAATAGTTTTTATTGGGCACGCACAACTTATTGCTGGTTTTACCCCCCTTATTCTACTTCCCAGGTACATAATGTTGATACTGTCGTGTCCGTTAAAGTGTCCTCTATTTTTTGGCATTATTGGTAATATGGATCGCGGACGTATTTTGCCGCAAAACGGCCGGCAATAGATTTTAGCGGGAGCGCGCACAACTTATTGCTGATTTTACCCCCCTCATTCTACTTCCCAGGTACATAATGTTGATACTGTCGTGTTCGTTAAAGTGTCCTCTATCTGTTGGCATCATCGGTAATATGGATCGCGGACGTATTTTGCTGCGAAACGGCCAGCAATAGTTTTTATTGGGCGCGCACAACTTGTTGCTGGTTTTACCCCCCTTATTCTACTCCCCAGGTACATAATGTTGATACTGTCGTGTTCGTTAAAGTGTCATCTATCTGTTGGCATCATCGGTAATATGGATCGCGGACGTATTTTGCTGCAAACGGCCAGCAATAGATTTTATCGGGCGATGCACAACTTATTGCGAATTTTACCCCCCTTATTCTACTCCCCAGGTACATAATGTTGATACTGTCGTGTTCGTTAAAGTGTCCTCTATTTGTTGGCATTATTGGTAATATGGATCGCGGACGTATTTTGCCGCAAAACGGCCATCAATAGATTTTTTCGGGTGCGCGCACTACTTATTGCCGAGTTATTGCCAGGTTCACACAAGTATATTACTAGGCCCTACCTACTTCTTCAGGATCATCAACCAACCCTTCAAAATCACTTAAATCTTCTTATAATACACTAACGTATATCACTACTTTTTATTTTTAACACTAAAACAGTGATAAACGTAATAAAACACATCAGTCATCAATGTGAGGTTAACCAACTTGTTTACAAATACGCACGTCATCTGTCTGCTACAATATGATCGGAACTAAAATGAAAAGCGTCTAGAAACAGACATCAGGAGAAAGCTTAGAATCTGCCAAAAACAACGATACCAATCTTAATCCAGTTCAATCTTATTCAGTCAGTCCCAGAGCCTTCGCCGTAAACGATGTTTGTGGATCGCCAAAGCGACGCATAACACCACAGCGGGTGTGTTAACACTTGGAGGGTTAAGTAGTGCGTGCGCCTTATTAAATCTATTGCTGGCCGTTAAGCAGATAAATCCGGCCGCGTACCATATTACCGATAATGTCACAGGGTGTCTACCTGTCACAGAAGTCCCGGAAAAGTCACCGATTTTAGTAATGTGTCACCGATGTCCCCTATTGTCACGGGATTTGCTTAAAATGTCACCTAAATTTTTGTAGACCTACAGATTTTCATTTTTTTTTTGGGACAACACTAAATCTTTAGACAAAACTTGTCATGTATCAATAATATATACTAGCCTATCACGTCCAACAGTCAATCTAGTCTAGTTGATTCCAAATAAAATGATCGCGATGCGAACTGCGATGTTAATACCATGTTACCCGCCATTTCATAGAACTGTATTAACAGTATACCATCTGAAAGCTAGTCAGTTTAGTACTGTAGCTAGTCAGGCAAACGGCCAAAGTCTTGCCGACACAAAATTATTGTGGCAGTTCCAGTGTCAAGACAAATTTTGCAATGTCTCTTACATGGAGTCAGGCAACCGGCCTGTGTTTTGCCCGCACGAAAATACCGTACAATAATGGTATTACCGTAGATTACCAGTCTCGGATAGAGTCAGGCAACCAGCCTGCGTCTCACCGGCACGAAAATATCGTACAAATAATGCTTAGGCCTACCTTACTACCGTAGCCGTAAGGTTGAGGTCAATTCCATGTACGTAAACTAGTTAAAATACCTCCAATAAAAAGACTGTTCAGACATTTTTTAAAATAAAAAATATATAAAAGAACACTTACATCTCTGCATTAGTTTTACATGTTCACTGTGCTACGAGATCCCGAGGTCTCGTATCGTACCTAGCCCATTGTGCGGGACCCATAATTTGGCTTCTTTCCTTAAAACATCGATATTTCGGCGTAGGCCTACAGTTATTGTAAAGAAATGAAACTTGTACATATATAATGCATTTTTATTGATCTATCAACTAGTAAACATGAGATGAACGAGATAAATAGATCTCGTAACACACTGAAGTAATAAACTTTTAGCCTACTTTATTACGATACGAGACCTCGGGATCTCGTATCAAAAATAATGTTCCAAGCACCGCATGAGGCTAACCGGCTAATGGGGTGATTCGTATTGTAACCATAGCAACTTGTTGAATGCTTGGATGATTGAAGGAAACCCAAGAAATAATTCAAGAACGAAGAGAAAGAATAATGGCTTTTTTATGTTGATATATTTTTGAGTTATCTAATGTTTTATAGGTTTACATAACAATTGTTTTCAACAATGCGAACATAAATTATTTTTAGTTATGATAGGCCTAGTGGTTTAAATAGGCTACCTTATTCTTGCAATCCGATTGTTGTCTTCACAACTAGTTTCAACCTGCTAGGAGGTCATCATCAGGTGTGTACAAGGATGATATTACTTCATATGAAGGTCGTCAGTAACAGTTTTTACATTCACACAAACACACGACGAATAAACACATAGTGCGCACACATATACGGCCGATAAAAACATCAAACTCGACAAGCGGACCCATGTCACAGAAAACGTACTACTATAACCCAGAATGCCAACCGCATGGTAAAAAGCATTAAGCGTTTTGAGAGAGCTTTGCCTGTCAATCCGTAGGCAGCGCCACCAGCGTTGCCATGCAATAGCATAGCAACGCTGGTGGCGCTGCCTACGGATTGACAGGCAAAGCTCTCTCAAAACACTTAATGCTTTTTACCATGCGGTTGGCATTCTGGGTTATAGTAGTACGTTTTCTGTGCCCATGTTGAGAATGCGGAAGTTGCGTCTAGACTGAAGGGTAAACAGCTATTTTTAATTATTGACGTGTTTCCCTTCCTAAACAGCAGTAACGGATGTGTATAATAAAGATCATTGGTCAATGACCTAAAATATCAAGATTGTGCAATGTTGTATTTTTATGTAAAAAGCAAATCGTGGCACTAATTAGAATATTTCTCCTATGGTTCCTACTAAATCAATTATAAATAATTGTCCAACCGAACAAGGAATATCTGATAAACAACTTTGTATCATTGTTTGTTTAGCGATTGGAATCCCCTTCCCCAGCCCTTTAGGGAAGTGGTGCAAGTCTAAATATAGCTTCAAGGTTATACACCCACCCCTTCCCCCCGCCCATTTGACTCACGGTGGCTCACACTCATTTCGAGGTCATTGCCCAACCGGACAATTCACCATTGGAATAATCCAAAAAAATATACAACGCAGCGAACGTGTTTATTCAACTGTAAAACAATAATTTCTCTATCAACCTACTTTTAAACTTAATTACTTATCTTATCACAACTATTTTTGTGGCAGAAAACCAATAAGATATAACTTTATTTAGGCGTGATTCTTCGTTTTATTGAAGAGACCATGTGCGGGATTAAAACGAGATGCGGGATAAAACGAGACTATCGGCTCTTACACTAATTACTTCTTTTTATACCGTTTTGCATATAAGACCTAACACCAATTACTTAAAATATTCTACCAGAGCATTGTTGAAAGGTTTTAGGAGATATTTAGACATGTTACAAATTACTGATCAGTATTCACCCCCTGGTCAAAATGTAAATAAAAATCATGCGGGACTAAACAGGATTTTTAATTACAGTAAAGCGGAATAGACGGGGATTTTCTCGACCCTGTAAGTGGAATATTTGTTTTGTATTTTGTGTGTGTGTAGTGGAGACACTGTTGAGGGTTTGTTTTGTTGGAACGTTCAAACAGTGTTGCCGTTTTGCGCGTGATTACGCTTTTTGGGCAAATTTTGGGGGCTTGCGGATTTTTTGCGGATTTTACCCAATTGTAATTTTTAAAGATAATTGGGGATTTCAAAGGGTAAATCGGTACACTTTGTACTTTGTGACTCAAGATGAGCACTTTATGAGTAGGAGCATAGATAAAACATGAGTGTGTTTTATCTATGGTAGGAGCTAATGATTATAAGTTGTCCACGATTGATCAACATCATGTTTATTCAATGTTTAATGGTGTTTATCGCTTAACATTGATTTATTGTTCTCTTCACTCCCTTTACTTACGTCTACGACCAGTTTGCCACTTCTAGGGAATTGATTGTTTTCTAGGGATGACTTTTTTCTGGAATTTGAAAATGAGTTCTATAATCAACATTAAGATCCTGAATTTATATTAGGCCTTGTTTGTGACTCACTATACATTTTTTACTCCAACAGCAAATATAAAATTAACTCACAGAAATTTACTTAGTTCGATGTCACTGATTTTTTAGGGCCCCCAAATGTCCCCAAAATGTAACCGATTTTTCAAATAGCTTACTGGTAGACACCCTGTAGTCAGCAGATAGAGGACACTTTAACGGACACGACAGTATCAATAATATGTACCTTAAGTTAGGGGGGGTAAAGTCAGCAATAAGTAGTTCGTGCGCCTTATAAAATCTATTGCTGGCCATTTAGCGGATAAATCTGGCCGCGTACCATATTACCGATAATGTCAGCAGATAAGGTAAACATATCAAATATCGGACACCCACCAAATACCGGACGCGCCGGGTTTTGTCTCAAATATTAAGCATATGCTTCATCTGATCAACACCAACTTAAGATTAATGCATTCGTTGTCTTTTAATCTGTTTGCAGACAATGGGTTTGTATATCGTCATTGGCCACTAGATCCAGTGAGCCGTTATTGGTCATGTTGTACTGCTGTACACAGTTTTTGCAAATTTCTAAAATCTCTTGTCTGTTTCCTTAAAAAAACGGTTGAGTTTCTTAGGCTTTAATAACTATTACCTGCCGATTTGTGGTAAAGTACAGTTGTCAATATGAATCTTGAAATATTTTTCTGTCATTTTAAACCGTAATTAAGAACCAGAAACTATTTTAAGATTAATTTTCAAGCCGTCCGGAATTAGGATGGCGAAATGTACACTAAGCCTAAGTTCCGGACGCATGTTTAGAATTAGGCAGCGGCACTTCCTAATTTCAGATTGTTACCTACGTTTTTCGTGATATATTTACTGATTTTAACTTGTTATTAACTGTATATTGCCATAAAAACCATGTTAGGTATAAATAAAATCATATATTTTCTAAAATTTATAAAAGTGGAGTACTTTAAAAGGATATTTTTAGCAGAAAATAGTCTTCTTAGGCCCACTGAAGTAGGCTAGTTCTAAACTACCGAGCGTTGTTACGTTTTTCGTGGCATATTTTTACTTACAGTATTATTAATTTTAAATGGCTAATTTTAAACTTTCACGTAATATTAGTAAGATTAGAAACTAGAATTTTACCTGAAAACAATGGTGCAAAAGTTTTAATAAAACTAAACTTAAATGCCTACTACTGAAGTTTAATTTTTAAGTTAACTTATCATGGGTCCAAAACAATAGGGTCTAACTGACAATTTTTGTTAAAAAGAAATTTTGGTGTCTCAGGTTCGAACTGACATTCTACATATGTTTTCACAAGTGTTATACCTCTATGGCCACTAGTTTTCTAAAAACAAGGAGAAAAATAGAAGATGTAATGTTAAAATGTAACATGTTAAAATTATCTGCAAAATAACATTCTTAATTGATGCATTATGGTTGTAATTAAGTGATGCAACCTTCTGCTCTGTGTAATGAAAGTAAAACCGTATGACAGTAAACATATTAAACAATTAAATCATGTGAGGTAAGTTTAGTTGTATTTTATTCACTACACTCTATATCACAGTTAATCTGTGGGTTGTTAAGTTCTAACTGACAACAGTTTGTTCTGTATTCTCTGTTGTGTAATCACAGGGTTTTGGTTTGTTGAGGTTATAATGAATCCAAGCCATAAGCTAACCTTAAGAAAGTGTAACCTTGAAGCTGCTTTACTCATGCTCGCTACAACCAGCTTCGAATACATATACAAAAATTCTTCCGATGTGCAGGCAAACTTTAAGTGGATGATTGATATGTTAGGAGATCTACAAATCTACTCTGCAGCCTTCAGACTATCACACTTTCTCTGTTCTATCTCATCCACGTGGGTAATTCCATCCCAAATAAACCCAACAGCTTTTGGAGTTTCGTCCGGTCCACGAAGGATGCACCCGCTTTTCCAGCTCATGTCTCCTTAAACAGGCATACGAAAAATTACTATAATGAGATGACAAACGTGTTCTCTGAATTTTTTGCCTCAGTATTTCCCAGCCTGTCGCAGCTCACCACTCTTTTACATTTGAAAGCAGCTCAGTGTTGTCATCAATTACGTTCACATAATCTGAAGTCATGGAAGTCCTCAAAAACGTTAATATTGATAAAGAAGCAGGCCCTGATAACATTCCCCCTTCATTTATAAAGTCTGTCGAACTACTCTTGCGAACCCACTGACCTATCTCTTTAACTCTTCTATCCAGAAAGGAATATTCCCATACGTACTAAAAGATGGCCATATAGTCCCAATCCTTAAGGAGTGGAAATCCTTTAAAAGTGAAAAACTACAGGCCAATCAGTATACTGCCGTCCATCGGAAAGGTGTTTGTGAGCCTGGTTTTGACAAGATAAAAAAATCAGTTTTTAAGGCCGCTTATTAGCCACAGCCAGCATGGTTTCACTACTTCAAAGTCTACAGTTACCAACCTCCTACTTTAAAAAAAAATTATATCCTATCAGCCATGAGAAATGGTAGACAAATAGATGTCGCCTTCATTGATTTTGCAAAAGCATTTGATAAAGTGGACCATGGTATACTCATCTGCAATAGTTTGGGGTTTCGTGGTGAATACCTTGCTCTTCAATTAGCCCCACAACCAGAAATCACAAGGCATTAGGTCTGGAGACCAGGCAGGCCAAGGGACATTGCCAAAATGTGAAATAAGATGCCTTGGAAACGGCCTTCTTAAAACAGTCATAGATTCACCTGCCATGTGTGCAGAGGCCCGGTCTATTCCCAAATGTCTTAGATGTGGTGTGTTAGAAAGTCTGAATAATTTCAATATACCTTTCTTTGTTTACATTAACTCTTTTGCCACTTTGATTTAAAAAAAAGTAAGGCCAAATAACTCCAAAACGGAAAACGCCACAATTTTTTCACAATGAAGAGGCCAGAGGATTCTCAAAGGACCACTAGCGACAATTTGCGTATTTACAGCACCACATAGTTCAAAGTTAGTTTCATCAGACAATATAAACTGTTGCAAAATATTTTCCTGCTCAATGAGGAAGATGATTATGATCGCTTGGTGCCACGGCCGGGAGACGCCATGCCAAGCTTAGGTAGAAATACCTGTTTATTTTTATAAAAAGTAAAAAGTATTTTTTAACATTCAAGTTGTTTCTCTTTATTCTATCACTGTTTACAATCCAATGTCATTGCTTAATTATTATTGACAACATATGTTAAACAAATTATTTTAAACAAAGACTTTTAAGTAAGTAATATCATAGACTAAGCAACACAAGTAGACTCCTCATCCCATTGTAAATTTTGAAGCTTGTTTTTGTGTCTAGTTCATGTACGTCCACACTGATCGCTGGGGTAGACAACATTTTGTTTATATTATTTTAGGGTTATTTTCATGATTTGTGCTTTATTATTTGGTTATATAACCAGGAGACCAGTTATTGTTTATGATTAAATCGTTTTATTTAGTTAAATTATGATTAAATGACTGAAATAACAAGAAAAAAATTGTAAACAAAACATAACCTCTACAGTTGGACGTACAGAATAAACAATAAAATTAGCTTCAGCTGTTCCATAAGGATGACAAATCTAGGAGTATGATTTATCTATGGTAATATACAAACATCTCCCTTTTTTAGCCGTCTTGACTGTCCTTCTTTTTTAACATTCTTATTCTTCTTATTATAGATTTAATTTTTCTTATATGGTGTGTGTTTCTTCTTAAAACAATATTACTTTCTAATTCTACCAAATAAGAACGAGGTTCCGGTAATTTTTTAAAAATCACACCAGGATTCCAAAATTTGGTTTTAATATCCTGTACTAAAACCTCTTCTCCAACTTGGAATTCATCTTCTTTTTTCAAGGCTGATCTGTTATACATTTGTTCTTGATACCTTTTGCTTTCATTTATACTTTCATGTACCTCAAAAGAAACTGTTTTAGGCTGTAAATAACTGTTTGGTATAGGTAGTTTTGATCTTATGTGTCTGCTGTTTAAAAGCTGAGAAGGTGAATAGTCCAGGTTTGCAACAGGTGAGTTTCTATAATTTAATAAGAAGAGTTCAAAATCCTGTTTACTTTCAGCACTCTTCTGTAACATTTTCTTTACAATTCCTACAGCCTTTTCTGCTAGTCCATTACTTTTTGGATAGTGAGGACTTGATGTGATTATTGTAAAATTCCAATTTATAGAAAACTGTTTCATTTCATAGCTATTAAATGGTTGATTATCAGCCACCAAATACATAGGGATCCCATTTCGACTAAATAGCTCTTTGAATTTACCAATTATTGTATTACTGTTTTTACTGTTCAACTTAAATACATCAATCCAACGTGAATAAAAGTCAACAGTTACAAGATAGTATTTACGTATTCAGTATTTACGTATTCTGTATTCAGTATTTACGTATTCTGCATATTCAGCAATATCAGCTCCAATCTTGATGAAGGGTATTTGAGGAACACTGTGAACTTTTAAAGGTTCATTCAATTTTGAACGTTGGTGTTTCATACATATAGAACATTGAGATACTGTATTTCTTATGTCTGATGACATTCCTGGCCAGTAAAAAAATAAATTGGCAGTTTTCAATATTTTAGTTGTTCCCAGATGAGTCTCATGCAGGTGTGACAGCATAAATTTCCTCAGTTTACTTGGTATTATAAGTTTGTCATTCAAATAGAGTAATCCATCTTGATGAGTTACATCATTTCTCATATTGAAATAAGTCTTTAGATCACCATCATTAACAGATTTTGGCCATTGGGTTTTACTAAATTGTATAACTTTGTTTAAAACATCATCATTTCTTGTTTCCTCTTTAAATTCCTCGAGTCTTCTATCACTAAACTTCACTTCAGAAGATTCAATACAATGCACAATACCATCTAAGGGTTCATGCCATTCAACCTCATCTTTAATACCATTCCGAGATAAAAAATCTGCAATATGCATGTTTTTTCCTGGCAAATATTTTAGTTTAAAACTGTATATCATCAATTTAAGTCTGAGTCTTCTTATTCTGTTATTGACAATTTTAAACAATGGCTTATTAAAAATTGACAACAGAGGTAAATGGTCAGAAAAAATTGTTACATTTTCATTTCCATATATATAGTTGTGGTATTTCTTGCACAAAAAACAAATAGCTAATAATTCTTTTTCAATTTGAGCATAATTAACTTCTGCTGTGGTCAGACTTCTAGAAGAGTAACTAACAGGCCTGCCATTTTGCATGCAACAACACCCTACAGAATCCTGTGAAGCATCACATTGTATTTCAATAGGAAGAGATGGATCAAAATTCCCTAAGACCTGATTACTACAGAGTGATTGTTTGATTTTTTCAAGAGCATTAGAATGATGTTCATGCCATTGCCAGGGAACATTCTTTTTTAGTAAATCTCTAAGGGGCGGTTTGGGAGCTCGGTATTAGCGCTAGTCCGCGACTAAATCCGGATATTTCCGGTATTTTAGGCTGCCGCCTCGAAAACGGGTTTGTGAGCTCGGGATCAGTAAGGCGCGCGCCTAACTTGTGCAGGGATAATCTCGCGCCTAAATATTGTTGGTTTGGGAGTCAAGTAGACTTAGACGCCAGCCTAAGAGATAGTCTCGGTGGGTTTGTGAGACCAATTTCGGGACTAAGAGATATGTTTTCGTCATAAAAATCAGTGAGTTTAGTCCCCAACTTTAGTCCTGCCAGGGGGCAGGTCTAAGTCGACATCATGCCGGTATTAGCTCATTAGCAAGTTAATTGTTTACATATTAAGTAAAAGAATGTTATATTGGAATTCGTTATTAAATTCCGAACAATTTCATTACCCTCAAAGTATATTTGATAAAAGTTTTTTTTTAGGTTTCTGTTGTTCAAAATAAAGGAAAAAATCATGCGGGAAGTAATTTAACGAAATATTATTTGTTTTTGTTTTTACTGTTAACTACAATAAAACTATGGAGCTTGAATAGAATTTATTTCAACTGAGAGTTTGGTTATAAGTACCCGTACCTTAATTATAAATATTTTATTAGCTAGGAAAAAATTAGCAACCACATACATACCCCCCCCCCACTCACCCCTTACGAAAAAGTGAAGAGATAATAAACAAAACATAAAAAACTGCAAATAGCTCACAGTCATAATCATTTTCTTTTTCTCTATTGCGTTGTGATTGAGCTCAGTTCAGTGTCATTGACAAGTGCTAGTTACATCAAAATGTAGTACCGGTACCTAGATTATTTGGATTATAAGAAAATATATACAGTAAATCAATAATCCCGCCACAGAAAACCTACAGACTAAGCGAATATCCAATAACCTAATAGGACTTTCAATTAAATTTATTTAAATAGCTTTAGGTTTAACAAGTAACTAAAACTACCTACGTGTAGGTATGCTACTACAGGGAGGGCAATAAAGTGTGTTTTTTTACCAAAATATTAACAACTTTATATAAAATAAATAAATTTGCCAAGATTCATCAAAATATATCCATAAACTACAAAACTACAACAGTTAACGTATTCTCCATGATAATCACATGGGAGTTTTAAATTTACGATTTTTGAATAGTCTCTGAAGCCAATAACCGTACAAAACATTTTAAGATACTAATTTGTTTTTTATTCTCTTTAAAATATTTTAAAGATAAAGATTTATGTTTTAGGGGTTTAAATTGAGGAAAAAACTATTTTATCCCATAAAACCCCGGGTTCACATGGTCTGATCATGCTGGTTCGCGAACTTATTAGGGTTTATCGCACCTTACACTTTCATACAAAATTTTATCAAAATCAGACAAAAATTACTCAATTTGTCAAGATCATGGACGTGTATATAATGTATTGGCTATACATATACAGGGTGGCTGAAAAGTAACTTGCACCCCCACTTAACTTTTCAACCATTTGAGATATTTGAAATCAGTTTGCGGAAACCTTCTTAGATATGAGGGGCTACAATAAGTATGGTCAATTTTGAAAATTGTGCCCTTAGGGGTAGCGGGGGTCGGGGGTAGCTCAAAATTTTCAAATGACAAGTATAGTCAAGTTTGGTATCATTTTACAGGTCTTGACGAAAAACCAGCATTGACATTAAGAAAACTAAAATCGGCTTACTAATAACAAAATGGCGCCCTAAAACGTTTCAAATCCAAATAACCATGAGGGTGCCTAAAAAATTAACTTCCACCCTCTTTAACTTTTTATCTATTTGAGATATTTGAAATCAGTTTGCGGCAACTTGTTTGGAAATGAAGGGCTACAATAATTATGGTCAGTTTTGAAAATTTTGCCCTTAGGGGTAGCGAAAGTAAGAGGTAACTCAAAATTTTCAAATAGCAAGTATAGCCGAGTTTGGTATCATTTTGTAGGTCTTGACGAAACATAACAATTAGCATAAAGAAAATAGAAATCGGACTATTAATAACAAAATGGCAGTTCAAAATTACTTTAAATAATCATTGTCTCAATCATTTTTAGCTGCCATTTTGTTATTATTGGTCCGATTTTGGTTTTCTTTATGTTGTTTGTTATGTTTCGTCAAGACCTGTAAAATGACACCAAACTCGACTATACTTGCTATTTGGAAATTTTGAGCTACCCCCTACTTCCGCTATCCCTAAGGGCAAAATTTTCAAAACTGACCATAATTATTGTAGCCCTTCATTTCCAAACAAGTTGCCGCAAACCAATTTTAAATATCTCAAATAGATAACAAGTTAAAGAGGGTGCAAGTTAATTTTTTCCCACCCTTATGGTTATTTTGATTTGAAACGTTTTAGGACGCCATTTTGTTATTAGTGAGCCGATTTTGGTTTTCTTGATGTCAATGTTCATGTTTTGTCAAGACCTGTAAAATGATATCAAACTCGACTATACTTGTCATTTGAAAATTTTGAGCTACCCCCGACCCCCGCTACCCCTAAGGGCAAAATTTTCAGAATTGACCATAATTATTGTGGCCCCTCATATCTATGCGGGTTGCCGCAAACCGATTTCAAATATCTCAAATGGTTGAAAAGTTAAGTGGGGGTGCAAGTTACTTTTCAGCCACCCTGTATAAACATTTGAACGAATAGGGACGAACGAATAGGGGATGTTTTTGGCCTCTAGGGACATCAAAATGGAAAAGTATATCGGTCCCGGAACTAAGTGCTACCTACGGTAATAGCTACTTCACTTTAGGAAAGTTAGATAAAAGAGTGTCATGGTTAAAACTTTTTAAATTTACAACAATTTTTTTGTAAGTATTAACAGATATACATTTGCTTCACACTATTATAACCTCCGCAATTACTTAAAATACTTTTTATTTTATTTCCTTCAATACCTATATATTACACAGGGCAATTGCTGTTTAGTTTTCAAGCTTTTTATTGCATGAAACCGAGTTTCAGGTGTTACCGTTCCACACACAGGGTAATCATTGTTAAATGATTAGGCTACCGAATGTTTTTGATCTCTGAAAGAAATCATATTGATTTTCAGAAGCCTATGCTTCTCTGTACGTATTTATAAGGTGTAGTACCAGAGCTAAAACATAGCCGTCATTGAGATGTAAATCAACGATCTTACAAAACAAAATTTTTGCAATGGTACAATGCAGAAACTTAAACCATAGTCTACTAATTAGCCACCGTTGATATACCAATATAAAATTGTATCCATATTCAATTGTTCATCGTTTGTTGTTGTCAACGGTAACGTGCTCTGCAGTGGCCGTTGCCAACGTCAAAACCTGAATTCCCCGCGATTCCCTGTACATCTAGCTGCGCTGCAACTTAGGCGCGACTATACTTGATCTACGACC
This sequence comes from Macrosteles quadrilineatus, assembly GCF_028750875.1. Taxonomy (NCBI): domain Eukaryota; kingdom Metazoa; phylum Arthropoda; class Insecta; order Hemiptera; family Cicadellidae; genus Macrosteles; species Macrosteles quadrilineatus. The sequence goes on from NW_026542594.1 coordinate 121,240,524, forward strand.
ATTTCAGCTTAGGCGCGAGCTCCCAAGCCTGCTTTCTTGTCCGGGGACTAAAGTTAGGCGCGTCTAACACTAGGCGCGTACTAGCTGGGCTCGAGCTCCCAAACCGCCCCTAAGAGGTGATGCTATTGAAGCCAAATTAGGGACGAAATTTCTGATGTAATTTACCATACCTAAAAATCTTTGTAATTCTACCTTAGATGTAGGAGTTTTAAAATTCTTTATTGCTTCTAATCTCATAGCCTTGGCAATTAGGCACAAAAGAACTACTACTTTGATCAGTTACTTCGTTACATTTCTCATTAGAAAGAATATTTAAGTTTGTCCTACACATACTTGCAAAATGATTTGACTTTTTGCATTTACTACAGATTTTACCCCAAGCTGGACATTGTTGTTTTCCATGACTACCACCACATCTGTAACATTTAAAACATCTTTTACCTGTTTGGTCCATATTCCTCTCCTCCAACTTACGTGTCCCAGCAAAGGTGTTAGTTACTTGATGAACTTCTTTCTTCTCATCATGAATATTTGTAATTTGAAGTACTTCTTTCTTCTCATTGATTTCATTCATATTTTGTTCGGTTAACTCCATCGTTTTGCAGGTTTCTATTACCTTTTCCAATTTTAGATCTTCTCTCAAAAGTTTTTCTTGGACATTTTTTGAACTTAATCCCAGTATTATCTGAGCTCTCAACAGTTTTTCCTCTTGTTCTTCAAATTTACATGGTTTGACTAAATTTTTTAGGTCCGAATAGAATTTATTAAATGGTTCATCTTGTTGCTGCTTTCTTTTGAAAAACTTATAAATATCCATGATTTCATTCCTTCTTGGCGTGCAATACTTCTCTAGTGTCTCTAATATCGTTTTTACTGTTTCTGGTTCATCTTGTTTGAAATCTTTATAAATTTTCAATGCTTCTTTTCCTAGTAGGTTTTTAAGCCTTGCTGCTTGTATAGAGTTAGGTTTCTTTTCGGTTTCAGTGGCTATAAAATATATCTCCACTTCTTCTTTAAATGTCCTAAAATTTTCCTCCAAGTTGCCTTCAAGGCTTAGGATATCCGGTTTGTTAAATTCCATTTCTGTGTATATTCTTCTGATATTATTCTTAATCAAATCTTTACCGACTGCGCCATGTTTATTTTTATAAAAAGTAAAAAGTATTTTTTAACATTCAAGTTGTTTCTCTTTATTCTATCACTGTTTACAATCCAATGTCATTGCTTAATTATTATTGACAACATATGTTAAACAAATTATTTTAAACAAAGACTTTTAAGTAAGTAATATACAAACAATACCTGTGGTAATGATTTTAACCCTCCAAGTGTCCATAGTTTAGGCCTTAATGTCCACCTATTTTTGGCGCATTCGCAAGGTTTTATTAAAACGGATCTGAGAAGCTTAAAACAATGTTAATTCTAATGTTCTATATACCATTTTGTTTGGAAAATCATGGGCTTCAATATTATATATAAAACATAAGGAACATTTTTCAAAAAAAAAAAATTTTTAGGTAAAAAAAATATAATTTCAAAAATTTTCAAAAAAAAAATAAGTTGTTCGCGCTCAATGAAATTGTATAAATTATAGGCCTATAAATATTTGAAAATAGCCACTTTGTTCTAAATTTTATGAGGATTACAAATATATAATAATATAAGGAAGTAGATTTGCAAATAAATAAGTTATGGGCAAAAAACTGATTTCAGTACATTGCGTTTAGCTAAGAATGCATAGCCTAACCATAGCTAGGAATCTGGCTGATAATTTACATCAATATCACTTTCTTCAGGATCATCAACCAGCACTTCAAAACCACTTAAATCTTCTTATAATGCACCACGTATATCACTACTTTTGATTTTTAACACTAAAACAATGATAAACGTAATAAAACACATCAGTCATCGGTCCGGGGGAACCTAGCTGTTTACAAATACACGCACGTCAGCTGTCTGCTACAATATTTTCGGAACTAAAATGAATAGCGCTTAGAGACAGACCTCTGGAGAAAGCTTAGAATATTACGGAAAGAACGATACCTAACTCGATCCAGTTCAATCCGATTCAGTCAGTCATAGAGCCTTCGTCGTAAACGATGTCTGCGTGTCGAAAAATCGACAAGTAACACTACACAAAGTGTGCTGCTTGTCGAATTTTCGTCAAGTAACACTGGGAGGGTTAAAGATTATTGGTTAAGTGGGGCCCGGTGAACAAACTTGGGGTGGAGGTGCCCACGGCTTCTTATCGCTGCCATTAAGTGTGCTAGACATATAAACGTGCAGTCTAGATGCATGCAACCTTAGTTAAGGATTTGTTTTCAAAGTAACCTTAATTTGTATCAGGGCTTAAAGTTGATACAAATTATTGAACACCTCATTATAAAAGAATGAAGGCTAGCCTACAACACTTTTTTGTAGTAACTGTAATAAAAAATAAAAAAAAACTGCATTTTAGAAACATCTTTTTTGGGGTATGATTGGTTGTCATTGACTTTCTATTTTTATTTCAGACTAGTACCTACACAAATGCAGCTTCAAAATTCAACGATATTCAGTCAAGGAACAAGTAAGTATTTTTTTCCAACCCGTCAAGTTTAAATCGTTAAATATTAACTTGCAATCTAGAATTTGACTTTCAAGCTGACAATATTTTTTTCAAAATGGGAACTTGGATTAAGAGCTCTTCACTCTAAAAAATTATGTTAAACTCATACTTGACATAAGATGGTTACATAACTTAATTGAGGACAAATTATAGGCTGCAGAACACAATCCAACCCATTTACAATATATTTACAGTCAGCAAATAAAGTAAAATAGAATTTTCAGAATACTCAAGCGTAAAAACATCTTGTAAATTATTGCCGTCTGTTGTAAATTGGCTGCTTGCTGTAGAAACAAATAGATAAACTAAACCATTAGTTGAAAGAAACTGAATTATATTTCTAGCATTTGATAAGTAGGCCTACTCTCTATGCTTTGTAACATGGGTGAGAAAATGCAAGAGAGATGTAGGCTTTAACACTTTAAAAAACAAAATGTTTTTAATAGATATATTCATGCTACAGGTAAAAATGTTAAATATCAACTCATTCCTGAATATGTTCCTAAACCACACTTATTGCATGTTTTGCATCAGTAGCCTACATCAGGGTTGCCACCTGAGGTCAGGAAAAAATCGGGACATTGCCCCCTCCCTCACGGATTAACATAGGTTTAAATACTGGCATGATGAACCAAAATCGGGACGGGTGGCAACCCTGACCTACATAGACAGTTAGGTCTGAAGATAAAAGAATCAATAGAAGAATTCTGCAAATCAATAGACCTCAGATTTGTCTGCAAGTCAAACTCAAACAAAGGTCCTTTAGATAATTCAAACCCAAACAAATTAGACCATACTAAATTTCTGGGAATTCAAATAGACAAGAATTTAAAATGGGAACCCTGAAACAAAAACTATCCACATCAATTCATGCCATGAGAAAAATAACCAATCCGACAAATCTGTAGGGACGCAAGTCCCTAAAAATCTGAAATGTAAAACAAATTATTGTAATATTCAAACAAACTAAAAATTGTACCGGTATTATCTATGTGCCATTCTGTACACCATATCTTAAGCTAATTTAGTGTAAAAATACCCCCGCCGCAGCAAACCTGCCGACTAAGCGGATTTCCATTTGTCTGAATTGATTTTCAATTAAATATATTTAAATAACATTAGGTTTAACGAGTACCTAGGTTTGCTGCTACAAAGAAACTAATAAAGTGTGTTTTCAATAAAATATTGATAGCTTAGTATAAAATAAATAAAATTGCCAAGTTTGATCAAAATATATCCATAAACAAGCAAACAACAACATTTTACAATATTCTCTATATATAAGAATAACATGGGAATTTTAAATTTACATTGTAATCGCCTCCCGCGTTTGCGCAAAATGTTACTCATATCCTGCAGTTGTGTGGAGATCACCATCGCCTTCTGCGATCGCGGTCAAATTTTTGCTGTTTCCCGCGGTCGCGTGGACATTATCGTCATCTTCTGTGATCGCGGAAAAATCTAATCATCCCTCGCGGCCGTGTGTAGACATAATAACCTCGTCTCCTGCGGTCACGGAAACGTCACTTTTGTCATGCGCGATTGTGGAAAATTGAAAATTCTAGCTATAAATACAAAATTAACGCATAATTCTCGGTTAAAAAAAGTCACACATCATTCCCGGATTTCCCGGTCAGTGGACAACCTGTAATATATATTGCAAAGGGGCGCTACTATTAATTGTGCCTAGGGCGCCTACAGGGTCAAAAACGGGCCTGATATGCTTCCCTGATTGGAATTTTGGAAATTGTCTTTGTGAGATGTGAAAAGGCATACAAAGGTCTGTAGAGATAAAGTAAGCTCATTTCTTGGTAAAAAATACTTCATTTAGCACCCTGGCCCTCTTATTTTTTTAATGTGGTAGGCCTGCTCGTTTTGTATAGACCCAAGAAGATTAGTGTAGGCCTAAAGACCCCCATTGACCAATCCTAACAGTAGATTTATATTTCTGATCAACATCAAAATAGAAACTACTTTTATTTGAATTTTATGTGGTGGAATTCCTAATGATGGTGGGGGAGCGAGCTGGTCTAGTGGTTAGAGCGTGGGACTCCGATTCCTGGGGTCCCGGGTTCAAATCCCGCCAAATCACCAATGGATTTTAATACTTACTTACTCCTGTGGCCACACAAATCCCAAGTGATTTTTGGCCTCGCCAACAATGGGCCTCCACTGCTGCCTGTCCTCTGCTGCCTCCAAACTTGCTCCTAACCTCCTGAGGCCCTGCCTCACTTGGTCATCCCATCTTAATCTGGGCCGTCCCAGCGGCTGTCCTCCTTCTGGTTGCCCCATTTAATCATACTGTAAACATCTCTTCTGTATACGTGTCCCAGCCATCGTAATCTTCTGCCCTTTACCATTGCTATAATATCTGGGTCATTATAAAGTTCTCTTAATTCTTGGATTTTATCTAAGTGATAATTTCATTGTTGATGTTAGCCTCCGGATTACGTTGAATATAAAATTGGTGTAAATACCTGCTTCTTGTAATCCAAATTGTTGCTGTTATGACGCAACTAGTTTCGACTTATCACGAAGTCATCTTCGGGCGTCCAGAGGATGAAGTGAATTGACATCCTCTGGACGCCCGAAGATGACTTCGTGATAAGTCGAAACTAGTTGCGTCATAACAGCAACAATTTGGATTACAAGAAGCAGGTATTTACACCAATTTTATAAGTGATAATGCCGTAACCCCTAGGCCTAGCCTGAAGTATGTGAAAAACTATTCCAGGCTCCTGCCTAGTGTCCTAAGACAAAAAAAAATAAAAAAAAAAAAAACCCCAATGATGGCGTGATAGAGTTTACCTATTTTATCAGAATAAGCCTATTTAAATGTTCAGCGGTTCATCGATGATAGTTTAGACTACGCTGAAGAATTCCTTTGCTTCTCCATCCATATTTTCAAGTACCTATTTAATTGTTAAAAGTATTGCATTTTTATTCTCGATGATTACGTTATCATGTTGTTTGAAAACATTTTAATGTTTCAGCAAATTTCCCATATAATAATAATAATTAAACGTGAATAAGCTATTACCGTAGTACTCATGGTAAGACCTGGACCCAGGACCAATTTACTTTTTCGTTTTGAGGTCCCTAGAGATCAAAACAACATTTGTTCAAATTCATATATTATATTAGTGATGGGTCTGTACCGCTTTTTCCTAGGTCGATTCTCGGCTCGGTTCCGGTACCATCGGTACCTTATTTTAAATATTTGGGATAGGCTACTTATTTTTTTAAAGCAATATATTATAAGCATATTTAAATTTTTTTAATGAGTAGGCTATTTTGCATTAGTATAGATTGGCTATACTTAGAGAACTACGAAAAAAAAACTTATTTGTAAAAAGGCCATATAAATGTCATCATCGTCTCACGGGATCACAGAAACGTCATTTTCGTCGTCCACGATAGGGGCAAAATCATGAACATCTCTCGTGGTCATGTAGACATCATCATAGTCTCCCATGATCGTGGCAAAATCATGAACATCTCCCGCTTCACGGAATCGTCACCGTCGTCTGCAATGGCGGCAAAGTCATGAACATTCCTTGCAGAGACATCATTATTGACTCCCGCGGTCACGGAAATGTCATGCACTAGATCGCGGCAATATCAGTAATTTTCCGGCATTAATCGGCGACGGGTTGCGGTACTGAAGGTACTGGAACCGACATTTGATGTGAAGTACCGACCCATCACTAATATATGGATGTTTACTAGCAACCAGCGTCACTTCAAGACTTCAAAATCTGTGATATATTTGATATATAGTAGGGGTCTGCGGTACAGAAAATTTAAGGTCGGTACGGTTCGGTACGGTACAATATTTTGTACCTCGGTTCTCGGTACATAATCGGTACGGTACGCGGCTACCCGTATTTTTGCGTTTTCTTCTCAGAACTGTATTAAAACCATTATTTTTAACTATAATACATTGACATTACTATGCCACTTCTATATATAGACTCGTCCCCGGTGACGTCACCACCTGGGGATTCCCCAGTCCCGTGACCGCGAACTTGGCTCTTGGGGCAGTGTCCGTAAAACTGTTTAAAAACGCTTATATCTCGAAAACGGCTTGAGATACGGCAAAACGGTTGAAATTCTGGTACACATAGTGGGTGTCAACTTTTGATTATAAACAATATTACAACATTAAAAAATCAAAAGTAAAAAAAAAAATTTAACATTATTTTATATGGGTAGGCTACAAATAAACTGTCTAAAAACGCTTATATCTCGAAAACGGCTTGAGATACGGCAAAACGGTTGAAATTCTGGCACACATAGTGGGTGTCAACTTTTGATTATAAACAATATTACAACATTAAAAAATCAAAAAGTAAAAAAAAATTAACATTATTTTATATGGGTAGGCTACAAATAAAAGTTACCATGAAAAATCGTCTAAGTCCGTAAACTGTCTAAAAACGCTTATATCTCGAAAACGGCTTGAGATACAGCAAAACGGTTGAAATTCTGGTACACATAGTGGGTGTCAACTTTTGATTATAAACAATATTACAACATTAAAAAATCAAAAAGTAAAAAAAAATAACATTATTTTATATGGGTAGCGCGTAATTAGGAAACTAAAAAACATTTTAAGCCTTAAACAGCCACATCTAACAAGATAGAGTTAGAGATAACATTTAACAGTCATCATAAAACTATTATTTTTATGATAAAATAGAATTGGTGAAAGTCGTAAAGATATAAAAGTGATAAAACTCAACAGTTCTTGGAAGTACTTGAATACAACAATTATTGTTGAGATAAAATGTTATTGTCGTGATAAAATGTTAATGGATTTGGGACTGCTAATGGGTTTTTTATTGCATCATCACCCCAGTAATAAATTATGAAGATCGTAAACAAACATCTGATAAGACTTTTATGTGCTCGGACTACGATAGTAAACTGAAAGTAATTTATTATTATAATAGGCTGTACCGAACCAGGTAATTGTACCGTACCGACTTTATCGGTGCACCGCAGACCCCTAATATATAGTTGATAAGGGTTAAAACGATTATTTCTCATCATATCCCTATTACAGTCTGCAAGCTTATTATGCATTGCAACCGATTTTTCCCATTTTTGACCCAAAAAACATAAAATTTTGCAATTTCTTTATAAACCATTTTGCAAAGCTAAAAAAAAAAACAAATAATTAAGTGTATTTAGCGTTATTATGTGCGTAATAGTTACAGAGAAAATTCTAAAAAAATGTAAATCAAAAGTTCCTATGTTATTCTTATGGAAAATAAGAAAACTGTTGTAGTTTGCTTGTTTATGAACATATTTTGATCAAATTTGGATAATCCATTTATTTCATATTAAACTAGGGCCTATTGACATTTAACAAAAACAATTTTTTAAACTTACTGCTGGCGAAAAGGGTGGTACCATGCAGGTTTGTGTAGAAAACACTAAAAACCATATCAGCTTATGAAACATGATAAAATATTTACTGGAAATATTGATTATATCAAACTGTAATGTACATCATGAGTATGTCCATGAGTTACACACCGGTAATCTTTGAGTTAACTCTTTTAAAGTCATTGTAAATATCTCTTTACAAAAAAGTCGTTCTGTAATACTTTGCAATTGCTCGAATTTTAGCAACATGTAAATGTAGAGCAACATGTAGGGAATAATTATGATATTTTTAAGGAGATATTTGAGTGTAAATCCAATTAGGCAAATGGAAATTTGCTTAGTCGGCAGGATTGCTGCAACGGGGGTATTTGTTATTTATATAGTTTTTTAAAAATGTATTTGCATTTATAAACATTAATCATCGATTCATTTTGTACATGGTTTGTTTTGATTGACTTTTGCTTAGTTTGTTTGATTATTTAACACTTGATATTTATTTTATGTTTGTACACTGCTTGACATAACCTGTAACAATGTTTTGTTGATCGGCCGAATAAAATCATTCTATCATTGTATAGTTTCTAAATCTTTTATCGCTTGTTAGGGTTGGGTTCCATTTTCCACTTGTCGAAGCTAATCATGAAATTCATTTTCATCAGCATTGACACGCACATCCTGATTAGTTAAAGAAATAATGTTTTAAAGAAACGGTAACCACCTCCAGGTTTTACTGGTTTGTATCATATGCTACCTTTACTATATATTCAATACATGATAGGTTATATTATTTGATCTTTTTGGTTGGAGCATCCGGGAGTACCTGGTTAAAATTTTTCCCAAACAAATTATTTTTCCGCCCATCGGAACTTGTCAGAGTAATTCCTTAAAAATGAAAAAATATATTGCCTGTACATACCTATTTCATCTTTATTCCATGGCCATGGTAATATTCCAAAGGAATAGCCATTAAGGTTAATCCATGTCATGCAAATCTTTCCATCTATCTATCTCCTAATATATTATGTAAGGCAATTCTTCGCGTCAAAATTGTGGGTGACTGGGAAGTGGTAGAACAAAGGGAAAGGGCTCAAATTAAAGGTCTCCATCCCGTGATGGTAGGAAAAATAGTGAAAGTCCCAAAATATTAACACAAAATTATATCAGACATTAAATGTTCATTATAAGAATAGCATTAGGAACAATTTACAGCTGATATTTTTTTACCTCAAAACAACTGAAGTTAAACTTACAGTAGAATCCCTCTTATCCGGACTCCTTGGGGGGGACTCCTGTTTAAATGCATACTGTGTACATATTTGACTTAAATTTAGGACAGCATTGTATTTAGACTCGTGATCACTGGTCTCAAATCTTTCCCATGAGAACAGTCGTTTCAGTACTGCCCACTTCCTGCCGATCTAGTCCGGTTAAACCGATGCGCTGATAAAAATTGTCCGGTTTAAAGAGATTTCATTTCCGCAGAGTGTAGTCCAGTTAAACCGATGTCCGATTAAAAGGTGTCCGGATAAGGTAGGGAGTAGGGAGTCTATTGTAGTTATTTTTAATTCAGTCTTAAAATCCATTAAACATTATTGTACAATGGCATATCTTATAGTCAGGAAACCTAAATCTCACACTATACTCATTTGCAGAACTGAAGGTGTCAAAGGTGCTGTTATTGGTATTGATCTTGGCACCACCAACTCCTGTGTTGCTGTCATGGAAGGAAAACAAGCCAAAGTCATTGAAAATTCCGAAGGATCCAGAACAACCCCATCTGTTGTTGCTTTCACTAAAGGTATAGGTCTTATTAAATTTTCATTATTTAACAACTTTTATAGAAAAGATAAATAGCCTAGTTGATAATTTTGTTATTTGTTATATGTAGTACAATTAGGTTTGAGTAGTGATGTAAAATACCTGGGTATTTAAAACTCAAGGTAAATACCCTGGGTATTTACCCAGGTAAATACCCATAATCCAGATATACCCGGGTATTTTGGGTATTTACGAAATTGATTGAAATTAATTCATATTTACCCCTAAATATGTTATTGTTATCATTACATGATAAATTAGGATAGTCTGTAACACCTTTTACAGTAACTTGAAGCTTTGCTAGTACCTTTTATTGAATGATTTAGCACTTTTTTGTTATGAAATCAAGACAACACCTCATCAGAGAAATAGTGAACCTAAACCTACTTCTTCTGTTATTAAATTATGATAGTTAAAATTTGTATTGTGTAAATGGCTTAGAAGGCTAGACAGACCCAAAGCCTGATTGACATAGGCAGAATGGCAGAATACTGATAGTACAGTAGACTCCCTCTCATCCGGACTCCTCGGGACCGAGGCTAGTCCGGATAACGGGTTTTCTGGTTAAACCGATGTCCCCAAAAATTTTTTGTATCACAAGTTTATGAAATTAGTTTTTTTTATACCATTGATACCAACAAAAGATCTAGAACAAAAATATTATTAAATCCTGCCATCCTAAAGATTGAATTTTTTTATTATTTTCTTAAGTTGTTTACACATAGGCCACTACTAGGTTAAATTTTCCTGTTTTTCTAAATAATAACTATTACTTTACAAATTATTTTTCTTCACTTTTAATAAAATAAATTCATCTATAATTGAAATTTTAAAAAAATATATAAGTAGTCAGTACCAGTGCAACCATGCGACCAGGGTATTTATGCTTTATGCTCAGACCTGGGTATTTATGGCGATTATACCGAGAAGTAAAATGCTAGTAGTGTCCATATAAAATTTTGTTTAACACATTTTATTATCATTTTACTATCCTTACAGGGTAATAATTGCAAAAAAACATCTCAATCTTCTCTAACTTTAATGCAAATTATAAATACAGTTTTTGGGTATTTACCCGGGCCTGGGGTAAATACCCAATTTATATTTACCTACCCACTGGGTATTTACCCTGCCCACATCACTAGGTTTGAGACAGATTACTGAAAACCCAGCTTATCTATTTTTATTATTAAGTCTATTTAGAAAGTAGATAATTTTTGCTTCAGATTACATCTTGATCATTTACAAGATTGAGTAAATATTTCTTGAAAGCTTACCTCATTATGAGTCAGATCCTGTTGCCATTGCGGTCACAGATTTAATTACTATTGTGTTCAAATGGCAATGTCTAGTCATAGTTTAATAACTATTTTAGTAATAGTCCAGCATCCATAGGGGTTTTGAGTGTGCACAGAAAAAATAACACATTTTGACTTCCGATTGTTGCTTGGGGTATCTTGAAAATACAACATATGTGGGGGACGGGTAAAGTAGCTTGGGACGTGTTCTAAAACAGTGCTCATATCTCAAAAATGTATCATTAAAGAAATATGCTCTAAACGGTGTTTTACTATACACAAATATAGGCAATATTCTTAAAAAAAGTTTATGAAGAAATCCCTTCATATGTATCTGTGATATAGATTAAACTTTTTTATCCCCACATAAAGTTAAATTTAACTTTCCATTTTATTCTTAGGTGGAACTAGCTATGAAGTACCTGTTCTACCACAGAAAACATACTACTATAACCCAGGATGCTGACCACGTGGATCTTTGCCTGTCAATTCGTTGGCACCGCCACCAGCATACAATGCACCAGCACGAACTGACAAGCAAAGCTCCACGCGGTCAGCATACTGGGTTATAGTAGTATGTTTTCTGTGGTTCTACGTACGGGGTGAATCAAATATACAGTACAAACATTACAATTAGGAATCTTAATATGCCAAGTATAAATTCAAGCTTTTAATTTACAGTTATAACAAAAAGAAAGAGTTATAACCAACACAAGAGTAAGTGTAAAAAATATTAAAGACAGACAAGACTTTTAGACTTGACAAAAAAAAGATGTACGTATTTAAAAATGGACATTATTTACAAAGTCATAATAATAATAAAACATGTATTAGTTCAATTAAAATAAAGAAGGCAGGCATAAATTAAACATATTAAAAAACACAAATCAATGAGTCAATATGAAACATATTACATCTTTTCCTCTCCAACGGAAAGGACTGCAACTTTAGTCAGAGGCCGGCGATAAGTTCCTTTTGATGTTGTGATGTCTACTATTCGTACTTGGCCATCGTGACCTGGGTAGACAGCCGAGATTCAGCCAAGGGGCCATGTATTTCTTGGGCAGTTTTCCTCAATGATTATTGCAAGATCGTCAATCTTTGGTAGGTCCAATTTTTTGTGTCATTTGCACCGTCTTGAAAGGCATGGAAGGTACTCATGCACCCACCTCTTCCAGAAGCTGTCTAGGAGTGATCTAACACGAGCTAATTGTCGTTTACACAGTTGGTCTTCGTTTAGGTTGATTTTGTAAGCTTCTTTTAGAAAATGGTTTGGTGTGATTGGTTCGGGGTCATTGGGATCCAGAGAAACATGTGTGAGTGCAGGGTTGTCAGCGGCCGGGAATTCCGGGAAAATCGGGAATTATGCGTGAATTTTAACAGCCGTGAAAAAACCGGGAAATATGCTTGAAAATCGTATTATTCCGTGAATTTAATTGATATCGTTAATACAGTTTTTTTTTTTCAAGTAATTTTAATAGTTATAAACCGTTTTGCAATATTTTCTTGATTGATTTTATAGTAAACCAAAATTTACGGTTTACTGGCGAGTGGCGATGGTTCGGAAGAAGCAGAAGGTAAGTTGGATGTACACTACCTACCACCATGAATAGGCCTACGCGGGAAGCCGACGTCGCCGGTCGTCAGAAGCACTTAGTTAAATATACTCGCAACTTGAGTCGAGTAATAGAGGTTAAGCCGATTTCGTTGATGTTTGACAAGTAAATAATAAGAAAGGAAAATGTTTGAGTTTTATTTAATCCCTTAACCCCTTTCAATATTGACATACTAGGCCTAATAATAATCGGCAACCTAGGCATCGCTTGCGTCATCCATTTCACTGACAGCGACAGCTGACACTGGGTGATGGTGATAGTGATAGGTAGTGGTGTGCAGCGAGTGCGATGTATTGAAATTTCAATTTGATTTTAAAAAGGGATGTATCGATTATCGTCATCGATACAACCATCCATTGGTTACCACTTGGACATTGGTATCGGTTCGGTACCAAGACTCGATTGTCAAAAGTCGATTCCGATAACACCGGACACCCGACAGGGATAAATATTTTTTTAACATTTATTAACTTTATAGCTACAGTATTAGTTTTGTAATCACGGTTAAAAATTTTCATAGCCAACATAGAAACTATCTAGTTCAAAACAGCGACGGTGCCGGTGACATTGTTTAGCTTCAGCTCATTGCACAACACAATCTACTCAAGATGTCAGACTCAACTCATGAGACAACCGGCGCGCGAATGTCCTGCCAACACGAAATTAATTAATACTAAACAATGTCTGTATCAATAAGTCAGACATTCAGATGTATTATTTTTATTTTTAGTACAAAATAAATAACCTAAACACGTCAAAATGTTCAGTTTCCTCCCTGCAATATTCAACCATTAAACTTTAACATCGTCATCGTCGTATGGTTAGGCTTGCTTTATATTGCGCCAAAAAGTAGGTCCATATTTATCTGTACTATCTACCTGATTAAAGAGTTTAGTGAAGTTTTAAGTGCTACTATGACACAATGCATTTATTGAAAAATATCATAAGCCTTAGTCCATGTAGATTTTGTAATGTTATAACGAATGGTGAATGTTGACAATAAAAGTATGTAACAACAGTTCTCATTGGTCAGGAGGCGACAATGCACTACCATGTCAGCCAATCGACTTTCGTGTTTCAATGGAGCAAATGACGATTGCTAGACATCGTTTTATGTGCTTTGCTTATTGTGGGTGGGAAGTGGGAAGGGTATCGATAATTTATCGTGATTCGAGATCAGATATGTAGTACGTGTTCGTTTATGCATAATAAGTATTAAAGTATAAAAAAACTAGGTTAGTTACAGACAGGTTCAAAACATCGATTGTTACGATCCATTGTTGACACCCCTACACGGAGGTTATAGTGACGTCGTGCATAAGGGCCAGGCAGGCCGGTTCACAGTGAATCCACTCTGCCGAACCTATACTCTTGGTATCATCGGGAACATAGTCAAACACTTTTGTTACTAAATAAAACTATAGCATGTTTTATTAAAGCACTCTTTTGGAGATTCTAATCCCTAAACATAATCTTTATTGTAGGCTAAAAGTAAAACTTATCTATTGTCATACTTTACTCCACAGACGTCGACTTATTCTACAACTCTTTAAAAAATACCGGGTTTCAGTCAAAATACTTTTGTAAAAATTGACAGTGTGCTGTTTTAACACAGTCATTCCTCGACCACGATCGTTTTTACTTCTTATAGAGAAAAGACTCTCCTTACAAAAAGTATTTATAGGTCAAGAAGTATGTAGTTTTTTAAAAGTATAACTGCAATTGCTTTTAAAAATAAATACAAAAACTGTCAAATGACTTTAGATTAATACTTGTAGGCCTAAGCCTATTTATAAATTAGAGGAAACTTTATTAGACCTCATCACAGTCAAATTCAAACATTTGCAGTGTTTTAAAATAATTAACACTCAGAAACATTTGTGTAATGGAAATCTGCAAGCGTCTGACGCCAAGGTTAAGGGAGGGCATGTGAACCAGGCTTTAGAGCAAACTTTCTCTTTTCCTACCCCATGTCGTTAGACGGTGGGCGGGGCTTCACACTAAATAAACACTCAGTTCATTCATTCACATTAGAGAATAGTTTTTGTGGCAGTGACGTATGTGTCTGTAATACAACCTTATAGTAACCTTTTATAAGCATTATTAAACAATTATTACACACAAGTAAGAAGAGTGGCCTTTATTTGAGTTTGAAACTGATCAAATGACTAGTCTAGCCTACTGTACTAGCTTGATCAATTAATGTTTAAGGTAATAGAGTTTATAACCTCTGATAATTCTGAACAAATTATTAGCCAAATATAGTATTATGAGTGGATGTTATCAAAATGGCACCCATAATGACCCACCGCGCTACCCCTTACCCGCCCGACCATCAGTGCGTCACTAATTAATTATGTGTCACGAAGTGTTCACCATTTCATCGGTCGGGGCTTACGTAGTCCCTTGGGCAATTTGGCTTGCTTTTTTTTTAATTTACTGATAAGTGTAACTTGTGTTGTGCCGTTCTTATAAGTATAATAGACGCCGGGAATTCCGTACTTTTTAGCCGGGAAAACCGGGAAAAATGCGTGAATTTCGTTTATAGATCCTGCTGACAACCCTGGAGTGGGCGAGAATTTATTATAAATTCAATGCGAACCATGAATGTCTGAAGCTCTTCGTCTTTTGGGTACTGGCAGCTCATAACACTCCTTAATGCGGTCTTTACAGACCTAACAAGTCTTTCCCAGCAGCCTCCCATATGTGGTGCTTGCGGACAAATGAAATTCCACTTTATCTCGTAGTTCACCACGTCTTTTTGGATCTTTTCGTGTTTTAGTGACTTAACAGCGTTTCTAAGTTCCCTATCTGCAGCTATAAAGTTTGTGCCATTGTCGGAATATAATTCTGAGGGAACTGGTCTTCGGCTGATGAATCGTTGAATTGCCATTATACAACTCTCTGTGTTAAGGGAATGAGCCGTTTCGATATAAATTGCTCGAGTCGATAAACAGGTAAATAGGACACCATATCGTTTCTCATGTCTGCGGCCAACAGTCACTTCGATAGGTCCGAAATAATCCACTCCAGTGTAAAAGAATGGATATTGCACTGTTGAGGTCCTTAACTGTAGTAGTGCAGCCATCTGAGGAGGATAAAGTTTGGCATTGTCTATGCTACACCTCATGCGGCTCCTTTGAACTTTCTTGGCGACTGATCGCACGTTTAAGATCCAGAACTGTTGTCTAGTCATATTGATAACAGTCTCGATGCCCTGATGGAAACATTTCTCGTGAAACATTTTTACGATTAGTTAAGCCGTATGACTTTTGCCGTCTAAAATGATAGGATGCTTTTGTTCTTCGCTTATTTCTGGTGAACTATTTATTCTACTCGACATTCTTATTAAGGACTGATCAATGAAGGAATTTAAAGAGAATATTCTACTGGACTTTGGTAGGGGTTTGTTCTTCAGCAGTAAATTATTTTCTTCATTGAAGCTTGCCTTTTGAGACATTGATATCAATGTATGTTCAGCTTTTTGAATTTCCTCTGGTTGAAGTTCTGGTATATTTCCAAAATCTACGTTGACAGTTTTCAGTTTCTTTTTGGTGGTGGCGGTAGTATGGGACCTTAGAGTGCTAATAAATCTGTGTACCCATGCTAACACACGTGTCACTTTTTCCCAAGAAGAAAAGTTTTCAACAGTCAGAAGAGGAGGGTTTTCATCACTGTTCACAACTCCGACAAATTTCTTCTTTGTTTCTTCATTTTTCTTGACTTGTAGTGTGGACGGTTGTATTGGCCAGTCACTCGATTCTCGCATTAGAAATGAGGGTCCGTGGATCCATTCAGAATGCATGGCTGATGTAAACTTTTTGTTACTTCTAGTTGCAACATCTGCCGGATTCTGTTTTGATGGAACCCATCTCCATTCTTCAGGTTTAGACAAATCTTGAATTTCTCCAATTCTATTGGAAACATACTGTTTGAATTGTCTAGGGTCGGATTTCAGCCAATGCAAAAGTGTTACAGAATCTGACCAAAATATCTGACGAGAAATAGTTAAGTCGATGTCTTTAATGATGCTACAAGCTATTCTGCATCCAAGAACAGCTGCTTGGAGTTCTAGTCGGGCAATGGTTGTTGGTTTGAGTGGCGCTACTTTGGCACGTGCCATAACAAGCATGGTCTTGTAAGTACCTTTGGCACATTCATGGCGTAGATATGAAACTGCTGCATAGGCATCTTCACTAGCATCAACAAACGTATGGAGTTCAACTTCTTCAATTGTTTTGACGTCAAAATAGCATCGAGGTATGGTGAAGCTCTGCAGAAATTTACTTCTTGTAGCCAGTCTTGCCATTTTTTACTAAGTTCTATCGAAAGAACTTCGTCCCACGTTATGTTTGTTCGCCAAACGTCCTGAACAAGCATTCTCCCTTTTATAGTAGTAGGTACAACTAATCCCAACGGATCGAAAATGGACATAGCTCCTCTTAAAACTTCACTTTTGGTCGGATACCTTGTTTCAACTAACTGTACCTTTTCGGCGTTCCGGTGAAATGAAAAGTGGTCAGTTTCAGCATCCCACCACATTCCGAGTATACGTTCTGTAGGTAGACGACTTTCAGGTTGCAGCTGTTTTGTATAGTTAGCCTTCAAATCTTCCGGCATTTCAAGTAAAATTTCTTTTGAATTTGACAACCATTTACAGATTTTAAAACCTCCGGACTTGTGAATTTCTGTTATCTGTTGTGTTCTAAGTTTAGCTTCTTCTTCTGTATCAGTAGAGTCTAGTAGATCGTCCGGATATATTCACTTGAGAGGATCGCTTTACTTGCTTCTGGGTAAATATGTAGAAACCTCTTGGCGTTGCTGTTCACTACATACAAGGCAGTACTCGGAGAACACGTTGATCCAAATATCATTGCTTCCATGATATAGGTATCTGGTTTGTTGTTCGGATCTTCTCTCCATAGAAACCTTTGTGAATCGACATCTTCTTTTCTGATACGTACTTGATGAAACATTTCTTGTATGTCACCTGCGATCGCAAATTTTCTTAATCTGAATTTGAGAAGTACGGCTGGCA
Source organism: Macrosteles quadrilineatus (assembly GCF_028750875.1). Lineage (NCBI taxonomy): Eukaryota > Metazoa > Arthropoda > Insecta > Hemiptera > Cicadellidae > Macrosteles > Macrosteles quadrilineatus. The sequence continues at coordinate 121,258,299 of NW_026542594.1, forward strand.
GAGGGTTCAAAAGGTCAGGACCACTAAGCAAACCATCATTGAATGATACACCATTTGCTTTAGCAGCTGCGTCAAATACTAACCTAATTTTTTCAGGTTTGTTTGGATTTATTACCCCAAAATGAGGCAGATAATAAGTCCGGTCATTTATTACATTAGCTTCGTCATCACGTAGTTTTCTTATGTAACCTTTTTCTTCATAGTCAGTGATCTTGGCCTTGTATTTGTTATGAAAGTTTTCGTCTCTTGCCATCTTCCCTTCAACCATTAAGTCTTTTCAGCACATTTTCATAGCTCGGTGGATATTTAAAGTCTTCCGACTTCCATAGTAGGCCGGATTCATACCTATCCCCTACTTTTTTTGTCGTATCTTCTAAAATCTTAAGGGCTTTTTCGTCTTCAACTGATTTTACATTGTCATCTTCTACTAGGGACACGCCATAATTCTCGATTTCAAAAGAATCTTTGATAATATCATGAATTTTTTCACTTTCAAAAGACGTTAAAGTGAATTGACTATCTACTCGCCCAATGTGTTCATGACATTTACCGTGCAATGTCCAGCCTAAACGGCTCCAAGACAAGACTGGAGAGTTGGGAGGACCTTCAATTATTTTCCTTGTTAGAATAAGGTCACAGTTGTCTTGACCTATAAGTATTGTTGGTTTCAAATCTGCTGATGGTAAAGGTTGACCAATTGACCGTAAGTGGGACCACTTCTTTCTCAGTTTGACAGTATCCACCATTTGTTTTGGTAAGTCCAATGGTGACTGGGTTCGTACATTGTTTAATGTAAATACTTCGTCCTCATATAACCCTTTGATTTTAACTTTCACAGTCATGGATGTTGGGTCGAAATGTTGGGTTGCATTGGACCAGCAAGTCGTGAGGGGTTCAATACTACCGTTGACACCTAATTTATCGGCTGCAGCTGAATCCAACAAAGATACTGTTGACCCGTCATCTAAGAGTGCGTAAGTGTCAATCTGACAACTTGGGCCATATAATGTCACTGGACATACTCTTAGTAGAACACGGTTATTAACAACATGACTGCTAATAATTTCTTTATTTTGTGGTTCGCTGTCCTGTTTGGGAAACCTCTCAATTTTGTCAGTATGGAGAAGACGATGGTGAAACAACCTGCATCCATTTATCCCACAAACCTTTTATACTTTACATTTTTGAAGCTGGTGACGTCGAAAGCAGAAGAAACATAGTTTCTTTTCGACAATCATTTTCCATCTCTGCGATACATCTGCCTTCCTGAAAACTCCACATCGTTCACTTTCGTGGCTGTCGAGACAAAACATACAGTTAAACTGTTTGTCTTCGATAGAACTGGTATAAACCGGCTTTATGTCAGTTTTCCTCTGCCAGAGTTTCTCTTCTGTAGGACGAAAGTAAATACTCAGGATTGAGCATTGTTTTTCCAACCAAGTGGAAAACTCTTTCAAGTCGGGACTGCTTAGAGCATTATTACTTACATGCTCAGCCCACCTGTATTTTAAACTATAGGGAAGTTTGTTGAGACATTCATTTAGTAAGTAAGGGTTTAATACATAATTTTCTAGATGTAATGACTCTGCTGTAGCAGTAAAATTCAAAATATTTGTCGAAAACTCAACAAGACTTGTAGTGTCGTCTTCCTTGACAGAAGGTAGCCTACGAGTCTTTTTTAACATTGACTCCAAAATGAGTTCTGGTCTACCAAAACGCATCTGTAAGGTCTTGATAATCGACTTAAGATTTTGACTTCAGACAAAAAGAGGCTTAACCATTCTAAATGCTTCTCCCTCTAGACAATTCCGTACCTAAGGAAGGGATAAGGTGGGTGGGATAAGGTTGTCATCCTCACTAAAAAGATGGGCAGTTTTTTCATACGCCGAAAAAAATATCGGCCATTCATCAGGCTTCCCACTGAAGTTTGGAAGTTTTTGACGAAATGAAACAGGCTGTAAAGCTTTTTGGAAGGTATCCGCAAGCTTTTGCACGGCTGAGGTCATGATGGCTGATGAGGACTTAAGAACTGTCGGTTCTTTTTCATTCAACCACCTTTCAACCTTGCTTTACGGTTCTTCCTCATCATCAAGATTTATGCTTCCAAGTCCTACCTTGGTTTCAGATCGATTACTAGGGCGGCTTGACTGTTGACTGCCACACACTGAAGCAGACTCAAGCTCAGCTCTCGCTGTCAGCAGTTGCTTCTGTCACTCTAGTTCTCTAGCTTCCATTTGTCGTTGTCGCTCCATTTCTCTTTCTTCATGGGCTCTTTCCAATTTCTGTATTTCTTCCAGCTTCTTCAACTCCACTTCCATTAATCGTCGTCTACTAGAAGAAGTACTAGATTTGGCAGATACTGATGGTTGGTCTTTACTTGGCTTTGGATTAACAGTTTTGTCGTTGTTATTCCCAATTGCTGGAGTATATCTGTCTGGAGGGTGTCTTTCCCTCTCTGATCTCCTTATTGACATGATAAAAGTCGGGTTTCGGCACCAAATGTAAAAAATATTAAAGACAGACAAGACTTTTAGACTTGACAAAAAAGAGATGTGTATTTAAAAATGGACATTATTTACAATGTAATAATAATAATAAAACATATGTTGGTTCAATTAAAATAAAGAAAGAAGGCAGGCATAAATTATATAACATATTAAAGAACACAAGTCAATGTTAATATGAAACATATTACAGTAAGTACAGTGTGTTTTAAAATAGGAATATTAATAATATAGATACTACTTGGAAATAATTACAGTTAAACTATTGAACATAATGATAATATGGTATTTAAACAAAAACTACAATAAAACATTTAAATGAGAAGTGGTATAAATTATGGTATTTAGAAGATCTTCCCCTTCTTTCATTGACAAAGAGTCACTGTGACAATGACAATGTGTGTGGTTTATCTGAGTGCCTCCTCATACACTACGTTTGCAGTCTGGCCGCCCGGAGCATGAATGAAGAGGCTTTTGCTGGATCTCACACTGGAATAACGTATAACTGTCCGTGAGAGAAACATGCTGATCCGCTCAGTTTGGTTGTGGACAATGTCTGGTCTTGGGATTTATTAATCATCATGTCGAAGCAAACTGTGACGCGGAAATGTAGCCGCTTGAACTCTAACGGGTAGTTGCTAGGAATTAATGGAAAAATTGGGATAAATAACAATTCCCAGCCCCACAACCAGTGAGAATCTCTGCTTCAATGTTGTATCACTGGAGACTGTGAATACGAAGACGCGTTCCATTACATCATTTGGATGGATGTAAGTTTCTTAGCAGCATCACTGGAGCTCCAGAATCTTCAGGGTGAGCTCATAGGCAGGCAAACCAGGTGCTGATACTGAGGTCGAGAAACTCTGCTGGATAGTTTACAGCATCATCTTCTCTCAGGATGGTGTTCACTGACTTATACGTAAGTTATTTATCGTGGAAGAGAGCCATCGCCTAATTGTTTATCTGCGTTGCTTGCTCGTTTTTAGTTGTCAGAATTGTACATTCGAAGAACCAGGCATTATCCATTTAAAGTAGTTCATGAACTTCTGGGAAGACACTGGTTATCAGGTTTTCTTGTGATCTGACAACACCAAGTGAAGGAGGGGCAATTATTCTATTTATATTTTCCAATATTCCGTCTCCAACCTTCATTAGAATCTCTTGGAATTCCTCAGCTCCACGTTGACCAATGCAAACAGCTCTCATATTTAATGTGAGTGAGAGGCGTTCTATGGTAGGCCACAAAGTGGATCACTTCAGAGATGCATTGATCTCGTCAGCCCTCTTCCACGCACCACAACAGTAGAGGTCACCGTTACATATAGGCCATGGTGGTTGGACTGTTTCTAATCTTTCAATGTCCCGTCCAATGCTTCAATGGCGACTTTGTGAGCCATGGTGCATTTGTCCCATACAATTAGGGAGCAATCTAGAAGCAAGCTAGCCATTGGAGAGTTTCTCAAAATAGAAGGTTGTTACTATCTGCATCAAATAGCATCAAAATAAATTCATAAGTATTGAAATTACAACATCAACAAAATGATTCTCCTTTCTATTAAAATAATTAATTAGGCCTCTTTTCTTATGGTTTGTTATAAGGCACATTCAATAGTATGAAAAATAAATAAAAACTCTTACTAGGCCTACTTATAAGTCATTCAACATAACCCAAATGTTAAAACAGAACATCATCAATTTCAATAAATTTTTGAATATAAAAAAATCACAAACAGCCGAAACTCTAGTTCATAATATTACCATTATGTAACATGTCACCCGTTCTATAGTCCATGGCATTATTTGAATTTTATTTAGGTTTAAATAGCTTTAAGTGCTTATTTTCTTCAAATTGTCAAATACCACAGTACCTATATACAGGGTGTTTTTTTAAAAACTTGCATCTTTATTTATGTAAAAACCGCAATTGATAGAAATATGCAGTTTGCGGGAATCATCTATTGACGGGGGACCAATTGTTTTGAATTCAACGTTCACATTCCCCCCCTTTACCCCCCTGCCCCCAACTTAATTTTTTTAAATAGCAAGGTACCCCTTGTGACATATCAAATAAAAGAGCATGAAAAAAGAAAATGTTTGATGAAAAAAAATTGAAAATCGGTTCATAAATTTGTGAGATATTCCCCCCCTCACCCCCCCGGAACTTATTTTTTTTTAATAGCAAAGTACCCCTTGTGACATATCAAAAGAAAGAGCATGAAAAAAGAAAATGTTTGGTGAAATTTATTTTTCATTTGATATGTCACAAGGGCGGGTACCTTGCTATTAAAAAACAAGTTATGGGTAGGGGAAAAGGGGGGTGATTATCTCACAAATTCATGAGCCGATTTTAATTTTTTTTTCACCAAAAATTTTCTTTTTTCATGCTCTTTCATTTGATATATCACAAGGGGTACTTTGCTATTAAAAAAAATTAAAAAAAAAATCTAAAATCTTGGGTGTTACAGACAGACAGAAAGACAGGCAGACAGAAATTAAGTTAACTCGCGTTTCAGCTTTCCTATGGTATGAAATGCAAAAATAACCGAAACATATATATACGTTTCTACGCAATGTACAGACAAAACTCAAATTTTATTTATATATACAACATTTTAAATGAGTGACTTTCGTATGATGCAGAATATTCCCAGAGGTTTGGACCCAAGATCAACAATTGTGACAAATTTCAATTTGCACCAATTGTGCCGAAATTGGTGTATGTAGGGTCTATAATTTCTTTACCTTGGCCAGTCAGTAATTTTATAAAAATTTAAATTACCTAATTTATATTGCCAGATATCCAAATGTATTGATAAAACCAGCATGGAAAGTACCATATTTGCCAGCGAAGCATACTTCCTAGTTCCTACTAGGGGTGTGCGAATAGTGATTTTCAACCTTGAGCCGAGCCGAGCCGAGCTTTTTCTAGCGTCACCTTATCTAAATTATTAAACTTTTTTTCTTAAAAAAGTGCATAATAATAATGTTTAGTCAATTTTTAAATAAACACAATGTTATTTTAATATGTTTAAAAACATTGAGAATTGTCAAGACATCAAATAAGTTAGTAGATAATCACGATAAGAACTGAACTGAACTAAATTAAGATGCAAGAAATAAAAGGATAATTGAAGGCCTGACGAGATATGCAGTGCAGACTGTCAGACACATCAGAGACAATCAGATTGTCTTTCATAACAGAACAGCAACGCGACCTTGCATGATGACAAAACAACTAGCAAGACGATTACATTAAATTATGTATATTGTAACTACTATGAATATTTAATTCTATTTTGTATAAATAAATAGAAAATAAAATTAAAAACACATGATTATTCTTGTTGTTTTCCATGCACAAAATATTTTAGTTCAATCAATCGTATTAATCAAAAAAGAACATAGTTGGTTTGGATCCAAAAAGGTGGAGAGACAAGTAAAAAGTAAACTTATATATTAAAAAAGATATAATTGACATTTGGAGGAAATAGAACAAAACACTAAAATTAATAGAATAACACACAAAGTAAAGAAGAAATGAAAAAGAACACTATGAAGTATGAATTAACACTGTCACTCAATTTCATTATCTAGAAGGGTCGGCAACTAATCAATAAATAGCCAAAACCAGTTTCCTCCCCTTCCTGCAGTCTCGCCACCACCCCTCCCCCCTAAACCGGGAGGCCCAACACATTGTCCTTGAAACACCCTAGCCTCTGAAACAATAAGTTAAACCCTTACACCCGCGTGACAACAGGTTTATGAATGCGTTCACTATTTTTCATTTTCCAGAATTAGCTATCAATTATTATTATTTGCAAATTACAAATAGGAAACTACATCACATTATGGTATTCAATGACCCATGTATTATTATCAAAAATTTATAATTCATTACTTATTTTGATAATAAAAAGCATTCACTACAGCACGCACCACTTATTGATACTTGTAATCATCAAGGCAACTGTTACTTTTTACAAAATAAAAAAAGTTACAAAATTGTGTGGCCAGTCAAACTTTATAAACAAACATTTTATTCTATAAAATACATTAGTATACCCCTGCCGCAGCAAACCTGCAGACTAAGCGAATTTCAATTTGACTGATTGGATTTACACTGAAATGTCTACTTAAAAATATAACATTTATTCTCTATTTAAATAGAATTAGTTTAACTAGTACTTAGGTTTGCTGCATCAGGGAGGGTAAAACGGTTTTTTTTGTAAAACGTTAATAGTTAGTAAGAAATAAAAACATTTTCCAAATTTGATCAAAATATGTTCATAAACAAGCAAACTACAACAATTTACTTATTCTCCTTAAGAATAACATGGGAATTTTAAATTTACAATTTTTTGGAATTTTCTCCGTAACCATTAGGCTCATAATAACGCTTCAATATACTAAATTATTTGTTTTTTTAAGCTCTACAAAATGGTTTGGAAAGAAATTGCTAAATTTTATGTTTTTTGGGTCAAAAATGGGAAAAATCTAATTTTACCCCATAAAACCCCCCGTAAACCCCCGTTCCCATGGTCCGATCATGCTGGATCGCGAACTCGTTAGAATAAACGTAGGTTTACACGTTTGTACCAAATTTCATCAAAATCGGATAATTTTTGCTCGAGTTATCGTGCTAACGGACACACACATATATATATATATATATATATATATATATGAATTTGAACGGATGGTGTTTTTGACCTCTGGGGACCTCAAAATGAAAAAAAAATCGGTCCCGCGTCCAGGTCTTACCATGAGTACTACGGTAATAGCTTATTCCCTAATGGGAAATTCACTAAAATAGGGGTTGGTTTAAAGGAAATAAAATACAAAACAGATAGCCTAATTAATTATTTTCATAAACATTAGAAAGGTTATAGGATTGATTAAACTAAAATAACTGCAGGGAAACTTATAAGTAGAAAAGTCTTCAACCACAATCTGTTTAATCAGTACATTGATAGAGAGAGAGAGAGAGAGAGGGAGAGAGAGAGAGAGAGAGAAAGAGATAGCAGATAGGGGCGTTTGATAAGGAATCTGAAAAGTAAACAAACAAGGACACAACACTCGTTTACAGCCTTATTGTGTCGCCCACTGCATTTGCACAGGTGACCACTTTTTGTTTCTTCCTTATCTTTCATCCGTCCCAAAATAGAATTCCTGAAATTGTTTGTTGGTTTAATCTCCCCTCCCACACAAGGCGCAGTGCTCAGTGCGCACTGTAGGTTGTCACGGCAACCGTGTGTCGTCATAGCGACAAGCCAATCACGCACTCGCACTGCGTTGAATATTACGATACGAATAGCTGTTAGAGAGACAAAGACAACGCGATAGGTGGTCGTTTGTCTCTTCCCTATCTCCTCAAAATTACGATCGATAATCATTGCGTCTTGACTGAGCTGAGGTTCGTGCTTATCATAAACCTCGAATGCATGAACAACGTAGAATTGTGATAACATTGTTTTCAATTATGACCCAAATTAAGTGTTTTGACTTAGTATTAAAAGCTCGGCTCGAACTTCGAGCTTTTTCAAAATGTCTCGAGCCGAGCCGAATAATGAAAAGCTCAACCAAAAAGCTCGAAGATTCGAGTACTCGCACACCCCTAGTTCCTACCCCTCAATAATTTAGCGGACCACTTGA